>NC_136059.1:122106777-126906777 GCF_964261635.1 Lissotriton helveticus | reverse complement strand
CTGGCAGTGCTAGGAGCACAAGGACAGCTCTAGGACTACTTGACCTGGGCACCTTTGCAGTTTTCTGTGCATGATTGAGGAACACATTAGCATTTTCCTATTTGCTTATGTGCATTGTCAACTTCTTTATGCAATGGCATAGTGTTCTTTATGCCATTTTCCTTTGTGGAATAATTTACCTGATACCCTATAACATATTGGGGTGTTTCTCTAGCCTTCCCATCCCGGAAAATATTCTCACCCAGAGAGAGAGAATGGGCCATATGTACAAAATGTCCTTTTTGCATTTCCTAAATAGTGAATCACAAGAAATCGAAAATTTAGGAAAAACTAAATGAAATGTAGAAAAATAGAGATTCCTAATAACGATTCCAGCTCTGTAGCTATTGACTCCTAGTCTGTTGGAATCACTATTAGGAAATCACTATTTAGAAAATGCTGAACCATTTGTCACAATGGGACCATAGGTACAAATAGTTTTGCATTTCCAAATGTGAAATTTCCGAACAGGAAATCGTAAATTAGGGAATGCAAAACCATGAGTGCCTATGGGCCTAGCGCCCACCTTGATGCATCCCCTCAAAAAATGGTGCACATATAAAGCATACAAATGTGCGTGCTACATGGCACTTTAACCAAAGCATTTTGAGAGCATGGGCCTCATTTATGAGGCCTTGGGTCAGTTTTGCTCTTCCGATGCGTCACTTTTTGAGACGCATCTGCGGCGTAAAACATGCCTCCTGTTGCGCACTATTTACAAAGTGACGCATCTAAGCAGTTGCGTCACTTTGTAAACCCCTGCGCTACATTATACCTGCGTCAGGTATAATGTATGCAGAGGGGGCGTTCCCCCGCAAAAAGCCTCGTAATAGTGACGCAGTAAATCTATGAGATTTCACTGCGTCACTTTTAGGACGCTATTGCGTCAAAATCTTGCACCTGCCTCACAGCAGGCGTAAGACTGAGGCAAGCCCTTTCACATGGGGCTTTCCCCATGTGAATAGTGACATTGCTGGAGTTGCGTCACTTTTGTGACACATTCCAGCAATGCGTGACTTTTGCGCTTACAGATACGTCAGAAATACTGATGTATCTGTAACTCCTTGCGCCATGATGCGTCATACTGTAAATATGACGCATCATTGGTCTCGCAAGGAGGGCGCAATGAAAAATGACGCATCGCTGTGTTCACGCAGCGATGCGTCACTTTTCTTAAATGAGGCACCATATTTTTAAATTGCTCATGGTAATAGCATTTCCTAAATGCTCATTTTGCATTTAGGAAATGCTTTGCACATGTGCTTAGGACATCACAAATATTTGTTATTTAGGGAATGGCAAGATGCAGTTTCTACTGCGCAGAAATCACATTTTGCCATTCCCTATCTGCCTTTGTACAATTTGAAAAAGCAATTTAGCATTTCTTAAAAGACCGAAATTGTGATTTGGTTTGTTAGGAAATTCTAAATCCTTTCGTGCATGTGTCCGAAAATCTCCACCAGGATCAGGACGGAAATGGGTCGGAGGGGAGCTGGCATAGGCCACATTCTTAGATTTGTGTGTTCTTAAAAATATGTGGACATTAATACAATTTTAAGACTGACCAAGCCTTGAACCTCCCACTGCCCTCAACTTGTGTGGAATATTCTTCTGGAAGACATTTAGCTGCCATAGTGTAACTTCATGTGGGATTAGTAGGATTTGTGCAACAATGTCACAGTTTGTGGTTTTAGTGACCTGTAAATCCTGACACTGCACTTCTAAATCTTTTTTTTAACCCCTTCCACGCTGATGACGAGCTGGGCTCGTCATGAGGTAGCCTCCTCGCACGCTCATGACGAGCCCAGCTCGTCACGTAAAGTGCGCTTTTTAAAATCTCAGCGTACAGGCGGAATTCCGCCCGCGCGCATGCGGTTAAAAATGGTTTTGGAAATTGGGATCAGTGTGTCTACTCTGCCTATGCATGTTTAATATTTGTTCTATGTCTAAGTCTAGTATGCCTGTATGGACTTGTATTATTTGTCTATGTCTATAATATATCTGTTTACTCTTAGCATGGCGATGTCTATTAGTACATTTAACAGTTTTTCACAGCGATGACTTCAAAGTTAACAATCTTCTAATTTCTAATTTAAAACATTTCTAATTTAAAACATTTCTAAAGCGCAGCGTACACCTTGCTGTTTCTTGGCGCTAGTAAATAGGATTGGCAACTGAGGGACAAGACAGGAGTGGTAGGAACAAAAAACTAAGCGGGGAAAGCCTGATTGAAGAGGAAGGTTTTTAAATCTTTCCGAAAGGAGAGATACTGGGTAGCAGAGCGGAGATGGTCAGGGAGGGAGTTCCAGAATGTTGGGGCCAAGGTGGAGAAGTTGGCCCCACCCCACTTTTTACGTTTGAAGCGGGGGGTCTGAAGAAGAGATTTAGAGGAGGACCGGAGCTCTCTTGTGGGAACATAGGGTTTTATTAAAGAAGAAATAAAAACGGGGGCAGTGCCCTGACGGGCCTGGAAGACCATGCAGCCCGTCTTAAAAAGGGAACGTTCTTTTACGGGAAGCCAGTGAAGCTCCCTGAGAAGGGGGGTAGAATGGTGATAGCGTGGGAGGCCATACACCAACCGGGCCGCCTGGTTCTGGATCGACTGGAGTCTTCGCAAGCTGTATGCTGGGATGCCATGATAGAGAGCATTGGCATAGTCCAGCCTAGATATCCCCAGGGCGGCCATGATAATCTTGAGTGCCTGAGTGGAAAAGAAGCGGGAAACAGAGCGGATGGTGCGGAGAGTGAGAAAACAGGAGGAGACCACGGAGCTAATTTGTGAATGGAGAGTGAGCTGATGATTCATTTTAACACCCAGTGTTTTGACCGTGGTTGAGGGGGAAGGTGCAGGCCCAAGAGAGGGGGACAAAAAGAGAGAATTCCAGGGGCTGGATGAACCACCAGTGAGGACCAGTTCGGTTTTGTCCGGGTTCAGCTTAAGGTGGTTGTGGTTCATCCAGTCCCTGATGAATGTCATAGTGGACTGAAAATTAGAGACCGAAAGGGGAGAGGAGGACAGATCGAAGATGAGCTGGAGATCATCCGCGTAGTTGTACACGGTGACCTCCAGCTGCTGGAGCGCGAAAATAAGAGGAGAGATATAGAGATTGAAAAGTAAGGGGGAAAGAGAGGAACCCTGGGGAACACCACAAGTGACTGGGAGGGGGGTGGTAGAGAAATTGCCTAGTCGCACTGCCTGGGTGCGGTCCCTCAGAAAGGAGGAGAGCCAAACCAAGGCTGATCCCCCGATTCCGGCCGCCCTGACACGGGACAGAAAGATGGTGTGGTCCACCGTGTCAAAGGCGGCGGATAGATCAAGGAGGACCAGTGCCTGGTATTTGTTATCATCCATACCCTTTCTGAGGTTGTCTAGGACTGAGACCACAACCGATTCGGTTGAGTGCCTGGGACGGAAACCGGCCTAGCAGCAGTATCTCACCTTCACTGATAAAATCACATAGGCCTGGGTACACATCATTTTTCCAGTTGTCCTATATTTTAGTAATTACATACACAATTATGTAATGTGGTATCAAAGAGGGAGCTGCTACTGGACAGGGTGTGGCCTTGTGTCACCTGGAAGAGATTGCACACTCCGTCATCTCCAATACTACATGTAAAGCCAATGGATCACTCTCGAAAGTTATGTTATATTAAAGAGATATGTTTATTGCTCAATCCCCTATAGTTTCGTGTTACTACGTAGTTTACAGAAAGGGTTAGATTTGTTCCCAAATTAGGATCTTTTGAAATGTATGTATGTATGTATGTATTTGCATACTTGTATAGCGCTGTTCTGTCACCCAGAGGGTATCCTGGCGCTTTGGGAAGCTGGGCCTTGCTCTTGCTGTCCTAATCTGATGTCTGGTTTTGTGAGAGAGATTAGCAGAGCAGCATGAGCTAAAGATTACATATGTGGGGGTTACATGTCAGAATGAATGTGTTAACCCCTCGAACTGGACATATATTCCTCCAGATGATTGTTGTAATCACTGTTATTCTCTTAACACAATTAATGTCACTTTTTTCTGAATCTGTTCTCTCCAGGGCGTAAGAGGGAAGTTGACTGTAAATCATCAGCTGCTAATCTCAAGGATGCAGTGAAGAGTGTCACCAAAGCCCAGGACGTGAGGATGAATGCCGAGCTGATGATGAAGCCGTACGCTAACTGGGAAGAGTTCCTGATGCCAGCCCCCATGTCCATCGCGGTCCTAGCAGAGCTGGCTTGCATTTCATCAGCCAGTGGGGACTTCTCTATCAACCTGAATCCACCAGCAAGTGGTTTCAAGCACATGCAATACCCAGAGTCCTTTGCCGCCACCCTAATGCAGGTCTGCAATAAAGCCTGGAATTCCTTCAACACAGCAAATAAAAATATGGATCAGATCAGGCTTCTCTCAGGGAACATGCCAAGTTACATTAAAGACGTAGTGAAGATTCTGTTCCAGCCCACTGCCTCTGTTAATGCCCTGCTCCCTCATCACCTAAGCTCTATTCTCAGTTCATCCAGGGAATGCACATCCTTGGCTCAGTCTGTGGAGGCAAGCTTTACTAACACCATTCACTTAGTCCAGGAGGTGCTTGAAGCTTGTCTGAACTCCAAGAGGGGCTACGAGAAGAAGTTGACCGATGTGAAGATCGCCCTGGAGCAGCTCACCATAAGAGAAGCCTCCGCAAACAGCTCTACAAAAATGGCAGAAGAGTACAGGAAGATGACTGAGACACAACTACAGGATGCTGCAGATGCCTACAAGAATGCTCTGAAGAAGGTGCCCTCTGTGTGGGAAACCATGGCTGCTAATTTTGTGGGTGGCGTTCTTGACACACTGTCTTTCACTGCAACTAAAGTTGTAAGCATGGCGATTATGACAGACATTCCTACCCCTGGGTCTATAGGTACTGTTAGTGCTTCTGGTAATGTTAATGCTGCTGGCGCGAGTGATGTGAGGTCCACTCAGGCGACTGTCAATGTCTGCACCAAGTCCAATCAGATGATAGCTATCACTGACGGCCTTCGAAAAGTCATAGATAGTAATGGGCAAACCATTAACATGGCAATGGTTTATAATGAGAATGATAAAACAGTGACAACAAACTATCCAAAACAGCTGATAATGTCATTGTTACAGAATATAGCGACAGAAACTGAGTGTAAAGCACAAACAATAATGGAGGCTGTTTTACAATCTGCTCTTGATTTTTGTGAAGATTTGGAAAGAGTTGCATTATCTAAGAATACAGACGAGAGTTACCTGAAATCACTTGTTCCAAAGTTAAACACAATCATTAGCAAGTCAATAAAAGTTGATTCATACTGTAAGACAGCGATTAATGCTCAGCCTTTGCAGACAAACCCACCGAATGCAGCCAGCACTCAAGGCCCTGTCAGCATAGGCACTTACTCTGCACAAATGGCACAGACACGAGTAGAACAAGCCACAATTCAATTAAAAAGAACTCAGGAAATGTACAAGGAATCCTTTGAGAAGGTTCAAAAAGAAAATGAGAAACTAACAAAGATCCTGGTTGAAATGAGGAGCTACAAACTGGAGAAGATTGATTTTGATGTAGCCAAGAATATGCTTGTTAAAGGCCTGGAATCTCTGGGGAAGGTAAAGGAGCAGTGGGAGAAAATGGTCCGCTTCTTTCAGATGATATCCAACCTCATCCAATCCTGCTTAGATAAAAATGTCAGTGAGTTAGTGCAGTCTGCCAAATCAGTGCAGAACATTCCCAACTATTCCACTGATGCCTTTGTGAAGGACCTGATGTACAACCGAGCATTTGCATCCAGCAGTGTTGCCCAGTTAGTCAACATGATCTCGTCTACCTACTGCGAGGTGTCCCAACGCTACTTGATGGACCGTGTGAGCGCTTTAGGAAGACTGATCACCATGTCTCCCTCAAACCCACAGTTCAAGCTTGAGCGTGAGAAGCTACAAAGTGGTTGTGAAGAGGCTCAAAAGTCAATCCGAGACCTGGTGATTGCAAAAAAAGAAGAGTTTGACATGAGTATTGAGGCAAGAGTTAATGAAATCAATTGCCAGCTGGGTGAAGCCATCCCATCCCTGTCAGCAGCAGAAAAGAAGCACATCAGTCAGGATGTAAATGCAGGGGCAAATGCTGTGACAGTTGATGTAGCCTTTTTCTAGACATATCTTCATAAGCCTGAGAGGGCCAGCATATTCTGTTTAACTCAAGTTTACCTCCTTAAGCTTTGCGTAGACAATACTCAATTGCAGTCAGTGGGTGAAAGATGTTTCCATTCCAATGGGTGTGGGTGATGGGGACTTTACATATAATATATCACATGTTTTTCTCTAGATTAATGTTGTCCATGGGTGTGAAATGTTGCCTCATATGCCATTCTTTAGAAATGTATTTAGAGTCAGATATCAAGCAATGCTAGCTCACTTATGTACACTACAACGCCAGAAACCTTTGTGCATAAACTCAAAGTCATGTGAAAAATCTCTGCCTTGAAATCAAAGCACTGTTAAATATCTTGTTCCATGAACTACTCGGTGTGCCAAATATGTCTACTCTAGAATTAAACTGCTGCAAGATCCACCTGTGCTTGAACCTGTAGATAAACTCTGATATTACGGCGTTTGAACTCAAAGTACTTCTGAAGCACATGATTTAAAACCCCCTGCTTGAGAACATGTCCCTGCATAGTAGATGGTTTCCAGATCAAGCCCTCTGCAGATCGTTTCTGTTAAGTAGGAGTTACACGTTGTATTTTGGTTATGAGCTGAACAGGACATAGACTTCCCATATGCTGTCCATGGACAAGAATGTTATTATTGTTCAGGAGTTAGCTAAAACATGTACACCAAAGTCTTTGTTTTTTATACTAAATCACGCATGTGCTTTTGTTTCTCACTATTGTAATCTGTAAAACAATAAAGTTCCCTGCATATGACTTTATATTGTTTTCAGTTTTATTTCTTTGGTAGGTAGGTTTTCTTATTTGCACATTTGTAGTCACATAATTAATCAGTTTATTCAATGAGCACTTGCTCATTTTAAGGCACCAATGACTGAATGTTAAACAATTTCTAAGATAGCTAAACTCACTCAAATAGTAAAACAAGTAAAACTGCTAGTTATACTGTGACTCACCAGTAGGGGTGGGCATAACTCAAATAATTCCATTTATTGTTTTCATGCGGAATTACCCCAAAACTCTTCAATATTGTGCAGAATTATGTCACAAATGACCCCTTGCCAATAGACAACTCACAGTATATCTCTCAGTGTCTCACCTATGGATCAGAATACCTATGGGACTACATATTTCCGGATCCACATAGCTATTGTTAATCAAAATACCTATGGAACATCTACATCTACATCACCATGTCTATGATCACGTGCATAACATCAACATACAACAATTTTTCTGAGATTTCCAAGAGAGCTGGCTCATGACCTGACATATCTAGGTTGATGAATGTCAAGTCAAGTCAAATTTTATTGTTTCAAAATATTAAAAATTATTACAACATACATCTGAAGTGAACGATAAAAGTAAATAAGTAATGTGCTCAATTGTTCACAAGGTAAAATCAAAAGTCCTTACAATTAATACAATATAAAAAATGTCATTTTGATTGTACATTTCTTTTTTGGCTATAGTTTTCAAGTGTGCACTCCCTATTCACTGTGTTTCCTGGGTCCACTTGTTGTAGAAGAGATTGTACTTCCCTCATATATTTAACCCCCCTACAAGCCAACATAGGAGATGATCCATCTAGCCATCGAATTACTGCTTGCCTGCATGTTCGAATATTCAGGTTATTAAAAATTTTCTTTAAAAGCCGCATCCTTAGGTCTATAAGAGCTGGGCAAGCACATAGCAGATGAGTTAATGTTTCATTTTGATATCAGCATAGGCGACAATTAAGGTTGGTGTAACTACCATTCCAGGATGGTAACAAGTCCTTTGAAAACTGTAGGCCCAGCCGATGTTCTATGTATCTTTGTTTTATTTGCATATTAAAATGACTTTCTAAATATGTCTGCGGCTTTATCCCGGAATAAGAGGTTGATGAATGATTGCACATAGTTTGGTTACTCACTTAGAGTTAAAAAAAAATCAAATTAAAATAAATATAAATATGAAATGTTTAGTGTGAAGGTTTAAATGCAACCTAGACAACTGTAACAATGCATTAGATTCGTGACATATTTTATAGCTACACTCAAAGTTAAGTTCTATGTTATGTGCTACTCTCTTCATTCACACTCATCTGACACTTCAAATATGGTGCTTGCAGAATTCTGTAAGTGATGTTGCAAAAATCATTGAGTGTCAACCGAGAGACTATGGAAGAAGACTACACTGATCAGCAGTCCACTCTAAGCCATTGGTATAACGTTTAACAAAATAAATGATGACTCCTTTAGTTGTTGCGTCCTTATGTGGGTTTATTCTAGTAATCAAGAATTATTGTACAGGATACAAGCAAGAATGTAACATCATAGAGACAGGCTGAGAAGCAGAGTACAAGAGACTAAGAAAGGACAAGAAAGAAAGAAGAGGAGTGAGAAGCAGGATTAAACAATTGGCCTAAAGGTTTCACTCATTCAGTTACCATATGCCATGAAAAGGACAAAGTAACACATATTTTAATCTGCAATACAAGATGCTCAGAGTTGAAAGAAACACTCCACAACAGCTGGTCTGCCCACAGTGGGTTTCGCATATTCGCCATCACTAATATCAAGGTCCACAATGATTAGTGAATTCATTGTAGTGGTAGTAGAAGGTCAGCAGATCGTTCCGGGGCACACTGGAGTGCCTCAACACTACAATGAATTCACTAATCATTGTGGACCTTGATATTAGTGATGGCGAATATGCGAAACCCACTGTGGGCAGACACTGACTATTCATAAACACCATAAGTCCCACAATGCACAGCGCAACAATAGCGGCTCGCAACTACTAAAGGCACGTGAGCAGGAGACTGTGAGGCAGCTGAAAATCATCGCATCAAGCCATCTCACCCTGAAGAAAGAGCGGACAGCTCTGAAACGCGTTGGTGGAAGGTTTTTAAAAAACGGAGGAAATGCCACCTTCAAAGCAATAAAAGGTTGCGTGCGACCAGCTGTTGTGGAGTGTTTCTTTCAACTCTGAGCATCTTGTATTACAAAATTTACGCGACGGCTTCGGTCGCGGAAAGGAGCACCTCCCAGCTGATTGAGAGGGAGCTGAGGAGGAATGGGACTGTCTTAGCAGGAAACCGTGCCTGTGGAAAAGACGGCGCAGCAGCGCTTTGAATAAATTGAAGGTCAGCAGATCGTTCCGGGGCACACTGGAGTGCCTCAACACTACAATGAATTCACTAATCATTGTGGACCTTGATATTAGTGATGGCGAATATGCGAAACCCACTGTGGGCAGACACTGACTATTCATAAACACCATAAGTCCCACAATGCACAGCGCAACAATAGCGGCTCGCAACTACTAAAGGCACGTGAGCAGGAGACTGTGAGGCAGCTGAAAATCATCGCATCAAGCCATCTCACCCTGAAGAAAGAGCGGACAGCTCTGAAACGCGTTGGTGGAAGGTTTTTAAAAAACGGAGGAAATGCCACCTTCAAAGCAATAAAAGGTTGCGTGCGACCAGCTGTTGTGGAGTGTTTCTTTCAACTCTGAGCATCTTGTATTACAAAATTTACGCGACGGCTTCGGTCGCGGAAAGGAGCACCTCCCAGCTGATTGAGAGGGAGCTGAGGAGGAATGGGACTGTCTTAGCAGGAAACCGTGCCTGTGGAAAAGACGGCGCAGCAGCGCTTTGAATAAATTGAAGGTCAGCAGATCGTTCCGGGGCACACTGGAGTGCCTCAACACTACAATGAATTCACTAATCATTGTGGACCTTGATATTAGTGATGGCGAATATGCGAAACCCACTGTGGGCAGACACTGACTATTCATAAACACCCTAAGTCCCACAATGCACAGCGCAACAATAGCGGCTCGCAACTACTAAAGGCACGTAGGCAGGAGACTGTGAGGCAGCTGAAAATCATCGCATCAAGCCATCTCACCCTGAAGAAAGAGCGGACAGCTCTGAAACGCGTTGGTGGAAGGTTTTTAAAAAACGGAGGAAATGCCACCTTCAAAGCAATAAAAGGTTGCGTGCGACCAGCTGTTGTGGAGTGTTTCTTTCAACTCTGAGCATCTTGTATTACAATATTTTAATCTGCGTCAACGGGGCATTCCAAGAGTGGTACATAGATTCCCATGCAATGACCTATGGTGTGTGATGCAAAACCCTATCTACTAACAATAGCAGACAAGGCTCTGGGCCAAAAAAGAACACATCTTTACTGCTGGTGTTAAAATAGAAGAATGCTTTTATTTGTCATAACCTTTCCCACTTGGCATGTGTGCTGCAATGTAGAACACACATCTAAAGTGGGAAATGTTTTAATTTTAGGCTAAACATAGTGTTTGTTAATGGAAGAGCATCCTTTCAGTACAAAAGTTGTGCTGAAAATGATGCAGACACCTTTCCAAAATGGTGCTAACGTGATGGAGTGGTGTTAGGCTGCCTGATATTGTGCCAGCAATGGGGAGAGAGCAGGACAGTGCCATATCTTAGTGGATATGGCACTATCCTCCCTCCTCTCGCCCTCACACGCAATGCAGCACAGCAGATTTGGATGCTGTGTGGTGAATTGTGACATGTTTGTACATTTCTGTATTACAACTAAATCTCTCCCTAGGAACCCTTGATCCATTTGGTTCAGTTCTTGGGATGTAGGTTAATGGGAGGGCATTCCTCATTATCTGGCTTTGAACCCCATCCCTACTGTCATGGGTGCGTATTCACCCTTAGTTTCTCCTCCTTGAAATTCTTTATCTATTTATTTAACATCCAGGTTCTCGTGGTCAATATATTAGGGAACTGATTCTGCCTCAGAATAGTGATGGTGTCTTGCTATATGTACCAGTTCATTGGAGTTTACATTGCCACAACAACTGCTCTGGTCAATGAGGCACCATGCCACATGCAGAGAGGGAGTCTGTGTAGAGTAATTATAAGTAAGATAGGAACAATGGACATATGAACTTGAACACACAGGGCAAAGTCTAATGAATACACATAATACAATGTACATTCAGGTTCATTAAAATACAAGTAAATATGACTCAGGTATGAAGACCTCTGGCATGCCAAAACATGACATTTGCATTCAATCCTTCTAGTATTAGCTACCCCACACTCACCTAAAAAAGGAAGCCCTTCTTAAAGGGTCCATAAGAAATGTGGACTGATGCTGCTGGAATGTTGAGTCTGTTGACTGGCACACTGTTAACTAGGTCCAGTGCATTTGCTCTGATTCCTAAAACATATAGAACTGGCTTACACTTAATTGGCATATTCAACTTTCCTACAGGTCAAGTAGTATATCAAGTACCAAAATACACCCATGACATGGAAAGCTAAAAGTCACCTACTTACTAAGGCACTACTGTGCGATCGCACTACTGTGTGAAGACAAAATGACTCCAGGCCTACCACTAATGCCTGGCTGTTGCAGTTTTAATACTGAAGACGGACCTATCAAAATGACCCTTTTGTCATATAACAACCTCCGTTATAAAAAGGAATAAGCCCACTTGTAGACTACAAGCCAGAGATATTATATTATATATATATATATATATTATATAATATTAATAATAATAATATTAATAATCTACATTTGCAAAGCGCGAACAATCACCCGTAAGGGTCTCTAGGAGCTAGGGGCCGTCGGGAAGATTAAGCAAGCTATTGCCCAGAGTCACATGGTGCTGGGCTAATATGCCGCCGACACCGGGGATCGAACCGTGATCCCCAGATTCCGGAGTCAGTAGCCCTGGCCGCGGCGCCACACCTCTATTTAAAAGGAGGACATGTGGAAATGTAAAGATACAGTGACTAACATCCAGTTTTTTTGTTGTAGGGAGGCCGACTGGCCCATAGAGAAGCACTGGGAAGCAATATTCTTTTATCTGAGGCTTGAAATCAGCTGAAAACATGATTATAAGAGTATGTTTTAATATTTATTTAGAGCCCAACTAAATGGTGAAATTCTATCTATAAGGCATTTTGAGGCAACAGACTTACAAAAGAGTTGCCTTTTTTCTTCCTAAAACTCTTGGGAGTTAATTTGCATTATCCCTCCAATTGTCAACCAGCTGGTTGCTAGCTCTGATAAGGTGTGAAAACTACTACCAGTGCGGAGACAATGACATGGGTGTGTGGAAGTGTTTTTGTTTTTCTGGCAGGAGAATTAGTTGGAGTAAACCTTATTTTAAGGTGCCCTTCCCTTTCATAGGAAGATATCACATGACACCTAAATAGGCTCTTTTCTTTCTGCTCACAGTCAGACAGGAACCAAAGTTTCCATTACTTTTCCCTTTGGGGAAAAAGCTACCACCAGAACTGGTTTGGAGTGAAAGCAGAGGAGGGACTCCTCATTACAGTTGCCCCACCCCATGATGTGCACACAGGCTCTGTACAAAGGGAATCGGGTTCTCAATCTTGGATTTAATGAGTGAGCGACCGTTTGGTATTGTTTGCAGAAGAGCACATAGGAACTGCTGTACCAGTTGGTAGCATTACCCTTGGCAACCTTTAGCCGATTGGCATCATGACTTTGGTCCATTTTGTCCTTTTTTTCAAAATTATATTTGATTCCATTTTTTGCACCTTAAGTCTCAGAGACCATATATTTGGATATGGCTACCCTGACTACTATTTACCACTGTGGAGATGAAGGCAATACGCAAGGAAAGGAAATTGAATATGGGCCAAAATGCCAGGAAGGCAGACTATGAGAACGCCCTCTGGGAGTAGGACAAGGTTTCCCAACCTCAAACCCCCTATTAGGATAAATAGAGGGAGGAAACTCCAGAGGAAGATGGACAGAATGTACTTCATGCTGTACTCCCAAGAGTCTGAATTGATGCAAGCTTTACCAGCATAAGTCCTCCTGTGCTGATTTTCTGCCAGATGGATCTCAGTATATACAACAAAGAATTGTACAAAGTTCCCCAAGAGGTAAAGCTAGTGTGGCAAAGAAGTATCTCTCACTACGTAGGAATGTGAAATCAACAGTCAGGGGACCAAAGGGGTCCCTTTTCGGAACTAGGAAGCCTCACACAACTAGTTAGCTGGATGACTTGTTTCATCCAGCACGATGGTTGTCTTGCCTCATCACCGCTTCCTGCCCCAACGTCAAGCCGGCGCTGCAATGCCTGACGGGTAACACAAGGTGCTACACTTTTATGGAGATCTTTTGTTACTTGCCGTAGTTGAGTGCGTGGGAGGGGCCTAGGAAGGTGGAGTAGTGAGCAAGGGAAAGTGTGTTTAAAAAGGTTAGTTTAGTCCACTAAGACAACTTTATTCACGTGGCTAACTGCCTAGTTAAAAGAGTGAAAGGAGGGGTACCGAGAACCAAGGTTAAGGTAGTATGGCCTCGTTCAACCCTCGCCTGTGGTCAACATGTTTCATGCCCTATAGGCAATTCTTCAGGACCTAATTGTGCTCATAAACTTATAAGGGGCCCAGATTGGGCTACAGTGTATACAATATACAACCTGGTGAGTCAGTAACCAGAGCAGGCAGATGGTCCTGCGTGAGAGTCAGACCTAGAGAGATAAAAGAAAGTGTTATATACAGACGAGTACATGCTAGTTATTGCATGACAAAAACTATGTCAAGTCTAAATACTTCAATCGGGCGTCAGTGATCACCCAGATACAAGGAGATCAGTTTGTGTGAACATGAGAGAGAGACTACGAATGCTTATCGCATTATTATAAAATTATAGTATTTACATCTTATTACTGACTAAAACTGATAGTCTACTTCTTTTACATATGACAGGTTCAGTTTAGTTAGTATTGCGAAGGTGAGGGGCCATTCAAGCCAAAAGGGGGTAAGAGTTGGGAACCCAAGTGTAGAATGTAAGAACTGGGATCTCACCCTAATAAACCGTAGGAAAATCCCCGCAGACTGTTCTTGTGGGACCTGTGCTTCTAAGTGATTGTCTGCAAGGTAGAGCGGGGAAAGAAAGGCGAAAAGGACGGGGTTAATTAGCCCAGTCAAGGGGCAGGTGGAGGTATGGAGCCGACCAACAGCCCGCATGAAGTCCTGTCCCACCATACAGCGGGTGCCCGTCGGACGTAACTCTCGACCCAAGGGCCGGAGCCGTCAACGACGCCGCGGGTAACGCCCGAGACACAATACCCCTCCACTGGAGACCAACAGGATGAGGGGCGATCCAGCCCTTTCAGTAATGATGCCAACGGGCGTGGCAGGCTCAAACCCTCAGGGACGGAAATAGTTGTCCGCTAGCTAGTATCCCAAACAAGGCCAGAGGGTGGCATGTGACGTGGCGGCACCGCGGAGATCGCAAACCAGCGCCGCTAACCCGGGTGAGGGCAGTCCTCGGTCACCGCAAAGTGGCGGCGAAACGAGACTCAAACGGTCTTGCTAGAAGGTTCGTGGACAGGGAAACAAGGATGCATATTCATACACACAGGCTTACCTGGTCAGCGCGAGGTCGATGCCTCTAGGAACCTACCCCCACACTCCGGCGTGTCACGGCACGCATAACAGCTGGTGGCGTCCTGGGAATCCCGCCGCCATTAAATAAGGGGAGTTCCCATCCACGAGGGCGTATTGTGGGGGGGGCGTGTCCCAGGTGGCGTCACCGAGCGACATAGCCAATCAGATGCCTAATGTGTGTAGAGAATAGGCAAGAGCGTGAGTCTATGCGATTTAGCGTCTTAAGGGCGCGCCATGTTGGGAAAGGGTTGCGTTCTACAAGATTGGCAGGAACGGGAGACCCCATCACATCTATTAGGCTCTTGGAGTGGTAGCGTGCCAGACCCTGCCCTCAAACGGAGGCGACTATCGACTAACGTTAGTAGAGTTATCTGGCTAATAAGTTCCAAGGGACAGAATCATTAAGACCACGGGTATCTAATTGTAAACGATGCACCCACCTCTGTTCAATTCTATGTAGTGCTTGCTGACTGATGGAAGGGTGCCATTCCAAAACGACCCATTGTATGCTTTCAGCAGGATGGCCGTTTTGTTTACAGTGTTCATACAAACGTGTATGTGTCTTAGCACAGCGGATGTTGCTGTTGCGTTCCATAATGCGCACTTTGACAGTGCGCATCGTCATTCCTATATACTTTAAACCGCAGGGGCATGTCAACATATAGATGCATTTGCTACTGTCGCATTTTGTGTGCTTGTTAAGGTGCCAAGTGAATGTGTCCGACAGTATGATGTCTTTACCTTGTGTGGACTGTGGACAGACGACACAATTACCACAGCGAAAATGCCCTACAACTGGTGGTAACCCCCAAAGTGTGTTCTGGGGGAGTGTACTCGTCTTCTTTGGTCGAGTGTGGATGAGAGTGTCCTTCAGGTTTGCTGTTCTTTTAAAAGCAAAGCGTGGACGTGGGATATCGAATCCAACTGAATTAAGGATACCCCAATGAGTGTTCACTGTCTTTTTGATGAATGTAGAGTTTTTTGTGTAGGACGTTACACATGTGATGACATCTTTGGTATCCTTATAATGTGTTTCCAGAAGAGATTCTCTATTGTTGTTGAGTGCTCTCTTCACTGATTGTTTAAGGAGTCTCGTCGGGTAGCCCCTATCCTGGAGTTTATGTTGCAGAGTGGTTGCCTCCCGTTTGTAATCCATTACCGAAGTGCAATTTCTACAAATCCGCAGAAATTGACCAAAAGGCAGAATTTCCCTCAGTGCCCTGGTGTGATGGCTATTGTAGAGCAGGAGGCTATTCCTGTCGGTCTCTTTACTGTAGAGAGTGGTGGTGATCTCTGTGGGTCCCAACATAATTGTCAGATCCAGGAAGGGTAATGATTGTTCGGATATGGTACCCGTGAACTTAAGGAATGGGTTCTGGAGGTTAATCCATGTGCAGAAAGCCCCGCAACGTGCCCGGTCACCTTTCCAAAAGATCAAAATATCGTCGATATAGCGTCGCCATAGGGTTAGGTGTTCGAGAAACGGGTTGTTGTCAGGAGAGTAGATGTAATCTTTCTCGAAAGTGGCCATGTATATGCATGCCAGGCTCGGTGCAAAGGTTGATCCCATTGACGTGCCACCAATCTGGTGGTATAGCTGTGACTCATATTTGAAGAAATTCTTCGTTAGATCTATGTTGGCCCATGCCATGATGAATGAGATCGGGGTGGGGGATGTCCATTCTTCCGACCTCAAGGCGGACTCCACTGCTTCCAATGTAGCCTGTTGGGGGATGTTTGTATATAGGGCTTCCACATCCAATGTCAGTAGAAAGTCGACATCTTCCCTACCATCCACGTCCTTAATCAGGCGTAGGACATCCCTGGTGTCCTGGAGGAAAGATGGGATTTTCTTAACTACGGGTTGTAAAAATACGTCACAAAATTGGGAAAGTGGTTCCAGTAAAGAACCTATTCCGGAGACGATGGGCCTGCCCGGGACCGGGGTTACCCCCTTGTGTATCTTCGGTAGTGTGTAGAAATAGGGCGTTACCGGTTCAGTGGTGATGAGGAATTCTGCTTCCTTCTTGGTTATCCATTCATTTGTCTCGCCCTCGATCACCAGACTCATAATGGTAGTAGTCAGGCGTTTGGTAGGGTCCACAGTGAGAGGTCTATAATGGGTGATGTTAGACAACTGTGGTCTGCATTCCAGGTCATAATCGTCATAGTCTTGGATCACCGTTGCTCCCCCTTTATCCGCCTGTTTGATGACGATGGTCTTGTCATTAACCAAGGCGAGGGAGGCTTGTCTCTCTGCATTGGTCAGGTTATGGAATTGGTTGATATGGGGTTTATTTTTAAGGCTAGCAAGAACTGCTCGCTCGAACGTCAAAATCTCTGGAGGGACCATCCCATCCGTGGGAGTGAAGGTGGAGGGTTTACGTAGTCCCGTGTCTGGACTCTTTGGTTCGGGTTTGTCATCAAAGAAAGCCCGCAGGCGTATCTTTCTGAAGAGTTGTCTGATTTCAATCATCTCCTGAAAGCTGTCTGGAGTCGGAGTGGGGACAAAGCCAAGTCCTTTTTCCAAAACTCTGCTCTCAGTTGGAGTCAGGACTTTTTTTGAGAGGTTCACCATCAGACTCTTCTCCCCCTGGTTGTACTCCTGGTCTCCACCATGGTCTGTGGTGTCGGCTGGTCTTGCCACTGGACCCCTTTCTGTCCGCCTCGCTTTCACCCTCTTCCTCTGCCCCAACCTCTGCCTTGAAAAGGTGGCGGGTTCAAAGGGTAAAATTGCGGCGGGCCCTGTGGGTAGAAGGGATACTGCCATGGAGGTGCCATGTGTGGGGGCCCATGGAACATTGGTCCATGTTGGTAGCCTTGTTGCCAATTGGGGCGTTGTGGGAAACGGTTGTTCTTTGGATTGTACCCTCCACTGGAATCGCTACTAGTAGAGCCTCGTCTGCTGTTGTTATCTGAGTTGTCATCCGAGGAGTAGCTGGTCTTTTTACTATTGAAGCCGTCTTTCAGGTATGGATATACCTTCTCCTTCTCAAACTTCGAAATATCTTTTTGAAGTTTTGCTGTTTTTTGGTTCAGGAGGTATTCATGATGGTCAGCCATTTCCTGATTAATATCAGCTAGTTTGGTGGTGAAGGCGGCCTTGTTGTTCTTGTTAACTGCACTCCTCATAGTGGCTTCTATGGCTATGATTTTCTCTAGTAAGGCATCAGACAGCCGTTTGGCTGTTTGTACGATTAGGAAGAGTAAGTCCTTGGTGCATTTCCAGGACACCTGACACCAGTCAACCTTGAATTGTTTGTCTTCTAAAAAGAGCCTGGGTATAATGTTAACGATTAGACCCTGAGGTGCTATTTTGCTTCTCAGGTATTCGGTCATCATTGTCCCATGTATAGTGATCCTTATAAATTCTTTCTTCATCTCGGTCAGAATGACCGAGTCGTCATTGGTAGTGCCTGAGGCAGAGGCATTAGGGCTATTAAGCAGGGTGGGTGCTGCCCTCAGGGCTTCGGCAATGGCGTCCTCATCAAAGCTGAGACCCGGTATGTCTTCCATAATTGGTGGAGTGTGGCCGGGTTTAGAGGTATGCGCTAAAAGATAGGTGATCAAGCCACTAATGTGGTATTTTGAAAGAGAACGAGTATGTGATGGGCCAATACAGTGAAGTAGTGTCACTGTTCGTAACCTAAGTGTCCCGTGGGGGGCAACCCACGCAAATCATGTGAACAACAAGGAGGGACATTAAAAGGACAATATTTATAGGGGTCCAGTGTACCTGTCCTAAGAACATACAACAAAGAATTGTACAAAGTTCCCCAAGAGCTAAAGCTAGTGTGGCAAAGAAGTCTCTCTCTCTACGTAGGAATGTGAAATCAACAGTCAGGGGACCAAAGGGGTCCCTTTTCGGAACTAGGAAGCCTCACACAACTAGTTAGCTGGATGACTTGTTTCATCCAGCACGATGGTTGTCTTGCCTCATCACCGGCTTCCTGCTCCAACGTCAAGCCGGCGCTGCAATGCCTGACGGGTAACACAAGGTGCTACACTTTTATGGAGATCTTTTGTTCCTTGCCGTAGTTGAGTGCGTGTGAGGGGCCTAGGAAGGTGGAGTAGTGAGCAAGGGAAAGTGTGTTTAAAAAGGTTAGTTTAGTCCACTAAGACAACTTTATTCACGTGGCTAACTGCCTAGTTAAAAGAGTGAAAGGAAGGGTACCGAGAACCAAGGTTAAGGTAGTATGGCCTCGTTCAACCCTCGCCTGTGGTCAACATGTTTCATGCCCTATAGGCAATTCTTCAGGACCTAATTGTGCTCATAAACTTATAAGGGGCCCAGATTGAGCTACAGTGTATACAATATACAACCTGGTGAGTCAGTAACCAGAGCAGGCAGATGGTCCTGCGTGAGAGTCAGACCTAGAGAGATAAAAGAAAGTGTTATATACAGACGAGTACATGCTAGTTATTGCATGACAAAAACTATATCAAGTCTAAACACTTCAAACGGGCGTCAGTGATCACCCAGATACAAGGAGATCAGGTTGTGTGAACGTGAGAGAGAGACTACGAATGCTTATCGCATTATTATAAAATTATAATTTTTAGATCTTATTACTGACTAAAACTGATAGTCTACTTCTTTTACATATGACAGGTTCAGTTTAGTTAGTATTGCGAAGGTGAGGGGCCATTCAAGCCAAAAGGGGGTAAGAGTTGGCAACCCAAGTGTAGAATGTAAGAACTGGGATCTCACCCTAATAAACCGTAGGAAAATCCCCGCAGACTGTTCTTGTGGGACCTGTGCTTCTAGGTGATTGTCTGCAAGGTAGAGCGGGGAAAGAAAGGCGGAAAGGACGGGGTTAATTAGCCCAGTCAAGGGGCAGGTGGAGGTATGGAGCCGACCAACAGCCCGCATGAAGTCCTGTCCCACCATACAGCGGGTGCCCGTCGGACGTAACTCTCGACCCAAGGGCCGGCGCCGTCAACGACGCTGCGGGTAACGCCCGAGACACAATACCCCTCCACTGGAGACAAACAGGATGAGGGGCGATCCAGCCCAATCAGTAATGATGCCAATGGGCGTGGCAGGTTCAAACCCTCAGGGACGGAAATAGTTGTCCGCTAGCTAGTATCCCAAACAAGGCCAGCGGGTGGCATGTGACGTGGCGGCACCGCGGAGATCGCAAACCAGCGCCGCTAACCCGGGTGAGGGCAGTCCTCGGTCACCGCAAAGTGGCGGCAAAACGTGACTCAAACGGCCTTGCTAGAAGGTCCGTGGACAGGGAAACAAGGATGCATATTCATACACACAGGCTTACCTGGTCAGCGCGAGGTCGATGCCTCTAGGAACCTACCCCCACACTCCGGCATGTCACGGCACGCAGAACAGCTGGTGGCGTCCTGGGAATCCCGCCGTCATTAAATAAGGGGAGTTCTCATCCATGAGGGCGTATTGTGGGGGGGGGCGTGTCCCAGGTGGCGTCACCGAGGTGTGTAGAGAATAGGCAAGAGCGTGAGTCTATGCGATTTAGCGTCTTAAGGGCGTGCCATGTTGGGAAAGGGTTGCGTTCTACAAGATTGGCAGGAACGGGAGACCCCATCACATCTATTAAGATCTTGGAGTGGTAGCGTGCCAGACCCTGCCCTCAAACGGAGGCGACTATAGACTAACGTTAGTAGAGTTATCTGGCTAATAAGTTCCAAGGTACAGAATCATGATTGGGCCTGCCCGGGACCGGGGTTACCCCCTTGTGTATCTTCGGTAGTGTGTAGAAGAAATAGGACGTTACCGGTTCAGGGGTGATGAGGAATTCTGCTTCCTTCTTGGTTATCCATTCATTTGTCTCGCCCTCGATCACCAGACTCATAATGGTAATAGTCAGGCGTTTGGTAGGGTCCACAGTGAGAGGTCTATAATGGGTGATGTTAGACAACTGTCGTCTGCATTCCAGGTCATAGTCGTCATAGTCTTGGATCACCGTTGCTCCCCCTTTATCCGCCTGTTTGATGACGATGGTCTTGTCATTACCCAAGGCGAGGGAGGCTTGTCTCTCTGCATTGGTCAGGTTATGGAATTGGTTGATATGGGGTTTATTTTTAAGGCTAGCAAGAACTGCTCGCTCGAACGTCAAAATCTCTGGAGGGACCATCCCATCCGTGGGAGTGAAGGTGGAGGGTTTACGTAGTCCCGTGTCTGGACTCTTTGGTTCGGGTTTGTCATCAAAGAAAACCCGCAGGCGTATCTTTCTGAAGAGTTGTCTGATTTCAATCATCTCCTGAAAGCTGTCTGGAGTCGGAGTGGGGAAAAAGCCAAGTCCTTTTTCCAAAACTCTGCTCTCAGTTGGAGTCAGGACTTTTTTTTTGATGAGGCAAGACAACCATCATGCTGGATGAAACAAGTCATCCAGCTAACTAGTTGTATGAGGCTTCCTAGTTCCGAAAAGGGACCCCTTTAGTCCCCTGACTGTTGATTTCACATTCCGACGTAGACAGAGAGACTTCTTTGCCACACTAGCTTTACCTCTTGGGGAACTTTGTACAATTCTTTGTTGTATGTTCTTAGGACAGGTACACTGGACCCCTATAAATATTGTCCTTTTAATGTCCCTCCTTGTTGTTCACATGATTTGCATGGGTTGCCCCCCACGGGACACTTAGGTTACCAACAGTGACACTACTTCACTGTATTGGCCCATCACATACTCGTTCTCTTTCAAAATACCACATTAGTGGCTTGATCACCTATCTTTTAGCACATACCTCTAAACCCGGCCACACTCCACCAATTATGCAAGACGTACCGGGTCTCAGCTTTGATGAGGATGCCATTGCCGAAGCCCTAAGGGCAGCACCCACCCTGCTCAATACCCCTACTGCCTCTGCCTCAGGCACTACCAATGACGACTGGGTCATTCTGACCGAGATGAAGAAAGAATTGATAAGGATCACTATACATGGGACCTTGATGACCGAATACCTGAGAAGCAAAATAGCACCTCAGGGTCTAATCGTTAACATTATACCCAGGCTCTTTTTAGAAGACAAACAATTCAAGGTTGACTGGTGTCAGGTGTCCTGGAAATGAACCAAGGACTTACTCTTCCTAATCGTACAAACAGCCAAATGGCTGTCTGATGCATTACTAGAGAAAATCACAGCCATAGAAGCCACTATGAGGAGTGCAGTTAACAAGAACAACAAGGCCGCCTTCACCACCAAACTAGCTGATATTAATCAGGAAATGGCTGACCATCATGAATACCTCCTGAACCAAAAAAACAGCAAAACTTCAAAAAGATATTTCGAAGTTTGAGAAGGAGAAGGAATATCCATACCTGAAAGACGGCTTCAATAGTAAAAAGACCAGCTACTCCTCGGATGACAACTCAGATAACAACAGCAGACGAGGCTCTACTAGTAGCGATTCCAGTGGAGGGTGCAATCCAAAGAACAACCGTTTCCCCACAACGCCCCAATTGGCAACAAGGCTACCAACAGGGACCAATGTTCCATGGGCCCCCACACATGGCACCTCCATGGCAGTATCCCTTCTACCCACAGGGCCCGCCGCAATTTTACCCTTTGAACCCGCCACCTTTTCAAGGTAGAGTTTGGGGCAGAGGAAGAGGGCGAAAGCGAGGCGGACAGAAAGGGGTCCAGTGGCAAGACCAGCCGACACCACAGACAATGGTGGAGACCAGGAGTACAACCAGTGGGAGAAGAATCTGATGGTGAACCTCTCAAAAAAAGTCCTGACTCCAAATGAGAGCAGAGTTTTGGAAAAAGGACTTGGCTTTGTCCCCACTCCGACTCCAGACAGCTTTTAGGAGATGATTGAAATCAGACAACTCTTCAGAAAGATACGCCTGCGGGCTTTCTTTGATGACAAACCCGAACCAAAGAGTCCAGACACGGGACTACGTAAACCCTCCACCTTCACTCCCACGGATTGGATGGTCCCTCCAGAGATTTTGACGTTCGAGCGAGCAGTTCTTGCTAGCCTTAAAAATAAACCCCATATCAACCAATTCCATAACCTGACCAATGCAGAGAGACAAGCCTCCCTCGCCTTGGGTAATGACAAGACCATCGTCATCAAACAGGCGGATAAAGGGGGAGCAACGGTGATCCAAGACTATGACGACTATGACCTGGAATGCAGACGACAGTTGTCTAACATCACCCATTATAGACCTCTCACTGTGGACCCTACCAAACGCCTGACTACTACCATTATAAGTCTGGTGATCGAGGGCGAGACAAATGAACGGATAACCAAGAAGGAAGCAGAATTCCTCATCACCACTGAACCGGTAACGCCCTATTTCTACACACTACCGAAGATACACAAGGGGGTAACCCCGGTCCCGGGCAGGCCCATCATCTCCGGAATAGGTTCTTTACTGGAACCACTTTCCCAATTTTGTGACGTATTTTTACAACCCGTAGTTAAGAAAATCCCATCTTTCCTCCAGGACACCAGGGATGTCCTACACCTGATTAACGACGTGGATGGTAGGGAAGATGTCGACTTTCTACTGACATTGGATGTGGAAGCCCTATATACAAACATCCCCCAACAGGCTACATTGGAAGCAGTGGAGTCCGCCTTGAGGTCGGAAGAATGGACATCCCCCACCCGATCTCGTTCATCATGGCATTGGCCAACATAGCTCTAACGGAGAATTTCTTCAAATATGAGTCACAGATATACCACCAGATTCGTGGCACGTCAATGGGATCAACCTTTGCACCGAGCTTGGCATGCATATACATGGCCACTTTCGAGAAATATTACATCTACTCCCCTGACAACAACCTCGTTTCTCGAACACCTAACCCTATGGCGACTCTATATCGACGATATTTTGATCTTTTGGAAAGGTGACCGGGCAAGTTGCGAGGCTTTCTGCACATGCATTAACCTCCAGAACCCATTCCTTAAGTTCACGGGTACCATATCCGAACAATCATTACCCTTCCTGGATCTGACAATTATGTTGGGACCCACAGAGATCACCACCACTCTCTACAGAAAAGAGACCGACAGGAATAGCCTCCTGCTCTACAATAGCCATCACACCAGGGCACTGAGGGAAAATCTGCCTTTTGGTCAATTTCTGCGGATTCGCAGACATTGCACTTCGGTAATGGATTACAAACGGGAGGCAACCACTCTGCAACATAAACTCCAGGATAGGGGCTACCCGATGAGACTCCTTAAACAATCAGTGAAGAGAGCACTCAACAACAATAGAGAATCTCTACTGGAAACACATACTAAGGATACCAAAGATGTCATCACATGTGTAACGTCCTACACAAAAAACTCTACATTCATCAAAAAGACAGTGAACACTCATCGGGGTATCCTTAATTCAGTTGGATTAGATATCCCACGTCCACGCTTTGCTTTTAAAAGAACAGCAAACCTGAAGGACACTCTCATCCACACTCGACCAAAGAAGACGAGTACACTCCCCCAGAACACACTTTGGGGGTTACCACCAGTTGTAGGGCATTTTCGCTGTGGTAATTGTGTCGTCTGTCCACAGTCCACACAAGGTAAAGACATCATACTGTCGGACACATTCACTTGGCACCTTAACAAGCACACAAACTGCAACAGTAGCAAATGCATCTATATGTTCACATGCCCCTGCGGTTTAAAGTATATAGGAATGACGATGCGCACTGTGAAAGTGCGCATTATGGAACACAACAGCAACATCCGCTGTGCTAAGACACATACATGTTTGTATGAACACTGTAAACAAAACGGCCATCCTGCCGAAAGCATACAATGGGTCATTTTGGAATGGCACCCTTCCATCAGTCAGCAAGCACTACATAGAATTGAACATCGTTTACAATTAGATACCCGTGGTCTTAATGATTCTGTCCCTTGGAACTTATTAGCCAGATAACTCTACTAACGTTAGTCTATAGTCGCTCCGTTTGAGGGCAGGGTCTGGCACGCTACCACTCCAAGAGCCTAATAGATTTGATGGGGTCTCCCGTTTCTGCCAATCTTGTAGAACGCAACCCTTTCCCAACATGGCGCGCCCTTAAGACGCTAAATCGCATAGACTCACGCTCTTGCCTATTCTCTACACACATTAGGCATCCGATTGGCTGTGTCGCTCGGTGACGCCACCTGGGACACGCCCCCTCATAATACGCCCTCGTGGATGGGAACTCCCCTTATTTAATGGCGGCGGGATTCCCAGGACGCCACCAGCTGTTCTGCGTGCCGTGACACGCCGGAGTGTGGGGGAATATGCATCCTTGTTTCCCTGTCCACGGACCTTCTAGCAAGGCCGTTTGAGTCTCGTTTCGCCGCCACTTTGCGGTGACCGAGGACTGCCCTCACCCGGGTTAGCGGCGCTGGTTTGCGATCTCCGCGGTGCCGCCACGTCACATGCCACCCGCTGGCCTTGTTTGGGATACTAGCGAGCGGACAACTATTTCCGTCCCTGAGGGTTTGAGCCTGCCACGCCCGTTGGCATCATTACTGATTGGGCTGGATCGCCCCTCATCCTGTTGGTCTCCAGTGGAGGGGTCTTGTGTCTCGGGCGTTACCCGCGGCGTCGTTGACGGCGCCGGCCCTTGGGTCGAGAGTTACGTCCGACGGGCACCAGCTGTATGGTGGGACAGGTCTTCATGCGGGCTCTTGGTCGGCTCCATACCTCCACCTGCCCCTTGACTGGGCTAATTAACCCCGTCCCTTCCGCCTTTCTTTCCCCGCTCTACCTTGCAGACAATCACCTAGAAGCACAGGTCCCACAAGAACAGTCTGCGGGGATTTTCCTATGGTTTATTAGGGTGAGATCCCAGTTCTTACATTCTACACTTGGGTTGCCAATTCTTACCCCCTTTTGGCTTGAATGGCCCTCACCTTCGCAATACTGACTAAACTGAACCTGTCATATGTAAAAGAAGTAGACTATCAGTTTTAGTCAGTAATACGATGTAAATACTATAATTTTATAATAATGCGATAAGCATTCGTAGTCTCTCTCTCACGTTCACACAACCTGATCTCCTTGTATCTGGGTGATCACCGACGCCCGATTGAAGTGTTTAGACTTGATATAGTTTTTGTCATGCAATAACTAGCATGTACTCGTCTGTATATAACACTTTCTTTTATCTCTCTAGAGCTGACTCTCACGCAGGACCATCTGCCTGCACTGGTTACTGACCCACCAGGTTGTATATTGTATACACTCTAGTCCAATCTGGGCCCCTTATAAGTTTATGAGCACAATTAGGTCCTGAAGAATTGCCTATAGGGCATGAAACATGTTGACCACAGGCGAGGGTTGAACGAGGCCATACGACCTTAACCTTGGTTCTCGGTACCCCTCCTTTCACTCTTTTAACTAGGCAGTTAGCCACGTGAATAAAGTTGTCTTAGTGGACTAAACTAACCTTTTTAAACACACTTTCCCTTGCTCACTACTCCACCTTCCTAGGCCCCTCACACGCACTCAACGACGGCAAGGAACAAAAGATCTCCATAAAAGTGTAGCACCTTGTGTTACCCGTCAGGCATTGCAGCGCCGGCTTGACGTTGGAGCAGGAAGCCGGTGATGAGGCAAGACAACCATTGTGCTGGATGAAACAAGTCATCCAGCTAACTAGTTGTGTGAGGCTTCCTAGTTCCGAAAAGGGACCCCGTTGGTCCCCTGACTGTTGATTTCACATTCCTACGTAGAGAGAGAGACTTCTTTGCCACACTAGCTTTACCTATTGGGGAACTTTGTACAATTCTTTGTTGTATGTTCTTAGGACAGGTACACTGGACCCCTATAAATATTGTCCTTTTAATGTCCCTCCTTGTTGTTCTCTAGATGGATCTCAGTGACAAACGATCAGCAAGGAATGTGCAGGTGAAACTGGCAGTCATAACAACGGAGGAAAATAAGCTTGCACTTGAAGAAATGAATTGGTCTTGGAGGAGAGGAGAAGGTTAGTATAGGACTCCTGACGTTCAAGCAGGATAGTGGCAGTAATTGCAAGATGCCTTCATTGGGGTTACACACCTCTTTCTTGGCCAGTGGTCTCATGTTTAGCTTTGTTGTGGTAGACAGCATTGTTAAATGTTTTACCTCCAATGAAAGGGCATATAAACTGAGCAGGATAGGCCAACATAAGTAGGTTGTCTTATTGTGGGCAGTAATGCCTAAACTGGTGGGGTTACAAACTCCTGGGGACTAGATTGTCCTATACTTACATAAAGGATGACCTAATGCAGAACTTTAGGCGTACACGTGAATGTGCTGGAAGACAGTTAGGGATATAAGGAAAGATTCACAACAATCCAAAGATGATTTTGTAGATGTTTTAGTGAAATCACCGGAGGGCTGAGTGAAAGGCAATACAGTCAATGCACATGAATATTCAAAGTTACGCTATAATCCAGTGGATCCAAGCAGTGTGATCCCAGACAGCTTGGGAAGCCAGCTGATATGTGGGTGCACACTAGTTTGCTGAAGAAGTACCAGGGGTTCATCCCAAGAAAGCGGGCACAACCCCCTTAAGGGAAAATAATGGATCACATGGATACAAAGAAACGTTTTTATGTGATCCCCAAAAGTTTAACCAGAAGGGAAATTCACATACCTTTTCTAAAAAAAAGTGGGATAGGTACAAGGGGAAGAAAACCTTTGAGGACTCTAAGGCTGGGGTATACCTGGACTGTCATAAGCTGGGACACAAGAATGGTGATACTATTGGTTCCAAAAAAACCACAGCTGTTGGTGCAGTCTAGGATCCTGCAAATAAGAGGTAAGATAAGAGATGCAGGAAATTAGCCTCAAAACCTCTATTGGCTCAGAAGGAATTTGACCTCAAGGAGTAGAAATGTTACTTAATGGTGTAGAGGATCCTGGCCAGATATATGCCAGGGCACTCTGAGCTGCATGGGGCTGGAAGACCCAAAAAGGAGTAACTCAGACAAGCACAGCAAGAATGCCCAACTATTGAATGCATTCAGTGACAGGCTGGGATCCAAAAAGAGGGGATGCTAGTGGATCATGATGCATCTCCTGAGAAGCATGCAAAATAAACTGATAGGCCTTGTGCCCCAAATCTGTGACAACCAGAAGATTGGCTGAAGCATTACAGGGATTTCCTCTCAAAATTAACCAATGCTATCCACTTGGCTGAGAATTTACAGCAGACCAAAATCACTTTTACTGACCCCAGATATCTGAAGACGTGAAAGAGTTCTGTTGCTCCTGCACTACCTGCAAGCCTGTGACAAAACAGGAGGGAAACCCATGGCTCATCTGATCCCCCTACCAATGGTGGGTATGCCATTGGAGAGGGTGGGGATTGACATTGTCACGCACCAAGTCCCCAAGTCAGCCTCAGGAAACACTTTCATCCTGGTGGTGATGGATCATGGCACTAGGTACCCTGAAGCCATAACTCTGTGGAGGGTAACTCTGTCTGTGGTTTCCACGGGTGTGCTACGTATCTTTGTCCTAGAAAGGATGACCAAAAAGGTAATAGAGTGACAAGCCTCATGCCTGCATACGTGAAGACTTCGTGGTTTGAGTATGGGATAACTTATACGTTTTCTACTCATTAACACTCCCAAATCAATAGGCTTGTGGAAAGAGTCAACAAGACCTTGAAAAAGTGTGAATATGGGGTTATATTGGCAAATTAGATGGAAGTTGGATGTCCTGCTACCATGCCTTTTATTTGCCCGTTGGGAGGTGCCATGAAAAGGAGTGGGCAACAACCTCTTTGCACTTTTGTATGAGCACCCAGTCAAGGTCCCTTGAGTCTACTCTAGGAATGGTAGAACAAATCTCTCAAAGAACCCAATAAAGCATTATGGACTACATGTATAGCCTGTTGTCCTGGTTAAGTAAATATAGAGGGCTATCAAAAACATAGTGGCCTGAAGACCACCTTGGTGAAATACCAGTTAGGCCAAAGCTGGGACTTTTGTAGCCCATGGACCCCAGAGACATCTAAGATAAATGGAATGGACACTGGAGAAGATGGAGGAGGTCACATACTTGCTGGATCTTGGCACCCCCAAAACCACCACTGGGTGATTCATGTTGTCCAATTCAAGCCACAGTTTGGCTTGTCAGAGATGACAATGTTGATGGGCACTGATGGAGAGGAGAAGGAGGAAAGTAAACCTCTCCCGGACCTACTATCCCACAATTACAAAAGTGTTTCATTGGAGGAATTAGAGCTCTCTCCTACACTCACAGACTAGTAGCAGAGGCACTGTCACCAAATATTGAAACAGTTTGATAGACTGCCCTCCCTGACAATGGTTACAGCTTACTTATTAAAAACAAAATATACAGTTATTCAGGTAAGGTAAGGGTCAGCATCCAGGAGGATGTTTGCAAGATGTTATCCCTCAGTGTGACTGAGACCTCCAGTAATCCCTGGCACAACCCAGTGGCGCTCCCAATACCTATTCATCAGGGGGGACCCAAGAACTGCTGTTCCTGTTCAGCATGGATTGCAAAGGACGTAATACCATTATTAAGACTTACAAACCCAACTGTCAATGCTCGTTGACCCGTTAAAGGCTGCTAAATGCTTTACTATAGTACTAATATATATGTTGGCAGAGAGAGAACTCTGCAATGGTATTTCCTCCCTACAACACAGTGGTCCACCTGCCTAATTTAAATGTGGTAGGGCCATAGGTTGTACAAGGTAGTGACTAATATAAATCACCATGGCCAAACATCCCCGATGGCCTGAATGTGTAAGGTCCATCGGAAAATTGGCTATAGGCCTGTCCACCAAATCAGGATGGGTGGACATATAGCCACTGTTTACTGTCCATCACAGCCAGGAAATCCCTAGTGTTAAAAAACAGTAAAATATATAAAAGTCCCCTCTCACCATGGGAGATTTTATTTATTTATTTTATTTAAAGAGTTTTATATAGCGCAGGCTAGACCGGAAGGTGTCAGAGCGCTTTACATGAGAATCAACAATGTAACAGAACAAGTTCAACAAATTACACAGCACATCAAAAAATAAGCAATACATCAAAAAATAAGCAATACAGAGTGGAGACAACAGAGGCGTAGGGGGGATTATCTTTTTTATTTGTAAAAAGATAATCAGACTTAAAACATCGTGGATGGGATGGCGGACACCCGCGGAGCGCCACAGCAGCGAAATTATCGCCACACGCAGAGCCGCCGACCACGAGGACTGCTTTCATCCTCCTCGGTCCTGCTGCTTCAGAAGATGTAACCATAATAGGGAAGGAATTATGGTTACACTCCGCTGACTGCGACCCATGAAGCTTGTCTCACGCTGTGCAAGGACCCCCATCGTGGACCTGCACCTTTTTACTATCCGATCCATGGACCCAGGCATCGTTCCCGCTGATCCTTCGTTATTTGCGCCTGCTCTACCCTGTGTGGGTTCAAGTGAAATTGTTATTTCTTTAGGCAATCATTTTTGTCCTGAGGATGAACGGATAATATGTATGGTTCGAAACGTCGTCGACCAAAATGCACTAAATGCATAGTTGATATATATTGTGCATGCATATGTTTATACTGTGGACTATCTGCTTATGATTCATGATACTCGAATGACCCGATTTTGCCTACTATTTTTCTCCCTTGCTTGTGTCCCTCCAGTGTGTTAGTCGGACATCGGCTGGTGTCCCACGTTCATCACACTCTTTGTCTTATTCCTCCTGCATTATTTTTATCAAGATATTAAACTGTCCGGCTGGACATTTCTTAAAAATATAGTTCTATTTAGTCTATATTTATTCCCTGAACATTCCCTCTCTTGTCTAAGGACCACAATCTTTGATAATAAGCCGCTGCATCTGTGGCTCTCTGATTCGGCCAAAGTGACTGAATGCGTAGCCGCCTCCACAACCGCACTATCTCCCGAAGAGGCTGCAGGTGCTATGATCCTTCTGCCTTGTGGACTTAATTGCACTGCCCGCTACTGAGATCCCCATGATCCTGCACCCCTCCTTGTGACATAACAGCTGGGGCCTCCCTCCCTGCAGCAGGGAACGACTACGCCGTGTGGTATCGGGTTCTATCAGGTCTACATACTTGCAGAAACACTCGGACACCATAAAACAGAAGTTGGTACGGAAACTGAAAATGCAAAGAGACAAGTTTATTAGGACCCCATGGGGTGGTGGTACATTCCTACAGCACCCTTCGGCAATGCAAGAAGTATCACCCCGAGGATCGATGCGCGACCTCTTTTATACAGTTTAACAGCAATAAAAAGGTAGGTGGTATACATTAGAACAGTTTTAGGTACATATAAGGGCATTTTTGGAACACAGCCAACATGTGGGAGGAATTTAATACCACTGGTCAGTTGGGAGGAACGTTCCTAAGGAGTGACCACTCTCTAGTCCATAGATCAGATGTACGCATGCGCGAGACTGACCATTGCTAAAAATAGCCTGTTGCTGGGCAGGATAAAGGTTCATTGGCATGAAGGAAGGACGAAAGGGCACGCTGACCACGAGGCCGCATGTTCATACAAAATGGAAGCCACTGAATACAAAATGGCCCCCGCACGTTTAGTCAAGTTAACAGAAATGTTCGTGTAGCTGAGCTTAACGCTAACTCAGGTACTGCCAAATTACGACAGACGACCCTTTTAGCGTTTAGCTGAAGCTACCTCATAATGGAAGTTATCCGAATGTTCATCATTAATATCGATCAGCATAATTTGCTTGACTTCAGCATTACTCATCTGTACATTTTTAGCAATAGCTCGTTTGGATGGGATACAGGCTGAAATACATACAGTACATAAAGTAGGACCACATTGAATACATAGGCAACAGAAGAAAAATATCCCAATAATCACACATAGAACAGTTAGCAGTTTCCAACCCCAGGTACTAAGCAGAGCCCAAAACCAGCTAGAAAAAGTCCAAGTACCATTGTCAGTGTGATTTTCAGAGGCAATTTTGTGCAACCTAGAGATAGCATCATACACAGATGGTGAATTATCTGGAACATTAACACAACAACTACTTCCGATGATGCGGCATGCACCCCCACGATCAGCTAACACTACGTCCAGAACCATCCGGTTCTGAAGCGTAACGATTCTTGTAATCTGAAGCTCTTCAGTTATATTCCCTAAAGCGGAAGCAGTTTCATTAGCAACTGCCTCCACAACACGTGTTAACCGTCTAATTTTCCTGCTGTTTAGGGCAGCACCTACAAAAGAGAACAACCCTAAATTAAAATCCACATATTGTTGTAGTGAGGTGTCAGTTTGGTCGACATCATCAATACCCAATGTTCTCTTAACTCTATTCAATATAAAATCGTGATACAATACAAAATCATTATGGTACATAGGTGGGGCAATAAACACAGGGGGTAATACAAAAGATATATAACATGTACCTAACCATCCAAGAGGAAGACGATGATAACCTTTATTACCGCAAATAAAGTAAGTGTTTCGTGAGGCCACAAATGAAACACCATTGGGTGTATCAAAGGCAAGAGTAACATTGCATTCACTTCTCCCCACCGGAATTGTTCCCTTATTCCTAATACAAAGGTCTGCTTTTGTATCAATAACTGTAATTACATGTAAACTGGTCATATTTGTAAGTCTATGATTGGTGAAGATACGAGGCGTAGATACATTGTCCGGTCGATATTCTTCCCACTCGAATTTAGTTCCTTCTGCTTGTGGATAGCCATCTCGATCGTTATAGTAAACCTTGTTCAATCGAAAAAGTAGTCCACCTTTTGTTGGCCATCTTAATGTAAAGAGAAGTGTGTACCAAGCATTACATGAACCATTGTGGGAAAATGGAAGAGGAATAAGAGGTGTTCCTCCTTTCTTTTGATGTCCCGGTAACATCCCACAAACCCAACAGTTGGATGTATTTGTCATATTGTGTGTGTGATGTAGAATTTGAATGAAACTGTTATTCAAGTAAGTCCGTCTATGTCTCTCCCCATGATAGGGCAAAGTAAAATGGAAATGTTCAGATGGAATTGGAGTGGTAGGCAGTAAATAGTCCCGTGCAGGAAACAGTCTTCCTATAGTCCAAGCTATTACTGCTATTACCACCATAATCGTAGCAAAAAGAACTGCACCCAAAATTTTTCTATTTCTCAATGTCATAGGTGCCATAGTACAAAGAACGAAAGTTTCAAAAACCAAACTAAAAAAAAGAATGTGGTGCTGAGAACCGAGGCTGCCTCTGGTGTCTTCTCCGAGATTCAAGACGGGTGTCGCTACACTGGACAGAACAGATCCCCCCCTTGATATTCCCGGCTTCCGTTTTCACAAACCTCGGAACGGTTACCAACCAGTCACAAAAATACAAAAATGTATTATTTCCTTGGCCGTAGATTGTACTTCACTCCGCCAGAAATAGCGTGGTCCGGGAAGGCTCCCTCCGACTCGTTGGGCATAACAGCTGGGCTTTTCTCCGCATTCAAGATGTCTCTGTAATCGGACAGCACTCCAGGGTTCAGCAGATCCGAAGAGACACGTCGGCAGTGCGTTGAATGTATCCACCGCTTCTTATTCGTGACTCGCACAGCCGTTCGCGTTGCCAGCAGCACTTGTTCAGGGCCACGCCATCTCGGCTCCAAACTGCTGGATCTCTCAAACACCCGGATCATGACATGGTCGCCAGGACGAAGATTGTGAGCCTCTCCAATGGAATTGTCGGGGAGCGCTTCTCGAACCTGTTGATGAATAGAAAGTAAATCATTTGTTAATCGTGCCAAATAATCGTTCATCATTATACAAAGCACATAATGTATCAAACGAGGCTTTGGAACTCCCCAGATATTCATGGGCCTTCCAAACACCCCCTCATAGGGTGTGAGGCCAATTCGAGAGTGTGGCACTGATCTAATAGACAATAATGCCAATGGCAAAGCATCCGGCCATTTCAAAGACGTGGATGCCACGATCTTTGCTAGCTTCAGCTTCAGAGTCGCATTATACCTTTCTACTAGACCTGCTGACTGCGGGTGGAATACAGCGTGGAATTTTTGTCTAATTCCCAATCCTTTCAGGACATGTTCCACTATCTTCCCAACAAAATGAGGACCATTATCATTCCACACGAATTTACAAACACCATAACGTGGGAAGTACTCTTTGAGTAATACCTTAGCTGTTGTTAATGCTGTATTGTCCTTTGTGGGGTAGGCTTCAACCCATTTACTAAAAGCACACACCACCACTAGGACATACTTGAGGTTATTACAGCGCTCCAGTTGGATATAGTCCATTTGCAGTACTTCGAATGGTGCAGTGGGTGGAACAAACCCTCCTTTAGGAGTAGAGGTCCCTTTAGCAGGATTGTACTGTAGGCATATCAGACAGGTCTGCACTACTCTCCTAGCCGTGCTGGCAATCTCAGGATGCTCCCAAACTCGTGTAAGCAATTTCGGAATTGCAAGAGCTCCAATATGTGCCAGCCCATGCGTCATTTGAACCATTGCTTGCAAGTAAGCAGCAGGCAATTTCCATTTCTCCATGTCTTTGCTTCTCCAACAACCCTCATCATCCAATACTCCCTCTGTTGCCCATGTTGCAAGTTCTACTTTAGATGCTGACTTTTGTATGTCTAGAATTTATTCTCTAGCATCATACCATCGCTCGGCTTGCGATCTCACCACATACATAGGGGAGTCATTTTGCAACATGGCAGTCACTCTCGCTATGCGGTCTGCAAAAGCATTTCCTTGCCCTATTTTGTCTGTCACTTTCTTATGTGCACTACATTTTATTATCGCCACCTTCTTTGGACATAATAGTGCATTCAGGAGGTCGCATACCAACTCTCCGTACATGATGTGTGTTCCGTGTGAGGTCATAAACCCTCGTTCCCTCCAGAGCAGGCCAAAATCGTGCTCTACTCCAAAGGCGTAACGACTATCAGTATAGATATTCACACATAGACCAGCGCTTAACTCACATGCTTTCGTTAAGGCTATCAATTCAGCCGCTTGAGCACATTTTTGTGGTATTCGTGCTGTTTCTACCACTGTCTTAAGTGTCGTGATCGCATAGGCTGCGGAAGCCGTACCATCTGGCAATCTCACACACGATCCATCAACCCACAGTTCCCCATCTACATCAGGAAGTGGCGTGTCCTGTAAATCGACACGACCCTTTGTTTGTTCGTCAGTCAGAAAAACACAATCATGTTGTTCTTCCTCCTGGGTCTCAGTAACAGGATATGGCAATAAAGTAGCGGGATTCAAAGTGGCGCACCTCTTCAATGTAATGTGTGGCGCCAACAGTGTTAATTCGTATCCCGTTAAATGGGAACTGGTTAGATGTTGCGTTTTCGTTTGGTTCAGCAAAGCATCTACTGCATGGGGAACTAACACCAACAATTTGTGTGACAAAACTATTCCCTCGCTCTGCCGTATAGCTACTGCTGTTGCTGCAACTGCTCGAAGGCATCCAGGCAGTCCTCGAGCCACAGCATCGAGTACAGCTGAAAAGTATGCGCAAGGCCTCTGTTTATCTCCGTGTAACTGTACCAAGACTGACAATGCGCACCCATCCTTCTCATGTACATATAATGTAAAGAGCTTTGTATAATCTGGTGTACCTAACACTGGCGCAGAACAAAGAGCTTGTCTCAATTGTTCAAAAGCATTTTGACATTCCTCCGTCCATTCGAGGGGGAGTGGTGCAGTTTTGGACAGAAACGCTAACAAAGGTTTTACAATGTACGAAAATCCTAGTATCCATTGCCTACAGAAGGACGTCAAACCTATGAAAGCACGAACATCCTTCTGCGTGCAAGGGACTGGTGTATCTAAGATTGCTTGAATTCGGTCTGATGTTAATGCACGTCCCTCCTTAGACAAAAGATGACCAATATATGTCACCTTTGGTCTACAATATTGTAGCTTCTTCCGCGAAACCTTGTGATTGTGTTCCGCAAGGAAAGAAAGCAGGGAGAGTGTACTCTCCTCGCATTGCTCCTGTGTGTCTGCTGCAAGCAGAATGTCATCAACATATTAGATTAGTGCCACCCCAGACTGCAAATCAAATGAATCAAGTTGTCTTTTCAAAGCCTGACTGTAAATGCTAGGACTTTCCGTGTAACCTTGAGGAACTCGACAAAATCTATAAGATTTATTATTTAATGTAAAGCCAAACAAATATCGGCTATCAGTATGAATAGGGATTGAAAAGAAAGCGTTTTCAAATCAATCACTGTAAATGTAGTAGCCGTGGGTGGAACCAAAGTAAGTAAGGTGGTAATGTCAGATACTACTGGATACTACGGTACAACTATCTTATTAATTTCCCTCAAATCAATAATAAAACGATAGATCTTAGTATCTGTGTCTTTCTTTAGGATCGGAAGAATTGGACTGTTGCAAACATTATAGGGAACTTCCTCCACCACCCCTGCCGTTATCAAGTCATTCACAATATGTATCAAAGCTATTTCGCCTTCTCTAGAGATCTTGTACTGAGGAACACGAGGTAAAACCGCTCCCTCCTTCACAGTAATGCACACAGGAGGAATAATCATTTGACCCACATCAGTATCGGAAGTAGCCCATAACGTACTTGGAAGGGAAGCTAATGCGTCGGCCTCTTGCATGAGGTACGATCTCTCAATTTCTGGGTAGTTTTCGTTCAAAATGACCCACACCCCTTCAGGGGCACAGCGTATTGTTGCACGAAAATGCTTTAGCATATCAAGTCCCATAATATTATCTGGTGTATTTGGAGATAATAAAAACGGACATGGGGCAGTGAATTTATCAACATGAAATGTAAGGGGTTGAGACAATGGGCTTAGTGAAGGTGTTCCATCGAACCCTATTGCTGTAATCGTTTCACCAGACAGGGGAGCCCTTGGAACCAAGTGTTTAGACAGAGCACTACGAGTAGCTCCTGTGTCGACCAGAAACTGATCAGTAGAACCCAAAACATGTGCTGATATATATGGACCCCTTTGATCGACTGGTACTTCAACCGATTCCACACCCCATCCTACGCAATCCTATGCATATCTATTATCCTGTGACTCAGTATTTTCTCCTCCAGCTATCTGGTATTGATTCCGCCGATCAAAAGTATTATGTTCAACCTGACCATGACCCCTCTCTTCAAACCTACCACGATCATTCGCTCCACCTCTTGATCCTGAATAACTATTCCGTGACCTTCCACTTCCTCGACCCCTCTGACTACGCTGTTCACGAAGTACCAGACAATCTGCGAGCCAATGTCCAAACTGCTTACAGTATGCACACTGATCCTCAGAAATGTCGGAACGAGGGGGAGACGTAACGTACGATCCTCGTCTACCCTTATCGTTCCCTCTCGATTGCGTAGCACAAACCTGTGCCAACATCACTTTCATTTTTAAGTCCTTCGCTTTCTTATCACTACTTTCTTTAGCCTCTAGTTCCTGACGTTCATAATACTGAGCCATAGTTAATAAGGAGGCAGGCGTGGCCGTGGTCCATGAACTTTCACTAGCCTTTAATCGCTTTGCAATCTCCGGTAGGAGATTAGCCACATACTTATCTACGAATAAGTGCCTGCCCGTGTCCTCTGTTAATGATTGACCACTGTAATCATGGAATGCTTCCTCAAAACGTGAAAAGAAATCAGAAACCGATTCGTCTGACTTCTGCTTACAAGACGCTAACACTGTCCAATCTATTTTCTTAGGGGGGACAAGCGTTTTTAATTTATTTAAGATAGCTGTTGGTAATTCTAAAATCAACTGACACGGTTTATATGCAGGTTCCCTATCTGAATCAGCTCTCACTATGTCCTTCCAATCTGCACCTAATATCGTTCGATCGTCAAACTTACGAATCACCCTCCACATATCAGGAGGCAATATCAGCCCAAAGAAAAGATCGATATCAACTAACGTCATAATACATGAAGAAATAGCACCCTCCACACCTTCATAGAAAGCTGCTGGATTTTTACGGGGGTCAGGCAAAGCATTCTTAAGTCCCATAACATCTGCTCTATTCCATGGCGTATAAACCCAATTATATATAAAATAGCCCCTTGAATCCTTAGACGTCTTATCCTCATCCGTACCATCCCCTTTAGAAGGGACATACAAAGGTGCAGCTTCCCGCATAGGCAAAACATTAATCGCAACACTCTTATCTGATCCATATATAGGGCACACTCGGGAATTTTCCGTCGATCCAGACGCTGATTGCTCTGATGCCTTGTTTGCCACTCGCAATCGTGTCGCCTCATCTCGTAACTGAACCAACCGCCGGAAGAATTCGTCCGCATCTGAAAGAGCAAAAATACCTTACGAAAATTCTCACGACCAACTGATATATCTTTAGGTTCCAACTCAGGAGAGTGTTTTCTAAACCGCTCAACAACTTCATCTGTAAAACGATTTAAAAAATACAACCGTTCCTTGTCAGACCACTGACTCATAAGATCATTAACCCCTGACACAGTTATAGTATCACTGTTAAGTTTACGAGCAATCGAGCAAAGATCTGATGGTCAAGAGAGCTGCTCCGCAAGTGGACGGTTCCATTTCCCACTGTGAGACTCTAGCCGTTTTTTTCTTGGACAATGTCAAGAACATCTATCAGTCGTTCCCGAGTACGACGCTGCCTTCGATCCCCCTGAATGGCTCCCGTAGTTGTCCGGCATTGTACTCTCTCCCCATTCTCTCCGGGGATGAGTTTGAGAAGTGGGCACAGCGAGTCAAATCTGGTTCTCCTGCGGACCCTCTAAGAGCTGCCCTTTTTAGAGACCCCTCCTTTCAGGGGCGCACGACAGTGTGCTCGCTGATCAACCTCTCCTTGACCTCAGGTATCGTTCCTGCCAAGTGGAAGCAAGCGGTGGTTTCCCCAATCCTGAAAAAACCATCTCTGGATCCTTTAAAACCAGAAAACTACCGCCCTATCTCCTTGCTTCCCTGGCCGGCCAAAGTCATGGAGGCCCACGTCAAACTGGCCCTCGCTGAGCATATGACCCGGGCCAATGTCCTCGATCCCATGCAGAATGGGTTCCGTGCTGGTCACAGCACGGAAACGGTCCTTCTGGCAATGGTAGAACATCTGCGGACTGTGTTGGATGCAGGTCAAACGGCAGCGCTTATTCTATTAGACCTTAGCGCTGCCTTTGACACCGTGTCTCATCGCATCCTTCTACACCGCCTGGAGGGCATTGGCATCTGTGGCTCTGCTCTGCAGTGGTTCCGCTCCTTCCTTAGCGATCGCTCCTTCTGCGTTGCCACCCCTCCTTTTCAGTCCAAATACCATCCGCTGGACCTGGGAGTCCCTCAGGGCTCCTCGCTGAGTCCCACGCTTTTCAACCTATACGTGCAGCCGCTGGCTGATGTCACCAGGCAGTGGGGCCTAACCATGGTCTCATATGCCGACGACACGCAGTTACGATCAGCGGGGATGCCGAACAGGATGCCCTCAGGTTCCAAAATGGGCTGAGAGAGGTGGCCAGCTGGATGAATAACAACTGTCTCCAGCTGAACGCGAAAAAAACTGAGGTGATGATCGTTGGAAGAGATTCGGATTGCTGGGGGGACAGTTGGTGGCCGCCTGAGCTGGGGCCGGCCCCTTCACCAGTGTTGGAACTCAGAAACCTGGGAGTGTGGCTAGATCATACTCTCTGCTTTACGACTCACACTAAGAGAGTGGCGGCAGGTTGTTTTGGTGTCCTACGTGGGCTAAGGCCGGTGCTCAAATTTTTTGATGCTCCGACGAGACAGCTGGTCATCCAAGCGACGATTATCTCCCGGTTGGACTATGCCAGCTCGCTCCTACTGGGAGCTAACCAATCGGAGATCCTTCGCTTACAACGGGTACAGAACGTGGCTGCGAGGGCAGTGGTCGGTTTACCACGGACCTGTCCTACTTCTAATACTTTACGGTCCTTACATTGGCTACCGATCAAAAGCAGAATTCACTTTAAAGCTCTAAGCCTTGCTTTTAAAATCTTAAAAGGGTCGGCACCAGAGATACTTAACAAGCTCGTATCTCCCTATGTTCCGACTCGCCCTCTCAGATCTCCCGGCCAATCCCTGGTGGTTGTCCCGCGTTTCAGACTTAGCCGGATGGGCGGCCGTTCCTTTCGCGTGAGAGCCGCGATCCTCTGGAATGCTCTTCCTTTAGAAATCCACCTGTTAGAGGATTTATTAGTATTCCGTAGGGCCCTGAAAACCCTCCTGTTTTAATCCTTATCTCCTCCACTTTTCCTTTCTTTTAGTGTTGTGTTGTGTCCACCATTCCCTGCGCCAGGACGCTCCTTAGCTGGAGCATCTATGCGCAATAAAAATTACAATAACATAACATAACATCGAACGTAATTCCATCATACGCTCGGTATGTAACCTGGTACGCTGTTTATCCTGGCAATCCTCGTCCGAGTCCTCATCCAGAGCCGTAGGCTGAACATACGGAGGTGGGCAACGATCTAACAATGAAAAATCATCTAATTCATTAGTAAAGACAGGATAAAGAGGACGTCTAATAGGAAACTGACCATTAACCTGCAAGTTATGTTCTCGACTCTCTTTCTCTTTCTGTTCCTGCAATTCCTTCTCCTGTAGCTGCAAAGCTTTAGCCCGAGCAGCCTTTCGCTGCTCTTTGTCCGCCAAGGCTTCTGCACGCTTCATTCGTTCACGCACCGCTTTCTCCCACATACGCACACAATCAAACATATCCTGTCTAGACCCGCGCTGAAACAAACACTGTTCTACATACTGGACTTTTCGCAAGTCGAATGACCCATGTAGTGGCCATTGCAATTCACGATCAGGTTTAGTGTATTTGTGCCATAATGTGCTATACATTATGGGAGGAAGGCCAAATTTAATGTACATTTCGCGATTAGGAGTCCCCTCTGGGGGAGCCGGCTGAGATTCATTTAATCGATAAGTGGTACTATTTCCAAAGCAGCACATTCCTCGGAGTGTGCTGAGAACAGGCATGTTCAAAATATCACGGAAAAACGCGATATTACATAAAATGGCACTTAAGGGTACTTACGCACGATGTGCCGTTCAAACAAATTCAAAAGCAGAGAAATATCCCTACATGCCTGCCTATGTGAGGTGCACTCCACATATAATTCAAATCATAGGTCCAAACGTTAGCTAACTCATACAAATTTAAATTCAAATTCAAAAAGCCACAGTAAGTGTCAATAGACTACCTTACCAAACATAAGCTTACCAAATATCTTCAAAAATGTCCAGATTCCAACTGCCAAGTTCCGTAGCCGAATCAGCCAAAACAGGCACTACACGACAAGCCAAACGATCAGAATCTCAGTCGAGGACCGGCGCCGACTGGAAGATCAGATCAGAAGGAAAGGAAAAACACCATGGGTACCAAGACTCGGGTCACTCAGTGGCAGCGTACCCGTCCACAGCGAGTTTCCAATCCTTCGTCGTGACCTCTCCTTCGGGCATCCGAGTCGCCGATTTGTCCCTTCGTGGTCGCCAATTGTGGTATCGGGTTCTATCAGGTCTACATACTTGCAGAAACACTCGGACACCATAAAACAGAAGTTGGCACGGAAACTGAAAATGCAAAGAGACAAGTTTATTAGGACCCCATGGGGTGGTGGTACATTCCTACAGCACCCTTCGGCAATGCAAGAAGTATCACCCCGAACATCGATGCGCGACCTCTTTTATACAGTTTAACAGCAATAAAAAGGTAGGTGGTATACATTAGAACAGTTTTAGGTACATATAAGGGCATTTTTGGAACACAGCCAACATGTGGGAGGGGTTTAATACCACTGGTCAGTTGGGAGGAACATTCCTAAGGAGTGACCACTCTCTAGTCCAAAGATCAGATGTACGCATGCGCGAGACTGACCATTGCTAAAAATAGCCTGTTGCTGGGCAGGATAAAGGTTCATTGGCATGAAGGAAGGACGAAAGGGCACGCTGACCACGAGGCCGCATGTTCATACAAAATGGAAGCCACCGAATACAAAATGGCCCCCGCACATTTAGTCAAGTTAACAGAAATGTTCGTGTAGCTGAGCTTAACGCTAACTCAGGTACTGCCAAATTACGACAGCCGCACGGGCCAGAGGGACGTGGTTGGGGCCCTCGGGCTGTCTCTCAACCCCCCTCACCTGAGGAGCTGCCTGGGCTTGGACTTTGCCCTCTGCGATCTTTGGGAACCATTCCGGAGGTGTGGCTGGCATGGCTCCTGACTCTGCAGAGCCGGAGGACCCAAAGGCGAGTGACCTGACTCGGCCCTCCCGCGGGGCTCTCTGGAACTGCTGATGACCTCCCTCGGCTGTGAACCCCTGGTGAGTGTGCATGCAGCGGCGGCTGTTTTCCTCTACCGCAGTGCCCTGCGTAGCTCACCGGGGGCACACCATTCCTCTGGGTCTGCTCCTCCTAGTAGCTGCTCCCATGCACCAACTGCCCCTGCTGATATAGGCATTGGACCCATGAATACAGGTGCAGACGAGCTGGTGAGGCCTGCTTCCTCTACTAAGCCCCAGAGCCCATCGATTTCTGCGACCGCTTCACCGCCACCACCGATCGACCTGCTCTATTATGGACCATTGCTCTGCAGAGCCCTGCATCTCCTCCCTGCTGGTCACTGCGCCGCCCTTGTCGAGGGCCTGGTTGCGCCTGGACCCTCTGTGACTGCCTGTGTGCTCTAAGGTGATCGCTTGTGAAGTCTGCATTGCAGTCCCTCTGAAGCAACAACTGCCCTGTCTGAACACACTCTGAGGCCTCCTCTTGTGCATGAGAATCCTGCCTTCCTTTCACCAGGGAGCAATGTCAGGTACGCTTTGATGGCTTGAGGTATCCTTATACCCAGATTTCACCATGGCTGTGCAAGAGTTGCAGAGGAAATTCCTACCTATGAAAAAGAAACTTCAACAAATGGGCATTGCATATGCCATGCTTCTCCCGGCACGCCTCAAAATAACGCACCAGGGGAACCACCACATATTTACCAACCCACAGCATGTCCAAGACTTTATAAAAACCTTGCCTAACAGGGCAGCGGATCGTGCCTTCCCCTCCATTCACTCACCGTCACTGGCGGCACTTCAGATGTTGAGTAACAAACCCATCTCTCTACTGAGAACAAGTCCTCGACTTCATGCAGCACTTCTAATTGATACTGAATTGTACTCTCACCCACGGGACACTCAGCACTCTTCATCAACAAGTGAACTCCTGGTGATCCCCTTTTACTACTGCGATGGACGGTACCCTGCACACAGTCTACTCAGTAGCACACAGAGCAGGATGAGACTTTTCATTATCCTCCCCCGAGTACCCTCGCAGATGTGAGGAGCATTTGGTCCACCCTCTGTCCGCTACCCACTCAGGGAACCCCTACTATGTCTTAGTTACCTAAAGTTACTGCCCTGTATCCACCCTCCCCTGTTGGGAGCATGGTACATGGCACGTTGGGGACGGGAGGGAGGGACTCATGGCACAGCAGTATTGGGCTGCTGATGTGGGTGGGGGGGAGAGAGGGGAACTCCCACTCCCACTTACAGTTAAACCACTATGACTAGACGAACCTGATGCAATCGACCTACTTGACCACTACCTACTGCACTTTAGAAGATTCATGGTACACCACCATGGAAGCTCGACCTAATCACCCCAAATACAAATTTCAGACCAGGAATGTGAGAGGTCTGGGTGACTCTCACAAGCACCAACACATTATTTCCTATTTGGACCAACACAATATTCATTGCACCCTGCTCCAGGAAACACATCTTAGCCCTACGGCCTCACCCACGTTTGCCACCCTCTAAGCGGCAAGCAAATACTTCTCTTCATATTTCACTTAGGCACGAGGTACTGTGGTTCTTGTGAGAAGTTGGTCTGGTATATGATGCTCACTAGTGCTAGTGATCACCTTGTACCATGCCAAGCAACCCTTATGATGATTGGTTGTAAGTCAACCTTATAGACCAGCTATCCTAGTAGCGTGGACAAAGCAGTCTTAGGCTAAACTCTGTAAAGGCATGTGAAGCAAGCTGTTTTACCATACACAATCCCCTTGAATACCAAATGAAAGGACACCACACAGATATATATTGAAAATATATATATATTTATTTACTACAAATATCCCCTATACTCTTTATGAGCACAGAAGCAAATGCGTTAAAACAAAACAAAGTTTAAATACACAAAAGTTGCACAATATGGATGAGCCCTAGAGGCCACTTAAACCATATACTAAAATAGTGGTATAAGGACCACTAATCTGAAAGGAAATAGGCTAGGGCCTGGGGAATCGCTGGAGCTGTTCGGGACTAACAGTGAAGAAGTCGGGAAAGGCCCGCGGGACTCGGGTGCAGTGCTTAAAGTGCACGCATGCACCAATGCAATATCAATGGTGCGTAAAAGTTACAAAGTTAGTGTTTTAGGAACCTTCCGACTGACCTAGAAGGACAAAACTTTAGAGCTTGGCACTAGAGGTGTGTACCAGTGTAGGAACACCGGCGTTGCTGAGTAACCTCACCCACAGGAAGCGGGTGCACAGGTGCCAAGTCGTGTCGGGTTTCGTCACGCAGGTCGATGGTACCTGGAGATGAAGATGCTGCAGGCGGGTCGTCGAGGGGAGTTCCGGTGGATCCAAGGATGGATCTGAAGATTTGAAGACCTGAAAGCAGAGGGGACAATGTTCAAAATCACTAGACAGTGACTACCGTGGAACCAGGATGGAACCAGGCGATGTCGGGTGCAAACAGGTGAAGAGGTGCAGCTTGTCTCCGCAGCCACGTGGACACAAAGAGGTCAAGGATGTCCAGGAGTCGATCACAAGCTGTCCCACGAAGGCTATAGCTTATGGCGGTGTCGGCAACTTGATTGGAGCAAACAGGCCTTGGCTAATGCAAGCCACGCAGGAAGTGGAAAAAGCTTGTTACTCGGACCAGCAAGGTCAGAGTGGGGGCTCCTTCTCAGGGGAGCAAGGGCGAGTCTGGAGCAACCAGACCAGCAGTGTAGATTGTAGATTTCATCGCCAAGATGGCCGCTAGCCACCTGGCAAGTGGCCGGGATGGCGCGTCGAGTGGCAAAGTGCAAAAGGGCCCCACGCAGATCTAGAGATGCTGGGGGAATGATCTTCGGTGCAGATGCTGCTCGGTGGTGGGGCTTCTCAAACCCCAAAGCACAGCATCAAGGGGTCCTCGGGTGCTGCGCAGTCAGCTTCTCGGGGGTCTTTTGAGACGGCTGGTCCCACGTCTCTCGGTGCCTCCACGGGTGTCTTCTTTGCAGGGACTGTGGATCGGGCTCTGAGATGTCTGGGAGTCTGGGTCTCATCGGGCTCTGGGCTCGGGCTCTGGCAGGAGGGAGCGGCAAAGCAGACGTCGAGTTGCTGGTTGGTGCCTGTATTCTCAGGGTGGTCACTCCTTGGCCACAAGGGAGATTCTCTTCAGTCTTCTGTGCAGCAGAATGTCGAAGTCCAGTTTTCTTCCTAGTTTCAAGTCAAGTTCAGGATGATCTGAAGTCTTGGGACACAGTTCCTACTCTTATTCTAAATCTAGGGGCTGGATTACCTGCTATTTATTTATTTAGTGTGTCTTACATAGCGCGCGGCTACCCCAACGGGGTGTCCCGGCGCTAAGGTCCCTCCTCTGGGTGGGACCAGGAAGGGGGGTGGTTACACCCCCTTTCCTTTGTCCAGCTTCATGCCAAGACTGGGGATGGAGAGCCCCAGCACCGGTTTGAACTGGCATATGCACAGAGACACCTTGTGTGCCCCAGGCATGTTTCATTCTATTCAGCCCTGCCCTACCCAATACACAAAACCCTGTCTGGCGTGGTGCTAGCACCTCCCAAGGCAGGAAACCCTTTGTCCAAGCCTCCCTCGCTGGAAGGACTCCCAGCAGCAGGAGGTCAGACTTGTGTCTGTGGTGGCAGCATCCATTTTGTGATGCTGAGGCTCATGTTTAACCTTACCCGGGTTTCAGGTTATGTACATGTCGTGTCCCTCTAGAAGGGTGGAATGCTAGCCCCGTTGCCAGAACTGGTGAGGGGGTAGTATTCCAATTTGTATGACACCTTACTCGACATGTTTTGATAAAGCCAAACCAAAGATAGCATTTAACCGCGAGGTTCAGAATGCACTTAAGAGTATATGGTATGGCAGTATCATGGAACAGCTAAAGGACGTGGTTCGGAAAGCTGCAGACAGGCTCAGCTCATGCTAGAGCACCATCTCACATATTTCGAAGCATTCTGCCTCCAGGATTAATGAGGCCTTCCATAGGAGTGGCTGATAGGAACATATGTGTCCATTTTAGGTTAGATATAGAGATACTATACCTAAGTAAGGGGTGATTACACCGACTTACCCCAGCTGAGTGATCAGCAGTTGTGTCAAATATGAAGGCCAGGCCAGGGGTGGCATAATACATGCTGCAGCCCCTGGTAGGCCTTGGAAGCACCTATGCCCTGGGTACCTGGGGTAAACTGTTACAGGGGCCAATAAGGTGAACCAGTTCCAATTTCGTAATGCACCTAAGGTACATGGAGTCCATTTTAAGGAGAGAGCAATTAGCCTGGGGCCCTGAATAGCAGGATCCCAGGCCAACTAAGTAAAAAAAACAGCTAAACACTATACAAGAAGTTTGGGGGTAACCATAGTCAGATATCCACCTTCCTACAGTTCTGATCAGACATACATTCCCCTTTACTCTCATTGGGGCGTATGCTGTCCCGCAGGGGGGATATAGCATCCTATGGGGCAGACTGATATCTCAATCTATCATACGTGTTCCCTGCTCAGGCTCGAACACGGATGACCCCAAATTCTTCCAAGTCCTTCGGGGGGAAAATCCTAGACTCTCGATCCACACATGTAGCATGGGGAGGGGACTTTAATGTTACTCTTGACCCAATGCTAGATCGCTCACATCCACAACCCCACCACTATTCCGCTGCTCACCATACCCTCAACCAGATCATGGCCACCCACTGCCTTGTGGAAGCATGGCAAAACCTTCACCCTTTGCCCAAAGAGGGGACTTGTTTTTCCACTGCACACTCCTCCTGGTACCACATAAACAGCTGGCTCATCTCAAGAGGGCTCACCCCCTGGCTGCTCCACTCTTCCCATCTGCCAAACACCTACTCTGACCATTCCCATGTACTCCTCACACTTGCTCCCCCTCACGTAGAATCCCCATACCTTTCCTGGCCCCTGCCCATACAAGCTCTGTTTGACCTAGTTTTTAAAGAGGAGCTAGAGCAAGAAATTTAAGATTTCTTCCCCCGTAATGACAACTCAGTGAAACAATACTCCACGATGTGGGAAGCTTTCAAAGTCACTGGCGTGGGTTCTGCATTGCCAGAAGTGGAGGGATATTAAGAGATATTTGCTCCACCCTCCGTAAAATAGAAGGGAACCTCAAACACACCGAGACCCAAATGCAGGTTACAACCACCCCGACCTACGGAAATGCATATGGGAAGTATTAAATGAAACTACTGAGCGTGAATGTAAATTTAGAGGGAAATATTTCCAAGCCCGCCGATTCATCCCCCTAGATTGTTCAACACTATATTAGAAAACAAGGATGAAGAAGGGAACACGCATAGAGACACATCGGAAATCGCAGCTATTTTTAAACACTTTTACAGCACGCTGCACAATACGCACAGAACGCACCCTGCCTGGCTTGGAGATGATCAGAGGAAATTGCGCCTGGCCCACCCTGAGGACGAGGAGATGATTGCCTCCATTATGCAGTTGCAATCGGGCACAGTCATATCCTAATTCCGGTCCTGCGGCATGTCTTTGAGGAGGCTTGAGAGACGGGTATACTACCCCAGACTATGCGAGAAGTGCTCATAATCTCCTTACCGAAACCTGACAAACCACCTATGCAATGCAACTCCTATAGACCCCTCTGCCTTATCAGCGTTGACACTAAAATATTAGCTAAATTAATTGCAAACTGCATCAGCCCCCTCATGACTGCCCTGCTCCTCAATGACTATTCGAGGTCCGTGCCCAGCAGAGGCACCTCCCATAATCTCCGGACACTATTTGCCCTTCTACAAGATATCGATCCAGATATGAATGTGGTGGCTGTCTTTTTGGATGCCACCAAGGCATTTGATTCCCTTGAATTGGACTACCTGGCATTTGTCCTCCAACGCACTGGCTTTCCCACCCCCTTTCTGGCATGGATTAACGTACTCTATACCGACCTACGTGCTAGCATTCTGATTAATGGAACTAGACCCCACTTTTAATGTAGCCAGAGGTACCAGGCAAGGGTGCCCGTTATCCCCCTTCCTCTTTGCTTTGGCTATTGAACCCCTGGCCACCAAGGTACATCAACATTACTGCAACCATGCCCTCATTTATCCTGAAAGACAGATCCTGATCTCTATATACGCCAATGATCTTACTCTTTATTTGCGTAACCCTGAGGAAAACCTTAATCCCATTTTACGGCTGCCCATCCTATTCAGTCATCTCTCTAGTGTTAACATTAACTGGGGAAAATCTCAGATATTTCCTCTCACTATAACTACACTGTGTTTTGCCCCAGATTACTCTCTTGCATGGTGTGAAGACACTATAAAATACTTAGGAATAGTTGTTACCCAAAGCCGCACTGATCTGATGAACGCAAACTACCGGCATGTCTTAGACCTTCTCACTGATAAAATAACCAGGTGGATCGCCATGTCCATATCCATGGATGGGAGAGCTTCACAAGTAAAGATGGTAATTCTCCCCAGGCTGCTTTACCTTTTTATCAACATCTCTTACGCCTCCAGCAGACACTTCTTCCAAGCCTGGAAAACTCCACTAATTCTCCTCATCTGGGGAGGGAAACAAGATAGGCTACGCTGGGACATGCTCACCTTGTCAACAAATATTGGAGTCTATGGGCCAGATGTAGGTCGGTCGGTAACGGACGAAAATCAGTATTTTCGGCCGTTACCGACCGGTATTTCAGAAATGGTATGTAGGGCCCTTAATTTTACAGAATCGGTAAATTTACCGATCGGTAAATTTACCGAATCTGTAAAATACCGAATCTGTATTTTTACCGATTCGGTAAATTTGAGATGTAGGTGGGACTCTTCTGAGTCCCACAAGCCTTACAAAATCATCGGTATTTTACCATCAAATCCAATTTGATGGTAAAATACCGATTCCGGTGTGCATGCACACCTCTGCCATATGACAGGCAGACCTGCCCTTGGGGCATGTATGCCTGCCACATGGCACCCGAGCCTGTTTTGGGGGGGCCAGAGGGTGTCAAAGTGACACCCCCTGCACCCTTGAGAAATTCAGTATTTACCGATTCTGTAATTACAGAATCGGTATTGCCCATTGATTCCTATGGGCTTCACAGCCCATAGGAATCAATAGGAAATACCGATTCGGTATTTCCAGATTCGGTAAATACCGAATCTTAAAGATTCGGTATTTACACATCTGGAAATACCTACATCTCCCCCCTTCATATTTACCACTTCTTAAATACCGAATCGGTAAAATTCGGTATTTAAGAAGTGGTAAATAAGAATTACCTACATCGGGCCCTATAATCGCACTTTTGACCTTGCCCGTCTCCCCTGCATTGGTTATTGTTCTGCTTACCTGGCTCTCCCTTCGCTCCCCCTTTCATTCATCCTCCTGTTTACCCCGACCTTAGCTCTCCCTGGCCGCCCAGTTATCCTAGCAGCACAAACTTCTGTGCTGTGTATCGGTCTCCCCCCTCTCCTACCCCTGTCCCCTACCTCTTCAATTTGTTCTTCCCTGTTGATACTCTCTTTTTCTGCTCTGAGTCTTTACCTCTATTTTGTTATATAGCTCTGTATAACCTGTGAACCCCCCAGAATCCTGCCACCCTTAACTTAATGAGAGATGTGCTTGATCATGACTGTTGTTTATTTGCTCTGAACTATTGCTTTTTTGACTTCTCCTACACATGTAAAGCACTCTCATACCTCTGGGTCTGGACAGAGCTGTAGAAAACCTTACAAATAAATACATAAATAAATAAATACATAAATATTAGCCCTGCTGAACAGCTTTCAGTGGACTTTTAATGATTTGACCAGGAGCATGTCTAGCACTAATAAATGATCCAGCAGAGGGCAGGATTGACAGAATACATGTACTGCCATTGTAGTCCCCTGGTTGGCAACAGTGTAGAGACCAGTGGCCAGAGAAAATGGATGTGCCACCCTTTTCTGCTTCGATTGTCAACATCCAAATGGCAGGAGACATAGAGGGAAATGAATCGATGAAAAGAGATACCCACCAGATGCAAGGGTAGCAGAACTGAATGTAGGGAATGTATCTTCCCAATGAGCAGATAAGGCGCTTGCCACAAGTGACTTCTGTCGGTTAGTGTATGAGGATACACTGTACAAAAGGTTAAGGCTGCTTGTGGTGACTTGGAAAATGCACATCAGGCCCTATACGATCTTACTCGCTAGTGTTCACAGGGGGTATAGGAGTTCCCTCCCACGTGATTCATAGCCTTTCCTGGCCCCAGCGATTTGATGCTCCTAATCTTTGGAAAATAGTGGCCCCTTCGCTTAATAATATCCTTTTAGAGATGGCTGTTAAGATAAAAGAATGGTGTAGATACAAGTGCAATGTGTTTAGAGTGTTATTAGAAGAGGATAGGCATTATAAAGGGGAGAATGAGCTAGGCAAACATAGTTCACGACCAATGCTTCACAGCGCAAATGCAAATGAATGAGCAGAACTTTTAGATACATTTTCTAATGCACAATTTGAGATTTCAGGAGGGCCCCATAAGTGTGTTCCCGATGCACGACGATAGAATTGCTGCGTCTTGCAAGTAACCAAGCAAGGGAGACTTCATGTTTTTTCCCTGGCCTTATAGGCACTACTTTATTAGATCTGGGGCATTAGTAAAAGATAGCATAAGGACCAGTATATACATGGCGGGGCAGATTTATGATAACTGGCGCATCCCCAGGGATGCGCCAGTTATTTTGCGCCGCTGCTCCGCCACCCAAGGTGCGCCGCATTTACATTGCGGCGCACCATGGGGCAAAAACGGCACAGATGCGTGACGCATCTGTGCCGTAAAGGTGGCGCATTGCTGAAGTTGAGTCGCAAGCGCGACGCAGCTCCAGCAAGGCTCGGGGGTGCCCCATCTTTACAATGCTGCGTCAAGACCTATGCCTGCTTCAAGCAGGCGCAGGGTTTTGACGCAGCATTGGCCTGAAAGTGACTGAGTGAAATCTTATAGATTTCACTCAGCCACTTTTAGGAGGCGCACCTGCCCCGGAACGCCCACCCTGCGCCGGAACGCCCACAAGTGGCGCAGGGCTTTACAACGTGACGCATCTGCCTAGATGCGTCACGTTGTAAATGGGTCGTAGGGATGCGCCACGTTTACGCCGCAGTTGCGTGACGCAAACGTGGTGCATTCCCAACATAAATCTGCCCCGGCGAATATAATGCTCCTTCTGTTTGTTTTATTTTACCTCCAGGACCGTGTATTCTTGGAGTTCGGAGGAAATGCTGTTCCACCTCCAGCAGGCTGTAACTCAAATATGAATGCTTGGGAAGTTTGTTATATTCCTCAATGACCGAACGTTACATTTTCAAACTCAAGAATTGACTTCTCCTAAAACACCTAGCTGTCCTGATAACTACGTAGGGCCTAATTAGCAATATAATGGGGTAGCGCAGTCCCCAAGCAATTTTGCAGCACCGCGCTGCATCATTCTAAAAGTGCAAGAATGCACTATATTTACAAGAATGCACCCCGCTAATTAAGCAGCCTAGCGCTAAAACAGGCCTTCTAGCGCCATGTTGCAAGGGTGCCTGCGTTGCTGGGTTGATTGATTTTGTGGAGGAAGGGACAACTTACTGCACAATATCAACCAATGGAGGCACTTTCCTCCTTCAATGTGTGCCGCAGAATGCAGAACACATAGAAAGAGGAAGCAACAGGGAAAAATATGGATATTTATAACTGTTGCTCCTCCCTAACAGTACCCCTGGGGTGGCGTTAGAATATGGCTCATTTCCAGGTTTACAATTCCTCATAAATCTGTGAATGCTTCAGATCAGGCAACACCCACAGCGACATCCATGGAAAGCCTCTTTCCCGCAGGGTTCTGCATGAAAGTGGCGCATATTTACACGGTTTTGAAAAGCTTTGTCGGCCTTGTAATTATGCTGCAGCATATTTGCCCCACTAGAGTGTCAGAGGGTGCAAAAGTGCTACTAGTGCCTCGTAACTGAGGCACTTAGACCGGAACAATGAGGACACAAGTTTACAACAGTTGCTGAGACTGCGCCAGACTTAAAAAACATTGGGGCAGATTTATGTTAACTGGCGCATCCCCAGGGATGCGCCAGTTAATGTGCGCCACAGTGCGCCACAGCTCCGCCACCCATGGTGCGCCGCATTTACAATGTGGCGCACCATGGTGCAAGGCAGGGAAGATGCGTGATGCATCTTTCGGCGTACAGGCGGCGCATTGCTGGAGTCATGTCACAAGTGCGACATGACTCCTGCAATGCACAGGGCCACCCCTACATTGCATAGTGTATCACCCTTACGCCTGCTTCAAGCAGGCGTAAGGAATTGACGTAGAAAGTGACTCAGGGAAATCTTGTAGATTTCACTCAGCCACTTTCCAGGGGCGTTCCTGCGACGGAATGCTCCCCCCTGCACCGGAACGCCTGCAAGAAACCTGACGCAGGTTTCATGTGGCGCAGGGCCTTACACCGTGACGCATCTCCATAGATGCGTCACGTTGTAAATGCCCCGTAGGGATGCGCCACATTTACGCCGCCTTGCGTGATGCAACAGCGGCGTAAACGTGGCGCAAGGGGCTCATAAATCTGCCCCAGAGGATGGAAGAATGATGGTGGAGAAGTATGATTGGTCTTGCAGTGGAGTTAATAAGGCTCTGGCGTTTGAATAGGTGCAACAGGTAGAAGGAGTTGGAACAGGCACAGAACACACTGAGCTGCCTACCCTGCCCACTTGCATTATGAGATTAACAGAATACAAAATATACACCAAGCTTGAATATTAAAAGTATATTAGAGGAGTCTGCATTCCGCTTTTGCTATGACATCTCTGGCTAACCACTAACACTGGGATTGGCATCAGGAGCAAAGCAGTACAGTGGCCCAACACCCTGTGACTGCAGGCAGGGTGCAGAGTAGTGTAGTCGGGTTGCTATGTATTCTTCATAGTGGAGAATTGGAAGGAATACAAAATGAAATGTGTCTGCATAAATATATTTACATTTTTGTTAGAATATATAGTTTGTTTAAGATTCATAAACCCTGGAGGCAGGGATGTGTAAATATATTTGTATTTTGTGATAATAAGATTGGCCCCAGAGGGTTTTGTTCCTCCCCATGTTATTTCTTAGGTACACAAGTAGAAGAAGAGATTTCTTTTCGTATCTATCTATCTATCTATCTATGTCGTATGCTGTGCTTGTTGTCAGCAGATACCCCCTTCTATGTAAGGAGTATTATAGAGAGTACAGCCCAGGGGCCCAGACGGAAGTCATGTCAAGGTCCCCCACCCCTGCTCACTATCTTGCAGTCTCCCCCAACAAACCGGGGGAGACATTTATTGTTCTGAAGAATTACAGATCAAATTGCACTGCACTGACACATTAGCTAGTGAGGGGCAGGTTGCTAGTAGGCAACCCACAGGAATGAATGGAGGACCCCATCGAGACACAGTGCTGGATATGGTGAGGGTTAGTTGCATGGGTAGAGGCCCCAGGTACACTGCCCTTATGCACAGCACAACATGCTCATGGACCTCCCTTGCCCCAGGTGTGCACATTGGATCTCTCTAAAATGAGCTAACGGGGTCCAAATTTACCATCTTTTGCAGGTGCTAGAGTAATTGACATGCTACAGTACACAAGCCACAAGATAATGAAAGTAACTTGTGGGCCCTGTGACACCAATTGGGAAAGCACAAGTGATAGTAGCCCAATGCAAAGTGTTAACTAAAAGGAGTCTGGATTATGCCCCTACATGGAGCACCACCAGCATCACTGCCCTCCTGTTGACAGCCAAATGACCCTAGATACATGCACATTACAGACACCTCACCATGGCATAGTGTTTCTCATAAAGCATTCTACACTCTTATACACAAATGGGTATGGCACCACAAATGTCTGCCACTTTTACAAAGGACGACGGGGTTCCTATTAAGGGCTGCTGACTATGTTGGCATCACACAAGGCCATCAACGATGCACCTCTCTGAGCTGTGACTGTCTTTTACCCAATTATGCTAGTGTGCTCCTCACTAACAGATGCAATAAGGTACAACACAACATGTTAGTGATGCAGCACTTCCTGGTGCCTATGGAGACCTCTTCGCCGATGGATCTTGTCCAGAGGAGGAGGGGGGGACGCGGTGCACTGATGCAGATACAGTTTGCTGCAGGCCATATAGGAAGTATCTTTATTAATGAACTATTGTTTTCTCCCTTAGAACATGAAAGGCTAGAAATGTGTTGAAAAGAATGTGGATAGTCGAATGTGTTAGGGAGAAACAATTGAGTGGGTGAGAATGGATAGAGTGAGTGAGTAATGAATTATTGATTTAAGTAGGAGACAGACTTGTGGAAGTAAGGAATTTGGAGAAAAGAACACAAGGGTTTTGGTGAATAAAATTGAAAGTGAAGTGGAGTAATGATGGAAAAGGGACAAAGAAGAGAAGTAATTGTTGGAATGCTTCATGAAGTGAGAGAGGAGAATTTCAGTTCCTTTGAAAACTCCTTTGTTGTGTGTTTTAATTTATATTTGTGTGTGTGTGCATGTAATTAGCCACATGTATTGCTTTGTAAGAGGGTACACTATAATGCTCTTTGAGGCAGTGCATTTGCCAGGGACTAGACGGTACAAGCAGTGGGTCATATATTTGGAACTATAATAGTGATGGCTGAGGATTTAGTTTAAATAAAGTGCATTACCATGTAAATATACAATATAAAATGAATAACTGTTCTTGTATTGATAACATTTACAGAATTAAAATGTATTACGATACACAATTACAAAGCTGAGTGTGATAGCGGGCATTAATTTTACTGCTTAACATTGAAAGTGAAAGTTTCATACATATCTGATTGTATGGTTTCATTCTATTCTCATTGTAGTGATGTTTGGTAGAGGTTGCAAATATTTTTCATGAATGGGGTGCAGGATTGAAAATTTCACCCACTTTGATGATTATTACCTTACATAATGTGTTGCTGTTACGAGGATTTTTATACATACCTTTCTGTTGAGGGCCAATATAGGGCAACGTATGGCCATCCCTTGATTCTGAAACTGATGATTTAGGTTCCTTCCTTTATCTTCTTCTGAAGTATAATTAGTATGGTTATGTTAGAACTGTCACGTTAAGAAGTGACAGTGGAATATTATTTATATTCACCAATTGATGCTATGTAATAAAATGATATATCCTTTTAAATATGATGCAGGTATGAACAGGGGAGAGAGTATGCTCCCATCATTCACCTGCATTGGCTTTCCTGCTTTTAAAATGATTGTGAGAAGTTTGCCTGGCATATGCTGTCCACTATTTATTTTTGTATTTTATTTTTATTTATTTATTTAAGAAGTTTTCTATAGCGCTGTCAAGACCCAGAGGTAGCAGAGCGCTTTACAGTAAGAGAATAGCATATATTCAACAGAAGCATGACATATGAAAGATATTAGCGTTCAACGAGTGTCAGAGTAAGGGTTGCATAATTGTAATGCAGAGCTTCTTTGGTTTCAAGGTTCAATGCAGTCGCCTTGTTCTCGGGTTGCTGTCTGTTCCGTGTTATCCACAACCAAGGGAACGGATGAGGAACAGGGATTTCAGTTGACTTTTGAATTCCACAAAGGACGGTATGGTTCTGATGTGCGGGGGGATGGAGTTCCAAATTGTGGGGGCGTTTCCTCTGATAGAGCAGTCCGCTGTTCTTTTCTTTCTAGTTTTAGGTAGGATGAGCAGGAGGGAGTAAGAGCTTCTCAGATTCCTGGCTTGGCCTACTTTTTTGAGTTTTTTTGCCAAGTATTCGGGTTTACCGGTATGGAGGGCTTTGTGGGTTATGCAGGCCGTTCTGAAGTTACTTCGCATTTCTACTGGGAGCCACTTGAGTTCTTTGAGTGCCGGGGAGATGTGATCAGATTTTTTGATGCCGGTGATCATTCTGGCTGCCGCATGTAATGTTGTTTTGATCGGTGCCAAGCGCGATTTAGGAATAACTGTTAGGATTGCATTCCCATAGTCCAGTCTTGACAGTACCAGAGATTGAGTGGCCAGTTTGAGATCCTTGTTAGGAATGTAGGGTTTGATTTTGTTCAGAAGTCTGAGGTTAAAGAATGCACTTTTGGTCGAGTTCTTAATGTGTTTCGTCATGTTTAGTTTAGGGTCTAAGGTGACGCCAAGAGATTTAACAGAGTCTGCTAGAGTAAGATTCCCTTTGAGCGCATCGATTGCCTTTAGCCATTCAGTGATTAGAGGGTTGTCGTCCTTGTTCGAGATAAGGAGTGTCTCTGTCTTGTCTGGATTTAGTTTCAGGTGATTGTTTGTCAGCCATTCTTGAACATCTTTCAGGACATCATTTAGTCTATGGATGTCATTGAGAGAGGAAGTTTCCAGATATATCTGTGTATCATCCGCGTAGAGGTGGAAGCGGATGTTGGCTTTTCTAAGTAGCTTGGAGAGCGGTTCCATATAGATGTTAAAAAGCTGTGGAGAGAGCACCGATCCTTGGGGGACGCCCTTGTTGACTTGCTGGGTTTCGGAGGTGAAGTTCTTGATTTTTATTTTTTGCGTGCGATTGTGTATAAAGGAGGAGAACCACTTGAGAACTACCTCGCCGAGACCAGCTCTTTCTTGAAGAGCCTTGATGAGAAGTTTGTGGTCCACCGTATCAAATGCTGCCGAGAGGTCAAGGAGAATGAGGAGGCAGCATTTGTCTGAGTCTAGTGATCCATGGATATCATCTATGATGTTCAGCATCGCCGTTTCTGTGCTGCAGCCTTTTCTAAAGCCAGACTGGTGGGGGTCCAGGAGGTTGACATTGTCCAGATGCTGTGTCAGTTGATGAAGTACGCAGCGTTCAAGTGTTTTAGAGAGCAAGGGGAGGTTAGATATAGGTCTGAAATTGTTCAGATCAGTCAAGTCTAGACCGGGTTTTTTCAGCAGGGGGGTGACTTGCCCCATTTTAAGGCAGTCAGGGACTACTCCACTTTTTAAGGAACTAAAGCGTGTTTCATTTTCTTGATTAGTAGGGGAGGAATGGGGTCTGAGATATGTGCTGATGGTTTGGAGATCGAGATCAACGAGATTATCCCAGTTTCTTGAACGGGGCGAAAGCTAAGCCAGGGGGTGAGAGAAGAGCCAGGAAAGAGAGCATGAAGTACAGCCGTGCTGCTCTTGTCGAGGTGTTGTACCGGTCATTAAGGTCATTGGTGGAGAGGTGGGATTTGTTGTCCGGGAGAAGTAAGCTTATCTGAGCTTCCATGATATCAAGGGGTACTTGGGAGAGGTTTCTCATCCATTTGGGGGGGTCTTGAGGAGGTTGATGGGGGATAGTGGGGTGATTGATATGAAATAGGATGATGTGGTGGTCTGACCAGTCGACGGGAAATATGTGGTTGACCGTGATTGAGTTATTTTGTGAAATGATGGCATCCAATGTGGCTCCTTTGTAATGCATCTCCTCAGTACAGTTTTGTTTAAGGTTGTTATCATTGAGGAGGCTGGATAGCTATTGGATTAGAGGATTGTGTGTCTCGTTCCATCGTAGATTCAGATCACCAAGCATTAGGTTATTGGAATCACCGAGTGCGCCTTGTGCTATCAGGTCAGCCAGTTGTTCTCCAAATGCGTTGTTTCTGCCTGGGGTGTGATAGAGCAGGTGACACAGTAAAGAATGATTATCTTTGGTATTGATGATGACGGATAGACATTCAAATGAATCGTAATCAAAAGAGGTGGTTTCCAAGATGCCCAAACTGTCCTTGTGGATGATAGCAACCCCTCCTCCTCGCCGATCTAGCCTGTCTTTGGTGATGAGAGAGAAGCCAGGTGGTACCAGCAAGTCTAGGCAGGGAGGAGATAACTTATTCAGCCAGGTCTTGTGGTGTATTTACTATGGGTACTGTATCGATCCCCCTGTTTCTGACCCTTGTCTGGTTAATAATTAACTAGCAGCCATTCAACTGCACAGAAACCCGTTATCTGATTAGCCACACAACGGCACAGAAGCCCGTTATCTGATTAGGTCATAGCTCATGCCATCTCATTAGGCAAGCACTATTCCTCCAGCCCCCTAATAGGCATACGGTGTTCTCAAAACAAATCAAACCTACCACGACCTGGGAAATCCCCACAGCCATTGTTTTGATTTAGCCTAGAACTTCAGTAAAGAATGTGCGAACGACCAGTTCGTATGACATCCTTATTGACGTATTTATGTCCATCCTTACGTCAATCCAGGCACCTTTCAGGTATAAATAATACCGACATTGCCTTAAGCAAACACACGAGGTGGTGACAAGATTGGAGCTGCGAGACTTGCCGAGGAGCCCAGCTGACAGCAAAGCCCACAGACGCTGCCCCTCCTTTCTTACGCGCTGAGAGAGAGACGCTGCCTTTTCTCCTGCCGAGAAATCCAGCTCCGGCGCTTCCAAGCAGCCCTCGCGGGCAGCTGGAATATCAAGACCTGAGATAGAGATACCTGCCCTCCAGCCTTCTAAATCCCAGGTACTGAACTGAATCATCCTTTGTAGAGAATTCTTGAAGCAGACTCTTGGCAAAGCAAACTTAACTTAAACTGCTACTTATCTACTCCCGCCACGTATTAGGCTTAGGTCAGGTACATTGGGGTAGGCGTAGTTAGAAGCACCAGTTGAGTACGATTAGTCAATGTATATATGTATGTATCTATTTTATCCATTTTAAGTATCATATGGCTAAGAAACCATATCAATGCTTTTACAGTATTATTTTATAATTCTGTTAGTACTGTATGCACTTTACTTAACTATAAGTATTGCAATAATAGCGATTCATTTCTCTTGTATGAGAAAAGAGACTGATCAATAAATAACATCTTTTATTGAACACGCCCGTCTCTTCCTTTTCTCTACACTCTGGTGAAACTAAGAATGCACTGAACTGACTGAGTAAAATAAGTTGTCTTTTGTTTTCACACGACTCTAGAGATACACTCTTGATTAGGGGAGAGCAAAGTTGTCATGTTCTATGGTTGTCAGAAACTAAATCCCTTCTTGTCTATTCGAGAAAGTTTCTAGTGAACTCTGAGCTAGCTGGCACAAACATTAAACTTTAAGTCTAATATCGTCAGTAGAAGACCTAGTTAACCTCTGTCCTACGTCTATACTATTGAAGATATTATTCCAATGCGCAGAGCCTATTGGGATGATAGGAACTACACTACATGGCGCCCAATGTGTTTGGATGGGCGATAAATCTAACGTAAGACATTAGAGTAACTCAGTCGTGCTTTTTCACACAGACCCCTTTTCCCCATAATACTCCAAAGACGTCTGGAGTGGGTGAAAGGTTAAATCCGCCAAACTTAGTAGGAGGAGACTCCTATGTATGGTTCTTGGTTTATTCAACGTTGAAGGATACACTGTTCCAAAATATTGTGCATCTAATCTTTGTTTCCATAGAAACCTGATCTGCAAATTAATAAAATAACCTTCTTGACATTAGAATGTCACTAGAAGAAGAAGAAAGGGAGACAGTTAGAATAGCAGCTGAACTCCTAGCAGCTGACAATACTCTGCTACAGCAAGACCCGGATGCAATACTCATCCCGGTCAACATAAGAAAATCTATAACTTTAAAACTTATAGAAAATGGGCTGACACCGAGAGGTGGTACAGTCATATTCGTAATCGAGGCACACGAATATCGGCAGACAGACGTATTCTATTCATGGATAAACTTTCCAGCAGCAAACGCTGTAACAAAGGACTTCCACTATTACAAAATAGAGGAACCTCCAAATGAGTACACTCCTTTCGAGGAGGTGGAAATACCACTCAAATACCAAGAGCACCTGCTCTGGTTTAATGGCGCCCTAAAACATAATAATCACATCACCAGGCTCGGTCCACTAGGTAGACCAGGAGCAACGTGGCCGGTCCTATCCAGATACACACCACATCCAGACATTGAAGAAATGTCTGCACCAGAACTTTTAGCACAGCTAAAACAACTAATTAAAATACACAGACAATTAGTCCAATATGTAATGCGGACTTCAACAGTCCAACCAGCTATTAAAATTCCACAGCTGATCAATCACCAGAGGAACACAAATAAAATTACACCACAGAACATACAGTCCTGTCTAGGTAAAGTACCCACAAAACGGGAACAAATTCCATTCTGGTTAGCACAAAAAATCACTCAAATAGAGGCGGTATTTCCAGATACCACCCCGGTTGAGAAACACAGGATCCTGACAATCTGTCTTCCGATGGGAATCACACCACATGTGGAGGACTGTGACACTTGGGGTACAGTCTTTGCTTCCATTTACACAAAAACACATGGTGTTCCATCCATGTCAGTAATACCAGATGTGCTAAAACAAATTCAAGATGAATACGGTCCAGAACCTGCTTTAACTCTTGGTATGAAATTACTAAAAGACTTCAAGCAGGTCTCGGCAATATTATTAGCCAATATAAAGGGAGAAGCAGCAAATGTGGCGATCCGCCAGAGGTTGAAAGAGACAGATATAGCAGATCAACCATTTGAAAATTGCCAGAATCATAGAAAAATCCTATGAAGAACTAGGAAGAGATAGTTTGGGTGGAAAACCGGTGAAACCCCAACTTATTGAAAAACCTGAAAAAATATTTATTAAAAATAATCTAAACACTCAAAAAAAGAGCTGGGATGGAAATAAACAATCCACTCCTAAAGAAAAAAGATTCTAGTCCAGAGGAAGGTCTCCTCGGCGGAGAGAAAGATCTCCTGACCAAGGACACAAGTCTCCCCAAAGGGAGCCCTCTGAGAAAAAATACAACCTTAGAAATAGGGATAATCTGAAAAAACCTGATAGATATCAAGATATTGATACATGTCTGTCTCAATCTTTTCAGACTTCCTCGCAGAAATCGGAAAGAAGAGGACGATCAGAACACAGGGAAGAGCACGTCAAGTCCAAAGACAAGGAACCTGCTCATCAAAATAAAAAATTACAGTTTCCAAAAAAGAAGGTAGCCAGTATTAAAGTAATCAACCATGCCGAGAATACTGAGGACACAGCTGAAAAACGGAGAATGGGCTCAGACAATGCTAGACAGCGCAGCAGAAGTGAGCATAGCTCGCAAGATCCTTATGAATCATCTGGAGACAGTGGACACGAATGAATACATTCAGGTGGAAACTGCAGATACCAGAGTTAGCAAACCTCATAAAATATATGAAATAACATTGCGTATAGAGGGGGATAAGACTAGGAAAATAAGGGGTCTCTTTTGGGATAATCTCTCCAAGGGCTATGACATCCTTCTAGCTGAAAGAGACTGGCCACCAGAGTTTGTCAGGGAGTGCCCTCATGGCGAAGAAATAATTATGCCTGCCTTCTCAAATCATATTCCAATACATAAAAAATATACACTTGCAAGAAAGTGGGCAGTAGCCCAAGTTCCTGCATTATATAAAAACCATGTGGGATGGGATGAGGATTCTCCTCCTCACAAAATCCAGTTAAAATCACAACCTACTGCTCAGAGGCAGTACCCAATTAAGCAAGAAGCTAAAAAACGGGTAAAAGAGATCCTAGATCAACTTGAATACCAGGGGGTGATCGAAACTTGCACCTCACAAATGAATAATCCTTTGTTTCCTGTCTCCAAACCAGACAATTCATATCGTCTTGTTTTGGACTACAGACACCTTAACTCATGTTGCAAAACCTTTTCAGTACAAAACTCGCATAGTGCTGCACTAATGAATAACATAGTGCGCAAAAAATACAAAACAACATTAGACATCTCTAATGGATTCTTCTGTCAAAATATAGCACCAGAGAGCAGATATTTGACCGAGTTCTCAATAAATGGCGCGCAAAAAAAATTCTGTTGTTTGCCCCAGGGGTTCAAGAACAGCCCAGGATTATTCTCAGCAAGAGTAACAGAGTTACTACAAATATATGATGATGAGGCATTATCTTATGTCGATGACATCAATCTAACAGATGATGACTTGGATACTCACTTGAAGAGAGTGAACACCATAATACTTGGGTTCGCAGCAGAGGGTTACAAATTCAACTTTAAAAAGTCAAGAATTGCCCATCTAACTGTCCTGTTTTTAGGATATGAACTATCAAGTGAAGGCAAAAGCCTGGCTGACAATTTCCTAGAGAAATGTGCTGTAATCCAAGCACCTAGAACACTAAAAAACTTACAATCAATTCTAGGTTTCCTAAATTTCGGAAGAACTTACATTATAAATTATGCAGAGAGAGTTAAACCTCTCTATGACCTTATAAAACCAATTGGACTCAAAAACACACAGAAATTTTGAGATCTTTACAAACAGATATGTTAGTTAAAACAAAATTACAAACACGTGACAACACACGCAACCTTGTGATTCGAGTCATCCCAGGAAGATGCGGATTCACATACCAGACCTCTAATGAGGGAGAGAAGGTACCAATAGCATACAAATCACATTTGTACACAGAAGCTGAAAAAAGGTTCACCATTAAGGAAAACATTGTTCATGCGGTTCAAACAGCTGTAGCAAAAGAAAAATACCAAGCAGACGGTAGACAGGTTACAGTCAGAACAGCAGAATCAGCTTTTGAGGCATTAACAACACCATGTAATTTACCGACAACGGCACTGAATCCAGAATGGATACAATGGGTAAATTATGTTGCTACAGACAAAGTAAAATACTATTTTGACCCGGAAATGAAAGAATTAAATTATCTAGGATATGAGAGAGCATACCCTCTGCCAATCGACATTCTGCCTTTACGACAGTACCCCTGTGTAATATATACAGACGGACATGCTCAACCCTCAGTTTGGGGAGAGCTGGCTTACAACGCCACATGCGAAATTGTAAAAGAAGTGTGGCGCGGAGGTAAATTAAGACCTCTACTTACAAAAACGCACTCAGTGGAAAATAATTCAGAACAACAAACTGAAATAATAGCGTTAAAAATGGCGCTGGATAATGCCGATCGCGAATTCCCGACACTTATAGTGTGCGACTCGTATTACTGCGTCAAATCATACAATAACGATTTACAGAAATGGATTCGAAACGTTTACAAAGATGACACAGGTGCAACAATAAAGCAAAAAGTGCTTTGGGAACAAGTAGTTCTTTTACAGAAAGAACTACCAAAAACTCACGTGATACACTCACTGAGTCATCAGCGTGATGGCGTTCACGTTGCAGGGAATTCATTGGCTGAGACAGCCACAGCGGCAGCAACTAAATCGGCTTCCGTAGCTACAAAAAAGCGTGCAGTAAAATACATTGACGGTGAAACTGTGCTGGCAGTAAAAACGTCATCAAAAGGCGACTGCTCTGCACTACCGATCAATTATCCACTCAATTATACATACATAATCGATGCAAACTCCGTTCCTTTTGCTCGAATCCCTGGAGTGGGGGATAGAGTAATTCCAAACATGGACAGGAGAGGCTTGTTAATAGCAGACGCACATACTTGAACCTCTTAAACCCCAAATAAAAGCTTTTCATCAAGAAACAACAACCTACAATGATGTAACTATAGAGTCTTCTAATGAAACAAAGCAAAAGCCAAAAGCAAAAAGTAATACAGAAGCAATTGGAACAATTGACAGAACGGCATCCGGCTACTTCATCAACTTCGATGATTCTTCAGAAGAACAAAGCGAACCAGAAGTACAGCCATCAACAAAAACTTTTAAAGACAAAGCAAAGGAACTTTTTCATCAACTAAAGAGAACCTATCTGACTTCTCCATGGATTGAGATTTGGGTGAATTTATCCTCGTACTTTGGCTCATCATGGTACTATGCTTGGGACATTTCATTGAGGGAAAATATGCTAAAATGGACACAGCAAGCCAGAAAATCAACTTGGTCCTTAAACCACACACATCTTCACACGTCAAGAAAAGAGAACTTTCTTCAGTGAACTTCACAGCCAATCCTATACCAGGCGGTGTAGCATGGGACAATACTGATTATGAAATCTATGGCCCGGTTGAAATACTGAAGTATCCACATCAATTCAAGATCTCGTTAAGTGACTTTGTAAAACCTAGCACATTTGCTGATGATTGGGACTTTGAAAGTATTAATGATATGATGTCTGACCTAGTAATGTCTGCTAAATTTACAGAACATGATTATTTGCAGGGTTCGTCTAATTATGATCAAATGTTCTGCTATAACCACTATGGTAACCATTATCTCCATAAATCTGCACAACCTAGAAATGTTTTAAATTATAACCAATGGGAACATTGTGCTACTCCACCAAAGGGTAGTTCCAAAACATTTTATGATAAATATTCATATTTTTCAGGGTTTAACATAAGTAATGCAGAAACATTTTATTTCAAATTGTCAAATAATACAGGTATGAAGACCATGCTTACAAACACAAAATTGATATATTCAGATTCATTTTTTGAGCAAATGAATACATTTGGTTTTGATTTCTAGAACAGTAACATTGAAACAAAAACTGTTTGGGGTACAAAAGATTGGCAAGTACAAGGTATAGAATCATTGTTCAGAGCCTGCATGATCCCAGAACAAATTATATTTTTGAATGACACTATTCAACAAACTACCTGTCTTGGCTTAGCCAAAATCAAAGACTTAAACAAACCGTCTATTCCGAAGCCAACAACGAACAGTAATAACTCTATAAATGTTGAGATAGACGTGAACCATATTTTAAACCAAAACAGAACACATCCTGATTGGAAACAATGGTTGATCTGGCCCACAGACACAAATAACTGTCAAGACAGATTCCTGAACAAAATACAGGGGTTCAAATTGACCAGGCCAGACCCTAGATATTCCCAAAGACAACATCCAGGGATAGTAACTACTTACAGTGTGGGCAAGCTCTGCCTTCAATGGCTACAAACATCCACACTGGCAGAAATTAAGCAACACCTAACTTTACTTCAAGAAGGTGCTAACTTGCGTGATTTCATTATGGGACCACGCAAACAGCGTCAAAAACGTTTCATAGCGGCCTCTATATATGCAGCTTACAATGAAGCCTGGAAAGTAACTCAAATTGAGACAGCAGAAAAAATACGGGAAATTGACCATATTAATTTGGAAAAATCGCTTTCTGTTGTGGACAATGGGTTAATGACTCTGTCCTCCAGGATATATTCACTGGACAGTATTGTGTCTTCAGCAATCGATATAATATCGCAAGACTTACTGATGTTACAACACGGTCAGTCCCAATTGCGTTCTATTGTACAACTTGGCTGGACGTTACAAAATCTGCGTTCAGGCTATGTGCCTTGGCGTTTAATCAACACAACGTCACTATTTAATATCTTTAACCTTACTGATAAACAAATCAGTTTGGCACAGAAGGGTGCCTACTATACAATTCTGAGCATTGAAAAACTTGAGAGATTACCATTGACAATGTCAGAACGACCTGTCATTGAATGGATAATACATGGGATAATAAATATTCCGATAACAACCTTCCAGTTTCAATACTGCCAAAAATATATACAGGCAGGCCAGTATGAAAGGTTGGGTAAAGGATACATTAAGTCAACATGGAACTTGCCCTATACACACGCATGTGTTAGTAATAAAGGACAAAGTGTGTTCCTTAGTGGCAATAATTGTGAAAGGTCACTAAGCGGTACACTTATGTGTCAGGGTATTAGTTTGCATGGAGCATGTGAAGGGAACTCAAATAACCTTTCATGTCACCAGATAGGCACACCTGCAACACAAATAGAACCATTCTTTAGGAGACTCTCGAACGGGAGTTACATTCTAATTGTAGATCGCAGATGTTGCAGTCTGCTGCCCGGAAAACCTTATCTCATAACCGTGACTACGAAGGTCATGTGCTGTGAACGAGTATTGTTCCCGAACGATGCCCGAGACAGGGAGGCAAGGTTGTGGCCCAGTTTGAAAATTTCTTCTATTCGAATTGATACTTTAAGCAGAATGAAGACAGTGCTCCTACAGACGCCAACCATGTTAACGTCATCAAAAGAAACGTATGATCTCCAAGTTGCAAGGACAACGGCTGAGATTCATTCCCTGTTATCAACCAATTCCCCCATACATTTCGCAGAAATACTGAGCGAAATCTTAAATATTTCTGATACAAGCGGAATCGCGAGTGTATTTAAGACAGTGTTTTCGGGAGCCTTAACCCCATTTAGAGCCATCCTGGGTATTTTTCCTGATTTTGTCCATTCCATCTTTGGTGGACTTCCTCTCCTTTTGGGACTAGTGGCAGGCATCCTATTTTTGATCCTGTTACTTCGCTATGGCAAACCACGTCACAGACAAGACACCAGCGATAATGGAAGAAACAATCCGAGCTATTGGCTACCGGGACCGCATAACTAAAGTCCTTGGACTAGCACGGCTACGAGATTTGAACATGACTTGGTTTCTTTCATTCAGACCGATGTGGCAAAGTTGTGTTATGCCTGTATTAAGGTGCTTGCTATGCGGCGAAGAATGCGTGTTGGACACCTGTCTGACACTACAATCGGATGTGCCAATGGACGCAGAGACTTTGTTGGGTCCGGTAACGGCTCATGCATTGTGCTGTCCCCAGCGGCTACCAATCCTGATGACGGCATTCGTGGAGACTTCACCACTACGATTGAAGAGTTGTGAAGTACAAGATGAAAGCAGCATCGATCAGGTACAACCTTCTGTCAGCTATGCTGATCGAAACATCTATGAAGGCAATCATGCTCATGAATGCATGTTACAAAATTTATCCGAGTTAGTGGAACTTTCACAAGAAGCAGTTGACAGTTTTTTCGAAAGTCTCAACAATATGATGTTTTCACCAGAGCAGAGAGAATGACTTTGAACAAACTAGCACACGGCGTTCCCTACACCCTGTATTCGGCCTTCAACTTTGAAAATAAAGCAAAAAGAAATTTTCTCACCAGTTTTTTACAGAGAGCGAGACATTTTTTCCCCTTCCATTCCAAAATATTTACGATTTTTTTTTGGGACACTTATCTTCTGCTTAAAGTAAAACTATTCTTAGAGAACAAAATTTCTATCTTTAGCTACTCAAGAGACATTAGCTTTTTTGTGATGAGATGGTCTCGACTTTTTCTTCTGTATTAAGAGCCATTTCATGTGTAATTTCCGCATTTCATTCATGCTGATTTCCAAATATGCGTTTAGATTTAGTATTATTATACTGCTTGAAGTGCATATAGTGACTATACTCATCTTTTCGTGTATTTCGCATTTCCAAATTTCAAAATGCATTTGATTGTATTTTGGGGTGGTTCGGTATACACATGCACTACTAGTATGTTTACTATGCCTATACTTGTAAATATGGACATAGATTACGTGGAGTGGGTGTGGTGTATTTACTATGGGTACTGTATCGATCCCCCTGTTTCTGACCCTTGTCTGGTTAATAATTAACTAGCAGCCATTCAACTGCACAGAAACCCGTTATCTGATTAGCCACACAACGGCACAGAAGCCCGTTATCTGATTAGGTCATAGCGCATGCCATCTCATTAGGCAAGCACTATTCCTCCAGCCCCCTAATAGGCATACGGTGTTCTCAAAACAAATCAAACCTACCACGACCTGGGAAATCCCCACAGCCATTGTTTTGATTTAGCCGAGAACTTCAGTAAAGAATGTGCGAACGACCAGTTCGTATGACATCCTTATTGACGTATTTATGTCCATCCTTACGTCAATCCCGGCACCTTTCAGGTATAAATAATACCGACATTGCCTTAAGCAAACACACGAGGTGGTGACAAGATTGGAGCAGCGAGACTTGCCGAGGAGCCCAGCTGACAGCAAAGCCCACAGACGCTGCCCCTCCTTTCTGACGCGCTGAGAGAGAGACGCTGCCTTTTCTCCTGCCGAGAAATTCAGCTCCGGCGCTTCCAAGCAGCCCTCGCAGGCAGCTGGAATATCAAGACCTGAGATAGAGATACCAGCCCTCCAGCCTTCTAAATCCCAGGTACTGAACTGAATCATCCTTTGTAGAGAATTCTTAAAGCAGACTCTTGGCAAAGCAAACTTAACTTAAACTGCTACTTATCTACTCCCGCCACGTATTAGGCTTAGGTCAGGTACATTGGGGTAGGCGTAGTTAGAAGCACCAGTTGTGTACGATTAGTCAATGTATATATGTATGTATCTATTTTATCCATTTTAAGTATCATATGGCTAAGAAACCATATCAATGCGTTTACAGTATTATTTTATAATTCTGTTATTACTGTATGCACTTTACTTAACTATAAGTATTGCAATAATAGCGATTCATTTCTCTTGTATGAGAAAAGAGACTGATCAATAAATAACATCTTTTATTGAACACGCCCGTCTCTTCCTTTTCTCTACAATCTGGTGAAACTAAGAATGCACTGAACTGACTGAGTAAAATAAGTTGTCTTTTGTTTTCACGCGACTCTAGAGATACACTCTTGATTAGGGGAGAGCAAAGTTGTCATGTTCTATGGTTGTCAGAAACTAAATCCCTTCTTGTCTATTCGAGAAAGTTTCTAGTGAACTCTGAGCTAGCTGGCACAAACATTAAACTTTAAGTCTAATATCGTCAGTAGAAGACCTAGTTAACCTCTGTCCTACGTCTATACTATTGAAGATATTATTCCAATGCGCACAGCCTATTGGGATGATAGGAACTACACTACAGTCTCTGTGAGGAACGCAATGTCAATGTCATAGGCGAGGATAGCCTCAGCTAGTTCCGTTGCGTTTAGTGAGGCCGATCTGCAGTTGATTAGGAAGCAATTGGTGAAAAGCTCCTTATTGCTGGCAGTTCTATCTTTGGTCACCCTAGGTATGGCGGTGAGGACAGGATGTCTCAGTGGTTTGGTGCAGGGAAGGACATTCCGGTGACTTGTGATCACTTGGATTTTGGATTTAGGAGAGTCTAAGGCGGAAGTGATGTATGCGGCGGCTAGTAAGGTTGCTTCACTGTCTGACATAGGTGCTTATGTTCTGAAGGGCCTTGAGGTTAGGTGTTTTGTATCTGATAGTGTTTGAATCTTGGTGCTATGGAAGGGGACTCTGTTTTTTGAGGCCTTATGTGAACATGGTCCCAAGATCGTGTGGGGGTGACCGTGAAGCTGGGTACTAGGGGTTTCTGTGGGCCCAGGGGGGCTGTTTGCGTTGACGGTTTGGGCAGTCCAAGGAGTGGATATCAGGGGTCTGCGGGCAATACCTAGGTTGGAAAGGATTTCCGTTAAGCCCAGGGAGATTACGTCTATTTGGCTTTCAGAAGCCGCAAGACGCTGTGACACGGAGTCAAGGGAGGAGTTGGGGGCATCTAGGGTAGTGCCATGCGTGTTGTGGTTCAGGTTGAGGGATTGAGGTCTCTTGATGGTGGAGCAAGTCAGGTTATCCTTTTTCGGGATCGAGGCGGAGGTCCGAGGAAGGGGAGGGGAATGAACAGGGAAAGGCTTTGGGTGTCTGAGAGCTGGGGTGAAGCTTGAGGGGAAGGGGGTCCCTGACGCAGTGTCGCATCTATGAATTTGCTGGTGGGATCCCATGGGGGGGCGAGGTAGTGTTTCTGTAAGGGACTTGGGGATATGGTAGGTGGGGGAAGTGTGGTTGTTGGAAGGGGGAATTGAAGGTGTGCTAAGAGTTTCCTGTTGTGGCTGGTTCGCTATAAACGTGCGTTGGGATGCAGCGGGGAGAAGAGGAACGAAACGGGCGGTAGCGGTATCGCAGAAGAGAGGAACATAAGGTTCTCTGTTAGCTGTGGATGTGGGCGGGGTAGGGAATGGGGCGGGGGGTAGGGTTGGGAGGGCTGATCTTAATGCGGGAAATAGGGAATCGAAAGCTTCAAGGTTCTCATTATTAGCCTGAATGGGGACCGTGCCGTTCGTGTAGATGGTCACGGATGTGTACCCTCTTCCGACCGAGCCGATAGGGAGTATAGAGGTTAGTTTGCAACTGTGGGAAGTGGATGTGGTTTTGGCAATATACAGTTGCGATCTGATCAGGGAGATCCAGTCTTCCGGTCTCTCTGTATGGAATATAAGGTCCATCTTAGTCGGACCATTGGAGGCTGAGTGGTAGATGTCTGTGATTAGGGTTTCTTTGTGTTGGCGGATAAGTTTCTGTTTGAAAATGCGTCTCATTTTTGTAGAGAGGAGGGGGGAAGATGAATGGTGAAAGAGTTCCGGCTGTGGGGTTTCAGGTGGGTAGGTATGACTTGTGTGGGAGGGGAAGGCGAGTCACGAGCCATCGTGACGGAAATGTGAGCGGAAGGGTGCTTGCTGATCGGTTGTGTTGCTATGTGTAGCTATGTGTGCCGGGTTTGCATTCGAGGTGCCAGCAGAAGCACAGATCCCCTATGAGCACCGAGGGGTGACCATGTTCCTGTTTTCGAATTGGGGGCGTTGGAAATAGGCACGGTTCATGGGGGGGGTCGCGCGTGACGGTAGGTGGGGGAGCGGTTTAATTGGAGGGAGTGTGGCCGGACACTACTGGGTGCATTGTCTTCGTGGGGCCGCCATATTGGAGTTAGGGGAGTATTCCGTGTCCAGGCATGGGAGGCTCGGGCGCATGCCGAGGAATGAGCAGTCACCTGGGCTTAGAGAGAGGGGTGGCTCAATTTGGCTGTTTCAGGATGTCCCCTGTGGAGAGATGAAGCCCGGTACGATCTATGTTCGTGTCAACCCTGCTCGGTCGCCATTTGCGGGTCAGGCAGGGGATTTGGGGTTTAGCTGCCGTGGCACGAGAGGGCAGGAGTCAGGTCATCTGGGTTTCAGGCCGGTGCGACTCGCCTAAGCTTGTGCCACGGAGTCCTCACAACCCCAGAGATGATTGGTTAAAGGCAACCTTATTTGAAAGCGATCCTAGTGGCAGCTGTGGAGAGCAGCCTTCAGGCTAAGTCTTGAAGGAATGTAAAGCAGTTTGTTTTAACAGGCTATAATCTCTTGAATGACCTAATGAAAGGAGAACCACACAGGGTATATTTATTTACAATATATTTATTTATTCTAAACATAGTAAATTGGCACAATATACGTTAAGCCCTAGGGGCGTACCAAACTATTTATTAAGAAAGTGGTATTAGTACCAAGACTTGACTAGAAACAAGACCTAGAGCCTGTAAAATCATTGGGATCACAAGGAACCACCCAAGGTAGTGACACAGGAGACCCACGGGGGGCTCCTGCAGTGTGAAAACACAGCCGCGAATCACTGTTAGCTTCTATGGGCAAAGTTGTGGTTGGAAATTTAAAAATTAGGAACACTTAGGAGAGGACTTTGAGCAAACCCCCTTAGACTTAAGGGAATCTAGGGCCAACACCCAGGGAAGCACGGTGCATAAGTGTCTTTTGGTGTCGGGTAATCGTCGTTGATTTCAATGGCGATCTGCTGCAAAGTGCTACTGCCGTACAAGTGGACAGTGTCAGGTATGATCCAAGCCTGAATCAAAGATAAGAAGAACCTGAAAGCAGAGGGGACAGAGTATGGGTCACTTGCGAGTGGTCAGGGGCACGATAGTCGAATGCCCATCGATGTTGGGTGATTTCAGGTGGGATGTATGACATTACAACGCATGCTTATACCACGCATGCCTTTACATCGCAGTTTTTACAACGCATGCTGTTACAACGCATAGCATTAAGGGGTGCTGGATAGTGAATAGTTTAATTTACTATTCCAGCTCCAGTCCACGTGGATAGTAGGGAAGGTGTTGGATAGTAAATTAAATCCATTCCCTATCCTAGAGCCCCCCCCAGCGCAATGCGTTGTAATGACATGTGTTGTAATAGTTGCGTCATAAAGGCACTGCGTGGTAAAAGTTGCGTTGTAAAGGATGTTTCCCTTTCAGGTGAAAGAGGTGCAGCTTGACTCTTCAGCCACGAGCACCAGGAGGTTTTGACGACAACTAGGATCTGGAATCGGGCTGTCCTACAAAATATGTCAAGTGCTGCAGTGTTGGTGCCCAAACTGGACCCAACAAGCCTTGGAAACAGCAACCCACCATGAAGAAAACAAATCCTTCGGTGTGGACCAGCAAGGACTAAGGGACACACCACATGGCAGGGAGTCAGGGCACATCTAGAGCAACTAGGCAAGCCCAAGGAAAATCAGAGTTGCCTTCGTAAGGACCCGCCAGTTGATGGACCAGGTATCGTAAAGGGGCCTCAAGCAGAAATTCAAGACCCAGGCTCACAGAACACTCTTGGAGTGTAGGCCCATAACCTTTAGTGCAAAAGGTGCTTGGGGCAAAGCACAGCCTCAAGGATTGTTGAGAAGCTGATGCACTTGCAAATGTGCAAGGTTCCCAGGGGTTCCAGTTCCATGTCACTCACAAGGGCTGTGGGTCTCTGCTTTGCTGGGGACTTGGGTTGGTGTCTAAGAAATCTGGAAATCTACCCCTGGTATTGCAAAGTTGTCAGCCTCCGGTTGAAGGTTTGGAGATTCAGACCGGCAAGATGTGTCTTTGGTGCCTGTCAAGCAGGGAAGTCACTTCTTGACCCCGAGGGGGATTCTTCCATCCTCTAGTCTTGAGTAGAGCATCGAAGTTCTAATATTCAGTTGCAGAGTTTCATCCAGGTGTAATCTAAAGTCCTGTGGCCAGGGGTCCTTTCTTATACCCAAGGAAGGAGTTAGACATACTCTGGGGACCCACCAATGGGAGGGTTTGGAAAGAGGAGAGGCTACACCCATTTCCTTTGTCCAGTTTCGTGCCAGAGCAGAGGTTTGAACTTGGCTATGCAGAGGGGCACCAAATGTGCCCCCAGTGCAGACTTCAAAGCACTCTTGGAGTGCACCCACCCAGCACCAATACACTAAAGCCAGTCTGGAAGGTGGTTACACCTCCCTGTGATAGGAAACCTATTGTCCAAGCCTCCCCTGCCGGAGTTTCATCCAGCAGCAGGAGGTCAGACTCGTGTCTGTGGCTGCAGCATCCATTTTGTGATGCCAGGGCGCTTTTAAACTGTTACCGGATATACCGGTGTGGACATGTCTCTCCCTCTAGAAGGGTGGAATACTACCCCCGCCGCCAAGACTGGCAGGGGAGGGGTAGGATTCGAAAGTATTTGACACCAAACATGACATGTTTCAGTGCAGCCATTCCAAAGTTAATATTTACCGCAAGGTTATAATGCACTTAAGAGTATATGGTCTGGCTGCATCACAGAACAGCACCAGAGTATAGGTTCCGAAGGCTGCAGAGGGGCCCTGCTCATGGATGGGCACCCTCTCACTGAAAACCCATGCCTTCAGGATTGATAAGGCCTGTCATAGGGGTGACTGACAGGTGTATGTGTGTAGTGATTTAAGGTAGATATAGGTAACCTATATCTTAGTAAGGGGTGCATGCACCACCTTACCCAGGCTGCAGTATTCAAGTATCTTTATTCAAGATCTCAACAAAAATAACCTTAATCTGGCTTTAGGAGGGAAGATCAGTAATTTGAAAGCAGAATTTCTTGACCTATAGATCGAAGTCTCCAGAGGAGAGCTGACTATGAAACTCTATCGCAAAGACACCGCTGGTAATATACTGCTTCATGCAGAAAGCGGACACCCAAAATCACTGATCCACAGTATTCCTTTTGGCGAGTTCCTCCGGGCCCGGAGGAACTGTAGTTTGGATCAGGATTTTGTTTTGGAGGGGGAGTGCATGAAGGAACGATTCAGGGAGAGAGGCTATCACCCCAAAGTGATAGATGAAGCTTATCAGAAGGCGGGTAAGATCAGCCATGCCTCATTACTGAACCCCGAAGACAAAGAAACAGGGCAAGAGAAAGAAACGATCAGGTTCATCTCTACTTACCATTCTAAATCATGGAAGACTCAGAAAACTCTCAAAAATCATTGGAAGGTCCTCAAGAAGGAATCTGCTTTGACTGACGTCTTGGGAGACAGTCCCAGCATGACATACCGGAGGGCAGACTCGCTAAGAAATAAAGTGAGCCACAATGAGATAAGTGCCGGTAGACTTAGAACCAAGGATATACATCGTTTCTTTACATGCATGAAATGTAAAGCATGCAAATATAGTACAAATGTGAAATAGGTATACAACCCAATAGAAGAAAAGGAGAAAAACATTTGACGTGTCTTTCTGAATACTGTGTGTACATCTTGGTCTGTCCCTGTCCTAAGAAGTATGTGGGGAGCACTATGTTCCCAGCCAAAACACGGGTCTTACAACATATGAGGGCTATTATTAACAAGGATCAAACCTCACCTGTTGCCCGTCACTTTGAAGAACACCACAATAGCAATCGCAAACTTCTCAAGTTTTTTGTGATAGACAAATTACCCCCTATGAAAAGAGGAGGGGATAAAATTCGTAAATTTAGACAGTTGGAAAACAGGTATATCATTGACTTAGACACTTTAATCCCTGGTGGCCTTAACTCTGAAGAGGAAATGGTATGGCACCTTGGTGAATAACCACCCATGTAAATTAAGACTTTCTGGCTTCTTGCGTGTAGGGCAACACTATGCATTTTTAAATTTATCTGAACATTGTCTGTCTGAGTCTCCTGCTAGATACTCACACATTTTAACATGTTATTGTTGATTATTTTGTGTTATCACTGTAATTTTATTGGTAAAATTGTTTGGTGCAGAGTGACATTATTATGGCGCACGCAATATTTGGCAGAGGATAGTTGGAGCTAGAGGAATGGCGTGAAATTTGACTGGTTTGATTTTCTTGTTTCTCCTCTCTTGCCTAGTGTCTGTGGAGGAGCAGCAACCCAGATGTGGTCCCCATCTGAATTAGAGCATGGACTATTTTCTCGATGCCTTCCTATCCTCCCATTGGGGAAGTAGGATGCAATGTATGAATTCGATTGTGATTTTGGACTCATAAACCTGCCATTTGATATACGATATAATGGTTACTGAGCAACATGTACCCACTTGGGTTATATTATGAAAGCGATCTTGAAGCACTTGCTTGTTAATGCATATGAATTATGGTTACCCAGTACTTATTATTTATTTGAATAAGAACCATGAGTTGGGATAGGATGTGAGCCCCTTATTGCTCTAAATGTGGTATCATACCAAGGGATTTCTGGCGGTGGTACTTTTCTATGTATTTCCATGTACTTGTAACATAGTAATTTTTATCCCGTATTGTGAGAAACATATATGGGAAAGCGCAATATGTTTCTTCTTGTTCCAAACGATATGTGTATCATTATATTTGCACTTCCACACCACTATAAGATGGCTGCCATAGTGAGTGCCCGATGTCCTCTCTTTATTTCTTTTCACTTTGGGAGTCACATGTGAACTTTTGTGTTTATGCAACTTCATTTAACACAGTCATTTCGAATTGTAAAACCACCCGTGACCAAGGCGAGTGTGTCACCGAAACGCGTTGGGTTGTTCCATATATTCTGAACTACCATGCTGGAACCGAAATGAATAAACATTTATCTTGAGTACACGTATTTGTTCTGAAGCAGTAATTAACAAGACTGGACTTGGAGTGCATTGGCACAGCGTATGTTGTGCTTGGTGGAAGCTATATATTACCTACTGGCGGTCGCCAGTAGGTAGTTATAGTTAGGATTGATTTCCATAGGGAAATCGCAACATTCTATTGGGAATAACTTCGGCGCCGGTTGAGGAATCTGCCTGAATTTTACAGCAACTTTGCCTCGCGGTGCTCCGCTCCTTTCCTGAAAGTTTGGGGGGGATTCGTCAAGCGGGGGCCGAGATAAAAGGGGGGTCCCAAAACCTGTTTTCCCCATGTTAATTTCCATAGGGCGGTCGGTCGCACTTTTAGCTCGAAGGGCTGAATGGATTTTCACCAAAACTTGGCAAAATTGTAGGGACTGGTAGCCCGATGTGCCTTTGCTATGTCTCAAGATATGTGCTCCAGTGGATTTTGAGTAATTTAGGTTCAAAAAAATATATCTATGGGCACGCCCCGGTACGCGTACCGGGGAGCGCACCGGGCGCGCTACGCGACTTGCGCACGGAAAGCTGATTGGTTCTCGGGTGTCTGTACACATTCGAAACAGTCCTGAGCGGCCACCATCTTGTGTCTCGGTAGGATCGAGACACAAGAGGTGGTAAAAATAAAGGGGGAAATAACCAAAAGGGGGCAGGGTAGACCCCCCCTGACCCCCTAGGTATGATGTGGGGGCCATAAAAGGGTCCCACGGGTGAAAAAAAAATACTTTTTTTTTATTTTCGCGGGGGATGGCCCGGTACGCGCACCTGGGAGCGTACCCGGGAGCGTACCATGGGGAAAAATAGAGAAAATAATAGTGTAAAATAATCATTTTGAGTGATTACAGGTAGGGTAGCTCTGAAAAGAGCTTTTGGGTTCTGTGGCTGTTTTAGGTACCTACAAGTACATCCCACACACATGCACACAACCCCACACCCATACACCTACATACTCCCCACACACACTTAACACACGCACACCTCCACCCACATCCACACCCACACCCACACATCCCACACACCCACACTCACACACACACCTCACCCCCCCAACACACACACACACACACACACACACACACACACACACACAGATACCTCACAGACACACCCCACTCATCCCCCCCACACCTCCCCCTACACACACACACCTCACAGACACACTCACACATCCCACACATACACACACATCCTACACACATACCCCCCACACCCACACACACCCCACACACAGCTCACACACCCACACCCCCACCTACACCCAAACACCCCACACACCCACAGCCACACACACACCTTACACACCCACCCCCCCACACATGGGGAAAACTCAGTGAAACAGTACAATGATAATTTAAAGTGCTTAGAGGTAGGGTAGGTTCGAATTGAATTGTTGTGTTGTGTGGGGGATTTAAGTACCAACATGTAGGTACCAATGTAGAGTTTTAAATTCAATGTACACGTTTTTTATGTAGATATCTAGCATGTTGTTATAGAAGTTATTGTGGTATATGGAATGCATACCATAGTCTGTCAGGAAAGCAGAAACAGATCCTTTAAGTAGTCCCTGAGAAGACCTAGGGGATCATGGATAGTCTACTCTGCTCCCTTATGATGTTTTAAAATTGCACAGTATACTGTAAGTTTCACTTTATACTATAATATAAACATAATGATTTTGGTAGTACTTAATGAATTAGATATAAAAATGAATAATGTCTCAAAGAATTTTTAATTATTAAATAAAAATTTATTGGTTTGAATTTTCATAGTTCAATAAAACTTCCAGCATTACATCTTCTGGAATCTCCTTAAACATGCATGTTTCTATATCATGTAAACATTCAACAAATTGTTGCTCCAAAGACTGATTCATAAATTCTTCATCAAAAAATGTTTCATTTAGAATATCCTCAGATGTGATCTCGAAGGAAATATTGATATTTTCTTGCTCCCCTTCCATTTTTTTGCTGTAAATTGCATAAAAAATAACTATATCAGTAGAGTTAGGGCACTGTTGGGTTTAAGTTCAGACAGGTAGTTCAGATTTATTACCAGTGAAGTTAACTTTGGGCCGTGTATGGTAACAGGCAGGAAGTAGAAAAAAGTGCCTGTGAAGAAGCGTAAGTAAATTCCTAATTATAGCAGAGAAGCCTAAGTCAATCCATAAATATAACAGAGGAGCCTATCTCTATCTATAACTATAGCAGAGGAACAGTAAATAATTATTAGAAAACGTTTTTACAAATTAACTTAAAGTGCCCCTTACAAATTATCAACTTACTTTACAGAGAGGTGAAGAAGAAAAAATGCGAAAATCCTTTTAAGATGTACCTCAGGTAGTTGTAGTCAAAATGGCCGTGTTTCCCTCTCATTTTTATTTATATTCATGTACATAACCAATCAAATGTCATGAAAAAAAAGTAGAAAATGAAAGTAACATTTTAATTGGTTGTAAATTCTAACACTTCAGATGTGTTTTTGTCATGTAATTTACCTCAGGATATTTAGACAGTGCTACAGCTCAAATGGCTCAATGGAATTCCACCAAATTTGGGAAAATGGTAGGGACTGGTATGTAGTATGGCCTATTCTATATGTGGTGAAAGTGTCTCCAGTGGTTTTTATGTAAATTAACTTTTAAAAGTTTTGGGGAGCGCTTCCCGGTGCGCGCCCCGGTACGCGTACCGGCAGCGCTGCGGGAGTCCTCCATTTTGTTTTCGGTAGATTTAAGACAGAAAATGGAGCACAAACAACGTTGGGAATGGGTATAAGGGGGCATCGTAGGAACTCCCTGACCCTCTAGGTTTTCTGAGGGGGTCTTAGGAGGCCCAAATAGGCGGAAAAAAATATATATATATATTTTTAGCAGGGGGAGAGCCCATTACGCGCACCGGGGATCGTACCGGGGAGCGTATTTAAGTGAAAAACAGTGAAAAAAGTTAGAAAAAGATAATCATTTGGAGTGATCAGAGATAGGGTAGCCCTGAAAAGGGCTTTTGGGTTCTGTGGCTGATTTAGGTACATCATCTGAGAAGTGCACACCATCTCCTCTGTAGATATCTTGCATGTTGTAACACAAGTTGTTGTTGTATATTGAACCCATTCCATAGTCTCTCATGTAAGCAGAAACAGATTTATTCACATGTTTCCGTGCTTTCTCAAATTGTGGACAAAATTGGTTGGACCAGTTCCATTTCTGCCTTTGGCATATATTGGAAAATACCAAGGCAGTTTGAGGAAAAAGTGCCATCAATTGTTCAAAGGTGTCCTTTAAAAGCATTTCCAGACCTACCCCAGTCAAAGTGCCTAAGTCATTTCCACCAAAGTGCAGAATTATGAGGTTAGGGTGTGGCAAATGCAATAAGGTTTTCACCAATGGTATCAATTGGTGACATCTCAATCCTCTCTGGCCAATCCATTTAATGTTCACATTTGGTAAATCAAGGTTGTAAAAATTTCTGGTAGCTGCATACCTTTGAGCCCAGTGGATATAGCTATGTCCAATAATCCAGACAGAATACATGGTAGAGGAGGTTCTGGTGCAGTCAGATGAAGTGTAGGAATAAAATGGCAGTTGGAACAGTAGGAGTTTGCAAAAAAAAACCTGTGGAGTTTCAGTGCTCTTGAATCACAAGCAATGATTGGTAGATTGAGATAGTTGAAAACTGTATGTTAGGGTGCATGTTTGTGTTCTGTGTAAGAAGTCATTTGAATGGTTAAAAAAAGTCATTTAAAGAAACATTGCACCAGCTAAGCTGGTGTATTCGCAGGTCAAACATCCTTGCTGAGGTGATTTGCAACATTGTAGAATACACTTTTAAACCTTGGAGCTCAGAGAGGAGGGAGTTGCTATGGTAACAGGTAGAAAGGGCTGAGGGGGGGAAGGGTGTTGGTTTGAAAATACAGAGGGAAGAGTTTTGATTGGTTACCATGAGCAATATGTGGGTAGATTTAGAGATGTTCTGTGCCATTAATGGTTGCAGTGCCTGGAGAACATACCTTTAGCTCTGCTAAAGAAATATTGGTGTGTGTATCTGACACTGTTGTGAATCTCCTGGAGCATTTGTAAAGGTGAGTTATGATTCATTTAATATACATAGAGACTTGTATACTCTATGGAGAAGATTTGGAAGCAAATTGTGTTTTTTTTAATGTTGCTTTGTGTCATGCTTTTTGATAATTCTTGGTAAAAAGTTTTTACTGCATAGAGGAATTGTATTTTGTAAAATTGTGAAGTTTTAGTAGTGCCATGGAATGCTTGTACATAGGACCTGTGCTGTGGTTCGTAAATGTGATGTCAAAAACGATTTTGGGAAAAATGAATGGCTTTTACATTTTTTAAAAGGAAGAAAGAATGTGTGCATGTTTAAAGAAGTATATTTGACTCTTTACAATGATGTTACCTGTGTTAACTCAGTGTAGGAAGCATATTGAATGTGTTTGCATAGAGGAATTGTATTTTGTAAAATAGTGAGGTTTCAGTAATGACATGGAATGCTTGTACATAGGACCTGTGCTGTGTTTCCTAAATGTGATGTCAAACACGATTTTGGGGAAAATGAATGGCTTTAACATTTTTGAGTATAATGTGGCGCAGAGGTTTAAAAAGTGACGCATCTACCTACATGCGTCACTTTTTAAATATGGCGGAAAAAGGTACATGTTTGGGCTTTCCTTGGGAGCATAGGTGGTGAGGCTTGTGTCTAAGAGTGCAGTGGACTAGGCTTCATGAAGCATACCCCGACTGCACTCTTAGACACAGGCGTCAATTTGACTCTTTACTATGATGTTGCCTGTGTTAACTCAGTGTAGGAAGCATATTGAGTTTGTTTGCATAGAGGAATTGTATCTTGAAAAATAGTGAGGTTTCAGTAATGACATGGAATGCTTGTACATAGGACCTGTGCTGTGTTTCCTAAATGTGATGTCAAAAACGATTTTGGGGAAAATGAATGGCTTTAAAATTTTTGAGTATAATGTGGCGCAGAGGTTTAAAAAGTGACGCATCTACCTACATGCGTCATTTTTTAAATATGGCGCAAAAAGGTACATGTTTTATGCCGCCGATGTGTCACAAAAAGTGACGCATCAGCAGTGCAAAACTGACGCAGGGCCTCATAAATGAGTTTCTTTTTTTTTTGCACACTACTCCAGTTTAGTCCTGTCCACTGCACTCTTGGACACAAGCCTCACCTTTTGTGCTCCCCTGGACAGTCTTCATCTCATCTGCACTCCTTCTTAGGTGTCAGAATCCTATCACATGGGGAAAGCTCCATGTGAAAGCGTTTGTCTCCGTCTTATCCCTGCTGTGAGGCTGATGCTTGTACATGGGACCTGTGCTGTGTTCCCTAAATGTGATGTCAAACACGATTTTGGGGAAAATGAATGGCTTTTACATTTTTGAGTATAATGTGGCGCAGAGGTTTAAAAAGTGACGCATCTACCTACATGCGTCACTTTTTAAATATGGCGGAAAAAGGTACATGTTTGGGCTTTCCTGGGGAGCGTAGGTGGTGAGGCTTGTGGATCACTGAAATAATATCGACTACCAAAATATCGACTACCCAAAATATCGAGGAAAAAATATCTACAACCAAAATATCGAGTTTGTATGTACAAACAGGTAAGTACAAAAATATCGAGTACAAAATATCGTTTACAAAAATATAGTTGTAAAAAATATCGACTTTAATAAAAACAATGTTTAATTACATTAATATAAAAAATTAATTACTAAAATATAATTAATAATACTTAAAATAACTTTAAATAATTAAATAATTAATGAAAGTAAAAAAATAATATTTTTTTAATCATATTTCTTAAAACATATATATATATAGTAACAAAATTTAATTAAATAAAAGCCAATATTATTAACGTACAAATACAAAAGAGTAAAAATTACTATTCCCACTGCAAAGAGTGCAACAGTGGATATATGACGTTACAACGCAACTTTTACAACGCACTACCATTACAACGTAAGTATTGGTAAGTATATAATATTTTTTTTATTTAAATTATTTAAAATTATTTAAATATAAATTAATTTAATTTAATTTCATTAAATTAAATTAATGTAAATTTAATTTTACTTTATTTTTACACTTTACCCCTGTACCCCTGTACCCCAAAACTGACCCTGAACCCTAAAAAAACCCTTTACCCAAAAACCCAAAACTGACCCTGAACCCTAAAAATACCCCTTTACCCAAAAACTAAAAACTGACCCTGAACCCTAAAAATACCCCTTTACCCAAAAACTAAAAACTGACCCTGAACCCTAAAAATACCCCTTTACCCAAAAACTAAAAACTGACCCTGAACCCTAAAAATACCCCTTTACCCAAAAACTAAAAACTGAACCTGAACCCTAAAAATACCCCTTTACCCAGAAACTAAAAACTGACCCTGAACCCTAAAAATACCCCTTTACCCAAAAACTAAAAACTGACCCTGAACCCTAAAAATACCCCTTTACCCAAAAACTAAAAACTGACCCTGAACCCTAAAAATACCCCTTTAATTTAACATAATTAGCAATTAATCAATTAAATTAAATTAATTACCAATTACATTTTAATTAATTAACAAATATTATTTAATTACCAATTAATTAAATATTACTACCAATTAATACATTTACATATTTAATAAATAATAATTAAATTACTTCCCACCCTATTCCCCTATAAATACACAACCCGCTACAGGAAATACATTATTTTAATTTACATAATTAGCAATTAATAAATTAAATTAAATTAATTACCAATTAAATTTTAAATAATTAACATATATTATTTAATTACCAATTAATTAATTATTACTACCAATTAATACATTTACATATTTAATTAATTATAATTAAATTACTTCCCACCCTATTCCCCTATAAACCCACAACCCGCTACAGAATAAAATTACACAATAATTTTAAAAAAATCATTAATTAAAAATAATTATAACATAAAATGACACTTTTCACACATATTATAACATAAAAACACTATAAATAATTACATATTATATAAAAATCGATATTTTTTACTTTCTATATTATTTACAGTCGATATTACTTCACTTACCTTAAAAACGATATTTTGGCTGTCGATATTCTGTCCTGTCGATATTTTCTCCAAACGATATTTAAAACTCGATATTCTGTCCAAACGATATTTTGGAGTAGATATTATGTCTGTGCACCGAGGCTTGTGTCTAAGAGTGCAGTGGACTAGGCTTCATGAAGCCTATCCCCGACTGCACTCTTAGACACAGGCGTCAATTTGACTCTTTACTATGATGTTACCTGTGTTGACTCAGTGTAGGAAGCATATTGAGTTTGTTTGCATAGAGGAATTGTATTTTGAAAAATAGTGAGGTTTCAGTAATGACATGGAATGCTTGTACATAGGACCTGTGCTGTGTTTCCTAAATGTGATGTCAAACACGATTTTGGGGAAAATGAATGGCTTTTACATTTTTTAAGTATAATGTGGCGCAGAGGTTTAAAAAGTGACGCATCTACCTACATGCGTCACTTTTTAAATCTGGGGCAAAAAGGTACATGTTTTATGCCGCCGATGCGTCACAAAAAGTGACGCATCAGCAGTGCAAAACTGACGCAGGGCTTCATAAATGAGATTCTTCTTTTTTTTGCACACTACTCCAGTTTAGTCCTGTCCACTGCACTCTTGGACACAAGCCTCACCTTTTGTGCTCCCCTGGACAGTGTTTATCTCATCTGCACTGCTGCTTAGGTGTCAGAATCCTATCACATGTGGAAAGCTCCATGTGAAAGTGTTTGCCTCAGTCTTATCTCTGCTGTGAGGCAGGTGCAAGATTTTGATGTAACAGTGTCCTAAAAGTGACGCAGTGAAATCTCATAGATTTCACTGCGTCATTATTACGAGGCTTTTTGCGGACAAATGACCCCTCTGTGTATATTACACTTGACAGAGGTATAATGTGGTGCAGAGGTTTAAAAAATGACGCATCTACCTACATGCGTCACTTTTTAAATATGGTGCAACAAGGCACATGTTTTATGCCGCCAATGCGTCACAAAAAGTGACGCATCAGTAGCGCAAAACTGACGCAGGACTGTAGTGGGAGAGAGGCCTTTCCCGGGAAGCATAGGTGGTGAAGCCTGTGTATAAGAGTGCAGTGGACTAGACTTTATGAAGTCTATCCCGTACTGGACTCTTAGACACAGATCTCAACTTCTTTGTACCTGTGGACAGAGCTGTCTTCCACTATACTCTTCAATACAGGCCTCACCTTGTGTGCATCCCTGGAGAATGCTCACCTGATCTGTAACCCTGAATATATTGTTTGCTTTTTGTCATTGCTTTGTTGTTTGGTAATAGTGGTCTATAATGTGCTATTTTGTTTTTAACACAGATTGAAATCAAGATTTGAAGAGTAAGCAAAGATGCCCTCAAGGGAAAGGAGAAGAAAACAACATAACCGCCAAAAAACAAAAACAGCAACGGAATTACAGCACTCTTCCACAACAAATACTTCAAAAAACAGGAACAAAGCTCCTGGTAAGAAAACTAAGTCTTTCTTACGTAACATATATACATCCCAAAAAAATGATGGACAGCATGTAGAAAAAGAGAATGAGAGAGTAAATTTGAAAAGGAAGGAGAGAACCTCAAAGAATTCTACAACTGGAGCAGGACAGAATAATATGTATAGGAATAGAAGGCAGAATCAGTTTAGAGACATTCGTAAACGAATGTTTCGCAATAGGGTGGTTTTAAATTTGTTAAAAAACATTAGGAAAGGAAAACAGAGAGCTGCTTTTTATAAGAAAAAGAAAAGTGTAGAGAAGATTGTTGATCAGGCTTTTGAAGTTAAGAAAAAATTATTTATTTTAATAATCAATAGAATTAGGACACTTAACAAGACAATTGATGTTTTCAAATCAAACAGTAGATGGAAAAGAGTAATTAATCGGACTAATTTTTGTAAAGTTTTTTCTGGAGAATGGATGCACAGTTCAAGTTGTGAGCCATTTTTTAATGAGGAGAGTTACTTCCAGGAGAATGGTTTAGTGCATGCAGTTGACACCAGTGGTCGAGCGCATGAAGTGAAAGACGGTTGTCCGATTGAAAAAGAGAAACTTGTGCCTAGAGAACCAGAAGAGGTGTTAACTGATGAAGTTTTAGGGAGACGTACTAAGGGTCCAGTGTACACTTGGAAGTGTAGTCGTATTTGTAGTGTGCGACAGGAATCAATTGATTTGTTTTGTAATTTCTGACGTACATATAGTAAGAAAAGTCTAAAGCAGAAAGTGACGTTGTTGCAAGACTTAGATCCTTGCAGAGTTTGAGAAAACACAGGTTTGCAAAGCCATTCACTGGCTTGTCTTTCTAGAAAAGTCTGTCAGAGTGTTTTTCATCATTTTAGGATATTAGCAGTGCATCATACCAAAATGAGGAAATTAGTGAGAATGTTGTATTATGCAAAAAGTCCAGCACTTAAGCTTAAACAATTAAACAGTGCTCTTTTGCATGGAACTGAATTAGATGTGAAGAAGATTTGTGAAGAAATTGAGATTTGTTATTTTGGTGAAAAAGAGGATAGTGTAGAAATTGACACAGCAATTCAAGGTAATGTGGAAGACAATGTACAGATTTCAAGCACAGACAAGTTTGAGCAGGAAATTACCAGGTTTAAGGTGAAATCAAGTGAAAGGCCGAATTTTACTTGTGTGTGTTGTCGACGAAGTCATTATAAGCTTCAAACTAGATTAGTTGATTTATACGTAAAAAGATGAATAATTATGAGTGGAAGGATTTTGCAACTTATTTGTGGGTGGAGATTTGTTTTGATTTGAGTTCTGATCATCGTATTTGTAAATATTGTTATGATAAATTAAATCAAAACAGAATGCCTGTCAGAGCTGTTCATAATAATCTGGAGTTGGTAGATATTCCCCGTGAATTGATGGGGAAATTGCCTCCTACAGATTTGCAGAGAGGATTAAAGGGAAGAGTTGATTTAAAAAAAATATTGATACAATTGGTATAGAAAAAGTAGAAGAGGAACCTTTAGTTATTCTAGTTAACGGGGTTCCGACAAAGAGTAGGAAAATCTGGCAAGATTTAGTGAATGTTAGGAAAGTCAAAAAGGCAACGTTCTATTTAGTCAAAAACAATGAGTATTATAAAGATTAATGTGTTGCAGCAGAGAAAACAGCTACAGATGAAGACAGTGATTGTTCAGGCGGCCAAATTGAAAAAGTTGATGTGTCTAGAAGTGAAGAAATATATGAACATTATACTGTTCATCCTTTGCATTCCAAAGAAGTAATTGGGAATGCAATTGAATTGTTTCAAATGAAAGCAGCAAAAGGAAGTCCCATTAGTGTATGGGAAGAAAGTTTGGAAGCTCGTTGTTTTCCACAGCTATTTCCAACAGGTCGAGGTGGACGATATGACGATCGTCCACTTCAAATTCCTGCATCTGAATATCGAACTGTAAGATTATATGCTGAAGATCCAAGGTTTCGTCAATGCATTCCCTATTTGTTTCATCTACTGTATGAAAGTGACTTGTCTGGGCTTTCTTATGCAGTAAACCATATACTGAAAAGTGGAGCACATCTGCAAAATGTTTCGGCGAGGGACTTTATGGAGAAAGTGAATCTGCAAGATAATATTTTGGAATCTCATCTAATCAATCTCATGGCATGTCAGCGTGGTACAAAAGAGTATTGGTACCGTCGTCATGGGGAATTGAAATGTATGCAAAGAAACTTAGGAACTCCTACATGGTTCCTCACTCTTAGCTGTGCCGAGTATGCATGGGACGACTTACTTCAATTTCTACGAGAGGCAAATGCAAATATACAAAATATAGAAATCAAAACTGCTGGAGAACTGTGTTCTTTGGATCCAGTGAATGTATGCAGATATTTTAATCATAGATTTCAAGCTATGATGTCTTTTATTACCAACAAAAAAATTCCTCCCCTTGGAGAGGTTTTGGATTTCTTTTGGAGAAAGGAGTATCAAGCAAAAGGTGCTCCTCACATACATATGTTGTTGTGGATTAAAGATGCACCCACATTTGGAACAGATTCGGATGAGACAGTGATGAGCTTCATTGAAGAGTATTCTACATGTGCTGTTCCGAAAACTACCGAAGAAAACAGTTTAAGGCAACAAGTTTTACGCTTTCAATCCCATCGTTGTGGAAAGTACTGTCGCCGAAAATTCTGAAACAAGGACAAGTTCTACACAAAATGTCGTTTCAGCTTTCCACGACCAGTTATTTCTACAGGAAGAGTAAATAATTTGATGTCTTCTCTACGACATACTGTGACGAGGAAGTCACCAAAAAATACATACAATTTAAAAAGAAATGAAGAGTCCAAGTACATCAACGACTACAACCCAGTGATTTTGTCCATGTAGAATGCTAACATGGATATTCAATTCGTTGCTGACAACTCTATTGCTGTGGCTCGATATGTGACGTCTTACATCACAAAAAAAGAAAAGACAGAACTGAAGGAAATGTGGGAGGACATTTCACATGAAAAGAGTATAAGCAAGAATTTATACAGTTTCAGTTTGAAGATGTTGTCGCATCGAGAAATTGGAGCATATGAATGTTCTGATCGATTGTCATCAGCAAGTCTCTATGCCAAATCTAGAACCATCATTTGGGTGAGTCTAGGTCTTGCTGCAACACGAAACCGAGTTTTGAAATCTGTACAGGAGATAGAGTATTTGGCGGAGAAAGAACCAGAAAGTACAGATATTTTGAAGACAAACATGTTGGATACATACTATCCAAATAGAAGTCCTTATCTTGAGAACGCTTGTCTCTATGAAGTTCTGCAAACATATATTTATAGGAGGAACATCAGAGAAGATATCAATAATGGAATATATGCTGTCATTAGATGTGAAGGATGTCTAGTGAAACAGAGAAAAGGTCATTTGATTAAACATCGAAAATTGTGTTGTGGAAATCCAGACAAAAGAGGATTTTACTATTTGGCTCTTTTGCAACTCTTTAAGCCATGGCGTACAGAAGAGGAACTACTTGGAGATTTTCTGTGTTACGAAGATTCTTTTAATGCAATCAAGGATACCATAGAATGCTCTGTTTTTCCAAATTATCTGAAAATGTTGAACGAAGAAATAGAGCAAGAAGCCACAATTGCTGCAGAGATTGCAAGAGACAGTTCTCAAGACAGTCAGAGTTCTGCTTCATTGAGTCAGGATCCACTTGGAGGAATAATTATACAACATGAAGCTGCCACTGCCATGGATGAGGTGGAAAGAGCTATGGAACAAGCTCAAGATGATGTAGTTAACTTAGAAGATTTGGTGAAACAACTAAACCTTGAGCAGAAACAGACATATGACGAAGTCACAGAACAGATTGAACATGGATTCAGTCATGAGAAAAAAGAGTGCTCATGTACATCATTTAAGCCTGTCCAACTGTACGTGAGTGGAGAAGCGGGAACTGGAAAAAGTTTTCTGATTAAAGCAATTGCAACTTATCTGCAGAAAAGGACTGAATCACCGCTGTCTTGTGTTGTTACCGCTCCAACTGGGCTGGCCGCACATAACATTAAAGGGATTACTTTACATCATTTACTGATGCTGCCAGTGGAGCATGATAACAAATTGCAATATCACAAGCTATCTGGAGATGCGTGTTCCGAAGTTTCGAGAGTCCTGAAGATAATGAAACTTCTTATCATTGATGAAGTAAGCATGGTGTCAAATATAATGCTTGCTTTTGTGCATTTGAGAATGCAAGAAATTCTTAGAACAGACTATGATGTCTTATTTGGAGGAAAACACATTATTGTTTTTGGAGATCTACTGCAGTTGACTCCAGTGAAAGGACAACCTGGGTTCAAAATGCTCACGCATGAAGATACCAGGAAGTGCCTAGGAAGCATTGGAGACGTTAACATATGGCTAAACTTCAAATATGCAGAACTACTCCAAAATATACGGCAGGCAAAGGATGAAGATTATAAAAATATTCTACAAGATGTAAGAATCGGAAAATAAGTCAGCATGGGAAAGAATCTTTACATGGACGATTAATTTCTAATTTGTACCCAAATGAAAACATTCTTCCAGAGAATATTTTTAAGAAAATTAACGAGAAGAAATCTGGCATTTGTTTGATGCCTACTCTGAAAGAATGTTCCATGCTCAACAACAAAATGTTGAAGTAAGAAAATGAAGAGATAGTGAAACTGGAAGCTATAGATAAAATAGAGCATATGGGAGCAACAATTATTTTGTCTGAAAATTTGAAATCAAAATTGTATTCATTAGAGAAGAGTATATCTAAAACTGCTGTTTTTGAAAAGACTCTGAATGTGTGTTTGAATTGTCGTGTCATTTTGAGAAGGAATTTAAATGTTGAAAGAGGTCTGGTAAATGGAGCAATGGGTCATGTTGTTGGTTTTGTGAATTACAAAAATAGAGATGGAATTGAAATTTTAAAAATTAAATTTGATGGCATTGACGAAATAGAACAAATTTGTTGTTGTTCAGCCAGATTTTTGCTTGTGAAAGACTTATATGTTCGCCGAAAACAGTTTCCTGTTTGTTTGGCATATGCGGTGACAATTCATAAATCTCAAAGTTTAAGTGTAGATAGTGCTTTGGTGAACATTGGAAGTTCTGTGTTTAAAGAGGGTATGGCATATGTGGCATTATCACGAGTCAGAACTTTATCAGGATTGTACTTGATTGAGTGTGATGAAACAAAGATTTCTGCTGTTCTAGATTGTGTTAAAAAATACAATAGGTTAAGAAGAGAGTATGCTCCACATTTGCCTCAATATCCTCTGTTTGAAAAACGTGTGGTAGGCCGAAAAAGAAGAAATGAGATTAATTGCAGTGAGGTACTAGCAAAAAGGCAAAAAGTAGATACAAGTGTTATTGTAAAGAGAAAGAAAAAGGATTCTGTTGAAGATGTTGTTGGATTTCAGTTTGAAAACAGTTCTGGTGTAAACTGCTATGCTAATGTAGTAGTTGATGTTGTTTTTTTCTTCAAAATTTACAAAAACCGATTGTTGAAAATCGGGATCAAACATTGTGCTGTTTATTGAATTCTGTGTTAGAGAAATGTAGCAGTGATAGAGCAAAAATAGAAAGTGTTTAAGAAATTAGAAATCTTCTAGACATATGTACTGGTCAAAATCCATTTTCACAGATAATTCAGCAGGATTGTCAGGAATTTTTAATGTATATGTTTGATGTATTGCAAGATAAAGGAGTAGATATAAAACATCTTTTTAACCTTTCTTATCAATGGCAACATGACTGTGATAACTGTACTTCATCAAGTACTACTAGAATAGACACTGAAAGATTTATATATTTGACTTTACCAGACTGCAAATCAGTGTCTTTCAATAATCTAGTTAAAGCAGCTGATCACAATATGGTATGTACCCAATGTAAGTCTGCAATGCTGTCCACATTATTTCTACAAAGTTACGGTCACTATGTCATTTTAATGTTCCAACGATGTAGACCTGATGGAACGAAATTGACAACTTCTATTAAAAATTTTGTGGCTTCTCAGTTATCCATTTCTGGAAGAACATTTGGAACTGTAGCTATTATTTATCATGACGGTCCTTCAACAACATCAGTGCATTACACATGCTATTTAAAAAGTTGCAAAGGTTGGACCCTTTGTAACGATACTCATTTGACTTTTAAACAACGTTTGCCTTTTGACTTAAAAAATTCATATCTAGTGTTTTTAGAACCGAAATTTAAGTAAAGGTAATTGGCGTATGAAGACGGGAGCAGTTAATAAAGGTTAGTTTGCTATTTAAAATTATATTCAGAGTAAAAGTGATCAAGATAATATAAATAATTGATTTATTATATAGATACTGGAAGTGGATCTTATAGGAAGTGATATTAGTATTATTGGAAATGATGAACACCCCTTTGCTGGGGCAGCTGTGCACGGTATAAATAAAAATAACATAACATAACATAACATAACATGAACATGAGTAAGTCACAGATGGAATTAGGTAAATTTAAATATTATGAAAATGTTGTTTCAGCCTTTCTTTCAGAACGTCGGAAAAAAGGTAATTTCAGAGTTTCTTAGAGTTAATTTGAAAATATACTCATACATCTGACACTATTTGGCCAAAAGGAAAGGTACAGGAATGAGTAAAGAGTCATGACTGAAAAAAAGGAGTATATGAAAATAATGAAAATATTTCAGATGTTCTTGGAGCTTTTCTTCTAGAAAGTCGATGAAATTGATTTTTTAGTGAACAGCAGAGTACTTTGCAACGAGAAAAGGACCTCCATGATATACTATTTGGCCTTAAGGAAAAGTAAGTCAATCAAAGATTAGTGTACATTTGTGATTTGTCAGTATCTAATGTTTTTTTTAGAACACACAACTCACTGTTTTAAGTGAAATTCAATATATTCTGAGAACAGCAAAAATAAACTATCCAACATGTTGTACAAGTTAATCTATACTTTGGATTGTGTAAATTAAATTGTATTCCCATTCTCTGACACTCACTTTCCTTTTTCCTCTCTCTTTCAGCTCTCTTTACTCACTCACACTGCCTTTCTCTCACTCTGTTTCACACCCATTTGTTTAATCAACTTCTTTCACAACCCCTCATTCTCATTTCAACTGTCTGCATTCACGCTCTCCCTTGCATAACTATTCAGCTTTCAGTCTGTCTGCTTTACTTTCCTTTTCTTTGTTTTCCTCCTTTGCTCTTTTAGTAATTCCTCTTTACTCACTCACCAGTATTGTCGCACTCTTTCACTATAAATCATCCACTCTCCCTCGCTTATCTTTGTTTCCTCATTTCTTTTGACCTCTTCTCTCTATTTTCTGTTCACTACCTCTATGTACTCAGTCCCTCACTCTCCTTGTGTTATGTTCACTTGTGTTTATCTACCTTCTATCATTTCTCTTACAACAACTTCACTGCTCCTCTCTCATCGTTCTTCAACCTATTTCTTTTAGTCCGGTTCTATTACTACCCCTCATTTCCTTTCCTTCAATGTCCTTCTCTTTACTTTCATCACCAAATTAGTTTCTCTCATTACCACTGTTTTAGTCGTTTTCTCCTCTGTTTTCTTTTTTTGTTCCCTTACTCATTTCCTTTGCTCACTCATTGTACTCCACCTCACTCAGTATTTCTCTTAGTGTGTCTCTTTACTAACTTCCTCACTCCATTTCCCTCAATCATTGTATATTATTCTCTCTCTCATCATCCCTTCACTCTATGACTGTTCTTCACTTACTCTCAGTTATCTTCTATTCCTCATTCTTCTAAATGCATTCTTAATTAGACTCTTTTCCATCTCTGTCATTATCTTTTTACTTACTACTGTTTCCTGACTTAGTTTTACTAACTCACATTGTTTTAGTATCTTTCTTAACTTCAGTTCATTTCTCTGTTCTTGTCTTCCTCTCTGTCAGTGAATCTATATGCCTTACTCTTAGTAATTTGCTCAGCTTCTATTTCTTTTCTCTCTTTTTTCATTCTACCTTACTTTATTTCCCTTTCTTTGTCCTTCACTCTTACTTTATTTCTAAATACACTGTTATGATTTTTAACCTCTTCATTTGTATCTTTTAATTTAAAATACATATTTTACTAAATATAACTTATTTTTTCTTCTCTCTTTCACAGATACAAAGTGTAGTAAAAAAATGTAATTACAGTTACATTTATTATATGGTAAGTGTCACTACAAAAATTTAGTTTGTCATCACCCTTTGCTTTAAGCTCACTAATATTTTCTCAACCAACCTCACTCCTGTTTCTTTACTCTGCTTCCCTCACTTATTCTTATTCTCCTTGTTTACTCCCCTTTCCCTATTTCCCCTCTCATATTCAACTTCTTTCAGTCCCTATTCTTTATTTCACTCCCTTTGCTTCTTCACTCATTCTGTTTTTCTTAATTATTTACTTCACTCCTACATACACACCTCATCCCCCTCCCAACACATACACTCACCTTTGACATACACCCCACATACACACCCCAGACACACCTCATACATACACGCATCTCCCCCACATACACAACTCTCACACACACACACATTCCATACACACACATACATCCCACACACATACCCCCACACCCCCCCCACACCCATACACCTCTCACACATATCTCACACACCCTCACCTCCACTCAGACTGAAATACCCCACACACCCACACCCATAGACACACCTTACACACCCAGACCCCGACCTACACCCACTGACTCCCTATAAGTCACACATACTGCATTACTTACCTTTCTTTGCTGTGTCACTCAGACCCATTCTGACAGTCTTTCCTTTACTGTCTCTGTCCTTTCTTTTTATCACTCCCCATGTGTTATCCTAATTCAATTTTTCACCCTCTTTCACCCCTCTTTACTTATACTCACTGCTCTTTCCTTACCCTCTCTCACCGTTGTTCATTTATCCTGGATCCCTCACTACTCTTCATTCTCCATTTTTTCTGTTCTTTATTTGTCTTTCAACACCCATTCACATTCTCTAACTATGTCTACTTTAGTCTTCTTCCTCTCTCTTCCCTTCTTTCGCTTCCTTATTCATTTTCCTTTTCTCACTTTCACCCTATTACACCTTTTCTGTTTTTTACTATGTGATAAACAATCCCTCTGTGTTTCTCCCTCTAGCTCTCTTTCTCTTAACATTACTCTCTTTGTGTTCTTCACTCAAGCTAACTCCTTCATACATTTTTTTTTCTTTTTTTTTGGGTACGCGCCCCGGTGCGCGTACCCTGAGGAAAAAAAATTGACAGAGATTCTTTAAAAATATAGGTTTATTTTTATAAAGTAAAGGTAGTTCTAAAAAGAACTGTTTTTTTTCTCCTTTTTGTTGTTTTATATTTTTGTTATGTTTTTTTTAACATTTTGTACTTTTTTTGGCTTTTCTGAACACTTTTATATTTTTTTTGTATTTTTTATGGGGAGAAACAAAAAACAGGGAATTGTAAATGGCTCAACTGGAGCATAAAAAAACCCCAGGAAAAATTTGTTTTTTTTTGTACACTTGTGGTTATCACCAGCAACCATAATAAGTTCGATGCTTTGCTCACCGTAGCAAGTGTCTTGTTACAAAATTTGCATAAAATTTTGTAATTGCCAAACTTAGGTTGGATAGTATCCAATGTGTCTCTTGCCCCCGAACCCGATGGAGTGGGTTGTTTTGATGTTGAGGGTCTAGACGTTGATGGGGGTAGTTTACTGCAGAGGTCCCTTAACTCTGCATTAGCATAATTATTTGGATGCCAACGCATCATGTGGCGAATCATGGTGTGATTCCCGAAGGAATACTTTTTGTTAGGGTTCCCCCTAGACAATTCAGCACCACAAATCAAGCAAGTTACCTTTGCCGCGTTGACTTTCTTAAAACCCCTTGGGATTTTATAGAACTCCCATACAAAGTGTTCTTTCGGTTTGTAGGGCTGTTTATCTTCAGGCAAGTACTGCCTTCTTTGTGCCTCCTCTTCATCATCCTCCTCCTCTTCCTCTTGACCACCAAGGTAATCTTCTCGTGGTCTTTTAGATGGTGGTGGTGGTGGTGGGGCAGATGCTCCAGCTGTTGCTGCTACTGTAGCCATGTTATTCAAGTAAAGAGTACAGATAGAACTCCAAACAGGTCTTCCTCAGTCAAAAGACAAAGTCAGAATAAAGAAAAAAGGTGGGGCTTTCATTATTTGGAAAACAAAACTGTTCTGAACCAATGAAAAGTGTTATTTTCAAGTCACATGATCCAGGCTTTAATCATTTGGAAACCAAAACTGATTTTCACCAATGAAAAGTGTTATTTTCAGATCACATGACCCGACGCGCTTACGCTACGCGCCCCGGGGCGCGCCCCGGGGCGCTTGGCGTAAGCGCGTTGAGACATTGCGCGATCGTATGCGATCGCGTGCTTCCAGGTGCGCTTACGCAGTGCGTCATATGACGCATCACTCGACTACACGAAACGTCACGATGTTGTTTTCGTTCGCGGGAATAGCGCTAATGGGACGCTCCCCGGTACGCGCCCCGGGGCGCGCCGTAACATTGCGCTTACCCGTGCGTTCACCGGTACGCGCCCCGGGAGCGCTCCGGGCAACAAATATAAAAAAAATTAAAAAAAAAAAAATTACATATTTATACAATATAAAATTCGTTATAAAAAATATTACTTTTCATACCTATAGAGATTTGCTATTACAAAACCATTGAAATTCACTGAAAAAAACATAGGTTTCACATCAGTTATAGTTAGGAATTAACATTAAAAAAACCTATTACATTCACTGAAAAAACTATAGGTTTCACACCAGTTATAGTTAGCTGGAAATTTTACTCGCATAAAACCATTGAAATTCCAACGTTATAGTTAGTTGGACTCACCATAACTTGCGCGTACAATGCGCTGCAGATGACGTCACATATTACATCACTCATGACATGGTCGGTGACATCACTCACTCCAGCTAACTATAACTGGTGTGAAACCTATGGTTTTTTCAGTGAATATATATATATATATATATTACCTACTGGCGGTCTCCAGTAGGCAGTTATAGTTAGGACCTAGTTTCCATAGGAAATCCTCAACATTCTATTTGGATTAACTTTGGCCCTGGTGGATGAATCTTTGCGAATTTCTCAAAGAAGATCGCTCGGTTCGCTGCGCTCCTTCCCTGAAAGTTTGGGGGGGATTGGTAAAGTGGGGGCTGAGATAAAAGGGGGTCCCAAAACGTGTTTTCTCCATGTTATTTTCCATAGGACGTTTAGACACGGCTACAGGTCGAACGGCTGAATGGATTTATAAGAAATTTGGCAAAACTGTAGAGTCCGGCTCGCAGATTACGCTTTTTTTGGAATGGTGTAAATCCGTTCAGTAGTTGCTGAGAAAATTAAAGTTAAAGTCAATTATATATCTATACGCGCGCACGGGTGCGCGTTCTCAAGCGGCTGCGCTCGCGCGGATTTTTTATTTTGCTGCGTGACGTCTGTTAACGTTCGATTCGAAGGAAATCAGGAAGTGTTGACCGCCATTTTGTCACTGCGAGTAAATATATTGTTCATTTCAAAGCGTTGTAACATGGAAAGGGGAGAAGGTAGAGATTGTTTTGCTGCGGAGGTTTTCTCAGGGTGTGCAGTAAGGTCCTTAAAGGCGAAAATATATATATATTTTTTTTTTAAAGTTGCGGGGTGCGCGCACTCGGGCGCGCACACCTATTTACAAGAGTGTGAAAATGGAGATAATTCAGAAGTTTCAGTGCTTTGATATAAGGTGGCTCTGAAAAGAGCCCTTGTGTTAATTGAGTTTTTTCTGCATTTATAAGTAAGTAGCGATGCAGAGCCGGATGTTGCAGAGGAAGATTCTGTTTCTGCCTTCCTTCTTACTTAGTTATGGTTTTTTCACTCCCACTCCAGGCTTTTAGTCTGTGGATGGAAATCCATGAACCTAGACTCACCTATGAAAATCATACTATTGATGCTTGACTGAGGCCAAGGAGATCAGAGTGGATGTGTGTGTAAGGTGATGTAACTCTGGGGAGATGATGTTACGTTTAAACGTAGCCCCTGAGTGCTTAGTTCTGTTCTGTTCTCTGTCACTGTTGTTGATTTAGAGCCCCAAATACACAGGCTTGTTGTTGCTTGTGAATCCCCAAGTGTATATTTGGTCATACTGATCCATAACGCCCCGGCGTATCCATGTCGTAGGCCGCAAGAGTGGGCGAAACTCAGCTGGCCGAGCAAGACTTGGGGAGGGGGCAGGAGCCAAGAGGAAACAAGGAGGGGTTTTCATCATTTGGGACAAAAAATATTTCTAAACCAATGAAAAGTTTTATTAACAAGTCACATGACCTGTTATGCTTACGTTACGCGCTCCGCGCCGCGCCCCGGATTGCTTCCGGGAAGCTGCGCTTCGCGCCTCGCGCACCGGAGCACTTCCGGGTGCGCTAACGCGGCGTGTCATATGACGCATTATGCAACAACGCGATACGTCATTGGGGCTCCACCGGAACTGATTGAATTGGTAGTCTACTGTGTTTCTGGAAGTTTCAGACTGAAGCTGGCGTCAGCATGAGAGCACCCCGTGGCTACGTCGTGGCCATTCTGCGAGCAATCATGGCAGAAGCTCCCCACCGGAACTCTGCGGGAGTCGGGGGCCCCGGTGACTCTTGTAGAATCTTCAAGGCTGATGGGACGCTTTTGGGAATGGGGCCCATGCCGTAGCAGTCAAGCGTCCGAGTTCCAGGGTTGTCCAGAGCCATCCTTGCAGGCCAGGCCCAAGTCTGTGGAGCCGACCGCCATTTCCTGAGCTCCGTGGCAGCCGCCTGTCGCTGTACAGCAAGAGTGGGTGCAATTCAGCCGGATGGCGGGTGAGACGCTGTAATAGCAAGAGCAGGCGTAATTGAGCTGGCCGAGCGAGGCAATGTGCCGCAGGAGCGGGCGCAACTCATCTTGTCGAGTGAAGCGCTGGGGTGCAGCTGAGAAACCTCCACCTGGGGAGGTGGGGGAGGCTCGTTCGCGCCGCCTCTCCCTTCCAGTGCACCCCACGCCGTCTCCTGGCGCAGGTATATGTGATGGTTGGACCAGGGCACCGCAGGACGTGTCTTCAGGTCAAACGGATTGTGGGACAAGGTCCAGAATGGAAGAGTCACCAAAAGGCTAAAAGTTCCGCCGGACCCCGGGAGCCGGCCACCTATGTAGAGTGAAGTGCTGGGGTGCAGCTGAGAAACCTCCACCTGGGGAGGTGGGGGAGGCTCGTTCGCGCTGCCTCTCCCTTCCAGTGCACCCCACGCCGTCTCCTGGCGCAGGTATATGTGATGGTTGGACCAGGGCAATGCAGGACGTGTCTTTAGGGGTGTAGCAGAGAAACCTCCACCTGGGGAGGTGGGGGAGGTTTGTTCGCGCCGCCTCTCCCTTCCTGTGCACCCCACGCCGTCTCCTGGCGCAGGTATATGTGATGGTTGGACCAGGGCACCGCAGGACGTGTCTTTAGGTGAAACCCTCAACTATGGCACCCAACATCCAGGACTTATGCCATTTGTGGAAGGTAGTGACATCGAAGCATCTCAGGGACCAAGCATATCCAGAGTCCTTCCTACAGCCTCTGCGTTCCTTCTTACCTAGTTATGGTTTTTTCACTCCCACTCCAGGCTTTTAGTCTGTGGATGGCAAACTATGAACCTACACTCACCTATGAAAATCTTACTATTGATGCTTGACTGAGGACAAGGAGATCAGTGAAGCGCTGGGGTGTAGCTGAGAAACCTCCACCTGGGGAGGTTGGGGAGGCTCGTTCGCGCCTCCTCTCCCTTCCAGTGCACCCCACGCCGTCTCCTGGCGCAGGTATATGTGATGGTTGGACCAGGGCACCGCAGGACGTGTCTTTAGGGGTGTAGCTGAGAAACCTCCACCTGGGGAGGCTCGTTCGCGCCGCCTCTCCCTTCCACTGCACCCCACGCCGTCTCCTGGCGCAGGCATATGTGATAGTTGGACCAGGGCACCGCAGGACGTGTCTTTAGGTCAAACCCTCAATTATGGCACCCAACATCCACGACTCTGGATATGCTTGGTCCTTGAAATTCTTCGATGTCACTGCCTTCCACAAATGGCATAAGTCGTGGATGTTGCCGTCTCCTGGCGCAGGTATATGTGATGGTTGGACCAGGGCACCGCAGGACGTGTCTTTAGCGGTGTAGCTGAGAAACCTCCACCTGGGGAGGTGGGGGAGGCTCGTTCGCGCCGCCTCTCCCTTCCAGTGCACCCCACGCCGTCTCCTGGCGCAGGTATATGTGATGGTTGGACCAGGGCACCGCAGGACGTGTCTTTAGGTCAAACCCTCAAGTATGGCACCGAACATCCAGGACTTATGCCATTTGTGGAAGGCAGTGACATCGAAGAATCTCAGGGACCAAGCATATCCAGAGTCCTCCCCGGGGTATTTGCACAATGGTCCTCTACCCCTAGGCCGCCAGCTATGCTACCTTGACAGGAACAGTGTCATGCATTTAGATCGATGTTGCAGCAGGCTGCCATGTAAATAGTTATTTAATGAAACGTTTTACCCTGTTACTTTGTTGGTGTGTTGTATATATTTATAATATTTGCATAGGGTTTGTCGTTATTTTGGGCGGGGTGGGGGGCGGAGCAAATTCACTGAAAAAACCATAGGTTATAGACCATATATAGTTAGGAATTAGCATTTACAAAACCTTGAAAATTCACTGAAAAAACCATAGGTTATAGACCATATATAGTTAAATATCTCAAGTCCATCTGTGCACTCGATGGAGATACAGGTCGTCGATCAGAAAATGTGCTGGCCACCTCTAATGGTAATAGCGTGGCCAGGGCTTTTGTCGATGCCTCTGCAAATTGCACAGGGTGCACTTGTTTGACATGCCGCACCATGGTATGTATGGAAAAGGAATATGTTTTTGTTGGATTTCCTCTTGAGAGAAACGAGTCACATATCGTGCAGGTTACTTTTGGTGCATTTACTTTCTTTTGATCTTCAGGATAAGTGAAAAATTGCCAGATGAAAGATTCTTTTTTTCTTCTTAAAGGTAGTCGATCATTTTGTTCAGATTCGGAAGATGAATGAGATACGGTAGCCATTTCACCAAAGTCTTCCGAAAAATGTAGGACGTTGTTCTCTCTTGAGAGTAGAAAAGATAGTGAGAGAAGTGGGTGGAGTGCTGCGTGTAAATTCCAGAATAGAAACTAGTAAGAACCAATTGGAAGTGTTGTTTTCATGTTGCAGCAGGCTGCCATGTAAATAGTTATTTAATAAAACGTTTTACCCTGTTACTTTGCTGGTGTGTTGTATTTATTTATAATATTTGCATAGGGTTTGTCGTTATTTTGGGAGGGGTGGGCGGCGGAGCCGAGCTATGTTGCAGCCATCATGGCGTCGAGCTCAGTTTCTCTTACTAGTTTCATATTTCTCATGAGGGGTTGTTCCTAATGTTTCTATTTTAGCGAGGTCAAAAAGAGATCCTATCAGTGGCCTACTGATTTTGCTCGATTCCTTTTGTTTTTTCTAACGATTTTTAAGTTAAAGTTTGCTAGCACGATACAGCGGCTAGTCCGCATTTTATATATATATGTCTTTTTTATAAGGGGTGTCCTCCGGTGGAGTCGGGCGATCTACCTCTAATAAACGGTAAGTGTTCCTCTGAAGGAATGCGTCTTGAAAGTGGCTGACTGTAATGTATGATATTTCACTCAGTGACTTTTAGGCCCATGCTGTTTCAAAACTGTGCATGTGCTTGAAGCAGGCGTAGGTATTGACGCAGCATTGTGAATATAGTGCATTGGTGAGCCTTGCTGGAGCTGCATCACAGTTGCGATGCAACTCTAGCAATGTATTACTTTTTCAGCACAGATGTGTTACGCATGTATGGTGTTTTTGTACCATGGTGCGCCTCATTTCAAATGTGGCACACCATGGGTAACGGAGCACTAGCATACTGTGGTGCACATTAACTGGTGCATATCTGGGTATGAAGTAGTTAACATAAATCTGCCCCATAGGTTACAAATCCGCGTTTAGTAGACTGTTTGGCCTTTGTAGTTTTATGTTTTTTCTGTTATTCTATGTAGGTATGTAATATTGCAATATTTCTGTCACGAAAAAGAAGCCATGAGTATTGGGTTTGTGAAAGATTGCAAGATTTTTAAAATTAAAAAGCAACAACCATGGCATTGTTTAATATAGTATTGTAAATACTTATCTTTAACAATGATGAGAGAGTAAAAAAAGGTTAACCTGATGTTTTAAAGTTATTCACAGGCTTCTTTAGAGGAAGTATTCTATATGATTGTAGCGTGGGTGTTTCACTTTTTTATAGGTAATACAATGCATTCTGTATGCTGTAGCAGGAGGAGTACTACATGCTTGAATATTCTTCAGTGCTTATTTTCATTTCGTAAGTGGTATTGAGACCGACACAGAACTTCAATGGATCAGAGGGGCTGTTCCTGTGCATCTGGAGGACTGCCAAGCCGTTGCAGCAGTGGGAGTGAGGCCTCTCACGACAGAGAACTTCAAAGGATCGGAGGGGCTGTTCCTGTGCATCTGGAGGACTGCCAAGCCGTTGCAGCAGTGGGAGTGAGGCCTCTCACAGGGGCGTAGCGCAGCTCCTTTTGATGCTCACAATTGCAGATAACAGGGTAGAGATGTCTGTGGAATTTATAGATGGTTAGTCACACTAGAGTGTGGGCGGCGCCCCCAGGACTTCATTACGGCACACAGGGGAGCCGCGTTGCACAGTTTGAGAATCAGAGACTTAGGAGATAAACCTTCATAATAGGAAGGCTTCTAAGTGATAAAAATCGCCGGTGCTCGGCGTTAAAAATATCACTGCTATCGGTGGAATTTTCCACGGTGTTAGTGCTTCAACAGAAATGGGAACACATATCTGATAGAAAATCCTGTAACAATCTCAGTATTTCACATTATCGCGTGAAAAGAAAGTCTTTCGAAAGATGTTGAACGTTGTTCTCTTTTGAGAGTAGAAAAGATAGTGAGAGAAGTGGGTGGAGTGCTCCGTGTAAATTGCAGAATAGAAACTACTAAGAACCAATTGGAAGTGTAGTTTTCAAGTCACATGACTTCACATGCGCGTCTCAGGACGTGTACGTGGTGATAGTATCTGGTCACGTACGCCATTTGGAAGTAGCGGTCTAATTCAGCGAAGTTTCAAAACGTGAAAAGGAGTAAATCCAAACATATCCGGATTTAATATATCTTCTGAGCTCGATTCAAGCATACAATTGTTAAAGTATAAAACCTTTTATATTTTTTTTTAAAAATACCAAGGTGTGTACATTCGGTCACGCACGAAAGTTTAAAAAGACATTCGGCTCCATTTAATGAAAATTTTCATAATAATAAAAAAGAAGCCTAGGTTTAGTGTCTTTGACGTAGTATAAGTTCTTTGATGGGTCTATGAAGAAATTTAATAAGTTGCAATTGCAAAGTTTTCACGAAATATATAGGCGGGTGCGCGCACACGGTCGCGCACGAACGAAAGCCAAAAAAGCGGAGATAAACCCCCTTTATAATATGCTCCTGGAGCTCTTTTTGGTAGAATGAGTAAGTTCTGAAAAGAACTTTTTTTTTTTTTTTTTTTTAAACAAGTGTTATGTTGTTTTTGATTTTTTAAACTTGCAACAACATTTTCATGTGTGACACAGGATTAAAATGAAATGAAGAAATTTATCTTTTCTCGGGGCATTTATGACTCTCAATTTTTAGTTTAGTAAGAATGAGGCTCTGCTCTTCGTACAGAAGAATTTCTCCACACTCGTTGCATTTCATGTGCACCTTTGCAAGATATGGTCTCAAGTCCATCACAGCACTCAATGGAGATACAGGTCGTCCACCAGAAGATGTGCTGGCCACCTCTGATGGTAATAGCGTGGCCAGGGCTCTTGTCGATGCCTTTGCAAATTCCACAGGGTGCACTTGTTTGACATGCCGCACCATGGTATGTATGGAAAAGGAATATTTTTTTCTTGGATGTCCTCTTGAGAGAACCGAATTGCATATCGTGCAGGTAACTTTTGGCGCATTCACTTTCTTTTGTTCTTCAGAATAAGTGAAAAATTGCCAAATAAAAGATTCCTTTTTTCTTTTTAAAGGTAGTCGCTCATTTCCTTCAGATTCGGAAGATGAATGCGGGGCGGCAGCCATTTCAGCAAAGTCTTCCGAAGGGTGTTGAACGTTGTTCTCTTTTGAGAGTAGAAAAGATAGTGAGAGAAGTGGGTGGAGTGCTCCGTGTAAATTGCAGAATAGAAACTACTAAGAACCAATTGGAAGTGGTGTTTTCAAGTCACATGACTTCACATGCGCGTCTCAGGACGTGTACGCAGTGATAGTATCTGGTCACGTACGCCATTTGGAAGTAGCGGTCTAATTCAGCAAAGTTTCAAAACGTGAAAAGGAGTAAATCCAAACATATCCGGATTTAATATATCTTCTGAGCTCGATTCAAGCATACAATTGTTAAAGTATAAAACCTTTTATATTTTTTTTTTAAATACCAAGGTGTGTACATTCGGTCACACACGAAAGTTTAAAAAGACATTCGGCTCCATTTAATGAAAATTTTCATAATATTAAAAAAGAAGCCTAGGTTTAGTCTCTTTGACGTAGTATAAGTTCTTTGATGGGTCTGTGAAGAAATTCAATAAGTTCAGATTGCAAAGTTTTCACGAAATATATAGGCGGGTGCGCGCAGTCAGTCGCGCACGAAAGCCTGGAAATGCGCTATCCATTTTATTGAGAACTGTTGCCGAGAGTGCGCACACCGGGTCGTGCACGAAAGTTTAGAAAGGCTATTTTTATTTACAGGCAAATTTTAATGCGTTGAAAAAAAGGCAAGGTACAGACTTTCTAATTCTGTATCGCTTTACAAGGAGTCTCTATGCAACTTGAACAGTGAAGAAAACGGCTTGTTTCCGAAAAAAATATTGCCAGAACTTTATTGACAAAAGTATAGGTTGTATACACGAGATATTTCTGAATTAGCATTTTAAAAACTAATGAAATTCACTGAAAAAACCATAGGTTTTACACACGTTATAGTTAGGAAGTAGCATTTACAAAACCTATGAAATTCACTGAAAAAACCATAGGTTTGACACCAGTTATAGTTAGCTGGAAATTTTACTGATATAAAACCAATGAAATTCCACGTTATAGTTAGTTGGACTCACTATAACTTGGGCGTGTAATGCACTGCTGATGACGTCACATATTACATCACTCATGACATCACTGATGACACCATCCTTGTGACACAGTGACAGACCTCCTTTCACTGTAATCTAACCCTTGAAACACATATTCAAAAATAGAAACTAAAATTTTCAAAAAAATGGAGATACCCATACCAGTTACAACAACCAATTCAATATTTCCACCATCTATATACACATGCACTAATTCACCAACAGTTCTATATAGTCACTCATACATATATTCACTAATCATATGTAGTGATACACCTGCACATCCTGTTACACACCGACAGTCATCCAAAAGTTATTCACACACATACTCACACATGCAAATAAACTATTGAACATCCATTTATTTGCATAAACAGCTATACACACACTACCACTTTACTTCTAAGGAAACTTACACATACTTACTCTCTTAAAAAATCACTTATAGAAACACATACTAATTTAAACAGGAACTCTTACAATCCCTCACTCTCACATATACTCACTTATATACATCAATATTCACATATACTAGATTAAAACATATGTAGTTACTGATAAAGACACTAATAAGACAGTCATTCACTCACTAACACAGACATATACACACTCATCCACCCATACAGTCCTGCACATATGCTGTCTTCAAAACACATACAAACAGAGACTCAGTCATTCTTGCATCTATGTACTAAGTAATACTCCCACCAAAGCATGCAAACACTCATACTGATACTAAGAAAAACATCTAATAACCTATATACATACACATGTACCTACTCATCAACCCATGCAGCCACTTATACACAAAGTGAAACACTAATACATATATTTAAATATTTAAGCATTACTCACTAATATATGTATTCACTAAGATATTCAATAATATATACATATATAACACATATTTATTTTTCAGAAAGACACACATTCACTGGATGGTGTCATCAGTGATGTCATGAGTGATGTAATATGTGACGTCATCAGCAGTGCATTACACGCGCAAGTTATAGTGAGTCCAACTAACTATAACGTGGAATTTCATTGGTTTTATATCAGTAAAATTTCCAGCTAACTATAACTGGTGTCAAACCTATGGTTTTTTCAGTGAATATATATATATATATATATTCACTGAAAAAACCATAGGTTATAGACCATATATAGTTAGGAATTAGCATTTAAAAAACCTTATTTTACTCACACAAAACCATTGAAATTCCATATATAGTTAGTTGCACTAACTATATATCGCGCACCCGCAATCCACTGCTGATCATGTCACATATTACATCATTCATGACATGGTCAGTGACATCACTGATGACATCACTGATGACATCTCAAATGACATCACTGATGACATCACTGATGACATCTCATTTGACATCATTCTTGTGCTAATACGATAAACCTCTTCAGACTCTAATATAACCTTAGATACACTCAGTGTATACAGACACTCACACACTGTCACTCATCCATGGAGTTACTCACACACCTAGTCAGTCATGCAAAGAAACAATCTCACCTCCATTTCCTTAACTATACAGTTATACACACCTTACTTATTCAAGCATATACTAACACATATTTACTCTCTTACACAATCCCTGATACAAGTTCACAATGATCCATACAGCCACTCACACATTCAGTGGCTCTCATGCACAGTTAATTATATATGCCAACTCTCACATGTACTGTGTTTTACATATGTACTTACTATGACATGTAGCATTGAGATATCCATTCACTCATCAATACACTCATGCACACAGTCAACTGCCCATGTAGCTGTTTCCACATGCACTCTTGAACTCATACACCTAGTGAATCAACTGCTGACACATCTATGCACAGAGTCACACACCTCCCAGCCACCCCCACACAAACTCAATCTCCCATACAAATACTTGGGCAACCAATCAATAACACATATAGCCTCTCGTATAGCTAATGATCAACACATGCAGCAGTTTACATCACAACAGACATACTGATGCACACATTCAGACTGTTTAGTCACTAACCCATGCATTTAGTACGACACATTTATTCACTCACTCACAGTCAGTCACGCACCTACTAAATCCTTCATCCAGACACTTATACATCCACTCATTCTTCAATATATCAAACATATTTAAACTTTACAGAAACACACAGTCACTGGATGATGTCATCAGTGATGTCATCAGTGATGTCATTTGAGATGTCATCAGTGATGTCATCAGTGATGTCATTTGAGATGTCATCAGTGATGTCATCAGTGATGTCATTTGAGATGTCATCAGTGATGTCATCAGTGATGTCACTGACCATGTCATGAATGATGTAATATGTGACATGATCAGCAGTGGATTGCGGGTGCGCGATATATAGTTAGTGCAACTAACTATATATGGAATTTCAATGGTTTTGTGTGAGTAAAATAAGGTTTTTTAAATGCTAATTCCTAACTATATATGGTCTATAACCTATGGTTTTTTCAGTGAATTTTCAAGGTTTTGTAAATGCTAATTCCTAACTATATATGGTCTATAACCTATGGTTTTTTCAGTGAATTTCAATGGTTTTTTAATAGCAAATATCATAAGCTGTCGAATGTCAAGTACGTGGTAAGTGAAAACATTTTCGTGTTTATGCACACTGATCTGCTTTGAATGGTGCCCCCCCCCCCTCATTTCTATTAGGAGTACTCTCTCTTTGCAGATAGTGAAAGGTAGTTAACGCAGGCCTTTGCCCCCATTGTAATCCGTCGTGCCTGCTTCTCTCTCCATTTGATTGATTGTTATCCAAGTATTTACTGTTTTAGAATTAGTTCTCTTTGGTTCATTCTCTATTTACAAACAAACACAGAGTCGCAATACTCTGTTTAGTCTTTGCAGATAACGAAAAATCGTGTAAAAAAAAAGAAAAGGAATCGAGCAAAATCAGTAGGCCACTAATGGGATTTCTTTTTGACCTCGCTAAAATAGAAACATTAGGAACAACCCCTCATGACAAATACAAAACTAGTGAGATGAACTGAACTCCACACAATGATGGCTGCAAAACAGCTCGGCTCCGCCACCCACCCCGCCCAAAATAACGATAAAGAACGGCTGCCATGATTGGTTGCGGAATGACCACGACGGAGCTACGAAATGGTGCTGCTCTCATGCTAACCCCAGCTTCAGTCTGAAACATCCAGAAACACTGTAGACTACCAATTCGATCAGTTCCGGTAGCGCCCCAATCTAACCCGGTAGAGAAGAACTAGCCCTCCCCTCTTTGACTGATGGTTCTTGTTGCCTGTCCCTTCTGTTGTCATTTAACAGAACTATTTAGCCTGCTGAAAGGGGTTGTGTTCCGACCGCTGGTTGGTGGAGACATTTTGACTATATTCTGTACCTGCGTTGTCGCGTAATGCGTCATATGACGCGCCGCGTTAGCGCATCCGGAAGTCATCCGGGGCGCGCAGCGCGTAACGTAAGCATAACAAGTCATGTGACTTGTTAATAAAACTTTTCATTGGTTCATTTTACTTTTCTTATTGTAATGATGAAAGGCTTGGTCATATGACCTAAAAATTACGCTTTTCATTACTTCCGAACATTATTTTTTCTTAAATATATGTTATAATGTTCCAGGCTAATGTACTTTCCCGGAAATTTTACAACTGTCCTGCAAGTAAAATATATTCTTTTTTCGAGAAAAAGAGCGTTTCTTCGTTCCATGACGGAGCCGTTGAGCAAAAGAGGGTCGACCTGCTGTCTTAGTCGCCGATAAGCCTGAATATGAGATTCTTATCGATCACTTTATGTTGCAGGAATAGAAAACACAACAGCCCTTGACCATTTATCTTTACTGCGTTCCTTCGTATTATACCTTTTACCCTTCATGTAATTGGTCTGCTTTATTTCACTTGCCTTTTAATGATTCTAAAACAGTCACTATTATTAAAAACTTTACCAATGTATATACTACTACCATGTTTTCTTTTAAAAACCTTTATTGTGAAAATTTCATTATACAAATACGAGCCTATAACCACGTGGGCCTGCCACAGAGCAAACTGTAATCGTATATGATGAATAGACATTTACACTGTAGAGGAACGTAACGGGCGAGCCATTAGGTTGCAAGAACTAAGGTGTCTAACAGTTACGGAATCGGTGGACGTACATTTTATAATTAAAATACGACAGGGCCAGTTACAATAAAATTATCTAGATATACATTTGCGGGCAAGTACCATGGGTGACGTTAATTCGAACTTTCAACAGTACAGTAATCAATAACACATCAGAACTTAATATCAATAGGGATGTCGAAATATTCAATCAATTCTCGTCCCCGCCCGCCATGTGCTTCAAAACTGCATACGTATCTCGTGATTTCAAGGTTCTGCAACCAGTACACAACAAGGAGTTACGAGTCCCATTTATTCCGGCGCCATTTTGGGCGAGGACGGGCAGGTCCAGGATATAGTCAAAATGTCTCTACCAACCATCGACTATGATGATGTTCATATGCTGTATTTATTAGAGTAACACTCATCTGTCCACATGAAATTAATTTGCCACAATCTAAACATGTCATTTTAATCTTTCCAAAGTTCTTCTAAATATTTGGGACCGTTTCCCTTGCCTCTGAAGCTCTCAGTGCCACTTCTTTGATGAATGTACTAGCAGGTCAGGGGTTCTCCTCCAAATCTCTCTTTTATGCAGCACTATAATTAATTGGTGCCACCTCTCCATATGACGATGCATGGTATAGTTACCACAACTATATTTTTTTTCGGTTCCTCTGGAGAGTTCATCGTGGCAGATGAAGCGTGTAACGTACCGGGCATTTACCTTTTTTTGCATGTACAGGAAAGGAAAAAAAAATCGAGCGTCCGAGTTCTAAGGTGTCCCAGGGCCATTTTAGTGGACCAGGCCCAAATCCAAAGAACAGGCCGCCATTTTGAGAGTCCTCTTGCAGCCGCCTGTCGCTGTAGCATCAAGAGCAGCCGAAACTCAGCTGAATGGCAACTGAAACGGTAAAGGGGCGCCCCACTACAGCAGACGAGCCTCCACCTAGGAAGGCCCATTCACGCCGGCTCCCCCCCCCTTCGGGCACCCCACGCCGTTATTCGGAGCAGTATTGTAGGATGGCCACACCAGTGCGGCAACTTGCTAGACATCACCTCGGTGGTAACCGAATCTCAACGCCTTGTGGTGTCTCCTATTCAGAAAACATTGTTATGCTGCCTTCGACCTATTCGCCGCAAGTGCGCACACAACTCAACTGCATAGCTTGCTAGACACCACCTCGGTGCCATCCGGATCTTGGAATGTCAGCACCTTTTGGTGTCTTCTCTTCAGAAAATATTATTGCGCTGCCTTTGGCCCCATTCGCACATCAGTCCGCTACTGACGCCATCTCACAGGCTAATGGGGCGCCCCACGCCGACTTTCAGCATTGTAGAATAACCACACCAGTACAGCAACTTGCTAGACATCACCTCGGTGCCATCCGGATCTCGGCGCCCCACTGCAGATGAAGTGCCTCTCAACTATGAAACCACCACGGTGACATCCGGATCTTGGCGCGTTGTGCTGCCTTCGGCCTATTCGCACATCGGTCCGCTACTGACGCCATCTCACAGGCTAATGGGGCGACCCACGCCGAGTTTCAGCATTGTAGGATGACCACACCAGTACAGCAACTTGCTAGACATCACCTCGGTGCCATCCGGATCTCGGCGCCCCACTGCAGATGAAGTGCCTCTCAACTATGAAACCACCACGGTGACATCCGGATCTTGGCGCGTTGTGCTGCCTTCGGCCTATTCGCACATCGGTCCGCTACTGACGCCATCTCACAGGCTAATGGGGCGACCCACGCCGAGTTTCAGCATTGTAGGATGACCACACCAGTACAGCAACTTGCTAGACATCACCTCAGTGCCATCCGAATCTTGGCATCTCAACGCCTAGTGGTATCTTCCATACAAAAAATATTGTTACGCTGCCTTTGGCCCCATTCGCACATCAGTCCGCAACTTAGACACCACCTCGGTGCCATCCGGATCTTGGAATGTCAGCACCTTTTGGTGTCTTCTCTTCAGAAAATATTATTGCGCTGCCTTTGGCCCCATTCGCACATCAGTCCGCTACTGACGCCATCTCACAGGCTAATGGGGCGACCCACGCCGAGTTTCAGCATTGTAGGATGACCACACCAGTACAGCAACTTGCTAGACATCACCTCGGTGCCATCCGGATCTCGGCGCCCCACTGCAGATGAAGTGCCTCTCAACTATGAAACCACCACAGTGACATCCGGATCTTGGCGCGTTGTGCTGCCTTCGGCCTATTCGCACATCGGTCCGCTACTGACGCCATCTCACAGGCTAATGGGGCGACCCACGCCGAGTTTCAGCATTGTAGGATGACCACACCAGTACAGCAACTTGCTAGACATCACCTCAGTGCCATCCGAATCTTGGCATCTCAACGCCTAGTGGTATCTTCCATACAAAAAATATTGTTACGCTGCCTTTGGCCCCATTCGCACATCAGTCCGCAACTTAGACATCACCTCGGTGCCATCCGGATCTTGGCATCTCAGCGCCTTGTGGTGTCAGTCAGAAAATATTGTTGCGCTGCCTTTGGCCCCATTCGCACATCGGTCCGCTACTGACGCCATCTCACAGGCCAACGGGGCGCCCCACGCCGACTTTCAACATTGTAGGATGGCCACAGAAGTGCGACAACTTACTAGACACCACCTCGGTGCCATCCGGATCTTGGCGCGTTGTGCTGCCTTCGGCCTATTCGCACATCGGTCCACTACTGACGCAAACTCACAGGCCAACGGGGCGCCCCACGCCGACTTTCAGCATTGTAGGATGGCCACACCAGTGCTGCAACTTGCTGGACACCACCTCGGTGCCATCCGGATCTTGGCGCGTTGTATTGCCTTCGGCCTATTCGCACATCAGTCCGCTACTGACGCCGCCTCACGTGCCAACGTATTTTCTCCGCATTTTATACCCTATGCCGCATAACAGGTCATGTGACTTGTTTATAAAACTTTTCATTGGTTCATTTTACTTTTGGTTTCCTAATGATGGAAGACTTGATCATATGACCTAAAAACAACACTTTTCATTGGATGAAAACTTTTTTTTCCCCCCAAACGATGAAAGCCCCACCTTGTTTCTGGATGTTTCAGACTAAACTGGCGTCAGCATGAGAGCACCACCATCTCGTAACTCCGTCGTGGTCATTCCGCGAGCAATCATGGCAGCCGCTCCCCACCAGAAGCCTGCAGGAGTCGGGGCCCCCAAAACTTTTGATGAATTCTCAAGGCGGAGGGGACGCTTTCGAGAATGGGGTCCAAGACCTAGCAGACAAGCGTCCGATTTCCAAGGTGTCCCAGGGCCATTTCAGTGGACCACGCCCAAAAAGGAAAGAGCCTGCCGCCATTTTGAGAGTCCTGTGGCAGCCGCCTATCGCTGCACCGCAAGAGTGGGCGCAACTCAGCTGAATGGCGGATTTTGACACAGTGGACCAAAAGCGGACGGAATGGCAACTGAAACGGTAAAGGGGCGCCCCACTAAAACAGATGAGACTCCACCTGGAGAGGCCCGTTCACGCCGCCTCCCCCGGGGCGCCCCACGCCGTTATTCGGAGCAGCATTGTAGGATACCAAAACCAGTGCGGCAACTTACTGGACATCACCTTGGTGCCATCGTTCTGCTGCCTTGGAACTATTCGCACAACAGTTTGCTACTGATGACCCACCCCCCGCGACGCCCCACGCCGTTATTTGCTGGGTGGCAACTTACTAGACATCACTTTCGTGTCATCTAGATTTCGGCGCGTTCTGCTGCCTTGGAACTATTCGCACAACAGTTTGCTACTGATGACCCACCCCCCGCCGGAAATCTGGACGTTGTGCTGCGTTGGGACTATTCGCACAGCCGACCGCTACTTCGTTGTTTTTCCCTAAAAATGTTTATATGTTATTACTATTTTTGTTTTCTTGTATATATTTATAAATTATTAAAGTTTTATAATCTTACTACTTTGTCGGAGTGCTATATATTTTTAATGTGACACATAATTGTAAAAACTTTGATGTACAAAGAGTCATCCCTGGAATCTTCCGCTTCACGCTCGGTCCCCTCCCCAATCACAATACAGGATGGTTTTCAGATAATAGCAACGCTTCTGCTGTGACGGATCTCATCGAGTGTGGGCCTTGATCTACTATAACTCCTTTGAAGAGGGGTGATTCTTTACAGCTGTGGCCATAAACTACATCTGCAGGGCTAGCTAATAGCCTAGGACCGGCCTGGACAATCGGACACAGAGGAAAAGGAGTGTCAGAGGGTGCGGTAGTGAATAGGGCGAAAGGGAGGTGTCGGGCGGGCACAGGGTGTGATTCTCAGGGAAGAGCAGCGCAGATGGGGGGAGGTTTATTACCCATGCATAAGACAGAGAGCGGGGGTGACCACTGCCTGGGTGAGATGCTTGCGAGGGTGGGGAGCCATGCTAAGGATCGACAGCGTGCACAGAGTGGGTCTGGTCAAGGCATCTAAAATGGCTGCCGTGCACGACAAAAGTGTGGCATTTGAAAAAAGACAAGATGGCGCAGACAATGTTTTTCAACACTTCCTGATTTCCTTCGAATCGAACGTTAACAGACGTTGGGGCATATTACCAAAGTTAAGCAATATTTATCCCTAACGATGCATTGCAAAGATTTTTTTACCGTCAGAAATTATCGCAGATAAACCTTGCTATTATCAAGGTTTATCGCAAATACGATAAAAAACGACCGCAATGCATTAATATCGCTGAAAACTCAGCGATATTCATGCATTACCGAGCTAATGCTCTTAGCCATGTTATCCACCTCCCATTGGATAACATGGCTAAGAACTGCTCAGGGCAGATGTTACTTTTTGGAGATATTCGCGCTTATCTCGAATATTTCCAAAAGTTGATAATAGGAGATAGCGATGTTAGCGACTGTTTCCAGTCGCTAACATCTTGGCATGCCCACTTTGCATGTCATTAGTGATAAATATCACTCACATGCAAAGTGGGACCCAAGATGGTCGCTATCTCCTACTAGCCGTCGCTAACTGGTGTTAGCAACAGCTAGGTAATACAGATATAATTTTATCTCCGCGAAGCGGAGCGCTGTTACAGATATATATCTTGTTTTTGAACGTTAATTTCTCAAAATGCACTGAAGCACATATATTGAGACATAGCAAAGGCACATCGGGCTACCAGTCCCTAATATTTTACCAAGTTTCGTGCAAATCCATTCAGCCGTTCGATTATTATTATTATTATTTTTTTTCGCCCCGCGGGGCCCTTTTAAAACCTCCACATCAAACCTAAGGGTCAGCGAGGATCTACTATGCCCCCTTATGGTCATTTGCCCCTTCGCTTTGGCCTCCTCTTGTCTCTCGATCCTACCGAGAGACAAGATGGCAGCCGCTACGTACTGTTTGGAATGTTTACAGACACCGGAGAGCCAATCAGCTTCGCTTCGCAAAGCTCCGTAACGCGAAAAGTACGCGAAGCGGTGCGCTGTTACAGATATATATCTTTTTTTTAACGTTAATTTCTCAAAATCCACTGGAGCACATATATTGAGACCTAGCAAAGGCACATCGGGCTACCAGTCCCTAATATTTTGCCAAGTTTCGTGCAAATCCATTCAGCCGTTCGATTATTATTATTTTGGTTTTTTTTTGCCCCGCGGGGCCCTTTTAAAACCTCCACATCAAACGTAGGGGGTCAGCGAGGATCTACTATTCCCCCTTATGGTCATTTGCCCCTTCGCTTTGGCCTCCTCTTGTCTCTCGATCCTACCGAGAGACAAGATGGCGGCCGCTACGGACTTTTTGGAATGTTGACAGACGCCAGAGAACCAATCAGCTTCGCTTCACAAAGCTCCGTTGCGCGAAAAGTACGCGTCCTGGGACGCTGCCCGGTCCGCTGTTACGGATATATATCTTTTTTTAAACGTTAATTTCTCAAAATCCACTGGAGCACATATATTGAGACCTACAAAAGGCACATCGGGCTACCAGTCCCTACAATTTTGCCAAGTTTCGTGCAAATCCATTCAGCCGTTCGGGCTAAAAGTGAGGCCAACCGCCCTATGGAAAACTCAATGTTAAAAACACGTTTTGGGACCCCCCTTTTTTCTCGGCCCCCCCTTGACGAACCCCCCCCAAATTTTCAAAGGCTGCTCAGAAACAAAATGTGCCATTTTCCTGAAAATTTCAGCCAATTCCGTCCACAAACGGCAAAGTTATTAGACATAGAATTTTCAAAAAACCCATAGAGAAAAAATCCTAACTATATATACCTACTGGCGACCGCCAGTAGGTAATATATATACATTTTCCACCAAACGCCAAAGCAATTCGAAGGACGCACTCACAGCCAATGCGAACCCAGGTTCGTAAACAAGGAATCAACCGGCAGTGATATTTCCAGGATTTATTGTCGATGATTTGTAATGCTGCGACGCGTTTCGAGGCACCCGCCTCTCATCAGGCAGCTAGGAACATGTGGCATGGATTTCCATGGATGCGTCCACATGCATTCTGGGATATAGTGTTCTGTTGGAAAAATTGATATCTCCTTTAGTAGGTTCCATGCCACATCTTTATATTTAATCATCATATTTATACAATGTACCTTAAGTAGGCCCCTTCGTATCAGCAAGTTGATATATTTCATGCAAAAGCTGTGCTGACCGCAGTTATGACACAGTTCTGTTACTGCGCAGCCCTTCTCACAGTTTGAAAGTGGTGCATCCTCCCACGGCAGGACTGCTGTGTTGTTTATTTTCCACCAAACGCCCAAGCAATTCGAAGGCAGCACTCACAGCCAATGCGAACCCAGGTTCATAAACAAGGAATCAACCGGCAGTGATATTTCCAGGATTTATTGTCGATGATTTGTAATGCTGCGACACGTTTCGAGGCACCCGCCTCTCATCAGGCAGCTAGGAACATGTGGCATGGATTTCCATGGATGCGTCCCCATGCATTCTGGGATATAGTGTTCTGTTGGAAAAATTGATATCTCCTTTAGTAGGTTCCATGCCACATCTTTATATTTAATCATCATATATATACAATGTACCTTAAGTAGGCCCCTTCGTATCAGCAAGTTGATATATTTCATGCAAAAGCTGTGCTGACCGCAGTTATGACACAGTTCTGTTACTGCGCAGCCCTTCTCACAGTTTGAAAGTGGTGCATCCTCCCACGGGCGGACTGCCGTGTTGTTTATTTTCCACCAAACGCCCAAGCAATTCGAAGGACGCACTCACAGCCAATGCGAACCCAGGTTCATAAACAAGGAATCAACCGGCAGTGATATTTCCAGGATTTATTGTCGATGATTTGTAATGCTGCGACGCGTTTCGAGGCACCCGCCTCTCATCAGGCAGCTAGGAACATGTGGCATGGATTTCCATGGATGCGTCCCCATGCATTCTGGGATATAGTGTTCTGTTGGAAAAATTGATATCTCCTTTAGTAGGTTCCATGCCACATCTTTATATTTAATCATCATATTTATACAATGTACCTTAAGTAGGCCCCTTCGTATCAGCAAGTTGATGTATTTCATGCAAAAGCTGTGCTGACCGCAGTTATGACACAGTTCTGTTACTGCGCAGCCCTTCTCACAGTTTGAAAGTGGTGCATCCTTCCACGGCAGGACTGCCGTGTTGTTTATTTTCCACCAAACGCCCAAGCAATTCGAAGGACGCACTCACAGCCAATGCGAACCCAGGTTCATAAACAAGGAATCAACCGGCAGTGATATTTCCAGGATTTATTGTCGATGATTTGTAATGCTGCGACACGTTTCGAGGCACCCGCCTCTCATCAGGCAGCTAGGAACATGTGGCATGGATTTCCATGGATGCGTCCCCATGCATTCTGGGATATAGTGTTCTGTTGGAAAAATTGATATCTCCTTTAGTAGGTTCCATGCCACATCTTTATATTTAATCATCATATTTATACAATGTACCTTAAGTAGGCCCCTTCGTATCAGCAAGTTGATATATTTCATGCAAAAGCTGTGCTGACCGCAGTTATGACACAGTTCTGTTACTGCGCAGCCCTTCTCACAGTTTGAAAGTGGTGCATCCTCCCACGGCAGGACTGCCGTGTTGTTTATTTTCCACCAAACGCCCAAGCAATTCGAAGGACGCACTCACAGCCAATGCGAACCCAGGTTCATAAACAAGGAATCAACCGGCAGTGATATTTCCAGGATTTATTGTCGATGATTTGTAATGCTGTGACGCGTTTCGAGGCACCCGCCTCTCATCAGGCAGCTAGGAACATGTGGCATGGATTTCCATGGATGCGTCCCCATGCATTCTGGGATATAGTGTTCTGTTGGAAAAATTGATATCTCCTTTAGTAGGTTCCATGCCACATCTTTATATTTAATCATCATATTTATACAATGTACCTTAAGTAGGCCCCTTCGTATCAGCAAGTTGATATATTTCATGCAAAAGCTGTGCTGACCGCAGTTATGACACAGTTCTGTTACTGCGCAGCCCTTCTCACAGTTTGAAAGTGGTGCATCCTCCCACGGCAGGACTGCCGTGTTGTTTATTTTCCACCAAACGCCCAAGCAATTCGAAGGACGCACTCACAGCCAATGCGAACCCAGGTTCATAAACAAGGAATCAACCGGCAGTGATATTTCCAGGATTTATTGTCGATGATTTGTAATGCTGCGACGCGTTTCGAGGCACCCGCCTCTCATCAGGCAGCTAGGAACATGTGGCATGGATTTCCATGGATGCGTCCCCATGCATTCTGGGATATAGTGTTCTGTTGGATATGCACGGCGGTCCTGGCCGTGGAAAGGAGCACCGCTTCTGCACGCAGGATGTTACTGCTTGTGAGGAGACCATGACGAGGCTACACTGTTTGCCTTGCAGCACGAGACTCAGCGCGACAAATACAGCTCCCCACCCTGCTTTCCTTTCCTACTAAAGGTACTGGTATAACTTTACACTGAGCACAAGAGGCAGAAACCTACTTAAGGACATTACTTTGCCACCTTACGGACTACGTTAACCAGCATGCTGGCTGACGGAAAATTAGCCACACCCACTGAGGGCGGAGAAATTCAATAAAACCTAATTGAATACGAAAGGTGAGCCTCTGATGCCTCTTGTGTTATGAATCCATGATTAAGGGGCGGATGGCCCTGAAACGCGTCGGATCTGGTGATAATTGCGGAGAGGGGGTGAGGATCTGTGCAGGGGCTGGCAGGCCGGATGGCAGAGGATCGTGGTGTGCCCTTTCAAAAGCTCAAGGGCAATTGGTGTTTTATGGATATGCACGGCGGTCCTGGCCGTGGAAAGGAGCACCGCTTCTGCACGCAGGATGTTACTGCTTGTGAGGAGACCATGACGAGGCTACACTGTTTGCCTTGCAGCACGAGACTCAGCGCGACAAATACAGCTCCCCACCCTGCTTTCCTTTCCTACTAAAGGTACTGGTATAACTTTACACTGAGCACAAGAGGCAGAAACCTACTTAAGGACATTACTTTGCCACCTTACGGACTACGTTAACCAGCATGCTGGCTGACGGAAAATTAGCCACACCCACTGAGGGCGGAGAAATTCAATAAAACCTAATTGAATACGAAAGGTGAGCCTCTGATGCCTCTTGTGTTATGAATCCATGATTAAGGGGCGGATGGCCCTGAAACGCGTCGGATCTGGTGATAATTGCGGAGAGGGGGTGAGGAGCTGTGCAGGGGCTGGTAGGCCGGATGGCAGAGGATCGTGGTGTGCCCTTTCAAAAGCTCAAGGGCAATTGGTGTTTTATGGATATGCACGGCGGTCCTGGCCGTGGAAAGGAGCACCGCTTCTGCACGCAGGATGTTACTGCTTGTGAGGAGACCATGACGAGGCTACACTGTTTGCCTTGCAGCACGAGACTCAGCGCGACAAATACAGCTCCCCACCCTGCTTTCCTTTCCTACTAAAGGTACTGGTATAACTTTACACTGAGCACAAGAGGCAGAAACCTACTTAAGGACATTACTTTGCCACCTTACGGACTACGTTAACCAGCATGCTGGCTGATGGAAAATTAGCCACACCCACTGAGGGCGGAGAAATTCAATAAAACCTAATTGAATACGAAAGGTGAGCCTCTGATGCCTCTTGTGTTATGAATCCATGATTAAGGGGCGGATGGCGCTGAAACGCGTCGGATCTGGTGATAATTGCGGAGAGGGGGTGAGGAGCTGTGCAGGGGCTGGCAGGCCGGATGGCAGAGGATCGTGGTGTGCCCTTTCAAAAGCTCAAGGGCAATTGGTGTTTTATGGATATGCACGGCGGTCCTGGCCGTGGAAAGGAGCACCGCTTCTGCACGCAGGATGTTACTGCTTGTGAGGAGACCATGACGAGGCTACACTGTTTGCCTTGCAGCACGAGACTCAGCGCGACAAATACAGCTCCGCACCCTGCTTTCCTTTCCTACTAAAGGTACTGGTATAACTTTACACTGAGCACAAGAGGCAGAAACCTACTTAAGGACATTACTTTGCCACCTTACGGACTACGTTAACCAGCATGCTGGCTGACGGAAAATTAGCCACACCCACTGAGGGCGGAGAAATTCAATAAAACCTAATTGAATACGAAAGGTGAGCCTCTGATGCCTCTTGTGTTATGAATCCATGATTAAGGGGCGGATGGCCCTGAAACGCGTCGGATCTGGTGATAATTGCGGAGAGGGGGTGAGGAGCTGTGCAGGGGCTGGCAGGCCGGATGGCAGAGGATCGTGGTGTGCCCTTTCAAAAGCTCAAGGGCAATTGGTGTTTTATATATATATACATATATATATATATATATATTTATAATTCACTGAATTCAGGGATATTATACTTAGAAATTAGCATTTAAAAAACCTCCGAAATTCGCTGAAAAAAACCACAGGTTTCATTGGCGTCATAGTTAGTTAGACATTTCACTTGTACAAAACAAGAGAAATTCGTCAGTTATAGTTAGTTGTGCTAACTATAACTCGTGCCCCCGCAATGCACTGCTGATGATGTGATGTATTACATCACTCATGACATGGTCAGTGACATCACTGATGACATCTCAAATGACATCACTGATGACATCATCCACGTGATACACCCCCTCACACCCTAAAATACAGACTACCATTCTCGAAACGATAGATACCCCAATACTAGTAAAGCTACAATATTCTGTGCACTCTGCATGCATACCTCTAATCAGCTATATAGCAATGATATAGTTTTTTAAATACTCAAGTTAGTACCTATGCAGTCTGGGAATCGTTCTGTCTGTCCCATGCACTTGTCCATTTACCCATCCAGCACTATGTACATATCACTCGGACAATACCTAAGCACTTATAAATTTAGCATGCACTCTCTTTGCAGCACTGAAATTACTCTAGGTATTAGTCATATACTTAAAGAATGGCCTCCTAGCCATTAACACAAGTACAGGTATAATGGTTTGTACACTATGCATGCAGATCTCTAACAAACTACATACTATTAATATGCTCTTCTAAATACCCAGTTAATGCCTATGCAGTGTTGGAATCCTTCTGTCTATGCCATGTATTTCGCAAATCACCCATCCAGCACTATCTACGTTTCCTATCACTCCGCCAATACTTAAGCACTTATAAATTCAACATGTACTCTCTTTGCAGCACTGAAATTATTCTAGTTACTAGTCATGTACCTAAGGAATGGCCTAGCCAGAAACCTAGTACAGCTACATTATTCTGTGCACTATGCATGCAGACCTCTAATCAGCTACATAGCATTGATAACGTCTTTTAAATACTCAGTACCTATTCAGTCTAGGAATCCTTCTGTCTGCCCCATGCGGTCCTCCATACATCCATCCAGCACTATCTACATATCCTATCACTTCACCAATACCTACGCAGTTATAAATTGAGCATGCACTCTCTTTGCAGCACTGTAATTACTCCAGTTAGCAGTCATATACTTAAGGAATGGCCGAGCCACTAACACAAGTTTTGTTATGTTATGTTATGTTGTGAACTTATATCGCGCACGAATCACCGCGGCGCTTTCCTCAGTCACAACTGGAGAGCAAAGTAGCAGGACAGAAGTTAGGGCCACTAATACAGGTATGCTTTGAGGTGTTTCCTAAAGGCATAATAAGAGGAGATTCCACGCAGGGCCACTGGGAGACTGTACCAATATTTAGGGGCTAAGTAAGAAAAGGCCTTACCCCTGACCTGCTGCGCTTGATGCGTGGCACTTGGAGTAATCGCATTGAGTGAGACCTAAGCGCCCGGGTGGGTCTGTATCTTACTACTTTCTTTTGCAAATACACAGGACCTAAGCCCTGAAGAGCAGAGAATGTCAAACAACAGACCTTAAAAAAGGACCGCTGTTTGACTGGGAGCCAGTGGAGGGATTTTAACAAAGGCAGAGACGGGGTGCCAGCTGGTTGATTCAGAACCAGTCTGGCTGCAGTGTTCTGAATAACCTGCAACTTTCTCAAGTGGGATACTCCGACCTCGGCTAGCAGGGCGTTGCCATAATCTAGCCGGCTAATGATCATCGCTTGGGTCAGCATCCTTCGATAAGTCATGGGGATAAAGGGGAGGATTTTTCGCAACAGCTTTAGCCTGAAATAGCAAGCCCCGGCTATTGAGGATATATGGTCTTGCATTGCGAGGGTTTGATTCAGTTTGATGCCCAGATTCTTAACACTCTGTGCCAACACAGGAGGGGCACCGAGCTGCGTCGGCCACCAGTCGGAGGACCATGACTCTCCTCAATCAATCAATCAGGGGTTTGTTAAAGCGTGACTACTCACCCATAAGGGTCTCAAGGCGCTAGGGGTGGGGGGTGCAGGTTCCATTCCATCAAGGAGGGGGTCTGTCGAAGAGCCAGGTTTTGAGGTTTCTTGCGAAGATGGGGAACGATGTTGTCTGTCTGAGGTGGAGCGGAAGGGCGTTCCATGCTTTGGCAGCAAGGAAGGAGAAGGAGCGGCCTCCCGATCTGGTCTTTCTGGTGCGGGGGACCACGGCATAGGAGATCTGGGCTGATCGTAGGGTCCTTTGGGGTGCGTGGAATTTGAGTCGGCTGTTCAGGTATGCTGGTCCGGTGCCGTGGAGGACCTTGTGTGCATGGGTCAGCATCTTAAAGGAGATTCTCGCCTCGACGGGGAGCCAGTGGAGTGTGCGCAGGTGCTGGGAGCTGTGGCAGTGTTTTGGCAGGTTGAGGACCAGTCTTGAGGCGGCGTTCTGGATGTTCTGTAGCTTGCGGATGAGGTTTTTGTTTATTCCGGCATAGAGTGCGTTGCCGTAGTCGAGTCTGCTGGTGACCAGGGCGTGAGTGACTGTCTTTCGGTGTTCGAGGGGGATCCATTTGAAGGTCTTACAAAGGAGGCGGAGGGTGTGGAAGCAGGAAGATGAGACAGAGTTGATCTGGCGGTCCATTTTGAGCTCGGAGTCCAGGATGATTCCCAGGTTGCGTGCGTGGTCTGTGGGGGTTGGCGGGTTTCCGAGGGCGGTGGGCCACCAGGTGTCGCTCCAGGCGTCGGGGTTCGGACCCATGAGGAGTACTTCTGTTTTGTTGGTGTTTAGTTGCAGGCAGCTGTTTTTCATCCATTTGGCGATGGCTTCCATGCCTTCTCGAAAGTTGCGTCTGGCGGTGTTGGGTTCGTTGGATAGGGAGAGGATGAGCTGGGTGTTGTCTGCGTATGACACGATGTTGAGTCCGTAGGTACTGGCGATGGGGGCAAGTGGAGCCATGTAGACGTTGAAGAGCGTTGGGCTGAGGGAGGAGCCCTGGGGGACTCCGCAGGTGGTAGGTGTGGGGTCCGAGAAGAAAGGGGGTAGTCTGACCCGCTGCGTCCTGCCGGAGAGGAAGGAGCAGATCCAGTCGAGGGCCTTGTCCTGGATTCCTGCGTCATAGAGTCTGTGGTGGGAGACTGTGTCGAACGCCGCTGATAGGTCGAGGAGGATGAGGGCTACTGTTTCTCCTTTGCGGATGTCGTCTGTTGCGGCGATGAGGGCGGTTTCCGTACTGTGGTTTTTTCTGAAGCCTGATTGGGAGGAGTCGAGGATGTTGTGTTCTTCAATGAATGTGGCGAGTTGGCTGTTGATGGCTTTCTCGATGACTTTCGCTGGGAACGGGAGCAGGGAGATGGGTCTGTAGTTTTTGAGGTCGGTGGGGTCTGCTGAGGGTTTCTTTAGGAGGGGGTTCACCTCGGCGTGTTTCCAGTCGTCGGGGAACGAGGCAGTCGCCAGGGAGCAGTTGATGGTGTGGCGGAGCATGGGTGCGAATGTGTCGGTGGCTCTGTTGAAGATGTGGTGGGGGCAGGGGTTCGTGGGGGCCCCTGAGTGGATTGACTTCATTGTCTTTAGTGTGTCTTCGGTGGTGAGGGCTGTCCAGTCATCAATCGCTGGTTTCCGGGTGTCGGGGGTGGTTGGTGAGGGTTCAGTGTGTTGGTTGTCTTCGTCGAAGTTGTCGTAGATGCTCTTGATTTTGTGGTGGAAAAAGGTGATGAGTTTGTCTTGTGAGGGAGGGATGTCGGTAGACTCGCTGGTGGGTTGGGCGAACTCCTTGATGATGCTGAAGAGTTCCTTACTGTTGTGTGTGTGGGTGGAGATTCTGTCTTCAATCGCTTTTTTCCTCGTTTCCCTGATGAGTTGATGGTGGGCGTTGGTGGCGGCTCTGAAGTTGTTGTGGGCTTCTGTGGATTTGGTGTTTCTCCAGGCCTTTTCGAGGCGGCGACATGTGCGCCTGGATTCTCGAAGTTCGGTGGTAAACCATCTGGCTTTCTTGGCACAGGTATTGTTGTTTTTCTTGAGGGGGGTTATGGTGTTGGTGCTGTCCGAGATCCATCTATGCAGGGTTCGGGCTGCAGTGTTGGGGTCATCGTTTTCCGTGATGGTTGGGGTGGAGTTGTTGAGTGAGGAGGTGAGCTGGTCGTCGGTGATTTTGGTCCAGTTTCTTTGTGGAAGCAGGTGCTGGTGTCTGTGGATGGTGGGTGTTCTGAAGGTGAAGTGGACGCAACGATGGTCGGTCCATGGGAGTTCGGTGGTGTGGCTGAAGGTGATGGAGTTTCCTGTAGCGAAGACGGGGTCGAGGGTGTGTCCTGCTGAGTGCGTGGGCTCGGTCACGATCTGGCGGAGTCCAATAATGTGGAGGTTGTCCAGGAGGCATGTGGTGTTGGGGTCCAGTTGATTGTCGAGGTGGAAGTTGAGGTCTCCCAGCAGGGTGTAGTTGGTGGATGCGATGGCCTGTGGGGAGATAATGTCCGTGATGGAGTTGGCGAAGGGTCCGCGGGGTCCAGGGGGTCAGTAGATGAGGGTTCCTCAGAGGGCGGCGGTGGGGCTGGCCAGTATCTTGAAGTGAAGGTGTTCCATCAGTTCTGTGGACTCGTCAGGGAGTGTGCTCAGGCGGAGGCTGGATTTGTGGACGATGGCGATTCCTCCTGCTGGGTGGGGCGGTCCTTCCTTGAGGTCTTGTATCCTTGGGGGATGGCGCTGGCGATGTCCGGTCCCGAGGTGGTGTTGGTCCAGGTTTCGGTGAAGAATGCTACGTCCGGGAGGGTGCTGTCAAGTAGGTCCCAGATTTCTGTGGCGTGTTTGTGGAGGGAACGGACGTTGAGGAGGATGCATTGCAGGGTCTTCGGTTCAGTTGTGTTCTTGTGGGCGGGTTGTGCTGGATCCGTGTTCTTGGCGGTGCTGCAGGTGTGCCGGCAGCAGTGACAGCTGAAGGGTCCATGGGTGTCGGCTGGTGATGCTAGCTTGCAGTTGTTGTTGCAGCCTGGGTTGAGTGCGTGGAGTGCTGCTGGGTCGTAGCGTTGGCGGGGCGGAGGTCCAGGGTTCCTGGTGCTGGTCGCGGACGGGTCGCTGACGGACGCAGACGTGCTTGCCTTTGACGCGCCTTTGGTGCACCAGCGGCAGTGGCCGCGCAGTGGCCGCCATTAAACGATTGAAGGAGCAGAGGGAGACAAAGGGAACATGGGCAGAAATAAGGCACAAAAGAGCAGAGGTGCAGAAAGGTGAAAGATTGAAAGGGTAGAAAAACGAGAGAAAACAAGTGAAGGAGCAGAGGGAGAGAAAGGGAAAATGGGCAGAAATAAGGCACAAAAGAGCAGAGATGCAGAAAGGTGCAGAATGGTGAAAAATAGAAAGAGTGCAGGGGCAGGGGCACCTCACTTGATGGTGGAGCTGCGAGGGTGGGAGAGCAATTTCACTGACAATGAGTCAGTGGTCTCCTACCTTGCCCAGAAGCATAACTTCTGTCTTGCTTGGGTTGAGCTGAAGATAGTTTTTTTCCATCCAGTCTGCAGGACTGTCTGTCCCATGCACTTCTCCATTCACCCATCCAGCACTATCTATCTATCCTATCACTCCACCAATACCTAAGCACTTATAAATTCAGCACGCACTTTCTGTGCAACACTGAAATTACTCCAGGTATTAGTCGTATACTAAAAGGAATGGCATCGTCACTAACACAAGTGCAGGTACCATATTTTGTACACTATGTATGCACACCTCTAACCAGCTACAAACTATTGATATGCTCTTCTAAATACTCAGTTAGTACCTATGCAGTGTAGGAATCCTCCTGTCTGCCCCATGCATTTCTCCAATCACCCATCCAGTGTAGTGTAGTTCCTATATTCCCAATAGGCTCTGCGCATTGGAATAATATAAACAGCAGTGTAGACGTAGGTCTGAGGTCGACTATGTCTCTACTGACTATATTAGACTTAATTAGTTTTGCCAGCTAGCTCAGAGGTCACTAGAAACTTTCTTAAATAAACAAGTAGGAGTTTAACTTCCCTGGATAGACAAGAAGGGATTAGCTTTGACAACCATTAAACATGACAACTTTGTTCCCTCAGAATAAGAGTGTATCTCTAGAGTCGTGTGAAAACGATAGACAGCTATTTTACTCAGTCAATCGTGCATACTTAGTTTCACCAGAGTGCAGAGAATAGAGAGACGGGTGTTTTCAATAAAAGGTGTTATTTATTGAGCAGTCTTCTTTCTCATGCAAGAGAAATGAATTGCCACAATTGCAATACTTAGTATAAAGTAAAGTGCGTACAGTAAAAGGAGTATTATAAAATAATACTGTAAAAGCATTGATATGGTTTCTTAGTCATATGATACTTTAAAAATAGATAAAATATATACATACATAAATACATTGACTAACGTACTCCACTGGTGCTTCTAAATACGCCTACCCCGGTGTACCTGACCTAAGCCTAATACATGGGAAGGAGTAAGTAAGTAGCAGTTTAAGTTAAGTTAGTTTTGCCAAGAATCTTAATCAAGAATTCTCTTTAAGGGTTTAGTCAGCTCCGTACCTGGGTAATAGAAAGCAGGAGGTCTGGTATCTCTTTCTCAGGACTCGATATCCCAGCAACCCGCAAGGGCGGCTGGAAACACCAGAGCTGGATTTCTTGGCTGGAGAAATGACAGCGTATCTCTCAGTGCGTCAAAAGGGAGGGGCGGCGTCCGTGGGCTCTCGCATCAGCTGGGCTCTCGGGCAAGTAGATAGCCGCTCTGCTCCAAACCACCGTGTGTTTGCTTAAGGCAACGTTGGTATATTTATACCTGAAAGGTGCTGGGTTTGACGTAAGGTTGGACATAAGACGTCAATAAAGATGTCACTAAGAACTGGCCGTTCTTTCAGTGCTCACAGGAGTTCTTGGACAAATCAAAACAGAAGCATGGGGATTTCCCAGGTTGCTGGAGGTTTGCTTTGTTTAAAGAACGCGTTGTACTCTCTGGGAGTTTGGGGAAGTAGCCTTGCTTAATTTGGACTGCATGGGCTACGACTAAATATGGATATGATTCTTATGCCTTTATAAGGATACTATTTATTATAGCCATACAAGGGCATAAATTAGGAATATTGAATTAGGGTCCTAGATAGAAATACAACACCAGCACTATCTACTTATCCTATTACTACCCCAATACCTAAGCACTTACGATTTCACTATACACTCTGTTTGTAATACTGTAATTATTCTAGTACTAGTCATGAACTTATGGAATGGCCTAGCTACTAACACCAGTACAGCTATAATATTGTGTGCGCTATCAAAGCAGACCTCTAACTAGCTACATACTATTGATACACTCTTCTAAATACCCAGCTAGTACTCATGCAGTGTAGGAATGGGCCAGTCTGTCCCATGCACATCTTTAATACCTTATCTACCACAATCTACTTATCCTATCACTCCACCAATACATAAGCACTTCTAAATTAAGTGTTTACTCTGTTTGCAGCACTGTCATCATTCCATTTACTAGTGGAATTCTAATAAAATGACCTAGTATAACAATATGCTTTTTATGTACATATCATATTTTTACATGGCATTTTAATCTCCATGTATTCCTCCATTCATATTCTGTACTGAATGTTGTTCTTCAGCTTGCACCATGGTGATAGAAACTTTCTGTGGAAAGATTGAGACAGTTGCATCTGGCTTCATTTACTGGATGGATGGGACTATTCATTTTTTAAGAATAAACTTAATCTTATTCTCATAAATGGCTCATCCAGTGATCATTCATTATTTTACACTGGCGACGAGGATGAACCAAACCTACTTTTAAAAGAGAATTCAAGGATAGTCTCAACAACAATATTTTTTTATTCAGTTTGAAGATTTTTACTAAAAGGACTTCTACTCTTGCATCAGCTTTGGCTCCAACTCTTCAAAATTAGCTTCAGGTGAGTTATGAATTTAATTATATTTGGGATTTCAAATATGAGCATTTGCCACTTGCCTCACCTGTAATTGCAATTATTTCACTTCTTGGAATTGTATTTGGTTGGGAGGCTTCTATGTGGGCTCAAAGAAAATGAATGTAGTTTATTATGAGCATCTCCACATTGCCTCACCCTTGATTACAACAATTTCTGTAGTTGAAGTGATGTGTGGTTGGGAGACTTCGATGTGGGCTCAAAGACACTAAAATATCTGTTTTGGGATGGGCTTTCGCTACTTTTCCTCACGTTCAATTACATTTGTTTCTTTAATTGTAATTGTATGTGGTTGGGAGGATTTGATGTAGTCTAAAAGAAAGTAAGCAACAAACATCCCTGTGCTGTCATAGAGATTGCCTCTTGGTAATTTATTCGTGAAAGAAAAATGTTGGGCAAGCTTTTGCAGAAGTCTTTAACAAACTGTTTTGCCATCTTATAAGACATTCATAGAGAGCAGTTTCTGTACTAACTCAATGGAAACCAACTTTTCATTTTTTATGCCTTTTATCGTTGTGCTAATTTTTTTTTATTAGCGCACCGGACTTAGATTTGTTTTTCTTTGTACAAACATTGGCCGTTGTATTGACACCAACGTCTCTTGTAATGCTTCAAAAGTAAACAACGTGCCAGATTTACCACGTATCAGCCTCACCTTGTCAAAAGAAAACAAAGTAGTAACCGGCATCTGACCATTCCTTCAGGTGACGTCCTTCAGAACCTTTGGTCTTGAGTGGAACTTTCTCTCATCAGAGCATGTCCTCTTCTTCATCACGCTGTATTTACCTACACATCGTCACGCTGCGCTGCATGCAACATACGCAACGTGGCAGCCACCTTAGGTTACAAAGTTGTGTTAGTGGAGTGCTGTATCCTTCCAATACTCATTTTCATATAACGTAAAACAAACGCTTAACCCATTTTACTTTCCCTTCGGAAATTATGAGCTCAGCGCTCGCTACACGCAAGATCAAATGGCAAAAGGAAAAGAAGTGAGAGTTACATGCAAAACTCGAACATGAAAAGTGAACTGGTATTTACATTTAAGTCTTTGTAACAAATTTACATCATAACTCCCAACGTAGCTTTAATTTCAAAGCTTGGCTACTTATGCATCACAGCATAGATATTTTAGTTCTATTTTTCATGCAAATGTTTATAGTGAGTTTAAGTGTGCTCAGGTTATATTAGGTTCACATAGACACATGTGTTTCCCTTTGATTTTATTTTATCACTTCTTGGATATTTAGGACAATTGTATTCTTAATGAATGTTAGACCTAACAGATGTTATGGTTGTGTTTCCACGCACTGTTTGATCAATAAGATTACTTATTGAGTTTGGTATTTTGAGATAATTATTAGACATTTGTCTTCAATTTTCAATCTTGTCACCATGCAAAATGTTGCCACACCACCTTTTTTCCTGTCTTCACCTGGTGATCCACTTATCAAGTGGCAGAAGTGGAAGAAAGTTTTAGAAAGGTACGCAAAGGTATGTGACACCAATCTTAGTGCGGAGAGAAGAACTGCCCTTCTCTTACATTGCCTTGGATCAGAAGGTCAGGAGGTTTTTGACCATCTTCCGGATGATTCAACCTTAAATGAATATGAGATTTGCATCCTAAAACTTGACAAGTATTATCTACCTAAGATAAGCATTGTTTTAGAAAGATATCATTTTTGTGGCAGGAATCAAAATGAAGGTGAGAGTGTGGAAAATTACATCATGGCTTTAAGGAAATTAGGATCATCGTGTAAATTTGGTGGTCTACTTGAAGAAAGGAGTAGAGACCAATTCATGCTAGGCTGCAACATACAGAAAGTCAGGGATGATATTTGGCAGAAAGATGAGCCGTCTTTGGAAGAGGTCATTAACATTGCTTAGCAGGTTGAGCATTCTCAGAAATGTGTGGAAATAATTACAAAATGTGAAGGCAATGGTGAAACTGTACATGAAGTAAAATCTTTCTCTAAATCTAATGTTTCGAAAAATAGTAATAAGCCTAATCCTGATGTTGCTGTGTCTTGTCCTTCTCAAAAAAACAGTTTTCAACTGAAGTGTTTTCGTTGTGGATACATTGGTTTCCTAGCAAATAACAAGAAATGCCTGCTCTAAAAAAGCACATGTAACAATTGTAAGAAGGTTGGCCATTTCACTTCAGCTTGTAGAGCAAAGAAAAACAAAATGAAAATGAATCTAATTTCTCAAAGTCAAGCCCCCGCTACGCACTGCTGATGATGTCACATATTACATCATTCATGACATGGTCAGTGACATCATTGATGACATCACTGATGACATCTCAAATGACATCACTGATGACATCATCCAGTGACTGTGTGTTTCTATAAAGTTTAAGTATGTTTTATATATCTATATGCCAATGTTTAGTGAAGAATGATTGGGTGTATAAGTGTCTTTTTGGAGGATCTAATGGGTGTGTGACTGACTGTATAAGTGATTGATTAATTGTGTCTTACAGAATGCATGGGTTACTGACTAAACTGTGTGAATGTCTGTATCAGTCTGTCTGTTGTTGTGTAAGCTGCTGCATGGGCTGGTGAGTAGCTACATGAGTGGCTCTATCAGTTATTTATTGGTTGGATGAGTATCTGCATGGGTGCCTCAGTGTTTGTGTGGGTGGGTGGGGGGTGGGTGACTTTCTGCATACATATGTGAGTGGATGATTCACTGGGTGTATGGATTCAAGAGTGCATGTGGAAATACTAATAGCTGTATGGGTGGGTGAGTGTGTGGATGGGTATGTTGGTGAGTGAATGGATGGCTGAGTGGTATTTGAGTGAGTAACTACATATGTGAAAGGCAATATATGTATTTATTTATTGAGCTTGTAGAGTGCGACAGCTACCCACAAAGGGTTTCCCGGTGCTGGACGGTCAGAGAACTGGTAACCTCGGTACTACAGAAAGACAAAATTATTGGTTGAGTAGCCAGGTATTAAGGGCTCTGCGGAAACTTATGTAGATGGTTTCTTTGCGGATGTCAGGGGGGAGGGAATTCCACAGTGTTGGGCCGAGGTAAGAGAAAGAACTGCCGCCCATCCTGGCGCGTCTAATTCTGGGCACAGTGAAGTTACTTTGGGAGGTAGATCGGAGGAGGCGAGAGGGAGTGTAGGGACGGACAAGGGGTTGTAGGTATTGAGGGGCAGTGCCCGTTTTGATTTTAAACATATAGCTCAGGGTTTTGAATTTGATACGACTCTCTACCCTGAGCCAATGTAGGTCACGAAGGTGTCCGGAGATGTGGGCTGTTTTGGGAATTTTGCATAGTAGTCTTGCGGCAGAGTTTGGCACTAGTTGCAGTCGTCTAGTCACTGCCTTGTTAGCACCCAAGTAAGGGACATTGCCGTAGTCTAGCCGGGACGTTATAAGCGCATGGACTACAGATTTTTTGGTATCACTAGGCAGCATCCAGATGATTTTCCTGAGCCAGCGCAAGATAGTAAAACAGACTGCAGAGACCTTGACTACCTGTTGGTGCATGGTCAAGGCATCATCAATCGTTATTCCAAAATTACGGACATGTCTGGAGGGTAGCGGGAGAGGACCCATCTCAACAGGCCAGTGAGCCGGGGTCCATAGTTCTTTCTTTTTCCCGAGAATCAAGACCTTGGTCTTACCGCCATTTAGTTTTAGGAGGTTGTCACTCATCCAAGTGGCGATTTTCCCTAAACCTGCTTGGAGAAGAGAAGTGGAGCCGGGATCAATGTTTGAAAGGGAAAAGGTGATCTGGGAGTCATCTGCATAAGTGAATAGGATTAGGCCGGCTTGTTCCGCAATATAAGCTAGAGGCCTGATGTACAAGATAAAAAGCAAAGGACTGAGCACTGAGCCCTGGGGTACCCCGTATGGTGAGCACTGAAAGTTGGAGTTGGATGTGTTAGAGAACATTTGAAACGTACTGTGGGCAAGGAGTGAGGAGATCTATTTCAGTGCTGGGCCAAGAATGCCAAGTGAATTTAATGTATTGATGAGTATGGTGTGTGAGATCGTATCGAACGCTGCGCTGAGGTCGAGCAGTATGAACGCCGCCGTGTCTCCTCTGTCAAGGTGTTGGCGCAGGTTCTCTGTTACTCCCAGTAATGTGGTTTCGGTGGAGAAACCAGTTCTAATGCCAGACTGAGAGGGTTGAAGAATTTGGTTGGATGCAGTATACTGGGAGAGGTGTAAGTGAATGTGTCTCTCAAGAATCTTGGAGAAGGCTGGCAATAGAGAGATTGGGCGATAGTTGGACAAATCACTAGATTCAGCTGAAGGCTTTTTCAGGAGGGGTGTCACCATGGCGTGTGTCCAATGAGCTGGGACTGTGGATTCAAGCTAGGAAGTGTTGAGGGTGTTTAATATCAGGGATAAACTGGGGTTGTCGAGTTGTTTTGGTATAGGGATGGGAAGAGGTTCCTTGGATGAGCCGGATTTTTAATTTCCCTAGAATGTTTTTCAGGGAATCCAGATTGAGAAGTGTCCAGGAGTCCGTGTGGGGGTAAGTGTGAGGAGAATCGGTTGTAGATGGGCAGGTAGTGGCGGGGGATGTGGGAGTATGTGGTTGTGGGGTCCGATCGGAGTGTGATTTGGCAATATCCAGGTAGATAGTTGCAATTTTTTTTGTGAAGAACTGTGCAAGCTCTTCGCACTGGTTATTGTTCAGGGGCGGTGGTTTAGCAGTGGTCTCAGAGCCAGCCAGCTCTTTGACCAGACCGAAGAGTGTTTTGGAACAATTTGTCGCATCAGAAATAGTTTTAGAGACAAAGCTGGTCCGAGCCGTAGCACATAGATTGTGGTAGGATTTTATTGCCATCTTGTAGGCTTCTTTGGAGTCGGGGGCATAGTCTTTCCTCCATTCCCGTTCAAGGCACTTGCATTTGGATTTCTCAGTTTTTAAGGTATCGCTGAACCAAGGAGACGCATTATGATGGTTCTTAGACTGTTTCTGCGTATCTCTAGATAGTGTTTCAATACTGGACTGTGCTGAGGGTGGATAGGAGCAAAGGATCTGGTTAAGGGCATTTATATCAAGTTTTTTCTAGTCTCTTTTAGGAATTTTTAGGGGCAGACTGGTAAAGGTAGGAGCGGGAGGGGGGCGATGCTGAATTTTGATGGGAAATGATCCGACCAATCTAAAAGGCACTGCCGGAGTGCAGTGAATATGAGAAAGGTTAGAGAAAATTGGATCGAGCAGATGGCCGGCTCTGTGAGTGGGGCCAGAATTAAAGAGAGTAATGTTCATGGCAGCTAGATCGGATATGAATTTGCTGCACATAGAGTTATGGGGGTCGTCAAGGTGGAGATTGAGGTTGCCAATGATTGGGAAGTTTTTGGAGTGTATGAGGAAGGGAGTGATTAGGTTGGGAAAGGATAAGGCCCAGGAACTGTGGGGTGCAGGCGGACGGTAGACTAAAACGCCTGAGAGAGTGAAATTTTAAAAAGGGCAGCCTCGCAGTTAGGGAAGTTTTGAGGATCAAACTTGCATTGGAGATGGTTTTTAAAAATAATTGCTATACCACCCCCTATTTTGATGTCTCTATCCATCCTGACAGCAGAGTAGTTGGGAGGTAAGGCTGCAGTGACGTCAGGACCCGCGCTTTCATGGAGCCAGGTCTCTGTGAGGAATAAGGCGTCAGGTTTTTCATCTGTCAGAAGGTCGTAGATGTCCCTTTTATGCTTGGGTAATGAGCAGCAGTTGAGAATAAGGAAGGCAAAGTTTTTTGTGAGCTGGGTTGATAGTAAGGGGTTTGCCATTTCCCCTGGCAGGGGGGGATACAAGGCTGAGGGAAGTAAAAGGAATATTTGCAGTTGGGGCATGGTGGGGTGTTTGTCCTGTCTATTTGGGGGCGAAGTGCGTGGAGTTGGTCTGCAGAAAGAACAATAAGTTTTAATGTTTTTTGTGCAGGGGTCGTGGCCCCTGGCCCTGTTCTGGCATGGACGGGCGCGGACGGGCTCGCCTTTAGCACGCCTTCAGTGCGCCTGCGGCGTACCCACTGCGTGCATCCGCTGCACGTCCAGAATGGAGGAATGGAGTCATGTGACCGTCCGAGCCCACCTCTACCGAGCCCCGCCAGCTGCGAGCAATTAGGCGGAAGTGCCGCGCACAACACCCTCCACAACAATGCAGGATTAAAAGGAGCTAGCGCTTCGATAAGTATGTAATTTAAAATATGTGGCAGAGCTTGCAAGGAAGTATTGTTTTTTAAAAAGGAGGTAACCCCCGGTAGAACAGACCTGACACCATCCGCTGCACGTTGCAAATGGCAGGCATCAAGTAGAGGGAGACTCTAGGTCATGTGACCATCTGAGCCCGCCTCTACTGAGCCCCGCCAGCTGAGAGCAATTAGGCAGAAGTGCCGCACACAACACCCTCCACAACAATCAGGGTAGGAGCCCTGCGGTGTACCGAGGTGAGTGCGCCTCTGCAAATGCGGAATTAAAAGGAGCTTGTGCTTCGATAAGTATGTAATTTAAAATATGTGGCAGAGCTTGCAAGGAAGTATTGTTTTTTAAAAAGGAGGTAGCCCTCGGTAGAACAGACCTGACACCATCCACAGCGCGTTGGAAATGGCTGGCATCAAGTAAAGGGAGGCACTAGGTCATGTGACCGTCCGAGCCTGCCTCTATCTAATGTGAGTGCTGGAGTATATAAATGACTATTTGTGAGAGTGAGTGATTTGAAGAGTGGCTGTATAAATGAGTGGGTGCTTGTGTCCGTGATTGTATAAGAGAGTAAGTATATGTTAGTATCTATATGGATAGGTTAGGTAGTGAATGTATAACTGTACAGGTGAGTAATTGGCAGTGTTAATAATACTTTACATGACTGACTAGGTGTGTGAATAACTATGGATGAGTGTCAGTGTGTGAGTATCTGTATACGTGTATTATTGCATATGATAGTGCTGTATTGATGAGTGGCTGCATGTATGAGTGGCTATATGGGTAAATGAATGGATGTGTGTGTATACCTAGGAATCATTCAGTGGGTATGTAGTAAGTGCTATTGGTTTGTCTATGGTTTAAAACATGGTAGACTTTATTTTAGAGTTGGTGTATCAAAGCTTATATTAGGGTGTGAGGAGGTGCATACAACTATTACATGGATGATGTCATCATTGATGTCTTTTGAGATGTCATGAGTGATGTCACTGACCATGTCATGAGTGACGTAATTTATGACGTCATCACCCGTGTATTGTGGGGCCTGTAGTTATAGTTAGCTCTACAAACTATAACAGACACATTTCTCTGGTTTTGTATGAGTGAAATGTCCAACTAACTATAACATCCGTGAAACCTATGGTTTTTTCAGTTAATTTCTAAGGTTTTTTTAATTGCAAATTTCCAACTAAAATGTCACTGAAACCTATGTTTTTTTTCAGTGAATTTCTTAGGTTTTTTAAATGGTAATTTCTAACTATAATGTCCCTGAAACCTATGTTTTTGTTTGTGCATTCCAAAGGTTTTTAAATCCTAATTTCTAATTATAATATTCATTAAACCTATGTTTTTTTCAGTAATTTTAAATTAGCATCCAATTCTCAACCTGGTGAAAACTGCCAATATCGCCAGTTTTCCAGTGATAGCTTCAGCAAAAAACATCACCACATAGAAGAGTGACAACTAATGCTAACGATATGCAGAATAGACATTTCTGGGAAGAAATAACACACAACAAATATTTCCTGATATTTTCAATGACCAGCCAAATCTGTGATGCAAATTTAACATCTGCCTTTTACTGGTGGAAAGCAGGACAACTATCTACTGTATGAAAGGGATCCCAGCCCAGAACAACATCTGAAGACCAACACATGTCATAGAGCTACTGATCATGCAGCTCCGATACCCAAGAAAGCCACAACACCCACCGCCACCACCCCCAGGACCTCCCCCTGGACCGACCCCCCCTACTACCACAGAATAAGTGCAGAACAGGACAGCAGAACTTCCCAAAATGGCTTGGCCCCTTAGCCACACAATAGCTGAATGTGGGAGATGTGGCAACCAAGTATGTGTAAAGGACGCAAGTCACTGATCAATAACATTGCAGACAATGGCAAGTGTAGTGGTGATGCGCTTGACAGACCTCACTATGTAGAGCACAGACCTCTTCATGTGTACATATACTGCTGGTGCCTGTAGCTGTGTTGCCCTCCCTGTCAGCGGAAGTGGAGTGGGCTGGTCCAACGTACGGCACTCCAACGTAGGAATGTGAATAAATAGGCTTTGGCTCTGGGTGTGGTGCACTTCTGGGAGGGCCAACGCGTCTGCCAAAGCGGCAGCCCTCAGAATTCCACGAGGCCGCCGGCCTCCTCAACAGAGGCCCCCTGAGAACCCAGCGAAAAAGCACCACAAAGTTATATCTGTACAGGCTACTGCCTTCGATGTTTACTGCGGACAGCAGTGCTCACAATTCCGATCGAGTCGTGATTGCAGATGACGCAGTCCAGTAGGCAACAGACATTGCTGCCAGTGTGACCCGCCCAGACGACGCATCATCGCAGGCTGCACACACATTGAGTGTTTCAGGTGCCACTAACTCAGTGCACCACAAATCATTGCCACGTAGCCTTATTAAGGCCCAATTCATTAGACAAAATACATTGCTAGCAGTATGGCTCGCCTGGATTACGCATCATCACAGACCGCTCACACGCTGAATGCTTCTAGTGCCACTAACTGTGCAGCTCAACTCAATGCCACGTGGCTGTGGGCCCATGCTGACCGCTGCCTCCGACCTACACTGCGGTCATCAGGGCTCACAAGTAAAATTGAGTCTTGATTCATTGATTGCAGAGTCCAGTAGGCAACTAACTATAACGTCCCTAAAACCAACATAATATCCTTTTGGTATCCTTGCATCAAGAACTAGTTATAGCTTTAGTAGAATGACCAACTTCATCTTGCAAGTCCAAAGGATCACTGTATGGTAGTCTACACTGCAGACAGCAGAGCTCACAATTCAAATTTACTTTTAATTTATTAATTGCAGAGTAAACTGTACTCTATGTCCTCGGGTTTTGTCAAGAGGAAGTGACAAAAAGTATTCCTTAATGTCTGTGCTGACTACTGCCTTCGATCTACCCTGTGGACAGCAGGGCTCACATTTCAGATCGAGTCACAATTGCAGATGACGCAGTCCAGTAGGCAACAGATATTGCTCCCAGTGCTGCCTGCCCAGACAACGCATCATCGCAGGCTGCGCACACGCTTCAGGTGCCACTATCTCTGTGCAGCTCAAGTGAATACCACGTGACTGCTGGCCCTTGCTGACCACTGCCTCCGGCCTACACTGCAGTCAGCAGGCTGACCATGCCTTCAGCCTAAACTGAGGTCAGCATGGCTGACAATTCAGATAGAGTTGTGATTGCAGATGACGCAGTCCAGTAGGCAAGAGACATTGCTACCAGTGCAGCCCGCCTGCACCTCGCAGCATCACTAGCTGTGCACACACTGAGAGCTTTAGAAGCCACTTACTCTGTGCATCTCAAGTCAGCGCCATATGGCTGTGGGCCCTTCCTGCAGGGCTCATAATTCAAGATTAGTACCAATGCAAATTGTGTAAGAGACTATAATCAGTTAAGAAGACCAAATGCTCCCAATCTGTGCAGCTGAAGTCCATGCCACATGGCTGTGGGCCTTTGCCAACTGCTGCCTCCAGCCAACACTGCGGTCAGCAGGGCTCACAATTCAAATTCAGTCTTGATTAATTAATTCTGAGTCCAGTAGGCAACTAACTATAATGTCCCTGAAACCTACATATTTCGACAATTTAGTCCATGCATATTTCATCTTTTGGTCCATACATCTACACTGCAGTCAGCAGAGTTCAACATTTTAATTCAGTCTTGATTTATCAATTGCAGACAGAATTATACTCTATGTCTTCGGATTTTGTCACGAGGAAGTGACAAAAAGCATTCCTTGATGTCTGTGCAGAATACTGTCTTCGATCTACACTGCGGACAGCAGGGGTCGCAATTCAGATCGAGTCGTGATTGCAGATGATGCAGTCCAATAGGCAACAAACATTGCTACCTGTGCGGCACTCCTGGACCAAGCATTATTGCTGGTTGTGCACAAACTGAATGCTTCTGATGCCCTTACCTCAGTGCACCACAACTCATGGACCCTTTATGATAGAATATTTTGTGTATGATTTCAGGTCTGCTGCCCGGTACCTCAGTGCACCACAAGTCATGGACCCTTTACAATAGAATCGTTTGTGTATTATTGCACATCTGGTGGCCCTACCGTAGTGCAGCAAGAGTCATAGACACTTTATGATTGAATCTCTGTGCGTGATCCAATAATTACTGTGGTACTTCTTGCCAGCACTAACCATTCCCTGAGGGCTGGCTTACACTACAACACATGCATCCAGCACAGGCGTCACTGGACATGTGACCCTGGTAATAAAAAGGGTCCGAGTGCACGTGGCCGTACACAGTTCCACTATCATTCTAACTGTATTTCATACAAAGAATGGTAGTAGTGTTTCCAAAAGATTGGAAAGAACCGCACATACACTAGTAACAGTATAGTCAGAGATAGTATTTGGATAGTCAGTAGAATCTTTCAAAATCTCAAAGACGGAGTGCTACATGGACCAATATCCCCCACTACCAGGAAGGAACACAATTTATCAAGCCGGAGGATTGACAAATAAACATATGAGCAAAAAATGGTCTAGGGGGGGCGTGGCTTAGCGGGCGATCATGGCGGACGTGGCTTGCTAGAGCTCCCGCCGGCCCGATAATTATCCTGTGATTTCTCCTGGCCCCCGGACCCGAATTGTGCACCACATCTGGGGCAACGGTGGCGGACGGCGCAGGGAGTCATCCGGTGCTGAATAGGACGCGCTGAGACCTCTCTCGGCGGTGGGGCGGCTCGGAGCAGTGGGCGGCCTGGTGCCGGTTGAGCAAGCCGGGCCTCAATTTTGGCACACCCGGACTGGAGGTCTCGATCCGGGGCCTGCGGCGCTACCCTTTGGCCACAATCCTGGGCTGCTGGCTGCCGGCGACCTGCTGCGGGACCCCCCTGCCTCTTCTCGCCACATCAGCGGTGGGGGCTGGTGCCTGGGGGGGCCTCGGAAGACCTGCGGCCTACCTGGCCTTGGTGGGGCCGGGACCTCGAGTTTGGTAGTCCCCGCCCGGAGTCGTCGGCCCTGATCCTTCGGCCGGGTGAGAGCCCCCGGGGGCTGGGGTGTCGGTCAGGCACCTGGCCCGGATGCTTGCCCTTCCCTGCTCCTGCGGCCTACCTAGCCTTGGTGGAGCCGGGACCTCGAGTCTGGTGGTCCCCGCCCGGAGTCACCGGCCCAGCTCCATTGACCGGTGCCAAGACGGACGTGCAGTGCCCTTTCTTGAGGTGAGGCAGTTTGGGGCGGTGGACGGCCTGGGGCCGGTTGACCGGGCCGGGGCCTCACTTTAGGCGGGCCCGGACCGGTGGACTTGATCCGGGGCCTGAGGCGCTGCTCTTTGGCCGTGATCCGGGGCTGCCTGCTGCCGGCGACCAGCTGCGGAATCCCCTGCCTTTCCTCGCCATATCTGCGGTGGGGGCCGGTGCCTGGAGGGGCCTCGGAAGACCTGCGGCCTGCCTGGCCTTGGTGGAGCCGGGACCTCGAGTTTGGTGGTCCCCGCCCGGAGTCGCCGGCCCAGATCCTTTGGCTGAGTGGGAGCCCCCGGGGGCTGAGGTGTCAGTCGGGCGCCTGGCCCGGATACTTGCCCTTCCCTGCCCCTGTGGTCGCCGGGGCGGCGGCCGGAAGACTCGTGGACTGGGCTAGAGTGGCCCATATCTGCGCCGTGCCAGTGGGCGCGGGGACGACCTACTACGCCCTGGTGAGGCGGCGTTTCCTGGGGGCCTGCCCGATCTGTGGGCCGGTGGCGTGAGGATCCCGTGTGGCCTGGTGTGCTCTGGACGCCCCGGCCGAGGCCTGGTTGGTGGACTATCGTGAGGTGCGGCCTCGCTACAGGTGCTTGTTACTGATCTGCCATCTCTGCGGCCGCCATGACTCGGGGCTCGGCCGCCACTAAGACTGGACCCATTGATAAGTTCACCGGCCCTGGTGGAGGAGCTGGTGCGGCTGGCGGGGGCCAAACTGCTGGACCAGACAACGCGGCATTGCTGACAGCCATTACACAGTCCCGCGACATGCTGGATGCGAAGATTGGCGCGGTGGGTGCCGACGTGATGCTGCTGCGGCAAGATCTTCGTAATGCGGTCGCCCGCATTACTGAAACCGAGACCAGGGTCACAGCAGTGGAGGGAGATGTTGGTGCCCTTAAGAAGAAGATTGCCGACATGGAACAGACTCAGCGGGGCCTGGTGCTCCGTGTGGAGGATGCCGAGGGGCGGGCGAGGCGGAACAACCTGCGCTTTGTTGGCTTTCCGGAAGACTGCGAGAATGGGCCCATGGACGTTTTTCTGTCCCGGTGGCTGGAGAGCTGGCTACCCCCGGACTCCCTGTCGCGATGCTTCGTGGTGGAGCGTGCTCACCGCGCCTTGACACAGAAGCCGCCGGCCGGGGAGCGGCCTCGCCCGATCATCGCCAGGCTCCTCAACTTCCACGACAGGGACGTCATTCTCCGGGAGGCTCGGCTTATGGACACCCTGCTCTATGACAATAATAAAATTATGATATTCCCGGACTATACCAAACTGGTCCACCAGCAGAGGCACTCCTTCCTGGAAGCCAAGGCCAAGCTGCGTGGCTTGAAAATCCAATACTCACTGCTCTACCCGGCCCGCCTCCGTGTGATCTTCAACTCCAAGACCCTCTTCTTCGATACGCCGGAGGCCGTCTTCAACTGGACCGATGAGACGGTCAGAATTCGACCTCATGTCCAACCAGGGCTGCACTCTGGGTCGTCACGTGGCTCGTCTCAGGACCGGGGCAACCCGTCAGGCAGAGGGAAACGTCACCGCAAGTCCCGCTCCCGGCGGAGGTCCCTGTCCCGGGACCCTCTTTTGGGGGACACACAGCCCGATACGGATCAATCTGAACAAGGCTCCTGATCACCGTTCACAGAGACTATCTGCTGGTTGCCTTTCCTATGTCAAAATATATGTTGCGGATGCTGAGCTGTGGTCGGTGGGACAGACATTGGCTGGTGCAGTATTGACTTCTTTTTGGCGCATACCGGGGCCATCCTGGTCTGGTACTTTTCTATGGTGCTTTGTTTATGACTCGACTGTATGTTTGTTGGGGTTCGGGGCCTGTACTATGGGCTGCCTCCTCCTGTTGGGACTGGGGGGTGGTTCAGGGAGTGTGTCTGGTTAGTTCGGGGGGGGACTAGTTGGGATCCCTTGGTATGGCTGGCTTTGGGCGCTGTGTTTTGGGCCTGAAGTACCGTATACCGCGACAGATACTTCATCGTTCATTGAGGTATGGGGGTGGGGGTGGGGGGTCTTGGGGTGTTTGGTTGCTTGTGGGTTGGGCCGGGGTTAGTGGGGTAGTGGGGTTTAGGGCTGTGTTCTGGGGGGTGCACGTGTTTCTTATGATGTTGGCAACCGGGGTGTTGTGGGCCGGGGTCGGGTACTGGGGTGGGCGGGAACTGGCTCATCGTGACAATGGCTGAAGCTCCACGGCTCGTGTCTCCTGGCACTTCCATGCGTGTACTGAGCTGGAACGTCTGGGGGCTCCTAGACAAGATCAAACGGGGGGCTGTGCTTCGCTGGGCGAAAAGGGACTTGGCAGATGTGCTCTTTCTCCAGGAAACACACATGTTGGGTACTAGGGCACTGAGTCTGCAGAGGTTTGGCTTCCACCAGGTGTTTCATGCTGGCTTCACTAGGGGGTCGAGGGGCGTGGCCATTCTTGTTCACAGACGGCTGGCTTATACTCATGAGCGTCAATGGCTTGATCCTCAGGGCCGGTTTGTGTTTGTGCAGGGTAGGGTTGGTGTGGAGCCTGTGGTGTTCGGTTGTGTGTATGCCCCTCCCCTGCTGCAGTGGGCCCTTGCGGAGCGACTGGTTGCCTTATGGGCCGAGCTTCCCCGTTCCCTGGCTGTGATTGGAGGCGACTGGAATGATGTAGTGGACATGACCTTAGACAGACAGAGGGGACGAGGGGCCGAGACTGTAGCCTCCCCTACTCGGCTGAGTGCCATGATTGATGGTCTTGGATGGGTGGATGTGTGGAGACATTTGCATGCGGGGAGGCGGGAATACACGTATGTCTCTGCTGTGCATGGCTCTCTCTCGTGCCTCAATTGTGTGTTTGTACCGGGGGCCTTCCTTGACAGGGTGCTGGGGGCGGCGATCCGGCCTCGCGGGCTCTCGGACCACTCCCCTGTGGCGGTGCAGATAGATCTCTGTAAGGCGCGCCAGCCGTTTCGGTGGCGGATGTCTACGTGGCACCTGCAGCGACCAGATTACTCCCAGCATCTGCGCGGTGCAATCGCCCACTACTGGCAGGACAACCTTACGGTGGGGATGGATGCAATCACAGTGTGGGAGGCCATGAAGCCCGCCTTGAGGGGTGTGGATATAGCCTGGTGCGCAACGGCTCGTCGGACTCGCCAAAACAGTATTACTGCTGCCGCGGTGCAGGTGGAGGCGCTGGAGGCGCGGCACAGGGCGGCGGCCGATGATGTGACACTGCGGCTGCTTTTACAGGCGCAACAGTCTTACTCCTCGGTCTTATTAGATGAGGCACGCCAGGCGTGGCTGGCTACGCGTAGTAGGGTATATCAGTGGGGTGACAAGTCTTGCACCATGCTCCATAGGCTTTGTCAGCAGACTTTGCAGCCAATCACCTTGCCGGGGCTTTTTGACGACGCAGGAGTGGCGATTACAGACCCCGTGATCCTTGCGGCGAGCTTTGCGCGCCATTATGAACATCAGTATGCCCCCCGGGAGAGCCTTTCCTCTGATGGCATTGAGGAATACCTCGCAGCGGTCCATCCGCGGGCGGTCTCCGATGATGTGCGTGACGCTCTGGAGCTCCCCCTGACGGCGGAGGAATTAGGCGACGCACTGGGTCAACTAAACGCGGGTAAGGCACCGGGGCCGAGCGGGTTCCCCAGCGAATTCTATCGGAAATTCCACCTGCAGCTTGGGCCACATTACAGGCGGGCGTTGGAACTGGCGCGGGAGCGTGGCACCCTCCCCCCAGACTGGCGACATGCCGAAATTGTGGTCTTTCAAAAGCCGGGCAGGCCCCCCGAGCGCCATGAGTCGTACCGTCCCATCTCCCTTATTAATTTTGAAGCCAAGCTCCTGGCCAAGGCGCTTGCAAACCGCCTCCTCCCGCATATCTCAACCCTTGTCCACCCCGATCAGGCGGGCTTTATGCCACACCGGGCGACGCGGCACAACATTCGGCGGGCTCAGGCCGCACTGGACGCGATCGGGACCACCGGGGATCAAGCGGCGCTGTTGTTGGCAGACATTGATAGCGCCTTTGACTCGGTCAGCTGGACCTATCTCTTCGCCCTCCTACCACTACTGAACTTGGGACCGGTTTTTGTCTCCTATGTAAAACTGCTCTATACGGATGTCACCGCTTCGGTACGTGTTTCTGGGGCGGTCTCCACGCGGTTTCCTGTGGCCAGGGGCACCCGACAGGGATGTCCCCTCTCCCCGTACCTCTTCGCGCTGGCTATGGAACCTATGGCCGCCCGGGTGCGCCAGGACGCGCTTTATCGGGGCTTTGTATGGGGGGCGGACCACTCGGACCGCGTTGCCTTATATGCGGATGATGTGCTCTTCTTTATGACTGATTTGCATCGTACGGGCCCTCGCGTTCTTGAGATAATGCATGAGTTTGGTCTGGCGTCGGGGCTTTTTCTTAACCCACGCAAGTCGACCCTGTGGGTGCTGGGGAGTGACACGGTGCACTGCCCGTGGGCTGCGTCCCTTCGGGTGGTGGTTGAGGGCATGAAATACTTGGGCGTCTTCCTCTCGGCCTCGGCCGCGATGGCGTGGGATCGGAACATTCGGCCGGTGTGGGATAGGGTCCAGATGGACGTTAAGGCCTGGACACGTATGCCCCTTAACATCTATGGTCGGTCGGCAATTTTTAAGATGGTCGCCCTGCCTCGGCTCCTCTACCAACTGCAGAATCATCCCTATAGAATCGACCCACAATGGTTCCGGAGTGTCAACTCGGTGCTGGGTAGGTTTTTGTGGGCCGGGGGCGCCTCTCGGGGCGCGCTACGTACCTGCTTTCTCTCTACATACTGTGGCGGCTTGGCGTCCGCGGACCTCCTGTCTTATTACCAGGCCTCCCACCTCCTCGTGCTCAATGAGTGGTGGTATGGGGACCGTAGTGATCCGGCTTATGCTCTGGAGCACTCGTTGATGGGCGGTGCCACGCTCCACACATTGCTGTACTCGGCCAGACGGAGGAGGGTATTGCCGAGGGTCACTCAGGTGGTCTTTGCGGTCTGGCGGCAAGCTTTGCATCGTGTGGGGTGGTGGGGCAGACTGACGGCTGAGACGCCGTTGTGGCGTAATGGCCTGCTCCCGGCGCTGGCTTCCCTATCCGGGTTTGGCGGTTGGGACGCGATCGGGATTTCGTCCCTTGGTCACGTTCTCTCTGGTACTACGCTTAAGTCCTTTCAGGACCTTAGCTCTGAATTCAATATGCCTAAGTCCCAATTCTTCCGGTACCTCCAGTTCCGCCATGCCCTTGGCCCGAGTCTGGTGGGCTTGGAGCAACTCCCCGATTTCAGTCCCATCGAGGCTAAACTATTTATGGGTGACCTAGGCGACAAAAAGGTCTCTCAGATATATCGCTCCTTGGTTACACACTGTTCCCCCTCCCTCTCGTCGTTGAAGGCCTCCTGGGAGATTGATATTGGCCCCTTGGATGATGATGACTGGCGCGAGGCCCTTGAATCCCCCCGGGGAGCTGCTATAGCTGTCCGTCTTAGATTTATTCAGTTCAAATACCTCCACAGGGCCTACTATACTAGGGAACGGCTGTGGCGGGCGGGCCTTATAGCCGCCCCGGAGTGTCTGAGGTGCGGTGATGAGAGAGGGACGCTTCTCCATACTGTGTGGTCCTGCGGGAGGCTGACCAGATTCTGGGCGGGGGTTTGGGACTGTCTTTCGGAGGTGCTGGGGTGGGACCTGCCCCGTACCCCTAGGCTGGGTCTCCTTCATATCCTGGAAAATGTTGGGGGTAACGCTTACAAACGTCACTTGCTGCTTTTGGGACTGGTGGTGGCCAAGCGGGATCTGGCCCAAGCCTGGAAAAGCGTTCGTGCCCCCCCACTTGGTGCATGGAAAGCGGGACTGGACTTCCTTATGGGCCTGGAATTACCTGTTTTTGAGGCCAGAGGGTGTCCCCGGAAACACTACAAAATTTGGAAAAGATGGGCGGACTACAGGGGTCTGCACCTCGACCCCCCCGCTGATCTTGATGATGTGTTGGCTCTGGATGTGGACCCCGTACCTTAGACTGTTGGCTGACTCCACCTTTGTTTTTCATCTTATGTTGCTACGCTGTGAACACGTGCACTGGGTTCGGGTGGGATAAGGGGTGGGTAGTAGGGGGGGGTGTTGCAGGGCGCTGTTGGGGTTGGGTGGTCTGGGAGGGGATTGGGGTATGTTTTCTATAACTCTGGGTTCACTGCTATGCCTTTTCAGTGTCTGTCGTTGGCAGTCTCCTCCTGACTGTGGAGGGCTGTATTGATTCATGCATGAACTCTTAATAAATACGGTTTTGAAAAAAAAAAATGGTCTAGAGAGCACAATCCTATGATGCCAGTGTGTGAAAGACTAATGCAATGAAAAGTCTAAGCAACAATTGAACTAAATGAAGTCCACAAATAATTATAATATACAGGACAAAAGGACGGATAAAGTTCATATTCTATGTCATCTTTTCCTTTTATTGATTCTTAGAAGTAGTAATCCAAATGATAAAATGACAGCCGACACGTGTTTCGTCCGTACTGTGAATTAGTACTAGGACTTTTTCAAGGCCGATGAAAATGGATTCTTGTAGCATAAATTCTGTCGAATCGCTTGAGTGTAGCTTTTGGAAGAAAGTTTGGGTAAATCCAATGTCCAAGTAGCCCAATAGAGTAGAAATGAAAGTACACGGCTTGAGGAATATTAGAAGCTGTTTCTCATCAATGGTTCTAGGAAACAAGTATTGTAAACCTTTCTTGATATGAGCCTCTAATGACTGAAACCACAAAATTTAATAAACGCAAGTCGAATCAAGGAGAATCAACAGAAAGCTAAGTGGTTTCCAATCAGGCTCATGGAAAATAAATGCAGCAAAGTGAACTGCCGCAAACGTCCTATTCAGATAGTATGAGACGTAATGGTAGCACCAGTCAAACGTCGCACAGGTTTCTCAATGGTGTATTGTAACGCCTAAATGCTCTAACTATGCCTCGGAAATACGTGAGGCGTGTTCTGCGGTCTGGAACCACTTGATACTGGCACCCTGTAAGCAGCAACACATGCATCCAGCACAGGCGTCACTGGACATGTGACCCTGGTAATAAAAAGGGTCCGAGTGCACGTGGCCGTACACAGTTCCACTATCATTCTAACTGTGTCTGTGTGTTCATTATGTGTGCATGATGCTGCCCATGGGCCCTACCACATTACAGTATGCTGTGGACACCGCACACAACCATGTTACCTCTGGCAGTGGGGTAGACTTCGGTTAGGTAACATTGTCTGGGTCATTGTATAAGTACATAAGTAGAGATTGGATCATTAGAGTACTGCAAGGAGAATGTACAGTGAATGTATACGTGCTTGGGGATTGGCTTGTGTGATTGGATAAGTACATATGTTGGTGAAGTCTAACCCCCGAGCAAGAGCTTGGCTGTAATTGGCTGCCCTCCATGTGCTCATGGCAATCAGCCACTTTATGTTTGCTTCATCGTTTACACAGCAGCATTTGATTGGGTAGACAATAACATCTTATCGAAGAAACTGCCCAGCTTGAACATCTGCCCAATATTGCTACAGGCCATCAGATCTCTGTACTCACAAACTTGGGTAAGAGTTAAACTCTCATGTGAATCAGCTACAATTGACTTGGTGGCACTCTGCACGGTGCCACTTTAGAGACTCCAAGGATTGCGAGCAACAAGATCCAGGTGATGCAAAATGAGATGACTTGGTCCTTTTGGACCACACCAAAGTGGATGTATGACATTACCACGCATGCTTTTACATCGCAGTTTTTACAACGCATAGCGCTTTGGGGTGCTGGATAGTGAATAGTTTAATTTACTATTCCAACTCCAGTGTCCCCCGTGGATAGTAGGGAAGGTGTTGGATAGTAAATTAAATCTATTCCCTATCCTAGAGCGCCCCCCAGCGCAATGCGGTGTAATGGTTTGCGTTGTAGAAGTTGCGATGTAAAAGCACTGCGTAGTAAAAGTTGCGTTGTAAAGGATGTTTCCCCACCAACGTCGGCCTGAAAAAGCTTTAACAGCACTCTCACATTAGAACGCTAAAACTAAGCTGGTAGCAAACCCAATTAAATCCAAGATAGTAATCTTTGGACGGCATCCGAAAAAGAAATTGATGAAATGGAGTTTCGGCCCATTAACATTGCACAGTACACAAACATACAACTTTCTTGGAATTTGGTGCAGTGAAACTGGCCACTCACAGTTCACTGTCACAAGCTCTGGCAGAAAGGAAAAATGGTTACCTTTGCCATCTGTAAACTTCATGCTGTTTTAGAAAGCAAAACAACTACGCCCATTCAACGAGTTTTGAGGGCAAAATTATTACCTTCCCTTAATTATGCGATACAGGCGCTTCCAGGCAACTTGACGCAGGACCTTGAAAAGATCCACTGTGCAGCTTATAAAACGTTATTTAGTCTTCCAGCATGCACTAGGAATACTTTCATTCACCTGAAATTTAACCTTAACCGACAATCCCTGGGAAAATTGAGACGCTTGGCAAAATACTTTTACCTTACAACCTTGGACCCAGAGAACTTAATGAAGACTGTTATAAACAAAATTGTCCAACAACCTGGCAACCCGTGGTCAACTGGGCTTCTCCCAGCCAAAGAACAGTTAAAATTAGCCATAGAGAATTGGGATCCCAATATAATCAAGTACACCACAATTAAAACATCATTTAAAAAGCAAGTAAGATCATGCTCTCGTACACTGGACATCAAAGCTATGTCAGCTAGAGGCTTTCACGAGACTAAAAGCTCCCCTCATACATCACATGGCCTTAAACCACATCTCACACAGCTGTTAGGGAGGCAAGCTCTGAACAGGATTCTAGCAGCCAGACTACACTCGCTCCCCCTAACATATCTGTACCCCTCTGTGAACGTAAAGCCAGCCATCACGGAATGCCGCCTCTGCTATTACAAGCTGGAATCGCTTGCTCACATCTTACTATGCTGCCCTGCCCAGTTGCCAGCACGCCGTTCCAAACTAAGGCCCATTCTCATTCAACTAGGGATGCGGACGACAAATTAGGTTGTTCAACAGTTTTCTTTGCAGGACACAGTGAAGCATATGGCCAATTTTGCAAAGTTGATCCATCACGCCCGTCAAGCTCTTATGGACAGGCCAACCTTGGCACCACTTGGGATCTACCCAGCTGAGGGACCCACACAGTTTGTCCCCCACTCAAACTTAGCGTTGGCGCATTAAAAGTAGTTATACTAACTGCATTTTATAAAACACAAACAGTGGCTTTTAAGAATTGTATTTATATTATTCTATTTTAACTAACTCTTCTATATTGATCGTCCTTTTGTTTTGGTTTTCATCAATCACACAAAGTGTCATTATCATTGTCATTGTCATGTGCCAAAAACTGATATTTTTACTTTGCATGGCCCTGTATTGCTACAGCTGCAACACTCCACTGAATGAGCAATAAACATTCATATCCACACAGATATGTAATGTCCACAATCTTTCATGTGTGGAAGTATGGATGAATGTGGGGTCAGTGATTCACCCTACCTTCCATGTTGGCCATGTTGTGGGTCTTGGGTCACAGGGTGACACATTGGTGCTTGCGGCCTGGGTGGTGACAACACTACAACAGAGACACCTACATCAATTGATTCCTCATACAGCCCAGGATAGAATCATGCTCAGAGTTCCAGAGTCACTGTTCACAGGTTCACACAGGACCGGCAAAAGCCAGGCCAGCCCATGCCGCTTATGCTTACAGGGAGGATCGACAATACTTACATGTCCCAGGTCTTTCCTGTAGTGATCTGCTGATCACAGGTCTAGTTGTCAGCATACCACAGCTACTCCCTCACAGCTGGTTTACACCCAAACCACACATATGCAGCACATACATCACAGATCATGTGACCCTGCCAATAAAAAGGGCCAGGCACACATGCTGGAGGCCATTTCCATTCTCTCCCATGACTTGAAGTGCACAGAGCTGGTGGCAGCAGAGGCACTTTGCCCGACACAGGCCTCCCGCCATGTGGTGATGACTTGAGTTCCACTGAGTTAGTGCCACCAGACCTGAGCGGGTGCGCATCCTGCGATGATATGTGGCCTTGATACACCATCCTGGCAATCACAACCCAATTTGAATTTTGAGCTTGGATGGACCGCGTGTATGCCAAAGGCAGCTGGCTGAACAGACATGACTACTCTCACTGTTCAGTAGGATGCGCTGGGGGCCTGTGCCGTGGAATCCAGCAACAGCTGAGGAGGCTGCTTCGGCATGTGGTGGGCTCTCTTGGACACATGCTGGTGGCGGAAGGTGAGCAGAGAGGCTTTTTTTTTGCAGCAGCGGGCAGTCACCTCTGGGTGGTGAGAGGGGATGGGGTGCAGAAGCCTGGGTGCGTTGGGGTGGGGAGACACCTATGGGAGATGGGAGTGGATGGGGTGCAGCAGCCAGGGTGTGCAGTGGTGGGCAGACAACTCTGGGCGGCGGGAGTGGTTGGGGTACAGCAGCCTGGGTGCGCAGGGGCAGGACAGCGATGAAGGCGTGTGCAGTTGTTGGTACTCTACCATTACTGATTCTATACTATGTTTAGATGAGTGAGCTTGAGTGCTGCAGTATGTCCCAGCACATGGTTGGAGACACACCATTGGCAGAAAGATGAGCTGTGAGGGTTTTGTCCACAGTGTCGGCACTCACTCTCCATCTCCATCTATTCCTTTCCCTCTCTCACACTCTTTCTCTCTTTCATTCTCTCTTCCTCTATCTCTCACTCTTTCTCTCTTTCTCTCTCTCTTTCTCCCTCTGTTTCTCTCTTTCTTAATCTCTCTCTTCCTCTCTCTCACCCTTTCACTATTTCTCTCTCTATCTCTCCTTTTATGGGCGCATGATGCACAATCTTATCTTGCTCTTTGTATTGCAGGCTGTGATTCACAGATTGTCGATCCCCCTGACACGGGCCTCCAGCCATGTGGTGATGACTTGAGTTCCACTGAGTTAGTGCCACCAGAGCTGAGTGGGTGTGCAGCCTGCGATGATGCGTGGCCTCGATACACTATCCTGGCTATCAAGACCCGATTTTAATTGTGAGCTCAGATGGACCACGAGTACGCCAAAGGCAGCTGGCTGGTGGCCTGTGCCACGGAATCCAGCGATGGCTGAGAAGATTGCTTTGGCATGTAGTGAGCCCTCTTGGACACTAGCTAGTGGCGGAAGGTGAGCAGAGAGGCTTGTTTGCGGAGGGCGGTGGGAGTGGATGGTCAGCAGCAGCCTGGGTGCGCAGAGGCAGGCATATACCTCTGGGTGGTGGGATTGGATGGGGTGCAGCAGACTGGGTACGAAGGGGTAGGCAGACACCTCTGGGTGGCAGGAGTGAATGAGGTGCAGCAGCCTGGGTGCGCAGGGGCAGGACATCGATGAAGGCATCTGCAGTTATATGTACTCTACCATTACTGATTCTGTAGTAAGTTTCAGATGAGTGAGCTTAAGGGCTGCAGTATGTCCCGGCACATGGTTGGAGACACACCGGTGGCGGAAAGGTGAGCTGTGAGGGTTTTGTGTAATTAAAATGTTTTATATGTAAATCCATGGATGACTGTGACTCTCATTTGTCCAACCTCATATGCATCTTGTTTGTTAAAATTGTGCAGCATCCGCCGATTTGTTATGTTCCAGATTTTGGAAGGTTGCTGTCACATTTGTGGGGGTTCATGGGGGGATGGCGGACAAGGGGGTAGTGGCAGGGGGTGGCAGGTGCTGCTGGGTGTCCGAGCTGCATGATCGTTGGCTCCATTGGATCTGTTGTTGTTCAGGTGTGGCTGTCGGCTGGGCTCCCTTTCATGTTGCAGGTTGTAGCCTGAATTTTTCACCAGGTCAGAGCAGGTGTAAACTTCCAGGAGCTAACACACCTTATTGCCTGTTTTTTATTCTCTTAGTTGATCTTGCTTGTGGTTGACAAAGTTGCGAAGTGGTGTGTTTGCTGCTTTTTGCATAGAAACGCCCATTCTGCATCTCATTAGCGATACTTGCCGGGGTCATCCGTGATAATTTTTTTGACGCTGTTATCACTGGTAAATGGGTGATATGGGCTGTTTGCACCAGCTTGTCAATGGTGCATTAAATTTATCACCATTTAGCTGCGATAAAGTGCTGTTAACTCGGCATGTGTCCTCGATAATATGAACCTTGGTGTTTTTAAGATCTGAGAAGTACTTGAGTAATGCGCTGAGAGCCACGCACCCATCGCGTTCACACTACGGGGCCATGCTGAGAGCCACGAACCCTTCGTATTCACACCAGGGGCCGTGCCGAGAGCCGCGCACCCTTCATGTTCAAACTAGGGGGCTGCTCTAGGGTCATAACTCCAATCTTTTTTCAAAAAATAAAAAGTGTTCACTTTCTTTAATTTACATTTGCCTCGGGGACCCCATCCCCAGAGGCATGCCCACATGTACTTATTTATTTATTTATTTTCCAAAGGGGAGGGGGGCGAGTGGCCGCCCTCAAAGGCCACTAATGGCCCCGGAGACCCCAGTAGGTATAATAATCATATATATACATATATATATATATTCACTGAAAAAACCATAGGTTATAGACCATATATAGTTAGGAATTAGCATTTGAAAAACCTTATTTTACTCACACAAAACCATTGAAATTCCATATATAGTTAGTTGCACTAACTATATATCGCGCACCCGCAATCCACTGCTGATCATGTCACATATTACATCATTCATGACATGGTCAGTGACATCACTGATGACATCACTGATGACATCTCAAATGACATCACTGTGACTGTGTGTTTCTGTAAAGTTTAAATATGTTTTAGATATTGAAGAATGAGTAGATGTATAACTGTCTGGACGAAGGATTTAGTAGGTGCATGACTGAATGTATGAGTGAGTGATTAAATGTGTCTCACTGAGTGCATGGGTTAGTGACTAAACTGTCTTAATTTGTGCATCATTATGTCTGTTGTTCTGTAAACTACTGCATGTGTTGATCAGTAGCTATATGATTAACTATATGGGTTATTGATTGATTGTCCAAGTATTTGTATGGGAGACTGAGTGTGTGTGTGGCTGGCTGGGAGGTGTGTGACAGATCAATGTGTACTTGTATCAATGATTGTATAAGAAAGTAAATATGTGTTACTATATGTTTGAAAATGTAAGGTGCTCTATGTTTAACTGTATAGACAAGAAAATGGAAGTGTGATTGATTCTTTACAGGACTGACTAGGTGTGTGAGTAACTCCATGGATGAGTGGCAGAGTGTGAGTGTCTGTATAGGTGTATGAGTGCATATGATAGTGTTGTAAAGATGAGTGATTGTATGTATGAATGATTGTATGGGTGAATGAGTGAATGTGTGTGTAGACGTAGGAATCAGTGAGTACGTATGTAGTAACTAGTATTGGTGTGTCAATGGTTTCAAAAATTATACTCTGTATTTAACACTGGGTGAAACAGAGGTTATATTAAAATGTGAGGAGATGCATTGTATTGTCACATGAATGATATCATCAGTGATGTGGTCATTGATGTCAAATGAGATGTCATCAGTGATGTCATCAGTGATGTCATTTGAGATGTCATCAGTGATGTCATCAGTGATGTCACTGACCATGTCATGAATGATGTAATATGTGACATGATCAGCAGTGGATTGCGGGTGCGCGATATATAGTTAGTGCAACTAACTATATATGGAATTTCAATGGTTTTGTGTGAGTAAAATAAGGTTTTTCAAATGCTAATTCCTAACTATATATGGTCTATAACCTATGGTTTTTTCAGTGAATTTTCAAGGTTTTGTAAATGCTAATTCCTAACTATATATGGTCTATAACCTATGGTTTTTTCAGTGAATTTCAATGGTTTTTTAATACCAAATATCATAAGCTGTCGAATGTCAAGTACGTGGTAAGTGAAAACATTTTCGTGTTTATGCACACTGATCTGCTTTGAATGGTGCCCCCCCCCCTCATTTCTATTAGGAGTACTCTCTCTTTGCAGATAGTGAAAGGTAGTTAACGCAGGCCTTTGCCCCCGTTGTAATCCGTCGTGCCTGCTTCTCTCTCCATTTGATTGATTGTTATCCAAGTATTTACTGTTTTAGAATTAGTTCTCTTTGGTTCATTCTCTATTTACAAACAAACACAGAGTCGCAATACTCTGTTTAGTCTTTGCAGATAACGAAAAATCGTGTAAAAAAAAAGAAAAAGAATCGAGCAAAATCAGTAGGCCACTAATGGGATCTCTTTTTGACCTCGCTAAAATAGAAACATTAGGAACAACCCCTCATGACAAATACAAAACTAGTGAGATGAACTGAACTCCACACAATGATGGCTGCAAAACAGCTCGGCTCCGCCACCCACCCCGCCCAAAATAACGATAAAGAGCGGCTGCCATGATTGGTTGCGGAATGGCCACAACGGAGCTACGAAATGGTGCTGCTCTCATGCTAACCCCAGCTTCGGTCTGAAACATCCAGAAACACTGTAGACTACCAATTCGATCAGTTCCGGTAGCGCCCCAATGTAACCCGGTAGAGAAGAACTAGCCCTCCCCTCTTTGACTGATGGTTCTTGTTGCCTGTCCCTTCTGTTGTCATTTAACAGAACTATTTAGCCTGCTGAAAGGGGTTGTGTTCCGACCGCTGGTTGGTGGAGACATTTTGACTATATTCTGGACCTGCGTTGTCGCGTAATGCGTCATATGACGCGCCGCGTTAGCGCATCCGGAAGTCATCCGGGGCGCGCAGCGCGTAACGTAAGCATAACAAGTCATGTGACTTGTTAATAAAACTTTTCATTGGTTCATTTTACTTTTCTTATTCTAATGATGAAAGGCTTGGTCATATGACCTAAAAATTACGCTTTTAATTACTTCCGAACATTATTTTCTCTTAAATAGATGTTATAATGTTCCAGGCTAATGTACTTTCCCGGAAATTTTACAACTGTCCTGCAAGTAAAATATATTCTTTTTTCGAGAAAAAGAGCGTTTCTTCGTCCCATGACGGAGCCGTTGAGCAAAAGAGGGTCGACCTGCTGTCTTAGTCGCCGATACGCCTGAATATGAGATTCTTATCGATCACTTTATGTTGCAGGAATAGAAAACACAACAGCCCTTGACCATTTATCTTTACTGCGTTCCTTCGTATTATACCTTTTACCCTTCATGTAATTGGTCTGCTTTATTTCACTTGCCTTTTAATGATTCTAAAACAGTGACTATTATTAAAAACTTTACCAATGTATACACTACTACCATGTTTTCTTTTAAAAACCTTTATTGTGAAAATTTCATTATACAAATACGAGCCTATAACCACGTGGGCCTGCCACGGAGCAAACTGTAATCGTATATGATGAATAGACATTTACACTGTAGAGGAACGTAACGGGCGGGCCATTAGGTTGCAAAAACTAAGGTGTCTAACAGTTACGGAATCGGTGGACGTACATTTTATAATTAAAATACGACAGGGCCAGTTACAATAAAATTATCTAGATATACATTTGCGGGCAAGTACCATGGGTGACGTTAATTCGAATTTTCAACAGTACAGTAATCAATAACACATCAGAACTTAATATCAATAGGGATGTCGAAATATTCAATCAATTCTCGTCCCCGCCCGCCATGTGCTTCAAAACTGCATACGTATCTCGTGATTTCAAGGTTCTGCAACCAGTACACAACAAGGAGTTACGAGTCCCATTCATTCCGGCGCCATTTTGGGCAGGACGGGCAGCTCCAGGATATAGTCAAAATGTCTCTACCAACCATCGACTAGGATGATGTTCATATGCTGTATTTATTAGAGTAACACTCATCTGCCCACATGAAATTAATTTACCACAATCTAAACATGTCATTTTAATCTTTCCAAAGTTCTTCTAAATATTTGGGACCGTTTCCCTTGCCTCTGAAGCTCTCAGTGCCACTTCTTTGATGAATGTACTAGCAGGTCAGGGGTTCTCCTCCAAATCTCTCTTTTATGCAGCACTATAATTAATTGGTGCCACCTCTCCATATGACGATGCATGGTATAGTTACCACAACTATATTTTTTTTCGGTTCCTCTGGAGAGTTCATCGTGGCAGATGAAGCGTGTAACATACCGGGCATTTACCTTTTTTTGCATGTACAGGAAAGGAAAAAAAAATCGAGCGTCCGAGTTCTAAGGTGTCCCAGGAAAATTTTAGTGGACCAGGCCCAAATCCAAAGAACAGGCCGCCATTTTGAGAGTCCTCTTGCAGCCGCCTGTCGCTGTAGCATCAAGAGCAGCCGAAACTCAGCTGACTGGCAACTGAAACGGTAAATGGGCGCCCCACTACATTTCAGCATTGTAGGATGACCACACCAGTACAGCAACTTGCTAGACATCACCTCGGTGCCATCCGGATCTCGGCGCCCCACTGCAGATGAAGTGCCTCTCAACTATGAAACCACCACGGTGACATCCGGATCTTGGCGCGTTGTGCTGCCTTCGGCCTATTCGCACATCGGTCCGCTACTGACGCCATCTCACAGGCTAATGGGGTGACCCACGCCGAGTTTCAGCATTGTAGGATGACCACACCAACTTGCTAGACATCACCTCGGTGCCATCCGAATCTTGGCATCTCAACGCCTAGTGGTATCTTCCATACAGAAAATATTGTTACGCTGCCTTTGGCCCCATTCGCACATCAGTCCGCAACTTAGACATCACCTCGATGCCATCCGGATCTTGGCATCTCAGCGCCTTGTGGTGTCAGTCAGAAAATATTGTTGCGCTGCCTTTGGCCCCATTCGCACATCAGTCCGCTACTGACACCATCTCACAGGCCAATAGGGCGCCCCACGCCGACTTTTACCATTGTACGATGGCCACACCAGTGGCACAACTTGCTAGACATCACCTCGGTGCCATCCGAATCTTGGCATCTCAACGCCTAGTGGTATCTTCCATACAGAAAATCTTGTTACGCTACCTTTGGCCCCATTCGCACATCGGTCCGCAACTTAGACATCACCTCGGTGCCATCCGGATCTTGGCATCTCAGCGCCTTGTGGTGTCTTCTACTCCGAAAATATAGTAGAAAATATTGTTGCGCTGCCTTTGGCCCCATTCACACATCAGTCCGCTACTGACACCATCTCACAGGCCAACAGGGCGCCCCACGTCGACTTTTACCATTGTACGATGACCACACCAGTGCCACAACTTGCTAGACACCACCTCGGTGCCATCCGGATCTTGGCATCTCAGCGCCTTGTGGTGTCTTCAAATCAGAAAATATTGTTGCGCTGCCTTTGGCCCCATTCGCACATCGGTCCGCTACTGACGCCATCTCACAGGCCAACGGGGCGCCCCACGCCGACTTTCAGCATTGTAGGACGGCCACACCAGTGCGGCAACTTACTAGACACCACCTCGGTGCCATCCGGATCTTGGCGCGTTGTGCTGCCTTCGGCCTATTCGCACATCGGTCCGCTACTGACGCAAACTCACAGGCCAACGGGGCGCCCCACGCCGACTTTCAGCATTGTTGGATGGCCACACCAGTGCGGCAACTTACTAGACACCACCTCGGTGCCATCCGGATCTTGGCGCGTTGAGCTGCCTTCGGCCTATTCCCCATCGGTCCGCTACTGACGCCATCTCACAGGCCAACGGGGCGCCCCACGCCGACTTTCAGCATTGTAGGATGGCCACACCAGTGCGGCAACTTACTAGACACCACCTCGGTGCCATCCGGATCTTGGCGCGTTGTGCTGCCTTCGGCCTATTCGCACATCGGTCCGCTACTGACGCAAACTCACAGGCCAACGGGGCGCCCCACGCCGACTTTCAGCATTGTTGGATGGCCACACAAGTGCGGCAACTTACTAGACACCACCTCGGTGCCATCCGGATCTTGGCGCGTTGTGCTGCCTTCGGCCTATTCGCACATCGGTCCGCTACTGACGCAAACTCACAGGCCAACGGGGCGCCCCACGCCGACTTTCAGCATTGTAGGATGGCCACACCAGTGCTGCAACTTGCTGGACACCACCTCGGTGCCATCCGGATCTTGGCGCGTTGTGTTGCCTTCGGCCTATTCGCACATCGGTCCGCTACTGACGCCGCCTCACGTGCCAACGTATTTTCTCCGCATTTTACACCCTATGCCGCATAACAGGTCATGTGACTTGTTTATAAAACTTTTCATTGGTTCATTTTACTTTTGGTTTCCTAATGATGGAAGGCTTGATCATGTGACCTAAAAACAACACTTTTCATAGGATGAAAACTTTTTTTTTTTCCCAAACGATGAAAGCCCCACCTTGTTTCTGGATGTTTCAGACTGAAGCTGGCGTCAGCATGAAAGCACCACCATCTCGTAGCTCAGTCGTGGTCATTCCGCGAGCAATCATGGCAGCCGCTCCCCACCAGAAGCCTGCAGGAGTCGGAGCCCCCAAAACTTTTGATGAATTCTCAAGGCGGAGGGGACGCTTTCGAGAATGGGGTCCAAGACCTAGCAGACAAGCGTCCGATTTCCAAGGTGTCCCAGGGCCATTTCAGTGGACCAGGCCCAAAAAGGAAACAGCCTGCCAATATTTTGAGAGTCCTGTGACAGCCGCCTATCGCTGCACCGCAAGAGTGGGCGCAACTCAGCTGAATTGCGGCTTTTGACACAGTGGACCAAAAACGGACGGAATGGCAACTGAAACGGTAAAGGGGCGCCCCACTACAACAGATGACACTCCACCTGGAGAGGCCCGTTCACGCCGCCTCCCCCGGGGCGCTCCACGCCGTTATTCGGAGCAGCATTGTAGGATACCAAAACCAGTGCGGCAACTTACTGGACATCACCTTGGTGCCATCGTTCTGCTGCCTTGGAACTATTCGCGCAACAGTTTGCTACTGATGACCCACCCCCCGCGACGCCCCATGCCGGTATTTGCTGGGTGGCAACTTACTAGACATCACTTTCGTGTCATCTAGATTTCGGCGCGTTCTGCTGCCTTGGAACTATTCGCACAACAGTTTGCTACTGATGACCCACCCCCCGCGACGCCCCACGCCGGAAATCTGGACGTTGTGCTGCGTTGGGACTATTCGCACAGCCGACCGCTACTTCGTTGTTTTTCCCTAAAAATGTTTATATGTTATTACTATTTTTGTTTTCTTGTATATATTTATAAATTATTAAAGTTTTATAATCTTACTACTTTGTCGGAGTGCTATATATTTTTAATGTGACACATAATTGTAAAAACTTTGATGTACAAACAGTCATCCCTGGAATCTTCCGCTTCAGGCTCGGTCCCCTCCCCAATCACAATACAGGATGGTTTTCAGATAATAGCAACGCTTCTGCTGTGACGGATCTCATCGAGTGTGGGCCGTGATCTACTATAACTCCTTTGAAGAGGGGTGATTCTTTACAGCTGTGGCCATAAACTACATCTGCAGGGCTAGCTGATACCCTAGGACCAACCTGGACAATCGGACACAGAGGAAAAGGAGTGTCAGAGGGTGCGGTAGTGAATAGGGCGAAAGGGAGGTGTCGGGCGGGCACAGGGTGTGATTCTCAGGGAACAGCAGCGCAGATGGGGGAGGTTTATTACCCATGCATAAGACAGAGAGCGGGGGTGACCACTGCCTGGGGGAGATGCTTGCGAGGGTGGGGAGCCATGCTAAGGATCGACAGCGTGCACAGAGTGGGTCTGGTCAAGGCATCTAAAATGGCTGCCGTGCACGACAAAAGTGTGGCATTTGAAAAAAGACAAGATGGCGCAGACAATGTTTTTCAACACTTCCTGATTTCCTTCGAATCGAACGTTAACAGGCGTTGGGGCATATTACCAAAGTTAAGCGATATTTATCCCTAACGATGCTTAGCAACGATTTTTTTACCGTCAGAAATTATCGCAGATAAACCTTGCTATTATCAAGGTTTATCGGAAATACGATAAAAAACGACCGCAATGCATTAATATCGCTGAAAACTCAGCGATATTCATGCATTACCGAGCTAATGCTCTTAGCCATGTTATCCACCTCCCATTGGATAACATGGCTAAGAACTGCTCAGGGCAGGTGGTAGCTTTTGGAGATATTCGCCCTTATCTCGAATATTTCCAAAAGTTAATAATAGGAGATAGCGATGTTAGCGACTGTTTCCAGTCGCTAACATCTTGGCATGCCCACTTTGCATGTCATTAGTGATAAATATCACTCACATGCAAAGTGGGGCCCAAGATGGTCGCTATCTTCTACTAGCCGTCGCTAACTGGTGTTAGCAACAGCTAGGTAATACACATATAATTTTATCTCCGCGAAGCGGAGCGCTGTTACAGATATATATCTTGTTTCTGAACGTTAATTTCTCAAAATGCACTGAAGCACATATATTGAGACATAGCAAAGGCACATCGGGCTACCAGTCCCTACAATTTTGCCAAGTTTCGTGCAAATCCATTCAGCTGTTCGATCCTACCGAGAGACAAGATGGCGGCCGCTACGGACTGTTTGGAATGTTTACAGACACCGGAGAGCCAATCAGCTTCGCTTCGCAAAGCTCCGTAACGCGAAAAGTACGCGAAGCGGTGCGCTGTTACAGATATATACCTTTTTTTGAACGTTAATTTCTCAAAATCCACTGGAGCACATATATTGAGATCTAGCAAAGGCACATCGGGCTACCAGTCCCTACAATTTTGCCAAGTTTCGTGCAAATCCATTCAGCTGTTCGATTATTATTATTTGTATTTTTTTTTGCCCCGCGGGGCCCTTTTAAAACCTCCACATCAAACCTAGGGGGTGAGCGACAATGTACTATGCCCCCTTATGGTCATTTGCCCCTTCGCTTTGGCCTCCTCTTGTCTCTCGATCCTACCGAGAGACAAGATGGCGGCCGCTACGGACTGTTTGGAATGTTGACAGACGCCGGAGAACCAATCAGCTTCGCTTCACAAAGCTCCGTTGCGCGAAAAGTACGCGTAGCGGAGCGCTGCCCGGTCCGCTGTTACAGATATATATCTTTTTTTAAACGTTAATTTCTCAAAATCCACTGTAGCACATATATTGAGACCTACAAAAGGCACATCGGGCTACCAGTCCCTACAATTTTGCCAAGTTTCGTGCAAATCCATTCAGCCGTTCGGGCTAAAAGTGAGGCCAACCGCCCTATGGAAAACTCAATGTTAAAAACACGTTTTGGGACCCCCCTTTTTTCTCGGCCCCCCCTTGACGAACCCCCCCCAAATTTTCAAGGGCTACTCAGAAACAAAATGTGCCATTTTCCTGAAAATTTCAGCCAATTCCGTCCACAAACGCCAAAGTTATTAGACATAGAATTTTCAAAAATCCCATAGAGAAAAAATCCTAACTATATATACCTACTGGCGACCGCCAGTAGGTAATATATATATCCAAACGAAAGAGGAAAGAGAAAGGCCACAACTGGGGAAAATTTCGGAAGCGCTTTAATGTGCTGCACAAAAAGAGTTGATTTCTCTCACCTTCTATGGCGGATGCATTTCGGCGTGGTCTGCCTCTTCAGCGCCAGGTGCAAGTGCTTATGGAAACGGGCCTGAGTCAAGGTTTAAATGTCCTGCCCTCTCCTCATTCAAAGACCGCAGCTCCTACCACACTGATGTCATCCCAACACATATGCCTCCTGTAGTTCGCTTGGTAGTCAGCGCCTACAAGTCCCAGCATGCAGTAGCAAACTCCGGTAGGTATTGCGGGGGAAGAAGAATTATGCTCCAAAGTCTGTGAACAGCCACAATGTCCTAGAGCACTCTTGAGCAGCGTCAGTGGGTACTACTGGCAGTCGTCAGTGGGTAGTTGTAGTTAGAAAGAACCTAGTTTTGATAGGAAAAGCATTTTTTGATTTGCTAATAACTTTGGCGTTGTTTGATGAATCTTCGTGAAAGTTTCGCAAAGAAAGGTCTATCCAGGTCAGCTCATATCCTCAAAGTTTGGGTGTGATTCGTCAAGCCGGGGCTGAGAAAAAAGGGTGTCCCAAAAACACCCTGACCCCTAGGCCTGCTTAGAGGGTCCTACAAGGAACTCCCAATTGTTTTTTTAAACGTACAAATGCGCAGTGTGTGCCCAAATCCAGATGACATTATTTTAAACAAATTAAGCGGGGGTTCCGCCACTTTATTGTAATGAGCCCCCAGGTGGACCAGGTCCCTGGGGCAATCGTATAATTATACTGCCACCTCATAGGGGCTATGTAACTAGAGGGAGGGGAGTCATGTAGCCCCCCTCCTGGAGTGCTTGATGGCCCTGGGGACTGTCACCATGCAGGGCTGGGTCCTGCAATGGACTGGTGTGTCCACCCCCGGGACATTGCTGTTTGCTATGAAAGGGCGGGAGCATTGCTTCCACCTTGTGATAGCAAACCCTGGTTTGCTTTGTAGAAGCGAGAGGAGGAAACCTCCTCTCGCTTCAAAAAAATAAAGGAGAATTGCTTTTGGGCAAGGGGAGCTGAATGTTAGCAGGTCCCGTTGCCCAAAAGGAATGCTGGCTCCCACAGGAGGCAGGAAGCCGGAGGGACTGGGGCCAGAAGTGGCCTGGGAGGGGGTCCACGTAGCCCGCCTCCCCATGGGAGAAAAAAATTTGTAGGTGTGGGCATGCCTCGAGGGATGGGGTCCCGGGGTGAATGTAAATTAATGAAAGTGAATGCTTTTTTTTTATAAAAAAGTTTGGAGTTGTGATCCTAGAGGGGGCCCCTAGTGTGAACACAAAGTGTGCGCTGCTCTCAGTGCAGCCCCCTGGCGTGAATACGAGGGGTGCGCGTTTCTTAGAGTGGCCCCATCATTTGAACGCGATGGGTGTGCGGTACATCTCAGGTCTTTAAAACACAGAGGGGCATATTCTCAAGGACACATCGCCGAGTTAACGGCACTTTATCGCAGCCAAAATGGAGATACATTTAACACATCATTCACAATCTTGTGCAAACACAGCCCATATCACCAGTTTACCAGCGATAGCAGCCTCAAAAAGCATTGTCACGGATGAACCTGGCAAATATCGCTAATGAGTTGCAGAGTAGGCGTTCCCATGCAAAAAGCAGCGAACACACCACTTCGCAATTTTCTCAACCACCGGCAAGATCAGCGAAGAGAATAGAAAACAGGCGATAAGGTGCGTTAGCACCAGGAAGTGTACACCTGCTCTGACTTGGTGTAAAGTCGGACTACAACCTGCAACATCAAAGGGAGCCCAGCCCACAGCCACACCTGAACGACAACAGATGCAATGGAGCCAACGATCATGCAACCCCCCCACCACCAGCCCCTTGTCCGCAATCCCCCAACAAACACGTGACAGCAACCTTACAAAATCAGGAATGTAACAAAATGACTGATGCGGCACAGTTATAATACGAAAATGCATGTGAGGTTGGACAAATGACATATAAAACATTTAATTAAACAAATCATCAACATAAAAGTAGGTACAGCCATGGCGTATCATCCCTCGACAATCTGTGAATCACAGTCTGCAAGACAAAAAGCAAGATAAGATTGTGCATCATGCGCCCATCAAAGGGGAGAGAGAGAGAGAGAAAGAGAGAAAGAGTGAGAAGGAGGAAGAGAGAGACAAAGAAAGAAAGAGAGTGAGAGAGAGAGGAAGACAGAGAAAGAGAAAGAGAGTGAGAGCGAGAGGAAGAGAGAGAGAGAAAGAGAGAAAGAGTGAGAGAAGAAGAGAGAGTGAAAGAGAGAAACAGTGTGAGAGAAAGGAAGAGAGAAAGAGTGAGAGTGAGAGGAAGAGAGAGAGAAAGAGTGTGACAGAGAGAAAGAAAGAGATAGAGAGGGCGAGCAGACACTGTGGGCAAAACCCTCACAGCTCACCTTTCCACCACCTGTGTCTCTCCAACCGCGTGCCGGGACATGGTGCAGACCTCAAGCTCCCTCATCTGAAACATAGTACAGAATCAGTAATGGCAGAGTACATATAACTGTACACGCCTAAATCGCTGTCCTGCCACTGTTCACCCAGGTTGCTGTACCCCATCCACTCCAGCCACCCAGAGGTGTCTGCCCATCGCCCCATACCCAGGCTGCTGCACAACATCCATCACACTGCCCAGAGGTGTCTACCCACTCTGTGTACCCAGGCTGCTGCACATTATTCACTCCCACCGCCCAGAGACGACTGCCCACCGCTATGCTACGCAAACAAGCCTCTCTGCTCACCTTCTGCCACTGGTGTGTGTCCAAGAGGGCCTACCACGTGCCGAAGCAACCTCCTCCGCTGGTAGCGTACACACGGTCCAGCCGAGCTCACATTCAAATCGGGTCTTGATTGCCAGGATTGTGTATCAAGGCCACGCATCATCGCAGGCTGCACACCCGCTCAGCTCTAGTAGCACTAACTCAGTGGAACTCAATTATTCTCCACGTGGTGGGAGGCCCATGTCGAGGGGGGTGACAAAAAGCAAGATATGATTGTGCGCCATATGGCCATCAAAGGGGAGAGAGGGGGAGAAAGATAAAAAAAGAGAGGAAGAGAGTGAGAAAGAAAGATGGAGTGAGAGAAGAAGACTGAGAGAAAGAGTGAAAGAGAGAGGAAGAGAGAAAAAGAGTGAGAGAGAGAAGAAGAGAGGGAGGAAGAGAGGAACAGTGTGGGAGATGAAGAGAGAGAGAACGATTTAGAGATAGAGGAAGAGAGAGAGAAAAAGAGAAAGAGTGTGAGAGACAGAAAGGAAGAGATGGAGAGGGAGTGTGAGTGGCAACACTGCATACAAAACCCTCAGAGCTCACCTTTCCACCACTGATGTGTCTGTAACCACATGCCGGGATATGGTGCAGCCCTCAAGCGCACTCACCTGAAACATAATATAGAATCAGTAATGGCAGAGTACATACAACAGCACACACTTAAATCACTGTCCCACCCCTGCGCACCCAGGCTGCTGCACCCCATCCACTCCCCCCGCCCAAAGGTGTCTGCCTGCCCCTGCACACCTAGGCTGCTGCACATCATCCACTCCCACAGCCCAGAGGTGACTGCCTGCCGCTGCACAAGCAAGCCTCTCTGCTCACCTTCAGGCACCGGCGTGTGTCGAAGAGGGCTCACCACGTGCCTTAGCAACCTCCTCAGCCGTGGCAAACACGTGGTCCAGGCAAACTCACAATTCAAATCGGGTCTTGATTGCCAGGATGGTGTATAGAGGCCACGCATCATCGCAGGCTGCACACCTGCTTGGCTCTGGTGGCACTAACTGAGGGGAACTCAAGTCATCGCCACGTGGCGGGAAGCCCATATAGGGGGGTCATCAATCTTTGAATCACTGCCTGCAAGACAAAAAGCAAGATACGATTGTGCATCATGCGCCCATCAAAGGAGAGAGAGAGACAGAAAGAAAGAGTGAGATAGGAAGACAGAGAGAAAGAGTGAGAGAGAGAGGGAGAGAGAGAGAAAAAGAGAAACAGTGTGAGAGAGAGGAAGAGAGAGAGAAAGAGAGAAAGAGTGAGAGAGAGAGAGAGGAAGAGAGAGAAGGAGAGAAACAGTGTGAGAGAGAGAAAGGAAGAGATGGACAGGGAGAGTGAGTGCCGACAATGCAGACAAAATCCTCACAGCTCACCTTTCCACCACTGGTGTGTCTCCAATCATGCGCCGGGACATACTGCAGCTCTCAAGCTTACTCATTTGAAACATAGTATAGAATCAATAATGGTAGAGAACATAGAACTGCACACGCCTAAATTTCTGTGTCGCCACTGCGCACTCAGGCTGCTGCACCCCATCCACTCCTGCCGCCCAGAGGTGTCTTCCCGCCCTGCGCACCCAGGCTGCTGCACACCATCCACCCCCACCACCCAGAGGTGACTTCCCGCCGCTGCGCAAACAACCCTCCATGCTCACCTTCCGCTACCGGCGTGTGTCCAAGAGGGTCCACCTTGCGCTGAAGCAACCTCCTCAGCCATGAGGTACACGCGGTCCAGCCGAGCTCAAAATTTAAATTGTGCCCTGATTGCCAGGATGGTTTATTGAGGCCATGCATCATCACAGGCTGCAAACCCGCTCTGCTCTGGTGGCACTAACTCAATGGAACTCAATTCATTGTCACGTGGCGGGAGCCCCGTGGCAGGCAAAGTGCCTCGGCTGCCACCAACTTTGTGTACTTCAAGTCATGCGAAAGAAAGCAAATGGCCTCCAGCACGTGAACATGGCCCTTTTTATTGGCATGGTCACATCTTCTGTGATGTCTGTGCTGCATGGGTATGGTGTGGGTATAAACCAGCCATGAGGGAGTGGCTTTGGCATGCTAACAACTAGCCCTGTGATCAGCAGATCACTACAGGGAAGACCTGGGACATTTAGCATTGTTTTTCCTCCCTGTAAGCGTTAGTGGAGTGGGCTGGCCTGCATGAGGCTGTAAACAATGAATCTGGAGCTATGGGTGTGGTTTTGTCCTGGGCTTATGAGGAGTTAACTGATGTGGGTGTCTCTGTTTTAGTGTTGCCACCACACAGGCCACATGTGCCAATTTGTCGCCCTGTGACCCAAGTCCCACAACATAGCCAACATGAAAGGTAGGGGGAATCACTGACCCTACATTCATCCATACTTCCACACATGAAAGATCGTGCACATGACATATCTGTGTGGATATGAATGTTTATTGCACATTCAGTGGAGTATTGCAGCTGTATACAAGGCCATGCAAAGCCCAAACTTCGGTTTTTGGCACATGGAGGGCAGCCAATTAGAGCCAAGCTCATGCTCAGGAGTTAGGCTCCACCAACATATGTACTTATCCAATCACTCCGCCAATCCCCAAGCACTTATAAATTCTGTATACACTCTACCTGCAGTACTCTAATGATCCAGTCTCTACCTATGTAGTTATACATTGACAATGACAAAGTTACATAACCAATGTTTTCCCCACTGCCAGAGCTAACATGGTTGTGTGCGCTGTCCACAGCAAAATGTAATGTGGTAGGGCCCAGGGGCAGCATCATGCATACATAATGAGCACAAAGACACAGTTAGATAGTTAGTGGAACTGGGTATGGGTACGTGCGCTCTGCCCCTTTTTTATTACCAGGGTCACATGTCCAGTGAGATCTGTGCCTGGTGCGTGTGGGGTGAGTGTAATCCAGCCCTCAGGGAATGGTTGGTGCTGGCAACAAGAACAGTAATTATCGGATCACACACAGGTGTTCAAACATAAAGGGTCTAGGACTTAAGCTGCACGAAGGTAGGGACACCAGATGTGAAATAATACACAAAAGATTCTTTTGTAAAGGGTCCATGACTTGTGGTCCACTGAGGTAGGGCATCAGAAGCATTCAGCGTTTGCACAGCCAGTGATGATGCGTGGTCCAAGAGGGCCGCACTGGAAGCAATGTCTGTTGCCCACTGGACTGCGTCACAACTCCCTCTGAATTGTGAGCACTGCTGTCCATAGTGTAGATAGAAGGCAGTAGTCAATCCATGAAGCAAGGTTAACAGAACAACGCTTTTGGGACCCGGAGAGACACACGATCCTTGCTTCTACAGATTGACGGTGCATCACAGTACTTGAGAAAATGGGTCTGATTCGGCGACCAAAATAGATATTATTAAACAAACCGTGATTCATTGGATGAATTGAAAAGAACCTAGTGGCAAATTAATACTTATTATGAGACACCTGATTGTGAACATAGAATACATCTATACAGTTGAAGTGAGCCTTGAGGAAGCCAAGGAGGGCAAAATGCGTATTGGCTGCCATTTGTGTATGAAATAATAAGTGATAAGGGAACATTTCTTCAGCGGCGGATCTTTTATTGTAGACTGTGTGGTCAGACAGCATACATGGGATTTGACTTATGAACTTGGACATTTTTGTAAATAGTGTGTAATGCACTAAGGAGTATAACAACTATATTTTGGTGAACTGTAGTGTTTTTGATATAAAGTGGTATCTAGACTATGGCTGTAAATCTTGTACTAGAATATTCAAGGTGGGTGAGTATTTGGCACCGTGGGAGCACCCAATACAAAATGAAATTATATTGATCTTATGTGGTTTATACTATCAATGAACACTTGTTGATGTGCAGGTCGAAAAAGCATATCCACCAATTGTTTCTGATATATTGAATGAACACATCATGGTGGAAACAACTGATAGAAGGGTAGGTGTCCCCCATTGGTTATACAACATACAGCTCCAGATGGAGGGGGACATACCCAGGAAAGTGAAGGGTCTCTATTGGGAGAACCTGACATAGGGATACAATATAGTTCTGGCTGAAATAGATTGTCCACCTTTGTCTGTTATGGACTCACCAAAAGGGCAAGATATAATAGTTACCGCCTTTTCCAACCTCGTTCCAGAGTCACTTTAACATACATACCCACTGGAGTGGGTGGTAGCACTAGCGCCCGCACTTTATTGCTATCATGTAGGGGTGGGATGCTGAGTCACCTCACTATGAAATCCAAGGTAAAAACCACCACTGAGGCAGTACTCAATAAAACATGACGCAAAGGAGGAAGCCAGGGAGATCTTAGATCAATATGAATGCCAAGGTGTAATTGAAAATTGCATCTCTTCCATGAATAATCCTTTGTTCACCATAATGAAACCTGACAATACATACCGTCTAGTTTTAGACTACGGGCATTTGAACACATGCACGAAAACATTTGCAGTGCAAAATGCACTCACTGCCAATTAATGAATAACATTGTGTGAAAAATATACAACACAACACTATATATCTCAAATGAATTATTTTGCCAAAATATAGTGCCTGAAAGTAGATATTTGAGGGCAGTTTTATCGCTCGGCTATCACAGCCAATTCAGCAGACTGCCCTGAGAATATAAGAATAGCCCAGGGTTGTTCTCAGCAGGAGCGTCAGAGTCACTTCAAAATTGTGATGAGGAGGCATTGTCTGGCAGATGATGAATTATTGAATCACTTAACAACATATTTCTGGGGTTCACCACTGTGGGCTACATATTTAACTTTAGAAATCAGAAATTGTCCATCTCAATGTCCTATTTTTGGGATATGAGTTATCAAGTGCTGAAGCTATTGGATCTGAGCTCTCGTCGTGTAATCATGAGCCTACTTAATGCATCGTTAGTTGAGACTTATGTCCCACAGGAATGGAAACACGCAATGGTTGTTCCCCTCCTAAAAAAGGTTGGGGCAGACGTTTCCAACCTGTCTAATTTTAGACCTATTTCCCTGTTGCCTATGTTTTCTAAAATCCTGGAAAGGCCCGTTAATATCCAGTTAAGTCATTTTGTTGAGAGTTTAGGGTTTCTCCATCCATCCCAGTCAGGTTTCCGAGCGCACTATTCCACCGAGACCACGCTCCTTGGAGTGACGGAGAGTTTGCGGCACGGTATCGATCGCGGCGAAACATCTGCACTCATCCTTTTGGATCTGAGTGCTGCGTTCGATACCGTGTCCCATTCTATTCTTTTGGTAACCCTCCTCTCCCTGGGTGTGGATGGTCGGGCGCTGGCCTGGATCGCCTCCTTTTTAAGCGGGCGTACATTCCAGATCTTTTCTGCGAAAGCTGCATCTGCAGTTTGTTCATCGGCGTACGGCGTACCCCAGGGGTCCATACTTAGTCCTCTTTTATTTAACATCTACCTTGGACCCCTGGCCACTATTGTGGAGGACGCTGGGCTGACGCTATTTTCCTACGCCGAGGATACTCAAATTGTTTTCTCTCTCTCTAATAGTGACTGTAATAAGACTTCTGCTTTGAAGCTTGGCCTGTCTCGTGTGGCTGAGTGGATGCAGAGCAATCTCCTTAAACTCAATGGGGACAAGACCGAGGTGGTGATACTGGGAAAGAATAAAGATCTTTGGGGTCCCCAGCATTGGCCCAGTGACATGGGGCCTACTCCCCAGCCTGTAGTCGTAGTTCGTAAACTCGGCTTTCTCATTGATGACAAGCTCTCAATGAGGCAGCAGGCCACTAAGGTGGCCTCCATCTGTTTTGCCACTCTGAGATGGCTCAAAAAAAATTTGTGGATGCTGCCCCCTTCTACTCAAAGAACTGTAGTCCAGGCGTTGGTGGTATCTCGCCTGGACTATGGAAATGTTCTTTATCTCGGAGCTGATTCTTCAACTATTAACAAATTGCAAGTTGTACAAAACGCGGCTGCTCAACTTCTCCGCAACGTTCTGAGTAGAACATTGGCCTCACATGCACTGCGTGACTTGCATTGGCTCAGGATCCCAAACCGTGTCAAGTTTAAAGCCATGTGTCATCTTTTTAATATTAGACAAGGCTCGGCCCCAAAATATCTACAGAGCCTAGTACAACAGTATAGGCCAAGCCGCACTTTGAGATCTTCAACGAATGGTGATTTCACTATTCCAAGATTTAAACTTGTATAGATGGGTGGTCGGTCCTTTTCCTACCTTGGCCCAAAATTTTGGAATGCCTTACCCACGGTTTTAAAATCTGAAACAAATTTGTTTAGTTTCCGTAAAGGACTCAAAACTCTGCTCTTCAATCAATGAGATGTTGCTATCAGCTAGCTTCAGTATGCCTATCCTTTTTCCTTCTTGAGTCTGTCCCTGGCGCCGGGAAACCCACTGCGGGTAGCTGTTGCGCGTTACAAATTTAAATAAATAATAAATAAATAAAAAAAATAAGTGAAGGAAAAAGTCTAGCAGCCATGGTTTTAGAAAAATATGTGCTGCTCCGTCCTCCAAAGACTCCAAAATATTTACAATCTATTTTAGGATTTAACGTTTTTACAGAAAATACAATTTGGATTATGCTGAAAAACTAAAACATTTCTACGACCTAATCAGACCTGATTTTTCAGTTCTATATTGGACACAGGAACACACAGAAATTATTTGTTCCGTACAAGCTGACATGATAGCTTTCAAACACTTACACACATGTGCAAACACTACAAATTTAGTGATCCGTGTAGTCGCGGGTCAATCAGGGTACACATACCTAACCTTCAATGAAGGCAAAACTGTACTTATTGCATACAACTCATATTTCTGCACAAACTCTGCAATGTATTTTGCATATACAGAAAAAAAAATGACAGCAGTACAGACTGCTGTAGCGAGAGAAAGAACACTAGCTTAGAGGAAATGCATAATTGGCTTGACTCCAGTACCACCCTTTAAGGCTGTTAAAAAAGCAAGTATTCTAAACACAAAAGCACTACATCTACAATGGATACAATGGGCTAATTCTCTCAGTGCAACAGATGTAGAATACACATGTAATTCTAAATTAAAATACAAGCATTCCTACAGTACGAACAAGAATATCCTCCCCTGAATTTAATAATGCATCGCGATCAGTATGCCCAGCCTGCCATAGGAAGAAAACAACAATGCAGCTCAGCATTTGGAATTTTGAAGGGACGTATGCAGGATGGCAAGTTTCATCCTAGAAATACAAAGACTCATATATCTTCAGTTCTGGGGACAGAATGTGTTTAGAGATTTGAAAGCTAGCACAATAAAGCAAACGTTGCTGTGGAACTAGTGACAGAGTTGAAAAAGGCTCATGTAATTGACAAATTGAGTCAGCAGTATGTAGGCATGCACATTGAGGGGAATTCTCTGGCTGAGAAACCTGCCAAGGCAACAGTGCAAACTGATGCCGTTGCTGCAATCACTTGTACAAGAATAGACAGCCAGATAATGATCGATGTGAACACTAGGCACAACAATTGCTCAGTCTTGCCAAAAGGTTTTCCCCTCAAGTACTCCTGTTAGTTAGATGCACAAAACATTCCATATGCTCAAATTGCAGGAATGGGGGATAGAGTAGTACCAAACATGGATCACAGATTAGGTTTAATTCTAGCTGCACATGAGGGTCTGGGTTCATAGACATGCAGGTATTGTTGTGACTGTTTCACTACTAAAACAACTCCACTGGTGGCCAGGTCTTATGAAACAGACTAAGGGCTTTGTCCTTAACTGCAATAGCTGTCAGCAGATGAAGGGTTCCGCCATAGCAAGTCCACCACAAACAACATTACTGATTTCAGACAGACCACTTGCATGTGTCTGTTTGGACCACTGAGGCCCTTTACAATGTAGCGGAGCTTGGAAGTATATCTTGGTGGCAGCAGATTCATGCTCTAGATTCCTGTGGGTTTGGTCTCATTGTTCGGCTGACTCTCAAGCTATTATACAGGATTAGCGAGTATTCATAGGGACATTTCATTCTAACCATGGCCCTACTTTCAGCTCTCGGGCTTACAAAGAAGCTGTAGGAAGTTTGGGTGTTGCATTGCTGTACTCCTCTCCATATCATCCAGTGGGAAATTACATTTTGGATAGTAAAAAACATGACTTAAAGCAATCCTTAATAGCTAGGGTCTTAATCTCGGTTGTCAGTTGGGTCAATTACCTATATGGGACCCAGAGGGCTCTCACTAATATGCCAAGAAGATCTTTAGGGGGTCTTACTCTATATGAAGTCCCGTTTGGGACTAGAATGTGGGTACAGTACCTCGATTGTAGCAGCACAGTGGCGGATTAAAAAACATTTGACATCAATTATCATTTGGCTGTTTTACAGGAACTCAATGAATTCCGAACATTACAAAGCAACGTCCAAGTAAAACGCACCCCCACTGGGGAAGTGAAAGCTGTTCCGGCAAGACCTGCCTGGGTCCCAAATATTGGGGACCTGGTCATAGAAATGATCGTGGACAAAAAATAATTTGGGCCATTTTACAAAGCACCCGTACCTTCTCCTAGCAGTTAAAGGAATAAGAGCAATACTTTTACCTCCCTTGCCGGCCAAAGAAAAAGAAGAGATTTGCCTCAATGTATCTGATCAAACAACACTAAATGGACAATACTCAGGGGTCGATTTCGATTCGGGAAAGGAAACCGTCCTACGATTCGTATTTGTAGCCGATCCGTACGAATCGTACAAAGACGTCCAAATTGCGTAGAACGATCCGTATACAAAGATTCCGTCCGAATGTTTACAAACCGTACAAAAAACTGGTGAAGAACCGTACAATACGGACTCGGCTAGTGAACCGTATGACCCGCCAAGTACGATCCGGACCGGAGACCATGAACGCCATTCGTACGGGAAAACTCCGTCCCGTATGAACAGCGATTTGTATGGAAAACATCGCGTATGAGCGAGCCACACAATCTAATAAAGAAACTAACCCCCCTGAACGAAGCGCACGCGTACCCGCAAATACGTCGCGTATGAGAAAGCTAAACAAGAAAGTACGAGATGAACCCCCCTCAACGAAGCGCACGCGTACCCCATAAATACGTCGCGAATGAGAAAGCTAGACAAGAAAGTACGAGACAAACCCCCATCAACGAAGAGCACACGTCTCCCGTAAATACGTCGGGTATCAGAGAGCTACAAAATAAAGTATGAAACAAACCCCCCCTCAAAAAAACACACGCGTACCCCTAAAACAGCACAAGGAGTGTACAAACCATTGCAAAGCAATGTCCTGGCCAAATCCAAAGTGGCAAACAGAGGGCCCAACTCAGACCCACCCCTTATAACACACCCACCAAAAAATTCAAACTAAGCCACTCCCACAAATGGACCAATAAAAAGGGCCCACACACACACACCTGCATCCTTTTCAACATACACATTTGCCTACAGAGACTGACAACACACCAACAACTGCACACATCCACCTTCACACATACCCACAATCATATTCAGACCCACACACCCCCTTGGAATTCAAACTCACAACCCCCCATCCATACACACCCTCACCCCCCCAATCACATTCACCCTACCAAAGAATCCAAAGTTCACAAACCAGGAGATGGAGATCCTTGCAGATGAAGTCATCAGAGTAGTGCCACAGCTGTTTGGCGCATTGGTCAGACAGACCAGTATGGCTGAGAAAACCCGGCTGTGGGAGAGGATCGTCAATAGGGTCAATCCTGTTGCACCCATCAGGCACACCAAGAGGGATTGCCAGGCTAGGTGGTACGATCTGCGGAGGATGGTCAAATGCAAGATGGATGAGGACTACGCCAATAGCTACCACACTGGAGGTGGTGGTCCCCGCAGCCCAGTACAGTTCCAGCCCTGGGAGGAGAAGGTCATGGCCCTGCTACCACCTGTGGGAGTACATGGAATTGATGGAGTCGTGGAGCCTGGTGAGTATACAAACAACTCATGTCACATGGGGGACTCCCAGCATTTGCCAGACATAAGAGGGGTGGGTGCACAGGACTCCCAGCAGTATCCAGACATAGGAGGGGTGGGTGGATATGACTCCCAGCATAGGCCAACAGTATGGGGGTGAGTGGATATGACTCCCAGCAGTGCCCAGACATAGGAGGGGGGTGTGGATATGACTCCCAGCAGTGCCCAGACATAGGCGGGGTGGGTGCACAGGAGTCCCAGCAGTACCCAGACATAGGAGGGGTGGGTGCACAGGACTCCCAGCAGTACCCAGACATAGGAGGGGTGGGTACACAGGACTCCCAGCAGTGCCCAGACATAGGAGGGGTAGCTGGATATGACTCCCAGCATAGGCCAACAGTATGGGGGTGGGTGGATATGACTCCCATCAGTGCCCAGACATAGGAGGGGTTTGTGCACAGGACTCCCAGCAGTGCCTAGACATAGGAGGTGGGTGTGGATATGACTCCCAGCAGTGCCCAGACATAGAAGGCGTGGGTGCACAAGACTCCAAGCAGTGCCCAGACATAGGAGGGGGGGTGGATATGACTCCCAGCAGTGCCCAGACATAGGAGGGGTGGGTGCACAGGAGTCCCAGCAGTGTCCAGGCATAGGAGGGGTGAGTACACAGGACTCCCAGCAGTGCCCAGACATTGGAGAGGGTGTGGATATGACTCCCAGCAGTGCCCAGACATAAGAGGGGTGGCTGGATATGACTCCCAGCAGAGGCCAACAGTATGGGGGTGGGTGGATACGACTTCCAGCAGTGTCCAGACATAGGAGTGGTGGGTGCACAGGACTCTCAGCAGTGCTCAGACATAGGAGGGGTGTGTGGATATGACTCCCAGCAGTGCCCCGACATAGGAGGGTTGGTGTGGATATGACTCCCAGCAGTGCCCAGACATAGGAGGTGGGTGTGGATATGACTCCCAGCAGTGCCCAGACATAGGAGGTGGGTGTGGATTTGACTCCCAGCAGTGCCCAGACATAGGAGGTGGGTGTGGATATGACTCCCAGCAGTGCCCAGACATAGGAGGGGGTGTAGACATGACTCCCAGCAGTGCCCAGACATAGGAGGGGGTGTGGATATGACTCTCAGCAGTGCCCAGACATAGGAGGGGGTGTTGATATGACTCCCAGCAGTGCCCAGACATAGGAGGAGTGGCTGGATATGACTCACAGCATAGGCCAACAGTATGGGGGTGGGTGGATATGACTTCTAGCAGTGCCCAGACATAGGAGGGTGTGTGTGGATGACTCCCAGCAGTACCCAGACATAGGAGGGGTGGCTGTATATGACTCCCAGTATAGGCCAACATTATGGGAGTGGGTGGATATGACTCCCAGCAGTGGTCAACAGCATGGGGGTGGGTGCAAGGCTTAGGGCCAGAGGTTGCAAGGGGGATGGTGAAGAAGGTTAAACTTTGGACAACACTATCACCACTACTGTGAACGCACAAGCCCAATTGCAATCATCCCATACGGTCCAGGTACACACCCATGGACCATGCTCAATGTACAGGGAGTGAGAAAGTACTGACAACATAGCTGACACTGGCCAATGGTGTATGCCGCATAAGGTCATCCTGTGACCAGTGCAAACACTAACATCAGGACAACAAGGTCAGATAACTTAACCCGGAACTCACAACCACGTTCATGGTAGCATGCTCCATGGGGGGACAGCCACACCATGAGTGAGGCCCAGTTCCAACGCACACTCAAACTACCAGCACAGCCTGTTACACACACCCCTTACATAAACATAGCCAGCTGGGACAGGCAAAGGATTGGCCTACTGTCACAACTGTCATGTAACACTACAAATGTCGATCTGATTAAGAATTTAAGCAAAAAATGTACAGGCCTGATTCACAGGTCACGAGCACTTATACCATGATTTCCGTTGCTACACCTTACTGATGCAGACGCACACATATTACTGCAATGGTGCTTGGTGTTGACAAGGTGATGCACCTGGGAGATGTGACATGTCCCAAAGCCCTGCAGCAGAAGTATGTGGACTGAACACGGTGTGGTCGTGTTGTGGTGTGCGGTGGCAGCCCATCACGGCACAGCAACACCTCCCAAAAGTGGCTGATTGAAATCTTAAAATTTTCACTCATCCACTTTTATGCACATGCTGCCTCAAAAAACTGTGCCTGTCTGAAGCTGACTTAAGGATTGACACAGTATTGTGCAGATAGGGTCGCACAGAGCATTGTTGGATCTGTGTTGCACCAGCGACACCACTCAAGCAATGTGTCACTTCCATGACATAGATGCAGGAAGCAGCTGTACTGTTACCACACTATGGTGATCCACAGTGTTCAAGTGGCATAGGTGTGGTGCACAATGACTTCCAAATCACTGGTGATATGCCTGGCTGTGCCCTTCATTGTAAATAGACCCTCACATTAAAATGTGTACTCAACATAGATCAATCTGACACCACAAGTGAACAGTGTGAAAAATCCAAAGCTGATGTAACAGTGATAACGACAATGTATATTTAATTATTTTTTGCTTTAAATGGCATTAACATTGTCTGTCTCTCACACCCACAGGGCAACGTGCACAATCTACCCCCAACCAGGGGGGAGAAGGATCACAGTCGCAGGCTCCACAGGTCCCTGATCCCACCAACAGTGACGCCTCTCATCACTCCATGGATGACACAGACCAACCTGGCACCTCTGGATCTCAAACCCATGCAGCAGCTGGATCAGGGACATCTGTGCCAACCATCACACCCATTCCTGCCACATCCCAGCAGACAGCTCGGAGCCCTGCCCACAATACACAACTGATCCAGTCTGACAATGAGGGACAAGGTTTGTCGGACACCCAGGAGGAGGCAGACAACCCCCCACTGTCAACCCTCAGGGGTCCCGTAGACCCGATGTGCCCACAACAGCAGGCTCATGTGGGCAAAAGTAGTGGGAGTGGCACAAGGCAGAGGCGAGAACCTGACCAGAAAGCTGGCAGGTCCAGTTTGTCTGAACTCATGGAGGGATACCGGCGGGATAACAGGGAGTTCAGCCAGGGAATGGGGGCCCTCATCGCTTTAAAAAACCAGCAGGCCGAGCAACACGCCAGTCAACGACGAAACCAAGGACGGATGGAGGCAAGACTGGCTGAGCTCTTGGCGGTGCAGAGGGACATAAGCCATTCAATCCGTCGGATTGCTGACAACATCCAGCACCCTCCCTGTGTCACTAGAACAGAAACATCCAGGCAAAGACTGCCAACAGGCACAGGGAGGGAGGAGGAGGTGGAACCATCCGACGGAGAGTCCCAGGCATCGTCAATGCCTGCATTTGAGGGCCCCCCAAGGAAGGTGGGTCGTCCACGGAGAGGACGTTGAAAGGCAGAGGGCCATGTGCATCTTCCAGGTCACCCGGTCTGGCATCTTGCCTTTGTGTGCAACAGCATCACCTTATTGACTGTCACACTCTCCCACATGGACGTACTGGTCGCAGTGTCACCAATGATGCCAAACACGGGAAACAACCTTTACAACACAACTTTTACAACGCACTACCATTACAACAAAACTTTTACAACGCAAGATCCATTACATCGCATGCCATTACAGCGCAACCATTACATCGCATGACACTACAACGCATACCATTACAACGCATGTCATTACAACACAGTCATTACAATGCATACCATTACAATGCATAGTACCCTTACACTATCCAAAACCTACCCTACTGTTGCACCCCCTGGAGTTAAAATAGTAATTTTTACCCCTACACTATCCAACACTTACCCTACTGTTGCACCCCCTGGAATTAAAATAGTAATTTTTACCCCTACACTATCCAACACTTACCCTACTGTTGCACCCCCTGGAGTTAGAATAGTAAGGTTTACCCCTACACTATCCAACACTTACCCTACTGTTGCACCCCCTGGAGTTAGAATAGTAATTTTTACCCCTATACTATCCAACACTTACCATACATGCAATGTAATGGTATGCATTGTAATGGTATGCGTTGTAAAGGTAGTATGCGTTGTAATGGAATGCGTTGTAGAGGTAGGTTTTAGACAATTCGTTGTAATGGCATGCGTTGTAATGGAATTCGTTGTAAAGGATGTTGCGTTGTAAAACATGCATTGTAAAAGTATGCGTTGTAACGTCATACATCCGCCAAACACTGTGCTCTGGCCTCTGTTGACTGAAACTGCAAGGCATCACATCTCCTTCTGTGAACTTTGGATTCCCCACATTTTTGTACAGCACCTAACACCTACTCACATTTCACTCACAAGATGGAGAATAAAAAATCCCAGACACAATACGTATTGATGTGGAAGTATTTTTTCCCAGAGTCAACAACATACGTGTTGGGATATGTCAAAGTATGCCAGAGTGTTGAACAAACACAAGCCATCCATACACTGGGATCTGATTCTGGTTGTGGACACACATAGGTCACAATGTATGATCAACTACATCCATTGTGGTAAATACTCAGACGTGATGATTACTATATGCTGAGGGGGTGGTTGCCATACTGCTCTGACAGACAGTTATGGAAGAGTCTCATGAAGGTGTACAGGCCATGGGTAATGTGTTGGTGTCCAGGGAGGGACTACCAGGTATGTTTCTTGATGCGGGCTAACTATCACCAGCATGGTGGCGAAGTGGGAGAAGGATCTTCCGCCGGCAGTGGATTTTTGGATGTGACAAACATTGGCGAGGGCGAGGTTAGCAGACTGGAGGCTGCGGGTAGGGGTGCAGAAGCTGAGTCGGTCATTGAGGTATGCTGGTACGGCATTGTGGAGGGCTATGTGTGCGTGGATGAGGAGTTTGAAGGTGATCCTCTTGTTGACGGGGAGACAATGCAGACCTCTCAAGTGGGGTGTGTTGTGACTGCGTTGGGGGGGCTTCGAGGATCAATTGTGCCAAGGATTTCTGGATGCGTTGCAGCCGTCTCAGGAGCTTGGTTGATGTTCCTGCGCAGAGGGTGTTACCGCAGTACAGGCTGCTGGTGACGAGGACCTGGGTGATGTTTTTTTCTTGTGTTGGAGGGGATACATTTCAAGATCCGGCGGAGCATTCGCAGGGTGTTGAAGCATGACGCAGAGATGGCGTTGACTTGCTTGGCCATGGAGAGGGCGGAGTTGAGGACGACCCCCAAGTTGTGTGCATGGTCGGTGGGTGCTGGGCCTGTTCCTGGGGATGTTGGCCACCAGGAGTCATCCCAGGCTGATGGGGTGGTGCTGAGGATGAGGACCTCCATCTTGTCTTCATTCGGCTTCAGCCTGCTGTCCATCTTCCATTATACAACGGCCTTCATTCCCCTGAAGAGGTTGGCTTTGGTGTTGTGGTGGTCTCTGGTGAGAGATATGATCATGTGGGTGTCGTTGGCATAGGAGATGATGTTGAGGCTGTGTAGTTGAGCGAAGTGGGCGAGTGGTGCCATGTAGATATTGAGCTGTGCCGGGCTGAGGGATGATCCCTGTGGGATGCTGCAGATGATCTTGTTGGTCTTGGAGCGGAAGGGTGGGAGGCGGACGTTCGGGGTACTGCCGGAGAGGAAGGATTTGGTCCAGGCCAGGGACATCTCTTGGATTCCAGCATCATGGAGGCGTGCTGTTAGGGTGCAGTGGCAGACCGTGTCAAAGGCTGCTAATAGGCCCAGAAGGATGAGTGTGGCTGGTTCTCCTTTGTTCATCAGGATCCAGATGTTGTTGGTGGTGGCGATGAGGGCGGTCTCGGTGCTGTGGTTGCTGCAAAAGCCGGACTGGGATAGGGCCAGGATGTTGTTGTCTACTAGGTAGCGGGTCAGCTGTCTGTTGACAATCTTCTCAGTGACTTTTGCGGGGAAAGTCAACTAGGAGATGTTCTGGAAGTTATTCAGGTCATTGGGGTCAGCCTTGTGTTTCTTCAGTAGGGTGTTGATCTCGGCGTGCTTCCAGCTCTCCGTAAAGTTTGCTGTCTTGAAGGAGATGGTGTGAGATGGCTGTGCTTGCTTTGTTGAAAAAGTGTTGAGGGCATGGGTCAGATGGGGATCTGAAGTGGATGGAGTTCATGGTCTTGAGGGTGTCTTCGTCGCTGAAGTTCGACCAGGCGGTCAGGTGACTCGTGCATGTGGGGGTCGCAGGAGTGGTGATCTTGGTGGTGGATGAGGGGGTGTCGGTGTTGAAGCTGTCGTGGATGTTGGTCATCTTGCAGTGAAAGAAGGTGGCCAGTGATTTGCACAGGTCTTGTGATGGTGGAATGTCGTTGGTGTTGGAGCTGGGGTTGTAGAGGTCTTTCACGATGTTGAAGAGCTCTTTGGTGTTGTGTGTGTTGTTGTGTAGGCGGTCCTTGAAGGCGGTCCTCTTGGTAGTCCTGATGAATTGGTGGTGTTTACGGGTGGCGTCCTTGTGGGCTGTGTAGCCGTCTGGTGTTCAGTTGCAGAGCCAGTTCTTCTCTAGTTTCCCACAGGTGCGTTTGGAGGCCCGGAGGTCTTTGGTGAACCAGGTTGTTGGTGTGATTGGTTGCGGAGGTCTTGAGTGGGGCAAGGGTGTCCACGCAGTTGTTGATCCACCGTTTGATGTTGATGGTGGTGGTGTTGGGGTATGTGGGGGCGGTGGGTGGTCCCAGGGCGAGGGTGGTGGTCAATTGGTCCTTGGTGACCTTGCCCCAGCTGTGGCATGGCAACTGCTGGGTGCGGTGGTGTTTGTTGTGCTTCCTGTAGGTGAATTGGACGCATCTGTAGTCAGTCCAGTAATGTTTGGTGGTGTGGTTGACAGAGACATGGTGACTTGTGGACAACATGGTGTGCAGTGCGTGTTCAGTGGCGTGTGTGGGTGTTGTCACAAGCTGTTTGAGTCTGAGGTTGGTGAGGTTGTCCATCAGGGCGGTGGAGTTGGCGTCGTTGTTGTTTTTGAGGTGGAAGTTCTGGTCCACGAGGAGGATGTAGTCCATGGATGCGAGGGCGTGGGGGATGATGAGGTTGGCGATGGTGTCGCTGAACTGTGGTGGGGGTCTGGATGGTCTGTAGATGGGAGTCACTCTGAGGGTGGTGTTGGGGTCGGTGTGGATCTGGAAGTGCATATGCTTGGCGGTGTTGAGGGTGTTATTGGTGTTGTTGGTGTTGTTTGTGACTCTGAATGAGTCCTTGTGGATGATGCCCATTCCCCCTCCCACTCTGTTGGTGCAGTCTCTGCAGGAGTTTTGCTAGCCCTCTTGGATGGCAATGGCGATGTCTGGTGCCGAGGTTACGTTCAGCCAGGTCTCTGTCAGGAAGGCTACGTCGGGGGTGGTTGAGTCTAGCAGGTCCCAGAGTTCAATGGCATCCGTGCAAGCGGTGCGGGTGTTGAGGACGATGCATTGGAGGTGGTGGGTTATCTGTTTGATGGTTTTGCGGGCCGGATGCAGTTGAAGCTGCAGTTCCGGCAGGTGAAGGTCCCTTGGTTGCGCTTTGGGGTAGCCCGGTAGCAGGAGTTATTACGTCCGGAGTTGCGTGCATGAAGGGTGCTGGAGTTGTAGTGCAGGCTGGTATTGTGGTTCTTTGGGGTCCAGAGGTCCTTGCACTGGGCGCGGTCTAGGCACAGACGGGTGCAGATGGGCTTGCCTTTGGTGCAACTTTGGTGCGCCAGTGGCGCACACGCTGTGCACATCTGCTGCGCGCCCGCACACACTCCGCCATTTGAAAGCGGAGAGGGAGGTGCATCTGGGAGGCTGGAGCATGGTGAGTAGGGGGTGTTGAGGCAGGGGCAGCAGCAGGAAGGGGTGTGCAAAAGCAAGGGGGAGTGTGGGTGAAAAAAATTGCATGAGCACGCCTTAGCGGCTACAATGGAACAACAGAGCACAGCGTACATGGATGAGAAAGATAATACACGTCACAAATCACAGGGGTAAGTGCAGTAGGCAACCGCAACTGCACAGAGGAATGGTGGGCACAGCAGGTACAAAGTCACGCTTCACGCAGTAGCGGGCAGGGAACAGGTGGAGCTGTTCGGTGGCAGGGGGGCAACCTGGCCTGCAAGCAGGTTCAAGGGTCACCCTTCACTGTAGTAGGTATCTCAGGTGGACGGTCATGCGGCTGTGGCAGGGGATGTTGATGATGAGGAGTGCGCATGCGCCCTAGGTGTGCACATGTCCTCCAAGAGTCTGGCTCTTCTTCCTGTGTAGAGGTTGTTGACGTAGTTGAGCTGGATGTCGTTGTGGACCTGGGTGGCTGTCTGTCTTGACTAGGAGTGGATCTATCTGAAGGTCTGTTCTAGCATGTGGATGGACTTGCATCAATAGTTAGCGATGGTGTGGATTTGGTGAACTAGATGCAAACATTGCTGTCCCAATTCAGGATGGTGGTGTGTTTTCCTCCAGGCAGGAGTTGCTCTAACACTGATCAATTTATTTCCTGTTTAGCTGTGTGCCTGCGTGCTGAAGTACTAGTCCAATGTCTGAGGAGCAATCTGGAAAGTTGTGTAGCAGCCCAGTGGTTGAAGATTTTTACACAATTTATGTGGAAGCCTCTCAGCTCAATTAGCATATGTTAATCCACTTCCCCTACTGAGCCCCTGCCCACAAACCACCACAACATCCTTGCAAAGATTCACTATCAACACTGGAACGTCATGTGGAACCCTTTTCTCAGATTGGTCTCAAACCCGGATGTGTAAAGACACACGTTCCTCCTGGACATCTTAAGTAAAGGTAACACAGATCCTGTTTAAGCTTCCAATCATACACAAAGATCTATCTATCAGTCCTGGCAGAAATGTATGTGAGATTTTCATGAAAGAAACAGATTCACTTTGTTGAAGATAGTAGCCTCCTTCATGACTCACAATCCAGCTTCCATCCCACCCATAGTACACAGGTGGCCCTCATACAAATGGCAGACTGTATACGCTGGGAGGTCAATGGAGGTTCCAAGGCGGCGTTGGTGCTGTTCGACATGTCTACAGCATTTGACACCGTAGACCATCACAATCTTCAGAACCACATGAAGACCGTAGGTGTGTGGTCCTCAGTGCTGTACTGGATATTGTCCTAACTATCTGACTGCACATATCAGGTCCGCACCTACAACATCGACTCCTTAGTCAAAACACAGAAGTGGGGTATGCCGCAGGGCTCTGCTCAGAGCACTCAGACTTTGGTAATATTTACCTTACCACGCTAGCTGATTCGATTGCCATGTCTGGAGTCTAAATGATATCACATGCCGAGGATCTTTTGATTCTAATCAACTAAAATCCAGTCAGAGTTTCAAAATTTGAGCATCATCACAATTGCTCCTTGGGGTTGTATGTCACTCTGGGGGTGTACCTCACAAAGTTTTGACAATCATACTCCTGGAACGTTGGTGTTGTCCTTGCGGGTGGTCTAGTATCCATCTGTGATGGCAATGTAGAAGTAGTATGCTGGCCTTATGTTGTGCTGGTGTAAGTAGCATGTGTGCAGAACGACGCACATGACCTGCTTATACGAACATGCACTGTTATGTGTGGGAGTGCAGAGTTGGCAGTATGAGTTGCACACACAGCCTGAGGTGCTGTCATATGTGCGCTTAGGGGTTGCCTGATACCAGGTGCATGATTGTGTGGTGTTCACTGTGTGGAGGGTGGCAGGAGCATGAGTCTGTAGTGTAACCTGTGTCATTGAATGACCACAGGGCCTTGCACTGTGCACGTTGCAGGCCTGCCAATCCTGGCCTGCCTTTGTCATGGATGTGGTGCAACGGTGGCACGGACAATCTGCGGTCTGCCTTAAGAATGGACTGATGGATGTTGGAGCATATTGGAGGCGTGTGTGTCGCAGAATATGGGCACTGGGTGTTGCGGTGTCACTGGGGATGTGGCATCTGGAATATCTGAAAACATGATGGCAGAAGGTGTGAGACACCATGGAAAAGTGGCACACAAAGTCAAGGATATTTGCATAGCAGCATGTTACATGTGTATGGAAAGGAAGGAGGGTCTATTTACTCATTGGTCACTGCTAAGAAATGGGTAACCAATCACTAAGTATGACGGTCACAGTATCAGGCACCAACAGCACAAGCGGGGCAGAGGACAAACAGCATCAGCATGTGTTGCACGACCATTGTGGGTATTAAGCTAAAACAATACATACACAGGCATATTTGTCAATCACATAATGGACCATGACGTATTACAAACACCATGCATGTTCCCCCACTGCACATAACCACAATCATTGTAAAGTATGCCATAGATGAGGCATGTACACTGGAAAGACATCTGCAGTGACAGTAATGTGGCACAATGTACACTTAAGAATACTTTAACCACATACATGGTTCAAGTTTGTTCTGAGGCCATACTGCTTTAGACAATGTACATGGCCAGTGGCATTGCTCAGAAGGAAATAACTGTAATGCGATGAGGGTACCTGTAATGCTGCTGAAACTATCTCCACACGACAGCCAGGGACAGTTGGTACCTTTGATCCTCAAATTTGTGCAATGCTGATCTCTAGATATCCCCTTGGTCTGAGTATGAATTACAGACTCTAAAGGGTGATCAGGTGAGGGAATAGGAGGATGGGAACAGCATGGAGGGAGATCTGAAACAAAGGTAAACAAGCATAACAATTCAAGACTTCTTGGCACTGAATAACATTATACTCATGATGTATACTGTAACTGTACACCTGTATACTTTAAGCATAGCCAATGTATCCATTTTGTAAGCACAGGTTTTGAAATGATACAACATCTGAGGTTTTAACATGGACACATAAAAGAATTGCAGAGTCTGTCTCATAAATGAAGGGGGTCTAACGCTCACCAGGCTGCTTCAATGCAATTAGAACCATGCGCTCACAAACTTACTCACAGTGTATGAATGTGGCTCATAAAATACAGTGAATTGAATGTGTAGCAGTGTTACTCACACAAATAAAATAACTGTAGTCAGCCCTGGGAATCAGTGAGGGTCATGCATGTAAGATACACATCACCAGCTATAGTCGTACTTAGCTAATGCAACGGTTAAGGGGATTATTTTAACACAAGGAAGCCTAGCAAGAGCCAATCATTGGCACTACACACGGTGCCTTACAATGCCAAACATGACAAGCAGGTGTGACCAAACTCTACTGAGAGCAATGAGGGACAAACCCAGTAAACCATCCCATACCGTGACCAGGATATACAGCACAGCACAAGAGTTAGCTGCGATTATCGTCAATCAACTGGTGTAACGGAAGTGTTTACATTAGCAACACCACTACGTTGCTATGTCATCAGTGCAACATTCCCGAAATCATGGGAATAGAAAGTTGACATAAAGTTACCAAGAAGGCTTGCAAAGCTGTGTTCTCCATCGGCAATGATGTAGCAACCAGACAGTGACATTACATACTGGCACAGGGGGCAATGCATCCATACGAACAGACTCACTGGACAGTTTTCAGAACATGTAGGACATACAGTGGTCCACACCTTCACAACATGTCAATAGGTAAACCAAACTGTACTGGGCCAGAACATAAATGTGATGATCCAAACACATCCTGCTGTACACAGTGAGGTTGCAAGTCCACACAGAGCCAGTGGTTGTGATGTTACACACAATGTAAACCGGTGACATCCACAATGTATCAGGACCATGGTTTACACACATTGATGTATTCACCAGAGTCATCAATCAACAACATATGAGTGACAAGAAGGGTGACTGTCCAGTCATGGAACTGTTGCAACAGGCATCTTGATCCATGTTAATGACACATGTATGTATGCTTCAACAACAGGCACAGAAACAGCTCCCACACATTCACAAAGCATACCAACCCAAAAAACCATGTTTAGATATCTTACCCAAACTGACATTTTCACATGTCATGGAACGCTGATTCGACAGACGTTGCAATCATCAGGATCAATAGCAGGAGTACCAAGATGACACGAACAGACAACAAGCAGAGCGACCTGGGAAAGACAGGCCCACAAGGGGAGACTTTAATTAGAATTGCATAAAGACATCACAATGTAGTACACGTGTACATTTCAAATTCATTCATTGCACATATGCGTGTGTCATGACATCATCATTTGTGTGACACATCACAACAAACATCAAGGATTTTTTGCATACAGTCAGCTGGACGCACAGTATGCAGCACATGCCACTACATGCCACAAGCTTGCACACGACTACCCAGTCACTCACCATTAAGAGAAGAAGTTGCGTATGAGCTGACTCAGGACCTCCTCCTCCTCCTCCTCATCACTTTAATCGTGCCCAAGCCCTTCATCCTCAACGGGTGGATGTTCCAGCTCATCAGGATCCAGGATGAGTGGCACGGCCTTCTCAACTTCCATGTTGTGCAGCATGCAGCACACAATGAAGATGTTACACACCTTGAACAGGGCGTATGGGAGGGATCCGCCGGTCTTATCACGCGCCTGGTCTGCCCGTGTGCATTGTTGTACCGGTGGTCTGCAGCTGTCCTTGGGTTGCAGAGCGGTGTCATGAGCCACGGTGGAGAAGCGTGGCTCAGTGGTTAGAGGCGGCAGACCCGGAAGCTGAGATCGGCCGTGGACCAGGGTTCGATTCCCCGCCTCGGCTGGTCTCGGGCTCAAAAATTCCACGGACTCGACAATTCTCGCTCCGGTGCCTACTCGACTTACGGGGTCACACTCTGCGACTCTGGGCAATAGCTTGCTTAATCTCCACTACGGCCCCTCGCGGCGGGATGCCTGGCTTTCACCTTGTGGATACCATGCCGGGGTATCTCACAGGGGAATACCAGGACGGGTTCCCTAAGCCAGCGCCTTGATGCCTTCGGGTGATACGTGCGCTATATAAGTCGCAATACATTTACATTTACATTTCCATTTACATGTTGGTATATCCTGCGTCTCCTACAAATATACAGCGTGTTGAAATTGGGCTAAAGCAATTTCGTCACAGCAAACAAGAAATTATACATACAGGACAAACAGAGTATACCCACCAACAAGACATGCCAGATCGTTGCACAGCTGCAGCATCATCTGTGGTCCCTGCTACACCTCATGATGAATGAATCATGGCACGATCCTGGAAAATGTGCACAAACATGGGATATCAGCATGTTAGCAAGACACACCACAAGGGCATTTATTGAGTGATAATGCTTCTGTGATATTTAGCACTGTACCTTTAATATAGCACTGTACCTTTAATAGAATGTTATAGATGTCATTAGCAATGACAAGCATGTTGTAGTCTTAAGAAAGATTCATTGCAAATCAGTTGATGGTTTATTAAGTCTTGTATCTGGATGGGATCTTATATTCCTGGATTAAACTTTATTTCATGGACCACCTTGTATCTTGGATTTATTAATGAAGATACTTCACTGGCGTAGTCGGCTTTGGAAACTCTTGGAAGGAATATTTGGAAATTTCCATATAAAGATCTCAACATAAGCTTTGGGTGATGGAGAAGAACTGATCCTCCCTTAACTGACAAGCAGCAAATTTATACCATCATTATTTCAACTTTTAAACATCAAGAATATTGACTATATCAATTTTTGTGAGTAAAGACTGTTTCATATTTCTTAATTATAAGCTTAAAAAATCTGGCTGTTCAGACTTATATATCGTGTGCTCAAGCGTTTTAATTTAAGTATTTCAATTGACTGGTTCTTTCATGTTCCTTGGTTTAAACTGCTAAACGTGAATCAGAAGTTCAAGCTATATTCAAGTTTAAGCTTTCAGCTGATATTGTGCAGCGCAAGCAGTTATATGTCTAAGCACCGCTTCGTTATTAAGAGCATGAATATTATAATCATCTATTAATCTGCTCATATACTGCTTTCATATTCATGATTAAGCAGTGCGAAGAAACTGTGTGCTGAGCTAAACATTTAAAAGTAAATAGATTCAATGAGGAGCGCGAGGAGAATGCATATAACCAGTTAGTTTAAACAATATTTTCATTGCGTGGATATTAATTCAAAAAAACAAACAAGCTTTTTATGAGCGTGAACTGTCATCACAGTAACCTGGATATTAATTGAAAAACAAACAAGCTGTTTATGAGCACGAACTGTCATCACAGTAACTTGCCTAAGTATTGAACATAAACAAGTTTATTCTCGAGCGAGTTGAGTGCAAACAGTCAGTAATTGAATCAGCTGACCAATTGGAAGTAAACATTATCGGAACTACTACTGAAATAAGCGTGAACTGTCATTGGTTAAAAAGCTATCACTGTGCACGAGCTACCAAGCCATTCTGCACGAGCTGCCAAGCATGAAGGAAATAATTGAAAATAAACATGGAGCGTGATCCGCACGAGCTGCCAAGCATGAAAGAAATAATTGAAAGTAAACATGGAGCGCGATCTGCCAATAATTAAAAAGCTGTCATTATACACGAGCTGCCAGGCATGAAAGGAATAATTAAAAATAAACAACAAAGGAGTGCAAACAGCCAAGCGTGAAGAGAGCTGTCGTCATCGTGTGATTTATGAACACATCTTCAAATTAGCGAGATCACGATTCCATAACTTCAAAGAATTCTGCTTGTAAACCTCTTATTTATACATCAAATAATCATTTGAATCAAATACCCAATCTATTGCAAATTACTTTTCTATATATTAAACATTATTTTGGTCTTCTCCTGTATGGCAGACTTCAATGTTTCTGTCAAGAATTTTCAGGAATAATATGTAATAGGTTCTGATTGGTTTTCACTGACTTTCAAAAGTGGGTTCTGATTGGTTGTTTTATTTCCTGCATTTTCTGAACACAAGCACAATTGTTTGTAAAAACAAATCAAAAAGATTTTTGTATTATTATTTTAACTTGTCTTTTACTCCAATTTAGGGTGCATTAATTGTGTCAATTTAAGAAAATACTGAAATGCAGAATGTTACAGCAGCCCCATTTTTTCTATCCAGTCCAGGTGAGCCTCCAATCAAATGGAAAAAATGGAAAGTACTTTTTGAACGATATGCTAAAGTATGTGGGCCTTCTCTTAGTGCTGAGAGAAAGTGTTCTTTATTACTTCACTGTTTAGGGTCTGAAGGCCAGGATATATTTGATGATTTACCTGATTTGCCTTCTTCAGAAGCAAATGGCTTAAACGAGTATGAAATTAGTATAAGAAAATTGGATTTACATTTTTTACCTAAGGTTAGTACCATTCTTGAAAGGTATCAGTTCACAAAATGTATGCAAAATGATGAAGAGACCATTGAAACTTACATAACTCGCTTAAGAAAACTTGCATCTTCATGCAAGTTTGGGGTTCTCATTGATGAACGCATTCGCGATCAATTTATGTTTGGTTGTGGAATAGAGAAAGTTAGGGATGAGTTATGGTTAAAAGATGAACCTCCACTTGAAGAGGTGTTAGCTGTTGCTAAGCGTATTGAGCATTCTCTTAAATGTGTAGCTATAATTAAGAAAAGTACAGAGAAGGATAACAAGGTCCAAGTAATAAAGAGTAAAAGTGATAAATATGTTAAGGGTACTGTCAAGTCAGATTCTAAAAAATCTGGAACTGAGTTTAAATGTTTCAGATGTGGTAAGCCAGGTCATCTAGCAAATGATAAAAAATGTCCGGCTCTCAAACAAACCTGTTCTAAATGTATGTTGAAAGGACATGTCACTGCATTGTGTAAAACAAAGATTAGATCCAAAGTAAAAGAAGTAGAAATTTTTGAGGAAGCATCTACAGGATCTGATTGTGATGTTGAATTGGTTCAAACTATTGGGGATGGGGAAAACCCACCACGCAAAAGACCTAATCCTGTTGATGAAATATTAGTTGATGGTGAAAAAACCAAAGTATTATTTGACTCAGGAGCCAGAATCACAATCATTTCTAATGAGTTTTTCAATAGAAAACTGAAGGGTAAAGTGTCTCTTAAAAAACCTGACATCATTCCACTGGCATATGGTGAGAAACCTATAAAATTACATGGTTAATTTTTGAGTCTTATAGAATATAAGTCCAGACTTGTATCTGGTAAAGTGTATGTCTCGATGAAGGGTGGCAGCATCATTAGCTGGATACACCAAGGTGATTTATGTGTATATTTGGACCCTAATGCCAATCCTTGTATACAGTTGAGAGATAAAATTCTTAGTGTTGTGAACGAGAAGGGAAATTTGATTGAAGGGAAATCAATTGATGACAAGTTTGCATGTGAATTAAAAAAGAAGTTTCCTAATGTATTTAAGGAACGTTTAGGTTGTCTGAGAGGGTACCAACATAAAATACGGTTAAAGAATGATGCTATTCCTGTGAGTTGTAAAGTCCGTGGTGTTCCATTAGCTGTAAAAGAAGATATGAAAAAAGAAAGTGAAAAGCTTATTGAAAATGAGATAATTGAGGAAATAGAAGGTTGTGAATGGATGGCTCCGATCGTCGCAGCGCGGAAGCCTAATGGCGATTTGCGCTTATGCATTGACCTGAGGCAACTTAATAAATGCGTAATTGTTGACAAGTATCCTCTTCCGAACATTGCAGAGTTGTTAGTGTTGCTAGAAAATGCTAAAGTTTTCAGTACAATAGATCTCACCTCTGCGTATCACCAGATTGAATTAGAGGAGTCTTGCAGAGATTATACATCTTTTATCACACCTTTTGGCACGTATAGGTTTAAGAGGATGCCATTTGGTTTGGTATCTGCTTCCTCAGTGTTTCAGCGAGTAATAGAGAGAGTTTTAAAAGATGTTCCTGGTGTTTGCATATATCAGGATGATGTACTAATCTTTGCAAACAATGAATCAGATCATGATTTAAGATTGAATGTGGTTTTAGAAAGATTCAGTAAACACAATCTTACTGTAAAGGCGAGTAAATGTAAATTTAGATCTGATTCTATAATTTACTTAGGACATAATATTTCTGGTGATGGGGTGAGACCGAGAGCTGAATTGATCGAAACTATAAACAAAATGATTGCTCCTGAAAACAAAGCTGAACTCATGAAATTTTTAGGCATGATTGAGTATTATGCAAAATTTGTCAAGGGTTTTGCCAATTTAACTGTTAACATGAGGTGCTTATTAAGGAAAGGAGTAGAATTTCTATGGTCAGATCTATGTGAGAAGGAATTTAATGAAATCAAACAAAAGTTAAATTGTGCTCCTTCGTTGAAAAGTTTTAACCCTAAGCTTAAATCCATCTTACTCACTGACGCTAGCGAAAAGGGGTTAGGTGCAGTGTTAAAACAAAATGGTCCGGATGGCTTGCAAACTATAATGTTTCTGTCTAGGAGTTTGAGAGATGCTGAATCTCGGTATTCCGTGGTAGAGAGGGAAGCATTGGCTGTTTTCTGGGCGGTGAAAAAACTAAAAAAAATTCTGTGGGGCTTAGATTTTGACGTCCACACTGATCATAAACCCTTGGTTGAAATCTTTAGTAAGAAAGGGTTAGATCTTGTGTCTGGGAGAATAACAAAATGGGTTATTAGCTTACAAGAATACAACTTTGGAATTCATTACATTCCGGGGGTTGATAATGGTGTAGCGGATGTTCTTTCACGTCTGGTCTCCAGTGAACATTTAGATGATGAATCTTCTGAGTTAGATGAAGAATTGGTTTGTGCGGTTGATTATGATTTTCTATCTGAAAGGAAGTGGTCTGAAGAATTGGGAAATGATGATACGTTGCGTGAAGTCATGTCTTTGAAATGGTTGGACCAGAAGCAAAGAAGGCTCTTCTTTGACAAAGCTTTTTTGGGCGGTACGCAATGAATTATCAGTTGATAATAATTTATTATTTCGTGGGACGAGGTTAATTCCTCCATCAAGTCTTAGAAAAGAATTAATTGATTTAGTTCATGTTGCTCATTCTGGTTTATCTAAAAGCAAGGAGAGACTTCGGATGTCATATTGGTGGCCAGGTATGGACAAAATGGTTGAACGAGTGATCAGAGATTGTTCTCATTGTAATATTAGTGATAAGTCGTATTGCACTCATACTCAACCCATGATTTTAAGAAGACGTCCTGATGGTCCTTGGCAAGACATAGCTTTAGATTTAGTGGGTCCCATACAACACAGGGATTCTCAAGTGTTTGTGTTGGTGGTTATTGATATGTATTCTAGGTGGCCAGAGGTGTTCTTTTTGGCTGGTATTGATTCTAGCAAAATTATTCAAAGCTTAAATGAGTTGTTTGCTAAAGAAGGTTTTCCTGTAACCCTTTTGTCGGATAACGGTGTTCAATTTGTTTCCAAAGAAATGGAACACTATTTATCCTGTATGGGTATTACCCATAAGACATGTTCTCTTTATCACCCAGAGGCCAATGGTTTGGTAGAGAGATTTAATAAAGTAATTAAGGACACTATTAGTTTAGCCAAGAACATGTCATCTGATTGGAAAAAATGTGTGTTGACAAAAGTGGAAGAATATCGTTATACACCTCATTCAACGACTGGAAAGACTCCATTTTTGTTGTTTCGTGGGAAAATTCCTAACACGCCTGTGGAACCTTCTTGGGTTAATAAAGAATGTGTGTGCAACAAAGAAGAAGAAAGAAAAGGATAAAGCTGAGCGTAGAAAAGAATATTTTGATGTTAAAAAAGGTGTCAAGAAAACAGTTGTACGTGTTGGTGATATGGTCATGATCAGACGTCCTGGCATGGTGGGTAGTTCAGAAACAAAGTTCATGAAGCCAATTAAAGTAATTAAAATCTTCAACAATGCTGTTCAGACACAAGATCATCGTATATGAAATTTAAATAGAGTAGTGATTGTTAGGAAGGAATTGCAAGGTGAAGCCAAGATTGTTGACAAAGATAAGAAAAGTGCAGTTTTAAAGAATCATAAAGAGTTTGATTTTAAAAATGTTAGGTCTTCTAGGAGAGTATCAAAAAGACCTAGTTACCTTACAGATTTTGTATAACTTATATACTGTTGTACCATTCTTTATTTATTTATTTATTTAATTTGATTTTGTTTTGTGTTTTGGAGGGAAGGAGATGTGTGATATTTAGCACTGTACCTTTAATATAGCACTGTACCTTTAATAGAATGTTATAGATGTCATTAGCAATGTCAAGCATGTTGTAGTCTTAAGAAAGGTTCATTGCAAATCAGTTGATGGTTTATTAAGTCTTGTATCTGGATGGGATCTTATATTCCTGGATTAAACTTTATTTCATGGACCACCTTGTATCTTGGATTTATTAAGATACTTCAGCTTCCTATTGCAGTAGGCCTGATCCTGAGCCTGTGGTGGCACCAAAGCCAAATGTGTACCATCAATGGACTCAATGACATGTGGCATCCCTCCCATGGCATAGAATTCACCCTTGATATTTCACAACTCTTCAGGATTCGGAAATTTTATGAATTCATCAATGTGCTCTAAAATGCCAGCTAAGACATCACGTAGGACACGGCTGAACATGGTTTGGGACATACCCCCCACATCTGCAATGGTAAATTGACACATACATATGGCACAAAAATGCAGGGCTGCCATCACCTTTAGCTTTGGTGATGTGGTTCCAGCCTGTCCTTCAAGTCCTGAATCAACTCTCGAGTGAATCTGTAAAGTCGGATGCAATCACGTTCCCTCATGGTCTCCAAGTCAGGAAAAGGCCTTGGTAGAGGGGGTGCCCTGCAGGACATATTTGGGAATAATGCAGAACAACTATCATCCAAATACTATTCCAATGTACATAGCACATGCAACACTGCTACTACACATCAAGGTACTATGGGGTCTGGTGTAAGCAGTGCATCCTGAACATTTATGCCAGCTTCTTGGTGCTTCAAAAATAACCAAGATACATCTGTGGTCTTTTTAAAAACACATCACATGCACACAAAAACAACTGCTGGGCTGCTCTGAGTCCCTTGCTCACTTTGCCACTGGATTCAAGCAAGCCTGGCTGAAGATGACTGAAATGCCAGAAACCGATCCTAGGAAGCTTGTTTCCGGTCCAGGGAAGGCATGGCTTGGCAGTTCGGGCTGGACTGTTCCCATGAGGCACATGGTCAAACTGATTTGCATATGGCCATGTCTGAACTGGGGTGGCAGAGTGGGCTAAAAAACGGTGATGGATTAAACAAAGATCTCTTTTTTTTTTCTTTTTTCTTGTCCTCATTCACGCCCTTGGTGTCCAAATAGTAGTGCGTGGAGATAGGTGTACTCTCACAGATAAACTGGTAGGGGTACTGGATAATACGAGGTGGATCGCCCATCAGTACTTGTAATATACTCCAATAGCACCACATCAGAACAACCATCGGGGTAGTATGCTGCAGTGAAATACCCAATCTTGTATCGAGTCGCCATATTGGGTATACAGACATTGGAAAGAGAGAATGCCAAACAGCGTAATCATTGCACTTTGGGGGGGGGGGAACCCTTGGTCACGTACTCAACTGTAGCCAGTTTAATAAAAACCAGAAGTTTCTCTTGTCTGGGTTGCTTGATCTTAATAGGTCCATTTTTGATGTTTGTAGCACTGACGTGTGCCAGTCCTGCAAGGTGGGGGGTAACGGGTCTTTCCATTTCCTACAGATCTCTCTTCTGGCTAACAAAATACCAAAAAAGAGTAAGTTCTTCGCTGAACCCTGAAACTCTGGTGCAACCCCAAAAATTATAAGAGCGGGACATAGCCGGACTAGGGAGCCTAAGGCAGTAGTGAGTGTGAGGCAAACCGCATTCCAAAAAGGCAGTAACAAAGGGCAATCAAGGAACATATGCAGGTCAGAAGCCGCCATCAGACCACATTTAGGGCATGCCACTGCTGAGTTGTTTGGAAACTTTGAGAGTCTCTCTGGCAAATAATAGGCCCTATGTAGGGTAAAAAGGTGGTTTCGGCGCAACCAAGATGGTTTCACTATATTCCACATGATCTTAAAAGACTCAAACTACAAGTTCTCCACATTTTGATTGGTAATATGTGCAGCCCACTATGTGTCGGGCAGATGGAACTCACTCTCAACCTCCTCCAATAGTAGATTGTACAAAAATGAAACCTTTTTCTTTGTTAGAGGCTTATCTATTAAGAGGAAGACCATTTTACTATCGCCCCCTAACAAAAATCTGCCCTTAGCAGAAACCTGTGAGTGTGCCCAGCTTCGAATTTGCAGGTATTTAAACCTGGAAAGCCCTGACCCTATTTTAGAGAATAACGCCTCCCATGGGAGTAAACTACCCTCCACAAAAAGGTCCCCCCACACCTCCAGTCCTGCCTCTCTAAGAGGTACTGCGAGACCATCCAGGAGCCAACTCGGAGACCGAGGTGAATTCCACAGAGGAGATCTACTAGAAAAATATTCAATTTTTATGGAACGCCTGAGTTTCACCCATGTTTTAGATATATCTCGCAATACCTTCAATTTTACTTTTTTAAAACTTGGGGTCGCCAAACTTAAACAAAAATGCATGCTCAGCTATTTTTTACCCTCTTAGCAACGCTGCAAACATATACCCACAAGCAGAGTTAATGGGCGATTTTAGCAACATCCTGGCATGGGAAAATTGAAAAGCCCACGCATATAACTGTATATCGGGAGCACCCAAACCACCCTTTTCTCTATGACGCCTTAGTTTCTTCCAAGCTATTCTAGGGATGTGGTCATTCCAAATAATAGAACTTATATCGCTTTGAAGTTTGGCTATCATAGAGGGTTAAAAAAAAAGAGGGATGGTATTAAACAAAAAGGAAACTTTGGGAAGGATAGACATTTTAATTAAATTGGCTCTACCCAATAATGAGAAACGAAGCAAAGACCATGATTTCATCAATCTACGACACTCCTTAGCAACGGACGAAAAGTTTGATGGAACTATTTCATTTATATCATTATATATATTTAGGCCCAAATAGCGTAAAACAGAACTCAGCTGAGCCCCTGCCACCGGCTCAGGGTCGTTCCAGGCCTTGATATCAGTCTTTGAGGCATTGATTTCGTACCCAGACACGTTACCGAAGTCCTGGGCCAAAGCAATTATAGCTGGAAGAGCCGAGCGGAGTTCAGAGGTGAAACAAGGACGTCATCCGCATACAGGGCTACCTTCTTCTCCCATCCTTCAAAAATAAAGGGCTTGATGTTACTGTCGTCCCGTAGCCGTTGAGCAAAAGGCTCAATATATAGATCGATTAGGAGGGGAGAAAGATGGCAGCCCTGGCGGGTACCCCACGTGATGTTAAATGGGTTAGTTAATTCACCATTGACAAGTAAAGAGGCAGATGGATTTTGATACAAGAGTCTCACTGCACGCCTAAATTTCTCGCCGATGTTAAATTTTCCCAAGACCTCCGATAGGTAGATCCAGTTGACCCTATCGAAGGCCTTGGTGGCGTCTAGGGTGAAAACAGCCAGAGGGGGTGATTTTACAGAAGCCATATCAATGGCTCCTATGAGATCATAAGTCAACTCATAGAGCTGGCGACCCCTTACAAACCCCTTTTGGTCTACGTGCAAGATACTTGAAGCAACTGCCCCAACCTGTTTGCTAACACTGACGCAAAAATTTTATAGTCAGAGTTCAAGATAGAGATTGGTCTATAAGACCCACTGCAAGTTGCCGGTTTTCCTGGTTTCAGTATCAATGTTATTGAAGCGCTGTTCCAAGAAATGGGAGGGGGCATTCTGTCTTGAAGGATATCAGTAAACAACTCAGTCAAAATGGGGAGGATTGTTGAGTTCAAAGTCTTGTAGATTTCCGACGGCATGCCCTACCCTTTTTACTACTGATAATTGCCAATCTAACTTCTTCCTGGGAGATTGGATGTTCCAAAACAGCACGTTGTTCTAATGAGAGTGCAGGAAGAGAAACTCCCGCCAGCCAATCTTCAACTTGTTTGATTTCGATATTTTTGTCCTCACGATATATTTCACAAAAAAATTCCCAGAGAGCCCCCCTGATATCTGCATCGGTAGAGTATGTTATGTCACCGGAGATAATTGAGTAGATATTTCTGACCTGCTCAGTCTTTGTCTTCCAGGCTAGTATCTTTCCATCCCCCTCACCGTACTCAAAATGAGCCAGTTTACTTACTTCCCATCTCTCTAAGACCCGAGCGTTCAGAACTGAGCTCAACTCCCCTTTTAGAGTAACTACTTTATTTTGCCACTCCTGTACTGTGGTTGGAGGGGCATCCGGGTGCATGGCTATTTCTGTCTGCACTCTGGCCATTTCCATTTCCAAGGAAGTCACAGCTTCTCTATAGATCTTATTCTTATATGTAACTTTATTTGTTATAAGGCCCCTTAACAAGGCCTTTAGTGAATCCCATACGCCCCCAGGGGAAGCTGATCCAACATTATCCTCCAAGAAGTGCTGCACCTCCACATTAAGGGCATTGATAACATCCAACGAGGAGAGCAATGAACGATCAAATGACCAGTTTCTCATACGACTCTTAGGAAACCCCTCCAGTTCTAAATAAATAGCCGCGTGGTCTGATAAATGAAAAGGGAGGTGAGAAACTGATTTCACCAAATTAACTAAAGGTTGACTAATTAAAATAAAATTGATTCTTGACTGGTGGTGGTATCTATAGTTGCGGAAAGTAACACCTCTTTGTTGCCCATGCAATGATCTCCAGATATCGTTATACCCTAACTGCTTCATACTATCCTGCAGAAAAGACCTAGTTTTAGATAGAGACCCGGCTCTGTTAGAGGGGGACTTATCCAATAGAGGATCCAAAACTATGTTAAAATCTCCTGCAAGAATAACCGGCTCAGGAAATAAATAAAGGTGAGAGAAAAGGGTCTTCAAAGCTGACGGGTTGTCCTGATTTGGACCATATTATCCTAGTATAGTAATTGGGGACCCTGCAATGATCACTGATGCAATTACGCCAGGGTCAACCAATTTAGACGCCAACCTAGCTTTTATTGATTTTTTTAAACATTATTGCCACACCTCTAATGTGTACAGATTGCGACCTCATTATACATAGATCGATCCACCTATTCTTTTTAGCCAACAAAAGCATTTCAGGTTCCGCAAGATGAGTTTCCTGAAGAACTATAATCTGTGCATCTGAGTCGCGAAGATACTGCATTATATTATTTTTTCTAGGATTAATGCGCTATCCATTAGTATCCCAGGAATAATCGCTAATTTACTCATTGTAATAAAGATCCCACGTAAAGACTTTTACCATTGAGAACAACACAGTAATATCTGTAGCGACACTGCAGGTTTTATCGGGGCAAGCCCACCAGTATACATACCACCAGAATAAAGAAAAAACAATTGTGTAATCTTCAGACATCAGCCACAAGCTCAAAACTAAACTAGAGCGTAAATGAGGAAGTTTTTTAAATTTTTCCCCTAACACCCCCACCCTCCCTGTGCCCCAAACTACCCTTTCACCCCCCTGGGAAACCCTTGCTCTATCTATCTGGAGAAACCCAGAAGATAGCACCCCATCCTGGGTTCCCACCCTACCCGTGAACGTAAAAAGCCAAGACATTAAACCTATACTATATGCCTTCTGGCTATACTGACACGATGATTTTGTTGTGTGTATTTTTTTTCCCTTTTAATCTGATCTTTTTTACACTTTCATATTTAAGCTAGCGTTATCTTCAGGGCCTTATCAGATTACAAAAAGATTTTCTGAGTGGACTCTCACACATTATTAAATACATATCTCTCTTTTAGCCTGGTGCTCCTTTATCTTTGCCCATAGTTAGTAATAGCTCATCCGCTGCCTGCACTGATCTGATATTATGCATACTGTTTTTGTACATTACTCTCAGTGTTGCCGGGAAGACTAGTTGAGCAACTGCCCCATAATTTCTAAAAGCCTCAAGCCTCCTCCCAAACTCCCACTGTTTTTCAAGTGTGGCCCTAGACAAGTCAGATCAAATCTGAAAATTGAATCCTTTACCACTCACAGATTTCTGCTTTAGGGCCAGATTAAGAATGGTCTCCTTAAGTGAATAATTGTGGAAGTTGACCAATATTTTTCTAGGTTTGGTCCTTTGGGGGTTCTTCCTGAAAGGCTCTCTATGGATGCATTGGATGTCTAGAGCTAATTCTTCCACAGACTGATCCAAACGTAGTGCCTCTTTCAACAGTGAGATGACAAACTGCTTGATATCTGAGCCTTCCTTGTCCTCCGGAATATTCAAGATACGAAGATTGTTCCGTCGGGCATTGTTCTCAAGAGTCTCCATCCTCTCTGCCATCGCTTGATCTTCTTTCCTGACCGTTGTGATGTCCACTTTTGCTTGATCCACATGCATGGACAAACCCGCTACCGTGTCCTGTAGTGACTCTGGGCAAGATGTATCAAAGAGTTTTGCCCATTCTGTGTCTATGGGGAAACGCGTTGATACATATGGCCCTCTGTTCTTAAGGTAAGATCACTTAGCTTCTTATCCAGAGACTCACATAAAACATCTAACGACGGCCTGATTAGCTGCAGAGGTTTCAAACCCTTTTTTTATATCAGCAGACAGAGTTGTGAACATGCCCTGTATGGAAGACTGCAGAGAGGTGGTCAAGATTGCATTATCACAGTTAACTGATAAAGCACTGACACTGGAGAAAGGAGCCTGTGAACAACCTTGTGTGCTATCTTGTGTACTATCCCCTTGCGTTGAGCCATCAGGGGGGCCAGCAATCAAAGATGGAGTAGCCAACAGAAGTGGCGGAGCCAATGGCGGAGCCAAAACCAAGGCTAGAGGCGGGGGATGACCTGATGTACCAGAAGGACCCAAAGTTTCCAACACAAGGACCGAACTCTCAGGAACTTCAGTGGGGGTAAGAGTGCCTGCAATCTCGTCCTCTCTACCCCTATCCAAGTCTAATTCAGCTTCCATGTTACCGTCTAGTATTTCTGGGCCATCCACACCACCCGTAGCCATGCCAATTGAGGTGTTATTATTATACGAGACCCCAGTATTCACTGCCACCTTGGGACCCACAACCTCTAATAGTGAGCTTTCTGGGCAGGCCTGGGGGGAAAGTTTATCCGAGAAAAAGTAGCACTTGGGGGATCGCCTTGAATACGACCTAAGTGATGTATTTATCCTTGACTCTGCACTAGTGGAGCTAGTGGATTTACATTTAGAACTAGAGTCTTTAGGCCCTTTAGTTGTTTTACATGTGTATGCACGCTTAGCCTTGACCTGCCCTGTTAAATATGAGGAAAGTTTCTTTTTTACGCTATCAGCGTTACCAACACCAGCAGAAACCACTGGCTTGGGCACCTCTGAGCTTTGGGCAGGGGTTGGATTAAAACAACTAGACGGGGAAAGTGTAGTATTTGTAGTATTTTGGGCTTGTACTCCTTTTGCTTTTTTCCCCCTTTTTAACTCTCTTTTTGACCCCTTGCATTTGTCTCTTCTCAAATAAGTTGGCCCCCCTGCACCCGGCATGAATAAATCACCAGCTGAAGATATGGTGATGGACTCACCTCGGGTAGTACCCCCCCAACCTGCGCTGGACTCTCACCGCCTTTAACACCTTCTCCACAGTGAGCAGGCAATTCTCCTTCCTCCGGTGTTTCCTCTGACGCCTCTGCTATTGCCTCCACCTCGGCAGCAGGACTCCCAGCGGCCCCACGATATCCTGGGAGAAGAGAACGGATCCTGCGTCCTCGTTGCAGCTCCAGGGCGGTGAGACTCCAAACCGGCAAGCCGAGCACCGGCAGCGGCAAAAACACAGGTGAGCTCTGACACAAACCCGTCTGCTACGGTGCTGAGCCAACGCCTACAGCAGCAGGGAACACCGGCGAGGAGCACGCCGACAGAAACACCCCTTCCAAACACATGCGGTCTAACTGCGATGAAATGCCGAAAATCTATAAAATTCAGTAAGCGTTTAAGAAAGGCTTGGGAATCGGCACAATGTTGTTACGCGCAAGGCAAAATCGCAACAAATCCAGTCTGGAACCATCGAAGAACTCACGTGCAGGAACCCCGAAGCGGAGCACTGCCGCAGCTCAGCCGGCTGCCTCCATGTTCCCCGTAACGTTGAAAAAACGTCAGGTGTTTTTCACTGCCAGGACCAAACCCAGATCTCTTGACTTGGTGTGAGTGTTTGATTGGTTCAGATGCTCCATCCATCACCACCCCCTTTTGTACCGATTTGTTCGCCATAAGTTGGCAGGGTATGCTCAGATGTGAGTCCCTTGCTCACTTTGCCACTGGATTCAAGCAAGCCTAGCTGAAGACGCCTGAAATGCCAGAAACCGATCCTAGGAAGCTTGTTTCCGGTCCAGGGAAGGCATGGCTTGGCAGTTCGGGCTGGACTGTTCCCATGAGGCACAGGGTCAGACTGATTTGCATATGGCCATGTCTGAACTGGGGTGGCAAAGTGGGCTAAAGAACGGTCATGGATTAAACCCAGATATCTTGACTGGGTGTGAGTGTTTGATTGGTTCAGATGCTCCGTCCATCACCACCCCCTTTTGTACCGCTTTGTTTGCCATAAGTTGGCAGGGTATGCTCAGACGTGAGTCCCTTGCTCACTTTGCCACTGGATTCAAGCAAGCCTGGCTGAAGACGGCTGAAATGCCAGTAACCGGTCCTAGAATACTTGTTTCTGGTCCAGGGAAGGCATGGCTTGGCAGTTCGGGCTGGACTGTTCCCATGAGGCACAGGGTCAGACTGATTTGCATATGGCCATGTCTGAACTGGGGTGGCAGAGTGGGCTAAAGAACGATGATGGATTAAACCCAGATCTCTTGACTGGGTGTGATTGATTCAGATGCTCCGTCCATCACCACCACCTTTTGTACCGGGCTGATCTGAGTGAGCACAGCAAGATATCAATGGAGTGACACACATCACCAAACCTGCATTAGAACGTTGTCATCCCATACAGACAGCTGACTGCAAGGCACAGACCCAGGTCACATGGAATGTCTAGTGGACATATCATCCAACTTGCTAATGAGGATGAGTATGTGACAACGCAACACCACAGGAATTGTGACGATGCACACATGTATGCATGGGGATCAATGATGTATGATGCCATCAGACCCAAAAGCCATTGATAAGGCACGTGTGCCATGGTGTGCGTACATGCAAAACCATTTCAGTCACAACACAGACACATTATAGATGCACCAAAAAACACATGCATTTTACGGAACCCAAACAGCAAATTCAATCTTTAAAATTACACACATAACATTATTACATTGGGACCTGATGAACGTCAAATTGACAAGTGAGAAAGTGCCACGGTCCCTGGCATCATGACACAGGTTCCAGAAGTGATGACAGTGCCATCCCAGTATTTATGTGCATGATAACATGTGCATGATGATACGAATGGGACAAGTGGAAAGGTGATGTTTACCACATAGTGCCCCATCACACATCACATGTGTCAACAGGTCATCACACATGAATTGTGCAACATGAACTGATATCCTCTGCTATATCAGTGCCTGGCACACCTAGGGCATGGTCATGTATGTATGCAATGACAAGAACTTGATAGACATTCTAGCGTTAACCATACTGCTACATTCCTGTTATTTGTGCGCCTCGTATCACTATTGTAATTGTGCCGTACCCTTACATTACGTGCATGCGTGGGGGATGTTTCACTATTGAAATCGTGCCATATACACGATTGAACTGTACCCCAACATTACGTGCATGTGTGCGAGACGTTCCACTATTAAAAAAGTGGCATACACAATTGAACGATGCCCTGACATTACGTATGTGTGTGCGGGAAGTTTCACTATTGTAATGGTGCCATACCCGAGCGAGTCTAACCCCTATATTACGTGCGTGTGTGTGGGATGTTTCACTATTGTAATGGTGCCATACCCGATTGAACCGTGCCCCTACATTACGTGCGTTTGTGTGGGACGTTTCACTATTGAAATCGTGCCTTACGCGATTGAACCGTATCATGACATTAAGTGCGTGTGCGTGAGATGTTCCACTATTAAAAAAGTGCCATACGCGATTGAACCGTACCCCAACATTACGTGCATATGTGCACCTCGTTTCACTATTAATAAAGTGGCATACACGACGTAAAACGCACCGTACTTGTGTGTGGATCACAAAAAATACATAGGGGACACCTAGGCTACGAGTAGTAGTACCAGAATGCAGGCTGGTTGTTATGGATACTGAGATTTGAGTGTGTGCTACAGGTGTCCTGCAAAAGTCAGTTGGGCAAAACTATACAATGTTGCAATGTTGTTGAGGAGCTGAAGCTCAAACTTTGAACCATGCAAATGTGAGTCAGGGCCTTATGTTGAAAGTGATTGGATGAAACGCAGGGTGCTAAGTAATGTGGCCTATTACACTGTACTCCTGATACTGAAAGCCCCTCAGCAGCACTGTTTAAGGCTGCATGTGGCTGTGAGAGGGCACTTGCCTGCACAACATTGGAGTGGACAACACTGCTGCTGTCTCTGCATTCCCTGGACTCTGATTTTGCTGACCATGGAGAGGGCACCTCCATTCAGTGAGGAGGAGAACCAGGCCCTGCTGGATGCCCTCCTACCAAACTACAGTAAGCTGTATGGGAGACCAGGGGAGCAGGTTAGTGATGACTGCACTAGCTTTGACTGTGCCCCTGTTGTGTGAGTGTCACTACAGCCATTGTGTATTTGTGGATCAGACATGCAATGTGGTTTCTCTGCGATTGCAGTGTGTGTACATTGAGGTGTCTCCCAAGCAGAGCATTTTTTAGTAAAAGTATGTTTACTCCTTACTTGCATTATGGTAACTGTGACATTCAAAGCATACTGATTTACACATTCTGCTGTGCCACACCGTGCAGGCTTTTTTGACATGATTTAATGAGCTGTAATAGTGTTCACCCCAGAGTGACAGCTGAATGTACTCACTGATGTTTATGGTTTTTTGGGATCTGTGGTGATTTTATACATATGCTGTGATTGGATTCATGGACATTGAAGAGTGTGAATGTTCCTTGTCAACTGGCTGAGTGTGTATGTGATGTTTTGCAACACAGCTGCATGGCGTATGCAGCAGCTGTAGCCATCTGATGAGACAAGTATGCAGTGTTATGTGCATGACTCGCACAGTTATCCCAACAACTGTGTCACCTCTTTGTCAAGTGTGACATGTGCAAAGTGAGGGTTGTATACAATGTTGAGACCGACAGGCAAGGCATCTGTGCCACGGTGTGTATGTGTGGTCAGCTGAGGGTTCGTAGGTGTAGTGGGATATGAGGCAGCATGTCAGGTGCTGTCCAACACCCTGCAGTTGCATGTCTTGTACAGTGTGTGCCATGATCAGTGAGTGTGTTGAACCCCTTATGCCATCTGTTGCCTTTCAAAGGCATGTAGTGCATTAGTGTGTGCCCACTGGGCAGAATCAGATGGACAATGATGCAAGTTCTGTCAGCATCCTATTCCCTGTTCACATCATCAATGTAGTGCAAGTGTGTGTCTCAGGGACATGCAGCAGGTGTAGTGATGTTGTTTAACTTTGTCTTCCTGACAGGTAACTGCCTATGAGAAGGGGGAGATCTGGTCGGACAGTGTCAAGGCTGTCAGGTCTGTGGGGGGCCCTCGCCGTCGGCTGATGAACATCAGGAAGAGGTTGCAGGACATCCGGTGCTGGACCCGCCGTATTGCCCGGGTCCATCTGAAGCTGGAAGTTCCACGCCGGCATGCCGGCAGCCATCACCTCACCCCCCACAAGCTCCGGGTCCTGGAAGTGGTCTTTCCAGACCTCCATAGGCAGTTGCAGGACGGACAGCAGCAAGGAGGGGATAGGTACATGTCTGTTTGTAGTGTTGTGTGTCACATGGTACTTGAGGTGGTCTGAAGCCTGTGAACACTCCCACAGTTGGGGGGTCTGGTCAGACAGGCTATTTGTGCATTGTATTTTAAAATCACCATATTCATGTGCTGCTCTTTTCCATCCCTTCCCCTCCTCAACATGTTACCCCTGGTTTGTGTGTTTAAAATTTTGCACATGTACTTCTAGGGTGCAAGGTAATTAGACAGCACATTGATTTACGCATCATGTGGGATGGAGGTCTTTGACATGTGTTGTAACCTTGCCTGTGCCACGATCTGTGCACTGTGTTTGGCATTCATATCTGTTTGCACTGATCATGAGTATCAACATAGGAGTGCAATTTATATGATTCACACCCTACCAGCATGCATGAGCCATGTTGCATACTCATACATGATGGACATCATTTTCAAGATATTCGTAGTGACGAGATGGTTATTCATGAGACAGTCTGTAATTTCTTCACACACAGATCTGTGTGCCCACCACAGTACCCTGAAAAACCCCGGCCTCCTAATCATGTGTGTCATCCAACACTGGGCCCATTCTATGTGGGTTCAGCATGGGTGTGCCTCAGTGGCCTTGGTCCCTGACATACTTTGTTTTTATCATGTGTTAGCTACATCTGCACACTGGCCATGGATACAAGATTTAGCTTGTGCATACTCACACTGGGCATTGCCTGTGTGCCTGTTCTCAAGAATATGTTGCTGATTGTTTGTGACTAACATGGATTGCCAGCCACAGGAGGTGATCTTGCTGTACATTTTAAAAATATGCTGCTCAGTTTTTGCTACCCTGATTCTGATGGTTAACTTATTGAGCAGTTTCAAACACATTAAAGGAGTTGTGGGGGTCTTTTGGAGGAGAGGTGTGATGGGCCTGCCTGTTTGCCGTTGTCAGTTGTGAACTGTGGATGTCATTTGTGAGTTATAGCCAGTGCTTAATGTGTGCCGGTGCTTGCTGGTGCTTAGCACCGGCACTTACTTTTCAGGGCCGGGTCTACACACGTCTGCAACTCTGCACGACTGTACGTTACATTTTTCATGATGTTAGCTTTGACTCGGCGCAGGGTGCTGTTCTAACTTCTCGCTCTCCCCAAGTCCCAATGATTGCTTCGTTGTGACTTCTGAACCGGCCGGAGACTGCATTGAGCAAAGAATTTCAGTCTGTGTATTGATCATCATCATAATGTGATCATTGCGATGGCGTCGTGGCAGCCCTTCCTTAGTACAGTGTTGCCCTTGGTGGGCGGGAGTTAGACTCGGACTGGGCTGGGATTAGGCTAGATTTGGTTGTGCGTGCTGCGCGCAGATTTGTTTCCAATTGATGCGCCCCAGGAGTCTTCAGCCAAACCACGTCGAGGGCAGGCAGTGCAGCAGCACCAGGTGGAAAGGCAGTGCCCACAAGCCCTGGTCGACCACGAGCGTAACCGTAAGTAGTACGCAAGCCGGTCTAAGCAGTCATCATGCCATGGATTGCATCAGTATGCCCAAACCAAAGCACACAACTTTTTTTTTGCGAAGTGGCGTGTCGGGCACTGCCACCGCGGCGGCTCCGGCTCCATCTCCATCAACAAGAGATTCGATGATTCACTGTGCCTGGTCTGCCCTGGCCCACGGTAGTACATACACTTAAACTTAAGACATTTATCTATATCAAAATAGGGGTGGCCGGGTTACGTTGGTAAAGAAGGCCCTGCAATGATATAGGGCCGGCGGTAGGCCGGGTTTAAAGTTAAAGGCCCTGCCCGGCCCCTGCCTTGTTTGAATGTAGTATCCTCCTCCCGGCCTCAGTGCTTAGCAGTGACTCCGCTTTTATTGGCTTAATACTGACTAAATAATGCCATGAAAAGCAGGACGTTGTGTAGGGCAGGCTGCCGGCGCGCAAATATTTTTTTCCGATTGCATGGCACACCCGCACTGTGTGACGAGCCATCATCAGCCTGACGGGCTTGAGGTTGAGGGCAGGCCAGGCAGGCAGCAGCAGCACCAGGCAGGCTCCTATAAACCAGTGGAGCCACCATCACCTACAGAATGCAAAGAAGGGATTGTAATCATGATCATGGCCATAAAACCCTGAGCACTGCTTTCAAGGAACACAGACGTGATTTTGTTCTCTCTAAACTAAAGGTCTGGTACTGGGACTTCGCTTCCCAGAAATAATTCCCAAAATTCAGATCTGGAAAGTCTACTTTACACAGTTAATCTCCGAAGCTTGGAAGTAATGTCATACTCGAGAACATCCTGAGAGAACAGAGATGCAAAACTGCATGTCACTTAATGCAAGTTTCAAGAGCCATTTCTACCTCCCTTAAAACACGAAGGAATGTCTAACTCTTACTAGAGAGATGTCACATTTGATTATGTTTCTGGATACCGATTAGATTACAGTATAGTCTTTCATTCCTGCTAGGCACAGGGTGGAGTAAATATGCTTCTTCTTGTGGGTATTACACGTTGCTTTATTTTGTGTTTTAAGTGTTGGACAAAGAAAACGCAGTCCGAATGACTTTCACATGGAAAATTCTAGATTATACAATATATACATATGGATTGTTGAGGTTACTTTTTTGAAGGATTTTTATGTTGCACCCAGTGAAGGGATCTTCAATTATGGCACGAAAAAAGGCAAATGTACTTTCTCGAAGAGAACATATGAGGAGATTTTGAATGATGTGATCCGACCTCTGAGAGTTTTGAACTTAGTTAAAAGACTGGGAACACAGGGACCTGTAACAGTTAATCGAGGTGTCAAAAAGAGTCACTCACAGAGGACACTTTATCCTCTTCAATCAATCAATCAATCATGCCATTTGTATCGCGCACTACTCACCCGGAAGGGTCTCAAGGCGCTTGAGGGGAGGGGCATGCTACTGCTCGAACAGCCAGGTCTTGAGTTGTTTCCTGAAGGCGAGATGGTCCTGGGTCAGCCGAAGGTGGATGGGGAGGGAGTTCCAAGTCTTGGCAGCCAGGTAAGAGAAGGATCTTCATCCGGCGGTGGCTCTTCGGATACGTGGTACGGCTGCGAGGGCGAGGCTGGTGGACCGTAGCTGGCGGGTGGGCGTGTAGAAGGTCAGGCGGTCGTTGAGGTACTTGGGGCCCAGGTCGTGGAGAGACTTGTGTGCGTGGGTGAGGAGCCGGAACGTGATCCTCTTGTCGACGGGGAGCCAGTGCAGGTTCCTCAGGTGGCTGGAGATGTGGCTGCGTCGGGGGACATCCAGGATGAGTTGGGCGGAGGCGTTCTGGATGCGCTGGAGTCTTTTCTGTAGCTTGGCTGTGGTTCCGGCGTAGAGGGAGTTTCCGTAGTCCAGTCGGCTGGTGACGAGTGCCTGGGTGACAGTCTTCCTGGTCTCGGTCGGGATCCAGCGGAAGATCTTGCGAAGCATATGCAGGGTGTTGAAGCACGATGAGGAGACGGCGTTGACTTGTCTGGTCATCTAGAGGGAGGGGTCCAGGATGAAGCCCAGGTTGCGTGCATGGTCGGTTGGCTTGGGTGCGGTGCCCAGGGCTGGGGGCCACCAGGAGTCGTCCCAGGCGGAGGGCGAAGATCCCAGGATGAGGACTTCCGTCTTGTCCGAGTTCAGTTTCAGGTGGCTGTCCTTCATCCACTCGGCGACGTCTTTCATCCCTTCGTGTAGGCAGGTTCTGGTGGTGTCGGGGTCTCTGGTGAGGGAGAGTATCAGCTGGGTGTCGTCGGCGTAAGAGATGATGTTGAGGTTGTGCTGGCGTGCGATGGCTGCGAGAGGTTTCATGTAGATGTTGAAGAGGGTGGGGCTGAGTGAAGATCCTTGCGGGACGCCGCAGATGACTTCGGTGGCCTCGGAGCGAAACGGGGGGAGGTGGACTCTTTGTGTTCTTCCGGCGAGGAACGAGATGATCCACTCCAGTGCCTTCTCTTGGATACCAATGTTGCTGAGGCGCTGGACTAGGGTGCGGTGGCAGACCGTGTCGAACGCAGCGGAGAGGTCCAGGAGGATGAGGGCCGCTGTTTCCCCCTTGTCGAGCAGGGTCCGGATGTCGTCGGTGGCTGCGATGAGGGCGGTCTCGGTGCTGTGGTTGGCTCTGAAGCGGGACTGCGAGGGGTCGAGGGATCCGTTCGTCTCGAGGAAGGTGGTCAGCTGTCTGTTGACGATCTTCTCGATGACTTTAGCAGGAAAAGGGAGGAGCGAGATGGGGCGGACGTTTTTGAGATCGGTGGGGTCCGCTGTAGGTTTCTTCAGGAGGGCGCTGATCTCGGCGTGCTTCCAGCTCTCCGGGAAGGTGGCGGTGTTAAAGGAGGCGTTGATGATGTTTCGGAGTTGGGGTGCGATGGTGGAGTCGGCCTTGTTGAAGACGTGGTGTGGGCAGGGATCGGTCGGTGTTTTAAAATTATGTGGAGTAATTTGAATTACAATTTGCACTCAATATATTGCCACATATGGAGCACATCTTCCAAATAGTCACTGTTTTTCCAAAAACGTACTGTTGTTCACAGTATTTTCTGGTTCACGCAGATTGACAAGTGCAATGTGAAAAATTTGCCGAACAGTAAAATGCAATTTTTTGAAGATTACGATTGACAGCGCTGTACCTCTAGAACAGTGAGACACTATTTCACTTTTGATCTTCATACCCCCTCACAGTACCCCTTGTATAATCTTGCGCATAGCGACAGTCTGGATGTATACATGCTGAAATGTCCTGCTTGTTTACCCTGAAAACATAGGTATTGGGACTTTTCAACTACGCTACAAGTCACCAGAGTGGTGTCTACCTCCCTCTTATAACTTGCTTGTTTCAATGCTCCCTGGTCGCATGGCAGGGAATTTTATGAAAAGTATGGATTACAGCTGAGTTGTAAAACCTAATGATTCTGTTTCACCCTGGTGCAGAGCCCATGGTTTCATTTTCATCCCAAGACACATTTGCCTTCTCTAACCGTAGGTTGCTTTGCTTAGCCCTGTGCCAAACCTGCAGGCTTACCTAGCTATATAGTGTAATGAATAAGGCAGTGCCCCAGACTCCCGGCCCACCACGAGTATAAATAACTGTAAGTAATACTAAGCAGGTCATTCCATGCCCATTGTCAAACCAACACAGCTTTTTTTTTGTTAGGGCGTGGTGGCGTATAATCTAATTTAATCAGCACATAGAGCACTGGAATTGTCCCTTCAATGCATTAGTGATTTTGCTAATTTATTCCAAAATTGTGCTTTAAATGCACAGGGCAGGGGAACCTCCTATCAAAACCTTACTATGAGGAGGGCTCCCTTGCTGAAATTCATCTGACTTTTCGCAGTGCCAGTTGAGGAGGTGGGTGGAGCCAGTGAAGTAAGTGGGTGGAGCCAGTGGAGGAAGTAGGTGGAGCCAAAGAAAAGTAGGTGTGCCCTCCAACAAACATTTGAGCACCTGCACTTCATATTTTACAAATTAAGCAGTTATCAGCATGCACTTCACCTGTGATGCTGGACAGTGCTGTCATTTGGCTCTTTACAGGCTATGTTGTTTGCTTACAGAGATGATTGTGCCTCAAAGATTTTTGGATACATGTATGTAGTTGCGGTGCTACGCTGTTTTGTCCTAGTGTGCCGACTACAGTGCTCACATGTCCCATGTGGTTAAGGGTGTGTCTTTCTATGCAGCAATGATTTTGATCTTTGAAATTGCAGGCACATTAACTTAAGCATTGTCCAGATTTAGGACATGTGGTCCACTTCACATGACAGCCAGTGTGTGTTATGAGCTAACAACTGTATGATCTGGTGATAGATGCACCTGTGAGGAGTGACACATTTGAAGTGATGTCACATTAATGAATGTCCCCAGGCGCACTCCCAACACTTGTTGAAACTAGTTAATGTTTGGAATGTGTTCATATGACAAAATGTGTAGGTTACACTTATGGGTCTTCATTATAGTTGGCTCACAAGGTAGTGCACACCACAAAACATGTGCAATGTTATTGAATAAGCAGGCAGGTTTTGAATGAGGCCAGTGTTAGTGGTTAATGGTGTGCCTTGATCGCCATCGACATGTCCCCACAGTGCTCTTGAGTGCTTGAGATTCCTTTGCTGTCAATTGTACAGACTGATGTGTGTCAATACATCAAGACCTCCGTTGGAGCATGTATATGGTATATGGTCCACGCCATTTATATCTTACAGTGTTTCATCTTGAAGTGTGCAAGCTGTCTCAATAGAATTGTGTATGTTGTTTGTGTGGATTTGCTTGTGAGAGCTCTTTCATGCTGGCACATACGTGTTATGTACACAAGATGGATATTTTTCAGAAGCTATACACGTTGATTATGTGAAGTATGCAAAGTCCGAAGATGCAAAGGTTTTCTGCCATTACTTTTCACCAAACACTACTTCATGGGCTCTGGGAATGGTGTATAACTTGGGTAGTGAGGTGTGTTACTTTGCCCTGAGGGGAAACCCAACTGTTTATTTTTTGTGAACTTCAGGTGGCATAACTTCATTGTATAGATCAGCTCTCATGTGAACAAACAGAACCTCCTCAGTGTGACTCTCTCTCACTCAAATCGTGGCCTAGTCTATTATTTGGATCCTTGTGTGGAAGTAGCATTGTGTCTATACCAACTGTGCAGTACTAGTCTTAAATATGTGCAGAGTTATGTTGCTGTTACTCATGATGCATGCCATGATTTGCAATGTGCCCAAATAAATGTGTGTTCATGTGTCAGATGTGTACAGGTGACTGATGCTTTTTTGTTTATTCTCCTTGCCAACAGCATCATCAACCGACACAGGAGGAGACATAAGCACGGACCAGGAGGGGGGACCCAGCCGCAGTGCCACCAGCGCTGAGGAGTTGGAGGGAGCCAGTGGCACGGAGGGTGAGGGAAGTCAGGTGGCCGGACCTTTTGAAGGGGACACTTTGTATCATGTGGACGGCTCGGCTTCTGACTCCCAGGAGGAGGGGGAATATGCGGCGACAACATCTTCCACCACTGTGTCTGTACCCACCTCCTCCAGACCCATCTCCACCCTCCCAGTTGCTAGGGTGCTTTCTGTCCGTGCTTCCCCCCATGTCTCCTTCGTCCCCGGCACCGCAGCCCCTGCTTCTGTCTCCCCTGCTGCCCTCAGTGCCAAGTCTGTGGACCTACTCCGGCAGATTCATGTTGGTCAGACATCAATGCTGACTGTCCTCCATGGCCAAACTCAGATCTTGACACAGTTCTTGTCATTCATGGAGGGCATGTCAGTTAACATGTCTGACCAACGTCAGAGTCTATCGTCCATAGACTCCTCACTGACGGCAGCACTTGCCCTCCTGCAGCGGCCTGTCCCACCCACTCCTTCAGACCCATCCACAACCCCCTCACCCATACCGGTCCACAGAACACGCAGACACACAAGATCACACACCCCAAAAGACCCACTCAGCACACCACCCCAGAAGTCTATGTGCAGTTCACCAGGCACCCTATCTCAGGGGGATGCTGGCACTCCCACAGGGACTGGTGTCAGACGGCAGGCACGCAGACACATACACAGTCCGCAAGACTCAGAGACCTCTACCTCCACTCCCATTGTGTCCCTGCATGCAGGTGGTGGTCTGGCGGAACTGGCAGCAGTGTGCAGCGCTGAATATCTTTCAAGCTTTGGTGCTGCACAAGCCACTGAGGAGGATTCCTCCCCCCTGCACCCACAACACCTACCCTTCCCTCTGATGGCCCTGCGGTGCCGGACACTGACCCAGATGATGCCCCCCATGGGTCCACAAACCTTTAATATCCTCATATGCAGGCATGTTTGGGGGAGACAACCTCTACAAGATTCCAGCAACAGAAAAAAATTAATTCTGGACTGGACATTGGCCTTCATTTGAGCCTGGAATCATTCATGAACAATATTTTGTTTTGGTGCTGAATAAAGTATTTTATTTTTCATTCCAAACTATTGCATTTCAGGTACTTGCTGTAGGTGATGTGTGCCTAGGAGTTGGTGTCATGGTAATGTTTTGGTATGTGAAAGATGTGTATTTTGTAATGGTAATGAGGTGGACCATGGTATCTATGTGCCATCACAATGTAGAAGGTAATTATCTTGATTTGTGTGTGTTCAGTTTGCCTACAGACATTGTCCAGAAGAGTGTATCTTCCTCAGTGACACATGAGATCTTATGTACAGACAGGTGCACAATATTTGTGGTTACTTTGGTGCACATTTCCTTTTTTTTTAAAACATTCCCTTCAGCAATGGCCATGACTGCTCACAAACGAGTTCTGCTCGTTAGTCTGTGCCATCCATGCTACTCACTGTACTTGTGTTTGTAGTATGTAGTAATGCCTTCATGGACACGATCAGCCTTTTGCACACTATGCTGATGTAGGATCACAGCCTTACCCTTATCATTGGATTTCTTATGCAGGGTATTTGTGCACACAACTCACAATGTAGTGCTTTGTATCTAAGGGGTTTCAACACTGTTCCTTCCATGGAAGAGTACATGTTTCACTACCTGGACATTCATATCAGTGCCGGAATATACATGACAGTGTGTTTTACCATTTTGGTCTATTTGTTTGGTGGGCGGTTACATGACTATACACCATAGAGTAATGATGGCAGGGTGTGTAGGTTGCCTCCAAACTCCATGGGTGGATATGCATGTGGGATCTGACATCACACCCACATGTGGTGTGTCACGCAGTGTGTGACAGAAATCCATCCTCCATGGAGTGGGACACTGCTGTAAGTGATGTGTTGCTATGGCACTATCAGGACTGTCACAGGTTAGGGATATAAACATACACCCATGTAGTTGTTGTATGGTGATGATAATGCCCCACCCTATAACTGAGCACTGCTGGGAGTCATATCCACACCCACCTCCTATGTCTGGGCACTGCTGGGAGTCATGTGCACCCACCCCGCCTATGTCAGGGCACAGCTGGGAGTCCTGTGCACCCACCCCTCCTATGTATGGGCATTGCTGGGAGTCCTGTACACCCACCCCTCCTATGTCTGGGCACTGCTGGGAGTCATATCCACACCCACACCCACCTCCTATGTCTAGGCACTGCTGGGAGTCATATCCACACCCCCTCCTATGTCTGGACACTGCTGGGAGTCATATCCACACCCACCTCCTATGTCTGGGCACTGCTGGGAGTCCTGTGCACCCACCCCTCCTATGTCTAGGCACTGCTGGGAGTATTCTGCACCCACCCCTCCTATGTCTGGGCACTGCTGGCAGTCATATCCACACCCACCTCCTATGTCTGGGCACTGCTGGGAGTCATATCCACACCCCCCTCCTATGTCTGGGCACTGCTGGGAGTCATATCCACACCTACCTCCTATGTCTGGGCACTGCTGGGAGTCATATCCACACCCCCTCCCATGTCTGGGCACTGCTGGTAGTCATATCCATACCCACCTCCTATGTCTGGGCACTGCTGGGAGTCCTGTACACTCACCCCTCCTAGGTCTGGGCACTGCTGGGAGTCCTGTGCACCCACCCCTCCTATGTCTAGGCACTGCTGGGAGTCATATCCACACCCCCCTACTATGTCTGGGCACTGCTGGGAGTCATATCCACACCCACCTCCTATGTCTGGGCACTGCTGGGGGTCCTGTGCACCCACCCCTCCTATGTCTGGCCACTGCTGGGGGTCCTGTGCACCCACCCCTCCTATGTCTGGCCACTGCTGGGAGTCATATCCACACCCCCTCCTATGTCTGGGCACTGCTGGGAGTCATATCCACACCCACCTCCTATGTTTGGGCACTGCTGGGAGTCCTTTGCACCCATCCCTCCTATGTCTGGGCACTGCTGGGAGTCCTGTGCACCCACCCCTCCTATGTGTGGGCACTGCTGGGAGTCATATCCACACCCCCCTCCTATGTCGGGGCACTGCTTGCCAAAAAGTGCCAGAATACAAATATTTCATCCATAATATACTACATGATATACATAATATAATACAGAACAGCGTTAAAGGTTCTATTGACAGTTTCTAAAACAGTAGGGCCACCTTAGCTTGTTTAAACGTGGCTTTCTTTAAAATATCTTTTAAAAATAATCTCCTAGGGTAAGCATAAAATGGGCATAGTTGGACCAAATGAAGCGTACCCTGTGGAGACCGTTGGTCGCAGCCACAGGGGCCCTTACTCTCCAAATGCTTTGTATACCCTGCTGGGACAGCTAAAGTGTGATGTAAGAAATTTAGCCTGAAACGGGTCTTCAGGAATTTGTCTTGAGGATTGTCGATAAGACACAGATAAGGTTCCAGGCCCATGCACGACTTTGTGAGCTGGTGAGTTCTTACTGATGGCTTAGTCAACTCTCTTGCGTTCCTATTTGATGTGGCTCTTTTTAAAAATTCTGACTTAATACGGCCCTTATCCTTAGCTAGCAATGTTGTTGGGTGGGTATAATATTCCGCACAACCCATGGCTAGCAGGTTTTCCTTAATATATCTGAGCCATGGAATATTATGACCCTGTGCCTGTGTTATGCAGTCTAGTGCTATTTGTTGACTTAACCCCTCCTCTGGGTTTCTCCATACTATAATCCAGCATGTGAGGGGCTATACCCAGTTCCTCGTGAACCACATAGGAGGAAATGCTTTGTGGGACTTTCAGTACCCGCCTCAAATATATTTGTTTTCTTCTATTTGTAACTTATGCGGGTCTACAAACCCCCAAACCTCACTCCCATTTGAAACTTTGGCACAACTTACAGAACTGTAGAGGTTCAGAATTTACTCCGGGGACCATCGGCCTAGCCTCTTTGCGAAGTTCATGGATGACCCTGTTGAGTTAATTAGTTTATTGCATTTCTCCTCCACAAGGGCTTTGAAACTAAGGCGACTGTCAAACAGGATCCCCAGATATGAAATTGACTTAACCTTTTCCAATCCCTGTGTGCCTATTGTATACTTGGTTTTACTGGATGGTCCTTTCCCTACCTCCATAACATATGATTTGGTGAGGTTAGGTGACAAATCTAAGCTATCCATAAAGTGGACAAAGCCATCTATGAGGCGCTGCAGTCCACCCGGAGTACGGGCCAAGAGTACTGCGTCATCTGCGTACAGTAACACAGGTATCCCTCTCCTACCTATCTGCGGGCAGTCCACCCATAGAGCTACCAACGCCTGGGTCAAGCCATTAATGTATAAGTAAAAAGGAAGGGGGCCAAAATGCACCCCTGCCTCACTCCCCTTGAACATGGGAAGTAGTCTGTGACATTTCCCTCCTCATCATATCTCACCTGAGCAGAAGTATTCTGATGCAGTGCACGTAATATATTTACCAGTCCAGGATCGACTCCCAAGGCCCCCAGTATTCCCCACAATTTCTTCCAATTTACTCGGTCAAATGCCGCGGTGAGGTCCATGAAAGCGAAGTACACCGTCCCCTCACTGGCTATGGTGTACTTGGCTGCCAGGAGATATAAATTAAGGCATTGATCTATGGTGGAGCGGCCATACCTAAACCCGTACTGGGTATCTGTATTGATCTCATGTTCCTCCACCCAATCAATCAGTCGGTTAAGGATGGCCCTACCTGGGACTTTCATGGTAACATCAATTTTTAAATATGGGAACTATTGTGGCCGTAGACCAGGATATTGGCATCATTGATTGCACTGCAGTATTTATTACTCTGGTGAGTATGGGCGCCCAGAGTTCTTTCTGGCTTAAAAAAAGATTGGGGGGATCCCATTGGGTCCTGGAGCCTTATTATGGGTTATCCCCTCAATCCCCGCCTTTATTTCTCCTAAGGAAAAAGTAATTTGAGGTGGATTCACACTTTCCCATTCTACTGTAGCCAAATCATCAATACTACCAAAGTTGTAAAGGCCCTTATAATGCTCAAGCCAGGTTTCTGGGAGAATATGGCAGGCCAGCTTAGGTTTGTTTGAATCCTGAAAGCATGGTTCATTAACGACTCTCCAGAAAGCAGTCGAGTCCTTTGTCTCGGCCGCTTCTCTCAAGTTTTCCCATGCCTGGTTCTGCAATACAATTCTACGGGATTTTAATGTTTTATTGTACCCAGCCCTACAGCTTGATACCTTCCCTCTGTCCATAGGTACACATTTCAGAGCCGATTACAAATCCCTCAAGGTGAGGGTACAGTCATGATCAAACCACCTAGGTGCACTATGTTCCTTATTGGTCTTCCTGCCCCTAAGTAAGCCATCAATTTGTTTGGCCGCGCCCTCAAATGCCTTGATCAGGTCTGCCCCCTCAACCTCCAGGTCCAGACACTTCCAAACATTGGATTCAGACTGTGTCAGTAAGGTTCTATAAAGTGCTTCACTATCCGTGTTGGCCTCACCTTTTGCGAATTCTTTTCGTTGTTCTAAACGTTCTAATAACAAATCTCTAATTTGTTGAAAAGCAATTCCGCATGAATGGTGTCATTCATAAATATGGTGTAACTATAAGCAGAACATTGTTCTAAATATATATATTTGTTGTGTAAACTTTTTGGAAACTTTGCACAGTCATGCACACAGGTATTCAAGGGAAAGTTCGGTTGTTATTTCTTGATTCACTCTATGTGGGATAGGCAGCCCACTGACACTGTGTCGCACACTTATACCCTCAAAGTAATTAGTGTACCTTTTCACGAAGCAGTTTAAACAAATAGTCAAAACCAATCCCAACCAGGTGTGATTCGCTAAAAATATTTAATTTGGTCAACACTATAACTGCCTGCCCCAGCGGTTGCACCCATTCCACAAACATGGCTTCTTTCGATAGTATTGCCTGCACCACTGCAAATCGTGCTGAAACAAAGGCATATACAGCAGAGAAGCTTCAGCGATATATGCATTAATCTCTGCTACCAAAACATTCGACACACAGGAAGGAAACACCACACAGCAATTGAAACAACTTGAATTTATCAGTCGCAGAGAATTAAATCAAAGGTTGCACGCATCGACCCTAATCCAATACCGCAAACATAAAAGAATTCCTCGAGGACTTCGTCTAGCAATAAAACCGATGTTGTTCCGTTTTCAACAAAACAAAGCATTCATGGATCGCTGGTATGCGGTATTAAATAAATGCTCGCTGGATTTGATTCTGTTAATTTATTTATCTATTTTATTTAGGAGATTTGTTAAGCGCACAAATACCCGAGGGTGTCTCGGCACTGTGTGTCAGCTATGCTGTCCATGAAATGATTACTGTCTGAAGAGCCATGTTTTTATCTCTTTGCGAAAGGAGAGAAGGGAAGTGCAGGTTTTAATTTGGCATGGAAGACTGTTCCAGAGTTTGGTGGCAGTCACTATAAAGGACCTGTCACCCCAAGGAACTTTCTTAGTCCTTGGGACCTGCACAAGAAATGCAGTAGATGAGCGGAGAGATCTTACCGGGGTGTAAGGGCAAAAGGCATCTTTTAGAAAAGCAGGTCCTAGGGAGTGAATTGCTCTATAGGCAATGCAAAGTGCCTTAAATTTGGTTCTTTTCCTTACTGGCAACCAGTGAAGCTGTTTAATAGTGCTGGAAATAGGAGCAAACTTGGAGGTTGCAGTGATCAATCTAGCCGCAGCATTCTACACCAACTGTAGTTTTTTTATGACTCCTTCCTGAGCATTGACAAAGAGCCCATTACAGTAATCAATGCGAGATATCACTAACGCACTGATCAAAGTCTTGGTCATGCTCATGGGAAGGTAAGGGAGGAGTTTTTTTTAATCATTCTCATAGTATAAAATGAGGATGACACCACAGTATTGACATGGTGCATAAGGGTAAGTTTACTGTCCAAAATGACCCCCAGATTTCTTGCTTTGGCCACTGGAGATGGAGGTGGTCCAAGAGCAGAAGGCCACCAAATAGGTGACCCTACTGGGGAAAGGTTACCAAACACCATCACCTCCGTTTTATTGGAGTTAAGCTTCAAGCAATTTGTGGACATCCAGTCACTTATTGCAAGCATTCCCAAATACAGGGCCTCATTATGATGGAGGATTTTCCGCCTCCTCCGGGCCGGCGGAAGCCACCTCCGGCCCGGAGGAGGCGGAAAATCCTCTGCAGAGTCCCACCGCCGCATTACGATGGCTGGTGGGTCTTGGTTTCTGTCCGCTGCTTTTCCGCCGCGGTCGGCTTACAACCGCGGCGGAAAAGCTCTCATTTGGCTGGCAGTGTCTATCAGACACCGCCAGCCAAATTAGGAAGCATTTGTAAACATGCTTTTCCGCGGCGGTTTTTCCGCCGGGGAAAAGCATGTGTACTTTTGATTGTGGGGGCCCGTTGCAGGCCCCCAGGGTGTAGGCGGGAGGGGGGTACACATGGGGGGTACCTATGGTACCCCCCAGTATTTACATGCACAAAGCGGCAGGCACCGCGCGGTGCCTGCCGCTTTGTGCATGTAAATGTTACACATGCACTTTTAACATTGAGGCGGGTGCTGCTTGAAGCAGCACCCGCCGCAATGTTAAATATCCAGGATGTGACCGCCAGGGTGGCGGTCACATCCTAATTTGCACGGAGGGACCGCCGCTGCCCCTGCGGACGGTCCCTCCACCTCTGGGGTGGCGGACGGACGCAAGTCCGTCCGCCATCCTAATCGGCCCTTAAAATTCGAAGCCACTTGATCTCCGTTTTTATTGATAGCCAACACAATCTGGGTGTCATCAGCATAGGATGTCACCGCCAGGTGATGGGATTTAATGACCCTCGCCAAGTCCGACACATAGATGTTAAATAGTGTCAGGCTTAGCGAGGATCCCTGGGGGACACCACAAGGGAGAGTAAAAGATGGTGAACTGAAATTGCCAAGAGCAACGGATTGTACTCGAACAGCAAGAAAGGAGGAAATAAGATCCCTAGCACCATGTGTGATCCCCACCGCTGAGACACGGTCGATCAAGATGGAGTGATCGACCGTGTCCAACAGAATAAGCACTGCTGATCCTCCCCCGTCGAGTGTCATCCTGATTTCATCCGTAGCTTTAATAAGCGCGGTTTCCATCCCATGTCCCTTCCGGAATCCAAATTGTGAATTATCCAAACAGTTATTGTGATTAATATAATCTGAAATTTGGATATTCATGATCTTTTCGACAATTTTGGCGGGGAGAGGGAGGCAGGCTATAGGTCTATAGTTGGCAACTTTAGTGGGATCTAAAGAACTCTTCTTAATGAGAGGTTTAATGGTCGCTTTCTTCTAGATGGAAGGAAAGATGTTTGAGGAAAACATGACATCAAATATTTCAGTAAGTTTGGGACCTATAATGTCAGGAAACAACTTAAGAATGGAAGGGGGACATGGATCTTCCGGCGAGCCAGAATTAGTAGTACATAGTACATGTGATACCAGTTCTGGCGGAACCTGAGTGAAATTCTGAAAGGAAGGAAGAGAGGTCGAATCAGGCAGGACCGAATATGACCGCGCCAAGTCCTTATGATCCTTAGGAGTGGAAAGTGAGTGTCCAGTACTGGTTGTGTGTACCTTGAATTGAGTATAAATGTCGGTCACTTTGCTTTGAAAGTGGTCTGCCAAGGAATCGCAGAGTTCTTGAGTAGCTATAATGGGAGTAGATGTCACTTGGCCAGAGAGACGCTTGACTACCTGAAAAAGTTGTTTCACAGAGTCGTGAGCAAGATTAATTTGAGTACTGTAAAATTTACTTTTTTCCATAACGATGAGTTGTTTATATTTAGACATCATGATTTTGTAAGAGGATTTTTGATCTGGGTCATAGTCTCGTCTCCATCTACGTTCCTGACGTCTACATTTTTGCTTTTCTTGCCTGAGGACATCATTGTACCAAGGTGCGGACTTAGAAGCCCTATTGATAGATTGTTTCTTTAAAGGGACCGTGATATTAACTGTGTTCTGAATCCAGTTAGTGTAGTTAATAGCTCCTAACTCAGGGTCAGTCGCAATAGATGGCATCGAAGTCAGTAATAATGATTGAGATGTAACAGTGTCAATGCTTTTCCAAGCTCTGAAATGGTTGGTGGATGAGAGATTATTAGTTGGGGAGGGCATATTTTTTAGTGAAAAATCAAAAAGAATGGCAGAATATTCGGTTCATGTCAAGGGAAGAACATCTCTCATCCTGAGTAATGTATGACTGGAAAAAAGACCATCCAAAAGGTGACCCGCAGTATGGGTGGGACCTGAGACTAGTTGTGGGAGTCCTATTACTTCCAATTCTGATAAAAGAGCTACAGTATCAAGGTTATCCAACGCCTCTAGGTGAAAGTTAAGATCGCCCAGTATGGTGTATTGTTTTTCACCTGCTAACGGTTCGAGTAAAACTTCCAGGTTAGCAAGGAATGCCCCACGTGGTCCCGGAGGATGATAGATAAGCGTGCCATTAAAAGGGGTGGTATGCGGCGTGGCAATTGTAAAAGCAATCGCTTCACAAGTGGTAGTAGGGACAACCTCCATTCGTACTATTAGATTATTATGATATATAATGGCCAGGCCTCCACCTTTTTTCGGGGTGGTCTGTCCATTCTTATGTTCGAGAATCCTTCAGGGGTTGCAGTGCCAAAGTCAGGTCCACAGGAGAGATCACCCCAGGTTTCGGTTAAGAAAAGAAGATCAAGATTGTGGTCCTCAATAAAACTCAAAATTTCGTATTTGTGCTTAGGCAGAGAACGTGCATTTATTAATGCCGCCACAAGAGGTTTAAGCAGTGGTCCTTTCCTGCAAGGAGTATGTGTCGGTAAGCGACGATAATTGTTAGTGGCATAAGAACAGCTTGGGCAAACATAAGGGATGGAATATGGCGGATTGGCAAGTTCAATACGAGGGCAAAAAAGAGGGGAAGTGTTTAAGGAATGAAGTTGATTTGAATCATAAGTCAAAGTCCCCTCAGGGCTGTTTTTAGGGAAATTAGCAGGAGGGGTGGCCCTTGGCTCGGTCCAGGCGCGGACGTGCGCAGATGGGCTTGCCTTTGGCGCACCGCCGGCGCGCCCGCTGCGCACGTCCGCTGCGCGTTGTAGGAAGCATGATGGTTAAATACCGAAGGGGCGGCCGACTAGCCTGCTAACCTTCGCGATGGTGCAGCTTCAGACCGGAAGTATGAACTTGCCGGCGAGTGTCTGAACAAAGCTTCCCTCCATACAAACTGAATAACAGCGGTGGACCGGGGAAGTCGAGGAAGTGAGTGCACATAAAATAAAGTCACAATGCGGCGCAAATGAAACAATTTTAACAGAATTTAAAATACAGCTTATTAAGTCAAGCTATTTTAAAATAAGAGGCAGCAGCCCTTTCCCACTCCTGCGTGAGTCAGGTTATGTCCAGAACAGCGATCTACAGCTAATAATCAGGGAACTTGCCAAAACAATAAAGGATTTGGAAGAGGAAATTTTCAACACCAAACAAGAGCTATCAAGACGTTTTGAATCAGAAAATTGGACAAATATACTGGAACAACTCAATACAAAACTTGACAATTACGGAAAAGAGCTACAAGAAAGAAAGCTTTGCAAATTCAAAAGAGACACAATTGATTATCGTCTGAATGAAGTGTACATGTGGGCCGAAATGTACACCCAACGCAGACCCTTCAAAAATCCAAACACTTCATCGGAAGAAAGTGTGGTTTCGGATCAGGACACTCAAATTACAAGACCACCTTTAAGAACCACAATAGCAAGCAGCGAAACATCGAGTGCTAATATCACACAAGAGGCTTCCTCTTCGAGTTCAACCAGCGATCCGTCTTTTTTATCCAAAGGTCCCCCACTACCAGTACCACCAGATTTAACCACAAGCAAATTAAGCGCAAACACAGTAAAACCAGGTGAGGAAAAAGAAAAAACCAAGGAGAAAGCACGCCAGAACTTACGGAGTCAGAAAGAATAATCATCAACATCTCTTCACAAACACTCAATGCTCAACAAACCTGTCTTCTCAACAAAGGGACCAGTTTTGTTCCAACATATAACACCTCCTCACATGAAACTGAAATCGCAATATATCGGTTCATGCGCAAGCTCAGACTGAGGCATTTTTTTGACAACGTTGTACCAAATTCCACCAATAAGGAAGAACAGGAATTCTTGGAATTTAAACCGAAGAGCACATTCTGTGCTCCGGTGTCTCACAAAATGTTGGATTACTTTGAATCAGCCATTAAAACAGACTTTAAGAAGTTGGAGTATCATCCTCAAAAAAGACACAATTTACCTGTCAAGGATCAAAACATTCTGTGGGCTTTAGCTAAAAACGACAAACTCACATTTCAATCCGCTGATGAAGGAGGTGCACTAGTGATGATGGACTCTTCTTACTATCACCAAAAAGTATGCGAACACCTTTCTGATGACAACACTTATCTAAAATTGGATCATGATCCGACCTTGGAAATAAATAAAGTTCTGAAAGAAATTTTGGATAAAGCCTTAAACATGGATTGGATCTCTATAAAAACCAAAACATTTTTGTTACAGCTCAATCCCAAACGGCCTCATATTTACATGTTGCCGAAAATTCACAAACATGCTACTGACCCCCCGTTCAGACCTATAGTGTCTGGATGCGGTTCACTCTTTGACCCTTTAGGAACCTACATTGATCATTTCCTTCAACTAATTGTTCGCAATTGGCACACATACATCAGGGATACCACCAACTTTTTGAGCAAACTCAATCAACTTGACCTATCCAGGATCAGTAATTTTCTCCTATGTACTCTTGATGTAACATCATTGTACACCTCAATTCCTCTACAAGAAGGTCTAGAGGCAGTGGAATGGGCTCTTCCTAAACAACCAGAAATTCAAGCACACAAGGTATTCTGGATGGAGCTGTTACAATTTTGTCTACAACACAGTCATTTCCATTATCAAAATGAATACTTCTTACAGATTAGTGGGACCTCTAAGGGGTCCGGGGGGGGGGGGCTCCCACATATGCCAACATCTTTATTGCAGCATTTGAAGATCGACACATTTTGAACAACCCTGATTGGAATAAACATCTACTGACGTATTGTCGCTATATTGACGACATCTTTCTGATTTGGTCTGACACTGAAGATTCACTTAACAATCAAATCCAGATTCTCAACCGATGCAATAATCGAATTCAGTTCACCCACAACATCAGCAACATCAGTGTATCCTTCTTGGATGTACTTCTATCAAAAAAAGAAGGGAACATTGAAACTAGTGTTTATGTCAAACCCACTGATCGCAATAATACGCTATTGTTTCAGAGCTTTCACTCTTCCAAACTCATTCAGAATTTACCATATTCTCACATGTTGAGATCCAAGAGAATATCATCCTCAGCAGAATCTTTCGAAACAGATCTTCAAAGAATTAAAACAAGATTTGCAACACGGGGTTACCCAGAGCATATTATTCAAGGAACGGAGGACAGAATCATTGGAGTAGACCGAAAGAGTTTACTTATTAACCAGCCAAAAACATCTTCCAATCGTATTGTGTTTGTTTAAAAAATTTCGACTAAGTCCAACAACATCACAAAAATCATTTAAAAAAGATGGGAAATTTTGGCTCAGTAACCGGATTTTGGGCTCTCATTCGTGCAACCACCTCTATTTGCACACACCAGAAGTTTGAATCTCAAGGAATCACTAACTAAAAAACCAGCCGATGCTTCTACCAACCACAAGGGGATGAAAAAATGCTCTAATTGTGTACACTGTAATAACGTCATGCAGCAAACATTCATTAATCATCCAAAGACAGGAAATAAAATTCAACTTTACCACTCATCTGATTGCAATACCACTAATATTATATATTGCATTAAATACCCAAGTGGCCTACTTTACGTAGGCAAAACGGAAAGAAAAATCAAAACCAGAATTGGAGAGCATAAGAGCATGATAAGAAATCAGAACACCAATTCCAACTTGGTTGTACATTGGTTGGAAAAGGGACATAATATCTCTCAGGTTCGATTCACTATCATTGAAAAGGTTCAGATTAAAACAGGATTAGACAACAGCCAACAACTCTCACAAAGAGAGGTTTTTTGGACTCACAAACTACAATCTATGATGCCGGACGGCTTAAATGATAAATTAGATCTCAGTTGCTTCTTATAATCTATGTGGTGTATCTTACATTGATGTACTCCTTCATACATTTTTCAACTAATTACACACCTTACCTCCTCACTTATTTTCTTGATATACATAACCCCACTTTCCGTTTCTGTCTCTATTTTTACTTTCACATTTAATTTCATGGCACTCCGTATATATCTGTATATATCTTTTAGGTTTAGTTGTTTTTTCATTTGTTTCACTGTAAACACTTTGTGTAAGGAAGTATGGTCGGGGCACATGTTTCTCTTTTCTCTCTTTTTTATATGTTTACTCTTGGCAGCACTTTAGATTTCTTCAGGAATACGCTGTTTTCAGCGGCCATATTGAAATGGGTTCAGATTGTTCAGTTCTTTTATTTCTCCTCTTAGAACTGCGATTATCTTTTTGCATCTTTTTGCACCTGTAATAGTCTCTGCCTATCACTTGTAGTTTGTTAATGCCTGTTCCATTGGGTTTTTGGTTTTTCGGTTTCGTATACTTAATCAGCACCTTCGTTAGTATTTCGACACATCGGCTCTGCCCTTTTGGCTCAGTCCGTCTTTTATATCCGTGGTATCTTTATCTTCGGCTTGTTTACCTTCCGGGTCTTCACCGATACCGCATTCGGCGTGTATTCTAGCAGAGAGCATTATTGCAGCGGTTACGGGTAAGGTTTCGTCGCTTTTTAGGATTTTTGCTGAGCATTTGGGTGTCTGGCTACGTACGAACCGCCGGTTTCATCGTGCTTCCTTTGTGTTGCAGCTCTGTACATTTTCGAGTTGGGACTAGAGTCACATGTTCAAGGTATGAAGGCATTTCTATTTATAATTGCCACATATTGCGAATTTCAGCTTGGGTATTACGTTTTTTTCATATTCCGTTCTTGTCTATTTTTCATTCTATAGCATTTCACACTGTTAAGGTATGTGCCATTTGACTTTTGTAGCCTTTGAGTTTACTAGGCGGAATCCTCCTTTCACTTATGTTTAGTGATTCCTTGTTTGTTTATTTTTTACAGCTCGTTTTTTACCTTTTGCCCATCAGTACTTCCGTGCTGTTGGCAGGTAATGGAATGCGTGGGGATTTTGGTGTCTTTCAGTTCACAGTGGTAGTCTTTATTATGTTTTTTTTCAACTCACTCCCTACTTCTCTCTTTTTTTAAGTCTTGACACATTTAGGGAGTCACAACACTTTTTCAGACATACTGCTAGCTATGTTCCTATTTTCCTCTACACACCTTAGACTATGTCAATCTTTTCCGACCTGTACGGTCTTTGTATCTGGTAGAATCTCACATGGAAACTGTGTATATAAATTTTGATGCATCTCGTTATACACATGTATACATCCATTGTTTCTTTTTATTATAGTGTCCCCTGAAGAAGGGACATGATGTCCCAGAATACATTGGGCCACCCTGGAAATTCATGAAAGCTTACAGCTAAAAAATAATGTCATGTAATTGAAATTGTGATTCGACAGAATTATGTTCATTGTAACTGTACTTGTCGTTTTTCAAGGACATGTTATTTTTGTGAATTATTTTTGTTGTTCTAAACGTGCTAATAACAAATCTCTAATTTGTTGAAAAGCAATTCCGCGTGAATCGTGTCATTCATAAATATGGAGTAACAATAAGCAGAACATTGTTCTAAACATATATATTTGTTGTGTAAACTTGTTGGAAATTTTGCACAGTCGTGCACACAGGTATTCAAGTGAAAGTTCGCTTGTTATTTCTTGATTCACTCTATGTGGGATAGGCAGCCCACTGACACTGTGTCGCACACTTATACCCTCAAAGTAATTAGTGTACCTTTTCACGAAGCAGTTTAAACAAATAGTCAAAACCAATTCCAACCAGGTGTGCATCGCTTAAAATATTTAATTTGGTCCACCTTAGTCTCCTGCCTTGGTCTGTGGCTTTAATTAGACCTCCGGCCTCCCTTCGGTGAGATAGAAGTACCGAATTTGGATCTCTAATGCACAGGAGAAGCGCATTATGGTCGCTAAAATGCTGACCTGTATCTTAAACCTTATAACCTGAGAAGACCGTCAACAAACAGCTGGCCGCCTTCCTCGAGACGAATGGATCCCTCGACCCCTCACAGTCCGGCTTCCGAGCGAACCACAGCACCGAGACCGCCCTCATCGCCGCCACCGACGACCTTCGAACTCTGATGGACAACGGAGAAACAGCGGCCCTCATCCTCCTGGACCTCTCCGCGGCTTTCGACACTGTCTGCCACCGCACCCTAGTACAGCGCCTCAGCAACATCGGAATCCAGGAGAAGGCACTGGAATGGATCACCTCCTTCCTCGACGGAAGAACACAAAGAGTCCGCCTACCACCGTACAAGTCAGAGGCCACCAAAGTCATCTGCGGCGTACCCCAAGGATCCTCGCTGAGCCCAACCCTCTTCAACGTCTACATGAGCCCCCTCGCGGCCATCGCACGCCAACACAACCTGAACATCATCTCCTACGCCGACGACACCCAGCTGATCCTCTCCCTGACCAACGACCCCGCCACCGCCAGAGCCAACCTGCACGAAGGGATGAGAGACGTAGCCGAATGGATGACGACCAGCCGCCTGAAACTGAACTCAGACAAGACGGAGGTCCTCATCCTGGGCTCCACGCCCTCCGCCTGGGACGACTCCTGGTGGCCCCCCGCCCTGGGCACCGCACCCAAACCGACGGACCACGCACGCAACCTGGGCTTCATCCTGGACTCCTCCCTCTCCATGACCAGACAAGTCAACGCCGTCTCCTCGTCATGCTTCAACATCCTGCGCATGCTACGTAAGATCTTCCGGTGGATCCCCACCGAGACGAGGAAGACGGTCACCCAAGCCCTCGTCACCAGCCGACTGGACTACGGCAACGCCCTCTACGCCGGAACCACGGCCAAACTCCAGAAGAGACTCCAGCGGATCCAGAACGCCTCGGCGAGACTCATCCTCGACATCCCCCGACGCAGCCACATCTCCGGACACCTGAGAGATCTGCACTGGCTCCCGGTCAACAAGAGAATCACCTTCCGGCTCCTCACCCACGCGCACAAAGCCCTACACGACCAAGGCCCGAGCTACCTCAACAACCGGATCAACTTCTACACTCCCAAGCGCCTCCTCAGATCAACCAACCACGCCCTCGCCGCCGTCCCCCGCATCCGAAGAGCGACGACAGGAGGAAGATCCTTTTCCTACCTGGCCGCCAAGACCTGGAACTCACTTCCGACCAATCTGCGCCTGACCCAAGACCACCTCTCCTTCAGGAGGAAGCTCAAGACCTGGCTGTTCGAGCAGTAGCGGCACCCCCCCCCCTCCCAGCGCCTTGAGACCCTACGGGTGAGTAGTGCGCTCTACAAATGACCTGATTGATTGATTGATTGATTGATTGACTCTTTAACAAGGATGTAACGAAAATAAAATCAATTATGGAGCCCTTCGCTCTGCCTTTGAAAGTTGGGGTGACCATGCTATTACCCTCCCCACTAATCAAATCCATAGTGTGGGTAAGTGCGTAACTGCCCAAGATCTTAATCAGCGCTCCTCCTTCCCTTGTGTGGTTCCAGTGCCACCCCTCTACAATCGGGCAAGCCAACCAGTTTCCTTCGTTCAGTCTTAAGAAGGGGCATGGATGACAATTAATGTCCCCCGCTAATGGGAACACAATGCCCCTTGCTCCTCCATCCCTGCCAGCCGAGCCCCTGATTCATTTAGACCTTGGAGAGGTTGTCCTGGAATAATGGCATTATAGAAATTCACAATTGTTAAGTTAAAACCCGTATTACGGTACGTAAGTCCCAGTATGCGGTCCGAGGTCCAGCTTAGTTCAGTCCATCGTCCTAAAAGTCTAAGATCGACATAAATAGTCAACCCCCCTTTGCCCTCCTCGGGGCTAACTTACGTGCTGGGATAGAGAACATTTTATATCCTTCTATTGCCTGGGTATTACTGTGTGCCTCCCATGTTTCTTGTAGGAGGATTATTTGATGTTTCCTTATGTAGTTTAGCCAATTGTGATTTTTAATTTTTGAGGCTAAACCCGCTACGTTCCAGGATATAATCTTAATCTCTCCCACTGTTTGACTGCCTGCAGTGACATTTGTAAGGTCAGTGTGCGTTACAGAGACCTCACCCCGCTTTCCTGTGTTTTTTTTCCACACTTATCCCACCGGGCTCCATAACTCTCATATTGGCATTAGATTCATCTGACTGTGTGCGGCCTAACCCTTCATTATCTCCTGTTTAGGGTGACCCTTCCCGCCTAGCTTTATTCTCGACTGTCAGCTCCTCCACCAGTCAATCTAATTTATTTAGGGCCGAACCACAATGGAGAGATGCGAATCGATTAGTGAGTGGAACTATCTGACCCTCCCCTTGTGGTGCAATCCAGGTCCTCCTGTGGTCACCTTGCATATTCCTGTGCACTGTGTCCCTATGAAAAAAGGCCACGGGGAGCAGTATGATACTGGACCCTCCATCCCCTTGGTATTGACCCCTGGATTGACTGTAAAGGAGCTCTTTAACTAACTCTGGATATCTAAAATTTAAAATAACGCATTCACCCGCAAAGCTCTTTCTGCTATTTCTGATCCAAGCCATCCTCCTTGCCATCAGGATATGTCTGTGTTGTGTTATATTAAAACCTGTATTTTTGACGAGCCATTTTCTGTCTTGTTAATTAAAGTGTGCGGGGATTTCTCCCTGTCATCCCCATTAGCAGGAACCCCTGCAAGGACCACTATATAGGGGCTTGATGCTGGGGGGAGATCTAATGTCGGTAATCCCCTAGTGCTCTGCACAGAGTCCGCTATTGTTTGCTCCTTATCACTGACTACTACTCTTCTTCCTTACAAACACCTCTGGGCTATGTCAGGGCAAGCCATGTTGGGTGACCCTATTCTATTTGTGCTTAGGGTTGTCCCATTCGTTTTACCCACCAAGGGGCCCATATTGGTGCCCTCACTGTCTTTGCCCAGATGCCCACCTTCAAAGTGCCCCCCTCCTTGCCCTAGTGACTAGTTGTGGGCTTTGAGTGTAATGAGGCTTCAGCTCCCCCCTCCTCCAGTCCCCTGATTCTGCCGGGAATGTTATTTCCCTGATCACATTGCCAGGAGAGTTTTACCTCAATGGCTTACATTTTCTCCAGTACCGGGCCCCAATGGGTTGAAAAAAGAAGCTCTAAATTTGACCTTAATAGATCTTCCACTCCCTGGCCTGTCCCCGTCTTCCCACAGTTTGAACATTGCATGTTACAAGTAGGTCCCCCAGGAGTGTTTGCTCGACTCGCCTTAGCGGCACTCTTCTGTTTTGTTTTAGATTTTGCCACCATCAGCCCCCTCCCCCCCGATCGAGTGCTCCTGGTTCCTGTGTCAGCTACAGGTGATACCAACTGACCAGTACATACAGCTTGTATTGCACCTTTTCGATCTTGTGATCACCTCTCCAACTTCCCTTACTGTGTTTCCTATGCCTGAATTAGCCCTAGGGACTACCATCTCTGATGGCCCTGGTTCTGGTCTCTCGGTCACTGAGGTGGATGAGCTAGAATTCTTCTCCGCCTCTTTTATACTGATGTGAGACTGATCAGGATCAGGATCACTTATGAGCGCGTAATCAATGTGTGTAGGTGAACCATCCTCCTGTGTCATGTCGGAAGCGTGAACTATGGCACTAGTGATGCTGCCACTTTGATTGACCTTGGGGGATGCCTTTACTTGGTGTTTTGGACCTTGCTATGGAGCCCATTGAAGATCGCTCATGATCTAACAGTGTATCTAGTGACAATCTTTTGTGTGTGAGCTGAATTTCGTGGACTAACAGTGATTCTGCTCTTTGGAGCAATGCATCAAGGGTCCCCTTAACCCCACCCCCTACCCCAGGGATCACCTTCCTCCTACTCATACTAAGTGGTGTTTAATACTCCCACCCGTTACAGCAGAAATATGCTATAATACTATGATCAAATCCTGCGTTAAAGATGATACATAAAACAATGGAAATGGAGTAAAGTTCACAATGTTCGAAGCGCTGCCTCCCTAACCACTAAATTAAAGTAATCAGCTTTTACTTCCACACTATCACTGCAGAAGGGGTCCGCAATCTGTGTCCGGCGGGTCACTTACCGCCACTCTGGATCTAGCATTCGTCCCTTTCGGGGGTGTCCAGTTTTCAAGATCAAAGGGGGGTGGCCCTGCACGGCCTCCTCCGGCCTTTGACGGGCAAGAACGGGCCCACCCTTGGCCCGGGCTTGGCCCGGGCGTGCCCGCGCGCGTACCGCGCCGTTTTAATTGGCGTATGATTATATATGCCCGGGGGCGTGGGGAGTGTCACTGGCCTCTCGCGAGACTGCGCTGCCCGCTGGGATGGGAAGTCCAGGGCAGTGCGTGGTCCCCGGGACAAGGCAGGCGAGTCTCCGAGCCTCGAACAGCAATCCCTGGTCTCAGGCCCCCACGCAGGTCAACAAAGATCCTGGCAAAAAAAAAAAAAAGTCACATGCAGGGCAGGGCAAATAAATCAGCGATCAATAATCCATAAATCAACACAGATTGCAGCTCACCCGACCAGGCAACCTAGTAAACTGGGGCAGCTCTGGCAGAAAACTGGCGGAAAACTCCTGTAGCCGCGGCTGCTGCTGAGGAACTTCTGCACGCCTCCTGGTAAAACTGCGAGGTAGACGGAACCAGGAACCAGGAGCCAGAAGCCAGAAGCCAGGAGCCAGAAGCCTGCTCTAAGCTCTGACTTGCTCCGTGTATCCCGTTCTGCTCCGTGTGCTCACGCTGCCTCAGGCTGCCTCAGGCTGCCTCGGCTTGCTGCTGCGGGACTGCCGCGGGACTGCTGCAGGACTGCTGATGAAGCAAATGAGGCTGCGGGGGGGTCAGGAGCCAGGAGCGGCAAAATTCCGGTGGGAGACTCCTGCAGCCACGGTCACCGCTCCTGCTCCTGCTGCGGGGCTTCTGGGCTACTGGGCTGCCCTTCGGGTGCGAGCGAAAACCCAGACTGGAGCCGTCATACCCTGTCACCGCTGCTGTCATGACGTCGAATGCATGGGGGGGCCTCCACGACAGGCAATGTCCTGAACTAAGTAATCCTCAGAGATTTTCCTCCTCTCCCCTCAGTGCCTTTCCTGTTTTGACGACACTTCGCCCCTCCGAGTTGAAACCACCGGCTCTGCTCACATCTTTCCATTAAAATCCATAAACTTGCCACTGCTGGGAGTCCTGTGCACCCACCCCTCCTATGTCTGGGCACTTCCGGGAGTCATATCCACACCCCCCTCCTATGTCTGGGCACTGCTGGGAGTCATATCCATACCCACCTCCTATGTCTGGGCACTGCTGGGAGTCCTTTGCACCCATCCCTCCTATGTCTGGGCACTGCTGGGTGTCATATCCACACCCACCTCCTATGTCTGGGCACTGCTGGGAGTCCTGTGCATCTACTCCTCCTATGTCTGGGCACTGCTGGGAGTCCTGTGCACCTACCCCTCCTATGTCTGGGCACTTCCGGGAGTCATATCCACACCCCCCTCCTATTTCTAGGCACTGCTGGGAGTCACATCCACAACTACCTCCTTTGTCTGGGCACTGCTGAGAGTCTTATCCACACCCCCCTACTATGTCTGGGCACTGCTGGGAGTCATATCCACACCCACCTCCTATGTCTAGGCACTGCTGGGAGTCATATCCACACCCCCCTCCTATGTGTGGGCACTGTTGGGAGTCATATCCACACTCACCTCCTATATCTGGGCACTGCTGGGAGTCCTGTGCACCCACCCCTCCTATGTGTGGGCACTGCTGGGAGTCCTATGCACCCAATCCTCCTATGTCTGGGCACTGCTGGAACTCATAATCACATACCCTTCAGATGTGACGCACCGTACCCCAACATAAATGGCGTGTGAGCGGGCTCGTATCACTATTGCAATGGTGATATACGCGAGCATGTGGCGCACCATACCCCAACATTCACGACGTGTGTGTGGCTCGAATCACTATTGCAATGGTGATATACACGAGCGTGTGACGCACTGCACCGCTACATTCGCGGCGTGTGTGCCGCTCGTATCACTATTGCAATGGTGAAATACGCGAGTGTGTGACGCACCGTAAATGTACACTTCCGTTGTTGCGGTACGTTGTTCTCACCGTCTGCGCCGTCGTCGGTTTCTGTGCACCAGGTAGTAGGCATATAGGACTGGGATGACACGGTCAATGGGATTCATGGCGTGTCTGTCGCGTACCGGGGTGCTGTTCTGGCTGGACTCTGCTTTTACTGTAGTTTTCAGCTCCCGTAGCAATAGAGTCGTACGGAGTGTCATCAACACGGATCGTACTTGCTGGGCCGGAGACTGCTGCCTGTTTACGTTAGGACGGCGCGTACAGCGTGACCCGGATATGTTTCGTAAGTATTTTCAGTTCATATGGTGTTTGGTACGATTCGTATGTTGATATGCTTTGGGTTAGGATCGTACTTGATCGTACGTACGGGGACGTAGTAGGTGTACAAATCGTATGGGAAAAACGCTCCGTACTGCGATTCGTGAGGGATTTTACCGGATTGGAATTGGCCCCTCAATAGTAGGTCATGTGGGCTACTGTGGGTGGCTGCTGATCGGCTCTCGCTACCATATAGGGAGTTCAGACAGAAAGATTGGTAACGTTTAAAGAGTCTACTATAGGAAGTGAAGGAGTTACCAACAAAGCAATAGAACTCATGCCTGTTGAAATCAAGCAGCAACAAAACACAAATGAAACACATATCTTAATTTGACCTAATACCAACATCTATGTGAATATTTCCCAAAACGAGTCAACTGCCAGTTCTACAAAATGGTAAACTGTCTAAATATTGATTTTTTTTTTATCGACAGGCAAAAATATTGAGTCAATAATTTAGGCGGGGCAGAATATCGACATCAAGAATATCGACGACCAGAATATTGACCGGAAGGTAAGAAATATTGTTTTTGTTAATATCAAAGTTAGTGATATCAAGAGCAAAAATATGGATGTTACTAATATCGATAGTATTATGTATTTTATTTTATGTTTGTTTTTATAATTTTTGTTAATTATTGTACTAATTTTAAAATATATATTACATTTTTAGAAGCTAGTAATACTTTGTTTTAGTAAATTAAGTGATTTAGTACCGTAGCGGGTTGTGGGTTTATAGGGAATAGGGTGGGAAAAAATGTAATTATAGTAAATTAATTAAATATTTTTTAGGAATTATTGAATATTTTAATTACATTTTGCATTTCAGTTCTGTAGCGGGTTGTGGGTTTATAGGGGAATAGGGTGGGAAGCAATTTAATTGAAATTAAGTAAATATTTAATTTTTATTTATTGGTATTGATACATTTTTTATGCTAAATAATTATAAATCGGTAATTAATGTTTATTAATAGATTAATTGGCAATTATATTAAGTGTATTAATTTATTAATGAAGTGTGATGTGAGGTTATAGGGTAATAGGGAGGGAAGTATTTTAATTGTAATTAAGTAAAAAAAATAGTGTTGAGTATTGATAATTAAATTGGTAATACATGTTTAATAATTATTTTATTTTTTAATGAATTGGTTATTAATTATGAATTGGTAATTACATTTGAATATTTAAAACATATTTGTGTTAATCATTACATTATTGTTAATTAATTATTAATTGCTAAATGTTTTGTAATAATTATTGTTTTTTGCTACTGTTTTTATAATTTTTTTATTTCTATTTGTTGAGAAATTTTTAATAATTATTATTTCATTATATTTATTTTAATTGTTAATTTATTATCAATTGGTAATTTTTTAAAATTATTTCTTGGTATTTTTATTACAAAGAATTATTTTAATTATTAGTAAGTTGTTTTGACCCCCAATCTATCCAGTACTTTCCCTACTGTTGCACCCTTTGGAGTTGGGATAGTTATTTTAACCCCTACGCTATCCAACACTATCCCTACTGTTGCACCCTCTGGAGTTGGAATAGTAATTTTTACCCCTACATTATCCAACACTTTCCCCACTGTTGCATCCTCTGGAGTTGGAATAGTAATTTTAAACACTACGCTATCCAACACTTTCCCTACTGTTACACCCTCTGGAGTTGAAATAGTAATTTTAACCCCTATGCTATCCAATACTTTCCCTACTGTGGCACCCTCTGCAGTTGGAATAGTAATTTTTACCCTACGCTATACAATATTTATTGTTTTAGTTAATGTAGTGTCTAATTTATTAATCATTATTTTTTAAACTTTGTTGTATATAGTTTTTATATTTTTATTACCTACTGGCGGTCGCCAGTAGGTATATATAGTTAGGATTTTTTCTCTATGGGTTTTTTGAAAATTCTATGTCTAATAACTTTGGCGTTTGTGGACGGAATTGGCTGAAATTTTCAGGAAAATGGCACATTTTGTTTCTGAGCAGCCCTTGAAAATTTGGGGGGGGTTCGTCAAGGGGGGGCCGAGAAAAAAGGGGGGTCCCAAAACGTGTTTTTAACATTGAGTTTTCCATAGGGCGGTTGGCCTCACTTTTAGCCCGAACGGCTGAATGGATTTGCACGAAACTTGGCAAAATTGTAGGGACTGGTAGCCCGATGTGCCTTTTGTAGGTCTCAATATATGTGCTCCAGTGGATTTTGAGAAATTAACGTTTAAAAAAAGATATATATCTGTAACAGCGGACCAGGCAGCGCTCCGGTTCGCGTACTTTACGCGCAACGTAGCTTTGTGAAGCGAAGCTGATTGGTTCTCCGGCGTCTGTCAACATTCCAAAAAGTCCGTAGCGGCCGCCATCTTGTCTCTCGGTAGGATCGAGAGACAAGAGGAGGTCAAAACAAAGGGGGAAATAACTATAAGGGGGCATAGTAGATCCTCGCTGACCCCCTAGGTTTGATGTGGAGGTTTTAAAAGGGCCCCGCGGGGCAAAAAAAAATAATAATAATAATAATCGAACGGCTGAATGGATTTGCACGAAACTTGGCAAAATATTAGGGACTGGTAGCCCGATGTGCCTTTGCTAGGTCTCAATATATGTGCTCCAGTGGATTTTGAGAAATTAACGTTCAAAAAAAGATATATATCTGTAACAGCGCTCCGCTTCGCGTAACGGAGGTTTGCGAAGCTGATTGGTCATTCTGTCACTGGGCTATAGTTGGGCTACATCTGGCTGATATTTGGGCTACATTTGTTTTTTTGTGTGTCTGGCGGCCATCTTTGGGCTACATTGGGCTACATTGGGCTTCATTGGGCTACATTGGGCTACATTTGGGCTCCAACATATATATAGGCCAATGTAGCCCAATATATATTTTTCAAAGTTAATTTTCGTAATAACCACTGGAGCATATATCTTGAGACATCGCAAAGGCGCATCGGGCTACCAGTCCCTACAATTTTGCCAAGTTTCGTGGAAATCCATTCAGCCGTTCGAGCTAAAAGTGAGTCCAACCGCCCTATGGAAATGAAGGAAATGAATGGGTAATTTGTAATTAGCAAATAGCTAATCGCAAACTAGGAATGGTAAAGAATCGCTATTTATTCCTTAAAGTTCGCTATTTAGGAAATACAAAAAACTTTGATGATACATATGGCGGTTCATCTCTAACAAGATAAGAAGCATAGGGATACATTTATGATGACTGGCGCATCACCAGGGATGTGTTAGTCATTCTGTGCCGCTGTTCCGTCACCTATGGTGTGCTGCATTTACAATGCGGCGCATCATGGGGCAAAAACAGCACAGATGCGTGATGTATCTGTGCCGTAAAGGTGGCGCATTGCTGGAGTTGTATCGCAAGTGTGATGAAGCTCCAGCAAGGGTCGGGGGTGCCCCTGTCGCAGGGTTTCTGTTCTCACACAGAACTGTGGACAGAGGTTTGGAACCTCGGCGAATTAGGGTGTCCCAAAACTCACGTTAGTAATCAAAAACTCCTTAGCAAGCTAGGTACAGTGTCACATTGGATATAACAAACTCTCAATGTTTAGACAATCCAGAATATGAACTTATAGTACCTCAGGATACGTGGAACTCATGAACAGTCGGTCGTTATATATTTCTTAGAAACCAGAACATGGAGTTAAGAAGAACACATGTGTATTTGAAATGTTTATTTACTAATGCCGTCTTCTCAGGCGTAGTATCTTAGATAATAGAAGTACACATATTATCAGTAGCAAAATTACCAGCATAGTTACTAGTACATAAAAAGCGAATGGTGACAGTATGTTAACATGCTGTAAATGAATAAGAGTTAGCAACACTTATAAGCAGCCGCGGGCCGTGGAGGGAGTTACGGTGGGGCAGGGAGGCGGGGAGGGGGAGGGGCAAGGTAGAGAGGGCTCCACCCTGCTTCTCCCCCTCCCCGCCTCCCTGCCTCACCGTAACTCCCTCCACGGCCCGCGGCTGCTTATATCTCACCCTCCCTAATACACATATTATATTATTTGCTAAGAAGGTCTCTTTGTGTTGGTTTAGGGCGTGCCCATACTTTAGTGTCTTAGATTTGAAGGAATCACATCAGCATACACCAGCTCTCTCTTCATGTGAACCGCATCAACTGTTGTGTATGTGTGTTCGGCAAAGCAATATAAAACTCGCCACATGCCCAGAATTGGCAGAAGTTGCACTTATGTTATGAGTATGAAGTCGTGGAGATCAGACCTCATAACAATTCTGTATCGTGTTGTTCTTGAAACTTTAGCACTCGCTGTACAGATATAGTTTAACAAGCAAAGCAGATAGTAGAGCAATAACATATTATTCTCATGTAAACCACGATGAACTACTAGGTGGAAAGCTAAAGCAACAACTAAGTGTCGTGTGCAGAAGTTGCAAAAAAGGAAAAATGGCGTTTAAACCGGTAATGAGCCCATGCTAACTTAACACGGTGTAAAGATATCCAGGACCTAGATGACATCTCCCCATGATCCGGAAACGAACTGAATAAGATAATAGAAGTGCCATCTCATGAGAGCAGATTGCAAGTTTATATGTGGACGGTCCGCAAGGTAAAGCATTAAAAACTAGGAAAATTGAATGCTAAAGAAAAATAAAACAGCCAAGTACTTTATCGAGTCTTAAGCCAATAGGCAAGGTAAATAATAAAAACTTGACAAATAAGTCAATGAATTGTCAATGAAATGCTAGTACTCAGCATATCAAACATGAAAAAGGTCTATGACATAACTGTGTATGCAAAATAAGCTGCAACAGCCTCCAATAGGAAGTCACCGTCTTCATCCGAAAACAGTTCAGCCATCCAATTTAAAAGCGGAAAAGAACATACGTGCTCTCCCAGCACCGGATCCTCTATCACCATCAGAGGACAGCTCGGTGGGTTTTCAAGAAAGCTCTGTTCCAAGAAAGACTGTGCTGCCGCCAGTAAATTCCAGGGACCAAGTAGTCCATGCATCAATGCCACAGCCATAATCCTTTCGCCAGGACAAACCAACTCGTGAGTAATGATAGGAGTCATCAGCTGATTAAAGTCGACGTCAGGAGAAACCGGTCCGCAGAGACACAAATCAATGGCCCAATCGAAATCACAGGTCAGGCAGTGAAATACAGGCTGGACACAGGTGAAGTAGGAGAATCGAAAAGATAATCCATATGCCGTGCTTAATATCGCCAACGGCATTGTGCCATAATATTCTAGCATGCGATTGCGGAACAGTGTCAGCAGCTGCAGGGTGGGAGGTTGCATAGGAGGGACATCCATATTTAAAAATGTAAAAAAGCACAAGAGCGTCTGCTGGTAATGCAAGTAAAAATGCCAATCCACGAACCGGAGTGGAGAAAATGGAATGAAAGGAAGCAGGGATGACTCCAAAGATTTTCTCAAATGAAGTCACGAGACCACTGGTAACAACTTTAAAAAAGTGCGCCAGGGTCTTTGTGGAGGATGCGTTAAAGATAGTCGGAACCATCTTGCTGAAATTGAAAGGCAAATCTGAATTAAAAGTATTCCTTTTATCGTAACAGTAAGTGAACGGGTTATTTGCTGCAGAAATGTTCTATTTCCTCCCACACATGAACATAGGGAGTTTTCAATCTGGCCACAAATACCAACCTTGGGACAGATTTCAACGGCATGGCAAGAATAAGAGCTCTTTTGTCTCAGAGAGAGGTGGCCTTGAGTTCGGCCCGTGAAACTTTCGTGCTTCACATAGCGAACACCCGTACAGAGGTGCAGACCCTTTTCAATTAACTCAGAACAATCTTCATTATTGAGCATCAAATAACTACCATTTTCCACCAACTTGAACGTGGGGATGATAGCAGGAACTGGCGTGCCTTGCAACACGCAAGCCATATTTGGTCGGTGTTTGTTGCATGAACCGTGTAACTGTATGTGCCTACACATTAGTGAATGATCTGGCGTCTCAGTGCATTCCTCTCCATTCAGATAAACTTCTTGATCATCTTTGAAACATCTGTATGTGTATGGAAGCGACCAGACCTCATGAAGAAAAGCACTACCTAAAGGTTCATAACGACCTATTGGTATATATTTCATACAATTTGAAAACTTATATAAAGCAAAAGGCAGCGTTATTAAACCGTGGATAAGGCACGTTGCCAAAAAACCCGCAATCCTCTGCTGATGATGTCACTGAGCATGTCATGAATGATGTAATATGTGACATCATCAGCAGTGGATTACGGGTAATAGTATCTCTAGTTTACTCCCCTATAGCTGTCTTTCTTTTAACATAAGTGTCTGTTTCCTTCCCTTATACTTACTGTTTTTGGTTCGCTTCTAGTTCGCGTACCGGCGAGCGAACTGGGAAGCGAACTAAGAGAAATAGAGGTTGGCACAGTTCCAAATATTGTACCAATTTTTTAATAACGGGGAGGTAGTTCTGAAAAGAACTTTTTTTTTTATTGTTTTTATTGTTTTATATTTTTTTTATTATTTTTCGGAACATTTTTTTACTTTTTTTGAATTTTTCTGAAGTTTTATATTTTTTGGGGTTTTTCTTGGAGGGGGCAATGAAAACGATTCATTGTAAAGGGCTCAACAGGAGCAACAAAACAAAAAAAGAAGTATTTATTATTTTGGGCGTTTCGTACAAACTTGCATATGATAGTCAATAGCTCTGTTGATAAGAGTGATGCTTTTTTCTCCGTAGGAAATGAATCCATCGCAAAATACGCAGGTGTGTTTTACTTCACCAAATTTCATTTGTATATTTGGCACCATCTCCCTGCCCTCTGGTCCCGTTACTTCCGGTACAACAGATCTTCTGGCCATAATAGGGAGATTATCTAGGTCGTTCCGAAACTGTGCAGCACTGTAGTTGTTAGGATGCCACCTAGTCATATGGCGATGCATTGTGTAGTTTCCGAAACTGTATTTTTTCTCGGTTCCTCTGGACAGTCTATCTTGACATACAAGGCAAGTTACGTATCTTGCATTTACTTTTTTCTGACCTTTGGGAATTTTAAAAAATTGCCAAATGAAGTTTTCTTTCCGGTGAGACGTCCTGGGCTGCTCAGGCAAAAACTGCCTCTCTTCGTGCTCGTCGTCCTGTTCCTCTTCTTCTTCTTGTTGAATTATAACTTGAGCAGGTGGTCCACTCTTCCTTGGATGTGGTGGAGGTGGTGGGGAAGCACCAGCTGAAGCTACTAAAGAAGCCATTGCTCAGTGATCACAAAGGGTCTTTCTCTCACAATGATGAAAGTCAGAGTGAGGAAAGAAGGAGGGATTTTCATCATTTGGGAAAAACAAGAGTTCTCAACCAATCAAAAGTGTTCATTTTAGATTATATGACCTAGTCTTACATCATTAGGAAACCAAAAGTGAAATGAACCAATGAAAAGTGTTATTACCAAGTCACATGACTTGCTGTGTTTACGTTAAGCGCTTTGCAGGGCCTCCCGGTTTGCTTCCAGAAACCTGCGCTTTGCGACTCGCTTCGCGTACCAGTTCGCTAACGTAGCACGTCATATGACGTATCACGCGACAACGTGAAACGTCATGCGGACGGGAGGCGTCACGATGTTGTTTTCTAACGCGGCACTTGCGGTAAAGAAACGTTTACCGGCTCGCGGTCTATTTCGCGGCATCAAGGTCAGCTAACGGGAAGCTTCCCGATTCGCGAAGCGGGAACGAAGAAAAAAAAATATTTAAAAAAAAATTATTCATAAACATATAAAATATATTTTTGGATTTAAAGAAGAATACATTTTACAGCTACAGATGTTAGCTGTTAAAAAACCAATGAAATTCACAGAAAAAACCATAGGTTATAGACCATATATAGTTAGGAATTAGCATTTACAAAACCTTGAAAATTCACTGAAAAAACCACAGGTTATAGACCATATATAGTTAGGAATTAGCATTTAGAAAACCTTATTTTACTCACACAAAACCATTGAAATTCCATATATAGTTAGTTGCACTAACTATATATCGTGCACCCGCAATCCACTGCTGATGATGTCACATATTACATCATTCATGACATGGTCAGTGACATCACTGATGACATCACTGATGACATCTCAAATGACATCACTGATGACATCACTGATGACATCTCATTTGACATCAATGACCACATCACTGATGATATCATTCATGTGACAATACAATGCATCTTCTCACATTTTAATATAACCTCTGTTTCACCCAGTGTTAAAAAGAGAGTATAATTTTTGAAACCATTGACACACCAATACTAGTTACTACATACGCACTCACTGATTGCTACGTCTACACACACCTTCACTCATTCACCCATACAATCATTCATACATACAATCACTCATCTTTACAACACTATCATATGCACTCATACACCTATACAGACACTCACAGTCTGCCACTCATCCATGGAGTTACTCACACACCTAGTCAGTCCTGTAAAGAATCAATGACACTTCCATTTTCTTGTCTATACAGTTAAACATAGAGCACCTTACATTTTCAAACATATACTAACACATACTTACCTTCTTATACAATCATTGATACAAGTACAGATTGATCTGCACAGAGTCACACACCTCCCAGCTAGCCACACACACACTCAGTCTCCCATACAAATACTTGGGCAATCAATCAATAACCCATATAGTTACTCATATAGCTACTGATCAACACATGCAGCAGTTTACAGAACAACAGACATAATGATGCACAAATTAAGACAGTTTAGTCACTAACCCATGCAGTCAGTGAGACACATTTAATCACTCACTCATACAGTCAGTCATGCACCTACTAAATCCTTCGTCCAGACACTTACACATCCACTCATTCTTCAATATGTAAGACATATTTAAACTTTATAGAAACAAAAAATCACTGGATGTTGTTATCAGTGATGTCATCAGTGATGTCATTTGAGATGTCATCAGTGATGTCATCAGTGATGTCACTGACCATGTCATGAATGATGTAATATGTGACATCATCAGCAGTGGATTGCGGGTGCACGATATATAGTTAGTGCAACTAACTATATATGGAATTTCAATGGTTTTGTGTGAGTAAAATAAGGTTTTCTAAATGCTAATTCCTAACTATATATGGTCTATAACCTGTGGTTTTTTCAGTGAATATATATTATTGTTGTATGCATATGTATGTATTTCTAATTATGAAATGTTTTTAACAATTGATACATTATTAGAGTAATTAATTGTAAATATTATTAAGTTAGTATATATATATTAGATATATATATATGTTTATTTTTTGTTTATTTATGTTTTTTACATTATGGGGCCGATTCCGATCATGTAAAATCCCTTACGATTCGCTGTATGGAGCGTTTTTCCAGTACGATTCGTACACCTATAACGTCCCTGTAAATACAATAAAGTACGATTCTAACCCAAAGCATTTCTACATACGAATCGTACCAAACACCACACAAAAATACATACGATTCATATCCGGGTCACACTGTACGCGCCGTCCATACGTAAACAGCCAGCAGTTTCCGGACCACTAAGTACGATCCGTGTTGACGACACTCCGTACGACTCTTCTGCTACAGGAGTTCAAAACAGCCGTAAAAGCAGAGTCCGGCCCAAACCGCACCCCGGTACACGACAGACACGTCATGAACCTCCTTGGCCGTGTCATCCCAGTCCTGTACGCCTACGACCTGGTGCATAGAAACAGAGGACGGCGCATACAGTGAGTACAACATACCTCAACAATGGAAGTGTACTTGTACGGTGCGTCACACGCTCGCGTACAGCATCATTGCAGTAGTGATAAGAGCCTCACAGATGTCATTAATATTGGGGTACGGTGCGTCACACGCTCGCGTACAGCATCATTGCTTTAGTGATAAGAGCTGCACAGACGTCATTAATGTTGGGGTATGGTGTGTCACACGCTTGCGTATGGCACCAGTGCAATAGTGTGTGGTGGATATGACTCCCAGCAGTGCCCAGACACAAGAGGGGTGGGTGTAGAGGACTCCCAGTAGTGCCAAGACATAGGAGGGGTGAGTGGATATGACTCCAAGCAATGCCCACACATAGGAGGGGTGGGTGGATATATATTACTCCCAGCAGTGCCCAGGCATAAGAGGGGTGGTTGCAGAGGACTCCCAGCAGTGCCCAGACATGGAGGGGTGGGTGGATACAACTCCCAGCAGTGCCCAGACATAAGAGGGGTGGGTGTAGAGGACTCCCAGCAGTGCCCACACATAAGAGGGGTGGGTGCAGAGGACTCCCAGCAGTGCCCAGACATAGGAGGGATGGGTGGATATGACTCCCAGCAGGGCCCAGACATAGGAGGGATGGGTGCAGAGGACTCCCAGCAGTGCCCAAACATAGGAGGGGTGGGTGGATATGACTCCCAGCAGTGCCGAGACATAGGAGGGTTGGTTGGAGAGGACTCCCAGCAGTGCCCAGACATAGGAGGGGTGGGTGGATGTTACTCCCAGCAGTGCCCAGACAAAGGAAGGGTGAGTGGATATGATTCCCAGCAGTGTCTAGACGTAAGAGGGGTGGGTTGATATGACTACCAGCAGTGCCCAGACATAGGAGGGGTGGGTATAGAGGACTCCCAGGAGTGCCCAGACATAAGAGGGGTGGGTGTAGAGGACTCCCAGCAGTGCCCAGACATAGGAAGGGTGGGTGGATATGACTCCCAGCAGAGCCCAGACAGAAAAGGGGTGGGTGTAGAGGACTCCCAGCAGTGCCCAGACATAAGAGGGGTGGGTGCACAGGACTCCCAGCAGTGCCCAGACATAGGAGGGGTGGGTGTAGTGGACTCCCAGCAGTGGCCAGACATAGGAGTGGTGGGTGGATATGACTCCCAGCAGCGCCCATACATAGGAGGGGTGGTTGGAGACGACTCCCAGCAGTGCCCAGACATAGGAGGGGTGGGAGTAGAGGACTCCCAGCAGTGCCCAGACATAGGAGGGGTGGATGGATATGACTCCCAGCAGGGCCCAGACATAGGAGGGGTGGGTGCAGAGGACTCCCAGCAGTGCCCAGACATAAGAGGGGTGGTTCCAGAGGACTCCCAGCAGTGCCAAGACATAGGAGGGGTGGGTGGATATGACTCCCAGCATGCCCAGACATAAGAGGGGCAGGTGTAGAGGACTCCCAGCAGTGTCCAGACATAGGAGGGGTGGGTGGATGTGACTCCCAGCAGTGCCCAGACAAAGGAAGGGTGAGTGGATATGACTCCCAGCAGTGTCTAGACATAAGAGGGGTGGGTTGATATGACTACCAGCAGTGCCCAGACATAGGAGGGGTGGGTATAGAGGACTCCCAGGAGTGCCCAGACATAAGAGGGGTGGGTGTAGAGGACTCCCAGCAGTGCCCAGACATAGGAAGGGTGGGTGGATATGACTCCCAGCAGAGCCCAGACAGAAAAGGGGTGGGTGTAGAGGACTCCCAGCAGTGCCCAGACATAGGAGTGGTGGGTGGATATGACTCCCAGCAGTGCCCAGACATAGGAGGGGTGGTTGGAGACGACTCCCAGCAGTGCCCAGACATAGGAGGGGTGGGTGTAGAGGACTCCCAGCAGTGCCCAGACATAGGAGGGGTGGGTGGATATGACTCCCAGCAGGGCCCAGACATAGGAGGGGTGGGTGCAGAGGACTCTCAGCAGTGCCCAGACATAAGAGGAGTGGTTCCAGAGGACTCCCATCAGTGCCAAGACATAGGAGGGGTGGGTGGATATGACTCCCAGCATGCCCAGACATAAGAGGGGCAGGCGTAGAGGACTCCCAGCAGTGTCCAGACATAGGAGGGGTGGGTGGATCATACTTCCAGCAGTGCCCAGACATAAGAGGGGTGGGTGTAGTCGACTCCCAGCAGTGCCCAGACATAGGAGTGGTGGGTGGATATGACTCCCAGCAGTGCCCAGACATAGGAGGGGTGGTTGGAGAGGGCTCCCAGCAGTGCCCAGACATAGGAGGGGTGGGTGTAGACGACTCCCAGCAGTGCTCAGACATAGAAGGGGTGGGTGTAGAGGACTCCCAGCAGTGCCCAGACATAGGAGGGGTGGGTGGATATGACTTTCAGCAGTGCCCAGACATAGGAGGGGTGGGTGGATATGACTCCCAGCAGTGCCCACTCATAAGAGGGGTGGTTCCAGAGGACTCCCAGCAGTGCCCAGACATAGGAGGGGTGGGTGGATATGACTCCCAGCATGCCCAGACATAAGAGGGTCGGGTGTAGAGGACTCCCAGCAGTGCCCAGACATAAGAGGGGTGGGTGCAGTGGACTCCCAGCAGTGCCCAAACATAGGAGGGGTGGGTGGATATGACTCACAGCAGTGCCCAGACACAGGAGGGGTGGGTGAATATGACTCCCAGCAGTGCCCAGACATGTTATTTATTTATTTATTATAACACTTGTAGAGCGCACAAATACCAACCGGTGTCCTGGCGCTAAAAGTGGTAACTCCCTGAGATTAAGATTCCCCGGCTAGAGGGTAAAAAGCCATGTTTTGACGTTCTTTCTGAATGCTAATGGTGCATGATTTAGGGTTCAGAGGGAGGCAGTTCCAAGTCTTTGCTGCTCCCCCAACAAAGCTCCTGCCCCCCATCGAACCTTCCTGATCCGAGCTGTTTTAATCAATCCCATACTGGCAGACCTCAGATGTCTCCCTGGTCTGTCTGTACCACTGGAAATGATCCTGAAGAAACACCGGACCCAAACCATGCAATGCCTTAAAGACAATGCAGAGGGTTTTAAACATAATCCTCTTCCGCATCGGGAGCCAATGTAATTTCTCCAGTTCCTTAATAACTGATGAAAACTTGGGCAAACCTCCAATAAGGCGGGCTGCCACGTTTTGTAGGACCTGGAGTTTATTCAACACCCCCTGTTGGGCCTCGAGAAGGAGGCTGTTCCAGTAGTCGAGGCGCGAAAGAACGAGTGCCGTCACCACCGTCTTTTTGCTTCCCTCAGATAAGAAGGGAATAACTTTCCTAATGGTTTTCAAAATCCAGTATATGGATGAAGTCAGCGCCTTGACTTGGGGTTTGAAGGAAAGTTGGTTGTCTATAATGACTCCTAGATTTTTCACTTTTTGAGCCGGAGAGGGCGGAGCTCCCATATCTGTCGGCCACCATCTGGGACTCCAAAGGTTTGAGTTGGATCCAAAGTCCAAAGACAAGCACCTCTGTCTTGGAGGAGTTTAATTTTAAACATCTTTTTGCCATCCAGGAGCTCACCGCAGACATGCAGTCCTGGAACCTGGCTGCCACCTCCAGCTTTTTCCCAGGAAGCACCGAGACCACAATCTGGGTGTCGTCCGCGTAGGATGTTAACTCAAACCCGAAGGATCGGATCACCGGGGCGAGAGAGGATATGTAGATATTAAATAAAGTGGGGCTAAGGGAAGATCCCTGAGGGACCCCCGGGGAGTTCGAAAGGTCTTGATTCGAAGTCACCCATAGCCACCACTTGTACCCGGTCTTTGAGGGAGGCCTTCAGAATGTTGAGTTCTTGCCCCTGGATCCCGCAGCCCTCCAATCGGTCCACCAGCATAGCGTGGTGAACCGTATCGAAGGCCGCTGACAGATCCAGAAGGATCAACACTGCTTGGCCCCCATCGTCGAGCACCTTCCGGACCTCCTCTGTAGACTTAATCAAGGCGGTTTCAGTGCTGTGTCCTTCTCTAAACCCATGTTGGGCTGGGTCTAGACCCTGCGAGTGACGCAGAAAGGAACATAGCTGGATGTTCATGATCTTCTCGACTAGTTTTGCCGGCAGTGGTAATCTGGCAATTGGTCTGTAGCTGTTAGGGTCCATGATGTCCAAAGTAGTGGACGGATAGATGCCCGCTTCCACACTGTGGGAAAGTCGCCCTTTTCAAACATTAAATTGAAAAGGCCAGATAAAGAATCTGCAATAGTAACGGCTGCCAGTTTTGCAATAGACGTAGGGCAAGGGTCTTGAGGTGAGCCGGACTTGGTTGCCATCAGAAGTTTTAAAACATCACCAGAGTTTACTGTCTTGAAGGCAGCAAATTTTTCCTCTGAGGACCCGGCACGAGGAGCCCTCTGGGACTCCTCCACAAGGCTAACGATCACTTGCTGTTCAAGTGTGGAAAAAATTGCTTGAACTTTATTCAAGAAAAAGTCAGCCAGTGATTCACAAAGTTCGGTATTAGGGGGCACAGTCACCGATTTAGGGGAGGTTAGACTGACCACAGTATCGAAACGTTCCTTGGCTGAGTTCTTGGCCTTCTCATTTCTGTCTGTAAAATAAGCACTCTTGGCCTTCCTGATATTCTCTTTATATGCGCTAAGGCTAATTTTTAATCGTTCTTTATCAAGTTTGTGATAGTTCACTCGCCAGATTCTTTCTACCTTTTTACATAAGAGGGGTGGGTGTAGAGGACTCCAAGCAGTGCCCAAACATAGGAGGGGTGGGTGCAGAGGAATCCCAGCAATGCCCAGACATAGGAGGGGTGGGTGGATATGACTCCCAGCAGTGCCCAGACATAGGAGGGGTGGGTGCAGAAGACTCCCAGCAGTGCCCAGACATAGGAGGTATGGGTGGATATGACTCCCAGTAGTGCCCAGACATAGGACGGGTGGGTGTAAAGGACTCCCAGCAGTGCCCAGACATAAGAGGGGTGGGTGGATATGACTCCCAGCAGTGACCAGACATAAGAGGGGAGGGTGTGGAGGACTCCCAACAGGGCACAGTTATAGGGGGGCATTGTCGTCATCATACCACTACTACATGGGGGTATGTTTACAACCCTAACCTGTGAGAGTCCTGATAGTGCGGTAGCAACACATCACTTACATCAGTGTCACACCACACGGATGATGGATTTTTGTCACACACAGCGTGACACACCACATGTGTGTGTGATGTCAGATCCCACATACATATCCGCCCATGGAGGTTGCAGGCAACCTACACACCCTACCAGCATGACACAATAGTGTATAGTAATGTAATAGCCCAACAAACAAAGACAGCAAAGGGGAACACACACTGTCATGTACATTCCTGGGCTGATATGGATGTCCAGGTGCTGGTCAGACCACCAACATGTACTTGCTCATGGAAGGAATTCGGTTGAAAGACCGTAGATACAATGCACAGCATTGTGATTCATGTGCACAAATACCCTGCAGAACCAATACAAACATAAGGGTATGGCTGTGATTATACATCTGCACATTGGGAAAAAGGGTGTATGTGTCCATGGAGGCATTTCTACATACTTTAAATACAAGTACAGTGAGTAGCATGGATGGCACACAGTCATGATCAGTAGTCATCTGTGAGCAGGCATGGCCATTGTTGAGGGAATGTTCAACAACATAGGGAATATGCACACATGTCAGGACAACCATTGTGCAACTGTCTGTAATGAACTTCTCATTGTATCACTGAGGAATGGACAATCCTTGGGACAATGGCTGTAGGCAAACTGAACACACAACCAAAGATTAATTGCTGCAACTTAGTGATGGCACGTAGATACCATGGTCCATCTCATTAACATCATCAAATATACATATTTCACAATCTCAAAACATTACCATGACATCAACTCCTAGGCACACAGCACCTAAAGCAAATACCTGAAATGCAATAGTTTTGAATGAAAAATAAAATGCTTTATTCAGCTCCAAAGTAAAAGTAATTTAAAAATTAGTCCTGTCTCAAACAAGGCCAATGGCCAGTCCATTTTCAAGTCTGTTTGGGGGATGTTGTGTAGGTTGTCGACCCCAAACTTGCCTGCACATTCTGGAGCTAAAGGCGGGTTGACCTGTGGGGGGCATCAGCAGGGTCAGGGTCTGGCTCCGCAGGGACAGTTGAGGGAAGGGTAGGTGTTGTGGGTGCAGTGGGAGAGGAATCCTCCTCAGTGGCTTGTGCAGCGCCAAAGGTGGAAATAAATTCAACGCTGCTCACTGCTGCTAGTTCCGCCAGCCCACCACCTGCACCTGGGGACACAATGGGAGTGGAGGTAGAGGGCTGTGAGTCAGGTGTACTGTCTCTGTGGCTGCATGTCTGCCGTCTGACCACTGGCCCTGTGGGTGTGCCTGCATCCCTCTGAGATTGTGTGCCAGGAGATCTGCTATTACACTTAGGTGGTGGTGGTGTGCTGGTTGTGGGTGTTGGCGTGCCTGATCTTGTGCATCGGCCTGTGCTTGGGACAGGTATGGGAGAGGGGGGTGTGAATGTGTCAGAAGGAGGGGGGGACTGACAGCTGCAGGACTGAAACTGCTGCCGTCAGTGAGGAGTACATGGACGCTAGTATCCAGCGTTGTTCAGACATCGCAGCTGAGATGCCCTCCATGAATGACAACAACTGTGTCAGAATAGCAGTTTGGCCATGGATGACAGTCAGCATTGATGTCTGACCAACATGAATCTGCCGGAGTAGGTCCACAGACTCGGCACTGAGGGCAGCAGGGGAGACAGGGGCAGGGACTGCGGTGCCAGGGACGAAGGAGACATTGGGGCAGCACGGACAGAAGGGACCGGAGCAACTGGGAGGGTGGAGATGGGTCTGCAGGAGGTGGGGACGGACACAGTGATGGAAGATGCTGTTACCGCATGCTCCCCCTCCTCCTGGGAGTCAGAAGCCGAACCGTCCGCATGGTAAGAGGTGTCGCATTCCAAAGGTCTGGCCGTCTGACTCCCCTCACCCTCCGTGCCACTAGGTCCCTCCAACTCCTCTGCGCTGGTGGCACTGCAGATGGGTCCCTCCTCCTGGTCCGTGCTGATGTCTCCTCCTGTGTCGGTGGATGATGATGTGGATGATGTGGGCAAAGAGAAGAAACAAAAATGCATCAGTCACCTGCACACATCTGACACATGAGCACAAAATCAGTCGGTCACACTGCAAATCATGGCAGGCATCATGAGTAATAGCCAGATAGGTCAGCACAGAATTGATACTAGTACTGCCCAGTTGGTATAGACACAATTCTACTTGGGCACAAGGATCCAAAGAACAGACCAGGCCACAACTTGAATGAGAGTCACACTGAGTAGCTTCTGTTTGTTTACAGGAGAGCAGATCTATACAATGAAGTGATGCCACCTCAAGTTCACAAATAAATAAACAGTTGTGTTGCCCCTCGGGGCAAACTAACACACCTCACTCACCAAGGTGACACCACACTCTGAGCCCTGTAAGTACATTTTGGTGAAAACGAATGTCACAAATTGTTGGCATTTTGGGACTCACCATACTTCACACATTCAACATGCATTGCATGTGTAAATTTTCTATCTTGTGAACATAACACGTAGGTGCCTGCATGAAAGATCTCTCACAAGGAAATGCACACCAAAAACATGGACACATTCATTGAAACAGCTGACACACTTTTCTATGAAACACTGCCACAAACAAATGGCGTGGACAATGTACTATATACATGCTCCAACAGAGGTCTTGATGGCTTGATACTCATTAGTCTGTGCAACTGACAACAAAGGACTCTAAAGCACTCCAGAACACTGTGTGGACATGTCTATGGAGATCAAGGCACACCATCAATCACGAACACTGGCCTCCTCCAAAAGCTGCCTGCTAATCTCAAACATTGCAAATGTTGTTTGGTGTGCACTACCTCATGAAACAACTATAATGCAGACACATAAGTGTTACCTATACAATTTGTCATATGAACACATTCAACACATGAACAACTCTTAACAAGTGTTGAGAGTGCCAAGGTACATACCTCAATGTGAGACAACTTCAAATGTGTCAGTCCACACAGGGGCATCTATCACCAGATCATACAGTTGCTAGCACATAAGATCCACTGGATGTCATGTGAAGTAGCCCACAAGTCCCAAATCAGGACAATACGTAAGCTAATGCGCCTGCAATTGTGTAGTCCAAAACCATGGCTGTATCGTGGACACACCCTTATCCACATGCTAAATGTCAACACCGTAGTGTGCACACCAACACAAAACAGCGTTGCACCAGAAATACATACATGTGGCTAAAAATATTGAGGCACAATCCTCTCTGGAAGCAAATGACATAGCCTGTAGAGCCCCTAATGAGAGCACTGTCCACCATCACAGGTGAAGTGCCTAGTTAAAAATTCCAACACACAATTTACATCCACAGGTCAAAACTACCAAAGGCCAAACAGGCAGGCCCATTACACCACTCCAGCATAACAGCCACATCACTCAGTCAATGTGATTGATACATCCCAAGAAGTGAGAACTCAGAATCAGGGTACCATAAACAGTGCAGCAACTTCACAACAAGTACACCAAGGTCACCTCGTGAGGCTGGCAATACATATTAGTCTCAACCAAACAACAACAGATTGTTCTGAATAGGCACACAGGCACTGGCCATCATGAGCATGCACAAGCCAACTCTTGTATCCATGGCCAGTGTGCACATGCAGCAGACACATGATAAATACAAACTATGCAAGGCACCAATCCCACAGACGCTTACCCATCCTGAACACACATAGAATGGGCATAGTGTTGGATGACATACATGATGTGGATACCAGGGTGTCTCAGGGGACTGTAGTGGGCACACAGATGCATGGGTCTAGAAATTGCTGACTGTCTCAGGATTACCCGCCATGACAATAAACATATCTCACAAATGATGTCTGAGAATGCAACATGGGTCATGCATGCTGCAAGTGTGTGCATTTTAAACTGCACACTTCTATGGTGAGACTCATCATCAGTGCAAACACAAGTGAAGGCCAAACACAGTGCACAGGTCATGGCACAGGCAAGGTACCAACACATGTCACAGATGTCCCTCACACATGATGCGCTAATCAATGTGCAGTCTATTTACCTTGCACCCTACAGGAACATGTGCAAATGTGAAAACACACACATCAGGGGACACCTGTGGAGGAGGGAAAGGGATGAAAAAGAGCCCCAGCTGAATATGGGGAATTGAAAATACAATGCACAAATAGCCTGTCTGACCAGACACCCCAACTCTGGGAGTGTTCCCAGGATTTAGAGCACCTCAAGTAGCAGTTGACACACATCACTACAAACAGCCATGTACCTAGCCCCTCCTTGCTGCTGTCCCTCCTGCAACTGGCTTTGGACGTCTGGAAAGACCACTGCCAGGACCCGGAGTATCTGGGGGTGGGGTGGCGGCTTCCACCATGTCGGCGTGGGGCCTCCATCTTCAGCTGGACCCGGGTGATACGCCGGGTCCAGCACCGGATGTCTTGCCACCTCTTCCTGATGTTCCTTAGCTGCCGGCGATGGCCCCCCACTCTCCTGACAGCCCTGACGATCTCCATCCATATCTCTCCCTTCTCATAGGCAGATACCTGTCAGGAAGACCAAGTGAAACAACATCAGTACACCTGCTCCATGTCCCAGAGACACACACTTGCACACCATTGATAATGTGAATAGGGCATAGGATCCTGACAGGACTTGCATTATTGTCCATGTGAATTAGTCATATGGGCAAACCCCAACTCACCACATGCCACTGCAGGTTGTGGGACAGCACGTGACAACCTGTCACATATCCTACTCCACTTTAGAACCCTCAGCAGACCAGACAGACACACCCTGGTACAGATCACTCGCCTGTCAGTGTCAACAGTGTATAAAACCTTCATTTTGCACATGTCCCACTTGACAAAGAGGTGCCACAGGTGTTGTGCTAACTGTGCAAGTCAGGCACACAACATAGCATACTTGTCATATCAGATGGCTACAGCTGCTGCATAAGCCAGGCAGCTGTGGTGTAAAGCATCACATACACACTCAGCCAGGTGACAAGGAACATTCACACACTTCAATGTCCATGAGTTCAAACACAGCATTTGTACAACATCACCACAGGTCCCAAAAAACATAAACATCAGTCAGTACATTCAGCTGTCACTCTGGGGTGAAAACTATTACAGCTCAGTAAAATATGGCTAAAAAACCTGCAAGGTGTGGCACAGCAGAATGTGTAAATCAGTATGCATTGAATGTCACAGTTAGCATAATGCAAGTAAGGAGGAAACACACTTTAACTACAATATGCTCTGCATGGGAGACAGCACAATGTACACACCCGGCACTCGCTGCCAAACCACATTGCATGTCTGTTCCACAAATACACAATGGCCGTAGTGACACTCACACAACAGGTGCACAGTCAAAGCAAGTGCAGTCATCACTCACCTGCTCCCCTGGTCTCCCATACAGCTCGCTGTAGTTTGGTAGGAGGGCATCCAGCAGGGCCTGGTTCTCCTCCTCACTGAATGCTGGTGCCCTCTCCATGGCCAGCAAATTCAGAGTCCAGGGAATGCAGAAACAGCAGTTGTGCAGGCAAGTGCTCTCTCAAATCTGTGCTGCTGAGGGGCTTTCTGTTTCTGGAGTACAGTGTGATAGGCCAGAATACTTTGCATCATATGTTTCATCCAATCCCTTCAAACATAAGGCCCTGACTCACATTTGTATGGTTTAAAATGTGTGCTTCAGCTCCAAATACTAATTGCTACATTGTATATTTCTGCCCAACTGACTTTTGCAGGACATCTGTAGAACACACTCATATCTCAGTATCCATGACAACCAGGCTGCATTCAGGGCCCATTATTTGCCCCATAGGTGTACCCTAGCTAGTTTCTGAGATCAACACACGTCTACGGTGCTTTCCACGTTGCGTATGGCACCATTGTAGTAGTGAAATGAGGCGCACACACGTACGTTATGTCGGGGTACGGTTCGCTCGCATATGGCACGATGGCAATAGTGAAACGAGGCACACACACGCACGTTATGTCGGGGTACGGTTCGCTCGCATATGGCACCATTGTAGTAGTGAAACGAGGCGCACACACGCATGTCATATTGGGGTACGGTTCACTCGTGTATGGCACAATGACAATAGTGAAATGCGGCGCACACACGCACGTTATGTCAGGGTACGGTTCGCTCACGTATGGCACAATGACAATAGTGAAACAGGGCGCACACTCGCACATAATGTTGGGGTATGGTTCGCTCGGGTATGGCACGATGACAATAGTGAAATGAGGTGCACACACACACGTTATGTCGGGGTACGGTTCGCTCGCGTATGGCAACGATGACAATAGTGACAATAGTGAAACGAGGTGCACACACGCACGTTATGTCGGGGTACGGTACGCTCGCGTATGGAAACCAATTATAGCAGTGAAACGAGGCGCACACACGCACGTCATGTCGGGGTACGGTTCGCTCGTGTATGGCACGATGACAATAGTGAAACGAGGCGCAGACAGGCACGTCATGTCGGGGTACGGTGTGTTACACCCGCTGTGGTGAAGGCAGGCGTACGGGGCGTTGCACACACTCACGTACTGCAACATTACAATAGTGATATGAGGCACACACATGGCACGAATGTTTGGGTACGGTTCAAACCAGGATGTATATCAGGTTCTTGTCATTGCATACTTACATGAGCAGTGCCTAGGTGTTGCAGGCTGTGACATAGCACAGGGCATCTAACCCTTTCCTCAATCAGTGTGATGACCTGTTGACACCTGTCATGTGTGATGGGGCAGTAAGTGTAACACATCACCTTAACACTTGTCCCCTATGTATCATTTAGCGCATTTACTCATGCACATCAACACTGGGATGGCACAGTCATCACTATGGGCAGCTGTCTCATTATGCCAGTGACAGGGGCACCTTCTCACTTGACATTTTGATGCTCAGCATGACACTATCTGACAATGTCATTTGTGTGTCATGGTAAGAGTTGCAATAGCTGTTTGTGTTGCATTAACTACAAATGCTGCTGGTGCATCTCTCATGTGTCTGTGTTGTGATTGACATGGTTGTCCATGTACACACACCATGCCACATGTGCTTTTCAAAGGATTTTTTGTCTGATGGCATCATACATCATTAATCCCCAGGCATACATGTCTGCATCGTGACAATGGCTGTGGTATTGCATTCACACATGCACACCTCATTTGCAGTTTGTCTGATATGAAATGTTGGAGTGCCAATAACATGCCATATGTAGCCTGGATGTCTTGCGCTCGCCAGACCCCATAGTGACTTGATGTGTAGTTGCAGTGTTGCATGAGCTATGTACATTGGTATCGTTGCTGGCTGACAGTTGTGCTCAATTCTTACCAAGTATCTCCTGCAGGGCACCGCCTCTACCAAGGCCTTTTCCTGACTTGGAGACCATGAGGGAACGTGATTGCATCCGACGTTACCGATTCACTCGAGAGTTGATTCAGAACTTGATGGTCAGGCTGGAACCACATCTCCAACCGCGACACAGGTATCAGACTGCGCTGACACCCAAGCTAAAGGTGATGGCAGCACTACATTTCTTTGCTACAGGTACGTTTCAATTTACCATAGCTGATGTTGGGGGGGATGTCCCAAACCATGTTCAGCCGTGTTCTACGTGATGTGTTAGCTGCTATGTTGCAGCACATTGATGAGTTCATAACATTTCCAACTGCACAAGAGTTGACAGATGTCAAGGGTGACTTCGATGTCCTGGGAGGGATGCCACATGTCATTGGGTCCATTGATGGAACAAATGTGGCTTTGGTGTCACCACAGGCTCAGGAGCAAGCCTTCCGCAACAGGAAACATTACCACTCAATAAATGCCCTGGTTGTGTGTCTTGCTAACATGCTGATTTCCCATGTTTGTGCACGTATGCCATGATGCATTCATCATGAGGCGTAGCAGGGAACCACTGATGATGCTGCCGCTGCACAACGAGCGGGCATGCCTTGTTGGTGGGTAAACTCTGTTTGTCCTGTATGTCTCATTTATGTGTTATGTATGACGGCATCTCAATACACACTTTTTTGCATGATGTTTACTTGTAGGAGACGCGGGATATCCCAACATGCCGTAGCTCATGACACCGCTCCGCAATCCCAGAACAGCTGCAGACCAGCGGCACAACAATGCACATGGGCAGACCAGGCAAGTGATAGAGCGGACTTTTGGACTCCTGAAAAGTCGATTCCGGTGCCTTGATAAGACCGGTGGATCCCTCCCATACGCCCCACTAAAGGTGTGTAACATCTTCATCGTGTGCTGCATGCTGCACAACATGGCAGTTGAGGAGGCTGTGCCACTCATCCTGCATCCTGACTAGCTGGAACATCCACCTGTTGAGGATGCCGGCTTTGGCCACGATGAAAGTGATGAGGAGGAGGAGGATGATATCCGTAGTCAGCTCATACGCAACTTTTTCTATTAATGGTGAGTCACTGTGAATTATTGTGCAAACTTGTAGCATGGAGTGGCATGTGTTGCAAACTGTGTGTCCTGCCGACTGTATGGAAAGTCACTTTGATGTATGTTGTGATGTGTCACACAAGTGCTGATGTTCTCCCACACACATACGCACAATGAGTGATCGTGATGTGTACTACCTTGTTGATGTATTTTACATGACCATGCCTGTAGGATATTGATTCTCAATGTAAAACTTTGTGTGCCTGTTATTTGCAGGTTGCTCTGCCTGTTGTATGTTTGTGTCATCTTAGTCTTCCTGCTATTTCCCATGATGATTGCAACGTGTGCCGAATCAGCGTGCCATGCTCAGACATGTGAAAATGTCAGTTCTGGTAAGAAATCCAAACAGGCTGTATTGGGTTGGTATGGTTTTCGAATGTGTGTGAACTGTTTCTGTACATTTTGTTGAACCATACCTACATGTCCCATTCTCATGGATCAAATTGCATGTTGCACCACTCCAATGACAGAACAGTCACCCTTCTTGACAGTCATCTGTTGTGGACTTATGACTCTGGTGAATGCATCAATGTGTGTATACCTTGCCCCAGACACATTGCGGCTGACACCGGTTGAGATAGCGTGGGACATTTCAACAACAGGCTCTGTGTGGAATTGCAGCCTCACTGTGTGCAGCAGGATGTGTCTGGCTCATCCCCTTTATCCTGTGTGCCAGTACAGTTTGATCTGCAAACAACCATGTTGTGAAGTTATGGGACAGTGTATGTCCCACATGGTCTGTCAACTGTCCTGTGAGTCTGTTGGTAGGGATTCATTGCCCCTTGTGCCCGTATGTCATGTCACAGTCATGTCGCTACCCCTGTGCCGGTGCAGAACACTGCTTTGCAAGCCTTCTCTGTAAGTTGATGTTAACTTTCTATTCCCATGATGGCAGGTATGCAGCACTGATGACGTCACAACTTTGTGCTGTGGATAATGTTTACACTTCTGTGGCACCAGTCGGGCGACGTCAATTCCAGGATTCTTTTGTGCTGCGCCGCATATCCTGGTCATGGTAGGGGTGGTTTATTGGATTTGTTAATCATTTCTCTCTTTGTAGTTTGTTGCAACCTGCTTGTCATGTTACGCATCGTAAGGCACAGTTGGACGAGCCAATGACAATCTTGCGGGGCTACCTTATGTTTAGATAATTCCCTTCCTCGTTGGTTGAGCTTCTTGGGGCTCTTCCCCTGTCTGAGATGATAACTATAGGTAATCCATGCAACCTAACTATGTGTTTTAGGATTAGCTGAGCTAACAGACTAGCAGAAAGCACCTGTTTACATGCAATGAGGTGAGCCAATTTTGTCAAAAAAAATACTACCACCAAGATAACCGTGTACCCTTTGTCAACAGGCATGCCCACCACAAAGTCCATAGAGATGTTTTCCCATGGTACATCAGGAATAGGAAGGGGTTTTGGTAGTCCCTCTTGTCTGGAATGTAGATTCTTCATCTGACTGCAAACAGAACACTCAGCTACCCATGTAGCGACATTGTTCGTTATGGTAGGCCACCAGATTTGTCTTAGTATCCTTTCCAAAGTCTTTTTGGTTCCATTGTGTCCGGCACAGGGAGCATTGTGGCACCATTGAAACACTTGTTTCCTTAGAGCATTGATTGGCTGTAAGAGTTGTTTCTTTTGCATAGGGAGCCCTTGAACAATCTTCCATTCAGTATTGTTTTTTAACCATTCCTTCCATTTGTCCTGGAGTATGTTTCTTGCGACACTACGAAGAAATGTCTCGGTGCATTGTCTGGTAAGCGCATCTGCCTTCTTATTCTCTTTACCAGGTCGGTATGTTACTATGAAATTATATTCTGCAAAAAACATCATCCATCTCATCTGGCGAGGTGTTAAATGCCTAGCTGCGGTCATGAATTGCAGAATGCGATGGTCCGTATACACAGTTTCCATGTGTCGTGCTCCTATGCGATGATGTCTCCATTCCAAAAAAGCAAATTTGATAGCCAACAATTCTTTTTCAGAGATGTTGGAATTTTGTTCGGCTGCATTGAGTTTTTTCGATAAATAGGCCACTGGGTGTAAGTGGCCTGTATTCGTATGGCGTTGAGACAGGACTGCTCCCACGGCTGAATCCGAAGCATCTGCCTCTACGATGTATGGCTTGTAGGATCAGCATGCACCAACACCGATGCAGAAACAAAGGCTCTTTTCAATTCTTCAAAGCCTTTTTGGGCCTCCTCTGTCCAACAAAAGGTCATAGTTCTTTCTCAACAACCGTGTTAATGGAGTTGCCAATGCAGAGAAATTTTCGATAAATCTACGGTAAAAATTGGCAAATCCGATAAAACACTGGATGTCCCGAACATTCATAGGTGTGGGCTAATTTTTTACCACCAATATTTTGCATTCAGACATTTCCTGTCCTTTTGGGGTGAACATAACCCCCAGAAATTCCACGGAACTGGTATTAAACTCACATTTACTGAGTTTGCCATATAACTGATGTTCTAGCAATGTTCGTAGAATGATCCGTTCATGTTCTGTGTGTTGTTCAGTGTTGGATGAATATATCAGAATGTCCTCTAGATAGACTACGATGAATTGCTCCAGATATTCCCGCAACACGTCATCCAAAAAGAACTGGAAAGCGGCAGGCGCATTGCATAGCCCGAAGGGCATCACTAAATATTCGTATAGACCAAAACAGGTATTAAATGCCGTCTTCCATTCATCCCCTGGTCGCATTCTCACTAAGTGATATGCCCCCTTCAGATCCAAACGGGTGTAAATTACAGCATTCTTCACCTGCTCCAGTAACACGTTGATAAGGGGTAGCGGATACCGGTTTTTGACTGTAATAGTATTTAAGGCTCTATAGTCAGCACAAGCGTGGAGTTCCCCATTGGCCTTGGGAATAAAAAATAAAGGCGATGCGGCTGGGGACTTGGATTCCCTTATAAATCCTAGTTCCAAAAGTTTATCAAGATAGGCCTGTAGATGCAACGTTTCAGGTTCGGTAAATGCGTATACCCTTCCAGTAGGTATCTTCGCCCCAGGGATCAGGTCTATTTGGCAGTCATAGGGCCGATGCGGCGGCAAGACTTCTGCCCTTGTTTCACTGAATACTTCAGCTAAGTCTTGGTATTCTCGTGGTAGCAGGACATCATGTTCAGCGGCTGTTGCTATATAATGTACACACGCTAATGCTGAAGCTGGACTGGCTCTGGAAGGGGAGCAATTACGAAGGCAATATTCAGAAGTGAACTGAAGGGTCTGTCCTTTCCAGTCCACCGTGGGGTTGTGTTTTCTTAGCCAGGGAAAACTCAATATCACGCCATACTGAGAAGCCTGAATGATATTGAAGATCAGGATTTCTTCATGTTCCATGCCCATAGACATCGGAAGGCCTCCCGTCTGCAAATGTATTGGTCCGGAATCTAGCCTCCTACCATCTACTGCAAACACCGCCTTTGGCACTTCCTTTTCGTGTAAGACAAGTCCCAAGGTGATTGCCTTGGATTTATCCATGAAGCAGCCTGTAGCTCCAGAGTCCAACACAGCACGGATCGACAGCCATTCTTCCTGTACCAAGAGTTGGATAACCACGTAAAAATGAAGTCCTTCCTTTATGACTTCGCCATCCAAAGAAGGGATGAATACACAACTTGAAGGGGCCCCTTCATCCGTCTTCAAGTTCTCTCGTTTCCCGACACTCCTTCCGAAGCTACAATAGACACCTTTTTGTATTCAAACCTAGGTTTAGGTCTCAACGAGCATTCTTTGATAAAATGCCCCTCTTGCCGCAATAAATACACAATCCATTTTTTCGTCTATAATCCCTTTCCTCTGAAATAGGAGGCGATCTTACCGCCCCTATTTCCATGGGTTCAGTCTTCAGATTGGGACTACTCTCTGGGACTCGAGAATGCTCGTAATGTGGAGGTATTCTTTCCTTTCTCTTATGTTCTCCTATCCTATCACAAAGGCGATGATCTAATCTGAGTACTAGACTAATAAGGCCTTCACAAGTGGTGGGCTGAGGGTTGATCTGTACCAATATGTCCTTCATTTCTTCTTTCAAACTTTTGTAGAAGATAGCCATTTGCTTCTCTTCAGGCCAATTGGTTTCAGAAATCAGCCTCCGAAAATCGTTGAGATATGCAATTAAATCTCTGCTTCCCTGTTTTAGGTCCAACAATTCCCTATCAGCTGGCAAGGTGGCCGCTCTACGGTTGAAGGTCTTTCAAAATTTTGGAGAAATGCCTCCCAGTCTCGCAATAAGGGGTCATCTCTTTTCACCAATGTTACTGCCCACTGAGCAGCATCCCCGGCTAAGTAGGAAATAAGAAACGCTACTCTAGCATGGTTGGTATTAAAAACTTTTGGCTTACAGGAGAAATGTAACAGGACTTGAGTAAGAAATACCTGTACTTTGTTACTGTCCCCATAGTATCTTTCAGGAGGAGCTAACGGTATAGGAGCGGGAACCTCAACTACTACAGGGGTGGTGTGTGATGAACCCGCATCGAAAGGATTTCGAGCCATTCTATCTACCTGAGCCTGCAGGGTTGCCATTTCCACTCTAGAAGCTTGTAACTCGTCTTGAACCAACGCTAAACCGGCCATTACTTCCTCTAAGGTGGCCATTACAGCGTACGATCGGGAGGACTACAGTTCATGGGCCGTTGATTCTGTCAGGTCCTGGAGTCCTCAGAATCGTAAGATGTTAAAATGGGTTCCACCTCCCGACAGCCCGTAGGTCTGAGTAAAACAACAGACACGAAGGAGGGGTCTGGCAAGGGAGGGAAAGGAAGGGGACAGCAGGGAGGGAGATCTGGAACGAGAACAAGGCACTATGAGACAAAAACATACACTACATCTAGCATAGTCATTAGTTGATATATATGTATATATATCTAAGTTATCTTACATATTAGGAAATAGCAATACCCGTAAAAGAAAAGAACGTAATATTGCCTAGCAACCTGGTATCCTGAAGAGTGTATTCAATAGTAACCTATGAGAGTAACAGTATGTTAGAATCAACCCCTAGTGTTGCACAAACACAGAATTCATGTAAGTGATTCAGACATACCAAAAGGTGTAGCTATGATTTCTTCAACAGGGGAGATTGTAGAACGGAGCGTGCCAGGCGGTAGCTCAATCAACCCCTGCTGCGGGAATATAAAATGGTTGGGTAGGGTTAAAGTAGCTTCAAACAACAATGGAATTCAGACCTCCTGGTATAACTTCACCAAGGAGTATTAATTAAATAGTGCTCTGTGATGCGCAAAACCAAAGCTGTATCATAGAGCAAAAACAACCAATCCTGATGATGCCTTTTCCTACTTGGAGGTTCATCAGAAATCAGGGAAATAGGCAATCGAGTTCCTAACAGCCTTGATGAATTAGCACCCCGGTACTCTCTAAGCAAAGTCACACTCGGGGTAAATTCATATATTTAAATAACCGTCTTAAAATCAGAAGGTAATCAGCAACATGTACTCAGAGCTGCCCACAGAATGCGATCATAGACATGTCCTTCTTAACTTCAGAAGGCGATTAGCAGCATGCGCCCAGAGCTGCCCACAGAATGATCACATAACATATAGTCCCGCTAGAAACATGGAGATTCAGCAAGAAACGAGACTACTCCACAAAAAATGGAACAAGGATTGACCGCAGTAGCCACGCATGAATCCACGAGGGATTCGGCCAACGGGACTGCCCCTTCACTGCTTAGAAGAGAGGAACGTTCTCAAGCACACAGGGGAGATGCAGTAACATCTCCCTCAAAAGACAAAATAAATGTTGGTGCGAACACCCCTACCAGTCTTCTTCGGCAGCAACACAGAATCAACGGCACCGCACTGGAGTTCCGGCAACAACTTGTACAGCAGCGTGATGACGTCACATGCCCTTAGGCCAATTGCTCATGGGAAATGTTGTTTTCTATTGCGTTCACTGCCCGCAAACCATGGCTCAGGGCAGTGCTCGAGGCTGGCCTCTGCCGTGGGATGCAACAGTTCTACACTCTGGCATACTTTGACATATCCCCACACGTAGGTTGTTGAGCGCAGGAAAAATAATTAGTACATCAGTACGTATAGTGGTTGTCAAATTTATTTGACCATCTTGTGCGTGAAATGTGAGTAGGTGGTAGGTGCTGTACAAAAATGTTGGGAATCCAAAGTTCACAAAGGGAGATGTAATTCCTTGCAGTGTGAGACAACAGAGTCCAGCACAAATTGCTTGCCATCATTGGTCACATTGCGATCAGCAAAGCCATGTGGGAGAGTTGGAAAGTCAATAAGGTGATGCTGTTGCACAGAAAGGCAAGATACCAGATCAGGTGACCTGGGAGATGCCCATGGCCCACTGCCCCTCAACGTCTTTTCCGTGGACGACCCACCTTCCTTGGGGGACCCTCATGTGCAGGTCTTGACGATGCCTGGGACGCTTCGTCGGACGATTCCGCCTCCTACTCCCTCCCAGTGCCTGTTGTCAGTCTTTGCCTTGATGTTTCTGGCCTGGTGACACAGGGAGGCGGGTGGGTGGATATGACTCCAGCAGTGCCTAAAAGTATGGGGGTGGGTGGATATGACTACCAGCAGTGGCCAACAGTATGTGGGTGGGTGCAAGGGGCAGGGCCTGAAGGCTGCAAGGGGGAGACTGAGAAGGGTGCAAGTGGGAGTGTAGGAGGGTGCAAGGGGGATTGTGAATAATCTAAAAAGTACTGCTGGGAGTCATATCCACCCACCCCTCTTATGTCTGAGCACTGCTGGGAGTCATATACACCCACCACCATACTGTTGGGCACTGCTGAGAGTCATATCCACCCACCCCCATACTGTTGGCCACTGCTGGTAGCCATATCCACCCACCCCCATACTGTTGGCCACTGCTGTAAGTCATATCCACCCACCCCCATACTGTTAGGCACTGCTGCGTGTCATATCTACCCACCCCCATACTGTTGGCCACTGCTGGGTGTCATATCCACCCTCTCCTCATATGTTTGGCAACTGCTGGGAATCCCCCATGTTACATGAGTTATTGGTATACTCACCAGGCTCCACGACTCCTTCAATTCCATGTACTCCCACCGGTGTTAGCAGGGCCATGAACTTCTCCTCCCAGGGATGATACTGTACTGGTCTGCGGGGACCACCACCTCCAGTTTACTAGCACTGGGTGTAGTCTGCGTCCATCTTGCACTTCACCATCCTCCGCAGATCGTACCACCTAGCCTGGCAAACCGTCCTGGTGCGCCTCTTGGGTACAACAGCATTGACCCTATTGACGATCCTCTCCCATATGTGTGTTTTGTCAGCTATGCTGGTCTGTCTAACCAATGCGCCAAACAGCTGTGGCTCGACTGATGACCTCATCTACAAGGATCTCCATCTCCTGGTTTGTGAACTTTGGATTCTTTGGTGCAGACATATTGTGGGGTGATTGGGATTGGGAGGGTGATGGTGTGTATGGATGGGGGTGTGTGGGTCCTGAGTGTGAAGAGGGTGTGTGGGTCTCAATATGATTGGTGATATGTGTGAATGTGGATGTGTGCAGTTGTTGGTGTGTTGTCAGTCTCTGTCGTAAAATGTGTATGTTGCAAAGGATGCTGGTTTGTGTGTTTGTGCTCTTTTTATTGGTCCATTTGTGGGAGTGGCTTATTTTGAATTTTTGGTGGGTTTGTTATATGGGGTGTGTCTGAGTTGGGTCCTCTGTTTGGCAGTTTTGATCTGGACAGGACATTGTTTTGCAATGGTTAGTACTTATGAGTCATGTTTTGGAGTGTTGTTCGATTCCTTTGCACCTTCCTTGTGCTGTTTTAGGGGTACGCATGCGCTTGGTTGAGGAAGAGTTCGTTTTGTCGATTTTTGTGTAGTTCTCATACACAACGTTTTTGCAGGGTACGCGTGCGCTTGGTTGGGGTGGTTTGTTTAGTGATTTACTGTGTAGCTCTCTCATACGTGATGTTTTTGCGGGGTACGCGTGCGCTTGGTTGGGGGGGTTTGTTTTGTGAATTACTGTGTAGCTCTCTCAAACGCGACATTTTTACGGGGTACGCGTGTGCTTGGTTGGGGGGGTTCGTTCCATGAATTACTGTGTAGCTCTCTCAAACGCAACATTTTTACAGGGTACGCGTGTGCTTGGTTGGGGGGTTCGTTTCGTGATTTACTGTGTAGCTCTCTCAAACGCAACGTTTTTGCGGGGTACGCGTGCGCTTGGTTGGGAGGGTTCGTTTCATGATTTACTGTGTAGCTCTCTCAAACGTGACGTTTTTACGGGGTACGCGTGCGCTTGGTTGGGGGGGTTCGTTCCGTGAATTACTGTGTAGCTCTCTCAAACACGACGTTTTTGCGGAGTAAGCGTGCGCTTGGCTGGGGGGGTTCGTTTCGTGATTTACTGTGTAGCTCTCTCAAACGCGACGTTTTGCGGGGTACGCGTGCGCTTCGTTGTGGGGGGGTTTGTTTTGTATTTGATAGTGTGGTTCGCTCATACGCGATGTTTTCGTACAAATCACAGTTGATACGCGACGTTGTTTTTCCGTACGTATGGCGTTCTGGGTCCCCGGTCTGGATCGTAATTTGCGGGTCGTACGGCATGTTTACAGATCGTACGGTTCAATTCCCGAGTCAGTATCGTATGGAGCTTTCCTTGTTTTTCGTACGGTTCGAAGACATTCGGGCTTATTTTTCGGAAACAGATCATATTACGAGATTCGGACTGATTTGTACGATTCGTACGTAAACGGCTACGAATACGATTCATCGGACGTTCTTTTTTCCCGAATCAGAATCGACCCCTATATGTATTACTTATAATGTTAAATATATTTTAAGTATGTTTATTTTAATTATATGTATTATTTATTTAATTGTATATTATTTTCAAACATAACAAAAAACAATATTTTTACAACAATATTTTTCACCATATTTATTTTTTATATTTTTGCACTTACCTTAATGCAGATATGACTTCGATATTTTTGACGTCAATATTCCACCTCCTATATTTTGACGTCAATATTTCCTGCTGATCTACCAATGATAGATCAAACTGCACCTTGCTAATTAATTGATTATGATACTTTCTCAATGGATTCAATTGAACCCGAGTTGCCAACATCGCCTGTTTCCCACAAACAACAAATTCTTGATTTCTACTTTTGGCTGAAAAAGACTTACCTTGTTTCTCCCTGGTTATAGCTCTTGATTGCAATTGGTCTACTGTTCTTAGTCCTTTGGATAGGTGGAGTGATTGTCTTTTTCCTGCTCCTGAATTGACATTACCTCCCAGAACTCTATGCAGTACCACATGTGAATTTAGTCCTATAACCTCATGCATAATCTCACTGTGAACATAGAGACCTGTCCTTAGTGAATATTACAACAGTTCCAGATCCAGAAGGAATAGTTTGGGACAGTGTTTCATATGATGTAAATTGTCTTACTGAACTTTTATAAATACCACATTTATTTAAAATGTCTTTAAGTGGTTTCATCCCCTCTGGTACTTTCTCTGATGATGGGGACTTTGACTCTGTAAATACTATGTGGTCTGATTAAGAACAATCTGCTGCATTTTCAAATGATGAATTGTATTATGATACATCTAACTTTGACACCATGTTTTGTTACCAGCACTATGGTCCCCATTTATTGCACAAAACAAGTATCCAGTGTTATGTTTTCTCTGACCATCAATGGGAACATTGCCCAATACCATCAAAAGGTAGTTCACAAATGCTTGCACAGAAGTTTACTTATTATTCGAGGTTTAACACTTTAGACACCATATCTTATTATTATAAGGTTGCACCTACACCTGCACAGAAAAAGTTCTTACCAACACCAATCTGAAATACTCTGCTTCCCAAGTGTCTGTACAGGGCTTTGACTTTTAGAGGGACACTATAGACTCTAAATCTGTCTGGGATTGGCAACTAAAGATTGGCAAGTTCAGGGAACTAAGGCCTTATTAGAACATGCCTCATACCAAATTAGATTATCTTCCTGAACGACTTCTTGTCTTGGGTTAGCCAAGATCAAGGATTTGAACATACCATGGATTACCTCACTCATACACTTCGAGGTTTGGCAAAATTACACATAATACAGTGGGATACACTGGATGCCATACTACACAATGGTTCTAAAAATTCATCAGATCCCAATTGGAAGGAATAGTTAGTCTGGCCTATCAACACAAATAGGTGTCACGATTCAGGGGTACCACTGAAGTGTTTTGTATCCATAGGCCTGAACAGCTCTACATAGAAAAAGAACACCCAGGGCTGGTGACATCTTATAGTGTTGGGAAGTTATGCCGCGAGAGGGTAAGAACCTCAACACTGTCCCAGGTGAAACAACACTTGTCCTTTTCTCAAAGGTCATAGATCTTAGGGATTTTGTGTTAGGTCCCCAGAAGCCACTTCAAAAGCAATTCCTTTATGCTATTTACAATGAGGTATGGAAAATCTCCCAGCAGGAGGCTGCTGGGAGATTGCGTGAGATTGACAGGGTTGACCTAGAAAAGGCTTTGGCAGTGATTGATAATAGTATTACTACACTGTCATCCAGGATTTATTTACTGGACAACATTGTGTCTTCTGCAATATAAATAGTGGAATAGGAATTTTTACAACATGGGCAATCGCAATTGCAATCCATTCTATTATTGAGATGGACGCTACTCTCATTGTGATCTAGTCACGTCCTCTGGTGGTAATAAAACAGTACATCTGTTTTATGCAGACAATCTAACAGAACTACAGACAACAATGGCACAAAGATTTGCAAAATATACAATGCTGCACATTGAAAAATTAGACCAATTACCTTTTCCCATGGCTGAATCACCGCCCACAGAATGGTTATTCTATGACAATATTATACTACCTGTCACAAAATTCCAATTTCAGGATTGTCTACAGTATTACCAGGGAGGCAGGTATGAAGCGTTGGTACCAGGAAGCACACGTGAATCTTGGGATTTGTCATACATATTGAGATACAGGAATGGGACACTAAGGTTTTTCTCAGTGGTTCAGACTGTGAGAGTACTTTAAGTGGGTCTCTAATTTGTCTGGATATTTTGCTTCACTGAGCCTGTAATGCTTTGGTTGCAAACTCATTGCTTCACTTGAAAGCATCCCCTGCTGCCGTGATACATCCGGTGTTCAAACTGCTCCCAAATAGGAGGTCTTTGATGTTAAATTATCAAGATTGTTGTGGGATGGTACTGGTCATCACATATCTGGTCACAGTAAGTTCCAGGGTTACTTCTTGCATGCAAGTATTGTTTCCACTAATGATTGTGTCAATAGGCATAGAAAATGCCTCGTAGAAGCGAAACAATGAAATCTATGAGATTTCACTGTACCACTCCTGCGACTTGCTTGTGACCCAATCCTTGTGCTTGCTTATAGCAGGCGTAAGGAGTGACACAGAGCTTTTCACATGTGACTTGTCCATGTGTATTGACACATTGCTGGAGTTTCATCAGTTATCGGACACACTCTAGCAATGCATCATTATTGTGGCAGCAGATAGGTCAGGATTGATGAAGTATCTGTTGAGTCCTTGTGACATAGAGCACTGTACTATAAGTACGGCTCATCCTCAGTGATGCACCACTTTTCATAAATTATGCCCTGATTCTGAACTTCCTCTACCCCAGGGACTCTGGCTTGTCATCCTGACTGTTGGGGGATTCGAGGGGTTGACAACCTGTGCTGAGTTTGGTCCTGGCTGCTCCATTCTGCATTCTGGTGTTGGTTTGTTTTTCCTTCCTTAGGTGCCAGCAGAGCTAGGGTTCAAAATCTACAGCTACGCACATTAGGAAAAAAGGGTCAGTTTTCACTGTGAACATGTGGTGTGTCCATGTTGCGTTTTGGTCTGTTTCCTCACAGGTGAGGTACCATTTTTGTCTGAATACTTTGGGGAATATGAGTGGTTGGAATGTTGTGGATCCACGCAGATTCCAGAACTTTCCGCCCTAGAAATGTGAGGAAAATGTGTTTTTTTACAAAGTTTGAGGTTTGCAAGGGATTCTGGGTAACATAACCTGGGTGAGAGCCGGACAAGTTTGCTAGGTTTCTTTAGATGCCGGCAGAGCTAGAGTTAAAAAACTACAGCTAGGAACTTTGCAAAAAAAAAGTTCAGTTTTCACCGTGAAAATGTGGTGTGTCCGATAGATCCAAGATGGCGGAGTGAGGATCTGCTGTGAGCAAGCTCGCCCAGGGGTTTCTCTAACTATCCCTACCAAGTGATTCGAAATGGCGACACGGCGCTCATGACTGGGCAGTAGCGCTGCAGGGATTGCAGGCGATACACTTTTCCTTCCAAGGGGAAAAAAAACAGACAGATAGATCTGTTCGGAAAAATACTTTCAGCGCAACCCACGAGGCTCACTACAAGACGCGCTGCTGATGCTCACCACCACTGCCACTGCTGAGCTTCTCCGACGGACGATTGGCGGTCTGTTTAGGGGATCCGGGCTCGGCTGGTCGGGGCTTTACTCTCGCATTGCAAACACCTGGCGGAGGAAGGGGATGTCTACGAAGAGGTTCCCGCGGACTACACGAAAACACCCAGCTGGGGACGCGGGTGTTACGGGTGCTTTACCTCTCTTGCCGGCTGTGGCTGCAGCTCTTCCTCAGGTCATACAAACATTAAAAATTAATGCCCAAACGACCTCAGATGCGAACTCAGACGCTCCAGGAACTGTTTTTGTGGAGAAGGCTAAAGGTGGCACGGCGCAAGCAGTAGGTGCAGAGAAAAACGCAAACCGGCAACTTGCTATCGCTGAAGCGTCCACAGCCGCTCCTGAGCTGCCAGATGATCAGCAGCAGAACAGCATGGACTCTGACCCAGAGAACCAGGTACAGAACTCCCCTAATCTACCCCCTGATGTGCTCTTAAAAAAGGCAAACCAGAGTGCTGCAAGGCTGTTGGCTAAAACTAAGCTACTGACAAAAACAGGAGGGGGAGATGCGGGGGGGGACCCTATAAGTGCAAGCGCAAAACTGGTCCCAGAGACTGAGAACACAGAGGGGCAGAGTGGCAGTATATCTATGTCTAAAAAATCTGCACCTCCAGCAAATAATAATTTATCTGTCTCTACAAAGAAAGACAGGGCAGATGCAGATGGGCCTCAGCTTAATCAGCACACAGAGGGCCGGATAGTTTCTGGTGACACTGCTGTCTTGATGGATAATATAGAAGCAGAAGCAGAAGCAAGGGTGGAACCTGGTGGGCAAGCTGATGGGCTAGCAGAGGCGGAGGTGGCTACGGATCAGATAGAGCAAGGCTCATTCGAAGATATTGAAGACATTGAAGATACAGACGTAGAAATCGAAGATGAATTGGGGGAGAAGAGTGACAAGGGGGTCTATCTGAGTAACGCAATAAAAGCACGCACCAAAAAAGGGCGAAAACAGAAAATAAAACCGAAGGCAAAGAAATGCGGCAAAAGTGGTGGCATACTAAACAAACATATGATAAATAACTGTCAGACCTCAATTAAAGCTTTACAGAACCAAAGCCCATTAAGAAGATGGATTGAAGCAAAGGGGCTAGTCAAAAATATGACTCAGAGACTCTCAGGGGGGAGCCCTACAGAACCTATATCCAATAAAGAGACTTTACCTGACACTGCCAGATCTTCTAATTTAGACTCCTGCCCCTTAGATACTACACTAAACTTACCATCTAATATACCCAACACACCTTACATACCACCGTCCGCCTCTATACTTTTGATGGTGTCTGAACCCGAGCCTACTACGGAATCTTCTACAGAAGAGGCTGATATGGTACAACATACTGCAATCTCTGCAGCAATAGCAGCCCCGAACATCTTTTCTTCTTCAGAACCTTTTTCTTCCTATACTAATGTGGAGATAAATGAACATATAAGTATCTCTAAACAAAGCTCAAGCCAAGAATCAGCCGATCCCACTTCTTTAGATATGATACTGCAATTATTGAGCAACCAACGGGCAGAAGCACAGGAATACTATTTACAATTGAGGGAGGACAATAGCAAAGTTCAATCTACTCTACAAGAACTCACCACTAAGTTCAGGGGATTCTCGCAAGATATTGAGGAGCTAAAACAACGGGTGGTTTCGCTAGAAGAGAACAACTTAGAGACTGCATCTGCAACAGATCAACATGAAACTCAACTTGCTACACTTCAACAAAAAGTTGAAGACTTGGAGAATCGTCAGAGACGCTCTAATCTTAAAATTTTTGGCGTGCCGGAGGGCGCAGAAGGCTCTGACCCGAGGGCGTACTTAGTAGGCTTATTCCAGAAAGCCTTCCCTGATTTAGCAGATTGGGACTGGGATTCACAAATCCAACGAGCCCATCGCCTCCCTCTGATACAGAGAAATAGGGAGAGACGATTCCCACGTCCTTTTCTAATTTTCTTTGGAAATTTTCTATTACGCCAGGCCATATGGCAGAGGGCCCGCCCTAACACTCCGGTAGCTATTGGTGAATTCTCAATCTTCGCCCGTTCCGACCTCAGCAAAGAAACAATGGACAGACGATGGATGCTTCGAAAGCTAATAGATCCTATAAAATCAAGCGGAGGCCAGGCATTTCTCCAAGAACCAGCAAGGCTCAAAGTTATCGAAGATGGCCACACACACTTTTTTCTTGAAGTCAAAGAAGCAGAGGCTTATTTATCCGACATTAATACGGGCAAGAATAAGAATAAGACTAAGAATTAATCTAGTCCATTTACTTATTTCATTTACTTTCTCTTTTTTGTGACCTAACAAGTATTGGAAATTGCCAATATTTAATACTTGGGCTGCAGGGGGGATGATACATCTGCTCAAATTAGCTAATCTTGTTTAATATTTCTTCCTTTTCTGCAACTTTTGTAACTTTTAAGCAGTTATATATCAAATGCCCAGGTTATTTTCTATATATACTCGCTGACAAACTCTTAACAGCACAAGTGGGGGATGGGAGAGACTTCTCTGGGCGACTTGCCACGAAAGCTGCCCCTTCAGCGGCAGCAGATGCAGAGGGATGGTTCTTCCCCGGCCGGGGTAAGAACTAGGGGGGTGGGGGGTTGGAGGGTGGGAGTCTCCGCAATATGGGGGGTTGAGGGTGGGGGGGAAAAATTATGAAAATTTGTCTGCAGGCTGAGAGGAATGAGGGGTTGGTCGCATACCATGAAGCCAGAATTTTTTTGTGCGCCAATAATACTAAAAATATGCGATATATGAGGCTATGCGGATGTCATGAAATCTACTTTGGAAAATTTAAGACATGCTTAAAATGTAAGGGATTAATCTTCTGTATTTTTTAGATGTATGAAATAAAATACTTAGCTTGGAACGTAGCCGGGCTCAATAGCAAGAACAAAAGGTGCTTGGTTAAAGAGGAATTGAAAATGCATAACCCCCATATCATTTTATTATCTGAAACACACATTGCGGGTAAGGATAAAAAACTCCTTAAACATCTGGGATACGACATCATAGTTTGTTCTGCTTTTGGACAATCTACAAGAGGGGTTGCCATACTCAAAGACACGCGATTTCGGGCTGAAACAATACATACTTTTTGGGGTAAAGATGGCAGATGGGCAATAGCGCAGATAAGCTACGAAAATATTAAATATGTTTTATGTGTGGTCTATGGCTGCAATATAGATGAGCCTAGCTTTTTTGACCATCTGAATGTTAAAATTTTGGGCTTGGAGGGAGAACTTATTATTATGGGGGATTTTAATTGCGTCATGGATTACAGAATTGATACAACTAGCTCTGTGCGATATCAAAGGATGCATAAAACTAGATCAGCTATCTTGGATTTATGCCGCGTACATAACATCAAAGACGCTTGGCGACACTTAAACGCTAACAATCCTGGATATACATATTATTCTGCCCCTCATAAAACATGCTCTAGGCTCGACATGGCATTAGCAAGCGAAAATTTATTGGTAAATAGTTCTATGGTTTTATGCCCTCGAATATCATCGGACCATAATGCAATATTATTGACAATCAAAACAATAAATACTAGAACTACCCCCAGACCATTCTCCTTCCCGAGACATTTGATTTCAGATACATCCTTTATGACGCAATTAAAATCACACCTTACTGAATTTATAGGCATTAATATCAACTCAACCTCACCTGATATGGTTTGGGATGCTTGTAAGGCAAGTATTAGGGGTTTCACTCAGGCTTATATAATTAGACAAAATTTTGAAAACAAAAAAAATAACGACCAAGTATTGATTAAAATAATAGCTTTAGAAGAACAACTATCATTAGCACTTCGGTATAATGTAGCAAAAAGCATAGAAATCGGCCTTGAACTCTGCTCAATCAAAAATAAAATGAAGTCAAAATTTATTCAGAAAAGCACAAATAGTTTGCATAAATTTAAAATAACACAATATGAGGGGGGTGACAAAATCGGGAAAATCTAGGCCTACAAAGTTGCTGAGGACAGAGCTAACTCTACTATTACAAGCATACGGGGGGGCTGGCAATAAAATTTATACTCAACCTCAAGATATTTTAGAACAATTCGCCGATTTCTATAGAAATTTATATACCCCAGAAGTGGATTATAACCTAGACGACATATATAAATATGTGGAGGAGCACACTGGGGACACGCAGAATTGCTTAGAGATAGACTCACTGTCTGAGGACATAACAATGGCTGAATTGCATCTAGCGATAGCTTTATTACCCACAGGAAAAGAGGCGGGCGAGGACACCATACCCCTAGAAATATATAAATTCTGCCTAGAAGAGCTTGAACAACTATTGCTGAAAGTCATGCAATTTGTAGGCCTAGAAGGAAAGACACCTAGGTCATGGAATAGGGCAAAAATTATATTTTTTTTAAAAAAGGTAAACCGAAGGAAGAGAGAGGGTCATATCGCCCCATCTCCTTAATAAACACAGACGCAAAAATTTTTGCTAAAATTTTAGCTTTAAGACTAGCTCCTATTATGCCTCAAATCATTAACCCACAACAGCATGGTTTCATAACTGGTAGGGACACTACTATACATACTAATATGGCAATAACTGCATTAGATGTAGCAGAGACAGAATCCACCCCACTTGGTATAATTCTATTAGATGCTGAAAAAGCTTTTGACCGAGTGGGGTGGGACTTTCTCTGGTACATACTGCTTAGGATGGGGTTTAAAGGACAATTTCTGCGGAGCATTCAAGCACTGTATGATAAACCTTCAGCTTATACCAGCTATGGGGGACTGAGATCTTCAGACTTTTCTATCTTACGAGGTACCCGTCAGGGATGCCCCCTATCCCCTCTTCTATTTGCCCTCTCATTGAAGCCTTTTGTGTCCGCACTTCAACTTCAAAATCAGATCGTACCCTTTAGATCAGGAACACAAGAACTAAAAATAACTGCATACGCAGATGACATCGCGATCTACACTGAAGATGTCGTAGAAGCATTAAAGGGAATAGCATTAGAAGCCGAAAAATATGGTAAGGTTGCGGGTTATAAATTAAATCTACTAAAAACGCAAGTAATAGCTAATTACAAACCTGCAGTGGCTGTGCCTGAGATCTGCCACTCCGCCACATATCTCGGGGTTAAAATCACGGCTAAATTACTAGAAATCAATAATCTAAACTATAACGAACTAATTAAATCAACCAGCCTATTGCTAAAAAAATGGCACAGATTACCTCTGAACCTAACTGGCAGAATTAACTTAATCAAGATAAAAGTTTTGCCCAAATTTGTATACTTATTTCGGTCTATACCATTAGCATTAAATAATCAATTTTTTAAAAAACTTGACGGAATACTTAGCAGTTTTATTTGGGGGTATAAAAAAGCAAGAAGATCACTGGCCCTTATGAAAAATAATACGAACTATGGCGGACTCAATTTTCCTGATTTCAAACTATATTTTTGGTCTGCTTTTGTAATTCGTCTTCGCTCCTTATTAAATGAAAGAAGGACTTTATTTTTTCATTTTTTTACACTAAAATCCGACTCGAACATGTTTTTGTTCCGAATCAACGACCCCAACTACTACAAAAGGGTTAGATTTAAGACTATAAGAGATTTTAATAAAGATCTGGGGTAACATACTTTCTTTTTGCAATACCAACTTTTTTCACCCCAAACTTCCGCTTTGGGGCAATCCGGGCCTACCAAACATTTTTTCTGACATTAATACTCGCTGCTGGCTAAGATCGGGTATTACGGTTCTAGGGGATTTTTATGGAACACAAGGTTTTTTAGATTTCAATACTCTCAAATTATTATATAATCTATCCGAAAATATGAGATATAAACACCTACAGATACACAACTACCTGATTAATAAAAAACAAATATTGGAGGTCATTGAAGGTGATATCTGGACATGTCTATACTCATCCAAAAATAAATCCACAATAAGCGAAGCATACAAGCTTTTTGCTGGATTTAAATCAAATGATTGTATTAAACTGGCTGACAAATGGAGCAGAATGTTGGGGTCAAATATAACACCGAAACAGATTGAGAGTTCTTTAATAAATATCAATAAACGAGTGCGATCATCAAACCTCAGATTACAACAATTTAGAACAACCTGTATGCTGTACTACACCCCGGAAAGAATCTCAAAATGGCCATCTAATAACATTCATAGTGATCGTACAAAATGCCCTAAATGCTCTGCCGAAGCAGCTGATTTAGCACATATCTTATTCTCGTGCCCGAATCTTAAAACTTTCTGGCATGATGTAGAAAAAGTTCTTAAACTGAAACATATTCAGCTGCCTACATTTACGGCCACTTCTGTTTTGTTAGACACTTACTCGGTATCTTTTCCACAAGCCGCTTTGGCCACGATATTAATGTCCTGTGCTAAGCTAACTTTGGCCAGAGCTTGGATTAGTCCAGAAATACCTAAGGTCTGGGATTGGTGGGCCCTGGTAATCGAGATATACTCAATGTAATTAGCTCTATCTAAGATCAGGGGCTTACAGACATTGAAAAAGCATGAACAAATTTGGGGTACTTTTATAGATTGATGATGCTTCATTTTTTTTTTTTTTTTTTCGTTTATATTTTTTTTTTTTACTTTTTACTTTTTTCTTCTTTCTTTTTTTTTTTTTTCTTTTCTTTTCCTGTGATACAGGGGATGGGTGTAGAAAATAGTTCGAACTATACTATTTGCATCAGCGTTGAAAAGAAACTGATATTATCTTCTTGTTCATCTATTCTCAAAATAAAATTTTATGATTTAGCTGTATTTGTTTATGCTTTATATGGAAAAAATTTATGTATGTCAAAATTTATCAATTATGCCTTAATTTTCTTATTCCTTGTACGCCTGCAAACAATAAAAACATTTTAAAAAAAAAAGAAAATGTGGTGTGTCCACTTTGCGTTTTGGGCCATTTCCTGTTGCAGCCACTAGGTCTATCCAAACAATGGAGGTACCATTTTTATCGAGAGACTTAGGGTTACACCGAATTGTAGAGCTACTGTTTTTACCTATTGAAGTTTGCTGCATTTCTGCCTTCCAGTTTAAAGACAATGTGTAAAAAACAAGTCACCTTGAAAAATGTCCTATAATTCTCATGCTAGTATGGGTACTCACAATTCTGAAAATGTGCAAATAGCTACTGTTTCTAAATTCTATATTTTTTCAAATTTCAGAAATACATAGGTGTCTTTCATCCTGATATTTCACTGTATATATTTTCCCAAATGAAATGCTATATGCCAGGTACATATTAAAAAAAACATTGCAAGACGCTGCTCAGTTATTGGCTCTGGGTTTGTCAGGTTCTTGGTGAACCTACAAGTCGTATATATCCTAACAACCAGAAGGGCCATGGGGATGTAAAGGTGCATTGCTTTCAAACATATGTCATACTTAGAAGAAGTTGCAGGTGAAAACCTTGGTACAAATGGCTGTTTTTTTTTAACTCATTTTCAATTTTTCCTTCTTCAACTGTTAGTTTCTATAAAGAAACCTTGAAAAATCTACACAAATTACTCCTTTCTGAATTCAGAGTTTTGTCTACTTTGCTAAAATGTATAGCTTTCCAGGATCTATTATTGCTTTTATACCCATTTCTACCATTAACTGGAAGAAGGTTGAAAGCACAAAAAATAACACAAATAGGCCATGACCTAGTAAAATGCCAAAACTGTGTAAAAAATGTTGGTTTTCTGACAAAAGTCTGTCAGTCCCTGAAATCTGGGCAAATTGTGAATTCAGACGCACAAACCCTTTGTTGAAACCATTTGCAGGGGAAAAAACGGACACGTTCCTTCCTATTTTGGCTTATTTCTGGGTCCCCGCCAAAGGAATCCACAAATACCGGGTACCTTTAGAATCCCCAGGATGTTGGAAGAAAATTATGCAAATTTGGCATGGATACCTTATGTGGTCAAAAAGTTTCAGGCGCCTAAGCGCAAATTACCCCAAATAGCAAAGAAAGGCTTAGCACGGGGGTGGGGGGAGGCGAAGCAGCTAAGGGGTCAAAGCCTAACCTTTGACAGGAGTAAGCTAAAATTTAATTGAATGTGTTAAAATAATAGTTGCAATAAATCCAACAACTTGCCAAGTTTAGAATTATTATAACTATTGCAGAAAAGAAGTTACCAAATACAGCCCTGTACCAGACTCTTCTGATTGACCGAACTTTAAAAAGCTGAGCCTTGCTGCTCCGAAGAGGTGTGAAGTGGTTTAGACTGAGACAAACGAGACCTCATCTACAAGGACACCATCCACTGAACGACAACCCCTTGATGAACTGACACCAGTAATGGAGGAATATCTCAACTTTAAATCTACACACAGATGGAGAAAGCACCATCAGAGGCACCCTTGCCTACAGGCCACCAGCATAAGTCCCCAGCTTCTACAACGCCATCCCAGAACTTATCCCCCTGCTCGCAATTAACTCTGAGCACCATATCTTCCTAAGGGTTCTCAACCTCTACCTCAATGACCCCAGTGCCACCGACCCCATTGACCTCCTGGAAAGCATGAGCATTATTGTCCTCAAGCAGCTCCTCACTGACCCTATCCACATGGCAGGACACATGCTCAACCTTAACTTCACCTCGAGCAACAGAGTCAGGTACAGCAAAACCACTCACCTGGTCAGACCACCACAGCGGACACTTCACCATCTCAGGACCCATCTACCTCGGCACTGTGTCCCCTAGATCCATGCAATAATACCATAAAAGGGCATCAAAAGACTCATAAGACAATCTCTGATCCCAACTCCCTGACTCTACAAACAACCTTGATCAAGCAGCTGGGAGCTCCTCAGAGTGTATCAGAGAATGTGTAAATTCTATTGCCTGATCTCAAAGAACTAAACAAAAGAGCAAGCTGGTTCACTGAGTAGCTGCACTCCACCACAACTCCTTCAGGTCCACTCTCAACCCATACCGCCGTCTCCTAAAATAAACCAAGAAGAACACCAAAGTAAACTCACATCAAAGCCAGCGCAAACCACAGTAAAGAACTCTTCACTGTTGTGAGGAGCCACAGACAGGCTCAAACAGCTCACACCCATGAACACAAACCCCAAATACCTTATCACCCATTTGAACCTCCTCACCATGTAAGACACTATCTCCATCATGAACTCAGTACACTCAGGAGCACCTATGGACCCATGCCACTATAACATCTTGAACTTCGAAAGTAAGACAATCGGTGACGAGCTCATGAAGGTCCTGTACATCTCCATCACCATGGCTGCCTTCCCTGATAACTATAAACACACTGAAGGGAGGGTAATCCTGAAAAAAGAATCAGCTGACCCAGTAAAACTGAAAACCTATGGACCCATCTCTCTTCTCCCCTATCCAGCAAAGTCCTTAAGAAAGTGATCAACCAGCAACGTACCCACCACCTAGAAGGCCACAACCACCTGGACCCATCTCAATCTAGATTTTGAGCAAACCATTGTATGGAGACAAGCCGGATTACAGCAACAGATGCCACCAAAGCCCTCCTGAACTACAGGATCAGTCTGTTGCATTTGACACAGTCTCACAGCATAATCTTATTAATATACTCCATCACATTGGGAATCAAGGAAATGCCCTCGTATGGACCTCAATGGCAGAACCCAAAGGACCCTTCTCTGACCGTTCACTTCAGAACGAAAGAAGATCATCTGTGTAGTCCCACAAGGATTGTCCCTCAGTCCAAACCTCTTCAACAACTTCATGGCCCTAGTGGCCACCACTGTCAGATCACATTTTCTCAACATAATTTCCTATGCGGACGACACACAGCTCATCCTCTAACTATTCCAGTTGAAAGATCAATCCACCACTAAAGCTAACTTCCACAGATGCATGATGAACATCACAAGTGGGTGAAGGACAAATTTCTCAAACTCATCTCCGAACAACACCTCACCATGGACTGACACATTGTGGCCTTTAGAGCTCTGTTCATCCCTGCCCCAGCAGACCACTCCTGCAACCTTGTCATCACCCTGGATAGCAAGCTAATCGTGGAGAAGCAAGTCAATGCAGTCTTAACAGTCTACTTTCAAACCCTTCGCAGTCCCCGCAAAAGCTTCAGGTGGTTCCTGTCAAACACCAAAATGACCCTCATTCAGGCCCTCATCCCTAGCAGACTGGACAATAGAAACATGCAGTATGTAAGAATCGCTGCATGCCTCCTGAAGAGACTGCCCATTCATTTGAGACTCTGCCCTGATTACATTCGTTTTAGGAAACCACTTAAGTCTACTTTGTTTTAACTCCTTTTATCAGCCTGCCAGCAGCCTTGTCCTACACAGAGAGATAACCCTCAGGGGGTGATGCAGGTGCTCTACTAATGCATAAAATAAAATAAATAAAGACTCCAGAAAGCAAGATACTGCACTGGCTCTAGATTCGGAAGATATGGCAGTTCAAGATACTGATCCACGCCTACAAAACATGTCCAATGAATGACCTACTTGCATCAACAAATGCCTAACCCTCCACAATCCAACCAAACACCTTCAATCAGCGTCTGTCTTCTTTTCTGACAGCCCATGCATCTCTTGAGCCAACAGCGGAGAGAGCTCCATCTTGCACCTAGCAGCCAAGGCTTGGAACAAACTCTCACTGCACATCAGGCCTGCACCTTTGCTCCAGTAATTCAGGAGAGATTTGAAGACTTGGATGAATAATCAAACTCTATGCAGCAGCAACAATTCCAAAACCTCGAAACCCTCACAGGTGATTTGCTATGCTTTATACATCTTTTTTTGATTGATTGATCTGGTAGGAGTTGATCTACTGCCTGTAGATGCCATTACAGGAAGAGGGCTGGGTAGCCGAACAGTTCTTCAAAGAGCGTAAGACAATTAGGCCAGGCACCAGGCCCACCCCCACTTCCTGCATCCTGTGCCTGCGTGAGCCCCTGTAATTGAATTAGGACAGGGACTAGAAGGGGAGTGTAGAGAAAAATTAGCCACACCTGTTATTAATCTGGTACATTATAGACTGCTTAATTTATCTTTAGCATTGTCCAAGGTGCCCAGAGGATGGGTTCAGGCAATAATTATTCCCTGCTTAAAAAGCTTCAGCATATGCATCCTCACCTACTAAACATAGACCCATTTCATTACTCCCAGCCTTTTCTAAGGTTGCTGAGAAGCAGGTTAACAGAGAACTACTGAGGTTTGTGAAGCATATTGGGGTCCTCCATCCGCCTCAAGCAAGTTTCAGGGCATTACACAGCACGGAAACAGCAGCTGTTGAGGTAGCAGAAGCTACCGGGGGCATACTGTAAAATCGGGGTTGGGTGGTACTGGTACTAGTGGATCTGTTGGCGGGTTACTATACAATACCATAAGCTATGTTTTCAATTTGATTGTGAGCAATAGGCTTGGCTGGTTCACCATTGAACCGGCTTAAATCATTTCTGGAGGAGAGAAGCCAAATAATCTGGATCATACCCTACTTAGCCTCTCCTCAAACTTTGGATACTGCAGTTCCCCAGGGTTCAGCACTAATCCCCATGCTGTTCAATATATATATGACCCTGTTAATTCTGTTAGCAGATACATGCGGGGTAGAAGTTATCTGTTATGCAGATGGAACATAGCTGCTCTTTTCCTGAAAAAGGGAAGTGAGGCAAATTGCTCTCATTTAAAATCTTGTCTCATCTCATTCTTCCAGTGGCTAGCTAAGGCTCAACTGATATTCAATGAGGAAAAAACAGAGATTCTTCTCTTTGTAAACTTCCCTCTGCAGTTCTGGCTTCATTCTGGCTGGATGCTACACCCCTGCCGGCCCACCAGGGCAAAATTCGGAGATGCTGTTTGATGACAAGTTCTCTTTTGGGCCTCAAATCAAAAGGCTGATGAGAATCTGCTTTGGGATATTGAAAGCACTGAAGAAATGTTTGCCGCTCTTACCTTTCCATGCTAAGAAAAAAGTCATCCAAGTTTGGTTATGTCGCATATTGATTATGGTAATGCATTGTATGCCGGTTTTCCTGAATATCTTTTTGACAAACTCCAGGTGATCCAGAATACGGCAGCTCAGATGCTGCTCAACCTCCCTAGGAGGTCAAGTGTCAGGCCTCATCTGCGGGATCTCCACTGGTTGCCTATAAGGGACAGAGGAAATTTCATGACCCTAATGTTGGTACATGCCGCTTCCAGTGTACTTCTAAGGATTTGACCAGGTGCATTGTGGTAATTGCAGTCCCGACTCTCTAAAGAGCAAATCAGAGCATCTGGAAACCTGGCTGGTTTTGTGGACACTTCAAGACACAAAAAGGACCTTCTAGAAGAAAATCCAGAAGTTTGAGATAGCCTCTCATTTGGAGAATGTTTGGGAAAAACTTCCATAAGTTGACTCACTCATTATCGTGAGTAAAGCATGGAACGAAGAACCGTGACCCAGTCTGAATTCCAGGTTTGCTCACCTGAAGCTCCAGAGCTTTTCACCATCAACAAGACCTCCAGGAGTTATGTTATGTTATGTTATAAAATTTTATAGAGCGCGCAGCTGCTCCAGCGAAGGGGCGTCCCGGCGCTAAACTCCAAAGCAGAAAAAGAACCATGAGCGAAGTCGTGGATGAGCGTCTCCAGCAAAATATTTACAGAAATAGATGAGTTTTTATAGCTTTCCTGAAAACAGACAGACTTTGAATTTCTCTAATGTAGGAGGGAAGAGCGTTCCAGGCTTTAGCTGCCAGGAAGCGAAAAGAACGTCCTCCCGCTCTACTACGTTTGACCCGAGGCACTTCGACCAAATTTTGGCCAGCAGAGCGTAATGTACGCAAAGGAGCATACAAGTTCAGAAGCGGGCAGAGCATCTTGGGAGTAGTCAGTCTTAAGATTTTAAACGAAATACAGAGAGTCTTAAACTGTATTCGTTGGGCTACGGGTAGCCAGTGAAGCCTTCGGATGGTCGCAGAAATCGGGCTGAATTAAGGCAGGCCTACTAGCACTCTAGACGCTGCATTTTGAATGCGTTGCATTCGAACGATTTCTGCCTGATTTACACCCAGCAGTAATGAGCAGGCATAGTCAAGCCTAGACATCACTGTGGCCTGGATTATCATCTGCCTGGTCTCAGAGTCAAAACATTTTAAGACAGGTTTCAGACTACGTAGGATACCAAAACAGGTGGCAGCAACTTTCTTTGTATGGGTGGAAAAGCTAAGAGTCGAATCTAGCCAGACTCCGAGATTTTTCACTTCAGTCTTCGGTTCTGGAGCCTCCCCAAAGTAGCTGGCCACCAATAGTCTCCCCAAAAATAGGTGTTCCTAACAACCAGTAGAACCTCAGTCTTGGCCGCGTTAAGCTGTAAGCAATTGGCTGTCAACCAGTCAGCCACTGCAGACAGCCCGGCTCTAAATCTGACATGATCTCCGAATGCCTCCTCCGATAGGGCAACCACCAGCTGCGTGTCGTCCGCGTATGAGACGATGTTAAGGTCCCATAACTTGGCGACCGCAGCGAGCGGCTGCACATAAAGGTTGAACAAGGTGGGACTCAAGGCAGAGCCCTGAGGAACACCCTGCTTGATGGAGTGTGCCTTAGAAAGAAAAGGAGGGGTAGAAACACAAAAAGATCTTCCTGCCGGAAAGATGTAAACCATGCAAGTGCCAGATCCGTGACCCCAGCTTCCTTGAGCCGATAGAGTAGGATCTGATGTGAAACAGTGTCAAAAGCGGCACTTAAGTCCAATAGGACTAGTGCCGCCGTTTGACCCTGATCAAGAGTTAAGCGAAGATGTTCAGTCATAGCAAGCAACGCTGTCTCAGTGCTATGACCGGCGCGGAACCCATATTGAGTATTATCCAAGATGTTATTGGTATACAGTAAGGTGGAAAGTATTGAATTTACATAGGATTCCGCAATCTTCGCTGCCCATGGAAGCAGGGAAATCGGTCTAAAATTTTCCGGCTTCAGAGGGTCGAAAGTAGGTTTTTTTAATATGGGAGAGACCCATGCCTGCTTCCATTTAGCTGGAACGATAGCCGATGAAAATGAGGCATTGATAAGGCTGTGCAGAGGAGTCAGACAGCATGATGCAGAGTCTCTAAACTGCGCCGGCTTAAGAGGATCCGCAGGTGACCCGGATTTAATTTCGCTAGTTAGAGTAGAAAACTCCTCGCAGGAAATTTCCGGAATCACCGTCAGAAAAGAGTTATAAAAAAGAGATGGTCGATTACAAAACAATCATAGATTCCATTACTCAGATATGAATATAGAGGTACACACACAAGTTAAATGTCATTTAGACTGAATTTAATTCAGCTTACTGCAAAGATTACCTGTAGTCTCACACATATTATATTTCATATTCATACAATACATGGTAATTACGTACAGTTCTTAAATTGGTGCTCGGTGATTGTCAAAGAAGAAGGGAGGTTATTTAGTAGGGTGGGGTGTGATTGGAAAAGAATAAGGGACAAAGAAAGGGAATTGTGTCCTGTAAACAATTCTGTATTATTCAGAGAGCATTTCTAGTCCATGACAGATCAACGTTGTTCCCTAGAAACACACTATACACGTGGGCCCAGTATGGCAAATTTCAATAAAGCGTGTATGTGTTGATGGTGTTGTCGACGTTTCGACCCCCAAGATAAGGGCGGGTAGATCCTCAGTTTGGGGTCTTCTTCAGGACATTTAAAAACAGTGACATTGAGCACATGTACAGGCGGTTAGGTGACGTCCCTTCTGAATTAGGACTCGCGCCCGTTGAGGTATTTAGGTTCTTCAGTTAATAGAGACCATAATTCAATGATAGGCGTCCCAGATGACGGGGTATCAGAATTTGAAAAACGAACCGATTGTATCAGGGGGTGGGAGAGGCAAGCGTCCTAAATCCACCGGGCGATTCAATCAAGGGTGTAGAGGTCTTACACCATCTGTGTTACTGCTGACTTGTGTGTCCAGAGAAAAGAGGCAGGACTAGATTTCACCGAGGAGGGTGGCTTCAGCTCCTTCACAGGGATGAACCCTTGATAATTGCACTGGATTTTCTCAACACAGAAAAGAGCCAGTTCCTCACAATATGCAGCAGAAGTAGGTAGGTTTTCAGGACTTTTGTTAGTATTGAGCTCCTTAAGAATCCTAAAGATTACCTTAGCCGGATTGGAGCTTGCTTTAATTTCAGAGGCATAATAGTCTGCCCGAGCCCTACGAATAGCTCTATGATAGACTTTAAGTTTACCTAAATAACACGCTTTCTTCTCCGAGGAGTAGTCCTTCCTCCAATCACGCTCCAATCTCTTGCAGGTCTTCCTTAGGGTGGCCAGAGCGTCATTATACCAAGGATTGGCATCTTGGGTATGTCCTTTAACCCACACAGTCGGTATAAGTTGATCTAGGGCCCGTGTAATCCAGGCACAAAAAGAATCATAACCCGCCTCAACTTCACCAAGCGGACCCAGCGGTATAGTTCCCAAAAGAGCATGGAGGTCTTCTAGGCGAAGCTTACGCCAGGGCCTCTTACAAATTGCTCTTTGGGTGTTACAAGGATTAGACAAAGGGATAGAAAATGTCATACCCACTAAAAAGTGGTCCGACCAGGCTATAGGTGTAGGAATAGCAATACTAGGCGTCTCAATGTTCGTAAAAATCGGATCCAATACATGACCACCGATGTGAGTGGGGTTCCTTACAGTCTGAAAAAGCTGAAAAGCGGCCAAATCAGCAGTCAGAGTACGAATAGTAGGATCCTGTTCCAATTCAAAATGGAGGTTAAGATCACCCAAGATATTAAAATTCGCTTTCCCTACAGCATACGCCTCTACAAATTCCAAAGAAGGACCCAAAACAACCTATAACACCCGGGGGCCTATAAATCAACAGCCCCAAAAAGGTAAAGTGAGTATTGATAGATATACTGAAAAACGCACATTCTCCTCCCTCCATACCGACTTTCTCAAAGCAGCATCCATAAGCTGCTCTCATAATCACAGCGATACCACCTCCTCTGGTAGATCTATTTACCAGAGATATCGAATAATCAGGAGGTAGAGCTAGGTTTGGAACGGACAGTTGGTCTTCCCTCATCCAAGTTTCTGTCAAAAACAGGATGTCAGGAGATTCATCAACTAAAAGATCTAAAACTTCCGCATAATGCTTCATTTAAGATCGAACGTTCAGTTGTTGCACTTTAATCTGTTGTTGCACCTGACGATTACAAGAAGCTCTAATAGCGGTCGGGATGGGGAGAGAGAATTGACTACACTGACAAGTACAAGGACCGCTCAAAGGATGTAAAAATGTACAACTGTCTCGCTGTTGTTTGGGACGCAACTCATATAAATCCTCACGCGAATAAAACCCACCATCCGGCGGGATTTGACCAGCGTTTCTGGCGAGAGGCGACGTCCAGGCACGGACGGGCGCAGACGGGCATGCCTTTTGTGCGCCTTCGGTGCGCAGCCGGCGCGCCCGCTGCGCCCGCCCGCTGCACGGACGGGAACTAGGTGACATTTTATAGGGCGGGAGGAGGGTGGGAGTCAGGCAACAACTAGAGCGCTAAAGCTGAAGCAAGTCATTGTTGTCAAATGGTGCAATTATCAAACAACAAAACCTCAACGTCAAAAGAAAAAGAACCAGGAAACCTAAACAGGCCCCAACCACCCAACGTATCCGAATACGCTCCATCGAGGTCAGCCTGCAACTTTGACTTGGTCCCGGACAAGCATGACCAGATATTCGCAGTTTGCACTTTATGTTTTTAACTCTTTTTTTTTATATTTGTATCTTCAGTTCCCTGTATTGGATTTTTGTCATTTTATAAATTGGTGTTGTGTTTTAAAGTGTGTTTTGTGTCTTACTTTTTTCTGTTTTGGTGATATTAAATTCTTAACACACGTCTCCTAAGTTAAGCCTGCCTGCTCATCAACCAAGCTATCAAGGGTTGAGCAAGTGTTAATTTATTGAGACTTGACTGGACATTATTTGTGGTGCGATCACTAACTATACGTTCCTACCTGAACTTACTAATAAACCACCTTCTAATAATCCATCTGGACATCAAAGTAATTTACTCCATCGCTCTGGTGAAGAAACAGGCCGTCCCTAAGGATCAAAGTTATTCCCTATGTTTGACTTGATATCCAGTACTGACAGATTGCCCTGACTGAGAGTGCTATAGAGAGATCAGCATTCCCAACTGATGAGGGCCACTTCCAAAGAAAGGTGATGCCCTAAAAATTTAGAAAAGCCCCTGCTACCTTCTAGAGATCAGTCAACAGGGTGCTATCTTGACTGTAGACCTGTATTGTTAAATGTCCTGATGATACTGTTGCCTTTAACTTAGTTGGAAGAAACACCTGACTCACCTTAGCAAAATGCGTCATGCCATACAGCAAGCTAAACCAACTGTCAAGCCAGCATGGAACAAATAGGGTAGGGGGTCTGTGGTACACCAGGGCTAACTGTCTAGGAAGAGGCAAGTGCAGTCTTTCCAACATAAGATCCAGATTTCATGGCTTGAGAGCATACCTAAACCTAGTATCAGATCAAAGCTTTTCTGGGCCTGAGAGGGTATTACAGGCGATATGCCCAAGAAGGTTGCATGTAAGGAGGAGTTTCAGAAGGTCTTTGACAACCTGATGAAGGTACTGTGCACTGCACCCATTGTCAAGACACACGATTTCAGCAAAGAGTTTGTTGTCCAAATAAATGCTTTAGAACATGGTATTGAAGTACTTTTCTCACAGTGTTAAACCTATTAACTTTATCAGCAGATGATTATTTCCGAGAGAGCAGTATTGGCATGCCGTAAAGAGAAAAAAATCTTTGCTGTAGTTTGGTCACTGAAGAAGTGGAGAACGTACCTGTTTGGAACTCACTTGTGAGCTCAAGCCAACAACAGGCCTCTCAGGCTGCTCATGCAGATAAAAGGAGGGAGAAAGCCCAAACTGTTGAGACAGTTTATTTCCCTACTAGGTATGGACTTTACAGTGGAGTACAGGCATGGAAATGACCACAATGGTTTAATCGGCTTTTCCAGTTTTTTCCACTTGGATCATAATACCTGCCCATGAAATGGCTGAGTTGCTCCTCACCTTTCATCCTGGGGGAAGCTTGTGATTAAGTGCCTCTTTTAAAAACAGTTTTGTTTTTTCTGTGCACTCTCATTTCCCTGCTAATCCAGACTTTCGTTCGTGGTGTGCTACTATATCCTCTTTTTGCATGGTCACCTCCAATTTTGTGGACTGGTTCGGATGGCGTTTTAACTCTGTGCACTGGAACATTGATAACCAAGTCCTAGTGGATATGAAGTGACAGCCTAAATACACTAAAACTGGCTTACTCCTAATTGGCATATTTAAGTTTCCTATAGGGAATAGTGTATGGTTTCCCAAAATGTGCCCATTGCATGGATAGGTAAGTGTATCCAATGGACTACAGCACTGCTATGCTATACACTAGTTTGACTTGACTTACAGTGGTTAGCGCACTAAAGCTATTTTCTCTAAAAGAAGACTGATTGGCCAATAGAAAAATACAGAGAAGCAACATCAAACAATAATTCTGTAATCTTGGGTTGGGGCAGGTGGAAAAATGAGTAAAGGACTATATTTAATATTTATTAAAAGGCGCAATTTAATGTGAACGCAGATTTTTAAAATATATTAAGGATTTTTTTCTTTCCAAAAAGTTATCTCTCCCTCCCTTAAGCTACCGGAAGCTTGATTGCAGTGGCCCTCCAAGTATAATTCAGCCAATGAATAAACCTGATGATGTGTGAAAACTGCTCCCAGAGCAATACATTTCTGTTAACCGTAGAAAACATTGAGCTCTAAAATATCCAGAACACCAGGACAAATCTGCTAAACCAATCTGTCTAAGGCAAGCCTCCTATCCAGAATCTTTCCACAGTAGAAGGTTTTATTCAGCAGGATAATGATGAGAAGGTATCATGACTTGCAATTCGCTTATTGAGCACAATCAGCATCCTTGCCCAGTGAAAAGACAGTAGCTTGGGTGTGGGGAAATGTTTTTGATCCTCTATCAGGTGACCATGCAGTGTGTGTCCAGGAACCTATTTTACTTGAATGTGGCCTTCCCTGTCACAACAAGAACAGGCCTCTTCTGAAGTTGTGTGCAAATGAACAGATGCAAAGGTAGGTAGGGCTCCCCCTGGGAGCCTATGCCTGATTGATTGGGCAGGGTGCTAGTGCCTAGCATGAATGTGACGCCCCAAGGCATCGTCTTCAGAAAACACTGGAAATATGGAAGAATAGAAATAGGACATCATATGATATTTGAAATAATCAATGAGACACAATGGGCCAATCCTGTTCTGTCTTATAACCATGACAAAGAGGTGGACTCCAAGGCTCAGTTGTTTGGCTAGCAGTGTACCATGCAACACAACAAGCTGCAGGAGGTCTTTTTCATCAAGTTCCTAGCAAACCACTTCTAACTGGACCTTATCTGACCCTTCTGGTGGCATCGGCTGAAGTGAGCCTTTATTCCCAAGTGCTGTACCTGATGGCCTGGGACCCATTTGTTGTGTCCAACTGGACTTTTCCTATCATCTCTGAAAAGCTGGAACTTAGACAGTTTTTGAGCTCCAAGCTATTCAGAGGATTGGGACAAATCTGCTAAGCCAATCAACATAAGGCATGCTGGGCAGAATAGCAATGCTTCCCTCCCTTGAAGCTTCTCTACAGCCACAACTCTGATTCAGCAGGGCAGTTGTGAAAAGGAGCCTGGACTTGTAGAGCCCTTGTCAGACAAAGCCTGCAGCCATACCCTGCAGGTGGAGTCTGAGGCCCTCAATTACAGGATTTTGGCATTGGGTAGTGCAGCATATCACCTTGATGAGCTGCCTTGCACCAAAGTGAAGGGCAGGAATGCACAGTATTTATGCAATACGGTGCAATCCTGTCCTTTCTCCCTGTGATGGTGCCATTTTTTCAGCCTTGCACCAATGCAAGCACCCTTGCACCATGGTGCAATGGGTGCCTCCATTGCATGCAGGATTGTTTTTGTGCAGGGAATGATGCTCTTATACAGAAACGATCCTAAGAAATTTTCTCACAGAAAGATATGTCTCCTAATGTATGCCTCACGTTAGGAGGCAAAAGGATTTGGTGCTTCCGTAGGTTTACATGATTTTGGGTGTGGTGTGGAAACACCCTTTGCATTGCCAATGGAATGACTCCTGAGTACAGAGTAAGGTTAAGCAGTGATTTGCACTGCATCATCTTACTCAAGATTTATGAGGCCTGTCAAAGCTATCCAGTGTAGCTTTGTCTGGCTTCAAAATTCTGATTCAGAGCCCTGCATCACACTTGCACCACTTTACGTGGTGCAAAACTAATGCAAGGCTCTCATAAATAACCCCCTAAGTTTGGAAACAGAGACTTGTTTGGCGGGTAGAGTATAATCCATACATATATATATTTATCAGAGTTACAGATGTCCGCTCGGCCAACAGACATTTCTGACCATTGGAAGCAACCGTCAACACAGTGGTTCCTCTCAGTATATTGAAAAAAGTGTGCTGTGGCTTCGCAAATATGACTGTGCCATCCAGCATACTATCAACACTTTTTTTCCTATCTAGGTAGGATTTTTATTAAAAAAACTAATGACCCAGCTCACCATGGAAGATTTCTCTCATGACGTGGAGGTTATCAAAAAGTTAAAATTTTCACTTATCGCCAAAGTAAAACCTGCCCAATTAACCGCCCACACAATTAGGAGGGCGGTCAAATGGTCAAACCTCCATCAGTCAGTTGGAGGAGTATGTCCGAGAGGGACAGAGTAATCTCTATTGTTGCAGGGATTCTGCTTCTACACAGAACTGTGTACAGAGATTCAGGACCTCAGTGAATTGTGGTGGACCTAAAAACTCACCTCAGTACCTAGAACCACCTAATCAACTAGCATCAGTGTCTCATTAGCTCTGCGTCCTATAGCAAAGGTACCAATGATTAGACAACTCAGAACATGCGACTTAGGATACACTCAGGAATGGTGGGAATCAAGAACACTCTTTCATTTTATTCTCATACCAGTCCACAACTTGGATAAAAAGAGACACAATAAAGTTTACAATTTTTATTTTTCCCACGTGAAGTATTTTTACTTACATAAGCAGGCATATGACTAAAAATAATACGATCAGTGTTGTCACAATTCCATAAAGCACACATGGAGAAATCGTATTATAATGATAGTGGAAACAGGTCCTATAGTGCCTTAAATACCACCCTCCCTAGCTAGGAGCTATGTTTTATATAATATTAGAAGGAACCCCATACCTCCAAGATCAGCAGAGGTGAATCACATCAGGATCTGAAAAAGCTCTCTCTCTCTCTGGAAACAGATTTTTTCCAAGTGTTCAAATCATGCATGCAGTGCAATATTAAAGGCCCCAGAATTTCAGCTAGCTGCAGCTGCGTGCATGTTGTGTCTTGAGCATGAGCCGATCAGCCCGAACAACACGTAACATTGTTATGATAACCTTGGAGGCTTAAGCACTCACTGTGCGGACTAAGGTTGATATGTAAGTCTAGGGATGCCATTTTCATGTTAAGAATTTCACGCAGCCTAAATTACAACAAGTTACATACAGGGATGTGTGCAATAGCAGCAAAAAGGTAAAATGGTGCTAATAAGCCTATGCTAACATAGCAATGTGCGCAAGCAGGGCCCTGCCTTCACTACACTATCGCTGACATACTTAAGGTCTGCATGACTCTAAATGAGGCAGGCAGAACTTCACTCAGGTGGAGAGGAAACTTCTTTGCAATTGCAATGAAGTAAACTTTCTGCCAAACTGTAAATCAGGCCCAATGTCACAAGTTTATGTTATGCTGAGTAGTAGAGGAAAAGATCATGCCTGTTACCTTCAGCAGTCCATGAGAAATGGGGAGTTTCTGTGGTGTTTCAGGAGGTAGTTCCTGGTCTTGGTTGTGATGTATGAGAAGAAGCATCCTCTGCTTCTGGTCTTCTTGATGCAAGAGAGGTGTGCTTTTGGCTGGGATGCAGAACAAAGATTTCGGGTGGGTCAGTAGAATTTGAAGCAGTGGTTGAGGTAAGCTGAACCGAAGTTGTGGAGAGCTTTGCAAGTGAGTAGCTTGAACTTACATATTACTTGTACTGGGAGCAAGATTGTTGATGTGTGGAGAGATGTGGTTATTTTGCAGGATGTTCAGGATGACTCTTCCAGTGGCATTCTGGGCGGTTTAGAGTCAGCATAGGACATGGACTGGAATTTCAATGTTGGTGGCATTTCCGTAATCAAGTCTACTTGATAAGAGCATGGGAAAAGATTCATCTGGTGTTCAGTGGGTTCCACTTGAAAATATTGTAAAGCATTCACAGGATGTGGAAACATGATGAAGGGACAGGGTTGGTGTGTGTGCTCATTGTGAGGTTGGTGTCTAGGATAATCCCAAGGTTCATGGAATGGTACGCAGGGGTCAGTGGGGGGCCAAGTTTGGAGGGCCACAAAGAGGCATCCGAGGGGGACTGATTGATGTAGAAGATTAGAACTTCAGTTTTGTCTGTGATAAGGCAGGTGTTTTTCATCCAAGCAGTAATGTTCCTCATGCAGTTGCCAAAGTTTGCTTTGGCAGTGCAAATTGAGAACATAAGCTCTATGTCATTGCCATAGGGGACTATGTTGATGGCATGTGCTCTGATGGTGAATGAGTGGGCCATCTGGTAGATGTTAAATCATGTTAGGCTGAGTGATGATCGTTGAGGGATGCCCCACATGAGATTTGGGTTCTGAGGTTTAAGAGGGAAGTGTAACTCTTTGAGTCCTGTCTGTGAAGATGGTGGACATCCACTTGAGTTCCGGTCCGCAGAAACCCAAGTGCTGAAGCTTTCTAATGAGAGATTTGTGGGAGCCCAGATCATAGCTGCCGACAGATCAATGAGGATTAGTGTGTCTGTTTCTCCTCAGTTGAGGATGCTTTGATGTCACCAGTACCCACAATGAGGGCTGTGCCTGTGCTGTGTTTTTTGTCAAAACATGATTGACAGCTGTTTCAGAGTTCAATCAATCAATCATACCATTTGTGTAGCGCACTACTCACCCGGGAGGGTCTCAAGGCGCTTGGGGGAAGGGGTATGCTACTGCTCGAACAGCCAGGTCTTGAGTTGTTTCCTGAAGGCGAGATGGTCCTGGGTCAGCCGAAGGTGGATGGGGAGGGAGTTCCATGTCTTGGCAGCCAGGTAAGAGAAGGATCTTCCTCCGGCGGTGGCTCTTTGGATGCGTGGTACGGCTGCGAGGGCGAGGCTGGTGGACCGTAGCTGGCGGGTGGGCGTGTAGAAGGTCAGGCGGTCGTTGAGATACTTGGGGCCCAGGTCGTGGAGAGACTTGTGTGGGTGGGTGAGGAGCCGGAACGTGATCCTCTTGTCGACGGGGAGCCAGTGCAGTTTCCTCAGGTGGCTGGAGATGTGGCTGCGTTGGGGGACATCCAGGATGAGTCGGGCGGAGGCGTCCTATATGCGCTGGAGTCTTTTCTGTAGCTTCGCTGTGGTTCCGGCGTAGAGGGCGTTTCCGTAGTCCAGTCGGCTGGTGACGAGTGCCTGGGTGACAGTCTTCCTGGTCTCGGTCGGGATCCAGCGGAAGATATTGCGAAGCATACGCAGGGTGTTGAAGCACGTTGAGGAGACGGCATTGACTTGTCTGGTCATTGAGAGGGAGGAGTCCAGGATGAAGCCCAGGTTGCGTGCGTGGTCAGTTGGCTTGGGTGCGGCGCCCAGGGCCGGGAGCCACCAGGAGTCGTCCCAGGCGGAGGGCGAAGATCCCAGGATGAGGACTTCCGTTTTGTCCGAGTTCAGTTTCAGGCGGCTGTCCTTCATCCACTCGGCGACGTCTTTCATCCCTTCGTGTAGACAGGTTCTGGCGTTATCGGGGTCTCTGGTGAGGGAGAGGATCAGCTGGGTGTCGTCGGCGTAAGAGATGATGTTGAGGTTGTGCTGGCGTGCGATGGCTGCAAGAGGTCTCATGTAGACGTTGAAGAGGGTGGGGCTGAGTGAAGATCCTTGCCGGACGCCGCAGATAACTTTGGTGGCCTCGGAGCGAAACGGGGGGAGGCGGACTCTTTGTGTTCTTCCGGCGAGGAATGAGATGATCCACTCCAGTGCCTTCTCTTGGATACCGATGTTGCTGAGGCGCTGGACTAGGGTGCGGTGGCAGACAGTGTCGAACGCAGCGGAGAAGTCCATGAGGATGAGGGCCACTGTTTCCCCCTTGTCGAGCAGGGTCCGGATGTCGTCGGTGGCTGCGATGAGGGCGGTCTCGGTGCTGTGGTTGGCTCTGAAGCCGGACTGCGAGGGGTCGAGGGATCCGTTCGTCTCGAGGAAGGCGGTCAGCTGTCTGTTGACGATCTTCTCGATGACTTTAGAAGGAAAAGGGAGGAGCGAGATGGGGCGGAAGTTTTGAGGTCGGTGGGGTCCGCTGTAGGTTTCTTCAGGAGGGCGCTGAGCTCGGTGTGCTTCCAGCTCTCCGGGAAGGTGGCGGTGTTGAAGGAGGTGTTGATGATATTCCGGAGTTGGGGTGCGATGGTGGAGTCGGCCTTGTTGAAGACGTGGTGTGGGCAGGGGTCGGTCGGTGATCCGGAGTGGATGGTGTTCATCGTGCGGGCTGTGTCTTCGGTGGTCACCGTGGTCCAGGTGAGAAGGGTGGCGGTGGGGGGCGTTGGTTCGACGGTTGGGTGCGTGGGTGGTGCGCCAAAGCTGTTGTGGATGTCGGCGATCTTGCGGTGGAAGAACGAGGCGAGGGAGTCGCAGAGGTCTTGTGACGAAGTGATGTCATTGGTGCCCATGCTGGGGTTGGAGAACTCCTTGACGATGCTGAAGAGTTCCTTGCTGTCGTGGGTATTGTTGTCCAGTCGTTCCTTCAGGGATTTCTTTTTGGTGGTGCGGATGAGCTGGTGGTGCTTGCGGGTAGCGTGTTTGAGGGCGGTCATGTTGTCGGTGGTCCGGTCGAGGAGCCAGGCTTTCTCAAGGGTGCGGCAGGTCTTCTTGGAGTCCTTGAGTTCGTCAGTAAACCAGGATGCCTTCTTGCTTCTGGGTCTGCTGGGAGGGTTCTTCAGTGGAGCGAGGTCGTCTGCGCAGGCGGACAGCCACTGTGTGAAGTTGCGGGCAGCTTCGTTGGGGTCCGTTGTGTTGGCGGGTGGGTTCTGGCTGAGGGAGGTGGTGAGCTGGTCCGTGGTGATCTTGCTCCAATTCCTGTGAGGTACCTGTTGTGGGTGGTGGTGGGTCGTGGTTCTTTTGAAACTGAAGTGGACGCAGCTGTGGTCGGTCCAGGGGAGTCCGGTGGCGTGGCTGAAGGTGATGTACTTGCTGGAAGAGAAGACGGGGTCAAGCGTGTGGCTGGCGTAGTGGGTGGGGGTGTTGACCAGTTGCTTGAGTCCGAGGTTGGCGAGGTTTTCCAGCAGGGCGACGGTGTTGCGGTCCTTGTTGTTCTCCAGGTGGAAGTTGAGGTCCCCTAGGAGGATGTAGTCAGCAGAGGGGAGGGCGTGTGGGCTGATGAAGTCTGTGATGTCTTCGCTGAATTGTGTGCGTGGTCCCGGGGGTCTGTAGACGAGGGTGCCTCTGAGGGTCGTCTTAGGGTCGGTGTGAATCTGGAAGTGGAGATGTTCTGCTGCGGCGAAGGAGTCGTTGGCGTCGGTCGTGATGCGGATGGTGTTCTTGTGGACGATGGCGATGCCTCCTCCGGTCTGGTTGATGCGGTCCCTCCTGATGATCTTGTACCCGTCCGGGATGGCGATGGCGATGTCGGGTGCAGAGGAGGCGTTCATCCAGGTTTCCGTGAGGAAGGCGACGTCCGGTGATGTAGCGTCGAGGAGGTTCCAGAGTTCCACGGCGTGTCTGTGGACGGATCGGGTGTTGAGCAGGATGCACTTGAGGCGGTTGCTGCTGGTGCTTGTCTTGGCGGGTGCGGGGCAGGTTCGGAGGCAGGTGAACTTGCAGGTACAGCAGGTGAAGGGTCCGTGGGTGCGTCTCGGGGTGGCTCGGCAGCAGGCGTGGGTCCGGCCGGCATTGAGTGCGTTGAGAGTGGCGGCGTCATAGGTCAGACGGGTCAGCTTGCATCGACGGGGGGGGCAGGGGTCCTGGCACTGGGCGCGGTCCAGGCGCAGACGGGCGCAGACGGGCTTGCCTTTGGCGCACAATCGGCGCGCCAGCTGCACGTCAACGCTGCGCGTGGGTGGGGGCGTCATAAGAAGGAATTTGGGTGGCGGGAGCGGCGAATGGGCTGTCGGGGGGCGGGGCCGCAGGGAGGCAGTGGCGGGAAAAGAACCAGGCAAGCGGGCGGCTCAGCGGCGGCTGGGTCGCTCGAGGTAGGCAGAGCAGGAGGCAGGCAGCGGCAGCAGCGGTGACGCGTGGGGGGTGACCTCGCCTGGAGCAGGCTCAGCGGTCATGTGGTTCTAGGTGGGCTGCAAGTTGGGTACAGAAATCCTGCTCCAAAACCCAAAGAAGATTGCTTTTGCACAGGGGGAGCTGCATGTCAGCAGCTCCCCTTGTGCAAAGGTAATGCTGGCTCCCGCAGGAGGTGGGGAGCCGCTGGGACTGTGGAGACATCGGGGCTCCCCGAATGGTCCCCAACGGTGAGGCCAGGCCCTGGTGGATGGGGTCCCTGGTGTCAGAAGTGGCCCGGGAGGGGGGTCACTCGGCCACCCTCCCAATTAGGAAAGAAAGAAACAACAGCAGGCCGGCCCGGGGGGATGGAGTCCCTGGGGCCAATAGTGGCCCAGGGAAGGGGGCCATGTGGCCTCCTTCCCAATAAATACATATACAAAAGTAGGCCATGCCCTGGGGAATGGGGTCTGTGGGGCCAAAATTGGCCTTAGGAAGGGGCCCTCATTCCTGTTTATTTTTTAAATAAAAAATAGGTCAGACCCTGGGGTTGAGGTCCCAGGGTCCCAAAATGCTAAAAGAAGGGGTCCCCCAAGCACCCTTCAAAAATGGCTTTTTTTTAAAAAAAAAAGCTGGCATCTCGCCAGAGGCCCCGCCCCCTCCCTGCACCACATTGCAAACGCGCCCCCTGGCAAATTGGAATTAATACCCCTTGAATACTGAGGATCACTGAGCCAACTAGCCCACCAGGTACCTCCAGTAAGTGCCACACAGCTGGATTGCAGAGAGGTGGTCCAAGGCCACACCCCGTTTACACCACTCTGCAAAGGTTTTTATAAATGTTGCCAAATCGCCTTTCCTCTTTAGACTCAACAGTAAATGTGATGTAGCATATTTTAATGCACAGATTGGAGTAGGGGATTAGGCTACAGATAACACTTGAAAAGATAACCAACATGGGTTAAAAAAAGAATTGGACACAATCAATCAAAGTTTGAATTTGTCATTACTTATAGCAAAAAAGGGCACGATATTTCTCTTCATGGATGTTTCAGCAGCCTTTGAATGTATATCCCATTCAAAACTCTGGTCCATCATGTCTGAGTTAAGCGTAGATGAGGCCATCATTCATTTTATGACAACTGTACCGAGATGCCAATGCTTGTGTATTCATGGGCGAAATTGCAAATGCACTGAGCACTTTAAAATTAGGAGGGGCAGAAGACAATGGTGCGTACTTGCCCCTTTTCTCTTTTCACTGTACACAAACTGAGTAAAGACAGTGCTAAGAAGGAAAGCAAGGGATATATCATATAGGGTCTCGCCCTCTCCCTATACTTTTATATGCGTATTATGCGATTTTAATTGCTAGAATGGGGAGAGGACTTCAAGTCCTGATTGATGAATACATAGGCCCTCATTAGGATGGCGGGCGCACCCTAGAGGTGCTGGGACCGGCCGCCAGTGTTGCGGCGGTACCACACCGCTAATCAGGATGTGACCGCCACCCCGGCATTCGCATCCCTCATCTTTGACATTGCGGTGGGCAGTGCTGGAAGCAGCAACCGCCGCAATGCCAAAGAGGCATGTTGTGCATTGCCACGCACAACATGACAGGCACCGCATGTGCCTGCCACCTTGTGCATGGCAATGAAGGGTGTTACCATAGGTGTCCTCCAGTGGAGCCACCCACCCCTCACCCCGCCAGGTGCCCCCAACGGGCCCCCAAAGTCATTCGCTGCATGCCTTTCCATGGCGGAGTTTCAGCCATGGAAAGGCATGCCCACAGTCATCATAATATGGATGCCAGTGCCTGCAAGGCACCGCCACCATATTGAGGGCTTTTTCCGGACGGCCAGCAATTGTGGAGATTGCAGACCGGCGGAAAAGTGGCGGACAAACTTTCCATCAACCGCGGTACCCCCACCATAGAAATATGGTGCTGGGTGAACTGTGATGTGATGCCGGGCGGATCGCCATGGCTGGAGGGGTGGTGGTGATCCACCCGCCATCATAATGGCCCCATAGTGTTTATACAGGAATTGGACTTAAAAGTGAATGAAAGCAACACTTTCACAATGATTTGCATGGCAAGGCCAAGGAAAAGGCCAGACATTTTGTTAACAGTGTTACATTTTGTGAGACTACTTCATTTTCATACCTCAGAATTATATTTTATAATAAATATATATGGAAACCCATGACATCCAATAGGGTTGCTATGTTTGAACAGTCAATAAACGGTATTCAAAGATTTACAAAAAAAACTAGGCTCTTAGCTGGTCAGGGAGCTAATAAATATATATGCCAGTAAATGTGTTGTGACTGCCACTTAAAGGGCAGTCATTTAGGGCATGGATGAAGTTTAAGGAATTCAGAGGGTAGAAACACCTGTTGATAGTCCCTCATAGCTGCTCCAATGCCACAATTCATGTTGAACTTTGTGCCCCATACATTCAGTATAAAATCAATGTTGCACCTTAACACTTCATTTGGAGAAGGTAGAATACAGTTTTAAATAATCTGATTCTTAATTTGCAGAAACGTGCACTATTACTGAAATGATCTGATGGTGGTCTGTTTTTTATTTTTGTTATATGTTCTTAATTCATTAATGACTGTGTCAATGAGATCTGTATTAAGCCATGAAATGCAAAAATGTCCTTGAGTTTTGATGTTCTTTTTAACATTTTATTCTCCAAATTAACTGTTTGCTGAAATGTATATTACATGCGTCGCACCCCCACTTTGATGCTGAGCAGGTCGAACAAGTCTTGCTCCCATTTGAGGATGTGAGCCCACTTGCTGCTGAATGTATCCGCCACCTCCAAAACAAATTTAGTGCACCCAACTCTGCATCAGAAAAAACATGGTGGGGTTTTACCCTGTGTCCCTATATCACTCACAGGGGGTGTGAAACCCCACAGCAGCTCTACATGCCTTTGCATAGCTGGGTTGGTTTGGATAAGTACAAACAAATAAAAAAAAAGACAAAACCCATAAATAAAGATTTAAAAGAAACACAGACGGAGGACGAAAAGCAATAGAAAAGTGAAAATATAGAAAAAATAGCTGAAAGGTTGATCAAAATGGGGTAGGTTTGGTTGGATGGGGCCTAACAAGCAGGAAACACCATGTGATGACTAGGCAGCAGAGGGTGGGATAAAGAAAATGCCTGCATTGTTGCCCACTGCAAGGTGCTATTACATTGCTTTTCAGGCCAATAAGTTTCTTCAGCCTATTTTTCTGAGCAACGTATGCAAGAGGCATCTTGTGTACCTCAGAAATTTGCATAATTTTTCAGTAATTCCGCAACACAGGATTAAGCACGTTTCACCAACCCCTATTATCTACCGGTTTCTCCAAAGAATGCGTGACTTCAGGAGAGACATTTGCTTTGTTAACGCTCTCTGTCATGGGGGTGCAGATAGAATTACAATGGTTACCTTCAGTTCTATTGCTTTCTCTTTGTTTTGCAATCTTTTCATAGTTTAAGACTAGTCGACAGTCTTAGTCCTATCAAATCTTTCTTTATTTTATTTTTATTTTATTTGAAGAGTTTTATTTAGCGCTGGCCTGACTCGGGGGTATCGAGGCACTTTACAGCAGTTTTTTACAAGAGTCATATATATAATAGAGTCTGTTATCTTGTTATACATATTGGTTCGGCAGTCCAAGTGTGCTGTACAGTATTGAAGTAGTACGTGTGACCTAAGATAGCTGATTTGTGCACTTTGTCTTGGGATGGACCCTTAAGGAGGTGGGAGGATCAGGAGGTGGTCAGGGAGCAGATAGGGGGTAGGTCTTTGTGATACAATGTCATGGAGAAACTACGAGTAGAGATTTGCTTTGAGGCGGCAGCTATCCCTTTGGGTGGGAGCAGTGAGGAAAAGGACTTTTATTGTGTTTTTTTTTAATTCTGTGAAGGATGAGATAGTTCTGATATCTGCTGGGATTGAGTTACAGATTTTGGGCCCGTTTCCGGCGAAGGATCGTGCAGTGTTTTTTTGTTTGCGTGTTTTCAAAGGGATGAGAAGTAGCGTATTTGAGCTCCCGAGGTTTCTAGTCTGACCAGCTCTCTTGAGTTTTGCGGCCAAGTACTTGAGTTTTCCTGTGTGTAGGGCTTTTGTGCATGAGGCAGGCAGTTCTTAAGCTGGCACGCAGTTCAACTGGGAGCCATTTTAGTTCTCTGAGTGCTGGTGAAATGTGATTATACGTCTTAATTCCCGTGACCATTCTGGCTGCTGCATTGAGTGTTGTTTTGAGGGGAGCTAGGTGGGATATTGTTGTACCAGTGAGGGTTGCATTCCCATAGTCAAGTCTATATAGAACCAGTGATTGGGTGGCTTGTTTTAGATCTTTGGTAGGGATGAATGGTTTAATGTTGTTAAGTCGCTTCAGATTGAGGAAGGCACTCTTGGCGGAGTTTTTTTATGTGTTTGGCCATGTCAAGTTTTGGATTTTGGGTGATTCCTAGTGATTTTACAGAGTTTGCCAGAGTGAGATTCCCATTGAGAGCATCCATCCCTTTTAGCCATTCTTCAATTTGGGGTTTCTCTTCTTTGTTGGAGATGAGGAGGATCTCGGTTTTGTCTTGATTGAGTTTTAAGTGATTTAGAGACAGACACTGTTGGATTTCATTTAGAGTGACATTTAGGGATCCATTATGATATCGGGCGGATTGCCTCCGCCAGGCTGGCGGTAGCCACTGCCAGCCTGACGGAGGCAATCCACCCGATATCATAACCAGATTTCCTCCCCGCCATATTAGGATGGCGGGGGGACCACGGCGGATGGAAAGACCGTCCGCTGTTTTTCCGCCCCGGTCGCCTTGCGGAGACCTGTGTTGAGAATTCTAGGGGCTTGGAGGTTTGTTGCTTGATGATTTTAAACTGTTCGATGGGCCTGTTTTTTGTGTTGTCCAGGGCAGAGCAGAAAAAGGTGGATTTCTCACTGCTGATGTAATTTTTGTACTTTTGTACAGGATCTAGATGGGATGATCTTTTTTTTTTAGTTTCAGTGGGGCTACTTGATCTAGAATGGATGTCAAGGTTGTGTAGTAATGGGCAGTGAGTTCAGTGGTGGATAAAACATCTGTGGAGGAGGTGAGGAGAGAGTTAACCCTTTCTTCAAGGTCATTCATACTGGTCTGTGTGAGGTTTCTGGTCCATTTGGGAGGGTCTTGGGTAGGGGTTTGGAGAGTGATAGGTTAAGTGAGGTGGAAGAGGATTAGGTGGTGATCTGACCAATCTATGGACAGGGTGTGGTTTATCGTGGTTGTGTCGTGTTTGGCGATAATGGCATCTAGGATTGCTCCTTTGTTGTGAATTTCCTCTATGCAGTGTAGGGTAAGGTTGTTGTTCTGTAGCAGTTCATTCAGGTTCTGGATTTGCAGGTTGTTTTCTTCATTTAAGTGTAGGTTGAGGTCACCCAGAAGTAAATTGCATCTCGGATAGAGCAGTGGGCAATCAGGTCAGACAGGTGTTCAGGGAATGTGGTGGTGTTGCCTGGGGGGTGTTAGATAAGGTCGTAGATTAGTATTTTGTTGTTGCTAGTGTTAATGTTGACGGTTGGGCATTCGAAGGTGTTGTAGTTGAAGGAGTCTATTTCCGTCACAGAAACAGTGGTTTTGTGGATGATTGCTATGTTGCCACCTCTTGGTCTTTTCTATCTTTGTTGGTGATTGCAAAGCCTGGGGGGACAAGAGTATCCAGAAGAGGTAGGGAGAAATCATTTAACCAGGTTTCAATGATGAATGCTTTGTCTATGTCATGAGTGAGGATGGATTCCGCTAGCTCTGTGGTGTGCTTGGTGGCTGATCTGCAGTTTATGAGCATGCGGTTGGCACTAGGGGCTGTGGGTATGATAGTGTGGGTGGCTGGAGGTCCGGGGGATTTTGGAAGTGCTTGGTCTCTGCCTCATCCAGTGATCACCTGGATTTTGGATTGGAGGGTGACAGTAATGGGGTTGTTGTTTGGGGAGGCAAGGTCTGCCAATTCGACATTGCAGCTTTCGTTCTTTTGGGTCTCTGTGTATGCTTGGAGAGGGGATAGAAGCCATCTCTAGTGGGAGGCCTACGAGGACCTTTGGTGAGTATACAGGAGATATGAGGAGGTTTATGGAGCGCAGTCTCTAAGCTGGTGTGGGTGTTCTAGGCGGGTATGTTAGACCTGAGGGAGGAGAGATTTAGGTTGTTGCGTTGCTTTTTAGTGCGTGTGTTGACAGTGTGGGTTCTGGATGTGGCCATGGGGGTAGAGTTTGGGTGTCAGTGTTTAATTGCATGTGAGAGTGGGGAGGTAGTTGGGAGTCAGAGATTGCGTGTCGAAGTCGTTTGTGGTGGGTTGAGGGGGGTGGTGAGTGGCAGGTGGGGGTGAATGCCGGGGAGGAGACGTGGGGTATTGTTCTCTCTGGTAGTGGTGAGGGTGAGGTCGTGTGGCGAGGGGCGGTTGTAATTACATGGGAGCCTGGGGTGGAGAGTGAGTTCTGGGGGTGGGTCCGGTTATTCGGGGGAAGCGGGGGTAGGAAGGGGAGGAGAACGTGAGAGGGGCAGTCCTGAGGGATGGGAAAAGGGCATTGAAGGACTCTAGATTTTCATTGTTGGCTTGTATCAGGACTGTGCCATTGGAGTAGATGGTCACAGTGGTGTTACCAGTACTCCTAGTGTGGTTATGAGCTGATAGTGAGAATTTGGAGCTTTCTGAAGAGATGGCTGGTTTGGAGATATTGAGTTGCGATCTAAGGTTGGAGTTCCTTATTTCGGGCCTTTTAGTGTAGAAGATGAGGTCCATTTTTAACTGTCCTTTGGAGGAGCCGTGGTGGATGTCGGTGAATAGTCATTCGGGATGTTGTCTGATCAGTTTTGCTTAAAAAAAAATTCCCGCTTTGGGTGAGAGATTAGGTGGGACACCGAGAAAGAGTTCGGGCCATGCGGTTTTAGGTGCTTCGCAAAAAGCAGGATGGTATGGGCTGACGTGGTGGGAGGCATTGTGTCTAGGTGGGATGGGGGAGCTCCCTTCAGGAAAGGTAGAAAAGTGTTTCCAGATCTGTCCTTAATCAGAGATTCATGCTGTTTTTTCTTGGGCTACTTGTAGAGAGCAGACTCGGGGGTGCTGGCGGGTTGAGGTGAGTGCGGTGGAGATTGTTGGGATTGCCACTCTTGCAAGATTTAGTATCTTGTATCTTGTTTCCTGTTCTGTACTAATTTCTTAATAGATCCCATACAAATGCCATAGTCTATGATGTTAAACCTGACTATGGAAAATTCATTAAGTCCTAAGAATTACCAGGTAGCCACATTTCAGGTTATCCATGGTAAGACTCCTTATGTACCGAGCTAAGTACATTTTTGTGTTCTTTGATAGTGATAAATAATGCTGTAGGCTCATTAAAAAGAAACCATTTAAATGCTAACCCCTTAGTTCCTGGCAGAGCATTATAGCTATTATACTCTTTTGAAGATCTAATAACAAACAAGTTGAGACAGGAAATCATTTTGAGAATTAGATCAATGGGTAAACACAGGCTTATTGGATTGTCTAGTATTCTAATATCTCTACTGCTTCGATAGGTTGATCTTGTGGATCTTATGTCAGACAGAAGGACTACCATCAGACCGAAGGTCAGGCTGTCTTTCTCTGTTATTTCATATTCCACTTCACCCTATTCAAAACCCCCATACAGCCTTATTATGAGTTTGGCATTTCTACAGTGTATGGTGCAACATGTCATCTGCTGTAGGGCCGCCAATCCCGTGGTGCGACCACCTGCCAGATCAGGAGTTTATTCCTGGACTGGCGGGGGGCCTCTGTGGTCTGACAGGAACAGTCTTGTAGGCTCAAAGAACAGCCTACAATGCATACAACTGCCCTAAGAGTGCCGCCTGCATGCATGCCACACTGTGAAGGAATTGGGGGATGCAAATCAAGGGGGGCACTGCATGTGCCTCCACATATGCACCCCCATGCCCAGTGGCACAAGAAAGACCTGTTACGCCCCCTTTTTCACCTCTCTGCTATACTTTTTATGGCGGGCCCAATGCTGTGGAAAGAGTGGAGGACTGCCAACTTGAAATATGCTTGATGGTGCAGCAACAACACAACCAGCATATTTCTGCCTGTGACTGCTGTGCCACTTCATCCTTGATTCCCAGCAGCCATGGTGGTCCTGTGGCACTCCGATGTCCACCCTCATAATGCAGCGCATGGTGTCGCAGTGTGGTGGTGGTTGCACCACCACCACATGTCTTGATGTCCTGCAAACCGCAAAACTTATAATAAGGCCCCTAGTCACTATTCTCAAGTGATAATGCTTGACAAATAAAAAGGTTACGTTGTGTTGGATCCACAACTTTTTCACAATAAGTTCCTTTCTGATGACAAATACTGAGGTCAAAGATCTTCTATTATTAAACATTAATCTGAGCCCTTCCAAAGGATTTATTGTTTACAGGTACTTTAGGCATACGCATAGAAACGTTTGTGAACATTATCTTTGTTGCAAAATACACATAGTAGTATATTTTTGCATGCGAATGTGTGTAACTCAAGCACAAATACCCTAGCTGAAATCTCCAAGGAGACTACCATGAACCTTCCAGCACTCACCCGAAACCATAACTCATTTCTGCCCTACTTCCTAGGGGTATGTGATAGCCCATATACCGGCAGGGTATTCCAGTTGTGTATTGTCCACACCCGATTACTCACACACAAATAATTGTGGAAAAATCAATTTATGAGTGTACACACAGTTTTCTGAATTAAAAGAATGTGACTTTGCACGCACACATAAGACAATTGCACATGTAATTGCAAAGTAAATAATCAAATTCCTTTGTGAAATTAGGCTTTTGATTTTAATTTAATTGTGCCACTGGATTTTTAAAGCTCCCTGTCACCTACTATAGCAAGACTACACTGCTTGAGTATCAAAGATGTCCTCTAATTACTGATTGCGAGAGGAGCTAGAGAAATAAAGAATACAGGGCATATGCAAAACATACATCTAAATATTTGGCTCACTGAACTGGGTACCACTTTTCTAGTTCACAGTGTTGAGTCAATCCATTTTTTTTAGCTTTGCTCACATTGCTGGTCTTGTTCCAATTGCTGGCACCTGATGAATATTCTCCTTAGAGGAGCTCTGCAGATTGGATATTCTTCATATAAAAGGTGCATTAGAGGAGTAAACAATCTGTACTATATGTGCTTACAGTGCTGGTTGGCAACAATGGATAACAGCGTAGATATGTTGCTTTGGAGCAACTGAGCAAAAATTCATTTCAGTAGAGCTCCGCTTGTTGCAGGCATAGTTTCCAGGTGCCCTTTCATTTGCATGATTGTCTTCTTTCTTTTGACAAACCTTAATTATGACCTTTGTATTGTTTTCTGGCCCTCTTCCGTTAACACTAGGGAATCAGTAGTAGTATATGAAATAGTGTTTCAGCGCGCATTTACTTAATCTTACACACTTTTGTGAATTGGTCTTAAACCAACTAAAAAGAGAATAAAATGGGAACATTCAGCCGGAGCTGATTAACAAATTCCTCCAGTCTTCCACCATCCCTAAATCGTGGAAACACGCTAAGGTTGTTCCTTTATTAAAAAAGCCCACCTTAGATCCCTCTAGGCCAGAAAGCTTTAGACCCATCTCTCTGCTCCCCTACTTGGCCAAGCTGGCAGAAGCGCACGTGAATGACATCTTGACCAATTATTTGGAGAGCAATAAGATTCTAGATGAGTCACAAAACGGGTTCCGGCCTAACCACAGCACGGAATCCGCCCTGCTTGCTGTTACTGAACAACTGAGACTGACACAAGATCTGGGTTGCACGTCGGCTCTTGTCCTGTTGGATCTGAGTGCGGCGTTCAACACGGTCTCTCATAGGATTTTACTCGGAAGACTATGGTAGATCGGAGTTCGAGATGGAGCCCTGGATTGGTTCGCGTCTTTTCTATCAGACCGTTCCTTTCAGGTCCATGCCCCACGTTCTCATCCAGCAGGTTTCCATTGAGTTGCGGTGTTCCGCAGGGGTCAGCCCTCAGTCCCACGTTATTTAATATATACGTCCGGCCTCTGGCAGTGTTGGCCAGAGAACGTAATATCAAATTAACTTCGTATGCGGACGATACGCAGCTTATCTTTGCCTTTTCCAATGACATCGAAACAGATCAAAGCAAATTTCAAGATGATATTCTGGCTATCTCTAGTTGGATGAACGCGAACTGCCTGCAGTTGAATTCATCAAAAACTGAGGTACTCCTGATCGGCTAAGAAACACACAAGTGGGATGATCATTGGTGGCCTTCCATCTTAGGTCCTTCCCCCATCCCTAAGATGGAAGTAAAAAACCTGGGCGTGACTATGGACAACTCCCTCACCCTAGAGTCACACGCAAAAAGAGTGGCTGGTGTGTGCTATGGTCGCCTTCGGTCTGCCCAAACACTGTCATGTGTCTCACATTCTGCGGCGTCCACACTGGCTTCCGGTGACACAACGCATTCAATTTAAAGCCCTCTTTCTACTTCATAAAATCCTCCACTTCTCTGACCCCCCAATCTTGCAGGGTCTGTGTTCCTCCTATGTTCCCACACGTGCTCTCCATTCAGCGGATCTCCACCTTGCCTGTACCATCAAAATCAGAAGGAGCAGAGCTGGTGGCCTTTCCTTCAGGTATTTGGCTCCGAAACTGTGGAATTCAATCCCCCTGGAGATGCTAGCCACTAACAACTACCTGTCATTTAGAAAGCAAATTAAAACATGGCTGTTTCCGCTTACTTAAGGTCCCGAAGTATTGTCACACGCTCTCTCCTGGGGCCAAGCTGTTTTGTTTCAAATTGTCCGCAAGCGCTGGGACGCCCTGCTGCTGGGGTAGCCATGCGCTCTATAAGCGTTTTTAACATAACATAACATATTCATATTTAATTAAAAGAAATGAACAAGGACATTGCCCTCGGCATTTTTACTAATAGGGACTTGCATGTGAGATTGCCTAAATAATCTGAGTTTTATATATACGCGTTTGTGAATATCAACCTTACATGAGTAGGTCAAGCCTCTATGGGGGATATTTGCAAGAACTTGCAATAATTATCACGAAACGCGCTTAGCCCATTTTTTTCCAGCACCTATCACTGGATATTATCGCGGAGATAACACGCTATTAGCAACGTTTATCTCTAGTGTGATAAAATATCAAGCGATAGCAGCGAAATAGCTTGAATATCGCTGCAAATCCAGCGATATTCACTCATTAACGCCATGGTGCACTTACCCTGACAATCCACCTCCCATTGAAGAAACAGGTAAGTCATGTTTTTAGCAGGTGTTAAATTCTAGCGATAATCGCGCTTAGCGCGACTATTTGATCGCTTTCTCCTGCGTTGTTAATAGGGGGAAGTTGTGTTAGCGACTGTTTTCAGTCGCTTTTAGTTGGGAACGCCTGCCTTGCATGTCATTAGCGATAACTTTCTGATAGATACATCTGCCGTGTGTATTCCTCACCTTGTGAATATCCCCTTGCGTCAGCAACATTCGGAAATTCTTTTCGTAGCTTCGCGCCGACGTGGACTTGGACGTCATAGAGGCACGGCATCGCTCGTGACTCCGCTGATGTCACCAACGCCTAAAATAGGCCCACACCGGCGTGATGACATCAGTCCCTTTTTTTCCACGTCGTCGACGCTAACAGTTTCGGGAATCTCAGTAGCTATACTGTGACTTTGTTTAGTTTCTCTGTGTTTCCTGCTTCTTTATTTCGATAGGATGTCGAAGAAGACCGGTTTCAAGCCCTGCAGGGAGTGCGGAAAAATGATGTCCATCAAGGATCCGCACGAGGACTGTATTTGGTGCTTAAGCTCCGATCACGACGTGGATGGATGTTCATCATGTCGTAAGATGAATCCGAAGGCCCTGCGGGAGAGGGAAACCAAGCTACTTCTGGCAAACCTTAAGGCCGACAAGGATAAGAAGACTTCAAAATCTCGCTCGAAGAAGACTAAGTCGAAGTCGAGGTCGAGGTCGAAGTCGAGGTCCCGATCTCGTGAGGGTTCGGCCTCGAAGTCTTCTTCGGACCATGCTTCAAGGTCAAGGAAGAAGCCCAGGAAGAGGAGACATGAGTCTCGACATCACTCGGGTGAGAAGTCGGACTCGAGGTCGAGGTCGCCCAGGAGGGTTCGTTCGAAGGTGGTCCCGCCGCAGGAGACTCCGGATCATGAAGGTGAGGCTTCGCCTTCGGGGTCGCAGGTTCTCTCTCCGGCTCCGGAGCCCATTCCATCTCCGGCGCCTTCTCCAGCTCGAGAGGAGGAAGAGGTAGTGCCTGTGGAAGTTGAAGAATCTGCGCATTTCGTTGAGCCGGATTCGATCCCACCTCGAGGTCAGCCTGATGGTGTTCAACCACCTCTTCCAGCGCCAGGCCAAGACCCTTCAGCGTTCTTGAACGCTATGTATGGTGTGTTCTCAAGCGCGTGGTACCCCTCTGGTGCACCTTCGTGTCCCATGGGTCCTCTGGCATTTAATTTGAGGGTTCCTCATTCATATGCCCCGGCTCCATTCATGCCGTTTATGCCAGGACCATCGACGCCGTGGCAGTTTCCGGCCCCGCTGAGGTCGTCACAGGCTCGTCCGAAGTCGACGACTCCAATGCCGACGTCGCCTGCTCCGAGTAGACATCAGGAGCGTACTTCTGCGCCATCAAAGTCGGTACCGATGTTGGTTCCGACTCCGTCGGAGTCGTTGATGGATCCGGTGCCGAGGCGTGTAAAGGAGAGGTCCAGAAGAGAAGCTCAACGTCTTTTGGAGGAACAAAGTTATGCCGACTCTCGCCCTGACTTAGAAGAGGATGAGCTGGGAGAAGATTGTTTTGAAGAACTGGCTGATGCCAGTGGCCTGGATTTTTCCCCGGAGTGGGAATTGCCCTCAGGACATGATACGCCTTCAAAGGATGTCCAGCCATATCATGTGGTAATGAGGAAGGCTGCAGGACTTTAAAATGTAACATTACCAACAGTTGAATTTAAGTCAAACCTTCTTACTGAAGTTCTTCACTCTCCGAGCTCGGCCGTGGAGCCTTTACTTCCATTTAATGAGGCATTAACTGAGCCCATTATGGAGGTGTGGAAGAAGCCACTCTGTGCTCCTGCTGTATCCAAGAGTGTGGCTAGAAGGTATAGAGTAGCTCCAGAGGACCCTGCTTTCTTAACATCTCCCCCTTCTCCAGAGAGCCTGGTGATTCAGGCTGCGTGTTCTAAGAAATCTATAAGTGCTTTTCCCCAAGTTCCTGGGGACAAGGAGGTTAAAAAGCAAGATCAGGTGGCCAAGAAAACTTTCTCATCTGCTAGTATGGCCTTCAAGTCTACAAATGCCACTTGTCTCATGGGGAGGTATGTGCACGCACTTATGGACTCAATGCGTGCTTTGGCTCCTAAGATCCCCGAGGAGAACAGGAGTGATTTCGAGGAGGTGTTGTCTGACACCCAAGCAGCGGCACGCCAAGTAATTCAGAGCAGTCTTGACATGGCTGATTCTGTGGCTCGGATTATGGGTACTGCAGTTGCTACACAAAGATCGGCTTGGCTAAAGTCCTCGGACTTTTCTGCTGATGTCAGGCGGTGCTTTTGGATCTGCCTTTTGACGGAGAAGGACTATTTGGGAAAAAAGCAGATTCAGCGCTCAAAAGGTTTAAAGATAGCAGAGCTACTGCCAGGTCTTTGGGCCTTCAAATTAGAGGTGCTTCGACCAGAAAGTTCAGAGGGTTTGGACGCACTTCCTTTCGGAACTTTAGACAAGGTCAGCAGCAGCAACATCAGCAGCAGCAGCAGAACACCTTGTACAGGTCATACAGGGGGAAGCAAAAGGGTCGTCTTCGAGGGCGTCAAACCTCTTCCTCCTCCACCTCCTCCAACCCCCCAGACACAGAAAAGCAGCCCTAGATCTGCCATTCAGGATCATGTGGGGTCGGCTTACCTATTTTCTACGGGATTGGGAATCGGTTACGTCAGATCTTTGGGTTCTCAATCTCGTAGAAAATGGGTATGCCCTTCCCTTTCGGGAATTTCCTTCAATTGCCCTCCTTGCCAAGGTTTTTGCACAGAGGAACATCTGTTGCTTCTGCAGGAGGAAGTACAGACTTTGTTAAGAAAAGGTGCAATAGAGGTGGTCCCAGAGCAGGAAAGGGGTCAGGGATGCTACTCCCGGTATTTGCTGATCCCCAAGAAGGATGGCAGGCTTCGTCCAATCCTGGATCTCAGGATCTTGAATCTCTATCTGAAGCAAGAGAAATTCAAGATGCTTACCCTTGCACAGGTTCTTCAAGCGCTGCTGGAAGAAGACTGGATGGTGTCGCTCGACTTGCAGGATGCGTATTTTCACATCCCAATCCTGAAGTCACACAGGAAGTATCTCCGTTTTACGGTGGGATCGCAGCACTACCAGTTTGCGGTCCCTCCGTTTGGTCTTGCTACTGCGCCTCTAGTCTTCACCAAGGTGATGGCGGTGGTGGCGGCACATCTCAGGAAGTCGGGGATTCCGGTATTCCCCTATTTGGACGACTGGCTGATCAAAGCAGAGTGGTCGGAGAGAGTGCTCTAGCATCTGCAGGATACAACTCAGTTGTTGTACCGTTTGGGTTTTTCGATAAATGTACCCAAGTCTCACCTGGTGCCCTCCCAGCGCAACCTGTTCATAGGTGTGGTACTGGACACTACTGTGTGTCGTGCATTCCCTCCTCCTCAAAGGATTGGCGACATACAGGAAATGATTCCTTTATTCTACAATGGAGCGGTCGTTCCAGTCCTGAAGGTCCTTCGTCTGCTCGGTCTGATGGCTTCATGCATTCTATCGGTCAACCATGCACGCTGGCATATGAGGGCGCTCCAGTGGTGCCTCCGCAGGCAGTGGTTTCAACACCGAGGGGATCTCAGGGAGTCAGTGAGGATCTCCAGAGAGGCTGCAGCGGAAGTATCTTGGTGGGGCGTGGAAAGCAATCTGTCACAAGGGAAGCCTTTCCATCTGTCTCCATCGGTGGCCACGGTGATAACGAATGCATCCACTCTAGGGTGGGGTGCTCATCTGGGGGATATGGAGGTCAAGGTTCTTTGGTCTCCAGAGGAAAGGTTGCTTCACATCAACCTTCTAGAATTGCGGGCGATACGTTTGGCGCTCAAGGCCTTCCTCCCTTCCCTTTGTGGTCGGTCAGTGCAAGTCCTGACGGACAACACGACCGCGATGTGGTACATCAACAAGCAGGGAGGAGTAGGGTCGCAGTGTCTCTGCAGAGAGGCTCTGCGGCTCTGGTCTTGGATTTGTCTGATGGCGAATCATCTGGCCTGGGTTCAGAACGTGCAAGCAGACAGTCTGAGTCGTCAGTTCTCGGCCGACCACGAGTAGAGGCTCCATCCAGAGGTTGTTCTCGACCTCTTTCGGATGTGGGAAACTCCTCGGGTGGATCTGTTTGCCACGCGCGGGAATGCTCACTGACCGTCGTTCTGCAGTCTCCAGTATCTGATGCAAGGAGCCTTGGGGGACGCGTTTCAGTTGAGTTGGGGAAATCAACTCCTTTACGCGTTACCTCCCATACCTTTGATTCCTCTGGTTCTGAGGAAGATTCGCCAAGACCGGGCCCAAGTCATATTGGTCGCCCCGGGTTGGCCAAGAAGGGTGTGGTACACGGATCTTCTCCACCTCTCCTCGTGCCCGCCACTCCGTCTCCCTCTCAGGGTAGATCTCCTCTCTCAGATGGAGGGGCAGGCTCTACACCCCCACCTCCAGACATTACACCTTCATGCCTGGAGATTGAACGGGGCAACCTGATTTCCTTTTCTCTCCCGCCTGACGTGGTGGATGTCATCTTGTCAGCCAGGCATGTCTCCACTAAGTCCATCTATTCTTATAGATGGTCAAAATTTGTCACTTGGTGTTGGGAGAAATCTATAGACCCTTTGAGAGCTCATTTGTCTAATGTTCTCCAATTTTCCCTTTCTCTGGCACAACAGGGGCTTGCTGTTGCCACAGTGAAGGGCTAACTTTCAACGCTGTCGGCATTTCTCTGCTTGCCTGACCAGCCATCTCTTTTTAAATCTCCTGTAGTTTTAAGGTTTTTGAAGGGCCTCACGAATAAGTTCCCTCCTACTCCTTTTATTGTGCCTCAGTGGGACTTAAATCTTATTTTGACCTTTTTGATGGGTGCTCCCTTTGAGCCTCTTCACAAATGTCCTATGAGGCTTTTGACTCTTAAGACAGTTTTCCTCGTTGCAATAACCTCGGCAAGGAGGGTAAGGGAGCTTCAAGCTCTTAGTTCCAAGCCCCCTTTCTTGACCATTCATGCTGATCGAATGGTTCTTAGGACCAGGGCTGCTTTTCTGCCTAAGGTGGTGACTCCTTTCCACCTAGGTCAATCTATTAGCCTTCCTACCTTTTATCCTCCCCCACACCCTTCCAAGGAGGGGGAGAGAATACACCGTCTGGACCCCAAAAGAACGGTGTCCTTTTACCTGGACAGATCTAAAGACTGTTGATTGGATGACCAACTCTTCGTTGGGTTTGCTGGCTGCAAAAGAGGAAGAGCGGTCCATAAAAGAACTTTGTCAAGTTCTCTGTATAAAGATCTGCTACTCTTTGGCCGGTAAGGAACCACCAGAGGGTATAAGGGCTCATTCTACAAGAGCTAAATCTTCAACCTCAGCATTGGCTAGAGGTGTTCCTGTAGAGGACATTTGTAGGGCGGCAACTTGGTCTTCCCTCCACACTTTCGCGAAGCATTACTGCTTGGATTCCGAGGTGAGGAGGGACGGTCACTTTGCGCGCTCTGTCCTCCAAGATTTCTTGGTGTAGAAGAGTGGACACCCTCCTCCGGGAGAGGGGACTGCTGTGGGACTCTATTCACAAGGTGAGGAATCCACACGGCAGATGTACCTATCGGAAGAACGAGTTACTTACCTTGGGTAACGCTTTTTCTGGTAGATACAGTATCTGCCTGTGGATTCCTCATTGACCCACCCGCCTCCCGTTGTCCTCTCTTCTATACCAGAGAATCTGTGTTGTAAATATTTTATGGTCAAGGAAAATGTTTTATTTCAATTGTTTTCTAATATTTACTTTGCACTGTGTGTTTTACCTTGGCTATTGTATACTGTGTATACTATGTATATATCTACTGTCATTGGTCCGTCCGTGTGCCTCGAAGGCACGGAAAAAAGGGCGGAACTGATGTCATCACGCCGGCGTGGGCCTAATATAGGCGTCGGTGACGTCAGCGGAGTCACGAGCGATGCCGTGCCTCTATGACGTCCAAGTCCACGTCGGCGCGAAGCTATGAAAAGAATTTCCGAATGTTGCTGACGCAAGGGGATATTCACAAGGTGAGGAATCCACAGGCAGATACTGTATCTACCAGAAAAAGCGTTACCGAAGGTAAGTAACTTGTTCGTCGCTGGCATGCAAGGCGATAGGAAAACCGGGCGCTTTCACCAGAAAGCTGTCTCTAGCGCTGGTTAGCGACAGCTTGCTGAAAGGGAGATAAAAAACACTGCTTTAGCGGCAAAAAGTGCAGGTAAAGCGGCGATAAGGCCTTTGGCAATATGCCTCTATATTCTCTAGTCTGATAAGCCTACAGAGGTTATTGAAAGAGCCAAGAACTGACAATAAATAAATCAATTTTTTAAACTGTATCCTCCTGTCTTCTGATGCTATAGTGTGGAATGATATGGATTAAACTCAGATCAGTTGACTGGGGGTGAGTGTTTGATTTGCTCAAGCGCTCTGTCCATCATCCCCTTTGGTATCACTTTGTTCCCAATAAGTTTGCAGGGTATGCCCAGACGGGGGTCCCTTGCTCACTGTGCCACTGGATGAAATATAGACCTGGCTGATGAGGGTTATGGACTCGAAAACGGTCCCAGGATGCTTGTTTCCCATCCAGGGAAGACATGGCTTGGCAGTTCGGGCTGGACTGTTCCCGTGAGGAACAGGGTCAGACTGATTTGCATATGGCCATGTCTGAACTGGGGTGGTGGAGTGAGCTAAAGAATGATGATGGATTAAACCCAGATCAGTTGACTGGTGGTGAGTGTTTGATTTGCTCAAGCGCTCCATCCATCACCCTGTTTGGTATCGAATAGTATGGAATAATGTCAAAGCTCATGCACTTGCAGAAACTAAATGCATTCTACTGTGGCATCCCTCTCCAAATTGAAGGCCACACCAGGAAAGATTTCTTTAGGTCTAAGGGGAACTTTCTTATTGCATCCCCTTTGGAGAAAAGGAAAACAGACAGGTGTCGCTCGCTCTTCTCCATAGAGATTTGGGTTCTGCTAGATTGAAAGTGTTGTGAGTCAAACAAGCCTGCCTGGAAAGCTCCTATCGAAAGGGGTTATTGGTCGTTTCATGGGTCATTACTGCGATCTCTGAAAGTAGCACACACACACATTAGTAGCTGCTTACAATGATTGGTTCTTTATTATGTATAATCAGCATGTAAAACATACATAGCGTAAAATTATGGAAATTTCAGTGGTGATGATATAAAATAGAATGCGTTTTAGTAAAAGCCCATAGCATCTTATATTCTGCATCTTTTCTATGTGGAATAATTACTCTAATCTCTATCTAACATTTACATTTATGTTGCCAGCCTCCCAAATTATATTAATATTGGAATGGTCAATACTTTCTCTCTCAACCTTATGACAGGCCATGCATTATCCCGATATAACTCTAAAACACTCATAGGCTTGCAGTTAGATTTCTGCTCTCCGGTATTCTGTCCAAGTAACCAGTGTTTGAGCATACCTACCCTAAACTCCTAGATCTCTTTATACCTTTCTCGCCAATTATTTTCTACTGTAAAGGGAGGGAGTTACTGTGTACTTTCTTGTATCACTTACTGTATGACAATGCTTCAGTTAGAAACAGATTAGAAAGCCAATGAAGTGCATCAACACATGCTTCCTTCCATAGTAGCTTTATGTCCAGCCAAATGGCCTTGCAAAGTTGCTCACTAGTTGAAACTAGAGAATGGAAGTTTCATCTTCTTACATTTATGTGATTTTTGATAGCATGCCTAGTGTCAGCTTGCTTGCTATGTAGTAATCTTGCCTACTCTGTTAGCTTTGATAACAATTCAAAATGTTAGTTTTCTAGGTCCTAGGCCTCTCAAATACACACTCGTAGGTGTTTGTGTGGTCATGTTCATCATACACTTAGGCCTGGCTTGTATGTAATATGTTCATATCAGAAAAAAGCCTTGCCATGTACCCACTATAAATCATATTTCACATTTTAAGACTAAGGGTGATGTTAAGAACTCAGTGGGTGATCCGACAATTCCCTCAGGGTGCTGAAGACCTTACCTCCATCCACCCAGCAGCACACCTCCAGTTGACTGCTGCAGTGACATAAATGCTCCTACCAACATGGTGGTAAGAAAAGTGGCTAAGCCTGCAGTATGATTTTAATGTGTGTTCCACAAAAAACGTCCAAAGTGAATTTAGTAAGTAAAGAATGAAATAATGGTCCTGACATGCAGGACTGCCATGGCCCTATGGCCTACACAGGCAGGTGCGGAGATGTCCCACTACAGATTACGCCATCTTTATGTTTGCAATAGCTTTAGACCTTTAATTTGCATTGTGATTTAGGACATTCCTGAGCGACCAGGTGGTATGGGAGCTACTCACAATCCTGGATCTATCTCGAAACAGGATATTTATGTACATGACACTTGCTAATGGCTTGGAAAATGCCTCAACTGAAAAAATGATGGCTGCACTTCCATAGCCTTTCAAATGTGGGATATATAAGAGCTGAAAAATGTGGATTTTTTATATGCAGAGAATAATTGCACATGTGGATTACATTATTAAAATGTTAACGCTCATATGTTGTTTGACGGCTGTCATTTTAATAGATGTTGTCTTGTGATTGAAAAATACCCTTTTTAAAAGATGTGATATAATCATCACAATGATGCCCTTTTGTTGAATATGACATTTTTAGACTTTGCACGCGCCCTTTTGATTACTGATGCAAGAGGTTCAGTTAATTATTTTAGTGCTGTGGTGTTAGGGGAATGGAGATTGTATGTATTAAATGGCAAAGTATTGGGTACAAACCTCGTTAACAAGCAGGGAGGAGGGGGTGGCATTTAAATCAATAGTTCATTTGGTTTTAAATTGTGTGTTTTAAAATCAAGTCTAAACATTGGTAAAGTTGTACTGGACTGTACTTCCATAGGTGGAAAGCGGATAAGCAGAGGACTCTCCACAAATTTTGGGGCATATTTACAAGAAAATGGCGAGCGTGTTCTTAAGCAAAGAAGGCTAACAACATGCTTTGTCCCATTAGAAACGCAAGGCTGCACCATAGTTACTGGAATATGGTGCAGCCTGTGTTTCCACCTGCGATGGCACTAAATTAGGCTGCCTAGAGCCAACACAGATACCCTTGCATCATAGTGCAAGTTTGCCTGTGTTGAGGGTAACATTGTTTATGTGCAGGAAGGTCCCCCTTCCTGTACATAAACAATCTTTAAATGTTGTTTTGTAACTTCTATGTGTGCTCATTAATGCATCACACATAGAAGTTGCAAAACAACTTTTTATATATTGGCGTTTTTGCTGTTTCTATGTTTGCTGCTCAAGGCCTAAGGCCCAAGGCAGCACACATGAAAACAGCAAAAACAAGGAAAAATAAAGCATTTCTCCTTGTTTCACCGGTTTTCCCTGGCATTAATTTTGCAGTGCCTCCTATTTACGCTGCTCTTGTAAATAGGGGGCAGCATCTAAATCATTGTGTGTTGCGGTGGAACGCCAACCACAACATCCATTGCCCACCCCTTTCACACTAAGTAAGTGTAGTGTGAAAAGGGGCTTATTTACAAGGCAGCATGAGCCACATGAAGTGGCTTAATGCTGTCTTGTAAAAAAGGCAACGCTCCTATCGCTATCACAACATCACTAAAAGTGATGTTGTGGTAGCGCTAAGGGCAGTTAATATGTCCCTTTGACTTAGAGTTTTTTTAAACTACTGATGCCACAGTATAGTGTCCTGCATGATTTGCAAGATGTTAACCCTTTTCACAGTGCAGTTCTCTCAAATGTAATTTATATAAAATATATCAATGTGGATTTGGTTTGATACACTGAATAACTATGTTTTTTGTCTGGCTAATTACGAAGGCTAGAGGGCTACAGCAAAGAAAACTGCATGTAGAAATTGATGCCAAACCAATGATCATAAACTCTGAATGAAGTGATAACCAGGTGACGTCATTGTCCAAAATATGATAAAAGGCGGAAACAAAGCACATGGGATACATGTTATTATCACAGTATGCAGCAACCATCACATCTAGGTGGTATTCAAAAGAAAACCCTATTTGTAATTTATGTAATAGTGAGGAGCAGGACTTGGAACATCTATTATCTATTTGCACAAATGCGTTAGTGGTAGAAGCAAGGAAAAGATTTTTACGACCAGTTTATTCACAATGTAGAATTAACTCAGTACAGGAATTGATTATTTTATGTAAAGTTCCGCCAAACGAATTTGTATGTCACAATTTTTACAAATTTTTAAAATCATTTTTAATTTTATATTAGAATGAAAATTTTTAACAAAATTGTGTACATTTGAATATTGTGTATTTAATATTTGTGGTTCTCAGTGGAGAACCAAATCAAATACAATAAAAAACTTAATCACAGTATGCAGCAATATTAATATTGTGGGCGATGCCGAACATGGAGAGGACTTTTTTCTATTTAGCTTCAGAATATATGGGATAGCCTGACCCTCTACCTGCATAAGTCTGCAAAAGGCCTAACTTCCTACTTACTACCACCATTATAGTTTGCCGGAATACCATTTAAAATAATGCAAATCTTAGTCAGAGAGAGAAGCATGAGGTTCAGGGATATAAGACATACATTTGAGAAACCTATGAGTTCAACCAAGGGTGTGTGAGATGCTTGCGAGTGACTGCACCCGCTGTAGTCTCACACTGTGTAATGTTTAAATGATACTTTGGCATGATCTATTGTAAGAAAGGGATATTAGGTGTCACATATAACTTGATGACACACAACATCTCGATAAGCACCACAGCTCAGACTTTTCTCCAGTCTCATGGAAGATATACAAGTGTGGATAAGAAACTTCTGTCTTTCCAATATTGCAAACATTATCAAGCTTCTAATAATGTACCCAAGATCAGCTTTTCTCGTGTGGTTGACGCTGAAGTGGAACTCTTAAGTAGACTCAATTTAGATATCCATTTGTCGACGAAAAAACATGTAATTTCTTCAAATAAAACATGTAACTAGTGTATCCTCCTTTTACCTGAACTCAACCTGTTCCTAATTGAATTTTATAAGGCCAAAATGGCAAGAGCAATATCTGGTTCTTGTTTTTTCACTTTTCAGTGGTATATTCCAGGAAGACTGGGAGAATCTACAAAAGATATAGAGGGGCATATTATCAAGGGGGTTTATCTCCGCTTTTTTGGCTTTAAAAGCCAAGAAAGTGGAGATAAAATGATCTCCCTATTACCTAGCTGTTGCTAACACCAGTTAGCGACAGCTAGTAGGAGATAGCGACCATCTTGGGCCCCGCTTTGCATGTCAGTGATATTTATCACTAATGGCATGCAAAGTGGGTGTGCCAAGATGTTAGCGACTGGAAACAGTCGCTAACATCGCTATCTCCTATTACCAACTTTTGGATATATTCGCGCCAAGCGCGAATATCTCCAAAAGCTAACACCTTCCCCTGAGCAGTTCTTAGCCATGTTATCCAATGGTAGGTGGATAACATAGCTAAGAGCATTAGCTCGGTAATGCATGAATATCGCTGACTTTTCAGCGATATTCATGCATTTCGGACGATTTTTATCGCTTAGGAGATAAACCTTGATAATAGCAAGGTTCCTAAGCGATAAAAATCGCCGCAGCTCGGCGATAAAATATCGCCGCTAAACCAACATAGCGATAGTTATCGCTAGTTGTTGGTAATATGCCCCAGAGTTCGGCTGAAAAGATGGTTGCTGGAAGAAGATTCCTAAGCATGTTAAGCCAAAACTGGGCTTTCTATTGCCAGAAGAGTCATATTCTAGCCTCCCATGATGATTCATGCAACCATTTACCATTCATGTTTGGATCATTGGAGACACAAATCAAAGCATATATCCAATGTCACTTTAAGATTCTATGATAAAGACTGGCTTGACTCCTACAAGTCTGATCAAATATCTGTAGGAAAAACTGTGAAATGATCTTCCAATCAAACTCAAGAGATTACCTTGGGTAGGATCTTAAGCACATTCCTCATTTAGGTTGCTTGTATCTAACTGTCCATCTTTGTGCAGGTTTTATTTCAGAACATGCCATTGGTGCCCAGACACCTCAGGTGTTATGACATAAAATATGTGTTATTGACTTAAAATCCATGAATTTGATAATTGGTAATACCTCTAAAGGTTGGATACCATTATATATAAGTGGACCAGCAGTGTGTGAGATCAGCCTGTGGCTGCATCACAGTTTCAGATTAAAGGACACCACATATAAAGGTAACAAAACACAAACACAAACCAAATGCAAAGAGGCTGCCCTCGACAAACATCCCTTACCTACAAACTCCAATTCATAACTGTCAAAGCGAAGGATTATAAAATAGAAATTAATTAGAGAAAATACGCTAGCCCTGCTACATAAAGTCAGCCATGTCTGATATTGAAATTTTTGAATCCCCAGCAGTTCTTCCCCCTTCATTTACAGCCTCACTAATGCTCTTCCTTTCCTTTTCTGACAGGGGTGGGATGGCTTTACCCAGCTGGCACTTGATTCTTTCAATTCTCGCCTCTAAAGCCAAGTCAAACTCTTGTTTCTTTGAAATTGCCAAGCTTGTGATTGCCCTTTGAGCGTCTTCGCAGCCGGTTTGTAACTTCAGGTGCTCCAACTTGAACTCCGGATCTGAGGGGTTCATGCCGAGGAATATTCCTAGAGCGTTCACCCGGTCCATCAGGTAATGCTGAGACACTTCAGAGTAGGTGCTTGAGATCATGTTGACCAGGTAGCCTAAGTTGGTGGCTTTGGTTGCCTGCATGAATAACAAATCCTTCACAAAGGATTCTGCAGTATAACTCATACTGCTCTGTAAGGATTCAGCATTTTCCACTAATTCGTTGACATTTCTTGAGAGACAGGTCTCTAAGAGGTTGGATATTTTATTGAAGAAGGTAACCATCGTATTCCACTGCTCTTTGACTCTCTGCAGGGCAGACAAGCCTTTAATGAGCAACGTTTTGGTTGTTTCAAAATCTATTTTTTCTACTTTGTGACTCCTTATTTCAACCAGGACTTCTGTGAGTTTTTGATTTTCTTTTTTTAGGTTATCAAAGGTCTTCAGGTAAAGGGCTTGAGTGTTGTTTAATTGCAGTCTGGCCTGTTCCACTGTGGCCCAAGCCCTTTGTGCAGCCTGTGTGCCTACTCCACCACTGCTTACAGCCTTAGACAGATTTGGGGGTATTTGCTGAAAAGCAGGGGCATTTTTTGCAGCTTTACATTCTGTGTCAGGTTTTAATGAGTTGACATAAAGAGTGTTTATCTTTTGAGCAATGCTCTTCAAGTTCTCCTGATCGTCAGTCGCAGATGTGGCAGCTCTGTGCAATTCCTCACAAATAGCAATGCCATTTTGCAGAACAGTATCCATTGACATTTTTGCAGTACAATTACCATAATCACTTATGTCCTTTCGCAGGTCCAATAAAAGATCTTTAAAAAAGTCTGTTAGGATTTTATGGTCCCTCTCATCATAAACATGTTTCATGTTAACAGTTTCATGTTTACTGTCCAAGACGTTTAGAAGACTATCTGCGAGTTTTGCCATCCGATCGGATCTGGCACAGACATAGGTGGAGCAAAAGATGGACTTTCCATTACTCGTGTCACGAGTTCCATCTACGTCTAAGTCTTGTTTTACGTCTTTCTTTGCTATGTTAGATGATGGGTTAAGAAAAGTGCCCAGTATATCAGCACCAGCAGTTTCCATTACAGAGGGCACTTTGTCCATTGCATTCTTGTAGGCTTCTATTGCATCCTTTAGTTGTGTCTCAGTGGCCTTCCTTAACTCTTCTGTTGTCTGCATAGATTTCCTTGAGGATGCTTCCTTTAAGCTGAGCTGCTCCAGGGCAGTCTTTATATCTGTCAGCTTATGCTCGTAGCCATTCATCGAGTTCAAGCAAGCTTCAAGAAGCTCATGGATTATGGAAACTGTCTCATTAAAGCCTAACTCCACAGACTGAGCCAAGGATGTGCATTTCTTGGACACTAGGAGCAAACTGTTCAGCTTCTTTGGGAGGAGGTTGGCAACAGAGGCAGTTGGCGTGGACAGAATCTTGACTATTTCTGCATTGGCGCTAGGTATGAACCCTGAGAGGAGCCTGATCTGGTCCATGTTCTTGTTTGCAGTGTTGAAGGCAAACCAGGCTGAATTGCAAACCTGCATTAGGGATGCAGCAAAGGATTTTGGGTATTTCATGTACTTGTATCCATCTGTTGGTGGATTCAGGTTGATGGAGAAGTCCCCTCCCGATGATGAAAGGACTGCCAGCTCTCCTAGGATAGCGATGGAGATGGGGAGCGGCAACAGGAACTCTTCCCAGCAGACAAAGGGTTTCATCTGCATTACAATATCATCCCTCACTTCCTGGACTGAGGAGACACTTCCTATTGCATCATTGAGATTCGCAGCTGTGCTTTTGCAGGCCACTTCTCTTCTGCGCCCTAGAGAAAATAGAGATTATTAAATATGTTGTGATGGGTAAAACATGAATTGCACAAGTTTTCTAGCTGTAACATAACCATGTGCAAGGGAGAAGCCAGAAAAGTAAAATATCCTCTATGTTGAACCAAATGTTTGATGGCACCACATCAAAGCAATGGAGTCCACAACTCCTTAGAAGAGCTTATTTGATTCTTCAGTCCATCATATTTACATTCATCATTTCACGCTTTAATCCACCATTTTAACTTTACATTCTGTCAGTCAACAATGAATTTTCCCACAATTCAATCTATTGGTCATCCATCCACCATGCATCATTTGACTCACCCAAGGATAAATACAGTTTTCATCCACCAATCCTTTTATCCACCCATCTTCTCAGATTCCCATGTACTCTTCCATCCGTTCCCTCGATGTAGGAAGCTGGCTCTGTATATACTATACCAAAGTAAGTCATAGTGTGCACAGAATCCAGTGAATCCCCACAGGTATTGCAGAGGCTAAAGTAGACAATACCGTTCTCTCTTTTGTGGTAGTGTGGTTGACCAGTCAGGCTCATCAGAGGGTAGTATTAAGCATTTGGTATAATTTACTATTCCTACTCCAGTTTGTGCAACAGCAGGAAAGGTGTTGGATTGTAAATCCAACACCTTCGGCCCCCTACAGCAAGTCTTTGTAACAACTTGCGAGGGAATGGTTTTTGATGTAACAACGCAGTCATTGTAACAAACCGCGTTGTAATGGCTTGCGATATAAAGCATGCGATATAAACGTTGTTTCCCATTTTTTGATCAATGCCCCCCCTTGATAAATCCGGTATTAAAATAAATCTGGAACTCCTCATTTAAAACTGGCAATTTTCCTGCCATTTGGAAACAAGCGTTTTTATTACCATTGCTGAAAAAACCTAAAGCTGATCCTGATGTGCTCAGCGATTTCCGACCAATCTTCCTCATGTTTTCACCCACAAACTATTTTTGGGAGGAATTATGCTCAGCGACAACTATCTGACTATATAGAAGCTAATGGCCACCAGCATGATTCTCAATCAGTCTTCCTGTCTGGTTACAACGAAGCCAACAAATGGTTTTCTAGTGACCTTAAAGCACTCAAACTGGCCCTTCGCCAGTCAGAGCGCCAGTGGAGGTGCAACTATTGCCCACTTCTGAGGGACCGATACAGGTCTCTTCTTAAAAACTATAAGAGAGCTATCCTCTCAGCCAAATTGGAATATTTCTCGGGTAAAATTCTGTCAGCAGCTGATAAATCTAAGGAGATTTTTTCCATTGTCTATAATCTGGCCGCATCATAATCCCAACCCCATCCCTTCTCAATCTGTCTGCCTTTCCCTGAACGACTTTTTTCTCGAGAAGAATGCTAATATCAAACGTAACATCCCCCCGCCATCTTCCCTTCTTCCCGCTGCCCCCCTCCCTCCCTTGCTTTCCTCCCTTGACCATTTTCCTCTCATCTCGCAGGAATCCTTCCTGCCCTTCTCAGGAAGGGCAAGTCAGGCTCTCCTGCTGACTGTGGTCTGGCTCGCATTTTACGGGAGCTGTTCTCTGGCTGCCCTGACCCCCCTCTATCCCTCCTTAATGCATCTATTTCCCAAGGTAAAGTTCCCTCACTGTTTAAATCAGCTGCAGTCATTCCCATTCTAAAAAAAACAGGTTCTGACCCCACACTTCCCGCTAATTTTAGACCCATTTCTTTGCTCCCTTACTTAAGTAAGATCCTGGAGAGCCACATCACTTCGTGCCTATCAACCTACATAGAGGAAAATCATCTCTTAGCCTCCCACCAAGCTGGCTTTTGTCCAGCCCATTCGACCGAGTCTGTGGTCATCTCCCTTCTTGATGAGCTGAAGAGCAAGGCGGATTCCAATTCTCCCCAGGCATTGGTGCTCCTTGATCTTTCCGCTGCCTTTGACACGGTCGACCATTCAATCCTCCTCGGCCGTGTCAGGGCAGCGGGCATCCAGGGCACCGCTCTTTCTTGGCTCTCCTCTTTCCTCCAGGGCAGAAAGCAGGCCGTCCATCTTTCCGGTTTCTCTGCTCCCCCCCCGGTCTGTGCCTTGCGGGGTCCCGCAAGGCTCGTCCCTGTCCCCTCTTCTTTTTAATCTTTATATCTATCCCCTCATTATTTCTCTACTCAACATGTAGGTCTCTGTGTATAATTACGCAGACGGCCTTCAGCTTGTCTTTGTCCTTGCCCCCGCCCCTAACTCTCTTCTCAAATTCCAATCTGTTCTTACTTTTATTTCTGATTGGATGAATCAAAATTCCCTCAAGCTTAACCCGGACAAAACGGAGCTGGTTCTGACTGGTGGTGCCAACAGTCCCTGGACGTCTGCCTTTTGGCCTCCCACCTTCGGCCCCCCTCCGGCTCCTTCAGGGATAGTTAGACCTCTGGGCATCAAAATGAGTCAGGACCTCTCCATGCGTTCCCAGGTTAGCTCTGTTGTTTCATCCTGCTTCCTTTCCCTCAGGATTATTCGCAAGATCTCCCGTTTCTTCTCTACTGATGCCCTCAAAATAATTGTCTTGGCCATGATTCTCTCACTGCTGGACTATGGGAACTGCCTTTATGTGGGCATCCCTGCCTACGAGCTCAGGCGCCTTCAGACCATCCATAACCAGGCCGCCCGCCTTATCCATAGGCTTCCCAAGTCCCACCATACCACCTCTCTCCTCAAATCCCTTCACTGGCTTCCCATCCTACAGAGATCTCTCTTTAAGATGGGATGCCTAGCCCTTAAGGCCCGGGACCGCACTTCCCCCGCCTTCATTAATTCCTTGATCACCCATTATCACCCTCGTCGCAATCTTCGCTCCTCCAGCCAGGCCCTCCTCTGCGTTCCCCGTTTCCGCAAATCCAGAACCGGCGGCACCAGATTTTCCATTCTCGCCCCCCGCTTCCGGAACAGTCTCCCCCTCACCATCAGGTCCATCATTGCTTATCTGCAATTCCGTAAGGCTCTTAAAACCCATCTGTATGCCCAAGCCTTCACTAACCTCTAATTCCCTGGCCGCCTCTCCCATCTGATACTAGCGCCAGGAAACGGCTTGGTCATAGAGCGCTTTACAAATACTTTCAGCTTCAGCTTCAGCTTTCAGCTACAGCTACAGCACAGAGACAACTTTGGTTGAAGATGCAGATTCAGGGAGAGTGACTGGTGACTGTGGCGCATCTGTGGCGCATCTGCCATGACAGTTCTTTTTGACCTGTCAGTAGTGTTTGATACAGTCGCACACCCAATCCTACTGGAATGAATAAGTCATTTTGGTGTTCGGGGTTGCACTTGCCTCGATCCGGTCCGATCCTCAAGACCGCTCCTAAAGGGCTTTTATTTGTCCTTTTTCTTCTGCATTAAAACAACTAGTGTGTGGAGTTCTTTAGAGTTCTGCCTTGAGCCTGCTGATTTTTAACCCCTTCTATGTGTTGGAAGTACAGGACTCATCCGATGCAGAAGTGCTCATGTGCGTCTGACGGCTCCCTAGCATCCGACGACATGACAATGGAAATCCCTCTGGTGCGGACACCAGAGGGATTTCCTTTACCCTCAATAGCATCAGGAGCTCCTGAGGTTGTTACCCTGATTTCCTTGAAATGACAATCAGCGCGCACATCACGCTGATGTACTTTCAGAGAAACTGAAACAGAAATGAGCCAATTTCAATTTCCCTTTCTATGGGCTCTGGGAGCTATCATAGCCCCCGAGAATGTAGAAAGACAGGAGAGGTATCATTAGAAACGGGAGAATCACCACCTTCATTAGTGTATCGCAGGGTGGGTATTACCTCAGTAGGGTGATCCCCAAGCAGGGATCCACCTACTATACACCAGGGAGCGGTAAGCAGACTCTTGACCTTTGCCCTCCCAAAATAAGTTTGGGAAAATCAGTCTTTCTGCCCCCCTGGGGACTGTAGCCCCCAATCTGCCTCCCTGGGGGAGAGAAATCCCACTAGATGCCAGGGGTTCTTTCTTATATTGAAATTTGAGTTGGGGGCTGCCCAAGATGGGCGTGCCAATGCCCTCACCTACAAAATATTACACAGTCTTTCTGCTGTCCCTGCGAGGCATATGGGGGCAATATCCCCTGATCTGTCCACCCGGGGGGCAGAAAGCCCACTAGATGGCAGGGATTATTTTTTATATTGGATTTAGGGGTGTTGGCTGCCAGAGATGTGCATGCCAATGCCCCACCCCCACAATATTACATTCTTTCTGTACCCCAGGAGGCAGATGGGGCAATAGCCCTCAATCTGCCCCCACAGTGCAGAAAGCCCACTAGAGGCCAGGGATTATTTTTCTTATTTTATTTAGGGGTGGGGGCATTGGCATGCCCTTCTCAGGCAGTGTGCAAAATCCCACAGTCTTTCTGGCCCGCCTAGGAGGCAGATGGGAAAATAACCCCTGATCTTCTCCCGGGGGCAGAAAGCCCACTAGGCACCAGGGATTGTTTTTATGTATATAGGGGTGGGGCCTACCCAAAATAGACATGCTAATGCCCCTACTCACACCGAAACAAATCCCACAGTCGTTCTGCCTCCCCAGAGGCAGATGGGGCTTAAGCCCATGATCTGCCTGTGGTAAATAAATAAATTATTACCGGATCTATTTTTCGGAATTAATCAATAAACAGGTAGCTCAATAAATAAGAGTCAAGATTCGAGGTAGCTGAAGTTTACAGGCTTTAATCAGGCATAAAGGACAGGAACAGGACAGCCTGTACGGGAATAGGATGGCAGCTGCCGGGGGCAGGATCTGGGAATTGGCTAGCCAACTTTAATATCGGTGCACAATATATATAGCTAAACAAAATACATTACATTCAATACAGTAGGCGTAGCAGTAGGCGTGGTTCGTAACAGTCGCGAAAGATAAGGGCAAAATGATGTAACAAGAAGTCGTGTACAGGGCGTATACATAGACATGTGATGTAAACGTAACAGAATATGTCATAAACGGGGCGGAAACATGGAGGGGGCTACCTGAGCAGCTGGGACCTCTAACCTAGTGGTGCGCGCAAACTGACAATGACGTGTTACCAGGAAGAACTGGGGGCTATGACATCTGCGCTAGAAGAGGAGACTAAAGTCTGGAGTGTCAGAGCGACATGTACCCAGGCATATCTAGTATCTGGTGTTTAGAGTACATGTTGATAGAATCCAAAAGTTATCAGGGTAAAGGCTAACAGACGCTAAGACTGGTGTATGCATTATTCTATATGTAGTGCGTGTGCGAGGAATATTCTATGAATATTAATACAGTATTTCTCTTACATGGAGACATAAAGGCTAGACCATGACGGAAACTATTGATGCGATTCAGTAGCTTAGGAATGCAGAGAAGGAGGGCTGAACTGATAACTAGAAACATAACATACTCTTGGCAGACTGGGAGGCAGAGCCAGGCCGGGCCGGGCACTGCGAGGCATGAAAGTAAGCTAAGGGTCAGGGATACAGGTGGGGGCTGTATCGCTCCTCGGAGAGGGTTCAGGAAACAGGAGCTGAATCTGAGTCCGGGCCCTTTTGAGGCCTAGAAACGGGGATAATTCAATGAATTTAACGTGCACACTGTACAACGTGGCAACGTAGGTTTACATAGGCCTAATATTCGTTGCTTTCACGAAGACTGGAAACTGGCATACTAGAGATGGACACAACTGTAATTGCGTCTTTAATCGATCAGAAAGGGGATACATGCATATCGATCATGCACTTATATACATTACATGGGGAATACGTAGGCACATATAACATGGCAAAATTTACTTTTCCACATTCCCTCCTTGTGCCCTACGTTTCCATCAGGAAACATCTATATTCATGATACCATCTATCATTTCATATAGCATCATTTGCTCGTCTCGAATTGTCTTGGAACGGGACTTAGGACTAGGAATACAAGAGGTAGCGCACATGCCGCAAATCGCAGGGCCACATTGTATACAGAGGCAGCAACTGAATACGATCATTACTGCAATACCTAGGAATGACAATACTTTCCATCCCCAGGCAGATATGATACTCCAGAGCCAACCGGACCATGTCCAGGTGCCTGGATTCTGGTGTAACTGATGGGCAATTTTATGAAGTCTGGTTATAGCTGAATAAACAGACGGCGCGTTATTAGGAATGAAAATGCACAACTAGATCCGATGACTCTACATGCTCCTCCTCTATCGGCCAGTATGACGTCAAGAACGAGACGATTTTGGAGCACGACAAATCTCATAGCAGATTGCTCTTCAGTTAAGTTACCTAGAACAGAAGTAGTCTCATTCACTACTGCTTCAAGGGTTCTGGTTAATCTACGTATTAACTTACTATTCTGGACAGGGCCTATAAAGAAGAAGAAACCTTTATTAAAGTCTTGATACTGTTCTAGAGTAGTTTCAGTTTGATCGACAATTGGGGACTCGATCTCCCTTCTATGTCTGACGTGTACTAGGTGTGTGTTTCTGTGATAATCAGATGGGGCTAGAAAAACTGGTGGCAGTAGGAAGGCAATATAACATGTACCATCCCAATCGAGGGGCAGACGAACATATGCGGTCTGACCACAAACAAAATAAGAATGACGTGAGGCTTTGAAAATAGATTTCCCACTGTCACTATACTCGACAGTAGTAGTACAATCACTATGTCCTACATGCACGGAACCATTCTTTCTGACACATAATTCGCCTTTGACTGGTAGTACTGAAATAGCAGGCAAATCTGGAGTAGTATCAGACTGAACATTCAGGACCATAAAATTCGAAGAATAATTACCTAAATCATATACTTCATTTTCTAGATCTAACCCTGTTCTATGGGGGAGACCTTGCTTGTCTGGAAAGCATGTTCTATTCAGAAGGGACATATCATTTGAGGATGACGTTAAAGTGGACCATGCTCCACACGAACCATTATGTGAAAACGGATATGGAAAGAGTGGCAGAACTCCCTTCGGTGTCTGGAAAGGGGGGAGCCGACCACACACCCAACAATTAGTGGCATTGCTGGTCTGGTGTGAATAGTGTAACATTCTAATGAATGTATTGTTTCGCATAGCAAGACGATAGGATAGCTCGTGAGGAGGCAGATCACTAAATGTGTGCTCTACTGTAGCATTAGAAAACTTATTTACATGAGAAATTGGAAAACATAAATGTAATGCATAACTTGTGCAGGTAATCATTAAACTTAGAAACAATAAGAAACTTAGAATGACGATACATCGTATAGAGTTTTGACTAACTCCCTCACTATGGGGGTCTATCTCATACATGTCAGGGACCTGTCTAACCGTTTCACCCGAGAGGGACTTAGACAATTAAACTGGCTGACTTATTTTACTAGACCGAAGCTTTTCTTTGTACTCCTGCTGCGGAGTTTTCTCTAACAGAGGAACTTTAAGTTCAGAATTAAGTTCAGAGTCTGGTTTCAGGCAGTCTTTAGAAATGTCCTTTGCAAATGTCTTTTCACGAATTCCATGGAACTTCTTTATATGGGACAGATGGACCCATCCCTTGCGGCCCTCTAACTTCACAGCAGTCCTTGTGGTTAAGAGTACTAATCGTGGCTCCTTCCAACGAGGCTCCAGTGGATTTGAACGATCAAAGTTCCTGACCAATACTAGGTCGCCTGGAATGACCTCATGCGGTTTCACTTCAGTATTGTCTGGAAATGCAGCGGCAACCTGTGAACGACAAGAGTGTAGGGCAGACATCAAGGAAGCTAGGTAATCTGTCAACATATTACTGGAAACATCTGTAATACTGCGGGGTCTAGGTGTACCCCACATATTTGGGGGGCGGCCGAATACGACCTCATAAGGGGACAGACCTGATCTGGAATGTGCAACCATCCTCATGAAAAATAAAGCAACTGGCAGGGCAACTAGCCAGTCTACACCTTTCTCTTTACATGTCTTGGCAATACGGATTTTCAGGGTCTGATTATGTCTCTCTACGAGACCGGCTGCTTCAGGATGGCGCACACAATGGAACTTCCACTGGTACCCTAACAAAAGGGAAACATGTTTCATTAGCTCGGATGAGAATGGCTGGCCGTTATCAGAATACACGACCCTAGGGAGTCCATAGCGGGGAAAGAATTCACGAACCAACTGCCTGGCAGTGGTCGCGGCTGTGTATTGCATCTAACAGAGCTTGAATGAGGAGACCATGCTGAATCTTGGTTCCATGAGAAGTCATGAAACCTCTCTCCTGCCAGAGCACTCCGAAGTCGTGTACAACTCCGAATGCGTAACGTGAATCTGTGTATATGTTTACTTTCAGGTTCTTGGCACGTATGCAGGCTTGGGTCAGAGCAACTAGCTCTGCTGCTTGAGCAGACAGGGTGTCAATACGGTGTGTTTCAATAACTTCAGTGTCAGTAGTCACTGCATACGCGGCTACTAGTTCTCCTGTACTAGTTCTCATACATGAACCGTCCACATAAAGTGTCAGGTCCGGATTAGGTAATGCAATGTCTGTCAGGTCTTGTCTTGGCTTGGTCATAGTGTTAATGACTTCCACACAGTCATGTGTGGCAGGATTTGAAGTAACTGACGGTAACAGTGTAGCAGGATTTAGAACGTTGCAGCGTCTGATTTCTATGTGTGGCTGAAACAGTGTCAGTTCGTAACCTGTTAAACGTGCAATTGTCAAGTGCTGAGTCTGTGTTCGGTTTAAAAGAACTTCCACGGAGTGTGGAACTTGTACTGTCAGGGAGTGTCCTAATACTATGGAATCACTTTGTCTGATAGCTAGAGCTGTGGCTGCAACTGACTTGAGGCACGCAGGCAAAGCCTGGGCTACTGGATCTAATGTGCTAGAAAAATAAGCACAAGGCTTGTACTGTCCTGCTTGATCTTGTGTGAGAACAGATAATGCAGTACCATCACGTTCTGTGACAAAAAGTGTAAAAGGCTTACTGTAGTTCGGTGTTGCTAGAACAGGTGCTTGGCATAAGGCTTTCTTTAATTCATTAAAAACAAGTGTATGTTCAGATGTCCAAGGGAGGACAGTCGATACGGCTGCCTCCTGTGTCGTTAACTGTATCAGTGGCTTGGCTAGAAATGCATACTGAGGAATCCATTGTCTGCAGTAAGAAGTGAGGCCAATAAAAGCTCGTACCTCCTTCTGTGTCTTGGGCTGTGGAAGACTCGCTATCAACTGGATACGGTCTGGTGTCAACTGCCTACCCCACTTGGACAGTAAGTGGCCTAAGTAGATCACTTGCTGGACACAGAATTGAAGCTTCGAAGGGGACCTTGTGCCCCATCTCGGCTAGAAAATACAGAACTGTAAGTGACGCTCGCTCGCAGTCACGTTCAGAACGGGCTGTGATCAGTAGATCATCGACATACTGGAGCAGGGCAGTGTCAGTTGGCATGTGAATATAGTCTAGTTGTCTTTTAAGAGCTTGACTGTAAATACTAGGACTTTCTGTGAAACCTTGAGGAGCTCGTGTGAATTTATAGCTCCTTCCATTTAAACAAAAACCGAAAAGGTACTGACTGTCTGGATGAATCGGGACACTGAAAAATGCGTTCTTGAGGTCGATAACAGTGAAAAATGTAGCTTCAGAATCAATGGCTGTCAATAGGGAAGAAATATCTGGGACTACTGGATACTGGGGTATGATACATTTATTAAGCTCTCGAAGGTCAATCACTAATCGATATACTGGAGGTGCATTCGGAACAGTACGTTTCATGACTGGAATGATAGGAGAATTACATACATTGGAGTCAGTTTCTACAACCACTCCTTGAGCAATGAGCTTGTCAATAATTTTGGATAAGGCTGCTACAGCCTCAGGTGGCAATCTGTACTGTCTGATTCGTGGCAAGACTATACCTTGTTTGAGAGTCACACGATGGGGTGTGATTTGCATAAAACCTACATCAGTTGGACCTTGCGCCCATAAATGCTGCGGTACATTTGATAGTCTCGGATCAAAATCACGTAATACATAGTGACCTTTAAAGTCACGCAAAAACAATCGGATTCCTTCTGGGGAACAGCAAATAACTGCACCTAATTCTTTCAGTGTTTTAATGCCTAACAAATTTTCTGGACATGATTTCGTAAGTAACAAATCAGTAGTTCGGGACAATGGACCAACTTCTAGAGTAACTGGTTTTGAAATCTCGTTCACAATAGGCTTTCCTGAAAATCCAAGGGAAACATTTTTAGAGCCTGAGAGCGGAGCCCCTGGAACCTCGTCATGACTGATAGTAGTCCTACTTGCCCCTGTATCAATCAAAAACTTTCTGTCTTTCCCTAATACTTGACTGTGTACATAGGGACCCTCTTGATCTACAGGTATCTCGATGAGAGGCAAGCCTACCTCCCTCTCTAGGCTGTTTCATGAATACTGTTGATACTCTGGATACTCTGACTGGGCATACTGGTACATCTGCTGTGTAACATGCTGTGTTGCAGCGATAGGCTGCGGTGCTGGAACTGTCTGTTGTGCATTCTGTGGTGACTGAGAAGTCTGTGAAACTTGTTCTTGTCTAGGCGGACGTGGTCTTTCTTTAGTCTTACCAGTTGCTATGTTGTGTTTCAGAACTGCACACTCGTTTATAAAATGACCTGGCTGTTTACAATAATTGCATGTCCCTTTAACGGGAGCTGCAGGATGACTGGCTTGATTCGGACCCCTCTTCTGACTGTCTTGTGGAACAGATTGTGCAACTAGTACTTTCATTTTCGTGTCTTTCATACGTCTCCTTTCGTGTTCTTGCTCTTCCCTGATTCTGTTCTGGTGATACTGGAGCATTTGGAGCATTTGTGACGGGGTACTAGCTTGCCAGGTACTTTCGACTTTCAAAACTCTATTTTTAACTTGTGGGCTGGAATTCTCGACTAGTTTAGTAACAAAAAGATGAGGGTATGACTCGCTACTCGTCTTCAAACCACTGTTAATAATAAAACATTTTTCAAATCTAGAATAAAAATCACTAGTGTCTTCATCTTGTTTCTGTTTGCATGCTGAGATTGCATCCCAATCTTCCTTTTTCGTGGCTAGTAACCTTGGCAAAACTTGTATCAATAACTCGGGTAATTCTTTACATTTGTCCCCAAGACCGGTTCCTGGTACTCGTATTTTATCTTCAGCTTCTAGAGCTGTCCAATCAATCTTTTTCTCTCCCACCTCCCATTCTTTTTCCTTGAGTTTTTCATATACCCCTGCGGGCAACAGGACGTTTAGCATTTTTATGATATCTGGATACGTGTATTCTCCCATACGGAGCATGTCTTTTAATTCTCGATGGAACCCTGCTGGATCTTTGTCGTGACAGGGAATTAATTTCTTCATCTCTAAGAGTTCCATCTTTGTGATAGGGGTGTAAACAAATACTCGTTGCATTTCACCACCCGCTGTCCTAACTGGGTGTACTTCTCGTAACGGATGCTGTCTATCTATGTAAAATGGTTTACTTTCTGGAGGTGAGACGTGAACAAAATGCGGATTCAGAAACGTCCTATATTTGTGGCGCTGTTCTAGAATGACACTAACTAAATCGGTACCTAAACCTCTCCATTTATACTGGAGTAACTCGTTCAGAACATCATGTAACGTTCCTGGATCAGAATAATGTCCCTCATACAGTGTAATGAGGTGCTGGATCATATACATACCCACCAGTCGCTGCTCGGCTGGGGGCAGTTTCAGAAACATTTGTGCCACTATTTCGTCTGGAAAAGTGGTAGAGTCAGTAGTCCATCGAACTGCTGATCGGGCTAGTTCTTGTTCATGCATGGTACTAAGTTCACTATAACCGATTCGTGATTTCAGAATGTGATCGGTAGCTTGAAATACTTGTTCAAGAGAACCTTGTTCTGGTGCTGGAAGGGGAAAACATTATTGTGTTCTAGACGTGAATGTCGGTCGGGAAGTCTAGTTCTACCTACATACGCTATTCTGGTAGGACTCTCGTCTTCTACCTCTTCAGTATCAGAGACGTCTTCTTTCTCGCTTACTTGTGCTGCTTTGCGTTTCTCGTGTAACCTTATTATTTCCTTACGAATTTTCTTGTACATACTCTCTATACAACTGAGTGTCTTGTGTCTTCCCTCGGCTATATGATCACTCCACCTTGTCAGGACTCTCATTTCGATCGGATCTTTAGTCGGATAATCTTGTTCCCTTATTAAACAATTAATTAGAAACTTTAATAGCATGAGCTGAGTCTCGGCTTTCCTTTGAGACATGACTTCACCAATACTTTCTGGATCTATTCCTGTACGGATGAAACGATATATTCTGTCTAGATCTTCTTTCATATTCGGTAGGGTGTCCAAATACTCGGTCACCCGTCTTACACGCAATGAATATATGACCATATTATCATCGCCTGGGACTGAATCATAACGGCATTCAGTGAGAGCTCGCTTGATGTCTGCAACGGACTGCTGTTTGGGCGTACGCTGTAACGCACGTTCATGTAACTCGATTAACGTTACACGTTTGTGTTGGGGCGGGGTACGAGGAGGACCTCCCCCCGCGGCTCCTAAACTAGAATCGTCGACGGGTACTGTACGGGCTGGCAGAGTGACTGATGTAGCGGGTACTTGTACTGTGGGCTGGACCGGGGGTACCGTAACAGGTACTGTAACAGGTGCCCCGGTGGCTGGAGGAACAGGAATTACATTATTTACAGGAGCTGGCGGAGCAGGATTTGCATATTCTGGGGCTGTGTCGTCCAAGTAGGACGAGAGAAAAATATCAGCTGCGGTCGGTTTGTGACGTAGCTTAATCGGAACTAATGGCGGCGGAAAATTACATGGTGCTTCCGGGGTTGCTTTCGGCAAGCCCTCGGCAAGAAGAGGATACATACCCTTAATGAGGGCATTCCTCTGTCTGTCTGACTGTTCGGCTTTAACTCGTTCACCTACTTCGATTAATTCCCTTTCTTGGGCTTTTTCTGAGGATTCTCTACTTAATTCTGACTTTCTGATTTCTTTTTCGGTTCTTTTATGAGATTCTTTGCGCCATAACTCGATGGCATCTTTCTGGGACTGTCTGGCTTTCTTTTTCCATAATACTTCTTCTACTCGCATGATGCACTCGGCATCCCACGTACCTGATACGGGCCATCTATACTTTTCTTCTAATTCTTTGGTGTACTCCACCCATAAGTCTAGATATAATATGGCACTTATGCCATGCTTATGATACATAAAATGACCTGGACTGTCCCTAGGCGGGACAGGAACTGCTTCTTCTAGCAGACCTTTTCTAGTTTTTAACTGACGTAGTTTTGAGAACAGAGGCATAACTTAGGCTGGAGTCTGGACACAATACACAATACAATAAACACAATAATGACTAAGAAAACAAATCATTCATACCACGACATTGAAAACACATGGAATAACATTTAAAATAACAGTTCGGACAGAATATTACCTGAAAAACAGAACACATGAATTTCTCGAGAACAGAACTTACTAGAATGACTAGATGTACTGCTAAAACAGCACGAAACTTACCGGTCCCATAAAGAGACACGTCAGGACCCGCGTCCACCTAAGTGAACACTTCGTGTTGGATTTGCGTACCCAAACCCACAGACCAGAGACAAAATTAATTGACCCTGTCTAGATACTACCCCAGCAACGGTACTCACCGGGCAGCAAGAACGGAAGGCCTCGGACTGGACTGGACTGCTACGACGACGGACGGACGAACTTCGGACTTCAGTTACAGGTGGGTCTCCGGATACCTCGGACCTTGGACTCTCGGCTTGGGCTCTGGACAGGACTCGCCGCGTTCCTCACCGCCTCATCTGGACACTGGACCGCAACCTCCGTCTCCTCCGTGGGCCTGAGGGATACTTGAAGCAGAAATATCTGCACGTGCACGGTATGGTTCCGTCACGGCTGCAGAGGATCAGGGGGCCTGCGTGGCTTCTCCGGCGCGTGGGGAAAGGGCAAGTCCCTATTCGGGCGCCATTATGTGGTAAATAAATAAATTATTACCGGATCTATTTTTCGGAATTAATCAATAAACAGGTAGCTCAATAAATAAGAGTCAAGATTCGAGGTAGCTGAAGTTTACAGGCTTTAATCAGGCATAAAGGACAGGAACAGGACAGCCTGTACGGGAATAGGATGGCAGCTGCCGGGGGCAGGATCTGGGAATTGGCTAGCCAACTTTAATATCGGTGCACAATATATATAGTTAAACAAAATACATTACATTCAATACAGTAGGCGTAGCAGTAGGCGTGGTTCGTAACAGTCGCGAAAGATAAGGGCAAAATGATGTAACAAGAAGGCGTGTACAGGGCGTATACATAGACATGTGATGTAAACGTAACAGAATATGTCATAAACGGGGCGGAAACATGGAGGGGGCTACCTGAGCAGCTGGGACCTCTAACCTAGTGGTGCGCGCAAACTGACAATGACGTGTTACCAGGAAGAACTGGGGGCTATGACATCTGCGCTAGAAGAGGAGACTAAAGTCTGGAGTGTCAGAGCGACATGTACCCAGGCATATCTAGTATCTGGTGTTTAGAGTACATGTTGATAGAATCCAAAAGTTATCAGGGTAAAGGCTAACAGACGCTAAGACTGGTGTATGCATTATTCTATATGTAGTGCGTGTGCGAGGAATATTCTATGAATATTAATACAGTATTTCTCTTACATGGAGACATAAAGGCTAGACCATGACGGAAACTATTGATGCGATTCAGTAGCTTAGGAATGCAGAGAAGGAGGGCTGAACTGATAACTAGAAACATAACATACTCTTGGCAGACTGGGAGGCAGAGCCAGGCCGGGCCGGGCACTGCGAGGCATGAAAGTAAGCTAAGGGTCAGGGATACAGGTGGGGGCTGTATCGCTCCTCGGAGAGGGTTCAGGAAACAGGAGCTGAATCTGAGTCCGGGCCCTTTTGAGGCCTAGAAACGGGGATAATTCAATGAATTTAACGTGCACACTGTACAACGTGGCAACGTAGGTTTACATAGGCCTAATATTCGTTGCTTTCACGAAGACTGGAAACTGGCATACTAGAGATGGACACAACTGTAATTGCATCTTTAATCGATCAGAAAGGGGATACATGCATATCGATCATGCACTTATATACATTACATGGGGAATACGTAGGCACATATAACATGGCAAAATATACTTTTCCACATGCCCCCTGGGGAGCAGAAAGCCCACTTGGTACAAGGGATTATTATTTTTGTATGTGTTGGGGTGGGGGCTGCCCAAAATGGGCATGCCAATTCCCCCTCCTCCCAAGAAATTTCCACACCATTTATGCATCCCCTGGGAGCCCCCGATCTGCACCCCAAGGGGGCAGAAAGCACACTAGGCACCAGGGATTCTTTTTTATGTATATAGGGGTGAGGGCTGCCCAGAATGGCAATGACAATGTCCTCATCCTCCCAACATCTGACAGTCTTTCTGCTCTCCCAGGAGGCAGATGGGGCAGTAGCCCCTGATCTGCCCCCAAGGGGGCAGAAAGCACACTAGGCATCAGGATTTTTTTTTATGTATATAGGGGTGGGAATTGCCCAAAATGGGCATGACATTGAGGCAGATGGGGGCAATAGTCCCTAATCTGCCTTCAGAGGGGCAGAAACCCCACAAGGCACTATGGATTTCATTGTTTTTTATACGTAGGGGTGAGGGCTGCCAAGAAAGGACATGCTAATGCCCCCACCACCAAAAAAGGCTTTCTGCCCCTAGAAGGCAAATCTGGGCATTTGGGGCCCGATGTAGGTAAATCCCATTTACCGATTTTGAAATACCGAATTTTACCGATTCGGTGTTTCAAAATCGGTAAATGGGATGTAGGTCCCAACATCTGGATTCGTTACCAAATCCTTAACATTTCTTTAATTACCGATTCGGTAAATACCGAATCGGTAATGCCCATTCATTCCTATGGGCTTTGAAGCCCATAGGAATGATTAGGCATTACCGATTCGGTATTTACCGAATCAGTAATTAAAGAATTCACAAGGGTGCAGGGGGTGTCACTTTGACACCCTCTAGCACCCCCAAAACGGGCATGTGTGCAATGTGGCACACAGACATGCCCTAAGGGCACGTCTGTCTGTCACATGAAACATGTGTACATGCACAGATGTGCATGTACACAGGAATCGGTTTTTTACCATGGATTTGTATATATATAGGCACAACATCAATTCAGCAGGTGTGTTTAAATTTTCTCTATTCGTGATCTCTTCTTCACAAAATATGAAACCATGGCCAACGCGTTTGGTCCTCTCAGACTTCACAGGGCAAACTGTGTAAGCCTTCTATTCCATTCTATGATGTTCAATCCATTTTCATAAAGTATACAATCTGTGGATACAATGCGAGCCACATGTCACATGCGACCCTCCTGGGCAGACCAAGGGCTGAAACATGTTGACCTTTTTTGGACACCACAGTGCGTAGGAATAATAATACATCTATACATGCATGGAATTGTTTTTAGAAAAATCAGATACCTAAACATTAAATAATCTTCAAACTGGGCAAACAAGATTTTTTTAACTTCACTACTTTACTTCACACTCACTATAGCACTGTTCATCACCTACCATCTCGTTGATCACTACTGCACTAACCAGTGGTTCTCCTCCGGATGGAGGAAGCTTACAACTAACATAAATCCCAATGAATATGCTGTCACGTTTTTTAATATAAGGCAGAGAACCAAGATATACCGTCTCACGATTTGAGCACGTGAATGAGGGTTTTTTATTGACGACTCGGATAATTATTGCAAACCCTGGTTACTCAGGTCAAGTGATCCATTCTTGATTGATTACGAATTACATGGATCTACCAAAATGTACCTACCCAGAATCTACCTTCAACCTTAAATTTAGCTAACAACATCAAATTTTCCTCACTTTTCTGAGTGGGAAGGTTGTGGGATCATGGGGCGGCCAAATTTCCTACCACCCAGCATTTCCCCATGTCTCCCGATAAAAATGGTACCTCACTTGTGTGGGTAGACATAGTGGTCAAAACAGGAAAAGGCACAAATAATACTGTGGAGACTGAAAAATGAGCTATCATAGAACAACCTGGTTTTGCAAGGGGGGTCACCTGGGCATTTGGCCCTGGGCTCGGCGGCCATCAAGGGAAACTTACCAAACCCACACATTTCTCAAAACTAGACAAGCTGGGGAGTCCAGGGTTGTATGGGTTGCGTGGATCCCTTAAAGTTTTCTTACCCAGGATCCGCTACAAACCTCAAAGCGACTTCATTAAGCCCTGCTCATGACTGCTACAGCAAGTTTATTAGTAAAGAGGCTGTTATACAGAGAGCTCCTATGGTGATTTTTTATTACCTTTTTAGTACATTAGCATTTTATTTGTTTTTACCCAGATAATTTTACTGTGTCGTTTGCTGAACCCTTTGTACTGTTTTGCACATATCTTACTCCTGGTGCTTCCAGTTGGCATAGCTCCTGCCCTGCCCTGTTTCTGCCATGGCTGACATGCCGATTGTGTGGAGAGCACCTAACATCTTTAGCATACAGACTGACTCACTTCCGGCAGTGAGCGGTCTAGCATTTTCCGTCTTTCCCATTATATTTATTGAAGATGGTGCGGTTCGCAGATGATGTGCGAATTGGGTACGCTGCTGGTGAACCAAAGGCAAGCCTGTCTGTGCCCATTTGTGTCTGGCCCGGGACTAGGGCCAGAAGTTCTGGTCCATTAAATATTTATCCGGTGAGTTACACAAGTAAGGAACTACAAGAACTCGCCAAGTCCACAGTGAGCTGCTGTATCTTTAACTTAATTAAAGATCAGGCACATGGGGAGCGCAAATGTGCATGTGGTTTCTCGCCCACCCTGCAACAGATGGTTAAAGCATTCAAACCACTGGAAATAATGTTGAGGTGAAGCATTTAGAATCCCCAACTCGTTTAGACACTGTGGTCTCATCAATCGAAATAGCAGACAATATATCCACATATGAGCTAGATGTTCTGTTCATCACGGAAATATGTGCCGATGCAACCTCTGATCCGGACTTTGTGACTGCAGCCCATCAGGGATTTCTATCTTTTAGGGTAGATAGGTCTAAAAAGAGGGGAAGTGGAGTGCCTGTTGTATACAGGGAAAAGTTAGAAGCTACTTTTGCCCCAGCTCCCACCCCCTACTTGGAAGCACTTTGTTTTGCCTTAAAAGCAAATGCAAAAAGCACCTTTAGTAGCGTACTACTCTATCGACCCCTAGGCGCCGCCAGACTCACTTTTGCTAACAACCTAGATGCTCTCATGGAGCCCATTCTCTCCACCAATAAATACATCAGTCTAGGAAATTTAAATATTTACCTAGAAGGCAGTGGGGACACCAACACCATCTCTCTCATAAAGACCCTCAGGACACTAGGCTTATCTAGGATGGTGCAGGACACGAGGCAGGACCTACATTTGATGGTATATTTACTTCTGTTCCTGGCCTGATAGTAAAAAACATTTCCCTCTCACGTGGTCAGATCACTCCTTAATCACATTTGATTACACTATCCCTAAAAGTCCAGAAGAAAGGGGTAGTCAAATCCAACTCTTTAACATATAATGCCTGGAACAGATTTGATAAGGACTTGCTTCACTGCCAACTGATCCCCAAAAAGCCACAGCCACGCACAGGGCCGTGCGCCATCACCCCCACAGCCGCACCGGCAAAGTCCACCTCCAAAGGTCTCCAAAGTACATCAGACAGAAAAGGGGCCGGGCCAAGCCATGCGGCTTCACAGCGGTTCCATCAGAGAGCAGCCAAACTGCGGAGGCTGGCTTCAGAGGAGCAGGGCCCGACCGAGCAGCCTCGAGGTGTGCCAGCACCCTGGGAGCGCCCCAGAGAGCGCAGGCAAGGGCAACGAGGAGGCAGGAAGAACTTTAGCCCTGCTGCAGGCCAGGGAAGTGCAGCCCTGAGCTGCGAGGCCAAATGGAGGTGCAGCCCTGCGCTGCCAAGTCAGATAAGCGCATCTCTGCGCTGCCAAGTCAGATAAGCGCATCTCTGTGCTGCAAGTTCAGGCCATGGGGGTGCAGCCCGGCGCTGTCATGTCAGAGAGGTGCAGTCCTTCCCTGCCAGCCGGTGCAGCACTGCAGTATCAGGCGCGAGATTCGATAGAGAGCACAGGTTTGCAATGTCAGGTTAGGGGCTGCAGCTCTCATCCGAGAATTGATGGCTGGGAGCAGCAGCCCCGCGCTGCGCTGCCTGGACAAGTAAGGACACTAAAAACTCAGCACAGTTATATGGTGCTCTTTGTACCCACCTAGCCACTCTGGGACCAATCATCCACCCGAGGGGGGAGCGCTTGAGCCCCTTGAATATGGATTCCGGGGGCTTAATTCAACAGTGGGGCCGTCTCTCAGCAGCCCATAGCCTGCTCTAGTCCTCTCTTGTCCCTGACTGTCTCGGAGGCAGCTTGGGGCAGAGAGTGTCATCTGACACCAGGAAATCAGTCTGCGGCCAGGGAGCCTCCTTCCTCTCTTCGTCTGCATGGTTCGTGCTCCTGGGGGTTCCTACCCGTGCACCTCTCACAGCAGTGCAGGGGTCTGTCACTCCTCCTCCCACTGACCCAGTCACCGAGGGCCTGGAGATCACAGGATATTGTTATAAAGTATATATATTCATCATTATTATTATTCAAGGTTCCAGCAGTTTCAGAGCACGTCCCCCTGTTCTGCAAACACGTCCCCCCTGTCTATGTGCCCAGAAGCACTCACAGTGAAATCTCCCACCAAACAGTGATGCGTGGATTTCACCAGGCATGTCCTGCGAGGGCTCGTGGGCTCACCACCAGGTGCTCAGATGGCCTGAGGTCCAGGGTTTTTGGGTACCCTTCCAGGTTGGCCGGTGCTCTCTCATAGACCTCCTTTTCAGAGTGCTCTATGCCTCCTCAAGGACCACACTGCAAGGCACCTGTTCCCCTCCCCACCCACGATCGCCCCTCCACCCCTAGAAGGGCCACCCTGCCTAGGCTGCCAGATGGCCCTTATGAGCTCCCTTCCCTGGATGCCTGGTGTTGCTTCTGCCCCCCATCCCCAAGGGGTTTCCTACCCGGCTGAACTGTGCACATGCTCTTACTGCCTGCCTCTGTGCCCCTTGGGACAGGCTTGCCCCTTTCATGCTGGCTGGTGCTACTTCATAAGGGCACTCCATGCCCCTCCCATTAGGGCACTCTATGCCGCTCCACGCTCAAAGTTGCATGACATCAAGCCGTTCACCCAGGCCACTTCCCCACCTTCCCTTACAAAAGCTTTCTGTCTCACCCCCTTATGGTTAGCCCTGAAGGACCACCCAGTGGCACATACCATTCATGGACGGGCGAACCAAAACTGGAGGACACTCGCCGGCACCTGTACCCCATCACCCAGATTAACCACCTAGTCACCCGATGCCCTACCACCTGGCTGCCCTCACAGCTGTCCAGCCCCCCACAGCACTACTCAATGACAGCCGATGTGCGGCCATGCACAGCGTGCACACCACTCGTGTGCCAAAGGCACATACGTAGGTGGGACGAATGCCATGACATAGCATTCCATTCCAATGCATACTAATACTAAGCACATTGTAACAGTAGAGTAGGTGTTGCATAGCGGAGACATGAAGATCACTGATCCCACTTCAGTGAGTGCAACCCAAAACCTACCTTTGCACAACAAACTAAAACGTGAACTCTGGAATTTCTTTTTTAACCCCAAAGACACACACACAAATCACATTTGAGACAAATGTACACACCATTTTTCCTTTTTTAGCCCAAAAAACACCCCATTTTTCATATTTTACCCCAAAATTCACCCCATTTTTCATGTTGTACCCAGAAAACACCCCATTTTTCATATTTTACTGCCAAAAAAACGTACATTTTGAAATTTTACCCCAAAACCCATATACATATGAGAAACTTTGTTTTTACCCCATTACTGACCTCACAATGCGTTGTGATCAGATGCGATGTTAAGGTACCTGTGTTGTCAGAGTTGTGTTGTTAACGATGTACTTCCTGCGTTGTAATGGTCGTCTCCCGTGCCAAAGGCAACCCATTGACTACGCGTTTGTGTCCGTCTGCCCCTGGACCACGCTCAGCACCAAGGAGCATTCCTCTTGGACACTTCAGCGCTACAACGCCATTACCCTTTTCGCCATCAACCCTGGATGCCACCTCGCCTGCCAGGACCAACCTCTGCCGGATATAGCCTTCACCATCACTGAGGGCTGCTGCATCACCTGCAAGGAGCACCCCGACGTACAAGGAAGAGGCATTGCTGTCACATACAGAGGCACACTCCGACTGACAAAACACTCTAATGTGCCAAGGGTGACCATGGACCAAGTCAACTCCCATATCCGGACCAAGCCCAAGAACACCTTCTGCAGCACCCTCATGTGCAGGCCCCCTGGGCCATGGCCCCCCTTTCTCCAATGTCATTGTAGACCTCATTGCACCCCAAGGTCTCCCATCCACCAACAACCTCCGACTCGGTGTACTTAAGTTCCACATGGACAACCCCAGTGACCAGAGCACCACCCTCTCCTGTGGAGGGTCACCAACATTAAACGCAAGCAACAAGTCTCCTCAACAGGCCACATAGCAGGACACATGCTTGAACACTTCGCCTTCACCAGCGGGTACTTCAACTACAGCTACTACACCGGACACTCCTGGACCGACCGTCATTGGTAAAATCACGTCTTCACCTTGTCCAACGGATGCCACTGCCATCATCGCACCCCCTTGCAACTGGATCAAAGCCAGCTAAGAACATCTCATCAACTCCCTCCGCACCAACACTGCACCAACGCTTCCAAACGATGACACCACAGTGCACAACCACTACCGATGGATCTCCAACAGCGCCAACATTAGGGCACGCCTCATGAACAGCACTGCGTCAGTACCTTCCGCATGCCTAATGGCAGGCGTGAGGGTGAGTCTGTGCCACAGTGATAGGCTGGTCTTATGCATTGCTCTAGTTGTGTCATGGTTGTGACACGACTGCAGCAATGCTGGACTTTAGCGCCAGCAGACACGTCAGGATTCCTGATGTGTCTGTCATTACTTGTGTCCTGGAGTTCTGTCCAGTGATTACAGCGCATCGATGCTGTCGCAAAAAGGGCGTATTGAGAAGTGTTGCAACACTGCCTTTTTGCAGCGCAGCAACACTTTTCATGACTGGGGCACAGGTATGCACACTATCTTATTGATTGTGCACATTCCTGCACTGTAGTTTTGTCGCAGGGCAGCACTGCAACATTGCTTGCATCGCTAGCCAGCCCCAAAACCAGAGATATGGGCCCAAGTTTTATCACCAATTATGGAGTAGTGGAGTTTGAGTGCCTTTTTGCATGGGAACGCCTTCTTTGCATGTAATTAGCGATAAATATCAATGCTTTCAGACCAAAAAACGTCCGCTATCGCCCAAAAATTCACGCTAAGGTCCTTTTGCTGCAGCTTGATATTAGTGAGATAAAATTATCGCCGCTTTAGCGGCAAAAAAGTGCAGATAAAGCAGCAATAGGCCCTTCATAATATGCCTCTAAGTGAGACTGATTTTCATGACCTCTTCTTTGTTGTTCTCAGACAGGAACATGGTATGCATCATTTAGAGCAATATCGCCACCTAATGTTGAAAATAAACCCACATGAAGGCACCAGTTGTTGCTAGAAAATGGGTCAGAAACATAAAGTTGTATTTGACCAAATAAATTATGCATGTATCCTTGTTTCTTAACATCCCTTATGGGAAATACAGAACAGATGCACTTGCTGCGATGATGAGGTTGCACACAGGAGCCGCAGGAAAAATGTTGCCTCCTTATGAAAGACTTTGCTCCAAAATGAAATTGTGTAAAATCAGATGTCCTGCCTTTACCACCTACCTGAAGAGAAAAGCTTAAAAAAGAATTGCAACATAATTTTGAAGCACACTGGTTCACCTCGCCAAAAAAAGTATTAGATCTATGGGGCATATTAACAAGAACCACGTTAAAATTATCGCCGTTTTAGTGGCGATAAGGGGCTTGGTAATATGCGTTATAGAAGCCCAGGTTAGATGTCCTGCACATCTAACAAGGGCTTCTATTGGAATTCTATAAAGCATATATAAAGCATAAACAACATGCTCTATCAGCATAAAGGGCTTTTGATGGCTTTGCACATTGATAATCAAAGGATTGACTGCTGGACAAAGTTACGGATGAATACTGAATTATTATAGCAATAATAATGACAATGTGCTTTTGGGTATTTTAGACTATGGAGTGGCAACTTGCCCATTGCCTTCTCAAAACATGTTTGTCATAACCATATTCAGAGGTCCACAGGCTCCATGCTGGTTGGGTCCTTTCACTCCTGATGTCTAGGGTCTGAATTAGGTGAGGTACTAAGGAAATGTGCCAAGCACCCTATCATCACTTGAATCTCAGTGGCAACATGGGTTGAGCAGTCTATGGTTTCACAGGGGGAGGTAGGTGCAAGATGCAAACAAGCGCAGGACGGAACATACATTTAGCAACCCCAATTAATGTATTTACAGCCAGATACTTGATTTTATGAAATGGTAGTATTTGTCTATGATCACAAGTGAATCTGAAATACACAAACAGTATACAGAGATTTTCTTATGCCAGTTGCGAGTTATAGTCTTCATTCCACTGGCAGGGATTATGTAGCATTCAGGGTTGGCCCCGTTACTGAGTCAGAATATTATAAATTCCACAATAGTTTGTGAAAGTCGCAGATTTACAGAGGCATAGCGATATGAGACAGAGCAAGTCCACCTAGGCTCTGTGGCTTGGAAATCAGATGTACCTGCTGTCACTGGTGTTGTGATACGGAAGACCCTGGGAGCGTTCCGCACTCTAGAGTCATGGTGTACTAGAGCAGAAGCCACTTGGATTGTCATTCTAGGCAGAGTAGCTGGTCATCAACAATTCTCCTCAGATGATGCAGTAAGCACCTTGGATCCCGCTGAAAGGTCGGGAGCAGTCACTCTGCTGCCAATGCTTCAATCGAGGCTCAGTCCCATGGGTCCAAACCCACTGGTCTTCATGGTCTCAGGTTGTAGACTGCAATGGTCCATCCTTTTTGCATATGGTACACCAGGAGCGATGGCCATACTCCTCCTAGCACACAGTACACAGGCTATTGGGTAAAGTTGCAATTATCTTCACGGCAGCCACTTCTGGTATAAGGAGTCACTGACTCTGTGGAGCCTGTACTCACCTCTACTTTGCCTCACTGCCAGCGTGGAGGGCCAGGAACCGGGTGTGGAGAACCGCCAGACACCCCACATTGCCTGGGAGCAGGAACTACGGCTCCCAGGTATTTTCACAACTAGGACGCCACCGACAGTTCCGCTTTGCACCAGGAGGCGCTTCTAAGCCGCCCAGGGATCCCGACGCCCAGGGCTCCCGCAGTGCGGGGCGCGCACGGGCACGCCTGGGCCAAGAGCAGGCCCGTCTGCGCCCCTCCGAACCTGTCCGAGACCGGAGGAGGCCGGGCTGGGCCATAATATTGAGAATTTGGAAGTTGGGGCATCTTTATCCTTGCTCTATGAGGTATTGGGCTAAAATTGATATTGTTACTCTTGTGATTACATAAAGGGACCTCCAAAGTGAGTAAACGCAAGCTTGGCACAGGGCAGAGAGTCGTAGGGACACTGGATGTTTTTTATTAAGGGCTGAGTCAGTACTTATACATGAGATTGAACTCAATGAGCGGAGATTTTCGCTAGTGCCCCAGCTCTCATTGAATAGATAAGCACCCATTGGACCCTTACTGCAAATCAACCCTGAAGACTCCTCTATTCAACCGAACTCGCTGCAATCCACAGAAGAAGACCCCAAATCTATTGGAGTATCTGAGATAGTAAATAGACCAACAAGGCCCAATTTACCTACCAGGGGTCAAAAGGCAAAAATAAGTCAATGCAACAGCAATGAGCCGCCACCTAAGAAGAGGAAGGGTCGAGGGCCTCAGAAACAAAACCATCATTTGCCAAAGGCAATGGGTCACAAAACTAAGATTGTGGACAATGAATAGAGCCAGGGGCCCAGTATAGTATCAAAGCCCGCTGTGATGACTGGAATACCTCCATTTTTGGAGGAGGAGGTTTTCTGGAAGAGGTTAAAGTCTACAGTATCAGTTTTGCTAGATCCATTGACACAAAAAGTGTCCCAACTGGAAGTGAGATTATTAAAGCTGGAAGGGCTTGTTACTAGTTTTTCCCCAACTTCCCCGATGGAAGCCAATGCAGGGATATGAACACGCCATCTAGCAGGGAGATGGGTATAGTGGGTAATCATCTTGGAAGCAATCCTGTAAGTGGACAAGAGAATCACCCTAAGATCCAAAATAGTATAGCTCAAGTTGGTTCTTTACATCAAAGAGCAGCATCCCCCTCATCAGATCAGTCAGGGCCCCCACAACATAAAGATGGCTTGAACACTGCACACGCTCAGATTATAAACCCCCCAAATGGGGCACCTTCTGTTATGAGGAGTACTACACAAGGTGTGGGGGGAAAAACAATAAGTACACAGAGTCATCAGAGAGTTGATCAGGGAGATATTGCAAGCCCAAATTCGAACCTGCGCCTTCCCCCAGAAACAACCCATTATACGGTTGTGTTGACTAATGTCCCCTCTTTACTGCCCAATGCCACAGAACACTGGTCTGCATTGAGGAATATGTCCCTACACCTACTGAGTGCAAGGACTGGCATAACTAACATGTTGTTCTCTGAATTTAAAATGGCACATAGGAATAGGTTGGTTAGGCAAATCAACTATGACATTAGCTGGTGACTGCGTAGTTTTAACATTTAGGTCACCAGGTTTGGTCCAGACAATCCTTGTAGGGCTGGCAACTGGACCATAATGGTGCTGGGCATTAATATTCTACCAATAGGGTATTTTTTATCAACTACTTAGACTCCCATGGATTTCTTCTGAGGAAGAGAGACTAATCCAATTTGGGGCGATTTTATAGCAAGACATGACATACTATGTGTAGACTGGGCACCATTAACGTGGGTCTCCCTTCCATTTTTGCTGTTGCCTCGTGTATTTTTGCTGGTGTTAGATGCTTTGGGCACTGTGTCACTGCTATCCAGTGCCACAGTTTAAGTGCTCCCTGTTGTAAATTGATGTGTGAATCAGTGGTTCCATGTTTGGCTATTTGATTTATGTGTCAGACCCTAGTCTAGTGCACTGAGTGTGCCCAGGGCGTGTAAATCCAAATGCTGGTGGTGGGAATGGCGCACTGGTTGTGCCACCCACAGAAGCAGCCTTGTAAAATGTGTCTAAGGTCTGCCATTGCAGAGCCTGCGCGCAGCCTGGTACTGTCATGCTGACTGGCCAAGTGCACCCACTTGCAGGTCCCTAAACCTTCCCTTTTCTTCATATCAGTTAACCCTTATGGTAGGCCCAAGGACAGGGTGCATTTTAAGTATAAGGTAGTACAAGCCCTGATGTTTGTGGCATGTCCTAATAGTGAATTGCAGCCATTTTCGTTGTTCACTATTGCAAGGCTACTTGTTCTCCATAGGCCAGAATAGGCTGTTAGATTTATTATAGTTTATAATCCTAACAGACTCAGAGAACATGGTAGAAATTCGAGTTTTGCATGCCTGGACTCAGAATAATAAAATACATCTTTTAGTGAAGTTTATTTTAATATATTTTTGTGATACCACTTATAATAATAATATTAATAATAACATTTATAAAGCGCCTGGTTACACTAAGGCGAGTGTGTCCCCGCGCTGTGGTGCGGCTAGCAACAGTTAATCGAGCAAGTCCCTCTCTCCAGATCATCAGAGACGAACCTCCTCCCCTCTACCCTGAGGTGAAGAGATGAGTTTTCAGTTGTTTCCGAAACATACGTTCAGAGGTCTCCAGTCGCATTCTAGGTGGGAGTCTGTTCCAGTGTTGAGCTGCCTGAACACGGAAAGAGCGCCCACCCATCCGGGCTCTTCTGATCTTAGGGACCTTAACCAGCCCTGTCCCACTGGATCTCAATTGGCGCGCTGGAGTATAGGGGGTCAACAGGTCAAGAAGATAAGAGGGCCCTTTCCCTTGAATAATGCGATGACTAATCAACAGAGTTTTGAAGAGCACCCGTTCTTTGATAGAAAGCCAATGCAATGATTCCAGGGCTTTCTTAGATGATGCTCTTTTGGGCAGCATCAAGACCATACGGGCAGCCACATTCTGTATGCGCTGTAGCCGAGTGATACAATTGATATTAGCTCCCAGGTACAGGGCATTCCCATAGTCCAGCGTAGATGTGATAAGGGCATAGACAAGGGTTTTCCTGGCTCAAGTGGGAAGTAGATCAAGTGTCTTCCACATACTCCTCAAAATACCAAAGCACTGTCCTGCCACGCGCCTTGTGTGATACTCAAAGGAGATTCTGCTGTCTAGCCAGAAACCCAAATTTCTGACTTGTTCGCTGGGAATAGGTTGAGGCCCCAGCACCTGCGGCCATCATGCCGATGTCCACACTGACGGTGCTTTCCCCACAACCAGCACTTCCGTCTTACTTCCATTTAATTTCAGACAGTTATTAGCCATCCAGGCCGCTACTTCCTGAAAGTACATCTGATTGAGCAAGAGACACAACAACAAGTTGGGTGTCGTCGGCGTAGGATACCACTTGCACCCCAAATCTTTCAGTGATCTCTGCTACTGGTGTTACGTAGAGATTAAAAAGGGTGGGGCTCAAGCTGGACACCTGAGGCACCCCCTGTTTTAGCCTAGTGTTCTTCAACCGGTATGGTCCTTGAGCTACTTGGAAGCTGCGATTCTGGAGGAATGACTCCAACCACTCCAAAGCTCCACCTGCCACTCCCCCCTTTTTTTAGACACTGCAGCAAGGTGTGATGTGCTACAGTGTCAAAGGCAGCACTTCAGAAGGATAAGTGCTGCTGACTGACCTTCATCCACCAACTTCCGTATGATTTCGGTTGATAGGAGCAAGGCAGATTCAGTAGAATAGGACGCCCGACAGCCTAATTGGGTGGGGTGAAGTAGTTTACAAGTTTCAATATGCATATTGACAACTTTCTCCACGATTTTAGCAAAGTATGGGAGAAGGGAAATTGGGCGCAAATTGTCAAGTTGCTCTGAGCTGATATTGTTTTGTTTTTTAGGAGCACCACAGCCTCTTTCCAAGCTATCGGAACCATGCCCGACCGAAAGCAGAGGTCTAACAGATGGCGTATGTGGGGTTCCAGAACTTTTATAGTTTCCCTCAGTATTTTCGCAGGCGCTAGGTCATTAGGGGAACCCAATTTGATTTTAGTTGCTATTTCGATTAGAATACCCTGAGGAGGAGTGCTAGAAGGATGTAAGTGACTCAGTTCCGTTATGCTTTATAGTGGCTTCTTCTATCTTTGATTTTTCCCACTATATCCGCAAATAACTGTGCCACATGATCACAGGATTCCACTGATCCCTTCGCAGGTGCGGCGGAGCTGGGCAGGGAGGAGACTTCCCTAAACACAGAAAACAGCTCCTTAACTGAATTATCACCTCCCTCGATTCTGTCCCTGTAATAGGAAGTACGGTATTTCCTTATCAGAGCATGAGAGCTTTTAAGCTTGATTTTATAGTCCCTCCTATCTACCATGGAAAAACCTTTCCTCCAGCATCTTCCAAGGCGTTTACACGCCGCCTTTTCCTTGATGAGCTCGGGCCCAAACCAAGGTGCAGATTTAGTTTGCCTCAAGGGTTTTTTATTGGTCCAAGGGGCTGTGATGTCTAGCGCCTGTGTAATGCGTCTATTGAGAGTGTCACACGCCGATTCAATCTCTAGACCCTCCGGGGGTCCACCCTGACCAAGAAAGTTGTTAAACTTGTCCTTGGAGAAACCTGCAAATCTCCTACGGTTGTTTTTATCATCCGCCTTGTCTACCCTCACCAGCTGTGCCTCTATCTTAAAAGAAATCTGAAAGTGATCCGACCAGACCACTCGTACTGGCGGATCAACAGCCATCAATTCCCAGTTGGAAAAAAATCAGATCTAATAAGTGGCCGTGACAGTGGGTGGGCAGTTCCAACTTAAGAGTCATTTGCATCGCTGCCAGCTCATTACGGATCTCTAGCGCCTCTGTGTTGGCGGGATCATCAAAATGGAAATTTAAGTCCCCCAAGAGTATCAATCTCTCATATCTTATAGCTGTTTGTATCAAACAGTCAATCAGACTCTCCATAAATCTAGTCCCTGAGCCCGGAAGCCTATAAACTAGGAACCCTTTTAGGACCTGTTTATCAAGACATGGATGGAGAAGAAACCAGCTGCACTCTCCCTGATGTCAGCTACCTCCAGTGTACATTGTATTTCAGACTTAAAGATTACAGCAAATCCACCTCCCCGCCCTGTGGGTCTGTCTATCCTATTGATGTCATATCCCAGTGGTAATGCATCTATAATGTCGGGAGCAGAGTCCTCATTCAGCCATGTTTCAGTTAAAAACAGAACGTCCAGCTGTCCATCTATTAATAAGTCATGTACTTCCATTTTGGGCTGGAAGGACAGAACTGCTGAGCTCAGGCCTCCAGGTGAGTACCGTCTGCCACACAGTACTCTCTCTTCTAGAGAGTAGGTATTTGCTTGTCTAACCTTTCAAGCCTGCCTCTGCTAGGTTGTATATTCCTTTGTCTGGTTTTGCGAGTGACAGGGCTGGGGGATTCCAAGAGACAGGCTGAGTCACCCAGTGGTGAATAGAGAGATGTGCACAATGCTGGATCCACCTCCTGTGGAGCGGCTGATGTCTCTGCCCTGCACACTGAAAGAAGAGAAGGAGTCCTGTAAACAAAGTAATCCAGGGCTGTACTTGCCTTCCACAATGCTGGCTCCACCTCCTGTGGGGCGTCTGATGTGCCTGCCATGCACTGTGAAAGGAAAGGAAAAATCTGGTAAATAGAGTGCTTCAGAACTGGTTTAGACTGGGCAAAGGCCCCTCTCCCCTCAGAGAACAAAGGATTTTGGGGTATAAACATTGGGACACTGATCCCATGAAATTAGATTACTTTTGGACTACAAGAAGAAACCTTACTGAGGAAAGGAACCTGAAGAAACTGAGGAGAGACTATTCCAAAGCTGAAGTGCTGCTTGGGGGATTGGTCTGCAGTGGTTGCCTTACTGCCAAAGGAAGGAGAAAGGAACTTTGTGTACTTTGCTTTCTACTTGTGAAGGATCTCCAAGGGCTTGGAAAAAAGCTTGCCTCCTGCTGAGGTCTCAGGGACAACACACTTCAACCACCAGCTCCCCAGAGTTCTTGTGGAAGTGCCTGCTTCTGTTTTGGGCCTTCTGAGGAGCTGGAAGCACGACTCAATGAGAAGAAGCGTGTCACAATCACTGTGCCTGCCGTCGCAACTCCGAAGGAGGGTGTCGCCACTGGAACTGTCGCACTGCACCGCATCAGAGAGAAGCGTCCAGCAAGAAGAGGAAGCTTGTCGCCGCCGCTGCTACTGCCGTCGCAACTCCGAAGAAGGTTCTCACCGCGTTAGCTGTCGCACTGCACCGCATTAGGAGAAGAATCTCACAAAGAGGTATCCAGACCCTTTTGACCAGTGACCTCTATTAAAATAAAAGAGCACCTTTTAAAGTGCATTGATGAGCCTGGATCTTCCTTCCTCCTGTGTTTCCCACATAGCTCTCAGGAATGCAGCAATGCACACATCTATCTGAGGGGCTCTTCTACCTCCACATGTTCCTCCTGCAAGCCCTACGGTTCCCCAAATGGTACAGACAGGCCCTCGAGCACTGTACCACTCACAGTCATGTGTTCATCCTAAGCACTTCACACATACACATATGTATGAATGAATGAAACATATTTGTTATAGCGCAAAACGGCTACTCAAATGATTGTCCCGGCGCTGCCACAAGCGGTAGAAGAGCTGTAGGAAGCTGCTAGGTTGAACATATACCTCCATGTGCTGTTGCCAAAGGCACATATATATAACAGCGTTCTGTGTATAAACATGAGCATAGAAGTCAATGCACTGTTGCTATGGGCCCACATACATAAGAGCATTATGTGCATGAACATGCACTCCGACCTGTATTTACTGCTGCCAGAGGCATGCATACATACTATTGCTCTTGTGTATCAGCATTTGCATTTACGGTGCTCAATCTATCCTGATGTAGATCAAAGGCATGCTAAGCACACAGTAACCAAATTTCATTTGAGTGAGCCAGTAGGCCCCACTCATGTGACACAGGTGAACTGACCTTCCATATTACTGATTACTCATTACATAACAGTATACTGCCACCCCTCAGCTTGTACTTATTAGCTCTTGGTAAGGGCGGTTGCCGTTCTCCACTATGAGGGCAGCACAATATGTTCCCCTTCCTATCTCACAAAACCACAATCCATGAGAAAGGCCTAGGTCATGGCCTGCATGCCTGATTTGTTTCAACACATTACCACAAATTGTTAACTATCCAGATGTCAATACTGGAGGGGCATTCAGTGCAGGTGTATACAGCTATTACCATAAAAGGGACTTTTTAACCCCAACACATGCTAACATGATGTAGGCCAAGAATGAGTTATTTACAGAGCATGAGCACTGTACCTGAGTGTGCATTATGTCTCACTATCGTGACATAGGTAACAGGGACTGTTCGCACAGCTTATCACTTTCTACAAAAAATTTATGCTTCCAACTATGCTCTTGAGCCACTTAACTCCTGGTAATGTGAGCACTTTATGTGCCTCTCCTGGTCTAACAAGACATCAATCCATGAGACAAACCTAGATCATGGCACGCTTTCATGATCTGTGTTCATTCATGACCAAAAATCATCACCAACGATCCAGATATTGGCGCAGCTGCGGCACTCAGAGCAGCGTTGCATGTCCATCACCATGTGTGCGACTATTTTGTCCCAACACCATTAAATATTTCATTAAAATAGACATTATAATCATTCACCTAAACAGACTTGACATAATAAATATATTGATTGTCATCTATATTCTAGATTCCATGCAAAGGGAAGGCACAAGTATCATATTTAAGCACAATATTAGATCTCGCATGCAACAATGAAGACAGTCTCATGCGTATCTATTTAAGGAGCAGCTGGGATCTATTTATCCAAACATGATTTGCTTCAAACTAGGACTAGTTTTAGTAGCAGTTCATAAAAAAGGCAATTAACATGGGAAATTCAATCAATCAATCAATCTTCAATCAATTAATAAATCATAGTTTCTAAAGTGCCAGCTACTCACCCAGAACAGGTCTCGAGGTGCTGGGGGGGAGGGGGGCAAAGGATCACTGGGTTCCATCGAAGAACCCGGTCTTGAGGTACTTTAGTAACTTAGGGAGCAGTGGAGTCTGCTGGAGGGAGAGAGGGAGGGTTTTCCATGCCTTGACCATGAGGAGGGAGAAGAAGTGCCCTCCTGATCTGCTTTTCTTGATCTGAGGTACCGTTGCGAGGCAGAGCTGGGCTGAGCATAGAGAGCGCTGGCGACGCGGAACACGAGGCAGTGTTTTAGGTTGGTGGGTCCGGTGTTGTGGAGGGCCTTATGTGCGTGGTTGAGAATTTTGTAGGTGATTCTATTCTCGATGGGGAGCAAGTGCAAGGACCGTAGGTGTTGTGAATGTGGCGCAGTAGGTTGTGGACTAGTCTGGTGGCAGCTTTCTGGACATTTTAGCGTTTGCGGGTGAGGTTCTTGTTGATCCCGGCATATAGTGAATTGCCATAGACCAGTCTGCTGCTGATTAGGGCATGTGTGACCATTTCCCTGTGATCGGGGGACCCACTTGAAGGTCTTACGGATAAGACAGCGGGTGTGGTAGCAGGAGGAGGTTATGGCTTTGACTTGTTAGTCTATTTTAAATTTAGAGTCCAGGATGATTCCAATGATACGTGGATGGTCTCTTGGAGCATGGGTCTCTGAGGGCGGGGGCCACCAGGTGTCGTTCCAGGCGTCAGGGGAGAGGCCAAGACGGATGAGGTCTCTCCCCTGTCAAGGAGGGCGCGGATGTCATCTATTGCTGCAAAGAGTGTGGTTTTGGTGCTGTGAGTCCTCCTGAAGCCTGATTGGAAGGAGTCAAGGGTGCTGTTTACTTCGATGAAGGCAACAAGTTGGCTGTTGATGGCCTTTTCCATGACTTTGGCCGGATAAGGGACTAGGGAGATTGGTCGGAAATTCATGAGGTTGGTGGGGTCCACTGAAGGTTTTTGCAGGAGAGGGTTGAAGCATGGGCGGATCTAGCGGATCTCGCGTACGCGAAATTGCGGATTTACGGATTCGCAATCCGCGAAGATACGCGAACTCTTGCGGATTTGTGGATTTTCCCGTTTTTTGTGTTGGCGCGCGTTCGCGCCGATTTTGGGACAAGTTCGCAATTGCGAACTTACTTTTCGGCTCGCAACGGCCGCGACTATGTTGTTTCTACGTCTGGTTTATCATCACAGGTTCACAGCACCCTCTGTTTCACCACTGCCACCCTCTGGGACACCCATGTCACCCTCTGGTACATCCTCACTGCCACCCATTAGGTTTATTTATCACTGTAGATTATGGTGGTTGAAAAAAGCAAGCACACCTGCCCTTCTTCAACTGCCATCAATTAATTTGTGGGTCATTAATGTGTCAGTAATTTTGAAACTTCCAGTCTGGCTGGCACCTGCTTCCTTCCTTATCTGTAATTTGCTTTTTGTTGCAGTGAAATTTTTTTTCACAGGACCTTTATGGTCTACTTGTAGCTATTCTATGAGCCTGCTGTTTGGGTCATAGCAGGGTCATAGAATAGTTGCAAACTCTGGAGGGGCCCCTCAGGAAGCACTACCTTGAATGTTACTAATGTTAAGTTTGAACTTTTGCACCTGCTCATTGCTTTCAGTTTAGCTAAAATCGTTTTTTCTGCAATTTCGCGCGTTTTTTGGGGCGCGAATCCGTGCGAGATCGATTTCGGAAGCCGCGAATGCGTGCGAATACAAAATTGTTTTTTTGCGACGTGTATGTTCGCGTGATCTTGCGCGTGTTCGCGAGGCGCTTCTAGCTATACGTTTGCCAAGTTACCCTATCGGTCGTACACGGGCGCGGCCATCTTGTTTGCGTGACGTAATTCCGTTTCCGGCCGCTATGTGTAATCTCGCAAAGTGTGCTGCTCGCTAGTACAATTTCGCACGTGCTCGCGAGGAAAATCTCGCGCGAACTTACCCACGCGGTCGTGAACGGGCGCGGCCATCTTGTTTCTCATTCATTGCTATGGTTCTGGGCATGCTTTCTCTATCCTCTCTCAATCTCTGCCATCCTTTGCTTGTTTGAAGTTTATTTGATCTAATTTTACTTATTATCTATCCCTCTATTTTTCTAGCTCTATATTTTTGTGTTTTCTGCTGCTTTTAGTTACTTTTAAACTACTTTTTTAAACTCTTTTCTTTTCTTCTTCACTATTCTATTTCTTGTTTATCATTTAACTGTATTTCTGCCCAGACCATGGTAAAGGGAGCCGGGAAGCACCCTGAGAAGGGGAAGGGTCCCGCACCCCGTGCCCGGCTCCCGTGCGGGCGTTTGAGGGGGGAGCAAGTGGTGCCGCGGGAGATCTTCAGCGCGGAGGAAGTGGCGGCACTCATCTTCCACGTCCAGCGCCGCCTCCCCAAGACGATCCTGGGAGGCGGCAAGATCGCGACTGGCTATGGCATCCGGGAGCGCCGCAAGCGGTGGGAGAAGGTGTGCCGGGCCATGTATAAGCTCTCTGGGGTCCGGCGCACATATAACCAGGCCACCCACCGCTGGACCGATGTCATGGACCGGGAACGGGACTTGCTGGACGCGCTCGGCGTAGAGGTCCCCGGGCTTGGTGAGTAGTAGTAGCTATTCATTTACTACTCTGTTTTATCCGGCTCTGTTATTTGCAAATCTTTGTTCTTTACCAAGAGCAATAATGCTGCCGATTACATTGAGGTAAATTATATTTCAAAATCTTCTATGCATTTCAGGTGCACTGCTCTCCTTCTCAGTAGCCTTGCTTGCTACTATGCTTCTTTGTTTTGTATGTTGTGTTCAGAAGCATTTCATTGGCCTGAGAAATTATGTATGAGTGTAGTGTAAAGATAAGAACTGCGTAATGCTAGACACTAAGGGTCATATTTTCAATTACCGGCGCATCCCTGCAAAGTAGCAGGGATGCGGCAGTAATTGTGTGCTATGCCACCACCACCCATTGGCCCAAAACGTCACAGAAGCCTTACGCATCTGTGCCGTAAAGGCAGCGCATTGCTGGAGTTGCGTGCCAACGATGGCGCAGCTCCAGCAATGCTCTGGGGTACCCTATCGCCCCAATGCTGCATCAAGCCGTACGTCGGCTTCAAGCGCGCAGGGTTTGAGTCATGCATCATTGTCCTAAAAGTGACTGATTGACATCTTGTAGATTTCCCTCAGCCACTTTTAGGATTCGTTCCTGCGCAGGTACGCCCTCCCTTGCGCCGGAACGCCCCCTGATGGCGCAGGGCTTTACAACGTGATGCATCGCCCATATGCCCATATGTGTTTTTTTTTTATATATACGCCGCACCAACACCATGGCGAGTCTTTTGTTCTGCCGCTGCGTCACAAAAGGCACGCAACAATGGAGGAAAATGAGCCGTAAGGGACTTCTAAATCAGCCCCAACAGACTGAAGTCCAGTCCTTCCTTTAGACACATGGCTATAAGAAGAAATAGTGGCGGTGGTGGGTGGATTGATAGTTTGAGTATTCACTGATCTGCAAGCAGGATGGACTTTGTCTGTCACTTCGCGTGCTGCGGACTGCTGCCTGCAGTGCCAGGCCTAGGCAAACCTCTTTAGTAGTCTGTTTATTGAGTTACATAGGAACTTTCTAAGTCAACGTTCCGCAAATCAGGCAATACGAATAACGTAGTATACCACATGAGATAGATCCCGTGGAATAGTTGTCTATCTATTTGCTATTTCTCCAAAATATTTTGTTATTGTTCTTTTGAAATGTTTGATTTGGTTGAAAAATCTCATCCATGTTTTCTGGTCTTTCTTTCTTTCATGTTGTACATCAGCTCCCCCCAAGGGCAAGAGGACACAGGAGGAGGGTGCTGAGGATGCAGGCCAGGATCGGGCAGGCGAGGGCTCCTTTGCTGGCCCCAGTAAGTTTACATTTTAATAAAGAGTACCTATTTTTTCCTAGCGTTCCTCATTCGATTTTTTCTAAATCGTCTTTGATCTTCTTGTAGACTGGATATAAATTCTTATCCTGCCTCGAATATGACTCCCTGTGGTATTACTAGACTATTCTTATTAGTCTGTCTATGTAGCTAACTAAGATTGGACATTTGGCAATTCCATTGGACTCCCATTCTATTCAGCAATAGCTCTATGCACTGTCTCCTTACTGACTAGATAGTGTGGCAGAGTCATTCAGCTCCCGAAGTCACCGATTATTGATCCCCAATGATCTCTAGATTATCGTACGCAGGACAAGAGAGTACGGAGTCACAGCACAGTCAAGAAGTGTCAGAGGCACTCATGCTTGCAAAAATTCCAAAACCTTTAGCTCATCCACTCTAGTCTGGAGGAACAAAAACCACAGAGTCTATTTAAGTTTAAAAGCTTTATTAAAAGTAAACACATTTATTAAAATCTACTTTGTCATAAAACTATTTAACTGAAAACGGAAAAGTGGTTAGTGCTGAGGATTAATTGGACACATTTCTTGTGGTCGAGCCGAGCTCTCACCTGGTTTGAACTTGATCCTGGTCGTGTTCTTAGGAGTCAAGCTTCTGTCTGTTAGGAGAAAAAGTGGTGCGTGTTAAAAATCAAAAGCAAGCATTCATCAGTTGTGCATAAAAGTGCAGCAAGACAACAGCCTTCCCTGGAAAAAGGGACATTTTTACTTTGGAGTAGACAGTCACAAATTATTACATTGTATTCATTTTTTTAACATTTCTCCTAGACCAAATATTATATAGTAGTGAGTGGTGTATTCTAACATTCTTAAATGTACTTTGTAGGTGTAACATCTGGTGACGGGGCCAGCGCGGAGGTGGCTGTGTTGGGCGAGGACTCGGAGGACTCTGGGGAGGAGGCGGTGCAAGAGCCGGCGGACGGTCCTGTGGGGGTTCAAACGGTGGTGGCCGAAACAGGTAAGCTATATATTCCTTACTTATTGAGATTGAAGACTGCATAGTGTGCTTTCTGCACGGGTGTATTACAAATCAACCAGGTAGTAGCCTCCTCGAAATGTACTTCGACTTAGCTGTGAAGTTTTTGGTGAGAAGAATCCCAATAAGTTCTTAGACGAACGTGATGGATGGGATGAACGAAAAGCGAAAGAAGGGTGTAAGTAAGTGGGACGCGAACTTGTATGATGGCTGGCAAAGAAGAACGATATGTGTTTGCTTGGCCCCCGAGGTGGCTGGGAAGGAAAGAATATGGTATGGTGCATGGCTGGGTCAATGATGAAGCAAGGATGGGTGGAAGGACAGCAGCCTGGGTGGGTGAAACAGAACTGTATGTGTGCGTATACTTTGACTGAATGGATGCCTGGAGCATGGTATTCTCTGACTCTTAGATAGCACATGTGTATCTAGAGAGAGTAGATGGTCGCCAGATGAACTAAGTGTTACCTTGAAGAGCATGTACCACCGCACCCGCACGTCCGTTCCAGTGCAGGGAAGGCAAGGAAAAGAAATTGTAAATGTGTCCAATACTACCATGAATAGTAGCAGTACTTTGTATTGCGTCTGCAATCACAGCATATATCTGGTTATTACGGTGGGCACTCCGTACCTCTCTTAATAACTTTAGTTTACTTGTAGTACGTCATTCATGTGTGGGTGTATCACTGTTCACTCAATATTAAGCAAAGCACCTAAAGTCATCCCATATGTCATCAAATACGTCCCATGTGAAGTGATAGATAATCAAATTAGTTAGCTTCTTCATTTTCCTTTTCTAGTACTCATTTGCACTGTAGGGTGAAAGGTAAATTAATTAAGCAGTAGCCCTTGTAACAGAGTATTCTCAGTGCCACCCGTAATAGAAAAGTAATAGCTTCACCACCTGCATGTACTGGACCGGTACAGTAACGCAAGTCTGTCTCACTCATCATGGTGTGCAACTTTTTTTCTCGGGTGCAAGTTCACTGTGCTGTCCATGTCATTCTGCCGGCTTGCATAAGATAACGTATCAATTTCCCTAAACAAGAGAGAAGAAGAAGAATAAGACTGGTGTACTGTCATAGTCGACTGTAATGGAAGTCCATAGTGGTCGTAGAATTTGTTCATTAAACTACCACTAATGGTAGAGCAAGGATGCAGAAGTGGGAGGTTACATAGATACTGTCCTCAATAGTTATGTACTGTGCTTTCAATTTGCTACTTGTACTGTGACCCAACTTTCGGCTCAATCACTTTGTGTTATTAATGCTAAGGAGCATTGGTTACAGACTATGTCTTTCTTTCTTCATATAGTTGCTCCTTCCAAATCAACAACACGGAGGGAGCAGGCTAGAATGGCCCGGCAACGGAAGCTGGAGGCCACTGTCGCCGAATATCGGCGGCTGGTGGCCCTGGAGGAGGAGGAGGACACGCAGTCGAGCGGGGCAACAACAACATCCTCGACTGGGACCACTGCATCCTCCTCCGTGACTAAGCCAGCGGGACCGAGCCGGGATAACAAAGACAACCGCCACCGCCAAGCAACAGAAATACCAGCTGCCCCCCACAGGAGCTGCAAGGAACGGCAACGCCGCCTACGAGTCCGAATGTCCAACCTGGAGCAGGAGGTCCTGAAGTATAAGAACTTGGTTAAGGGCCTCCGCTCCGAGCTTGCCACCCTCCGCAAGGAGTATGATGCCCATGCCGCAAAATGCACCAGCACCAGCACCCTCCAGTAGTGGAGTGTCCCTTGCCCTTTTTTTATAGACTTTTGGGGGGTGGGATTTGGGAGTTGGGATCGTTTTGGGACGTTTCAAAGACAATCGTTGGGGTTAGGGTGGGTGAGGGAGATTATTTTGTTAGGGCTACATAAATATATTTTTAAACTTTATCTGACCATACCTGTTTTTTACTGCTTTTCAGTCTGGTGGGTGGGGGGCGGGGGTGTAACAGTAACTTTGTTTTCCTGAACAGTCGTAGGACTTTAGTAGTACAACCGTCAATCTCTTGTCTACTCCGAAATAATACTCCATTATACTACCTCCCACCAAACGCTTATCTTACCTGTAATTTGTGTTAGAAATTAGGGCTAGGCCCAGGGCTGGCTCCACGTGAAATGGGGATTAACGTTGTCAATCCTGGGCGGGTGACATTTCCTCATTGCGGTGGTACTAGTGGTGTGACACAGTGGCAGTTGCATGCCTATGGAAAAAAAGAAAACGAAACCTTGTTTGTCCTTACTGTAGCATTACAACGGTTACGGTACGATCGAGAATATAGCAGGTGACAGACAGAACCGTGCCATAATGTAGCCTAACAAATGGTAAAGTATTTGCTTGCAAGTATAACTAGTACTTGCGTTGAATTTATTTGACATTGGCTACTACTACTAGAAGATATAGTACTGAAGCTGAGTAAGTCTAGAAGATATCCTCGTATTCCTTCACCAGCCTGTTGCTATGACCTTATCCTCCCCAGCAAGTGTGTGCATTATTGATGTCATTTTAGTCAGACATCAAGCAAAACAACACAGCCCGGGGAAGAGGGTTAGGGTTTGTAAAATGGATGGGAATGGGGATTTCTTTTTGGGTAGGTTTTGTTGAGAGAAGAAAAAAAAAGCAGAGCATGGACAAACAATAATTGAAGATAAAGACAATCTTTGGTTACAAACTAAAGCTAAGCACATGCAGTCACACTCATAGAATAAAACAATGGATACTGTATCTGTATTGCGTATGTTGTTGGAGTTGTCCTGTTGAATTTGGTAAGTAAGTTGCATGCAGCAAACAATTCCTCTTATTGGCGGCACTCCTCCATTCCAGCTGACGCTTCGTCCATCAATGTTGGTGACCACTGACAGAAGACACCCTGCCCACTGCCTGCCTGGCGGATGTTGACTGAAACCCGGCCTGTAATTATTGAACGGAAAACAGGAAGTGCTATTACAATACCACTGATAAATAAATAAAAGGTATGTACGCTGTGTGGTTCAAAAAGTGACACTTTGATTTCCCTAATAGACAGTACAATATTTTTGAAATTGCGTGCTCTGTCTGAGTCACCTTTTTAAGGATAAATAAGTATGGCCAAAATATTATAGCGGATCTTTCCCCTCAAGGTAGGAGTACTGTAAACTGTGTTTTAGAACAAAATTTGACCTTCCCAGCAATGCTCCCACCAAGACCCTTACTAAAGCCAGTCGCAAAAATGTAGAAAAACCCCAATCAGATCTCCAAAAACGATGCCTAGCAGAAAAATGGTTACAAAACGTACTTTGAAAGTAACAGTAGGCCCAAATACAGACCGTACATTGTATTCAAACCACTTGCAAGCAAGCAAAAGTATCCATAGCCAGCATCGCTCCAACAGTGCTCTACAACACCAGAACTGCGTTGCAATAGAACCCCCCGAAACACATGCAATCCTGCTGCTAGGGCTAACCCTAACGAACCCTAACTTACAAAAAGTGCCAAAACTGGTGTTTCCTTATGGATTTTGTCCAAAACACTTCTATCCGGTATTAGACCTTCCCAGGAATGCCCCAGGCAAGACCCGCCAACCCACCCGGAAAAAACCACCCGACAACACCCCCAAACAGCGAAAAAGCTAAATCTCATACTTACAATATCTCTCGGCCTTCGGTCCAAACGCGGCGCTCTGCAGCTAGGTCATCATCATCATCATCAATCATCATAACTCCTGTTTTCCACCACGGATTTCCTGAAAAGCAAATGCAATCAAGATTAGATTGTCGCAGCAGTGCTTCGACAGAGACCCTGGCCGCAACCCACCCACGAACAGCAGGAAGCCCCCAAAACGCTACATTGAGCAAGATGACAGAAGAAATAGCAAAAAAAAGGTTGTTCCTTAAGGATTTTGTCCAAAACAATTCTATCCGGTATTAGACCTTCCCAGGAATGCCCCAGGCAAGACCCGCCAACCCACCCGGAAAAAACCACCCGACAACACCCCCAAACAGCGAAAAAGCTAAATCTCATACTTACAATATCTCTCGGCCTTCGGTCCAAACGCGGCGCTGTGCAGCTAGGTCATCATCATCATCATCAATCATCATAACTCCTGTTTTCCACCACGGATTTCCTGAAAAGCAAATGCAATCAAGATTAGATTGTCGCAGCAGTGCTTCGACAGAGACCCCGGCCGCAACCCACCCACGAACAGCAGGAAGCCCCCCAAAACGCTACATTGAGCAAGATGACAGAAGAAATAGCAAAAAAAAGGCTGTTCCTTAAGGATTTTGTCCAAAACACTTCTATCCGGTATTTGACCTTCCCAGGAATGCCCCAGGCAAGACCCGCCAACCCACCCGGGAAAAACCACCCGACAACACCCCCAAACAGCGAAAAAGCTAAATCTCATACTTACAATATCTCTCGGCCTTCGGTCCAAACGCGGCGCTGTGCAGCTAGGTCATCATCATCATCATCAATCATAACTCCTGTTTTCCACCACGGATTTCCTGAAAAGCAAATGCAATCAAGATTAGATTGTCGCAGCAGTGCTTCGACAGAGACCCCGGCCGCAACCCACCCACGAACAGCAGGAAGCCCCCCAAAACGCTACATTGAGCAAGATGACAGAAGAAATAGCAAAAAAAAGGCTGTTCCTTAAGGATTTTGTCCAAAACACTTCTATCCGGTATTAGACCTTCCCAGGAATGCCCCAGGCAAGACCCGCCAACCCACCCGGAAAAAAACACCCGACAACACCCCCAAACAGCGAAAAAGCTAAATCTCATACTTACAATATCTCTCGGCCTTCGGTCCAATCGCGGCGCTGTGCAGCTAGGTCATCATCATCAATCATCATAACTCCTGTTTTCCACCACGGATTTCCTGAAAAGCAAATGCAATCAAGATTAGACTGTCGCAGCAGTGCTCCCAGACACCAAAAATCACCCACAAACACCCGGAACCCCGCCAAAGAGCACCCCAAAGGCAAGCAAGTCAGCAAAAACGGCAAGAAATTTCCACCTCATATTTGGTCCAAAACACTTTTGTCCATTATTAGAGCTTCACAGCAATGGGCCCAAATCCGTCAACTCACCCGCAAAGAAGTACAACACCCCCACAAGTGCTGAGTCTTTCTTCATTGGGCGTAATCCAGCACTCTGCTTTGAGGGAAATCGCAGTCTGGAGGAGGAGGATAGAGGAGCATGTTCTTCAGAACTTGTGAACCTGAGGAATGTAGACTGCGGCACCTTCAAATCAATAAGCAAACAAGTGAAGACAGTTCTGCTGATGGTCTTGTTTTTGGGATTAGGTGATTAAAGTTTGAATTAAATTAACTGTGCAAACCAAAGAAAGAGAGACAAACAGGAATAAAAGTGAATAAGGACGAAAAAGAAAGTTCTTGATTCATTGTCTCATTTTCAGGGCTCGGTGTCAGGGAATAAGAAGAAGATTTCGTCATCATACTCTGTGAATTCAGGCAGGATGAGGTCAGTGCCACCGAACAGAGAACAAATCCCCTCATCTACGTTGCCGTCCTCCTCGTCTTCATGCGGCGTGCTTTCTCGTACTTTGTAATCTGGTGGTATGAGGTGCTGATTCATCTTGATCATTGTCAGCCGCTCCACATTTTTGGGCGAGAGGCGGCTCCGTTTGGGAGTTACAATGCCACCAGCAGCACTGAAAACACGTTCAGAAGACACACTTGCGAGTGGGCAAGACAAATAGTTTATAGCCAGGTTGGAGAGCTGTGGCAACAATTGTTTTTTGCCATGCCAATACTGCAATGGCTCATCATTAAGAAAGACCTCTGTTGAGTCATTCATATAGTCCTGCACCATCGACTCAAGGTCATCAACGGTTCCTCCACTTTGCTTACTTTTTGCTGTGCCTTTGACATTTTTTCGAGAACCATACCCAAGCAAACTTAGCCAATCCTCTACAACAGCCACTGATACTGTTGTGTGTGGTGCAGATGATCCAGTTGCCTTTAACGGCTGAGAGGTCACTTGTGCCCCAGCCACAGGTGCAGAAGTGGATTCTTGTGACTGGGGATGGCCTGCTGATGCTGATGCTGATGTACTGTCTCCTCCTTCAATAACCTGCCGTTCTTTTTCAAACCTCTTGGCTGACAAGGCTAACCAATGTTTGTACTTTTGAACATCTGCATCAGCAAAAGGAAAGAATGCTTCACCTGCCAGTGCCTTTTTGTAGCGTGGATCCAGAATAGTAGCACAAATGTAATGCTGTTCTGACTTGATGTTTTTAAGACGTTCATCACCACGTAGGCGCTCTAATAATTTCTCAGACAAAATAAAATGGTCTTTTTTTTTTCATCTTTTTCAAACTCAGAAGACACCGCCATCAGTTGGTGCTCCAGCATGCACAACAATGGGATAGCTTTTCCCAAATTACAGTTCTCCTGGCTGACTGCACGCGTGAAGAACTCAAAAGGACGAAGCATGTCTGTCAGGCTTTTAACTATGTCCCATTGCGGCGCACCCAACCGCATGTCCTCCTTCTGAGATGTACCCTCTGTGAAGAAATAGTGATCGAGTACCGTATACTGCTCATACAGACGCTCAAGCATGTAGAAGGTTGAGTTCCAACGTGTTGCCACCTCCTGGATGAGTGCTTTCACTGGCATTTGAAGTTCAAGTAGCAGTATCCTCAGATGCTTCCGGGCCTTAAAAGAATGGCTGAAATGGTTGCACATTTTGCGGCAGGTGGCCATTACCTCGAACGCTGGACTGTGTTTATCACTCAAGAATTTTTGAACTACCAGGTTGATACAGTGCGCCAAACACGGCACTCTAAAATAGTCACCCTGAAACATGGCCTTAACTACATTGGCGCCATTATCCGTGGAAACATAACCAATCATGCGTTTTTGGGGGGATAGCATTTTCAAGACCTTTTTGTTAAACTCTTCCAAAAGGTTTTCTGCTGTGTGACTTTTCTCCAAGCCAAACATGGCTAGTGTTGCATGTTTCCGAGCAGCTTTAAAAACTTGGTCCGGGTCAACACCTGCGTTTAGCTTTGCTTTAACACCTGAAAAAGAGACCCAGTGTGCAGTGATGCACATGTAATCAGCGCCTGCGCCACTGGTCCACATGTCTGTTGTCAGATGTATTGTGTGAACAGCACTCTTCTGCAAAGCTGCCCCAATCGCCTCCAGCACATCTTCATGTAGTGCTGGAACCGCAACTCTGGCAAAATAGAACCGGCTAGGAACCTTCCATTTAGGGCAGAGCGTTGCCACTAATTCTAGAAAACCTACCGCTTCTACAAAAGAAAAAGGGAGAAGGTCCACAGCTAGCATTTTAGCCAGCTTAGTGTTATACAGACGCGTCAGTGGGTGGTTGCGTTCATATGGCACGTCTGAAGTAAGCATTGTTCTAATGTTGCCCTGGACCAAGCATTTACGGGCTGATAATGACTTCGTTGACCCAATTTTGCTCGCTGGTGAACTTTTGTGCGTTGGTGTCTCAGTCGCTCCAACACTCTTAGTGTGCCTCACATTGGGTGTGCTGCTGACAGGGGTACTGGGTGTAAGGGAAGTGTTTGACACGTCTTCTTCCTCCTCGTCATCATCAGATGAAACATCAACGTTTCCTTGAATTCGGCCTTTCTTGATCGCATCTAGGTGCGCAAACCATTTGACAGTGTGCTGTCTCCTAAGATGACCTCTCTGGCCTCCGGTGCCATAGTTGGTACCTGGCTTACCACGACTAACTGCTTGCTTACAAATGGTACAAATGGCAAACTTTGGATTTTTTGGACAAACAGTAAAGAAGTCCCAAACTGGGGACTTGAAGTGTCTGTGGGACATGGAGGAGGCGGCGCCGGCGATACTGGTGGTGGTGGTCATGAAGCTAATGCCAGATGAAGTGGAGGATCTGGATTGCCCAACTTTTGTACGTTTTGCACTTTCACCGCCACTAATTAAGGTCGAGGTTGACGGAGGTCTCTTCTTGCCAGAAAGAAATATGGAAGCGGGACGAGTTGGTGTACTACTTAACTCCAATGATTGTGGTGTTTCCACTGCCTCATCATCGACAACATCATCATCATCATCACGCTCAGCAGCTCTTCAGGCTAGGGTCAAAATATCTGTTTGCTGCATGCCCGCTGGGGCTGCAGTGACCTTTATGATGACTGGGTCGTCGTTGGCAGAGTCTTCATCAGCAGCAGTATGTCGCCACTTCTTGTTGAGCCTCATCACACTCCATAACTCTGAGACTTTGGACGAGCTTCCTTTTACGCTTAACTACCTTTGTCGGATCATGGTGTGCCTCACTCTCAGAGGGCTGTGGTGCTGGTTCCCAAGTTTGATCCGTATCATCAGAAGGAGGTGTGCTTGAAGAAGATGTAGACACCACCCTTGATCTCTTCCTTGCTAGGGGTGTGGAAGACAATGAAGGATCATCAGGAGGAGTGGCTTCCTCAAATGATACCTCGCCTTGATTGTCGATTTCCTGATGTGCCCCTACTTCGGGAGGAACAACTATTGTGGCCACTTGTGACCCTCCATGCACCTCTGCTTGCGCATCTCCTTGCGCTGCCTCTCCTTCCACATGTACTTGGGCTTGTACTTGCACATGTGATTGTTGTTGCGGCTGTGGTTGTTCAACACTCGTCAGATGAGCTACAACAACCTGTGTTGATTGAGGGACATTGCTGCTGCTTTCTTGCGATGAGCCAACATCACTGGTCGATGGTGATTGAAGAACTATACTGGCTGCCTCTGCAGCACTCAAGGGCTTGGACTTAAGTTGGAGTGGTGGTGGTGGTGGCACTGAGCCCAATGGAGCGGGGGTGCTGCTGCCAGCTTGGTCCCCAGCAGATCCCGCTGCAGGCATACTTTATTTTTTACTCCCAAAAAAAGGGGCGGGCGGCACACCAGTGTCCTTGGTAACTTGCTTCTTCTGCTCCTTACTGGCACCTTTCTTGCTAGAGGAGCTACGGGTTACTTTTTTTGGGGCCATCTTCTTCAGAGCAGGTCAGCAGGCAGCAGTTGCACGAGTTGCAGAGGGTTCTGTGTCCAGACGTGACGTCGCGTGACGTTATGCTGCACACACACACCGCTGCAGGACTTCTTCCTGGCACTGGTGGTTCTCTTGAGTCTTCTTGTGCACCTAAAAGCAATGGAAGACAGAGGAACATCAGTTCAGTTATACACCCCAAAAAATGGACAAAACACAGAAAAATGAGCACAATCCCATGCCATCCATGATGTTTACATTGAAGACACCCCACAGAAAGACTAGGGACATGCAAGTATGCAACACTCACTACCCCTGGGCATAATGGATGAAAAGTAGGCAAAATAAGTGCATGCCTCAGACACTGCCTCTCTTCAAAATGGCCCCTTACACCCCAAGCACATGTTGCCTGTACCAGCCAGCACTCAAGATGGCCACCACCACCACCCACATGGCCAGTCCACATCAACAGTACACCCCCAAAAAACAGAAAAACAGCCAGAAATCACCACAATCCAATGCCATCCATGATGTTTACATTAAAGAGAGTGAGACAGACCACACCACAGGCACACTCAGTCCATGCACCACCACCCCTGGGCAAAAGGCCACACCAGCAGCCCCCAAAAAACGACAAAAAACAATAAAATAAGCACAATCCCAGCCCATCCATGGCCTCAATTATGTTTACATTCAAGAAGACACCCCTCAGAAACACTAGGCCCATGCAACACTCACTACCCCTGGGCATAATGGATGAAAAGTAGGCAAAATAAGTGTAGGCCTCAGACACTGCCTCTCCTCAAAATGGCCCCTTACACCCCAAGCACATGTTGCCTGTACCAGCCAGCACTCAAGATGGCCACCACCACCACCCACATGGCAAGTCCACATCAACAGTACACCCCCAAAAAACAGAAAAACAGCCAGAAATCACCACAATCCAATGCCATCCATGATGTTTACATTAAAGAGAGTGAGACCAGACCACACCACATGCACACTCAGTCCATGCACCACCACCCCTGGGCAAAAGGCCACACCAGCAGCCCCAAAAAAACGACAAAAAACAATAAAATAAGCACAATCCCAGCCCATCCATGGCCTCAATTATGTTTAAATTCAAGAAGACACCCCACAGAAAGACTAGGTTCATGCAACACTCACCACCCCTGGGCAAAGGGCCCCACCAGCAGGCCCAAAAAAACGACAAAAAACAATCAAATCAGCACAATCCCAGCCCATCCATGGCCTCAATGGTGTTTAAATTCAAGAAGACACCCCTCAGAAACACTAGGCCCATGCAACACTCACTACCCCTGGGCATAAAGGATGAAAAGTAGGCAAAATAAGTGCAGGCCTCAGACACTGCCTCTCCTCAAAATGGCCCCTTACACCCCAAGCACATGTTGCCTGGACCAGCCAGCACTCAAGATGGCCACCACCACCACCCACATGGCCAGTCCACATCAACAGTACACCCCCAAAAAACAGAAAAACAGCCAGAAATCACCACAATCCAATGCCATCCATGATGTTTACATTAAAGAGAGTGAGACAGACCACACCACAGGCACACTCAGTCCATGCACCACCACCCCTGGGCAAAAGGCCACACCAGCAGACCCCAAAAAACGACAAAAAACAATAAAATAAGCACAATCCCAGCCCATCCATGGCCTCAATTATGTTTACATTCAAGAAGACACCCCTCAGAAACACTAGGCCCATGCAACACTCACTACCCCTGGGCATAATGGATGAAAAGTAGGCAAAATAAGTGCAGGCCTCAGACACTGCCTCTCCTCAAAATGGCCCCTTACACCCCAAGCACATGTTGCCTGTACCAGCCAGCACTCAAGATGGCCACCACCACCACCCACATGGCCAGTCCACATCAACAGTACACCCCCAAAAAACAGAAAAACAGCCAGAAATCACCACAATCCAATGCCATCCATGATGTTTACATTAAAGAGAGTGAGACCAGACCACACCACAGGCACACTCAGTCCATGCACCAGCACCCCTGGGCAAAAGGCCACACCAGCAGCCCCCAAAAAACGACAAAAAACTATAAAATAAGCACAATCCCAGCCCATCCATGGCCTCAATTATGTTTACATTCAAGAAGACACCCCTCAGAAACACTAGGCCCATGCAACACTCACTACCCCTGGGCATAATGGATGAAAAGTAGGCAAAATAAGTGCAGGCCTCAGACACTGCCTCTCCTCAAAATGGCCCCTTACACCCCAAGCACATGTTGCCTGTACCAGCCAGCACTCAAGATGGCCACCACCACCACCCACATGGCAAGTCCACATCAACAGTACACCCCCAAAAAACAGAAAAACAGCCAGAAATCACCACAATCCAATGCCATCCATGATGTTTACATTAAAGAGAGTGAGACCAGACCACACCACATGCACACTCAGTCCATGCACCACCACCCCTGGGCAAAAGGCCACACCAGCAGCCCCCAAAAAACGACAAAAAACAATAAAATAAGCACAATCCCAGCCCATCCATGGCCTCAATTATGTTTAAATTCAAGAAGACACCCCACAGAAAGACTAGGCCCATGCAACACTCACCACCCCTGGGCAAAAGGCCACACCAGCAGCCCCCAGAAAACGACAAAAAACAATCAAATCAGCACAATCCCAGCCCATCCATGGCCTCAATGGTGTTTAAATTCAAGAAGACACCCCTCAGAAACACTAGGCCCATGCAACACTCACTACCCCTGGGCATAAAGGATGAAAAGTAGGCAAAATAAGTGCAGGCCTCAGACACTGCCTCTCCTCAAAATGGCCCCTTACACCCCAAGCACATGTTGCCTGGACCAGCCAGCACTCAAGATGGCCACCACCACCACCCACATGGCAAGTCCACATCAACAGTACACCCCCAAAAAACAGAAAAACAGCCAGAAATCACCACAATCCAATGCCATCCATGATGTTTACATTAAAGAGAGTGAGACCAGACCACACCACATGCACACTCAGTCCATGCACCACCACCCCTGGGCAAAAGGCCACACCAGCAGCCCCCAAAAAACGACAAAAAACAATAAAATAAGCACAATCCCAGCCCATCCATGGCCTCAATTATGTTTAAATTCAAGAAGACACCCCACAGAAAGACTAGGCCCATGCAACACTCACCACCCCTGGGCAAAGGGCCCCACCAGCAGGCCCAAAAAAACGACAAAAAACAATCAAATCAGCACAATCCCAGCCCATCCATGGCCTCAATGGTGTTTAAATTCAAGAAGACACCCCTCAGAAACACTAGGCCCATGCAACACTCACTACCCCTGGGCATAAAGGATGAAAAGTAGGCAAAATAAGTGCAGGCCTCAGACACTGCCTCTCCTCAAAATGGCCCCTTACACCCCAAGCACATGTTGCCTGGACCAGCCAGCACTCAAGATGGCCACCACCACCACCCACATGGCCAGTCCACATCAACAGTACACCCCCAAAAAACAGAAAAACAGCCAGAAATCACCACAATCCAATGCCATCCATGATGTTTACATTAAAGAGAGTGAGACCACACCACAGGCACACTCAGTCCATGCACCACCACCCCTGGGCAAAAGGCCACACCAGCAGCCCCCAGAAAACGACAAAAAACAATAAAATAAGCACAATCCCAGCCCATCCATGGCCTCAATTATGTTTAAATTCAAGAAGACACCCCACAGAAAGACTAGGCCCATGCAACACTCACCACCCCTGGGCAAAGGGCCCCACCAGCAGGCCCAAAAAAACGACAAAAATCAGCACAATCCCAGCCCATCCATGGCCTCAATGGTGTTTAAATTCAACAAAACAGTTGTATCATGCACCCCTAACCAACCCTGGTCCTACTGGATACTGTGGCTACCCACAATATAATTTATTTAATGTTCTGAAAAAGTTCCAAAATTTTACTTGCAGCAACTGTAATGCCCCAAACAAACTTACTTGTGAAAGTTGATTTCTAATCCAAAAGTGATCCAAAGACAGTCAAAAAGGCCTCAAATCCAAATATCCAGCAGCACCCACAAAAAGTAATCCTTCCAGCTCCAGATCCAAATGAAAGTGACCAGGAGATGGACAAAGCACTGGGAGGAGCCTGCTGGACAGGAACAGGAAATTGGAGACTGTGGGGCACTTCCTTCCTCCCCCCCCCCCAAAAATGGACTCCTTGCAAAAAAAAAGGCCATGCAAATGTCCATCTGAGGAGTGATTCTGATAAAAATCATAATTTTCTGAAGGTTTATCCTGTTTGCTGGTGATTTTCTTGTGCAGAATTGCAAAAGCTCTATTTCGCGAGTGCGAGATTGTTCCTTTCCGCCGCAACTACGTGTTCGCAATTGCGAACTCTCGCGAGGTGTGCTGTGCAAGGTGGCAAGCCGCGATTACGTATTCGCGGGCGCCAAACTCCCGCGGGATCACGCAGCAAGATCCAAAATGGCGCGTCACTCGCAAAGAAAAACAACTCGGCAAACGCTAAATGACGGAAAGTGAACGCCGTGCACCACGCCGCGCGCCGCAACCAAGCAAAAAATCCGCCGCGAGCGGATTCACGGATTTTCGACAAATTCGCGAGAGTTCGCGGATTGCGAATTTGCCGAAAATCCGAAAAATCCGCGATCGGAGCGGATTTTACGCCCATGCTTAGGTTGGTCTCTGCATGTTTCCAGTCATCGGAGAAGGAGGCAGTCTTCAAGGAGCGGTTGATGATATGTTGAAGTTCGGAGGCGATGGTGCCTGCTGCTTTGCATTAGATATAAGGGGGGCAGGGGTCCGTGGGGGCTACTGAGTGAGTGGTCTTAATTATCCTCAGAGTGTCTTTGATGCTGAGGGCAGTCCAGCTGTCAATTGTCAGCTGCTTGCTGTTGGGAGCAGTGTGAGGGAGTTCCTTGTGGGGGTTTTTGTCGTCGAAGTTGTTGTAAATGGTCTTGATTTTTTGATGGAAGAAAGTGTTGAGTCTGTTGCAGGGGTCCTGGGAGGTAATGATGTCTGCGGACTCGCTGTTGGGTTGGGCGAACTCTTTGATGATGCAGAAGAGTTCCTCGATGTGGTGACAGTTGGGGGAGATTTTGTGCTGCAGTGCTTCCTTCCTCAAGAGTCTGATGAGCTTGAGTTGGGTTGCAGTAGCTCTTTTGAAGTTGTTGGGGTGAGTCAGGGTTTAGAGTTCCTCCACAGTTTTTGAGTCATCTTGCATCTAGAGTCTCAGAGTTCAGTGGAAAACCAGCTGGATTTCTTGGTGTGGGGCTTGGAGGCTTTCTTGAAGGGTCAAAGGTGTTGGCGCAGTCAGTGATCCAGTTGTGAAGAGTGTGGGTGGCAGTAATGGGGTCATCCTAGTTTCTGGTGGTAGGAGCGGAGCTGATGAGAGCAGCAGTGACCTGGTCATCAGAGATCTTGTTACAATTCCTGCATTGGAGCTGATGCAGGCGTCTGTGGGGGATGTTGGATTTGAAGGTGAAGTGGACACAGGGGTGGTCTGACCATCGAAGTTTGGAGGTGTGGCTGAAGGTGATGGAGTTCCCTACTGAGAAAACGGCATCCAGGATGTGTCCAGCGGAGTGCGTAGATTCGGGTATGATCAGGATGTGTCCGATGGTGTGGAGATTGTCCAGGAGGGAGGCAGAGTTGCGGTCCTGGAGGTTGTCGAGGTGGAAGTTGAGGTCTCCTAGCAGCATGAAATCAGTGGAGGTGATGGCATGCAGCATGATGATGTCAGTGATGGAGTCGGAGAAAGGAGCGCATGGTCTGAGTGTCCATAGATGAGGGTGCATTGGAGGGTGGAGGACGGAGTGGTATAGATCTTGAAAGGGAGGTGCTCCATCTGGTCTGAGGGACCGTTGGTATAGGTCAGTCAGAGATTAGCCTTGTGGGCGATGGCGATGCCTCCTCCGGGGAGGTTGGGCGATCCTTCAGGGTGAGCTTGTATCCTACCGGGATGGCGATCACAATGTCTGGGCTGGAGGCTGCATTTGTCCAGGTTTCCGTGAGGAAGGTAAAGTCTGGGGCAGTGCGGCTGAGGAGGTCCCAGAGTTCTGTGGCATGTCTGTTGATGGAGCGGACGTTGAGGAGGATGAATCTCATAGTTTGGGGTGTGATGGAGTTGTTGCTGGAGGGAGGTGGATGGTCCTGGGTCTCGGCGGAGGTCAAGAAAAGTCAGCAGTGAGGGCAGGTGAAGAGTCTGTGGTTGTCGAGTGGTCAGGAGGGGGTGCAGTTTAGGTTACTAGCCAGTGTTGAGTTCAGGGAGAGCTGAGGAGCTGTAGCGTTGCCAGGCCAGAGGGCCATGGGTCCTTGCACTGGTCGCAGTCGGGTCACGGATGGGCGCATATGGGTTTACCTTTCCCATGCCTTCAGGGAGCTAGTGGCGTGCCTGCTGCATGGCCACGCAGCAGCCATCATTAAATAGGGGGAGGGAGGGAGATGCAGCTGGGAGGCAGGGGGAGGGGCCATGGGGGCAACAGTGCAAGGGATAAAAGCAGGAAAAGACGGGTGGAGAAAACGGGCAGGGGGCACCAAACAAGGGCACAGGCACAAGGGTAGGGCAGAAAAAGGAAATACAAAGAAAATAAGAAGAAATACAGTGGAGGAGAAACAAAAGCAGGCAGGCAGGAAGAGATGCGAGGCAGAGTGGGTGCCGGCCTCGAACCCGGGTCGGCAGGGAGAAGGAGGTAGAGGCACTTCAGATGGGGTAGTATCGTGGCCGAGGTAAGGCAAGTTGCTCAAGGTAGGGATTCATCAAATCAGAGCAAGAAAGACTGCAAATGTATTAAGGAATACAGAAAAATGCTAGAAATTCAAAGCCATTTTTTCCATATGGCAAATGAAATATTTTACAGGCCACCAAGGTGCTCTAAGAAAAACTGATTGTAGGGGCACACAAGCTGAGCACTAAAACGTCAAACGAAGATACTTCAAGATGACTTACAGCATCTTTTTCACATAACGTGGTTACTGGGACCAATGTACAAAGGTACTTTGTGTTCCCAAAACCAGTAATTCACCAAAAAACAGAGTTTGAAACAGTAAAAAACATCTCAAAATCTCAGCATTTTTGACTTGTATTATGGTTTTTGTTACACTTTCTGAAATGCAAAAAGGAGTGAATGAAAAAAGATCCCACTTCCTACATCCCAGTGCTTTTTGACTATATGAAAGAGTTTGGTAGCTTCGATGGGGTAATCTATGTCAGAAATTGAGCATCTGTGGCTAGTCACCAAGGTATTAAACCCTAATATTGCTTTTTGTTCCAATGATTAGATACATATAAAATGAATTAGCAAGTGCACAGTTTCCAACAACGTGTGTTTGTAAACAAAGAGCTTAAACAGGGGTGTGTGCTACCCTCCATCCTTTTCAATTTACCGATTGGTGACGTGGAACCAGCAATGGAAAACCAAAAGCCCTGTTCACCAGCAATTCTATACTCTGAAGTACAAAGACAGCGCTATGTTGTTACACTATTTTGCAAATGACCTTCCGCATTCATTAAACAACTTCTGCAAAGACAACGGCCTAGAATTAAATCTCGAAAATACTAAAATTGTCATCTTCTCCCAGATCCGCACGAGGTATCCTTGGATATGGACATTAGGTCAGTTCACAATTTCAAGCACTGATTTTAACAAATATCTTGGCATCACATCTCAAAATTCAGGTTCAAGTAAACTGCAGATGGAAGCGCTCCAAAAAAGATCTCTTTTTTATTGGTAAAAGTGGAAAACATCCTTACATGCCCCTCTCTCCTAAAACTGCTGCTGGTCATAAATGCCACAAATCTGCCTTAATTTGTCTATGGCCTTGAAATATTCCCAGACCAATTTGGAGGGCGGCTGAATTTAATCCAATCAAGGTGACTCAGATCAATATTTAGACTGCCAAAATCTATTAGGAAAGCCCACATTCATAAGGATTTCTGCCTCACAAAAAATCCATTGGCACAGAGGGCAAACATATTAATGTTTTGATTTAAATTTTAAAAAATGGTAGAAGCTGGGAGCTTTAATTTAATTTTAATTTTTTATAGAGCGCTAACAATCATCCAGGGTAGGATATCATGGCGCTATGCTTGCTAATGTGCATGTAACGTGGGTGAGAGCCCAGTTAGATTTATTCAGGATGGGGGAAGAGGAAAGATTTTAGCTGTTTCCTAAATGCCAGGTGGCATTCTGTGAGTCGGAGGGCTGTAGGTAGTTCGTTCCATTTGGCAGCAGCGATATGGGAGAAAGCGCGCTCGCCCATCCTAGCTCTCTTTACCCAGCAGGTTTTTGCACGAGCCAAGAATTGAGAGCGGAGGTTCCGAGTGGGAGCATAAAACTGAATCCTATTTCTAAGGAAGAGGGGGCCAGTTTTGTGCAGTGCTCTATGAGTAATGCACATCATTTTAAAAGATGCTCTTTGCTTCATTGGTAGCCAATGGAGGTAACGCAAACAGCTCTTGGCCGAGTCGTATTTCCTTTTCATGCAAATGGCCTTGGCTGCTGCGTTCTGCACCAATTGGAGCTTGGTGAAAAGATACTCGGCCATGCCTACAAACAGAGAGTTTCCGTAGTCCAGCCTACTCATCAAGAGTGACTGGACCAGGATCTTTCTACACTCCATTAGAATCCAGGGGAAGACTCTCTTAAGCATTTTTAGGATTGCGAAGCCTTTTCCGCATATGGCAGCTACATGAGTCTTCATGGATAGGGCAGTATCTATGGTTATTCCAAGGTTCCTTGCTGTTTGTGACGGGGCAGGTGGGGTGCCCAGCGCTTTTGGCCACCAGTTGTCATTCCACAGCTGGGTGTGACTTCCGAACAGAAGTATCTCGGATTTATCTGCATTGAGTTTTAGACAATGCTGGTGCATCCCTTCAGCCAGTTCAGCAAGACAGTTAAGTAGCCTTTCTTTGGGGTTGTTTTTTTCATCCAGGATGACAGTGAGTTGGGTGTCGTCGGCATAGGAACAGATTTCCACACCCCACTTTCTGCCTATTCCCGCCAGGGATGAAACAAAAATATTAAATAAAGTTGGGCTTAGTGAGGCCCCCTGTGGGACCCCGTATTTGATATTCCGGCATGGGGACGAGAACTTACCCATGCGCACTGATTGTGATCTGTCCGGTAGGAAGGACCGCAGCCAGCCCAGTGCTTTGTCCCTGATATCTTTAGATGCTAGGGTTTCCAGAAGCAGGTGGTGGGGGACGGTGTCGAAAGCCACCGAGAGATCCAACAATATTAGGGCAACTGTCTTTCCCTGATCTACGTGCATCCTGATGTGATCCAGCACTGCTAGGAGAGTTGTTTCCGTGCTGTTATTGGCCCTGAAACCCGTTTGTGTGATGTCCAGCAGATTGTTTGCCTCGAGAAAGCTGGCCAGTTGTCTGTTGACCAGTTTCTCTAGGACTTTCGACAGGTAGGGAAGTTGGGATATGGGTCTATAGTTGGCCGGATTGTTAATATCTAAACCTGCTTTTTTTATAAGGGGAGTGACTGTGGCGATCTTCCAGCTGGATGGGAACTCTGCAGCATCTAACGAATGATTTAATACCTGAGTCACTGCAGGACAGATCAGGGGAATGAGCTGCCGGAAAATATGATGAGGGCAGGGGTCCAAGGGGGAGCCAGATTTGATTTCGAGCATTGCATTGCCTACTTCCTCTTCGGAGTATGGGCCAAAGCTAGTGCAGCAGGCTTGGGGGCAGGAGGACTCGTGATCCATCAGGCTGCCTGTTTTGGGTTTAGAGAAGGATGAATAGATCTTGTCTATTTTTTCGCAAAAGAAGTTATTCATTTTGTCGCAGCCTGTTTGAGAGGGAGTCAGGTTGGACGAGAGATTGGCAGGACTGCAGAGCTCTTTTACAATTTTAAAAAGCTCTTTTGAGGAGTTCTTGTTCTCTAAGATTCTGCTGGAAAAGTAATCTTTTTTTGCCTTCCTGATGGCTTTAGTATATTGTGACAGTTCTTTTTTGTAAACAGCCCTCGTCTCCTGAGTTCTTGTTAACCTCCATTTGTGTTCGAGCATTGTGCATTTCCTATTTTGTGCCTTCAGTTCTTGCCCGTACCAGTTTTCGGACACGGTGCGCCTGGGGTTGGCATCGCGACGGAGCTGTGAGCAGTGCTCCAGGGCTGAAGCGATGTGGCTCTGAAGTCTGTCTGTTGCTTCGTCAACACCTGACTCGCCTCTAGAAGGATGGACAAAGTGTTTCCGAAAGGTTTCAACTTTGAAGTTGGCAAAACTTCTCCTATGGGTTGTTATTTGGTTGGAGGACCTAGGGTTTTTTGTGGGTAGGTGAAAGTTAAACTCGACCAAAGAGTGGTCCGTCCACAATAATGGTTTAATAGCAGAAATAGAGATTGAGTTGATATTAGAGAACAGCAGGTCAAGGGTGTGTCCTGCCCTGTGCGTTGGCTGATTAATTTTCTGGTACAGCTGCAGGATCTCCATATTCTCGGTCAGTTGTCTGGTGAGGGGGTTGTTACTGTCGTCATAGTGGATGGTAAAGTCCCCTATGAGCAGTATATTTTTGTTCTGAAGGCATATTGGCATAGCTTGTGATAGGAGTTGGGCGTTAAAATCAGAGGTGCAGCCAGGAGGATTATAGATAATGGCACCGCCGAGTAAGATGGTGGTGTTGATGGATACTGAAAATGCCATAGCTTCATGGCTACTGGCTTGAGTAATTACCTCCTGTCTGCAAGTGAGGGAGTCTTTAAACAATAAAGCTACCCCACCTCCCTTCTTTTTCTCCCTATTCAGGTTGAGTATTTTATAGTTATCAGGGAGGGCCGTAGCGATGTCCGGGGTACTGTGGTTGTCCAGCCATGTCTCTGTGATGAAGGCTAGGTCTGGTTGGTCGTTTTCGAGAATGTCCCAGATTTTGATGGCATGTTTGGGGAGGGACCTTACATTTAGCAGAATACATTTTAAGACCAAGTTGGGGGTAGTGAGATTAATAGGGCAGTGCCAGGGGTCACTCAGCCAGTGGCAATTCCGACAACTAACTGGTCCCATGGTGTTCAAAGGGCCCAGTTGTGCACACGAGGCATAGTGCGATGTGCCAGTGGTGTTTAGTTGCCTTAGTTCGCTGCCTGAGTATGTAGTGACGCCATTCCTCCATGGTTGTGGATGACTAGAGGAAGGGCCAGGGGTTATGGCCCCGTGTCCCGGACTGTCGCGGACGGGTGCAGATGGGCTTGCCTTTGGCGCGCCTTCGGCGCGCTGACGGCGCGCCCGCTGCGCCCGTCCGCTGCGCTTCCGGTGCAGTGGCTCCATTTTATAACGGCAAGGGCGGGAGGGTGGGAGGGGCCGAGCACTTGTCTGCTCGCCCTTCTCGTGCCCTCACCTAAGATGGCGGGGGCCCCAGCAGCGTTTACTCGGTTGTGGAGGGGGAGAACAGGGGGCCCTTCGAGTCACCGGCACACCAATGGTTTTGAGAGGCGGCGGCGGGTAAAACACGGTAATTTAGGACACAATATATTTTGAAAACTATTAAAATCAGTTAACAAAATGTTAAAAATGATAAGAGCACAATTTATATACAATTTTAAAAGCGCTAGCAGGTACAGCGTTTTTGTTTAAAAGAGGTCTCGGCTTTCCGCCTCAGGACGATTCTTACCACACTCCTACACACACTAGCAGTCAGAGGGGGAGTGTAAGTGAGGCTTTTGTAATGGCGAGGGCGGGAAGGTGGGAGGGGCCGAGCACTCGTCTGCTCGCCCTTCTCGTGCCCTCACCTAAGATGGCGGGGGCCCCAGCAGCGTTTACTCGGCTGTGGAGGGGGAGAACAGGGGGCGCTTCGAGTCACCGGCACACCAATGGTTTTGAGAGGCGGCGGCGGGTAAAACACGGTAATTTAGGACACAATATATTTTGAAAACTATTAAAATCAGTTAACAAAATGTTAAAAATGATAAGAGCACAATTGATATACAATTTTAAAAGCGCTAGCAGGTACAGCGTTTTTGTTTAAAAGAGGTCCCGGCTTTCCGCCTCAGGACAATTCTTACCACACTCCTACACACACTAGCAGTCAGAGGGGGAGTGTAAGTGAGGCTTTTGTAATGGCGAGGGCGGGAGGGTGGGAGGGGCCGAGCACTCGTCTGCTTGCCCTTCTCGTGCCCTCACCTAAGATGGCGGGGGCCCCAGCAGCGTTTACTCGGCTGTGGAGGGAGAGAACAGGGGGCGCTTCGAGTCACCGGTACACCAATGGTTTTGAGAGGCGGCGGCGGGTAAAACACGGTAATTTAGGACACAATATATTTTGAAAACTATTAAAATCAGTTAACAAAATGTTAAAAATGATAAGAGCACAATTGATATACAATTTTAAAAGCGCTAGCAGGTACAGCGTTTTTGTTTAAAAGAGGTCCCGGCTTTCCGCCTCAGGACGATTCTTACCACACTCCTACACACACTAGCTTTAAGTTTCATATTGGGAAAGATCTGGCCAATGTATCTTTTTTGCCTTGGTAAACTACCATTGAGAAGTTGTCCTTGAGGCTTATTGCTGACATCAAATCAGCAGTGAAAAGCTGAAAGCCCTGTTCACCTAGACTCAACTATCAACAACTCTACACTCTAGAGTACACAGATGACACTATGGCCCTAATTTGGATGTAGGGTGAACTTGAATCCGTCAGACACCATTTCGATGTGGGAACTCACCGACCGTAGGTCGGCGGGTCCGAACACACTATTAAGATGCGATCGCACATGATGCGTTGCATACTCCCATTTCCCTACAGGAGCTTGTTCTGCCAGCAGTTTATGCCTGCAGCAGAAGCTCCCATAGAGAAATAAGAGTTAGTGTAAATCCCTGCACGGTGCCTGCCACATGCTGGTGGGATTTACAGGGGGGTACCTGGCCCCCAACTGGATGCAGCAGTGAGAAGGGGGCCCTGCTAAGTGCCCCCACAACTGTTTACGATATCCTTTCCATGTCGTAAAGCCCTACATGGAAAGTCTTTCTGAGACCGTCATCATAATACCAATGGCAGAAATGCCATTGTAGGGATTATGTTGCAGTTTCTGGCTGGTTGATGGCTTCTTGAGCCTGCCAGAAGCTAGTCAGAATGACCGGCCAATTTGAGTTCCGACAGCTTACATTTTAATTAGGTATTCGGTAGTCAAACCAGGGATGTCAGTCGGAAAGTTTCTAACCTATGGTTGGAGGCTTTCTGACTGGCATACTAATGAGGCCCTAAGTTGTTTAACTATTTGGCCACTTCCCTTCCACATTCATTAAACAACCTGGCTATTTACTGCAAAGACTGCTACCTAGAAATAAATCTTGAAAAATCTAAAATTGTCATACTGAGGTTCTGCAAGAGGCATCCTTGGCTATGGAAAGTTAGGTATTTACAGTTTCTAGCACAACATTTTACATATACGTTGGCATCAAATTTCAAGCATCAGGTGCAGGTAAATTCCATATGCTCAAAGGGATCTCCTTTGCATTGAATAAAGTGAAAAACACCCTTGTTGGCCCCTCTCTCTTGCCACTACTGCGAATCATAAATGTCAAATATCTGTCTTCATTAGTCTTTGGCCTTTAAGTGTTCCCTGAAAAATCTGGAGGATGGTTAAATCTAATTGGACCAAGGGTATTCAGATCAATAAGTAGACTGCCAAACTTGGGGGGGTGTTCAAGATGGCAGTTGGGACAGACGTCTAACTGTGAGCTCTGACCCACCACAGTAATTTATCTGCCTATATCTCCCTCACAGATCACAGACATGGTTTGGGGGTACCTGCGCCCCTTCAAAGGGACCTGTGATTGTGTATCCTGGCATTGTTTGGTTGCCAGCTTCCAAAAGAGAAGCTACAGCATGCCCCACCAGGTATGCCTCCCAGACTGAGAATAGGGCATCAATGACTGGAATACAGGACTGTGGCATAGCCGTGTGCTGCTGAAGTGCCGGAGGTGGGGGTGCCCCAGTGAACTACAGCGGGGATGCTACTGCAGTAGACAGACACTGCCAGGTGGATTTGGCTGCATTTAGAGGTGTGGAGCATCTAATGCATCATGCCCAGTGGAACCTAGGTAGGAGTCCCACACGTTCTACACGATTGTCCAGCTGGAGGAAATAGATGTCCACGGTGCAATTGGTGTACCCCCCTCATTTTAGAAGGATCAACTGAAGCAGCATGCAATAAACTACCTGACTGTGATAGGGAATGCACATACAGAAATTTTGACAGGGGAAGGCCACGTCACCAGCAACACATTACTTGAGGTAGGACTTGATCTCCTCCAGGCACTATACTCCCACACATTACCTGTGCAAGCAACACTCTCCTTTTATGTCCTGGAAGGCTGGGGTATATCCTCACTGACCTACGCTATGTGCGATGGCCCCTTTCACGTTGCCCATTATTATTCACTCGCTCTGCCCTGATGGGGTGTGAATGCTTCCCCATGTGACTATTTTGGGGAGAATGGACCCTTGCTGTTCTGCTGGCCACAGTAGAATGAGCATAAACCTCTGACCAGGACACCTGCAGGTGCTGGACCCATAGGTAGCACACCTGGATCTGTTATCCTGCTGCCTCTTCCACTGTATGTCCTCCGCTTCTGTGGATAGCACCCCATCACTAGAGCTGCATTGTGAGGGGAGGAACTCTCCCTGGTGCCTGCCATGCTGCCTTGCAGCCTCCATGTGAACCTTGCCTCTGGCCTTACTCTGGGGCCCTCCCTTATGGTTCCACAGTAATACTGCCAATCCCATCTCTTCATATAGTGGCTAAAGTAAAGACAGGGAAAGGAAGAGACGGTGTCCACATGCACATATCTGCTGGCTAATTACAAACTGCAGTGGAACTCCTCTTGCAAAACCACACGTAAAAAGTTTTCAAAACTCTTGTCAGCAGTCAATAGCTCATACTCCACATTGGATCCTAAACTGACTCATTCATGATTGACAATGTATTTTTGAGAGAGGATCATAAGACATTCAAAAACTGGGTGCAGGATACAGAAAAAGAAATGGCGCTGATTCACCCTTCTGTCACATAGTAGCAATGACAGATTGAGATATTGAAGTGGCAATCTTGAGAGCCATAAGGAATGTCTAAGAAGGCCGCTCATGGAGGAATATCATCAGGGTGGTAGGCCTGCCTAAGGAGGGGAAGGCCTGAGTATTGACTTTTAGATGGAGCAGTGGCTGATGGAGGAGATGCTGGGAAGAACGTCTTTCAAGTTATTTTATGTTGAGAGTACCCACTGGGTACCTGGTTATCCCCTTGCACCAGGAGCACTACCAAGAACAATGGTGGTAAGGCTCTTCAATTTCAGAGATCGGGATAACATACTGAAATTAGCTTGTGTCAAGGGTCTCTGGTGTGTTAATAACAGCACTGTTACCATTATTCCGGATTACACCGTAGATGTACACAGACAACAGGATGCATTTCTAGATGTGAAACAGAATATTCATGCCCTGGGGGTCAAATATTCCCTCTTATTCCTGGTAAAGTTGCAAGTCATTTCTTGCACCTGGACTGTGTTCTACACAATGCCCCAAGGCACTCAGTCATGGTTGGAAACTGGAGAGGATCACCATGCTCACCCCAATTGGTAGGTGGCAGTGAATGGTAAACTCAGCAATGCCTCCATAGCTCTGCCCGGAATACTGAATGGATCTGTGTCAGAGAGAGGGTGCAGTGGCGGTGGGGAGAACTGTCCGCACTATCTGACCAGAAGAACCTTGATTTTGATAGAAATAATGGAGCTCTTCAGGACGACACACCGGTGGTTGTACACCCAAAGCAGCTGTAGGATGGTACACAAGTCACTCCAATTACTGTGGACCTGTTTGGGTCCATTTGAGTATTGGTTAAGTTTGTCCCTTTTCTCTTTTTATATTTTTTCATTGGGATCAGCAGAGGCAGTAGGTGAGAAAGAGGGAAGTTTGCAACAACCAGTCCGCTGCAAGGGTAGCTTTCTACATTACTAGGTAGATGGGGACCTGGGTAGTGGGACTTGTTAGCGACAGCCTTGGATCTCCCCCATCACCGGATAGACTTTGTGTTAGTTGCTGGTTTATTAATGACAGTAAGGCTGGGCTGTGGGGTTTGTTGTGGTTTGTTAACTCTGCTTTATTATTATTTGCTTTTTTTGAATTGCTGTTCCACCTAAAACTAAGAAATTGGCAGAGGCTGAGTGATATAAGTTTCATCTTGGCAAAGAGATGGCCAATTAGTCTCCTTTGCCTAGACATACTGTGATAGAGAAGTTGTTAATGGAACTTTAAATGGTTTCACCATGGTCCTTGAACATTTCTTATGTATGGATGCTTTAGACACCTTCTGGGAGAATTGTCAAATATCAATTGATGAATGCTGACCAGCACATTTTACTGGCAAAGATTCTTGATCAATAGGTAGTATCTATTTATGTATTTGTACAAAAGCCTGCAGGCTAAGACATTAGCTCTGTGTAGACTAACTGTCCCTGTGGGCTGACTGCTGTTATTTAAGCACAGGTATGCTATGGCAAACTATTTGCACAAAGCTAGGAGTCTAAGACATAAGATCTGTGTGGACTAATTATCCCTATGAAATGAACATTATGAGCTGCTGTTATTTAAATGTGTTCTAACTCTATGTGCTCTAGGCATATATATGTGTGTATGTATGTATGTGTGTGTGTATGTATGCTCAGAAATCTCATTTTATAGCAAAGAAACATTCGCTCAGTGTTCAGCAAAGACTCCAGCCTTGATATGCTAGAGTGAGTCCCTGGTCCTTAAGAGGTTCCTCTCCAGGTCCTGGCACCTTGGCTGGCAATAGGGCGCACTCCTAAGAAGTAAGCAGAGGAACCCTTACGTTTTAAGCTGTTTGCAACTGCGAGCAGACCCATTTGTGCCATGATCTTGGAGCTCATGATGATCCCCAGCGCAAAGCTCCAGCAAACCTGACTCTTCGTACAACAGCAGCCAGAGATGCCTGGCTCTGCAATATCTGCTCTTTGTGCTATAGATTCAGCAGCTTGAGCTGACTGCCAACATGCAGCTCCACAATGACCACAATGACTGTCTCTGACACACAACAGGAACTGCAAGCTACAGCGATGGCCATGCCCATCCTCTGGCCTGCTCTTTATGCTTTTATGCTTTTAGGTGCTATATTTACCTACATCTTTGAAAATACATATCCATTGCCCACTGTGGATTTTACTGACCTGCGGCATGCACATCTCAGCATCTAGTGGGATTTGATTCATTAGAGTATACTCTCAAATTTATAACATGGCTAACGCACCATCACAATGACAAGGTCACTCAGTACAATATTGGGAATCAGGGTAGCGCTCCATTTTATTCAGATTGGTCTGGTGCTTCCAGGCCTGAAAATGCCTGGTGCCCATTATTCCAGTTTTACTAGCTGTGAGCTTGCACTAAGATAATACTAGTAAGGAGGTGGAGAGGAGGAAGGGGGTCTGGTACAGCTACAGCCCATCACCTGCCAAATGTGTGGGAACTTGACACAGGGAAGAACATTCTCCACAAGCACTGCATTATAGTCCAGTCTGCCCTCACATTGTCATTCTCCTGAAAACCACTAGAATACCACCTAACAATACAGAGCACAGCACAGCAGAAGCCAGGATGGAGTGAAATAGCACCCTGGCAGGGTGAGATGCACAGGCCCAGGGCTGAGAGCATCCCTCCTATGCCTTTCACTGCCAAATGGATGGAGGTGCACTAACTTTCTCCAAGGTTGGCATGCCCCTGAGTAGCAAACCATCACTGCCCCTTCACTTTCATTTACCACTAGCTGGAATTGAAAAAAAAACATTCACAATTTCACTCAGAAAAATACCTAGTTCTCCACCGTTATACTCCATTCCGCTCTGTGTGGCCCATGTGACTGCACAGGAGATGTAAGGGGTTCACCTCATTCTTTTACACCCATTATTGTTGGTCTTAAAGAGGGAGCGGTTACACGCCAAAAGCGATTACTACAGGTGCTTTACAACCAGCCATTTTGTAATTGGTGCAGAGATTTCAGTAAAGTAGACACAGGTGACACAACAATGTCAGTGTTGTTTGTTCTCTTTGGGTTCCTGTGGGGACTGTATTCTCTTTCTCCTAGTCCTCTTTTCCTCCCGTCCTGTTGGTGCCTCTCCTGTACTTGAAGAGTATTAATGAGATGGTGAAATATAGGGGGATTTGAAATTAAAAAAAAAAAATGTTCCCAGGTAGATCTGTTGCTTTACATGAGAAGAAGCAGGCAGTTTTAGAAACCAAGGGGCATATTACGAGCACCGTTGCATCACTCTTGCTCCACAATATGTGGAGCAACAGCAACACGACTCAGAATTGAGATTTATAAAGCCATGCAAGGCACCTTGCATGATCCTCATAGGCTTCATAAATCTTGAGTAAAGAAACGCAATGCAGCGCAAATCACTGCATTGAATAACTTTCGGCCAATTAGGCTATCCATGTGTGTTGCATGGGTGTTCCTTAGCAACGTGCATGGGTTATAACACCCCTTCCAGCAGAAAAACAATCCTGCATTCAAGGCAGGCACTCTTGCATCATTGTGAAAGGGTGTCTGCCTTGGTGTAAGGCAAAATTACACCAGCACAGGGTAAAAGGGAGGAATACACTGTATAATTTTAAATACAACATATTCCTGGCATTTTCCTATCATGCAGTGCAGCACAGCACAGCACAGTAAGGTGATTTGCTGTTCTGCCTGATAATCTTGTAAAAACATATGCCCCCATGTAGTTTGTCTGTGCTCTGGGCATGGACTGGGGTGAGATAAACCAGGTCATCAGTGGTTAAGAGCAGGCTGATCTGTGTCCAGTGGAATCACAACAGATGGTGTGCATGTGTGAGGATGAAGGAAGTGTCAAATTATATTCCACTTGTAATTGATAAGACACCTTGGGGTAAACAAATGGAGGCATTATAGAACATCTTTCAACATGGATGAATTGCATTTCTGTACCCAGGAACACAGTCTAGCTTGCACAGTCAGAGTTATCCTTGTAGTTGTAACATACCCTATGCTTTAATGGTATTAATTGTAGACCTGCAGCAGTTAACACTTTGAAAACATGCTTCAAGTAGCACAAGAGAGCAACTTAATTCACCAGGTCACATCCATAAAATTGAGAGCTGCTTGAGTGGGGCAGTGAGTTCACAAAAACTTCAGGCTGTTAGGTTTGTGGTTGTCTGTTCCCTTTGAACCGACATGATGGCTGAAGGGCAAGGAGCTTCGGCCGGGAGATCCCTGTCTAGGGATTGCCTTTTGGCATAAATCCCGGGGAACAAATCCCTTTTGGACCACCTACATCCCCAGGGATCTGTGTACTATGTTCCTGTGATTTTCCAACCCCAATCGAATTTGAGATCCGCTATAGCACCTACCAAGTAACCAGGAAAGTCTGCCACTAATGGAGCTCAAGCAACTTGGCCAATGCACGGCTGAGCTGCCTATGTTGGTGAGAGGAGATGGGCTGGGGTTCACCCCTCCGGCCATCACCTACCTTCCGGGCATGGCCCTGGTTGCTCGGCATCCCGCTACAACTTCCTCTTCCCACACATTCCAGGCCTGCTGCCAGGGCACCAGAGTCACTTTCCCCAGACAAAACAGGAAGTGAATGCCGCAACGCTGCTGCCCTTGTGTCCCTGAGCATTTTCCTGGACAAACTGAGTGAGAGCTGAGATTTCCTGTTTTCCACCCTCCGGACCCCGTGGCTCCCTCACGCATCCAGTCCGTCTCCCGGAGGTTGGTTTCCTCACAGATTTTTTGATGAATCTGTAATTCCTCCATTTTGTGCTGGAGGTATATGGTGACTGGGACCTGGATTCTCCATCTTGACGGTGTTAACTTCATACAAAGATCACCGCATGCAGGCAGTCTATGTCTTGGGGTCACCAGCCTGTCTTTTGCATCCAGTTGACCCCCCCTTCGGAACGCTTTCTCCCTTTTAGCAATGATGGTCACTGCAAGACATCCTTTCCTCACCCTACTTCTGGCCCTATCTACAGCCCAGGTACTCCGGTGTAGAGAGCGAGTCCAGCCCCGGATGCTGCGTACTCCGTGACCCCCCACCGGACTGTGGGCTAGTTGACTTTGACTTTAGAGGGTCCCCTGGTGTATAACCTTCTCCATTGCCGGTATGCCTGACTGGGACTGATTTCCAGCTTCTGGCTCAATTCCCCTCCCCTACCACCCTCTATGCTCCATGAGACTTGTTTTTGTATTATTTGTTCTCTTGTAACCAATATAATAAGTACAACTGTTTTCTTACTCCACATCCATGTAAAGTGGTCTGATACCTCTGGGTCTAGTTAGAACTATATACAACTCCTCAAATAAATAAATACATGTTCACTCTATGAGGCTGACATGGTTGTACTCTCTTTGGTGTTTTAACCTGAGTTCCGCTGATAGATTAATTATTGGCTGTCACGGCATTCAGTCACTGGTAGACAAAGTAATTCAGCCCCCTAAATCAAATCACTTACTGTAAAAGGAAACAGGTTCTGAATAAGAACATTCAAGGGTGGACAACAAGAAGACCAGGGTGTAGAAGAGCATGTTGAATTCCATGGTGCCTTCCTTAGACTGATCAGCAATATTTTCTTTTTCCTGTGGTGAGGGAAAGAGAAATATAATTGTACATAAAATACAGACTACTTGTCTTTAGGAAATTGAAGTAAAGTACTATCAATCAATCAATCATTTGTAAACAATGTGGCAAGACTTTTACTTAATTTTTACTGTTTACCGATATTCATGCAGCATTCGCAAAGGGCTGATTGTCACATCTAAACACAGTGCAAGCATCACTTTTGTGTATAAATATATATTATTTCCTTCTCTGTATTCACGTCCTATTCCCTATGTATGAGCAGTTTTGCTGTTCCATAGAAATTGTTACCTAGCTGAGGTCAAATTACTTCCCCCAATATGATACTCCCCCAGTGGCGTTTACCATTGGGCAATTATTGCTAGGACCATGTTTCCAGTAGAGAAGCATGTTTTGGTTTGCTCATAACTTTGGCACTATTTGATGTATCTCTAGGAAACATTCTAAAACGATGTTCTTCCACCTCAGATCCTTCCTGTAATGTTATGGAGTGATCGGTCATGCGGGTACAGAGAAAAAGGGGACCCCAAAATAGATTCATTTTTCCAATGGAAATTTAAACACTGCTGCAGCCCTAATGGAGAATATGGGAAGAGTGCATGACTGTTTTGGGTAGCTCGAGAGAACTGACCAAACAGTCATGTGCACTTAGGAGTGGCAAACCACTCCTCCCCTGCTTCTCTGTCCTTGGAGCAGCCTATCCCAGAAAGCTGCCACAGCAGAAGGAAACTTAAAATGATAATAGTGTGAAGAGCCACCACTGAGGAGTGGCTGGCCCTTTGTGGTTTGTCCGCAGCAGTTTTATAATGCACCGGACGCCAAGAACATCACCCTGCACCCTCGACCACCAGCGCCCTACAAGGCTCAATATATTCACCTCATCTACAACCGCTGCCAGCTCTGATTAGGAGATTTCTGTCTGTTTCTACATCTATGGTGACAACACCTAATTGATTTTTAATCTCATTGGTGCCCAGTCGACCTCACTATCATTAAATGTGTGTCACCAGAATGGTTGGATAAAATGTTGTCATAGGACCAGTATGAGCCAAAGATAAGTTCTGATAGTGTATGGAAACCTCTCCATCAGCACAGTCTGTGTGGTCATTTTACAGCTCGAAGTGATAAGGTTAAACAGATTGGAGCCAAAATAGACCAGCAGCCTAAAGTGGCACCCCAGGTACAGAAAGTTTCATCGTACTGGACTTATCGGTTGTGCAAACGTACACCTATCCTCCCCTTACTTTCTCCAGAAGGTGGAAATGGAACCATGTCTGCTTTGATTCGCTCCAGATTGATTACTGCAATGCCATAGACCTAGATTTAAATAAAGGTCTGTGACAAGAAATTCATTTAATTCAAACTCAGTCCCCTAGATTCAGCAATTCAGCTCCCGTTTTGACAGAGCCAGACCTATACTTGTACAACTTTATTGGCTTCTTATCCACTCCGGAGGATGCTTTCATGTCTTGTCTATTGGGAGCAAATGCCTTCTTGAATCATCACCTGCCTCACTCCAAGCATCTGTAGATATTGCCCCCCACACCTCTGAGCATCAGGGCCAGCATTAGCGGCAGTGAGGACTCCCTCAATAACCTACTTTTTTCATGAAGTTCCTCACCATCACCCTCCTACAGTGTCCCTCAAGTCTCCAAAACCACACCATTACTCAAGCTTTTATTGTTTTATAGTGCTACTCAAATCAGTGTAGGGCTGTCAGATCCCTTTATATCACCAACACACATTATACAGAGACAATGGATCATACGTATGTATATTAGTATATAGGAAATGTTAGATAAAACTTTTGTAAAATCCTAACTTTACTACTACTAAATGCCTTCTGGGAATACCAACAGTAGTACGTTTAGGATATTGTCACAGATTAGATCTGTGAATCAGGGCTCACATATGCCTGCTACTCTCTTCTGTCAGTTCAGGAGGGATCTCCCACACTGAGTGAGTGATAGTGTCAGGTATTACCTCTGCCTGCTTCACTCAATTGTCAGCTCAAGTGGCATCTCCCATACTCAGGTAGTGACGGTGTTACTTCTTACCACTGCCTGCTGATCTCTTCCGTCAGTTCAGGTGGGGTCACCCACATTCAATAAGTTACGGTGTCAGGTCTCACTGCTGCCTGATGTTCTCTTCTGTCAGCTCATGAGGGATTTCCCATACTCAGTGAGTGATGTGGCAGGGCTCACCTTTCCTGCTACTCTCTTCTGTCAGCTCATGTGGGTTCTCCCACAATTGGTGAGTGATAGTGTCTGTTCTCACTGCTGCCTACTGCCCTCTTCCATCAGCTTATGTGGGATCGTCCACACTCAGTAATTGATGGTGTTAAGGAACATCTCTGACTGCTACTTTTTTCTGTCATCTCTGAATGATCTCCCACACTCAGTGAGTTATGGTGTCAGTTCTCACTGCTATCTGATACTCTCCTCTGTCAGCTCAGAAGGTATCTCCCACACTCAGTGGTGTCAGGTCTCACCTCTGCCTGCTGCTTGTTTCAGTGACCCAAGGTGGGATCTCGCACGCACAGTGAGGGATGGTGCCTGGTCTGACTTCTGCCTGCTACTCTCTCCTGTCAGCTCAGTGGGATTTCCCACACTCCGTGGGTGATGGTGTCAGGGCTCACAACTGCCTACTGCTTTCTCCTGTCAGCTTAGGTGGATCTCACACTCAGTGAGTGATATGTCAGGGCTCACAACTACTTACTACTCTCTCTTGTAAACTGAGGAGGGATGTCCCACCCTCTGAGAATAATGGTTTCAGGTCTCAATTCTGCCTGCGGCTTTCTTCTGTGAGTTCAGGTGGGATCTCCCACACTCAGTAAGTGATGGTGTCAGGTCTCACCTCTGCCTGCGGCTCTCTCCTGTCAGCTCAGGAAGGATCTCCCACACTCAGTGAGTGATGGTGTCAGGTCTCACCACTGCCTGCTTCTCTCTTCCGTCAGTTCAGGTGGGATCTCTCCCAACTGCATCCTCTGGTAGAGATTTCTCCAGATATAGAACCCACAATGCAAATTTGGAACAAACATGGAGGTTGACATCCATCATGAGCAAGAAATGATCACCCTGCAACACGTCAGCAGTGAATACTCTTGGCAAACATCTGTGAGCAAATACTGTTGTTTTATCACGTTGAGTTGTGTGCTGTAAAACCACAAGGCATGTGACGTGCAGCTCAGATCCTATAATGTTTGCAAGCCGTGTTTTACTCAGCAAACATGCCCAAGCTAGTTCTATCCCAATGTGCACGTATGTTCTCATTGATACCTCCCAGTGTTCTCAGTCATTTTCACAATGCCAGAAGCACGAGCACGAGCAGAATGAGGGACATGATGCTGTAGTAAGTTATCCCTGTCGAATGCCTTATGTCTAGAAAGCAAATTGCCTAATTAGAATGTGCATGCTGGAAAAATGACTACTTTTCAGAAACATAGCTCTTTAACACTTCTCATTCTCGCAGGATGTAGCATGCTTCCTGCCAGCATGACCTGAGAGGACGAGTATTTGAGCCACAGCGTGTTATCAAGCCTTGAACTCCTCATCATACTGAAGCCAAGACAACCTCTAAAAACAGATGCTGGCAAACCTAGCAACATTCATGGTTTTCCACAGAGGCAAGCGCACTGCTCCAGAACCTCACACAAGGAGTGGCCGCAAGAATGGCGAACACTGCTGTCTACTATCAGTATCTGTGGGGACCCTAGGGCATTTCACATTCCCCCTCTCTTCTGCCATTGATCCCGCTCTGCTCTTGAATCTTCTATACATTACTTTAAACAGATCTATGAATTACTACACCCCTATTTTCCCTTTCGTGCTCTCAAGTTATTGCCCATTACTGAGTGAGTAAGCTACACCCATGTGCGGCACGCTTGCCTGGCCCTCACTGATTTCCATTGTTTTATCATATGTCCTTTAGCCTTTAGTGATTTGTCTCCCCCTTGTTTGATGTCTCTTCACCATCCTCATTTGTCACCCGAGGCATCTGAATCGGCTTACTGCAGACCTCTAGCGGTACACCACCGGCATGTTGTTTGTTTCTGCCACACTGACCTCTCACCTGAGACCCAGTGGCATTCACACTCCAACACCTCACACGACTGTCCCTGCAGAGATAACATTCCTGCATCTCAACTCCCCTCATCATTTGGAAGGAGTTGCCTTCGTTCCCTGCACGCAAATCCTACATTCTGTCTCCCAGCCCTTTCGGCCACCTGACCCCAAAATAGCTCTCCTGCTCATCCCTCCTCCTTCGGGAGTTAGGTACATTTCTAGGATGTTTATCTTCTGCGGTCCTACCACACCCCCTTTTTTCCAACCGATTACATGTTCCTCGAGATGTCAACCTCCCGCTGGGACTCCCAGCACCTTCCACCATAGACTTGTCACTCGATTCTTCCCCCACTACCCCCTTTTGCACCCAACTTGTCACCCACCTTGTAGGCTCGGGCCACCTTCATTTTCTCCCTGCTTTCCCTTTGATTCAGAATCTCTTTCTCATCTGTCCTCTCTCTACTTTCATCTGGTCACTACTCCTGTTCCTTGTCTCTTCATCCCTGGTAGAAACTGGGGGAGAGATTTACGACTTCTGGTGCATCCCTGCTAATCGGCAGAGATGCGTCAAAAGAGTTGTGACACATCAGCCCACCCTTGCGCCAGCACTGATGCGCCTCATTTACAATGCAAATGCACCGTTGCGCTCGGATGGGCAGATGCGTGAAGCATCGCCAGCAGAAATGCAGTGCATTGCTGGAGTTGCGTTGCAAACGTGACGCAGCTCCAGCAAGGATCGGGGTGCCCTATCTCTAACATGCTGTGTCAATCTTTACGCCTGCTTCAAGCAGTTGCAGGGTTTTGACGCAGCATGGCCCTAAAAATCTTGCAGATTTCACTCAGTCACTTTTAGGAGGCGTTCCTGCACCGGAACGCCCCCCCCTGCACCAGAACGCCTACATGTGGCACAGGGCTTTACAACGTGACACATCTCCCAGATGCATCACATTGTAAGTACCCCGCACCATGGCGATGGATTTGCGCCGCTACTACGTCACAAAAGTGACGCATGGCGGCATAAAAGAGGCGCAAGGGGCTTGTAAATCTGCCCACGGGTTTCTGGTTGTATACACCTTGTACAAGCGGGAACCACAATCCTTTTCAAGTTTATTCAGATATATTTTAATTTTATTTTTTTAGTTTTATATAGCGTGAACGAGTCCCAAGGTCATCAGAGTGCTTTACCAGAGTCTCGACTACAGGAAATGAAAAACAGAGAGACGCATACAGGAGAAACAAGTAGAAAGCATACAATAGTACGCAATATAAAACAGGAGATATAATACAAGCAGAAAGCATACAGTGATATGTGTTATAAAACAAATGCGAAAGATACAGTGGTAATAGAGGAAAGAATTGTTAATAAAGTTTTGAGGTAGGTACAGGAGATTGAGGCATGGGTCATGTAATTGTAGGCTGGGAGGAAACTGTTTGCTCTGAGGGCTGGATGTGTAGCTAGTAGGGAAGAACTGATTTATGAGGGAGGGTTTAGGTATTTGTTAAGAAGAGATAGTTTGTGAGTGTTTCCTAAAGCGTAGATAAGATTGTTTGTCATGTAGTTCTTTTGGAAGGGAGTTCCAAATTACGGGAGGGGAAACAGCCTTGCAAACGTGGGCTGAGCAATGCATGCCATTTCCCCATAAGCAGAACCACGTTTGCCTTAACCACGCATATGCCTTAACCATGCGTATTAATGGTTATGGAAGTGTGCAGTCTAAATGCAAAGCTGGTGGCCTCAAAAAGAGGATGAATCAGGAAATATGGATGTCGTCTCGTAGGAGGGGCAGGGACCGGGTTTTGGGTTTTGGGGTGAGGGGAGTAGTTTTTAGGGGTTGGGTAGTTTTTAGGGGTTCCGGGTGTGGATTGTTTTCAGAGATTGAGAGGTCAGGGAGTCTTTAGGGCTTAGGAGGGGATGGAATTGTCTGTAGGGCTCAGAGTTGTTTTAGGACTCAGTTGGTCAGGCTTGTTTTTAGGGCTCAATGGGTATTAGGGTTGCTTTTAGGTCTCGGGGGGTCAGGGCTATTTTTAGGGTGGGGGCCTGGGTTGTGATCTTTACCACACATATACCTTTACCAGTCATGCCTTTACCACAAAATTGTGTTGTAAAGGCATGCATTGTAAAAGCATGTATGTTAAAATAATGCGTTAAGAAGCATTCATTGTTTTGATAGCATTGTAGGGGTATGGATGGTTTACTCATGCATGCCTCTGTCAAACAACCTTCCGGAGACTACTCTGAGAAGAAGCTAGTACAAATCTGGGGTATACACAGAGGGATGAGGGAGATGATAGTAGTTGATTGTCCTTGTTGCTCCCCAATGATTAATTTCTGGTCAACTTTTGTGTTTCTCCAAAACTTGCTGTATAGATACTGTATTGTATTGAATGGCCTCATGAGCATTGTTAATAAAAAGATTTATGAAGATAAAAATTATTAGTCTTGAATTTAGGTGGAATCAAGATAAAAGTGTTAGAACTTAAAAGGAATTTGTTTTGGCAAGGAAGGTTGGTTTTCCAGAATAGAGGGCTTTGTGGTTTATGCAAGCTATTTTAAAAATACTTCTTCCTTCAATTGCCTGCTAATTGAGTTTCTTAAGTGTGTGAGTGATGTAGTCATATCGTTTCTCTCCAAAGAGATGTCTGGCCGCTGTGTTGAGTGTGACTTCATTCATAGGAGGCCTTGGCGTACTATAGTTTGGCGAGGTTTAGGTCTTCGATGGGGAACAATATTTAAATTTCTTAGGGTGTTTTAGTGTGTGTAAGGTACTTTTTGATGAGGCATTGATGTGGTCTTTCATGTTCAGGTTTCTGTCTTGAGTGATCCAGAGTGATTTAACAGAGCTGGAGAAGGATAGTTTACAGTATAGTGCAGATTTATTTTATTTATATTCTTATAGCGCGCCTGAATCAGCCCCGAAGGGGTATCTCCGCGCGTGGCTACTGTATGAAATAAACAAATTATATTGAGGGGGTGACAGAGAGAAAGGTCAAGTTAATCTGATGTGAACAGGAGAGTTTTTAGTTTCTTCCTAAAGGAAAAAAGATTGGAGATTTGTCTCAGCTGCGGTGGAAGGGAATTCCACAACAAGGGGCCTTTAAGGGAGGGTGCTCGGCCTCCCTGTCTTGCTCTGGCAACTTTAGGTATTTGCAGCAACATAGTGTTGCTGGAACACAGAGCACGTCCGGGAGAATAGAGGAAAAAAATATCTTTTAGATATTTGGGACCAGACCCATAAATGCACTTATGCATAATGCAGCAGAGTTTAAAATTTACCCTCTGTTGCACTGGAAGCCAGTGGAGGTGGGAAAGGAGAGGGCGGGAAGGGGTACGGGGAGGGGCATTCAGGATGAGTCTTGCCGCGGTGTTCTGCACCACCTGCAGTCTACGTAGTTGTTCATGGTTGGCGGAAATGAGTAGACTATTACAATAGTCTACCCGTCCAAGGACTAGTGCCTGTACCAGCGTTTTCCTATGGGTGTTTGGTAGGAAAGGGAAGATACGCCGTAGAAGACCAATTGTGCGGAAACACGTTCCCGTGACCTGGCTGACGTGATCTTTCATAATCAAAGTTTGGTCCAGGCGTACCCCCAGATTTTTGATGGTCTGTTTGGGCGCTGGGACAGGTCCTAGCTCAAGTGGCCACCAATCCGGAGACCAGAGCAGGGTGGCCCCTCCAAACAACATGACCTCCGTTTTGGTCACATTGCATTGGAGGAAGTTCTGGGCCATCCAACCAGCCACCGCTCTCATGCCGTTTTGGAAAGATTGCATGACTGCAGGTGTGATGGTTTGAAAGGGAAACAACAGCTGAGTATCGTCAGCATAGGAGATTGGTGAGAACCCGTAAGAGCTAATAATCTCTGCCAAAGGGGCCACATATACGTTAAATAACGTAGGGCTCAGACATGAGCCCTGTGGCACACCTTTGGTAAGCTTCCTGCAGGCAGATTTATGGGAGCCTAATTTGACACCTTGTTGTCTGCCTTCAAGAAAGCTTTCAAGCCACGCAAGAGCGGTCCCCTTATAGGTTGTCGAGCCAGTTATAGACAGGGTAAGGGCTAGTTTTTGGCTGGATGAGGAGAAGTTCAGTTTATTTGGGGTTGAGTTTTAGGTGTTTGTCGGTCAGCCAAGATTGTATTCGGGAGAGAGTGTTTTTTATGTGTTGGACGTCTTTAGGTAATGAGATTTATTGGTAACTAGACATAATATCGAATACAAAATATAGAATAGCCAGTAAAAATAAAGAATGGACAAAATATCGAATGGACACAATATAGTGGGACAAATATCTAATTGAAGGTACGTAATATAATATTGATTTTTAAAATATAGAAAGTCAAAATATCGAAGTATATAATATAGGTATTACAATATATCGAATTTTTTATGATATCACATTTTTTTGGTATGTTATTATATGTGTGAAAAGTGTATATTATTTTTGTAATTTTTTTTTAAGTAATGCATTTTAAGTTATTTAATTTTTGCGTAATTTAATTCTGTAGCGGGGTGTGGGTTTATAGGGGAATAGGGTGGGAAGTAATTTAATTATATTAAATTAAACATTAATTTTTTAGAAATTACTAAATATTTTTAATTTTTAAGTTTGAAAGCTTTATTGAAAGCAAAAATGATGAACAATAGACATCAGCAAGAAGTAAAACTACAAAAAACAAAAACTAAAGCAGTGTCATTGCAAACAGAGAAATAAAAGCATTTTATGGGATTTTAAGGTTATAAAGGAGGGGGAGGGGAGGGTGGAAAGGAAAAGCAATGCTACAACAGAATAATAATAATAGAACAATATAAAGAAAAGCTGCAATGCAAACTATGAGAAGAATATACGATAAATAACAGTATACATATGTAAAAGGTGATATAAAATAGGAAACTTGCAAAAAACCTCAAGTTAACAAGTAGGGAGAGAGTACAAGTCCTTCAAGGGGGTTTCGAAATTCTCTGAGGTGGTATGATTGGATAATGCTCGGACTGATCGGTCTAGAAATGTGGTAAGAGGTAACCAATAAAGGTCTATATTACGTCATGGCTTACAAGAAGAAGGACTTCTCCTCTGTCGAATCCTCCCCTACCCTTTCCCAACACCGCGTCCTTCCACTCCTCCCTTTCCATGTCTCTCCCTCCACAGCTTCAACACACTGCCCTCCCTTGACTTCTCACGTGACTATCTGATTTACCTCTCTTTCTTTGCCAAATACGCCTCCTCTCAATCTCCCTTCTCCCTCCCAGGACCTTTCTCTATCTAAACATGGTCCCAACAATACAGCCCCCAGGCTGGAGATACGTGCATCTGTTCAAACCTTATGCACCTCATGCAACCTTCCCCCCTCTCGGCTCCTACTCTTTCCAGCTTCTGTCTTCTGTCCTCTGTCCTCAGCCCTCACATGTCCTTGCCCTTTGTCCCCACCCTGTTTTTCTGTGAACCTTAGACAGACTTCCTTTCGTCTCTATGGTTGTCTCTTCCCTTATCCTCACTCCCTCTCGTCCCCTACCCCCACTACTTTCTCTCGCCTTTCACTCCTCCCCTAATTGTATTGCTGATTGTTTTATTTAATGTTTACTTGTTGATTTTCTTCTAGTATATTGTTGAACCACATTGTTGCACTTCCTGTCGTCTCTCCTATTTGTCTCCTACCGCATGCTCCCTCTATTTATGTCTCTCCCTCCCTCCTCTCTCAATGTTTTGAGACTGAACTATTTTGTCTGATGCCCGATGGAGCTACTTGGTTTAGCTATAGGGGAGATGGGCCTTGGATTCCCTCCGTGGTCGTCACCTACCCAGTCGGTCTTTAGGCAGACTTCTTTTAGTCTCTCCTTATTGTCTCTTCCCTAGCTCCTATCCTCTCTCCCCTGAATCTCTCGGAGAACGGAAGACCAACCGAACCAGGACAAGGAAGTCAAAGACAGGGAGCCATATGGAATGGAAAAAAAAAAACGAATACCAGGAGCCTGACTGAAAGAGAATAAAGAAAGAGAATAAATAACAATAATACACTACAATAACATCATATTGTGCTCAAAAGGAGCCAGCAAGTAAATGAAAAGTAGAAACATTCTCATAACCGTTCAAAAAATCCCATAAAGGCTAAACATCAAATATATAGATTATAAACGAATCAGCTACTAGGAGGAGTGGAAGTATCCATGCTACCATTAGATTGAATATGAATAAAGTTCCTAAGTTCTCCTGGATCTTGAAAAGTCAATGTTTTATTCTGATGAGTGACTTTAAAGATGCATGGGTGAAACAAACTATATCTTAAACCTAAAGAGCGTAATGGTGCCCGAATACTGAGAAATTCCTTTCGTATGGTCGCTGTGACGTTGGAAACATCTTGAGAAAGAAACACTCTTTGGCCCAACCAGGAGACTTGATGCTTGGACCTAGCAGCAGAAAGAACCAAAAGGAGATTTGTGAATTTCAAAAAAAGGATGATGACTCCTCGCGGTTTTGATGAGGTGAAAGAATGAGGAGCAAGTCTGTGTGCCCTTTGGATGATAAGAGAGGTGTTGGGTGGCATATCCAATAATTTTGGAAGAAAAGAGGTGAAGAAATGGTCATCACCCTCCAGAGATTCAGGAAGATCGTAAATACGGAGATTATTCCGCCTATTTCTATTTTCCAAATCCTCTGTATGCTGTTGAAGAGCAAGAACCGATTCCTCAAGGGAGGAGATGCGTTGAGTATGATTCGGAATCCCCATAACTTGTTGCTCCACAGGCGTGATTCTGTCCTCCATAGCTGACCATTTTTCTATCAAAAGCTTCAGATCATTGTTAGTATCCTCAACAAAAGAACGCAGAGCCCGAATCTCCTCCAAAATAAGTTCCATGGAGATAGAAGAGGATGGTTTATCCGGAGAAGGAGGATCCTGCTTCAATCGTTTGGACGAGGTGATAGGAGGAGAGGACTTGGATGAAGTAGACTGCAATGCAGAAGCTCGATTAGGAGGAGCACCAGCCATTTGAGTTGAAGGAGTGGAGTTGGGAGCAGATGGAGAAGCCAGATCCACAACACCGCGTTGATAAGGAACAAAAACAAAAGTTGGCTTACGCAGTCTTCCCATATAGTGCTACCAAATAGGGAGAGTTAAAACAGGAAAGTTGACGTCAATGAAATAGAATAAACTCCAGCGAGGAAAAGCACATCTGTAATATTCACAATGCAAGAAATATGCCAAACACCCAAAATACAGCGTTTAAACTCAGTCAAAAATGGAAGGGCAACACATAGTAGTATCTGTAGGCACCTTGGAGAGTATTGTAGGTAGAAATTGCAGAGATATCGGGTGTAGAAGGTTCACAAGAAAATAAAACATCAAAAGGGGAAACATCCTTTACAACGCAACTTTTACCACGCAGTGCTATTACAATGCAGGTTTTACAACGAAAACCATTACAACGCATTGCGCTGGGGGGCGCTCTAGGATAGGGAATAGATTTAATTTACTATCCAACACCTTCCCTAGTGTCCACAGGGACTGGAGTTGGAATAGTAAATTAAACTATTCACTATCCAGCACGCCAAAGCGCTACGCGTTGTAATGGTATGCGTAGTAAAACCTGCGTTGTAACAGCATGCATGGTAAACGCATGCGTTGTAACGTCATACATCCCATCAAAAGGTATGTTAGAAAAATTCTTCCTTCATAAAACACTCAGGAGCAGTAGAAAGAGGCATATGCAGGACAACATATGACACAACTGTATATAGGAGGTGTGCATAGATTAATAACACAAAACACACTCCTGAGAAAAGGCAGGTAATTCAACTGACAGGCGTAGTAGCGTCAAATTCAGCAGAGTGCAAGATAGAAGGGCGAAAATCCAGTAACAGGACCTGCCAGTGGTGAGCGCCAAATGAACACACCAGACTTGTATTCCAAATAAATATGGCAAAAGTGAAAATAAACTCCGTGCTGAGGATAATGTAGGAGTTTAAATTATATCAGGTGTCACTCTGTTATGAAGAAAAATGCAGTCATAGAAGAGGCAGGCTGACACGCATTATAGCAGGCAATTATTCTTTCAGGCAGATTTATGGCAAGGAGGAAAGAAAAACAGTCATAAGAGCCGCCAAAAGGGTTAAAACTATAATGCTGGAATGTGCGACGGTTCGTGAGGAGAACCACGCGTCAGGGAGAAAATGGCGGCCGGCATTAGTGAAGAGACGCGATGGTTTCAAAAAACGGGGAAAACGTTGCATCGCGGGTGTAAGAAGAAGCTCACCTTGCAGCGACTGTGTTCCGGTGGAGAAACAGCATCTTTGAAGGTCAGGGCATTACGAAGGATGACGGAAAGCGATACAATAAGGTCCGGTTCGGCGGAGGATCGTCCTCAAGCCGCCATCTTGCGCTGCCCCGTAACCACGCCCCGATTAATTTTAATTTAATTTTGCGTTTTAGTTCTGTAGCGGGTTGTGGGTTTATAGGGGAATAGGGTGGGAAGTAGTTTCATTGTAATTAATTAAATATTTGTATTCATTTAGTTGTAAAAACAGTGATGTAATGTACAGCAATGTACATCATTGTGTTGTAACATCATACATTCATAGAAAGTATGTGGTATTTGGAGTATATAAATTATGTAGAATGGGATTATGTGTATGGAGGGTAATTATGTGTTATAGTAGTCTTTGTTGTGGAGTGGTAACCTCAGGTTTAGTCGATCTCATTTCCATTGAAGCAAAACTATAAACTTAATGAGACAAAAAAAGACTATACCACTGAGTAGCACCTCTGGACCTAGTCAGAGGTATGAGCAGGGCCACCAAAATATGTGACTATTTGGCTGCACCAAGTTTCGCACAAATATACATTATCCGCATTTGCCACACACTCCATCATCTGCTCCATAATCTGCATATTTGAACATAAATAACCTTATTTCTACCTCAAACAACTCAATTGTTACCAAAAATGCAGCAACAGTGGTGGAAGTCCATTACAAACCTGGAATTGTCACCTGTTACTTATTGCTAAATGAGGGTGTTAAATTTGTACTAAATGACTGTTGCTTCTTTCTGCACCTCTCTTGCCTCTTTCTGCATTTCTCTTTCTTCCTTCTGTACCTTTCTTCCTCTTTCTGCACACTTCTTCTGCTATCTGCACCTCCCTTCATTCTGCATCTCTCTTGCTTCTTTCTGCACCTCTCTTGTTTCTTTCTCTTTACCTCTCGTGCTTTTTTCTGTACCACTCTTGCCTCTTTGTCCACCCCTCTTTCCCTTTTCTGTGTTTCTTTCTGCAACCTCCTGCCTCTTTGTATACCTCTCTTACCTTTTTCTGCATTTCTGTTTCCTCTTTCAGTACTTCTCTTGCTTCTTTCTACACCTCTCTTGCTTCTTTTTGCACCCTGTTTGCCTCTTTCTTCACCTCTGTTGCCTCTTTCATCACATCTCTTCTGCTTTCTGTACCTGTCTTATTTATGCATCTCTCTTGTTTCTGTCTGCACCTCGCTTGCTTCTATCTTCTGTACCCCCTTCTCTCTTTCTACACATCTCTTGCCTCTTTCCACACCTTTCTTGCCGCTTTCTGCAGTTTTCGTACCTTTCTGCTCCTCTGTTGCTTCTTTCTGTACTTGTGTTGCCTTGTTCTGCCCCATCTTGCCTCTTTCTGCACCTCTGTTAGATAGATCTTTCTGCACTTCTCTTGCTTTTTTCCACACCTCTTGTGCTTCTTTGTGCATCCCTCTTGCCTCTTTCTGCACCACTCTTTCCTCTTTCTGCAACTCATTTGCCTGGTTCTTAAACACCCTTGCCTCTTTCTGCAGTTCACTTGCCTCCTTCTGCACCTCTGTTGCTACTTTATGCACTTCTCGTGCCTTGTTCTGCATCCTCTTGCCTCTTTATGCACCTCTGTTGCCTCTTTCCGTACCTCTCTTGCCTCTATCCATACCTCTCTTGCCTCTTTCTGCACCTCACTTACCTCTTTCCGCAGTTCTCTTGCGTGCTTCTGCACCTCTGTTGCTTTTTCTGCACCTCTTGCCTCTTTCAGCACCCCTTTTGCCTATTGCATTACTTTACTTGCTCCCCTGCCTCCTTCTGAAGTTCTGTTCCTTGTTTCTTTACTTCTCATGCTTCTTTCTGCACCCATGTTACTTCTTTCAGTACTTCTCTTGCCTCTTTTTGCACCCATCTTTCTGCACCTCGTTGATTCATTCTACATTTCTCTCTGCTTCTTTCTGTACCTATCTTGTTTCTTTCTGCGGCCCTCTCCTGCTTTGTACTGCACCTCTGTTGCTTCTTTCTGCACTTCTCTTACCTTTTTCTGTATTTCTGTTCCTCCTTTCTGTACTTCTGTTTTTTCTTTCTGTACATCTGTTGCTTCTTACAGAATGTCTATTGCCTCTGTATGCACCCCTCTTTCTGCATCCCTGTTCATTCATTCTGCATTTCTCTTGCTTCTTTCTGTACCACTTTTGCTTCTTTCTGCACTTCTCTTGCCCCATTTCTGTCCTTCTCTTGCCTCTTCCTTCACCTTTATTGCTTCATTCTGCACTTCTTATGTTTCTTTCTGCACCCCTGTTGTCTCTTTCTCCACTTCTTTTGCCTCTTTCTGCACCCCTCTTGTCTTTCTACACTTATCTTGCTTTTTTCTGCACTTCCTTTGTTTCTTTCTGCAACTCTCTTGTCTCTTTCACCACTTCTCTAGCTTCTTTCTGTACTACTCTTGCCTGTTTCTGCATCTCTTTTGCCTCTTCCGCACCGCTATATTGTCTTTCTGCACCCCTCTTGCCTCTTTCTGCACCACTCTTCCCTTTGTCTGCACACCTCATCCCTCTTTTGGCCACTCTATTGCCCCGTCCTGCACCCCTGTTCCCTCTCTCTGTACCTCTCTTGCCTCTTTCTGCACCCCTGTTCCCTTTTTCTTCACATCTCTTGCCTGTTTCTGCAAATCGTTTGGCTCTTTCTGCAGTTCTCTTACCTCCTTCTGCACCTCTGTTTCTTTTTCTGCACTTTTCTTGCCTCTTTATGAACCCCTCTTGTCTGTTTCTACAGCTCACTTGCCTCTTTCTGTACATTATCTTGCCTCTTTCTGCACCTCTCTTGTCTTTTCTGCACCTCTGTTTCTTCTGCCTCTTTATGAACCCCTCTTGTCTGTTTCTACAGCTCACTCGCCTCTTTCTGTACATTATCTATACATTATCTTTCCTCTTTCTGCACCTATCTTGTCTTTTCTGCATTTCTGTTGCTTCTTTCTCCACTTCTCTTGCCTCTTTCTACATTTCTGTTACTTCTTTCTGCACTTCTCTTGCCTCCTTCTGCAACCCTCTTGTCTCTTTCTGCCCCCATGTTACTTCTTTCTGCACTTTTCTTTTTTCTTTCTGTAATTTTCATACTTGTTTCTGTACCTGTCTTCCCTCATCTGTAATTCTCTTACCTTTGTCTGCAGTTCTCTTGCCCCTTTCTGCTTGTCTGTTGTTTATTTCTGGATTTCTGTTGCTTCTTTCTCCATAGCTCCTGCCTCTTTCTATATTTTTGTTGCCTCTTTTTGCACTTGTCTTGCCTCGTTCTGTATCTCTGTTGCTTCTTTCTGCACGTCTCTTGCTTCTTTCTGCACCTCTCTTGTTTCTGCATCTGCCTTCCCTCTTTCTGTACTTCGCTTACCTTTTTCTGAATTTCTCTTGCCTCTTTCTACACCTCTGTTGCTTCTTTCTGTAGCCCTCTCAACTATATCTGCATCACTCGTGCCTCTTTCTGCAGTACTCTTGGATCTCTCTGCACATCTGATGCTTCTATCCGCACTTCGCTTGCCTTCTTTCTGCAACCCTATTGCCTCTTTCTGCAATTCTTGTTCTTCTTTCTGTACTTATTTTGCTTCTTTCTGTACTTCTTTTCCCTCTTTATGAACCTCTCTTGCCTCTCTATGCTCCTCTCTTGCCTCTTTCGGCACTTGTCCTGCCTATTTCTATACTTGTCTTGCCTCTTTCTGCACATTTATTTCTCTTTCTACACCTCTCTTTTTTCTGTAATTTTCTTGCTTCTTTCTGTACTTCTGTCACCTCTTTCTGTATTTATATGCACAGTGCAATCTGTCAAGTTTAAAAGTCTGGGTGCTCTTGTGACTGAAGTATATGACTACTTATACATGTATTCTCCCATGTGTTATGCATCTGCAGATGGTAGCTTTAAAAGTGGGTAGATTCTCCTTTTGGTGATCAAATCCTCTCAGATATGCTCTCTCATTTGGTTGCACAGGCAGATATGCATTTACGTGTTATAGAGCCCCTCAAATATCCCATTGAATATCCATGTGCTCTGTATTATGAGCAGAAAGAAATATGTACATGTTTTCGTACTCAAATTGCCAAAGTATGGAGTGGAAACACAAGTATTTGTATGTTTATTTTTAGGCAACATGTCACTAGGTTAAAGCAAAGACACGTGCATGCATACCTTCACAAACTTGGTCAGACTTACAAAAGTGATATGGTTAGGATTGCTTTTTAAAATTTGGTAGGCTTCAAGAGAAAAGTGAGCATTAAGACATCTTGGGAGAAGAATTAGTGATTTCGCTACTTTGTATGAGTCTGTGAAAAGGTACAGTCAAAGTAGGCATTTTTCTATACCTCTGTTGCTTCTTTCTGCACTTCTCTTGCTTCTTTGTGCACCTTTATTCCTCTTTCTGTACCTCTCTTCCCTCTTTCTGCACTTCTCCTGCTTTTTTTGTACCTGTCTTCCACTTTCTCTACGTGTTCTGCCAATGTAGGCATAGTTAGAAATTAGCATTTAATAAACCTAAGCTATTCAATGAAAATAACGCAGGTTTTAGAGACGTTATAAATAGGATGACATTTCACTCGTACAGAACAAGAGAAATCCAGCTGTTATAGTTAGCTCAGCTAACTATAACTCATGCCCCCGCAATGCACTGCTGAAGATGTCACATATTGCATCACTCATGACACGGTCCAGTGTCATCATCAAAGGCCCCCCCCCCCCATTCTTCACCTCTATGCAAACACATCTCCTGGCATACTACTGGTTGGGGGATGAATTCTCCTTGGATGCTGTGGGTCTTTGGGGGGCAATAACCCCATCAGTTATCCCAAGTAAGTGCCACACAGTGGGATTGCTGAGAGGTAATCAAAGCCACACACCCTTTCTATGCCACTCTGCAAACACACCTCTTGATGCACTACTGGTTGGGGGATGAAGTCCCCTTAGCTGATAAGGATCCCTGGGGGTCAACAACCACTCCTGCTACTTCCAATAATTCCCATGCAATGGGATTGTTGAGAGGTTGTAGAAGGCCTCGCCAACTTTTTCCACCACTCCACAAACATACCTGCTGAGCTAACTATAAATTAGGCCCTGCAATGCACTGCTTATGACGTCACGTCTTACAAATATCAGTGGCATCACTGATTACATCACTGATGACATCTCAAATGATGTAATTGATGACATCATCCAGTAAATGTAAATTTTGGGGTGATCTGTTAATCAGGGGCCAAGAAACAAGTGGGTCTCAATGCATTTTCCATAGACTTCTTTCAGATGTTTTTTATCAAAATCTATAACAAATTTGGCAGGGAGTTAGCTCTTGGTCCACAGATTGTGGTTTTTATGATCTGTTCTACATCTGTTCAGTAGTTTCTGAGGTTTTAAACGGTAGAAAATGATTGCACATTTTGACAATTGGTCTCACAAGAATCAAGCTGGTGTCCCACAAGAGCGTGAAATAAAAAATGGAGCCCTGTGATTGGTTGAGAGACACATTTTCTCTTTGAGACTTCATGCTTTTGTGAGAGTAAGAAGCTCCCACAAGTATCATAAGAATGAGCACTCTGATTGGCTATCTGTTGCACTGTTAGAAATTAAATGCCCACCATTATTGTTTACTGTGAAAAACTGGAAGTGTTATGGAAATGAAGTACTAAAACCATATAAGGGGGCAGCAGAAAGACATGCTGTGCCCTAGATTTAGCGAGGTAGTATCTAAGGGATAACTACGGTGAAGAAAATAAATGTATATTGTTTGTATGATCTCATGTTACTCAGGTGGGATCATGAATAGTAAGAAGGAATATGTGAGTTCTCAATACACTCTATTAGTAGACGTGCACATTGCGATCCTTGTTTTTGAGAGGAAGTGTGCAAGAGATAAGAATTGGTATGACTAGAAGGTTCATTCTTTTTATGTTAGGGGATGATCTTGCGATACTCCAGCCGTATAGTGAAAAGTTGGAGGTTTGAATGCACTCTGGTATGCACACTTGTTACTGTAGGAAGGAGTCTTACTGCAAATGGTGTTGATCAGAGATTACTCTTTACACCCATTGGCTTGGTAAGTGTTGTGAGTAGAGTTGAGGCTCCTACCATACACACCCTACAATGAACAACCCTCTTTTGAGAGAGAGAAGTCTGACTGGAGAGGTTTTGTTCTCCCCTTACATTGTACAATACACTACTATATATACCTCTCATCTGAGAGATTGGTCACAAGGAGAGGGCAGTCTCTGCACAAGCACTATTATGCAACCTGTCATCTGACTGGAGAGGTCTGTGGTGCACTATACACCCTGCAATGCACACCGTTCATCTAAGATATGGGTTTGAAAGGGTTTGAAAGAAGAGCCCGGTTCCCCCTCTCACTGCCACACACATTTGTCATCTGAAAGATAGGTGTCAAAGGAGACCCAAGTCTATCCACACATCCTATTGTGCACACCCGTCCTCTGAAAAACAGAAATCAAACCAGAGACTTGTCGCTTATCATATGCGTAATATGAACAACCATCATTTGAGAGATAGGTCTCATAGTAGAGGCCAGTCCTTTCTCATACCCTGCCATTCACACCCCTTATCTAAGAGAAAAGTCTTTAATGAGAGATTATACAGTGTACACATCCTAATACGAACAACAACCATCTGAGAGAGAGAGGTCTGACAGGAGAGGCCAGTACATGCAATACATTCACCTTTTATCTGAGAGAAAGGCCAGTGGATCAATGTAGTGGAGTGTATGGTAAGTTCTCTATTTCTTTTTTTTTTTTTTTTTATAAACCTTTATTTGTATAGACAGGATATACAAAGCTGGGCCTACAACCAAACTGGCCGGCCACGATACGAGAAAGCAATCAAGAAGTACAGAATGAAAGTTGCAGAATCAATCGTAGGAGCGCGTTCAATACAATCCTGAAAAGGGGGGAAGAAAGAGGATCTAGACGGCCAGCAAACAGGAGCAAAGAAGGTTAATTTTATAATGTAACGATAAGGTATATGACAGGCTCAGTGACAACATAGAGGAATCCGGATTCCCAAATCAAATCATTGGCAACAGAAAGGCTAAAGGGCATCAATACAGGAGTGTCAGCACTGTACACATAGTATAAAAACAGGTATGAACACAAATCAATATGCAATTGCTGACAACTTTACATACCACCACCCAGTAGCACATTAAAAACAGAACAAAGGGGCCGGAATAGCGATAACACCAAGACTAACCCGTCATATTAACCGTGGGAGAGAAGGCAAAAAGGGGGGGGGAAGGGGAGAGGAAGAAGAGAGGAAAAGAAAAACACAGATTGAAAGCGAGGAATGCCGCGCCGAAACAAGCGCCCCGTAGCGAGGAACGCACGAAAGAGCAGAAATATTAGCAACGAGGGGGGGCATGGGAGTCGCAACGGAAAGCAGCAAAACTATAGGAAAAAGAACAGTGACGTCATAACCCCCACCCCATTCATACCACGGAAGACAAGGACAGACGCAAAAGAGACACAAAAGGGCCATAGAACTGAGGAAAATAAAACAGCAAAAAAGGCCCAGCCCACCCATCCCACCCAGCACCCCTGCAGAAGGCTACGGCCTACCCTCCAAACAGCGCGCCTGTCGCCCTAAACCAGAACCCGAAATGTAGTAGAGACAAGAGAAAAGAGAAATTAAGAGACAAAAAGAAGGACATGAAAACAAAAGTAATAAAAGTAATAAATGGGAGGGAGGAGCAAAAAAAACCAGAAACAAATACGGTCGGCCACAACCCTCCGCCCAACCATACAATCGTAGTACGTGTGAACCAGAGCGACACAATCCCAAACGTCATAGAGCTTACCGGGGGATCTCCCACCGCACTACGAACATGAGCAACCACGCCACGAATCCGTATACCAGTAATCCACCGTGAGCCGTGCATCTCATCCCAGCCCTTTCTTAACCACAATCACCACCCACCACATGACAGTGTGAAGTGAGCAACACGATGCGGGGTAAGCACAGAAATGAAAGGAAATACGGTAAAGACACAGGCCAAGGAGGTCAATCAATAGGTAAATGAACAAAAGTTCAAATAGGCAGATCAAATGTCTCAGCAATGTCAACAAGGGCAGTAAAATACAGGAGTTCAGTCTCGTCATTCGGAATAGCAGGGGTTCCCCGGCAAAATAGAAACACGACCTCATCAAGGCAGAAACAGGCAGTAGTCCATCATTGTTCTCAGGCACCCGGGGAGGATCAGGTCCCCGCACAACATCCAAGTCCCCAAACTCCAAACATCGAAGAGCAGGAGGTTCTAAAGCCACCGGCCCGCAGATCCTCCGATGGACAGCGACAGAAACCCCCGTAGCGACCGAGGGAGCCGAGGCAGGGGCATCAGTGAGACAAGAGGGGACCATGAAAGAGCGTCCACCCAAGATGGCGGCGGGTAGCAACGAGTCTCCAGGAGCAACAAGGGCGAAGGCAGCGTGTAAGGATCGCAGGGCATCAAGAACGTCTCCAATCATAGGCTCATGCACACATGTCCAGGCCCCCGTGCAATCCAGCAACCCAAGTCCGTCATCAAGAGGAAGGCCACAGCACGGGTCGTCGGCAGCCATTTTGTGAATGCAGCCTCTTCACCACCCTCCGCGATTCTCGGAACAATTCACAAATGTAGGCCTTAACAGATATCGGGGGGGCCCCAGCAATGGCAGCCTTGGTGAAGAAAGGAGATTCGCCCAAGGCGGGGGGCCGCCTGTAGTATCACTGGCACTCCTCACAAACAGAGCCCGAGGACGAGGGTCCAGGGTTGACGGATGGAGCAGCGGCGGGGGGACCCCTTCACACGATCAGCCCAAGGAGCAACGCTCCCTGCACCAGCCTCACGGCCGCAAAGGCAGGCCCGGATCAGGGTCACCGGGATGTTCTCACAACGGCTCTCACCAGTCGCGCAGTCTCTCGGCCGGGGCCGACGGTCACCCCAACGCCAGGCCGGATCCTAGAGGCGAGGCTCCGGTCACAGTACCACGAAGGCCCAGGTCCCTTCGAGGGGCACAACTCCGGAACCGCAGCACGCCGGAGCCTCAAAATCAAACGGTGAGTAAGAGCGAAACGTTGCGTTTCTATTTCTTCGGAACGATGTCGTCTCCGGGCAGGATATGAAACAGTATATGCGAGTCAGGCCAGAGGGCCGACGGAGCCGAGCTACAAGGCGACCATTACGCTCGCGAGCTTGGCTCCTCCCCAAGTTCTCTATTTCTGAGGAGTTCATATGGCTGCCTCTGAGCACCATCAGCTGAGGCATACCTTTGCTGGGCATGTGCCTGTCGGTGCCAATCTCGTGGGATGCATTTTTGTCAAGGCTCATTGCTGAAATAATACAGGGACTGACCCACAGACTTTAAGCACCATTTCAAAAGCCCCTGGAGGACTGAACCCCACATGGTGCGGCCACTGCTCATCACCAAACTCACCTCCTCTCAGGAATCGTGTGCTTTCAGCTGCTGTGGACCCTGCTTCAGAAGTCTTTCGACTCATACCGTAACTCATAAGGGCGATCCAGTCAGCGACAGTGCTCTTCTCTCCTCAAACACATTGGGGGTGAGGGGGCCAGGAAGATCCCTACTGCCGCCCCATATCCCCAAGGACAAATTACTGTAAAGTTGAGCAGATGCAGAGGAACTGGATAAGGTCTCTTACATACCCCCCCCCCACCCCGAGATTGTGCTGATACAATTGCACACCACATTCTTGGATAGCAGTTTTTTAGGAAACAAAGGGGAGAGATTAAGCAAGGTTTTTTGAGTGCCCCCCCACAGATGAATACTTTGTAATTTGGACTGACCTAGAGGACAGGGTTCTGGATCCACCATGAGGAAGGTTGTTGCTTTTGGGGGCATTCCTTGGCAATATCAGGCATGGTACAGCAGAAGAGACACGTCCGGTAATAGAAGCCTATACAAATTACTATAATCCTCTTAATAGGTGTACAGGTGCCCCAGGTTTGTTCACTGTAATTCATGTGCTTTTCTTGCCATAGAGGTTACTCTCTCTCAACCTGCTGCATTACATGGGAATTATTCATGGGTTATGTTGTTTTAGTCTTCTGGTGGTATACATTTAAACATAATCCTGTGCGGATTCTCGTTTGTGGTGTATTGATTGTGTTTCTGTATTAGTGTGTTGCTGAAATGCAGTAGACATTGCCTCTGATGATAAGCCTGAACACTCTGCACCAAGCTACTAGAGGGTGAGCACAGGTTATCCCTGGTCTGTAACTAATTTGCCCTGCCTAGAGAGGTGGGTTCTGCTTGACTTAGGTCCATACCCTAGCCAACTATAATTCCAATTTCTAACAATAGGTTAAGTGAGTCAAAAGCTGTTTGTAGAGATTTAATAGAGGTTTTGAATATGGAGTTTGGAATATAGGGAGATATCTCCAATTATTGGAGATTGAGTTTAAAAATGAAATGTTCAATCTGTATGTAGTTTTCAGTAAAAGAGGCATTGTTTCTGAAATTATGAAACAGATAATCTACAATTCATTAATATAAGTTCTAGTGTTTTATGATACTTTTTTACATATAGTTTACCCCTATGAGATTGCTATTCCTAGAGTAAAACACAGTGTCCACTATTAGGAAAGGTCTGTCTAGAGCAGTGGTTCCCAAACTTCTGACTCCTGTGGACCCCTATTGAGTCACCACGGGAAGCCGGGGACCCCCAAGCAATTTGTATGATTTAAATTTAAAATATTAAAAAGGTAATTAAAAGAAACCACACGTGTGCACACAAAACAAATTCTCAAAGTACTAAGGATTTTGGGTCCAGATGTACGACCATTTTATTTAGCACCTCGCAATTGGCGACACATTACGAGTGGCAAATTGCGAGTTGCTAAATGAAATGTACAACAATGTGTTTAACACTGTTTGGGATTCCCAGTGAGGTCGCAAATTGCGAGCCCATTGGGAATGCCAGCCCACCCAGGGATGGTGGCCTGCTGGGCTCAGCAGACCGCAATGTCTGGGACTGCTTTTAAATAAATCAGTCAAAACAAAATGCAGTCCGTTTTCCATGCATTTTAAAAAAAAGAAAATTAAATGTTTTGTTTCAATTTTAAGGGTAGGCACTGGTCCCTGGGACCAAAGCCTGCCCGTAAAAAACAATTTTGCATGCATTTGCAAAGGTGAAGGGATCCCCTGGGGACCCCTTCCCATTTGCTAATGCATTACCATCTACTTGAAGTAGGTGGTAATTGTGAGTTTTTTGCGACCGCCATTGCAGTCGCAAAACATTTGTACATGGGTTTGAGACTCGCTATGTGGAAGGGAATGCCCCTTCCAAATAGCACGTTGCAAAACCTATTTAGCGAGTCGCAAAAAAATTGCAAATAAATTGCGACTCGCGAAATAGGCTATGTACATTGCCCAATAGGTTTTTGCATTCGTAAATGGGTTCGTGAACCCGTTTGCGCATATAAAAACAGATCGTACATCTGGCCCTTAGTATTTTATATTGAAGGAATAGCCCCTCTGTCACATGTATTTCATCTATTTTATAGCATCTCTCATACCATTGTAGGATGTCAGAGCACTTTACAACACACACATATAGAGACAATGAATCATACATGTAAATCAGTGTATAGAACATTTTAGATAAGGTAAAGGGGACTGCAAGGTGTAGTATTAACATGTCATTCATACTGGTAGGCATTTTTAAAGAGTGCTTGGTCTGGAAAAGCAAAAACTCAGGATTCAGACCATAACACAGTGGCTAGCAATGGCTTCAACATTAAAAATGTTTTTCACCCAAATAAATCTTTTTAGCAGCATCAGGATAATGAATGACTGGGGAAAAACATAAGTTACTAACTGGTACCATACAGTTTGCAAACAGCTCTTTGATGACAGTTTATAGGTCCCTCTGCTAGATTACAATTGTCACATATGAAATGCACATTTACAAAAGAGTCTCTGTGATAAAAGCAGTAACCATGGACCTATGCACATATCATACTGCTTTTTAAAATGCATGTTACATGTTCTTTGCAGTAGGCACATTAACCCTCTGTGCTACATTAGTTAATTCAAAATGCCACTGAACAAAACTCTCATCTCTCTCCAGCAGGTACATTAATCACTGGCATTATCTTCACACTTTTATTGTTGCTCAAAAGCTGCTAATTATACAAGAAACTTTGCTGTGCTTTTAAAACTGCTGCCTATGGACCCCCTGGGAATGTGTCATGGACCCCTAGAGCTCCGCGAACCCCAGTTTGGGAAACTCTGGTCTAGAGGAATCTGTTATTTTATAAACTGTGAACTATGATGGCATGTTATAATGTAATTGTTGAAAAAATACACTGGCTGAGGGTGTTGAATTCTTCAAAAGTAGGGAATATGAAGTTAGTGGTACAGTACATATAGCTATGTGATTGAGGGGGGAAATGTTAAAAAAACCTCTAGAGGATATATAGATGTATCACTGTTATCAAGTATTGATCAGTATGCAACTTTTCATTTTTTGGTTATCTTATTTTAGTTGGGAAATGGAAAAGAGAGGATTTGGAAAACATAAGTAATTTGTCACAGAATATGTGGAAGAAGAAAACAAAAATTGTTCACTTGGGAAGAAAGAGGGAACTGTAACTGTGAGAAAAGTCAAGAAAAAGATTAATTGCACTGCTAGTGTTGTTAATAGTGCCTATGGTACCATCTGTACCCTTAGAGACGCTTGTTCTGTGTGGATTTACTTGTTTTTGATGACATATGATCTGCTTACTTATACAGAAAAAAGTGCTTTATTTACAAAAGAAGAGTTGTTATCTGCTTGAACAGGTGTAGATTCATGCAGTAGATTGATTTTTTGACATACTTTTTTTGCATATTGTATTTTATTTTAAGTGACTTTTTTGCCACCTAATCTCCTAGAAACAGACTATTAAAGCAGACATAATTTGCCATGCTATGGTAGCTGAAAGAAAGGAAGAGAGGATGGACATATAAAAGAGGAGGAAGTTTGATGATTGGGAACAGAAAACGTAATACATTTCTAAAGTTTATTGTTTTTGTTTTATAGTTGCTGTTCATCTAGCTGTTCTTCGAAATGTTGAGAAATTGTTTTTTTTAATAAAATATTTAAAGTTACTACAGGTTTCTTTCCTTATTAGCTTTTAAAGATTCCAATAGTATTAAAGTGTTGCAATGTTGTTTTAAAGTAGTAGTTCCATCTTAAGGAACTGTGACTGTTTAGCTGAATGCGTATTTATTTATTTATTTTTATTTATTTATTTATTAAGTTTATATAGCACGACAGCTACCCGTAAGGGTTTCCCGGCGCTGAAATGACTGAAGCAAACAAGAGGTTAAAGAGAGTTATTGGACAAAGAGCCAGGTCTTAACAGCTTTGCGGAAGCGAAGATGACAGAGCTCTATACGCATTTCCAAGGGAAGTGAATTCCAAAGTTTAGGTCCCAACCTTGCGAAGGATCTACCACCCATTCTCGAAAGTCTAAACTTGGGGGTACTAAACAAGTGTTGGGATGAAGAGCGAAGGGAACGAGCAGGAATGTAAGGAGTTACAAGGGATTGAAGATAAGAAGGGGCCGTACCAATCTTGATCTTATGCATAATGCATAAAGCCTTGAATTTTATTCGGTTTTCGAGATTGAGCCAGTGGAGTTCCCTAAGGCGCTTGGTAATATGGTCCATTTTTCGGCAACCACAAAGGAGTCATGCAGCCGCGTTTTGGACCAGTTGGAGGCGACGTATGACCGCCTTGGTGGCCCCCAGGTAGATCACGTTGCCGTAGTCCAACCTGGAGGTCACCAGGGCAGTCAGCACAGATCTCAAGGTGTCAGTGGGGAGTATCCAGGAAATTTTTCTCAGCCACCGAAGAATAGTGAAACAGGTGGCTGCCACTTTGTTTGCCTGATCTTTCATGGACAAACTCTTATCGAGGATGACTCCGAGATTACGCACTCGTTCGGAAGGAGTGGGTAATAAGCCCATGGCCGGTCGCCAATGTCTCGGACTCCAGAGATCAGGTTTGTTTCCAAAAACCAAAACCTCAGTTTTTCCACTGTTTAACTTAAGAAAGTTAAGGTTCATCCAACGGGAAAGCTCGCTAAGGCCAGTTTCCAAGGAAGAAGAAGAAGTGTAGGAGTCAGCTTGGGATAGAGAGAACACAATTTGCGAGTCATCCGCATAAGTAAATAAATTTAAACCTGAGTGATGTGCAATGTGGGCCAAAGGAACAACGTAAAGATTAAAAAGCAGAGGGCTAAGAATAGAGCCCTGAGGCACACCATAAGGAGAGGCATATGTACTGGATGTAGACGTGTGAGAAAAAACTTGAAAGGTACGGTTTGTGAGAAAAGATGTAAGCCACTCAAGGGCTTTTCCGCCAATGCCGAATGAAGCAAGATTTTTTAGGAGTATACTATGGGAAACAGTATCGAAGGCTGCACTGAGATCGAGTAGTATCAGTGCAGCCGTTTCCCCTCGATCCATTAATAGACTGAGATTTTCTGTCACTCCGAGAAGAGTGGTCTCCGTGGAGAAACCTGGACGAAAACCAGATTGAGAAAAATGTAAAAGATTGTTGGTTGCCACAAAATGAGAGAAGTGAGAATGAATATGTCTCTCAAGAATTTTTGAAAAGACAGGCAATAGGGAAATCGGACGAAAGTTAGAAGCAACATTAGGATCTGCAGTTGGGTTTTTTAGTAGCTGAGTAACCATGGCGTGCTTCCAACAACTAGGAACAATAGCAGAGTTAAGTGAGGAATTTAGCAGGGCGCAGATAGTGGTAAGCTGAGAGAGTTCTAATTTGCGCAGAATCGGAATGGGTAGAGGATCTAATGGAGAACCTGATTTGATATTGTTCAGGATCTCAGATAAAGTAGATGGGCAAAGATCAGGCCAATTTAAGAGAGAGGCAGGTGGTGAACCTAAAACTGTGCAAGAGAGTGGAAAATCCACACCATTATCCATAATAGGAGATGAATCCAGCAAGGCATTTCTGACATCCAGAGCAGCAATGTCTTGATAGATAGCCTCGATCTTAGAGGTAAAGTACTGGGCGAGTTCATCACATCTCTTGATTGTGAGAGGGGGGGGGAGCAGTAGTCTGTGCTCCAGCAAGGTCTCTGACCACATTGAATAGTATTTTAGATTTATTGAATGCTTCAGTAATTATTTTGTTGGCATAGGAGGCTCTAGTTTGGGCACAGGCTTTATGGTATAGCTTTAACTCAGTTTTATAAGTAAGACCGGCCGATACGGAATACTCCCTTCTCCAGTCCCGTTCCAATTTTTTGCAACGAGATTTATGAAGACGCAATGTCTCATTATACCAAGGGGCAGGTAATTTGTGAATTTTTGAATTCTTTTGTATGTATGTGTAACATACTATAGAAAGATTAGTGTACTGTATATGCAAGTTGTTGTAGAGATAGTGTTAGTGCAGAAGACACATTTTTCCTACATACTATATATATCTGTCATGCTGGGGCGAGGTGTGAGTGAACAGAGATATCCATAACAACACACAAATATGGTTATTTTCCTGGGGAGACATGTCAGTTGGAAGGCTAGCATTTTTTATACTTAGTACGGAATAATGAGGTCTTGCATGTGAGGTGACTATCAACCACACCCTAATATGATTACTATTGATCCTGCAAAAGGTGTGAATGGAGAGGCAATGTCTCTTTACACCCTACTCAATGCACCAGAAATCTTCTTGCAAGGTCTCACTGGAGAGAGTAGGGTCTCCACGTAGTCTAGTAGTGGAAATTGTAAGAGGTAAGTATTTTTACGATCTTACATATAAAAAAAGGGTAGCAAACCCTGGTGAATATAACTTATACCTAATAAACCAGGATATGTTCAGTGAAAATACAAATTCCATTATAAAGGAACGCACTTGCGATAGGCTCGCAAGTGCAAATTAGCAAACACTGGCACTTCAGAATGGATGCAGAAGGCTATGCACCTGACTCCCGTAAAATGTCAAGTTAATAATACTTTTATTTGATTCCATTAAAAATCGTACAAGATTGTAAAAGCACGTTATACACAATGATTCAAAAGTGGTGGTTTGAGAGATGCAGAGGATAAACACACTCTGTTGTCATTACTCAATCCTTATCAATAGTTGAAATAAGAAATATAAAATTTATCATCAGTGCAATTTAAAAATGCTAGGATATGCATTGAAGAGAAATCAGAAAATAATGCAAGTGCGGGTAAGGAGAGACCAGTCAGTATTGTAAGAGACACTCAAGTTGATTCTTGTGTATTATATAGTTATTTGGCTGCCATTTCCCAAAATGTAGTGGCTTTGTAGGACAGTTGGATTGACAAGCCTCCAAGACATTCAATGACAGCTGCTCTCCGTGTCCTTAAATGATTTTTCGAGTTTCTAGAAGCAAGGGGCAGATGCATAGGAGGTGTAATAATGTCTCTTCTCCCTGTTCACACAATTGGTATTCTTTCGTCGGCCATATACACTTCCATTTTGGGGTCAAGTCCTTCGTGGCGAAGTGCCCCAACCATATCATCATCAGATAGTGTTTTTTATGATGTGCAAATTGTTCTGACAGATATTGTTGTGGTTTCAGCGTCTGATAAGATTGAATCACTGCCCATGCATGTTTTTTTTTGCAACTGTAGTTTTGTCCATTAACAAGGAAATTTGTTTGGTTGCAATGTTCACAACATTTTTCAACATGGAGTAGGAGGTGATTGTATGCCAGGCCTCTTCAAGGTGTAGGTCTGCGAGTGATTCTTTTAATACGATGACGATGGAATTTTTTTGCCTCTCTTGCTGTTCAATTTCTGCCCAGCAAGAGAGGGTTAAGGAATTTTCCTCTGCTTGCCTCATCCACCAATAATATTTGGCCACCTCTCTTTGTCGGACTGGTTTCTGTTTTTTAAGCCCATATTCCAGTCGAATATGTGACTCTGAGATGTGCTTGGGGATTGAGAACAGACTCCTAAAGAGATTCGATTAGGCTTTGTTTAAGGCGGCTGCATATTTTGTGTTAATCAATTATGACCCGTATGATATAGTTGGATTTTTTTTGCTGCAATTACCTATAGCATGTGTTTATTGTAGTCCAGAATGCACACAGGTTTGTGCACTTCAGCAACCTGACCCCAAACAGGCACAGGTGAAGTACTCTCATCTTGAATGGTAGTCACCATGTACACATCCCTTCTGTCTACAAATTTCACAGCTAGTAGTTCTTCACTACGCAAGGAACTGCACTGATACCTCTGAAGTTTTTTGCAAACAAGCTCTTTCGGATAACCTTTGCGGTTAGAGCGGGTTGTGCCACATGCAAAAGTGTCCACTTTAAACAATTCCTTAAACAATTGCACAGCAGTGTAGAAGTTATCAAGGTACAAATGGTGGCCTCTGTTGAACAGTCTTCTAGCAAGATCCCACACTATTTTCTCTGAAACTCCAAAAGTAGACGGACAACCAGAGGGTTCAATAGTGGAATCTCTACCAGTGTACAAACGATAATTAAAAACATATCCTGTCTTATTCTCAGGCTACATATACCGTTTAATTCCATAGCGTGTCCTCTTGCTAGGGATGTACTGCCAAACGACCCTTGAACAAAACCAAAGACTCATCAATAGATATTTCTTTTCCTGGAATGTAAATATCGAAAAATCGATCAACAAAGTGATCAAGAACAGGCCGACTCTTAAAAAGACGGTCAGGGTGTCTACGTGGCAAAGCCAAAGAATTATCTACAAAATGCAGAATGCGTAGCAAAAGTAAATACCGATCATAAATCATAGCTGCTGGAAATATGGCTGTTGCCATCAAGGGACTGGAAGACCAATATGAAGTCAGGTTCTGCTTCCTTAGCAAACTCATCTATCAAGTCAAGCCCCAAAAACTTCTTCAGCTCTTCCAGATTTGTGGGAGTCCACCGGGTAGCTCTAGAGTGGGGCCTAAGTTTGTCACAGTTGTCCCTCAAAAACTGTTCAGCATACAAATGAGTCTGCTCAACAATCCCATCCAAAAATACATCATCCATAAATAACTGAAAATACTGTAAAGGCAAAAAAAATTCACAATACACTCTAAACCCTGCATCTACGCTAAAGGCAGGCAACACCGGCTGCACCATGTTTGGATCAACCCAGAGTCCAGCACTTCCAGTAGGAAGCCTAGCAGCCTCAGGCTGCAATCCAGATGCCTCTTGCACCATCAGCACATCAGTATCCTCCTCTAAAACAGGCACTTCATCTGCACTTAGAGAACCTTCATCATCCGATGATTCCATGTGGAGAGAAAACTTACTGCCAGAATCTTCCCCTCCCTCCTCTCCCTCAGACGCACTTTCAGTCTCATAATCCGGTTCAGAGGAAGATTCAAGAAGCATACTAACCACCTGCTGAGCAGTCATTCTACGGCTAGCCATAATGATTACTAATAAAGGTAACTTCATCAAACAAGTCAACAACAACAAACACTTTGCAAAATAAGTAATAAACAAAGTGCACATTTATCAAAAATACCTATACACTCCAAAAGGATACCAGTCACATGCCAGAAGCAGCTAAACTCACCACCATGTACAGACACAGTACGGATCAACAATATCCCACTAAAAAAGAAAGAGAAAATAAAATTACACAAGAGACAATGCAAAAGACATCACAGAGATTTTCATGCTCAAAACACTAACTAAATGCCACTATGACACCACTTATAAAAAATTAATTCATACATTACAATATTACTCATTTAGAGTCCATACAACAAAAATGTTTCTTACCTAAAAATGCAACTACACAAAACTGCAGAACAACTACTCTAGGAACAGCAAACAGGAATGAAAAGCTTTACACTAGATTTAAAAGGAGAAAAACACATTACAATCACAGATGCAAATAATGCACCAGTCCACCTGCCAAGCTAAGGCCTAACAGTATAAATTCAATATTCACTCCCATAAAAGGGGAGCAACCCTTGCCCTTGAGGCCACCCCACAAAACAAAAATTTAAAAAACTCTGATGTCTAGTGGCTTCTGCCCCCCTAGAGGGCAGATGGGCCTAAACACATACTGCTTCTCGGCAACTCAAAGAAGGCAGAAAAGGCCAAAATCATCCTCCCATAAAGGGGAATGACCCATGTCCAAGGGGCAGCTCCACCAACATAAACATAAACCCTGGTGCCCTAGTGGCCCTACAAAATAAAATCAGCCGAACTGCCCTTCAAGGTGATACCAAAGGGGATGATGGACGGAGCGCTTGAGCAAATCTAACACTCACCCCAGGTCAACTGATTTTGGTTTAAGCCATCGTCATTGTTTAGCTCACACCACCCCAGTTCAGACACGGCCAAGACTGACCCTGTGCGCTTTGATTGCCTTACGGTGGGAGGGTATGCCCTGACGTGGGTGCCCTGCTGATTAGCCAGAAACCGGTCCCAGGATGGTTGTTTCTATGCCAGGGAAAATATGGCTTGGCAGTTCAGGCTGGACTGTTCCCATGAGGCACAGGGTCAGACTAATTTGCATATGGCCATGTCTGAACTGGGGTGCTGCAGTGAACTACAGCATGATGATGGATTACCAATACCTAACATCATGGGCATGCCAAAATGTCCGCCAAAGAGGAGTGACTCTTGCCCAAGGGGCAAGGATCACCCAGGACATTCATTACATTAGCCCAGTGGGCTGATTTTTTAAAATAACATTAAAAGCAAAAGCTATGCCCTAAAAAGGGGAGTGACCCTTGCCCAAGGGGCCATCCCCACTACATTTATTCAATTGGCCCAGTATGCCAAATAATTTTTTTTTTATTTAAATCTGCCCCCCCCCCCGGGGGCAAACATAGCAAAAATGATGCATCCAAAAGGGGAGCAACCCTTACCTAAGGGGTTGCTCCCCTCCACCAAAAAACCTCTGTAAGCTACCTAAAATGGCCCCCAAGGGGAGTGACCCTTGCCCAAGGGGCCACCCCCCAGCACATCCCATTACTTAATCAAATTCTTCCCCCCCTCCCCCGGAGGGCAGACAAAGCCTACAGTATTGCCACAAAAAGTGGAGCGACCCTTGTCCAAGGGGTCGCTCCCCCCCCAAAAAAAACCTGTGGGCTGAATATAATTGCCCCCCCCCAGAGAAGTAACCCTTGCTCAAGGGGCTACTCTCCATCACATTGCAAATAATGGCAGATTATTCTATAAATAAATAAACTCTGCCCCCCAAGGGGGCAGACAAAGCCAACAATATTGCCCCCACCAAGGGGAGCGACCCTTGCCCAAGGGGCCACTCCCCCAACCAAGAAAACAATTCCCAAATTCAAACAAAAAAAACCCTGGCGCTAGTGGGCATTCCAGCTGCACGATTGCACGAAAGTGCAGCAGGAATGCACAAAAGAGGCATCGAGGGAAAGGAAAACCCTATTCTTTTCCCCCAATGCCTCCTTTGTTGAAATCCCCCCTCCCCAGCCCCAAAATTCACGTCTTTCTCTTCCGACGGCCAGGAAGCAAATGGCTTCCCTGCGCGTCGGGAAAGAAAGGGAACCTCCAATGACGTGGAGAGGGGGTGGCGAGGGGAAGCAGGGGAAGGTCTTCCCCTGCCTTCCCCGTAACAAATTTGTAGATCGCGTGCCCACGGGCGGGGGGGGGGGGCGCCAGCGCATCCCCGTGGGTGGGTCTCGTGACGAGCTGAGATCGTCATGAGCACAGCGCGACTGTATGCCATGATGAGCTCAGCTCATCATGGGCATACAAGGGGTTAAAGACTGAGGTCTAGACAGATAGCATTTTCCATCCTGTTGTGGTTTGTCCTGATGTTATCTGTTGCTACTATAAGATTGATATCTGTGCTGTGTCAGGGCTGTAATCCTGATTGTGTGGTGTTGTGAATCTGGTATTTGGAAGGTGGTTGGAGGGAAGCAGTGACCGAGAGATATTGGTTGGAAATTGGCGAGTTTGATAGGGCTGACCAATTCTCTCTTTAGGAGGTTGTTTATGGCTGAGAGATATCATGATTCTGGGAAGGGTACCTATACTGATGGAAGTCCTTAGGCTAGGGGTGAGTGCCACGCTGATCAGGGTTGCACGTTGTTAGACCTGGCCCTTTCTTCAGGGTCAACCCCTGATCTTTTGTCTTTTGCATTCCATATCTTGCTGAATTTGCTTTTATTGGCATAATAGGCATATTTCATTTACTTATAAGTCCCATGTAGAGTTGTTATATACCAATTCCTGTAAATGCAATGCAATAGTGGGCCTGCAGCACTTATTGCACAACCCGCATATGTAGCACCTTAAAATATGACCCAGGTCTGCCTACACAGTCGGAATGCAGTTTAAAAAGGCCATGTCTACTTGGCATTTAAACCCCTTCCAAGCCTAAAACTCACCTTTTAAAGTATATATGTCAACCCTAAGGTAGGTCCCAGATAACCAATAGGGCATTGTGCTGTGCAATTAAAAGGATGGACATGTACCCCTGGTAGTGAAAAGCTCCCAAATTGTTTTCTCAATACTACGAGGCCAACCCCTTCATAGGATAACATTGGTGTGTGGTAAATAAATAATTAATTACCGGTACTATTTTTCATATAATCAATAAAACAGGTAGCTCAATAAATAAGAGTCAGGATTCGAGGTATCTTGAGTCGACAGGCTTTAATCAGGCATAAGGACAGGAACAGGACAGCCTGTACGGGAATAGAATGAAGGCAGCTGCCGGGGAATGGAAATCGGGGCTTGGACAACTTTCAGTAACAGTTCACAGTATATATATCAAAACAATTGCATTACATTCAATACAGTAGGCGTAGCAGTAGGCGTTTCTTGTAGCAGTCGCGAAAGATAAGGGTAAAATGATGTAACAAGAAGGCGTGTGCAGGGCGTATACATAGACATGTGATGTAAACGTAACAGAAGTGTCATAAACGGGGCGGAAACATGGAGGGGGCTACCTGAGCAGCTGGGACCTTTAACCTAGTGGTGCGCGCAAACGGGCAATGACGTGTTACCAGGGAGAACTGGGGGCTATGGCTTCTGCGCTAGAAGAGGAGACTAAAGTCTGGAGTGTCAGAGCGACATGTACCCAAGGCATATCTGGTATCTGGTGTTTGGAGTACATGTTGATAGAATCCAAAAGTTATCAGGGCAAAGGCTACTAGACACTAAGACTGGTGCGTGCATAATTCTACATGTATTGCATGTACGAGGAATATTCTATGAATATTAATACAGTATTTCTTTTACATGGAGACATAAAGGCTAGACCATGACGGAAACTATTGATGCGGTGCAGTAGCTTAGGAATGCAGAGAAGGAGGGCTGGACTGATAACTGGAAGCATAACATACTCTTGGCAGACTGGGAGGCAGAGCCAGGCCGGGCCGGGCACTGCGAGGCATGAAGTAAGCGAAGGGTCAGGGATACAGGTGGGGGCTGTATCGCTCCTCGGAGAGGGTTCAGAAGACTGGAGCTGAATCTGGTGTCCGGGCCCTTTTGAGGCCTAGAAACGGGGACAATTCAATGAGTTAACGTGCACACTGTAAAATGTAGCAACGTAGGTTTACATAAGCCTAATATTCGTTGCTTTCACGAGAACTGGAAACTGGCATACTAGAGATGGACACAACTGTAATTGCGTCTTTAATCGATCAGAGGGGAATACATGCATATCGATCATGCACATATAGTATAAGATGGGGAACACGTAGGCACATACAACATGGCAAAATTTACTTTTCCACATTCCCTCCTTGTGCCCTACGTTTCCATCAGGAAACATCAATATTCATGATACTATCTATCATTCCATATAGCATCATTTGCTCGTCTCGAATTGTCTTGGAACGGGACTTAGGACTAGGAATACAAGAGGTAGCGCACATGCCGCAAATCGCAGGGCCACATTGTATACAGAGGACGCAACTGAATATGATCATTACTGCAATACCCAGGAATGACAATACTTTCCATCCCCAGGCAGATATGATACTCCAGAGCCAACCGGACCATGTCCAGGTGCCTGGATTCTGGTGTAACTGATGGGCAATTTTATGAAGTCTGGTTATAGCTGAATAAACAGACGGCGCGTTATTAGGAATGAAAATGCAGCAACTAGATCCGATGACTACATGCTCCTCCTCTATCGGCCAGGATGACGTCAAGAACGAGACGATTTTGGAGCACGACAAATCTCATAGCAGATTGCTCTTCAGTTAAGTTACCTAGAGCAGAAGTAGTCTCATTCACTACTGCTTCAAGGGTTCTGGTTAACCTACGTATTAACTTACTATTCTGGATAGGTCCTATAAAAAAGAAGAAACCTTTATTAAAGTCTTGATACTGTTCTAGAGTAGTTTCAGTTTGATCGACAATCGGGGACTCGATCTCCCTTCTATGTCTGGTGTGCACTAGATGTGTGTTTCTGTGATAATCAGATGGGGCTAGAAAAACTGGTGGCAGTAGGAAGGCAATGTAACATGTTCCATCCCAATCGAGGGGCAGACGAACATATGCGGTCTGACCACAAACAAAATAAGAATGACGTGAGGCTTTGAAAATAGATTTCCCACTGTCACTATACTCGACAGTAGTAGTACAATCACTATGTCCCACATGTGCGGAACCATTCTTTCTGACACATAATTCGCCTTTGACTGGTAGTACTGAAATAGCAGGCAAATCTGGAGTAGTATCTGACTGAACATTCAGGACCATGAAATTCGAAGAATAATTACCTAAATCATATACTTCATTTTCTAGATCTAACCCTGTTCTATGGGAGAGACCCTGCTTGTCTGGAAAACATGTTCTATTCAGAAGGGACATATCATTGGAGGATGACGTTAACGTGGACCATGCTCCACACGAACCATTATGTGAAAACGGATAGGGAAAGAGTGGCAGAACTCCCTTCGGTGTCTGAAAAGGGGGGAGTCGACCACACACCCAACAATTAGTGGCATTGCTGGTCTGGTGTGAATAATGTAACATTCGGATGAATGTGTTATTACGCATAGCAAGACGATAGGATAGCTCGTGAGGAGGCAGATCACTAAATGTGTGCTCTACTGTATCATTAGAAAACATATGTACATGTGAAACTGGAAAACATAAATGTAAAGCATAACTTGTGCAGGTAACCAGAAGACTCAAAAATAATAGAAAACATAGAACAATAATACATCTTTTAGAGTTTTGACTAACTCTCTCACTGTGGGGGTCTATCTCATACATGTCAGGAACCTGTCTAACCGTTTCACCCGAGAGGGACTTAGACAATTAAACTGGCTGACTTATTTTACTAGACCGGAGCTTCTGTTTGTACTCCTGTTGCGGAGTTTTCTCTAACAGGGGAACTTTGAGTTCAGAGTCAAGTTCAGAGTCTGTTTTTAGGCAGTCTTTCGGAATAAGGCAGTCCTTAGCAAAAGTCTTTTCTCGGAATCCATGGAATTTCTTTATGTGGCTCAGGTGGACCCACCCCTTCCTGCCCTCGAGCTTCACGGCGGTCCTTGTTGTTAGTAAGATCATCCGAGGCTCCTTCCAGCGGGGCTCCAGCGGACTTGAACGATCAAAATTTCGGACGAATACGAAGTCACCGGGGACGACTTCATGCGGTTTCACCTCGGTGTTGTCTGGAAATGCGGCGGCAACCTGTGAACGACAAGAGTGTAGGGCAGACATCAAGGAAGCTAGGCAATCTGTCAGCATATTACTGGAAACATCTGTAATACTGCGGGGTCTAGGTGTACCCCACATGTTTGGGGGGCGGCCGAATACGACCTCATACGGGGACATACCTGATCTGGAATGTGCAACCATCCTCATATAAAATAAAGCAACTGGCAGAGCTACTAGCCAGTCTACACCTTTCTCTTTACATACTTTTGCAATGCGTATTTTCAGAGTCTGATTATGTCTCTCTACGAGACCGGCTGCTTCAGGATGGCGCACACAATGGAACTTCCACTGGTACCCTAACAGAAGGGAAACATGTTTCATGAGCTCGGATGAGAATGGCTGGCCGTTATCTGAATACACGACCCTAGGGAGTCCATAGCGGGGAAAGAACTCACGAACCAACTGCCTGGCAGTGGTCGCGGCTGTGTAATCTGGAACTGGATATGCTTCTGTCCACCTGGACAAAGCACATACAACTACGAGAACATACTTGAAACCTCGACATCGCTCCATCTGAATATAATCCATCTGGAGGACTTCAAAAGGGTGGTCAGGAGGTTGGAATCCACCTTGTTCCACCGGGACACTTTTACCTGGGTTGAACTGACAACATATCATACAGGTACGGACTTTCTGCTTGGCTGCAGCTCGTAAATGTTTGTTGAACCAAAGGTTCTGAATACTGTCTAACATAGCTTTTTCTCCTAGATGTGCTGGACTATGTGCGGTATTAATAATGACTTGAACCGGTAAACATCGTTTACAACGATGTTTTCACAACGCGGTACCTTTACACCGCGGCTGTGACAACGCAAGTCGTTACCACGACTTGCGCTGGAGGGCGCTCAAGGTCTAAAAATAGTTAATTTACTATCCTAACACCTTCCCTAGGGTCCACGGGGACTGGTGTTAGAATAGTAAATTAAACTATTCGAAATCCGCGCCCCCCCAACGCAAGTCGTGGTAACGACTTGCGTTGTCACGGCCGCGTTGTAAAGGTATGCGTTGTGACGGTACGCGTTGTACCGTCATATATTCCTGAACCATAGAGTCGGGGAGAAACCATGTGGCTTTTCCCTTCGTCAACCATCCTTGATCTGTCTGGACCCCTCCTTGTTCGGACCATTTCTTAATTTCTTCAGGAGTAGCATGTAACTGTATGTCTATGACATCTTGTGTAGGGTCCTTAATTGTCATACAAGTAGTCTGATCTTGAGTGAGTGTCTGTGTCGTGTTAACTGGAACGTCTGGAGTCTGAGCTGTAAGCTTGGCTGTTCGATCTGCTAGATCGTTACCTTGGGAAATGATGTCAGTAACTTTCGTATGTGCCTTGCACTTCATGATAGCGATAGCTGTCGGTAAATGTATTGCATCTAACAGAGCTTGAATGAGGAGACCATGCTGAATCTTGGTTCCATGAGAAGTCATGAAACCTCTCTCCTGCCAGAGCACTCCAAAGTCGTGTACGACTCCGAATGCATAACGTGAATCTGTATATATGTTTACTTTCAGGTCCTTGGCACGTATGCAGGCTTGGGTCAGAGCTACTAGCTCTGCTGCTTGAGCAGACAAGGTGTCAATACGATGTGTTTCTATAACTTCGGTGTCAGTAGTCACTGCATACGCGGCTACTAGTTCTCCTGTATTTGTTCTCATACATGAACCATCCACATAAAGTGTCAGGTCAGGATCAGGTAATGCAATATCTTTCAAGTCTTGTCTTGGCTTTGTCATAGTGTTAACAACTTCCACACAGTCATGTGTGGCAGGATTTGAAGTAACTGACGGTAACAGTGTAGCAGGATTTAGAATATTGCAGCGCCTGATTTCTATGTGTGGCTGGAACAGTGTAAGTTCATAACCTGTTAAGCGTGCAATTGTCAAGTGCTGAGTCTGTGTTCGGTTTAAAAGAACTTCCACGGAGTGTGGAACTTGTACTGTCAGGGAATGTCCTAACACTATAGAATCACTTTGTCTGATAGCTAGAGCTGTGGCTGCAACTGACTTGAGGCACGCAGGCAGAGCCTGGGCTACTGGATCTAATGTGCTAGAAAAATAAGCACAGGGCTTGTACTGTCCTGCTTGATCTTGCGTGAGAACAGATAATGCAGTACCATCACGTTCTGTAACAAAAAGTGTAAAAGGCTTACTGTAGTTGGGTGTTGCTAGAACAGGTGCTTGACATAAGGCTTTCTTTAATTCATTGAAAACAAGTGTATGTTCCTGGGTCCAAGGGAGGACAGTCGATACGGCTGCCTCCTGTGTCGTTAACTGTATCAGTGGCTTGGCTAGAAATGCATACTGGGGAATCCATTGTCTGCAGTAAGAAGTAAGGCCGATAAAAGCTCGTACCTCCTTCTGTGTCTTGGGCTGTGGAAGACTCGCTATTAACTGGATACGGTCAGGTGTCAACTGCCTACCCCACCTGGACAGCAAGTGTCCCAAGTATACCACTTGCTGGACACAGAATTGTAATTTGGAAGGGGACACCTTGTGCCCCTGCTCGGCCAGAAAATACAGAACTGTAAGTGACGCACGCTCGCAGTCACGTTCAGAACGGGCTGTGATCAGTAGATCATCGACATACTGGAGCAGGGCAGTGTCAGTTGGCATGCGGATATTGTCTAGTTGTCTCTTAAGTGCTTGACCCTAAATACTAGGACTTTCTGTAAAACCTTGAGGAGCTCGTGTGAATTTATAGCTCCTTTCATTTAAACAGAAACCGGAAAGGTACTGGCTGTCTGGATGAATGGGGACACTGAAAAATGCATTCTTGAGATCGATAACTGTGAAAAATGTAGCTTCAGAATCAATGACTGTCAAAAGGGATGAAATATCTGGGACTACTGGATACTGAGGAATGATACATTTATTAAGCTCTCGAAGGTCAATCACTAATCGATATACTGGAGGTGCATTTGGATCAGTACGTTTCAGGACTGGAATGATAGGAGAATTACATACATTGGAGTCAGTTTCTACAACCACTCCTTGAGCAATAAGTTCATCAATAATTTTGGATAAGGCTGCTACAGCCTCAGGTGGCAATCTGTACTGTCTGATTCGTGGTAAAACTACACCTTGCTTGAGGGTCACACGATGGGGTGTGATATGCATACAACCTACATCAGTTGGACCTTGCGCCCATAAATGCTGTGGTACATTCAATAATCTTGGATCAAAATCACGTAATACATAATGACCTTTAAAGTCTCTCAAAAACAAATGGACCCCTTCTGGGGAACAGCAAATAACTGCTCCTAATTCTTTTAATGTCTTGATGCCTAACAAATTTTCTGGACATGATTTCGTGAGTAACAAATCAGTGGTTCGGGACAAGGGACCAACTTCTAGAGTAATTGGTTTCGAAATTTCATTAACAATTGGCTTTCCTGAAAATCCAAGGGAAACATTTTTAGAGCCTGAGAGCGGAGCCCCTGGAACCTCGTCATGACTGATAGTAGTCCTACTTGCCCCTGTATCAATCAAAAACTTTCTGTCTTTCCCTAATACTTGACTGTGTACATAGGGACCCTCTTGATCTACAGGTATCTCGATGAGAGGCAAGCCTACCTCCCTCTCTAGGCTGTTTCATGGATAAGGCTGATAATCTGGATACTCTGTCTGAGCATACTGGTACATCTGCTGTGTAACATGCTGTGTTGCAGCTATAGGCTGCGGTGCTGGAACTGTCAGTTGTGCATTCTGTGGTGGCTGAGAAGTCTGTGAAACTTGTTCTTGTCTAGGCGGACGTGGTCTTTCTTTAGTCTTACCAGTAGCTATGTTGTGTTTCAGAACTGCACACTCGTTTATAAAATGACCTGGCTGTTTACAGTAATTGCATGTCCCTTTAACGGGAGCTGTAGGATGACTGGCTTGATTCGGACCCCTCTTCTGACTGTCTTGTGGAACAGATTGTGCAACTAATACTTTCATTTTTGTGTCTTTCATACGTCTCCTTTCGTGTTCTTTCTCTTCCCTGATTCTGTTCTGGTGATACTGGAGCATTTGTAACATTTGTGACGGAGTATTAGCTTGCCAACTACTTTCGACTTACAATACTCGATTTTTAACTTGTGGACTTGAATTCTCGACTAGTTTGGTAACAAAAAGATGAGGGTACGATTCACTACTTGTTTTCAGACCACTGTTAATAATAAAACATTTTTCGAATCTAGAATAAAAATCACTAGTGTCTTCATCTTGTTTCTGTTTACAGGCTGAGATTGCATCCCAATCTTCCTTTTTCGTGGCTAGTAACCTTGGCAAAACCTGTATCAATAACTCGGGCAATTCTTTAGCTTTACCCCCAAGACCGGTACCTGGTACTCGTGAATTTTCTTCAGCTTCTAAAGCTGTCCAATCTATCTTTTTCTCTCCCACCTCCCATTCTTTTTCCTTGAGTTTTTCATATACCCCTGCGGGCAACAGGACCTTTAACATTTTAATGATATCAGGATACGTATATTCTCCCATACGGAGCATGTCTTTTAATTCACGGTGGAACCCTGCTGGATCTTTATCGTGACGGGGAATTAACTTCTTCATCTCTAAGAGTTCCATCTTTGTGATAGGGGTGTAAACAAATACTCGTTCTAGTTCACCACCCGCTGTCCTAACTGGGTGTACTTCTCGTAACGGATGCTGTCTATCTATGTAAAATGATTTACTTTCTGGAGGTGAGACATGAACAAAATGCGGATTCAAAAACGTTCGATATTTGTGGCGCTGTTCTAGAATGATACTAATTAAATCGGTACCTAGACCTCTCCATTTATACTGGAGTAACTCGTTCAGAACATCATGTAACGGACCTGGATCAGAATGCTGTCCCTCATACAGTGTAATGAGGTGCTGGATCATATACATACCCACCAGTCGCTGCTCGGCTGGGGGCAGTTTCAGAAACATTTGTGCCACTATTTCGTCTGGAAAAGTGGTAGAATCAGTAGTCCACCGGACTGCTGATCGGGCTAATTCTTGTTCATGCATGGTACTAAGCTCACTATAACCTATTCGTGATTTCAGAATGTGATCGGTAGCTTGGAATACTTGTTCAAGAGAACCTTGTTCTGGTGCTGGAGGAGGGAAAACTTTCTTGTGATCTAGGCATGAATGTCGGTCGGGAAGTCTAGTTCTACCTACATACGCTATTCTGGAGGGATTCTCGTCGTCTACCTCTTCAGTAGAAGAGTTGTCTTCTTTCTCGGTTACTTGTGCTGCTTCTCGTTTCTCGTGTATCTTTATTATTTCCTTACGGATTTTCTTGTACATACTCTCTATACAGTTCTGTGTCTTGTGTCTTCCCTCGGCTATATGGTCACTCCACCTGGTCAGGACTTTCATTTCTTCCGGATCTTTATCCGGATAATCTTGTTCCCTTATTAAACAATTAATTAGAAACTTTAAAAGCATGAGTTGAATCTCGACTTTCCTTTGAACCATGGCATCGCCAATACTTTCTGGATCTACTCCTGTACGGATGAAACGATATATTCTGTCTAGATATCCTTTCATATTGGGCAGGGTGTCCAAATATTCGGTCACCCGTCTTACACGCAATGAATACAGGACCATATCATCATCGCCTGGGACCGGATCATAACGGCATTCGGTAAGTGCTCGCTTGATATCTGCAACTGACTGAAGTTTGGGCGAACGCTGTAACGCTCGTGCATGTAGCTCGAGTAGTGTGATACGTCTGGGTTGAGGCGGGGTTCCAGGAGGACTTCCCCCCGTGGCCCCTAGACTAGAATCGTCAACGGGTATTGTACGTGCTGGGAGAGTGACTGATGTAGCGGGTACATGTACTGTAGGCTGGACCGGGGGTGCCGTAACAGGTGCTGCAACGGGTGCCCCGTTGGCTGGAGGAACAGGAATTACATTATTTACGGGAGCTGGCGGAACAGGATTTGCATATGCTGGGACTGTGTCGTCCAAATAGGACGAGAGAAAAATATCAGCTGCGGTCGGTTTGCGACGTAACTTAATCGGAACTAATGGCGGCGGAAAATTACATGGTGCTTCCGGGGTTGCTCTCGGCAAGCCCTCGGCCAGAAGAGGATACATACCCTTAATAAGGGCATTTCTCTGTCTGTCTGACTGTTCGGCTTTAACTCGTTCTCCTACTTCGATTAATTCCCTTTCTTGGGCTCTTTCCGAGGATTCTCTACTTAATTCTGTTTTTCTGATTTCTTTTTCCGTTCTTCTATGAGATTCTTTGCGCCATAACTCGATGGCATCTTTCTGGGACTGTCTGGATTTCTTTTTCCATAATGCTTCTTCTACTCGCATGATGCACTCGGCATCCCATGTACCTGATGTGGGCCATCTATATTTCTCTTCTAATTCCTTGGTGTACTCCACCCATAAGTCTAGATATAATATGGCACTTAAGCCATGCTTATGATACATAAAATGACCTGGACTGTCCCTAGGCGGGACAGGAACTGCTTCCTCTAATAACCCTTTTCTGGTTTTTAACTGACGTAACTTGGAAAATAGAGGCATTGTCTAGGCTGGAATCTGGACACAATACAATACACGATAAACACAATAATGACTGGAAAAACAAATCATTCATACCACGACATTGAAAACACATTAAACGACATTTAAAATAACAGTTCGGACAGAATATTACCTGATATACTGAGAACAGAACACATGAATTTCTCGAGAACGGAACTTACTAGAATTACTAGATGCACTGCTAAAACAGTACGAAACTTACCGGTCCCATAAAGAGACACGTCAGGACCCGCGTCCACCTAGGTGAACACTTCGTGTTGGATCTGTGTACCCAAACCCACGGACCAGAGACAAATTAATTGACCCTGTCTAGATACTACCCCAGCAACGGTACTCACCGGGCAGCAAGAACGGAAGGCCTCGGACTGGACTGGACTGCTACGACGACGGACTACGAACTTCGGACTTCAGTTACAGGTGGGCCTCTGGATACCTCGGACCTTGGACTCTCGGCTTGGGCTCTGGTCGGGACTCGCCGCGTTCCTCACCGCCTCGTCTGGATGCTGGACCGCAACCTCCGTCTCCTCCGTGGGCCTGAGGGATACTTGAAGCAGAAATATCTGCACGTGCACGGTATGGTTCCGTCACGGCTGCAGAGGATCAGGGGGCCTGCGTGGCTTCACCGGCGCGTGGGGAAAGGTCAAGTCCCTATTCGGGCGCCATTATGTGGTAAATAAATAATTAATTACCAGTACTATTTTTCATATAATCAATAAAACAGGTAGCTCAATAAATAAGAGTCAGGATTCGAGGTATCTTGAGTCGACAGGCTTTAATCAGGCATAAGGACAGGAACAGGACAGCCTGTACGGGAATAGAATGAAGGCAGCTGCCGGGGAATGGAAATCGGGGCTTGGACAACTTTCAGTAACAGTTCACAGTATATATATCAAAACAATTGCATTACATTCAATACAGTAGGCGTAGCAGTAGGCGTTTCTTGTAGCAGTCGCGAAAGATAAGGGTAAAATGATGTAACAAGAAGGCGTGTGCAGGGCGTATACATAGACATGTGATGTAAACGTAACAGAAGTGTCATAAACGGGGCGGAAACATGGAGGGGGCTACCTGAGCAGCTGGGACCTTTAACCTAGTGGTGCGCGCAAACGGGCAATGATGTGTTACCAGGGAGAACTGGGGGCTATGGCTTCTGTGCTAGAAGAGGAGACTAAAGTCTGGAGTGTCAGAGCGACATGTACCCAAGGCATATCTGGTATCTGGTGTTTGGAGTACATGTTGATAGAATCCAAAAGTTATCAGGGCAAAGGCTACTAGACACTAAGACTGGTGCGTGCATAATTCTACATGTATTGCATGTACGAGGAATATTCTATGAATATTAATACAGTATTTCTTTTACATGGAGACATAAAGGCTAGACCATGACGGAAACTATTGATGCGGTGCAGTAGCTTAGGAATGCAGAGAAGGAGGGCTGGACTGATAACTGGAAGCATAACATACTCTTGGCAGACTGGGAGGCAGAGCCAGGCCGGGCCGGGCACTGCGAGGCATGAAGTAAGCGAAGGGTCAGGGATACAGGTGGGGGCTGTATCGCTCCTCGGAGAGGGTTCAGAAGACTGGAGCTGAATCTGGTGTCCGGGCCCTTTTGAGGCCTAGAAACGGGGACAATTCAATGAGTTAACGTGCACACTGTAAAATGTAGCAACGTAGGTTTACATAAGCCTAATATTCGTTGCTTTCACGAGAACTGGAAACTGGCATACTAGAGATGGACACAACTGTAATTGCGTCTTTAATCGATCAGAGGGGAATACATGCATATCGATCATGCACATATAGTATAAGATGGGGAACACGTAGGCACATACAACATGGCAAAATGTACTTTTCCACAGGTGAGTAGATACTTCATGTTTGGTACCTATGAAATTGCAATGATAAATCCTTTTTAATGGTAATGTTGGGTTTTTCATTACAATTTGCAAATCCCACTTTTAGAAAGTTGGCATTTTCCTACACTCAGCCCTTTGTTCCTGCAGCCTGTCTTAGGTCACTTGACTGGAAGAATCTGACAGTGAGATTTTGTGAAAACCTCCCAGACAGTCACACAATAGAAGGGCTTAGTGCTCCGAAATGTGTCAATCACTGGCAGGATGGGGTAGAGCTGAACATAGCCCACTTACACCTGAATAGTCTGTGCTCTGTCTTCACACAAAGCAACAAAGTGTCCTCCATTGTCACTGCGGCCAGGTTGGATCCAGTCAAGGGGAGTCAGGATATTCCATGCACTTCAAAGAGCCTTTCCAGAGGTTTCTCTCAAATTCCAGAACAAAGTAGCCAATACATAAAAATATGACTACTGGACATGTGGAGGGACTGTCAGAGGCCTCCCTGCTGCTGTAACCTGTTGGGCACTCTGAAAGACTTCTGCTGTACATGGAACAACATCTCTGCTGCCTGAAGCCTACCTTGATCCCTCAAATACTACCCTACAGTTTATCCTTGTGTCTTCATCTGAGCCCGGGACTACAAGAAGTGACACCAAGGTTAAGTTTGCTGGCCTCCAGTTCTGTGCCACAGGCACGTAACAGGCTCCCAATCAATCAATCAATCAATCAGGTCATTTGTAGAGCGCACTACTCACCCGTAGGGTCTCAAGGCGCTGGGAGGGGGGGGGGGTGCCGCTACTGCTCGAACAGCCAGGTCTTGAGCTTCTTCCTGAAGGAGAGGTGGTCTTGGGTCAGGCGCAGATTGGTCGGAAGTGAGCTCCCACCATCTTGAACCCACACTTGGACCCAGCCTGAGTGAGTCCTGAAACTCTAACAGGTTTCCTACCAGTCCTGGAACCTTAGTTGTGTTGCTAAATGTGCACAGAAGACTATTTTCCAAAACTGAGGATAACATTAGGCCAAAGAGTGCTCTAAGAACCTGAAGGAGAATGGGACCAAACTGCTCGCCTGTCTGCCCGAGGTGCATCGCACTTCGAATTGACTTTCCAGCTTTTCCTGCTACATTCTCCTCTGAAGAAGCAAATCTGTTTAAGCTGTCCTTTCCGAAACGGGTATCTGACCATGTGGAACTGTCCTTAGCTACAGCCTTCTGACTCAATCCGCTGGTTTTTGGTCAACCCAAGGCCATCCGGAAAAGAAGCTCCCTCCTTGGATACCTCCTGCTGAATTGCCCGGCTGAACTTTAACATCTACTTCATTTTTCTTCGAAATAATTTTTTCTAAGTCTGAAGGCAAGGGCTGACATGGCCCACTCCACTCCGTGGGCCCGATTCACAGAATGAATTTAAGATTAAATCCTAAACTTACTACTATTTGGTATTCACAGAATGCACTTACTACTTTCGGGATTCACAGAGTGAACTTACTACTTTCGGGATTCACAGAATAAACTTACTACTTTCGGTATTCACAGAATAGATTTAAGACTACTAACTCTAAGTCCGAAATCGGGGAGTAAATTCCGGCCCGGAGGCGGAGCTTCCGGCTTGGGGGTGGAGCTTATGGCCCGGAGGCGGGGCTTCCGGCCCGGAGGCAGAGCTTACGGCCCGGAGTCGGAGCTTGCGGCCCACAGTTTGAGATTTCAGCATGGCAAAAATCCCCACCTCCGAGCCGGAAGCTCCGCCTCCAAGCTGCAAGCTCCGCCTCCGGGCCGCAAGATCGGCCCCCAAGCCGGAGGCTCTGCCTCCGGGCCGGAATTTACTCCCCGATTTCGGACTTAGAGTTAGTAGTCTTAAATCTATTCTGTGAATACCGAAAGTAGTAAGTTTATTCTGTGAATCCCGAAAGTAGTAAGTTCACTCTGTGAATCCCGAAAGTAGTAAGTGCATTCTGTGAATACCAAATAGTAGTAAGTTTAGGATTTAGTCTTAAGTTCATTCTGTGAATCGGGCCCATTGCCAAAAAGTAAAGACTTCTGCTATTGCGTTCCAAGCTACACAGGGTTAAGCACAGTGGATTGTGCCTTTTGCTTAACCAGGGCTCACACACCAATCATCCAACCACCCAATTACTCGCACTCCTTTGCCAAAGGAATGTGGGAGTAAGGGTCTGCTGGGGCATTGAAGTAAATGATCATCATGAGTGTTGTGGTTTCCTCCTTGCTAATAGTGTCACAAGTGATAATTTCATTGAGAGACTGCTGGAGAGGGTCAGGGGGTCCATTTGTGGTGAGAAGTTGCTGTATATATTTGCTACAGAAGTTGTCAGTGAGGTACTTGCACAGATATTGTAATTGGTTAATATTGCCGGTGATTACTGTGGTGAACTTCATTCTGCTGTTGGGACTGGCATTTATTAAATTGATTAGGGCCTTCATCTTGTTTTCTGTATTAGACTGGTGATACTACCTCTTGGTGGCTCTAAAAGCTTTTTTATATCCACTGCCCCTTTGCTGGTTCTTTATTCCTGTTTTATTGTCACTTCGTTATTATGTAATCTTTTGTGTACCAGTTGACTTTATCTTACTTCGGGGCATATAATCAAGCACAGAGTTATACTTATCGCTGCTTTAGCGGAAGAAAACTGCAGCTAAAGTGGCGATAATGGGTTTGATAATATGCTCTTCAGACATCCAATAGAGGCCCATGTTGACACCAGAATATGGGCTTCTATTTTAATTTTAACTCCGTTTCTTGATAATATGCCCCTTCATTTCATGGGGCCAAGAGTTGGTGATCCACTTGTTCAAAATGTATATGTCATGTGCCATGATGCCATACCCAAACTATAAATATTATCTACATCCCTCTCCCTTCCCCTTTTTAATGTTTAAATGTAGCATATTTTTTAAGTACTCCTATTACAGAAATGTTTAATTCCTCACCTTCCTTTAATGTCCGAATGCACCAGACCTTAGTTGCCTTCTATTTCCTATCAATCATGTCTTTCCATTGTGTTTGTCTTCCTAAATCCTTTTCCACTACCTTTTCCTATCTTTCTAACTGAGGAATCATTTTTTGCCACCAGAAAAATCCCTCCGCACAGGTGTGTTCCCTCTATGACCGCATTCTTGTTCCTTTACTTACTCACTATAGCTCCCACATTTCCAGCATTTTCAATGGGTGAACTCTGTTCCCTGGAAGTAACAGGTGTGCTCAGTCAATGTATATATGAGGCCTTGTGAATTACAACCGCCATAATCTGCTCCTTACAAAACGTATATATCTATTGATTTTTTGTTATGCTCTTTGGCAATACGAGCAGTCTTTCATGGACCTCTCTACACTATCTTGAGCTGTAGCCAAGTTTTTATGATGTACATTATATCCTATCTCACCTGAATGTATTTAAGTCTTTTTTTATCCTTTTTAACAATGCCATTTTTCTGAAGTGAATTAAGGCCATCTGTGCCCATATCCGGCTCCTACTTAGTTCCCATAGTATGGATAGTATTTGGCTCCATATCATCTCTACCCGACAATGTCATTTCATTGACACCCTGACATGCTATATCCTTTATGTTAAAATACAATTGCAACATATCCACACATTCTTCTTTTATCTGATACCTACCTTCTACCAGAGGTGTGGATTACCTTTTGGGGTGATTAGCCGTGCTTTATAAATTCTGATTGATTGACTGATTGAGTATACTCACTAATTTGTATTTACCTATCACAATCTATCTGCTACAGTAAATGTAAATGTAAATGTAAATGTATTTCGATTTATATAGCGCACGAATCACCCAGGGGTCTCAAGGCGCTTGCTTAGGGAACCCGTCCTGGTATTCCCCTGTGAGATACCCCGGCAGGGTATTCACAAGGTGAAAGCCAGGCATCCCGCCGCGAGGGGCCGTAGTGGAGATTAAGCAAGCTATTGCCCAGAGTCGCAGAGTGTGACCCCGTGAGTCGAGTAGGCACCGGAGCGAGAATTGTCGAGTCCGTGGAATTTTTTGAGCCCGAGACCTGCCGAGGCGGGGAATCGAACCCTGGTCCACGGCTGATCTCAACTTCCGTGTCTGCCGCCTCTAACCACTGAGCCACGCTTCTCCACTAACAACCCCAATTCAGAAGGGACATGTCTCATTCGATCCTTTACTCCAAAAATACTTCTGAAACACAACTAGCACTGTGCTACTGAGAGTGCCCTACTTCCTACCCTCCTAGTGGGATGTCACACAAGGTTAGATTACTGTTGGTATCCCGATAGACACTGCACTGTTGTACCTTGTCAAATGGTTCTTGTATCTTGGGCACATAATAGCTCAGTCTGTAGACACTGTTGCCAACCTGATTCTCATTGCTTTGGCAAAGTGATTGAATAATCACTTTATTGTGTTGTGTAGTTCCTAGGAGTGTCCCAGGATCTGGGCATTTTAGAAGATCTAAACTGAGGGCTTGGTGTCACTTCCGGACACCTCCAAAGGATATGTCAGCCATTAGACCTGCTAGTTCTACAGTGTCACTACCATCCGCCTATATTCTACAGTGCAGTAGGTAGTTTCTGACAGCCACTGAACATGACAACCCTGATTCCTCAGGGATCGTTGAAAACAGTACAGTACGTTTTGCTGCGACGCTTGCTTTCTCTCAGAAAACGCACATGATGGCAATTAGGACTTTTCTTTAAGAATGTTTTGGTCTAGTGACAGCCTTGTGTGAAACACATGTGCTGCAACGATCAGGAGACAGAAGCATACACAAGAGTTTGCTGGCACCAATTTAGTGAATAGTAGATTATTTTCTACCATAATGCTAATAAGATGAACTAAAGCAATTCAGATAAAAGCAATAGCACTGGTATACTCCTAAAATGTAAGCTCTAAGTAATTGGCTAAAATGTACCTAGCCTAACGACAATGTGTAGGTGTACAAGCTTATAGATACGTGTATCTGTATGTATCGGCAGCCAAGAAACCCCTAGGGATGAACCAGCCCCCTCACCTGATGGTTTAGAAGATTGTATGACACTACAACGCATACTATTACAACACATGCTTTTACAACGCATTTTTTACAACGCAAGTACCTTTACAACGCATGTCTGTACAAAGCATACCCTTACAACGCAAAATAATAATAGTAATGAAAAAGTACCATTACAACGAAAACAAATATAACACATACCATAACAACGTATATACAATGATTTACCAATACTTTTTCTTTATTGTAAAATAAGTCCTGGCACGGGATGCAGGGAAAATAGTGGTTTCGGGTGGGGAAGTGTATTAAAATGTTGTAAAGAACTTGACTTAAATTTCAAACAAAATACCAGGGTATTTTAATAAATTAATACCCGCGTATTAAAATCAGTACTCGAGTATATAAAAAATACTCGGTATTTAAAAATATTAATAATCTCACAAACGAATAACAAAAAATGTGTTTTACAAAGTAACATTAATTGAAGTAAAAAACGTAACTTTGAATAATATAATCAACACAACAAACACATACCCGTCATTTTAGATAGAAAGCCCGAATGAAATCAACACACAGGGGTCGATTACGATCCGGTAAAAAAATCCGCAGTACGATTGGTATTCGTAGCCGATTCCGTACGAATGGGAAATTACCGTCCGACCTAAGTAGTACAATCCATTTCCGTCGAGTGCCGTACGAATATCAGCGAACCGTACTAACCACAGTCGATGAACCGTACGATTTAGCATCGGAAATCCTACCGTACGATTTGTAAACATGCCGTACAACCACACTAGTACGATTCTGTACGGAAAGCCTGTCCACGATTCGTACGGGCCAAAGTATTCGCGCTGGAAGAATGATTCGTACGGGATTTTTCGCCTCACAACAAGCGGCATCAACACATACCAACCGTGTACCCCTCGATGAAGCCTACGCGAACCCCCCACCCGTCAACGGCCCGTACAAGTCAACCGCACGCACACCCCCCCATCAAGCCTACGCGAACCCCCCACCCGCCAACGGGCCGTACAAGTCACCCGCACGCACAAGTATGACACGCACACCCCCCATCAAGCCTACAGGAACCCCCACCCGCCAACGGTCCGTACAAGTTAACCGCACGCACAAGTACGACATGCACACCCTCCCGATCAAGCCTACGTGAACCCCAGACAGACCAGCATGGCTGAAAGAACACGCCTGTGGGAGAGGATCATAGACCGGGTCAATGCTGTTGCACCCATCATGCGCACCAGGCAGGAATGCCAGGCCAGGTGGTATGATCTGCGGAGGATGGTGAAGAAGAAAATGGACCAGGACTACGCCAAATCACACTACACTGGAGGTGGTGGTCCCCGCAGACCTCCAGTATGGCAGCCCTGGGAGGAGAAAGTCATGGCCCCGCTGCCACCGGTGGGAGTACACGGAATTGAAGGAGACGTTGAGCCTGGTGAGTGTACAAAAAACACATGTTACATGGGTGGACTTACAACAGTGCCCAGCAGCATGGGGGTGGGTGGCCATGAGTCCCAGCAGTACACAACAGAATGGGGGTAGTTGCAAGGGGGAGGCACAAAGGGTGGTAGGTGTAGGGTAGGAGTCTGCTCTCATCCCATATGTCCCAGGTACACACCCACGCACCATGCCCAATGCACAGGGATATGGAAATTTCACACAAGATAGTAGATCACAGCTTCAAAACAATTTCATGTTGCTGACACACTTTTAGGAGATGCATCATTTTGTGACACAGTAAGGCAGTGTAGCAAGCGAGCGAGCACAAACAACCTGTCTCCATCCCTCTGTTGCCCATCTCCCTCTGTCTGTCTGTCTCCCTCTGACTGTCTCCCTCTGTCTGTCACCCTCTGTCTCCCTCTCCCTCTCCCTCTGTCACCCTCTCCCTCTGTCTCCCTCCCTATGTCTCCCTCCCTCTGTCTCCCTCTCCCCATGTCTCCCTCTCCCTCTGTCTCCCTCCCTCTATCTTCTTCTCCCTCTGTCACCCTCTCCCTCTGTCTCCCTCTCCCTCTGTCACCCTCTCCCTCTGTCTCCCTCCCTATGTCTCCCTCCCTCTGTCTTCCTCTCCCTCTGTCACCCTCTCCCTCTGTCTCCCTCTCCCTCTGTCTCCCTCTCCCTCTGTCACCCTCTCCCTCTGTCACCCTCTCCCTCTGTCACCCTCTCCCTCTGTCTCCCTCCCTATGTCTCCCTCCATCTTTCTCTCTCTCCCTCTGTCACCCTCTCCCTCTGTCTCCCTCCCTATGTCTCCCTCTCCCTCTGTCTCCCTCTCCCTCTGTCTCCCTCACTCTCTGTCTCCCTCCCTCTGTCTCCCGCTCCCTCTGTCCCCCTTTCCCTCTGTCTCCCTCCCTATGTCTCCCTCTCCCTCTGTCTCCCTCTCCCTCTGTTACCCTCTCCCTCTGTCACCCTCTCCCTCTGTCTCCCTCCCTATGTCTCCCTTCCTCTCTCTCCCTCTCCTTCTGTCTCCCTCTCCCTCTGTCTCCCTCTCTCTCTGTCTCCCTCTCCCTCTGTCTCCCTCCCTATGTCTCCCTCCCTCTGTCACCCTCCTCCCTCTGTATCCCTCCCTTAGTTTTCCTCCCTCTGTCACCTCACCCCAGCTTCCTGGGCACACACACAGTTGCACCCGAGCACTGCACAGGCCTTATAAAGACCATAGAGCAGAGTGTCTAGGGATGTCTCCTAATTGCCAGCAGTCATGTACTAAGTGCCTGAGACACACCCACCATTTGCATGCAACGCAGTACTGTGTCAGGACACACAGTTTGGAAAGCTCTGTAGTACACAATGGGCCCAGGTGTAGGCAGCACAAGTCCCTCCTGTGAACATTACAAACACAAACACCAGGACAAGGTCAGAAATCATGTGCAGGAACCCACAACCACGATTATGCCAGAATGCTACATGAGGTACAAAAGGGGGTGGTGATGGACGGAGCATCTGAACCAATCAAACACTCACACCCAGTCAAAAGATCTGGGTGTGATCCATCACCGTTCTTTAGCCCACTCTGCCACCCCAGTTCAGACATGGCTATATGCAAATCAGTCTGACCCTGTGCCTCATGGGAACAGTCCAGCCCGAACTGCCAAGCCATGCCTTCCCTGGACCGGAAACAAGCTTCCGAGGACCGGTTTCTGGCATTACAGCCGTCTTCAGCCCAGCTTGCTTGAATCCAGTGGCAAAGTGAGCAAGGGACTCATGTCTGAGCATACCCTGCCACACTTATGGCGGCAAAAGCGGTACAAAAGGGGGTGGTGATGGACGGAGCATCTGAACCAATCAAACACTCACACCCAGTCAAAAGATCTGGGTTTGATCCATCACCGTTCTTTAGCCCACTCTACCACCCCAGTTCAGACATGGCTATATGCAAATCAGTCTGACCCTGTGCCTCATGGGAACAGTCCAGCCCGAACTGCCAAGCCATGCCTTCCCTGGACCGGAAACAAGCTTCTGAGGACCGGTTTCTGGCATTACAGCCGTCTTCAGCCCGGCTTGCTTGAATCCAGTGGCAAAGTGAGCAAGGGACTCACGTCTGAGCATACCCTGCCACACTTACCGTACGTACCACGAGGTCGATGACGTAGGTGCGGCACGTCTTCGTATTACACTGGTGATATGCGGTGACGTACCATACCCCGAGGTCGATGACGTAGGTGCGGCACGTCTCTGCATTACACTGGTGATGTGCGGTGATGTACCGTACTCCGAGGTCAATGACGTAGGTGTGGCATGTCTCCGTATTACACTGGTGATGTGCGGTGACGTACCGTACTCCGAGGTTGATGACGTAGGTCCGGCACGTCTCCGTATTACACTGGTGATGTGCGGTGACGTACCGAACCACGAGGTCGATGACGTAGGTGCGGCACGTCTCCCTATTACACTGGTGATGTGCGGTGACGTACCGTACCATGAGGTCGATGACGTAGGTGCGGCACGTCTCCGTATTACACTGGTGATGTGCGGTGGGGTACCGTACCCCGAGGTCGATGACGTAGGTGCGGGATGTCTCCGTATGACACTGGTGATGTGAGGTGACATACCGTACCCCGAGGTAGATGGCGTAGGTGCGGCACGTCTCCCTATTACTGGTGATGTGCGGTGACGTACTGTACTCCGAGGTCGATGACGTAGGTGCAGCACGTCTCCGTATTACACTGGTGATGTGCGGTGACGTACCGTACTTCGAGGTCGACGACGTAGGTGCGGCACGTCTCCGTATTACACTGGTGATATGCGGGAGTGTGTGGCGCAATGTACCCAGACATTACAGTCGTGCAATGGAGATGTGTGCGTGTGGCACCACGTAAAGGTATGTTGGACTCCGTTGTACTAACCGTCTGTGCCGTCGTCGGTTTCTATGTACGAGGTGGTGGCCGTACAGGATTGGGAGGACACGGACGATGGCGTTCATGTCTTGCTTGTTGCGTACCGGGGTGCGGTTCGTGCCGGACTCTGGTTTTACGGTAGTTTTGAGCTCTCGTAGCAAAAGAGCCGTACGGAGTGTGTTCAACACAGATGGTACTTCCTGGTTCTGAAGACGCGGTCTATTTACGTTCGGACGTAGCGTGGAGCGTCAGCCGACTGCAAATCGTATGGACTTTCAATTTGTACGGCGTTTTTTACAAGGCGTACGGAGTGACGCTTTTGGTTGGGATCGTACTAGCTGATTCGTACGGGGACGCTTATGGGTACGATTCGTATGGGGAAAAACGCTCCGAACGGCAATTCGGAGCGCTTTTTACTGGATCGGAATCGACCCCCAAGAGACTGAAAACAAAATGGAGGACAAAACGCTATGTCAAACACAAAACACACACTTTTAAAGAGATAATTTAAATGACATGTTTTCACAGCATTTGAATTTAATAAAAAAACGGTTTTAAACTAAGCTTTTCTAAAAAATTAAGTAGTCACTCATGAAAACCTATAAATACAAGTAAGACACCATTTTCAAATCAGTTGATATTCAACTACCAGAGAGAGCAGTCGCTACTAACTGACCCTCCTACCTCTTGCCACAAAGACGACCTCAAGCCAAACAAAGACAAATGCTTTCATACATACAGGTAAGTTTCTATTAAAAGAAAACTAAACAAAGCATTTTTTTAGAATAACGTAGTATTAATAATAAAGGTAAAACATTATTATATTTCAGATTTACTAAAACTTTCACATCAACAAATTAAATCATTTCAACATTGGAAATAATTGCTCACAAATGTAAGTCCATTTATATTTTAAAAATGACTTTCCATTATATCGGGTTGTTCCCTTAAAACAAGTTTTTGAAATGTCTTGATATGGATATTAAATCTTAAATGCATCAATGTTTTTATAAAGCAATATTTTAATACAATTTTTAAAAATTTCTCACATCACAATGTCACAGTTATATTTTTCTTAAAAAAATGTGTAAATGAAATATGTTTCTATACAACAAAAACGTATTATGACTTTATCAATTTTACATATTAATAAAAGTAAACATTTTTTTATTTTTTATTTTTTTTCAGCAAAATCATTAAATGTGAAGCACCATAAATCAACATCTATAGAGTGTTTTCGAATAAGGAGCAAAACTTGATGAATCTAATTAAAATAAGGTAATTTGTTTTAATTATTTGAAATAAATGTTTTTTTACAGGGATGCAAATAGTTATCTTCAAAAAATGTAAAGCCATTTTTAAAAATAAAAGTACTTTCTTTGAATTGTTTAACATATTATTTGGCAGTATTGTGAAATGTGTAAAAATGTTTCAAATAACAAAAAAAAATTCCTTTAAAATAATAGGGTTAATAAATTTGAAAATAACATTTCATTATTTTTTAAACCATTTACAGATAAAACAACATTGAAAAAATTGAAAACATCATCCAGCATAGAAACTAAGGAAGAAATTAAAGAAGGTAAATAATACTACTAATGTCCATTTAAACACCAATGACATATTTTCTGTAAACCTCTTTTGTGTACACAACAAGCCACAGTCCTATGATTAATGAATCTATACTAAATAATCCTTCTTCTGTATCTTTCTACCAGATTAAAACCAAACTATTCTACAATTTAAACCAGAAATTCAAACCAATTGAAGAAGCCAAGAACGCACAAGTAAAGAGCTAAAGGTGAAACACGATATTTTCAACATTAAACATATCCATGAAAGTGAATTTAAAATGCAAGCAATTCAAAAATGTTTTTAAAAAGATAACTGTTTTCAGACATTTTAAAAATCACCTACATATTTTCAATGGAGAATAGTATGTGAATTGCTAAGCAGAACAATAAACTTAATGAAACGTGTTTTCAAACAAAGTCATGACATGAATTTTAAAAAATAGTAACACGCTTTTAATTAGTCTTTCTTTTTATTCTAAGCAGACAAACATCTTAATAACAAACCACAACAAAGAAAAGCAAAGGAAAACACATCTTCTACAAAGACTCAACAACTCAAAAACTAATATGGTAAAATTGACAAAAGTGCAGCAGTAGAGAAATTAATGGATGTTGTAAAAGTATCATTTACTATTCTAACTCCAAGAAAATGCAGCAGTAGGGAAAGGGATGGATAGTGCAGGGGTATCATTTACTATTGTAACTCCAGGAAGGTGTAGCAGAAGGGAAAGTGATGGATAGTGTAGGGGTATCAATTACTATTCTAACTCCCTGAAGGTGCAACAGTAGGGAAAGTGATGGATAGTGTAGGAGTATCATTTACTATTCTAACTCCAGAAAGGTGTAGCAGTAGGAAAAGTGATGGATAGTATAGGGGTATCAATTACTATTCTAACTCCAAAAAGGTGCAACAGTAGGGAAATTGATGGATAGTATAGAAGTATCATTTACTATTCAAACTCCAAGAAGGTACAACAGTAGAGAAAGTAGTGGATAGTGTAGGGGTATCAATTACTATTCTAACTCCAAGAAGGTGTAGCAGTAGAGAAAGTGATGGATAGTGTAGGGGTATCAATTACTATTCTAACACCAGGAAGGTGTAGCAGTAGGGAAAGTGATGGATAGTGTAGGGGTATCAATTACTATTCTAACTCCAGGAAGGTGTAGCAGTCGGGAAAGTGATGGATAGTGTAGGGGTATCAATTACTAATCTAACTCCAGGAAGGTGCAACAGTAGGGAAAGTGATGGATAGTATAGGGGTATCAATTACTATTCTAACTCAATGAAGGTGCAGCAGTAGGGAAAGTGAAGGATAGTGTAGGGGTATCAATTACTATTCTAACTCCAGGAAGATACATCAGCAGGGAAAGTGATGGATAGTGTAGGGGTATCAATTACTATTCTAACTCCAGGAAGGTGCATCAGTAGGGAAAGTGATTGTTAGTGTAGGGGTATCAATAACTATTCTAACTCCAGGAAGGTGCCACAGTAGGGAAAGTGATGGATAGTGTAGGGGTATCAATTACTATTCTAACTCAAGGAAGGTGCAGCAGTAGGGAAAGTGATGGATAGTGTAGGGGTATCAATTACTATTCTAAATCCAGGAAGGTGCAACAGTATGGAAAGTGATGGATAGTGAATGAATGAATGAAAAACATATTTAATAAAGCGCAATGTGGCCAAGCGGCTTCCTGGCGCTGGGGACTAAACCACAAGTCACAGAGGAGGCCAATGGGATTTAACAGGAGAACGCCTGAGAGACCAAGTAGGTTTTTAAGGCTTTTCGGAAGTGGGAATAGATGGGAATAGAGCATATGGACAGAGGGAGGCAGTTCCAGAATCGGGGGGCCAAAACAGAAAATCTGGTACCTCCCGTTCTGGTCTTGCGAAAGCGGGGGACATGAAGAAGAGAGAGAGTGGAGGAGCGGAGAGTGCGGGTAGGGGCGTGAGAAGAAATGAGGGAACTGATAAACAAAGGAGCAGAGCGGGCCTGAGCACGGAAAACTAGGCAGCCCAATTTAAAGAGGGCTCTCTGGAGGACAGGGAGCCAGTGGAGGGACTTAAGTGCCGGAGTGATGTGAGAGGTTTTAGGGGACGCTGTGCTGTTTGTTATTTGGACATTTGCTGGGACTCGGCGGCGCTATTGACTTTGCTTTACCTGTCATCACCCATCGCGGTACCCGATTCGCGGGTCCCGCTTCGCTCCAAGTGGACTCCCTGGTGCACGGCTGGAAGCGTAGATATATCTGGAGGCGCCCACTGGACACCGACTGAGGGTGTGCTACAAGAGCAGGCAGGGCTGCGAGTGACCAGCGGGCCCTGGACTTCAAATCCCAGGAGCACCCGCCAGCCCTCATCACCAGCACCTGGGCCACTCTCCCTGCTAGCTCTGCCCTCTATCTACACCCAAACCTCTATATCGTGAAGAAGGCACTTCCGCAGCGCGGGAGCGTGCCCGGGAGAAGCCCGGGACAAGGGCGGGGCCGTCTGCGGCCGTCCGCGGTCGGACGAGGTTGGGTTGGGCCAACCCCCCTTTGTTTTATTTTTTTGTATTAATTGTTGCGTCTGTATTGTATAGTTCATTCACATTTTTATAAATCATGCCTTTACATTCAGGTAAAGAACGCAACATACAGTTACAGACTACTAAGGGGGTAGTCTCTGGCCCTATAGACGCCTTCATCTCTAGGGCCACAGGCATTTTAGAAAAATAGACTGCTATGGTAGAAAAAAGGCTTTCCCTAGATTTGGTAAATGGGAAACGATCCTCCTTGGGAAGGTTAGCTACCATACCCAGCCCTGATGTTCGAACCTTGAACTCTAGCCACCATTTGGTTGGAACAGTGGTGGGTGTGCATCGTGAGATGGAGGGGGGGCTTCTCCTACCTTATTAGAGAGTGATCTTAGCCCTGATGCAAAGCAAAACAGTGGGAGAGAGAGCAGTGTGCTCTTTGCCAGTCAATCTCAGTCTGACTCCTCTAACGATGAGAACTTTCAGAGATTAATACCACGCAAAAGGAAAAGTTGTAAAAGCCATCAGAGGGGAGGTGCCACTAAGATCCAAAAACCCAATGCCCCATCACTTCCCACTCTCCCAACTTTTGATGTCACCTCCACCTCACATTCTGTTTTAGTTTCAACTGATCCTCCGTGCCAATCCCACATCCCCTTTGGCCCCTCAGACCCATGCCCACCTGCTACAGTAGCGATTATAGCTTGCTGATCAAAATGGAAGCCTTGTTTAAAACTTTATCACTCCCTGTTCTTGAAAGAACACGGTTGATGACAGCAAAATTAGAAGCACTTGAGTCCACTGCTAATATCAATACTGGTCTCTTAAAAAAGTTAACAAATTCCCAAAATACTTGTTCTTCCTCGAATAATCCTAAAGGCCAACTTAATACAAACTTGGATAAAACTCTGCCAAAAGCAACTCCTGCCTTACTATCAGCTTTTGCTCTTAATAAAAACAAGGGCATAGTGGCAGGGGGGTGTATTGGGAATAATGATACAACGATAGCAACAGTCCCCTTACAGCAGGTGCAAAAAAAGGCTCCCTATAAATCCAACCATCAACAACAACCTAATAATCCCATATCTCATGCGGCCATTCAGCCTAAGGGTGGTGCTCTGGATGCCCCAAGTACTTCGTCTCAGCCCAAATTAACCCAAGTTGCAAAAGAGAGCAGTTTTAGGACTCGCTCTACTCCATATGCGAAAGCTAGCAAACGGACACCCCCATGCACAGACCTCCCCCCGGAAGCAACACCATATACGATAGTTTTAACCGGTGTTGCTCCTCTTAGGGAGGGAACAAATTAATCTTTTGAAGATCTCCGAAATAAGGTTGTATTTTGGCCTAAAAAAAATCGCCCCCTTGCCCCCTCCTCCTCGACTGAAATACTATATGTAAGAAGAGTTGAATGGGTGGGTCATTGTACCAAGGACCTAGAAGGGGACTGCATCATTATATCTTTTAAGGATCCCTGGGTGGTAGATTTTGTGCGTAGGGAAGCAAGGTTTGGGAGGTTGGGGGATGTGCAGACTATTGGCCTTGGGTATTTTTATCCTAGACGTCCCTATGAGTTTCCCTCTAGTCACACCTTTCAAAGGATACCTGTCCGAAGACATCACTGTGTCAGAACTCCTCACTCATTACAGCTCCCATCATTGTATAATCGTTTCGAACCCCTATCTGGTCTGGAGTGTATTGATTGACTTCACCTAGCAGGTGGTAACGGAAGGGTTTTGGACAATCAAGTAGATGGGGTGAACGAAGCTGACATTGAAATGTCTATACAGGGGGATCTCTGTATAGAGAGGGAGTCGGTGGTTGTTGCTGTATACCCTCATCAGGTGGATAACATGTTGGTGGACCCACTATTGAGCATAGAAGTACCTTTGGGAGCGGCTCATAGTGGATTGCATAGCATCATAACATCTAGTGAGGTTGCAACACTCAAATTAGCATCATGGAATGTGGCAGGGATGAAGGGTTGTATGGACTCAGAAGAGTGGTTGGATTTTATTGATACCTTTGATGTTCTTTTGTTTCAGGAAAGTTGGGCTCCCGATCCAATTTATAGGGTAGGGTTCCCTAACTTTTACAAACCCGCAATTAGGGGCAATAAGGGTCGAGCATCGGGGGGACTAGTGGTCTGGGTTAAACAGTCCATCGGCTATCGCCCAACAGAAATGTATGTTGATAACTTAGATCATTTGGGAATTAGGCTAAGTAAAGAAAACTGTCAGGACATTGTAGTCGTTAACATCTATGCACGTGGCAATTTGGGTGGGCGTTGCCCCAGTATTGTAGATGTGCTGGACTTATATCTTGAGGGAGTAGGGAGAGACAAGCTACTTGTTCTTGCAGGGGACCTTAATTGTACTTTTGAGCCGCTTTTTGCTACTGAGGAGTATTTGGGGGCTGCGGAGGAGACTGTCTGGAATATCCCGATGCTGTCCCTGGATAATATCAAAAAAGGCTCCGAGGCAGCCTTACACTGGATGGGGCTGTGCCTAGATTGGGGGTTAAGGGCAACGAATGGCCGTTCAGCCTCCGACAAAGTTGGTAAACCCACTTTTGATAATGGGGCGAGGAAAAGTCGGATAGACTATATCCTGCTAAAGATGGAATATTGGTCTCTTCTGATAGATATGGAAGTGGTGCCCTGCCCCGAAAGCGACCATAACCCTTTGTCACTTAAATTAAGACTCCCAGGTGGATCTGGCAGATCCCCTATTGCAGTTCATGTAACAGGGGACGCTCTTTTAACAAACGACAGAAGAAGGCTCAGATGGCCAAGGGTTGTGGAGAATCCGACCTTCCTTGATAACATAACGAAGGCTGTTTCGTCGAATTTGAGTGACATGTCGTCTCTTGCCCATAGTAGGGTCGCTTTTAATCAGATATGCGACCTCCATGAATGATGCTTTGCTTATCTTAAGGATCTTCTGACGATCCCATTAATGCATGGTATCATAAAGACACATGGTCCCCGGCAGAAATGGTATAATAAAAACTGTAGGGAGGCACATAGCCGTTTAGTAAAAGCTGTGAAATCTAGGGTTTCCAGTGATATAAAGGAGGCATGAACAATGTATAAAAAGACCTAGTGGTAGGCGAAACGGGAGTGGGACGATCTATACTGGTCTGACCTATTAGATGCGTGCATATCTTCCAATCAGATTACGTTTTGGGAAATTGTTAAATGGGGCAGAAATTCTGACACCCAAATCCCAGCTAATCATGTGCCCGCAGAAACCTGGGTGGATTTCTATTCAGGCCAGTTTATGAACCCTGACCTAGTAATCGATGCAGCCCAATCCAGGCAGGAAATTTCCCCCATCCTCAATCAGGAGTTAAAATTCGTGCAATCGGAAACTGAGTCCGCGCTCCACCTGGTCCTAGGGGGGGAAGGCGCCAGGGACGGACTGCATCCCGGCTGATTTATTTAAGGCCAACCCCCAACTCTGGGTCCCCTACATAACCACGTTAGCGAATGCCATTGCCTTGGGGGCCAGGATCCCCGTGTCCTGGAAGGGGGCGGAGATCCTTCCAATTTTTAAAAAAGGTGACCGTTCAGATCCAGGAAACTACCGTCCAATAAGCTTAATAGATTCACTGCAAAAAGTCATTGCAAGGATGGTCCTTGCTAGAGTCCAGAGGTGGATGGAGTTGGAGGGTATCTTGTCCCCCCTACAGGCCGGTTTCAGATCGGGCATCAGTACCATCGACCAGGTCTTTAGATTTTGTATGATCTACTGGAAGGTGGTGCTGTTGGGCGGTGGAACGATCTATGCCACATTCATCGATCTGAAATCGGCATTCGACCTTGTGTCAAGGGCCAAACTATGGACTGTACGTAGAGTTTTGGACTGCCACCGGAGATATTGGACATGGTTGTAAGACTACACGAGGGCACCTTTGCTAGGGTGAGGTGGGGAGGCCAAGGGCAGGTGACGGACTGCTTCCCCGTAACTCGCGGCGTCCTCCAGGGGTGTGTCCTGGCACCAATACTTTTCCTACTGTTTATTGACCAGGTGGTTAAATTTTTTGCAAACACACCCACCGATGCTCCATCTTTGGGGGGGACAAGGTTTCCCATGCTTATCTTTGCTGACGACACTCTACTCCTCTCAAAGACTCGTAGCGGGTTGCAAACAGCATTGACCCGCTTTGAGGAGTTTTGTGTTGTCAATGACTTAAAAATCAATATAAACAAAACTAAATTTATGGTCCTAACCAAAAGTCGCCCCATTACGAGCTCAGTGACCTTGCATGGAGTGGGCCTGGAACAAGTCGAGGTAATGACCTATTTAGGAGTCACCCTGGACTATCGTCTCCGCTGGAAACCTCAGGTTGACACACTACACCTAAAATTTGCTCGCCTTACGGGTTGTCTCTTACAGGAGCAAAAAAGGTCCCTAACCAAACATATCAAACCTGCACTCAAGATTTATGCCACTAAGGTAAGCTCCGCAATATTGTACGGGGCAGACCTTTGGGGATATATGGATCTATCACCCCTGGTGAAAACTCAGAACAAATTCATGAGGAAACTAGTGGGTCTTCCACAATCAACCCCTATCAAACCGCTTTGTCTGGACTTGGGTTGCAATACAACCAATGAAATGGCTAGATATAGATTAGTTGCCATGTGGAGACGTGTCTGGACCTCTCCAGACATAAGCCTTTTTGCAAGAGAACTTGAGGAAGTTAGATCCATCTGGGGGTCTAGCAGTATACCTTGGTTGCGCGAAGTGAAATTGATTTTGGATGAAATGGGCCTCATTCAGCTGTGGGTTTCACCGGGATCTACTAGGTTTCCTTCTAAACAGGAATATAAAGCACTCTATTGGGCCTCTGTTCGCAAAGGGCTAGTTATTGCTTCAGATAGAGTTAGTCTAACAGGTTGGTTTTTGTGTCACAAACTAGACCCCCTATTAGAGAATTATTGGGATGTCATAACCAAGCCATTAGAAAAAAAACTCTATCACCAGTTCCGTGTAGGTACTCTGCCCTTAAGATCCTTTACCAGGAACTGGTCCAATCGAGTGAGTGATTCCTGTCCTTGGTGCCCTGGACATAAGGAGAGTATGGGTCATCTCCTATTTGTATGCGAGGCCTATCATGCCATAAGAAGAGGGAGTGCAGAGGCCTTGTGGGCACTTCGCACCAATACCTCTGAGGTGGTAGTGGTTGCCATTGCTAAATTCCTGGGTTGGACTTGGGCGATTAGATCAAGACTTCTACAGGCACCTTGATTTTGATTTTGATTCTGTCCTTGATTTTGATTTTGATTCTGTCCCTGTCGCCCAACCTTTTAAACAGGTTTTATTTGTTTTACATGTATTAGGTCTTTATTATACTGTTTAATTCTAGTATTAGTCTAGTAATGTGTTGAAATGTTTCGAGATACATGAAATTGCAAATTGTTTTTATGATGGTTTTAAAAGAAACTCCTTTTTAATCTATTTCACCATGTATGCTCAACTGTATTGTTGTTTTTTTAAATTGTCTTTTATGATTCAAAAAAATCAAAATAAAGACTTTAAAACCTGAAACCTGAAAACCTGAGAGGTTTTAGGAAGGTGGAGAATGAGACGGGCCGCCTGATTTTGAATTGCCTGTAGGCGATGGATTTCGTAGGCTGGAATGCCCACGTACAGGCCATTTCCATAATCAAGACGGGAAGTGATAAAGGCCATAATAATAATTTTGAGGGCATCAGAAGAAAAGAAACGGGACATTTTTCGAATAAGACGAAGAGACAGAAAGCAAGAAGAAACGACAGAACTGATTTGTGCATGCATAGAAAGATCCTGACTAACCCTAATACCCAAGGTGCGAACAGAAGCAACAGCTACAGGGGGAGGACCAAAGGTGAGGGGCCAAAAAGAGGAAGACCAGGGGTTGAAGGAACCACCCGTCAAAACCAGCTCAGTCTTGTCCGGGTTGAGTTTCAAATGATTGAAACTCATCCACTCAGATATAAAAACCGAAGTAGAGCAAAATTTGGGAAGGGAGTCAGAAGAGGAAGAAAGATCAAAGACGAGCTGGAGGTCGTCTGCGTAGTTATATACAGAGACCCCCATATCGAGAAGAGACAAGATGAGAGGGTAGATATAGAGATTAAAGAGTAGAGGGGAGAGAGAAGAACCTTGGGGGACCCCACAAGAAACCGGGCGAAGAGGGGCAGAGAAACCAGAAAGGTGAACTGCTTGAGACCGTCCTATGAGGAAGGACGCAAGCCAGGAAAGAGCAGAACCCCGAATGCCCGCTGCGCCAACACGGTCGAGAAGGATGGAATGGTCGACCGTGTCAAACGCAGCGGACAAATCGAGGAGGACCAGGGCCTGAGTGAGATTGGAGTCGGCTTTCCCCTTCAGCTCATCGAGCACAGCAAGGATCACTGACTCCGTAGAGTGGCCCGGGTGGAAGCCCGCTTGATGAGAGGCCAAAGGATGATTCTCCTCGATGTAGGTGGACAGACAAGATGTTACATGACTTTCGAGGATCTTGCCCAAAAAGGGAAGGAGAGAAATGGGCCTATAGTTAGAAGGGAGTGAAGGGTCCAGATCGGGTTTTTTAAGAATAGGTAGGACGATAGCTGATTTGAGAGAAGCAGGAACTAAGCCCTGGGTGAGGGAAGCATTAAGAAAGGAAAGAGGGGGCGCTGTACAGCTAGAGAAAAGTGTTCTAAGAATACGTGCAGGAGCACAATCCACCGGCGATCCGGACTTAACTTTAGTGAGTAAGGCAAGGAATGAGTCCAGGGAAATAGGCGAGAAATGGTCTAAAGAAGAAGAGGGCAAAGGAACAGCAGAGAGCGGACCGGGCAAAGATACAGTAGGAATGGTAGATTTAATCTCAACGATCTTGTCGATGAAATAGTCGTTAAGTGAAGAGCAAAGGATCTGAGAAGGGACAGGGCTAGAGCTGGCGCGATCAGAGGAGGCTAAATTGTGAACTAAGGAAAAGATCTCCTTCGATTTGTTGGCCGAAAGGGCGACCTTCTAGGAAAAGTATTTAGTTTTGGCCGAGAGAATCGCTCTTTTATATTCATGTGAAAGAAGTTTGTATTTGGCCCGAAGAGTGGGACAGTATTTACGTCTCCAATGATGCTCAGATCGTCTAAGATCTAACTTGAGAACTTTTAGCTCAGTATTGAACCATTTGTGGGCGTCATGGGGGCGAATGGTCTTAACCCTCCTAAGCGGAGCAACCTGATCACAGGAAGAGGATAGCCAGGTTCTGACCGCCTCAGCCTGGGAGTCAAGAGAAAGATCAGAGAGATCAGGGGTGGAAGAAGCTAGAGCGAGTGAAAGAGAGTTCAGATCGACCCAGTTCCAGCTGCGAGCGAGAATATTTTCGGGTAGAGGGGGTTTGTCAGTGGAGCCCAGGTGAATGGAGAAGGATACAATAGAGTGATCCGACCAGGTGCAGGGAAGAATGGTAGGGGAAAGGACCATACAGCATGCTGACCAAATTTGTTCCAGTATGTGACCCTGGTCGTGTGTGGGGACAGAAACGTAAGGAGAAAAATTGAGGCAGTGGAGAGTGGCCGAGAAATCTTTGGAGGACAAGTCCTCCTTAGGATTGCCTGGCCAGAAATTAAAGTCGCCTAAAAGGAGAACCGAAGAGTTATTAACCACAAGAGTGGCTAGGAGTTACTGGAGAATGGGCACGAACAAATGCATGTTTTGAGGAGGGCGATACATAAGAACAACCGTGAGGGGAGCTGAGAGGTTCAGTGAGCGGGCCACCAGGTAGTCCACATTGGGTATGGGGGAATAAGAAAGGAGTTGAAATTGCAAACTGGAGTGAACAATCATGGCCACACACCCCCAACCTTGCCATCAGGACGGTCCGCCCGGAGCATGTAGTATGAGTCAGGGAGAATGGCCAAAATACCAGGAAGAGAATCAGTTGAAAACCAAGTTTCCGTGACGAATAAGAAATCGGGAGATTCCATATTCAAGAGATTGAATAGGTCCACCTGATGCTTTCCTGCTGAACGAGTGTTGAGCAGGTAGGCAGAGGCAGCAGGAGGTGAAGGAGGAGGGCGGGAGACAGGGGGGAATCAAAAGGAAGAGGAGGTATAGTGTGGGAGGGAGGGACCATCGGACACGGACGGGGGACATAAATGCCAAGAGAATCAAGGCAGTGTACAACTGGAAGGGGAAGAGGTGGAGGAATATTGCCAGAATAAGAGTGTAACAGGGCAGATGAATAGACCAACAAAGGACCAGGAACACTGGCCCCAGGTCCCGGGCCATCGCGGACGGGTGCAGACGGGCTTAACTTAGGCGCAACTTCGGCGCGCCTTCGTCGCGCCTGCTGCGCTCGTCCGCTGCGCGGCCGAGGATATGATGTCATAAAGTAATAGGAGGAAGGGGCGTGGCAGGAAGGGAGTAGCCAAAACACTAGCCCGTCGACCCCAGAGCTCCCAAGATGGCAACCAGCCTCGCCCGTCCCCACTCCAGCAAGCCAAGAAGTAGAGGAGGAGGCCGATCAGCGGGAGGCGCTCCGGAGGGCAGAGACAGGTAGGAAGTATTAAAAACAAACAGCGAGTGCCGTTTCAAGTCGAGGCACCGGCGATTTAAAAATGGTCCAAACGTTGCTCCCAGGGCAGATAAGTGCAGCGTCCAAGTGCACTGGTGTAAATGAGCGCAGGCGTAGCGCAGGCATGGCTCCCGGCAGGCGCCTCAGGAGAAATGAGCAGCAAAGTCAGGTGAGGCGGGAGTTGGCCACCAGAAGAAGATTAGCCAGGGGGGGGAGTGGCCAGAACACTAGCCCGTCGACCCCAGAGCGCCCAAGATGGCAACCTGCCTTGCCCGTCCCCACTCCAGCAAGCCAAGAAGTAGAGGAGGGGGGCGATCAGCGGGAGGCGCTCCGGAGGGCAGAGAAGGTAGGAAGTATTAAAAACAATCAGCGAGTGCTGTTTCAAGTCGAGGCACCGGCGATTTAAAAATGGTCCAAACGTTGCTCCCAGGGCAGCGCCAAGAGAGATAAGTGCAGCGTCCAGGTGCACTGGTGTAAATGAGCGCAGGCGTGGCTCCCGGCAGGCGCCTCAGGAGAAATGAGCAGCAAAGTCAGGTGAGGCGGGAGTTGGCCACCAGAAGAAGATTAGCCGGGGGGGGAGTGGCCAGAACACTAGCCCGTCGACCCCAGAGCGCCCAAGATGGCAACCAGCCTCGCCAGTGTAGGGGTTTCACTTACTATTCAAAGTCCTGGAAGGTGCAGCAGTAGTGAAAGTTATGGTTAGTGTACAATTATTAAATGATGTTTTGAAGTTATAAAGTTTTAAATAAATATAATTAATTGCAATTTATTTTCTTTTTCTTAACAGATATTGTCTACTGAACAGATTGCCTCATACATCAAATCCAAGAAAGGAAACCGCTTGCTGAAACATTTATGATATATATATTGTAAAGAGAGGATAAGTGAACCACGAAGACATTGGAGGTGTGTGCAATACTACTCAAGCCATTGCAGTGGCAGAGCGGTTACTCTTGGAGAGACAATCATTAATACAACTGAACATAACCACTCTGCCTCTGCAATGGAGACTGAGGTTCGTGAAACAATCAATGAAATGAAGGAAATTGCATGCACCTCCAATGACACTTCAGGTTCTATTTTAAGAGAGGTTGCACAGCATGTCCCCAGTCATGTAGCTAGCAGTATGCCTATTATTCCCAATTTGCGAAGGATTATTCAAAGACAAAAGCAGGCAAGTGAGACACATACTACAACTCCTCATACCTTTTCTGACATTCATATTCCTCCTGAACTCACTGTATCTTTTTCTAATGAACCTTTCCTCCTGCATGACAACCAAAACCCTCTAAAACGTATTCTTTTCTTTAGTACACCCCGCAAACTTGTTAAATTAGAGAATAGTGAAATTTGGATGATGGATGGGATGTTTAAAAGTACACCCCATCCTGTGACTCAAATTTACACTATTCATGCAAAGATAAATCACAATGTTATTCCCTTAGTATATAGTTTGCTACCTGATAAACAATCTGCTACCTACACTGAACTTTTATCAGTGATTAAAAGCAAAACATCAAACAAAAGTAAAAAAAGGAAAATAATTGTTGATTTTGAATTTGCAATGATTAATGTGATCACCAAAACGTACACGGATACCCAAATTCAGGGATGTTTTTTTCATTTTTCCCAGGCATTTTGGCGTACACTTCAAAAAATATCCCTGGTTGCAGATTATTCATCAGATAGCAAACTACAGTTTGAACTTAAAAAACTAACAGCTCTTTGCTTTGTTCCTCCTGAAAGTGTAGACGAGTGCTACAATGCAATTACAGAATCAGATTTTTTTCATGAAAATGAAGATAAATTGGCACCCTTACTAAATTATTTTGAGGACACATGGATTGGATATCTAAGCAGATCGGGTCGCAGGAGTAAACCACGTTTCCATGTGGAGTGGTGGAACTGCTACACGAGCTGCTTAGAGGGAGAAGCAAAGACAAACAATGCCATAGAGGGATGACATAACTCCTTCAACCATACAATTGGAAAACCTCACCCCAACTTGTATCATTCTTTGGAAACTTTGAAGAAGTAGTAAAGTTTCCAAGAAATGAGAATCTCTTTTTTTTTTTAAATATTTTTATTGAAGTTTTTTTTTCCCCCTTTTCCCCCCCCCCCCCCTGAGATGTGGACAGGGCACAATAACATTCATTACAGCGCAAATCATGTACAGAAATGGGAATTATACAAAACATTAGAATCAACAAATCATACATAATTTTTCCAAGACGGATCATATATACCGAATATACAAAAAATTTCCCTATACTTCGTTCTCATTTTCCCTGCCCCCCCCGTATAACACAGTAATCAGAAATCAGGACCTTGTTTCCAACGAACGAGGGGCTCCCATATTTGTAGACCAAGTTTTTTACCATTTCTCCCCCTCCTCGCGTATATAGCTGATTCTAGCTTTTGAATGGATAGTATCTTCCCCAACCATTGATGATATGTAGGAGGATTAGGATCCAACCAAGCCGAGGCAACTAACAATCTGAGAGTAGCCAATACTACAAATAGAAACTTTTCATTACCCACATGTGTCTCAGGGTTGACTCCTAATAGCATTACAGCTGGATTTAGTTCTATTGTAGTTGCCAATACATTCTGTAAAAATTGCTCAATATCCCGTTTTATGGTGTTTAGGTGTGGACAAACTGAGAAGATATGTATTAAATCCGCCCCCAGACTACCACATCTAAAACAGGTGGTTCCCGTAGAGCCCCCCCATTGAGCAATTTTCCCAGGCGTATAATAGAGATGGAATAGGGTCTTATAGTGTTGAGCCTGTAATGATGATGAACACAGCAATCTTCTTCCCATCTCTGATGACTCTGAGAAAATATCCCTATTTATATCCAAATCAGCAGACCACCTGTTGATCCATTTCTCCATATCATCTTTCTTTAACATTGTCATTTCAAGATAAAATCTCTTAATGGTACAATCCGAACCTGTCTCTATAATATCCATCAATATATTTCTATCAAACCCAGAGGGTCCTCCTTTCCTGTTTATTAAGCAACTCCTTATTTGAAGATATTTTAAAAAGTGTTTTGTATCTAGGGTATATCGAGCCTGTAGCTCAGCAAATTGTAAAATACCTTGGGGACCCTGAAAATCTCCAATCTTTCTTATCCCCCGCATCTCCCAGTCTCGGAATACAGCTCCCGAAAAAACCATACTAGGGAGTGAGGGGTTATTTTTAAGTCTAGTGTAAAAGTTAAATTTCCCAAATCCTATCTTTTTTGATATTCCCTTCCAGACATTGTGCGCAGCCATTAGGATCTTGAACCGTGTTCTTTTATAATAACTTTCCTCAGTGAATCTCAAAAATATATTTTCCGCATTTTTACCTAAAACCAAGCCATAGATTGCAAGTGATCCGGCAATGTCCCAGTCATCTATATCAGCCCCCCCTACCAATCCCAACATGTTTTGGAATGCGGCGGCCCAATAATACACTTTTAAATCTGGTAAAGACCAGCCGCCACGCTCACGAGGTAAAGACATATATCTCAGTGCTCTACGTGTTTTTCCCTTAGCCCAGACGAAACGGTTGATCATTTGTTCACATATTTTGAACCACTTGTTTTCGAATAAGAGTGGGATGGCCCTGAATATATACAAAAATGTTGGCAATATCATCATTTTAATAATATTGACCCGGCCTACTAGCGATAAGTGTAAATTTTCATACCGGTCCAGGTCCTTCTTTGTTTTACTTATTATTGGGACAATATTATTTTCTACCAAATTATTTAGATCAGCTGATATTTTTATTCCGAGGTATGTCCCCACCTGAACCACACGATTATCATCACACGTGGTCGCTGAATTTTTGATAATCAGAGTCTTGGAGGTATTTAGAGCGTACCCAGATATCCGTCCAAATCTGCGGGCCTCTTCTTCTATATAAACAGTTGCCTCTGTGGGGTTTGGGGTTATCACCGCCACGTCATCAGCATCGGCCAGGATCTTACATGGTCCCAACAATGTCGGGAGCGGCATTATCTCTGGACAAAGCTCTAGTTTACGAATCAGTGGATCCATATACATGGCAAATAGTAATGGGGAACATGGGCACCCCTGCCGTGTACCCCTTTTAATTAAGAATTGACGTGTAGTTCCCCCATTGACTCTTAGAGCCGCAGCCGGTTCTTTATATAAAGTTTGCAATGCTTTTATAAACCCATCCCTAAATCCAACTCTAGCCAAAGTATACCACAAATAGTCCCAGGAGACCCGATCAAACGCTTTTTCAGCATCCAACAGCATCACTGCCATCGGGTCCCCTGTGACTTCGGTGGCATCCAATAATGTTATCACTTTCCTAGTATGATGGGTCGTTCCTCTACCAGGAATGAAACCGTGTTGGGTATAATATACTAATGAACTTATCACTTCTGCGAATCTCATTGCCAACATTTTGGAGTATATTTTGGTGTCGTTGTTCATTAATGTAATGGGACGGTAAGACCCAGGCTCATCCTCCGGCTTGCCCTTTTTAAGAATCAAAACAATGTCTGCACCCCCCCAAGACTTTGGTATAGACTGCCCAAGCTGTGCACATTGAATCACTCTAGTTAGCTCTTGAGCAAGCACTCCCCAGAATGTTTTATAAAATTCTAGAGGTATCTGGTCGGGACCAGCAGCCTTACCTGAGGGAAGTTTACCCATGGCTTCCTTAACCTCTTCCATTTCTAACTGAGTTTCTAGTCTATCTGCTTCTTCTTCCGAAACCCTCTCGATTGGTATATTCTCCAGGTAATTGCTAATCTCTTCACTACTACAGGGGTGCTGATGATCATAAAGGGTCTGATAGAATTTCCTGAATACTTCCCTAATTTCTTCAGGGCCAGTTTGTATATTGCCGTTATGATCTCTAATTTGCCTAACCGTCCCTGCTGCCGCTATCTGCCTAGTACGCATGGCCAGTACATGCCCAACTTTTTCATTGTACTCATAACATTTCTCCCTACGAATTGTATAATGTACTGCCGCTTTTTTTGCCAGATCCCCTTCCGCCTCACTTTTAAATTTTACTAGATCTATCAGATATTGTTCAGCTGGATCCCCTCTGATGAAACAATTATTAAGTTGCTCTTCTGCTTCTGAGACGGCTCTCTCTAACTCCCTTTGCAATGCCCCTTCCAATTTGCGTTTATAAGTGCTGTAGCTACATGTTTCTCCTCGGACACCTGCCTTAAAAGCATCCCATATGACTCCCACCGAAGCCGTTCCTTTATTATTATTAAAAAACTCAGTGATCCATTTCGACATATGTAATACATAATCCTCTTCTAAAAGAAGTCTTCTTTCAAAAGTCCATACCCGATTAGGTCTTTTTCCTCCTTCTAACTTTAATTCCAAAATTAATGGGTTGTGATCACTCAAAATTCTTGGCAATCTATCGATCTTCACCCTTGACATTAGGTTATTAGAAATCATAAAGTAGTCAAGCCTAACACAGACTTGATGTGGTGCAGAGTAGTAGGTATATCCTTTCTGTTGTGGTCTAGTTGCGCCCCAGACATCATCCAGATTATTGTTACACAGGAGATCAACAAGTGCCTTATGGACTCTTTTCTTACGGCCTTTATAACGACCAGTTCCTAACCCGTCAGCACCATTGATATTGAGATCTCCTCCTATAATAGTCTGCGGGGGCCAAGCAGCTAGCTCAGAGTCTATAAACTGTAACACCTCCGGATCATCATGCGTGGAGCCGTAAACTGAGACCATTGTTGTCCAAACCCCATCTATCTCTATCTCTACCATGGCCCATCTTCCCCATTTGTCCTCTAATTTTCTCCCTATTTTCAGATTCTTATTCCTTGACAAAATGGTAACTCCTCTATTTTTAGCACCTTGTTTAGAACTAACTAAAAGCTGGTAACCCAGCTGATTCAAACAAAACTCCTGGGTACTCATTATATGCGTTTCTTGCAAAAAAATAAAATCTACATTCATCTGGCGTAGTCGAGCACCTATCTTATATCTCTTTTGGACATCATTTAAGCCGCAGACATTCCATGTTACAAACCTAAGTATCATTGCTAATTTTCCCAAAACCGTTGACTGCTTGATCACTTGACATTATTATAACGAAATTTATCTTCAATACAGCTGATAGATTCAATGCGTAGATCTTAATTTCCTGCCACTGAGTCACTTTTTCCATCATATACCCATCAAGACCCCTACAAATTTCGATGCCCTTGTGCCCTGTCCCTGGATTCTCCCTCCCCCACCCCAGAATTCCCACCCTCATAGACCCTCCCCCCCTACAGGCAAATAGGTCCATAAGACCTATGTCTGGCTGACGTTTGCCACCGGATTGTCTCACCCCCCCCCCCCCGAATTTCCTTATCTACATACGTTATCCAGAATGCTCACTAACCTAGATCCAAGCTAACCGTATATGCTATAATTCAGAGTTTTTTTTTATTTTATTTTTTTAAAGTAACTGCTACCCATTAGGCTACCCATTAGGCAATGGTTTTGCACTTTAAGAAGGCATATCCACCAACTTGAGCAACATTTGGAAATTATACAACATACAAAAACAAACCCCCCTCTCAAAAATAAACATATTGCAAAAAACCAACAACAATTCACTATTCAATTAAGAGTTTAGAGATCAGTCTACTCCTACTACCAAGCTTTTCCTTATTTTTTTTTTTGTATCTTGCATAGCCTGTTACTTTTTACGGGGTATATTTTTAACAGGGCCAACTTGTATATCTTGGACCTCCAAGGTACCACGCGAAGGTTTTTGACGGCCCCTATTCTCTCTCAGATAGGTGAGATATTCTTGCGCCATGATTTCAGAATGGAAAACTCTGAAGCTACCCTCTAGTCCGACTTTCAAACGTGCCGGAAATAAAAGATAAGCCTCATAGCCTATATTTTGAAACGGGGTAATAAGCTGTCTCATCCGCCACCTTCTTTCCACGGTGGCGTGACAAAAATCAGGCCGGGCAAAAAACTCAATTTCCTTATAGGAGCATTTAGCCTGTGGTTTTGCCTTGCTGATTATTTCTTCGCGCAAAAGAAAGTTACCAACATAGAACAGTATTGCCCTGGGCTTGCCCTGCGAGTTCTTTCGTGCCAGCGGGAATCGATGTGCTCTTTGAATCTCATGTTCCCAATCCCATGAGGCCAAATCAGGGAATGCACCTTTCATTAAGTCGATAACGAAAGCTCTCACATCCCCCCCCTCTTTTCCCTCTTGAATTCCAATTAATCTGATATTATTCCGCCTTTGTCTGTTTTCGAAGTCCTCTAGCTTCCAGAGCATATCCGCGGTTGTCTTATCCTTGTCATCGCCAGCATCTCTCATCTTAACAAAATCGTCTTCCAGTTTACTTGTTCTGACCTCGAGCTCAGAGACTCTCCCAACCATGTCCTCGTACAATTTGTTCACCTTCTGCAGGGAGGATTGTATCTTTCTGTTTGCGTGCCTGGCCCTTCTGCTTGATCTCTGGCTCTCAGCGCGTGCCTCAGTTTGGATTTGCTTTAGGGTCGAAAACAAGACTTCAAAGTCTGAGGCACCCCTTCCAGACCCCCCCTCAGCTCCATGAGAGGCAACCTCCTGAACCCTTGTTTCCGTGTTTACAAATACCCCAGGCTGAGTTATTCCGCACTCTGCTGTGTTATCCCAAATTAATTGTTTAACAACTGGTTTCACTTGTCTTCTGTGAGGTGCTTTACATTCATTCCTGCGGGTTGTGTTGCCATTTTTACCCTTATACACAGAGACATTATCTTTTGACTTCCTAAGCTCCTCTCTTAGACCTTTTTTAACTTTTGGTCTTACCACTCTTTGTACTGTCTCATGCGCCAATGAGCCAGTATCACTGTCCGAGATGGTCGAAACATTCCCAAGTCCGGATAGGTCAGTTTCTGAACCAGAGCCTACCACAGAGTCTGAGATGCCCAGTTCTGACTCTAAAATAGAGGAGTCTGAGCTGCTTGTTACACTTCCATTAAGCACCTCCTCTACTTCTTCACTGTATGCTTCATCATTCCCAGTGAAAAAGATCTCTTCGCCAGGGGATGCCAAGGATTGCTCTGGAATACTTTGCATATTTTTTATGTTGCCAGTGATCGTATTAGTATCGACTAAAATGTGACTATTTGTCATTGACAAATCCAGTACCTCCTGTACTTGCAATTGCGTCTGCCTTTCCATAACCTGCATTCCTCCATGGCTTCCACAGGGGGCGGGATTCAGACCCTCATTTACACCGCTGCCAGAAATGAGAATCTCACAAACATTAACAGGTAGTCTAAACCCACGCATCTCCCAAAAATCTAAACAAATGTCCGAGAGACTATTGGCTATTTTACAACAGTTTTCGTTGTGTGTGGCTTTAGACTACCTTAATAATGTTGCTAACATCCTACATTTTTAATTTTAATTTTCACATTTGTTTCATGCTTTGCCCTAAATTAAAATTACATTACAATTCAATTTGCATTTTCATTTTACTAAATTATTTTTTTAAATTAACGTCGGGTCACCTTACCTTCAGTTGTCTTCTTTCTTTTTCTTCATCTTTAATCCCAAAATAAATGCATTTGGTAGTAAAATCCAACTTCAAATCCAATCCAAGGATTGAAAAATAGTTTTGCAATCTTCTTTTTGTAAAAATGTTCAACAATTAAAAAACCCTTTTTTTTAAATTACATTCTCGTTAATTTTAAAATGCAGTCCATTGGTGTAAAAAACAGTCATCCAAGATCGAATACCATTTTTCCATAAAAAAGTCTTCCTCTATTACTTTTTTTTAAAATCTTCATTATCCAAAAACAAAATCCAAAGCCTTAAGAAAAAACATCTCCAATAATTTCAAATAGAAATCCTGGATCCTTCTTCTTTTTCGAAAAATCGATTCCAATTTACCAAAACAAAAAATTAAAAAAAACATATTTAAAAATAAGTGTTTTTTAAACCATATTCCAAATGTCCATGTTCTTTGAATGATAAACTCCATTAAAATCAAAACTCCACGTATTCGTTCTTCCACTTGACTTTTTTTTGTACAGTGTTCAGCCATTCTTCAGTCGCATGGACAGGGTGCTGCTTCTGTTACCCCATCAACACCACTAGATGTCTCAGGGGAGAGTGAAATTTTAGACCCGGCCTCATTTTCGAGGTATTGCACTAGAAGCAGCCACAGGCAGCAAGGCAGGGCACGGAAGGCACAAACACCATCCCCTAGGACAGGGAAATCTTTCACTCATCACGACATGAGCTACACTGGAGTTGACACACAGGATCCTCAAGGGGTGTTGGGGGAAAGGGATTCACATGTAACAGACGCATCCCCCTCAAAGGTACTCCCAAGGCCAGGGCACCTCCCAAGTCCAGGGACACTCCCAAGGACAAGGACACTACAAAGGAAAGGGCACCTCCCAAGGTCAGGGACACTCCCAAGAACAAGGACTCTACACAGGAAAGGGCACCTCCCAAGAGCAAGGACACTCCAAAGGACAAGGTCACTACACAGGAAAGGGCACATCCCAGGAGCAGGGACACTCCCCAGGACAAGGACGCTTCAAAGGAAAGGACAACTCCCAAGAGCATGGACACTCCCAAGGACAAGGACACTACAAAGGAAAGGGTACCTCCCAAGAGCAGGGACACTCCCAAGGACAAGGACGCTTCAAAGGAAAGGGCACCTCCCAAGAGCAGGGACACTCCCAAGGACAAGGACGCTTCAAAGGAAAGGGCAACTCCCAAGAGCAGGAACACTCCCAAGGACAAGGACACTACAAAGGAATGGGCACCTCCCAAGAGCAGGGACACTACCAAGGACAAGGACGCTTCAAAGGAAAGGGCCCCTCCCAAGAGCAGGGGCACTCCCAAGGACAAGGACACTACAATGGACAAGTCTGCTCCCAGGGATCAGGGACATTCCAGAGACAGGACACCTCCTACGTCCAAGGCACATCCCAGGGCCAAGGGTTCTCCCATGGTCACAAGCTCCATCAAGGACAGGCATACATCACCCCTGGCTGCCCTGAGGCTGATGTTGTTGAAGGAACATAAAATTCATGTGTCAGCGGTGGAGTCCCCACATACCTCAACTCCCATCCACACCCCGCAGAAGCATAATAAGGAGTACACAGTGGTTGCATCCCCCATTACACATGATGCAGAGGGCATAAGGCAGGGCCACAGCAAACATCAAACAGGGTCCAGCACGTCCCCAGAGAGCAGACCACCACAAGCACATGATCCTTCTTTGATGTCTGATGAGGCCACAACACTTACCAGTCCAGTCATGTCCAGGGTGCCCCTACATTTCACAAAGAAACGGAGACACACATCAGTGAGACCTGACCACCCCAATGTCGCTCCAGTACAGCTGTCCCCAGCTCCCAGAGCTACCCTGCCTCCTGGCCCATACAGCCCTGTGGCTCATCATTTCAGTGGTCCTAGTGGGTCAGCTGCCGTTCACTCTCATGTGTCAGATAGTGGCACTGTGTCTGTTGTTCGCTGTCATGCATCATGTAGTAGCACTGTGTCAGTTGTGCCCTCTCCTGTTTCAGGTACTAGCACTGTGTGTGTCAGCCACTCTCATGTGTCAGATGCTGGCATGGTATTTGTTGGTCACTGTACAGGGACATGTCCTGGCAGTGTGTCTGGGTCTATGGCTCAAGTGTCAGTCACTAGAGCTGTGGCTGTGTCTCACACTCCTGTTTCTGGTGCTGGCAGTGTGTCTGGGTCTATGGCTCATGTGTCAGTCACTAGAGCTGTGGCTGTGTCTCACACTCCTGTTTCTGGTGCTGGCAGTGTGTCTGGGTCTATGGCTCATGTGTCAGTCACTAGAGCCGTGGCTGTGTCTCACACTCCTGTGTCTGGTGCTGGCAGTGTGTCTGGGTCTATGGCTCATGGGTCAGTCCCTAGAGCTGTGGCTGTGAATCACATTCCAGTATCTGGTGCTGGCAGTGTGTCCGAGGCGACTAGTTCAAGCAGTCCACCAGATTCTGTGCTGTGTAGCTCCCATCACTCACATGTAATATGACTTTGTGTCTCGATTGTCCATAGTAACCACCCTTGCATTGTTACTGTCCTTGGGACGGGGCGCTTGACCCACGTACTTGTGTTGCCTCTGATGTACCTGTTCCTTGTCATGGACTGTTGATGCACTTAGCCCCTCTCATGTGCTGCCTCTGATGTACCTGCTCTGTTGTAAACACTGCACTGTTGCTGTTCTGATACTGCATTGTGCCCTCTCATGTGCTGCCTCTGATGTACCTGCTCTGTTGTAAACACTGCCCTGTTGCTGTTCTGATGCTGCATTGTGCCCTCTCATGTGCTGCCTCTGATGTACCTGCTATGTTCTCTGCCATGGACTGTTGATGCACTTAGCCCCTCTCACGTGCTGCCTCTGATGTACCTGTGCATTGCCATGGACAGTTGATGCACTTAGCCCCTCTCATCTGCTGCCTCCGATGTACCTGCTCTGTTCTCTGCCATGGACTGTTGATGCACTTATCCCCTCTCACGTGCTTCCTCTGATGTACCTGTGCCTTGACATGGACTGTTGATGCACTTAGCCCCTCTCATGTGCTGCCTCTGATGTACCTGCTATGTTCTCTGCCATGGACTGTTGATGCACTTAGCCCCTCTCACGTGCTGCCTCTGATGTACCTGCTCTGTTCTCTGCCATGGACTGTTGATGCACTTAGGCCCTCTCATGTGCTGCCTCTGATGTACCTGTGCCTTGCCATGGACTGTTGATGCACTTAGCCCCTCTCATGTTCTGCCTCTGATGTACCTGTGCCTTGCCATGGACTGTTGATGCACTTAGCCCCTCTCATGTGCTGCCTCTGATGTACCTGTGCCTTGCCATGGACTGTTGATGTACTTAGCCCCTCTCATGTGCTGCCTCTGATGTACCTGCTCTGTTGTAAACACTGCCCTATTGCTGTTCTGATACTGCATTGTGCCCTCTCAGGTGCTGCCTCGGATGTACCTGCTCTGTTGTCTGCCATGGACTGTTGATGCACTTAGCCCCTCTCACGTGCTGCCTCTGATGTACCTGCTCTGTTCTCTGCCATGGACTGTTGATGCACTTAGCCCCTCTCATGTGCTGCCTCTGATGTACCTGTGACTTGCCATGAACTGTTGATGCACTTAGCCCCTCTCATGTGCTGCCTCTGATGTACCTGCTCTGTTCTCTGCCATGGACTGCTGATGCACTTAGCCCCTCTCATGTGCTGCCTCTGATGTACCTACTCTGTTCTCTGCCATGGACTGTTGATGCACTTAGCCCCTCTCACGTGCTGCCTCTGATGTACCTGTGCCTTGCCATGAACTGTTGATGCACTTAGCCCCTCTCATGTGCTGCCTCTGATGTAACTGTGCCTTGCCATGGACTGTTGATGTACTTAGCCCCTCTCATGTGCTGCCTCTGATGTACCTGTGCCTTGCCATGGACGGTTGATGCACTTAGCCCCTCTCATGTGCTGCCTCTGATGTACCTGTGCCTTGCCATGGACTGTTGATGAACGTAGCCCCTCTCATGTGCTGCCTCTGATGTACCTGCTCTGTTGTAAACACTGCCCTGTTGCTGTTCTGATACTGCATTGTGCCCTCTCAGGTGCTGCCTCGGATGTACCTGCTCTGTTGTCTGCCATGGACTGTTGATGCACTTAGCCCCTCTCACGTGCTGCCTCTGATGTACCTGCTCTGTTCTCTGCCATGGACTGTTGATGCACTTAGCCCCTCTCATGTGCTGCCTCTGATGTACCTGTGCCTTGCCATGGACTGTTGATGCACTTAGCCCCTCTCATGTGCTGCCTCTGATGTACCTGTGCCTTGCCATGGACTGTTGATGCACTTAGCCCCTCTCATGTGCTGCCTCTGATGTACCTGCTCTGATGTACACACTGCCCGTTGCTGTTCTGACACTGCATTGTGCCCTCTCATGTGCTGCCTCTGATGTGCCTTCTCTGTTGTAAACACTGCCCTGTTGCTGTTATGATACTGCATTGTGCCCTCATGTGCTGCCTCTGATGTACCTGCTCTGTTGTAAACACTGCCCTGTTGCTGTTATGATACTGCATTGTGCCCTCTCATGTGCTGCCTCTGATGTACCTGCTCTGTTGTAAACACTGCCCTGTTGCTGTTATGATACTGCATTGTGCCCTCATGTGCTGCTTCAGCTGTACCTGCTCTGTTCTACCCAGTGCCCATGCTCTTGGGTAGTGTACGATTATACCCCTATTATGTTTAATAAAGCAAGTCAATCATGTGTCGTGGTTTGTCGTTGTCATTCCTGGTTGTGTACTTGAATTGTTGATATATTGGTGCGAACGTAAATGCAGTTTCTCAAACATGACACTCCCCCTCCCTACCTCACAGCCCTGGCAGGTATTCCCCATCTGACAGCAATTGGTGTTTTAGCGTACCTTCGACGTCGTCGGCGATGGGCCATGACTTGCTGGTGGTGGAGCACAAAGAGTATCAGAAATGCGTGTAGCACTGGGTCCATGACGGCGATCTGCTTGTGGTGGGTATCTCTGCAATGTGTTGTAACTCCACTGTGGTGATTCCGCCGTGTTCAGGCAGGTTGTTTATCCGCAGCGAATTGATATGTGTTTTCCGCCATCATGATTTGGAGGACAGTCTGAGACGTCATTCCGTACGGCGGTGTCTCTGGATTGGTTCCGTCTGCCGCGGGGTCGGGTGTACTTCCGCGGCGGTGCGTGCTTTTCCGCCGTGTACGGACATTGACAGTGTTTCCCATCCTAATATGGCGGGCGGAGTGCCCGCGGCAGGCGGCCTGAAAAAAGGCATTTTCAGCCTACTCTAAGCCGGCGGTCGTCCTTCCGTCCGCCATCGTAATCGACCCCATAGTTTTGAACAGTGCAGGTGGGATACCGTTCAGCCCCGTGCCCCTTCTTTCCTCTCTTTGGCAATCTGCTCTTTTATTAGAAGTGTCAGTGAGCTGCTGGCTTTGCAGGGTGGTATGACTATGTCAGGCATGTTCGACTCCGATGTCTCATTGTGGCGCACTTCCAAATGTTCTTCTATTGGCCATCAATTAGTATCTTGTTTTCCGGCCCCTCCTGTTTGGTTGTTTAAGTGCTTAGTTAGGAATTCCACCCAGATTTCCGCCAAAATATGTGACAACATTCCCTCCCAATGAGAGTGGATTATGTTGTTCACAGTTTTCCAGAAGTGGATACTGTCATTATAATTCAGGTCATGAAGAAGTTTTGCCCAAATTGCATTTTATTGGTCTTTGTTGATGTCCCACTTCAGTTTTTGGAGGGAAGTTCTTTGGTTCCTCATAAGTGATCACTTGCTTGAGTCCCCTGGGTGTCTTCTCAGCATGCTCAATGTTCTGTTTATTGATTTTTTGAGAAGCTTAAGGTGGTCTCTTTGTCGTTTCAGGATCTTGCTTCTCTGGCATGAGGCCTGGGGTGGGATTTTTTGATTGAGGTGGCAGCCTGGCGTTCTAGAAGTGTGGCTGTGACGTGTTACCATTGGGTTATTTTATCTTGTGAGCTTGTTGCTAGTGATTTGAAGTGTTTGATTCCAGTTTCTGCCTGAGGTTCTGTGTTAGTTAAGCATTTGATCCTCCTTAGGTTGGAGGTGTGGATGGGCCCCAGGGTTGGATCTTACTGAATATAGCTAGATACAGTGGCTGTTCGTGGCAGTTCCTGTGGATGGTGGCCACGCTCCCCCTTGTCCCCCATTCTGAACCCCAGGATATATGGAAACATTGAAAGGCTTGCAAACGTATAGTCAAATATGGCGCTTATTGTTGAGGAGTAGTTTGATTTAACAGGAGGTGAGTTGTCAGGGAATCCGCCATTGAGGTATAGGTGTTCTAAAATTTCCAGGAGGCTGCTTTTCTTGTGGCTCTTGCTTCCAATTGTTTGTGTGCATTGGGTTGGGATATTATAAATTACAGTTTGTTAGCAAACCTCCTCTCCCCTGATGTGCCAAAAAGGTATTCATTTAGGTCCCCTGACAGGGTAAACTTTGAGATTTCCATCTCAATTGCGTGCTTTGTTACTTGGTCAAATAGAATTTTTGAGTCTTTCACTTTTTGTTTTGGCTGAATGTATGTGTTGATTAAGCCCACCTCTGTTTTTTCACCCTGGAGGGAGACGGTGATTTTAACTGCTATAATAGCTGCTGAAGTTGAGCCTACAAATGCTGCTGATGGTATACTCATCGTAGATACATAAGGAGCTATCCCCGAGACCAATGTCTAAATTTTCCAACCCTTGTGGTCGATGTGGCAAAGCCCATGAAACCCTGGATGTGGTGTAGTCAGTAAGCCAGGTTTCCTGCAGCATGATTATATTGAAGGTTTTAACGTACCACAGTAAGTCCGGGTCTTCAATTTTTGTGGATAAATCATTAATATTCCACCAGCTTAGGCAGAGTGGGGTCTCCTTTGCTCTACTAACGCTTTTGTGCTGTGAATAGCATCAATTCCCCTCTGAGCATGTGGTTATAGTTCGGGTAATTTGCTCCTTATATGATGATTGTCTCTGAGAAGCAGGTGCTATCCAGAATCTATCTTGTAGGTCCGCCAATCCATCGGCCCTCTGTTGTGGAGTTCTTCCCAGTGCCCTTTTGACCATGGAATTTGTGGGTGCGTGTTGTATTTTTGGGAGGAACTTATGTTGCATGCTCAAAGGGGTAGTGTGTACCGTGGGTTTTTGGTATTGAGTGATGTCAATGCCCTATGCTTGGAAAGCGCCCTGTTCTGCTAGAATTTTCTCTGCAATTTTTGTTGATTTCCATGTTGCCTTTGTGGCCTCTGTACTTGAAGGGTTGGCTGTGTGGATAAACTCTATGAAGAGCGGGCGAGTTCAGCTCAGTCCAGCAAGGGTTGGAATTGCTTTGTTAGCCTTATGATGTAACCTCTGTTTAGTGTGTCCTGGTGCCCCTTAGAAGCATACAAGGGGTAGAAAAACATGGCCTGTGTTTCATAATGTGCTATCCATGGTCCCGAGCCCAGACAGTAAGAACTGCATATTACTTTTGTGAGCAAAATCTTCCTGTGAGGGGTCCTCCTGTGAGACACCCTGTTGGCTGGTTGCTTTTGGGAGAGGCACGTGGCAAGGAGGCCCTATTAAAAAGCTGGAAGGGGGGTTTGCGCTACTGCTGGTTCTGACATTGGGTTAGTTAGGATTAGAGTCTTAATTTAGGCTTGTTGCAATTTTTGCTGTTGTTTTTCGGGTAGCATACATTTTCTTGGGAGACTTGATAGCCGCGTTGGGATAAGATTTTTTCTGTAATGGTAGGTGAGTTCCTTGGGTTTCCCAGCTGCTCAGAACCAGTCATGCATGTAGATCTCCTGGTGCCACCTGGCTCTTGAGCTGTTAGGCAGAGTTTTAAGGTGTGTTGATTTGCTATTGCGTTTGCTGCAGAGTTGCTGGTCACTGGTGGGCTCCTTAGATCCTTAGTTCCCTGGCTGGCCTCCTCTGGTGGCAATGTAAGTGATGCCTCCAATACTCTTGGTTGCATCCCTCAATGGGCACTCCACTTTGTGCTCCAAGAGGGTTATTGAATTAAATAATCACGTTAAACTCAGTTGTTTTTGCTTCTTTTCCTTTGTTTTATTGAAATTCACTTCATTTAAACTTTTCAATTTTGTCAGTTTGCATTATAGATCATTCATTATGTACTTAGTACTCCAATGCATTTTGAGCTGAATCGCTCTTCATCAGGGAGCAGAATCTATAACAGAATCATAACACACTGTTTGTTTACCTTGTGTTTAACCGTTCATTTAAAATTCCCCCAGTCTTAATTGCACACTATTTACATGCATTATTTCTTACTAGTTACCGAACGACGTGTGTAATCATGCATTTGTGCTTTTGACACAACCGTGATTGGCGCAGTGTTTATATCTCACAATTTCTCCAAGATGTGTATTGGTGTGTGTAACATGTGTTTAAACACTGCGTATTACTCACTGGTCTAATGGCCTCCGTCTTTCAAAACGCTGTAATAATAATCACAAAAAAGACCTGTGTTTAGCAGCCTTAACTCACATTTGTTTGTGAAACATTGGTTGCGTTCTAACACCCGTGCTGCGGTGCGCTTGGATGCACTCACTTGTTGGCAGGCTTCAAAACTCTCCGACGATTCTATTTTGGGCAGCGTTACTCATGTTCTGACAAAGTTTGTGAATCGAGTTTAGGAGCAGCAGCTTAAAGCGAAGCGTAACCAATACGCAGGCTAATGTTAGTTAGAAAAGAAAGAGGACTACAAATCTTTGTTTTACGGCGGCCATGTTAGATGTGGGTACTAGTTATGATGTAGTGAAAAATTACATTCACGGTTGTCATGTTTTGATAGAATGTGGTGCAACAACCTCCCTCACTTGCTTGCTTCTCTGCTGCTACGTTCGGCCACCCCCACTGCACTGTGGAAACTGCGCCAGTGGTGCCTGTCAAGGGGGAAATCCACACTGGGGAAGAGCACCAAAAGGCAGAAGCCACGCGCGAGAATGGTGACTGAACAATTGGCACCTCTGCAATCTACTGCCTCACCTCAGGGCCTGGTATGTAGGCAGTGGAGTCTGCAAAGTCCAAAGAAGCAGTTGTCCCGAACGAGAGGTCTCAGATTTCTCGGTGGGCCATGCCGGACACTAATCTGCCATCAAGTCATCATCCAACTGCTTATGGGCCACTGCGGGCAGCCGACGGACCCTCAGAACAAGTTGAACTGGTGCAACTTCACCTGCCCGGCAACTCAGGAACACAGCGTGTGACATCCGAACAACAGGGTGTGCCTGTAAGCAGACTTGGAAGGGGTCTCTACTACAGAGAAAGGTAACTTCTCTAATTTTTCAATGAGCAGCATGGTGTATGTTGCATCTCTGCGTGTCATATTCAACAGTCTGTCAGTCAGATGGTAAGCCAAGAACAGGTTTGTGCTGTTAATGTATTACCATGGCATGAGGCCTGAATGCATTGTTCAGAGTGTCCATCTTGAAAGCATGATGGAGCGCAATTGAGATTGCCATGTTGTAGAATAGACAGATCTTGCTCCAGTATATCGATTGCCAATGTTGCCCAGTGAACCAGTGAATGAATAAGTAAAGCCAATGTAATCATACTATTGTCTACCACAGCCAGGGCCTTTTCAAGGTTAATCCTATCAATTTCACGTAATCCTGTTGGGAGACTTTCCACAGTTCTTTATTGATGGCATGAAAGAAGCATTTCTTCCATGTTGTCAGCTAGAAGGGACATGTGCTATGTCACCTGTTGTAGTGTTGAGATTTTTAGCCAATCTAGGCACAACATCTCAAAACTATAAAAGTCTTTACCCCTGGGTCGTCTGTCTGTACATATCATGGGTCAGGCCTATGGATCCTAAAACCTCTGGTGGCACCCTTGAATCTTGCTTGACACCTATTTGTGTCGACAGGCCAAACCAATCATTTCTTCAATTGGGAGCAGCAAGATTGTATGTACCATTTTGTATCATTGCACCCAGCATTTCCTCACTTATGAGTGTGTCATTCAACAAGCCTCATTCAAATAGCAATTGTTGTTGTATGTAAGCGAAAACATCATTCATGTCCATATTGTAGTATTACATCTGTCATTGTCTCGATTATATCCTCAATTGCATAATAATTGGATGCAACCAATTGTCCTTCATCTTAGTCAGAACAAATACCTTACAAATATTCTTTTACTACCTACAAAGTATTATTATTGATCCATCATACCTGTTATGTGTTTAAGTAGCCCACATGAACATTACACAACAAATTTGTTGACAAAAAACATGCTTTTTTGAGGCAAATCAGCAAAAAATGTATATATATTTTTATTTTTAAGAGGAGAGACTAATTAAATATTACATAGTTAGCTAAATGCAGAACATAACTATGTTATTTTCCAAAGACCAATAAAATTAACAAGCAAAAACCAGCATACCTTAGTAATAAGGAAGAAAAGAAAACACACAACTACTATATGATGTGGGTACTGAGGTACATAGGAATGTTGAGTAACCGAAAACCTGTACAAAAGATAAAGAATAATTAAACTAGAATTTTTTCTATAAGGTTTACGGTAGTCATGGTGATAAGAGATTGGTTTAAATGTAATATTGAATATAAGCATTAGCTGAAGGAACGTGTGCCATCTTACGCTTGTTTGCACACACTGTCTTGTTCTAATTCTGGCTGCTATTGCCAAAGCCAAACAATTACTATAACAACATCTTTTAGAATGACCCAAACAAAAACAAATGCTTCGCAGAAGCAGGCCTTAACTTGTGCATCAATTGCAGCTTCGTATTGTGACTACACCTACAAACTAACAAGGCATATGTATTGTCATAATATGTCTGAAATATACGTACTACTATCCAGTAGCTCAGATAAACAAGATGTTAGAGATCGTGGAGGTCAACACAGTTGGATGAAACTCGCTGCATTGGTTATGAATTTTGTGTTGTGATTTTAACAAAAGAATCATGAACAAAAGAATAAAAGAATAAAGAAGACTCATTTGGAAGACTTTGTGCTAATGTTCAGTTATTGACTTCTGTGTACTACTGTAAACGTTCGAAACTGTGCATGAAAATAGATGTGTGATGAGCCAGTCTCCTCTCGATAACTGCCATGGTATACAACCTTTACCACGCAACTTTTACCACGACCTACCTTTACCACGCAACTTTTACAACGCAGGACCCTTTACCACGCATACCATTACAACGCAGGTATTTACAACGCAGATACCTTTACAACGCATACCATTACAACGTAAGTATTGGTAAGTATATTATTTTATTTAAAATATTTTAGGTTTGGGTTTTGGGTAAATGGGTATTTTTAGGGTTCAGGGTCAGTTTTCAGTTTTTGGGTAAAGGGGTATTTTTAGGGTTCAGGGTCAGTTTTCAGTTTTGGGTAAAGGGGTATTTTTAGGGTTCAGGGTCAGTTTTCAGTTTTGGGTAAAGGGGTATTTTTAGGGTTCAGGGTCAGTTTTCAGTTTTTGGGTAAAGGGGTATTTTTAGGGTTCAGGGTCAGTTTTCAGTTTTTGGGGTACAGGGGTATTTTTAGGGTTCAGGGTCAGTTTTCAGTTTTTGGGTAAAGGGGTATTTTTAGGGTTCAGGGTCAGTTTTCAGTTTTGGGTAAAGGGGTATTTTTAGGGTTCAGGGTCAGTTTTCAGTTTTGGGGTAAAGGGGTATTTTTAGGGTTCAGGGTCAGTTTTCAGTTTTTGGGGTACAGGGGTATTTTTAGGGTTCAGGGCTGGGTTTGGGTTTTGGGGTACAGGGGTATTTTTAGGTTTCAGGGTTGGGTTTGGGTTTTGGGGTACAGGGGTATTTTTAGGTTTCAGGGCTGGGTTTGGGTTTTGGGGTTCAGGGGTATTTTTAGGTTTCAGGGCTGGGTTTGGGTTTTGGGGTACAGGGGTATTTTTAACATATATATTTAAAAATTAATAAATAAATATTAATATAAATAATTACAATATTAAATATTAAAATAATAATTTATTAATATAAAAAAATATTATTAATAATTACATTATTTTACCATATTATTTACTACATTTACGTTGTAATGGTATGCGTTGTAATAGTACCTGCGTTGTAGTGTATTGTGTTGTAAAGGTATTCGTGGTAAAGGGTCCTGCGTTGTAAAAAATGCGTGGTAATGGTCTGCGTGGTAAAAGAACGCTTGGTAACGTCATATATCCACTGCCATAGGTATGGCTAAGGGGATGCATGTTTTTTTAGGTCTTTAATTTTTGCAAACCAGTAGCAGGTAGTTTGTTGCACGGTTCTGTTGGCATAATATTTGTAATGGTATGAGGCAAGCTCGAAATAAAGACTCTGTTCCCTAAACCTTCCAATCTTTTGTCCCCCAGATGGATTTTGTGTATATTGTGTCCCTCCAATAGTCGAAACCTTGTATAGACAAATTTGAGATGAAGGGTGCTGAATATGTGAGTTTTGTGTTAGTCAGCATCATTTTTTTCACAGTTTCATTTGTCTGTACTAACTTATAGCAGTATGACGCTAGGTCTAATGTATTGAACCCTGAAAAGTATGCACATTTCTGTGCTAATGTTGCAGATCTACCTTTCGGTGGTGTCCAGCAATGCTCCCATGGATGGTAAGTGTGTTCAGTGCGTCGATCAGCTGTCCCATTCAAAAAGTGATGACCATAATGCTGGTAACAATACAACTATTGTAGTCAGGTGTATCTTCATACAATTCCCTTTAAGAAAATGCAGCACATTGTTCTAAATCTGAAAGCATAGTATTTATAGTCTCAATGTCCCAATAATCAGAGAGTGTACTTGCAGGGCTGGTTTTAGCACTGGTGGCTCTCTGTGCGAAAATGATTTTTGGTGCCCCTCCTCAATTACAACCTACGCAATGGATTTCAGAAATTATTTCTACTCAAATGAACCCTTTGTGAAACATTAGGATAATGAAAGTCTCTGGATAAAATCAATATGCTCTAGTCTAATCTATACTTGAAGTCTGTATTTCAGTTCTTTGATGACATTTAGTAGCTCACTGTTTTACATTAGGAGTTTAACTTATAAACTGCAAGTAACAAAAGGAAGTCTCTGACGAAAGCAGTAACCCCTTGACCTATTCATGTTATATTCACTTTGTGATTTGCATGGTACACATTCTTTGCAGCAGGCATATTAACCCTCTGCACTACCTTATGAGGATTCCAGCAGTCAAAACGTCCACTAGACAAAACTACAGTCTCTCTCTGGAAAGAACATTAATCACTGGAGTTAACGTGACATTTTTATTAATGGGTTAAAATTGCCGGAGGACAGGAACGTGGCAGCGTGTGCTTTAAAAAAACAATATAAAGTAGCAAACTGGCACCCCAATGCAAAGTCTGCACTCGGTGGGGTGGCACCGGTTGCACCTCCCTTTATCCGGCCCTGTGTACTCAGGGTAACTTGTATTAATTATAATATATTGTGATGGTTTTTATTAACTAATAACAATAAACTTAAACGTATTATTATTATTATTATTATTATTATTATTATTGTTACTCAGGGTAATGAAGCCATTCATTAAAATTTTAAACACATGTGGAATTTTCAAATGTTCAGTAGGACAAAATACGTCATATGAAACTCTATCCCAAATTATGGGCCCTATTAGGATGGTGGACGGACTTGCGTCCGCCCACCACCCCAGAGGTGGAGGGATCGTCTACAGGGGCAGCGGCGGTCCCTCCATGCAAATTAGGATGTGACCGCCACCCTGGCGGTCACATCCTGTATGTTTAACATTGCGGCGGGTGCTGCTTGAAGCAGCACCCGCCGCAATGTTAAAAATGCAAACAGTGCATTTGCATGCACAAAGCGGCAGGCACCACGCGGTGCCTGCCGCTTCGTGCATGCAAATGTACCCCCCACCGCTCCCCCTTCACCCTGGGGGTCTGCAACGGGCCCTCAAAGCAAAGACCGTATGCCTTTTCGTGGCGGCATTGCCGCCGCGGAAAGGCATTTCCCAGCGCATATCCTAATACGGCTGGCGGTGTCTGATAGACACCGCCACCATATTAGAGCTTTTACGCCGCGGTCTCGTGGTGGAAAAGCGCCGATGACCCCCCGGCCATCCTAATCTGGCGGGGGGTCTTCCAACACACAGCAGCGTTGAATCTGCATCCTCCGGGCCGTAGGAGGTTTCCGCCGGCCCGGAGGTTGCGGATTCACTGCAATTGTAATCGGGCCCTAAATTGATACTGGAACTGCTGAAATGTCACTAGGGACAAGTCTCTTTGTTCATGGTGTGATGGTGTGTGTGGTTTCAATACCAAGTTTACAGGTTGGACTGCAGTGTGTTGTGGGAGGTGATGTCCATTTAGTAGTAGGAAAAATACATTTACAATGCCATTCCAAGTTAATAGGAACAGGATCCCTAATGCAAACCACAGATGCAGCCAAGGGAACACTAGGGGGTCCATTAGGATGGCAGGCGGATTGCCCCCGCCAGGCTGGCGGTAGCCACCGCCAGCCTGGCGGGGGCAATCCGCCCGCCATCCTTCCCTGTATTCCCCCCCGCCATATTAGTATGGCGGGGGACCACGGTGGAAGAAAACACCACCCGCCACTTTTCCGCCCCGGTCGCCTTGCGGCCGGGGCGGAAAATGTTTAATATGGTGGTGGTGTCTATCAGACACCGCCAACCATATTACGATGGAAAGAGTGCAATGCCTTTCCGTGGCGGCACGGAAAGGCAGGCGGTCTTCACTCTGGGGGCCCCCTGCGGGCCCTCAGAGTGAAGGTGAGTGGGGGGGTGCACACAGGGGGGTACCTGTGGTACCCCCTTCATTTTCATTTCCAAAGCGGCAGGCACCGCGCGGTGCCTGCCGCTTTGCAAATGAAAATGCTGTGATGTATTGTCAGCATTGTGGCGGGTGGTGCAGAGAGCACCTCCCGCCACAATGCTGAGAATACAGGATGTGCCCGCCACTGTGGTGGGCACATCCTAATGGCACCCCCGGGACCCCCGCCCTTAAGGCGGGTGGTCCCATTTTCCGATAGGGTTGCGGGCGGGGACCCCTAAGTATGCCTTTTTCAGCCAGAGATAGAATTGTCGAAATTGCTCTTTCTTATGAATAGGTGGAATATGCTCAGGTTCACTCAGATCTAAAGAAAAGTCATTGAAGTTGATGAAGTAACCAGACATAGTTTGATCTGTCCTTGGGAGCTCAGCAGTGTTTGTAGAACTAGCAGTTGCTTCTTATGAAGACATGTTGATATAAAGTTCATTAGTGGGCTGAATTGCAATTGGCGTTTTAGTTTTATTTGGATGCAGTTCACTTTCAACATGTATGATTTGTACTATGTTATTGGCTACTCTGGTTTGTTGCACAGTGGAGTCTTCAAATGGTATTAGTCTTTCCATCTGAGCTTTCTATACATTAGCAAGAGGAGATCTGCAGCTACTCAGGACTCCACATAGCCTGCTGTTGAGAATCGGCCACATGGTATTGTTTGATCAGATCAATAGAGACATATCTCTTTTCTTTTGTGGCAAGAGGCTGAAGTAGAACTGTCCTTGTTTCTTGAACCTTCAGGACAGGTACATGTGTTCTGTAGGATGGACCACACTCCTTCGTGTCCATGATCCTTTCTCTGACCAGGTCCCCAATATTTGGGACCCAGACAGTTCTTGCCAGAACTGGTTTCACTTCCCCAATGGCAGTGCATTTTACTTGGAGGTTGCTTTGTAAAGCCTGAAATTCATTTAGTTCCTGTAAAACAGCCAAAATAACTTTCAATAGAAATGCTTTCACTTCCACCACTGTGCTGACACAATCGATTTCAGGTATCCACATTCTTGTCCCAAACAGGATCACATAGGTGGTACATCCTCCCAAGGATTTTCTTGGCATATTATTCAGCACTCTGTGGACACTGTATAGGGGATTGACCCAACTAATGCCAGCACCTAATACAATTGCTGTTAAGGATTGCTTTAGACCCCAATTTTTCCTCTTAAGCACCGAATTTCCCTTGGGATGGTAGGGAGAGGTGTACCGCAAGCCACGCCCATACATTCCATGACTTCCTTGTAGGCCCGAGAGCTAAACACAGGGCCACGGTCGGAATATAACATGCCAATTGCATATGTCCTCGCAAATCCTTTCTAACAGTTCGAGCGTCAGCCAAGCGCTGAGGCCAAACCCATAGAAACCTGGATCATTAATCCACTGCCACCAAGATATACTTGCAAACCACGTCTGAATTTAAGGGCCTACAGTGATCCACATACACACATGCAAGATGTCTGTCTTAAATGAGTAATGGTGTTTGTGGTGGCCATGGTGCATTGGAACCTTTCATCGGCTGATATATGTTGTACTTTAAGACATAAGCCTTTGTTTTTTCGGACAATGTAGGGCCACCAAAATTGTCACTTCAGTAACAAAACTGTAGCAGTGACTCGTACATGTGTAGAGTGCATGCCCTTGTGTGTAGCTAGTATTAAACCTAATCTGTGATAGGCAATTGGTATAACTCCTAGAATTCAAGCATATGGTGTGTTTTATGCATCTAATTTATAGTAATATTTGAGTGGAGAGGCCTTCTTCACGGTCGAGCCATTCTTCGAGGCATTGACAGCTATCAGTCTGTCTCTGTCAATCCTTGTGCTAGACTGAGTGATTGCAGGAATGGCAGCAGTTAACACTGTCGTCTCGGCAGCTTCATCAGCCAGTGAATTTCCTTTAAAGTGTATGCCAACACGCCGGTGACTCTAGGGGTGAATAACTTGAGCCTGTGGTATGTATGCTTTCAGCGTTGCCGCTTGTTCCCATAATATTATACTTAATTGTGCAACGCTTGGATTCTCTAAACCCATTTTGGCCCCAGTAATGATGAAATTAATAGTAATAATGCACACAGTAAAATAAATCACACACTATCAGTATGGGGAATTCCTGATCTGTGTACTGTACTGCCAATATCAGGGATTCAGCTCTACCAACTGTGCTGCATAATCTCCTAGACATTGTGTAGTTGTATTACTGGGATGGGACTCACCATTCCCCATATGTCCTTTCACTATAGCACATGCAACACTATACAGGTATTTACTTCCATTGGCAGGCAGAGCAGTTCCATCAGTGTAAATTATGTATTGATATTTCTCTAAAGGTAAGATTTCATTCTGTATAGAGTAGTCTTGTTCGTACTGCAGTAACGTTTTTAATGTAGAATAATATCTGTAATCTACAGCTGTTGCAGTGAGAGAATTAGCCCATTGTATCCATCGTGGATATAGTGCTTTCTCATTTGGGATGCTAACTTTGGTAACAGCTTCTAAAGTTGGTACTGGCGTTACAACAATAATGCGTTTTCCTTGTGCTGGTGCTCTTTCTCTCACTACTGTGTGAATTGGGGGGGTTGGCCCTTACCTACAACCAGCTTGGGCCTTAGAAAATTGTATACACAAAACAAAATCAGAAGGTCTGGTGGCTCAGTGGACTATTGCATCAACTGTAGGGGTCTGTGTTTGACCTCATGGTCACAGGTTGAAACCCCTGCAGATCCACTCAGCCTTTCATCCATCTGAGGTTGATAAAATAAGTACCATTGAGTTGGGTAACAATAGACTTCTGTTATTCAGTGCCAAGATGCCTACAGGTTAACATACGCTTTAGAAATACACACGTTATGTTATGGTTGTGAGATTTAAGCAAATCTTTAATTATGCATGAGGTACATTTTACTCAATAATCTTGACCTCAAATTTGTTTTAGTAATGATTGAACACAAACTTTCTTTAAACTCTCACATTTGGTGCGATAAAAGAAAAGACAATCCACATTCAAATCGATGAATATACAGTGAAAAGTATTTGAAAGACATGTGAAATGTGAAAAGATAAATCAAAAATACATTGTGATAACGCAAAATTTATACATGAACTAAGCAAAAATTGCATCTTCAACAATTCAAGATTTTACAAGACCAGAACATTTCATTCACAGTAAGTGATCTTAGTACTGGAACGTATAAACGGTCCAGAGGTATCTAATATGTGCTTCCAATAGTTTCTTCAGACACATGAATTTTTTCGTCCATACTGATACTGGTTGAACCAGCATCCCCTAATAATCCAGGAGTTTGAAACCCACATTTTCTTTGGGTGTTCACTTCATGACAAAAATTTGATGTATTCTTAGGGGGCATGACAAAAGGTTTTGATTCTAACTAATCAGTTGTAGAGGGTATTAGGGATTTGTACTTCTGCACCAAATCAAAAGAGGCTTTTCTGGATTGCTTATGTTGTGCTGTGAGTCTCTGTAATTTTTATTTGTTCAGAAGTGGATGCTGGAGCCCAGTGTGAACCCTTGACAAAAGCTTGCTAGGACTCCCTCTGGATCACATCGTCCTCTTGCTAAATGACTTTAATGCAGTTAGTATTTTTTCTGTTGCCGCAAATCACATTTCAGCATTTGTTTATAAATGTGATTTGTATGCAATTGGAACTGTCTCACCTCCTTTAAAAGTGAGGTAAGTATACCTGGATAAACCGGGGATGACCCGGATCACTAAGTTTGCAGAATTTACATGTGTGTGCAAGTATTTAGATGCTGTCATGTCAGCCTGAACTGAACTGGGAGTATCTGTGTGTTGCTGTGTCCACTGATGTGGTGTGAAATCAGGTCTGATTAAGTCATAGAAGGGATTTAATCTTTCTGTGTAATCTAGAATGTATATTCTGCCAAAATTTAGAAAGCCAAAAATAGATTGCAAACCCTATAGATTTTATTGAAGGTTGGACCAGAGCACATTTTTCCCAAAAATTGGGTGACATGTTCTTGCCTTCACTTGATAGCTCATATCCCAAAAGCAGGACACTGTGTTGAGCAATTTTAGAGTTTTTGAAATTAAATTAGTAGCCTAAATTGGTGAATTCAACAATTATGTTGTTCAGCTGCACAAGTTTGTAATATTTCTGACACTCTTGCCGAGAATGGCTCTGGGCTATTCCTATACCCTTGAGGCAAACAACAAAAATGTTGAGTGCCAAGCGTGTAAAATGCTGTCAAATATCTACTTTCTGGAGCTATGTTTCGGCAGAAGAATCCATTTGAGATATCTAATGTTATTTTGTATTTCTTTTGCATAATATTATTTATTAATGGAGCACTATTTGCATTCAGAACTGCAAATGTTTGCATGCATGTGTTCAAATGTTGGTAGTCTAAAACTAGATGATATGTGTTGTCAGGTTTTATTACTGGAAACAAAGGATTAGTCATTGGGAGGTGCAAGTCTCAATCGCACCTTGGTATTTGAGTTAGTGTAAGATTTCTTTGACCTGGTTTTTTGCATCTTTTTTTATAGGGTACTGTCTCTGTAGATTTGGAGTAGATTTTATTGTAGTTCATGGTGGGTAGACTCAACGTCCCACATTACATGGCTGCAGTATAGTGCCGGAGCTAGCACTAGCACCCACTCCTGCACGTATGAATGTTTTAATGATTCTGGAATGAAGTTGGAGAAAGCAGGCAAAATGACGCTTTCCCCGTTTGGCCAATCAATCACAAGCTCAATCAGCCAAAATATTTCTGATAGCATTATGTCATATCCATATGTTAAGTTCTCCCAAAAGAGACCACTAATCTTTTTTGAGATGTCCCCCTCTTGTTGGAGCGTAATTTCATTCAATCTATGCCATACACTAACTCCAGTATCAGATGTTTCAACCGTGATGTGCTCATTCAATAATGATGTCATCAGAAAATCCTTCAGGTTCTGTTGAGCTATTGTTACTTCTTCTGCGTTGTATAACATCATCAGAGCCCATTCAACATTTACAAGCTGAGTCCTCGGTAACCTGGGCATTTGCAATTTTTAAGCCAGCTACTTTCTTCTTTTTTGAATAGAGGTTTTGCTTTTTGTTGCTCTTCCTGTTTGAAGTGTGAAGATGTGTTTCCCTTTTTGTCTTTGGTGGATCTTCTTGCTTTTGTTATGATCGGCCGTCCCTCTCCGAGTTTTTTGATGAACCCTAGAAGGAACGTGTATCAATGTCCTATCAAGTTTTTTAATGGCATCACGATTCCTAAGGTTGCACCTCTTTTCATAAGACTCCCATTGGGGAGACCCTCCTCTTGAACGTGATTTCTTTTCTGAATTATTACTTTTCACATTTTTGTTTTCCCATTTCTTTTTAGAGTGGGTGCTTGCTTTGAGCTGTCTATTCGAGACTACCCACCATTTGCGGCTTCCCTGCTTTGGTTCCCAAATGATCTTTACCTAATTCAGTATATGTTTTGTAGATAATCTTTGGCAAGTCTTGCTCCTTATCTCTAGGTGCTATTTCCCTCAAATGGCTGTGTATGGTCATTGCTGCTGCCTCCCCCTTTATGTTGCTTAGCATTATTGATGAGCTTTGTTTAAAATTACCCAACAATTTCATTCCCAAGTCCAGGGCAGGTCTTGCCCTGTACTCATTCTGTATTTGTTTAAATACTTCTTGAACTACCGGTAAGGAAGGAGTACCTAGTATTCTGACTTAAACGGCAACAAAGATTGCTCCCCTAGTGGTACAATCCTCAATCAAGGGAACCATCCCCATTGACAAGCAAATGGTTAGCATTCTATGGTTTTCCTGCTGACCAGTACGGGGAAGCACTTATTTCCGTTGTGTAATTTTTTTGTGCTCCCCAGAACTGAATTTGCTTCCTTTTGGAAGGTATAGCCACTATTACTGATTTCAGTGTCTGTGGGTTAATTGAAGGTGTCGTAGATGTGGACCAGCTGGAACATTTCTCATAGGTTAGACTGTTAATGTCCGCATGACAAACTGCACAGCACAATGTGTCTGTATAGCTTGTCTGTCTTTGTATATTTGATGTACCTCATCCACTAGTAATTTATCTATATCGGAATGTGGAGTGCATGTCGCTAAGACCGGCCAGGTTGCTCCTTCTATGCTGAGCAGACCGAGTCTCACGACAGATGATGTATGTGGGAGGACGCCTTTAAAACAACTTTTATGTTTCTAGTAACTTAACAGGATTTCAAAGTCTTTGTATGGAACATATTCTTCCGGTGGTTCTGCTGCAATGTATGTGTGGAACAATTTATTCACTGGATCTGCAGGTGGAAACTGAACCCAGGAATAGAACACCTCTCACTCAAACACCTTGTGTGCCTCAATCACGAAGGTGTTAACAGAAAGAGTGGTTCCTGTGGAACAATGTAAATAATGATGAAACTAAAATCCGCTATCGCAGTATATATAAGGGTTAAGTCACTATCCAAAGGAGAAAAACCATATACAACTCGATAATTGGTACAAACAATATTTGTTTATGTAAATATAAATGACATTTTTCAGAAAAACAGTGCAATGTGTCCCCAGTGAACATGGAACCTAAAAAAGTAGTGACCTATTTGTGACATATACACTATGTTTCCAATATTTATAAAAAGTTGATAATCCCAGGTAATAAGTAATGGAGGCAGCATTCTTATATGATAATAGGCTCTGATGGATGGTTCGCTGAGATTTTGTTGATTCCGTTTCAACCCCTATAGAAATGAAGGGTCTCTTCAGGACCTATCGGTATAAGGATATCTGAAATGAAGGAAGATCTGCTAGCGTACATGATGTGCACCTCAGGGAAGGAAAAAGTGCATAAAACTATTCACATGGGTCCCAGCCGGGTACCCAGTGAGGGGAGGGAAGCTGACAGGGAAGGTTGGTACACCAGATGACGAGGCTGTGTAAACAGGAAGCTGGAGACACAACAGTACGTGTTGTCCCGTCAGGCCTCCGCAGACATTATATGTGGGAATATTAGGGATTTATAATAATTCTGACTCGCGGTACCAGATAACTGATAGACAGCCACGACAATCTGTGTGCCTGTGTGATGTTGCAGTTCCAGGAATCAGGTACGCGAGTAACCGCTATGCTTCTGAGTGGAGCCGCTTCCCTCAGTCTCCACCGTTTGAATACAGGCTTACTAAACCTGACTAAACCTTCAGCCAATACACAGAGACATCTTCTTAGCTGAGTTAGATTTTCCATCCCACTCCAGATGTTTCTGAAAAGGTGTGAGTGGAGCTTTCTGAGAATGCACAACTGATCTACTCATAATTTTACTGTTAATATAAGAACCAAACAAACATTGGTGGTACCATGTCATGTAATTCCTAGGAGTCCCCCAGGATATGCATGTTTTGCAACACCCAAACTGAGGGCTCAATATCCCAACCGTTTCTGGACACCTCCACAGGATATGTCAGCCGTTATACCTGGTAGCTGTACAGTGCCACTACCACCCCCGGCATTCTACAGTGGAGTAGGTAGTCTTTGACAACCACTGAACATGACAACCCTGATTCCTCCTCAGGGATCATGGAAAACAGTCCAGTATTTTTTGCTCAGACACTCGTGCTTGCCTTCTCTCAGAAAGCATAGACGATGACAATTAGGACTTTTCAATAAGAATTTCTTGATCCAGCGACAGCCTGGAGTAAAACATATGAGCTGCAATGATCAGGAGACAGAAGCATTTGAAAGAGATTGCTAGTACCAATATAGTGAATAGTAGACACATTTCTACCATAGTGCTAATAAGATGAACTGAAACATATCAGATAAAAACTATAGCACTTGCATATTCAGTTCAGTTCAGTTCAGAAAAACGTTATTTCGGTATATATGAGCAAAAAAGTATAAATGCAATACAATCCATTTCATTAAATTAAAAGATAGAATAGTGAAATAGAATCCATCCATCTTAAAAGGGAGCATGTGGATCTACTTGAAATTTCATAGAGTAGTCTACAGTGACACATGTCCAAATCTGTTGACCTCATTAATTTGCATCTGCAAAGTACGTACGATTACAGAAGGAAATTACCATGAAGTATAACTTCTCAATTATGGCTGTAAAAGTCGAATTGATTTTAGACATTAAAGTGCTATGCTGCCGTTGTGGAAAGATGGATCTAGGGAGATCGTAAGGCTTGCAAAGGAAAGGTAAAAACTTAGTACGTCAATAAAATTAGAGTTTAAAAGAGACATTAAAAATTAGGGGCCAGATGTAGGGAGCTAAATACCGGTCAGTAACGCCGAAATACTATAAATTTCAGCATTACCGACCGGTATTTAGCCATTCCTAATGTAGGTAAGGAATTGGTAAATACTGATTCCTTAATACCAATTCCTTTTTGCTCTTGCATTTAAGGAATCAGTAATACAGATTCCTTAAATTCAATGTAGTAAGGACATTATAGAGTTCTTTTGAGCCTTAAGAAATCGGTAATTACCACCAACTTCTAGTTGGTGGTAATTGCCGATTTCCCTTAATAAAGCACTTTTTTGCTTTTTTTAAAGTGCCATGTGGCACACATCCATGCCCTTAGGGCATGTATGTGCGCCTCATGTGCACACATGCACATTTCAGGGGTGCAACAGGGTGTCCTCTGGACACCCTGGCACCCTTGAAATGCCTCCCGGTATTACCGATTCGGTAATAATGAATCGCTAATACTGAATGTCTTCACATTCATTCCTATCTCCTTCCAAGCCCATGGAAATGAATGGGTAAGTATTCCTTATTACTGAATCTCAATTACCGATTGGGTAATAATGAATATTAAGGATTCAGTATTTTTTACTGAATCTTTACCTACATAAGAAATACCGATTTCTTAATAGCGAATCAGTAAAATTCACTATTAAGAAATCGGTATTTCTCATTTACCTACATCTGGCCCTAGATTTAGCACAATGTCAGTTGGGGGAATTATGTGCACATGTGGCTTTAATAGTAAGTTGTATAAGTGACCACCGTCTATGCCACATTAAATTTAGAAATCAGGATACAGAGAATACAATGGGCATACGAGTGACAGTCTTTAAGACTCTGAATGCCTCATCACAATGCACGAATCCTAGATTCCCACACAACTGGATAAACCAGCGCTGCCTAATAAGCTTGTAGCCAGGGCAGAAGAAAAAGACATGGAGCTTTGACTCATCCTCACAGTTGCAAACAGGGCACCCTCGCAAAACGGTCTTTGACTATTTACATGAGAATGCACAAAGCGGCAGGGTACCATGCCTAAACTGGACATATAATTAATTTGCCGTAGGAAGTTGAATGTCATCCAGGAAGACTTCAAATGTCTATTCATCTTTCAATATCATACCTTTGCCGGTCAGATGCCCTAAGGTGAGTTTGGACATTTGGTAGGTTTTAACTAATTCAGTGCAGGAGATTGCAAAGCACTCTCCGTCTGGTTTGTTACAAAGACTAGTGTTTCCCATCCTACTACATTTGTCCTTAATGTATGTGAACCACAGGATTTTATCTACACCAGGGAGACTCAGTAGCTCTTTTAATTCTGATCGATAGGCTGCCATTTCCAGTTGTCTGGGCTAACTTAAGCTTGGCTTTAGCTATCTGTGACCACCACTCCATATTTTCTGTCAGGGTGACACCCATATATTCAAATACCGCCACCCTCTCCCACATAGTGCTGTTTAAACAGTGGTTGGGGCGGGATGTCTTGGCTGGGTTGAAGACCATAAAATTGGTCCTCTGGGTATTTATCTCTAACCCCCTGTTGGCACAGAAGGTGACAAAGGTATCTAAAACCCTCTGAATGTCCATAGGCAATTTTGACATTAAGAGGGTGTCATCCACAAATATCCTTACTGATATCTTTGTACCTGTAAGCTTAGAATCATTGTTATCTTTTACCTTAGTGATTTGGGCAACCAATGCGTTGACAAAGAGTCAAAACAGGGTAGGTGCAAACACGCACACCTGTCTAACTCCTCTGTCAACTGGGAACTGGGAAGTTAGTTCAGCTCCTTTCCCACATCCTACTTGGGCAAAGCTTTTTTTCATGCAATCTATTAAGAATGCTCAGTAGATAGTGGGGGATCCCCGTATCTATAAGTACTCCCATAACTTAGCTCTGGGCACCAGATCTAAAGTCTTCAGATCCACAAAGATTAAAAAGAGGGTGTCGACCTCCATTCTCACTGTTTTCCAGAATGTTAGTTGGAGTTTATGTATTTAGTCAACGGTCAAAGTGTTCTTTCTGAATCTGGCCTGATATAGGCTAAGTATTTCATGTTCATCTATCCACCCCTGGAGAAACTCCAAAAGTATCTGAGCAAATAGTTTTTGCATGACATTGGTCAAACTGATCGGTCTGTAGTTTGTGGGCAGGAGTGGTGAACCCTTTTTAAAAACTGGGACAATTTCAGCCCCTGCCCAGGCTGGGATTCGCATGCCTTTCATGATAGCATTGAATAGAGCCATAGGTAGGGTCACCTGATTTTTGGCTCTTCCCTGAAAAGGTCCCCTGTAAGCTTATCCAGTCCTGGTGCTTTGCCAGAGGGAAGCTTATTGTTTGCGTTTAGGACTTCAAGGAGAGTATTCCAACAGCTACTTTATGATTGAGTCTTGGTGGAATCATAGGTGCATCATCACAGAGGCTGGGGACTTCCTTTGTGGTATATAGAGCCTGGAAGTGTGCTTCCCATGAGTCTGCTGCTATATTAGGTTCTATTGCTAGATTGCCTTCACTACAGGCCCTACTTACTAGGGACCAGAACTCCCTCATTTCGTTATTAGACAGGGCAGATTTTAATGCATCCCATCTGTTCAATTCCCAAGTCTGTTTTGCTATTCGCGTAATTTCTTTGTACAACATCTGCATGTGTTTAATTAATGGTTTGTTTTTGGCTTTAATGGCCTCTACCAGACCCCTTTTCATCTTCTGACAGTTAACATTAAACCAAGATCGAATGATCTGTGTTTTTACCTTAAGATGTGTCTTTGGAAAGAATATATCGCCAGTTGAGAAATGAGGCCCACATGCAAATCTGCAATTTTGTTAATGGCTAGTGGGTTGCCCATCAGTGCTGCAGCTTTTCCCATTTCTAGTAAAACTGGGACAATTAATGTGTATAAGACAGTCAGCCTTTCAGGAGAGTGCTGGATGACCCCCATTTTACTCTTCTCCAGTTATTAGTAAGTATTAGATTGTTATCAAGGGGGGGTGCTGCTGACCACGGCAATTCCAAGGTCCGGCATCTTCAGTTCCATGGACAAATCATTGTGATCGCTATCATGCCACTGGTGAACTGCGAAATCAAGAACCCTATGCCATATCCTAGTCTACAAAGAAACGCTTAGCTAATTCTGTTAAATGTTAAATTCCCGGGTGTGTCCGATGCAGTACGGCCATTGCATGCTCTCAGGAAATGATTCAGTGTTATCGCCTTAATCTGGAGAGCCAGTGGGGACCAGACCTTGATTGGTGGAATTTGTGGTTTGGGGATTAACCATCGCGCATCTTCCTCACTGGAGATAGTATCAGTGATATCAAGAAGGGTCTCAAATTGACAATTAAAGTCTCCCCCGACGGTCATTAGCATGTTCGGGGGAGAGTGGAAATAAAATGATCCAGTAGATCGAAAGTCAGGGATTCTTTATTCAAACATATGGGTAGGGAGTAGATATTAATAAGGGCCAGATTCAGCTTGGAGGGGAAACTAAGTACTACGCATAAGATATAATTGGATGGAGAACTCAACTGGTAAGCTTTAAAGCCCAAATGTGAGCTAACCCAGGTACAAAGGCCACCAGACGGTCCGTCACTGGCCATCAAAATTGCTGGAATACTAAATGTTGCAAACCCCACCTTTACAGGGTCTTCCGGTGCCCAAGTTTCCTGGAACACACAGATGTCAAATTAGTCCACCTGGAGCCTCCAGTCAGAGCAGGGCAGTTTGCTAATAATTCCAGCAATGTTCAAAGATAAAAGCCTCAGCTTAATCCCTATATTGTATTTCTTAATGTAAGCTTCAGGAGCATGAATGCCAGGAATTTGAATACCCCCTATTAGGGATGTGGGTGGGTTATCCGGTGTAGTAGTGTGTAGTTCTACCCTTGAGTCACTGGTAATTGGAGGGTCAAGGGCTGTAGAGGCTATAGCACCCGGGAGATCTTCCCGCGGTACTACTCCACCATCAGTCTCCTGCTGCGTTGGTCTATCAAGACCCGTTGTAATTACAACTCCCCCAGGAATGACCTGATTGCTTGATTGTCCACAGCCAGGTTCCTCTGGTACTCCACCATGCCTGAGGTTCTAGTTCCCTGATCTATATCTCGAGACTCTATTTATCAGCCCACTTCCTCTAACTCTAAGAAATGGGGTGCCTAAGATCAGTCCAGTGGCCATCTAACAGGATCTAAAAAGGTGTTGATCCTATCTAGTGTATAGCAGTAGGGGTAGAAGTTGTCCAGTGGGAAGGCCCTAACCGAGGTGTAGGGCTCTGTTGGGCTGTGTTTCTGGTTTAATAGCCAGCAAACGGTCTGGGGGTTTTAAAATTAAGGACCACACAGTCCCCTTGTGTTTTATTTGGGCAATTTCCCACCCAACCAACTCTTTGGACCATTAATATTCCCCCTGCCCCGTCATAGAGGAACTCCCTGTGCTTTGCCAACCAAAACAGGCTTTCGTTCCGGAGGTCCAATTGTGATTCCCTCTGTCCGTTTTTGAGTACTGAAACTCCTGTCAGAATGATCACGGAGGAAGAGAAGGCTGAGGGTACATTTATGGAAGGTGGCATCGTTGCTTTTGTCATGCCCACTGAACTGCCCCCCCAGCCCTTCTTCATTTACTCTTTGTCAAGCTAAACTAGCATTGTAGTTGTTTATACTGGGCATAGTGCGAGCTATGTTGCCGTTCCTCTCCTCACAGTTAACATTCCCTGGAGGTGTGTGAATAGAGTGAGCTTGAGCCTACTGTATAGCTGATCCATGTGTAGGCATCCAGGGGTCTATATCTCTTGGGGTAATGTGGTCATTGATCCGGCTAGAGCCTCCCGACCTGCTGGAATCTTGATTAATTTGCATTCCTGGTTCATAATCAGGTATCCGACCAGGAAGCTCTACCTGGCAGCTGAAATCGGCCCCCCTCAGTTTAGTTTGTGTGGTATTAAAAGAAGTATGTACTTGCCTAATATTCCTCAGTGTTGCCAAGTTGTGCATATACGACGACTAGGGGGGCAACTTTCACCTTGACAATAACTCTGAATTGGGTCACTAGATCTGCTATCAAGCTCTGCTCCAAGAGTGGATAAGCCAGATCTATTTGAGTGGTAGCGATACATTCTCTAGATGCTACGGAAGTATCCCCAGGCTCTGTGTTTGGTACTGACCCCCCCTTTGGCTTTCTTAATTGTGGGTGCCCCCCCACTCACTTGCTTGCAATTGCTATTTTTAGACGTGCTGGAAGCAGCACACCCCTTCCGAATTACAATTTTTGAAGCAACTTCTAGATGTGGTAATGGAGAGGGCTTGGGTGCTCGAGGTGTATTGGAAGGGGTGTGACCTTTGGGAGTAGTTGAGTCTGACAACAGGAGACAAAGATCTGGAGTTAGTGATAGGTGCCTTTCTGTATGTTATATTTCTGTTGTGAATACACTAATAGCCCTCTGCAGAATTCTATCAATTGAAGTTGGGGGCAGTGAAGAGGCAGGATTTGCTTGGGGATGGGACTGTTTGGGACTGTTTGGCAGCGCTATTGCGTATCCCCATTGTTGGACCTCAGCAGACCCACAGTATGACCACAGTTAAACTACCCATCAGAACACAAGAACTTGGGATTAGTAGAATTAACGAACCACAAAGCATGCAGAGTGGGTGCTTATTACATTGGATCAGGAGAGGGCTTCTTGCTATGTCCAAACAGGTCGGGCTACAGTCCTTCCCTGCCCCTAAGAGTCCTTACACTGGAATATCAATTGAATACGGGCTAGAATTGTAACAGTCAAAATTGAGTTATCGGTGATGTGTGCATAGGCAGCCCAGTCCACAGCTATGGAGAAGTAGCAAACAATAGTCTTTTCTTGCGGTGATTAGGAGGTACTCAAATAGGACGAGGGAGTGCAGAGTGGCTGCACGAAGTTCCACACAAAGCGGGCATTATAACAAATAAATGGGCCAACACATCTTACCAGCAAAGTATGTTGTGAGATCAGAATCAAGGGGGGAGGGCTCTGCCCTGCCTCTTCCTGGCAATGATGGGCAAGGACGGCGCCGCTCTTGGCACAGGCTTTGCCCAAGCGCTGCCCGCACATGTCCCGTGCCACGGGAGAACTCGGGCTCCTTCATGCGCACGTTTCACACTCCTCCCTCCTGGGAGAGCGGTGGATCTTGTGGAATGGAGTCCCTACTGGAGGCAGCAGAAGTGTCCCAGAATACGGTGTGCCACACCATGGGAGAACTCGGGAGCCTTTGTACACACCTTTCACTCTCCTCCCTCCCGGGAGAACGGTGGATCTTGGGAGATGAGTACTGGCGGCAGCACTGTCCCAGAATGCAGTGTCCTCATATTCCTAAAATGCGCTCCCTAAGTAATTTGCAAAAATGTACCTAGTCTAACCTCAATGTGTAGGTGTTTATGCATATCAATATGTGTATCTGTATGTATGAGCAGCCAAGAAACCCCTAGGGATGAACCAGCCCCCTCACATAAATTTTGAGAACAAAGGACCCTGTCTCTGGGTAAAGTATGGCAACCCGCAAGGGATGTCAGACTGCTGCTTGTCGGATACTCAGCATGCAGGAACCCATGTCTCAGCTTGGAAGGAATTCTCTGATTTGTAGGGGGAGTGAGGGTCTTTTATGCTAAAGTGGTCACTCTAGGGTTTTTTTCTACAATCAATATATTTTGAAAACAACCATGGATGTTTTGAAAACAATCACCGCTTTTCTAAACAATTGTGATCATGAACAGCTGTATGTTGGCCAAGGATGAAAAAAAGGTGTGTCCCTTATACAGAATAAATCTGTTGTGCCTGGGGACATGTTTATGTACGTCAGGTACAAGGATTCAGATAGAAGATTGAGAGCCTGGGGTCGAAGAGACATGAGCACGCTATTAGGTAAAAAGTCACCTGTTTAGAATCGTTTAGAGTGGTCTGGATGGGATAATGTATGTAAAATGGGGTTTACATCGATGAGATTATCCTTAAATACATTTTGCAACTATATCATTCACTGTGAATCTAAACCCTTGTCAACAAAACACATACAAAGGAGGCAAGTTGGGAGCATGGGCAGGTGGCCATAGGTCTTCTATTGTGTTGATAGAAAAATATGACTCAAGAATTAATTAATTCAGTTGGCTGAGTTACAGCATTCTGTCATAATTTACTTCTTACAGACTCCATGTGATAAAACAAGCACATCGAAGTCGAGCCAAAGAGCACACAAACGCTGCTTATGATTCAAAATTATAAAACAGTAAAACACCTGATCGATGAGATCCTTAAATTACCTGTAATGAAACAATATTAACACTTATATTTCAATTACATTATTTAATAAAACTAAATCCAACTGTGCAATGCAGCAACCAAACTCTTGATCACGAACAAGTATCCATTGTATGTTTTAAAGTTCCTACATATAACAAAAAGTATTATAACATTAATCCATTAGCAACAGTTGCAGGAAAACTGCAACAACCACAGCGAACACTGAACACAAGGTTATCAATCCCTCCCACTGTGCTGTTGTACATTTGTTTAAATATATTACTCAAAAGGTTACTCTACAAGCATCAATTGTAATGCCTTCACTTAAGGTTATAAAGATAAAAGATATTTTAAATTGAGGCATGGAAATTTTCAGAAATTTTACCATGATCATGGCTTGCACCTGTACTTTCCTAACTGTGGAGAGTAGGATAAGTTGAGTCATGCAGGAACCAATTGGCATCCCAAATGCAAGACAGAGATCATTGTGGGTGGTGGTATGTGGCTATATACACCTAGAAACAGCAGTATGTTCACCTTGAGTTCATCAGAAGATGTGAGTCCTGCTGGTGCTCAGTAGACATAAGATACTCAAAAATGCATTGAAACAGGGGTGCTTGATATTTTTGGCAACCAGAGGTTTGTGTTGCTAGCTGGTCCCAGTGACTCATTCTGAGTTCCTATGTACAGTACAACACTGACACTCATGGCTTGGGAGAGTATTTGAAATTCTACCCTAGTGATGCTCTTCCATTGACAGAGTCTTTAAGTAAGCCTGTTTAAAAAGTCTAATGAAGCCACTAAAAAACAAATCGCTTTTTCCACTCTTCTGCCTTCTTATATGTCTTGTAAAAGGATTGAAAAGATACTAGTGAGAATCAAAACATTTTTTTTTACCTATAAAATGAATTACCCTTGACAATAATGTGCTTCAACATACAAGAGTTATTCTCTGTATGTTCAGATACGTGGTCTTTCCTATGGGGTCTTTGAAGATGATGCCCTTACCCACATTCAGGATCAATATCCAAGCCAAAAGACATCTTTGAAGCTATCAATTTTCCACAACAGCTCCAACCACAGGCCAGAGCCACTTCTTAAACAGTTTCTGCAACTTACCATAGGTTTACAATACATAGGGGCAGATTTATGAGGCCCTTGCGCCTCTTTGCGCCGCAATTGCGTCACTTAATGTGACGCAACGGCAGCCCAAACAATGCGCCCTATTTACAGCCTGACGCATCTAGGAGATGCGTCACGTTGGAAAGCCCTGCGCCATAAGGAGGCGTTCCTGCGCAGGGGGGGGCGTTCCTGCACATGAACGCCTCCTAAAAGTGGCTGAGTGAAATCTATGAGATTTCACTCAGTCACTTTCTACGTCAATTCCTTACGCCTGCTTGAAGCAGGCGTAAGGGTGACGCACCATGCATTGAAGAGGTGGCCCCTGTGCATTGCAGGAGTCATGTCGCACTTGCGATATGACTCCTGCAATGCGCCGCCCGTACGCCGAGAGATGTGTCACGCATCTTCACTGCCATGCACCATGGGTGGCGGAGCAGTGGCGCACTGTGGCGCACATTAACTGGCGCATCCCTGGGGATGCGCCAGTTAACATAAATCTGCCCCATAGTTTCATAGAATCTATGTACTGTAAAACCCAGAGCTGACTCCACTGAAATCTGCCAGGCCAAACCCCTCAAGTAATATGAGTATGCCCTCATTCCCATTATAATAAAAACTCACACCCTCCATCGTTGTTTGCTGTTGGTGGACACATCTTTGTTTTCATGTCTATTTGTCAAAAGCACTGAGCCTGATTAGAGGTAACATTTATGGTTTGTAAGTTGCATACCAGAACAGGAGAATTTCAGAGCCTTTTTTGAGTTTCAGTGTGCAGAACTATAACCAAAACGTAACTGCATGTTTTCATTACATTTCTCCCGTTGCATTAGGATATACTGCATTCACCTTCTAGGAACTCATCTCTCACAGCACACCAGGTTTTGAAATGTGCAGCCGCGGTTGGTTGAAATATGTGGCACAGCAGCTGTACCTGATTGAAATTTTCTATAAAAAAAATGCGAATATTGCTACTTGTGATATTTCTGAAAAATCGCAATTGTTTCAAAATAGTACCTGTTTCCAAGTTCAAAATGGTGACCACATTATTATTTTAAGAACAATTGCACATTTTCCATGGAAAATCTCAATTTTTCCATTTGTATTTCCTTTTTCCACACTTGAGTGCCGCGATTGATGTGCGAACCGTCTTCTATTTCTATGATTTTTCTTATGGTGCGCACTTACAGATGCATGGAGCTGCTTAAAAGGGAGCCTGAGATATGTGCTCCCATTGGTCGTGATCGGAGGACACCAGGAGGTTTTTAAGTCCCGGTAAGTTTATCTAAAACTGAGAGGAATTAGAGTTCCCTCTTTTTATCCCTTCTGCAGTATGGAGTAGCAAGCATGAGGAACTAGGTCCTAGTTTAGGGCCGGCTCTAGGTTCACGGAGGCCCTGAGCAGGGAGTGTAGGTAGGGGGCCCGAGACCGCCAAATCCCTGCCAGGGGTCGCCACGCAAATATGTATCTAAGGATATATTTTGGCGTGGCGGACCCTGGGGTTTGGCGGCCCTGTGCAGGTGCACAGCTTGCACATGCCTTAGGCCGGCCCTGAAGACAATTATCACAATCAGTTCTTGGTGGATATCTCTCCAGAGCTATTTTTATAGTTATTTGTTACATGAGGACACACACTTGTTTTTGTCAGGCTCGGGGAGATTAAGTGATATGTCCAGAATCACAAGATGTTTAGCTTTGTTACCGAGACTCGAACCCAGAGGACCTGGTCCGAGGTCGAGCGCCCTAGCCGTTAGGCCAACTCCTCTCCCCAGATGTTAGGAATGTGAGTATGAGAGATGTGTGAGTTAGTGTGATGATGTATAATCACCAGGCCAAAGCCAAAATTCTGGTATAGATGTCTGATATATGCATGGTATGATGTACTGTATGACAGATAAAATGTACGGGGAAGGATTGATATTTTAAATATTACATGCAACTTTTAGAATAAAATCTGGTTGGATCAGAAGTACCAAACCATACGGGTTTCAATGGACATTCGATATTGTTTGTATGTTCTCATATTTTGTGTTCTATGAGTTTGTTTTTAAGATTTGTTACACGTATTGATTGCCTTGTTTATTGTGTACTTTTTAATCTTTTTAAATTGTATTGAAGGACTTCTATAATAAACAATTATATATTGTTTTTTGGGAGCTTTTGGGGAGACAGCAGCTCTCAGACCAGAGGTCGGAGGGCTTGCAAGCGCTCCCCCGCAGTGTCCGCCATTAAATAGGGGAGGGATGCGCAGCTGGGAGGTGGGAACAAGAACCAGCAGGGGGAGGGACAGCAGTGGTGGGGAGGAAGTGTGCAGGAGCACAATAACAACTGGAAGCAGGGACAGAGCAAATTGAATAAACAAGGGACAATACAAACTGGCACAATCACAGTAAAAGCAGAAAGACAAGGCACAATAGGATTGGCACAATCACAGCAAAAGCAGAAAGACAAGGAACAATAAGGCTTGCACAATCACAACAAAAGTAGAAAGACAAGGCACAATAAGACTGGCACAATCACAATAAAAGCTGAAAGACAAGCTGCAATGAGACTGGCACAATCATAGCAACCACTGAAAAATCAAAGCAGGAGACCGGGCACTATACCGGGCCTGGGGCAGCCTCAAACACTTCCTCCTGGAGGTCCTGGAAGTCAACGGTGGCTGCACAGATGGTGGAGCTGCTGGGGAGAGAGCAGATCTCAGGGCACAGGTCAAAGGTCTTGTTCGTGCTCCCCCGCAGCAGCCGCCAATAAATAGGGAAGTTGGAGGGACAAGCACCTGGGAGGCGGGAGCAGGAACCAACAGAAGGGAGGGGCCGCAGGAGAAGCAGCAGTGGGGAGTAAGCTGACAGGAGTTCAATAAGTAAGGACATTCCATTTTGGATATCCCAGAAGATTCAACAGCTTGATGCTGTCTTTCCTCCTACTGGTCCAGTGGAGAAATACAGGATCCTTACCATGTGTTTACCTAGTGGCCTGATTCCTCCACGTAAGTTTGCAACACCCGGGCGACGGTGTTTGCTTCAATGTACACACAATGTTTTGGCACACCCTCCATTAGTGTTCTCCTGAAACAAATACGTAATGAACAAGGGGCGGGTCCACCCCTAGATTTGGGGATGAATTTGGTGGGTATTTTTTTCCATTGTCTCTGAAATTATTCTTGATGATATTAAGGGTGAAGCAGTTTGCTTACAGGTTCACCAGCGCCTTTCGGCAGTTGCAGACATTGATTGGGAATGAGAGTCACCGTTTAATATTGCCAATATGTACACATCTTTAGGTCGCAAGGTAAACCGCCTCCTGACAAGGAGGGATGTCCAGTTTTTCCTAAAAAGTAGGGGTTCGCAGAAGTCACGTAAGGGACTTTCGCGGAGAGGCACGGAAATTGAACCAATTTCCGTGCCTCTGCGCAAATTTCCGTTACGTGACACCCGCCCGCCATAATAAACAGAATAAAGCTTAAAATAAAATGTAATTACACTTACCTTATAGCTTGGTCATCTTCCTGGTCTATCGTGCCTTCTTCTTAAAACTGCGAATGCGCGGGAGCCTGCGCTTGCGCATTCCTCACCAGGAATGCGCATGCACAGGCTCCCGCGCATGAGCAGTTACAAGGAGAAGGCGCGATAGACCAGAAAGAGATGACCCCGCGATAAGGTAAGTGTAATAAAATATATATATATTTTTTCAAAACAATTTTTATTATTTTTATTTTTGGTGTTGAAGTATTGCAAAGACGGCACTACTCTCTGATCACCAGAGGTGAGTGTACAAGAAATAATCATCATCTTCAAGCAGTACAAGCAATTTTCAATAGGAACACCCATCCCTGAACTCCCTTCCCCCAAACTCCCGTCCCATTATTCTCCCGCCCGGATCCCACCCCTAGCCCCTCACAGTGTCAGCGTGGTCCAATAGCTAATACAGTTCAGTAGCAAAGTCCGTGCGTGGATCCTTTCACCCTAGGTCCACAAGCGAGTGTCCTTCATCAACATTATGACATGCTGGCTGTTCCAGCCACAGCCCTCTATATTCCGCCCACTTCTTCCAAATTTTAAAGTGCTTTTGGGGGCAGCCCCTGGCAACAAACACCGGACACTCCAGCCCCATACAGAAGTCTAATCCTCTTTTCCACACCCCTAGCAAGGGAGCCCTTGGGTCTTTCCAGGCTTGGGCGATATCACGTTTGGCCACTGTAAGGCCAAGAAGCAGTAAGTGGCGTTTGTAGATGTTACCTCCCACTTGTTCCATAACATGCAAGAGGCCCAGTTTCGGGGAGCGGGGGAGGTCCCATACCAACACCTCAGACAGGCAGTCCCAGACACCAGTCCAAAATCTCAACAGTTTATCACACGCCCACACCGTATGTACAAAGGTTCCAACCGCTCGGCCACACCGCAGGCAATCAGGGGAGGCTATCAGGCCCGCCCTCCACAATCTGTCTCTAGTATAGTAGGCCATATGCAAGTATTTAAATTAGATAAAGCGCAGGCGAACCGCTAGTGCTGCCCCCCCTCGGGGCCTCCAAGGCTTCCCTCCAGTCCTCTTCTTCCAGGTCTCCTATGTCCCCCTCCCATGCAGATCTCAGAGTATCTAGAGACGAGGAGCAATGCGTGATTAACGTCTGGTATATACAGGATATTTTCTTAGTGCCTATCTCACCCATGAAGACCTTAGCCTCCAGCGGGCTGAATTCGGGCAAGGAGTCTAGACCGACTAGGGAGGGAGACAAAGCGTGTCGGAGCTGTAGATAGCGAAAGAACTGTGTTGGGGGCATACCATATTCTTCTCGCAGGGCTTGGAACGTCTTAAGAGCCGTGCCTTTAATTACATGGCCCAGGGCCGATATACCTATAGCGTCCCAGCCACTAAAGCCCCTCAGGGATGCCAGCGCCGGCAACCGCCCATTGTGCCAGAGGGGAGTTTCCCTCGTCAATTTGTTCCACCATCCCATGCGGCGCAGCGCACCGCGCCACACCCGAAAGACCACCTGTGTGACCTCCGGAAGCCTCTTCCGCGCCGCCGCTGAATACAAGATGGTGTGTAGCGTTTCTGGGTCCATCAAAAACCGCTCAAGGGCATAGGCCGGATCGCTCCGATCCCCATACCACCATTCGTTTAGTATCAATAGGTGGGACGCTTGATAATAGGACAGAATGTCCGATGTGGCCAGCCCCCCGCAGTAAGTGGAAAGAAAACATGTGCGAAGTGCCACTCTCGCTACCCCACCCGCCCAAAGGAACTGGCTAAGCGCCGAGTTCACTCCACGAAACCACTGCAGCGGAATAGGGTATGGGTGGTTCTGTAACTGGTACAGTAGGCGCGGGAGAGCCACCATTTTAAATCTAGCCGAGCGGCCGTAGATATTCAAGGGCATTCTGGACCATGTCGTCATGTCCGAGCGCACACAATCCCAAACAGGCAGTACATTGCAAGCCCACGAGACCCCCGGGACTTCCGTCGCGAATATCCCTAGGTATTTAATTCCTCCAGCAGCCTCCTGCAATACATCCGCCCAGGGTCCCAGACCCCCGCGATCTCCCAGCGTCCACAGCCTAGACTTCCGCAGGTTCAGGCAGAGGCCCGACACCTCACCAAAGATGCGCATAATTTCCAGGACTCTCGGCCTGACCTATTTAAGTCTGTAAGAAAGAAGAGGACGTCGGCGGCGTAAAGCGCTATTCTGTCAGATGGTCCCGCTTCCCATTCCACTCCTCGCACTTGTGCGTCCATTCGCACCCATGCCGCAAGCGGTTCCATCGCCAGGGCAAAAGGGGACAGCCCTGACGGGTGCCCCGGCCTATAGGGAAGGGGCTGGAAACTGCTCCCGCCATTCTCACGGATGCTGTTAAATCGGTGTACAACATTGTATATAGGAAAGAAATCGGGGCCCCAGGTTCAGACGAGACAGGAGGGCACGTAGGTAGGCCCAACTCAGGGAGTCAAACGCCCTGTCAATGTCTGCCAGGAGAAGCGCCGCCGGAATCCCGGCCGCTCGAGCCGCCTCCACTACCACCTGAGCACACCTGATATTGTGGCGTGTCGCCCGGGCCAATCTTTCATGCATATTACCTAGTAGGACGTGGGTCAACCAGTCACTTCCTACTTCAGAAGATTTTGTTCAAATAAAAGGGTAGAAAAAAACATTTTTCACCTACATAAATGAGAGAGAAAAAATGGAAAAATTTATGAAAACTTGAGTAATGAATATCCCAATCTGGGAATCCCCAAAAGGGTGTAAATACATAATATATGCAACACTATAAGCCTGAAAGGGCATTAACATATACTGGGTGCTCCCTTGTGTCCCTGGCTTTAGGCTGGAGAGGAGTTGAGTTGAACCTGCCCCTGTCTGTAGAGTTACCCCAACCTTTTTGCCTTTTATCCTCCACGTTTTGTGTATATTATTTCTTCCTTTTGTTTGGTACTGGTAGGGCTACCCCTGATGAGAGAGGTGGCTATAGGGGATCCTTGTTGCTTTTGGATCGGTACTCTCTTGAGTCAGTCCAGAGTGGAGCTTCCCAACTGGCTAGTGAGCAACTGCCTGGGGTGATGTGTAATCTGGCTACTCGGAGGGGATTGTCTGAACTGAATGGATGACAGTCCTGAGGAACTGGTTCAAAACTCCAGAGCAAAAAGGTTTTAAGCTAGATCTGCCATGGTCAGAGTAAGCTCAATACAGTCTAACTGGTGGGACGGAGAGGTGAGCCTGCAAGCCTTAACGATGTCATCCTTTATCACTGAACGGCATCTCCTGACATACCGTATCCAATGAAGGGCTTTATTAGTCAGGGAATCCGCATTCTCCGTGCCTTTTTTTGATGTCATACTTGGGCATGTTCACCATAAAGATTATATGGCTACTGGGCGGTTTGCTGGTGTTCTGTTCGGACACCCTGGATTGGGAACTACACTGAGGATGTTGAATTTGAGGGGAAGTGGTTCTGTTGTACAATGTTTGGTTCCTTGCTGATGCTACCCTATGAGTATTATTGGGATTCCTTACAATAGGATGTGGTAGGTGCTTGAACATCGGTGATGGTGTCTTTAATTTATGGGGCCTAGCCATACCAGAATCCTTTGATGATAGGAGCTTAACCATAGAGGTTAAGTCCTCAATCACAGTTCTCATAGACCCTAATTCCTGCTATAACTTGTTAACTAGTTGATCATTTCTTGATGCTCTGAATTAGTCCCCTTTTAACTATTAGCAGCTGGTAACTGTGTTAACTGAGCAATCTGGGGCTTTTCTTTACTATCTGCATTTGTCAGATCCAACAGAGAAATCTGTTTGTACATACCCCTGTTGTGTCCCTTTTTCCCTCTTCATTAGGAATAACGGGCCTTTTTTGTGTGATTTACGAAACATAGTAGGGATGCTCCTTTTCTTGGAAGTACCGGGTCCATTATTCCAGAATCCAGGGCCTGTTCAGTTTCAGGCTTTTGGACCTGAGACCTAGTCACAGCTATCACATGTTCAGAGATCCCTAACTTGTTTGCATGGGTCCTAAACTCCACTTCAGACCAGGCTGAAGTCTCTAAATCATTGACAAGCAAGCATTCAACAGGGAGGTCTGCCCTCACCACAACCTTCTTAAGGCCAGTTACCCATCCCCAGGAGAAATTAACAACTCACAGGGCAAGGTTGGTACAGACATTGCTAACATTGGTCACCATAGAGACACTTACCCCAGTGTTCCTGTAGGCCAAAGACTCTTTTCCATTTATTAAAGGCTGTTGTCTGTACTTGCCCATATTACTGGGACTCACAGAGAAGGTCATATCCATGCCTCCATCACAGACTAACACAGCCTGAGTTGGAACTCTGACTAGGCCAGAGCCTATCTCAGTACCCATGGTGAACCTCACTACACCCTTCTGCTGAGTGGAAGTGAACTAGGGAGAACAGTTGCCATAGGGGTAATGGTGGTACAAAAGGGGGTGGTGATGGACGGAGCATCTAAATCAATTAAACACTCACACCCAGTCAAAAGATCTGGGTTTAATCCATCACCGTTGTGTAGACCACTCTGCCATCCCTTTCAGGCATGGCTATATGCAAATCAGTCTGACCCTGTGCATCATGGGAACAGTCCAGCCCGAACTGCCAAGCCATGCCTTCCCTGGACCGGAAACAAGCTTCCGAGGACCGGTTTCCTCGCATTCCAGCCATCTTCAGCCCGGCTTGCTTGAATCCAGTGGCAAAGTGAGCAAGGGACTCACGTCTGAGCATACCCTGCCACACTTATGGCGGCCAAAAGCGGTACAAATGGGGGTGGTGATGGACGCAGCATCTGAATCAATCAAACCCTCACACCCAGTGAAAAGATCTGGGTTTAATCCATCACCGTTCTTTAGCCCACTCTGCCACCCCAGATCAGACATGGCTATATGCAAATCAGTCTGACCCTGTGCCTCATGGGAACAGTCCAGCCCGAACTGCCAAGCTATGCCTTCCATGGACCGGAAACAAGCTTCCGAGTACACCGGTTTCTGGCATTCCAGTCGTCTTCAGCCCGGCTTGCTTGAATCCAGTGGCAAAGAGAGCAAGGGACTCACGTCTCAGCATACCCTGCCACACTTATGGTGGCCAAAAGCGGTACAAAAGGGGGTGGTGATGGACGGAGCATCTGAATCAATCAAACACTCACACCCAGTCAAAAGATCTGGGCTTAATCCATCACCGTTCTTTAGCCCACTCTGCCACCCCAGTTCAGACATGGCTATATGCAAATCAGTCTGAACCTGTGCCTCATGGGAACAGTCCAGCCCGAACTGCCAAGCCATGCCTTCCCTGGACCGGAAACAAGCTTCCGAGGACCGGTTTCCTCGCATTCCAGCCGTCTTCAGCCCGGCTTGCTTGAATCCAGTGGCAAAGTGAGCAAGGGACTCACGTCTGAGCATACCCTGCCACACTTATGGCGGCCAAAAGCGGTACAAATGGGGGTGGTGATGGACGCAGCATCTGAATCAATCAAACCCTCACACCCAGTGAAAAGATCTGGGTTTAATCCATCACCGTTCTTTAGCCCACTCTGCCACCCCAGATCAGACATGACTATATGCAAATCAGTCTGACCCTGTGTCTCATGGGAACAGTCCAGCCCGAACTGCCAAGCCATGCCTTTCCTGGACCGGAAACAAGCTTCCGAGGACCGGTTTCTGGCATTCCAGCCGTCTTCAGCCCGGCTTGCTTGAATCCAGTGGCAAAGTGAGCAAGGGATTCACGTCTGAGCATACCCTGCCACACTTATGGCGGCCAAAAGCGGTACAAAAGGGGGTGGTGATTTACGGAGCATCTGAATCAATTAAACACTCACACCCAGTCAGAAGATCTTGATTTAATCCATCAGCATTCTTTAGCCCACTCTGCCACCCCAGTTCAGGCATGGCTATATGCAAATCAGTCTGACCCTGTGCCTCATGGGAACAGTCCAGCCCGAACTGCCAAGCCATGCCTTCCCTGGACCGGAAACAAGCTTCTGAGGACCGGTTTCTGGCATTCCAGCCATCTTCAGCCCGGCTTGCTTGCTTGAATCCAGTGGCTAAGTGAGCAAGGGACTCACGTCTGAGCATACCCTGCCACACTTATGGCGGCCAAAAGCGGTACAAAAGGGGGTGGTGATGGACGGAGCATCTGAATCAATCAAACACTCACACCCAGTCAAAAGTTCTGGGTTTAATCCATCACCATTCTTTAGCCCACTCTGCCACCCCAGTTCAGACATGACTATATGCAAATCAGTCTGACCCTGTGCCTCATGGGAACAATCCAGCCCGAACTGCCAAGCCATGCCTTCCCTGGACCGGAAACAAGCTTCCGAGGACCGGTTTCTGGCATTCCAGCCGTCTTCAGCCCAGCTTGCTTGAATCCAGTGGCAAACTGAGCAAGGGACTCACGTCTGAGCATACCCTGCCACACTTATGGCGGCCAAAAGCGGTACAAAAGGCGGTGGTGATGGACGGAGCATCTGAATCAATCAAACACTCACACCCAGTCAAAAGATCTGGGTTTAATCCGTCACCGTTCTTTAGCCCACTCTGCCACCCCAGTTCAGACATGGCTATATGCAAATCAGTCTGACCCTGTGCCTCATGGGAACAGTCCAGCCTGAACTGCCAAGCCATGCCTTCCCTGGACCGGAAACAAGCTTCCGAGGATTGGTTTCCGGCATTCCAGCAGTCTTCAGCCCGGCTTGCTTGAATCCAGTGGCAAAGTGAGCAAGGGACTCACGTCTGAGCATACCCTGCCACACTTATGGCGGCCAAAGGCGGTACAAAAGGGGGTGGTGATGGACGGGGCATCTGAATCAATCAAACACTCAGACCCAGTCAAAAGATCTGGGTTTAATCCATCACCGTTCTGTAGCACACTCTGCCATCCCAGTTCAGGCATGGCTATATGCAAATCAGTCTGACCCTGTGCATCATGGGAACAGTCCAGCCCGAACTGCCAAGCCATGCCTTCCCTGGACCGGAAAAAAGCTTCCGAGGATCGGTTTCTTGCATTCCAGCCATCTTCAGCCCGGCTTGCTTGAATCCAGTGGCAAAGTGAGCAAGGCACTCACGTCTGAGCATACCCTGCCAAACTTATGGCGGCCAAAAGCGGTACAAAAAGGGGAGGTGATGGATGGAGCATCTGAATCAATCAAACACTCACACCCAGTCAAAAGATCTGGGTTTAATCCATCACCGTTCTTTAGCCCACTCTGCCACCCCAGTTCAGACATGGCTATATGCAAATCAGTCTGACCCTGTGCCTCATGGGAACAGTCCAGCCCGAACTGCCCAGCCATGCCTTCCCTGGACCGGAAACAAGCTTCCGAGGACGTGAGTCCCTTGCTCACTTTGCCACTGGATTCAAGCAAGCCGGGCTGAAGACGGCTGGAATGCCAGAAACCGGTCCTCGGAAGCTTGTTTCCGGTCAAGGGAAGGCATGGCTTGGCAGTTCGGGCTGGACTGTTCCCATGAGGCACAGGGTCAGACTGATTTGCATATAGCCATGTCTGAACTGGGGTGGCAGAGTGGGCTAAAGAACGGTGATGGATCAAACCCAGATCTTTTGACTGGCTGTGAGTGTTTGATTGGTTCAGATGCTCCGTCCATAACCACCCCCTTTTGTACCGCTTTGGCCGCCATAAGTGTGGCAGGGTATGCTCAGACGTGAGTCCCTTGCTCACTTTGCCACTGGATTCAAGCAAGCCGGGCTGAAGACGGCTGGAATGCCAGAAACCGGTCCTCGGAAGCTTGTTTCCGGTCCAGGGAAGGCATGGCTTGGCAGTTCGGGCTGGACTGTTTCCATGAGGCACAGGTTCAGACTGATTTGCATATAGCCATGTCTGAACTGGGGTGGCAGAGTGGGCTAAAGAACGGTGATGAATCAAACCCAGATCTTTTGACTGGGTGTGAGTGTTTGATTGGTTCAGATGCTCCGTCCATCACTGATGAAGCAAAGCTTCGCATATTTTGCGATCTTGCCGAAGTCATGAACCTCGCTTATGTGTAACAAAGTAATAAGTGTAAGTCTTACTAACGTTTATATTTAGTTTAAATAAGGATTAAGACGCTTGCCTATATGTTTTACTAAAATAATTTACTCGAGTCACTTAAAATGGCTGCCGCTTGTATTTAGTTACTGCGCATGCGTCAGCCACACTCACGTGTCCTGACGCGTCTGCAGAAGTGGAGGGAAAATTATGCGCATGCGTAATACATAGCTTGGCCCAATGTGGTACTGCTCGTGCCACTGCTCTTGTCACTGTTTCCATGTAGCTAACATTTAGACTGCATAAGTATATGTTATGATGATAGGTTGAAAGTACAACCCTGTGATGTGATTTCATAACGTTATTTCTGTGTATTAATTTGTTCTCGCTTACTTTTCATGTACCGCGGGGAATGGGGGTCCAAACTGATTGGGAGCCATATTGACGGTCTCTTCTGCGCATGACCAGAGAATACTGAAAGGTGGCCGCTTTGGACAGTGGAACTCAGCCAGCTGGCAGCCACAGTCAAGATGCGCCTGGGAAAGCCACCTCTGCGCTACGAGAACGGCGAATGTTGCTCCTCATGTGTTACAATGTTAATTTTCACTCGTATTTCTGCACAATTTCTCATGAGAACCCCAATCTCTCTAGGCGGTACCCAAGTATGCTAATATAGGCTCGAATTAGCGTGTTCTGATTGGTGTGTTACCCAAATCCTACTTTAGGACCAATCCAAATTGAGGGATTCTGACACTTTGCAACATTGGGGGGTGGTACACCGTCCCAAAAGAGTATATCTACCCTGGGTTTAGCTAGGGAATTGTCCGACTTGTCTGGTTTAGCTGACCTGTCACTGACCCATCGTACTCAATAGGTGACTGAAGATACAGGGAGCTGCGGAGCACTCTGTCCGAAATTGACCATAGACTGAGGTTCTAATGAACCTTAAAGTGCTGGCGAAGCACTTTGCTGGGAGTTCGTTGACCCAATCGGGGTCTTGATCGATAGCTGCAGAGAGGGTGGAGCGCAGGCGTTGCTTCCAAACTGCGGGTGCGGTCCTGTCCTGAGCGGTCCTGTCCTGAGGGTTTGCTGTCCTGTCCTGAGGGTCCTGTCCTGATTTCCTAATCTGAGGGTATCCTGTCCTGTCCGGGGTGTCCATTCTGCACCGGCTGTCTTTGAGGGGTATCCTTCCTTGAGGGTTTCCTGTCCTTAAACTGACCCGTGGCCAGGGTTTGGTTTCCACACCAGTCTAGGTAAATACTGCACTAAGTTCTTTAAACTTGCACCTTTCTATATTTCTACCTTTTGCTTTAATAAAGCGATACCTTGGCATATGTTATTTTTCCATGTCTTTCCGCAACTATTGAAAGTAATTTGCATTTTTCTCATAAATTTGTTCTTATGTCTTCTCACTTGCTAGAAATTATATTTTGCATTGCAGTTTGTCATTTTCTGATATGGTCTAGAACCTCCTTACCTAGACTGTTCAAAGGCCCGTTCACTTTAAGTTTAGCGTGTTACTCTTTATAGTCCTTCCTATAGTTACCCATGCATAGTCTGTTCATGCTTGAAGATTTTGAGATTGTGTAGTATTCTTCATTTATATTCAATAGCAATTTTCAATGATTACCCTGTCATTATTTCTTTATAGTTATATCATTTACATTTTACTAGTCATTGAATGTCTCATTCTCGTGTATTTGATGCAAGAAAACAATGAACTTTAGATAAACATTTTAAAACTTCCAGTTGTCCGTGGTCATTTAAACAATATTGAATGTCAGTTGAAATTGCGTTTTGCTGCCTTTCCTTTTACAGCTAGGCCCCTGATCCATTGAAGTCATAGGTACCCGTGTCGGTGGATGGTAAGTCGGGTACACTGAGTCATAACAATAGGGAACACACACACAATTGGTAGCAGCCCGTGAAGTCGCCTGGTCAATGAATAGTGTGAATTGAAAGTATATGGGCCCTGAAGCCGGAAACGGCGTAATCATTGGCTGGGTGACCTTGCGCGCTCTATCAGTTTTCTGGTAAGCAGAGGTATGGTTAGGGACTAGCTAAAGGTTAGGCAGGATTAGTTAGACTAGTTGAGTCGGAAGCTGCTAGTACATTAATGCTGCTAAAAGAGCGGCTGTTCTAAGAGACCTGATCAATCTCTTGTGAATACGCACGAATAATATCTTGTAAAAACAATTCATGAATTGCTGTATTGTTATTATTCTTGTTCTTATATTGTTATATGTATTAATCCATGCGTTTGTCAACCGTTTAGTTTCTTGTTGTCCGAACTCCCCGGGGAATTGAAAGGGCAAGTGGTGAATAGAATCCATTGTCCTGAGGTCACAGGCTTAAAGGAAAGTTAGGTGCAGGTTAGGATCACCGGGAAGCACTAACTAGGGTTTTCTGAATACATGTGTGAATAAATGTCAGTAACGAGGTTCATTGGCAAAATTCCCATAGTGGCGTAACCTAGTAAGGGTCACATCGGAAAAGTAGCAGGTTCCTCGAAGCTTGGGTGAAAGCAAAGGGGTCCGCTGAGAAACCTTAGACTCGGAACATATCCCGGAAAGAAGTGGATGAGTTTAGGGGAATAACAGGTTCACTGATGCTAGAGTGAAGGGTAGGCGGAAGAGATCTGCCCGCAGCGCGTGAAAAGTAAATGGAAGTAGTTTACTTGCAGCGAAAAAAAGCTATACTGTCTAGACACTTGAGCACTGTGGCGAATGTGTATTTGTTGTAAAATAACCAAGCACTGAGCACTTTAAAGGAAAGAAAGTTTCCGTTACCTTGTGAAGGGAGGGAGTCAGTCGCGAAGCGTCTCTGACGTCACTTCGTGCCGCGCTGGGATTGGTAGAAGCAGCGGGCGAGTAGCGGGGCTGGAATTGTAAAGGAGGGGTGAAGCGCCGAGGAGTGAGAACAGTCTCACGAAGGGGCCGCGCACCCATTGGCCGAAATTATTTGAACGCGCGCACCTCATTGGTCGCACGGAATTGCAAGACGCGTTCTGATTGGAGGTAACTTTGTAAACAAAGTTAAGCGTAGAAATCGTATGTGGCACTCGTATTGTCCAGAGACTAGACCCGATCCGAGAAACCAAGGGTTCGAAAGGGATCAGTGGAAAGCCAATAGATACGATATTATGTACGGAGGAAAGAGAAAGATGTCCCTTGTAAGTAGGGTAAAGAATTATTTCAAAACGGACAAACCAATTAAATCCAGGGAAGGCGTTGTTGTCCCGCCACCGAATACTCCTGCCTCATTCATGATGTTTGACCGAGGGTACAATACCTGTGTGTGGTTGGAGAATTGGGTGAAGTACACAAAAGATGACGGAGTATTGGCTTTTCCGTTAGACGGTACTTTTAATGGTAGAATTTTATTCAATTTGAGAACCCGCATGAATGAATTACATCCCAGACCGAGACTAACGCAGTATGAGGCATTAGAGGAATGGGAGATTGAGGCTTTTGAGAGAGAGAAACCCCGAATGGACAAAGGTCTGACTAAATGGTACCCCAGGCTGAAACAAGAGACCAGGGATAAGAGGATGAAACAGTGGAGGCAGAGCATGATTGTTGAAGGTCTGTTTCCCATGATGCCAGCAGGTAACCCTTCTGGGGGAGAGAAAAGGACAGAAAAGAGTAAGCATTGGGGAGCTCCTGGGGAGTCAGACGATGAATTTTTAGATGACATTTTTATGAGAAGTCCGCCCCCTTATAATGAGGGAGCCCGAACTTCCAGTACAGGAGAGAACCACCAGCGTCCATCTATTAAGGAGGAGGACAGATCCCTATGTAGGGGGGGAGGGGGCCAGGTATTGCCCTATTTTGAGAAGCCCGAGCCCCCAGAGGTACGAAATATATATCCCAGTATGCCCGTGAACCAGGAGGAAAAATATTCCCGTGAAAAGCTCTTTTACCCCAGACCTCTTTATGAAAACGAAGAAAAACCAGTAGGTTCAGGAGTACCCTTTTTGCAGCCTCCATATGGGGAAGAGCGTAGGTCATTTGGCACAGGAACTTTGTTCCCGAAACCAAATTATGGTGGGGGTCCAAGCGAGACGCATCCTACTGCCCCGAGTTTTACGCCTCAACTGACCCCACAGATGATACCTGATCGAACATTAGGAAGAGTGTTAGATGAAAGGGAGCAAGAGGCCATAGCTAAACAGAGGTCAGAAATAATTCAGAAAATTTCCCAGTTAAATACCAGTCCTGAAGCTTTGACTATTCCGGTAACAATCGGACCAGTGGTTCCATTGTACGGGAATAATCAAGGAGGTCTGAACCCTCCAGTTATGAACCTGATAATGGCCCCGCCGAGGCAAGAGCCCTTATTGATAGACGATCAGTCCAGTGAGTGCGAGTCTGAAGTTGTGTTCTTGGACTTACCAAACAAACAAGCAGGGAAGGGAGTGCAGAAGAGGCATAATCCTTTTGATGCGAAAGAAATTAAATTAGAATCAGCAACAGGGACTAGGAGTGTCTCTTTGGTAACACCGGAAGAAATTGAAAATTGGAGTCGGGAATTAGAAAAACAGGCTCCGCAAACGAAACCTTTAGACCTCTACAAACTGAGAGTAGAAATAGAGGAATTAATGGCAGGAAATGTGGGGCTAGACAGGCTGAACACCTATTCTGAAGAAGAGTTGCTGTTTATGTGTAAAAGTCTTACCAGGAGTACTAGGGTGCTCCACGAAAAACTGACAGACACCGCAGCTAGTATGGGAATAGATATATCCAGATCAAAGCCCTTGCAGAAACCATACCGAGCTGAGTTCTCAGACAAAGATTTAGAGAATTTGAATGTGTCAGGAAGAAAGTCGCAGATTAAACAGTTGCTTGCAGTTTTGCAAAAATGGGGAGACGTGGAAAAATGGAAAACGAGGTGGGCACATAAGAAAGAGGAGGCCCGCTCCAGACAAGCCACCCCTGAGTTCCCTCTGAGAGAAGTAGACAAGCCCGAAACTTTATGCCCCATGCGCGAAGTACCCGGTGGGAGGTATGTGCACGTTCCGTGGTCCAGACAGGATATTGTGTCCTTTACTAACGATTTCCCGAAATTGCGGGAGAAGCCAGTTGAATGGTACCGGCAAGTGGAAAGGTTTGTAAAGGTGCAGAAATGCCTGTGGAAAGACCTGGATGGGTTTTTCGACATTGTGGTCCCAGTCGATCTATGGACCGAGTGTAAAATAGCCATAGCCTGGCCTAGTGAGGAGTATACAAGAGATAAAGAAACAGGGGAACCTTCGAAGGAAGTCATGAGAAAGTATGAACAAGTAATTCAGCACTTGAAACTAAAGGTGCCAGCTAAGGAAACTGATTGGACCAGGATAGATAGAACAACGCAGGAAAGAGAGGAGACAGTGCACTCCTATTATGAAAGGCTGTTGCAGGTGTTTAAAACATACAGTGGTATAGATAACATCGAGATGAAGGACATGACGCACTTCATTTACAGGTTTGTAAACGGTTTAAGACCTGAAATTTGTCAGTGGATAAAAGATAACAAAATCTGTTGGCACTCCAAGAAGGTAGATGAGGTCCTGCGGTACGCCAAGTACTGCGAGGACGAGATGGCAGAAAAGAAAAAGGCTCTAAAGGAAAAAGTGATGTGGGCTCAGGTGAAGCTCGCAGAGCAGCAGGAAAAGCAGTTGAGTAACATGGTCAAAAATGCTAAGAATGAAGGCCCTGGGGGAGGGGGAGGAGGCAAGCCCCGTCCCAAAATGAGCAGGGAGGAGGCTATGAAGAAATTTCCCTGCCATCAGTGCGGCGAAATTGGACATTGGCGTAACGAGTGTCCTTACTTGCCCGAAGATAACTCCAAAACTCCTGATTTAACTCCACAGACGCAGAAAGAGAGACCGAGAAAGACTCAACCACAGGTAAAAACAGTTCAGGTGCCCCGAGCACCAAAGCAAGTATACAGGGGAAAACAGGCAGAGGGAGATGAGATAGAAGTCTGGGAAAGCAATGAGAACAGAAATGCAGCAACTTCGCAGTATCTTTTAAATGATACCTTCCTTTGTGATGACCAGTACTGACGGGGCCTGAGAGGGGAGGACGAGGAGTGCGTACTTGGCGCCTCCTTGCCGGTAGACCAGTCCGGACCATACATTGAAGGAAAGGTTGACGGAAACAATGTCACCTTTCTGTTGGACACTGGCGCTACCCGTTGCACTGTGAGAACAGTGGACGTTCCAAACCTACCCCTCTCGGGAGAAGCCATCCAAGTAGTGGGTGTATCTAATCAATTGATTAGTACTCCTGTTACCAAGCCCATGGAGATCTCAATCGGAAACTTTAAGGAAATGCATAGATTTGTAGTTTGCGACACCAGTCCAGTAAACTTACTGGGACGTGATTTGCTGTGCAAAATGAACTGTACCATCTTTTGCACACCAAAGGGTGTTGAAATTCAGACCCCAGATGAAGACGGCATTTATAAATTAATGTTAGTCCGCCCTGACTCGGAAATTAAACGAATGACCATGCAGGATTTACCCAAAGAACTCCAGGAAGCAGTGAAGCCGGAGGTGTGGGACTTTACTGGGAAAGATGTAGGGTTGATGAAAAATGTGGACCCCATACAGATAGCAATAAAGGACAATGCGGTATACCCCAATACTAAACCCTACAGGATGAATGCAGAAGTGAAAGCTGGTGTTGCTGTGGAAATCAAGAAATTGTTAGAAGGAAACATCATACAGGAGGTGATGAGTAGCCCATGTAACTCTCCGATTATGGGCATTAAGAAACCTAGTGGCAAGTACAGAGTAGTGCAGGATTTGCGAAAAGTTAACAAAATAGTAGTTCCCTGTTGCCCTATTGTCCCGAACCCGGCAGTGATTCTGTATCAGATTCCCTGGGATGCAGAGTGGTTCACAGTGATAGACTTGTGTCATGCATTCTTTTCCATTCCTTTGCATCCAGATAGCAAATTTCTTTTCTCATTTGCCTTCGAAGGTCACGTGTATTGCTGGAACCGGGTCCCTCAAGGGTATACAGAGAGCCCCTCTATCTTTAATCAGATCTTGAAAAAATGTTTGGAAACTTTGGTCTTACCTGGGAACTCAGTCTTAGTGCAATACATAGACGACCTCTTGGTGGCGTCTAAAAGTCATAAGGATTGTGTGATTGACACCATTGCCCTACTGAATCATCTGTGTGAAAAGGGACATAAAGTGTCCCCTGACAAGTTACAGTTTTGTGCAAAATCGGTGAAATATCTGGGGCACCAGATAGAAAAAGGTGTCAGAAAAGTGACATCGGAAAGAGTGAGAATAATTCAAAAGATGCAGTTGCCCCGTACTCAGAAAGAAATTAGAATGTTCCTGGGTGTGATAGGATACTGCAGGCAGTGGATTCTGGGATTTGCAGTCCTAGCCAGGCCCTTGATAAAAATGACTAAGAGAGGAACACCGGAGATTGTAGAATGGGATGATGAAAGCTTAACAGCCTTCACCAAACTACGAGATTGTCTGTGTACTGCTCCTGCACTGGGAATGCCAGACTATTCCAAGGAGTTTGCCCTATTCTGTGACACTCGCGATAATTGCGCATTGTCAGTCCTAACTCAAGAACATGGCACAACGAGAAGGCCTGTGGCATATTTATCTGCCACCTTAGATCCAGTGGCTGCTGGATTACCAGGTTGTCTGAAAGCAGTAGCTGCTACCTGTGCCAGTTTAGAACAGAGTGAGTCAATTGTCATGGGACATCCGGTAACTGTGTATGTTCCGCATGGAGTGGTAATTTTGTTGACCAGAACAAAAACACAGTATCTCACCCCTAGTCGGCTGACTAAATATGAGAGGATTCTTGTGGGTGCTGCAAATGTAAACATTGTTAGGTGCAGTATTCTGAACCCAGCCACTTTACCCCCCGACCCAAAGGATATGGAAGGGGGGGTGGAGGATGAACACGATTGCATAGACTTAACTGAATTCAACACCAAGCCACGCCCAGACATAAAAGAAACGCCCTTGCCTGAGCATGACAAAGAATTATTTGTAGATGGTTCATGTCTAAGGCATGAACAAGGAGGCCTGAGTGCTGCCTATGCAGTAGTGTCCTTCGAGAAAATTGAGGAAGCAGGTTATCTATATCACATCAAGTCTGCACAAGTAGCCAAATTGATTGCTATGATAAAAGCTTGCCAAATTGGGAAGAACATACGCATAACAGTGTATACTGACAGTCAGTACTGTTATGGGGTTGTGCATGACTTTGGCCAGTTGTGGCTGCAGAGGGAGTTCCTGACTTCATCGGGTACTCCTATTCGAAATGGAAAAGTTATTCAGGACCTTTTAGAGGCCATCCAGTTACCAAAGGAACTGGCAGTGGTAAAATGTGCTGCTCATAAGAAGAGCATGGACAAGGTATCACTAGGGAATGATTATGCTGATCGAGTGGCCCAATGGTGCGCAAGAGATCGGTATATCGTGAATCCAAAACGAGGGGGGCCAGGAACCGGCTGCCAACTTCAGGTGTTTGAGGAAGTGCCTACATGGGATGAGGTGAAAGAGTGGCAGCAGGCGGCACCTTGGCAAGAAAGAGAGAAGTGGAAGGATGATGGGTGTAGACCAAGACGTGTGGATGGTGTCATCTTAGGTCCGACTGGTATGCCTGTATTGCCTAGACACTTACTTAGCACAATGGCGAGGTTGATACATGAAGGATCACACATTGGTAGGGACGCCATGATTCTAGGGTTCCAACAGACTTGGTACAGTAAAAAGTTCAGGAAAGTAGCGGAATCCCTCTGCCAGAGGTGCCTGTCATGTCAAAAGATGAACCCAGGGAAGAAGACTGTAGTGGAACTGGGAAAAATTGGGAGGTCCGGGGGTCCCTTTGTAAGGATACAGGTTGATTTCATCACCATGCCCCATTGTGAAGGGAAAAGATATGTCCTTGTCATGGTCTGTTTATTTTCCAAGTGGGTGGAAGCTTTCCCCACTCCCAAAAATGACGCAAAGACAGTAGCTAAGTGTTTACTAAAAGAACTGATACCTAGATTCGGGGTGCCAGTCACTATTGAATCAGATCAAGGCTCACATTTTCATAATGACGTCATCGATGAACTCTGTAAGGCCTTTGGAATTGCACAAAAACTACACTGTGCCTACCGTCCAGAGGCTTCTGGAGTGGTGGAACAAATAAATGGAACTATCAAAAACAGACTAGCAAAACTGTGTGATGCAACTAAATTGAACTGGGTGAAGGCCCTCCCCTTGGTTCTAATGGGACTCAGAAGTATTCCTGATCGCAAAACAGGCCTAAGTCCCCATGAAATAATTATGGGAAGAATAATGAGACAAGCATGGGTGCCAGGAAGCAAACTGTTGAGTATTACTGATGATTTGGTACTTGAATACTGCAAGAGATTGGGTGACCAAGTGCGTTCTATCTCTCGCCAGATCGGAGAAGACGCCATCCTCAATCCAACGACTCCTCTCCACAAACTGGTCCCGGGGGACTGGGTGAAGATAAAGAAGCATACTCGGAAAACCTGCCTGGAGCCAAGGTGGGGAGAAAAACGTCAGGTGATTCTGGTTACTACCACAGCAGTCAAGTGTGCCGGGGTTCCGCGTTGGATACACGCCAGCCACACCCAGAAGGTACCACCAGACGAAGTGCCTGAAGCAGAAGGGCGTCCAGCAGAGGACTCTGCAGGAGCCAGACCAGAAGTAGCTGACAACGTACAGCCCAGTACCAGTCAAGCTGCAGAATCAGCAGACGTTGGCCCAAGAATAGTTGACAACGAACTACCAGGAGCCCAGCCTGCTGAAGGAGTCCAAGGAGCTGAGCCAGAAGTAGCTGAAGACGAGCTGCCAAGCATATGGCCAGAAGAGTGGATTCCATTGATTGACCTCACTGAAGACCCTATTCGAACAAATGAAAGACTTTGGGAAGGTAGAGAGTGGACTAGTCAGGAAAAGCAAGGCATAGGCGAAGAGCTTCAGAATCTTGAGATTCACATCAAAACTGAGGAAGGAGAAGGTCAGACAGGGACAGAGCACGTGATTGATACAGAACAAGTGAATAAGACTGAACAAGTGCCCGATACTGAACAAGTGAAGGATCTTGAACAAGAGAGGAATACAGAACAAGTGATTGATACTCCACCACTGACACCTGATATCGGGAAGGGACAGACTAGACATAGTGTAATAGTTCAAGCAGAAGAAAATCAAGAGATCGAAGAGCTTGAACAGGATCAGATAGGGTTAGGAGAAAGTGTTCAGGAAATAGAATCAGAGACACTTGAAGAGCAAACACACAGTATACCTGAACAAGGCCAGATTAGTACCCAGGCAGAAGAAACAGATACTAGCCCTGGAATTAGTCAGATAGAAGAAGAAGAAACTGAAGCAGAATTGCCACAAGCTAATGAAAATAAGAGGGCAAGAGAAGGAAACGAAGTCCAAGTACCAACCAAGAGACTTAAGAAAAGAAAGCATCTTGAGCCTAAATACATAAAGAAATTGAGATTGAGAATAAAAACAGTAGAAGAAAAACGTGCAGAAGAAAGGAGAAGTGCTCGTATAGCAGAACAACCAGAAGACTCTTCCAAAAGAAGGAGTGATCGGATAAAGAGACAAAACAAAAAGTACAAGTCCCCTGAATGGACACTTGTGTTAGAAGAACTTGAAGATCTCGATATCACTGACGTAAGCGACGGAGAGCCCGTCCCTGAGTACTCTGACGAAGAGGAAGAAGAGCCACCGTGAATTTGCACAAAGTAAGATACTCGTGTAAAGACACAAAGAGGGGTTGAGAAACTTCTTCTGAAGCCAAAATGTCTGATTCAAACGTGAATGGTAGACCTAGTCGCAGCTGTTGCAAAACATGCTGCAAGGTATGTGTCTGTAGTGTAGTTGTCCTGATATTACTCTGGATAGGACTAACAATCTTTATACCCTTTGCTGTGAGTAAAGATACTAACATTGTCCCTACTGAAATTGTAAATACTGACAGTGAAGAGCTGACAACACAGAGTGTAGCTAGACATGAGAGAGCACTGAGACAAACAAAACAAGACTTAGAAGCATCAGATGAGGAACTACATTATCATAGAATCAAAAACAGGACACGCTTAAATGTTTTCGCAAACTTGTTAATACACTATGTAGAGACTATGGAAATTGAAGATTGCTATGTCTGCATGAAGCTACCTACTTCTGTAGCTGAAGGCGTGACATACCATCACTTGCCACTGACATACGGAATTTCCTGTAGCATTTTAGCTAGCTTATTTTACAAAAGAGGACCGTTACAGTACTATTACTCTAACAATGACGTGATCTTTTCTGAACTTCCTATACGTGGGAACTTGAATCCTGTACATACCAAAAGTGACGCAATACGATACATGGGAGATTATTTCCTGACTATAGGTAACATTGACATAGCGGACGCACACAGAGATAACTTGACTTGTTCTTTGCATGAGCAGGAAAAGATGTTCCTAAACATGGCAGAGAAAAGGAGAATTAAAATACAAAAGAAGGCTAATGACGAAAGTCAGAATAAGCCAAAGTGGGCAGAGAACATGGAAGGCACCTCAACTGGTGGGGCGGGTCCTGCTCTGTTGCTGGATTCTGAAAAGAAAGGCAAGCTATGTCTTCACCGTGAGAAGACTAGCTATTATAATAACATTTTCATTGGTTCCAGTGAATGCGAACATAATTACAAGGTAATTGGAGGTTGGGGTTTCAAAAATGGGTCAGAGCCTGTGTTTCCTGGAATTTATTATATTTGTGGGAACAAGGCTTATTTCAAATTGCCGGATCACTGGTATGGAAGTTGCTATTTTGGCATTGTCTTCCCGAAAATATACCATGTGAATGGAGGCGCTGGAAGCAGTGAAAATACTAATGGCTTAGTGCGTAGTAAAAGAGAAAGTATAGGTGAAATTATGGGTAGTATTTTCAGTGCACTGATACCTGGAGTGGGAGTGGTTCTGAACACTCACAGAATTTGCAAATTGTCTACTATAGTGGATGTATTGTCTACTGAGACAGCTCATGGATTTCTGCTGGTCAATACCGAAATGGTTGCGATCAGATCAATGGTTTTGCAGAATCGACTTGCTCTTGACACCTTATTAGCAAAAGAGGGCGGAGTCTGCCGGATGTTGAAGGCGCAACATTGTTGCACTTATATTCCGGATAAAAGTGTACAGATCAAAAGATATGTGAAAAATATTACTAATTTGGCAAAAGAACTCAGACCACTCGAGGTTGATAGTGCCTGGAAGAGACTGGTAGATGGTCTCTCAAATGTAGGTCATTGGTTCGCTAGTATAGGTAAAGGCTTGTTGCTCAAAGTACTGATGCCAATTGGAATTATAGGTCTCATCCTATGTTTCATATTTGTCTGCTGCAAATGCCGCAAGCGCACCGGAAAGCATGAAGTGAATGCCAGAGGGGTGAAACGAAGTGTGGATGAGATTGAATTGGAGGAAGTGAATGATCAGATATACAAAAAGGTGAAGACTTCTCACCCTACCAAAACTGAAAGAGAAAAGTTGGAACGCTTGCTGGAAGAGATAGAATTGTATAAAGTGTGAAAGAAAGTTGGCATCTGGTTCCATTTATTTTGTGATGATAGTAAATATCATCAAAGAGGGGATTGATGAAGCAAAGCTTCGCATATTTTGCGATCTTGCCGAAGTCATGAACCTCGCTTATGTGTAACAAAGTAATAAGTGTAAGTCTTACTAACGTTTATATTTAGTTTAAATAAGGATTAAGACGCTTGCCTATATGTTTTACTAAAATAATTTACTCGAGTCACTTAAAATGGCTGCCGCTTGTATTTAGTTACTGCGCATGCGTCAGCCACACTCACGTGTCCTGACGCGTCTGCAGAAGTGGAGGGAAAATTATGCGCATGCGTAATACATAGCTTGGCCCAATGTGGTACTGCTCGTGCCACTGCTCTTGTCACTGTTTCCATGTAGCTAACATTTAGACTGCATAAGTATATGTTATGATGATAAGTTGAAAGTACAACCCTGTGATGTGATTTCATAACGTTATTTCTGTGTATTAATTTGTTCTCGCTTACTTTTCATGTACCGCGGGGAATGGGGGTCCAAACTGATTGGGAGCCATATTGACGGTCTCTTCTGCGCATGACCAGAGAATACTGAAAGGTGGCCGCTTTGGACAGTGGAACTCAGCCAGCTGGCAGCCACAGTCAAGATGCGCCTGGGAAAGCCACCTCTGCGCTACGAGAACGGCGAATGTTGCTCCTCATGTGTTACAATGTTAATTTTCACTCGTATTTCTGCACAATTTCTCATGAGAACCCCAATCTCTCTAGGCGGTACCCAAGTATGCTAATATAGGCTCGAATTAGCGTGTTCTGATTGGTGTGTTACCCAAATCCTACTTTAGGACCAATCCAAATTGAGGGATTCTGACACTTTGCAACATTGGGGGGTGGTACACCGTCCCAAAAGAGTATATCTACCCTGGGTTTAGCTAGGGAATTGTCCGACTTGTCTGGTTTAGCTGACCTGTCACTGACCCATCGTACTCAATAGGTGACTGAAGATACAGAGAGCTGCGGAGCACTCTGTCCGAAATTGACCATAGACTGAGGTTCTACTGAACCTTAAAGTGCTGGCGAAGCACTTTGCTGGGAGTTCGTTGACCCAATCGGGGTCTTGATCGATAGCTGCAGAGAGGGTGGAGCGCAGGCGTTGCTTCCAAACTGTGGGTGCGGTCCTGTCCTGAGCGGTCCTGTCCTGAGGGTTTGCTGTCCTGTCCTGAGGGTCCTGTCCTGATTTCCTAATCTGAGGGTATCCTGTCCTGTCCGGGGTGTCCATTCTGCACCGGCTGTCTTTGAGGGGTATCCTTCCTTGAGGGTTTCCTGTCCTTAAACTGACCCGTGGCCAGGGTTTGGTTTCCACACCAGTCTAGGTAAATACTGCTCTAAGTTCTTTAAACTTGCACCTTTCTATATTTCTACCTTTTGCTTTAATAAAGCGATACCTTGGCATATGTTATTTTTCCATGTCTTTCCGCAACTATTGAAAGTCATTTGCATTTTTCTCATAAATTTGTTCTTATGTCTTCTCACTTGCTAGAAATTATATTTTGCATTGCAGTTTGTCATTTTCTGATATGGTCTAGAACCTCCTTACCTAGACTGTTCAAAGGCCCGTTCACTTTAAGTTTAGCGTGTTACTCTTTATAGGCCTTCCTATAGTTACCCATGCATAGTCTGTCCATGCTTGAAGATTTTGAGATTGTGTAGTATTCTTCATTTATATTCAATAGCAATTTTCAATGATTACCCTGTCATTATTTCTTTATAGTTATATCATTTACATTTTACTAGTCATTGAATGTCTCATTCTCGTGTATTTGATGCAAGAAAACAATGAACTTTAGATAAACATTTTAAAACTTCCAGTTGTCCGTGGTCATTTAAACAATATTGAATGTCATTTGAAATTGCGTTTTGCTGCCTTTCCTTTTACAGCTAGGCCCCTGATCCATTGAAGTCATAGGTACCCGTGTCGGTGGATGGTAAGTCGGGTACACTGAGTCATAACAATAGGGAACACACACACAATTGGTAGCAGCCCGTGAAGTCGCCTGGTCAATGAATAGTGTGAATTGAAAGTATATGGGCCCTGAAGCCGGAAACGGCGTAATCATTGGCTGGGTGACCTCGCGCGCTCTATCATTTTATATATATATATATATATATATATACCCTCTTTTGTACCGCTTTGGCCGCCATAAGTGTGGCAGGGTATGCTCAGACGTGAGTCCCTTGCTCACTTTGTCACTGGATTCAAGCAAGCCGGGCTGAAGACGGCTGGAATGCCAGAAACCGGTCCTCGGAAGCTTGTTTCTGGTCCAGGGAAGGCATGGCTTGGCAGTTCGGGCTGGACTGTTTCCATGAGGCACAGGTTCAGACTGATTTGCATATAGCCCTGTCTGAACTGGGGTGGCAGAGTGGGCTAAAGAACAGTGATGGATCAAACCCAGATCTTTTGACTGGGTTCGAGTGTTTGATTGGTTCAGATGCTCCGTCCATCACCACCCCCTTTTGTACCACTTTGGCCGCCATAAGTGTGGCAGGGTATGCTCAAACGTGAGTCCCTTGCTCACTTTGCCACTGGATTCAAGCAAGCCGGGCTGAAGACGTCTGGAATGCCAGAAAACGGTCCTCGGAATTTTGTTTCCGGTCCAGGGAAGGCATGGCTTGGCAGTTCGGGCTGGACTGTTTCCATGAGGCACAGGTTCAGACTGATTTGCATATAGCCATGTCTGAACTGGGGTGGCAGAGTGGGCTAAAGAACGGTGATGGATCAAACCAAGATCTTTTGACTGGGTGTGAGTGTTTGATTGGTTCAGATGCTCCATCCATCACCACCCCCTTTTGTACCGCATAGGGGTAATGGTGGCAGGAGTTGCATCCTTCTTGGGGCAATCACTTGTCCAATGGCTATTCTGTTTACAGACTTTACACCATGGTTTCTTTTGGCCTTTTCCTTTCTTGGAAGATTGTGAATCCTCACCATTAGAAGCTTTTTGATGACCTTGTGAAGACTTCTGGTCTTTAGCCTTCTCCTTATCCTTATTAGGATCTTGCTTCTTTTGGTCACTACCTTGGTTCTGTACCTTCTGCTTCACCCTGGTTCTGACCAATTTGTCTGCCTTCTTTGCCAATTCTTGGAGAGAGGTCAGATCAGAGTCTACCAGGTGCTGATGCAACAGCTGATTCTGACAGTTATTAAGGATCTGTCACGGCTGCTATTCCTCAGGGTCGGAATGATGCTCAAATTGGTTCCACCTCCTGACGTCCCCGCACTCTGATTGTGTAACTTCCAGAGTGTAAAGGCAATCAGGCGAGGGAAAACAGGGAAGGGATAGGAACAGCAGGGATAGGGACCTGGAACGACAAGAAGGGACACGTTAGCCCACCGCACTCCAAATACCCTTGATCATATCATAAGTGCTGTTGTGAACCCTCACCTGATAAGACTCAGGAAATAAAACCGACCCTTCCCTCTGTTGATGTCTTTCTCAGGCTGAGGAGAATAAATACACGTTACAGCCTTTCTACAACCTGCTTGTGTTATGTGCATCATTCACCCGCCTTCATAACCCACATTCACTCACCAGTTGCCAAAGGAAGAGAAACTGAAAAGGGATCCTCAAGAGGCGTCTGATAGATCAATGTCTCTCCCAGAACCTTCTTGTAAATTAAAACAGCAACCGCTGTTCATATAAGGAAAAAGAAACGAAACCCAAAGGTAGCCAGCCGGCTCTTCCTGCTCAAAAATGGAGAAACGGAAACAAGATCAATAGTCAATAACAGGAGGGTGCAGTCCTGCGTCTCCTGTACGATGTTCTCAGCCGAGAACACCGTCTAGGTCTAGGTGTGCGCGGAGGGTGAAATCCCGCGTCTCCCACGCCACCTATGAGTCACAGCACCAGCCGGTGTCTGCAGCGCAGATGAGATCCGCGTCCCGTGAGTGACAGCGAGGGGGAAATCCAAGCGTCTCCTGTTCACTCACCTAACAGGAGAAAACAGTACCACAAGAACGCGGAGGGGGCAATCCAAGCGTCTCACGCGTCTTGCGGAATAATCTCTAGACAGTACCAGCCGGTAACTGTCTTCGCGTAGTTGAACACAACTTGATCCACAGCCACAGAGCAAAATGAACCACACCTCCCCAGCAGCTCCGCGGGGACAGGGCGTCCGCAACATCAGCTCCCAATGGACAAATCACAAGCACCAATAGCAGGCATCCATGAGAAGATATGCCTTCTGAGGCCATCCCCCTTCATGCTAGGTATTCTGGGAGATGTAGTTCTTTATCTAGGTAGGCACCTTAGTCAGACCCTGACAGTACGCCCCCCTGCCCTGTGCCTCCTAGCGCCCGGCTTCCTCGGGTTGCGGGCAAAGAAGGAGCGGACCAGGCGCGGGGCGTGGACGTCATGGCTAGGCTCCCACGAGTCGTCCTCAGAGCCATAGCCCTTCCAGGAAAGGAGAAACCACAGCTTCCCCTGACGGAACTTCGAGTCCACGATACGCCGGACCTCGAACTCCAATTGTCCATCCCTCAGCACCGGCGGTGCGGCCTTGCGTCGCATCGAACCAGCTGGCTTCAACAAACTGCTGTGAAACACCGGGTGTATCCGCATAGACATAGGCAGCTTCAGTTTGTATGCCACCGGGTTGATTTTCTTGATGATGGCATAGGGACCGATAAAGCGGGGATGGAAAATGCTGCGGTATCTGAACCGAATGTTTCTTGTGGACAACCAGACCTTGTCCCCTATCTCGTACACAGGACTCTCCTGTCGATGTTTGTCTGCCCATTTCTTGTACGAGCCTTTTGCATGAACCAGGGTCTTTTGGATCTGCTGATGTGTTTCCAACAGAGCCTTCACGTGTGCAGCCACGTTGGGTTGGTTCTGGACTTCACCGGGTAGGGTCAAAGGCAAGGTGTTGGCGTGGAAACCTGTATTGGCCTTGAACGGAGATTCTCCTATGGCACTGTGCCATGCATTATTGTACGAAAGCTCCGCCAACCAGAGAAGAGAGACCCATGAGCGACTAGCTTCTTCCGAATAACACGTCAGATATTGTTTGAGTGTTTGATTTAGCCGCTCTGTCTGCCCATCTGTCTGAGGGTGAAAACTGGTGGACAGAGCGTCTTCCACCCTCAGTGCCTTACACCACATGTGCCAGAACCTGGCCACGAACTGCGGCCCCCTGTCAGAGATTATCACCCGTGGAAGTCCATGAATCCGTACCACTTGTGTTAAGAGCAATTGAGCGGTTTGGCTGGCAGTAGGAAGGTTCTTGCACGGTATGAAGTGCCCCATTTTTGTCAAGCTGTCCACTACTACCATTATCGCGTTGTACCCTTGGTCCTTGGGCAAACCCACGATAAAATCCAGGCTGATTGTGTGCCAAGGACGAGATGGAGTGGGCAGCGGTCTGAGTTTCCCTCGACTCATGGAATGATCCCCCTTCGCTCTCGCACAAGTGTCACAGTGTCCTATCCATCTCTCTACGTCCTTTGCCAGAGTATCCCACCAGAAATGGCGTCTCACGAGATGGATTGTTTTTCTCACCCCAGGATGGCCTGCCATCACTTCCCCATGGCACCAGTTGAACGCCTGGAGACGCAGATCATGGGAGGGTAAAAACAACTTCCCTCCATGTAAGGGTACTCCGTGATGGATGGTTCGGAGGTTGTTCTGGCTTGCCCAATTCCGCCATTGGACCTGATCTCTGTCTTTCTGTACTTGTTCGATGAACCGATCTGCTGTTATCAGACACACCACTTTTTCTGGGTCGATTATTGCTCCTATTTGCTCCTTTGCCGGCACCATGTCTCCCCCTTGCCTAGAGAGAGAATCCGCTTTCTTGTTTTCTGATCCGGGACGGAACGTGACGATGAAATTGTATTCTGCGAAAAACAGCATCCACCTCATTTGTCGTTGGGACAGGTGGCGAGCAGTTTTCATAAACAGTAAGTTTCTATGATCAGAGTACACAGTTATAGGATGATGTGATCCCCACAAGTAATGTCTCCATTCTTGAAATGCTCGTTTTATGGCCAGCAGTTCTTTTTCAGATATGGTATAGTTGGCCTCGGCAGAGTTCAATTTCCTGGACAAAAAGGCAACTGGATGCATTTGACCTGTCTCCTTGTCTCTTTGCGATAGAACAGCCCCCACTGCTGAATCTGAGGCGTCCGCCTCTACGAAGAAGGGCAGGTCCAATTGAGGATGTTTCAGGATTGGGGCAGTGACAAACGCTTCCTTCAGTGACTCAAAGGCCTCCATGGCTTCCGTATTCCACTGGAATGGAACTCCTTTCCTCAATAGTTTAGTAATGGGAGAGGCCAACAAAGAGAACTGGGAGATAAACCGTCTATAATAGTTGGCGAAGCCAAGGAAACACTGCACCTCTTTCACACATGTAGGCACTGGCCAGGCACGCACCGCATCGATCTTTCTCTCCGCCATGTGAAACCCTCTTGGTGTCAGGATAACCCCTAGGAACTCCACCTCCTCCACACTAAACTCACATTTACTGAGTTTACAGTAGAGCCGGTACTCCAGCAACTTCTGTAAAACCAGGAGGACATGACTGGCGTGTTGTTTTTGTGTGTCTGAGTAGACCAGTATGTCATCGATATACACGATGACAAACTGATCCAGATACTCTTTCAGCACATCATTAAGAAAGTACTGGAATGCCGCCGGGGCGTTACAAAGCCCGAACGGCATTACCAGATACTCAAAAAGGCCATATCTGGTTTTGAAGGCCGTCTTCCACTCATCACCGCTGCGGATTCTGACCAGGTGATAGGCACCACGAAGATCCAACCGTGTATAGATCACAGCCTCCCTCACCTGGTCCAACAGCACTGGGATGAGTGGAAGAGGGTACCGGTTTCGTATGGTCTGTTTGTTTAGCTGGCGATAGTCAATGAGGGTGCGCAGCTCCCCATTGGCCTTCGACGTAAAGAACAGAGGGGACGTTGCTGGCGACCTGGAGGGCCTGATAAAGCCTATAGCACTGAAATGTGCCAGGTATTCTTGCAAGTGTTTGGATTCGGGCTCGGACAATGCGTACACTCTACAAGACGGAACAACGGCTCCTTCCACCAGGTCTATTCGGCAGTCGTACTCCCGATGTGGTGGCAGTACCTCGGCCTGACTTTCACTGAAAACCTCACTGTACTTGTGATACTCTTTAGGCAAGACGGTTACTTTTTCCGCCGCAGTAGCGACGAACATTGTCTGAGTCAAAGCTACAGTGTGTGATGTGGATGTATGTAAGCATACGCTCTGACACTCATCAGAACGAAAGGCTAAAGTTTTCTCTCTCCAGTCGATAGAAGGGTTGTGCTTTTCCAACCATGGGATACCCAATATTAGTTCATATTGTGGAGCTTCTATTATATTCAGCACTATACTCTCAACGTGGGTTATGGTACTGTTCTCCAACACCAGCACCAATTCCTCCGTACGCTCAATGATGGGACCGGATTTGAGAGGAGTACCATCCACAGCCAACACGGTTTCTGGGTTGGCGATGGACACTCTTCCCAACCCTAGACGACGCACCAGGCCTTTGTCCACAAAGTTCCCCGTTGCCCCCGAATCCACCATGCTCCACACGGCATGTACTTTGCCCTGAGACAGTAGAGAAGTGGGCAAGGCAACGTGCGTAACAGGGGCTTCGCTCTCAACCGAAGCCAACGATGTCAGCCTCCATTCCTTCGTTTCCAGCCCTTTACTGGAAGGAACGCCTTCAACGTTTCTCTCGGGATCGGCAGCGGTGAGAGCCACTTTCTTTCTCGAGAAAAAGGTCTTGGATCTTTTGGGTTTAGAGGGACACTCCTTGACATAGTGTCCCTTCTTCCCGCAATACATACATAGTCCTTGTGTGCGGCGGGTTTCTCTTTCTGCTCTGGTAAGGGGGGACCTGATGGCTCCAACATCCATCGGTTCAGAAGTACTATCACTAGTCCGTGGACTGGACGGAGGTACGTGTCCCATGGTTCCAGAAGGCCCATCATGTTTTCTACAATCGCCTCCTCGCTCTCCCAGACGATGGTTCAAGCGGAGCGTGAGGTTGATCAAATCGACACAGGTTGTGGGTTGTGGGTCAATCTGAGCTATTACATCTTTCAACTCATCTGACAGGCCTTGGTAATACAACGCCATCCTTTTTTCTTCGGGCCATGCTGTTTCGGCCACAAGACGATTGAAAGTGGTCATGTAAGAAACCAAATCTTTCCTCCCTTGTCGGAGTCCCAGCAACTCTCTGTCTGGACTCAGTGTTGTCGCTCTCCGGTCGAACACCCGTTCGAACTCTCGGCGGAAAGCCGTCCAATCATTCAAAATGGGATCGTCATTTCTGACAAAGGGAACTGCCCAGTTCGCCGCATCCCCTGATAAATAAGAGATGGCGAACGCTACTCGGGACATATTGTTTGGGAACGACGCCGGCCGACATGAAAAGTGAAGGGTGACTTGGGTCAGAAAAGCTTGGATTTTCTGAGGGTCGCCTGAATACCTCTCTGGGCTAGCTAACGGAATCGGAGGAGGAACGGTTACTTGGATAGCTCGGCCACCTGTTGCAGCGTCAAAAGGATTGGCCTGTTGACGATCCAGCCTTTCCTTTAATGCAGTGGTCTCTGCTTTCGATGCTGCTAGTTCCCGTTGAACTAACACCAGGGCCTGAAGCACGTCATCCATAGATGCCATGATTTGAGCCTCTTTACGACAAGAAGGGACACGTTAGCCCACCGCACTCCAAATACCCTTGATCATATCATAAGTGCTGTTGTGAACCCTCACCTGATAAGACTCAGGAAATAAAACCGACCCTTCCCTCTGTTGATGTCTTTCTCAGGCTGAGGAGAATAAATACACGTTACAGCCTTTCTACAACCTGCTTGTGTTATGTGCATCATTCACCCGCCTTCATAACCCACATTCATTCACCAGTTGCCAAAGGAAGAGAAACTGAAAAGGGATCCTCAAGAGGCGTCTGATAGATCAATGTCTCTCCCAGAACCTTCTTGTAAATTAAAACAGCAACCGCTGTTCATATAAGGAAAAAGAAACGAAACCCAAAGGTAGCCAGCCGGCTCTTCCTGCTCCAAAATGGAGAAACGGAAACAAGATCAATAGTCAATAACAGGAGGGTGCAGTCCTGCGTCTCCTGTACGATGTTCTCAGCCGAGAACACCGTCTAGGTCTAGGTGTGCGCGGAGGGTGAAATCCCGCGTCTCCCACGCCACCTATGAGTCACAGCACCAGCCGGTGTCTGCAGCGCAGATGAGATCCGCGTCCCGTGAGTGACAGCGAGGGGGAAATCCAAGCGTCTCCTGTTCACTCACCTAACAGGAGAAAACAGTACCACAAGAACGCGGAGGGGGCAATCCAAGCGTCTCACGCGTCTTGCGGAATAATCTCTAGACAGTACCAGCCGGTAACTGTCTTCGCGTAGTTGAACACAACTTGCTCCACAGCCACAGAGCAAAACGAACCACACCTCCCCAGCAGCTCCGCGGGGACAGGGCGTCCGCAACATCAGCTCCCAACGGACAAATCACAAGCACCAATAGCAGGCATCCATGAGAAGATATGCCTTCTGAGGCCATCCCCCTTCATGCTAGGTATTCTGGGAGATATAGTTCATTATCTAGGTAGGCACCTTAGTCAGACCCTGACAGGATCTGTATAATCACACACTTTACTGCCCTGTAACCAGCCTTCCAGAGCCTTAGTAGCACAATCTACAAAGTCAACCCAGTCCTATGTCTGTACCTTTTGGGTAGCTCTGAACTGTATTCTAACTGCTCAGCGGTTAGGCCAGACCCATCTATGGGAGCACTCTTCAGGACTTTGTAATCATCAGCATCCTCTTCTCTGACAGTGAGGAGCTTGTCCTTATCTTTGTCTGTAAAGGAGAGCCACAAGATTGCTGCCCACTGCTCCTGGGGTACCTTCTGTACTTTGCAGGCCCTTTCCAGCGCAGATATCCATTTGTGGATATCATTCCCATTCTGATAGAGAGGAACAATCTTTTTTAAGTTTCTATGGTCATAAGACCTTTCCCTAACACTAGGGAAGTTGCTGACACCATGGGACTCTAGTCCCATCTTTTTTTCTTGCTTTTTCAAGCGCCAGGGACTCCCTTTCTAAGGCTACTTTCTGTCTCCTTATCCTCAGCTGAGCTTCTTCCATTCTCACCTTATGCGCTCTCTTTTCCTGGAGAGGAGTCCCTCCTATGAGAAGAGACAGAGGTGCCTATTGATGTGCCAGAATGATCAGACACCACTGAAGCTGATCTAGGTCTTCTAGGCACACCACCAACTCTTTTGGAGGGGACAAAGAAGTGTCCCACTGGGTCTCCCTCTCCATCTCCAGTAATAGCTGGATTGTCCAGGTCTAGTTCATTGTCAACCTCCTGGTCAGCATCAGAGTCTGAATCCTGTGGGATTGGACCACTGGGATTTTCCTCATCTGCTATTCCCAGCCCACTGCTTCAGGTTACGAGGCCTTCTTCAGGTCATCTAACAGCAATACCTCCCTGAGGCTTTGGGTGTTGGCATCTTTGCCTGTCTTCAGTTGTTTAAGTGTACACAAAGCCCTTAACTCAGAGAAAGGGAATGTGTCATACTTAGATGTCAGTAGCATACTGACATCCGGCAGTGATACACTAGGTCCTGCCTGTGAATCCATCTTTACTACACCTGATTTGTTGCTGTCCAGGTATGCTTCAGCATCGTCAGATTCTTTTAAAACAAATCTGGCTGTGTAACAGGGTTCAAACAGTAAAAGAAGCAGTTTCAGTACTTTTTTCCTGCACTCTACTGTCGGACTTGGCAAGGTTTGGGAAATACCTGGCCGAGCTACGAATTAGTCTTATGGAAGAAGAGGGCCTAGGCAAGATGAAAGACAATGTGGCTTAACAAGTACCACTAACCAGTCTGCGAAAATGTTATTTTAGCTATCAAATTTTAGAACTTACATGAATCTCTGCAAAAATGTTGAACTGGCAGTTTCTTGTTGTACAAAGCTTTGATAGTATTGCATGTAAATGTTTTTCTTTTATAACTTGCTTTCATTTTCTTTTAAACTGTATGTAAAACATATTGCAAATAGTTTTAAGTAACTGTGCAATATAAATACACATAATTCATTCATTCATAGTGAATTATGGTATATGCACTACCTACCCTAGTTGGGTACCTACTGGACTCTCTAGATTTGTAGAAAGGGTGTGCTTAAGCCCTTGACAGACAACACTAAGTTCAGTAGAACTTACTGTATTTAAGCTTGTATTATATGTACCTCTGGTACCTTCAGTGGTTTTCACATGATCAAACACTTGAGATTATCTGGTAAAACAATGGCAAGCTGGAATCCCACACAAGTTGGCCTGGCATGTGCTCTCCACTATTCTCGTGAGACCCTGCATCAGTCCAAACAACCCCTTATTGATGTTAGGTTAAAGACAACATTATAGAAAGCTATCCTAGTGGTAGCTGTGGAGAGCAGCCTTCAGGCTAAGTTTTGAAGGAATGTAAAGCAGCTTGTTTTTCCAGTCTATACTCTTGTGAATGACCAAATGAAAGGAGAACCACTCTCCTCTAGTCTCTTTAGGTGACTAGAGGCAAAAGTACATCAGTTAAACTTATTTAGCACACAGTAAATTAGCACAGTATATGTTTAGCCCTAGGGGCCTCACAAACCGTATACTAAGAAAGTGGTATAATGATAATGATAATGATAATGATAAAGATAATGATATTTATAAAGCACACAAATACCAAAATGGTGTCTCGGCGCTGAGAACTATGAGCAAACCCTGCCTAACACCTCTCACTGGAACAGCCAAGTTTTTAAATTTTTTCTAAAGCTCAGGAGAGAGGTAGCCTTCCTGATTTCCGATGGCAACATGTTCCACAGCTTTGAAGTGCCATACTGAAATCTCCGACCCTCCCCAATGCATGGTGCGAATTTTCGGCACTGCCAATAGTTTTGCATCCGTAGAACGTAGTGTTCTGGCTGGCTGGTACCACACAAAGAGCTCCTGAAGAAACAGCGGACCCTTCTGTGTCAAAGCTTTATAGGCCACACAAAGCGCCTTAAATTGTATCCGTTGCGCCACTGGAAGCCAATGAAGCTACCGAATTTCCTCTGAGATGGATTTGTGTCGGGGAAGGCTTAACAGAAGGCGGGCCGCCGAGTTCTGTACCGCCTGAAGTTTCCTCAGGCACTGCTTCTGGGCATTCAGATAGAGCCCATTGCAGTAATCCAGCTTGGGCTGTATGAGGGAAGTGATGACCAATTTCTTAGTTTCCACAGGAATATAAGGAAGTACCTTCCTGATTTTTTTCATCAGGAAGTAGGAAGTGGACACAATAGCATTGGTTTGTGGAATGAACGTCAGTCTATTGTCAAGCAAAACACCTACGTTTCTAGTCTTTGCCGTTGGAGTGGGCGGCACGCCCATTTCTGCTGGCCACCAGAGTTACTCCAGGAAGGTTGTAGATTGCCAAAAATCAGCACTTCCGTCTTATCAGAGTTTAATTTGAGGCAGTGACTGCTCAACCGGATGTTAATTGCGGCCATGCAGTTATGGAATTGCACAGCAGGTGAGCTCTGTTTTTTATGAGCTGCAACCACAATCTGTGAGTCATCCGCATAGCATGTTAATGAGAAGCCGTAATCTCTGACAAGCAGAGCAAGTTCAGTGACGTATACGTTAAACAACAGATGACTCAGCGAGCTTCCCTGCGGAAGCCCACAAGGCAGCAAATAGGGCTCAGAGTTAAACCCGTCAAGCGACACTTTTGATCTCCTCTCCTGTATAGAAGAGGCTAACAAGGCCAATGCCATACCATCGACACCCAAGGTTTTTAAACGGTGACTCAGGAGCACCTGGGCCATCTCTAAAGTTACAGACAATATCCCACACTTTGCTTTTGAAGTTGGAGGCCATATCATCAACAAACTGTAGACTTCCCAGTTTGTTCAGTGCCTTGGGAACCGTAAGTTTGTTTATAACTTCAAACAGCTCTTTTGAAGAATATTTCGCAGAGTCAATCTGATCTTTAAAGTGTTTACTTTTCTCAGTAATCACAAGAGCTTTATAGGACCTGAGAGCTGTCCTATAGACCTGTTTGTCAGAGTCAAGGTAGTTCAAGCGCCGACGGCGTTCCATTTGATGGCATTTCTGTTTCTGCGAAGGAGGTCAAAACCAGGGAGCTGATGGCGCCGCCCTGTTGCCTGAGATGTTTTTGGTACGAACAGCTACATCAATGGCTTCCTGTAGCCAGCTATTGTAGTTAATGACAGCTTTATCCACAGTAGCGCAGCTCAGAGGGGCAGAACACTCCAGTTTTGTTCGAAGAGCTATTTTGTCCACTTTACTCCAAGCGCTGCAGGGGGCTGCCTGAAGCATAAGCGTGCTAACCTGACGGGAAAAACTCTTGGGAAAAATTAGGCTAATAAGAGAGTGATCCGACCAGGGAAGTGGAATCGCCTCTTTAAATACAAGCCCATGAAAAGAGGAGAAGATCCCATCCAGCGTGTGTACCGCTTCATGAGTGGGAACACCAACTAGCTGAGACAACCCTGCTGCACCCAGGGTATCCAGGAGCATACCAGTCTCTTTATTTGCAAGGTCCTCTAAATAGAAATTAAAATCACCTAAAATGGTGAATTATTTATTAGCTAACACTGCCTCAAGCACATCGTCAAGATTGTTTAAAAACAGGGTTTTAGTCCCAGGTGGACAGTACACAAGGATTCCCTTAAATGACAGGTTGGCGCTAAGTTTGGCAGTAAAATGTAATGCTTCACAACTGGAAAACGACAAAGGTTGGACCGTAACAGCAATACAATCTCTAAAGATAATGGCTACTCCGCCTCCTCTCTTACCCAAAGGCCTATCCACCTTCACAAACATGTACCCCTCTGGGGTGGCGGTAATAAAATCCAGGTCCGAGGCAGCATCGGCCCATGTTTCTTTTATAAAAAGTAGGTCAAGCTTCATATTTTCTATTATTTGGGCTATTTCATACCTGTGTTTGCCCAAGGAACGTACATTAACAAGCCCGCCCTGTAGTGTAGTGTTGGACCGCAGGTTGCGTAATTCAGTAAGCACAGTAGCTGCGTTAGTTTTGTTCCTAGTCGAGAATGCAAAATTGCAGCTGGGGCAACCACCACTGTCATTTAGCCAGCATACACCACATCCCTCAATCACTTGCTTACAAGCGTAGAGTTCCTCCTTAGAGAAGGTTAACCGGTTCTTATAAAAACTGGCAGCGTTCCATGCGCTCGGCGCGGGCCAGGCACGGACGGGCACAGACGGGCTTACCTTAGACGTGCCTTTGGCAGGCCCGCGGCGCGTCCGCTGCACGTCCGGTGCATGTTTGGCTAAATACCTTCCTTCCGGCGGACGACTAGACCACGTCCTGCCGGAAGTCGGGCTTGTGTGGAAATGGTGGGAACCACCCTCCGCACAAATGGCACAGCAGCCGCGGCGGACCGAGATCGGGCCCAGAACAAAGAATGTGGCAGTAGCAGGTAAAAACGGCACAGGTAAAATATATAACAGTTTTTAAAATCACTCCAGAGTTGCAGCGCCAGCAGGGCTACTCACAGTCCGCTGCGCGTCCGGCAAGCCCCAGCCTGAATACCTTCCTTCCAGTGGATGACTAGACCGTGTCCTGCCAAAAGTCGGGCTTGTGTGAAAATGGTGGGAACCGTCCTCCGCACAAATGGCACAGCAGCCGCGGCGGACCGGGATCGGTCCCAGAACAAAGAATGTGGCAGCAGCAGGTAAAAATGGCACAGTTAAAATATCTAACAGTTTTTAAAATGCTCCAGAATTGCCACGCCAGCAGGGCTACTCACAGCCCGCTGTGCGTCCACCAAGGCCCAGCCTAAATACCTTCCTTCCGACAGACGACTAGACCGCGTCCTGCCGGAAGTCGGGCTTGTGTGGGAATGGTGGGAACCGCCCTCCACATAAACGGCACAGCAGCCGCGGCGGACCGGGGTCGGTCCCAGAACAAAGAATGTGGCAGCAGCAGGTAAAATCTATAACAGTTTTTAAAATCGCTCCAGAATTGCGGCGCCAGCAGGGCTACTCACAGTCTACGACTGCCATAGATACAAGGCCTGGAACCTGTAGAACTGCTGGGACCACCAGGAACCACCCAAAGTAGCGGCACAGGGGACCCACGGGGGACACGTGCAGCGTCCAAACACAGTTGTGAATCACCATTTACTTCTATGGGGAAAGTCGCAGTTGGAAAATTAACATAGGAAGGACACTTAGAAGAGGACTTGGAGCAAACCCCTTTAGAACTAGGCAGGTCTAGAGTCACATTTATATGATTGGGAAGTAGGAAAGAGTAGATCGAGGCTGCAGGCAGTCATGGTTATAGTCTGGTAATGAGGTACTGAGTGAGAGGAAGCAAGTTAGGTGCCTTTATAAAGTGGGGCTTGAGTATGTCAGAAACACTAGGGGGAGTGAAAAGCATGCATTCTAAGTTTCACTAATTATTGAGACTAAGAAGAGAGGGCAACTTTAAACGCGAGATTTTCTGCATTTGTTCGCATATATTGGCTGATGTAATATTAAAGCATGTGTATTTGTTATTTGCAGTTTTCCCTGACGAAGGGCCCCAGAGGCCCGAAATGCATTGGATTTTAATAAAAATGCTATGGATGAATTGGCTTTAGTCGTGTTTTTGAAGAGAGGTTCGGATGGCCCAGGAGGAGCATTGGAAATTTGGGAAATGGCCTTTTCCTTGCATGAGGAATACTATTAATTCAAGTGAAAGTGTGGATTATTAATGGAGAAAAATAATGACTTATAAAACGGAAAAGAGGAATATGTGAAGAAAAATAACATTGCAATTGCAAATTTGAAAATAGCTGTGCCAATGGTTAGGGGCAGAAAGGTGTCCCAATATATGTTGTTGTTTAGTTTCACACGTGCTGTTTGGGCTGGGCACGACGACATTGAGCACGCAACAGTAAAAAGTGGAAGATGAAAAATCCGGAGAAACTTGTGGTCAAAACAGGGTGTGCAACTCGTTCTTATATGATGTTCATGCACAAATGCCCTTCCGAGTTAGCACCCACAAAGCAAAGTGTAACAACGGAACATTTTGGATTAAGGTTGTTTTTCTCATGCAAGGTGGAACATCGTAGTTCACGCAGCAAGTTTATTTTTGGAGTCAGAAGCACATGAACATTGCAGCAATGATGCACCACATAAAGAACAATTTTAATACATCGCCAGCGATTATGAAAATGTTTAGAGATGCACGCACATGTTTTACAATTCAGCATTTTATGAGGAGTAATGTATTATGGGACCAGTAGTGTTTACAGGAAAGCGCGGGAGGTTTCAGTGACACAGGTGCTAATGACGTGGAGAAGAGGGGGAGGGCTGCCTGCAGGGAGGAGTTAAAGTGCAGCTTATAGTTAGGAGGGTGAAAGGGAGAGGGGAAACTTCATTTGGGATGGAGCGAGGAGGATGAGTGCTTCTTAGCAGGTATGAAATGAACACGAGGAGGAAAATTAGAGAGATGTTTTTTTGAAGATGAATGGGAAAGGATGTTTACATTGGAAGGCTGGGGTGAAGGGGTGAAAGGTTGGGAAGCATGAAATGAGAAAGGAGAGAAGAGACTCGGGAGGGTCACATTTATATGATTGGGAAAGTAGGAAAGAGTAGATCGAGGCTGCAGGCAGTCATGGTTATAGTCTGGTAATGAGGTACTGAGTGAGAGGAAGCAAGTTAGGTTCCTTTATAAAGTGGGGCTTGAGTATGTCAGAAACACTAGGGGGAGTGAAAAGCATGCATTCTAAGTTTCACTAATTATTGAGACTAAGAAGAGAGGGCAACTTTAAACGCGAGATTTTCTGCATTTGTTCGCATATATTGGCTGATGTAATATTAAAGCATGTGTATTTGTTATTTGCAGTTTTCCCTGACGAAGGGCCCCAGAGGCCCGAAATGCATTGGATTTTAATAAAAATGCTATGGATGAATTGGCTTTAGTCGTGTTTTTGAAGAGAGGTTCGGATGGCCCAGGAGGAGCATTGGAAATTTGGGAAATGGCCTTTTCCTTGCATGAGGAATACTATTAATTCAAGTGAAAGTGTGGATTATTAATGGAGAAAAATAATGACTTATAAAACGGAAAAGAGGAATATGTGAAGAAAAATAACATTGCAATTGCAAATTTGAAAATAGCTGTGCCAATGGTTAGGGGCAGAAAGGTGTCCCAATATATGTTGAGGTCTAGAGTCAATACCCACAGGAGCACTGAAGTACTCATGTTATTATTATTATTCTGAGTTTTGTATAGCGCCTGGTTACCGATAGGCATCCCAGCGCAGGGAAGCCTGGTGAATAGGTGTCTTTTCGTGTCGGGTTTTGTCGTCGTTTTCAATGGTGAGCTGCGAGAAAGTGCTGCAGGCGACCAAATCAAAAGTGTCCGGATGGATCCAAACCTGGATCAGAGTCGAGAAGAAACTGAAAGCAGAGGGGACAGAGTCTGGGTCACTAGCCAATTACCAGGAAGGCGAGGATAGGATGCCAGCAAATAGGGCTCAGTGTTAAACCCGTCAAGTGACACTTTTGTGTCGCTTGACGTGTTTTTCAGGTGAAGAAGGTTAAAGGAATATGTTCACATTTCTGTGTGCTTGTGCATGTCTGGGTGTGTGATGGTGTGGACATGTATTTGGGTATTTTTGTATTAGAGCTCGTGATTCTATATGTGCTTGTGTTTGTGTGGGCAGATGTTTTTGTTTGTGTGCGTATGATGGTGTGTGCATGTATTTGAGTGTCTTTGTATTAGAACATGGGATTGTATGTGTGCTTGTGCATGTGGATGTTTCTGTATGCGTGCTTGTATGTGCCCTCTGTTCATGTATGAGAGTGTGTGCACACATTTGTGCGTGCTTGTGCATGTCTGTACATGTGATGGTGTGTGTGTGTGTGCATGTATTTTGCGTGTACGTCCTTGGGTATTTTTGTTCTGGAGCATGTGATTGTATGTGTGCCTGTGTTTATGATAGTTTCTGTATGTGTGCTTGTGTGCATGTATGTGAGTGTGAGCACATTTGCATGTGCTTGTGCATGTCTGTGCATGTGACAATGTTTGCGTGTGCATATATTTGGGTGTTTTTGTATTAGAGCATGGGATTTTATGTGTGCTTGTGTTGTGGGATGTTTTTTGTCAATGTGCTTGTGTGTGTGTCTCAGTGCGCATCTGAGAGTGTTTGCTCACATTTGTGTGTTTTTGTCCATATCTGCGCGTGTGATGGAGTGTGCACGCCAGATTTGTTCTTCTCTGGCGGCCGCTGTACTGGATATTGACTTTAACTGACAGATGCCTGACCTTAGGACGGCCACCAGTGTACCATTGTACAGTACAGTCCCCTGCCTGACCCCAAGATGGCTTCCATAAATGCCCATACATGTTGTTTTACTTCCCCGGTACAACAATTGGACATTAACCAGACCTTGAACCTATCCCCTAGCCTGCCTACACATCATGACTTGGAAACTTCAGAACTTACCCCAGACTGTGGAGACTGAACGGTTTGGCTGATGCATCTTCCTCCTACCCCTTTACCCTATCCCCTTACCCTTCCTTGCTCCATTCATCTTGTCCCCTATGCCCTTTAAATGCTTTTCTTGATACCTATGTAACTTTTAACTGATGTAAATTGCAACATTATTGTTCCTCATGTACGGCGCTCTGATTCCCTTGGATCTAGCCAGCACTATATAATAACTAATTAATTAAATTTGTTCCCATTTAGTACTCTTTCTTTCTTTGTTTACCTCCCTAGCTCCTAGCTCCTATCCCCTCTTCCCTAAATCTCTCCTCTTGCTTGCTAATCTGCCTAGCCCCCTGTCCTCTGTGCCCTTTAACTAAGCACTCCTTCTCCCCTTGTTGGGGAAAGATCCAATTTTTATATTCTGGAGTCTCAGCGAACAAGCTGAGAGAGTCCACATCGCCAAGGGAGCCACTCACAGCTGAGGTATGGTAGGGCACCCATTGGCAAAGCACTCCCTCTCCCCTTTTTGGGGAACGATCCAGAATGTAGGCCTTGAAGTCTCAGCGAACCCTCTGAGAGAGTCCACTGTGTAAAGGGAGCCTCCCTGGGATCACAGCTTACTGGACTTTGGACGTTGCTTTGACTCGTCTATCGGTTTGTGTTCCCAGTCGCCCTTCCCCTCCTCTTCCCATGCGGTGTCCTTCACCCTCCCCTCCTCTTTCCTGCCTTCATTACCTGTCTACTTCCCCAGCTCCTCCCCCTCCCCTGAATCTTTCCCCCTTCCTGCGTTTCCCCTTACGTATTTGTGCTTATTTTTTATCTCAACCATACAAGTAACTATGTTGCCATGCTCTTATAACTGTGTAACCTTTGTAACTATGTAACCTGTAACTATGATGTGATGCTCATGTAAAGTGCTCTGATACCTCCGGGTCTAGCCTGCGCTATATAAAACCTTTAAAATAAAAAAATTAAAAAATAACAAATAAATTAAGTTTGACTCTCCAGCAACGTGGAGCAGGAGGCGTCGACGACAACCAGGAGGTGGATACAAGCTGTCCTACGATGGATGTCGAATGCTGTAGTGTCGGATTCCGGATGCATTCCAACAAGCCTTGGCAACAGCAACCCACACAGAAAGCAAAGATTGGCTTTGGTGGAGACCTGCAAGGTCTCAGGGACACACACTTTGGAGGGGATTTAGGGCACATCTGGAGCAACTAGGAAAGGCCTTCGTTGGGACCCCTCAGTTGACGGACCAGGGATTGCTAGAAGCGGGCCCACAGAACACTTGTGGAGTGTAGGCCCACAGTCTTCAGTGCAAGTGGTGCTCAGGACTTGGAATTCAAGAAGCCCAATGCAAAACTTCGGGAAAGCTCGGGAAGTCAATGCAATTGCAAATGTGCACAGTGTCCAGGAGTTCCAGGCCCACATCTCTTGTGAAGGCTGCAGGTCTCAGCTTTGGTGGGATCTCGTGTCGGCCTTGTAGTTGTCTGAAAGTCCATGTCCTGTGTCGCAAATCCATCAGGATCCGATGGGAGCCTTGTAAATGCAGACCGGCAAGATGCATCTTTGGTGCCTGTTTGAACAGGGGAGTCACTCCTTGACTCCAAGGGAGATTCTTCCTTCTTCTAGTCATAATAGAATGTCGAAGGTCCAGGATATATGTTGCAGAGTGTCATCCAGGGTAATCTAAAGTCCTAAGGACTAGGTTCCTATACTTATACTAAGTTTAGGGGTTGGACATGGTCTAGGGACCCACCTGTGGGTAGATCCAGGGAGGGGGTGGTTAAACTCCTTTCCCTTTGTCCAGTTTCATGCCAGAGCAGGGGCTGAGCTCCCCTGCCACCAGTTTGAACTGGGGTATGCACAGGGACACCAAGTGTGCCCCAGCACTGTCTGAAAAGCATTCACTGAATGCACCCAACTAGCCTCAATACTTTAAAGCCTATCTGTGAAGGTGGTTACACCTCCCTGTGACAGGAAACCTATTGTCCAGGCCTCCTCTGCTGGAGTTTCGTCCAGCAGCAGGAGGTCAGACTCGTATCTGTAGCTGCATCATCCATTTTGTGATGCTGGGGCTCTTTTAAACTATTACCGATCAGGTAAGTGTGTACATGTCTTCTCCCTCTGAAAAGGTGGAATTCTACCCACGCCACCAGGACTGGCGAAGGGGTAGGATTCTAAAGTGTTTGACTCCAAACACGACATGTTTCCATGCAGCCATTCGAAACTTAGCATTTACCGCAAGGTTATAATGCACTTAAGAGTATATGGTCTTTTAGCATCACAGAACAGCTACAGAGTATAGATTCCAAAAGCTGCAGAGTTGTCCTGCTCATGCATGGGCACCCTGTCACACAAAACCAAGCACTCGGCCTTCAGGATTGTTAAGGCCTGCTATAGGATTGACTTATATGTTTATGTGTCAGTGATTAAAGGTAGATATAGGTAGCTATATCTTAGTACGGGGTGCATGCACCACCTTACCCGGGCTGCAGTAGCAGACCTGTGGTGGCATAATACATGCTTGAGCCCCTGGTAGGCCTCTGGGGTACCTATGCCCTTGGTACCTAAGGTACCATATACTAGGGACTCACAAGGGTAATCCAGTAACCAATCTGGAGTGTACCTAATGTACAGGCAATCAATTTAGGGAGGAAGCAGCGAGGTTGGGGCCCTGGTTAGCAGGCCCCCAGCCAGACTAAATTAGAGAAACAGTGAAACACCAGCAAAAAGTGGAAGTAACCATGGTAAGCAAATACTACTCTCCTACAATGACCATGTCATGAGTGAAGTAATATGTGACATCATCAGCGGTGCATTGCGAGTGCACAAGTTATAGTTAGCTCAACTAACTACAACAGGCAAATTTCTCTGGTTTTATATGAGTCAAATGTCCCACTAACTATAACGTCCTTGAAACCTATGGGGCCTCATTTTTTAAGGCCTTTTGCCGCCGGTGCGTCACTTTTAACATGGGAAAAAGTGACGCACCGGTGGCGCAAGGCTTTCATAAATGAGGCCCATGAATTTTTAGTGAATTATATACATAATCCCACTTTTTTTCAACACAATACTTTTTATCAGGTATTTTGTCCAAAGACTGAATCCTAACCTGCATCTCTACCTAATACTCCACCTTCCCACACTTTTATATTTTTCTTTCTCTGTTTTACAGAAGAATCATTTCTGCCAAAAAAACACACATCCGTAGATGTGTTCTTCTAAATCCCCAATTCTAATCCTTTTCTTCTTCAGCACTGCACTGCCATCATTTTCCATGGGTAAATTCTGTTCCACGGCATTTACTGATGTACACAATAAACATATATGCAATATCCATGATGCTTAAAACCCCAATGTTGTGCACCTTACAATTCTTGCTTTGTCTCGATTTAACTCAACAATAAGGGGCCTACTAGGATGGCAGGCAGACCTGAGTCCACCCGCCATCCTAGTGGGAACGGGACAGCCCACCTGCAATGAGGCAGTCCTGCACCCCTGATTATGATGCGACTGCGCCATTCGCATCTGGCATTGTAATGTTGCGGCGGGTGCTGCTGGCAGCAGCATCCGCAGCAATGGTAGAATGCCATGTTATGCATTTCCATGCACAATGTGGCAGGCAGCCGCGGTACCTGCCACCTTGTGCAGGGGCATGCAGGGGGTACCATGGGCAACCCCCAAGTGCTAGGGGCCCGCAAAGGGCTCCCAAAGCTAATCCACCCAGCCTTTCCATGGCAGCATCGCTGCCAAGAAACAACATTAAATACAAAATATCATACTATGGATGGCGGTGCCTGCAAGGCACCACCACCACATATGGGCCCCAGCTCCACCCGGCCGGCAATCATAACGATTGCTGACTGGCAGAAACGCGGCGGACGGACTTTCCATCCAACACTTCGTAATATGGTGGTGGGTAATTCAGTTTACGATGTTGTAACGATCGTCACCACTGGCACTGCGGTGGCAATTGTTACGCCACCCTCATCACCCCCCTAACCTTTGTCATATCACTCTTGTGACTTGAGCCCACAAAGGCTGCATCGTAGGTTGTCGAAAACCTACTGTTCATTCTCAAAAGTGATGAATAATGCTCAGGAAGGAATAGTGCTGTAACTTGGCCACCGGAATTACACCTTCACAGACTCTCCTCATGACTGTATGCAGAGAGGGAGATTCACAACCCTTATTATGAGGAGAAACATCTACAGTAATTAATTAATTGAGTGGGGTGCTTATGAAATATTGCTAATATAGGTGATCTCATGAAGTCATTTTGGCAACAAAATTATGTGCATGTCAATAATAGGGTTATCAGGCTTTCATGTAAATGGCATATGTATTAAATTTTTCCATTTTGCCACTGTATTATCTAACCTGTTATCAACAAAATATGTACAACAGCGGCAAATTGCATTCGGTGTTGTATTGCATTTATTGAAAAATATTTTACCACAAATAATTAATTCATTTGGCTGAGCTACAGCCTTGTAGCATAATTTAGGGGCATATTATCAAGGGGTTTTATCTCCGCTTTTTTGGCTTTAAAAGCCAAGAAAGCGGAGATAAAATTATCTCCCTATTACCAAGCTGTCGCTAACACCAGTTAGCGACAGCTAATAGGAGATAGGGACCATCATGGGCCCCACTTTGCATGTCAGTGATATTTATCACTAATGACATGCAAAGTGGGCGTGCCAAGATGTTAGCGACTGGAAACAGTCGCTAACATCGCTATCTCCTATTACCAACTTTTGGAGATATTCGCGCTAAGCGCGAATATCTCCAAAAGCTAACACCTGCCCAGAGCAGTTCTTAGCCATGTTATCCAATGGGAGGTGGATAACATGGCTAAGAGCATTTGCTCGATAATGCATGAATATCGCTGACTTTTCAGCGATATTCATGCATTGCGGCCGTTTTTTATCGCATTTGCGATAAACCTTGCTAATAGCAAGGTTTATCTGCGATAAAAATCGCCGATTTGCGGCGATAATGTTTGTCTCTAAACAAGTTAGAGACAAAAATTATCGCTAGTTGTTGGTAATATGCCCCAATTTAGGGGCATATTATCAAGCCTGTGCGATAATATTATCGCCGCTTTATCGGCCGAAAACGGCCGATAAAGGGGCGATAATGGGCTTGATAATATGCTCTATGGAATTCCAATCGAAGCCCATGTTAGATGTCTTCACATCTAACATGGGCTTCGATTGGAATTCCATAGAGCATATTATCAAGCCCATTATCGCCCCTTTATCGGCCGTTTTCGGCCGATAAAGCGGCGATAATTTTATCACACAGGCTTGATAATATGCCCCTTAGTTCTTACACACGCACCACATGACCCAAAAAGCACATATAGTACAAGCCAAAAAACACACAAAGGCTGCTTCTGATGCAAAACTATGAAACAGCTTATCGACGAGATCCTGAAATAAACTGAAATCAAACAATATTAACACTTATATTTGAATTGCATTTTTTATAATAATAAGCTAATCCAACAGTTCAATGCAGCCACCAAACTCTTGGTCATGAACAGGTATGAATTTTAGACGTTACCTCTATGTAAATAACAGAAAATATTATAACATTAATCCATTAGTAACACATGTAGGAAAACTATAGCAGCCACAAGAAACAATGACCATGAGGTTATCAATTCCTCCCAGCTTGATGGTGTTGATTACTCTGAGTTCAAAAGCATTACTCTATTACCATACATTTTAATGTTTTCACTCAAGGTAAAAATGATTTTAAACAATTGAGGCATGGAAAGTTTCGGCAATTTTACCAGGCGAACAATGACTTGCACCTGTATTGTCAAGGGAAGAAGAGTTTGTGAAGAGTAGATAAGCATGAGTTTAAGAAGAAACTCATGCTGATTCTTGGTAGAATGTGGCACAATATACCTGGAAATAGCAGTATTTTCAGCCTGAGTGCATCTGTATATTTGCGTCCTGCTGGTGCTCATTAGACATAAGGAGCTCAATAATGCATTGAAGCAGGGGTGCTTTAAACGTTTAACAACAAGAGTTATGTGACACTTGCTATTCTCAATGGCTTAATATAAGTTCTTATTCATAGTATATCATTGAAGCACATGGCTTGGGAAAGTATCAACTTTCATAAATATGAGTGAGCCTGAAGTGAGCCTAAAGTGAGGGAGGAGGGACGTGGCAGGAGGCCCACAACAACAATGATCTATCCTGATCTGATCAACCACTTACCGTTTTCTCTCTTAGTGGTGAGGTAACTTACAAGAAGGTTCCAGAATCAATTATCCTTTGGTACATAATTGTAAACAACATTAGTGCTGATATGCATTTCGAATCTCTCCAAAATAGGCTTCACTGAATTAAATGTCACTATTTAAAGTTCTAACCCTAGTGGGGCTCTTCCATTGTTAGCCTGCTTAAAAAGACCAATAAAGCCACTGAAAAACAAATTGTTTTCCCCACACCTCTGTCTTCTGACGTTTTAGGTAAAAGGATTGAAAATATACTGATGACAATCATAACAACCACTTTGCATGTAAAATACATTGCCCTGGATAATAATGTGTTTTAACAAACCAGAGTAAGTCACTGCAAGCTCTGATGAGTGGCTTTTCCTCTGGCTTCTTTGAAGATAATGCCCCTGCCGACATGCATGAGGCATATCCAAGACAAAATCATTACCCTTCTGGCAATCTTTATAGCCAAAAATGTGCCACAGCCAGCTACTACCATAGTAATGACCACTTCCTAGCTACAGTCAGCAAGGAACCTGCTGTTTACAATACATAGGTTTATAGAAGCATTAGTACTATTAGTCCAGAGCTGCCTCCACTGAAATATGCCAGGCCAAGGTTCTCAAATAATGTGAGCATTCTCTCATTCCCATTATAAAAACCTCATACCCAACATTGCTGGTGCTGTTGGTGAATATCTTTTTTGTTTTAGCATGTCCCTTTCTCAAAAACACTGAGCCTGATAAGAAGCAAAATGTATGGTTTGAAAGTTGCATGGCAAAACAGGAGAATTCCAAGGCCTTTTTGGAGTTTCAGTTTGCTGAACTATAACTAACATTTAACTGCATTTTCTTATTCCACCTTATGATTTACCAAAATGACCGTACCATGTGCTCATTTATCACACCAGCAGTACCTTAAGAGGATCTTCACTCATGGCATTTGATTTCCCACTTTTCTATTAAAAAACGGTGAAACTTTGGTACTTGTGATATATCTGAAAATCTCAATTTCTTCAAAATTATACAAAAGTCTTCCATTTTGGTATCTACACAGCTCTTCTGAAATACGTAGGGGAGGAGTGAGGGTTGACTTGTTTGTGGGTATCTTGCATGCTGTGTAGTTACAATTTCAGTTTCCCCTTAAGTGCCACTGCTCAAAAACCAGCGAATGTGAAAAGAAGGTTTAGAAACTTTCTTGCATTCAGCTCTTCAATCGAAAAAAGACAAGTCAATTTTCTTCAGAAACTCAGGTTCAGCTGCACCATTTGCAGTTTTGCATCATATGGTCCATGGTGAATCCACCAATGGGACATTTCTGTGGTGCCCCCCTTATCTTGATGCCCTAAGCACATGAATATTTTGCCTGATGGTTAATCCAGCCTGACCCATTGTAACCAGATGCTAGAACTGGTCTGGAATGGCGTAGAAGAGGAGGCAGGAGCTTCGTTAACGGGTCCGGAGTGTGTTGAGAAGGCAGGAGGTCACTGTCACCATGAATCACCGCCACGTTCCTGGCATGTCTTTTAGGATAGTCCTATCATGTGTATCCCATTTTACATATATTATCCCATCCACACGACTATAACGATTCTAAACAGGTGACCTTGCTCCTGTTTCTTCGACACCAGGCTCTTAGTCTTCTATCAGAATCCCTGTACCTGACGTAGAAAAACATGTCCTTAGGCACAGCAGATTTCTTCTGTGTAAGGGCCACCACTTTTTTCATCCTTAGCCAACATTCAGCTGTGCATCATCACAATTGATAAGAAAAGCATTAGTGAATGTTTTCAAAACATTTATGATTGTTTACAAAACATCCATGATTTTTTTTAAAAGATATTGATTCTAGAAAAAACTCTGAAGTGACTACTTTAGTATGAAAGATACTTATTCTCCCCTAAAAAAGTGAGGAAAACTCCTTCCAAGATGAGACGGGGGTCCTGCATGCGGAATCTTCGACACACAGCGATCTAACATCCCTTGCGGGATGTCATCCTCGGCGCAGAGACAGGGTCAAACCAACCATCAGGTGAGGAGCTTGTTCATCCCTAGGGTTTTCTTGGTTACAGATATATCTATACACATATAGATCCACACATCCAGGATAGGCTAGGTATATTTTAGAAAATGACTTAGGGCGTGCATTTTAGGAATATGCCAGTGCTACCATTTCTATCTGAACTGTTTCTGTTTATCTTATTAGCACTATGGCAGAAATGTATCAACTATTCACTATATTGGTACTAGCACTCTAGTATGGTTTTATACCAGGCTTTCTCTGGACAAATAAATACTCATCATTAATACTAATATTCACTATCCTGTGTATTTTCTGAGAGAAAGCAAGCATGAGGGTCTAAGAGAAAAAGTACTGTACTGTTTTCCATGATCCCTGAGGAATCAGGGTGGTCATCTTCAGTGTTTGCCATATACTACATACACCACTGTAGAATACAGAAGGGTAGTAGTGGCACTGTAGATCTAGCTGGTCTAACAGCTGACATATCCTATGTGGGTGTCCTGGAGTCCTGGAACACCAAGTCCTCATTTTAGGCCATCCAAAATGCGTAGGTTCTTGGAGACTCCTAGGAACTACATAACAGAGGAGTGTGGCTTTTTTAAGGCATGGGCTCATATTCTCATATTCTGGGCCATATGGGAGGAGGGGAAGGGAACAGGGTGAAACAGCACACTAAGCTCTCCATACTCTTTTAACCCCTTGCATGCTCATGACGGAACGGTTCCGTCATCAGCGTCGGTGCTCCGGTGCTGATGACGGAACATTTCCGTCATGAGTCAATATGATTTATGACCCTTCAGCACTGCAGCGAAATTCGCGCAGCACTGAAGGGGTTAAGGAATACTAGTATTGTGCTTCTTGATGGCATGTAGGCACTGCTAAAAAATCCTTCATAATCCACAACCCTACTAACGTTCATATAATCATAGAAAATCTTACCTAAGCCAATTGTCTTCTTTAAGGAACATTCTCTGGATTGGTGATTCCGACTTCCCTCAATCCAAAACAAAGAGGAACTGACGTCTGACGTATTCAAAGCTCCAATATTTCCCTCTGACCCCCATAAAGCTAGTGATAAAGTAAATGGCATCTGCTTGAAAACCTGTTGCTGGCGGTGCGGGTAGGACTTCAGGCACCAGGTCTCCATGTGGAAGGAAGCAGCTAACGAAAGTGCAAGTTCCATGAAGTGCCTACTTATTCGTGTGGGGCTCCCGCTGCACAAGACATACCCGGGTCAAGAGCGGACCCATCTGCGCTTGTCGGCTGCATGTCGAGGCTGGGCCTGCTCTTTTGTTCTGTGCTGACAATGGATAAGCAGAAAGGGCAAGAGGTCCTGTGTTCTTCGGCTGGTCAAACCACCACCGACAGTATGTTGGAAAGGGCAATGGGGATTGTGGCAAAGGAATTTACAATAACAGAAAGGAGATTATAGGCAGACTATTCAAAAATGTTATTGTATGATTAATTAAAAACTTTACAATTATCTCAAGAAATAATAAAATAGAAATGTCTTTACAATCACTATTGATACCAAACAGCCTTGAAAATGACCCATTGGTTGTATAACTTGGGTGCATTTGTTTAGCCAGCATATAAAATGTTATAAATACAATAATTAAAATTTAGATCTAGTCCAGCTTTTATGATCCAGCATAAAAAGTAGGGTCGAAATCTGTTTTACATTCAGTCCATATGTTACACGGTTGGCCCATAGGGCCCAAGCATGGTGAATCATTCTCCTCTATTTTCCTCCTGATCGGCTTGCCGTAAGCGTTTTCCTACCTCTGCCAGGAATTTACTCCCCGGCAGGCAAGAATTATGGCGGAACTACCCAGCCAGCATATTACTGTGCGGATAGTCAGTTCATTTAAAATGGGTTTTAAATAGCATCTCCTCAGGACCATGACTGCTGGACATACACATAATAGATGAATTAAGGATTCCTTTTTGTAGCCACACAGATGGCACTGTCATGTTTGTTTAGTGTGTTTCCAGGACGGCTGTAGGTCTTTTGAATCAGTCTGATCCCATTCGATATTCTGTAAATCTCTTTTTTAAATGCCTGCTAAAGTGTGATATTAGATATGCTTGCGGTTTTAGTGATTTGTAAGAGATGATGATGGTTCACCCATGCCGACGTTTAGAAATTGTATTTTTATCCTCCAGAAAGTGTTTTCTTTTTGGTGCATCATACACCACTTTACTGATACTTGCTTTGTCTGCCCTGTTTTCCCATACTGTTTGTATTTGAAGGTCGGAAATGAGAATTTCGAATAACTTCCCCATGAACTCGATGTTTCTTGGTCCACATGATATATGATTTCTTCCCAGCATAAGCTGTCCATTGTGTCTGGGTCTGCGGAACGAAGTTTATGGAATAGTTTCAAGCAGCTATTCATGCTCTGAAATGTCTGATGTTGGAGGCCAAATTCAAGCCGAACTTGCTATGGGGAGGCAGATTTTGGCAAGTTGAAAACGGTCTTATAGATCTTCATCTGTAGGTCATTTAGTAGGTCATCCTCCTTGCCTCACCAATTGACTAAACCATAATATAAGGTGGGCAAGATTTGTGAGCCATCACCTTCAAAAGATGATTATAATTTGGGCATTCCAAATTTGTTTTTAGTAGCTGATATGCAAAAATTAGCTATTGCGCTTTGGCTTTTTTTGCCAATTTATGCTCCTTATGTGTTAAGCCCTGCCCTATTGTTATGCCAAGGTATTTATAGGACCCTTGCTCTTCCACCATTGCCTCATCCACTGTCCATTTGAACTTGTTTTTTTTTGGATCCACTAGGCGAATGACTTTTGTTTTTGCTTTGTTTAGTTCCAATTTTCCGGGTTCAAATAGGATGCTAGGTTATTTATTGCTCTTTGTAGACCTATTGGAGTTTGGCTTAGCACTACAATGTCGTCTGCATATTGTAAAACGGTAATCGGCTTGTTGGCCACATTCGGCGGATGACAATCAGCCGCTTCCATGTTTTTGCTGATGTATGAAAGGAACAAGTTAAATCGGCTTGGTGCTATCACACTTCCTTGTTTTAAACCTTGCTGCGTGTCAATGCTCGAAGTTGTACTGCATCCAATGTTTAATTTCATGCTTGCCCAAGTGTCGCTGTGAAGGGCAATAATTGCGTTTAGTAATTGGCTCGGCAGTCCCCATGTGTTTAGCTTTACCCAGAGACGCTCTCTACCCACTCGGTCAAAAGCTGATTTTATGTCAACGAAACATGCGTACCGCTTTGTTCTCTTTTTTACTGCTTTTTCGTTTAAAATCGGCAAAATAGCCAAGATTGTTGTTGTGCCCATCTCTTGCCTAACGCCTGTTTGGAACTTGGGAGTTATGTTCTTATCATCCATCCAATCTCGCAGCTGTACTAGGAGGCAAGAAGCGTAAAGTTTGGCCTCAACATCAATTAAAGATATCAACCTGTAATTCGCTTTCTTGCAATGATCTCCCTGTTAAAATATTAGGTGTATTATATTCCCTTTCCAGGAGAAGGGATGTTGGTATGTGAATACATTTGGTTGAAGAGAGGCGTTAGGACCTCAGATCAGAAGCCTGGGTCATTCTTAAAAAGCGCCTTTGGCAGCCCTTTTGGACCTGCCGCTCCTTTGGTCTTAAGTTTTTGCATTATGCCTCGTAATTGTTTGCTGGTGGTTAGAGAATTTTGTTCATTACCCCATTTCTTTTATTCTGTTTCTTCATTTTATCCGTTTATCTCACTCAATTTTCTTTTTATTTTTCCAACTTCCAACACAGGCCCTCGGGAACCTTCAATGGTGCTTAATTCTGTACTGCCGTACATATTTTGCATGCATGGAACCCACATTTCCTCTCTAATTCCTGCTTCTTTTTGAAGTCTTGTTCCTTTATTCAAACTGTTTATAAAGTCCCAGAAACCTCTGCTATTTTGCAGTTTGCTTGCACGCAATAGTGTGTTCCAGATGGTTCCCTGTTATGCTGTTTTGGCGCTCCTTAACATCGTCCTGTATACGTTCCTTATTTCAGTTAAATTACATTTGTTTGGGTTTCTTCCCATTCTTTTCGCCCACGTTTGTAGTCTGAACTCTCTTGCGACCCTTCTCTTTTGGTCTTGTAGGTCAATGTTGAACCATGGCTCCCTCCTGGCATTTATTCTTTTTGACTACCCTGCAATGCTGGAAATTTTTGGATGAGGACCTTGGCCCGCTCTTCCAAGTTATTTACGTGTTCATCCTCTGTCTGTGGCCCCAATTTACTCACATATTCCCTTGCTGTCTCCTGGATATTTTCAAGTCCCCGCCTCACCATTTTAGTTTTTTTAAGTTAAACTTATTGGCATGTTGCATAAGGGAATACATTTTTTGGGCTGAAGTGAGAAAGATGCTCGTTATATGAGGGAAGTGATCACTTTCTATGAGTAGGCAATTTGAAATATTTCAGTACTGTGGAGTAACTTGTTGCTAATAATTGTGAAGTCTATTGTTGAGCGAGCCTTACGAATCAAGTACGTAACAGCTGCTGGTATGTCGCCCCTTAAGTTACCGTTCAAAAATATCAACCCCAGCTCTTCTAGTATGTTCATTATTTTTCGTCCACCACAGTTCACTTGCGTCCTTCCTTCAACCCGATTTTTGGTTGTGAGGTTACAATTAAAGTCTCCTGAGATGACCATCGCGCATTGCGTCTAAGATCTTTGCATTGCTTTTATCAGGGACATTAAAGTAGAATATTTTTCTTTCTAGGTCTTCCTCTCTGGGTGAATATAGATATTAATCAGTAGCATTTGCCACTTTAGTTTATTTAGTGGGGATTTGTCACTAATTTTAATCACTTGAACCCAATTAACCCCCACGTCTTGTTCTTCTGTTAACCAATTGTACTTTTGGGCTACGTATATCGCTAATTCACCTAGTGGGTGTCCAAATGTTGAAAATCTTTCTGCGAAAATGTGGTGTTCTTCAAATCCTGGAATTGAAGTTGGGGTCATTTTCCATGTTTCCAGAAACAAGATTATGTCCTGTTGCTGTAAAAAGACTAGGGTTTCATGGTCCTGGTCCATTTCTTTAAAACCATGGACATTCCAAGAGCAAATCGTAACACTATGCAGCCTTTTTTCCTTCAGGATTTGTTCCTGCTTCTCAGCTGCCATTGTTATTTTTGATTCTTCGTTAGGTATGTTTTTTACTTAACGCCTTTGGTACCCATGACCAATCCATCCTGTACAATGTTCGGCTTCCCGCATATTGTATACTTACTGATGTATTGGCCCCGTCTCCGATGGATGATGATACTGGCGTGGTGGCGCGAGCGCCTTGTACACATGTGTTCTGGCTTTTCCCAGCTCTATCTAACTTTTTTGAATTTCTATTTAGGAGGGGATTAGGGTACCTAGGACATTTATGTCACATAAAAGTAATTCCCCAGGCTCCAAATTTTGCTCTTGCGGAATATATCTTGTCCACTAGTTCCTTCGTGGCCCAAGTTGTCACGGATTCTTCAGAGTCTGGATTTAATCTTTTTTGTTGAAATTCAACAGCTATTAAATCTTGGGAGGCTATCCCTTTGAATTCTGGGTTTTCCTTGAACAATTTTAACAAGTTCCCTCGGTTCAAAATATCCTGCCTTCCTTTTGTAGGATATTCTGACACAAATGTCAGTTTTAATTCAAACGCCTCTGAGTGGTTTGGATAGCCTTCGGGTGATTGTGTGGTATCATCGTTAAAAGCTGCAGAATTGTTAATTGTGAATGAGTCACACGTGGCGTGGGCTTCTTGTTACACTAGTTCTTCATTCACCTCCTAATTTTTTTTTAAAGTTTTTCCCGGAATCCTTATTTTCTTTCTCCTTGTTGGTTTGGGGTCTGGTTCCATGGCATCTTCGGTCCTTTCCAATTATTGTGACTTTTAATGAATTATGTTGAAGTTGAGGTTTATTTTTTTTTTCTCCAGAAGCATTTTGTTTGTTGAATCTTCCTGTCTTCTTTGTGCATTCTGTATTTTACTTCCCTCCTTCCTATGCGAAAATTTGTATCCTATCACTGTTTTTTTTTTGGTGAGTTGACCCCAGAGGCATTTGTGTCTATGATTTGAGATGTTCCTGCTTGCCCTACACCTTTGACTGATTCAGGTTTTTCAGGTATCCATGTTTCCTGTATGTTTTTAGGTTCTATTTCTTTTCTTATTGGGTGTCCTGGATCTACACAGAGACATTGATTCATCTTGCTTTTTTGAAGGGTGGGGGTGATGTTAACTGCGGTGACAGGGCTACCGTCCATTGGAATAGGATCTGAAATGTGTTTCTGTTGGACTGCAGTGACTAATGCCACCCCACGCGGTGACATATTCAATGATTTGCTTTTGCCTCCTCGGGGTGATTTCATTTTAAATATCTAAATGTTTTTTTCTGAATCTATGCTTTGTTGCTTGTTGTTTTTAAGCCTTGCCTTCCTTGCACGTTTTCTTTGCCTTTTTGTTGGTTTTACAAGGGGCAAAGTCTTATGGGAATTCTGTGTTGTTTCCATTAGATTATCTATTGTATCCGGTTGCTCATCGAATACCGCTTGCTCTAGATCGCCTTTTGCTTTACTACTTGTATTTGTTATTGAGTTGTTGCATTTTGAAATTGCCAGCATGTCCATCTTATCTTGCGTTTCCTTATTCTGCTTGTTATTACAGGTTAGTTTTACAACCCCTAATATGTCCTTAAAAATGTCAGGTAGACTTTCCAATTTCTCAATTATTCTCCCACAGCAGCAGTTAGGCTGTTGTTTGTCTTTGTGTGTTTGCAGCTCCGGTTTTCCCCTGTTTATTAGTAGCGATGTAATTAAGTCCATTTTAGCGTTTATGCCTGAGATGTGGCCATAAATTAAGTTTATGAGATCTATTTGGACTTCCATTTTATCGTATTGATGATTCAGCACCCTTATTGCTTGGTCTAGTGTGCCTAGCAAGGACTGACTCCATAGAGTGCTTGGCTGTTGTTCATGGCACTTCCCCGAAACCCCTAATTCATGATCAATCATACTAACAGATAAAATTGTTATTGGTGCTGAAAAATTCAATTTGTTTGGTTTAGTTAGAGAACATCTGCGATCGTCTGGTACAAACCGTTGTTGATCATTGTTAGCCGGAGGGCTTTGTGGGGTAGATACCACTATTCCCAGTCTGCTCTGTTGAGCTTCTGTACAAGTTAAGCAAAGGGTTCCCTTGGGGTTCTTTGTTCTGGGTTATTCTATCCAATAATTTCTAAAACATTGGGGTCATTAAATAAGGAAAGTGAGTTTAACCAGGGTACCTCCACTTGTGCTAGCTGCTTGGATGATTCACTTATCTTTAATATGTCCTTCATAGCTTCCTTCGTGGGTTCCTTTTTGTTTGCAATACCCTTGGTTGCTGTGTCTCTGAATTTTATACTTCTGCTTGAGTTGATTAGTTTTGATTTAGGTTTTTCCTCCGTGGGTTCCTCTACACTTCTCTTATTTGCTACACATCTGGTTGTTTCCCTTGTGTTTATTGGGGTTTTAAGTTGGTGCACTTGTGCTGTTACTGTTACTGACGTACTCAATCGTTGGTTTCTGTGGGGGTTGATTCCCTGTTGAAGCATCGTTGATTTCTGACGAAACTTGTGCTAAGGGAGCACTTGTACTATCTGGAAAGATGGGGCTTGGCAATTTGGAGGCCTCAGCTGTTGGTGCATAAATCGCCGCCATTGGGTCCTTTAGGTGGAAGAATTTGTAAATCCCGGTTTTCCTTCTCAGGCTCAATGTTGTTTCAGGAGTCGGCGCCGAGACCAGCTTCTCTCTTGATCTTACAGACTTTCTTTTTTGGTTTGTAGGTGAGCCTTCCTCAAAGGATTTTTTAAATTAGATATTTTAAGATTTTATGCCTGTCGCCACTTGACAGATTTTCCCTGGTCTCATTTCCTTCTTTCCTGCTTTATTCCTTAGCACTCCTTCTGTTTCGGTTGTACTTCTAGCAAGTGACCTTGCGGTGCGCTTCTTGCGCACCGAGTGTTGATGGAGCCTGAAACTGAGTGACTATGTACTCACCTGACAATGAGAAGAGGGGGTTGCCAGGGGGTGGCTGGTAATGGCTGTGGTCTACTGCTGAAGACTGCAAGGGTGAAAAGTTAATCACAGCAGACTCAACTATCTCAGCCTCAGACACAGCCACTGGCTCATCCTCACCTGATGTCTCTAGTCCCGCTGTGCTCTCAAGTCAGTAGTAAGTCATCACCGCTCACTCCTATGAACCTTCAGTCATCCATAGTCCCCCCTTGATCCTAGAGGCTAGGACTGAGACTGAATTTTCTAGCAGCACCAGCCTCTATTCCTACTCGCTGCCCAGATTTGCCTACAGGCATGGAGATTCTTCCCACGGGGTGGCAGGCAGAGAGGCAGGCGGATAAATAGATGTGGCGGTAGGCAGAGGACAATGTACACAAGTAAGTAGACAATGTAGACAAGTAGGCTAGGTGGCTGCTGACCCTCGCTATAGGCAGACAAGGCAGGTGTGGCAGGCGGGCGGCAGGCAGGGCAAGGTGGGAGGAACCGGTAGGACCTGGAGGGCTCCACACTTTTGCTGCTCCTGTCCTGCCCAGCTCCTGTAGCTCAACACCGCTCACTCACCAGGAGCTCGCGGGCTTTGCTGGCTTCGTGGTTTTTGTGGGTTCCCTCAGGGTTCACGGCACACGGGCTCTCGTGGCACACTGGCTCACGCTGGTAGCAAAGCCCACGGCTCTCTCTGCGTTGTCTCTGGCTTCTCTCCGGCTCCTCATTCCTTGCAGATCTCTGCTGCTGCAGTCTCGCTGCCTGCTGGTAATGGAAATCCTGGACTGGAAGGCAAAGTTTTGTTGGAGCAGAGAGACTGCGTTGTTAAATTTTCGGGGCTAATGCGGTGCTCGTGGCTCCTGCCGCACCTCAATGAGTTCTCAGTCAGCGCTAGATCAGGAGACTGGCTCCACAATCTCTCCTGGAGTGGTGGTGCTCGCGGCTCCTGCCGCCGCGCACAAAAAGCGAAAGAAATGCGCACCCGTGGCCCCCGCAGCCGCTCACCAAAAGGGAGAGGAATGCTCACTTGCGGCTCCTGCCATGCATGAAGGGGAGAAAAAACACTTTACTCATGACTCCTGCAGCTCCCGGCTAACGGCCAAAGCACTCCTCCACTCGCGGCTCTTGCAACTGCTTTGTGAAAACACATGACTCCCTGGTTGAGCAGCTGAACTCGGCAGACTATTATTATAGATTATAGGTTCAATCAAGGTTCCCAACTGGCCAGAACATCTCTGCCTGAGGGCACTCCAGTAATATATCTACCCAATGATTCGCTACAATAGTAGATACCACGCATTTCGGAGGAAACAGCAGACAAATTTAGTAATCGTTCACCAGCCTTAAGTTCTGGCAACTCTATAAATACTTTACCTGATCAGGAGCCAGCCCTCAAAAAGAAAAAGCATGACACAAAGTATGTTAAGGGTCCTGGAACAAGGAGTGATAAATCCACTTGTCAGGTTCAGTTGACCAATTGGTGTTTTAAATTGTCCTTGTCACAATCAATACAGACTGTAGAGAGTACTATTATAGAGTTGTAAAATTGTAATCTACTGTATCAAAAATTGGGTGTTGTCAAGGATGAAAAACTTCAACAAATCAGAGTTCAAATGTCCAGTATTGAGAAATGTGTGCTTGATATTAAATCAAGACTATCTGTGCTTGAATCCTCTATATTGTTATTTGTGTCTGCACTCAATTCTAAATCACTAAAAAAAAGTGAACATATATTTCCAAACTCCTTGCTACCTGAATCTTGGTCAATGTCTATCATCATGTTGATTTCCAAAATTGGAGACAGCACCTAACCTAGTTGGTATAGAACAATCTGCCTTATCAACACCTTGGTTAAGATTCTAGGGAATATCTTATACAACCATATTAAGGACTGGGTACAAGCAACGTCAGTTGTATATCCATTTCAATATGCGTTTAGGAGTAATGTTGGCATGGTTGAACAATGCTTAACCTTGATTCAAATACTAGGAAAATATACAATTGCACATAGGTCACCAGTGTATTTACAATTCAGAGATCTATCCCAAGGTTTGGACAAACTTTTTGGTGCAGGGACTAGATGAGGCACTAGTTCGTTTTCCCACATATTTGCACACAGATATGAAGGCCAAGGTGTCAGTCACCACTGAGGTTGAGGTTTCATGTCCAATAGATGTTTTGCGAGGAGTGAGGCAAGGTTGCGTACTGGCACCACTTTTATTCATATTATATATTAATAACCTTTGCCTGTTTTTTTAAAACTGTTTTTATTAAGAACATTAATAGGGCTTCAGATAAATAAGTGGTACACACATTGCATGGTATAAGTGGCAATATACAAGGCAGTGTCCTTAGCTTTTGCACAATAGTCAGATAACATTGTTTCAGATCCACCGAGACAGTCCCGTAGCCCCCGCCCCAACCCACCTAATGCTCAGAATCACTGTCCTCTGCTGGCCTTGGAGGATCGCACAGATGCCCTCTGTATTCATTCCAGGCTCCCCAGATTTTATCCCATTTCGGTGGTCAGCCCCGGTGCAAGTATACCACTCTCTACGCCAACATAGCTTCATCTAAATCTGTACACCAGCCCCTTAAGTTGGGTATCTCCGCCGCCCCCCAATATTTAGCAATATTTCTCTTGGCAAACATTATACCCAACGTCGACCAGTCTTGAGCAGGGTGGGTAAGGTCGTTTGGGTCCCATATGTTCAATAAGCAACACCTCGGCTCGGGCAACACAGACGTATTGACCACCTGTGACATCGTCCGCATAACTTTAGCCCAATAGGCAGCGACTAGGGGGCACTGCCACATGGTGTGGAAGAACGTTACTTCTTCCCCGCACCCCCGGAGATAAAAACGATGTGTAGCGCGTCCTATGGTGGACAGAGTGGTCCTGGTGTAGTATACCCGATGAAGTATTTTCCACTGCACCAAATGGAGTCTGGAGGATATGGCTACTTCTCGTGGGGAAGAGAGCGCAGTTTGCCAATCCGCTTTGACAAAATCCCCCAAGTCACCAGTCCAACTGCGCCTTAATTTAAGGGTGGGATCAGGTAAATTGGTAACTAATTTGCGATACGTGAATGATGTCGCTTTTTTATGCATGTGTTCAGTGGGTAGCCTGTAGCGGGGTTGATTCAGGTAGGTCTGTGTCCGGAAGGATAACTGACCATAGGGCATGGCTGATCTGTACATATCTAAATCTTTCGGTTGGCGCCAACTTCTACTGGGCTTCGGAGTTGGTCAAATGGTATGAAGGCACCCCTCCTCCACAAGTCGCCCACTGTAGTGATTCCTATCAGGTCCCATTCCCTAAACCCTTTGCTGTTGCATAGCTTGCCTAGCCTGCGTGAAATCCTTAGTGGGGTCATCTGGGTAACGGTGTCACAACACCCAAGACGAGTCAGCGCAGCGTGCCAGATATCTACCGTGTGCGCTGTTGGGCCAAGCAGGGATGATGACCCCACCTGTCGTACAATACCGAAAGAGTCCCGGCCTCACCAATCTCATAGCAATCCGCATGGAATGCTGGATCCGTTTGTGGGGTGTGAAGCCATTGGTTTATGATTTTTAAGTGGACGGCCCAGTAATACAACTGGATGTCTGGGAGGGAAATGCCGCCGTCGTACCAGCTCCTGATCAACTTACCACGTGATATTCGTGCCGTCTTAGTTCCCCATAATAAACCCGAGACTAGGGCGTCTATTTGCTTAAAATATTTCCCAGTAACAGTGAATGGGGTATTTTCCAGGATATAGAGCAGCCTGGGGAGCGTCATCATCTTGTAAAGAGCCGCTTTACCCAGAAGGGTCAGGGGCAGGGTATACCAATGCTTCACATCAGAACGGAATTGCTTATTGGAGGTTCTATGTTTTTAAGAAGGAAGACACTAGGATTGGGTGTAATCCCTACTCCTAGGTAATTAAAAGAATCGTCTGTAACCCAAATAGGGTGGATTTAGACCATTTTATAGTATAACCAGACACCCTTCCGAAAATTTCACAAATGTCTAATAGCTCTGTCATCGACCTCCCGGGGAAGTTAAGTAGAGAAGAATATCATCCGCATATAAAGAGATGCGGTCTTCCCACGTTGCAGTCCAATATAGCCCCCTGAGCACTCTCGTTCATCAAATCGAGGCCGCCAATGGCTTCAATGCCAGAGCAAAAAGCAAAGGAGATAACGGGCAGCCTTGGCGCGTGCCACCACCTACCTTAAAGTCTCTGGACATATGGCCGTTGGCCACCACATGGGCTAAAGGGCAGGAATACAATAGGCGCACCCAGGCACAGAACTTGGGGCCAAAGCCCAGATGTTTGAGAACTGCAAATAGATGTGCCCACTCCACCATGTCAAATGCCATTTGAGCATCTAGGGAAAGAATGACCGCCGGCTCTTGAAGACAGGGCATACGCGCCACCACAGCGTGGACTCTCCGTAGATTAAGGGCAGTATTTCTATTAGGCATAAACCCTGATTGATCAGGGTGGATGAGTGTCTCAAGGTGTGTGGTAAGACGGGCATCAATTATTTTAGCTAAAAATCTTTACTTTGGCATTAAGCAGAGATATCGGACGGTAAGACGAGCAGTCACCAGGGAGCTTTCCCGGTTTAGGCACTGCAACGATAGTGGCTCTACGTTGATCATGTGGCAGGTTTCCGTCCTCCAAGCTATGGAGGAACATTTTCAGGAGATATTGAGCAGTAGTATCAGACGTGCGTTTGTATAGTTCAATGGGGATACCATTGGGCCCCCCAGCTTTCCCGGACTGTAGAGAATGAATGGCCACTTTCACCTCATCAATTGTGAGGTCGGTCTCCAGAGACCGTGCTGCTTCCTCCGTAAGAGTCGGCATTTGAATATCTTTTATATAGGTATAAGCACCTTTGATTGCCATTGAGGAATTAGGGGTATAGACTTGTTCGAAATAATCAGCCAGGGTGCCCACTATATCTTCTAGGGTGGAGACAATGGTACCTGTCAGGGTACGAAGTTGGGCTATTGTCCTCTGCGCCCTATCCCTCCTGTCCAACCATGCTAGGAGCCTGCCTGTCTTGTCCGCATTCTCGTATACCGTTTGTCTCGTTTGTCTCGTAGCCAGGAGGCGCAGCTTAACCTGCTCCCTCTGGTATTCTGTGAGTGCACTTTGTTTAAGCCGCAAGTCCTGCGCTGTGTCAGGGGAGGGAATCTCGCTCTTGTCATTCCTGGAGTAGTGCCAGTTCAGCCTCTAAGATATCCACCTCTTCCCTTGCCTGTCGCTTGTAACCCGTTATGGAAGAGATAGCCTGGCCTTGAACCACCGTCTTAAATGCCTCCCACAAAATACTTGGGGATTGTACGGAGGTCTCGTTTTCGCGAAAGTAGTGCTTGGTAGAACTAACTATGTCTTTACGGATCTTAGGGATTTGCAAAAAACCGGGGAAGATGGGGAAAATACATTTCCTTGTCTTGACATGGAAGGTATATGTCAGGGACACGGGCGAGTGGTATGCCGCGTGGGCTTATCCCTACATCGGTGACATGGGGGAGACCCTCCAGAGTGAGGAGGAAGTAGACAATACGAGAGAGACTATTATGTACCCCTGATTGATATGTGAAGTGTAGGTCAGTGAAGTGTTGGTGCCTCCAGGCGTTTGTGAGGCCTAAAGCATTAATAAAACCAGCCAGGTAGGTACCACCCGCCCCCATGGGTCTAATAGGATAACGGTCCCTGGCCCCATCAACTACGGCGTTAAAGTCTCCCCCTAAAGGGAGCTCTCCCTCAGGCAGGTTTAACAGAAAGGCGCTGAGCGCCGGAAAGCTAATAGAGCGAAGGGCAGGTGGAATGAAAACAGACACTATATTGAACTTTTTCCCTTCCCACTGGCAAGAGATGGCTGCAAACCTCCCATGAGTATCAGACCAGGTGTGAGTTATGATCAAGGGGAATTGCTTACGGATTAGAATACCCACCCCTCTTGAGCCCGATGTAAACTCGGAGTGCACCAACATTTTAAACCCTCAACGGTCCATAACCTTACATGCCGAACCCACCAAGTGCGTTTCTTGTAACAATACCACTGCTGGCGCAGCTCGCTTCAAATATTGTAACACCAAGCCTCTCTTTATTTTATCCCCTAGACCGTGTACATTCCAGGTAAGTATCGTGAAGGGGGGCACTGGGGTCATAGTAGGGACATCAGTACCGTTTGTGGAACTAGTCGACTCCGCCTCCTCTGCCATACCAACACAGCTCCGCAAACCACAGCTTAAGCAGTGGTACCACTTTGCAGCAACATGTACAGTAGTTTTCAACTTACGCCCTAAATTTGGAATAAAAAAACCAGAAACAATACTCCAAAAAACCCTCTTCTCCCCTCCCCCCTCCCTGCCTCCCTGCTTGACGGTATGAGAACTACCTGCCACCCCAACAAAGCAGAGTGCTTAGTACCCATTCCCATTCCTAAACGGTGAGGGCGAGAGAAAGGCGCTCCCATCCTCCACTCAGCCCTTATGTCACATCAATGTTTATGACCCAGTAGTGTTGTCGAGTATCTGAAGTGTGTAAGAGACTGTAGTAACATAGTCCTGCAAATGTCAGTAAACCGCAATCAGGCCCAGCCACCCCACTTGGATAGTCCCCCCTCCCCACCCCACCTAAACAATGTCTCAGGATGTGCGCTTTATACTCAAACCCCATCTCACATTCATGATCAAACCGTTTTACCAGGTCAGGTGTAGGTCCCCTGGGCACAACCTGGGTTAGTCTGATTGCCAATGCGTAGGTCTTCTACTCACCATGTGTCCGCCGACTGTTCGTCCTCTCCTCGTTCACTCCTCGGTGCTACTTTGCTCGTCGTTCCGCTGCTCACGGCGCTCATCTCTGCCCTGTCTACCAACCTTTCTCCAGCCGTCCAGCCATTCCTGGGCCTCCTCAGGGGAGAGGAAAAACCACACCTTTCCGGCATCTTCGACTCGCAACTTGGCGGAAAATAGCAAAGAATATTTTATCTCCTGTTCACGGAGAGCCTTCTTCACTTCAAGGAACCCCCTGTGTTGTTTTGTGACCGCCGCTGTATAGTCTGGAAAGATTGTTATGTGTGCATTGTCAATGGCTATCGGCGGAGCCTTTCTGGCCGCTTGAAGTATGGCATCGCGATCGCTGAAATTAAAAAATTCGCACCAGGATTGGTCGCGTGGGCGCTCCGGGTTTCGGTCTGCCACCTGGGACCCGGTAGGCCCTTTCCAAAGAGAAAAAGTTTGATAGCCCCCGTGGTTGAAGATGAGTCATCACCAGGTTCTCCACAAAGAGGTCAAAGGCTGGCTCCCTCATTTTCTCCGGCACCCCAACCAAGCGAATGTTGTTCCGCCTCGAGCGCCCTTCCTGATCCTCAAGTCGGGCTTTTAGAAAGTGATTGTCTTCCTCCAGTTGGCGCACTTGTTTTTTAAGGGTTGCTGTATCAGTCACGAGGGTCTCAGTAGTAGTCTCGACTTCCGAGATCTTGGAGGACAGTTTGATGAAATCAGCGCAGATTATAGCCAGGTCAAATGCTAGTGTACCAATCCTGGTGTCCACCTTATTTAAGGTCACCATTATGTCCTGCAGAGTGACTTCTTGTACAGCTCCACCTGGTCCCCCCACTGTCGGGGAAACTCCATTGCTCTGTGTCGCGTCTTGCAATTTGGAGAAGGCCTATTTATCCAATCTCCCCTGAGTGGCCCCTCTGGAGTTTCTGCCACTCATGGTGGCTGCAGGATAGGAAAACGATACTCGTGTGGGGTCCCTGTGGGTTGCTTCCGTAGGGCAAAAAGTAATGATTTTCTTCGGCTATGGTAGTTCGAGGTGGCCCACTGAAGGTAGCAAGTTCAACACACGTGGCCGTGCCCCCACCCAGGCCCCAAATCATCGGAGTTCTAGGGGTATTGCTCCAGGTGGCAGTATCCAAACGTTATGCATCATGGAGGGGCGAAAAAGAGGGGAGAGGGGTTGGGGGGCGGCACACGTCCGGTCATAGCCTCCTCACAGACACCGTCAGTACCCCCCAGGGTCCGACTTCACTCCCCAGCGTGTCCCCGTCAACCAGGGGCTAGAGGGGGCAGGTAATCAGCAGTAATCAGCAGGGGGCTGGTGGGTGCGCAGTAACCTCAGACCAGGTTTCTGTTGCTGCCTACTGCAGATATGGTCACAATTGCTCTCAGGGACCCAGAGTGAGAAGCCGCGGGAGCGCCAAAGGCAAGGCTATTATGCTTCGCGAGAGGAGTATGAATCAATGTACCTTAGTTGTGGATTAGTTCTGTCTGTGCGCCACTACCATGGCAGAACCGCTGCCCCGAGACGATGTCCCCAAGTGTCACAATAGTAGTTGTTGGAGATGCAAAATGGTGGTGTGGGGGAGGGGGACCGCCAGGTCCCTGTCATCACTCTGTCCTTTCAAGTTTCACAGCATTCATACTCCCGCCAGCTCCCACGGCCTCCAAGGTGGGCAAGGGCTCGCCAGTACCAATGGAGATCCCCCCGCAGCGGCCGTCATGCAGTCCACAGGCTCCCCCGATCCAAAACGGTTGCCAGGTAATCACCCCCGCTCATGCCCAGGCCGCCAGCCCGACTCCCCAGGGCCGATCCGCAGGGGGCCCCTCTTCACCAGCGGCACTCACCACTGCTCGTGGGATGCCGGGGGGGGAATCAGAGCCTTCGCGCCCGCCTCCCAACCCCAGGCGGGGCACCCAGAATGAGTATCGTCCTCCCGGGGCACTGCCAACACTGTGGGTCCCGGTCTGTTCTCGTGTCCAGGCCCCAATCTTCCCGCAGTCACCACTCCAGCCAGGCAGGTTGCGGAGCTCCGCAATTGGTACCGGACTGTGCCGCACAGTTTCTGCTGCAATCCCTCTGCTTTGGGGGTCAAAGGAAATGCGGATTAATGAACGGATTGGCAGGGCTGTGTGTTGGTCGAATGGAGCCTATCCAGGCTGCGGCCATATTGCTCGGCTGCAGACCACGCCCCCAACCTTCACCTGTTTTGAATGAACAGGACAACAGATGGTCCTCTAATCAATGGCTCACCTTTACCTGAACCTTAATATGCAGAAGATGGGGTTTTAATTGTGCACAAGCTGAACGTTCTATGACACCTGGTACAGGGTTTTGTTGATTTTATTGCCATCTTAGATTTACCAACGAATTTTAACAAATCCTTTGTTATGGCGAGTGGCCCAAAGAAACATTACTCATACACTATTTCTGCAGGCAACAATCACAAGGAATTACAAGTTAGTACTTTTTCTGATTTGGCTATATCATTTGCAATCACAACCTTATGGGGCCACATGTTGTGCAAAGCAGGCAAAAACAAACAAAATCAATTTGCGCACTATTTTGTTTTAACATAACTGAAGGGTGGGGGTATGCTCCCCCTTTATTGCAAATATATAAAACACAATGTTTGCCTGGAGACCACGTAAGGCGCTGGCATCTGGAGATTTCAGAAATGCAACTCAGTTCAATTGGAAGAGAACAGATCTTGTAGAATGGCCCTTATGGCTCCTATTTCCTATGGCTGACATTATTGTGGCCTGCCATCTGGAAAAATGAAACAGCTTGTTTAACCAGGAACATCATTAAGGAAGGGGATTTAAATTCCATGGGTAGCTAGTGTAAGATCCATATTCTGCTCTGTCAATGTTGAATAGATTTTTGATGATTAACTTAACTACTTAAATATTAATTAAAAACTGTTACGGCAGGCATTTTACAATGAGGCAATTTCCAATAGACTGCATAAGAAAACTGTGAAGGAGAGCGTGTCAAATTACATATCACTCGCCCCCTCGGACAGCATGTCAATGTACTTAACTAGAGTGAGACAGAAGTGAGAATGAAGCCTTCTTTTTCAGTATTGGGCTTTTATAGCACAGTATCTGCTGTTTCCCGCTGGGTTTTAACATTAATTTGTATGTGATGGCAACTCAGGACAGTTAATGTTTCATTTTATGGTTTTTAGGGTTTTGTCTTACATATTCCAAACATTTTCTGGTCTCTTTGTAAAAAAAACAAGGAGGCACGCAAATATCTTCACCTGAATGATGAAACAATTTGTTTTTGGTGCCTTTTTGAGAGTTGCTGTAAGAGCATGTCACTCAATGAATACTGTATAGCTCAGATGCACGATTTTTCACTCTATGTACTTTGGTGGGCGCCTGCACTGTAACATTTTGTATACATTATACTTCTTATTAATGATGTATGTTTATGGTTTTTAATGCAATGAATTGGACGTTTTTTTATTTTTGCACTTTTATGGATGCAGCATGCATTTAAATAAAGTTATATTGTATTGAATATATCTGTTTCTATTTACAAAATGGTGACCGCATATTATGATATTAAGAACAATTGCATATTTACCATGGCAACATTTATTTTTTACCCTTTCTACTTACTTTTTCCAAACTTCTGAGTGCCTCCTAACTCTGCCTTAAGCTCTTACACCTGACTCAGTACATTCTCTTTACTGTGGAATATTTCTTTCCCACAGACTAAAATTGCAATATTGCCCAAAATTGTGATTCACACGATGATTACAACAATTATTGACTTTATTAGCAGATAACAATTCTCTGAAAATTCAAATGTGTTTCTCAGAAATCACACTTTAAAAGAAGCAGAAGTTTAACTGGAATAATATTTACAAAAGAGTTAATCTTTTCAACTTCACTTGAGTAATTTTTCAATCACTAATATCTCAAAAACGTTGCAGCAGTGAGAAAAACTACCCATGGGAGCTACATCTTTTTGACCTGTCCCTTTGACGTCCTATGATTTGGGCCTGTATTACTTATTCTGCATGAACTCAGATATTCCTGGACTAGGCTTAATTTTCTGATGGTCTGCTACATTTAAGCTGAATTATTTATCAGTGTAAGTGGGAGAACCTTTTAATGTCCTTATTTTACCTATGCCCTTTTTTTGATGGATTAGTTAAAAAATGGCTTTACAAACTAGAAGCTAAACCTCATGAACAGCTGCAAAAATCTATTCGACATCTCTTCAAATATGTCCCCATTGAAGTGTGCATGAAACGTGATACACCAAAAGTAAGCTAAGTATGCTGGGCCAGATTTACTAATCCTCTTCACCAGTAAAAAATAATGCAAGTATGCTCTTAACCCCTTGAGTGCTTCTGTCGGCTAACGGTCGCTGCGCGCACTAACTTCGTAGTGCTGCGCACATTGTTGGCCGACACGCCCTGCCAACTCCACTAAACCGCAGCACCGTGGCAAATTTCTGCCGCGGTTAAGCGGTTGATACTTACTATCCAGTGCAAAATAGGTTTTGTGCTAGATAAGTGCACTTTTCTCTTTGCAAAACCAGCTTTTTTCTAATTAATGCTGCATTGTGTCACAAAGTGACATTACAGGTATATTACTGGCACTGAAAATAGTAAATGCAAGTGGTCTTATGCAAAGTCAGATCTACTAAAATAGTTAGACTGGGCTTTTCACAAATTATTTATTTATTTATTGCATTTATAACGCGCAGCAGCTACCCACAAAGGGTTTCCCGGCGCGAATTGCCGAGTTTATGTAAATAGGGAGGAAGAGAAAATGTTGCTAGATGTTAAATAGCCAAGTTTTTAAGGTTTTACGGAAGCTCATATAGTTCGTCTCATTTCGTACTGTAAAAGGCAGGGAATTCCATTAAGAAGGCCCTAAGTATGAAAAGGATCTGCCACCCATACGTGAGAGTTTAATTTTGGGGATCACAAATTTTTTTGATGTGGAGGAACGGAGAGTGCGGGCAGGATGGTAAGAGGTGACAAGTGAATGAAGATATTTTGGGGCTTTGCCAGCATAGATTTTGTGCATGAAACAGAGTGTTTTAAATTTGATTCGGTTCTCAACTTTAAGCCAGTGGAGGTCTCGGAGGTAACGAGTAGTTGGAGTGGATCTAGGGATTTTGCAGATCAATCTCACAGCTGAATTTTTAATTACCTGTAGCTTACGGATGGTTGCTTTATTTGAGCCCAAATAGAGCACATTACAGTACTTGATCCTGGAACTAATCAAGGCATTGACTACTGTTTTCTTTGTGGATTCAGGCAGCATCCAGCAGATCTTTTTTAGCCATCTAAGGATGGTAAAGCCTGTAGCTGCAGTTTTTACGACTTGATTGTGCATATTGAGGGAATCATCAATGATGATGCCGAGGTTGCGTGCTTGTGAGACTGGGATAGGGCAAATGCCCATTTCCTGAGGCAAATGATGGGGTCCCCATAGGTGCTTATCTTTACCGAGAATGGTAACTTTGTTTTTTTCTCTGTTTAATTTAAGAAGGTTATCCTTCATCCAACCTGCTATGTTGATGAGGCCTTCTTTGAGTATGGAGGAGGTAGGATTGTCTCAGAGGAAAGAGAGAAAATCAACTGAGAATCATCTGCATAGGAATACATCAGACGGCCAGAATCTTCCATCACTTTGGCCAGAGGGCTCATGTACAAGTTGAATAGTAGTGGACTGAGTATAGAGCCCTGGGGAACTTCATGTTTAAAAACATGTGTATCTGAGCATGCTGTTGGGAAAAAACTTGGAAAGTACGATCAGTTAAAAAGGAGATGAGCCAGTTGAGTGTTCAGTCACGAATGCCTAAGGAACTCAGGGGCATATTACCAACGTTAAGCGATATTTATCGCTAACGATGCTTAGCAACGAATTTTTTACCGCTAAGCATCGTCAGAAATTATCGCAGATAAACCTTGCTATTATCAAGGTTTATCGCAAATGCGATAAAAAACGGCCGCAATGCATGAACATTGCTGAAAAGTCAGCGATATTCATGCATTACCGAGCTAATGCTCTTAGCCATGTTATCCACCTCCCATTGGATAACATGGCTAAGAACTGCTCAGGGCAGGTGTTAGTTTTTGGAGATATTCGCGCTTAGCGCGAATATCTCCAAAAGTTGGTAATAGGAGATAGCGATGTTAGCGACTGTTTCCAGTCGCTAACATCTTGGCACGCCCACTTTGCATGTCATTAGTGATAAATATCACTGACATGCAAAGTGGGGCCCAAGATGGTCGCTATCTCCTACTAGCGGTCGCTAACTGGTGTTAGCGACAGCTAGGTAATAGGGAGATAGTTTTATCTCCGCTTTCTTGGCTTTTAAAGCCAAAAATGCGGAGATAAACCCCCTTGATAATATGCCCCTCAGTGTTTTGATTAATACAGTAAGTGACACCGTATCAAATGCAGCACTCAAGTCCAGCAGTACAAGGCCCACAGTCTCACCCCTGTCCAGCTGGCCTCAAATGCTTTCGGTAACTCCTAGCAGGGTGGTTTCTGTTGAAAAATCAGTTCTAAAACCCGATTGGCCAGAGTGCAGCAGATTGTGTGCAGCAACAAATTCGGTAAGAGAATGCTGAACATGGTTTTCCAGGATTTTGCAAAACACCGGGAGTAAGAAGATGGCCGGAAGTTAGAAGGTTGATCAGGGTCAGTTCCAGCCTTTTTTAACAAGGGGTGAATCATTGCATGTTTCCAGTCAGCTGGAACCGTCTTTTCTTTTATGGAGGTATTCAGAAGGTCCATAATAATGTCCAGAGATAACGGGCCAAGCTTTTTGAGTATGTCACAGGGAATAGCGTCTTTAGGGGATCCAGATTTTATGACATTAAGTAGTTTGAGGAAAGTATCTGTGTTGATTTTGGGCCAACTAATCAGAGTGCCTCTGGAATGCTGAAGAACATGCATGTCAGAGTTATCAGTACAGGTGTGCATGATAGGGCATTGTGGAATTTCTACTGCCGAAGGGCCATTGCTTTGGGCGGCTGCAATACCTTGGTAGATCGTATCTACTTTGTGTACAAAATAGGTGGCCAGCAAATCGCATTGCTGTTTGTTTAGGTCTGGCGGCGTGGCTATGTTTTTGGATCCTGCTAGTTCTTTCACCATCTTAAATAAGGCTTTGGGTTGATTTAGAGCTTCCGAGATGGTGGAGCACACATGGTCGGCTCGTGCTTTATTACAAAGGGAGTGGTATTTGGCAAATTTACTTTTATAGATTATTTTAGTTTCCAATTAATAGTTTTTTCTCCATTTACGCTCAAAAGTTTTACATTCCGATTTTTCCTTTTTCAGTGACTCCGTGAATCAAGGGGCAGGGGGTCGGAGGCCCTTACGTTTAAGTTTTGTCAGAGGTAGGCAGGTGTCAATTGCCATCAGAAGCCAGTTCTGCACTGTTGTAGAAAAGGAATGAACTGATTGTTTAGTGCAAGGAAGATGGGAGTTAAGGAAGATGTTTCCAGATCTAACTTTTTCCAGTTCCTTACTCTTGTTAGTTTATCAACTGTAGCCTTAGATGCCTGTGTGACTATTTGAAGTGAGAACGTAATTAAGTAGTGGTCTGACCAGCAAATTGGCAGTGTGGGCAGAACACTGATTCCCTTGAGGTTTGAAAAAATAGGATTGAGTAAATGACCTGCTTTGTGTGAAGGTTCAGAGTTTAGTAGGTTTAAGTTTAAAGAGGCAAGGTCTGAAATGAACTCCGCGGTTATCGAGCAGGTTAGATTTTCTAAGTGTAAATTAACATCTCCTAAGAGGGTGAAGTTGGCAGCCTTCATTAAAAAAGGACTGAGAATATCCGGAAGGGCAGTAGCCCAAGTTGTAGCAGAACCATGTGGGCGGTAGACAAGTATGCCGGAAAACATAAAGTTGGGGGTGAGGGCAAGCTTCAATATTGCTGCTTCACAATTAGGACTAGGCAGGTGAGTAAAATCACAAGTATACTCTTTTTTAAATATAACAGCAATGCCGCCTCCTGTCTTGTTTGTACGGTCAATTCTTACTATTGCATAGTGGTCGGGTACTGCCACTGCGAAGTCCGGGCCTGAGCTCTCACGGAGCCATGTTTCTGTAAGAAAAAGGGCGTCTGGCTTCTCGTCAATTAGTAAGTTGAGGATCTCAAATTTGTGTTTAGGTAAGGACCTTCAATTTAGGTTGAGAAAAACAAATGTTCTGAATTGAGGCAGATTTTGATCGATCTTGACCTTTTCCCTGTTGACAGTTTGTTCACGGCCTGGTGTAACTCTGAAGCTGTAATTAGGGCAGGACGTAATTTCGTCCTCCAGATATAATTGACAGCATTTAGGTGAACCTAAGATTTGAGTGCCTTGAGTTGTTCCGAGTTGTGGTGCACAGACATAATATCGACTCCAAAATATCGTCTGGACAGAATATCGAGTTTTAAATATCGTTTGGAGAAAATATCGACTAGACAGAATATCGACAGCCAAAATATCGTTTTTAAGGTAAGTGAAGTAATATCGACTGTAAATAATATAGACAGTGAAAATATCCAAGTATATAATCTAGATAGTAAAAAATATAGTTTTTTAAATAATATTTAATTATTTATAGTGTGTTTATGTTATAATATGTGTGAAAAGTGTCAATTTATTTTATTATTTTTTTTAATTAATTATTTTTTTAATTATTGTGTAATTTAATTCTGTAGCGGGTTGTGGGTTTATAGGGGAATAGGGTGGGAAGTAATTTAATTATAATTAATTAAATATGTAAATTTATTAATTGGTAGTAATAATTAATTAATTGGTAATTAAATAATATATGTTAATTATTTAAAATTTAATTGGTAATTAATTTTATTTAATTGATTAATTGCTAATTATGTCAATTAAAATAATTTATTTTCTCTAGCGGGTTGTGGGTTTATAGGGGAATAGGGTGGGAAGTAATTTAATTATAATTAATTAAATATGTAAATTTATTAATTGGTAGTAATAATTAATTAATTGGTAATTAAATAATATATGTTAATTATTTAAAATTTAATTGGTAATTAATTTTATTTAATTGATTAATTGCTAATTATGTCAATTAAAATAATTTATTTTCTCTAGCGGGTTGTGGGTTTATAGGGGAATAGGGTGGGAAGTAATTTAATTATAATTAATTAAATATGTAAATTTATTAATTGGTAGTAATAATTAATTAATTGGTAATTAAATAATATATGTTAATTATTTAAAATTTAATTGGTAATTAATTTTATTTAATTGATTAATTGCTAATTATGTCAATTAAAATAATGTATTTTCTCTAGCGGGTTGTGGGTTTATAGGGGAATAGGGTGGGAAGTAATTTAATTATAATTAATTAAATATGTTAATTTAATAATTGGTAGTAATATTTAATTAATTGTTAATTAAAAAATGTTTGTTAATTAATTAAAATGTAATTGGTAATTAATTTTATTTAATTGATTAATTGCTAATTATGTTAAATGAAAGGGGTATTTTTAGGGTTCAGGGTCAGTTTTTAGTTTTTGGGTAAAGGGGTATTTTTAGGGTTCAGGGTCAGTTTTCAGTTTTTGGGTAAAGGGGTATTTTTAGGGTTCAGGGTCAGTTTTCAGTTTTTGGGTAAAGGGGTATTTTTAGGGTTCAGGGTCAGTTTTTAGTTTTTGGGTAAAGGGGTATTTTTAGGGTTCAGGGTCAGTTTTCAGTTTTTGGGTAAAGGGGTATTTTTAGGGTTCAGGGTCAGTTTTTAGTTTTTGGGTAAAGGGGTATTTTTAGGGTTCAGGGTCAGTTTTCAGTTTTTGGGTAAAGGGGTATTTTTAGGGTTCAGGGTCAGTTTTCAGTTTTTGGGTAAAGGGGTATTTTTAGGGTTCAGGGTCAGTTTTCAGTTTTTGGGTCAAGGGGTATTTTTAGGGTTCAGGGTCAGTTTTCAGTTTTTGGGTAAAGGGGTATTTTTAGGGTTCAGGGTCAGTTTTCAGTTTTTGGGTAAAGGGTTATTTTTAGGGTTCAGGGTCAGTTTTTAGTTTTTGGGTAAAGGGGTATTTTTAGGGTTCAGGGTCAGTTTTGGGTTTTTGGGGTACATATACAATATTGCCTATTATTTAATTAAATGTTGTTACTATATATATATGTTTTAAGAAATATGATTAAAAATATATATATTTTTTTACTTTCATTAAATATTTAAATATTAAAAGTTATTTTAAGTATTGTTAATTATATTTTAGTAATTAATTTTTTATATTAATGTAATTAAACATTGTTTTTAGTAAAGTCGATATTTTTTACAACGATATTTTTGTAAACGATATTTTGTAGTCGATATTTTTGTACTTACCTGTTTGTACATACAAACTCGATATTTTTGTAGTAGATATTTTCACCTCGATATTTTGGGTACTCGATATTGTGGTAGTCGATATTCTTTCAGTGATCCCCGAGTTGTATCTAATAGATGGCAGATTACTGCAATGGGGGATGGATGCACCCTGGATCCCTACATCTGCCTGGTACCTTGTAGAGATAGTATTTGAGAGCATACAGTTACTAGTCCTGGGCCTAGTCCAGGGACCAGGGTATCTGGTCCTGTGCCCGGTCAAGGCGCGGACGGGTGCTGACGGGCTTCCCTTTGGCGCGCCCGCTGCGCGGAGAATGGGGCATGGGCTTTCTAGCCTACCGTCAGCTGACTGCTGATGTCAGCGCTCCACTTCCCCCGCCTCTACCCGGAAATAGCCTAAGACCGCTGCTCCCTCCAGAACAATCGGACATACCCGTGGTGGACCGGGGAGCAAGCGGTAACAATGAAGCAGAGGTATGTGCAAAGAGCAAATTACAGTTACAACGACTTGCGCTGTAGGGCGCTGGACTTAGGAATAGTATGATTTACTATTTCAACTCAGGTCCACGTACAGTAGGGCAGGTGTTGAAATAGTAAATCACACTATTCCTTAGTCTAGAGCGCCCTCCAGTACAAGTTGTGGTCACAACTTGCGTTTAAAAGCAACAATGTAAATGTATTGCAGTGTTTTGACTGCGTTATTAAGGTCGTTTCAAAGGCCTTGCAGGAGTAGAAAAAGTTTTTCGCTACCAGGACATGTAAAACTTAAAATTACATGTCTAACTTTTTTAAATGCACTGCTTCCCACCCTCTGAGGCCCAACCTAGCGGTGATTTACTGGTATAAAGAAAGAAAGAAAAGGCATGGAAGCAGGTTTATTTTGTCAGATTGAAAATACACTTTACAACTTCACACACAGGCTGCAATGAAAGGCCTAGGACATGATTAAAGAGCTACTTAAATGGGTGTCGCAAGGAGGGCTGCAGGGCTACTAAATTTACAGGCCCTTGGTATATGTGGTACCACTTCACTAGGGTCTTACGAGGAATGTAAATATGCTAATTTGGTGTAAGCCTTTTTAACATGTTTAGATGAGAGAAGCACAAGCAATTTAGCACTGGTCAGCAGCAATAAAGTGCACAGAGTTCTAAGGCCAACAGACAAGAGATTAGCATAGAAGTGAAGATAAAGGCAGCATGTTTGAGGTTAAAGTAACACCTGTACTGGGTGTAATTTGCTTACTGCATGCAACACTAATTATAACACAGCCACAAAGCTATTGCTCATTCAAACTGCTATATGTTTAGAACATGTATCATTATTTGTGTTACCTCCAGAAGTAATGGGTCCACATTTGTCTTCCACTTGGAACCAAGCACCCCATTGTAGTGCTTGTGAGGAGTTGGCCTGATATGCAGTGCTCACTATTCTAGTGATCACTATGTATCATTCCAACAACCCTTATTGATGTTTGGTTGTAAGTCAACCTGATAGACCAGCTATCCTAGTAGCATGGACACGTGCAGTCTTTAGGCTAAACTCTAGAGGACGTGTTAAGCCAGCTGTTTTACCATCACATATACCCCTTGAACACCAAGTGAAAGGACACCACACAAGTTGTTATGAAAATAAACGTATATTTATTTATAACAAGACTACCCTGGCTCTTTATGAGACAGGGAGCTAAGCACACAACAAAACTCTTAAAGAAATACTTAAAGTCGCACAATTTACACAAATGCCCGAGGGGCACGAAAAACCATATACTATACAAGTGGAATGCGAAATTACTAGCAGGTAAGTACTACTCTCATAGACTGTAGAAACGCTAGGCCTACAATGCTGAACCCTTAGATTAGAAGCAGGAGGCCCAGGGACGTCGTGTGCAAAGTGGGAACTCTCACGCGTAAGGCGGGACAAAGTCTATGGGTCCTAGTAAAAGCAAAGTTAGTGTTCTCGGGCGAACCCGACTAGGTAGGTCAAAAACGAAAGTGGTTCTAGACACTTAGAGAGTTGGTCAACGCTGGAGCACCGGGGTACTCGATTTACCTAGCCCAGGGGCTGCGGCTGCATAGGGTTCAAATGTCGTCTGGTTTCTTCGTTGATGAACCAGGAGCCTGAAGAAAGAAGTTGCTGGCAGGCGACCAGTGAAGAAGTTCGTGGTGATCCAAGCCTGGATTGGGGAAGAAGAAGACCTGTAAGCAGAGGGGACCAAGTTCTGAATCACTAGCCAGTGATTAAGGGGGCACCAGAGTGGCACCGGACGAAGTCACCTCGACCAGGTGAGTGGGCGCTGCTGGGCTCTGCAGTCTCTCGGACCAGGAGGCGTTGTCGGCGACCAGGATAGAGGTGTGAGCTGTCCCACGAAGGTATCTGCTGTCGACGTCGCTGGACCCAGGATTGGGGCAACAAGTCTTGGCAAATGCGAGCCCACGCGGTGGACTTAAAATGGCGTCTGGAGTGGACCAGGAGGGTCCGGGGTGCTCCTCTGTTGGAGGGGAGCAAGGGCCAGTCTGGAGCAACCAGACCAGCGGTGTTTGTCATCGAAGTTCATCGTCAGAGGGCCACTAGCCAACGGGCAAGTGACCTGGACAACGCGGTGAGCAGCAAAGAGCAGAAGGGCCCCACGCAGATCTCATGGATGCAAGGGGGCTGAACTTCGGTGCTGGAGCTGCTCAGGGTCGGGGCTTCTCTTACCCGAAACACTCAGTCGAGGGTCACTTGGTGGTCGTGCTGGGCAAGCGTCGTGCAGTCTTGAAGATGGCCGGTCCCTCGAGGTCTCGTCACACCCACGAATCTCAGCTGGGCTGATGATGTAGGTTGAGGTCAGAGGTGCCAGGGAAGCCGGTTCTCGTCGAGCTGGGCAGTCTTGATCCGGAGGAGAGACTTACAGCAGACCGCGATGCTTGGATGGTGCCTGCTGCTGCAGGGTGACTACTCCTTAGTCACAAGGGAGAAATCTTAGGAAGAAGTCTTGAGTTCCTTTCGTGGAAAGTAGTTTCAGGATTCAAAGATGATCTAATCTGGAAGGGGGCCTGCTCCTACCTTTATCCTGCAAAAGTTGGCTGGCACGCGACTAAGTCCTGCCCTATGGGTGGGACTAGGAGGGGGTGGTTACACCCCTCTCCTTTGGCGGGCTTTTCCCCAGCTCAGGGGCTGGTGTGCCCCTGGAACTGGTTCAAGCCGGCCTATGCATAGTGAGCACCGGGGGGCCACTTGCAGTCACCTTCCTCTAAAGCCCTGCCTACCTAGGATACACAAAATCCTGTCTGGACGGTGCTGGCACCGCCCCTGACAGGAAACCCTTTGTCCTTGCCTCCCGCGCTGGGAGGACTCCCAGCAGCAGGAGGGCAGACTTGTGTCTCGGTGGCAGCATCCATCTTGTGGAGCTGAGGCTATGTCTGACTTTAACCGGGGTTACAGGTTACCAACATGTCTTCTCCCTCTAGAGGGGTGGAATGCTACCCCCGTCGCCAGAACTGGCGAGGGGGTAGTATTCCAAAGCGTATGACACCTTACACGACATGTTTAGATAATGTCAGTCCAAAGTTACCATAACCGTGAGGATTATAAGGCACTTAAGAGTATATGGTCTGACGCTATCATGGAAACGGCTAAGGGATAGATCCCGAAAGCCGCAGACAGGCTCAGCTCATGCCAGAGCACTATCTCACACGATTCCAAGCACTCTGCCTTCAGGATTGTTAAGGCCTGCCATAGGAGTGACTGATAGGAGATTTGTGTGCCCATTTAGGTTTATATATAGGAATACTATATCTAAAGCAAAGGGTGATTACACCACCTTGCTCCCAGCTGTCAAGCAGCCAGTTGTGTCTGTTTAGTTAGTCAGCCCAGGGGTGGCATAATACATGCTGCAGCCCCTAGGAGACCCTGGGTGCACCTCAGCCCTGGGTACAGGGACTCAGAGAAGGCCCAGTGCCAATTCAGTACCTGGGTACAATTTGGAATAGAGATAACAGCTAGGCTGTGGGTCTGATTAGCAGGCCCACCGCCAGGGAAAGTCGTAAACCAGTGAAGCAAAAAGCAAAAATCTGGGTGATCATAGGATTGCAGACCCTACTCTCCTACATGACCCCCCCCCCCCCAAAACTTTGGGACAATAAGCTAACCTTGACCAGGTGAGTCTGCTTGCTCTAAGTGGAAATACCTGGAGAGCCCATCAGCATTGCCATGATCAGTACCAGGTCTATGCTCCACTGTAAAATCCATCCCCTGTAGGGAAATGGACCACCTAAGTAGTTTGGGGTTTTCACCCTTCATCTGATTTAGCCACAAGAGGGGCTTATGGTCGGTCTGAACTTTGAAGTGAGTGCCAAACAAGTAGGACCTCAACTTCTTCAGGGCCCAAACCACAGCAAAGGCCTCCCTCTCAACAGCTGACCAATTTTTCTCTCTGGGGGTCAGCCTTCTGCTAATAAAAGCAATGGGCTGGTCGTTACCATCAAAATTCAGCTGAGATAGAACAGCTCCCACACCCAACTCAGAAGCATCTGTTTGGACAATGAATGTTTTGGAGTAATCTGGACTCTTTAGGATAGGTGCTGTGCACATGGCCTGCTTTAGGTCATTGAATGCTTTCTGACAGCTTGTTGTCCACTGAACTTTCTTTGGCATCTTCTTACTTGTCAGGTCATTAAGTGGTGTCACAATGGACCCATGATTCTTGACAAATTTTCTATAGTAACCAGTCAGGCCCAAGAAAGCTCGAACCTGAGTCTGGGTGGTTGGAGGAGCCCAGTCCTGGATGGCCTGTATCTTGCTCTCCAATGGCTGAACCTGGCCTCCACCTACAAGGTGGCCCAGGTATACAACCTGTGTCTGCCCTATCTGGCACTTGGTGGCCTTGATAGTGAGACCTGCCTTTTGCAGTGCCTCTAACACTTTCTTCAGGTGGACCAGGTGATCCTCCCAGGTGGAGCTAAAGACAGCTATATCATCAAGATAAGCTGCACAGAAGTCATCCAACCCAGTGAGAACTTGAATCACCAGCCTTTGGAAGGTGGCAGGTGCATTTTTCAAACCAAAGGGCATTACCAAAAACTGATAATGCCCACCAGTAGAAAATGCTGTCTTGGGCTTGGCCTCCTCAGCTAACCTGATTTGCCAATACCCAGCTGTCAGGTCAAATGTGCTTAAGTAGTTGGCAGAAGCCAATCTATCTATAAGTTCATCTGCCCTTGGTATTGGGTGGGCATCAGTCTTAGTGACTGCATTGAGACCTCTGTAGTCTACGCAAAACCTCATCTCTTTCTTACCACCCTGGGTGTGAGGCTTTGGCACTAGAACTACTGGGCTAGCCCAAGGGCTATCTGAGGGCTCAATGACTCCCAGCTCCAACATTTTCTGCACCTCTGTCATGATGCAGTCTCTGACATGATCAGGCTGTCTGTAGATTTTACTCTTGACAGGCAGACTGTCTCCAGTGTCAACTTCATGGGTACACCAATCAGTTTGGCTGGGTGTCAGAGAGAACATATGTCTGAAGGATTGCAGAACTTGTCTACAATCCTGTTGCTGATCTTCAGAGAGGCTGCCACAAAAGACAACACCATCTACTGATCCATCATCAGGATTCTGAGTGAGCAGGTCTGGGAGAGGGTCACTCTCTTCCTCCTGTCCCTCATCTGTGGCCATGAGCAAACCCATGTCCTTCCTGTTGACATATGCCTTGAGCCTGTTTACATGGAGCACCCTGAGGGGGCTCCTGGGAGTTCCAAGGTCCACCAGGTAGGTGACCTCTCCCTTTTGCTCAATGATTGTGTGGGGCCCAGACCATTTGTCTTTGAGTGCTGCTGGGGCCACTGGCTCCAGCACCCACACCTTCTGTCCAGGCTTGTACACAGTCAGGACAGCCTTTTGGTCATGCCAAGCTTTTTGGAGTTCTTGGCTGGCCTCAAGGTTTTTAGATGCCTTTTCCATATACTCAGCCATCCTGGAGCGGAGACCAAGTACATAGTCCACAATGTTTGTTCCAGGCTTTTTGAGAGGTCTCTCCCATCCTTCCTTTACCAAACAAAGGGGTCCTCTTACAGGATGCCCAAACAGAAGTTCAAAAGGGCTGTAGCCAACCCCCTTCTGTGGGACCTCTCTGTAAGCAAACAAGAGGCAGGGTATCAGGACATCCCATCTCCTCCTAAGAGGTTCAGGTAGCCCATGAATCATCCCTTTGAGGGTCCTGTTGAATCTTTCAACAAGCCCATTGCACTATGGGTGATAGGGTGTAGTGAACGTGTAGTTGACACCACATTCCTTCCACATTGCAGTCAGATATCCTGACATGAAGTTTGCACCTCTGTCAGAGACAACCTCCTTAGGGAAGCCCACTCTGGAGAACACTCCAATTAGGGCTCTTGCGACAACAGGTGCTGTAGTGGTCCTAAGGGGTATAGCTTCAGGATACCTGGTGGCATGATCCACCACCACCAGTATAAACTTGTGCCCTGATGCTGTCTGGGGTTCCATTGGGCCAACAATGTCAATCCCCACTCTTTCAAAGGGTACCCCCACCACAGGTAGTGGTATGAGGGGGGCCTTTGTTGTGCCACCTGATTTGCCACTGGCTTGGCAAGTGACACAGGAGCGACAAAACTCCTTGGTATCTTCACTCATGTGAGGCCAGTGAAAGTGTGTGACAAGCCTGTCCCACGTCTTGTTCTAGCCTAAGTGACCTGCAAGGGGAATTTCATGGGCCAAGGTAAGAAGGAAACCTCTCTGAGACAAGGGGATGACCAGCCTCCTGGTCGTGCCAGGCTTGGGGTCTCTTGACTCAGAGTAGCGGAGTCCATCATCCCAGTATACCTTGTGGGTACCTGTGGCATTCCCAGCAGCCTCAGCAGCAGCCTGCTGTCTGAGGGGTTCAAGTGAGGGGCAGTCCAACTGTGCCTTTCCCAGGCCTTCCCTGGAGGGTCCCCCTGAGCCCAGAAACTCAACCTGATCAGGTTCAAGCTCTTTAGGCTCAGTTTCCCTCAGTTCCTGGAGATCAGCCTCCTCAGAGACTTGATCCACAACCTGGGGCAAGGGGGAAGGCAATGCCTTAACCCTACTGCTCCTCTTCTTGGGAGGTGTCTGGTCCATTGTTCCAGGATCCAGCACCTGTTCAGTGGGGCATTTCTTTGCCTGTGACCTAGTCACAGCAAGCACATGTGCTGGCAAGCCTAACATTTCCATGTGAGTCCTCTGCTCCACTTCTGACCATAGGGATGTTTCCAAATCATTGCCCAACAGACATTCTACTGGGAGGTCTGAACTAACCACAACCTTCTTTGGGCCACTTACCCCTCCCCAGGAGAAATCAACAACTGCCATACTATGATTGGTAGTGACGTTGCTGGCATTGGTCACCAGGCAGTCTGCACCTGGCATGATCTGTCCAGGGAACACAAAGTTAGGTGTCACCATTGTGACACTGGCACAAGTGTCCCTGTAGGCCTGAGCCATTTTTCTATTAATTAAAGGTTTCTGCCTGTATTTGCCCAAAGTATTGGGACTTGCATCAGGGGATATATCTACATCCCCTGTACAGACAAGGACAGCCTGAGTGAGTGTGCCAACTAAGTTGTCAGACCCCTCAGTTCCCAAGGTTAACCCAACCCTCCTACTGAAACATCTCAAAATCTTTGTAATGTACTGGCCGATTTCTTTTCCGAAAAGGTCACATCTATATTCAAAGATTTTAACCCACATGTGAAAATTTCTGATTCTTCCGACTCTCAGATAAATGAGAATCCGATAGTTCTAACTGAATTTACCAGGACAAATCCACAAGACATTCACAAATTAATTCAGTCAATTAAATCTGGCTCTCCTCTTGATCCTTGTCACCCATCCATACTCAATAATATTCCAAATATCATTACTATACCATTGACACACATCTGCAACATTATGTTTTCAACAGGTTCTTACCCTACCATCTGGAAAAATACCATTATCAGGCCGCTTCTTAAGAAACCTTCCCTGGACCCCTCACTACCTTCCAGCTACCGTCCTATTGCCTCTCTGCCGTTTCCAGCTAAGATCTTTGAATCGGTCATGAATAAACAACTGTCTGACTACATTCAAACTAACGACTTGTTAGACGACACCCAGTTCGGCTTCCGACAAGGTCACGGAACAGAGACTGCCCTAATCAAGGCGGCAGATGAAATAAGGGCCACAATGGACAAGGGTGGACAGGCTGTCCTAAATTTTGTTGGATCTGTTGGCGGCTTTCGACACGGTCGATCACTCTACACTGATCGGCCGTGTCGAAGCCATCGGTATTAAACACAGGGCCAGGGACCTTATTACATCCTTCTTGGCTGACCGCAAGCAGGCAGTTAAGTTGGGTACTTTCACTTCACCTACTTTCAGCCTTCCTTGTGGAGTCCCTCAGGGTTCCTCGCTAAGTCTGACTCTTTTTAATATCTATGTTTCGGACTTAGCGAGGGTAATAAAAGAGTACAACATCAACTTAACAACATACGCCGACGATACCCAGTTGGTACTTTCCATACACAAAAACGGACCTACTGTTGCAGCAAACTTCAAGAATGGTATGAGGGCCATTAGTAGTTGGATGGCCTCCAACTGCTTAAAACTTAATTCATCTAAGACGGAGGTCATGCTCTTTGGAAATATTCAACCTCTGTGGTCCCCCTTATGGTGGCCTGAGGAACTGGGAACTCCACCTCAACCTGTCAGTAAAGTCAGAAATCTGGGAGTGATATTTGATGACAAGCTCCTTTTCCTTCACCACGTGAACGCTGTAGTTTCATCATCCTTTAACATCCTAAGGAAAATAAAGAAACTTCTACCGTATCTTCCCATAGCTACAGGAAAAACACTTATATCCACACTGGTGTTTTCACGTACTGACTACTGCAACGCCCTCTTCCTCAACGCACAAAAAAAGGTTATTTCCAAACTGCAATTGATACAAAATGCCTCCGCCAGAGTTCTATTGGGCATTCCCAAATATAGCTCTGTTTCTGGATATCTGGATCAATTGCATTGGCTTCCAGTCAGAAGTCGCACGAAGTTCAAGGCCCTCTGTATCGTCTATAAGGCAACAAACAATATGGGACCCAAATTCCTGAGAAGTTCTTTTAAGCCTTTGGCAACCCCCAGAACGCTGCATTCTAATACGGCTCATATGCTTCAGATTCCCAGAACAAGGAAAGTTAACTGGGGAGACAGATGTTTTGCCATAGCAGCGGCAAAACTATGGAACTCCCTTCCTCTCAATATAAAAATCAGTCCATCTTTGATTGTCTTCAGAAAACAATTAAAGACTTGGCTGTTCTCTCAACGACAAGATTCATAGATCATTCCAACCGATGTCTTAAAGTTCTAACTACTGGTTTTCTGCTTTTAGCCTCTAGCGCCGAGACACCCAAGGGTAATTGTAGCGCTTTAAAAATTGCAAAAATAAATAAATAAACTAATCCCTTGGGAGGTGCACTACCACTACTGACTGTACTAGGGGGTGCAGTTGCCTTAGGGGCTGTAGTGGTAGGAGTTTGCCCTCCTCTTTTGATGCACTCACTAAACCAGTGAGACTTACTTTTACAGTATTGGCACCACCTTTTTGACTGGCCTTCTGGAGTCTTCTTTTTCTGCTGTGAAGCCTGACCCCCACCCTCTTTGGTTTGTTGGGGACCTGTTGAAGACTTCTGGTCATTTTGTTCACTCTTGTTACTACCCTTTTGGTCTGCTTTCTTCTGACCACCCTGGTTCTGAGTCTGGTTTCGCTTGATCCTTGTTCTGACCCATTTGTCTGCCTTCTTTCCCAATTCTTGGGTATAGGTCAGATCTGAATCAACAAGGTGCTGGTGCAACAACTGGTTCTGACAGTTATTTAAAATCTGTTCTCTCATCATAAGATTATACAACCCTGTGTAATCAGTAACCTTGCTACCCAGCAACCAGCCTTCCAAAGCCTTAGTGGCACAATCCACAAAGTCAGACCAGTCCTGAGACTGAGTTTTCTGGGTGTCTCTGAACAGCAACCTGTACTGCTCAGTGGTTAAGCCAAACCCATCAACCCGTGTATTTTTCAGGACCTGGTAATTGTTAGCATCCTCAACTCTAGTAGTGAGGAGCTTATCTCTACCTTTGCCTTCAAAGGAGAGCCACAGTATAGCTGCCCACTGACTCTGGGGGATGCACTGGACAGTGCAGGCCCTCTCCAAAGCAGCCATCCATTTGTGGATGTCATCCCCTTGTTTAAAGGGGGGCACTATCTTAGTCAGGTGTTTAGTATCTAAACTCCTTCCCTTATCTCTAGGGAGATTGCTGCCACCAGTGGGAACTATCCCACTCATCTGCTGCTCTCTAGCAAAGGCAAGCTTCTCTTTGGCCAGGGCAAGTTCTTCCCTTTCAATCCTCAGATTAGCCTGTCTCATCCTTGCTTCATGCTCTATTCTCTGAGGGGAAGTAAATCTCCTCTGGGGAGAAATCCTCCTCCTCTGAGAAGAGGCATTAGAGTGCAGAGATCTATTGGAGTCCCTAGAAGGAGATCTATCTCTTCTAACTCCAAGGTTAGGCCTAATTAGGGTCAGTACTGGGGGTCCCCCAGATCCTTGCCCAAGTAGGTATAAGTTGGCCCTAGTGAGTCTGCTGACTAACTCAGGACCCCTGTCTGTCTCATCCCCAGAGGTTTCCTCTTCTTCCTCCTCCTCAACTGCATTTTCAGTGTCAAGGAGGTCTGGATCACCAAGGGTACCCTCTAGGGCTGGCATATTCCTATCTACATGAGAGGCTTTCCTAGCATCATATGTCTCTAAGAGACCTATCAGAAAGGGAATGGTGGGGTTAGACCCCTGTTTCAGTTTCCTGGAGGTACACACCTGTCTCATCTCCGGGAAACTGAGGGCTGCATATCTTGATTTGACCTGTGGAGGGTCAATAACCACTAGGGGAGTCTCAGTAGACTCTCCATGGGTAGACATGCTTTTGTAGTGAGGTGTAAGTGGTGCACTTACCTACACTATTTGTTTACCTACTGATCCCTTTCTAGAGTTGTAGTTTAGGGTGTGCTAGGCCCTAGGAGCTACAACAGCTGGTTCAGTAGAACTCAGAGTATTCTAAGCTAAGTTATATGTACCTTAGTACTTATGTGATCTTTCAAATGATATTCTTAGGATACGTGTGGTAAAACAACAGCAAGCTCAAATCCCAACCGCTGCTCACCAATGTGAGAAGTTGGCCTGATATGCAGTGCTCACTATTCTAGTGATCACTATGTATCATTCCAACAACCCTTATTGATGTTTGGTTGTAAGTCAACCTGATAGACCAGCAATCCTAGTAGCATGGACACGTGCAGTCTTTAGGCTAAACTCTAGAGGGCGTGTTAAGCCAGCTGTTTTACCATCACATATACCCCTTGAACACCAAGTGAAAGGACACCACACAAGTTGTTATGAAAATAAACGTATATTTATTTATAACAAGACTACCCTGGCTCTTTATGAGACAGGGAGCTAAGCACACAACAAAACTCTTAAAGAAATACTTAAAGTCGCACAATTTACACAAATGCCCGAGGGGCACGAAAAACCATATACTATACAAGTGGAATGCGAAATTACTAGCAGGTAAGTACTACTCTCATAGACTGTAGAAACGCTAGGCCTACAATGCTGAACCCTTAGATTAGAAGCAGGAGGCCCAGGGACGTCGTGTGCAGAGTGGGAACTCTCACGCGTAAGGCGGGACAAAGTCTATGGATCCTAGTAAAAGCAAAGTTAGTGTTCTTGGGGGAACCCGACTAGGTAGGTCAAAAACGAAAGTGGTTCTAGACACATTCAGCCTGATTCATGTACGGGCCGTTTTGCATGGCCCTAATAGCGAATCATAGCGACTCGCTATTGAGGACACGCAAAACGGCATTCATGTAGGAATTGCTAAATAAATAGCGATTCCTACATGTTCTCAATTTGCGAGTAGAAATTTGCTACTCGCAAAAAAAGGAATAACTCCCCATTCATTCCTATGGGCCAAAAGGCCCATAGGAATGAATGGGGAGTATCCCTCATTTGCGAGTAGCAATTTGCTACTCGCAAATCAGATAGCGATTTTAAGGGTGCCAGGGGTGTCCAAAGGACACCCTGTAGCACCCCTAAAATGCACATTTGAACAGGTGTTGCGCACACACATGTCCAAAGGACATGTGTGTGTGCAACATGCAACTTAGAAAAATGCTTTTAAAAGCATTTTCTGAGTTTTTGCTATTTACCGAGAGGTCTGACCTCTCGGTAAATAGCGGCCCAAAAGTGTAAAATCACAATTTTTTTTTGTGTCATGAATAGCATTTGAGGAATCTCTATTAGAGATTCCTTAAATGCCATTCCTAGCAAATATGCGAATTCTTAAATAGCGATTTTTGCATTTGGGATTGTGAATACCAAATGCAAAAATCGCACTCGCAAAGGGCCAGATTCTCAGAATCTGGCCCTTTTGCGAGCGCTATTAGCTACATGAATCAGGCTGTTAGAGAGTTGGTCTACGCTGGAGCACCGGGGTACTCGATTTACCTAGCCCAGGGGCTGCGGCTGCATAGGGTTCAAATGTCGTCGGGTTTCTTCGTTGATGAACCAGGAGCCTGAAGAAAGAAGTTGCTGGCAGGCGACCAGTGAAGAAGTTCGTGGTGATCCAAGCCTGGATCGGGGAAGAAGAAGACCTGTAAGCAGAGGGGACCAAGTTCTGAATCACTAGCCAGTGATTAAGTGGGCACCAGAGTGGCACCGGACGAAGTCACCTCGACCAGGTGAGTGGGCGCTGCTGGGCTCTGCAGTCTCTCGGACCAGGAGGCGTTGTCGGCGACCAGGATGGAGGTGCGAGCTGTCCCATGAAGGTATCTGCTGTCGACGTCGCTGGACCCAGGATTGGGGCAACAAGTCTTGGCAAATGCAAGCCCACGCGGTGGACTTAAAATGGCGTCTGGAGTGTACCAGGAGGGTCCGGGGTGCTCCTCTGTTGGAGGGGAGCAAGGGCCAGTCTGGAGCAACCAGACCAGCGGTGTTTGTCGTCGAAGTTCGTCGTCAGAGGGCCACTAGCCAACGGGCAAGTGACCTGGACAACGCGGTGAGCAGCAAAGAGCAGAAGGGCCCCACGCAGATCTCGTGGATGCAAGGGGGCTGAAACACTCAGTCGAGGGTCACTCGGTGGTCGTGCTGGGCAAGCGTCGTGCAGTCTTGAAGATGGCCGGTCCCTCGAGGTCTCGTCACACCCACGAATCTCAGCTGGGCTGATGATGTAGGTTGAGGTCAGAGGTGCCAGGGAAGCCGGTTCTCGTCGAGCTGGGCAGTCTTGATCCGGAGGAGAGACTTACAGCAGACCGCGATGCTCGGATGTTGCCTGCTGCTGCAGGGTGACTACTCCTTAGTCACAAGGGAGAAATCTTAGGAAGAAGCCTTGAGTTCCTTTCGTGGAAAGTAGTTTCAGGATTCAAAGATGATCTAATCTGGAAGGGGGCCTGCTCCTACCTTTATCCTGCAAAAGGGGGCTGGCACGCGACTAAGTCCTGCCCTATGGGTGGGACTAGGAGGGGGTGGTTACACCCCTCTCCTTTGGCGGGCTTTTCCCCAGCTCAGGGGCTGGTGTGCCCCTGGAACTGGTTCAAGCCGGCCTATGCATAGTGAGCACCGGGGGGCCACTTGCAGTCACCTTCCTCTAAAGCCCTGCCTACCTAGGATACACAAAATCCTGTCTGGGACGGTGCTGGCACCGCCCCTGACAGGAAACCCTTTGTCCTTGCCTCCCGCGCTGGGAGGACTCCCAGCAGCAGGAGGGCAGACTTGTGTCTCGGTGGCAGCATCCATCTTGTGGAGCTGAGGCTATGTCTGACTTTAACCGGGGTTACAGGTTACCAACATGTCTTCTCCTTCTAGAGGGGTGGAATGCTACCCCCGTTGCCAGAACTGGCGAGGGGGTAGTATTCCAAAGCGTATGACACCTTACACTACATGTTTAGATAATGTCAGTCCAAAGTTACCATAACCGCGAGGATTATAAGGCACTTAAGAGTATATGGTCTGACGCTATCATGGAAACGGCTAAGGGATAGATCCCGAAAGTCGCAGACAGGCTCAGCTCATGCCAGAGCACTATCTCACACGATTCCAAGCACTCTGCCTTCAGGATTGTTAAGGCCTGCCATAGGAGTGACTGATAGGAGATCTGTGTGCCCATTTAGGTTTAGATATAGGTATACTATGTCTAAAGCAAAGGGTGATTACACCACCTTGCTCCCAGCTGTCAAGCATCCAGTTGTGTCTTTTTAGTTAGTCAGCCCAGGGGTGGCATAATACATGCTGCAGCCCCTGGGAGACCTCTGGGTGCACCTCAGCCCTGGGTACAGGGACTCAGAGAGGGCCCAGTGCCAATTCAGTACCTGGGTACAATTTGGAATAGAAAGAACAGCCTGATTAGCAGGCCCACAGCCAGGGAAAGTCGTAAACCAGTGAAGCAAAAAGCAAAAATCTGGGTGATCATAGGATTGCAGACCCTACTCTCCTACAGTGCTTGACTCTCATAGGATAGCAGGCAGAGCAGACCAAGCTCTACTCAAGGAATATGGTACAGGCTAGTACTTCAAAGATACACAACAATACCAATCAAACAATCAATGTCCTCTCTGTGTGTTTTCTTTTGAAAAACAAAAAAGTTAATTCATTACACACATTACTCAATATTATGTAGATATTTCAAATACACAAGGTGATGGAACTACTTCTTGTTGACATTGCTGAATTATTCTTACCCCTCCCAAAGGGGGGTCTAGTACCACAACTCTCACGTTTAAACAGTATCTTGTCCCTATATGTAAGGAAAGAACATAACTAGGGGTAGGAGCACTTAATACAGGCACCAAAGTTAGTGGCTGCCAACATCATTATATAAGTAAGCATTTCATCATAGGAATAAAAGCAAATTCCGCATACAAGAATGACTGAGAGTACTTAATATTGGCAATAATGCATAATACATATCTACTTTGCTCACAAGGTGCTGTCAGTCTCATTATTTTAATAAAGAATTAGAAAGAGAAAAAGCATGACTGGAAGATCTGTGTACTCATCATAACTGTTAGCATGAATAAGCATTTCAAAAGTCACCTTTATATCAAAATAGAGCATGTGTAATTTCAACCGTTCACTTCTAGAGAGTCCCTTCCAACTAAGTATGGGCGAAATCGCTTTCCGCGAAATCGTGCGAAAGCGAATTCGCGATCCGCATAATTCTCGCAAAATTGCAAGTTTTTGTTTTTTCGCGTGTTTGCAGGCATTTTTGCGTGTTTGCGGGGCTTTTGTGTGTTCGTGGGCCGCTTGCATGGCGAAGTTACCCATGCGGTTGTGTATGAGCACAGCACCCTCTGGTTCATCACTTCCACCCTCTGGTTCATCACTGCCACCCTCTGGTTCATCACTGCCACCCTCTGGTTCATCACTGCCACCCTCTGGTTCATCACTGCCACCCTCTGGTTCATCACAGCCACCCTCTGGTTCCCCACTGCCACCCTCTGGTTCACCAATGCCACCCTCTGGTTCATCACTGCCACCCTCTGGTTCACCCCTGCCACCTTCAGGTTCAGCACTCACTACTGCCACCCTCTGGTTCATCACAGCACCCTCTGGTTCACCCCTGCTGCCACCCTCTGGTTCAGCTCTCACCACTGCCACCTTCTGGTTCATCACAGCACCCTCTGGTTCACCACTGTCACGCTCTGGTTAACCACTGCCACCCTCTGGTTTACGACTGACACCCTCTGGTTCATCACAGCACCTCTGGTTCAATCAATCAATCAATCATAACATTTGTATAGCGCGCTACTCACCCGGAAGGGTCTCAAGGCGCTTGGGGGAAGGGGGGCGCTACTGCTCGAACAGCCAGGTCTTGAGTTGTTTCCTGAAGGCGAGGTGGTCCTGGGTCAGCCGAAGGTGGATGGGGAGGGAGTTCCATGTCTTGGCTGCCAGGTAGGAGAAGGATCTGCCTCCGGCGGTGGCTCTTCGGATGCGAGGGCGAGGCTAGCGGATCGTAGCTGGCGGGTGGGCGTGTGGAAGGTCAGGCGGTCGTTGAGGTACTTGGGGCCCAGGTTGTGGAGAGACTTGTGTGTGTGGGTGAGGAGCCTGAACGTGATCCTCTTGTTGACGGCGGGCCAGTGCAGATTCCTCAGGTGGCCGGAGATGTGGCTGCGTCGAGGGATGTCTAGGATGAGTCGGGCGGAGGCGTTCTGGATGCGTTGTAGTCTTTTCTGTAGCTTGGCTGTGGTTCCGGCGTAGAGGGTGTTTCCGTAGTCCAGCCGGCTGGTGACGAGGACCTGGGTGACCGTCTTCCTGGTTTCGATCGGGATCCATCGGAAGATCTTGCGGAGCATGCGGAGGGTGTGAAAGCATGAAGAGGAGACGGCGTTGACTTGTCTGGTCATGGAGAGGGAGGAGTCCAGGCTGAAGCCCAGGTTGCGTGCGTGGTCTGTCGGCTTGGGGGCGGTGCCCAGGGCTGGGGGCCACCAGGAGTCGTCCCAGGGGGAGGGTGATGGTCCAAGGATGAGGACTTCCGTCTTGTCTGAGTTCAGTTTCAAGCGGCTGTTCTTCATCCACTCGGCGACGTCTTTCATCCCTTCGTGGAGGCTGGTTCTGGCGGTGTCGGGGTCTCTGGTGAGGGAGAGGATCAGCTGGGTGTCGTCGGCGTAGGAGATGATGTTGAGGTTGTGTTGGCGTGCGATGGCTGCGAGAGGTCTCATGTAGACGTTGAAGAGGGTGGGGCTGAGTGATGATCCTTGCGGGATGCCGCAGATGACTTCAGTGGCCTCGGAGCAGAACGGGGGGAGGCGGACTCTCTGTGTTCTTCCAGCGAGGAACGAGATGATCCACTTCAGTGCCTTCTCTTGGATGCCGGTGTTGCTGAGGCGTTGGACTAGGGTGCGGTGGCAGACGGTATTGAACGTGGTGGAGAGGTCCAGCAGGATGAGTGCCGCTGTTTCCCCGTTGTCGAGAAGGGCTCGGATGTCATCGGTGGCTGCGATGAGGGCGGTCTCGGTGCTGTGGTTGGCTCTGAAACCGGACTGCGAGGGGTCGAGGGATCCATTCGTCTCGAGGAAGGCGGCAAGCTGTCTGTTGGCGATCTTCTCGATGACTTTTGCAGGAAAAGGAAGGAGCGAGATGGGGCGGAAGTTCTTGAGGTCGGTGGGGTCCGCTGTTGGTTTCTTCAGTAGGGCGCTGAGCTCGGCATGCTTCCAGCTCTGCGGGAAGGTGGCGGTGTCGAAGGAGGTGTTGATGACGTCTCGGAGTTGGGGTACGATGGTGGAGTCGGCCTTGTTGAAGACGTGGTGGGGGCAGGGGTCAGTCGGAGATCCGGAGTGGATGGTGTTCATCGTGCGGGCTGTGTCTTCGGTGGTCACTGCGGTTCAGGTGCAAAGGGTGGCAGTGGGGTGCGTTGGTTCGATGGTTGGGTGCGGGGATGGTGTGTCGAAGCTGTTGTGGATGTCGGCAATTTTGCGGTGGAAGAACGAGGCAAGGGAGTCGCAGAGATCTTGTGAGGGGGTGATGTCGTTGTTGCCGGAGAACTCCTAGACGATTCTGAAGAGTTATTTGCTGTCGTGGGCGTTGTTGTCCAGTCGATCCTTCAGGGATTTCTTCTTGGTGGTGCAGATGAGCTGGTGGTGCTTGCGGGTCGCGTGTTTGAGGGCGGTCATGTTGTCTGTGGTCCGGTCGAGGAGCCAGACTGTCTCGAGGGTGCGGCAGGTCTTCTTGGAGTCCTTGAGTTTGTCGGTGAACAAGGGGGCCTTCTTGCTTCTGGGTTTGCTGGGAGGGTTCTTCAGTGGTGCGAGGTCGTCGGCGCAGGCGGTCAGCCACTGCGTGAAATTGCGGGCTGCTTCGTTGGGGTCCGGTGTGCTGGCAGGTGGGTTCTGGCTGAGTGAGGCGGTGAGCTGGTTGGCGGTGATCTTGCTCCAGCTTCTGTGGGGAGCCTGTTGTGGGTGGTGGTGGTTGGTGTTTTTTCTGAAGCTGAAGTTGACTCAGCTGTGGTCGGTCCAGTGAAGTCCGGTGGAGTGGCAGAAGGCGATGTGCTTGATGGATGAGAAGACGGGGTCAAGCGTGAGGCCGGCGTAGTGGGTGGGGGTGTTGACCAGTTGCTTGAGTCCGAGGTTGGAGAGGTTGTCCAGCAGGGTGACGGTGTTGCAGTCCTTGTTGTTCTCCAGGTGGAAGTTGAGGTCCCCTAGGAGGATGTAGTCCGCGGAGGGGAGGGCGTGCAGGCTCATGAAGTCCGTGATGTCTTCGCTGAATTGTGAGCGTGGTCCCGGGGGTCTGTAGATGAGGGTGCCTCTGAGGGTCGTCTTTGGGTTGGTGTGAATCTGGAAGTGGAGGTGTTCGGCGGCGGTGAAGTTGTCGTCGGCGTCGGTCGTAATGCGCATGGTGTTCTTGTGGACGATGGCGATGCCTCCTCCGGTCTGGTTGAACCGGTCCCTCCTGATGATCTTGTATCCATACGGGATGGCGATGGCGATGGCGATGTCGGGGGCTGAGGAGGCGTTCATCCATGTTTCAGTGAGGAAGGCGACGTCTGGAGATGTTGTGTCGTGCAGGTTCCAGAGTTCAACGGCGTGTCTGTGGACGGAGCGGGTGTTGAGCAGGATGCACTTGAGGTCGCTGCTGGGGTTTGGCTTGGCGGGCGCGGTGCATGTTCGGAGGCAGGTGAACTTGCAGGTTGTGCAGGTGAAGGGTCCGTGGAAGCGTTTCGGGGTGGACCGGCAGCAGACGGGGTTCCGGCCGGCATTGAGTGCGTTGAGGGCGGCGGCGTTGTAGGTCTGTCGGGTCGTCTTGCGTCGGTGGGGGCCAGGGGTCCTGGCACTGGGCGCGGTCCAGGCGCGGACGGGCGCAGACGGGCTTACCTTTGGCGCGCCTTCGGCGCACAATCGGCGCGCCCGCTGCGCGTCCGCGCGGTCGCCATATATGGCGAAGTGGGAGGGAGGGAGGAGCAGCTGGGAGGCGGGGAGGGCACAGAAGGAAAAGGGGGCGTGGCAGCAACACGGCGGTGGGAAGCGGGGAGCGGGGCGGGCAGGTACAGAGGCAGAGAGACAGTAAACAGCACAGCACAGGCAATGACAATAATCAAGACAGCAGATGGGAAACACAAACAAGATGTGGAATACCAAGATGCAGGGAAATAAAATGGAGACAGAATACTCAGCAGAACACGTAATACGGCGGGGGCGAGGCTGGCTCAGCCAGGCTGCGGGCAGCAGCGGGCGAGTTTGCACATGCAGCAGCTGGTGGCCGTGCGGCGCGGGGGTGTCCCCTGCCACCCTCTGGTTCACCACTGCCACCCTCTGGTTCACCCCTTCCACCCCCTGGTTCACCACTGCCACCCTCTGGTTCATCACAGCACCCTGTGGTTCACCCTGCCACCCTCTGGTACAGCACTGTCACCCTCTGGTTCAGCACTGTCACCCTCTGGTTTACGACTGCCACCCTCTGGTTCATCACAGCACCTCTGGTTCACCCCTGCCACCCTCTGGTACAGCACTGTCACCCTCTGGTTCACCAATGCCACCCTCTGGTTCACAACTGCCACCCTCTGGTTCATCACAGCACCTCTGGTTCACTCCTTTAACCCTCTGGTACAGCACTGCCACCCTCTGGTTCACGACTGCAACCCTCTAGTTCACCACTGCCACCCTCTGGTTCACCACTGCCACTGCCTACTCTGGTACAGCACTGTCACCCTCTGGTTCACCACTGCCACCCTCTGGTTCATGACTGCCACCCTCTGGTTTATCAGAGCACCTCTGGTTCACCCCTGCCACCCTCTTGTACAGCACTGTCACCCTCTGGCTCACCACTGCCACCTTCTGGTTCACGACTGCCACCCTCTAGTTCACCACTGCCACCCTCTGGTTCATCACTGCCACCCTCTGGTTCATCACAGAACCCTCTGGTTCACCACCGAACCCTCTGGTTCACCCTGCCACTCTCAGGTTCAGCATCAGCACTCACCACTGCCCCCGTCTGGTTCAGCACAGTACCCTCTGGCTCAACCCTCCTCTTGTACAGCACTCACCACTGCCACCCTCTGGTTCATCACAGCACCCTCTGGTTCATCACTGCCACCCTCTGGTTCATTACTGCCACCCTCTCGTTCACCAGTGACACCCTCTGGTTCTTCACTGCCACCCTTTGGTTCATCACAGCATCCTCTGGTTCACCAGTGCCACCCTCTGGTTCATCACAGCATCCTCTGGTTCATCACTGCCACCCTCTGGTTCATTACGGCCACCCTCTGGTTCACCAGTGCCACCCTCTGGTTCTTCACTGCCACCCTCTGGTTCATCACAGCACCCTCTGGTTCACCCTGCCACCCTCTGGTACAGCACTGTCACCCTCTGGTTCACCACTGCCACCCTCTGGTTTACAACTGCCACCCTCTGGTTCATCACAGCACCTCTGGTTCACCCCTGCCACCCTCTGGTAAAGCACTGTCACCCTCTGGTTCACTACTGCCACCCTCTGGTTCACGACTGCCACCCTCTGGTTCATCCCAGCACCTCTGGTTCACACCTGCCACCCTCTGGTACAGCACTGTCACCCTCTGGTTCACCACTGCCACCCTCTGGTTCACAACTGCCACCCTCTGGTTCATCACAGCATCCTCTGGTTCACCAGTGCCACCCCCTGGTTCATCCCTGCCACACTCTGGTTCATCCCTGCCACCCTCTGGTTCATCACTACCACCCTCTGGTTCAGCACTGCCACCCTCTGGTTCATCACAGCACCCTCTGGTTCATCACAGCACCTCTGGTTCACCCCTGCCACCCTCTGGTACAGCACTGTCACCCTCTGGTTCATCCCTGCCACCCTCTGGTTCATCCCTGCCACCTTCTGGTTCATCCCTGCCACCTTCTGGTTCATCACTGCCACCCTCAGGTTCAGCACTGCCACCCTCTGTTTCATCACAGCACCCTCTGGTTCACCAGTGCCACCCTCTGGTTCTTCCCTGCCACCCTCTGGTTCATCACTGCCATCCTCTGGTTCATTACTGCCATCCTCTAGTTCCACAGTGCCACCCTCTGGTTCTTCACTGCCACCCTCTGGTTCATCACAGCACCCTCTGGTTCCCCAGTGCCACCCTTTGGTTGACCAGTGCCACCCTCTGGTTCTTAACTGCCACCCTCTGGTTCATCACAGCACCCTCTGGTTCACCACTGCCACCCTCTGGTACAGTACTGTCACCCTCTGTTTCACCACTGCCACCCTCTAGTTCACGACTGCCACCCTCTAGTTCACCACTGCCACCCTCTGGTTCACCACTGCCACCCTCTGGTTCATCACAGCACCCTCTGGTTTACCCTGCCACCATCTGGTGCAGCACTGTCACCCTTTGGTTCATCACTGCGACCCTATGGTTTACGACTGCCACCCTCTGGTTCATCACAGCACCCTCTGGTTCACCCCTGCCATCCTCTGGTACAGCACTGTCACCCTCTGGTTCACCCCTGCCACCCTCTGGTTCACCACTGCCACCCTCTGGTTCACAACTGCCACCCTCTGGTACATCACAGCACCTGTGGTTCACCCCTGCCACCCTCTGGTACAGCACTGTCACCCTCTGGTTAACCACTGCCACTCTCTGGTTCACGACTGCCACCCTCTGGTTCATTACAGCACCCTCTGGTTCACCAGTGCCACCCTCTGGTTCATCCCTGCCACCCTCTGGTTCATACCTGCCACCCTCTGGTTCATCACTACCACCCTCCGGTTCTGCACTGCCACCCTCTGGTTCATCACAGCACCCTCTGGTTCACGAGTACCACCCTCTGGTTTATCCCTGCCACCCTCTGGTTCATCACTACCACCCTCTGGTTCAGCACTGCCACCCTCTGGTTCATCACAGCACACTCTGGTTCATCACAGCACCTCTGGTTTACCCCTGCCTCCCTCTGGTACAGCACTGTCACCCTCTGGTTCACCCCTGCCACCCTCTGGTTCAGCACTGCCACCCTCTGGTTCAGCACTGCCACCCTCTGGTTCAGCACTGTCACCCTCTGGTTCATCACAGCACCCTCTGGTTCACCAGTGCCACCCTCTGGTTCATCCCTGCCACCCTCTGGTTCTTCACTGCCACCCTCTGGTTCATTACTGCCACCCTCTGGTTCACCAGTGCCACCCTCTAGTTCTTCACTGCCACCCTCTGGTTCATCACAGCACCCTCTGGTTTACCAGTGCCGCCCTCTGGTTCACCAGTGCCACCCTCTGGTTCTTCACTGACACCCTCTGGTTCATCACAGCACCCTCTGGTTCACCACTGCCACCCTCTGGTACATCACTGTCACCCTCTGTTTCACCACTGCCACCCTCTGGTTCACGACTGCCACCCTCTAGTTCACCACTGCCACCCTCTGGTTCACCACTGCCACCCTCTGGTTCATCACAGCACCCTCTGGTTTACCCTCTGGTTTACCCTGCCACCCTCTGGTACAGCTCTGTCACCCTCTGGTTCATCACTGCCACCCTATTGTTTACGACTGCCACCCTCTGGTTCATCACAGCAACTCTGGTTCACCCCTGCCACCCTCTGGTACAGCGCTGTCACCCTCTGGTTCACCACTGCCACCCTCTGGTTCACGACTCCCACCCTCTGGTTCATCACATCACCTCTGGTTCACCCCTGCCACCTTCTGGTACAGCACTGTCACCCTCTGGTTAACCACTGCCACCCTCTGGTTCACGACTGCCACCCTCTGGTTCATCACAGCACCCTCTGGTTCATCCTTGCCACCCTCTGGTTCATCCCTGCCACCCTCTGGTTACCACTACCACCCTCCGGTTCTGCACTGCCACCCTCTGGTTCATCACAGCACCCTCTGGTTCACCAGTACCACCCTCTGGTTCATCCCTGCCACCCTCTGGTTCATCACTACCACCCTCTGGTTCAGCACTGCCACCCTCTGGTTCATCACTACACCCTTTGGTTCATCACAGCACCTCTGGTTTTCCCCTGCCACCCTCTGGTACAGCACTGTCACCCTCTGGTTCACTCCTGCCACCCTCTGGTTCATCCCTGCCACCCTCTGGTTCAGCACTGCCACCCTCGGGTTAAGCACTGCCACCCTCTGGTTCATCACAGCACCCTCTGGTTCACCAGTGCCACCCTCTGGTTCATTCCTGCCACCCTCTGGTTCTTCACTGCCACCCTCTGGTTCATTACTGCCACCCTCTGGTTCACCAGTGCCACCCTCGAGTTCTTCACTGCCACCGTCTGGTTCATCACAGCACCCTCTGGTTCACCAGTGCCGCCCTCTGGTTCACCAGTGCCACTCTCTGGTTCTTCACTGACACCCTCTGGTTCATCACAGCACCCTCTGGTTCACCACTGCCACCCTCTGGTACAGCACTGTCACCCTCTGTTTCACCACTGCCACCCTCTGGTTCACGACTCCCACCCTCTAGTTCACCACTGCCACCCTCTGGTTAAACACTGCCACCCTCTGGTTCATCACAGCACCCTCTGGTTTACCCTGCCACCCTCTGGTACAGCACTGTCACCCTCTGGTTCATCACTGCCACCCTATGGTTTACGACTGCCACCCTCTGGTTCATCACAGCACCTCTGGTTCACCCCTGCCACCCTCTGGTACAGCGCTGTCACCCTCTGGTTCACCACTGCCACCCTCTGGTTCACGACTCCCACCCTCTGGTTCATCACAGCACCTCTGGTTCACCCCTGCCACCTTCTGGTACAGCACTGTCACCCTCTGGTTTACCACTGCCACCCTCTGGTTCACGACTGCCACCCTCTGGTTCATCACAGCACCCTCCGGTTCATCCATGCCACCCTCTGGTTCATCCCTGCCACCCTCTGGTTCACCACTACCCCCCTCCGGTTCTGCACTGCCACCCTCTGGTTCATCACAGCACCCTCTGGTTCACCAGTACCACTTTCTGGTTCATCCCTGCCACCCTCTGGTTCATCACTACCACCCTCTGGTTCAGCACTGCCACCCTCTGGTTCATCACAACACCCTCTGGTTCATCACAGTTCCTCTGGTTTACCCCTGCCACCCTCTGGTACAGCACTGTCACCCTCTGTTTCACTCCTGCCACCCTCTGGTTCATCCCTGCCACCCTCTGGTTCATCCCTGCCACCCTCTGGTTCATCACAGCACCCTCTGGTTCACCAGTGCCACCCTCTGGTTCATCCCTGCCACCCTCTGTTTCTGCACTGCCACCCTCTGGTTCATTACTGCCACCCTCTGGTTCACCAGTGCCACCCTCTGGTTCACCAGTGCCACCCTCTGGTTCACCGTTGCCACCCTCTGGTTCTTCACTGACACCCTCTGGTTCATTACAACACCCTCTGGTTCACCACTGCCACCCTCTGGTTCTTCCCTGCCACCCTCTGGTTCATCACTGCCAACCTCTGGTTCATTACTGCCACCCTCTGGTTCATCACAGCACCCTCTGGTTCCCCAGTGCCACCCTTTGGTTCACCAGTGCCACCCTCTGGTTCTTCACTGCCACCCTCTGGTTCATCACAGCACCCTCTGGTTCACCACTGCCACCCTCTGGTACAGCACTGTCACCCTCTGTTTCACCACTGCCACCCTCTGGTTCATGACTGCCACTCTCTAGTTCACCACTGCCACCCTCTGGTTCACCACTGCCACACTCTGGTTCATCACATCACCCTCTGGTTTACCCTGCCACCATCTGGTGCAGCACTGTCACCCTTTGGTTCATCACTGCCACCCTATGGTTTACGACTGCCACCCTCTGATTCATCACAGCACCCTCTGGTTCACCCTTGCCATCCTCTGGTACAGCACTGTCACCCTCTGGTTCACCCCTGCCACCCTCTGGTACAGCACTGTCACCCTCTGGTTCACCACTGCCACTCTCTGGTTCACGACTGCCCCCCTCTGGTTCATCACAGCTCCTGTGGTTCACCCCTGCCACCCTCTGGTACAGCACTGTCACCCTCTGGTTAACCACTGCCACCCTCTGGTTCACGACTGCCACCCTCTGGTTTATCACAGCACCCTCTGGTTCATCCCTGCCACCCTCTGGTTCATCCCTGCCACCCTCTGGTTCATCCCTGCCACCCTCTGGTTCATCACTACCACCCTCTGGTTCAGCATTGCCATCCTCTGGTTCATCACAGCACACTCTGGTTCATCACAGCACCTCTGGTTTACCCCTGCCACCCTCTGGTAAAGCACTGTCACCCTCTGGTTCACCAGTGCCACCCTCTGGTTCATCCCTGCCACCCTCTGGTTCATCCCTGCCACCCTCTGGTTCATCACTACCACCCTCCGGTGCTGCACTGCCACCCTCTAGTTCATCACAGCACCATCTGGTTCACCAGTACCACCCTCTGGTTCATCCCTGCCTCCAGGTGGAGAAGTGTGGCTCAGGGGTTAGAGGCAGCAGACCCGGAAGCTGAGATCGGTCCTGGACCAGGGTTCAATTCCCGCCTCGGCGGGTCTTGGGCTAAAAATTCCACGGACTCGATAATTCTCGCCCCGGTGCCTCCTCGACTCACGGGTTCACACTCTGCGACTCTGGGCAATAGCTTGCTTAATCTCCACAACGGCCCCTCGCGGCAGGATGCCTGACTTTCACTTTGTGGATACCCTGCTATCTCACAGGGGAATACCAGGAAGGGTTCCCTAAGCAAGCGCCGGGAAACCCACTGCGGGTAGCTGTGCGCTATTTAAGCTCAACTACATTTACATTTACATTTACACTCTGGTTCATCACTACCACCTTCTGGTTCAGAACTGCCACCCTCTGGTTCATCACAGCACCCTCTGGTTCACCAGTGCCACCCTCTGGTTCATCCCTGCCACCCTCAGGTTCATCCCTGCCACCCTCTGGTTCATCACTACCACCCTCCGGTTCTGCACTGCCACCCTCTGGTTTATCACAACACCCTCTGGTTCATCACAGCACCTCTGGTTTACCCCTGCCACCCTCTGGTACAGCACTGTCACCCTCTGGTCCATCCCTGCCACCCTCTGGTTCAGCACTGCCACCCTCTGGTTCAGCACTGCCACCCTCTGGTTCATCACAGCACCCTCTGGTTCACCAGTGCCATGCTCTGGTTCATCCCTGCCACCTTCTGGTTCTTCACTGCCACCCTCTGGTTCATCACAGCACCCTCTGGTTCACCAGTGCCACCCTCTGGTTCACCAGTGCCACCCTCTGGTTCTTCACTGACACCCTCTGGTTCACCACTGCCACCCTCTGGTTCATGACTGCCACCCTCTAGTTCACCACTGCCACCCTCTGGTTCACCCCTGCCACCCTCTGGTACAGCGCTGTCACCCTCTGGTTCACCACTGCCACCCTCTGGTTCACGACTGCCACCCTCTGGTTCATCACAGCACCCTCTGGTTCACCAGTGCCACCCTCTGGTTCATCCCTGCCACCCTCTGGTTCATCCCTGCCACCCTCTTGTTCATCACTACCACCCTCCGGTTCTGCACTGCCACCCTCTGGTTCATCACAGAACCCTCTGGTTCACCAGTACCACCCTCTGGTTCATCCCTGCCACTCTCTGGTTCAGCACTACCACCATCTGGTTCAGCACTGCCACCCTCTGGTTCAGCACTGCCACCCTCTGGTTCATCACAGCACCCTCTGGTTCACCAGTGCCATGCTCTGGTTCATCCCTGCCACCTTCTGGTTCTTCACTGCCACCCTCTGGTTCATCACAGCACCCTCTGGTTCACCAGTGCCACCCTCTGGTTCACCAGTGCCACCCTCTGGTTCTTCACTGACACCCTCTGGTTCACCACTGCCACCCTCTGGTTCATGACTGCCACCCTCTAGTTCACCACTGCCACCCTCTGGTTCACCCCTGCCACCCTCTGGTACAGCGCTGTCACCCTCTGGTTCACCACTGCCACCCTCTGGTTCACGACTGCCACCCTCTGGTTCATCACAGCACCCTCTGGTTCACCAGTGCCACCCTCTGGTTCATCCCTGCCACCCTCTGGTTCATCCCTGCCACCCTCTTGTTCATCACTACCACCCTCCGGTTCTGCACTGCCACCCTCTGGTTCATCACAGAACCCTCTGGTTCACCAGTACCACCCTCTGGTTCATCCCTGCCACTCTCTGGTTCAGCACTACCACCATCTGGTTCAGCACTGCCACCCTCTGGTTCATCACAGCACCCTCTGGTTCATCACAGCACCTCTGGTTTACCCCTGCCACCCTCTGGTACAGCACTCTCACCCTCTGGTTCACCCCTGCCACCCTCTGGTTCATCCCTGCCACCCTCTGGTTCATCACTGCCACCCTCTGGTTCATCACAGCACCTCTGGTTTACCCCTGCCACCCTCTGGCACAGCACTGTCACCTCTGGTTCACCCCTGCCACCCTCTGGTTCATCCCTGCCACCCTCTGGTTCATCACTGCCACCCTCTGGTTCAGCACTGCCACCCTCTGGTTCATCACAGCACCCTCTGCTTCACCAGTGCCACCATCTGGTTCATCCCTGCCACCCTCTGGCTCTTCACTGCCACCCTCTGGTTCACCACTGCCACCCTCTGGTTCTTCACTGCCACCCTCTGGTTCATCACAGCACCCTCTGGTTCACCAGTGCCGCCCTCTGGTTCACCAGTGCCACCCTCTGGTGCTTCACTGCCACCCTCTGGTTCATCACAGCACCCTCTGGTTTACCACTGCCCCCCTCTGGTACAGCACTGTCACCCTCTGGTTCACCACTGCCACCCTCTGGTTCACGACTGCCACCCTCTAGTTCACCACTGCCACCCTCTGGTTCACCACTGCCACCCTCTGGTTCATCACAGCACCCTCTGATTGACCCTGCCACCCTCTGGTACACCACTGTCACCCTCTGGTCACCACTGCCACCCTCTGGTTTACTACTGCCACCCTCTGGTTCATCACAGCACCTCTGGTTCACCCCTGCCACCTTCTGGTACAGCACTGTCACCCTCTGGTTCACCACTGCCACCCTCTGGTTCACGACTGCCACCCTCTGGTTCATCACAGCAACTCTGGTTCACCCCTGCCACCCTCTGGTACAGCACTGTCACCCTCTGGCTCACCACTGCCTCCCTATGGTTCACGACTGCCACCCTCCGGCTCATCACAGCACCCTCTGGTTCACCAGTGCCACCCTCTGGTTCATCCCTGCCACTCTCTGGTTCATATTTTTTATAAATGAAAAAGCACCGCTTCAAAGTTAAATGTCCAATAGTTCGTTGAAGAGTATTAACTCGTTAGGCCGTTCACATTCATACAGACGCTGAATCGTGAGCAAAAACCACCATGTATGTCTTTTGTGATTTACAGCCCTGAAGAAGTTCTGGTAACGGAACGAAACGCGTTGGCTGGTGTTTGTATGGACTATTAAAGGAACATTGAATTCCATATATTTTTTCATCATTGCTCACGATTCAGCGTCTGTATGAATGTGAACGGCCTAACGAGTTAATACTCTTCAACGAACTATTGGACATTTAACTTTGAAGCGGTGCTTTTTCATTTATAAAAAATATAGATTATTTCCAACTTTTTGGATATGCCCTTGGGGACAGGGGGCATTTGAAAATTGCACGCCAGTACTTTAGAAATCAGCAACACAAATTATATTGGTGATATTAGGATTGGTGCTTGGAACAGGAGTGGTCCACTGTCCGCAGTTCTGTTACATTAAAACTCTCTGGTTCATCCCTGCCACCCTCTGGTTCATCACTACCACCCTCTGGTTCAGCACTGCCACCCTCTGGTTCATCACAGCACCCTCTGGTTCATCATAGCACCTCTGGTTCACCCCTGCCACCTTCTGGTACAGCACTGTCACCCTCTGGTTCACCACTGCCACCCTCTGGCTCACGACTGCCACCTTCTGGTTCATCACAGCAACTCTGGTTCACCCCTGCCACCCTCTGGTACAGCACTGTCACCCTCTGGCTCACCACTGCCTCCCTATGGTTCACGACTGCCACCCTCTGGCTCATCACAGCACCCTCTGGTTCACCAGTGCCACCCTCTGGTTCATCCCTGCCACTCTCTGGTTCATCCCTGCCACCCTCTGGTTCATCACTACCACCCTCTGGTTCAGCACTGCCACCCTCTGGTTCATCACAGCACCCTCTGGTTCATCATAGCACCTCTGGTACAGCACTGCCACCCTCTGGTACAGCACTGCCACCCTCTGGTTCACCACTGCCACCCTCTGGTTCACGACTGCCACCCTCTGGTTCATCACAGCAACTCTGGTTCACCCCTGCCACCCTCTGGTACAGCACTGTCACCCTCTGGCTCACCACTGCCTCCCTATGGTTCATGACTGCCACCCTCTGGCTCATCACAGCACCCTCTGGTTCACCAGTGCCACCCTCTGGTTCATCCCTGCCACTCTCTGGTTCATCCCTGCCACCCTCTGGTTCATCACTACCACCCTCTGGTTCAGCACTGCCACCCTCTGGTTCATCACAGCACCCTCTGGTTCATCATAGCACCTCTGGTTCACCCCTGCCACCCTCTGGTTCATCACTGCCATCCTCTATTCAGAACTGCCACCCTCTGGTTCATCACAGTACCCTCTGTTTCACCAGTGCCACCCTCTGGTTCATCCCTGCCACCCTCTGGTTCATCACTGCCACCCTCTGGTTCATTACTGCCACCCTCTGGTTCACCAGTGCCACCCTCTGGTTCTTCACTGCCACCCTCTGGTTCATCACAGCACCCTCTGGTTCACCAGTGCCACCCTCTGGTTCACTGTTGCCACCCTCTGGTTCTTCACTGCCACCCTCTGTTTCATCACAGCACCCTCTGGTTCACCAGTGCCACCCTCTGGTTCATCCCTGCCACCCCCTGGCTCTTCCCTGCTACCCTCTGGTTCACCACTGTAGATTATGGGGGGAAAGCACACCTGCCCAACTGAGATGAATTAATTTGGGCCTTGTTAATATGTCACTGAATTTGAGCTTCCTTAGCTGTAAGTGCTTCCTGTTGCAGTTATTTTTTTTAAAGGAGCATTGTGCCATACTTGTAACTATTCTCTGGCCCTGCTTTGAGGGTCAGAGCAGGGTCAGAGAATAGTTGCAAGTAGGCAACTGAACTCTGGAGGGGCCCCTCAGGAAGCACTACAGGGAATGGTTACAAATTAGCTTGAACTTTTGCACCTGCTAAGTGCTTTCAGTTTTCCAAAATTTGTTTTTCTGCCATTTCGCGAGATTTGCAGGGCGCGTATTCGTGCGAAATCGAACTTGCAATCCACAAATTTGTGCAAATTTGCTGATTTCCTTTTTTTTTGCGTGTTCGCTCGTTTTTCTGCTTTTTCGCGGACCGCTTGCAGCGCACCGACCCCGAGGTAGCCCATGCGGTCGTGTATGGGCGCGGCCATCTTGTTTGCGCGACGTGTTTCCGTTTCCGGGCGCTTGTTGCATGCTCGCGTCGTATGCGGCGCGCGATTACGTGTTCATGGGCGTTTTTGCATGCTCACGGGGAAAATATCGCGCGAACTTACCCACGCGGTGCTCTACGGGCGCGGCCATCTTGTTTTTCATTCACTGCTATGGTTTTGGGCATGCTACCTTTCTATCCATCTCACATGTTCGTAATCCTATGTTTTTCTGAACTTTTTTTATCTTTTTTTTGCTTATTATCTCTCTCTTCAATTTCCTACATGTATATTTTGTGTTTTTTAAAACTTTTTGTTACTTTATTACCTACTTTATTTCGTTCGCTCTCTCTCTTATTTTTTTTTCACAACTATTATTTTTTCCTTCTTCTTGTGCCCAGGACCATGGCTAAGGGAGGCGACAAGGGCATGGGGAAGGGCCCAGCACCCCGTACCCCGCTCCCTTGCGGGCGTTTGAGGGGCGAGGAAGTCCAGGCCAGGGAGATCTTGTCCTCGGTGGAGGTGGCCGCCTTGATGGTGTTTGTGCAAGTCCACCTCCCTAAAACTGTGGCAGCAGGTGGGTGGATTGCTTCCGGTTACGGCCTCCGGGAGCGTCGCCAGCTGTGGGAGAAGGTGTGCCGGCGCATGTATAAGGAGTCTGGGGTCGGGCGCACCTACCAGCAAGTGACGCACCGGTGGAGTGACATCTTGGACCGGGAGCATGACATGGTCGACCTGCTCGGTGTGGAGATCCCTGGCCTTGATAAGTAGCTATTTAATAACTACTTTATTTCCTTCTGCTCTGTTATATTGCTAATCAATTTTTTTCCTGAAGAGTACGAATGCTGCTGATTCGATTAAAATTGCAGGTAAATTAATGTTTAAATAGCTTCTGTCATTACAGGTGCTCGCCTGGTTATTGGCGTTGCTACTATGCTTACTTGTCTGCAACTTTTTAGTCCTTTGAGAGCATTACTGCGTAATGCTAGAGACAGTAGACTCAAGACTAGTCCTTCTTTGTACTCCTGCTGCTGCCACTTTGAAGAGATAGTGGGGGATTGATACGTTGAGTATATTATTTATTACTTGTTATAGGACATTTGTTAGTGGTCTGCAATCATGATGACGGACTGTGTCTGTCACGCGACGTCTCGTGCTGCTGAGTGATGGAAGTCGTAGTAGAACCTTTTTGTTGTTGATGTAGTTAGTGAATTACATGACTTTCCTATTAGATGGTCTGCGAATCCTCCAATACTGTACTACTATCCTCCTAGTTGACCAGATCAGATGCAATTGATGTTAATTTGTTTCCCCGACATAATTTTAGATTGAGTACAAAGAAATCAAATATTTCCCAAAAAACAATCATCCATGTTGTGTTTCATTATTTCATGATCACCAGGACCTCCCAGGGGCAAGGCGGCGGCGGCGACAGAGACTCCGGTGGCAGAAGGTGGAGAGGCTCAGTCCCTTGCAGGCTCTTCTGCTGGCCCTAGTAAGTTGTTCTATTGTTATATTAATACTTGTACTTCCCTAACTTTTACAGCTCCTATTCATTACAAACTGGTTCCTAATAATTCTATGTTTTACTAAATAGTCTTTGATCTTCTTCTAATGTAGACTACTTTCTACATTCTTATCCTGCCTCTACCATCACTCTCTGTGCTACTACTATTTACAATTATGAGTCGGTCTGTATTGGTAGCTAAGCTTGCCCATTCGGCAAACGGTGTGAAACAAAACTCTGATACAGCAATAGCTCTAGGCACTGAGTGCAGTCCACTGTGTTGCCCTTGCTGTCTATTCCAGTCTTCTTAATGTAAGTGCTTTGACAATTTCCAACAACAAATGTCATTGTTTACACCAAGTGAAAGGTAGCAGTTGCCTTTTTGATTTGAGAGGAGCACATCCCATACCGCTAGTGTTTCAGGGACTATTCTGCACACAAAGAAGTATGGACAAAAAAAATAGGACATGTTGATGATAGGTGCAGTTCTACTTTCGACATACCTCAGTCCGAACAGAAGTTGAACCTTCATTCCCCTGATCGACTATCTAGAATTTCTGACCAATGATTTTACGACCCAGAAGAACAGAAGACTACCTACGAGTCCCGGCCTATCTGAGTCACTGAAACATGACTGCCAAGTGCAGTAGTTCAAACCTTTCCGCTCACTCACTCGTGAACAAAAACCACACAGTGTTTGTTAGTTTTAAAGTTTTATTTTCAATTAAGAAATGAAAACATTATTTCTTTATTTTTAATAGCGTAGTATTCTGATGGATGAAGATGAGGTTAAAGTTTAAACAACATTCCCATGAATGAAATTAGTATGACTCAAACTTAATAATAGTTAAAAGACACAGGAAATTATTAGAATAACTGTGCGTGAGCCCCCACCTTCTTTAAAGTACTTAAAGTGCTGCACGTGATGACTCAGTAGTAGTTGGTGAATCGTCTGGCAGAAGGGCAATGGAATCTTCTTTCTGTAATGAGAAAAATGGTGCATGTTAAGCAAGCATTCATCAGTTGCCATAAGAAGAAGTGTAGCATTTAATGGAATAAGCATATAAAAGGTTAACACCCTCCCCAAAACCGTTACTTTTTTTCAATCCCAGTAATAAAAAATGTGTTATGTAACATTTTCTTCCATTACGAGACAAAATAGGGGGTTGTGTATGGTATCTGAAAATATGACATGTTTTTCCTAGACGTCACAACATCTGATGCGGCACAGATGACCACCAGTGCCGGGGCCAGCAGTGCGGAGGGGTCCACTCTGGATGCGGCAGCGCCAACAGAAGGAGGTGGGGGGGAAGACTCAGCGGCGGCGGATGGTGGTAAGTTATTATACTCTTTACTTATTGACATTTTTTGAGTAGGCTCGTAAAGGAGTGTATGATGTACTGTACAGTAGTACACAGTACACTAGTATAAGTACACTGTACTGTCAAGAACATTTACTAATTTAGAACTACTTTTTGGGCTATCACGGAGAAGACAGTCAACCTTGACTTGTAATAGCATTAGCGGCGGTACTTCTCTGTTAACCAATGGCCCCCTCTATTTCATTTGAACTCAGCTGGCAAATTTTTATTGTGAAGCAAAGTCATATCAGATCAGATGTAGTTTAGGGATGCAAAGAACGAAAAGTTAAAGAATGGTGAAACGAAGGACGAGCAAGTCTTAATATTTATTTATGACTGTAAAGAATGGTTTTGTTGAATGCAATTAAACATAAGAAAGAAGACGGCGTTTTCAAAAATATAATGAAAAGGGTGTTAGTTGGTTGTTGACAAAAAGGAATTTTGGTACATTTGAGACATTAAGAAGAATCGTAGACGTACTTTGGAAGCCTGGATGTTATCTTCTTTATCCTCCTCGTCAATAGCAGAGGTGTATGATGTAGTAGAGCAGACGCTGAGTGGATGAAGTATGGCCAGTGGCAGTGCCACCCCCAATAGAAAAGTAAGACATTCCTATCCCCACCTGCATGTACTGCTTAAAGTACTGCGAGTCTGCATTCACATGGCCTGTCTCTGTATTTCTTTGGTGAAAGCTGAGTGAGCTGCCATTATGCGGCTACCACAAATTCACGTACCAGTAATTTCTTTTGCAAAACAAGAGAAAAAAAGTAAAAATCTCTCTGACTAGGTATGTAGTAGTGAGTCCACCTATAGTGCTGCTAGTGGAATTCCTGAAACTCACAGTGTCACAGGCTTACAAAGACGGGGGAAAGATACATGCCAAAATGTTATACTGTGTTTGCTACTTGCTGGTGTTACTGAGTGTCAACCTTCCGTTGAATTATTTTGACTACATTTTAAAGACTATTAGCTACAGTATTTTTCTTTCTTTCTTCATAGATGCTACTCCCAAAAAGCTCAACCGTAAGGAGATGGCCGTCCGGGCCAGGGCCCGTAAGCTGGAGGCTATTTGTGTCGAGTATCGGCAGTAGTGGGCTCGGGAGCATGAGGAGACATCAACATTTACATCCTCCTCCACTTCCCCCGGGTCCACCAGCCAGAAGCCTCCAGCCAAACGGAGCCGTGGTCCGACAGCCTCCCGCCGCCGCCGCACAGCAGCAACAACATCAGCGCCCCCCCCCCAGATCCTGGATAGTTCGTGTGCGCCGACTACGCAAAAGAGTGGACTACCTGGAGCGGTTGGCCAAAAAATATCAGCGCCAGTTCCAGGACCTCCGCAAAGAGCAGCGGGACATGAAGCAACAGCTTGCAAAACTACGCCACCGGAGGGAGTGACTGTCCCTTGCCCCTTTTTTAAAGACTGTTGGGGGGGTGGGAATTGGGTGTTTGGGAAAGAGGACTTTTGGACTTTTGGACATTGGTTGGGGTTAGGTAGGGGGGTGAGTTGGGTTAATTTATTTCATTTTTTGACTACCTCAATATATTTCTTAATAATTATTTTTCATACCAAAACATAGTATACGCGTTCATATTATTTTGTGTGGGGGTGAGCGGTGGTTACTGGACGTTTGGTTTCTCACAACTTACCAGCATGAATGAAACATCTAGTCCTGAAATGTACCAAAGTGCCAGTAACCGAGTTAGTGAATTCAGAAGCCCTACTAGTACTTTACTAGTTGTACTGGCAATCTCTGCTCTCCTCCCAGTCCTAGCCCATTATTCTACCTCTCCAAAATGCTTATCTTACCTGTGATTCTTGTTTGAGAATCGGGGTAGCCCCAGGGCTGGCTGCATTGCAAATGGTGATTAAGGTTGGTTGTTGACTTGAATCCTTGACGGATGCACTTTCATTGTTGTGCTGGTAGCAGTAGTGGTACACACTTGCAGTATCACCATATGAAAAAAAGAGGAAATTAAACATTGAGTGGCCTGAGCGTAGCATTAGAAACAGTACAATAGATAGTACGGTACAGAACAGTGCCCTAAATTGTAGCCTAAGCAGTGCCAATGTAAGGTAAGCATTAATCATTAGATTGTTCATGTCGTGTAGGAGGAGGATGTTCTTATTATCAATCCATGATGGCGCACATGAACTTCTTCTTGCTTTTACCTTATCCTCCCCAGCAAGTGTGTGGAATTTATTGTTGTTGTCAGTCACCTCAATGAAATACCACACAGCCCAGGGGAAGAGGGGTAGGGTTTGAAAATTGGATGGGAATGGGGGTTTTTGGGAATGTTTGGTAGAGAGGAAAAAAAACACAGCATGGACAGTCAAACAACAAATGAAGAGAAACAAATCTTTGGATTTGAAGTTATCGATAAACCTTTAAAGGGACATAAAGGAAGTGCACTACTGCATGCCAGAAGTTGTTTAGTAAATGGATGGTTGGCTTACTGAAAAGTAGTACTACTACTTACTGCAACTTACTAGTAACTACGAAGGAACAAGTTGGCAGTACAGGGCTGCAGCCATTACGCAATTTCGCTTGCCTCTCTTCCCTCAGAGAATAAACACTTAGAACATTAAATTAGTGTTAAACATAGCAAAGACGTATCAAATAGCTGGAGGGATGAATTTAAAGCAGAGATCCAACAAACGCACAGAGTCACACACGTAGAAGTAAGTTCAAGTTCACAAGAATATCATTTAAAAGATAATGAGAATTTTGGATACAGTTACTGTTTTTTGTAGTTGTCCCGTTGTGAAGTTGATGCATCCAGCCATTCCTCTTATTCGCGGTACTCCTTCATTCCATCGGATGTTCCGTCGATCAATCTTGGTGACCAGACACACTGACTGTCCACTGCCTGCCTGATGCGGATTTGCGGATCGCTAATTGTAAGCCTGAGTAGTACATCGATGGCACAGGGTAAAAGCCTGCCTGTAATTGATAATGGAAAAACACAACAGTAAGTGTTAAAGACACAGCGGAGAAAAAAATATATAAGTGTTGGACCCGGCCTCGTGGCGTGGTCCTACCCCTCCCGCATGGCGGGCCCGGGACGACATTGGCCCTCCGTCAACCCGCTGTCGACCCCCCTGAACACGAACCATCGACGAGAGCAGCCCCCCTGGCAACCCACGGCTCTCCCCCCTGGGACCCCGGCGGACCCTGCTCGCCAACGCTGCCGGTCTGGCGACCATGCCAGGCCACCCTTTCCGGCCCGACTCCATCTTGGGCCCATCACGTCCTGAGCACGTGGCCGCAGCCATCCATGGCCCCGGCCCCAGCGAAGCCCCGACATCGAGGCACCAAGATCCTCCCAGGTGGTAGAGTGGCCACTTGGCGGATCCCGGAGGAGGGGAGTTTCGATGGCCCTCCAGCCGTCCCCGGACGCCTGGTATCGATCGCCCTCCAGCCTCCCTGGGCGCTGGCTCCACCCCCCTGCTGGGTGTCTGGACACCTTCATCCCGGCCCCTCTGACCCCCAGGCGCGAGGGTCCGGACATCAAAGGACTCCAGACCTATATCTGGGCCAGCCCTGGATTAGGACTTTAGTTGTATCTTGGAGTCGAAGCCCTGCTGACCTCCTCGCGGCTGATCCTGATCCGAACTCTTTCACCTGGAACCTTCGAGGCCCTGCTGACGCTGTCGCGGCCTGACCAAGCTGAACCATCTTCGAGGCCCTGCTGACGCTGTCGCGGCCTGACCAAGCTGAACCACCTTCGAGGCCCTGCTGACGCTGTCGCGGCCTGACCAAGCTGAACCCTCTTCGAGGCCCTGCTGATGCTGTCGCGGCCTGACCAAGCTGAACCACCTTCGAGGCCCTGCTGACGCTGTCGTGGCCTGACCAAGCTGAACCATCTTCGAGGCCCTGCTGACGCTGTCGCGGCCTGACCAAGCTGAACCACCTTCGAGGCCCTGCTGAAGCTGTCGCGGCCTGACCGAGCCGAACTATCTTCGAGGCCCTGCTGACGCTGTCGCGGCCTGACCCCTTGAACTATCCACGCACCAGTTGGTGCCAAGACTGTCCCGCTACCCCCTTATTCACGAAACCAAGACTTACGGATCCCTCGATCCCCACCTGCTAAACTGCCAAGCACGTGCCTTTATTTCTTATATAAAGATTCTTGTAAATATCCCCTTTGTGTGGTGTCCATCTGTAGTAGTGGGGTTGCTCCGCTGTTACGATTGTAGGAGAGGAGCCTCGCCAAGGAGGCCTCCCTACGGCGCTCGGCCTATTCCATAGAGAGAGGTGGGTCTCGGGGCGGGCAGTCAGACACCTTCTGTCTACCCTGGGATCGCCTTTCCAACATTGGTGGCAGGCGACGGGATCCGAGCCCGCGCAAATCGTACAGCGAGTAACTCGCCATTACTAACAGAGACCCACAACCACGATGACTACTAAGGAAGCCGGAGCGACCACAGAGTTCCAGAAGGAACGATTAGAGGAGTACACCCATAAGGAACTCAAACAATTCTGCAAAGCCCTGGGTATCGCTACCACCGGACTAAGCACAAAAGACGATTTTAAAGAAGCGCTACAAACATGGGTGGAGACCGGAGCGACCCCACCCCAAGCTAACGATGACATTGTCCTAGAAGTACCCCTGAGTACAGTCATAGCCCCAGTGGAAGAAAGAACCGCTTACAGAGAACCGGGCCTCTCCCACGAAGACGCCCGGGAGCGAGAGAGGAGTCGGCTCCATGAACTCGAGCTCGTCCGACTCCGGCTGGATGGAGAGCTTCAATTAGCAGAAAAGAAAATGGCCATTGAGCAACTACGATTAGAGGGAGATCTGGAAGAAAGGCGGAGGCAAAGGGAATTGGAAGAAAAGAAGCTCACGTACGAACACGAGCGTGGCCTCAAAGAACTAGAGATCAAAGCCAAGATCGAAGAGGCTGGCGCCGCGGTGACCCGGGACCCTCCACCTCCAGCCGAACCGAAGGTCCACATTCCGAAGGATATCGTCAAGGAATACTACAAGAATGACGATATCCAGCAATGGTTCAAGGCGTATGAAGTTGCCATGACCGCGCACGGCATCCCGCGAAAAGATTGGGGTGACGGCTTATGGGGGAGATTTGTCAGCGAAGGAAGAGACACCCTGCTAGAGCTGGCCGAGGACGTAATGTCCTCCTATGACCACATGAAGGACACCCTGCTCACCCGGTATGGCCTCACCCCTGAGATGTACCGACAGAGGTTCAGAGACTGCAAAACGATCCCCGGTACCACGTGGGTGGAGTATGTAAACTTTTGTAGCCGGGCCCTGGAAGGATGGATAAAGGGCAGCAAAGTGTCCACCTACGAGCAGCTGCTCAACCTCATCGTTTGGGAGCACCTCTCCAACAACTGCTTTGTCGAGCTCAGGCAGCATCTCCTCGACAGTAAGCTGACAGAGCCCCGAAAACTCGCCGTCGAGGCTGATCGATGGGTGAGCACCTGGGTCCCCCGGACCCCGATAGGAGAAACGGGACGGAACGGCCAGGGGCACCCCCGCCAGCGTGGCGGCGGAGGAGGCCAGAACCGGAGCCGAGACTTCCCGTCGGCCTTGGGCCGGAGCCCACCTCGGGGGTCCCCCCAGAAGAACACTTCGCCACCCCTGACAAGAAGAGGGCCCCCACCAGCACGGCCGGGGCCCCACCCGAACATTACTTGCCACAGATGCCAGCGGACCGGTCACTATGCCAGTGACCCCCTCTGCCCCATGAACCAGCGCCCCAGCACTACCGGGCCTCCGACCCGCCAGTTCGCTGCTGCAGCCCTGGGGGAAGGGGGAGAAGAAGACGAAGAGATCTACAACGAAGATCAGACTGAGTATGAACCGGCCGCCATGGCCCTAGCCTGCCTGGGAGAAAGAGACATGGTCCCCCAGGCCCCGCTACCGAGGAACACTCAAAAATACCATCAGTGGGTCCACATCAATGGACGACGGACCGAAGCCCTCCGAGACACGGGAGCCAGTGTGACGGCCGTCCGCTGCCACTTGGTGACCCCCGAACAGATCATACCAAATGTGCGATGCCCCGTGAGGGCCGCCGACAACTCCGAGGCTCTGTGTCAGATGGCCCCAATCCCCTTGGAGTGGGGGGGGGTGTCGGGCACCCTCAAGGTGACCGTCCGGGACAATGCCGCCGTGGACTGCCTCCTCGGAAACGACCTCGAGAGCTCCCCCTGGGCCCAGGTCGAGCAGAGAGAGCATCTAGGAATGATGGACTACCAGAGTGGGTCTGCGCTACGACCCGATCCATGACTGCCCGGGCCCTGGCGGCCACCGAGGCCACCCCCACTGAAGAGCCGGAGTGGCCCACGCCACCACCGGCCGCAGTAAATGAAGAAGCCGACCCCGAGCCCGAGCCATCGGAGCCTGACCGAGAAGGCAGCGCCGAACTCAGCGACATCCCCGAACTAGCCCAATGGCGCCAAGAGGGTGGTCCCACCCGAGAGCAATTCCGGCAGGAACAGAAAGCCTGCCCCTCCCTTGAGGGGACCCGGCAGCAAGCCACAGCCCAAGCTGCCGGGGACACCTCGGGGTCCCACTGGTTTTACTGGGACCACGGCCTCCTATACAGTGAACAGAAAATTGCCGAGCTAGGGGGCAGCCGAGTGTTGGTGGTCCCTCTATGATTCAGAGACTTCCTCTTGAACCTGGCACACAATGTGCCCCTCGCCGGGCACCTGGGGCAGGACAAAACGTACAGCCGCCTGGTGACCCATTTCTACTGGCCGAAGATGCGCAACGATGTGCATAACCACTGCCGCACCTGCCCGACATGCCAAGCCAGCGGAAAGAGCGGGGGGAATGTGAAGGCCCCGCTCCAACCCTTTCCAGTAGTGACCACTCCCTTCGAGCGAGTGGGGATCGACATCGTGGGGCCCCTGGACCCCCGAACCTCGCAAGGGCATCGCTTCATCCTCGTCCTGGTGGACCATGCCACCCGCTATCCCGAAGCCATCCCCCTCCGCACCATAACGGCTCCCGTGGTGGGCCGAGCACTGATGGAGATCTTCTCATGAGTGGGGTTCCCCCGAGAAGTCGTGAGCGATCGGGGCACCAACTTTATATCGAAGTATATGCGGTCCCTGTGGCAACAGTGCGGGGTCACGTATAAGTTCACCACCCCGTATCACCCCCAAGGGAATGGACTTGTGGAGCGGTTTAACCGAAAACTCAAGGGGATGATCCAAGGCCTAGAAGAGCCCCTCTGCCGCAAATGTAAATGTAAATGTAAATGTCGGAATTTGTAAAGCGCACAGCTACCTCCACCGGAGGTGTCCCGGTGCTGTCCGTATACCGCTTAGGAACCCTTCCTGGCTTTCCTGGGAAATGTCCACTCCTGGGCACCCCCCAGGTGCAGCCAGGCATCCCAGCGCTTTTGGGGCTGTTGTGGAGACTAAGCAAGATATTGCCCAGAGCAGCACCATGGGACCCATGATCAGAACAGGCACTGAGGCAAGAATATCCAGTCAGGGGAATTATTGAGCCGGAGACCCGCCGAGGCAGGAATCGAACCCTGGTACCTGGCCAGAGCTCTGCATCAAGGTCTGCCTGCTCTAACCATTGAGCCACACTTCTCCACTGAAATGGGACGTCCTGCTGCCCTGCCTCCTGTTCGCCTATCGGGAGGTGCCACAGAAATCCCTGGGGTTCAGCCCTTTTGAACTCCTGTACGGACACCCCGTCCGAGGACCCCTCAGCCTGGTCAAAGAAGGCTGGGCAACTACAGTCCAAGACGCACCGCCGGATGTCTACCGGTACCTCCTAGCCCTCCGAAGCCAGACTCGGAAGTTCCGGGCCCTTGCCGAGGCCAACCTGGAGGCCAGTCAGGAGGACATGAAACGCTGGTATGACCAGAACTCTTCATCCATCGAGTTCGAGCCGGGCCAGCGGGTCTGGGTCATGTCCCCGGTCGAACCTTGTGCCCTCCAGGACAAATGGTCGGGCCCCTTCAAAGTGATCGAGCGCAAGAGCCCTGTCACCTATCTCGTAGACATGGAGTCACCCCGACACCCCCTCCGGGTTCTGCACGCCAACCGGCTCAAGCCTCATTTTGCCCGCACAGAACTGAGCCTGCTGCTAGCTACCGACGATGGTGCCGAAGACGACTCCGAGCCCCTGCCCGACCTCCTAAGGTGCGCTGAGAAAGACGGCTCCGTCGAGGGAATCTCTCTCTCCTCCGACCTGACCCCCGCACAGCGCCGAGACTGCCAAGAGCTGTTGGGGCAATTTACGGACTTGTTCTCCCTCACCCCCGGGGTTACTCAGTGGTGTGTCCACGATGTCAACACCGGGGCCAGCCAGCCAGTGAGACACGGGCCTACTGAGTCCCCGACCGAGTTCGGGCCTGCGTCCAGACAGAAGATACCAAGATGCTGGCCCTGGGGGTGGTCGAACCCTCCGACAGTCCCTGGGCCAGCCCAGTTGTCCTGGACCGCAAAGCCGCCGCACCTGGCACCCCTCCAGAACTCAGGTTTTGTGTCGACTACCGGGGACTGAATGCTGTTACCAGAACCGACGCACATCCCATCCCCTGGGCCGATGAACTAATCGACCGCCTGGGAGCCGCCAAGTACCTCAGCACCTTCGACCTCACCGCCGGGTACTGGCAGATCGGCCTCACCCCTGGCGCCCAGGAGCGATCGGCCTTCTCACACCCGATGGCCACTTCCAATTCAAGGTGATGCTCTTCGGTATGAAGAACGCCCCAGCAACCTTCCAGAGATTGGTGAACAAAGTACTGGCGGGGCTAGAATAATTCAGTGCCGCCTATCTAGACGACATTGCAGTGTACACCCTCCACTGGGCCGAGCACCTGAAGCACCTCTGGGAGGTCCTAACGGCCCTCCGACGGGCCGGACTAACTGTGAAAGCAAGCAAGTGCCAGATAGGTCAAGGATCCGTGACCTACCTGGGACACCAAGTGGGGAGCGGCCACGTGGCTCCCCTCCAAACCAAGATTGGCGCCATCATGGCCTGGGAGCCCCCAGTCACCCAGACAGCCGTCCGAGCCTTCCTGGGGCTCACTGGATATTATCGGCGCTTCATCAAGAACTATGGGAGCATTGTGGGGCCCCTCACTGAACTGACCTCGAAGAACCGGCCACAAAAAGTACAATGGACCCCCACGTGTCAGGTGGCCTTCGAGACCTTGAAAACAGCCATGTGCACCGCCCCTGTGCTCCAAGCCCCTGACTACAACCGGGAGTTCGTAGTCCAGACCGACGCCTCGGAGCACGGTATCGGGGCGGTCCTATCTCAGATTTGCCCCGAGGGGATTGACCATCCTGTGGCCTTCCTCAGCCGGCGGCTGCTGGCCAGGGAGCAGCGATGGAGCACCATTGAAAGAGAGGCCTTCGCCGTCGTGTGGGCCCTCAAGAAACTCAGGCCCTACCTCTTCGGCACCCACTTCCGGGTCCAGACTGACCACCGGCCCCTGCGGTGGCTGATGCAGATGCGTGGCGAAAACCCAAAGCTGCTGCGCTGGTCCATCTCCCTCCAAGGGATGGACTTCACTGTGGAGCATCGCCCTGGCGACGACCACGCCAATGCTGACGGCCTGTCCCGCTTCTTCCGCCTCGACGAAGAGAATCCCCAGGAAGATGGGTGACTCTCCCCGCCTTCAGCTGGAGGGGACGTGTGTTGGACCCGGCCTCGTGGTGTGGTCCTACCCCTCCCGCATGGCGGGCCCGGGACGACATCGGCCCTCCGTCGACCCGCTGTCGACCCCCCTGAACACGAACCATCGACGAGAGCAGCCCCCCTGGCAACCCACGGCTCTCCCCCCTGGGACCCCGGCGGACCCTGCTCGCCAACGCTGCCGGTCTGGCGACCATGCCAGGCCACCCTTTCCGGCCCGACTCCATCTTGGGCCCATCACGTCCCGAGCACGTGGCCGCAGCCATCCATGGCCCCGGCCCCAGCGAAGCCCCGACATCGAGGCACCAAGATCCTCCCAGGTGGTAGAGTGGCCACTTGGCGGATCCCGGAGGAGGGGAGTTTCGATGGCCCTCCAGCCGTCCCCGGACGCCTGGTATCGATCGCCCTCCAGCCTCCCTGGGCGCTGGCTCCACCCCCCTGCTGGGTGTCTGGACACCTTCATCCCGGCCCCTCTGACCCCCAGGCGCGAGGGTCCGGACATCAAAGGACTCCAGACCTATATCTGGGCCAGCCCTGGATTAGGACTTCAGTTGTATCTTGGAGTCGAAGCCCTGCTGACCTCCTCGCGGCTGATCCTGATCCGAATTCTTGCACCTGGAACCTTTGAGGCCCTGCTGACGCTGTCGCGGCCTGACCAAGCTGAACCATCTTCGAGGCCCTGCTGACGCTGTCGCGGCCTGACCAAGCTGAACCACCTTCGAGGCCCTGCTGACGCTGTCGCGGCCTGACCAAGCTGAACCCTCTTCGAGGCCCTGCTGACGCTGTCGCGGCCTGACCAAGCTGAACCACCTTCGAGGCCCTGCTGACGCTGTCGCGGCCTGACCAAGCTGAACCATCTTCGAGGCCCTGCTGACGCTGTAGCGGCCTGACCAAGCTGAACCACCTTCGAGGCCCTGCTGACGCTGTCGCGGCCTGACCGAGCCGAACTATCTTCGAGGCCCTGCTGACGCTGTCGCGGCCTGACCCCTTGAACTATCCACGCACCAGTTGGTGCCAAGACTGTCCCGCTACCCCCTTATTCCCGAAACCAAGACTTACGGATCCCTCGATCCCCACCTGCTAAACTGCCAAGCACGTGCCTTCATTTCTTATATAAAGATTCTTGTGAATATCCCCTTTGTGTGGTGTCCATCTGTAGTAGTGGGGTTGCTCCGCTGTTACGATTGTAGGAGAGGAGCCTCGCCAAGGAGGCCTCCCTACAGTGCTTGGCCTATTCCATAGAGAGAGGTGGGTCTCGGGGCGGGCAGTCAGACACCTTCTGTCTCCCCGGGGATCGCCTTTCCAACAATAAGGCACGCTGTGTAGTGCAAAAATTATACTGTCACTTTCAGAGATGACAATCCCCAAAATCTAGAACACCCCACATTACCCTCCCAAAAACGTGCAGAATACTGCTGCTACCTCGCAGAGGCCTAATTTCAAATCGTGCCAAAACGCACTCAGAAACTATGCCCAAAACCCCCCTTTCCCACCATGGATTATCTTCAAACCACTTGCAATCAAAATTAGACATTCCAACAAGTGTTCCAAGTCCCCACCCAGTCGTAAAAATCTAGAACCCCCACCCAAACACATGCAATACAATACTGGTAACCCTAACGAGCCCTAAGTTAAGAATAGTGGCAAACGCTTTCTTTAACTAGGCCAAATCCCCCCTTTCACACCATGGATTTTCTTCAAACCACTTGCAGCCAAAATTACACATTCCCACGAGTGCTCTAAGACCCCAGAACCCAGTTGCAAAAATCTAGAACATTCTCAAACACATGCAATACTGCTGCCAGTGCTAACCCTAATGAGCCCTAAGTTAAAAAAAGTGCCAAACGCTTTTCAGCATGGATTTTCTCCAAACCACTTTTATCCGGTATTAGACATTCCCAGCAATGCCCCAAGACCCGCCAACCCACCCTCAAAAAAGCAGAACACCCCCAAACAGGCAAAAAGCAAAAATGGGAAATCTCATACTTAGAATCGGCCTTCTTTCAATTCTGTCCAAACGCGCTGTGCAGCTAGGCCATAACTCCCGTTTTCCACCATGGATTTCCTGAAAAACAAATGCAATCAAAGTTAGACTGTGCCAGCAGTGCTCCCAGACCCCAAAACCCACCCCCAAACACAAGAACCCCCCCAAACAGCACCCCAAAGACAAGCAAGTGAGCAAAAACGCAAAAACGTGTTCAACTCTGATTTTCTCCAAACACTTTTTTCCGGTATTAGACCTTCCCAGCAATGCCCCGAGACCCGTCAACCCAGTCGGAAACAAGTAGAAGACCCACAAACAGCCAAAAAGCAAAACCTTAAAAAGTGAGACTTAGCAAATTTCGGGCCAACCTGGAATTCAATCCAAATGCGCTGTGCAGCTAGGTTCTAACTCCCCTTTTCCACCATGGATTTCCTGAAAAACAAATGCAATCAACATTAGACTGTGCCAGCAGTGCTCCCAGACCCCCCGACCCAACACCCCCAAATAAACCCAAAAACCTGCAATACTGGTATATTGAAAACATGGCAAATTGCGCTGTTCACAAAAAACAAACAGCAATTGGTTTCAACAGAGACAGACAGCCATTGCTGTCCACTGCATGCCATCTTCTCATTATTCATTACCTGTTCTACTTTATGTCTGCATCTTCTTCGGAAAGTGAGGGCCCACAGGGCAGCCTCTCCTGTAAATTTCAGAAGTAGGTCTGTCAACAATCAGCAAGCATGTAGTCAGTCAGTTATTTCAGTCCCACTTGAGGGGACTCGTCTACGAAGACAAAGTTTGTTTTTTCTCCATAATCCATCATCTGCCTTGAGGGAAATGGATAGGGGGAGTCTGGAGGAGGAGGATAGAGGAGCATGATTGAGTTGTGAACTTGTGAACATCTGAATGCAGACTGCGGCACCTTCAAATCAATAAGGAAAATAAGATGAAGACAGTGCTGATGATGGACTTATTGTGATTAGGTGATTAGAGTTTTGCTGTGGTAAAAGTAGCAAAACAAAGAAAGACACACAGGAATAAAAGTGAATAAGTACGGAAAAAAAGGAAGTAATTTTCAGGCCGCGGTTTTCAGGGAAGCAGAGCTCGTCCTCCAAGTCTATGAATTGAGAAGGGAGTAGGTCTGGTGACCGGGAAGAACTTCCGTCGTCGTCACCTAAGTCGGTGTCCTCTTCTTCCTGCGTGCATTCACGTATTTTGTAATCGGGTGGTATGAAGTGCTGATTCATCTTGATTATTGTTAACCTCTCCACATTTTTGGGCACCAGCAGCACTGAAAACACGTTCAGAAGACACGCTTGCAAGTGGGCAAGACAAATAATTTAGAGCCAGGTTGGTGATCAGTCGCCATTTTGAGCTTTTCGTATACCAATATCCCAATGGGTTCTCATTATGACAGACCTCTGTTGGGTCATCCAGATAGACCTGCACCACTGACTCAAGGTTCTCCAGGGTTCATCCACTTTGCGTACCATCTGCGACCTTTTCATCAGTGGACCGAGCTAACCCTTGCTGAGTTAGCCAATCCCCTTCCGACAATATTTGTTTGTGGCCTGGTACAGGTGAGGATGATGATATGGTTGCTGGTGTCGTTAACGGCTGTGAGGGAAAGTGACTCCCTTCGGCCACGGATTGAGAAGTGGAACTTGACACCGGATGGCCTGCTGATTCAGTTGTACTTGTGCTGCCTCCTTGAAGGTTCTGCCGGTCTTTTTCGACCCGAGTGGCTGACACAGCTAGCCAATGTTTGTACTTTGAAACATCTGCTTGAGAAAAAGGAATGAAAGTATTGGTGGGCAGTGCCTTTTTGTACCGTGGATCAAGGATAGTGGTACAAATGTAATGTTGTTCTGTATGTATCTTTTTAAGCCTTTCATTGTCAAGTAGGCGCCATAATAACTTCTTCGCCAAACCATATGCTTCTCGCTTTTCACCATCATCTCGAATGTTGAAGACACCGCCTTCAGTTGGTGCTCTAGCATGCGCAACAATGGGATAGCTCTGCTCAAAGAACAGTCCTCCCTGCTGAGTTCACGAGTGAAGAGCTAAAAAGGACGAAGCATGTCTGTCAGGCTTGCAATTAGCTTCCATTCCTCCAACTCTAGCATCAAGTCTTTGTGAGGAGAACCCAGTTTAAAGACAAACTCATGTATCACCTCCCACTGCTCAGACAGACGCTCAAGCATGTAAAAGGTTGAGTTCCAACGTGTTGCCACCTCCTGGATTAGTCCTTTGACTGGCAGTTTACGTTCATATTGAAGGCTCCTCAGCTGCTTTTGGGCCTTAAAAGAATGGTTTAAATGTGAGCGGATATTTTGGCAGGTGGTCAGTACTTTGACGACTGGCTCTTCTGTTTTCAAGAAGGCTTGCACCACGATGTTAATACTGTGCGCCAAACACGTTGTCCATGGCCTTAACTGTATTACTGCCATTATCCGTGGAAACATAACCAACTGTGTGGTTTCTTGAATGCAGCCATTCATTGACCTTCCTGTTAAACGCCTCCAAAAGGTTAGGTGCAGTGTGAGATTTCTCCATGGCAAACATGCCTACTGTTGCATGTTTGCGAGTAGCTTGAAAAACTTCCTCCGTGTCAACATCTTTGTGTTTTAACTGTTTTTCGACCCCTGCAAAAGAGACCCAGTGTGCAGTGATGCACATGTAATCAAGGGCTTGGCAACTGGTCCACATGTCTGTTGTCATGTGGATAGTGTGAACAGCACTCTTCAGAATAGCTGCGCCAATCACCTCCAGCACATCTTGATGTAGTGCTGGAACAGCAACCCTTGCAAAATAGGACCGGCTAGGAACCTTCCATTTAGAGCAGACTGTTGCCACCAATTCACGAAAACCCACTCCTTCCACGAAAGAGAAAGGGAGAAGGTCCAGCGCTAGCATTTTAGCCAGCTTTGCGTTATACAGACGCACCGTTGGGTGGTTGCGTTCAAATGGCGCATCCGACCAAAACATGCTGCTAATGGTGCGCTGGACCGTTTTACGTGATGATGATGATGATGATGCAGACTTCAAACCAGTTAGGCTCATTGATTTAGTTTTTTGCATTGGTGTCTGTCCCAGACTCTTAGTGTGCCTACATGTTGCAGGGGTAGAGGGTGTGGGCGCTACCACTGCAGTGCTGCTGCCAGGGGTACTGGGTGTACCAGAAAAAATGTCTGTCGCTTCTTCACTTCCCCCCTGCACGATCAGCCTCTTGTCATCATCATCAGATGCAATGTCAATGGATACATTTGGATCAGTTCTACTTTGGACTTCCTGGCTCTTACTTAGGTGTGCATACCACTGGATAGGGTGGTGTTTTTTGAGATGACCTCTCTGGCCTCCGGTACCATAGTTGGTACCAAGCTTACCCCGACTAACTGATACTTTACGAATCGAAGAAACAACCATTTTTTCCGCCTTTTTGCTAACAGTAAAGAAGTCCCAAACTGGGGACTGGAGATGTCTGCTGGTGGTGGAGGCGCTACTTTGACTTTCAATGCCAGATGAAGTGGAGGATGGGCCTGGCTGAATTTGTTTCTGATGTTCACTTACAGTAACACTACTTGAGGTAATGGAGGTCGAGCTGGATGGAGGTCCCTGCCGGCCCTTCTGACGAGAAAATATGAAAGCTGGAGGTCGTATTGGTGTTGTAGTTAACTGCGTTGGTGGTGGTACCAGTGCCACGCCGACCGCATCCCACTCAGCAGCCATTCGGGCTAGGGTTAAAATGTTTGTCTGCTGCATGCCCGCTGTGGCTGGAGTGACGTCTGTGATGACTGGGTCATCGTCAGACTCTTCATCAGCAGCAGAAGGCACCACTTCTTGTTCATCGTCAACAACCATAAGTCGAAGCCTTGTGGGAACCTTCCTTTTAGGCTTAGGTACCTTTGTCGGCTCATGGCGTGCCTCACTGTCAGACTGCATTGGTGGGTTCCAATCAAGATCAAGGTCATCAGAAAGAAGGGGGCTTGAAGAAGAACTTGTAGTAGTAGCAGCCCTTCTTAACCTTTTCCTTGCTGGGGATCTGGAAGACAATGGATCATCCTCAGGAGGAGTGGCTTCCTCGGATGATTCTACCACTTAAATATCAAATTCCTGATGTGCCCCTACTTCTGGAGGAACAAGCGTTGTAGGCAGTTGTGCCGCTCTATGAAACTCTAGTGGCACCTCTCCATGCACCTCTACTTGCGCCTCTCCTTGTGCATGTACTTGCGCCTCTCCTTGCCCATATACTTGCGCCGCTCCTTGCCCATGTACTTGCGCCTCTCCTTGCCCATGTACTTGCGCTTGTACTACTTGCACTTGTGGTTGTCGTTGCGGCTGTGATTGTTGAACACTCGCCAGCTGAGTTACACCCGGCGTTGATTGGATGGTACTTTCTTGTGATGAGCCAACATCACTGGTCAATGGTGATTGAACAACCAAAGAGGCTGCCGCAACAGTACTCATGGTCTTGGACCTAACTTGGCGTGGTGGCACTGACCCCAATGAGGCGGAGGTGCTGCTTCCAGCTTGGTCCCCCGCGGACATCGCTAATGCTGCAGGCGTAGTTTCTTTTCCCAAAAAAGGTGTCGGTGGGCACATCCGTCTCCTTGGTAGGTGGTGCCGCTTGCTTCTTCTGCTCCTTCTTACTGGCAGTGGCACTGGCAACTTTCTTCGCTGAGGCGCTACGGCCACCTTTCTTTGGGCCCATCTTCTTCAGATGTCAGAACAGCAGGCCGCAGTTGCACGAGTTGCAGAGTTGTCTTGTCTGTGGCCACACTTGATGTCACGTGACGTTGTGCTGCACACACCGCTGCAGGACTTCTTCCTGGCACTGGTGGTTCTCTTGTGCACCTAAAAGCAATGGAAGACAGAGGAACATCAGTTATACACCCCAAAAAGTCAAAAAACACATAGAAATCACTACAATCCCATGCCATCCATGCCCTCAATGATGTTTAAATTCAAGACACCCCACAGAAAGACTAGGCCCATGCACCACTCACTACCCCTGGGCATAATGGATAAAAGCTAGGCAAAATGGGTGCAGGCCTGAGAACACTGCCTGCCTTCAAAATGGCCCCTTGCCCCCCAGCACATGGCCAGGCCCTGCCTGTACCTGCACTCAAATGGCCCCCACCCACATGCCCAGTCCCCATCAACACCCCCAAAAATCGAAAAACACATAAAAATCACCAGAATCCCATGCCATCCATGCCCTCAATGATGTTTAAATTCAATACACCCCACAGAAAGACTAGGCCCATGCACCACTCACTACCCCTGGGCATAATGGATGAAGGCTAGGCAAAATGGGTGCAGGCCTGAGTACACTGCCTGCCTTCGAAAGGGCCCCTTGCCCCCCAGCACATGGCCAGGCCCTGCCTGTACCAGCACTCAAAATGGCCCCCACCCACATGCCCAGTCCCCACCAACACCCCCAAAAATCGAAAAACACATCAAAATCACCACAATCCCATGCCATCCATGCCCTCAATGATGTTTAAATTCAAGACACCCCACGGAAAGACTAGGCCCATGCCCCACTCACTACCCCTGGGCATAATGGATGAAAGCTAGGCAAAATGGGTGCATGCCTGAGAACACTGCCTGCCTTCAAAATGCCCCCTTGGCCCCCAGCACATGGCCAGGCCCTTCCTGTACCAGCACTCAAAATGGCCCCCACCCACATGCCCAGTCCCCACCAACAGCCCCAAAAACCGAAAAACACATACAAATCACCACAATCCCATGCCATCCATGCCCTCAATGATGTTTAAATTCAAGACACCCCACAGAAAGACTAGGCCCATGCACCACTCACTACCCCTGGGCATAATGGATGAAAGTTAGGCAAAATGGGTGCAGGCCTGAGAACAATGTCTGCCTTTAAAATGGCCCCTTGCCCCCCAGCACATGGCCAGGCCCTGCCTGTACCAGCACTCAAAAGGGCCCCCACCCACATGCCCAGTCCCCAACAACACCCCCAAAAATAAAATAAAAAATACAAATCACCACGATCCCATGCCATCCATGCCCTCAATGATGTTTAAATGCAAGACACCCCACAGAAAGTCTAGGTCCATGCACCACTCACTACCCCAGGTCATAATGGCTGAAAGCTAGGCAAAATGGGTGAAGGCCTGAGAACACTGCCTGCCTTCAAAATGGCCCCTTGCTCCCCAGCACATGGCCAAGCTCTGCCTGTACCAGCACTCAAAATGGCCCCCACCCACATGCCCAGTCCCCACCAACACCCCCAAAAATCGAAAAACACATCAAAATCACCACAATCCCATGCCATCCATGCCCTCAATGATGTTTAAATTCAAGACACCCCACGGAAAGACTAGGCCCATGCCCCACTCACTACCCCTGGGCATAATGGATGAAAGCTAGGCAAAATGGGTGCATGCCTGAGAACACTGCCTGCCTTCAAAATGGCCCCTTGGCCCCCAGCACATGGCCAGGCCCTTCCTGTACCAGCACTCAAAATGGCCCCCACCCACATGCCCAGTCCCCACCAACACCCCCAAAAATCGAAAAACACATACAAATCACCACAATCCCATGCCATCCATGCCCTCATTGATGTTTCAATTCAAGACACCCCACAGAAAGACTAGGCCCATGCACCACTCATTACCCCTGGGTATAATGGATGAAAGCTAGGCAAAATGGGTGCAGGCCTGAGAACACTGCCTGCCTTCAAAATGGCCCCTTGCCCCCCAGCACATGGCCAGGCCCTGCCTGTACCAGCACTCAAAATGGCCCCCACCCACATGCCCAGTCCCCACCAACACCCCCAAAAATCGATAAACACATAAAAATCACCACAATCCCGTGCCATCCATGCCCTCAATGATGTTTAAATTCAAGACACCCCACAGAAAGACTAGGCCCATGCACCACTCACTACCCCTGGGCATAACGGATGAAAGCTAGGCAAAATGGGTGCAGGCCTGAGAACACTGCCTGCCTTCAAAATGGCCCCTTGCCCCCAGAGCACATGACCAGGCCCTGCCTGTATCAGCACTCAAAATGGCCCCCACCCACATGCCCAGTCCCCACCAACAGCCCCAAAAATTGAAAAACACATAAAAATCACCACAATCCCATGCCATTCATGCCCTCAAGGATGTTTAAATTCAAGACACCCCACAGAAAGACTAGGCCCATGCACCACTCACTACCCCTGGGCATAATGGATGAAAGTTAGGCAAAATGGGTGCAGGCCTGAGAACACTGTCTGCCTTCAAAATGGCCCCTTGCCCCCCAGCACATGGCCAGGCCCTGCCTGTACCAGCACTCACAATGGTCCCCACCCACATGCCCAGTCCCCAACAACACCCCCAAAAATTGAAAAACACATACAAATCACCACGATCCCATGCCATCCATGCCCTCAATGATGTTTAAATTCAAGACACCCCACAGAAAGACTAGGCCCATGCACCACTCCCTACCCCTGGGTATAATGGATGAAAGCTAGGCAAAATGGGTGCAGGCCTGAGAACACTGCCTGCCTTCTAAATGGCCCCTTTCCCCCCAGCACATGGCCAGGCCCTGCCTGTACCAGCACTCAAAATGGCCCCCACCCACATGCCCAGTCCCCACCAACACCCCCAAAAATCGAAAAACACATAAAAATCACCACAATCCCATGCCATCCATGCCCTCAATGATGTTTAAATTCAAGACACCCCACAGAAAGACTAGGCCCCTGCACCACTCACTACCCCTGGGCATAATGGATGAAAGCTAGGCAAAATGGGTGCAGGCCTGAGAACACTGCCTGCCTTCAAAATGGCCCCTTGCCCCCCAGCACATGACCAGGCCCTGCCTCTACCAGCACTCAAAATGGCCCCCACCCACATGACCAGTCCCCACCAACAGCCCCAAAAATCGAAGAACACATAAAAATCACCACAATCCCATGCCATCCATGCCCTCAATGATGTTTAAATTCAAGACACCCCACAGAAAGACTAGGCCCCTGCACCACTCACTACCCCTGGGCATAATGGATGAAAGCTAGGCAAAATGGGTGCAGGCCTGAGAACACTGTCTGCCTTTAAAATGGCCCCTTGCCCCCCAGCACATGGCCAGGCCCTGCCTGTACCAGCACTCAAAAGGGCCCCCACCCACATGCCCAGTCCCCAACAACACCCCCAAAAATAAAATAAAAAATACAAATCACCACGATCCCATGCCATCCATGCCCTCAATGACGTTTAAATTCAAGACACCCCACAGAAAGTCTAGGCCCATGCACCACTCACTACCCCAGGTCATAATGGATGAAAGCTAGGCAAAATGGGTGAAGGCCTGAGAACACTGCCTGCCTTCAAAATGGCCCCTTGCTCCCCAGCACATGGCCAAGCCCTGCCTGTACCAGCACTCAAAATGGCCCCCACCCACATGCCCAGTCCCCACCAACACCCCCAAAAATCGAAAAACACATCAAAATCACCACAATCCCATGCCATCCATGCCCTCAATGATGTTTAAATTCAAGACACCCCACGGAAAGACTAGGCCCATGCCCCACTCACTACCCCTGGGCATAATGGATGAAAGCTAGGCAAAATGGGTGCATGCCTGAGAATACTGCCTGCCTTCAAAATGGCCCCTTGGCCCCCAGCACATGGCCAGGCCCTTCCTGTACCAGCACTCAAAATGGCCCCCACCCACATGCCCAGTCCCCACCAACACCCCCAAAAATCGAAAAACACATAAAAATCACCACAATCCCGTGCCATCCATGCCCTCAATGATGTTTAAATTCAAGACACCCCACAGAAAGACTAGGCCCATGCACCACTCACTACCCCTGGGCATAACGGATGAAAGCTAGGCAAAATGGGTGCAGGCCTGAGAACACTGCCTGCCTTCAAAATGGCCCCTTGCCCCCAGAGCACATGACCAGGCCCTGCCTGTATCAGCACTCAAAATGGCCCCCACCCACATGCCCAGTCCCCACCAACAGCCCCAAAAATTGAAAAACACATACAAATCACCACAATCCCATGCCATTCATGCCCTCAAGGATGTTTCAATTCAAGACACCCCACAGAAAGACTAGGCCCATGCACCACTCACTACCCCTGGGCATAATGGATGAAAGTTAGGCAAAATGGGTGCAGGCCTGAGAACACTGTCTGCCTTCAAAATGGCCCCTTGCCCCCCAGCACATGGCCAGGCCCTGCCTGTACCAGCACTCACAATGGTCCCCACCCACATGCCCAGTCCCCAACAACACCCCCAAAAATTGAAAAACACATACAAATCACCACGATCCCATGCCATCCATGCCCTCAATGATGTTTAAATTCAAGACACCCCACAGAAAGACTAGGCCCATGCACCACTCCCTACCCCTGGGTATAATGGATGAAAGCTAGGCAAAATGGGTGCAGGCCTGAGAACACTGCCTGCCTTCTAAATGGCCCCTTTCCCCCCAGCACATGGCCAGGCCCTGCCTGTACCAGCACTCAAAATGGCCCCCACCCACATGCCCAGTCCCCACCAACACCCCCAAAAATCGAAAAACACATAAAAATCACCACAATCCCATGCCATCCATGCCCTCAATGATGTTTAAAATCAAGACACCCCACAGAAAGACTAGGCCCCTGCACCACTCACTACCCCTGGGCATAATGGATGAAAGCTAGGCAAAATGGGTGCAGGCCTGAGAACACTGCCTGCCTTCAAAATGGCCCCTTGCCCCCCAGCACATGACCAGGCCCTGCCTGTACCAGCACTCAAAATGGCCCCCACCCACATGACCAGTCCCCACCAACAGCCCCAAAAATCGAAGAACACATAAAAATCACCACAATCCTATGCCATCCATGCCCTCAATGATGTTTAAATTCAAGACACCCCACAGAAAGACTAGGCCCATGCACCACTCACTACCCCTGGGCATAATAGATAAAAAGCTAGGCAAAATGGGTGCAGGCCTGAGAACACTGTCTGCCTTTAAAATGGCCCCTTGCCCCCCAGCACATGGCCAGGCCCTGCCTGTACCAGCACTCAAAATGGCCCCCACCCACATGCCCAGTCCCCAACAACACCCCCAAAAATAAAATAAAAAATACAAATCACCACGATCCCATGCCATCCATGCCCTCAATGACGTTTAAATTCAAGACACCCCACAGAAAGTCTAGGCCCATGCACCACTCACTACCCCGGGTCATAATGGATGAAAGCTAGGCAAAATGGGTGAAGGCCTGAGAACACTGCCTGCCTTCAAAATGGCCCCTTGCTCCCCAGCACATGGCCAAGCCCTGCCTGTACCAGCACTCAAAATGGCCCCCACCCACATGCCCAGTCCCCACCAACACCCCCAAAAATCGAAAAACACATCAAAATCACCACAATCCCATGCCATCCATGCCCTCAATGATGTTTAAATTCAAGACACCCCACGGAAAGACTAGGCCCATGCCCCACTCACTACCCCTGGGCATAATGGATGAAAGCTAGGCAAAATGGGTGCATGCCTGAGAACACTGCCTGCCTTCAAAATGGCCCCTTGCCCCCCAGCACATGGCCAGGCCCTGCCTGTACCAGCACTCAAAATGGCCCCCACCCACATGCCCAGTCCCCACCAACACCCCCAAAAATCGAAAAACAAATAAAAATCACCACAATCCCGTGCCATTCATGCCCTCAATGATTTTTAAATTCAAGACACCCCACAGAAAGACTAGGCCCATGCACCACTCACTACCCCTGGGCATAACGGATGAAAGCTAGTCAAAATGGGTGCAGGCCTGAGAACACTGCCTGCCTTCAAAATGGCCCCTTGCCCCCCCAGCACATGACCAGGCCCTGCCTGTATCAGCACTCAAAATGGCCCCCACCCACATGCCCAGTCCCCACCAACAGCCCCAAAAATCGAAAAACACATAAAAATCACCACAATCCCATGCCATCCATGCCCTCAATGATGTTTAAATTCAAGACACCCCACAGAAAGACTAGGCCCATGCACCACTCACTACCCCTGGGCATAATGGATGAAAGCTAGGCAAAATGGGTGCAGGCCTGAGAACACTGTCTGCCTTCAAAATGGCCCCTTGCCCCCCAGCACATGGCCAGGCCCTGCCTGTACCAGCACTCACAATGGTCCCCACCCACATGCCCAGTCCCCAACAACACCCCCAAAAATTGAAAAACACATACAAATCACCACGATCCCATGCCATCCATGCCCTCAATGATGTTTAAATTCAAGACACCCCACAGAAAGACTAGGCCCATGCACCACTCACTACCCCTGGGTATAATGGATGAAAGCTAGGCAAAATGGGTGCAGGCCTGAGAACACTGCTTGCCTTCTAAATGGCCCCTTTCCCCCCAGCACATGGCTAGGCCCTGCCTGTACCAGCACTCAAAATGGCCCCCACCCACATGCCCAGTCCCCACCAACACCCCCAAAAATCGAAAAACACATAAAAATCACCACAATCCCATGCCATCCATGCCCTCAATGATGTTTAAATTCAAGACACCCCACAGAAAGACTAGGCCCCTGCACCACTCACTACCCCTGGGCATAATGGATGAAAGCTAGGCAAAATGGGTGCAGGCCTGAGAACACTGCCTGCCTTCAAAATGGCCCCTTGCCCCCCAGCACATGACCAGGCCCTGCCTGTACCAGCACTCAAAATGGCCCCCACCCACATGCCCAGTCCCCACCAACAGCCCCAAAAATCAAAAAACACATAAAAATCACCACAATCCTATGCCATCCATGCCCTCAATGATGTTTAAATTCAAGACACCCCACAGAAAGACTAGGCCCATGCACCACTCACTACCCCAGGGCATAATAGATGAAAGCTAGGCAAAATGGGTGCAGGCCTGAGAACACTGTCTGCCTTCAAAATGGCCCCTTGCCCCCCCAGCACATGGCCAGGCCCTGCCTGTACCAGCAATCAAAATGGCCCCCACCCACATGCCCAGTCCCCAACAACACCCCCAAAAATGAAATAAAAAATACAAATCACCACGATCCCATGCCATCCATGCCCTCAATGATGTTTAAATTCAAGACACCCCACAGAAAGACTAGGCCAATGCACCACTCACTACCCCTGGTCATAATGGATGAAAGCTAGGCAAAATGGGTGTAGGCCTGAGAACACTGCCTGCCTTCAAAATGGCCCCTTGCTCCCCAGCACATGGCCAAGCCCTGCCTGTACCAGCACTCAAAATGGCCCCCACCCACATGCCCAGTTCCCACCAACACCCCCAAAAATCGAAAAACACATAAAAATCACCACAATCCCATGCCATCCATGCCCTCAATGGTGTTTAAATTCAAGACACCCCACAGAAAGATTAGGCTCATGCACCAATCACTACCCCTGGGCCTACTGGCTAGTGAGGCTTTACAGGTACCCCAACATTTAAAAAAACAACATATAACAGTGAGCTAAAATTCCATGACATAATTGAGAATTAAGTAAAATAAAATCAGAGAAACAGTTGTATCATGCACCCATGACTAACCCCGGGCCTACTGGATACTGTGGCTAGCTACCACCACAATATATATTTTGGTAAAGTTGTGAAAAAAGTCTTAGAACTAGAGTTGCCTCAACTGCAATGCCCCAAACAAACAACACCAACTTACTTGTAAAATCTCAAGTCCAAAAGTGATCCAAACTCCAAAGTCCAAAAAGTCCTCAAATACGAAAATCCACCAGCAGCAAGAAAAAGTAATCCTTCCAGCTCAACAGCGAAATGAAAAGTGGCCAGTACATGGACAAAGCACTGGGAGGAGCCTGCTGGAGTTGGAGACTCTGAGGCACTTCCTTCCTCCCACCCCACCCCAAAAAATGGACTCCTGCACCAAAAAGTGCAACCAAATGTCAATCTGAGGAGTTATTCTGATCAAAATCATCATTTTCACAAGGTTTATGCTCCCTTCGGTGGATTTCTTGTGCAGAATTGCAATTTTTGCAATTTCGGGAACTCAAGCTGTTCAAACCTCCCGCCGGAAGTCAGCTGCGCGCCGGCGCGGGCATTTATGACGTACTCGCGTTGTCAAACTCTCACTGTGCAAGATGGCAAGCCGCAATGACGTAATTGCGTTTGAAAAACTCTCGCGCGATCACGCAGAAAGATCAAAAATGGCGCAGCACACGCAAAACTGGGAGAAAAGCAACTCGGCAGGCTCAGAGTCAACGCCGCGCGCGCGCGATATTGTATTTTTCAGGCGCGACCAAGCAAAATAATTCGTAGCTTGCGAATTTGCGGATTATTGGGCAACTACCAACACGAAATGTAATGGACCCAGGTCTTTAACAACAGGAGTTGCATAAACGTTATACTCTGCACCCATGGAAGCCTTCCTGGGACTGCATGACTTCAACTCGCCCTGGACAAAAGCTTGATTCTCCCAGACAGAGGGACCCTTTATGAGTAAAATGCATTACCAGACTTCCCTAAATAAATGGATCGAGTCCCCTGCAACAGCAGGAAAAAGCAATGCATCAGAACCACAGAGCCACTGGCAAATGGACCCTCCGAGGGATCTCATAGAAGTAAATTGTTCAACATAGTCTTGATCTCCATGAAATTTCAGGCTGCTACCATGTTCCCCTTAGAGGTGGGTGGAATTTGCAGAATCGTGTTACGCAATTCTCCGCTTAACGGTAAAAAATCTCCGCGAACAAGCAGAAATTCCGTGGACACGTGGAATGCTTGTTCGCATTGCTGTTTTACTGTTTGCAATCGCCGTTTGCGTGCTCGGGGGGAATTATTTTCCACGGAACGCAAAATTAACTAAATTCCGCATATTCCATGAGCGGAACAGAATATACCACCCAGGCCTAGTTGCCCTAGACCTCCAGACATCAAAATAACTTTCTTCTGTGCTTACCTCTGTTAAGGCTTGTTGGTCTTTTGTCCGGCAATCACCCCATTTACTCAACATTGCACCTGATGGGAAATCTGTGAAACCTTAATCCAACATAATTAGCAGGTTTGTTGTCGACTTTTTGCACCTTGTTTCCCACCAGCACAGTGCACAGTGTAAGCAGTAAAACCAACTCCCCTGAGGCTCCTGATTCAACACCAAGACCCTTGGGGCTCCTCGAGCCAGGTAAAATCAATCTGATATTCATGTGTTGGTACTGGGTACCGTATCACCCTTACCAGACAACTCAACCTGCAAATTACAGTTTGCAACTAGTGCTTTTTACCATTGATCACAATGATAACATTCTGCAGTGCTGATTTACACACATGTAATATTCATTCAATCAATCCATCAATCAATGAATCTATCAATCAGGGAATCTTAAAGTGTACTACTCACCCGTGAAGGTCACAAGGCACTACGGGAAGAGGTAGGCGCAGCTCAGAGTTAGCCAAAAAGCCATGTCTTCAGGCTGTTCCTGAAGAGGTTCAGGGTGGGGGAGCATCTGATATTGACTTGGAGTTCATTCCAGGCCTTGGCAGTGACGTAGGAGAAGCTTCTTCCAACTGTTCTGTCTGCGCATGTGCAGGGTTTCTGCTGGGCGAGAGCGGAGGTGTCTTTTGGGTACCTGGAAACAGAGTCTTTTGTTTGGGTATTTGGGTCTGATTTTGTTGAGTGATGTGTAGGTGTGAGTGTGTAGCGTGAAGGTTACTCTCTTCTCGACTGTGAGCAAGTGAGGGTCTTGCAGGTTTTGGGTCATGTGCTCCTGTTGAGGGGTGCCGAGGATGAGTCTGGCGGTGCTATTTGGATGGTCTGGAGTCTGTGTTGCAGGGGCTTGTTGATTCCAGCATAGAGGGCATTCCCCTTGTCCAGCCTGATTGTTATGAGTGCATAGGTGATAGTCTTTCTGGCTTTGGGGATCAACTTGAAGGTCTTGTGGAGGACGGAGTTGGAGTTGGAGCAGGTGGAGGCGACAGCGTTGATCTGGCTGGTCATGGTGAGGGAGGAGTCGAGTATGAGGCCAAGGTTTCAAGTGTGGTACGTAGAGGTGTGTGGGGTTCTGAGGGCAGGTGGTCACCAGTTGTTGTACCAAGCCATCAGAGTTGATATGAGGACCTTGGTCTTATCCGAGTTGAGCTTTAGCCAGCTGCTGCTCATCCAGGCTGCAACGTCCTTCATTCCTTCCTGGAAACTGAGTCTATTTGCTTCAGGTTTCTTCATGAGGGGAGACAATGAGCTAGGTGTAGTCTGCATAGGATACTATGCTAGGTACGACTCCTCAGCGCCCGACATCGCCATCGCCATCCCGGATGGCTACAAGATCATCCGGAGGGACCGCGTCAACCAGACCGGAGGAGGCATCGCCATCATCCACAGGAACACCATCCGCATCATGACCAACACCGACGATACCCTCGCACCCGCCGAACACCTGCACTTCCAGATCCACGTCAACCCCAAGACCACCCTCAGAGGCACCCTTATCTACAGACCCCCGGGACCACGCACACAATTCAGCGAAGACATCGCCGACTTCATCAGCCCACACGCCCTCCCCTCCGCCGACAACATCCTCCTCGGGGACTTCAACTTCCACCTGGAGAACAACAACGACCGCATCACCACCACCCTGCTGGACAACCTTGCCAACCTCGGACTCAAGCAACTGGTGACCACCCCCACCCACTACGCCGGACACACACTCGACCCGGTCTTCTCTTCCAGCAAGGACATCGCCTTCAGCCACGCCACGGGACTCCACTGGACGGACCACAGCTGCGTCCACTTCAGCTACAGAAAGAACACGATTCACCAACACCAGCAACAGGTTCCCCGAAGAAGCTGGAACAAGATCACTGCAGACCAGCTCGCTACTTCCCTGAGCCAGCACCCTCCCACCGGCTCAGCGAACCCTAGACAGGCCGCCAACAACCTCACGAAATGGATCAGCAACTGCGCAGAAGACCTTGCCCCTCTGAAGACCCCGCCGAGCAGACCCGGCAGCAAGAAAGCCCCATGGTTTAACGACGAACTCAAGAGCTCCAAGAAGAACTGCAGAGCACTCGAGAAAACCTGGCGCAGAGACCCAACACCGGACAACATGACTGCCCTCAAGCACGCCACCCGAAAACACCACCAACTGATCCACGCCACCAAAAAAACCGCATTCAAGGAACGACTGGACAACAACGCACACAACAGCAAGGAACTCTTCAACATCGTGAAAGAGCTCTCCAGCCCCAGCGCCGGAAACAACGACATCACCCCTTCGCAAGACCTCTGCAACTCCCTCGCCTCCTACTTCCACAACAAGATCATGGACATACACAACAGCTTCAGCACCCAACCGACGCACGCCACGACCGGACCACCGCCCCCTACATCCACCCTCCGCACCAGGACCCCGATCAGCACCGAAGACACCGTCCGCACGGGAGGAGCTCCATCCACTCCGGATCGCCGACAGACCCCTGCCCTCACCACGTCTTCAACAAGGCCGACGCTGTCATCGCACCCCACCTGCGGGACATCATCAACACCTCCTTCGACACCGCCACCTTCCCGGAGAGCTGGAAGCACGCCGAGCTCAGCGCTCTACTTAAGAAACCATCAGCCGACCCCACCGACCTCAAGAACTACCGCCCCATCTCGCTGCTCCCCTTCCCGGCAAAAGTCATCGAGAAGACCGTCAACAAGCAACTGGCTGCCTTCCTCGAGACGAACGGATCCCTCGACATCTCGCAGTCTGGCTTCTGGGCCAACCACAGCACCGAAACCGCCCTGATCGCAGCCACCGATGACATCCGAGCCCTGCTCGACAACGGAGAAACAGCGGCCCTCATCCTCCTGGACCTCTCCGCAGCCTTCGACACTGTCTGCCACCGCACCCTAGTACAGCGACTGAGCAACGTCGGAATCCGGGAGAAGGCACTGGAGTGGATCATCTCCTTCCTCGCCGGAAGGACACAGAGAGTCCGCCTCCCCCCGTTCAGATCGGAGGCCACCGAAGTGAAGGACCGGGCTATTTAAGGCCCAGCGGTGCCTGGGGACAACACCTAAAACCTTCGTGGGATACCTGTTCTGGCGTACGAAAAAGGACAGAGACACGGGACACTTCCTTCGGCGTCAAAGATCAGAGTTTATTACTGCAGGGATACAGAAGTCACTCGAAGTACAACAACGTGTAGGTTCTGAGAGTCTGCTTCAAATTGTATATGTGGATCGCTCCTTTTATACGCTTCTTGGTCATTACACAACATTACGAACAAAAGGTTACAACTCAGTTCCCACAGTAAACTTCAAAAAGGCTTCATTCATGGTGTCGGTAACCCGGAACATAATTACAGTTACATTTGCCGGTTCCCAACTGTAAAAGCACATTATCTCACGGTTAGGCACATTCTTCTCCAGTTGTAAACAAACGAAAGAAAGAGGCAAGAACAGGTGCAAGGAAGACAGACAACAGCGGAGGAAGAGTGTGGGGGAAATATCGGAAGCATGATCACAGGATCAAAGGATTTGAGCCTAACACATGCAGAGCTGAACCAATAGCCCGCCGTGGCGAGATTACCCTCGAGCGGAGCCATCTGCTTTTGCAGTGTCATCCCACTGTCATAAAAGACGTATCAAAGGGATATGCATCTTCGGCAAAGCTTGGGAATCCCAGGGTCATGAAGCGTACATTTTCACTTCGCTGGCTACGTGAGGGCAAGAAACAAAATGGATGCCGTATCTAAAATGGAACCCAAGAGTTCGGATGGAAAAACACGAAAGTAAGACGAACCCTTCCAAGGAGTGTAGCGAAAATGCGTACACTTACTGAACTCGTCATTTACGGTTCGTAGATACCAAACTCGCCCATATTCGTACTTGCCCAAAACATCGTATCGATTCTCACGGAACCTCAGACGCTCCTTTTGCCCTCATGTAGGCAAACACTAGTCGAAATCAGAATCAATTTCGATATTCATCAGATCAATGAGATGTTGCTGAAACAGAATTCTATCCATCAATGCCTCTTTGGTAATAGGTGGCCTTCTTATACACGTTGTGGCACAGAGGCCACATAAGGCAGGACCACACTGTACACAAAGACAACACGTGAACAGAAACGTCACAACAACCCCTATAATCATCAGAATTTTCCAACCCCAAGTCGACATCAGACCCCAAAACCATCCTAGCAGCGTCCAATCTCCCTCGTCCACGTGTATGGACTCTGAGATTTTATGCAACTTCGAGATGGCTTGATAAACAGTTGGAGCATTATCTGGTATGAAAATGCAACAGCTCGAATGGAATACCTTGCACACACCACCTCTATCTGCAAGTACAACATCTTGAACCATACGGTTCTGCAGCGTCATAAGCCTATCCGCTTGCAGCTCTGCTGTCAGGTTACCAAGGGCGCTTGCTGTGATATTAGCAGTTGATTCTACCACGCGAGTCAACTGTCTTATGTTCCTACTATTAACCATAGGACCCCAAAACGGTAGGAAACCCTTAAAGAAGTCTCCTGCTTCTTGACCGGCAGTATCCTCTTTGCTAACAACGCCTCTCACAACTCTAGTCTTGTGATAGTCTGAGGCAACTGAAAAAGTCGGTGCTAAAAGATTCGCAATATAACATGTGCCTGAAAAATCACGAGGCAACCATGTATATGCACGATCAAGACATACAAAATAAGTACCCTTGGCAGTTAGAAAGACAGGGGAAGAGAGCGTCGGTAAGACATACGTCTCAGTACAAGCACTCTTCCCAAGCTGAGCCCTCGGATTTCGACCCAGTCCTTGCAGACAGAAATTACCGAGATGGGGTACAATCCAGATCGGAGCCGAGCTTTTCAGCTGTCTATCACTCACTGATGTACTATATTCGATCTCACTCAGATCCTTGTAAGCTCGCACCTCTTCCTCTGGAATGATAGTTGCATCAAAAATATCTCTATCTAAATCAGCAATAGCCATCGCCAGAGGCTTGTGGTACGGGCCGGGACCAAGATTTGAAGAGCGAGGCTCTCGATGGGGGTAGGAATCTAGTGCACTGCGAAACATGGATTGGAATGCTCGAGCTGACCCCTGGGAACTATAGGGAAGAACCAAATACGGGATACCCTTATCCATAGTATGTGGCATTAACCCACACACCCAACAATTGGTAGTATTCATCACCAACTGATGCTGATGTAGAAGTTGAATAAAAGAATTGTTCATGAATTCCGCACGTCTAACCTGTTCATGTTGGGGCAGAAGATGAAAGGAATGTGGAGAAATAGTTGGAACAGAATGTAGATCAAATGAAGAAGAAATAGGTGAAATGGAAGGCAATAATAATTGAATCCCAAAGTACACTCCACCCACCAGTAACATAGAAATGGTTAAAAATAACAGAAACACCTGCAACAAAAAACATTTTGTTCGAAACATCTTATGCAATTTAGATCTTTGCGCCGCTATTTTCTCCATTTTCAACAACTTAGAAGACTCCATCCTCTAAAGACCGTCCGTGACGTTCTTGACGCACTTCGTTCTGAGTAGCTATTATCAATCCCCAGGAGTTCCCAGAAATTGACAAAGGGTAAGCGACCTAGTGTCAGATACCTACTAAACAGAAGGAGGTGCCCGCACGGCCCTACGGCCAACCTGGATGATAGGTTTTTAATCAAATGTTCATTGAATTCAATATAAGTCTCCTAGCTGTAAGAAAAAGGTACACATAGTATATGAAAATGTCCACAATTTTATAACAACAGTACTGGGTGATGTGAAATGAAAAAAATAAAAGGTTTGTTTATTAGTCCTTGTTGTGCGAACGAAGAAAATATCTCTTTTTCCCTGATCGAGTCTGTTCTTCAAACAACGGATCAGAAGGCAAGGCAATGGCTGATTGTTCAGGTAATAATTCAGACCTTGAATTCTCCAATGCTGCTGATGAAAGATTCTCTTTGGGTGATTCAACAAGGGTATCTGATTGCACTCTATTATCTTCTACTAACTGGGCATCACTAAAGGGTATATAACACGGGGGACTGTGCGTCTCGGACAGGGCAAGTCCCTTTCTTGTCCAGTTATCTGCCGGCAACGGGAGCGGAACCTTCTTGGTGTGGGTCGCATGGACCCAATGCTTCCTTCCTTCGAGTCGAACTGCCGTCCTCGTTGCTAGCAGCACCTGGAATGGTCCCACGAATCTCGGCTCAAGGTTTCGTTTTCGTCCAAAATTCCTGGTCAAAACCCAGTCACCGGGTTTCAACCGATGACCAGGACCCTCTGTTTGTGCCGGTAGTGCCTCGAAAACCTGTTGATGAATCAAACTCAATTTAGCAGTCAGATCATAAAGATAGTCAATCAACATTGGATATTCAAGTCTGTTGAACTCCTTAGGTCTTGGGACTCCCCAAACATTTGCAGGACGGCCGAACACAATCTCATATGGGCTAAGCCCTACTCGAGAGTGTACGGTCGCTCTGGTCGATAGGAGAGCTAAAGGCAAAGCATCAGGCCATGCCTAACCAGTCGTTGCCTGGATCTTGGCAAGTTTCAGTTTCAGAGTGCCATTGTATCCTTCTACTAAACCCGCAGACTGAGGATGATTAGCACAATGACATTTCTGATTTATGCCAAGACCACGACATACACTCTTCATCACACTTCCCACGAACTCACTTCCGTTATCTGACCATACAATCCGTGGCATTCCATACCTGGGGAAGTATTCTTTGAGCAGAACTTTTGCTGTGGATAGGGCAGTATTATCCTTAAGGGGGTAAGCCTCAATCCATCTGGAGAACGCACAAACTACAACTAGGACGTACTTTAAATTGTTTCATCTCTCCATGTGGATAAAGTCTAACTGAATAATTTCAAAGGGACATGTGGGGGGAGCAAAATGACCAGGTGGAGTGGGGGTGCCCTTGCCAGGATTATGCATCAAACATACCATGCAATTCTTAACCACTCTTTCCGCACATTTCGTAATGCCATCATTCTTCCACACGGGCGACAACAACTTATATATACCTTTCGTACTAATGTGTGATGTACCGTGTGCCATAGTAACAACAGCAAGCACATATGCATCCGGTAACATCCACCTCTGCCTTTCTGACAAATCTACCCAACATCCATTCTCGTCTAACTTCCCCATACTTTCTTTCCACTTAGTTTTCTCTATTTCAGTAGCCTCATTCTGTATCTCCTTCACACTCTCAACTGTGTCCTCACACATACTAGTTTCCGTCGGCCATCTTACTGAATTCACAACATACATTCGATTTGTCAAATCTCGGGCCATCTCCTTAGCAATTTCATCTGCAAACGCATTACCACGACCAACATCATCCGTCACTTTCCGATGCGCACTACATTTAATTATTGCCACCTCTGCTGGCAATGTAAGTGCTTCCAAAAGGTCATTCACAAGCTGTCCATGCTGAATCTTCGTATCATGCGACGTCAAAAACCCACGTTCTCTCCACAAACGTCCAAAACTATGTGCTAATCCAAAGGCATACTGACTATCAGTGAACACATTCACCCGCTTTCCTTTAGACTACACGAACGCTCTCGTCAAGGCAATCAACTCAGCCGCCTGGGCCGAATTCTGACTCAATCTCGCAGTTTCCACAACCGTACTCAATGTCACTACAGCATACGCAGTCGTCACATCACCATTCGACAACTTAAAACATGAACCATCCACATACAAAGTACCATCGGGATCTACCAATGGAGTGTCTTTCAGGTCGACACGACCCTTCGTCTCTTCCTCAGTTCTCAAGTAACAATCATGTGGTGCTACCTCATCTGATTCCATACTGATCGGCAACAACGTTGCTGGATTCAACACATTACAACGTTTAATCTGTATATGGCTTGCCAAAAGCGTCAGCTCATACCCAGACAACCTTGCGCTCGTCAGGTGTTGAGTTTTTGTTCGGTTCAAAAGAGTGTCAACTGCATGCGGGACCATTACCGTAAGCATATTATCCATGACCAAACCTGCGGACTGTCGAATGGACGCCGCAGCTGCCGCTGTTGCCTTTAAACAACTCGGCAATGCTCTAGCTACTGGGTCCAAAGTCGAGGAAAAATATGCACATGGCCGTTGTTTGTCACCGAATTGTTGCGTCAGGACACTCAATGCACAACCATCCCTCTCGTGAACGTAAAGTGTGAACGGCTTATTGTAGTCAGGAGTGCCTAACACAGGAGCCGAGCACAACGCATCACGTAATTCCGAAAAACTTTTCTGACACTCTTCAGTCCAAGGCAAAGGAGTCGGAACATCCTTGCACGTGAGAGCTAACAATGGCTTCGCCAATAATGAAAAATTCGGAATCCATTGTCTGCAGTATGACGTAATACCTAAAAAGGCACGTACATCTCTCTGAGTTTTTGGCACGGTCATTCGAGTAATCGCTGCAATTCGTTCTGGGGTCAACCTTCTCCCTTCTTTTGACAATAAGTGACCTAAGTAAGTTACTTCTTGGCAACAATATTGTAGCTTGGAAGGCGACACCTTATGATGTAAGTCACATAGATGCTGTAACAACGATACTGTAGTAGTTCTGCAAATAACCTCGGTATCGGCAGCCACCAACAGGTCGTCAACTTATTGAATCAAAGCCGCACCCGTCGGTAACACAAATGCGTCAAGTTGACTTTTAAGGGCTTGGCTGTAGATCGATGGACTCTCACAGTAGCCTTGTGGTGCGCGTTTGAATCTAAAACTGCGACCACCTAATGAGAATCCGAACAGGTCCCTGCTTTCCTCAGCGATCGGAATACTAAAAAAGGCATTTTTCAGATCGATCACTGTAAACCAGGAGGCAGAAGCTGGAATCAGGGTCAACAAGGCCGTAATATCGGGGACCACCGGAAACTGTGGGACCACAATTTTATTTACCTCCCGCAAATCAATCACAAAACGATACACAGGAGGTTTAGATGGATCAGTTCGTTTCCAAATCGGCAACACAGGACTATTACACACATTACCCTTAGTTTCTTCGATGACATTCTTTTCAATCAGATCATATATGATCGCTAACAACGCTCGTTCACCATCAAGAGAGATACGATATTGAGGTATACGTGGTAGTCGCACGTTCGATTTCAAGTGGACCACATAGGGTGGAATATTCAACAGTCCCACATCATTGGGACCAGTGGCCCATAGCGACACAGGAAGGGAACTCAATTCCGGAGGGAACTTGTTGATCGATAAATACATAGGAGAGATCACTCTCTGACCTAATGTAAGCTCCACTCCCGCAGGAGAGCAATACAAAGTCGCATATAACCGCTTCAACAAATCCAAACCCAAAAGATTCTCACCACAACCGGTGGATAAAATCAATGGGGCCTCTAGCTCACGAGGGCCAATCGTAAGGGGCAAAGGGCTAGAGACAGGATTGCTAACAGGGGCGCCAGAGAATCCAATGGAAACATTTGTTAAGCCAGACAAAGGTGCGCCAGGGAGTTTTGAATGCATGATGGAACTTTTTGCTGCACCAGTGTCCAACAGAAAAGGCTCAACTACGCCAGATGTAGCAACTGCGACGTAAGGCCCCCTCTGATCAACCGGAACTGACACTACTCCCTCTCTTTGCCGATGGCTGTCCTAGTAACGATCATCTGCAACAATCTCATGTTCGACGTAATAATCGTCCACATGATACTGTGCTGATCTGTCGGACTTCACATTGCGCTGATCAAAACAATTATTCGCGTCCGATGAAGTAAGAGGGCGATCACTCTGATTTTGAGCAGTACCACGACCTCTACCTCGAAATGACTGCTGGGGACCACCACGACCCCCTCTAGTCGACACACCATTAAGGCGATCACGTAGAGCAGGAAAATCATATTTGATATGGCCCTCTCGCCTACAATATGCGCACTGATTGTACCCAAGCGTGGATCTATAATCAGAGTTGTCAGAGCGCGACTGCATTCTAGAAGACTGTGCCTGTGGTCGGTACTGCTGTTGCGAATCGATTTGATTTGAACGCGGAGGATACGCTTGCTGCAACAAAACCTTCATTTTAAGCTCCTTCGTTTTCTTTTCTGAACGATCACTTTCTTCTTTTTCCCTATTTTCGTAGTACTGAGCCGTCGCTAATATCTGAGCAGTGGTTGAAACAGCCCATGCACTCTCTGAATTCTTCAATTTGTTGCATAATTCAGGCAACAAATTTAATACAAATTTATCAACAAATAATCGTTGACCTCCCTCAGTACTCATATCTTGACCACTATGATCAATGAATGCTTCCTCGAATCTGCTAAAGAAATCCGAAACACTCTCGTCTTTCTTTTGTTTACAAGCTGATAATTTGTCCCAATTCACTCTCATCGCTGGCATAAGCGTTTTCATGAGCGTGATGATTCTTTGGGGGAGATCCGAAACTAACTGTTCAGGCTTAGCACCACCGATTTGTCGTCCATCCGCCGCAAGTATTGCAGCCCAATCACCGCCTAATTTAGCTAAATGATTCTCTTGGCGGATCCTCGCCCAAATTGGTTGCGGAACGACATTACCAAACAACATATCGATGTCAGCAAGGTTCATAATAGAAGCATCCACCAATTGCGATAACTCCTTCTAATAACCTGCTGGATTTTTGCACGGATCAGGCAAAGATTGCTTCTCCTGTAAAACTTCTGATCGCTTCCATGGGAGGTGTATCCAAACTCTTTGGAAATATGGTGGAACCGGAGGAGCAGCTTGCGGATTACCTGGCATCCAAACCGGCGGAACCTCTCTCATAGGATACTGACCAGATTCCACTTTCGGAGTATCAGAGTCATCATCAAACAATGCTCGCGAAGGCACTGTAGACCGAAAGGCCAACAATCGCTCTAAAGCACGTCGTACATCTCCACCTACTATCATACCGTTCGAAAACTGACTCTGAAGTTCAGTCATATCAGACGGTACATCATCTAAATCATCTTCATCCCACTCTTCTTTCAGAGTGTTGCACATTTCCTCGAACACAAATCTCTGTGTCGGCTCATTAAACTGAGAAAATGTATCGTAAACTATGTGTGAAGTATATTTAGTGGGATGTCTAACCCATTTACGCGCCATAGTTTCTAACGTTGCTCTCTCTCTCTCCCAACCGGGATCTGACTACGTCTCTGAGATGCTTCAGGGACGTCAGGTGGGAATAACGAACCGGAAAGTGGAGAATAAAGGTTAGCGATAGAGTTAGGGATACGATTACGAACAGAAGGAGAAGAAGAAAGAAGAACAGGAGCAACAGCACTAGAAGTGAGTGTAGGAACAGAAACAATAGACTGAGAAGATACAGGCAAAAGAGCAGGAGGAACAATAACAGGACCCACAACAGGCTGACCAGCAGCCGCCAAAAGAACAGGAGGAGCTACAGGAGGAACTACAGGAGGAACTACAGGCGCCGTAGCACCTTGTGCATAAGGAGGTGGTGATTTCAACAAATACGCTAATAGGGGATCTTCTTTCGAATCATCATCCTTTTTATCGGAATTTGACGATAAGACCGGATAACATTTATCCCACCACATATGATGCAGTCTAGTTGAGATCTCCCTATCTTTATCTGCCGTATCTTGACGATGGTTTTCTGCATCTCGCATTATCGTAACGATACTGCTATCTTTCTTATTTTTCTTAAGTTGTTTGATTTCTTTCTGTCTGGCTTCTTTGCGCCATAACCGAAAGGAATCGAACATAGCTGGCCTAGCTTTCTTTTTAAATAATTTCGCTTCAAGATTATCTAGAATCTCAGTTTCAAAACTTCCATGTTGTGGCCAACTGAGCACACCGTCAGTCTTCGTATAACGAATCCAGTATTCGTTGTATACAATAGGGCCCACAACATGTCGACTATAGAGCTCATATATCGGAGTTCCAACTGGAGGTATCGGACACGAGTCCTCCAACCGGGAATCCAATTTTGTAACATTTGAAGAAACCAAGGAAACCACTATGGCCAGGCATCGTGCACACTAACCTAGTATCAAACTTCAAGGGTCATCGAAGCACAAAATCTTCGTGAAATACAAAACCCACGGTTTTTGGCAATTGCAACTGTCAAATAACAACTAAGAACCAACAACTAAGGACCACAAATGCAATGGAACCATGCATACAACTAAGCACCAACAACAACAAAGGACTCTGGGAGCGACCCACGAAATACTTAACTGAAAGCACAATGGCGTCACCAGGAAGGCCCGTCTATCGTCTCGCCATACAAAGGACTACGCCAGGCGCCAAAACAGGTCGACAGTCAGAGCATCGGTCCGTCGCAGTCGTCAGGAGGCGGGAATAAGCATGGGCGGATCTAGCGGATCTCGTGTACGCGAAATTGCGGATTTACGGATTCGCAATCCGCGAAGATACGCGAACTCTAGCGGATTTGCGGATTTTCCCGTTTTTTGTGTTGGCGCGCGTTCGCGCCGATTTTGGGACAAGTTCGCAATTGCGAACTTACTTTTTGGCTCGCAACGGCCGCGACTATGTTGTTTCTACGTCTGGTTTATCATCACAGGTTCACAGCACCCTCTGTTTCACCACTGCCACCCTCTGGGACACCCATGCCACCCTCTGGTACATCCTCACTGCCACCTATTAGGTTTATTTATCACTGTAGATTATGGTGGTTGAAAAAAGCAAGCACACCTGCCCTTCTTCAACTGCCATCAATTAATTTGTGGGTCATTAATGTGTCAGTAATTTTGAAACTTCCAGTCTGGCTGGCACCTGCTTCCTTCCTTATCTGTAATTTGCTTTTTGTTGCAGTGAAATTTTTTTTCACAGGACCTTTATGGTCTACTTGTATCTATTCTATGAGCCTGCTGTTTGGGTCATAGCAGGGTCATAGAATAGTTGCAAACTCTGGAGGAGCCCCTCAGGAAGCACTACCTTGAATGTTACTAATGTTAAGTTTGAACTTTTGCACCTGCTCATTGCTTTCAGTTTAGCTAAAATCGTTTTTTCTGCAATTTCGCGCGTTTTTTGGGGCTCGAATCCGTGCGAGATCGATTTCGGAAGCCGCGAATACGTGCGAATACAAAATTGTTTTTTGTGCGACGTGTATGTTCGCGTGATCTTGCGCGTGTTCGCGAGGCGCTTCTAGCTATACGTTTGCCAAGTTACCCTATCGGTCGTACACGGGCGCGGCCATCTTGTTTGCGTGACGTAATTCCGTTTCCGGCCGCTATGTGTAATCTCGCAAAGTGTGCTGCTCGCTAGTACAATTTCGCGCGTGCTCGCAAGGAAAATCTCGCGCGAACTTACCCACGCGGTCGTGAACGGGCGCGGCCATCTTGTTTCTCATTCATTGCTATGGTTCTGGGCATGCTTCTCTATCCTCTCTCAATCTCTGCCATCCTTTGCTTGTTTGAAGTTTATTTGATCTAATTTTACTTATTATCTATCCCTCTATTTTTCTAGCTCTATATTTTTGTGTTTTCTGCTGCTTTTAGTTACTTTTAAACTACTTTTTAAAACTCTTTTCTTTTCTTCTTCACTATTCTATTTCTTGTTTATCATTTAACTGTATTTCTGCCCAGACCATGGTAAAGGGAGCCGGGAAGCACCCTGAGAAGGGGAAGGGTCCCGCACCCCGTGCCCGGCTCCCGTGCGGGCGTTTGAGGGGGGAGCAAGTGGTCCCGCGGGAGATCTTCAGCGCGGAGGAAGTGGCGGCACTCATCTTCCACGTCCAGCGCCGCCTCCCCAAGACGATCCTGGGAGGCGGCAAGATCGCGACTGGCTATGGCATCCGGGAGCGCCGCCAGCGGTGGGAGAAGGTGTGCCGGGCCATGTATAAGCTCTCTGGGGTCCGGCGCACATATAACCAGGCCACCCACCGCTGGACCGATGTCATGGACCGGGAGCGGGACTTGCTGGACGCGCTCGGCGTAGAGGTCCCCGGGCTTGGTGAGTAGTAGTAGCTATTCATTTACTACTCTGTTTTATCCGGCTCTGTTATTTGCAAATCTTTGTTCTTTACCAAGAGCAATAATGCTGCCGATTACATTGAGGTAAATTATATTTCAAAATCTTCTATGCATTTCAGGTGCACTGCTCTCCTTCTCAGTAGCCTTGCTTGCTACTATGCTTCTTTGTTTTGTATGTTGTGTTCAGAAGCATTTCATTGGCCTGAGAAATTATGTATGAGTGTAGTGTAAAGATAAGAACTGCGTAATGCTAGACACTAAGGGTCATATTTTCAATTACCGGCGCATCCCTGCAAAGTAGCAGGGATGCGGCAGTAATTGTGTGCCATGCCACCACCACCCATTGGCCCAAAACGTCACAGAAGCCTTACGCATCTGTGCCGTAAAGGCAGCGCATTGCTGGAGTTGCGTGCCAACGATGGCGCAGCTCCAGCAATGCTCTGGGGTACCCTATCTCCCCAATGCTGCATCAAGCCGTACGTCGGCTTCAAGCGCGCAGGGTTTGAGTCATGCATCATTGTCCTAAAAGTGACTGATTGACATCTTGTAGATTTCCCTCAGCCACTTTTAGGATTCGTTCCTGCGCAGGTACGCCCTCCCTTGCGCCGGAACGCCCCCTGATGGCGCAGGGCTTTACAACGTGATGCATCGCCCATATGTCCATATGTGTTTTTTTATTTAATATAAACGCCGCACCAACACCATGGCGAGTCTTTTGTTCTGCCGCTGCGTCACAAAAGGCACGCAACAATGGAGGAAAATGAGCCGCAAGGGACTTCTAAATCAGCCCCAACAGACTGAAGTCCAGTCCTTCCTTTAGACACATGGCTATAAGAAGAAATAGTGGCGGTGGTGGGTGGATTGATAGTTTGAGTATTCACTGATCTGCAAGCAGGATGGACTTTGTCTGTCATGTCACTTTGCGTGCTGCGGACTGCTGCCTGCAGTGCCAGGCCTAGGCAAACCTCTTTAGTAGTCTGTTTATTGAGTTACATAGGAACTTTCTAAGTCAACGTTCCGCAAATCAGGCAATACGAATAACGTAGTATACCACATGAGATAGATCCCGTGGAATAGTTGTCTATCTATTTGCTATTTCTCCAAAATATTTTGTTATTGTTCTTTTGAAATGTTTGATTTGGTTGAAAAATCTCATCCATGTTTTCTGGTTTTTCTGTCTTTCATGTTGTACATCAGCTCCCCCCAAGGGCAAGAGGACACAGGAGGAGGGTGCTGAGGATGCAGGCCAGGATCGGGCAGGCGAGGGCTCCTTTGCTGGCCCCAGTAAGTTTACATTTTAATAAAGAGTACCTATTTTTTCCTAGCGTTCCTCATTCGATTTTTTCTAAATCGTCTTTGATCTTCTTGTAGACTGGATATAAATTCTTGTCCTGCCTCGAATATGACTCCCTGTGGTATTACTAGACTATTCTTATTAGTCTGTCTGTGTAGCTAACTAAGATTGGACATTTGGCAATTCCATTGGACTCCCATTCTATTCAGCAATAGATCTATGCACTGTCTCCTTACTGACTAGATAGTGTGGCAGAGTCATTCAGCTCCCGAAGTCACCGATTATTGATCCCCAATGATCTCTAGATTATCGTACGCAGGACAAGAGAGTACGGAGTCACAGCACAGTCAAGAAGTGTCAGAGGCACTCATGCTTGCAAAAATTCCAAAACCTTTAGCTCATCCACTCTAGTCTGGAGGAACAAAAACCACAGAGTCTATTTAAGTTTAAAAGCTCTATTAAAACTAAACACATTTATTAAAATCTACTTTGTCATAAAACTATTTAACTGAAAACGGAAAAGTGGTTAGTGCTGACGATTAATTGGACACATTTCTTGTGGTCGAGCCGAGCTCTCACCTGGTTTGAACTTGATCCTGGTCGTGTTCTTAGGAGTCAAGCTACTGTCTGTTAGGAGAAAAAGTGGTGCGTGTTAAAAATCAAAAGCAAGCATTCATCAGTTGTGCATAAAAGTGCAGCAAGACAACAGCCTTCCCTGGAAAATGGGACATTTTTACTTTGGAGTAGACAGTCACAAATTATTACATTGTATTCAGTTTTTTTAACATTTCTCCTAGACCAAATATTATATAGTAGTGAGTGGTGTATTCTAACATTCTTAAATGTACTTTGTAGGTGTAACATCTGGTGACGGGGCCAGCGCGGAGGTGGCTGTGTTGGGCGAGGACTCGGCGGACTCTGGGGAGGAGGCGGTGCAAGAGCCGGCGGACGGTCCTGTGGGGGTTCAAACGGTGGTGGCGGAAACAGGTAAGCTATATATTCCTTACTTATTGAGATTGAAGACTGCATAGTGTGCTTTCTGCACGGGTGTATTACAAATCAACCAGGTAGTAGCCTCCTCGAAATGTACTTCGACTTAGCTGTGAAGTTTTTGGTGAGAAGAATCCCAATAAGTTCTTAGACGAACGTGATGGATGGGATGAACGAAAAGCGAAAGAAGGGTGTAAGTAAGTGGGACGCGAACTTGTATGATGGCTGGCAAAGAAGAACGATATGTGTTTGCTTGGCCCCCGAGGTGGCTGGGAAGGAACGAATATGGTATGGTGCATGGCTGGGTCAATGATGAAGCAAGGATGGGTGGAAGGACAGCAGCCTGGGTGGGTGAAACAGAAACTGTATGTGTGCGTATACTTTGACTGAATGGATGCCTGGAGCATGGTATTCTCTGACTCTTAGATAGCACATGTGTATCTAGAGAGAGTAGATGGTCGCCAGATGAAGTAAGTGTTACCTTGAAGAGCATGTACCACCGCACCCGCACGTCCGTTCCAGTGCAGGGAAGGCAAGGAAAAGAAATTGTAAATGTGTCCAATACTACCATGAATAGTAGCAGTACTTGGTATTGCGTCTGCAATCACAGCATATATCTGGTTATTACGGTGGACACTCCGTACCTCTCTTAATAACTTTAGTTTACTTGTAGTACGTCATTCATGTGTGGGTGTATCACTGTTCACTCAATATTAAGCAAAGCACCTAAAGTCATCCCATATGTCATCAAATACGTCCCATGTGAAGTGATAGATAATCAAATTAGTTAGCTTCTTCATTTTCCTTTTCTAGTACTCATTTGCACTGTAGGGTGAAAGGTAAATTAATTAAGCAGTAGCCCTTGTAACAGAGTATTCTCAGTGCCACCCGTAATAGAAAAGTAATAGCTTCACCACCTGCATGTACTGGACCGGTACAGTAACGCAAGTCTGTCTCACTCATCATGGTGTGCAACTTTTTTTCTCGGGTGCAAGTTCACTGTGCTGTCCATGTCATTCTGCCGGCTTGCATAAGATAACGTACCAATTTCCCTAACCAAGAGAGAAGAAGAAGAATAAGACTGGTGTATTGTCATAGTCGACTGTAATGGAAGTCCATAGTGGTCGTAGAATTTGTTCATTAAACTACCACTAATGTTAGAGCAAGGATGCAGAAGTGGGAGGTTACATAGATACTGTCCTCAATAGTTATGTACTGTGCTTTCAATTTGCTACTTGTACTGTGACCCAACTTTCGGCTCAATCACTTTGTGTTATTAATGTTAAGGAGCATTGGTTACAGACTATGTCTTTCTTTCTTCATATAGTTGCTCCTTCCAAATCAACAACACGGAGGGAGCAGGCTAGACTGGCCCGGCAACGGAGGCTGGAGGCCACTGTCGCCGAATATCGGCGGCTGGTGGCCCTGGAGGAGGAGGAGGACACGCAGTCGAGCGGGGCAACAACAACATCCTCGACTGTGACCACTGCATCCTCCTCCGTGACTAAGCCAGCGGGACCGAGCCGGGCTAAGAAAGACAACCGCCACCGCCAAGCAACAGAAATACCAGCTGCCCCCCACAGGAGCTGCAAGGAACGCCAACGCCGCCTACGAGTCCGAATGTCCAACCTGGAGCAGGAGGTCCTGAAGTATAAGAACTTGGTTAAGGGCCTCCGCTCCGAGCTTGCCACCCTCCGCAAGGAGTATGATGCCCATGCCGCAAAATGCACCAGCACCAGCACCCTCCAGTAGTGGAGTGTCCCTTGCCCTTTTTTTATAGACTTTTGGGGGGTGGGATTTGGGAGTTGGGATCGTTTTGGGACGTTTCAAAGACAATCGTTGGGGTTAGGGTGGGTGAGGGAGATTATTTTGTTAGGGCTACATAAATATATTTTTTAACTTTATCTGACCATACCTGTTTTTTACTGCTTTTCAGTCTGGTGGGTGGGGGGCGGGGGTGTAACAGTAACTTTGTTTTCCTGAACAGTCGTAGGACTTTAGTAGTACAACCGTCAATCTCTTGTCTACTCCGAAATAATACTCCATTATACTACCTCCCACCAAACGCTTATCTTACCTGTAATTTGTGTTAGAAATTAGGGCTAGGCCCAGGGCTGGCTCCACGTGAAATGGGGATTAACGTTGTCAATCCTGGGCGGGTGACATTTCCTCATTGCGGTGGTACTAGTGGTGTGACACAGTGGCAGTTGCATGCCTATGGAAAAAAAGAAAACGAAACCTTGTTTGTCCTTACTGTAGCATTACAACGGTTACGGTACGATCGAGAATATAGCAGGTGACAGACAGAACAGTGCCATAATGTAGCCTAACAAATGGTAAAGTATTTGCTTGCAAGTATAACTAGTACTTGCGTTTAATTTATTTGACATTGGCTACTACTACTAGAAGATATAGTACTGAAGCTGAGTAAGTCTAGAAGATATCCTCGTATTCCTTCACCAGCCTGTTGCTATGACCTTATCCTCCCCAGCAAGTGTGTGGAATTATTGATGTCATTTTAGTCAGACATCAAGCAAAACAACACAGCCCGGGGGAAGAGGGTTAGGGTTTGTAAAATGGATGGGAATGGGGTTTCTTTTTGGGTAGGTTTTGTTGAGAGAAGAAAAAAAAAGCAGAGCATGGACAAACAATAATTGAAGATAAAGACAATCTTTGGTTACAAAGTAAAGCTAAGCACATGCAGTCACACTCATAGAATAATACAATGGATACTGTATCTGTATTGCGTATGTTTTTGGTGTTGTCCTTGAATTTGGTAAGTAAGTTGCATGCAGCAAACAATTCCTCTTATTGGCGGCACTCCTCCATTCCAGCTGACGCTTCGTCCATCAATGTTGGTGACCACTGACAGAAGACACCCTGTCCACTGCCTGCCTGGCGGATGTTGACTGAAACCCGGCCTGTAATTATTGAACGGAAAACAGGAAGTGCTATTACAATACCACTGATAAATAAATAAAAGGTATGTACGCTGTGTGGTTCAAAATGTGACACTTTGATTTCCCTAATAGACAGTACAATATTTTTGAAATTGCGTGCTCTGTCGGACTCACCTTTTTAAAGATAAATAAGTATGGCCAAAATATTATAGCGGATCTTTCCCCTCAATTAAGGTGTACTATAAACTGTGTTTTAGAACAAAATTTGACCTTCCCAGCAATGCTCCCACCAAGACCCTTACTAAAGCCAGTCGCAAAAATGTAGAAGAACCCCAATCAGATCTCCAAAAATGATGCCTAGCAGAAAAATGGTTACAAAACGTACTTTGAAAGTAACAGTAGGCCCAAATACAGACCGTGGATTGTATTCCAACCACTTGCAAGCAAGCAAAAGTATCCATAGCCAGCATCGCTCCAACAGTGCTCTACAACACCAGAACTGCGTTGCAATAGAACCCCCCAAAACACATGCAATCGTGCTGGTAGGGCTAACCCTAACGAACCCTAACTTACAAAAAGTGCCAAAACTGGTGTTTCCTTCAGGATTTTGTCCAAAACACTTCTATCCGGTATTGGACCTTCCCAGGAATGCCCCAGGCAAGACCCGCCAACCCACCCGGAAAAAACCACCCGACAACACCCCCAAACAGCGAAAAAGCTAAATCTCATACTTACAATATCTCTCGGCCTTCGGTCCAAACGCGGCGCTGTGCAGCTAGGTCATCATCATCATCAATCATCATAACTCCTGTTTTCCACCACGGATTTCCTGAAAAGCAAATGCAATCAAGATTAGATTGTCGCAGCAGTGCTTCGACAGAGACCCCGGCCGCAACCCACCCACGAACAGCAGGAAGCCCCCCAAAACGCTACATTGAGCAAGATGACAGAAGAAATAGCAAAAAAAAGGCTGTTCCTTCAGGATTTTGTCCAAAACACTTCTATCCGGTATTAGACCTTCCCAGGAATGCCCCAGGCAAGACCCGCCAACCCACCCGGAAAAAACCACCCGACAACACCCCCAAACAGCGAAAAAGCTAAATCTCATACTTACAATATCTCTCGGCCTTCGGTCCAAACGCGGCGCTGTGCAGCTAGGTCATCATCATCATCAATCATCATAACTCCTGTTTTCCACCACGGATTTCCTGAAAAGCAAATGCAATCAAGATTAGATTGTCGCAGCAGTGCTTCGACAGAGACCCCGGCCGCAACCCACCCACGAACAGCAGGAAGCCCCCCAAAACGCTATATTGAGCAAGATGACAGAAGAAATAGCAAAAAAAAGGCTGTTCCTTCAGGATTTTGTCCAAAACACTTCTATCCGGTATTAGACCTTCCCAGGAATGCCCCAGGCAAGACCCGCCAACCCACCCTGAGGTTCCGTAAAAATTATTACGACGTTCTGGGCATTACCGAATATGGACGAGTTTGGTATCTACGAACCGTAAATGACGAGTTCGGCAAGTGTGTGTATTTTCGCTACGCTACCTGCCAGGGTTCGTCTAATATTACGTGTTCTTCATCTGAACCCTCGGGTTCCAATTTAGATATGACATCCATTTTGTTTCTTGCCCTCACGTAGTCAGCGAGCAGGTAACTGTTCGCCCCTTGACCCTCTAGTTCCCAAGCCTTGCGGAAGACGCATATTCCTTTCATGCGTCTTTATGGCCGGAGGAATGATACAGCGAAGGCAGATGGCCCAGCTTGAGGGTAATCTGATTGTACCGGCCTATTGTGACAGCCGTGCAGGCGATGGATCTAGCTCTTTGATCCTACGATCATGCTCCCGATATTACCCCCACCCTCTTTTCTCTACACGTGTCTGACTTCCTTGCAGCTGTTCTTTGTCCCTCTCTCCTGGTCATTTACAACTCTAATGGGTGTGCCTAATGGTGGGAAGATGTACTTTTACAGTTGGGAACCGGCATTGCTACTGTAATTATGTTGCGGGTTTCTGAACACATGAAAGCGACCCTTTTGAAGTTTTACTGTGGGAACTGAATTGTAATCTTTTGTCCACATGTTGTGCAATGGCAACATTTTGTATAAAAGAGAGTGACCTACATATGCAATTTGAAGCAGACTCGCAGAACCTACATGCCTATGTACTTCTTATGACTCATGTTTCCCTGCAGTAATAAACGCTGATCTTTGACGCCGAAGGAAGTGTCCCGTGTCTCTGTAGTTTGTGCGCCGAAACAGGTATCCCATGAAGGTTATAGGTGTTGTTCCCTGGCACCGCTGGTACTGTTAAAAGTCCAGTCCTTCAGTTGGCGCCCAATGTGAGGCGACTTCAGCGGTACCGGTCCAAAGCCTGACGATCGTGAGGAACTTCGTGTGAAATCTCCGAGGGAAGGTGCACCCCGCTTCATCGATCCTGTTGTCGAAATAAGTGGCCCGACGATTTTCCCTGCGAAGATTCCTGCCTCCTGACGGCTGCGACGGACCGATGCTCTGACTGTCGACCTGTCTTCGACGCCCGGTGCAGACCTTACGTACAAGCGAGACGATAGACGGGCCTTCCTGGTGACGCCATTGAAGTTCTGAGTTAAGTATTTGTGGGTCGCTCCCAGTCCTTAGTGGTTGTTCTAGCTTTTTGAAAGCCTTGTTGTAGCCTTTAAGGCTTTGTTGTAATAGCTCACCGAGCTTTGTAATAGCCTCCTCAGGCTTTGTGGTTAGCTCTTCGAGCTTTGTGATAGCCTTGAGGCTTTGTTGTATTGCATGGTTCCATTGCATTTGTGGTTCTTAGTATTGGTTCTTAGTATTATTTGACAGTTGCAATTGCCAAAAACCGAGGGTTTTGACTTACACGAGGTTTAATTACTTCGGTAATCCTTGAAGTTTGATACTAGGTTAGTGTGCACGATGCCTAACCATAGTGGTTTGTCTCGTATTTTCAAATGTTGCGCAATGGATTCCCGGTTGGAGGACTCGTGTCCGATACCTCCAGTTGGAACTCCGATACATGATCTTTATAGTCGACATGGGGTGGGTCCTATAATATATAATGATTACTGGATCCGCTATACCAAGAAAGACGGTGACCTTAGATGGCCACCACATGGAACTTTTGAACTTTCAATTTTAGACAATCTTGAGGCTAAATTATTTTTAAAGAAAGCTAGGCCAGCTATGTTTGATTCCTTTCGGATATGGCGTAAAGAGGCCAAGCAGAAAGAAACCAAACAACTTAAAAAGGATCAAAAGCAAGGGTTCGTTCCGATAATGCAAACTATACGAGAATGTAAACAGGAAAAAGAAGAAAAGGAAATGGAAATCTCTACTAGATTGCATCACATGAAAATAGATAAATGTTACCCGGTTTTACCGAGTAGTCTAGAGAAGAAAGAAGAAGATTTGAAGGAGGATTCCTTGTTATCGTATTTGATGAAATCCCCACCTCCTTATGTACAGGGTGCTACTGCTCCTGTAGCTGCTCCTGTAGCTCCTCCTGTAGTACCACTTGTTGCTCCAGCGGCTGCGGGTCAGCCCGCTGTTAACCCTACGTATGTTCTACCACCTGTCCTTGTTCCTACTGCTCCTGTACCTGTACCTTCGCAGACTGTTGCTTCTGCTACTCCGACTATCTTGTCCGTTCCTACTATGCCTTCCTTCACCTCTGGTGTTGTTGCCCCTGTTTTTCTTTCCCCTTCTGTTCGTAAGCGTGTTCCTAACTCTGTTGCTACCCTTTATTCACCTCTTTCTGGTCCGTTATTTTCGTCTGATTTATCTAAAACTCCTCAGAGACGGAGTCAGATCCCTAGTGGTAGGGAGAAAGAAACGTTAGTATCCATGGCACATAGGTGGATAAGACATCCTGCTAATTACACTCCACGTGTGGTCTTCGACACGTTTTCTCAGTTTAATGAGCCTACGCAGAGATTCGTGTTTGAAGAGATGTGTAACTTTTTGAGGGAAGAATGGTATACTGATGATGTAGATAATGTACCGTCCGACATAATTGAACTTCAGAGTCACTTTTCGAACGGTATGATTATAGGTGAAGATGTACGACGTGCCGTGGAACGCTTATTAGCGTTCAGATCCACAGCACATTCTCGGGTGTCATTAGATGATACCACTGAGAATTGGAAAGCGGTTCCTGGTCAGTATCCCATGAGAGAGGTTCCGCCACTTTGGGTGCCTGGTGACCCTGGTGCTGCCCCTCCAATTCTACCGCATTTTCGAAGGGTATGGATACACCTTCCATGGAAACGATCGGAAGTTTTGCAAGTAAAGCAATCCTTGCCCGATCCGCGTAAAAATCCGGCTGGTTATTATAAGGAGTTATCACAACTGGTGGAAGCTTCTATTATGAACCTTGCCGACATCGACATGTTGTTTGGTAATGTTGTACCGCAACCAGTTTGGGCTAAAATTCGTCAAGCCGATCACGCAGTTGAATTAGGAGGTGATTGGGCTGCATTGATAACGGCTGATGGACTACAAGTTGGTGGGGCTAAGCCTGACCAGCTGATCTTGGATTTGCCCCAGAAAATAATTACGCTTATGAAAACTCTCATGCCAGCGATGAAGGTGAACTGGGACAAGTTATCAGCTTGTAAGCAAAAGAAAGACGAGAGTGTCTCGGATTTCTTCACGAGGTTTGAGGACGCGTTTGTCGACCACAGCGGCCAGGACATGGGCGCTGAGGGAGGCCAACGGTTATTTGTTGACAAGTTTGTGTCGAATTTGTTGCCTGAGCTAAGCAACAAATTGAAGAATTCAGAGAGTGCGTGGGCAGTTTCAACCCCTGCGCAAATACTAGCAACGGCCCAGTATTATGAGAATAGGGAAAAGGAAGAAAGTGATCGTGTAGAAAAGAAAACGAAGGAGCTCAAAACGAAGGTTTTGTTGCAGCAAGCATATCCTCCACGATGAAACCAAAATGATTCACAACAGCAGTATCGACCACGAGCACAGCCCGATAGGATGCAGCCGCGCTCTGACAACTTTGATTATAGATCTTCACTTGGGTATAATCAGTGCGCATATTGTAGGAAAGAGGGACACCTAAAATATGATTGTCTTGCCTTACGGGACCGTCTGAATGGTGTATCGACACGAGGAAACCGTGGTGGTGGTCCTCAACAGGCATCACGAGGTAGAGGTCGTGGGTCATCCCACAATCAGATTGATCGTCATCAAAATCAATCAGATGCGAATAATTGTTTTGACCAGCGAAACGCGGGGTCAGTTCGATCTGCACAGTATAATGTGGACGATTATTACGTAGAGCATGAGACTGTTGCAAACGACCATTACTAGGACAGCCAACGACAAAGAGAGGGAGTAGTGTCAGTTCCGGTCGATCAGAGTGGGCCTTACGTTGCAGTGGCTACATCGGGCGTAGTTGAGCCTTTTCTGTTAGACACTGGTGCGACGAAAAGTTCCATCATGCATTCGAAACTCCCTGGCGCACCTTTGTCTGGCTTAACAAACGTTTCCGTTGGATTCTCTGGCGCCCCTGTTAGTAACCCAGTCTCTAGTCCTTTGCCTCTTATGATTGGACCTCGTGAGCTAACGGCTCCGCTGATTCTATCTACAGGTTGTGGTGAGAATCTTTTGGGCCTGGATTTATTAAAACGATTATATGCAACTTTGTATTGTTCCCCCGAAGGAGTGGAGCTTACATTGGGACAGAGAGTGATCTCTCCCATGTATTTATCGGTCGATAAATTCCCACCGGAATTGAGTTCCCTCCCTGCGTCCCTATGGGCCACAGGTCCCAATGATGTGGGCCTGTTAGACATTCCACCCTATGTGATTCAATTGAAACCTAATGCGCGGTTACCACGTTTACCTCAATATCGTATTTCTCTTGAGGGCGAACGAGCGCTGTTAGCAATCGTTCATGATCTCATTGGAAAAGGTGTTGTTGAAGAAACTCGTGGAAACGTGTGTAATAGCCCTGTATTACCAATTCTGAAACGAACTGACCCAACTAAACCTCCTGTATATCGTTTCGTAATAGATTTAAGAGAAGTAAACAAAATAGTGGTTCCGCAATTTCCTGTGGTTCCCGACATTACGGCCTTGCTAACAATGATTCCGGCATCTGCCTCCTGGTTCACGGTGATCGATCTAAAGAATGCTTTCTTTAGCATTCCGATTGCAGAGGAGAGCAGAGACCTATTCGGATTCTCATTAGGTGGTCGCAGTTTTAGGCTAAAACGCGCTCCACAGGGCTACTGTGAGAGTCCGTCAATCTACAGCCAAGCACTTAAAGGTCAACTTGATGCCTTTGTTTTACCGACAGGTGCGGCTTTGATTCAATACGTTGATGATCTTTTAGTGGCAGCTGATACAGAAGCTATTTGCAAAACGGCTACGGTATCATTATTGCACTATCTACATGACTTACACCACAAGGTATCTCCTTCCAAGCTACAGTATTGTTGTCAAGAAGTTACCTATCTAGGTCACTTATTGTCAAGAGAAGGGAGAAGGTTGACCCCAGAGAGAATTACAGCGATTTCCCGAATGACTGTGCCACAAACCCAGAGAGATGTTCGTGCCTTTTTAGGTATTACGTCCTATTGTAGACAATGGATTCCAAATTTTTCATTGTTGGCGAAACCATTGATAGCTCTTACGTGCAAAGATGTTCCATCCCCATTGCCTTGGTCTGAAGAGTGTCAGAAAAGTTTTTCTGAATTACGTGATGCGTTGTGTTCGGCTCCTGTGTTGGGCACTCCTGACTACAGTAAGCCATTTACACTATACGTTCACGAGAGAGATGGTTGTGCGTTGAGTGTTCTGACACAACCTTTTGGCGGCAAGCAACGCCCATGCGCCTATTTTTCTTCAACTTTAGACCCAGTAGCCAGAGCCCTGCCGAGTTGTTTAAGGGCAACAGCGGCAGCTGCGGCGTCCATTCGACAGTCCGCAGGTCTAGTCATGGATAATATGCTTACGGTGATGGTTCCGCATGCAGTTGACACTCTATTGAATCGAACAAAAACTCAACATCTGACGAGCGCAAGGTTGTCTGGATATGAGTTGACGTTAATGGCCAGTCATATACGGATAAAACGATGTAATGTGTTGAATCCAGCAACATTGCTGCCGATCGACACAGAATCAAGTGGTGAAGCAGTACATGACTGCTATCTCAGAACTGAGGAGGAGACCAAGGGTCGTATTGACCTAAAAGATACTCCATTGACAGATCCCGATGGTACTTTATATGTGGATGGTTCCTGTTTTAAGTTGCCGAACGGTGATGTGACGACTGCGTATGCTGTAGTAACATTGAGAACGATTGTGGAAAGAGCAAGATTAAGTCAGAATTCGGCTCAGGCTGCTGAGTTGATCGCATTGACGAGAGCATGTGTGTTGTCTAAAAATAAACGGGTGAATGTGTTTACAGACAGCCAGTATGCATTTGGTGTGGCACATAGTTTTGGACGACTGTGGAGAGAGAGAGGATTCCTTACGTCGCATGGCACGAAGATTCAACATGGTCAGCTTGTAAATGATCTTTTAGATGCACTCACATTGCCTAAACAGGTGGCCATAGTCAAATGTAGCGCACACCAGAAAGTAACGGATGATGTGGGTCGTGGTAATGCGTTTGCGGATGAAACGGCTAAAGAGACGGCGAAAGATTTGACGAACAGAATGTATGTAACGAATTCAGTGAGATGGCCAACAGAGACTGGTATGTGTGAAGACACATTTGAAAGTGTGAAAGGAATACAGAATGAAGCCACTGAGACGGAAAGGACTAAATGGAGAGAGAGCACAGGAAGATTGGATGAGAATGGATGTTGGGTTGATTTATCAGAGAAGCAGAGATGGATGTTACCAGATGCGTATGTGCTCGCTGTTGTTACAATGGCTCATGGTATGGCGCACATCAACACAAAAGGCATATGCAAGTTGTTGTCTCATGTATGGAAGAATGATGGGATTACTAAGTGTGCAGAGAGAGTGGTTAAGAATTGTATGGTATGTTTGATGCACAATCCTGGTAAAGGCACTCCCACTCCGCCTGGCCATTTTGCCCCTCCTACATACCCTTTCGAAGTCATCCAGTTGGACTTTATCCACATGGACCGATGTAATAACTTGAAGTATGTGTTGGTTGTGGTGTGTGCATTCTCTAGGTGGATTGAGGCCTACCCCCTTAAGGATAATACAGCTTTATCCACGGCAAAAATTTTGCTCAAAGAGTATTTTCCCCGCTACGGAATGCCTAGGGTCGTATGGTCGGACAACGGAAGTGAGTTTGTTGGGAGTGTGATGAAGAGTGTGTGTCGTGGTTTAGGGATCGTGCAAAAATTTCATAGTGCAAACCATCCACAATCAGCAGGCTTGGTGGAAGGATATAATGGCACCCTAAAACTGAAATTGGCTAAAATTCAGGCAACGACTAGTTTATCATGGCCCGACGCTTCGCCTCTAGCTCTCCTGTCGACCAGGGCAACTGTACACTCTCGAGTAGGGCTTAGCCCATACGAGATTGTGTTCGGCCGCCCTGCTAACGTATGGGGAGTCCCAAGACCTAAAGGATTTGATAGAGTCGAATATCCTATGTTGATCGATTATCTCTATGATCTGACTGCTAAATTGAGTTTGATTCACCAACAGGTCTTTGAGGCTCTGCCGTCACCAACAGAAGGTCCTGGTCATCGGCTCCAACCAGGAGATTGGATTCTTGTCCGAAACTTCGGACGAAAGCGGAATCTTGAGCCGAGATTCGTGGGACCGTTCCAGGTACAGCTAGCAACGAGAACGGCAGTTCGGCTGGAAGGCCGGAAAAACTGGGTACACGCTACCCACACCAAAAGAGTCCAGCTTCCTTTGCCGTCGGACACCTGGATGAAAAGAGGTTTTTCTTCTTGTGAAACAGACACTCCACAACACTTTGTTCCGTTCAGCGAAGCTCAGTCCATAGCTGACACCCCTCGAACAATTTCCTTGCCATCGCCATTGGAGAACTCTGAAAAATTGCCTGAACAATTGAACACTCATTTGCCATCCAATCCACTGTTTGAAGATCAGACTCGCCCCGGAAGCAGCCGATACTTTCTTCGTTCACGAACGAGCCACAAATAAAAAGATTTTTTGTTTCTAGGTTCTACATTTGCTCTGAAAACAGTGGACATAATATATTGTGTATCTTTTTCCTTTTTTCGTACAGCTAAGAACATTATTTAACCAAAACCTACCATCCAGGTTGACCGTAAGGCCGTGCGGGTACTTCTTTCTGTTTAGCAACTATCGACACAAGGTCGGTTTCTTTTATCGATTTCTGGGAACTCCTGGGAATTGGTAATCGCTACTCAGAACGAAGTGCGTCAAGAACGTTGCGGACGGTCGTTAGGGGATGGAATCATCATTGTCTGAGCTGTCGAAAAGAGAGGAAATGTTGGCGCAAAGATCTGCATTGCATAAAATGTTTCATACGAAATGGTTTTTCTCACAGGTGATCATACTGTTCCTCACCATATCTATGTTACTGGTAGGGGGAGTATATTATGGGTCCCAGTTCTTATTGTCTTCTGCTACTCCTACTCTTCCATCTCATGATCTATATTTCGTTTCTACTGTCTCTCCGCATTCCTTTTATCTTCTGCCTCAACACGAACAAGTCAGACGTGCGGAATTCAGAAACAACTCTTTTATCCAACTCTTGCATCAGCATCAGTTAGTGGTAAACACTACCAATTGTTGGGTGTGCGGGTTAATGCCACATACCATGGATAAGGGTATTCCGTACTTAGTTCTGCCTTATAGTGCGCAAGGGTCAGCTCGAGCATTACAAACTATGTTCCGTAGCGCACTAGATTCCTACCCCCATCGAGAACCACGCTCAGCAAACTCCGGTCCTGGCCCGTACCACAAGACTCTGGCGAGAGCTATTGCAGACTTAGATAGGGATATTTTTGACGCATCGCTCATCCCAGAGGAAGAGGTGCGAGCATATAGGGAACTAAGTGAGGCTGAGTACAGCTTATCAGTGGGTGAGAGGCAGCTTAAAAGCTCGTCACCGATATGGATTGTACCTCACCTTGGTAATTTCTGCTTGAAAGGTCTTGGTCGAAATCCGAGAGCTCAGTTTGGGGAGAGTGCTTGTACCGAGACGTATGTCTTACCGACGCTCTCCTCCCCTGTCTTCCTGCCTGTCAAGGGTACCTACTTTGTATGTTATGATCGAGCCTATACGTGGTTACCTCATGACTTCTCGGGTACCTGCTATATTGCGAATCTTTTGCCTCCGACTTTCACTGTGGCCTCTGATTACCACAGAACTAGAATTGTGAGAGGTGTGGTTAGCAAAGAAGATACTTCCAGACAAGAAGCGGGAGACTTCTTTAAGGGTTTCCTACCGTTCTGAAGACCGATGGTTAATAGCAGGAACCTGAGGCAGTTAACTCGTGTAGTAGAATCGACTGCCAATATAACTGCAAATGCCCTTGGTAATTTGACAGCCGAACTCCAGGCGGATAGACTAATGACGTTGCAGAACCGTATGGTTCTAGATATCGTTCTAGCAGATAGAGGTGGGGTTTGTAAAGTCATCCATTCGAGCTGCTGCGTATTCATACCTGATAACGCTCCAACGGTTTATCAAGCCATCTCTAAGTTGCACAAAATTTCGGAGTCCATACACGTGGACGAAGGAAATTGGACGCTTATGGGATGGTTTTGGGGTCTGATATCGACTTGGGGTTGGAAGATTCTGATGATCATAGGGGTTGTTGTGGCATTTCTGTTCTCATGTTGTCTTTGTGTGCAATGTGGTCCTGCCTTATGTGGCCTTTGTGCTACGACGTGTATAAGACAGCCCGTTGTCACCAAAGAGGCATTGAAGGATAGAATAATGCATCAGCGACATCTAAATGATCTGATGAGTATCGAAATCGATTATGATTCCGACTAGTGCTTGCCTACATGAGGGCAAAAGGACCGTCTGAGGTTCCGTAAAAATTATTACGACGTTCTGGGCATTACCGAATATGGACGAGTTTGGTATCTACGAACCGTAAATGACAAGTTCGGCAAGTGTGTGTATTTTCGCTACGCTACCTGCCAGGGTTCGTCTAATATTACGTGTTCTTCATCTGAACCCTCGGGTTCCTTTTTAGATATGACATCCATTTTGTTTCTTGCCCTCACGTAGTCAGCGAGCAGGTAACTGTTCGCCCCTTGACCCTCTAGTTCCCAAGCCTTGCGGAATTCCTTTCATGCGTCTTTATGGCCGGAGGAATGATACAGCGAAGGCAGATGGCCCAGCTTGAGGGTAATCTGATTGTACCGGCCTATTGTGACAGCCGTGCAGGCGATGGATCTAGCTCTTTGATCCTACGATCATGCTCCCGATATTACCCCCACCCTCTTTTCTCTACACGTGTCTGACTTCCTTGCAGCTGTTCTTTGTCCCTCTCTCCTGGTCATTTACAACTCTAATGGGTGTGCCTAATGGTGGGAAGATGTACTTTTACAGTTGGGAACCGGCATTGCTACTGTAATTATGTTGCGGGTTTCTGAACACATGAAAGCGACCCTTTTGAAGTTTTACTGTGGGAACTGAATTGTAATTTTTTGTCCACATGTTGTGCAATGGCAACATTTTGTATAAAAGAGAGCGACCTACATATGCAATTTGAAGCAGACTCGCAGAACCTACATGCCTATGTACTTCTTATGACTCATGTTTCCCTGCAGTAATAAACGCTGATCTTTGACGCCGAAGGAAGTGTCCCGTGTCTCTGTAGTTTGTGCGCCGAAACAGGTATCCCATGAAGGTTATAGGTGTTGTTCCCTGGCACCGCTGGTACTGTTAAAAGTCCAGTCCTTCAACCCGGAAAAAACCACCCGACAACACCCCCAAACAGCGAAAAAGCTAAATCTCATACTTACAATATCTCTCGGCCTTCGGTCCAAACGCGGCGCTGTGCAGCTAGGTCATCATCATCATCAATCATCATAACTCCTGTTTTCCACCACGGATTTCCTGAAAAGCAAATGCAATCAAGATTAGACTGTCGCAACAGTGCTCCCAGACACCAAAAATTACCCACAAACACCCGGAACCCCGCCAAAGAGCACCTCAAAGGCAAGCAAGTCAGCAAAAACGGCAAGAAATTTCCACCTCATATTTGGTCCAAAACACTTTTGTCCATTATTAGAGCTTCACAGCAATGGGCCCAAATCCGTCAACTCACCCGCAAAGAAGTACAACACCCCCACAAGTGCTGAGTATTTCTTCATTGGGCGTAATCCAGCACTCTGCTTTGAGGGAAATCGCAGTCTGGAGGAGGAGGATAGAGGAGCATGTTCTTCAGAACTTGTGAACCTGAGGAATGTAGACTGCGGCACCTTCAAATCAATAAGCAAACAAGTGAAGACAGTTCTGATGATGGTCTTGTTTTTGGGATTAGGTGATTAAAGTTTGAATTAAATTAACTGTGCAAAACAAAGAAAGAGAGACACAAAGCACACAGGAATAAAAGTGAATAAGGACGAAAAATAAAGTTCTTGATTGATTGTCTCATTTTCAGGGCTCGGTGTCAGGGAATAAGAACAAGATTTCGTCATCATACTCTGCGAATTCAGGCTGGATGAGGTCAGTGCCACCGAACAGAGAACAAATCCCCTCATCTACGTTGCCGTCCTCCTCGTCTTCATGCGGCGTGCTTTCTCGTACTTTGTAATCTGGTGGTATGAGGTGCTGATTCATCTTGATCATTGTCAGCCGCTCCACATTTTTGGGCGAGAGGCGGCTCCGTTTGGGAGTTACAATGTTATGTTATGTTATGTTATGCGTTTTTATTTGGCGCACAGATGCTCCAGCAAAGGAGCGTCCTGGCGCCCGACAAGGTAGCTGCACAACACAACTAAACAATAAGCAACCAATATAAAAGAACTAAGGGAATAAAAAAGTTTTCACCGCACAGCGAAAAGAAAACAGATCCCTCATAGCGCGAATCGCCGGGGGCAGGGAGTTCCACAGGACCGCCGCACGCACTCGAAACGAGCGTCCTCCAGCTCGACTCCGCTTGAAACGCGGCACGACAGCTAATTCTAGGTCTGCAGATCTTAAGAGTCGAGCTGGGGTGTAGTGGGCGAGAAGGGCCATGAGGATCATTGCTGGGGACCCCTTCAGAATTTTGTAGGCGACACAGAGGACCTTAAACTGGATCCGCTGGGCCACAGGGAGCCAATGCAATGACCGCAGGGTATTGGAGGTAGGGCAGAATCTTGGGAGGCCTACCACCGCTCTTGCAGCGGCGTTCTGAATCCGTTGTAGGCGCCCAATCTCCCCCTGATTCAGACCAACCAGTAAGGAGCTCGCATAATCCAGCCTTGAGATGACTGTGGCTTGGATCATGAGTTGCCTGGTAGGGGCATCGAAGAATTTAAGCACTGGACGGAGCCCGCACAGGATGCCAAAGCAGCAGGCCGCCGTGCGTTTGGTGTGACACACAAACGTAAGGGAAGGGTCCAGCCAGACCCCGAGGTTCTTAAGCTCGGCGACTGGGATAGGAGCAGGACCCAAGTCCCCCGGCCACCATCTCTCACCCCAAAGATCCGTCTGTCTGCCAAAAACCATGACCTCGGTCTTACTAGCGTTCAGCTGGAGACAGTTGGACGTCATCCAGCTGGCGACCGCCCGCAGTCCTTGTTGAAACCTGGGGGCATCAACTTCGGCATCCCCGCTGATCGTAACCGCTAGCTGGGTGTCATCGGCATATGACACCATCGTCATACCCCATTGCCTGACAACCTCAGCTAGCGGCCTTACGTACAGATTGAACAACGTAGGACTCAGCGAGGAGCCTTGGGGGACCCCCAGGTTCAACGGATGGAGTTTGGACTGATAAGGTGGGACGGTCACGCTAAAGGCCCGGTTGGCTAAAAACGACCGGAACCACTGGAGAGCGATGCCGGTCACACCAGCCTCCTCTAGGCGCAGCAGAAGGAGCGGGTGCGAGACGGTGTCGAAGGCAGCGCTCAGATCTAATAGCACAAGCGCTGCCGTTTGTCCCGCGTCAAGCACGGAGCGAAGGTGCTCCACTATATAAAGCAGAGCCGTCTCCGTGCTATGACCAGGCCTAAACCCATTCTGCGTCGCGTCGAGGATATCTGCATGGCGGAGATGTTCCGAGAGGACAGCATTTACGTGTGCCTCCATAACCTTAGCTGGCCACGGCAAGAGTGAAATCGGCCGGTAGCTCTCCGGCTTGCTGCCGTCCAGGCTAGGTTTTTTAAGGATAGGCCAAACCATGGCTTGCTTCCACTTCAGTGGAACCTCGCCCGATGTTAAAGACAAATTGATCAAGGAACATAGCGGCGAGAGATCATGTACCGCTAGGTCCTTGAACACATCTGGGCAAAGTGGATCCTCTGGGGACCCAGACTTCACTTTGCGGGCCAGTATATCTAGGCTATCAGATGTTAAAATAGGAAAGGAATGCAGTCCCTCAGATGATAAAGGCTTAACAGATGGATTAGCCGAGGGAGTGGCCAAAGGAAAGGCCCGATAAATAGCATTCACCTTTTCCAAGAAAAACTCTGCCAATTTTTCACAGTGCTCGACAGAGCTCTGATGCGTTGTTGCTACCTTTTTGGCAGTAAGGTCTTGTAGTACCTTAAAAATAGCCTTAGATGGGTTCGAACTAGTCCTGAATTGTGCAGCATAAAATGCGGCACGAGTTCTGCATACCGCCCGATGATACACTTTGACAGTAGACAGGTAGAGAACTTTCTTCGTGCTGTTATAGGCTTTACGCCATGCCCGCTCTGCGCGCCTACAGGACACCTTAAGAGCGCGCAGTGAGTCATCATACCAGGGGCTGGCTTTACCGGTCCCAGTTTTGCAGCTGACCAAGGGAATAAGAGTATCCAGCGCCCTAGATACCCAGTTACAGAACCTGTCATAAGCCTGATCAGGCGACCCCGTGATGACAAATGGGTCGGCCGATAGGAGATGGAAAAAGTCATCCAGCTTAAGTCTATTCCAGCGTCGTCTTGGAATTGAACACACCACTGGCTTAGGTTGAATAGCCAGAAAAGGGCACTGGATCTGTATCAAATAGTGGTCAGTCCATGCTAAAGGTGTGTAGCTGGTAATGTAGGCTTCCGTAAGATTGGTAAAGAACGGATCAAGGGTGTGACCCCCTGAGTGGGTGGGCTGTGCCACCAGCTGAGTCAGCTGGAGCGCCTCAAGGTCTGCCACAAAACTGGACACCGAAGGGCTGGTCAAGTTGTCAAAGTGCAAGTTCAAGTCTCCAATGATGGAAAAATTGGAGCACCCTGTCGCCAGTTCACTAATGGCGTCAGCAGCACTGAAAACACGTTCAGAAGACACACTTGCGAGTGGGCAAGACAAATAGTTTATAGCCAGGTTGAAGAGCTGTGGCCACAATTGTTTTTTGCCATGCCAATACTGCAATGGCTCATCATTAAGAAAGACCTCTGTTGAGTCATTCAGATAGTCCTGCACCATCGACTCAAGGTCATCAACGGTTCCTCCACTTTGCTTACTTTTTGCTGTGGCTGTGACATTTTTTCGAGAACCATACCCAAGCAAACTTAGCCAATCCTCTACAACAGCCACTGTTTTTGTTGTGTGTGGTGCAGATGATCCAGTTGCCGGTGTCTTTAACGGCTGGGAGGTCACTTGTGCCCCAGCCACAGGTGCAGAAGTGGATTCTTGTGACTGGGGATGGCATGCTGATGCTGATGCTGATGTACTGGCTTCTCCTTCAATAACCTGCCGTTCTTTTTCAAACCTCTTGGCTGACCAGGCTAACCAATGTTTGTACTTTTGAACATCTGCATCAGCAAAAGGAAAGAATGCTTCGCCTGCCAGCGCCTTTTTGTAGCGTGGATCCAGAATAGTAGCACAAATGTAATGCTGATCTGACTTGATCTTTTGAAGACGTTCATCACCACGTAGGCGCTCTAATAATTTCTCAGACAAAATAAAATGGTCTTTTTTTTGTACATCTTTTTCAAACTCAGAAGACACCGCCATCAGTTGGTGCTCCAGCATGCACAACAATGGGATAGCTTTTCCCAAATTACAGTCCTCCTGGCTGACTGCACGCGTGAAGAACTCAAAAGGACGAAGCATGTCTGTCAGGCTTTTAACTATGTCCCATTGCGCCGCACTCATCCGCAGGTCCTCCTTCTGAGATGTACCCTCTGTGAAGAAATAGTGATCGAGTACCGTATACTGCTCATACAGACGCTCAAGCATGTAGAAGGTTGAGTTCCAACGTGTTGCCACCTCCTGGATGAGTGCTTTCACTGGCATTCCACGTTGAAGTAGCAGTCTCCGCAGATGCTTCCGGGCCTTAAAAGAATGGCTGAAATGGTTGCACATTTTGCAGCAGGTGGCCATTACCTCGAACGCTGGACTCTGTTTATCAATCAAGAATTTTTGAACTACCAGGTTGATACAGTGCGCCAAACACGGCACTCTAACATGGTCACCCATCAACATGGCCTTAACTACATTGGCGCCATTATCCGTGGAAACATAACCAATCTTGCGTTTTAGGGGGGATAGCATTTTCAAGACCTTTTTGTTAAACTCTTCCAAAAGGTTTTCTGCTGTGTGACTTTTCTCCAAGCCAAACATGGCTAGTGTTGCATGTTTCCAAGCAGCTTTGAAAACTTTGTCCGGGTCAACACCTGCGTTTAGCTTTGCTTTAACACCTGAAAAAGAGACCCAGTGTGCAGTGATGCACATGTAATCAGCGCCTGCGCCACTGGTCCACATGTCTGTTGTCAGATGTATTGTGTGAACAGCACTCTTCTGCAAAGCTGCCCCAATCGCCTCCAGCACATCTTCATGTAGTGCTGGAACCGCAACTCTGGCAAAATAGAACCGGCTCGGAACCTTCCATTTAGGGCAGAGCGTTGCCACTAATTCAAGAAAACCTACCGCTTCTACAAAAGAAAAAGGTAGAAGGTCCACAGCTAGCATTTTAGCCAGCTTAGTGTTATACAGACGCGTCAGTGGGTGGTTGCGTTCATATGGCACGTCTGAAGTAAGCATTGTTCTAATGTTGCCCTGGACCAAGCATTTACGGGCTGATAATGACTTCGTTGACCCAATTTTGCTCGCTGGTGAACTTTTGTGCGTTGGTGTCTCACTCGCTCCAACACTCTTAGTGTGCCTCACATTGGGTGTGCTGCTGACAGGGGTACTGGGTGTAAGGGAAGTGTTTGACACGTCTTCTTCCTGCTCGTCATCATCAGATGAAACATCAACGTTTCCTTGAATTTGGCCTTTCTTGATCGCATCTAGGTGCGCAAACCATTTGACAGTGTGCTGTCTCCTAAGATGACCTCTCTGGCCTCCGGTACCATAGTTGGTACCTGGCTTACCACGACTAACTGCTTGCTTACAAATGGTACAAATGGCAAACTTTGGATTTTTTGGACAAACAGTAAAGAAGTCCCAAACTGGGGACTTGAAGTGTCTGTGGGACATGGAGGAGGCGGCGATACTGGTGGTGGTGGTCATGAAGCTAATGCCAGATGAAGTGGAGGATCTGGATTGCCCAACTTTTGTACGTTTTGCACTTTCACCGCCACTAATTAAGGTCGAGGTTGACGGAGGTCTCTTCTTGCCAGAAAGAAATATGGAAGCGGGACGAGTTGGTGTACTACTTAACTCCAATGATTGTGGTGTTTCCACTGCCTCCTCATCGACAACATCATCATCATCATCACACTCAGCAGCTCTTCGGGCTAGGGTCAAAATGTCTGTTTGCTGCATGCCCGCTGGGGCTGCAGTGACCTTTATGATGACTGGGTCGTCGTTGGCAGAGTCTTCATCAGCAGCAGTATCCGCCACTTCTTGTTGAGACTCATCACACTCCATAACTCTGAGACTTTGGACGAGCTTCCTTTTACGCTTAACTACCTTTGTCGGATCATGGTGTGCCTCACTCTCAGACGGCTGTGGTGCTGGTTCCCAAGTTTGATCCGTATCATCAGAAGGAGGTGTGCTTGAAGAAGATGTAGACACCACCCTTGATCTCTTCCTTTCTAGGGGTGTGGAAGACAATGAAGGATCATCAGGAGGAGTGGCTTCCTCAAATGATACCTCGCCTTGATTGTTGATTTCCTGATGTGCCCCTACTTCGGGAGGAACAACTATTGTGGGCACTTGTGACCCTCCATGCACCTCTGCTTGCGCATCTCCTTGCGCTGCCTCTCCTTCCACATGTACTTGGGCTTGTACTTGCACATGTGATTGTTGTTGCGGCTGTGGTTGTTCAACACTCGTCAGATGAGCTACAACAACCTGTGTTGATTGAGGGACATTGCTGCTGCTTTCTTGCGATGAGCCAACATCACTGGTCGATGGTGATTGAAGAACTATACTGGCTGCCTCTGCAGCACTCAAGGGCTTGGACTTAAGTTGGCGTGGTGGTGGTGGTGGCACTGAGCCCAATGGAGCGGGGGTGCTGCTGCCAGCTTGGTCCCCAGCAGATCCCGCTGCTGCTGCTGCAGGCATACTTTTTTTTTTACTCCAAAAAAAGGGGCGGGCAGCACACCAGTGTCCTTGGTAACTTGCTTCTTCTGCTCCTTACTGGCACCTTTCTTGCTAGAGGAGCTACGGGTTACTTTTTTTGGGGCCATCTTCTTCAGAGCAGGTCAGCACGGCAGCAGTTGCACGAGTTGCAGAGGGTTCTGTGTCCAGACGTGACGTCGCGTGACGTTATGCTGCACACACACACCGCTGCAGGACTTCTTCCTGGCACTGGTGGTTCTCTTGAGTCTTTTTGTGCACCTAAAAGCAATGGAAGACAGAGGAACATCAGTTCAGTTATACACCCCAAAAAATCGACAAAGCACAGAAAAATGAGCACAATCCCATGCCATCCATGATGTTTACATTGAAGACACCCCACAGAAAGACTAGGGAGTGGGACATGCAAGTATGCAACACTCAGTCACTACCCCTGGGCATTATGGATGAAAAGTAGGCAAAATAAGTGCAGGCCTCAGACACTGCCTCTCCTCAAAATGGCCCCTTACACCCCAAGCACATGTTGCCTGTACCAGCCAGCACTCAAGATGGCCACCACCACCACCCACATGGCCAGTCCACATCAACAGTACACCCCCAAAAAACAGAAAAACAGCCAGAAATCACCATCCAATGCCATCCATGATGTTTACATTAAAGAGAGTGAGACCACACCACAGGCACACTCAGTCCGTGCACCACCACCCCTGGGCAAAAGGCCACACCAGCAGCCCCCCAAAAACAACAAAAACAATAAAATCAGCACAATCCCAGCCCATCCATGGCCTCAATTATGTTTAAATTCAAGAAGACACCCCACAGAAAGACTAGGCCCATGCAACACTCACCACCCCTGGCCAAAGGGCCCCACCAGCAGGCCCAAAAAAACGACAAAAAACAATAAAATCAGCACAATCCCAGCCCATCCATGGCCTCAATGGTGTTTAAATTCAAGAAGACACCCCTCAGAAACACTAGGCCCATGCAACACTCACTACCCCTGGGCATAATGGATGAAAAGTAGGCAAAATAGGTGCAGGCCTCAGACACTGCCTCTCCTCAAAATGGCCCCTTACACCCCAAGCACATGTTGCCTGTACCAGCCAGCACTCAAGATGGCCACCACCACCACCCACATGGCCAGTCCACATCAACAGTACACCCCCAAAAAACAGAAAAACAGCCAGAAATCACCACAATCCAATGCCATCCATGATGTTTACATTAAAGAGAGTGAGACCACACCACAGGCACACTCAGTCCATGCACCACCACCCCTGGGCAAAAGGCCACACCAGCAGCCCCCCAAAAACGACAAAAAACAATAAAATCAGCACAATCCCAGCCCATCCATGGCCTCAATGGTGTTTAAATTCAAGAAGACACCCCTCAGAAACACTTTGCCCATGCAACACTCACTACCCCTGGGCATAATGGATGAAAAGTAGGCAAAATAAGTGCAGGCCTCAGACACTGCCTCTCCTCAAAATGGCCCCTTACACCCCAAGCACATGTTGCCTGTACCAGCCAGCACTCAAGATGGCCACCACCACCACCCACATGGCCAGTCCACATCAACAGTACACCCCCAAAAAACAGAAAAACAGCCAGAAATCACCACAATCCAATGCCATCCATGATGTTTACATTAAAGAGAGTGAGACCACACCACAGGCACACTCAGTCCATGCACCACCACCCCTGGGCAAAAGGCCACACCAGCAGCCCCCCAAAAACGACAAAAAACAATAAAATCAGCACAATCCCAGCCCATCCATGGCCTCAATGGTGTTTAAATTCAAGAAGACACCCCTCAGAAACACTAGGCCCATGCAACACTCACTACCCCTGGGCATAATGGATGAAAAGTAGGCAAAATAAGTGCAGGCCTCAGACACTGCCTCTCCTCAAAATGGCCCCTTACACCCCAAGCACATGTTGCCTGTACCAGCCAGCACTCAAGATGGCCACCACCACCACCCACATGGCCAGTCCACATCAACAGTACACCCCCAAAAAACAGAAAAACAGCCAGAAATCACCACAATCCAATGCCATCCATGATGTTTACATTAAAGAGAGTGAGACCACACCACAGGCACATTCAGTCCATGCACCACCACCCCTGGGCAAAAGGCCACACCAGCACCCCCCCAAAAACGACAAAAAACAATAAAATAAGCACAATCCTAGCCCATCCATGGCCTCAATTATGTTTAAATTCAAGAAGACACCCCACAGAAAGACTAGGCCCATGCAACACTCACCACCCCTGGGCAAAGGGCCACACCAGCAGGCCCAAAAAAAGGACAAAAATCAGCACAATCCCAGCCCATCCATGGCCTCAATGGTGTTTAAATTCAACAAAACAGTTGTATCATGCACCCCTAACCAACCCTGGTCCTACTGGATACTGTGGCTACCCACAATATAATTTATTTAATGTTCTGAAAAAGTTCCAAAATTTTACTTGCAGCAACTGTAATGCCCCAAACAAACTTACTTGTGAAAGTTGATTTCTAATCCAAAAGTGATCCAAAGACAGTCAAAAAGGCCTCAAATCCAAATATCCAGCAGCACCCACAAAAAGTAATCCTTCCAGCTCCAGATCCAAATGAAAGTGACCAGGAGATGGAAAAAAGCACTGGGAGGAGCCTGCTGGACAGGAACAGGAAGTTGGAGACTGTGGGGCACTTCCTTCCCCCCCCCCCCCCAAAATGGACTCCTTGCAAAAAAAAAGGCCATGCAAATGTCAACCTGAGGAGTGATTCTGATAAAAATCATAATTTTCTGAAGGTTTATCCTGTTTGCTGGTGATTTTCTTGTGCGAAATTGCAAAATCTCTATTTCGCAAGTGCGAGATTGTTCCTTTCCGCCGCAACTACGTGTTCGCAATTGCGAACTCTCGCGAGGTGTGCTGTGCAAGGTGGCAAGCCGCGAGTACGTATTCGCGGGCGCCAAACTCCCGCAGGAACACGCAGCAAGATCTAAAATGGCGCGTCACTCGCAAAGAAAAACAACTCGGCAAACGCTAAATGACGGAAAGTGAACGCCGTGCACCACGCCGCGCGCCGCAACCAAGCAAAAAATCCGCCACGAGCGGATTCACGGATTTTCGACAAATTCGGGAGCGTTCGCGGATTGCGAATTTGCCGAAAATCCGAAAAATCCGCGAGCGGAGTGGATTTTACGCCCATGCTTAGGCGGGAATCTTCGCGGGAAAAATCTTCGGACCACTTATTTCGACAACAGGATCGATGAAGCGGGGTGCACCTTCCCTCGGAGATTTCACACGAAGTTCCTCACGATCGTCAGACTTTGGACCGGTACCATTGATGTCGCCCCACGTTGGGCGCCAACTGAAGGACCGGGCTATTTAAGGCCCAGCGGTGCCAGGGGACAACACCTAAAACCTTTGTGGGATACCTGTTCTGGCGTACGAAAAAGGACAGAGACACGGGACACTTCCTTCGGCGTCAAAGATCAGAGTTTATTACTGCAGGGATACAGAAGTCACTCGAAGTACAACAACGTGTAGGTTCTGAGAGTCTGCTTCAAATTGTATATGTGGATCGCTCCTTTTATACGCTTCTTGGTCATTACACAACATTACAAACAAAAGGTTACAACTCAGTTCCCACAGTAAACTTCAAAAAGGCTTCATTCATGGTGTTGGTAACCCGGAACATAATTACAGTTACATTTGCCGGTTCCCAACTGTAAAAGCACATTATCTCACGGTTAGGCACATTCTGCACCAGTTGTAAACAAACGAAAGAAAGAGGCAAGAACAGGTGCAAGGAAGACAGACAACAGCGGAGGAAGAGTGTGGGGGAAATATCGGAAGCATGATCACAGGATCAAAGGATTTGAGCCTAACACATGCAGAGCTGAACCAATAGCCCGCCGTGGCGAGATTACCCTCGAGCGGAGCCATCTGCTTTTGCAGTGTCATCCCACTGTCATAAAAGACGCATCAAAGGGATATGCATCTTCGGCAAAGCTTGGGAATCCCAGGGTCATGAAGCGTACATTTTCACTTCGCTGGCTACGTGAGGGCAAGAAACAAAATGGATGCCGTATCTAAAATGGAACCCAAGAGTTCGGATGGAAAAACACGAAAATAAGACGAACCCTTCCAAGGAGTGTAGCGAAAATGCGTACACTTACTGAACTCGTCATTTACGGTTCGTAGATACCAAACTCGCCCATATTCGTACTTGCCCAAAACATCGTATCGATTCTCACGGAACCTCAGAAGTCATCTGCGGCATTCCTCAAGGCTCCTCGCTCAGCCCAACACTCTTCAACGTCTACATGAGCCCCCTCGCAGCCATCGCACTGTGGAAAAGTAAATTTTGCCATGTTCTGTGTCCCTACGTGTCCCCCATCCTATGTTATACGTGCATGATTAATATGCATATGTATTCCCCATGATCGATTAAAGACGCAATTACAGTTGTGTCCAACTCTAGTATGCCAGTTTCCAGTTCTCGTGAAAGCTACGAGTATTAGGCTTATGTAAAGTTACGTTGCCACGTTTCTCAGTGTGCACGTTAATTCAGTAAAAGTCCCCGTTTCTAGGCCTCAAAAGGGCCCGGACTCAGATTCAGCTCCTGTCTCCTGAACCCTCTCCGAGGAGCGATACAGCCCCCACCTGTATCCCTGACCCTTCACTTACTTCATGCCTCACAGTGCCCGGCTCGGCCTGGCTCTGCCTGCCAGTCTGCCAAAAGTATGTTATGATTCTAGTTATCTGTCCAGCTCTCCTTCTCTGCATTCCTAAGCTACTGAATTGCATCAATAGTTTCCGTCATGGTCTAGCCTTTACGTCTCCATGTAAGAGAAATACTGTATTAATGGTCATTTAATATTCCTCAACACGCACTACATGTAGAATTATGTATGCACCAGTCTTAGAGTCTGTTAGCCTTTACCCTGATAACTTTTGGATTCTATCAACATGTTCTCTAAACATCAGATACTAGATAGTGTTTAGGTACATGTCGCTCCGACTCTCCAGACTTTAGTCTCTCCTTCTAGCGCAGAAGTCATAGCCCCCAGTTCCTTCTAGTAACACGTCATTGCCAGCTTGCGCGCACCACTAGGTTAGAGGTCCCGGCTCCTTAGGTAGCCCCCTCCATGTTTCCGCCTCATTTATGACATATTCTGTTACGTTTACATCACATGTCTATGTATACGCCCTGTTCACGCCTCTTGTTACACCCACTTTATGCCTTATCTTTCGCGACTGTTACTAACCCCGCCCACTGCTACGCCTACTGTACTGAATGCTATGTATTTTGTTTAAGTATATATACTTGTGCACTGTTATTAAAAGTTAGCGCGCTCATCCCAGATCCTGCCCCGGCAGCTGCCGGGCCCTGCCATCCTATTCCCGTGCAGGTTGTCCTGTTTCTGTCCTTTATGCTGTATTAAAACCTGCAAACTCCAGCTACCTCGAACCTTGACTCTTATTTATTGAGCTATCTGTTATTGTATGTCTAGTCAAAAATAGAGGTATTATTTATTTATTTACCACATAATGGCGCCCGAATAGGGACTTGCCCTTTCCCCACGCGCCGGTGAAGCCACGCAAGCCACTGATCCTCTGCAGCCGTGACGGAACCATACCGTGCACGTGTAGATATTTCTGCTCCAAGTATCCCTCAGGCCCACGGAGGAGACGGAGGTTGCGGTCCAGCATCCAGACGAGGCGGTGGAGGAACGCGGCGAGTCCCGACCAGAGCCCAAGCCGAGAGTCCAAGGTCCGAGGTATCGTAACGTAACTGAAGTCCGAAGTTCGTCCGTCCGTCATCGTAGCAGTCCAGTCCAGTCCGAGGCCTTCCGTTCTTGCTGCCCGGTGAGTACCGTTGCTGGGGTAGTATCTAGACAGGGTCAATTGCATTGTCTCTGGTCCGTGGGTTTGGGTACACAGATCCAACACGAAGTGTCCACTTAGGTGGATGCGGGTCCTGACGTGTCTCTTTATGAGACCGGTAAGTTTCGTACTGTTTTAGCAGTGCATCTAGTTTCTGTTCTAGTCCGTTCTGTTCTCGAGAAATTCATGTATTCTGTTCTCAGTATTCTAGGTAGTATTTTGTCCGAACTGTTATTTTAAATGTCATTCATGTATTTCAATGTCGTGGTATGAATGTGTTGTTCTTCAGTAATTATCGTGTTCATTGTGTATTGTGTATTGTATTGTGTCTAGACTCCAGTTCAGTCATGCCTCTGTTCTCAAAATTACGTCAGTTAAAAACTAGAAAAGGTCTGTTAGAAGAAGCAGTACCTGTCCCGCCTAGGGACAGTCCAGGTCATTTTATGTATCAAAAGCATGGCATAAGTGCCATATTGTATCTAGATTTGTGGGTGGAGTACACCAAACAGTTAGAGGAAAAGTATAGATGGCCCGTATCGGGTACATGGGATGCCGAGTGCATCATGCGAGTAGAAGAAGTATTATGGAAAAAGAAAGCCAGACAGTCACAGAAAGATGCCATCGAGTTATGGCGCAAAGAATATCATAAAAGAACCGAAAAAGAAATCAGAAAGTCAGAATTAAGTAGAGAATCCTTAGAAAGAGCCCAAGAAAGGGAATTAATCGAAATAGGTGAACGAGTTAAAACCGAACAGTCAGACAGACAGAGAAATGCCCTCATTAAGGGTATGTATCCTCTTCTTGCCGAGGGCTTGCCAAAAGCAACCCCGGAGGCATCCAGTAATTTTCCGCCGCCATTAGTTCCGACCAAGCTACGTCACAAACCGATCGCAGCTGATATTTTTCTCTCATCCTATTTGGACGACACAGTCCCAGAATATGCAAATCCTGTTCCACCAGCTCCTGTAAATAATGTAATTCATGGTCCCCCAGTCACCGGGGCACCTGTTGCAGTACCTGTTACGGTACCCCCGGTCCAGCCCGTAGTACAAATTCCCGCCACATCAGTCACTCTGCCAGCACGAAGAGTATCGGTCGACGATTCCAGTTTAGGGGCCGCGGGAGGAGGTCCTCCTGGTACCCCGCCGCCAAATAGACGTCTAGGGCCAGTCGAGTTACATGAACGTGCGTTACAGCGTACGCCTAAATATCAGTCCATTGCAGAAATCAGGCGAGCTCTTACTGAATGCTGTTATGATCCAGTCCCAGGCGAGGATAGTATGGTCATATATTCCGTGCGTATAAGACAGGTGTCCGAGTATTTGGTCACCCTACCGAATATGAAAGAAGATCTAGACAGAATGTATCGTTTCATCCGTACAGGACAAGATCCAGAAAGTATTGGTGAAGTCATGTCTCTCAGGAAAGCTGAGATCCAGTTCATGTTATTAAAGTTTCTGATCAATTGTTTAATACTGGAACAAGATTCCCCGACTAAAGATCCGAAGGAAATGAAAATTCTGACAAGGTGGAGTGATAATATAGCCGAGGGTAAGCACAAGACACTCAATAGTATAGAGAGTATGTACAAGAAAATACGTAAAGAAATAATAAGGTTACACGAACAACGCAAAGAAGCTCTAGGAAGCGAGAAAGAAAATGACTCTCCTACTGAAGAGGTAGACGACGAGAATCCCGCCAGAATAGCGTATGTAGGTAAATCTAGATTTCCAGACCGACATTTACGCCTAGAACACAAGAAAGTCTTTCATCTTCCAGCACCAGAACAAGGCTCTCTTGAACAAATATTTCAAGCTACCGATCAAATTCTGAAATCACGAATCGGTTATAGTGAGCTAAGTACCATGCATGAACAAGAACTAGCCCGATCAGCAGTCCGATGGATTACTGATTCTACCACTTTTCCAGACAAAATAGTGGCACAAATGTTTCTGAAACTGCCCCCAGCCGAGCAGCGACTGGTGGGTATGTATATGATCCAGCACCTCATTACATTGTATGAGGGTCAGCATTCTGATCCAGGTCCGTTACATGATGTCCTGAACGAGTTACTCCAGTATAGATGGAAAGGTTTAGGTACCGATTTAATTAGTGTCATTCTAGAACAGCGCCACAAATATAGAACGTTTTTGAATCCGCATTTTGTTCATGTCTCACCTCCAGAAAGTAAACCGTTTTACATAGACAGACAGCATCCGTTACGAGAAGTACACCCAGTTAGGACAGCGGGTGGTGAAATGCAACGAGTATTTGTTTACACCCCAGTTACCAAGATGGAACTCTTAGAAATGAAGAAGTTAATTCCCTGTCACAACAAAGATCCAGCAGGGTTCCACCGAGAATTAAAAGACATGCTCCGTATGGGAGAATACACGTATCCAGATATTATTAAAATGCTAAAGGTCCTGTTGCCTGCGGGCATATATGAAAAACTCAAGGAAAAAGATTGGGAGGTGGGAGAGAAAAAGATTGATTGGACAGCTCTAGAAGCTGAAGATAAGATACGAGTACCAGGTACCGGTCTTGGAGATAAATGTAAAGAATTACCAGAATTATTGATACAGGTTTTGCCTAGGTTATTAGCCACTAAAAAGGAAGACTGGGATGCAATCTCAGCATGTAAACAGAAACAAGACGAAGATACTAGTGATTTTTATTCCAGATTTGAGAAATGTTTTATCATAAACAGTGGTTTGAAGACGAGTAGCGAGTCATACCCTCATCTTTTTGTTACTAAATAAGTCGAGAATTCAAGTCCACAAGTTAAGAATCGAGTTTTGAAAGTCGAAAGTACATGGCAAGCTAGTACTCCGTCCCAGATGTTACAGATGCTCCAGTATCACCAGAATAGAATCAGAGAAGAGCAAGATCACGAAAGAAAACGTATGAAAGACACGAAAATGAAAGTACTAGTTGCACAATCTGTTCCTCAAGACAGTCAGAAGAGGGGTCCGAATCAAGCCAGTCATCCTGCAGCTCCCGTTAAAGGGACATGCAATTATTGTAAACAGCCAGGTCATTTCATAAACGAGTGTGCAGTTCTGAAACACAATATAGCCACTGGTAAAACTAAAGAAAGACCACGTCCGCCTAGACAAGAACAAGTTTCACAGACTTCTCAGCCACAGAATGCACAACAGACAGTTCCAGCACCGCAGCCTATTGCTGCAACACAGCATGTTACACAGCAGATGTACCAGTATGCACAGTCCGAGTATCCAGAGTATCAAGCGTATTCATGAAACAGCCTAGAGAGGGAGGTAGGCTTGCCTCTCATCGAGATTCCTGTAGATCAAGAAGGTCCCTAGGTTCACAGTCAAGTATTAGGGAAAGACAGAAAGTTTTTGATTGATACAGGGGCAAGTAGGACTACTATCAGTCATGACGAGGTTCCAGGGGCTCCGCTCTCAGGCTCTAGAAATGTTTCCCTTGGATTTTCAGGAAAGCCTATTGTAAACGAGATATCAAAGCCAGTTACTCTAGAAGTTGGTCCATTGTCCCGAACTACTGATCTATTGCTTACGAAGTCATGTCCAGAAAATTTGTTAGGTATTAAGACATTGAAAGAATTAGGTGCAGTCATATGTTGTTCCCCAGAGGGAATACGTTTGTTTTTGCGTGACTTTAAGGGTCACTATGTTTTACGAGATTTTGATTCGAGATTGTCTAATGTTCCGCAGCATCTATGGGCACAAGGTCCAACTGATGTTGGTTTTATGCAAATCACACCCCATCGTGTGACTCTCAAGCAAGGTATAGTCCTACCGCGAATTAGACAGTACAGATTGCCACCTGAGGCTGTAGCAGCCTTATCCAAAATTATTGACGAGCTCATGGCTCAAGGAGTAGTTGTAGAAACTGACTCCAATGTATGTAATTCTCCTATCATTCCAGTCATGAAACGTACTGATCCAAATGCACCCCCAGTATATCGATTAGTGATTGACCTTCGAGAACTCAATAAATGTATCATTCCCCAGTATCCAGTTGTTCCAGATATCTCATCTCTGTTGACATCTATTGATTCTGAGGCAATATTTTTCACAGTAATAGACCTCAAGAACGCATTTTTCAGTGTTCCAATTCATCCAGACAGCCAGTACCTTTTCGGTTTTTGTTTAAATGGAAGGAGCTATAAATTCACACGAGCTCCTCAAGGTTTCACAGAGAGTCCTAGTATTTACAGTCAAGCACTTAAGAGACAACTAGACAATATTCACATGCCAACTGACACTGCCCTGCTCCAGTATGTCGATGATCTACTGATCACAGCCCGTTCTGAACGTGCTTGCGAGCGAGCATCACTTACAGTCTTGTATTTCCTAGCCGAGATGGGGCACAAGGTGTCCCCTTCGAAGCTTCAATTCTGTGTCCAGCAAGTGATCTACTTAGGCCACTTACTGTCCAAGAGGGGTAGGCAGTTGACACCTGACCGTATCCAGTTAATAGCGAGTCTTCCTCAGCCCAAGACCCAGAAGGAGGTACGAGCTTTTATTGGCCTTACTTCCTATTGCAGACAATGGATTCCTCAGTATGCATTTCTAGCCAAGCCACTGATACAGTTAACGACACAGGAGGCAGCCGTATCGACTGTTCTCCCTTGGACATCTGAACATACACTTAGTTTTAATGAGTTGAAGAAAGCTTTATGCCAAGCTCCTGTTCTAGCTACACCGAACTACAGTAAGCCTTTTACACTTTTTGTCACAGAACGTGATGGTACAGCATTATCTGTTCTCACACAAGATCAAGCCGGACAATACAAGCACTGTGCTTATTTTTCGAGCACACTAGATCCAGTAGCCCAGGCGTTGCCTGCGTGCCTCAAGTCAGTTGCAGCCACAGCACTAGCTATCAGACAAAGTGATTCCATAGTATTAGGACACTCCTTGACAGTACACGTTCCACACTCCGTGGAAGTTCTTTTAAACCGAACACAGACTCAGCACTTGACAATTGCACGTTTAACAGGTTATGAACTGACACTGTTCCAGCCACACATAGAAATCAGACGCTGCAACGTTCTAAATCCTGCTACACTGTTACCGTCAGTTACTTCAAATCCTGCCACACATGACTGTGTGGAAGTAGTTAACACTATGACAAAGCCAAGACAAGATCTGACAGACATTGCCTTACCAGATCCCGACCTGACACTTTATGTGGATGGTTCATGTATGAGAACAAGTACAGGAGACCTAGTAGCCGCGTATGCAGTGACTACTGACACTGAAGTTATTGAAACACACCGTATTGACACCCTGTCTGCTCAAGCAGCAGAGCTAGTCGCTCTGACACAAGCCTGCATACATGCCAAGAACCTGAAAGTTAATATTTACACAGATTCACGCTACGCATTCGGAGTCGTACACGACTTTGGAGTGCTCTGGCAAGAGAGAGGTTTCATGACTTCTCATGGAACCAAGATTCAGCATGGTTTCCTTATTCAAGCTCTGTTAGATGCAATACATTTACCGACAGCTATCGCTATCATGAAGTGCAAAGTACATACGAAAGTTACTGACATTATTTCCCAAGGTAATGATCTAGCAGATCGAACAGCCAAGCTTACAGCACAGACACCAGACATACCAGTTAACAAGACACCGACATCCACTCTAGAACAGACTACTTGTATGACAGTTAAGGACCCTACTCAAGATGTCATAGATATCCAGTTACATGCTACTCCTGAAGAAATCAAGAAATGGTCCGAACAAGGAGGGGTCCAGACAGATCAGGGATGGGTGACGAAGGGAAAAGCCACATGGTTTCTCCCCGACTCTATGGTTCAAGTCATTATTAATACCGCACATAGTCCAGCACATTTAGGAGAAAAAGCCATGTTAGACAGTATCCAGAACATTTGGTTCAACAAACATTTGCGAGCTGCAGCCAAGCAGAAAGTCCGTACTTGTATGATATGTTGCCAGTTCAATCCAGGTAAAAGTGTCCCGGTGGAACAAGGTGGATTCCAGCCCCCTGACCACCCTTTTGAAGTCCTCCAGATGGATTATATTCAGATGGAGCGATGTCGAGGTTTCAAGTATGTCCTTGTAGTTGTATGCGCTTTGTCCAGGTGGACAGAAGCATATCCAGTCCCAGATTACACAGCCGCGACCACTGCCAAGCAGTTGGTTCGTGAATTTTTCCCCCGCTATGGACTCCCTAGGGTCGTGTATTCTGATAACGGCCAGCCATTTTCATCTGAACTTATGAAGCACGTTTCCCTTTTGTTAGGGTACCAGTGGAAGTTCCATTGTGTACGCCATCCAGAAGCAGCCGGTCTCGTAGAGAGACATAATCAAACCTTGAAAACCCGTATTGCCAAGGTCTGTAAAGAGAAAGGTGTAGACTGGTTAGTTGCTCTGCCAGTCGCCCTGTTCTATATGCGCATGGTCGCACATTCCAGATCAGGTCTGTCCCCTTATGAGGTCGTATTCGGCCGCCCCCCGAACATGTGGGGTACACCCAGACCCCGAAGTATTACAGATGTTTCCAGTAATATGCTGACAGATTACCTAGCTTCCTTGATGTCTGCCCTACACTCTTGTCGTTCACAGGTTGCCGCTGCATTTCCCGACAATACTGAAGTCAAGCCACACGAGGTCCTTCCCGGCACCCTGGTCTTAATCCGGAATTTCGATTGTTCAAGTCCGCTGGAGCCTCGCTGGAAGGAGCCGAAGCTAGTCCTCCTGACCACCCGCACGGCCGTGAAGTTGGAAGGCAGAAAAGGCTGGGTGCATCTGTCTCACGTCAAGAAATTTCACGGACTAAGAACTAAAACATTCAGTGATACTTCTACGGACACTTCCGAGTCTAAAAATTGCCCTATTCTCAAGGACTGTCCCGCTATTGACTTTGACTCAAAGCCCTCCCTGTTAGAGAAAACTCCGCAGCAGGAGTATAAAAGTAAGCTCCGGTCTAGTAAAATAAGTCAGCCAGTTTAATTGTCTAAGTCCCCCTCGGGTGAAACGGTTAGACAGGTATCTGACATGTATGAGATAGACCCCCATAGTGAGAGAGTTAGTCAAAACTCAATCCGATGTATCGTTTTTCTAAGTTTTATATTGTTTCTAAGTTTGATGGTTACCTGCACAAGTTATGCATTTCATTTATGTTTCCCAATTTCTCATGTTAAGTTTTCTAATGCTACAGTAGAGCACACGTTTAGTGATCTGCCTCCTCACGAACTATCCTATCGTCTTGCTATGCGCAACAATACATTTATCCGTATGTTACATTATTCACACCAGACCAGCAATGCCACTAATTGTTGGGTGTGTGGTCGACTCCCCCCTTTCCAGACACCGAAGGGAGTTCTGCCACTGTTTCCTTATCCGTTTTCACATAATGGTTCATGTGGAGCCTGGTCCATGTTAACGTCATCTTCAAATGATATGTCCCTTCTGAACAGTACATGTTTTCCAGACAAGCAAGGTCTTCCCCACAGAACAGGGTTAGATCTAGAAAATGAAGTTTATAATTTAGGTAATTATTCTTCGAATTTCATGGTCCTGAATGTTCAGTCTGATCCTACTCCAGACTTACCTGCTATTTCAGTACTACCAGTCAAAGGCGAATTATGTGTCAGAAAGAATGGTTCCACACATGTAGGACATAGTGATTGTTCTACTATTGTCGAGTATAGTGACAGTGGGAAATCTATTTTCAAAGCCTCACGTCATTCATATTTTGTTTGTGGTCAGACCGCATATGTTCGTCTGCCCCTCGATTGGGATGGAACCTGTTACATTGCCTTCCTACTGCCACCAGTTTTCCTAGCCCCATCTCATTATCATAGAAACACACATCTAGTACATATTAGACATAGAAGGGAGATCGAGTCCCCGATTGTCGATCAAACTGAAACTGCTCTAGAACAGTATACAGATTTCAATAAAGGTTTCTTCTTCTTTATAGGACCTATCCAGAATAGTAAGTTAATACGTAGATTGACCAGAACCCTTGAAGCAGTGGTGAATGAGACTGCCTCTGCCCTAGGTAACTTAACGGAAGAGCAATCTGCTATGAGATTTGTCGTGCTCCAAAATCGTCTCGTTCTTGACGTCATACTGGCCGATAGAGGAGGAGCATGTAGAGTCATCGGATCTAGTTGCTGCATTTTCATTCCTAATAACGCGCCGTCTGTTTATTCAGCTATAACCAGACTTCATAAAATTGCCCATCAGTTTCATCAGAATCCAGGCACCTGGACATGGTCCGGTTGGTTTTGGAGTATAATTTCTGCCTGGGGATGGAAAGTATTGTCCTTTCTAGGTATTGCAGTAGCGATCATATTCAGTTGCTGCCTCTGTATACAATGTGGCCCTGCGATTTGCGGCATTTGGGCTACATCCTGTATTCCTAAGTCCCGTCCTAGATTCCGTTCCAAGACAATTCGAGACGAGCAAATGATACTGTATGAAATGATAGATGGTATCATGAATATTGATGTTTCCTGATGGAAACGTAGTGACAAGGAGGGAATGTGGAAAAGTAAATTTTGCCATGTTCTGTGTCCCTACGTGTCCCCCATCCTATGTTATACGTGCATGATTAATATGCATATGTATTCCCCATGATCGATTAAAGAGGCAATTACAGTTGTGTCCAACTCTAGTATGCCAGTTTCCAGTTCTCGTGAAAGCTACGAGTATTAGGCTTATGTAAAGTTACGTTGCCACGTTTCTCAGTGTGCACGTTAATTCAGTAAAAGTCCCCGTTTCTAGGCCTCAAAAGGGCCCGGACTCAGATTCAGCTCCTGTCTCCTGAACCCTCTCCGAGGAGCGATACAGCCCCCACCTGTATCCCTGACCCTTCACTTACTTCATGCCTCACAGTGCCCGGCTCGGCCTGGCTCTGCCTGCCAGTCTGCCAAAAGTATGTTATGATTCTAGTTATCTGTCCAGCTCTCCTTCTCTGCATTCCTAAGCTACTGAATCGCATCAATAGTTTCCGTCATGGTCTAGCCTTTACGTCTCCATGTAAGAGAAATACTGTATTAATGGTCATTTAATATTCCTCAACACGCACTACATGTAGAATTATGTATGCACCAGTCTTAGAGTCTGTTAGCCTTTACCCTGATAACTTTTGGATTCTATCAACATGTTCTCTAAACATCAGATACTAGATAGTGTTTAGGTACATGTCGCTCCGACTCTCCAGACTTTAGTCTCTCCTTCTAGCGCAGAAGTCATAGCCCCCAGTTCCTTCTAGTAACACGTCATTGCCAGCTTGCGCGCACCACTAGGTTAGAGGTCCCGGCTCCTTAGGTAGCCCCCTCCATGTTTCCGCCTCATTTATGACATATTCTGTTACGTTTACATCACATGTCTATGTATACGCCCTGTTCACGCCTCTTGTTACACCCACTTTATGCCTTATCTTTCGCGACTGTTACTAACCCCGCCCACTGCTACGCCTACTGTACTGAATGCTATGTATTTTGTTTAAGTATATATACTTGTGCACTGTTATTAAAAGTTAGCGCGCTCATCCCAGATCCTGCCCCGGCAGCTGCCGGGCCCTGCCATCCTATTCCCGTGCAGGTTGTCCTGTTTCTGTCCATTATGCTGTATTAAAACCTGCAAACTCCAGCTACCTCGAACCTTGACTCTTATTTATTGAGCTATCTGTTATTGTATGTCTAGTCAAAAATAGAGGTATTATTTATTTATTTACCACAGCACGCCAGCACAACTTCAACATCATCTCCTACGCCGACGACACCCAGCTGATCCTCTCCCTCACCAACGAACCCGCCACCGCCAGAGCCAACCTGCACGAAGGGATGACAGACGTAGCCAAGTGGATGACGAACAGCCGCCTGAAACTGAACTCAGACAAGACGGAAGTCCTCATCCTGGGATCATCACCCTCCGCCTGGGACAACTCCTGGTGGCCCCCCGCCCTGGGCAGCGCACCCAAACCCACAGACCACACATGCAACCTGGGCTTCATCCTGGACTCCTCCCTCTCCATGACCAGACAAGTCAACGCCGTCTCCTCGTCATGCTTCAACATCCTGCGCATGCTACGTAAGATCTTCCGTTGGATCCCCACCGAAACCAGGAAGACGGTCACCCAGGCCCTCGTCACCAGCCGGCTGGACTACGGCAACTCCCTCTACGCCGGAACCACCGCCAAACTCCAGAAGAGACTAGCGGATCCAGAACACCTCAGCACGACTCATCCTGGACATCCCCCGCCGCAGCCACATCTCCGGACACCTGAGAGACCTGCACTGGCTCCCGGTCAACAAGAGAATCACCTTCCGACTCCTCACCCACGCACACAAAGCCCTTCACAACCAAGGCCCAGGATACCTCAACAGCCGCCTCAACTTCTACGCTCCCAAACGCCAGCTTCGGTCGACCAGCCACGCCCTCGCCGCCGTCTCCCGCATCCGAAGAGCCACCACAGGAGGAAGGTCGTTCTCCTACCTGGCAGCCAAGACTTGGAACTCCCTTCCGACAAACCTCCGCCTGACCCAAGACCACCTCGCCTTCAGGAAGCAGCTCAAGACCTGGCTGTTCGAGCAGTAGCGGACCCCCTCCCCCCAGCGCCTTGAGACCCTCCGGGTGAGTAGTGCGCTATATAAATGTTATGATTGATTGATTGATTGATTGATTGATATGCTCATTCCATGCTCTCCTACATTGGCAGCTAGGGTGGCCATGTAGATATATTTTTCTTTGCTATACAATTTTATTAGAAAAATAAAAATAAAGTACAAGGCAATCATAAAGCAATAATTGGGTCTGCAGTAATACAACACATTTTACAACACAAAAATCGAGCTTGAGCAGTGAACAACCCATATGAAGGGACAGGGGAATGCAAACAACGTACATATCATGTGGGAACTTATTGCCAAAGAGATGGTTACATAGTTGATGGCAGTATTGCAGCGTCAATTCCAGGATCAAATAGGCGTCTTTCATGTTAAGGAGACAGACATATATCACCTTTGTATTTGTTCCACCGCCCCCACTTATGGTCCCATTTCTTGGGGTACCCCCTTTGCTTGAACGCATCCTTTTTGGCAATCATTGCCCTGTCCATGTCAATGGCCAAATCAACCATACACGGGGCCATTCCAACCCCCCACTTCTATGCAATGTTGCGTTTTGCAATGGCCCACCTCAATGAGGCCCATGTCTTCTCGATCTACCTGAGGTCCATGGCCTCCCACACATTAAGGAGGCATAATTGGGGGGAGGCCTTAAAATCTTGCCGCATGCCCTCTCCATCTGCTTTCTGACCCTGTGCCAGTATTACCCCACCATTGGACATTCCCAGAGGATATTGATGAAAGTACCCATCTGATAACAATTACGGATATGGAGGGAATCAGGCCGTCTACTTAACTTAATCAGAAGCTTTGCATCAAAGTACACACAAAGTAGAATGTTCAATTGGACTAGGCGCAGTCTCATTGGGATAGCTACTTCTCTAGGAGAAGCCATTACATCACGCCAGTCCTCATTTTCAATGCTCCCCAGGTCTGATTCTCACCCATGCCGTAGGCATAGCATAGGATCAGGTTGGTTGCTTAGCAGTTTTTTATAGGTAAGGGGGATAGCCTTTGTGGGCACAGGATCTAGTATCAATCTATCCTCCAGTGGAGAGAATTCAGGCAGAGGAAGCTCCTTGGGCATTGGAGCCATGACCTTGTGATACCTGAAGGACTCGGCGAGCGCTAATTGATAATTGGTTTGCGAGTCAGTAAATGTGGCCAGTCTCCCCCTCACCTACATGTCCACAACTGTTGAGACGCCTATTATATCCCAACTGTCAAAGCACGGACATTTACTAAGCTAACCCCGCGTATCTGGTTCCTTGAGCCATGCCAGGCCTCCACCATAAATGCGGGGGGCCCTGTGAGAGGAAGCTTATGGGGGTTTGTTGTACAGTGCTCTATTGTACCCACCCTGTCCTAAAAACCTGCGGTCTGTGCGAAAATTTGGATCATCTTGCTCCACATGAACCCCCTTATTACCCGCAACCAGATGAAAGGCCTGGTAATAAAGCCGCATATCGGGCAAGGAAATGCCTCCGTCATACCACCGCATTGTAAGTTTGTTCATAGCTATACGTGGCGCCCGCCCCTCCCACAGCAGTCCTCGCACCATGCTGTCAATACTATTAAATTATGCATTGGAGATCACATTGGGGGTAATTTGCCTTGCGTACAAGATACGCGTGCGCGTCAGCATCTTAAAAAGTGCCACTCATCGAGGAACGGTCAACGGGAGAGTACGCCAATGTTTGGTGTGTGATCTGAGACGGGTCAAGGGCCCCAGCAGAGTCATAACATAGAGTTAGATCTGGCATTATGAAGATGCTCAGATATTTGAAGCCCTGTGAAGCCAAATATATATAGTAGGCTCTTGAGGTAGTTCCCCCACAAGACGTACAGCTGGGACTTAAACCAGTTGATCGTATACCCCGAGTGGGTACCAAATATGTGAAAGGTGTGGAGAACATGATGCAGGGACCGCACGTGAGGCCAAATAGCGGAGGATATCATTTACGTAAAGCTAAATGCCATTCTCCTAATCCTCTGTCCATTTAAGTCCCCATATCTCCGGGTCACCCCTGATCCAGGTAGCCAGTGGCTCCAATACAAGGGCGATAAGTAGAGGTGACAGGGGGCACCCCTGTCTTGTGCCCCTCTGCAATGCGAAAGTCCTAGAGACATGATTGTTGACTGTGCGGTTGGTGGGGTATAAAGTAGTTGGATCCACTTGATGAAGTTGGTCCCGAATGCCATCTGAGCCAGATCGCAAAAAGAAATGCCCATTCTAAGGTGTCAAATGCAATAGTGTCGTCCAAGGAGAGCAGGATTGCCTCCTTCCTAATGGTACCCTTTCTAACTAGGACCACGTACAACTGCTGCAGGTTCAAGGCTGTGTTCTGTCCTGGCATTAACGCAGATTGATCGGGGTGCACCAGCTCGGTGAGAAATTGGAGAAGTCTGTTGGCCAATAGTTTTGCAAGTATTTTCGCCTCTATGGAGAGGTATAGGGCAATAGGATGTACAATCCTCTGCATGTTTACCTGGCTTGTGTATAATCGCAATCGAGGCAGTCCTAACATCAGATCGCAAAATACCAAGATCAAAGCATTCAGTATCCATTCTCAGTAAATGGGGGGAGAGCTTGGATGCCATTGGCTTCAAAAGTTCAATTGGGAGCCCGTTGAGTCCCATAGCTTTGACCGAGCGCATGCCCTGAATTGCTTTTTGAATTTCAGGCTCTGTGATGGCAATTTCTAAGGAGTCACTGCTGACATTTTGAATGAAAATTCCATTAATCCGTTTATTGCGACGGACATTCTGTTGCGGTGCGGGCGTTCGATGAAGTGGGCGGTGCTGCATTGGGATGCGTCGGCTGTTGGCGTGTGCAGCATCAGGGAGGTAGTGCTCGCATTGGCCAACGTCCGATGCGAGCACGCAACGGGTTAAGTGCAAGATGCTGCGTGCCTGCACACAGGGGGCCACCTGTTGTGCCCCACTATGTGCATCCACAGCCCTGCAGTCACCAGTGTTTTCTCTCTGCCAGGGTTCACATGGAGTAAGAATCTCAATTCAGACCCTGGTAGAGAGGAAACTTGTGTCCCAGGCAGTTGCATCAGGTCTCTGGCAGCCTGATTGTCTGACTCATAATCGGGCAGTCTAGAGACCACCATTATTGTGCCCCCCAAGTCTGCCTCTACTCAGTTGGCCAAACTTAAAATCAGGCCCTTAGGTCCTCTGCAAAGAGCTGCATCGCTGATAAATACATACATAGCATATAACTATCAAAACATAATGAATATCTCATATTTTAAACATAACATATTCATACAGTAGCATTGCTTTTAAAAAAGTTACACAAGTTAGACAACACCATATTGAAATACCAATCTAAACAAACAAAAAACTTTTAAACAACACTATACCCAACTTTTAAACAAGTATACTACTTTCCCCCACCCTAGAAACCGTTATAAAATCTTTAAAATGGAATTTACCAGTTCCGATGAATAGCAGCACCTAACCACCACTTGCCACCTGTGAGCTTGGCCAGAAATAATACCAATAGATTACAAAAATAGAGGCTAGCAGTGAGAAGAAATGCCTGACTAATGAACCTAAAAAAAGACAATCTCCCCATAGAAAACAATGGAAAATATACTGAAGATGTGCAAAATACCATATGAAAATTGTATTATATTATTTTATTTAACATATGTATCTGACAAAAATGTAATTGACCAATAATTTAACATTGTTAAAAAATAACATGTAAACAATATGTGTGACATTTATTTACTATACTAAATTTCATGAAAATTCGTCTTGTAAAAAAACTTTTTTTTTCTTGAATCCAATATGAATCCACTTAGGGAAGGTGTTAGACACTAAAGGGATACAACTTACTGTTCCCACTCAAATCTAAACCAATTTGGGAAAGATGTTGGACACTAGAAGAGTGACATTAACTATTCCTACTCCAATTTAACAAACTCAGGGAAGGTGTTGGCACAAAAGGGTTCATACTATTCCCACTCAAATCTATACCAATTTGGGGTAGTCATTGGACCCTAAAACAGTGACATTTATGATTCCTATTCCAATATAAACCAACTCAAGGAATATGTTGAACACTGAAAGGGTATAATTGAGTATTCCCACTGCAATATTACAATATTTGGGGAAGGTGTTGGACACTAAAAGAGTGACATTTACAATTCTCATTCCAATGTAAATTAATGCAATTAAGGTGTTGGATACTAAAGGGGTGATATTTACTACTCACACTTCAATCTAAATCAACTCAGGGAAGGTGTTTAACACTAAAGGGGTAATATGTACTATCCCCATTCCAGTATAAATCAACTTGAGGAATATGTAGGATAGTAAAAAGCTGACATTTTTGTTATTCCCACTCAATCTACACCAATTTGAGAAAGTTGTTGGGCACTAAAGGGTTGACATTTACTATTCCCACTCCAATCTCAACCAAACCAGGCAAGGTCTTGGACACTAAAGGGATAAAACTTAGGACCTGGTTACGGTGTTAATAGAAGTTGCCTCTAAACGACGTTGCGTCTCAGGACTGACAGACATCCGGTCGGCAGTCCGGACACCGCAATTATGATATGACTGCACATGATGTGGTCGCAACACCCCATTTCTCCATAGGAGCTTTTGCTGCAATCTGAAACTGGCCTCAGCACAAGCTCCCCAAGAAAAATGGGAGTTTCTGTTAATCCCTGTACCGCATGGCAAACACCACAGTGCAGCAATTAATAGGGTGTGCCATAGGTGCCCCCCAGACCTCCAACCATAGACCAATGAGGCATGATCAAAGTCATTTTCTAAGGGGCTTTTCACATTGAAAAGCCCAACATTAACAGCGTGGCAGAAAACAACATTAAAATCCCCATGAGAAAACACCATCCATAGGGGATTATGTGTGGCATTTGACTGGCCAATGGGCTCCTTGAGATCATTGGAAGCCAGTCAGTCCAATCAACTGGCTAGTTTAGACTACGACCCCCATTAGGGACTTATTATGAGTAGCCCACAGCACTGGTGTCCAAAGACGGCCGTATTATGTGTTGACTATGGTTCCTCTGGTATGGATCCGGAGATGTTGCAGTGGTGGTTAGTACTTTTACAAAATATGTTGATGCCTGTGTGTGCATTCTATCTGCAAACATAAGAGTTAAATGCACAGAAAAATACCATCTAACCATTGCCAGGGTTCTGTCCATATGTGGGCCGTTCTGACAATGAAAATATGGACTCACTTGTAGATTGTCCCAATGGGGTTATATTTACAGGGTGAAGATTCTGCAGTGAAGAAGCGACCTGAAGAAATGGATCCACGTTGGAATACACCTGCAAGAGCAAGAAAGGGGTAAGTATGCACCCCAAATCCTTCATCACAGCCACCTTGTAGCAGGCGATCAGACGGCCATAGCCAGCTCATGGAAAAGCCAACTCTTAATATGCATGGTGGTGCAGCTCGCCTGTATCACCCTATAGCAGAAGACTATCCTTTACCAAGAACCCTGTCTGTTGGCGGCGGTTCAGCCATGGTCTTCACAAAGCCTATCCGTCTAACTTGTAATACAAGAACGGTCCACGAGCTCTCCTTTCTCGGATAGCCACCCCTAGTACGCCAATCCAAAGGACTACCAAACTAATAATAAAGCCCTTACTAATCTCACTCCAATATGAACCAGTTTAAGGAAGGTGTTGTACACTAAAACAATGCCATTTATTTTTCCCACTCCACTCAAGCCAAACTCAGGGAAGGTGCTGGTCACTTAAGGGGTGACATTTACTGTTCCCACTCCAATATTAACTAATTTGGGGAATATGTTGCACAGTAAAGCAGTAATATGTACTATTCCCACTCCAATGTGAGCTAACTTGAGGAATATATAAAAATTAAAAAAATTCAAATGTAATAATTCCAATATTACTAAACATAATCATCTCCAAAACATTTACATATTTCTAAATCTTCAGACTATAACACAGTAATTAAAAGTACAATATTTATAGAAAAATGAAAAGGAAAAAAAAAACAAAATTATAATTCACTATTGCATTTTTCAAATGCTTATTTTAACTGTTCTATTATTCATATTTTTTACAGTACACTTTTTTTTTGCAACTAGGCAAATTGTACAAATAATGTTCTGAATGTTTTAAAATATTTCCCATTACAATAATTTATCTACCATTTTGCATTCTTCAGGTTTTTGTACAATATGTATAAAAAATGTAATACTCAAAGAAAAATATTTTAAATGTAATCATAACAATAAATACAAAAATACTATTTCATAAGAAATGTAAAATATTTAAAATTATGTTTATGTAATGTTTTATTTAATATATATATATATGTATATCTCATTTCACATTAAATATTTTTATTAAAAATATAAAAAATAAACTACATTTTCAAATTAATAAATCAACCTTTATATTAAAACTTTAATAATTTAGAATTACAAATTATAGTAATGTTTTTAAAAAAATCTCTTCACACGTATCATGTATTAAATCAACATTTCAAATTGAACATGTTAACAAATAGAAACTAATTCTAAAATTAAACATTAAAAAAGTCTGAACAAATAGAATACAAAAAACACATTGCACACTATTCTTCTTAACACTAAAAACTAAGTCTGGGTGGTGAACTCTGCTCTGCTCATAGAGTATTCCACACTCTACATTGTAAGGAGCTCACTGACTCCTGAAAACTCCTTTTTGAAAAGCAAAGCTGTGTTATTTTCCTCGATCGCTTTTGTTAACATCAAGTTGGTGTGCACAAGGGAGGAAAATCCACCTCCCGCTGAGATTTATCCGTGTTCGCAATTGTCAACATCAATATGGCAAGCACGAGCGAGGAAAATCAATCTATTGGCAAGATTTCTCAACGTGGGCGGTCAGATATCTCATTGCAAGTGGTCACCAGTAGGTAGTTATAGTTAGGACCTAGTTTCCATTGCAAATGCACAACATTCTATTTGGAATAACTTTGGCGTCGGTGGACGGATCTTCGCGAATTTCTCCAAGAAAATGGCCTGCTTGGTTCCGCTCCTTCCCTTAAAGTTTGGGGGTGATTTGTCAAGAGGGGACCGAGAAAAAAGGGGGTCCCAAAACATGTTTTCCCCATGCAATTTTCCAGAGGGACCTTTAGCCAGGGCTACAGGCCAAGCGGCTGAACGGAATTAGAGGTAGAGTTTGGTTAGCAGATTGTGCTTTTTGTTAAATGGTATATATCCGTTCAGTAGTTTCTGAGAAAATGAAAAGTAAAATCATAGCGAGATCTAGAGACGAAGTACTGTACGCCTACGGAAATCTGTACAATTACGAGCACGAGCTGCATGCTGATTGGCTGTCACTCCAAACCAGGAAGTGTTGACAGCCTTCTTGTTCTTCGCTACAACCGAGTAACAAGAAAACAGTAAAACAAAGTTGAGAAATAAGGAAAGGGGCCAGGGTAGAAACATCCTGACCCTCTAGGCTTGCTCAGGGGGTCGTACATGGATCTTTAGGCTCAATTTTTTTTAAAAAATAAGAAATCGCAGGGCACGCGTTTCGTACTCGTACGTGGTGGAAAAGGAAAAAAAAATAGAAGTCCGGTTTATTCATTAGGTCCCGGGGGGGGGGAATTCCGGGGTCAATTTTTTTCCATAATGGGGGGCTTGTAAGATGCCCCGAGCACCGGGGAACGGCACCCCTCTGTGGTTTTATTTTGGAGTATGGACGCGGGGAGCCTTCTGGGATAATGGGGGCATTGCGGCTAAAAAAAACTGCTCTTTTTGAGAATTAACTTCACTGGTCAAAAAAAGAACTATATTTCTATGATAGTATGTAAAACTTTCCGCTTTTTTTGTGCACCAGTTGTACTATTTACGCATGCCCTGCCTCATTTCCAAGGCCACGTTTCTTTTTTTTCTTCAAGTTCGCCAAGCAAAGCTGTCTTCATTTCAGGTATTAAATTTGCCGCTTTCTTTTCCCGGGCCGTGAGTGTCATCTGCCACTATACTTTTGTAATATATTAATAATCATATTCTATCTATATTTATTTGAAACGTATTGCTGAGGCGCCAAACGTTGATTACATACTCCATCCACGGTCATTTTAGTAGTTAGTAGTTTATTATATCTGCTACTTTAATTTTACCCTCCACCTATCTTCTCTGTGATCGATGAGATTTCCTGCCACAGACATCACAGTGTTTGTCCTTGGCCTCTGATGTTATTAGACTAAGTCATACGCATACCTAAAAACTAATTTGAAGCACGTAAGCCACAGCCATTACAACGCGTGTCCATCACCACAAAGCCAGTAGGATGTTTATGGCTTTATTATACGTGGTAAATGTTTAATAGTTTTAAAAGCATGCGTGGTAAAGGCATGTTTGGTAAAGCAATATGCGTGCTAATGGCTTAGTGGTGACGATCATGCGTGGTTATGACCGCGTTGTAATGGCTGTTTCCCCCAGGACACTGCAGCAACCGGGTCTGGGTGTGGCGGACTCCAGGGCACCAGGCGGAGGGCACGCACGCACTAGAAAAATAACTTTAAAAAAAATATATTATAAACAAATTGTGAGGTGGACTCCAAAAGACGTACGATTGGTAATCTGCAAAACAAAACAAATATTTGAGTTTAGAATTATGTAGATGTGAGTAAATGAGCTGAAGCATTACAAGTCAAGGTAACACTACGATTTTACATGTGCAGTGTGCCTGGAACATTTAACTTCTGCTATGGTGCCCGTTCAAGTGGTGTCTATATGCAAATGCTTACAGCGTTACAGATACAAAAGTGGCAGAACGGGATTGTAAATATGCGGACTTATTTCTAATGCATTGCAATGAAGGTATTGTATATCTAGGCCTCTGTGCTTACCGTTGTATAAACACTGCGGCCAGTGGAATTCACGGCTTCACTTCAGCTGTTGTTCTACAAGTCAAAGCAGATGTCAGGGTCTATAAATTTAAAGGAGAAACAGAAATTATGTCACAGAGAGCGAGAGAGAGAAAGAAAGAGAGAGAAAACAACATTAAAAACTGTCTAGCAGAGTCTGGAGTTGAGATTTTTTCTTGAAAAGTCAGACGTACATTTACAAGCTCCTTGCGTCAATTTTCCCATATTAAAAGTCACACAAAAGTGGCGTAATAAGCTTGTAGATCTGTTTGTCAGACTGTTGTAACCTATCTGTTGTCACTACTCGGAGGTAATTATACATTTCAACACAGTGAAGCTGCTGCACACTACCCACTCTCTACTTTCACAAATAAAGGCAAGACTACGGTTTTACGTGTGTAGTATGCCTAATACATTTCAGTTGTGTTATAGTGCCACGTTCAAGTGGTGTGTACATGGAAGTGCCTACTGCGTTACTGACACAAAAGTGGTACAAAGGGATTGTAAATATGCCGACCTATTTCTAATGCATTGTAATGAACGCATTGGATATGTAGGCCTTTGTGCTTACCATTGTATAAACACTGCGTCAGTGGAATTCACAACTTCACGTTAGCTGTTGTTCTACACGTCTAAATAGACAACAGTGTCTATAAGTTTAAAAGAGAAATGATGTCACTGAGAGTGAGAGAGAACAAGAAAGAGAGAAAACAACATTAAAACTGTCTCGCAGAGTCTGGAGTTGAGATTTTTTCTTGAAAAGTCAGACGTAGATTTACAAGCTCCTTGCGTCACTTTTCCCATGTTAAAAGTGACATAAAAGTGGCGTAATAAGCTTGTAGATCTGTTTGTCAGACTGTTGTAACCTATCTGTTGTCACTGCTCGGAGCTAATTATACATTTCAACACAGTGAAGCTGCTGCACACTACCGACTCTCCCCTTTCACAAATAAAGGCAAGACTACGGTTTTACGTGTGTAGTATGCCTAATACATTTCAGTTGTGTTATATAATTTATTAACCCTTTTATATAGATAGAAAAAAGGGTGGGAGCAAGGACGCATCCCTGTCTCACCCCCTTCTTCACCGGGAATTTGCCTGTAGTCCCACCTGCCAAGTCACATCTGACCTGGGCTAAATTATCAGTGTGTAGCTTTACCACAAGAGCCAAGAGCTCTAGCGGCAAGCCCAGTTTTAGAAAGGTAGGCCACAACTTGGGGCACGGAACCAAATCAAACGCTGACTTCAAGTAAACAAAGGCAGCATAGATGGTCCCTTTCCACTGGATAACAATTCGCCAGTATATTAGGATACATTTTAAAACCTGATCCGCCGTGCTAATTGATTGCCAAAACACTGCTTGTAAATTAGAAAGGATATTAAAATCCTCCATCCATTCCTGGATTCTGCCTAACACCACCCTGGCTATAACTTTTTGAATACAATCAATCAGGCTTAGAGGCCTGTAATTGCCGGGGTTTGATCGATCTCCTTTTTTAAAAACAGATAAAATTACCGCTCCTGCCCAAGTACTGGGCAAAGAAGCTCCTTTGACAATGGTATTTAGTAACAATTGTATATACAAGGCCCAAGAATTGACATCTTGAAGAAATAAATCAGCGGGGATACAGTCAAGCCCCGGAGCCCTACCTCTCGGAACCAGGAGAAGGGCATTTTCTACTTCCTTTTAGTAAAGTGTATAGTGTAAACAAAGGATGGCATCACAAAGTTCTCTTGATCTATTGGACAACATGCAAACTGGCCCTTAAAGTGGAGAACCCACTGATCGGGCGCCACATGATTAGTTGGAATATTATTTTGATCGCCGTTCCCCCACATTCACTAGGTGCCAGAACTCAATCATATCTCTACTCGTTCAGGCCTTAAGCAAATCCCTCCAATGGGCTTCGTCCCAGTCCCTCCTGGCCTGGGATTGAACGACCTTGTAGGCCATCCTTTTCTCCCTTATCAGAGCACCATCCTTACTTTTTATGGCAGCAGCTAAGAATTTGTAAGCAGTACGACACACAGAGTTATACCAAACAGCAGCCTTCTGGGTAAGGGGAATATGCAACTTTTTAGATTTAGCAATAAAAAAACTTTTGAGACCATTAACATTTTTTTCATGAACCTGTACGGCATTATACGAGAGGGAACCATGAGTTTCATCATCCTGAAGAGTGGCTTTAGCTTTAGCTAACATAGTACTCATTTGATCCCATTGGTCTACCTTACTTGACACATTAGACCATTTAAGCCGACGTGTGTCATTGGTTGAAAATACTTCTGTACAATCTATCTGTGGTTCCAAGACTTCACCAAAGTTAGAGTTCCTGTCCGGCATAGAAAGGAGCAAAGGATTATGGTCGCTTTCCGGACGTGAAAGAACCTTCAAATCTAGCAGAAAAATCCAGAGCTTCTTTGTTAAAAGAAAATAGTCTATGCGACTATTACGTAGACCACTAACATACGTGGGCAACCCCTTTTTGTCTGATATGGTACGCCCATTGGCCGCTCTCATACCGTGTTCCAGACAAAGGACTTTTAATTGAAGTGCTGTGCCGGACCACCTCTCAATTGGCTTAAGATCAAGAGGGGGGATTAAACATTTGTCGTCCTCCTCTGTAGTTAAAAACAAGTCTTTGTCTTCTATTTTTGACAGTATACGATCAGCAAGATCGCTAGGCACCCCACAATCCTGCACATTGTTCTCAGGTGTGTTAGATGTGCGTGATTCTACAGTTCCTTGTGGGTTCCCTCGCACCACACCTCTAGTCTTTGCCACCTTATTGGCCTGTTGAATGGTAAGTGGCAGCCCACCCGCTTTCCTTTTTTTGATACAGGAGCGGGAACGACAACCTTTCCCTTTCCCTTTGCCTGTGATAGTCGTTGGTTACGGGTGAGAATTTTAGCTGGGGGCTGTGGGGAGAGAATGGACACACTAACTGAGGTAGGAGAATCGACTGATGATGCTATAAGTGACAAGATACTCTGATGATGCAAGCACTCAGGGGCTGGGTTGATATTTGACAAGGGGCCCACTGAGGGTGCTTCAGATGAGGTACGACGGAGCTCCAGGGACAATCTCCTTTCAGTGAGAATAATTTTGTGATTGAGAACAGATTCGGCCCTGAACAAAAATTCATCTAATGTGCCTACAACACCCTGTCCACCCACCCCCTTTTGACTACTTTTACTCATGGTGGGGGACATAGAAAGACAGCAAAAGCTTGACAATATAGCGATAATACAACAAATATACTGACAATTTAGAGTCACTGACCAATAAAGCAGTAATGTCCAATGTCCGATGAAAGAACGGTGGCCCAGCCCAGCCTCCTTCGGGCTTTGACGGGCTTTGACGGGCCCGTCCTTGGCCCGTGAGTGATGTCACTGACCATGTCATGAGTAATGTAATATGTGACGTTATCAGCAGTGCATTGCGGGCTCGCGAGCTTTAGTTAGCTGAACTAACTATAACGGGGGAATTTCAATGGTTTTGTATGAGTGAAATGTCCAGCTAACTATTAACATGTGTGAAACCTATGGTTTTTTCAATTAATTTTTAAGGTTTTTTAAATGCTAATTCCTAACTATAACGTTGCTGAAACCTATGGTTTTTTTCAGTGAATTTCCAAGGTTTTTTAAATGCTAATTCCTAACTATAAAGTGTCTGAAACCTATGGTTTTTTCAGTGAATCTTAAAGGTTTTGTAAATGATAATTTTTAAATGTATTAAATGTTATACATTTTATACTGATTTACTACATTGTTTTAAAGTATTTATTTTTAGATATTTTATTTTTTAAATTACCTTACCTATTTTTAATATAAATTGAAAAAAATATATTTTTAAAAATATTGAATTTGTAATATATTTTTATTTTTATTTATTATGTTTTTTAATTCATATATATTTTATATAGCAGGCAATGATATCCTATGGAAGGAAATTCAAGTTACTGGTAAGTATGGTTAAAATTACTTTTCAGGGACAGTAGTGAGCTGAAAGATGCAGCACAGAGGTCTCTCCTGATAACATGCGAGTAAATCGGAGTTCGTAGTTCGACTGATTTTAAAGGAATTTTTTAAAGTTCCAAAACTCCATACTTAGAAGAACATCCAAGTGAAACCAGTCAATGTTAGCCTAAGGCAGGAAATTCAAGTTACTGTAAGTATGGTTAGAATTACTTTTCAGGATCAGTAGTGGGCTGAAAGAAGCAGCACTGAGATGGTGAGCAAATCGGAATTCGTAGTGTGGCTAATTTTATAGGAATTTTTTAAAGTTCCAAAACTTCCCAGTGAAACCAGTCAATGTTGGGGGCGGAGCTAGCTTGCGACCAAGATGGCCGCTTGAGCCGGGAGCTCCACCGGACTGCCGAACAATCCTACATAATCCTGCTGCTGTGTACCTCTAATTGCCCTCAGAGCTGCCCGGTCGGGTGTCCGAGACCCCCTGTGACTTCTGGAGGGGTTTTCTGTGCCCGCCTAACCGCTGCAGTTGCTGAGAATGACTGCCGCTCCCCTGGCCTATATTATAGATCTTGGGGTTGGACCCATGTAGTCAGTGGGACCTGGGTAATTGGTCAGTATATATGAAAAGGGGTCCCAGACAGAACACACCAGATTACTAGATTCACAGTGTTTGAGTTGAATTAATCCAAAAGATTGAATCAAGGTGCAAGGTGTTTTTATTTTCACCGCACCTATTATAAACATTCAATGGTTCAATAGTCAAAAGATAAATATATACACAATATACACAAATTCAATGCGCCCACAGGGGAGAGGGGAAAGTGCAGGGGAAATAATACACATTTTTTGATAGTTCAACATCACTGGTCAAAAATTTCTCATGTGCATAGGTCTGCAGATCACAATCACAAAAGTCATAGATCCCCATATGAGGGGTCAAATGCAGTGTACCAACATCAGAATAAATTTCAAATAGAATCTCCTATTCAGCTATATACATTAGACTGTTCTGTAGGAGTTCAAGTTAGTAGAAAAAGTCTACGTTTCGACCCAGAGGATGTAGGACGGTAGATCCTTACTACGCGGGTCTTCGTCAGGACGTGAAGGGAGGGTGGGGAAGAAAGGTGGGGCTGTTCCTAAAGATAAAAGTGAAAAACGAATTGTTTTAAAAAATGGTCTCTGAACAGAGTCCCAAAGTGTTAGATACCGTTATATTCAGGAGAATGGAAATACAAATACACTTAAAAGTGACTAACAAGGAGGTGATACTGATGAGTGGGCCTTAGGTTACACGAAGTTACCTGCTGAGGGATCAAATGGCTCCCCTGGCCTAAGCGGTACAAAAGGGGGTGGTGATGGACGGAGCATCTGAACCAATCAAACACTCACACCCAGTTAAAAGTCCATCACCACTCCCTTTTGTACCGCTTTGGCCGCCATAAGTGTGCCAGGGTATGCTCAGACGTGAGCCCCTTGCTCACTTTGCCACTGGATTCAAGCAAGCCGGGCTGAAGACAGCTGGAATGCCAGAAACTGGTCCTCGGAAGCTTGTTTCCGGTCCAGGGAAGGCATGGCTAGGCAGTTCGGGCTGGACTGTTCCCCTGAGGCACAGGGTCAGACTGATTTGCCTATAGCCATGTCTGAACTAGGGTGGCAGAGTGGGCTAAAGAACGGTGATGGATCAAACCCAGATCTTTTGACTGGGTGTGAGTGTTTGATTGCTTTAAATGCTCCGTCCATCACCACCCCCTTTTGTACCGCTCCCCTGGCCTACCTGCTGTGCTGAAGACCACGGCCTGGAGTTCCCTCTCTCTCCAGTGGGGTCTAGCAGCTCGGCGCTGCTGGAGGGGCAGGCCCATCGGTGCATCTCCCCCCGGTGTTGCGACAGGCACTCTGCCCGCTGCTGGAAGCGGCTTTGATATTGCTGCCTATCGTGCTGGAGAGCGCGGTGCTGGGGCGACCGGTGAAGCGGAGCTCCGGCCTCTAGCACCTAAGACCCTGAGCGGAGGCCCGATGTAAGGATTGCTCGGGCCGGTGCCCTGGCCGAGGTGCGCCTGTGTTTCACACCCTCTGGCTGCCCCCCCCCCCCATTGGGCCCTGCAGGGGAGCGGCACTGATGGCGGCGGCGGCCATTTTGTGCACAGGTCCTGACTCGGGGACTGCTATTGACCATGGCGATCGGGACGGCCTGACCTTGGATGGGGGTGCTGGGCTCTTCTTTCTGCGTCGCTGCTGTGGCCCTGGACTGCCTGAGTCTGGAAGGCTGAGAAGCGAAGCCCATTGATCTGGACTTTGTGCCTTCGTAGTCCGTGGGTCGGATTCTACTTTTCCCTCCGCTGCAGTCTAGCTGGGCCCTACTGTGTGCAGTGACTGGATTTGTGGAGCGCGTGGGGTGTGAGCTGCACCCTGCTGGTGCGATTGCCTACTGCCTGGAGTTTCCGTAGCCTCCCTGACCAGTAGGGGGAACCGACTTGTCCAGTGAGCACGAGGACCTGGAGACGCGTGTGTCGGCCTTCATCACTGATCCTGGCTGGACGCCTTGATATCTCGGCGGCCGGGCGGTGGCCCTCCTGCGGTGGTGAGTGCTTGGAGTGTTTGACTGGGTCTTGGAGCCCTGGTTTGGGTCACTGTCGGTGAAGCGGCGTATTTGGAATAACGGCTCGTCCTCCCTACCTATACAGTGGTCCTTGGTCTGCTCCTGACCATACACTCACTATGGGACGCATAGATAGGACACTGTCTAAGATCTCATTTGATCCCAAGAAATCCAAGGTGGGGGATCCCACGGCTGACGAGGGCCTGACGGACGGGGACCAGGCGGCGGGGGACCAGGGCCAGGACATTCGCACCCTACTGGTAAATATGGAAAAGAAACTAGAGGGCGGCATCGCCTCTTTGGGCTCCAAAATGGACGCTCTCACATACCGCATGGTCCGCATGGCTGAAAGGTTGGATAAGCACGCGGAGCGCCTGGACATGTCCGAGAGGAGATTGACGGAGTTGGAGGAGGCCCACTCTATGCTTGGCACTGACCAAAAGCTGCTGGGCAAGGTCCTTCAAATCCTTCAAGACAAGACGGAAGAACTTGAGGCACGCTCAAGGCGCTGTAACCTTCGCGTCACGGGCCTGCCGGAGAATACCTCCACTGAGAATATGGAGCTCTTCATGGAGAAACTATTGAAGACTCTTCTGGGTAACAGTTCATTTTCGGATATGTTTGTTGTAGAGAGGGCTCATCACTCTCCTGGTCCGAAGCCCAAGCCGGGAGCTCCCCCCCAGACCAATTATAGCTAAGCTGCTTAACTATCGAGACCAGGATGTGGCCCTGCGCCTGGCCTGGGAGAAGCAGCCTCTGAGGTATTGTCATATAGATATGCTTTGCTTATATGCTGTTTTAAGTTAGCATGAGCTTATTGGTAGTTTAAATGCCATTTTACCTTTCTGATGCTTCTGCACACGACACATAACTGTTATTATAGCTTTGAGCCTAGTAGAGTGTTTTGATTCACACACAAATAATATGTTGTTACTCTGATATCAGCTTTGCTTAGTGCGCCGTGTCTGTACAGTGAGTGCTGAAGCCTTCAAGGATATCTCGACACAGTTGTTGTGAGGTCTGATCTTCGCACACTCCTAGACATAACATACATGCAGCTGCGGCCAAATTCAGGCTTTAGACGCGTTTTATATTGCTCTGCACAGAGCATACAAACACACTTGATGGTGCTTTGCATGCAGAGAGCTGGTGGAAGATGATGTGATCCCTTACCACTAGGATCTGAGGTATGGGCCCGCCCTGCTAAAACCCAAAGAGACCTTCTTAGATATGATATAATATACTAGCTAGGGAGGGTGAGAATTAGGTGTTGTTTAAACCTATTCATTTTAGCATTTTAACATGCTTTCAACTTTTGTATTCTATGGACTAGTAACTATGCTGATTACTTTGTTTCTTATAATATGTTTGCTTGTATTAGCTAAGATACTGCGTTTGAGAACACTGTATTAGTAAATAAACATTTCAAATATGCACGCGTCCTCTTTTACTCCTTGTTCTGGATTGAACTGATTGTATAACGAAAGAGTGTTCATGTGTTCCACGTTTCCTGAGGTTTTCTCAGTCTATGTTCTGGTTTGTCTAAGGATTGGGAGTTTGTAATGACCAATGAGGCACTGTAGCTAGTCTGGTAGGGGATTTTGGGTACTAAGGTGAGTTTTGGCACAACCTAACCCACTGAGGTTCCAAGTCTCTATGCACAGTTCTGTAGGAGAACGGAATCCCTGCGACATGGTGCCCAACGTTTTGGTGGTCATTCAGTCCTTAACTCCTTCACTGCTGTTTCTGGTTAACGGTGGTGTCGGACAAACCTACCTATTTGTATATAGGTCTTTTCAAGCTTGAATCTTTCTAAACGGTTTCCTTGAATTACTACCCAGTTGTGCTACAAAGTTTACTTTGTACCTAATTCTTTCTGTGTTGTTATGGCCGCGGGGAACATTCCACAGCATAGTCGCATTGCGGTGCTCAATCATTTGAAGAATTATAATGTTCCCGTGGAAGGCATGGCCGTGATTATGGTGGTGAGTGCAGAGGTGGCTTACCCTTACGAAATCTTTTATTCGTGGGTGACCTTCCCAGCTGCGAACGCAAATACTACTGTGTTCGTCACATACACACCCACTGCTGTGCGGTAGAATATACTCCATATAGGGCACAGGAAGTTCCTATTGATCCTTGGCAGCACCGCGTTTGGTTTGATGGCGCCCTCCTCACTCTTTGACAGCTCCGAGGTTAGGTCCTTTGTCCATTCCATGCGCAAATTGGCCTGTTTTGGCTAGATTTACGCCTCATCCTCAACAAGGCGCATGTACCGTTGTTGAACTAAGATGACTACATGTAGTCGCAATTAGCGTGATTAGGTTGTTAGTGCAATACATAACCCGTAATCTCCCCGGCGGGGCCCCGGGAGGTGCGGCGCTTCCAGCTGGACAGGGCGGTATGAAGCTCAGTCCCGTGATGGTCAATGCTGTGACGGGCAAGCGCCCCCAGGAAAGGGATGATTTTCCTTTCGGCTTGCCGAAAAGTTTGACCAGCTGGAAGCAGTATTTCCTAACACGACTCCTGGTGAGAAACACAGGATTCTGACTATTAGTATGCCGAAAGACTTGACCCCTGAAATCGGTGACTGTGAGACCTGGGGTAGACCATTTGCTGCAGTCTATGCGAGGTGTTACGGCACACCATCTATGACTGTTTTGCCAACAGTCCTTAAGCGTGTTCAGGATGAGCACGGACCTGAGGCTGCTGTTGAATTGGGTATGTGCCTTTGTGGCTTCTTTGATGTAGTTTACGATCTCATACTTGCTAATGTCAAAAGAGATGCGGAGAACTTTCAGGTAGCCAATGCTTTGCAGGCGATACCCGAGATCGAGAAACCCCGGCAGTTAGCACAAATTATTGTGGCGGCTTATAAAACCGTGGGCCGCAATAGTAGAGGTCTCAAGCCTTTTTCTGCAAAAGAGAAAAAACAACCCCAAGGGCAAAAGTCAGAAACTGACGAACAACCCAAGACCAAAAACAAAATTGCCCGAAAAAGCAAAAAACAGGGTAAGCAACAACAATAGAGACAGGAGTCTCATCCTGCATCTCCTTTGCCTGTGCCCACAGAACGTGTTTATGACTTGCACGATGATAAAATCACCTGATCGTTTTCAGGTTTCTGATCAACGCTCTCCTCGTTCTTTTCATGAGTCATCGGCCTCAATGACCGGTGGTGGAGGAGGCGGCAGGGGTCGGGGTGGCCAGCAGGGATGCGACCAGCCCCGCCCGAAAGAAGGTAAAGGCAAGCAGGACGATACTGCACCGAAGAGACCCCAGTTTCAAAAGAAGAAAGTCACCGCTTTATCAGCGAGATATGCCACAGATAATGAGAACGCAGCTTCGGAATCAGACATGGGCTCTGACCTTGCTGGACAGCGCGGCGGAGATCACCATAGTGTGAGAGGCCCTGCATCCACTACTGAAGGTGACAGCGACTGACCGTTATGTTGTTGTGGAAACAGCTGACACTACAGTTGCTCCCCCAGACAGACTTTACGAAATAGTCTTATTAATTAAGGGTGACACAGCGTACCATAAAAGGGGTATTTTGGGAGAATCTTACAACTACCTATGACATTTTGTTAGCGGAGGCTGACTGGCCCCCACCTTTTGTTCTCACAGCTCCGAGAGGGGAGGAGGTAATCCTCCCTAGTTTCTCGCACATGGTCTCGACAGAGCATGCGCTGAATTTTGCAGAATAGTGGGCTAGAGCCCTTGCGCCGGCTCTGTACCGTACACACTGTGGTTGGAATAAATTTTCCCCACACCACGAGATTCCTTTGTGGTCACAGCCACAGCCTCAACCTCAATATCCCATCAGACGTGAAGCTAAGACTTCCATTGCGGAAATCCTTGAACAATTGGAATATCAAGGTGTGATTGAAACGTGTGTGTCACCAATGAATAACCCTCTTTTTACTGTAACCAAGCCTGACGGATCATATCGTTTGGTATTGGATTACCGGCATTTAAACTCGCATTGCCGTACCTGTGCAGTACAGAATACTCACGGCTCTGCCTTAGTGGATAGTCTTGTGCGTAAGCGGTTTAAAACCACGCTTGACATATCCAACGGTTTTTATGCCCACCATTTGGATGGTCTAGGTTCCCAATGGACCAGTTTTACATGCGGCGGCGTCCAAAAACAGTTTAAGCGTTTGCCGATGGGCTATAAAAATAGTCCTGGAGTGTTTACTGCCCGCAGTCTCTCTCTTGTAGAGAATCGACTCAGATGCATGCTCGTATGTGGATGACATTTATCTCACAGACGACGAACTTTGGGAGCATCTGTGTCGAGTTGACCGCTTAATTTGTAGCTTTGCAGACTTCGGTTACAAATTCAACTTTGCAAAATCGCACATTGCAGAGTACACAGTGTTGTTCCTGGGCTACGACCTCAACAATGAAGGTAGAGGATTGGCTCCTCACTTCTTGGAGAAATGCGCACAACTACGCGCTCCGACAACTCAAAATTACAGTCTTTGCTGGGATTTTTGAACTTCGGGAGAACATATATTCCTGAATATGCCCAGCGTATCAAGCCTTTGCATGCTTTGATACAACCTACTTTTACCAAATCATGCTGGCAGCCAGAGCACTCAGCAATTCTGCAATCTTTGCAGGCTGATCTGCTCGCTTCTAAATTCTTACTGACTTGTGATAACCACACCTACCTGGTGATAAGAATCGTTCCTGGGACGGTGGGTTTCACTTACCTTACTTTTAACGAAGGAGACACAGTACCTATAGCCTACAATTCACACTTGTACACTTCGGCTGAAATGCGATTTTCCACTGTGGAGAAAGTTTTGACAGCTGTACAGATGGCGATTCTTAAGGAACGTGCTCTGTCACAGGGAAAACGCATGTTGGTTGTTACCCCGTGTCCTGCTTTGAAGGCAGTTACGAAAGCCAGTGTACCTAATTCTAAAGCTTTGCACCCTCGGTGGATACAACGGACAGCATCATTGACATCTCCAGATGTCACATTTATCACCTTTATTTTTTATGCCTCCTTGCGGTCGCAAGAGTTTTTGCAATATGAATTGGTTCATCCTGCACCTTTGGCTATGCAACCTTTGGAGGATTTTCATTGCATCACATACACTGATGGTACGGCGCAGGTTGCGCATGGTTCTAAACACGCCTACGTTTCCGCATGCGCCATTGTGGTCGGTGCCATGGTGAACGATGTGTTCAAGTCCAGTGTCGTGCACACGCATACTCTAGGGGACTGCACCACACAATTGGCAGAGCTTCGTGCTCTGATGCTTGCATTAGAGTACGCTGATCCTAGTGTGACGACTCGTATTGTCAGTGATTCTTACTACTGTGTCCAGTCTTACAATGAAAACTTGTTCTTTTGGATTCAGAATGATTTTCGTGATTCCAAAGGTAGCACAATAAAACATAAAATGATCTGGGTCCGAGTGGCTGAGCTTAAGGAGCAGTTGCCACTCGTGTTTGTAATTCATACTCTCGCTCATAAACGCGTGGGAGTCCACGCTGTTGGCAACTCGCTTGCTGATGAAGCAGCGAAATCAGCGGTATCGACATATTTAGTTGCAGCAGTTACACGGTCCAAAAGTAAGATTGATGATGATATCTTGGCAGCTGTTGCTGCAACTGAGAAGTGATGTAAATATCCTAAGGGGTTTCCTTCGAAGTACGCATACCACTTAAGTCCCGATAAGGTTACTTATGTGAAAATACTTGACGTTGGGGAGAGATTGATTCCCAACTCGGATCGTGGAAATTCATTGATCACAGCGGCCCAAGAAGGGGTTGCGTCTGCGCATGCGGGCGTTTCTGCCACTGTGTCTCAATTGCAACAGCGTTTTTGGTGGCGGGGACTGTACAAACAGATGCGTGATTATGTCCTTCAATGTGACATTTGCCAGCAGATTAAGCCTACAACTGCTGCGCGTCCGCCTCAAACACAGTTGTTAATTTCTAATAAACCACTAGGATGTGGTTATTTAGATCACTGCGGTCCTTTTTCCTCTGATACTGCATATAAGTATGTCTTAGTCGCAGTTGATTCATGCACACGCTTTGTATGGGTGTGGCCGCACCGCAGCGCTGATTCACGGACTGTCATAAGGGATTTGCAAGTCTTTGTAGGGATTTTTGCCTGTGGTACCTTCCATTCGGATCAGGGTCCTGCTTTTGCCTCTAAGGCGTATAAGGATGCCATGGCTTCGTTGGGGGTCCAAGTCATGTTTTCATCTCCATACAGGCCTGAGGGCAACAGTGTAGTGGAACGAATGAACTGTGACTTAAAGCAATCATTGACAGCTCGAGTTATAGGCACTGGCAGGAACTGGCTGGCCCATCTCAATGGCGTGCAGCGTGCTCTTAATAATCTCCCTAGAAGGTCTCTGGGTGAGCGGAGCCCATAAGAAATGCTCTTTGGTATCAAGATGTATGAACTGGACCTTGATGGTCTAGACTCAGTGGCTGATGCTACCTCCTTTGCAATGTTTAACAGACTCTAAAAAAGACAACAGACAGTCTTGCAAGGAAACATTTGCCCTCCACCTTGGATGATGCGTTGCACATCCCGGTAGTTGGCTGGCTACCCCAAATCGGAGAATTGGTACGGGAGAAGATGGAAAACTAGAAAGAATTTGGTCCCTCTTACAGAGCTCCAGTTCCTGTGCTTGGTGTGAAGGGCACAAGAACAGTCATTTTACCACCATTACCAGGTCGTAAGGAAAACAGGTATATCTCCATTGACAATGTCAGGATACACAGAGTGGCCGATTCTTCTTAGTATGACACTGGCAGTCTCCTGTCCTTCGATGAGAAATTCTGTATTGGCTACTGCTTCGAATCCTGAGCCGGAGGTGGCCCTCGAGATGCCTGCTATTTCTAGTCCTTTATTGAGTACATTGCCTGGTACTCAGCTTGATGAAACTGACTGCACTTACCCAACTGACTTATCGATGCCTGATTTGCAAACTCGTTTGGCCACAGAATCCAGATTTTCATTTGACACTGTTTCACACACATCAGGAAAGCCCTCACGGATTGCAGTCTATTCAAGTTTATATAAAAAACATTTTTTGATTCCCCCTTGGGCATATATTTGGCTGGTGCTTTTTTCAATTCATGTCAATTGGTTTTTTGTTTTATTTTTTCCGATTCGTCAATGGACACTATGTCGAAGAGAGAACATGCATTCGACATCTCAATGGAACATTGGCACCCCTTTCCTTGTCACATTCTGCCCACAGACTAAAGAGAGACTTGGCATTTGTTAACATCACTGCTTGGCCTGTCCTAGATGGGATTGTATGGGATGCTGTTAAATTTCAAATCCATGGCCCCACATGTCCCTAATGTGCTTAGAGTTAAAGTGGGGGATGTAGTTAAGCAAAACATACATTCTGATGATTGGGATATTCAGGCCGTAGAGGCATTGTTTTCTGATTTGACATATTATGCTGCCTTTGATGCTGAAGATTTATATTTAGAATCTGCTAATTATGGTGATTTATTTTGTTTCCAACATTTTGGCAAACACTACCTACATAAAAGTAATTCCAGAAGGAGTGCTGTCAATTATACACAGTGGGAGCAATGCCCGGTTCCTTTACAAGGCAGTTCAAGTACCTTTTTGAAAAAGTACACTTATATTGCTGAATTTAATCAGTCCAATCCCGCTTCATTTTATTTTAAAATGACAGAAAAGTCCATGTCCAAAGTTAGACTTACCGATACAAAATTATTGTACTCGAAGTCCTTTCAAGACCAGCTAGAGTGTTGGAGGCTACGAGTTGTGGAAGGAGTCAGTTGACCTTAAATCAGTTTGGGGTTCTAAAATTTGGCAGGTACAAGGCACTGAGGCTTTGCACCGTGCATGTCTCATCCGAAATCATATGCTGTTTTTGAGTTCTACCATTTCGCAGACAACGTGCTTTGGATTGGCTACTTCTAAAAATTAAATACTCCTTCCTTCCCTGATTTGGAGGAATATGCAGGTTGGGGTGAGGCTACAAAATTTTCGATCAGGGAGTTGCAAACTCTAATGCTAAATTCGTCCTTTAACATATCCAGTTTGGACCCCAAAGGTTGGCTGATGTGGCACAGAACTGCTGACTCGTGCCAACATCGATTTCTGGGTTTAGCTGATGGCTTCACACAGGTCAGGGTCGATCCCCGTTTTGAGAGTGAACAATCTGTCACCACTTATTCAGTAGGCAAATTATGTCAGAATTGGCTCAAACATTCAACCTTGGCGTCAGTTAAACTGCATGTATCTAAACTGACAGATGATGTTGATTTGAATGATTTCATAAAATGCCTGGCTACAGGTAGATCTAAAAGATGGATATATGCGGTTTAAAATGAAATCTGGAAAAAATCACAGATTGAAGCGGCTGCCCGCTTCAGGGCTATTGATCAAGCTAATTTAGAAAAAGTGCTTGCTGTTGTGGATAATAGCATTAACACGCTTTCTTCCCACATTTACACATTAGATAACATTGTGTCATCTGTTGTTGATATTGTGCAAGATGAAGTGTCTGTATTATACCATGGTCACAATCAATTGCGTTCCATTATGCAGTTTGCGTGGACCCTGCAGACGCTTAAGGCTGGTAAAGTGCCTTGGAATTACATGAATGTCTCCTCTCTCTTTGCCCCATTTAATTTAACTGACAAGCAGCGTTTGCTTTCAACGAGAGATGCATCTTTTTCCATGTTACACATTGAATGATTGGAGTCTTTACCATTCTGTGTGGCAGAGGCCACTGCTGCAACGTGGCTTATCCACGGATTAATTACTTTACCGTTCGCTCTTTTTATATTTACAAATTGTATGAAATATTTTGCCATTGGTTGATACGAGCCTCTTGGTAGTTCCTACCTTCATGAAGCCTGGTCGCTTCCTTTTACATACAGATGCCTTAGGGAAGGAACGGAAGTTTATCTCAATGGTGAAGAGTGCACAGAAACACCATATTTATTTATTTATTTATTTATCAGATCACTCATTAATGTGTAGACATATTCAAGTACATGGCTCTTGTAATCAAGAACAGCCTAATTTAGCCTGTGTTTTGAAAGGTACCCCCGTTCCCGCAATCGTCCCCACGTTCACATTACTGGTGAACGGCAGTTATTTACTTTTAAATAATGAGGATTGCTGTGGGTTAATAAAAGGCATTGCTTATGTGATATACAACACACAGGGAAGGAGGATCTCAGGGAAGTTTAAAGACCTGCCCAGGTTAAATCCCCTAATGACTAACAAGAATAACCAAAATAAACCTGGGGGTCTATTGTTGAGTAAACTTTATACTCTGAAGTGATAAGACTTATGCCCAATGATTAGGTGCAAGGTAAAATCCCTTTCAGTCTTCAATGCAATGCTCATAGTCCAACACACATAACCACCAGTAACAGTAGGTGTGACCCAATGTCCCGAGATGGATTCCCATCAAAGTCATGTTAATGATCAATATTATCATCTGGTCATCCAGAGGTAGGGATGGTGCGTCTCTAGATCATTGAGACAGTGTCCATACCCTCCATAAGAGACAGGGTTAAGACCCCCAATTACTCGTAGACCATATGTATAGCCATTAAATGGGAACAAGTGCAGTGCAAAAAACAAACAAAGTGAAAGTGAGATTAAAAATAGAATAGAGGACAAATAGCGAAAATACTTTAATAGCTATTAGTCTCTTTCTGATTAAAACCAAGAACAGCGCAAAAAAGCAGTTTCACCAAATAGCTGCATAAGGGCCGACATGTTTCTGCCAAACAGGGAACAAACTCCCAGGGCTTTCTTCAGGGCCTCTGTTCTAAATAATTTTTGCCACTGCATGTGCGTACTACATATAAATGAATAAACCAATATCAATTTGTGAAAACATCAAACCATAAAGGATATATGTAACTATTCCTCCATGTCAATTGGTGTAATTTTCACCTACAATAAACAAACAGTGATGTCAGTGTATTGGATATGACTGTATATAAGAATACAGTTAGATATTCAATTTATCTTACTCACCCATACTGACAGGAGATCGGACCTCACCTCACCTGGACCAAGCTCAGGATAGAGGAGGCCACGCGCTATAAAAGCAAGCAAAAGGGTGCTTGTGGGACACCCCCGCGCCGCACGGCCACCAGCTGCTGCGTGTGCCCCCTCTCCTCGCTCTCTGCCTCGCTGCCTGCCTCGCGGCCGGCTGTCCCTGCTGTCGTCCGTTTTTTTCCTGTTTTGCTCTGAACTTGTGCTTGTATTTTTGTCTCATAGTGTTTAGCCCGTTTTTCCCCTGTTTTGCTCTGAACTTGTGCTTGATTTTTGTCTCATAGTGTTTAGCCCGTTTTTTACCTGTTTTGCTCTGAACTTGTGCTTGATTTTTGTCTCATAGTGTTTAGCCCGTTTTTTACCTGTTTTGCTCTGAACTTGTGCTTGATTTTTGTCTCATAGTGTTTAGCCCGTTTTTCCCCTGTTTTGCTCTGAACTTGTGCTTGATTTTTGTCTCATAGTGTTTAGCCCGTTTTCCCCTGTTTTGCTCTGAACTTGTGCTTGATTTTTGTCTCATAGTGTTTAGCCCGTTTTTTACCTGTTTTGCTCTGAACTTGTGCTTGATTTTTGTCTCATAGTGTTTAGCCCGTTTTTTACCTGTTTGCTCTGAACTTGTGCTTGATTTTTGTCTCATAGTGTTTAGCCCGTTTTTTTCCCTGTTTTGCTCTAATCTCCTTCTGTTCCCGCCCTCCTCGCCGCCCCCCGTCTTCCCTCCCCGCTCCCCGCTTCCCGCCACCATCGCAGACCCCGCCCCTTTTTTTCTTCTGTTCCCTCCCCGCTCCCGCCTCCCAGCTGCTCCGCCCACCCGCGCACTTCGCCTTATATGGCGACCGTGCGAACGCGCAGCGGCCACGCGCAGCGGGTGCGCGGATTGTGCGCCGAAGGCGCGCCAAAGGTAAGCCCGTCTGCGCCCGTCCGCGACCGGATCGCGACCAGCGCCAGGACCCCTGGCCCACGAGGACCCCGGCCGACCCGTCTGACGTACTCCGCCGCCTCCCTCATCGCACTCAACACCGGCCGACTCCCAGATTGCCACCAAGCCACCCCACGACGAACCCACGGACCTTTCAGCTGCCACGCCTGCGAGTTCACCTGCATCCGGACTTGCCTCGCACCAGCACCCGCCAAGTCGAACACCAGCAGCACCCACCTCAAGTGCATCCTGCTCAACACCCGCTCCGTCCACAGACACGCCATCGAACTCTGGAACCTCCTAGACGCCACAGCCCCTGACATCGCCTTCCTCACGGAGACCTGGATGAACGCCTCTTCAGCTCCCGACATCGCCATCGCCATCCCAGAGGGCTACAAGATCGTCCGGAGGGACCGCAACGCCAACCAGACAGGAGGAGGCATCGCCATCATCCACAAGAACACCATCCGTCTCACGACCAGCACCGACAACACCCTGACCAACGCCGAACACCTGCATTTCCAGATCCACACCAACCCAACCACCACCCTTAGAGGCACCCTGATCTACCGACCTCCGGGACCACGCACCCAATTCAGCGAGGACATCGCCGACTTCGTCAGCCCGCATGCCCTCCCCTCCGCCGACTACATCCTCCTGGGGGACCTCAACTTCCACCTGGAGAACAACAACGACCGCAACACCAGCACCCTGCTCGACAACCTCGCCAATCTGGGACTCAAGCAGCTAGTGTCCACCCCCACCCACCTCGCCGGACACACACTCGACGCCGTCTTCTCATCCAGCAAAGACGTCACCTTCAGCCACGCCACAGAACTCCACTGGACGGACCACAGCTGCGTCCACTTCACCTTCAGGAGAACGACGACTCACCACCACCAGCGACAGGCCGCCCGCAGAAACTGGAACAAGATCACAGCAGACCAGCTCGCCACCTCCCTGAGCCAGCACCCCCCTGCCGGCTCAACGAACCCCAGCCAGGCCGCCGACAACCTCACGAAGTGGATCAGCATCTGCGCGGACGAGCTCGCCCCGCTGAGAACCCCGCCCAGCAGACCCGGCAGCAAGAAAGCCCCATGGTTCACCGACGAACTCAAGAGCTCCAAGAAGAACTGCCGAGCCCTCGAGAAAGTCTGGAGAAGGGAACCTACACCGGACAACAGAACCACCCTCAAACTGGCCACTCGGAAGCACCACCAGATGATCCGCGCCGCCAAGAAAACTGCATTCAAGGACCGGCTGGACAACAACGCGCACAACAGCAAGGAACTCTTCAACATCGTGAAAGAGCTATCCAACCCCAGCGCAGGAACCAACGACATCACCCCATCGCAAGACCTCTGCGACTCCCTCGCTTCCTACTTCCACAACAAGATCTCCACAACAAGATCGCGGACATACACAACAGCTTCAACAAACAACCAACGCACACCATGACCGAACAACCTCCCCCCACCACCACCCTCCACGCCTGGACCCCGATCAGCACCGAAGACACCATCCGCACGATGAACTCCATCCACCCCTGCCCTCACCACGTCTTCAACAAGGCCGACGCTGTCATCGCACCCCACCTGCGAGACATCATCAACACATCCTTCAACACCGCCACCTTCCCTGAGAGCTGGAAGCACGCCGAACTCAGCGCTCTACTCAAGAAACCAACAGCGGACCCCACCGAACTCAAGAACTACCGCCCCATCTCGCTCCTCCCGTTCCCAGCCAAAGTCATCGAGAAGACCGTCAACAAACAGCTGGCCGCCTTCCTCGAGACGAATGGATCCCTCGACCCCTCACAGTCCGGCTTCCGAGCCAATCACAGCACCGAGACCGCCCTCATCGCCGCCACCGATGACATCCGAGCCCTGATGGACAACGGAGAAACAGCGGCCCTCATCCTCCTAGATCTCTCCGCGGCATTCGACACGGTCTGCCACCGCACCCTAGTACAGCGCCTCAGCAACGTCGGAATCCGGGACAAGGCGCTGGAATGGATCATCTCCTTCCTCGACGGAAGAACACAGAGAGTCCGCCTACCACCGTACAAGTCAGAGGCCTCCGAAGTCATCTGCGGCGTCCCTCAAGGATCCTCTCTGAGCCCCACCCTCTTCAACGTCTACATGAGCCCCCTCGCGGCCATCGCACGCCAACACAACCTCAGCATAATCTCCTACGCCGACGACACCCAGCTGATCCTCTCCCTGACCAACGACCCCGCCACCGCCAGAGCCAACCTACACGAAGGGATGAAAGAGGTAGCCGAGTGGATGACGACCAGCCGCCTGAAACTGAACTCGGACAAGACGGAGGTCCTCATCCTGGGCTCTTCACCCTCCGCCTGGAACGACTCCTGGTGGCCTCCCGCCCTGGGCACCGCACCCAAACCGACAGACCATGCACGCAACCTGGGCTTCATCCTGGACTCCTCCCTCTCCATGACCAGGCAAGTCAACGCCGTCTCCTCAGCGTGCTTCAACATCCTACGCATGCTACGGAAGATCTTCTGGTGGATCCCCACCGAGACCAGGAAGACCGTCACCCAGGCCCTCGTCACTAGCCGACTGGACTACGGCAACGCCCTCTACGCCGGTACCACCGCCAAGCTTCAGAAGAGACTCCAGCGGATCCAGAACGCCTCAGCCAGACTCATCCTCGACATCCCACGACACAGCCACATCTCCGGACATCTGAGAGACCTTCACTGGCTCCCCGTCAACAAAAGAATCACCTTCCGCCTCCTCACCCACGCACACAAAGCCCTACACGACCAAGGCCCGGACTACCTCAACAGCCGGATCAACTTCTACGCTCCCAAACGCCACCTCCGCTCAGCCAACCACGCCCTCGCCGCCGTCCCCCGCATCCGAAGAGCAACCACAGGAGGAAGGTCCTTCTCCTACCTGGCCGCCAAGACCTGGAACTCCCTCCCTCCCGACCTGCGCCTGACCCAAGACCACCTCTCCTTCAGGAAGAAGCTGAAGACCTGGCTGTTCGAGCAGTAGCGGAACCCCCCCCCTTCCCCTAAGCGCCTTGAGACCCTATGGGTAGGTAGCGCGCTCTATAAGTGTCAGTGATTGATTGATAAAAGAGCAAGGTAATTCACTTCCTTACTCCAAAAATCTGTCACCTCTCTCTTGACTTACAAGCCCTTCTTATTACTACTCACTAAAAAACATGAACTCTGCATTTCAAAAATGAGCCCCTTATCTTATCTTATCTTTTCTTATCCGTGCTCGGATCATGGGGGGGTGTCATATAGATATGCTTTGCTTATATGCTGTGTTATGTTAGCATTAGCTTATTAGGAGTTTAAATGCCATTTTACCTTTCTGCTGCTTCTACACACGACACATTACTGTTATTATTGCTTTGAGCCTAGTAGAGTACTTTGATTCACACACAAATAATATGTTGTTACTCTGATATCAGCTTTGCTTAGTGAGCCGTGTCTGTAGAGTGAGTGGTGAAGCCTTCAAGGATATCTCAACACAGTTGTTGTGAGGTCTGATCTTTGTACCTTCCTAGACATAACATACATGCAGCTGCGGCCAAATTCAGGCTTTACGCGCGTTTTATATTGCTTTGCACAGAGCATACAAACACATTTGATGGTGCTTCGCATGCAGAGAGCTGATGGAAGATGATGTGATCCCTTACCACTAGGATCTGAGGTATGGGCCCGCCCTGCTAAAACCCAAAGAGACCTTCTTAGATATAATATGATATACTAGCTAGGGAGGGTGAGAATTAGGTGTTGTTTAACCCTATTCATTTTAGCATTTTAACATGCTTTCACCTTGTGTACTCTATGGACTAGTAACTATGCTGGTTACTTTGTTTCTTATAATATGTTTGCTTGTATTAGCGAAGATACTGGGTTTGAGAACACTGCATTAGTAAATAAACATTTCAAATATGCACGCGTCCTCTTTTACTCCTTGTTCTGGATTGAACTGATTGTATAACAAAAGAGTATTCATGTGTTTTACATTACCTGAGGTATTCTAAGTCCATGTTCTGGTTTGTCTAAGCATTGGGAGTTTGTAATGACCAATGAGGCACTGTAGCTAGACTGGTAGGGGATTTTGGGTATTAAGGTGAGTTTTGGCACACCCTAACTCACGGAGGTTCCAAGTCTCTATGCACTGTTCTGTAGGAGAACCTAATACCTGCGACAGTATGAGGGGTCAACCATCTCTCTGTTTCCGGACTTTACAGCTCGTTTTCATGAGGCACGCCACCTGTTTGCTCCCATGAAGCGGCAGCTCCGCGATTTAGGGGTAGACTACGCTATGCTGTACCCTGCTAATCGTCAAGGCCGCTCGTTTACTGACCCGAAAGCGTTACAGAGGGCAATGAAGAACTGGGTGAAGGAGAGGCGTAGTCCTCCAGCTGACCGCCTTCTTGAGGAAGCGTACGGAGGTGCATTGGATGAACAGGACTTAAACTGCCTTGCCAACATTGTTGCCTTAGGTCTGGATGGGACAGAGCTTTGATTGCATGTGTATGGCTTGGGACTCATGGTGGTGTACCTATCTGTTCATATACCTGGTTCATTGGGCTCTGCCAGGGGGGTGCGGAGGCTGTGCCTGATGGGTTGCAATGGGGAATGTTTGCTCTGCCATGCTCTTTACTGGGTGCTCCTTGTTTACCTGAGGTTGGGGCTGCCGGAGGCCACCTGATTGCTACATGGTCGAGAGCTGACCGCACAAGGTGACAATGTGTTTTGTCCAATGCTAGATAGCGGATGGGTCGAGAGCCCGGTATCCTTTAGTTACCCGGTGAGACGCGGCCCTGATAATTTCGGTTTCCTACTCTATAGTGCAGCACCATTAGTCCCTGACCCATGGTCTGGGGGGGGCGCTGTCTCACTAGGCTGATACTTGCATTCCATCCCGCGAGCTACATCTGCCTCGAAGTGTATCACACCTAGGATGTGTTTTGTTAGTGGGGGGAAGAGGGGAAGGAGGGGGTGCCTTAGGAGGAGGGATGGATTTGCGTGCCTAGTTGGGGTTGGACAGGCGTGGGTGGGCAGTGGGGGTGGTTCTTTTTGCAGGATGGTGATCTGTTTATGGTGCAGGATTTTCTCTGAAGGCTTTTACATGCTGTTCCACTTAAAGTTTTGTGCGATTCTCGCAATTTCTTCTCCTGCACAGGTTCTGGGGAAGGTTTGGGGGGAAGGGGGGAATTGTTGATGAAGCTCCTTGTTATACGGTAATCCTGTGCATAGTTTTGCCTCAGAATGGTTATGCAACCCTGCTTCTTGATGCTCCAATATGTTACATTATGTTTGACCTTACATATATATGACTGGCTCTGCTGACAGACCTGACTCGTTAGTTTTAGTCACTTGGAATGTTCGTGGCCTAAATGACCACCGCAAGGTGCGCAAAATACTCCACTATCTGAATCGGCATCATGTGGATGTGGCGCTCTTACAGGAGACGCACCTTGCCCTGGACAGCCCTATACTCTGCTCCAAGGGCCTGATGGGAAAAGTCCATGCGTCAGGCTTCTCTTCACATGCTAGAGGGGCCATGACTTGGGTTAACCCATCACTATCTCTTACTCCTTTGGGGACGGACCGGGATGGCAGATACATTATTTTTAGAGTACTTGGGAAGGGGCTGGACTTAGTTCTTCTCAACATTTATGACCCTAACTTCGACCACCCTAACTTTTACGAATCTTTGACTATGTTTCTAGCCCCTTACTCCCTAGATAATATCCTATGGGGGGGGGGATTTCAATTTTACAAGACAGCCCACCTTGGACAGGTCAGATGGCCCGGACAGGCGCCCTTCGGCCTCTGCTCGTATGGTGGAGCCCGCTATTTTGAGCTTTGATAACGCTGCTGTCCCCTAGCTTTCGTCCCCCACCGTTTTCATATGTGTCCAGGGGACCTCTGGATTGAAGAGGAATTAATTCCCCAACTTAAAACGGGCCACAGGGCATGTTTGCACACATATCACCTCAGAGAGGAGGTCTGACACTCTTTCACAAGGATGATGACATCAGTGATATCATTTGAGATTTCATCATTGATGTCATTAGTGAGGTCACTGACCATGTCATGAGTGATGTAATATGTGACGTCATTAGCAGTGCATTGCGGGCATACAAGTTATAGTTAGCTTAACTAACTATAACAGGGGAATTTCAATCATTTTGTACGAGTGAAAGGTCCAGCTAACTATAACATGTGTGAAACCTATGTTTTTTTCAGTGAATTTCTAAGGTTTTTTAAATGCTAATTCCTAATTATAACGTGTCTGAAACTTATGGTTTTTTCAGAGAATTTCTAAGGTATTTTAAATGCTAATTCCTAACTATAACGTGGATGAAACCTATTGTTTTTTCAGTGAATTTCAAAGGTTATGCAAATGATAATTTTTAAATGTATTAATTGTTATATTTTTTATACAGATTTACTACATTGTTTTGAAGTATTTATTTTTAGATATTTTATTTACATTACATATTTGTAATAAAAATTGAAATTGTAACATTTATTTTTTTTATTTTATATTTTTTAATTTATGTATATTTTATACAGCAGGCAATGATATCCTATGGAAGGAAATTCAAGTTACTGGTAAGTACGGTTAAAATTACTTTTCAGGGACAGTAGTGAGCTGAAAAATGCAGCACTAAGGTCTCTCCTAATAACAGGTGAGTAAATCGGAATTCGTATTTCGACTGATTTTAAAGGATTTTTTTAAAGTTCCAAAGCTCCACACTTAGAAGAATTTCCAAGTGAATCCAGTCAATGTTAGCCTATGGGAGGAAATTCAAGTTACTGTAAGTATGGTTAGAATTACTTTTCAGGATCAGTAGTGGGCTGAAAGATGCAGCACTGAGGTCTCTCCTGATAACAGGTGAGTAAATCAGAATTCATAGTACAGCTGATTTTTGAGGAATATTTGTACGTTTCAAAAATAGACACTTAAACATTTTTCTGGTGAAAATCACAGAATAGATTCCTATGGAAGGAAATACAAGTTACCTGTAAGTATGCTTAGATTTACTTTTCGGGGTCCGTAATGGGCTCAAAGATGCAGCACTGATGTCTCTCATGATAACAGGTGAGTACATCGGAATTCGTAGTTCCGCTGATTTTAGAGGAATATTGTGCTCAATAGTGAAGGAAGAGGGCAGGGCCTGAGGCGACAAGTGTGCAAACACGCCCTATGGCGCGTTTTAGGTTGGGGAATTAATTCCTCTTCAATCCTGAGGTCCCCTGTGAGCCAACCAGCCCACCAGGTACCTCCAGTATGCTCCAGGGAGCTGCGTTGCAGAGAGGTGTTCAGAGGGCACGCCCCCTTTTTACAACACTCTGCAACGCAGATCCGTGGCGCTTACTGGAGGTACCTGTTGGAGTAGTTGGCCCCTAGGGGACATCTGGATTGAAGAGGAATTAATTCCCCAACCTAAAACGCGCCACAGGGCATGTTTGAACACATATCACCTCAAGCCCCGTCCCCTACCTTCACAACTGTGCAAACACACCCTGTAGCATGTTCTAAATTGGGGGACAAGTCCCCTTGCATACTGGGGGGGCCCTGGGGCTAACTAGCCCACCAGGAACCTCCAGGATGCGCCAGGGTGCAGCATTGCAGAGAGGTGTAAAAAGTGGCGTGGCCTCATAACACCTCTCTGCAGCGCAGCCCCTGGTGTATTTGCAGAAGGGGACCTAATTCCCCTTGCATACTGGGGGTCCCCGGGGGCCAATTAGCCCACCAGGAACTTCCAGTCTGCACCAGGGGGCTGCGTTGCAGAGAGGTGTAATGAGGTTATGCCCCTTTTACACCTCTCTGCAATGCAGCCCCCTGGTGCATTTGCAGAGAGGGAACTAATTCCCCTTGCATACTGGGGTCCCTGGAGACCAACTATCTCAACAGGAACCTCTAGTATGCACTAGGGGGCTGCGTTGCAGAGAGGTGTAATGAGGCCATGTCCCTTTTAACACCCCTCTGTAACGCAGCCCTCTGGCGCGTTTGCAGAGGGGTAACTAATTCCCCTTGCATACTAGGGGTCCCTGGGGGCCAACTAGCCCACCAAGAACCTCAGGTATGTGCCAGGGGGTTGCGTTGCAGAGAGGTGTAAAATGGGGCGTGACCTCATTACACCTCTCTGCAACGCAGCCCCCTGGCACGTTTGCAGAGGGGAACTAAATCCCCTTGAATACTGTAGGTTCCAGGGGGCCAACTAGCCCACCAGGAACCTCTAGTATGCGCCAGGGGGCTACGTTGCAGAGAGGTGTAAAAAGGGGCATGGTCTCATTACACCTCTCTGCAACAAAGCCCCCTGGCATGTTTGCAGATGGGGAACTAATTCCCCTGGAATACATGGGGTCCCTGGGGGCACACTAGCCCACCAGGATACTCCAGTATGTGCCAGGGGGCTGCATTGGGGAGAGATGTAAAAACACCCCTTTTTACACGTCTCTGCAAGGCAGCTCCCTGGTGCATTTGCAGAGGGGGAACTAATTCCTCTTGAATACTGGGGGTCCCTGGGGGCCAACTAGCCCACCAGGAACCTCTAGTATGCGCCAGGGGGCTGCATTACACAGAGGTGTAAAAAGGGGCGTGTCCTCTTTACATGTCTCTGCAAGGCAGCCCCCTGGCGAATACTGGAGGTTCATGGTGGGCTACTTGGCCCCCAGGGACCCCTAGTATTCAAGGGGAATTATTTCCCCCTCTGCAAACGCGCCAGGGCGCATTTGCAGAGTGGTGCCTTAACATTTTTGGGGGGATCGGGAGGGTACGCATACCATACGTGTATATGGCGATTTTTAAAAAATGGGACCCCCTAAGCAGGCCTTGGGGGTCAGGGTGTTTCTAGCCTGCCCCTTTTCGCGTTTTTTCACGTTTCTTTTTCTGTTTTCTTGTGCCTCGGTTCCACTGAGGCATAAGATGGCTGCCAACACTTCCTGGTTTGGAGTGCTGACAGACAGTTTTTGGCAGCTCGTCCTCGTAATGATACACGTACTCTCCTAGGGCGGTACGCATACGGTACAACTTCGGATATATATCTATGATTTTACTTTTGATTCTCTAAGGAACTACTGAACAGATTTACACCATTTAACAAAAAGCGTAATCTGCGAACCAAACTCTACCTTTTTGCCAAATTTGGTGTAATTCCGTTTAGCAGTTTGGGCTGTAGCCTCACTTAAAGAACCCTATGGAAAATAGCATGGGGAAAACACGTTTTGGGATCCCCCTTTTTTCCTGGCCCCCGCTTCACGAATCACCCCAAAACTTTCAGGGAAGGAGCGGAGCACCCCTCCCTCTTCGTGAAGATTCATCAACCGGTGCTAAATTTATTCCAAATAGAATGTTGCGGATTTCCTATGGAAACTAGTTCCTAACTATAACTAATATTCACTGAAAAAAACATAGGTTTGACACCAGTTATAGTTAGCTGGAAATTTTACTCGCATAAAACCATTGAAATTCCCAAGTTATAGTTAGTTGGACTCACTATAACTTGCGCGTGCAATGCACTGCTGATGACGTCACATATTACATCACTCATGACATGGTCAGTGACATCACTCATGACATCACTGATGATGCCATCAGTGAATGTGTGTCTTTCTGAAAATTAAATATGTGTTATATAAGTATATGTAAAAGTTGATGGAAGAATAAATGTTTAAATAAGTGTTTACATAGTTTAAAAAAAAATTGATTGGTTAACTGGTTTATTAAGTGTATCTTAGTGAATACATATATTAGAGAGTAATGTTTAAATATTTAAATATATATATTAGTGTTTCACTTTGTGTATAAGTAGCTGCATGGGTTGGTGAGTAGCTACATGTGTATGTATATGGGTTATTAGATGTTTTTCTTAGTATCAGTATGAGTGTTTGTATGGTTTAGTGGGGGTATTACTTAGCACATAGATGCATGAATGACTGACTCTCTCTTTGAATGTGTTTTGAAGACAGCATATGTGCAGGACTGTATGGGTGGATGAGTGTGTATATGTGTTAGTGAGTGAATGACTGTCTCACTAGTGTCTTTATCAGTAACTACATATGTTTTATTGTAGTATATGTGAATATTGATGTATATAAGTGAGTATATGTGAGAGTAAGGGATTGTAAGAGTTCCTGTTTAAATAAGTATGCGTTTCTATAAGTGATTGTTTAAGAGAGTAAGTATGTGTAAGTTTCCTTAGAAGTAAGGTGGTATTGTGTGTATAGCTGTATATGCAAATAAATGGATGTTCAATAGTTTATTTGCATGTGTGAGTATGTGTGAGAGTATCTTTTGGATGGCTGTCGGTGTGTAACAGGATGTATAGGTGTATCACTACATATGATGAGTTAGTATATGTATGAGTGACTATATAGAACTGTTGGTGAATGAGTGGATGTGTATTTAGATGGTGGAATTATTGAATTGGTTGTTGTAACTGGTATGGGTATCTCCATTTTTTTGAAAATTTGAGTTTCTATTTTTAAATATGTGTTTCAAGGGTTACATTACAGTGAAAGGAGGTCTGTCACTCTGTCACAAGGATGGTTTCATCAGTGATGTCATGAGTGATGTCACTGACCATGTCATGAGTGATGTAATATTTGACGTCATCAGCAGTGCATTGCACGCGCAAGTTATAGTGAGTCCAACTAACTATAACGTGGGAATTTCAATGGTTTTATGCGAGTAAAATTTCCAGCTAACTATAACTGGTGTAAAACCTATGTTTTTTTCAGTGAATTTAATAGGTTTTTTAAATGCTAATTCCTAACTGTAACTGGTGTGAAACCTATGGTTTTTTCAGTGAATTTCATAGGTTTTTTAAATGCTAATTCCTAACTATAACTGGTGTGAAACCTATGATTTTTTCAGTGAGTTTCATAGGTTGTGTAAATGCTAATTCTTAACTATATATAGGGCCTCAAACCTAAGTTTTTTCAGTGAATTTCATATGTTTTTTAATAGCTAATTTCTATAGCTATGAAATATAATATTTTTTATAATAAATCCAATATTGTATATTTATAAAATACTTTTTTTATGTATTTTTTTCCCTTTTTTTATTTTGTATTGTTTTGCCTTGGTACGCTCCTAGTGCGCGTACCGGTGAACGCACGGGTAAGCGCAGTGTTATGGCGCGCCCCGGTGTGCATACCAGTGAGCGTCCCGATAGCGCTATTGCCGCGAACGAAAACAACATCGTGACGTATCGCGTAGCCGCGTGATGCGTCTTATGACGCATGACGTAAGCGCACCCGGAACGCCCGAGCGCATACGATCGCGAAACATAAACGCCGCAAGGCGCGCCCCCGGGCACCCACCGGGGCGCGTAGCGTAAGCGCGTCGGGTCATGTGACCTGAAAATAACACTTTTCATTGGTTCAGAACAGTTTTGGTTTCCAAATGATGAAAGCCCGGATCTTGTGACTTGAAAATAACACTTTTCATTGGTTCAGAACAGTTTTGTTTTCCAAATGATGAAAGCCCCCACCTTTTTTCCTCATTCTCACTTTGTTCTTTGAGTGAGGAAGACCTGTTTTTTTCTTAGAGATATGGCTACAGTACTGTCAGCAGCTGGAGCATCTACCCCACCACCACCACCACCACCACCACCACAAGGACAACCAGAACATCACATTGGTGGTCAAGAAGAAGAGGCGGAGGAGGAGGAAGAGGAGGAAGAGAGAAGGCAGTTCCTGCCAGAAGACAATCCCCCATACAAACCTAAGGAGCACTTTATATGGGAGTTTTATAAAATCCCAAGGGGTTCCAAAAAAGTAAACGCTGCAAAGGTGACCTGTCTCATCTGTGGCGCTGTACTATCCAGGGGGAACCCTGCCAAAAAATATTCATTTGGCAATCACACAATGATTCGCCACATGCAACGATTGCATCCCAATAACTATTCTGCAGCAGAGGTGAGAGAACTGTGCAGAAACCTTCCCAAATCGTCTTCCAGAACCTCAACAATCAAAGAACCCACTCCATCGGGTCCAGGGGCAAGGGAGATGGTGCCAAACATACAAACCAAGTTTGGTGGGTACAAAATCGTTTGCATTGTTTGTGGAAAAACAATTACCTATGGTGAGCAAAGTATTAATCTCATCAACCTTGCTGGTGACAACCACCAGTGCCGAAAAAAGCCTTAATTTTTTCCTGTTTTTTTTTGCTCCAGTTGAGCCGTTTACAATTCCCTGTTTTTTGTTTGTCCCCATAAAAAATACAAAAAAATATAAAATTGTTCATAAAAGCCCAAAAAATAATATATAAAACAAAAAAAAGAATTAAAAAAAGGTCTTTTTAGAACTACCTCTAATTTATAAAAAAAAGCTAAATTTTTTGAAAACTCTGGCATTCTTTTTTCTCAAGGGTACGCGTACCGGTACGCTCCCCGGTGCGCGTACCAAAAAAAAATACAAAAAATAAAGGAGTGAGCATGAGGGAAGGACACAGAGAGAGTGATGTTAAGAGAAAGAGAGCTAGAGGGAGCAACACAGAGGGACTGTATATTAGATAGTAAGACAAAGAGAAGGTGTAATAGGGTGTAAGTGAGAAAAGGAAAATGAATAAGGGAGCAAAACAAGGGAAGAGAGAGGAAGAAAACTAAAGCAGAGATACTGGGAGAATGTGAATGGGTGTTGAAAGTAAAGGGAAGGACAGTAAAGGATGGGGAATGAGGGGTAGTGACGGAACTGGAGTAAAGGAACAACGGTGAGGGAGGGTTAGAAAAGAGCAGTGACTGTAAGTAAAGAGGGGTGAAAGAGGGTGGATAAAAGTGAATAAGGGTAAGACATGGGGAGTGACAGAGACAAGGAGAGAGAGAGTAAAGGAAGCAGTGACTGAAAGGGAGTGAGTGAAGCAGCAAAGAAAGGTAAGTGAGGGAGTGTGGGTGAGTTGTAGGGAGTGAGCATGACGAAAGAGTATTAACAGAGTGAGGGGACAGAGACAGCGACGGTAAGAGTGACAGAGTGAGGGAACGGAAGTGAGGAACTGTGAGAACAGACGGACTGAGAGAAGGAGTGAGAGGAGTGAAGTAAATGAGTAAGGGAAAGGGAATGAGTGAGGGAGCAAAGGAAGGGAACAGAGGGTAAGGGAAGTAAAGCAGGGGGACTGAAAGAAGTTGAATGTGGGAGGGGAGTTAGGGAAAGGGGAGTAAACATGGAGGATAAGAATAAGCGAGGGAAGCAGAGTAAGGAAACAGGAGTGAGGTAGGGTGAGAGAATAGTAGTGAGGTTAGAGCAAAGGGTGATGACAAACTACATTTTTTAGTCACACTTACCATATAATTAATGTAAATTTAATTACATGTTTATACTACACTTTGTATCTGTGAAAGAGAGAAGAAAAAATAAGTTATAATTAGTCAAATATATATTTTAAAATAAAAGATACAAATGAAGAGGTTAAAAATCATAACAGTATATTGAGAAATAATGTACGAGTGAAAGACACAGAAAGGGAAATAAAGTAATGTAGAAGGACAAAAAGAGAGTAAAAGAAATAGAAGGAGAGCAAATTACTAAGAGTAAGGCATATAGATTCACTGACAGAGAGGAAGAGAAGAAGAGAGAAATGAACTGAAGGTAAGAAAGATACTAAAAGAATGTGAGTTAGCAAAACTGAATCAGGAAATATGAGTAAGTAAAAAGGGAATGACTGAGAGGGAAAAGAGTCTGATTGAGGATGCATTTAGAAGAATTAGGAATGGAAGATAACTGAGAGTAAGTGAAGGAGAGTCATAGAGTGAAGGGATGAAGGGAGAGAGGATAATATAGAAGGATTGAGGGAAAAGGAGTGAGGAAGTTAGTAGACAGAGAGACTAAGGGAAGGACTGAGTTAAGTGGAGTACAAAGAGTGAGGAAAGGAAAATGAGTAAGGGAGCAAAAGAAGGAAAGAGAGGAGAAGAGGACTACAGCAGTGGTACTGAGAGAAAGTGATTCGGTGATGAATGTAAAGAGAAGGACATTGAAAGATAGGAAATGAGGGGTAGTAATGGAACCGGACTAAAAGAAATGGGGTGAAGAACGATGAGAGAGAAGCAGTAAAGTTGTTGTAAGAGAAATGATAGAAGGTAGATAAACACAAGTGAACATAACACAAGGAGAGTGAGGGACTGAGGACATAGAGGTAGTGAACGGAATATAGAGAGAAGAGGTCAAAAGAAAGGAGTAAACAAAGATAAGCGAGGGAGAGTGGGTGAGTTATAGTGACAGAGTGCGACAATACTGGTGAGTGAGTAAAGAGGAATTTCTAAAAGAGCAAAGGAGGAAAAGACGGAAAAGGGAAGTAAAGCAGAGAGACTGAAAGCTGAAAAGTGGTGCAAGGGAGAGAGGGGATGCAGACAGTTGAAATGGAAATGAGGGGTTGTGAAAGAAGTGGAGTAAATGAATGGGTGCGAAACAGAGTGAGAGAAAGGCAGTGTGAGTGAGTAAAGAGAGCTGAAAGAGAGAGGAAAAAGGAAAGTGAGTGTGAGACAATGGGAATACAATATAAATTACACAACACAAACTATAGAATAATTTGTACAACATGTTAGATAGTTTATTTTTGCTGTTCTCAGAACATATTGAATTTCACTAAAAACAGTGAGTTCAAACTATTCATCATATGACAGCGGGAAAAAAAACACAATCAAAAAGATTGTGTTTAAAAAAAACATATAAACTTACAAATCACATATGTACACTAATCTTTGATTCACTTACTTTTGCTTTAGGCCAAATAGTACATCATGAAGGTCCTTTTCGTTGGAAGGTACTCTGCTGTTCTCTAAAAATTCAATTTCATCGACTTTCTAGAAGAAAAGCTCCAAGAACATCTGAAATATGTTTCAATGTTTTCATATACTCCTTCCGTTCAGTCATGACTCTTTGCTCATTCCTTCACCTTTCCTTAAGGCCAAATAGTGTCAGATGTATTAGTTTATTTTCAAATTACTTAAAACAAACTCTAAAATTACCGTTTTCCCGACGTTCTGAAAGAAAGGCTCAAACAACATTTTCACAATATTTAAATATTCATAATTCCATCTCTGGCTATCTCATGTTGAACATTTCCTATAATACTAATATCAATTACTATGCGATCCACTTACCGTACCTTTATGAGAACTATAATTTTTATATTATCTTCATCACTTTTACTCACAATATAATTTTAAACAGCAGACTAACTTTTATTAACTGCTCCCGTCTTCATAGGCCAATTACCTTTACTTAAATTTTGGTTGTAAAAACACTAGGTATGAATTTTTTAAGTCAAAAGGCAAACGTTGTTTGAAAGTCAAATGAGTATCATTACAGTTAGTCCAACCTTTTCGACATTTTAAATAGCATGTGTAATGCCCTGATGTTGTTGAAGGACCGTCATGATAAATAATAGCTACAGTTGCAAATGTTCTTCCTGAAATTGATAACTGAGAAGCCACAAAATTGTTCTTAGAAGTTGTCAATTTAGTTCCATCAGGTCTACATCGTTGGAACATTAAAATGACATACTGACCATAATTTTGTATAAATAATGTGGACAGCATTACAGACTTACATTGGGTACCCACCATATTGTGATCAGCTGCTTTAACTAGATTATTAAAGGGCACTGATTTGCAGTCTGGTAAAGTCAAATATATAAATCTTTCGGTGTCTATTGTAGTACTACTTGATAAACTACATTTGTCGCAGTCATGCTGCCATTGATAAGAAAGGCTAAAAAGATTTTTTATATCTACACCTTCATCTTCCAATACATCAAACATATACATTAAAAATTCCTGACAATCCTGCTGAATATTCTGTGAAAATTGATTTTGACCAGAACATATGTCTAGAAGATTTCGAATTTCTGAAACACTTTCTATTTTTGCTCTATCACTGCTACATTTCTCAAACACAGAATTCAATAAACAGCAGAATGTTTGATCCCGATTTTCAACAATCTGTTCTTGTAAATTTTGAAGAAAAAAAACAACATTAAGCACTACATTAGCGTAGCAGTTGACACCAGAACTGTTTTCAAACTGAAATCCAACAACAACTTCAACAGAATCCTTTTTCTTTCTGCTTACAATTACAGTTTCATCTACTTTTTGTCTTTTTGCTACTACCTCACTGCAATTATTCTCATTTCTTCTTTTTCGGCCTACCACACGTTTTTCAAACAGAGGATATTGAGGCAAATGTGGAGCATACTCTCTTCTTAACCTATTGTATTCTTTAACACAATCTAGATCTGCACAAATCTTTGTTTCATCACACTCAATCAATTACAATCCTGATAAAGTTCTGACTCGTGATAATGCCACATATGCCATACCCTCTTTAAACACAGAACTTCCAATGTTCACCAAAGCATTATCTACACTTAAACCTTGAGATTTATGAATTGTCACCGCATATGCCAAACAAACAGGAAACTGTTTTCGGCGAACATATAAGTCTTTCACAAGCAAAAATCTAGCTGAACAACGACAAATTTGTTCTATTTCGTCAATGCCATCAAATTTAATTTTTAAAATTTCAATTCCATCTCTATTTTTGTAATTCACAAAATCAACATGACCCATTGCTCCATTTACCAGACCTCTTTCAACATTTAAATTCCTTCTCAAAATGATACGACAATTTAAACACACATTCAGAGTCTTTTCAAAACCAGCAGTTTTAGATATACTCTTCTCTAATGAATCCAATTTTGATTTAAAAATTTCTGACAAAATAATTGTTGCTCCCATATGCTCTATTTTATCTGTAGCTTCCAGTTTCACAATCTCTTCATTTTCTAACTTTAACATTTTGTTGTTGAAGATGGAACATTCTGGCAGAGTTGCCATCAAACATATCCCAGATTTTTTCTCAGTAATTTTCTTAAAAATATTCTCTGGAAGAATGTTTTCATTTGGATACAAATTTGAAATTAATCATGCATGTAATGCTTCTTTCCCATGCTCACTTACTTATCCGATTCTTACATCTTGTAGAATATTTTTATAATCTTCATCCTTTGCCTGTCGCATATTTTGAAGCAGTTCTGCATATTTGAAATTTAACCATATATTAACGTTTCCAATGCTTCCTAGGCACTTCCTGGTGTCTTCATGCGTGAGCATTTTAAACACTGGTTGTCCTTTCACTGGAGTCAACTGCAGTAGATCTCCAAAAACAATAATGTGTTTTCCTCCGAATAAGACATCATAGTCTGTTCTAAGAATTTCTTGCATTCTCAAATGCACAAAAGCAAGCATTAGATTTGAGACAATGCTTACTTCATCAATGATAAGAAGTTTCATTTTCTTCATGACTCTGGAAACTTCAGAACAAGCATCTCCAGATAGCTTGTGGTATTGTAATTTGCTATCATGCTCCACTGGTAGCATCAGTAAACGATGTAAAGTAATCCCTTTAATGTTATATGCTGCAAGCCCAGTTGGAGCGGTAACAACACGAGACAGCGGTGATTCAGTCCTTTTCTGCAGATAAGTTGCAATTGCTTTAATCAGAAAACTTTTTCCAGTTCCCGCTTCTCCACTCACGTACAGTCGGACAGGCTTAAATGATGTACATGAGCACTCTTTTTTCTCATGACTGAATCCATGTTCAACCTGTTCTGTGACTTCGTCATATACCTGTTTCTGCTCAAGGTTTTGTTGTTTCACCAAATCTTCTAAGTTAACTACATCATCTTGAGCTTGTTCCATAGATCTTTCTACCTCATTCATGGCAGTGGCAGCTTCATTTTGGATAATTGGTCCTCCTAGTGGATCCTGACTCAATGAAGCAGAACTCTGACTGTCTTGAGAACTGTCTCTAGCAATCTCTACAGCAATTGTGGCTTCTTGCTCTATTTCTTCGTTCAACATTTGCAGATAATTTGGAAAATCAGACCATTTTATGGTATCCTTGGTTGCATTAAAAGAATCTTCGTAACAGAGAAAATCTCCAAGTAGTTCCTCTTCTGTACGCCATGGCTTAAAGAGTTGCAAAAGAGCTAAATAGTAAAATTCCCTTTTCTCTGGATTTTCGCAACTCAATTTTCGATGATTAATCAAATGGCCTTTTCTCTGCTTCACTAGACATCCTTCACACCCAATGATAGCAAATGTAAATGTAAATGTACAGGAATTTATATAGCGCAAATCACCGAGCGGTTTCTAAGCGCTTGCTTAGGGAACCCGTCCTGGTATTCCCCTGTGAGATAACCCCGGCAGGGTATCCGCAAGGTGAAAGCCAGGCATCCCGCCGCGAGGGGCCGTTGTGGAGATTAAGCAAGCTATTGCCCAGAGTCGCAGAGTGTGAACCCGTGAATCGAGTAGGCACCGGAGCGAGAATTGTCGAGTCCATGGACATTTTAGGACTCAAGACCCTGCCGAGCCGGGATTTGAACCCTGGTCCCGGGCTGACCTCTGCTTCCAGGTCTGCCTCCTCTAACCAGTGAGCCACACTTCTCCACTAGCATATATTCCTTTATTGATATCTTCTCTGATGGTCCTCTTATAAATATAGTTTTGCAGAACTTCATACAAACAACTGTTCTCAAGATGACTACTTCTATTTGGATAGTATGTATCCAACATGTTTGTCTTCAAAATATCTGTACTGTTTGGTTCTTTCTCTGCCAAATACTCAATTTCTTGTACAGATTTCAAAATTCGGTTTCGTGTTGCAGCAAGACCTAGACTCACCCAAATAATTGTTCTAGACTTGGCTAGAGACTTGCTGATGATAACCGATCAGAACATTCATATGCTCCAATTTCTCGATGCGACAACATCTTCAAACTGAAACTGTATAACTTTTTACTTATACTCTTTTCATGTATAATGTCCTCCTACATTTCCTTCAGTTCTGTCTTTTCTTTTTTTGTGATGTAAGACGTCACATATCGAGCCACAGCAAAAGAGTTGTCAGCATTGAACTGAATATCCATGTTAGCATTCCACATGGACAAAATCACTGGGTTGTAGTCGTTGATGTACTTGGACTCTTCGTTTCTTTTTAAATTGTATGTATTTTTTATTGTGAAACATTCGTTTACGAATGTCCCTAAGTTGGTTTTGCCTTCTATTCCTATACATATTATTCTCTCCTGCTCCAGTAGTAACATTGTTGGGGGGCCTCTCCTTCCTTTTCAAATTTGCTCTCTCCTTCTGTTTATTCACATTCTCATCAACATTTTTTTTTTATCTACATATGTTCCGAAAGAAAGACTTAGTTGTCTTACCAGGAGATTTTTTCCTGTTTTTTGAAGTATTTGTTATAGAGGAGTGCTTTAATTCCGTTGCTGTTTTAGATTTTTTCCGCTTGGCATCTTTTCTTCTCCTCTGCCTTGAGGGCATATTTCCTTACTATTGAAATCTTGATTTCAATCTGTGTTAAAGAAAAAAGATAACACATTTTAGACCACTATTACCAAACAACAAAGCAATGACAATAAGCAAACGATATAAACACTAGTTTACAACATATCTAAGTTTATATCACAGCAACTATGTAACTAGGAGTAAGACAGAGAAAAAGAGCTTGAGGAACTAACACAAAAAGACAGAGAGAGTCAGACAAAGAAACAGGTAGGGGGAGTAAAACATAGAGAAGGAGTAAGACAGAAAGAGTGTATAATATGTTGTAAGACAGAGAAAGGATGTAATAGGGAGAGGGAGTCAGTCAAAGAAAGGGACAAAGGGAATAAGTCAGAAAAAGGATGTAACAGGGTGTAAGACAGAGAGAGGGTGTAAGAGGATGTAAGACAGAGAGAGGGTGTTAGAAGGGGAGAGTATGTAAAAGAGACTAAAACAGAGAGAGGCTGTAAAAGGGAGAGAGAGAGAGTAAGTTTGAGAGAGGGTGTAAGAGGAAGTAAATTAGAGAGAGGATGTAACAAGGAGTAAGTCAGACAGAGGGTGTAACAGGAAGAGAGGAAGAGAATAAAAAAGTCAGAAAGAGGGAGAGAGGGTGTAAAACAGACAAAAGGTGTAATTGGGAGTACGTCTGGGAGAGAATGTTACAAAGAGAAAGGTTGTAAGACGGAGTAAATCAGGAAGAGGATGTGAGAGAAAGTATGACTTACAAATTGCTGTAAAAAAGAGAGAGAGGGAATAAATTAGAGACAGGGTGTAAGAGAAAGTAAGTCAAAGAGAGAGTGTAAGAGAGTGTAACACAGAGTCAGGATGTAAAAAGGAATAAGTCAGAGAGAGGGTGTTAGAAGGGGACAGGTGGAAAAATAGAGTAAGTCAGGAAGAGAATATAATAGAGACTAATACATTGTTGATAATGCTTGTTAATGAAATGTTGGTGCATAAAGGAATTGTATTTTCTAAATGAGTGAGGTTTCAGTAGTGTAATGAAATGCTTATACATATGACCTGTGCTCTGTTTTGTAAATTTTATTTAAAAAAAGATTTTGGGCACATGAATTGGTTTTACATTATTGACAAGGATTAGATAGTATCTGCATGATTAAATATATTAGCACATTTCACAATCATGTCACCTGTGTTTCCTCAGATTAGTAAGCAGATTGTGCAGATGAGGTGAGGCCTGTCCAGGGGTGCAGAGGAGGTAAGTCCTGTGTCCAAGAGTGCTGTGGACAGGACTTACTTCCTCTGCACCCCTGGACAGGCCTTACCTCATCTGCACAATATGCTTACAAATCGAATGCTTGTACCTAGGACGAGCGCTCTGTTTCTTGAATGTTATTGGGAAAACGATTTTGGGGCAAATTAATAGCTTTTACATTTTTGAGAAGGAATAAATAGTGTCCGCAAGATTAAATAGATATATTTGAACCTTTCACAATCATGTCACCTGTGTTTTCTCAGATTAGTAAGTACATTGTGCACATCAGGTGAGGCCTGTCCAGGGGTGCAGAGGAGTTAAGGCCTGTGTCGAAGAGTGCATTGGACAGGACTCACCTCCTCTGACCCTTGAACAAGCCTCACCTCCTCCGTGCACCCTGGACAGGCCTCAATGTAGTGGGTATAATTGATGGTAACAGGATGCAGATAAGGTGTGGCCTAACCAGGAGTGCAGATGAGGTGAGTCCTGTCCAGGGGAGCAGAGGTGTTGAGGCCTGTGTTTAAGAGGGCAGTGGAATGGACTTCATGAAGCCTCTCCCCCACTGCACTCTTAGACACAGGCCTCACCTCCTTTGCACCCCTGGACAGGCTTCTCTCCCACTACACTCTTGGACACAGGCCTCACCTCCTCTGCACCCATGGACAATCCTCACCTCATCTGCAACCCTGAACAGACCTCACCTCATCTGCACCCCTAGACAGGCCTCAGCTCATCTACACCCCTGGACACGCCTCACCTCATCTGTACCCCGTTACCATCAATTATACCCAATACATTGAGGCCTGTCCAGGGGGCACAGAGGAGATGAGTCTTGTCCAAGAGTCAGAGGACGTGAGTCCTCTGCACTGCACTCATGGACACAGGCCTCACCTCTTTTGCACCCCTGGACATGCCTCACCTCATCTGCACAATCTACTTCCTAATCTGAGGAAACACAGGTGACATGATTGTAAAAGGTTCAAATATATTTATTTAATCTTGCAGACACTATTTATTCCTTCTCAAAAATGTAAAAGCCATTCATTTGCTCCAAAATCGTGTTTCCAATAACATTTACGAAACAGAGCGCAGGTCATATGTACAAGCATTCCATTTAACTACTGAAACCTCACTATTTTTCAAAATACAATTCTTCTATCTAGGAAATGTTGATACCAAAGATTATCATTAAATTTAACAAAAAGCAAGAAGAAAAAAGCTCAATCTGCTCCCTAATCTAGAGTAACACAAGTGACATGATTGTGAAAACTGCAAATATATTTATTTAATCATGCACACACTATTTATTCCAAGTCAAAAATGTAAAAGCTATTCATTTGCCCAAAAATCGTTTTTCAAATAAGATTTAAGAAACAGAGCGCAGGTCCTATGTACAAGCATTCCATTTGACTACTGAAACCTCACTATTTTACAAAATACATTTCCTCTCTCTTGCAAACATTGATACCAAGCATTATCGAAAACCATGACACAATTCAACAAGAAAAAAGCTCAATCTGCTTCCTAATCTGAAGTAACACAGGTGACATCATTGTGAAAGCTTCAAATATATTTATTTAATCATGCAGACACTATTTATTCCTTCTCAAAAATGTAAAAGCCATTCATCTGCCCCCAAATCGTTTTTTAAATAACATTTAAGAAACACAGCACAGGTCCTACAGAAACTTCACAATTTTACAAAATACAATTCCTCTATGCAGCAAAAACTTTTTACCAAGCATTATCAAAAAACATGAAATAAAGCAACATTAAAAAAACACATTTTGCTTCCAAATCTTCTCCATAGAGTATACAAGTCTCTATCTATATTAAATGAATCATTACTCACCTTTACAAATGCTTTGGGAGATTGAGAACAGTGCATCGGCAGTGGACTGCGAGAGTGGGAGCATAAGACCAGCTGTTCTCTTGTGACTATGTGACGGCGAGAGAACCTGCCCCACACAGTCCTGGGTTAAGAGCAGTTCTCTTAAACTCGCATATCTGTTTCCCCACAGAATTTCTGGCGAGGGGACAAATAAGGAGGAACAGATTTGTCCATTCGAAAAATACAATTAAGGTAATATTCACCCGATTTGGGGGAGGTTTGGAAAACAGGGACCAACACCCTGATGAAAGCCTAAAGCCATCCAGTTGGAGGCTCTCAAATAGGCAGAAACATGTTGGTAAAAGCAGAGGGGATTAAGGTATCATAATTTCCCTATATATACCCCCATTACTTCATTTTAATCCAGCCAGAGTTTTCCCTATAAAATAAAGGAGAAACTGGGAAACCTTTAGTCTGTTTTAATTTCACTTTACTGCTAAGTTTGGTCCTGTCTTTGTGGGAAAGAAGTAATCCCGCTATATATGTTTTGTATGTTTTCCTTTCCATGTAATGTTGCAAGTGTCCTGTGTGTATTACCACTCTTACTTTTTTGATTTTACTACCCCTACCACCTGTCTTCGTCAAAAAAATCTCACGCTCCACCTAGAGTATTGGTCTGCGCCTAGGTATCTGATGCGGCCCAATGATGAAGCATGACACCGCAAGGTGTGTGAGGGCAGTTTTAAGACACTTGCGGACTTCCCTCTGGTGTTTCTAGTGAGTCTCATGTGATATTATTTCTTTAATTTATTTTGGGAACTCAACCTGCTATTATTTTAGATACAGATGAGGTTCAATATTGATGCAGTATAGGTTTATCTGATACGTGAGCTTAATATATGAATAAGGGAATTAGAGAAACCACTATCCCTTGTCTCTACTTTGTGGGTATAAAGATTGAGAACGGTGTCAGACACACACACCAATATTTCTTTAGCAGAGCAAAAGGTATGTACTCCAGGCACTGCAACCATGAATGGCACAGAAAACCTCTAATTCTTCACACAGATCCCTCATGTTAACCAATTAAAACTCTTCCCTCTCTATTTTCAAACCAACACCCTTCCCCCCCTCAGCCCTTTCTACCTGTTACCATAGCAACTCCCTCCTCACTGAACTCTCAGGTTTAAAAGTTTATTCTACAATGTTGCAAATGAACTCAGCAAGGATGTTTGACCTCTCAATACACCAACTTATCCGGTGCTATGTTTCTTTAAATGACTTTTTCTTAACCATTCAAATTACTTCTTTTACAGAACAGAAGCATGCACCCTAACTTTCTGAATCCACCAATCACCAGCACTGAAACTCCACAGTGTTTTTTTTGCAAACTCCTACTGTTCCAACTGCCATTTCATTCCTACACTTCATCTGACTGCACCAGAACCTCCGCTCACCATGTATTCTGTCTGGATTGTTGGACATAGCTATATCCACTGGGCTCAAAGGTATGCAGCTATCAGAAATGTTCACAACCTTGATTTACCAAATGTAGACATCAAGTGGATTGGCCAGAGAGGATTGAGATGTCATCAATTGATACCACTGGTGAAAACCTTTTACCATCTGCCACACCCTGACCTCATAATTTTGCACTGTGGTGGAAATGACCTAGGCACTTTGACTGGGGTAGGTCTGGAAATGCTTTTAAAGGACACCTTTGGGCAATTGATGACACTTTTCCCACAAACTGCCTTGGTATATTCCAATATATGCCAAAGACAGAAATGGAAGTGGTCCAACCAATTTTGTCCACAATTTGAGAAAGCATGGAAACATGTGAATAAATCTGTTTCTGCTTACATGAGGGACTATGGAATGGGTTCAATATACAACAATAACTTGCGTTAAAACATGCAAGATATCTACAGAGGAGATGGTGTGCACTTCTCAGATGAGGGGAATAGAATAATCCTCCTCAATTTAGGACTATGCATTGGAACCTACTTGTAGGTACCTAAATCAGCCACAGAACCCAAAAGCTCTTTTCAGGGCTACCCTACCTCTGATCACTCAAAATGATTACTTTACTCTAACTTTTTTCACTGTTTTTCACCAAAGTACGCTCCCCGGTACGCGTACCGGGCGCTCCCCCCCGCGAAAAAGTTATTTTATTTTGGCCTATATGGGCCTCCTAAGCCCCCCTCAGAAAACCTAGGGGGTCAGGGGGTGTCTACCGTGCCCCCTTTTACCCATTCCCAACGTTGTTTGTCCTCCATCTTGTGTCTAAAATCTACCGAAACACAAGATGGAGGACTCCCGTAGCGCTGCTGGTACGCGTACCGGGGCGCGCACCGGTGAGCGCTCCCAAAACATTTAAAAAGTTAATTTACATAAAAACCACTGGAGAGACTTCCACCAAATATAGAATAGGCCCTACTACATACCAGTCCCTACCATTTTCCCAAATTTGGTGGAATACCATTGAGCCATTTGGGCTGTAGTCCTGTCTAAATATCCTGAGGTAAATTACATGACAAAAACACATATGAAGTGTTAGAATTTACAACCAATTAAAATGTTACTTTCATTTTCTACTTTTATTTCCTGACATTTGATTGGTTATGTACATGAATATAAATGAAAAATGAGAGGGAAACACGGCCATTTTGACTACAACTACCTGAGGTACATCTTTAAAGGATTTTCTCATTTATCTTCATCACCTTTCTATAAGGTAAGTTGTAAATTTGTAAGGGGCACATTAAGTTAATTTGTAAAAACGTTTTCTGATAGTTATTTACTGTCTCTCTGTTATAGTTATAGATTAAGATAGGCTTCTGTGTTATAGTTATAGATTGAGTTAGGCTTCTCTGGTATAATTATGAATTTACTTAGGCTTCTTCACATACACTTTTTTATATTTCTACTTCCTGCCTGATACCATACACTGCCCAAAGATAACTTCACTGTTAAAAACTCAGAATTACCGGTCTGAACTTAAACCCAACAGTGCCCTAACTCTACTGATATAATTATTTTTTATGCACTTTACAGCAAGAAAATGGAAGATACACCACAGACCATCAAAATTTCTTTCGAAATTACTAATGAGGAGATACTTTTCGAAATTACAGATGAGGAGATTCTTCAAGAAGATTTTCTTGACTTCCTCTCTCTCTCTTGACCAACAATTCATTGACTGTTTAGATAATATAGAATCATGCAATACAAATTTGGAGGAGATTCCGGATAATGAAATGTTGCAAGTGTTATTAAATTATGAAAATTCAGAACAATACATTTATATTTAATAATTAAAAATTGTTTGAGACATTATTCATTTTTATATGTAATTCATGAAGTAGTACCAAAATGATTATAATATAAAGTGAGACTTACAGTATACTGTGAAACTTTTTTGTGTTACATAGTAAGTTTGCTCATAGTAACTTCCTTTCTCCCACTATATTATCTCGAATGTGTATTTGACATCTCTTTTTGATCTCCAGCCTCCTTTCTCTCACTGTCTGTCTCTAATGCACAATATCACCACCAATTTTGTGTAGATTCAGAAGAGAGTAAAATGTAATACTTCAAAACATCATAAGGGACCAGGGTATACCACCCATGATCCCATAGCTTTCTCAAGAAGTGCTTAAAGGATCTGTTTCTGCTTTCCTGACAGACTATGGCATGGATTCTACAGAGGAGACGGTGTACATTGAATTTAAGACTCTGCATTGGTACCTGCATGTTGGTACTTAAATCACCCACACAACACAACAACTCTATTCACAGCTACCCTACCTCTAAGCACTTTAAATTATTATTTTACTGTTTCACTGGGTTTTCCCCATGGTACGCTCCCCGGTACGCTCCCCGGTGCGCATACCGGGAGCTCCCCCCGCGAAAATCGAAAACATATTTTTTTTGCCCCGCGGGGCCCTTTTATGGCCCCCACATCAAACCTAGGGGGTCGGGGGGGTCCACCCTACCCCCTTTTAGTCATTTCCCCCTTTTGTTTTTGCCACCTCTTGTGTCTCGATCCTACCGAGACACAAGATGGCGGCCGCTCCGGACTGTTTGGAATGTTAACAGACACCCATGAGCCAATCAGCTTTCCGCTCGCGAACTCGCGTAGCGCGCTGGTACGTGCCCCGGTGCGCGTACCGGGGCGCGCTTATAGATATATATATTTTTTTAACCTAAATTACTCAAAATCCACTGGTGCACATATCTTGAGACATAGCAAAGGCACATCGGGCTACCAGTCCCTACAATTTTGCCAAGTTTGGTGGAAATCCATTCAGCCGTTCGGGCTAAAAGTGAGTCCAACCGCCCTATGGAAATTAACATGGGGAAAACACGTTTTGGAACCCCCCTTTTATCTTGGCCCCCGCTTGACAAATTCCCCCCAAACTTTCAGGGAAGGAGCAAAGCGGAGCGGGCCATCTTCTTTGAGAAATTCGCAAAGACTCGACCACCGGCGCCAAAGTTATTCCCAATAGAATGTTGCGGATTTCCTATGGAAAACAATCCTAACTATAACTACCTACTGGCGACCGGCAGTAGGTAATATATATATATATTCCACAGCAAACTCCTCACAAGAAAGAGCAGAGGCCAACGTTAGGGGAACTCATGGAGGCAGCTTTTATTCATACCGATTGTGAATGCATTTCGGCTTATGTGTCTTCTTCAGCGCTAGGTAAGATCACGAGGTGCGAGCGCCAACGTGGATTTAAATGTCCTGCCACCTTCCAATTGGTTGCTAACCAATCCACCCCTTCGCAAGTGCTCAAGCTCACCTGCCACAGGAACCCCGAGGCAGGTGAACTCCCAGTCCCAGAATGCTGCGTTCTGACCAGGTGGGTGATACGGGATTTACCGAATGTTCATTGCTGCATGCAGGGTATCACGCTGTCGCTTAAGCATAGTTCCTCCTTTAGTGTTGAAATCCAGTGCCCCCTCGAGTCTCCAGACTGCAACAACCCCAATATGCGGGGGCAAGTATGGCAAGCCCAGCGAGGAGTAATTACTCCTACACCGCTGCATTTCTTCCTGATCCCGGAGGTGGGCCTCGACACATCCAGTTCCGTGGAAACTCCAAATTTGCGCCGAAGCAGCAGATACCAGTGATGTTGAGGCCACTTGATGTTGCAGGGGCCCCTGTAGCGCACCCCTGCAACATATATATATCAGCACAAAAGTCCCGTAGTAGAGAAGATATTTAGCAAGTCCAAAAGCACGAAACGTCGAGCTTTTGGACTTGCTAAATGTCTTCTCTTAAGGGAGCGCGGTTGGGGGCTGATTGTGAGCCATTGTGAAAATGTTTGGCAATTGCAGCGCATGACGGTGCAGCAATTAACAAATGTTTTCACAAAGGGCAACAAACAGCCCGCAGCCACAGCCCATTATAGAACAAATTCAGCAAAAGAAAAGACGGGTTTAGGCGGTGTCTCCCGCCTCTATTTTGCCACTTTCATTCATGTCACCAGCCCCTCCTCGCTAGTGGTACAGGTCTCTGTTGTGTCTGGATCAGGCAGATGCATGTGCGCTCTGCTCAGCTGACAGCTCGGGCAAGACAGAGGCCATAGCTGCCAAGGTTTAAGATAGCTATGGGGGACATTTTTATAATTTCTATGTAATCTTGAGTGACATTTCAACAAATGAGAGTGACACTTTCAAGCAAAATCAAGCAATGAAGATGACGGAAACATAAAGATGAGACATTACACCCCTCAGATAGCTGTAATTTCTTTTATTTATAGATTTTTCCTCTTTTTCATGGCTGGATTTTACTCGCCAGAAAGTGTCACTCAGTTGTTGAAATGTCACTAATAATTACGCTGTAATTATGAAAATGTCACACACAAACAATCTGAAACCTTGGCAGCTATGTAGTAAAGCACACATCATGCTTTTGGGCTTGCTGCAGCCAAGCCTCCTAAAAGTTATACACAGCAGTAGTTGGCTGCCAGATTGTGAGCTGTGCATGGAATAGACAAAGGCCGCTGCGATGCTTTGCTGCAAGCAGTTGACTATACATATAATGAGGGTGTTGTCCTCGTGTGAAGAGTTGGATGTCGTGCATGTTCCTGGCCTCCAGGTATTTTCAGGCATCAATTAAAATGTCTAGATTACTCTGGTGATTAATAGTCTTGCTGGAAAGAGATAGAGGTTTGTCTAGTGGAAGTTTTGACGCATCCAAAGGTCGCACAGTGGGTTAAAATGTCTCCTCTTAAGAAAATGTGCCATGCAGATAACAAAGTGAATAAATGTAAATAGGTCAGTGGGTTACTGCTTCTGTAAGAGAGCTCATTTTGTTACTTGTGGTTAGTAAGTCAAAATCTTAATATAGAGCATTGAACTATTAACGGGTGGGGGAATCATATCGCCCGTTGCCCGAACCATGTTGTTTTTATCATTGGGCAAGAAAATGTAATGTCTATTTTGTCCGACGGACAAGTAGACATTAAATCACGGAAACAAAACAGGCTGTGGGTACCTCTGCCAATGAACACACAAGTAGACCACTCTGACTTGTGTGAAACAGGGGAGCCAGGCCTCTATAAACAGCACTGTAATGCACTATAGTTCTGCCTCTAATAGGTCTGCAAATGCACGTTGACGTTATATTATTTAATCATAGTCCAGGATTCTTTTGGTCTTTGTATCGACAGTTTTACTTGAAGCAGGTGGATATTGTTTGTCTGTCCGTTATTTGTGATATGGCTGCATGCTCTGGGATAGTCTAGTATTCTGAATAGGTGTGGCTTGTTGGCGACAGATGTTCCTTATTAGTGATCATGATTGTTTTTTTAAGCAGTGAGTTAAGTAAGTACTGGTTGCAATTTCTGACACCTCCCGCTTAGCCTGGGACAGACGCTGGGTGCGGGCGAGTGGGTGCCTGCGCAATTGACTACTAGCTGATTACTAGCTCCTTTCAAATAAATTGTATGTTCTGCTGACTACTAGCTGCATTTTAAGTATTTTTATGTTTCGCGCTGATGTTTAGCGTTTTTAACAAATCGCTGTCTGGAAAGCCGGGTAACATCTCAAGCGCCTGCTTGCGCTTGCTTTCCTGAGTACGACCTTTACTCGTACCCCTCTCTCCTTTGGCATTTGTGCCGCACAGTATTTACTCTCACCGGCCCGTACTCCTACGGCTGATTTGGAGCCTAGGGGTATTCTGGGACTGGTAGTGGCCATCTTGCGGGGAGGCGGGCCCGCTGGTCGGCTGACTAGTAGGGCGGGCTCTCGCCTGTGTTGTCACAAATTTAGAGGCCTTCTGCTCCGCGCTGCGGACGCGTAAAGCAGACGTTCCTCTTTCGCGCCAAAGGAGCGCCTAAGGACAGCCCGTCAGCGTCTCGGAGGCGGACGGGAGCGGCCGGGTAGGGCTAGTTTTCACCAGCTGGCACTAGGCTCAGTTACACGGCGGACAAGCTATTTTCCTTACGGGGCAAGGCCAAGAATTGCTGTATCGTCTTCCCCAGTCAGCCTCTAGGTAAGAGGCGGTGTCCAGGCTGTGGCTGGCCACCGAGCAACTCTCCTGCGACCATCCCCAATTCACTCCCTAACAAGAGCACATGTTTTCTCCTGAAAAAGAGGTCGATGAGTAAACATGCCTTAGATCTTCATAACCTTCTCGTCGAGTCCAACCCCATCTGTCTCTTCTTAACGGAGACGTGGCTGGGTGACTGCTCTGGCCCTGACATTGCCACGGCACTCCCTCCCAACTACGTAGTCTTCAGGGAGGATAGAGTAAGTGACAGAGGGGGTGGGGTCGCGATAGTGCTGGATAAGCGCGTCGCCTGTTCCATCACTCAAACCAATGATATTCAAGGATGTGAGGCATTGGGCTTTTCCCTATCCCTGTCTCCACATCAATCATGCACAGGGCTACTGATCTATAGACCCCCTGGTCCCATTGGCTCTTTTTATGAAGAGCTCCATGCGGTGGTCTCCGCACTGTGTCTAAAAACTGACCACCGCCTCCTTCTGGGGGATTTTAATATTCACATGGACATGAGGGAAAGTGCAGACACTATTAGGTTTCTAGACACTACATCTCCCCAGGGCCTATTTCCCTACCTTTCTGCTCCTACGCACAACAAAGGTCATACGCTCGACCAAGTTTTCTACACTGTCCCTATTGTCGTTTCCACCCCAGTCCCCGTCATATAGTCTGACCATTATTAGGTGACTTTCCAAATCTTTCATGTGGACAAAGTATGACTCCAGTATGTCTAGCCGCCCTGTTAAGTCCTCTTGAGCCTACCATCGTGTCTCCTCTGACATGTTGGCCCAAGCTTTTTTATCTCATCTGTGCCAGCTGTCAGGGAGTTTAGAGGCTGATCTGGAGCTCCTGCAATCGTGGTTTGCGGAGAGACTGGATGAACTAGCCCCTGCGACATCTGTGCGCCAAGTGACCCGCAGGTCCTCTGCCCCTTGGTTCACTGTGGCTCTGTCTGAAAAGCGGCGACAGTGTAAGAAAGCCGAAAGGGCTTGGCGTCGCCACTACGATCTTACCTCCAAGACAGCTTATAGGGAATCCATCAAGGCTTACCAATGTGATATTCTGGTGGAAAAGAAAACCTATTTTGCCAGAAGAATTGAGGAAGCCATTAACACCAGCAAAGAGCTTTTCCTAGTTGTTAAGGAATTTACCTCTCCTACTCTGAACATGCCTACTCACCACCATTCCGAATCTTGGGTCTTCCAATTAGCTGACTACTTCACCAATAAAGTCAAATCCATTCAAGGCTCATTTACGCCCGTAGGTGCTGAGGCTGCTTCTTGCTCCATTGCCCTTCCTTTCGCCTTCCTTGACTACGGTGGGTCCTACCCTTTCAGAGTTTCCTCTTCTTTCATGTTCAGCCTCCTATGATTCCCTGACCAAATTAAAATCTGGTTCCCCTTTGGATCCCTGTCCGGCTAAATTTTTCGCTAGAACAGCTCAAGTTATAAATCCCCTAATCAATCCAGTGTTCAATCTTTCACTCAACACCGGTGTGCTCCCGCCGGCTTGGAAGCAGGCCCTTATGTTGGCGCTTTTGAAAAAACCTAATTTGGATCCTTTGTTAAACGCCAATTATAGGCCCATCTCTCTCCTCCCAGCATTCGCCAAGGTTGTGGAGAAGCATGTCCACTCTTCCCTCTCCAACTTCCTTGAGACCAATAACATCTTACACGGTTCTCAGTCTTCCTTCCGAGCAAATATGAGCACGGAGACAGCGTTGCTAGAAGTAACAGAAGCTATCAAGGAGGTCTTGGACTCTGGGGGCAAGGCGATGCTGGTGATGCTCGATCTGTTGGCGGCCTTTGACACCGTCCCCCATCGAGGTCTCCTGACCAGACTAAGTGAGATCGGTCTGCAGAGGACAGTGTTCAGTTGGTTTGAGTCCTTTTTGGCAGATCGTCGTCAAACGATCTGGCCACCCCTTTTTTCAGCCGCAATGCCGCCATTGGAGGTCGGAGTCCCTCAGGGCTCAATTCTGAGCCCTACTCTCTTTAACATCTACATGGCCCCTTTGGCGGCACTGGCGGAATCTCATGGTGCCCAGATTGTTTCGTACGCTGACGACACCCAGCTTCTCTTTTCTTGCAAGAAGGGCTCAGACTTCAATGCGGAGAGTATTAGAGGTTGCCTCGAGCGGTGTTTGAATGGTTCCAGCAGAACAGCTTCTCTTCTTTGGTTGTCCCTCTGACCTTAGGTGGCAGTCTTGGTGGCCTGCGGCTATGTTCCCTCCCTCTGCTGTTTCGGACACGGCCAAGAATCTGGGAGTGAAGATTGACAACCGTCTTACCTTGAAGCCCCAGATTATCGGCCTAGTTGGCAAATGTTTCGGCATCCTCAAAATGCTTAGTAAATGTCTTCCTCTGCTTTCTCAGGCTCACAGGAAAGTCACTGTGCAGGCATTAATTGGCTCTCGTCTGGACTATGCCAATGTGCTCTACCTTGGACTCTCAGAGTTTCTTCTATCATGCTTACAAGTAGTCCAAAACTCAGCCGCGTGAGTCATTTTTGGCCTCCATCGAAGAACCAGTGCAAGCACCCTGTTGAGAACTCTTCACTGGCTCCCTATCCTTAAGCGTATTGTTTTCAAGATGCTCAACTTGGCCTTCAAGGCTCTGCATGACTCAGGCGCCAAGTACATCAGAAAACGGCTGGCTTTCTACCATCCATCGAGATCGCTCAGGTCATCTTCGCTGGCCTTGGCTACTGTTCCTAGTATAAGGCGCGCCCGCACTGGAGGACGCTCTTTTAGACGCTTGGCGCCTCAGTTGTAGAATGCATTACCGGTCTCTCTGAGAAAGATCGGCAATTTGCTGGCCTTTAGAAAGGATCTTAAGTCCTGGCTTTTTGTTCAGTAGTGGGTGGCATCTTCTGCCTGCACTCAGTCTGTATTGGGTTCGAAGCGCCGGGACACTCCTCGGAGAAGCTGAGCGCTATATAAAACACGTTATAACATAACATAACATAACAATTAGTTGTGCATAGTTGTGACATTGTGCAATATCCTTCTTGTACAGTAGTTATCTGCTATTTGTGATGTTGCAGAATTCTTGACGGTCCAGAACTATTTACATACTCTTTGGAAGAGGTGTGGCGCCGCGGTCAGGGTGACTGACTCCGGAATCTGGGGATCACGGTTCGATCCCCGACACCGGCGGCAGATTAGCCCAGCACCATGTGACTCTGGGCAATAGCTTGGTTAATCTTCCTGACGGCCCCCAGCGCCTCGAGACCCTTACGGGTGATTGTGCGCTTTACAAATGTGGATTATTATTTGTGAGAGAGAACCTTGCTTGATTAATTAAAAAAAAATGGCTTCCATGCTTAAATTGTGTGATCTTTGGCAAATATTTTATTTCACCAAAGCTAACTTTCTCTTCATAAATAAAGGCTCCCTGTTTTCCGTTTTTACTAATTTTTACAGATAAATACAGACAGAAACCCATTTATTTTCTTATCTGTATTTATTTTTAAATGTGGATAAAAAACGGAAATTGGGTTAATGTTTCTCTGTCAGCCGGAGCCCTTTTGTTTGATGTGGGATTGGAGTAGGTGGGACAAGTGTTTTTTACAGAACATGTAGATCTCAGTGGCATTTTGTCCCTTGGACAACTAGATTATTTGGAAAATTCCACACCCCTTATTAACTGTCATCAAACAGCTGCGTGTTAACTGCAAGTATTATGTTAGAGCAATATGTTTTGTTGCCCAGTCTTTTATTATCCTTATCTTTCCAAAAGGGTTCATTTGAGTAAAAAACAATTCTTGTTTTTAAGAGAACCTCTAACAATGGGGTCACATTTTGAATTCTGATTTCGTACTTTTCCAGAATAAGCATTGTTAAACTATAATGAATTCTAGTATAAATGACTCCTACACTACACCTTGTAGTCTTGTCTGATGTAACACTTCCAATACACTGATTTACACACCTATGATTGTCTCTGTGCAATGTGTGTATTATTTAAATTGCTCTGACACCCTACACTGGTATGAGTGGTGCTATAATACTAAATGAATCAGAGAGCCAGTGGTTCTGGAGACTTGAGGGCCGCTGTTAAAGGGTGCTAGTGAGGGAATCCATGGTAGAGGTGGCCATTAGGGGGCGCCAACAAACATTGTCGCACAGGGCTCCACCAGTGTTAAAGGCGGCCTTGCTTGTGCCTAGTTGAAGTTGGTTGACCAAAGTCTAATTGAACAACCTGCAAAGCACACATCGTTATTTTGGACTTGCTGCATTTCTTTTACATATCACCAAGTTAGAAATCTTTCTGCTTAGCCTAGTGTGCCGCCTAGCTGGTATTTTGTTGCTTATTTCTGTCTGTGCATCCAGATATACAATATAACAAGTAACATTACATCTACAGCAGTAAAATCTTATAATGGTACTATCATTTGATTCTTGTGCTTTTCTAAAACCAAAGTGTACTTGCCTGTATAACCAATTCATGTAATGGGGTGTGTCTAAATTGCAAACTTGCCATAAGACCCTTAACGTGGCGATTTATGTGTGAAAATGCAGTCTTTTCACTTGTTTAAGCATGAGTTTGGAGTGATATTTGGAGCTGCACCTTCACGCACGGTCTGGTTCCTGGCGCACATAACCATGCCTGCAGCGCACAGAGACCCCACACTGCCGTACACTGAGGAAAAAAATTAGAAGGAACATTGGCTGCAATGTGTAGTAAAACAGACAAAGTGCAGGTGCCTTATGGTAGTGCATTTTTATATACAACAGTGACAGTGCAAGAGAATACTTTACTGTAATTTGTGACAGTTTTGAGGCAATGACTGTGTAGAGGAATTGTTTACTGTAATACCTGGAGTAGTAAACTAAAACTGGCTGCTTCCTTGCCCTTAGAAATGGTAGAGTTATTTGGTTAGGCCTCGGATGTGAAGAAAAACTGAGAAAATGAGAACAGACTCACGGATATATTCCCAATTTTTTGCAACACTGTACTTTTTATCAGACATTTTGTCAAAAGACCGAAGTCTAACCAGCATCTCTACCTAATACTCCACCTTCTTAAGCTTTTATATTTTTCTTTCTGCATTTTACTGAGGAATCATTTCTACCATAAAAAACCCGCCCATAGATGTGTTCTTTCTATATCCCCAATACTAATTCTTTTCGTCCTCATTATTGCAGCAGCACTGCCATAATTTTCCTTGGGTAAATTCTGTTCCCTGGCATTTACCGATGTACACAATCAACATATATGCAATGTCCATGAGGCTTAAATCACAATGTCGTGCACCTTACAAAAGTTGCTTTACCTCGATTTAACTGAACATTCAATGGCTTATTAGGATGGCGGGCAAACTTAAGTTCACCCGCCATCCTAGCGAGAATGGAACCTCCTGCCTGCAATGAGGCAGTCCTGAACCCTTGAGAATGATGCGACCATAACCGCGGCAGTCACATCTGGCATTGTAACAGTGTGCCGGGCGCTGCTGGAATCAGCACCCGCAGCAATGATAGAAGGCCATGTTATGCACTTCCATGCACAATGTGGCAGGCACTCAACAGGCCCCCAAAGCTAATACCAGCCAGCCTTTCCATTGCAACATTGCCACCATGGAAAGGCCTTAAATACAAAACATTATAATATGGATAGCGGTCCCTGCAAGGCACCGCCACCATATATGGGACCCAGCTCTAACGGGCCGGCAATCGTAACGATTGCTGACCGGCAGAAAAGCGGCAGACAGACTTTCCATCCACCGTGATACCCACCGCATTCGTAATATGGCAGTGGGTAATTCAGGCTACTATGTCATGATGGTTGCCACCACTGGCACAGCAGTGGCGATCGTTACGCCATCCTAATCACCCCCTTAAACTTTGTCACATCGCTCTTGTAACTTGAGCCCTTAAAGGCTGCATCATAGGTTGTCGCAAACATACTTCTCATTCATCTAACCTGTTATTAACAAAATATCCACTAAGGAAGCAAATTGCATTAGGTGTTGTATTGCATTTATAGAAAAACTTTTCTCAAGAATTAATTAATTCAGTTAGCTGAACTACAGCCTTGTAGCATAATTTACACACGCACCATGAGACCCAAAATCACATATGGGACAAACCAAAGAGCACACAAACACTGCTTCTGATGCACAATTATAAAACAGTAAAACAGCTGATTGATGAGATCCTGAAATAATTTGAAATAAAACAATATTAACACTTGATTTGAATTACATTTTTTAATAAAACTAAACGAATCCAACAGTTCAATACAGCCATCACACTCTTGGTCCTGAACAGGCATGAATTGTAGGCTTTAACTTCGTACAAATAGCAGAACATATTATAACATTAATCCAGTAGCAACACGTGTAGGGAAACTCTAGCAGCCACAGGAAAAAATAAACATGAGGTTATCAATTCTTCCCAGCTTGATGGTGTAGATTACTCTATAAGTTCAAAAGCATTACTCTACAAGGATCAATTCTAATGTTTTCACTCAAGGTGATTTTAAAAATTAAGGAAAGGAAAGTTTCTGCAATTTTACCATGCAACCTTCTAAGTCAGAGATCAATGACTTGCACCTGTATTGTCAAGAGAAGAAGAGTTTTTGAAGTGTAGATGAGCTTGAGTTTAAGAAGAAAGAAATGTGGATCCCATGTGCAAGACAGAGGGGAATTGTGAGTGGTAGAATGTGTCAAAATGTACCTGGAAATAGCAGTATTTATATCCTGAGTGCATCAGTAGATGTGAGTCCAGCTGGTGCTCAGTAGACATAAGGAGCATAATAATGCATTGAAGCAGGGGTGCTTTAAACGTTTGGCAAGCAGAGTTATATGACACTTGCTATTCACAATGGCTTAATATGAGTTCCTATGCATAGTAGATCATTGAAGCACATGGCTTGGGAAAGTATCACTTTTTATACATATGAGTGAGCCTGAAGTGGGGGAGGAGAGACGTGGCAGGAGGCTCACAACAACAATGATCTATCCTGATCTGATCAACCACTTACCGTTTTCTCTGTTATTGGTGAGGTAACTTACAAGAAGGTTTCAGAATCAACTATACTTTGATACATAATTGTAAACAACATTAGTGCTAATATGCATCTAGAATCTCTTACAAATAGTGTTCTCTGTATGTAAATGTAAATGTTTTTGTACTTGTATAGTGCACAGCTACCCGCAGTGGGTTTCCCAGCGCTTGTACGAATACCTCAAGGGAACCCTTCCTGGCTTTCCCTGTGAAGTGCCACTCCTGGGCACCCCCATGGTGCAGACCAGGCATCCCTCGCATTGTGGGGGCCGTTGTGGAGACTAAGTGTTGGACTTTGGCCCTTAGGGCAGGTTCACCCCTAGACTTTTTGCGTGAAATGGTGACCTGGCAATAGTGATTTTTGGGATTCTGCGCACTTTCACTGTGTCCCAGTGGAAAGTGCGTGCGCACTCTGAGTGCATGTGCTGAGCTAGGCCTGCCCGCCCATAGGAATGCATGGGGAATGTATGTGTCCCTGGTAGTTCCTGATGCGTGGGGTGTACAGGCTTGAGTCTGGTATGTGTGAACTCGTGTGAGTGAATGCTGCACAACGGTGTATGCAGCATGTATGTGTCTAGTAGGGAAGCGCCATTTCTAGACATGGCTGTACGTGTGCTGTGAGGGTGCTGGCGTGTGATTGGCTGGAGCTGGCTGGCATGCCAGGCTCCAGGAAGTCTGGATGGGTCTGCCCGATGGTGAGTGGGAGATCTGCATGAGTAATGTGTGGGAGGAGTGTACCTGTGTCCTGGATGGGCTGGGTTTTCCCCACACAATGCTGGCTCCGCCCCCTGTGGTGTGTCTAATGACCCAAGCCCTGCCAGTGAATTGAGAGGGTGGTTGAGGTAAACAGAGTACTCAAGAACCAGCTGCGACTGGTTCCGCCCCCACTCTGCACCCTTGAACAAAGGAATGCACTGTATAAAAATGGGGCTGTGTCCCCACAGATGTTGTTCTCTCTTTTCCAGGATCCTGAGGGGGCTGTTGCTGCTGCTGGGCCAGAGGACCGCCACTTGGGGTGTCTCCCTGCCTGGAGACCCAGTGTGCTGGCTCTGGGCCCAGCCTTGCCCCCCTGCCAGCCTACAAGGACTTTATTGCTGAACTGAGTGCTCCCTAGCGCTTGAGAGCGCTTTTCTTTGGCTTATAGCGCTTGGAGCGCTTTACTTTCCACTTGTAGCGCTTGGGAGCGCTGTGACCCTGTTCCTAGCGCTGAGAGCGCTTTATTGATGCCCCTGGCGCTTGGGAGCGCGTGGTCTGCTGGAGGCCGGTGCCCACCCTGTTCGGTTGTCGATCGCGCTTTCCCGCCCCGCATTTTGCGTGGGGAAAGCAGGGGCCGCCCTGCGTGCTGCCGCCGGTTCGCGGCTGCCCACGCCGCACCTGTGGCTGTTGCTATTGCCCTTTTTGGGCTGTGCCCCTTTATTTGAATTTGCGAGTGCCCACCTCGCTTCTTAATTTAATTTAAGGCCGGTGCCCACCCGGCCTTGCCCCTCGAGATTCACCGCCGCAGCCCGGGGTGTTTAAAAATGTTGCCGGGCCGCTGCCAAGTGCGACCCGGAAGTGCCCGCCTCCCTGCGAGGGGCCGCGCTGCGATTGGCTGCCCGGCCGGAAGCCAGGCAACCCGTGGGCGGGACTGCGGGACAGCCGGAAGCAGCCTGCCTTTCCTGTCCGGGGCTCCCAAGTGAGGAGCGAGCCCTGGACTTCTGCAGCAGCCGGGGAGGAAGAATCCTGCAGCCGGCGTCTGCTACGAGGCTCCCTGAGTGAAGGGAGAGCCCCGCAGCCAGCAAGGAAGCCGAGGAGGAGCCCACACCCCCCAGAGTCCCGGTGAGTGCTGCGCTGTGTCTCCGGTGCTGGGGGGGGGCGTCCTCTGCTTTTCGAGTCCCCCGGAGGGACTCCAACGTGTGGGGCATATCTGTTCTGAGCCCTGAGAGGCTCCACGGGCCCCTTTTGTCACGAGCCCTGAGAGGCTCCAACGTCGTGGGGGCAAGTCTTGCTGCAGAGCCCTGAGAGGCTCTGGGAGGGCCATAATGGCTTCGAGTCCCCAGGAGGGGGGCTCCAACGAAGGGGCAGTCCTTTGGTTTAGAGCCCCGAGGCCCTTGAGTGCCTTTCTATTTGTTGGTTGAGCCAGAGAGGCTCGAGGGGGCAGTCCATTTGTTTAGAGCCACGAGGGCTCTAAGGCCATCAGTATTTTGAGCCCAGAGAGGCTCTGAGGGTGCCATTGGCTTTGAGAGCCCACGAGGGGCTCAAGTGCCACAAGTATCTTTAAGAGCCCAGCGAGGCTCCCCCATTGGCCCCATTGTTGTTCTTGAGCCCTGGCAGGCTCAAACATTGTTGCAACAGTTGCCCAGCACTTTGTGGGCAACTGCCACGTTTAGGACCCTGACACTTTGGACACAGGGCGTCCTAGCCCCAACAAGGCCAGAGGGCCTAGGGACAGTCACAGGTGGTGACTTACGTGAGTTTGGCACAATTGTACTTTCTATGCACCTCTGAATGAATGTTATGCATTGCATCATGTGTTTTCCTCTTACACCCCTACAGGTATTGTGATACATAGGTGGTTGTTTTCTCCCTAGTACAGGTGGTGCTAGTGAGGTCCTGGTTACCAGTAATTACTGGTGGTGTGCTATTTTGTGCTATATTCTATGTACTAAGTGCTATTTCTGAAAGTGCTACTTCTGATTCCTGACAGTGGTCCAGATGGCCCTGTCTTGTACATATCCCTTGTAAATTCTGCCCGTGCCTCTGGCACATTGTAAAGTGTGTTTTATCTAATGTGTTTTGGTGTAATACAAAGGCTATTTTTATATAACCTTGTGTGGAGTTTCCTTTGTGGTGGGCCTTTGGTTGTTGTTGCTGGGGTGCGTGCGCAAATACTTAGCCTACATCGCCTCCAGGTTTAGCCTTGCTGCTCGCGCCACGTTACCTAGAGGGTGAGTAGGGGTTATCTTGGCGTGTAACTCCCTTGCCCTGACTTGGGTGTGGTGGTCTCTGACTGACTTTGGCGAAAGCCCTGGCCAGCCAGGGATCCCATTTCCAACATTGGCGGCAAGCGGTGGGATAAGGATTTGTGTTTGCCTTGTACCTTAGTAGCAGCTGGCTGCACCACAAAACTCTGCATTTTAGATGACCACATTTTAGGGGATTGTTTTTTTTGGAAGTTTCATATTTTCTTCTCCTCAAGGTATCATTGTGCAATTGTGTCAGTACATTTGTCCCCTACCCTGCGCCCAGAGTCGGTACCTGTGTCACTTGTGGTCAGGTTGAGGAATCAGGGGTGGTAGAAACTGCCTTACCAGTCCGAGGGGAGGGTTGTGTGTGGATGAATGGTGTGTGGCACTAGGCAAGTGAGTGTGAGTTCTCTGGGGTAGAGAGCTTGCTGATACCTTTGTGAATTATGTACTCCTGTGTTAGCTCAGACCCCTAGGTTCCCTGTGTGATCTCTTCTCAAGAACGTCCGCCAGAATGGAGCTGGTTTTTGATTTCAATGATCTAGCCACATATGGTGTGTGGGAGCTGAGAAAGTTCTGTGAAGAGAGGCATAGGGGCGGATCAGTCAGGATGGTATGCACTTAGGAGATGCATGGTCAAATGGCAAGAGGATCAATGGGATCTTGAGCGCAGTGAGGAAAGGGCCCGGGCCCCACACCAGGAGGGTGGTGGGTCTGTGGGGAGCCCTGAAGATTCAGAAGAGGAGGAAGAAGATGACAGCACCTGGACGCCAGTAGAGAGTAGAGACCCCATAGATAGGGAGTCCCTTGCTGGGTCCAGTGTAGGAGGCAGCGCCTCATCCCTTTCCCTGTCCCCAGAGGAGCTGGAAAATAGGAGGAGAGAAAGGGAACACCAGCTGGCTTTAGAAAAGCTCAGGTTGGAGCATGCCCAGGCTATGGCGCAGCTGGAGCTTAGGAAGCAACAGCTAGAGACCGAGATGGTCTTAGCGCAGGAAAGGATAGAGGAGGCTGAGAGGGCCTCCACCAGAGGCAAAGTAGCTCTGGAGGATAGACTATCCCCTGCGCGCAGTTTTAATTTTCTGGATTCCCCAGGGAGGGCTGAGTCCAGTGGTGGCAGCTATTTAGACTTCAGTGCAGAAAGTCCCCTACCCCGTGCCCAACGTATGGTCCCTTGTTCCCAAGAGGAGGAGTTAAGGTTAAAGTTCAGGGGCAGTAGGAAACCGCCTCAACAGAAGTGGGGTTTTTTTGTGGATGACTGTTCTGATGCAATGTGGGATTGGCTGGCGGCTAGCTCGGATGATGAGAAAGACGGAGTACTGAATATGTTTCTCAAGGAGCAGTTGCTCAGTGTTGTTTGTCCAGAGTTGCGCCAGCACCTGTTGAAGTCTGAATCCCTTAATCCTTGGGCGCTTGCTGAGGAAGCAGAGCGCTGGGAGAGTGATAAAGGTTCTCTAGGGTCATTAGGGAGTGACTCCAAAAGTAGTGGTTCAGGTATCTTCCAGCCCAGCGTGGTGGAAGAGGCTCAGTGTAGCCCAGCTAGGTCCCAGGATAGCGAGGAGGGTGTAGGGGCTCACTGCCTGGCTCAGTGGAGCAGGAGTGAGGGGGAGACCGAGGTTCCCCGGACGCCCAAAGCCCTGCCTCAGGACTTGGATGGTTTATGTAGGGAACACCAGGTTGGGGACCTAGGCTGTCCTGTTAGTCCACTTGAGGAAGATCTCTTAGTGAGTAGAGGACCTGGAGCGTCTGTAACCAGAGCTCCTGTGGTTCTAGAGGCTGGCAGTACCGCTCCGGTAGGGAGGGTACAGGAGTCCAGCGTGAGGAGTGATTGGGGGATGAGTTTCCCAGTGGATGCACCAGTGGACCAGGGACTAGCCAGTTGGGATAGATCTTCTTGGGGGGACCCGGGTGGCGCCACTTCTGGTCTGGGGGATCGTCACGCACTGTCAGGTGGACAGAGGGCGGGAGATCTGCGCCAGACAGACAGTCACACAACATATGTCTCATTTGTTAGCCTCAGGGGGATGGAGTGTAAGTCCCCAGAAGTCCTGGAGTGCCAGGCAATTGTTCCACCGAAGGTTGTAGACCAGAGGTTGGAAGGCCAGGTTCAGGATCAGCCTGACCTGAAGGGTAGGACGACTGTAACCAGTGTCCTGACCGGTTCTTCTTCCAGAGGAACTTCTCCAGGTGGGAGAGGGCAGACCTCTGGAAGGGGGTGCAGAGGGTGGGAGAGCCCACCTCTGACCCCGGTGCAACCTGAGGGGTTAAACCCTGGGTTGGAGTGGCGTTGTAAGGGTACCCCTCGCAGAGGGAGGAGGAACCCTAGAAGAAGAGGTAGGGGGAGGAGAGCCTTCCCTGAGACTCCTGGTCCGCCTGAGGTTGTAGGCCCTAGGCTGGAGAACCAGTGGCAGTCTAGTCCTGTCTTGCAGACAGGAAGAGTGGAAAATGGCCGCTATGTGCCAGGGGTTACTACCCCCCGCTCTGCGAATTGGCAAGGACCAGTGGCACCTGGGTGGCCCAGGGCCTGGTCCTGGCCGCGGACAACTTGGGAGTACCAGTGGGGTAGCCCAGTTGGTCCAGACAGTGTGTTGAGAAGGAATCCCATGGGTTCACCGTGGCGTAGAACAGGAGGGTGTCCCTGCAGTTGCGGGCCCGCGTCCGTGTTCTATCGCCCCAAGCAGGGAAGTCCATCACGGTGGTGATTGTTCTACCCTGCGTTTTGGCTGGAAGGGGGTTATGTTGGACTTTGGCCCTTAGGGCAGGTTCACCCCTAGACTTTTTGCGTGAAATGGTGACCTGGCAATAGTGATTTTTGGGATTCTGCGCACTTTCACTGTGTCCCAGTGGAAAGTGCGTGCGCACTCTGAGTGCATGTGCTGAGCTAGGCCTGCCCGCCCATAGGAGTGCATGGGGAATGTATGTGTCCCTGGTAGTTCCTGATGCGTGGGGTGTACAGGCTTGAGTCTGGTATGTGTGAACTCGTGTGAGTGAATGCTGCACAACGGTGTATGCAGCATGTATGTGTCTAGTAGGGAAGCGCCATTTCTAGACATGGCTGTACGTGTGCTGTGAGGGTGCTGGCGTGTGATTGGCTGGAGCTGGCTGGCATGCCAGGCTCCAGGAAGTCTGGATGGGTCTGCCCGATGGTGAGTGGGAGATCTGCATGAGTAATGTGTGGGAGGAGTGTACCTGTGTCCTGGATGGGCTGGGTTTTCCCCACACAATGCTGGCTCCGCCCCCCTGTGGTGTGTCTAATGACCCAAGCCCTGCCAGTGAATAGAGAGGGTGGTTGAGGTAAACAGAGTACTCAAGAACCAGCTGCGACTGGTTCCGCCCCCACTCTGCACCCTTGAACAAAGGAATGCACTGTATAAAAATGGGGCTGTGTCCCCACAGATGTTGTTCTCTCTTTTCCAGGATCCTGAGGGGGCTGTTGCTGCTGCTGGGCCAGAGGACCGCCACTTGGGGTGTCTCCCTGCCTGGAGACCCAGTGTGCTGGCTCTGGGCCCAGCCTTGCCCCCCTGCCAGCCTACAAGGACTTTATTGCTGAACTGAGTGCTCCCTAGCGCTTGAGAGCGCTTTTCTTTGGCTTATAGCGCTTGGAGCGCTTTACTTTCCACTTGTAGCGCTTGGGAGCGCTGTGACCCTGTTCCTAGCGCTGAGAGCGCTTTATTGATGCCCCTGGCGCTTGGGAGCGCGTGGTCTGCTGGAGGCCGGTGCCCACCCTGTTCGGTTGTCGATCGCGCTTTCCCGCCCCGCATTTTGCGTGGGGAAAGCAGGGGCCGCCCTGCGTGCTGCCGCCGGTTCGCGGCTGCCCACGCCGCACCTGTGGCTGTTGCTATTGCCCTTTTTGGGCTGTGCCCCTTTATTTGAATTTGCGAGTGCCCACCTCACTTCTTAATTTAATTTAAGGCCGGTGCCCACCCGGCCTTGCCCCTCGAGATTCACCGCCGCAGCCCGGGGTGTTTAAAAACGTTGCCGGGCCGCTGCCAAGTGCGACCCGGAAGTGCCCGCCTCCCTGCGAGGGGCCGCGCTGCGATTGGCTGCCCGGCCGGAAGCCAGGCAACCCGTGGGCGGGACTGCGGGACAGCCGGAAGCAGCCTGCCTTTCCTGTCCGGGGCTCCCAAGTGAGGAGCGAGCCCTGGACTCCTGCAGCAGCCGGGGAGGAAGAATCCTGCAGCCGGCGTCTGCTACGAGGCTCCCTGAGTGAAGGGAGAGCCCCGCAGCCAGCAAGGAAGCCGAGGAGGAGCCCACACCCCCCAGAGTCCCGGTGAGTGCTGCGCTGTGTCTCCGGTGCTGGGGGGGGGGCGTCCTCTGCTTTTCGAGTCCCCCGGAGGGACTCCAACGTGTGGGGCATATCTGTTCTGAGCCCTGAGAGGCTCCACGGGCCCCTTTTGTCACGAGCCCTGAGAGGCTCCAACGTCGTGGGGGCAAGTCTTGCTACAGAGCCCTGAGAGGCTCTGGGAGGGCCATAATTGCTTCGAGTCCCCAGGAGGGGGGCTCCAACGAAGGGGCAGTCCTTTGGTTTAGAGCCCCGAGGCCCTTGAGTGCCTTTCTATTTGTTGGTTGAGCCAGAGAGGCTCGAGGGGGCAGTCCATTTGTTTAGAGCCACGAGGGCTCTAAGGCCATCAGTATTTTGAGCCCAGAGAGGCTCTGAGGGTGCCATTGGCTTTGAGAGCCCACGAGGGGCTCAAGTGCCACAAGTATCTTTAAGAGCCCAGCGAGGCTCCCCCATTGGCCCCATTGTTGTTCTTGAGCCCTGGCAGGCTCAAACATTGTTGCAACAGTTGCCCAGCACTTTGTGGGCAACTGCCACGTTTAGGACCCTGACACTTTGGACACAGGGCGTCCTAGCCCCAACAAGGCCAGAGGGCCTAGGGACAGTCACAGGTGGTGACTTACGTGAGTTTGGCACAATTGTACTTTCTATGCACCTCTGAATGAATGTTATGCATTGCATCATGTGTTTTCCTCTTACACCCCTACAGGTATTGTGATACATAGGTGGTTGTTTTCTCCCTAGTACAGGTGGTGCTAGTGAGGTCCTGGTTACCAGTAATTACTGGTGGTGTGCTATTTTGTGCTATATTCTATGTACTAAGTGCTATTTCTGAAAGTGCTACTTCTGATTCCTGACAGTGGTCCAGATGGCCCTGTCTTGTACATATCCCTTGTAAATTCTGCCCGTGCCTCTGGCACATTGTAAAGTGTGTTTTATCTAATGTGTTTTGGTGTAATACAAAGGCTATTTTTATATAACCTTGTGTGGAGTTTCCTTTGTGGTGGGCCTTTGGTTGTTGTTGCTGGGGTGCGTGCGCAAATACTTAGCCTACATCGCCTCCAGGTTTAGCCTTGCTGCTCGCGCCACGTTACCTAGAGGGTGAGTAGGGGTTATCTTGGCGTGTAACTCCCTTGCCCTGACTTGGGTGTGGTGGTCTCTGACTGACTTTGGCGAAAGCCCTGGCCAGCCAGGGATCCCATTTCCAACACTAAGCAAGCTATTGCCCAGAGTTGCAGCGCGGGACCCATGATCAGAATAGGCGCTGAGGTGAGAATATCCGGTCAGGGGAATTAATGAGCTCGAGACCCGCCGAGGCGGGAATCGAACCCTGGTCCCTGGCCAGAGCTCTGCATCGAGGTCTGCCTGCTCTAACCATTGAGCCACACTTCTCCAATTAACTGTCACTATGTGAAGTCCTACCCCTAGTAGGGCTCTTCCATTGTTTGCCTGCCTAAAAAGACCAATAAAGCCACTGAAAAACAAATGGCTTTCCCCACACCTCTGCCTTCTGACGTGTTAGGTAAAAGGATTGAAAAGATACTGATGACAATCATAACATAATAATGTGTTTCAACAAACCAGAAATAGGCACTGCGAGCTCTGATGAGTGGCATTTCCTATGGCTTCTTTGAAGATGATGCCCCTGCCGAAGTTCATGAGGCATATCCAAGCCAAAATCATTACTCTTTTGGCCATCTTTGTAGCTATAAATTTGCCACAGCCAGCTACTACCCTAGTAATGACCACTTCCTAGCTGCAGTCAGCAAGGTACCTGCTATTTACAATACTTTATTATTATTATTATGTGTGGCGCTGCGCGGAGAAAAGGAGCAAGAAATTCAGCACAGTGGGGAATGTGAGAATCTACGGTAAACTGAAGAGCCATGTTTTTAATAGCTAACGGAAGCTAGGCTCCGATGGGGCCTTCCTGATTTGTAGGGTTAGGGAATTCCAGAGGATGGCTGCTTTGACTGAAAAGGAGCGTCCACCCAGGCTGGCCTTTGCAAAACAAGGGGTAACAAGAAGTTCTTGGTGGTTTGATCTTAATTTTCTTGTGTGATAAGATTTTTGAATTTATTTCCTTAGGTGATGGGGCCTGTGACATTTATCGCTCTGAATGTAAGGGTGAGTGCCTTGAATTCTGTTTGTTTCCTCACTGGCAGCCAATGAAGGCTGTGCAAATGAGGTGAGATGTGATGTCATAGGGGGGTGTTTCTTATAAGCCTTACAGCTGCGCTCTGTATTGTTTTCAGCTTTCTGTACATATAGGCTGGTAGGCCCAGATATAGATTATTAGCATAATCTAGTTGGGATGTCACTAGTGCAGGTTCACTAGTGCAGGAACAATAGGAACATGTTAAAGTCTCCTGCTAAGATGATTAAGTCGGAGTCCTTTTCTTCCATTATTTTTTCCAGAGCTTTCACCAGGTCCTTGGCCTCTTTTTGTTTCTGTTTAGGATGGATATATGTATTGATTATTATTACTTCTTGAGGCTGCTTCTGTAACCAAAGTGAAATCTTTACCACCTGTGTTGCACTTGGGGGATATATGTGAGATTCTATTGCCATGATTTCGCCTATTGTTGCTATTGAAGCAAAGAACATCAGGCCTTCTGATCTTTCTCTGAAGGTGGAGTTTTTGTTTGCTGGAATACAACAAGATGTAAACCCTTGCAGCTCAAATGCCTTTTCTTCCCAAGTTTCTTGGAGCAGTAGCAGGTCAAATGTGTTCAGATATTGTAGGAACTTTGCATCGTTGCTTTTACTGGCTAGTCCATTGATGTTCCAGGAGCAAATACTGATTTCCCTGGTCTTTTCTAAGGGATTAACAAACTATTTTCCTCTTTGTCAATTTGCGCCAGTCATTATGTTGATTGTTTGTTGAATTGACTTCCAACTGGCGAAGTGTGGCTACCATATCTTTAATTTTGTTCAGGTAGGAGTCTTTTTGCATCTTGGGAGAACATCCTTGGGGAATTGCTCCTAGCTCCCTTTAGTACTGAGTTGGTATTTTTTCGCGCTGAAGGCCTAATGAGGGGTAAAAAAGCCGTTGGATAGCGAGGTTGCTTTTCAAGTCTCAGGGGCATATTACCAAGGGCCTAATCGCCGCTTTAGCGGGAATTTTCCCCGCTAATGCGGCGATAAAACTATCGCCCTATGATCAAGCTGTCGCTAACTACTGTTAGCGACAGTTTCCATGCGTTAGCAACAGAAAAAATTATCGCGAAACACGGAAGCGATAAATATCACTAATGATATGCGAGGTAGGCGTACCCTCGCTAAATTTCACCAAGAATGTTGCTAAAACGATATCGCACTATTAACAACTAACGCATGGACATGCTTAGCGACAAAAAAAATCCTCCTAAGGCCCCTAAGCTGGAGATAAATAAGAACTGCTAAAACCAGTTCTTAAACAGCCAAACTGGAGAAAAGGAGACATAGCCCAGCCCAGCCCCACCAAAAAGCTGAGGACCTGCAGACACCATGGAGGCAGTAATCATTACAGCTTGGAGTCCCACAAAGGCCACAGCCCCCACCACCGCCACCACCACCGCCTCCTGGACCACCACCAAGGCAGCGGCAAAGACGACGGCAGCCAATGCGCACACAACTTGTCCTTGGAGATCTACAACTCCAGGATTTCAAAGCCCACTACAGGCTCAAACAGACATCTACTGAGTATATACTCAATCACATAGGCCACAGGCTCACACCAGCAACCCAGCGGATAACCAATATCCTCCCGGAAACAAAGCTACTGGCTGTGCTGCATTTCCTGGCCTCAGGGACATTTCAACCCACAACATCCAGAGTGGGTGGAGTCTCACAGGCAGCCTTTTCAAGATTCCTCCCAATTGTGTTGGATGGCATAATCAGCCTGATACCCCAGGAACTACACTTCCCCAATACTGTGCGTGAACATCTCCTGGTCAAGCAGGGTTTCCACGCCATAGCTGGATTCCCACAAGTACTGGGTGCAATAGACTGCACACATATCCGATTAATGCCACCTGCGGACAGTGCACACATATATAGAAACCGAAAGCACACTCACTCAATGAATGTGCATGCAATAGTGGACCACCATGGAATGTTCACAAATGTCATAGCAAAGTTCCGAGGGAGTGTGCATGATTTGTATATTTTTCGGCAGTCAGTCATCAACCAGCGCTTCCAGGATGGAACATATGGGTATGCAGTCCTAGTTGGTAAGTAGTAATCCAACATACCATTTGCATCTACAGCACATACATGCATAACAGAAATGTACTAATATCAATGTCACCATATCACATACAAGGGGGCACATTTACAATAACTGACACATTCCTGCTAATCAGCAGGGATGCGCCAGTTATTGTGCGCCACAGCTCCGCCATCATGGATGGGCGCCATTTACAATGCGGTGCACCATGGTGCAAAAACGGCACAGATATGTGATGCATTTGTGCCGTAAAAGTGACGCATTGCTGGAATTGCGTTACAAGCGCAACGCAGCTCCAGCAATGCTCTGGGGGCCCTATCTAGTTAATGCTGTGTCAATCCTTACACCTGCTTCAGGCAGGCGCAGGGTTTTGACCCAGCATGGGCCTAAAAGTGACTGAGTGAAATCTTGTAGATTTCACTCTGCCACTTTTAGGAGGTGTCCCAGCGGCGGAACACCCCCTCCCCCCCCGCACAGGAACGCCTACATGTGGTGCAGGGCATTACAATGTTACGCATCTTCCAGATGCGTCACGTTGTAAGTACCACAGCACAAAAATGACACAACGGCGTTGTTAATGAGATGCAAGCAGCTTGTAAATCTGCCCCAAGATGTCCAAAAACATCACCCCACACCAGACAGATTCACACCATGAACTGTGGGCACTGTAGCCAGATACATAGACCAAAATCACAGCAAGTTGTACATCCATGTCCCCCTCCCCAAAGTTGCAAGATGTGTGAAACATGCATGTGTGATGGAGAAACATCACTCACAAGCAAACTTGAAACACAACTCCCACTGTGCATGTCCTGTGCTGGACAGGCATGATGAATACCACAGGAGAGACTGACATGTTGCCATTTAGTGTGCTAGTGTAGTACTGCTGCATGTCACTTACCGTCAGTGACCCAGTAGCACACTACAATGTGTGCATAATTGCTAAGGCTGTATGGAGTACGCCGACAGATGTGAGGCAGATGCAGACTACCTGGTACACCTCTAGGTATATGGAGACAGACCCTCAAATATGGAGCTGATACAGGACTGGTCTCTCATTACATTGTTATTTTACCTATTCACAACATAACACAGTAATACTGCAATCTACGGCAGTACATACTTGAAAAACAAGAGACGTCAGTGGATACTACAGCACGTGCATGCACAAAAACAAAAGGTTCATACCACATATTATTTCTTGCTTTATAACATAAGTGTCGCATCAACCACGGTTTACAATTAACTATGGAAAGTATGACTCATGGAAGAATGTTTGGTGACACTTACAGGTGATGGAGGAGAAAGGAAACTCAGCAGTGGACCCCAGTTTTATTTTTTTATTTATTTATTTATTTATTTAATTTATATAGCGCGTTATAACCACCGGGGTCTCTAAGCGCTGTTTGTCCAGGATTACGTAGTGGGAGTAAGGTCTTTACTTGATGTTACCACAGCGCTTACAGGCTACCCCATGCTTGCCTAAATAGAGTAGTTTTTAATTTTTTTCTGAAGGATAGCAAATTACATTCCTTCCTTAGCTCTGGAGCCAATTTATTCCACAGGGCAGGAAGCGTGTTAGAAAAGGCACGTCCTCCCATCGTGGCAAGTTTGAAGCGGGATTGGGACAGGAGGAACGCATCCGACGAGCGCAAAGTCCTGCTCGGAGTATAAGAGGACAAGCGAGATTTCAGGTAGCTTGGTGCATTACCATACAGCACCTTGTGTACGATGCACAGACCTTTAAAAACAACCCTCTGGCGAATCGGTAGCCAATGTAGTTCCTGCATCAGTGGGGAAGAGTGGGCAGTTCTAGGTTTTTTATAGATCAGCCGAGCTGCATCGTTCATAACCCCCTGTAGCATATCCAACAGCCGTTGGGGTAGGCCAATATACAGGGAGTTACCGTAGTCTAGCCTAGCTAGAATTGTGGCTGAGACCACGTGTCTCATGGTGGAAAACGAGAGCAGAGGAGAAAGCTTCCTCAATTGCCGCAGCAGGCCTATACAAGTGCCCACTACCGTGGTGACTTGTTTCTTCATAGAAAGTTTATCATCCACGTAGAGACACAGACTTTTTACTGCAGACGCCGTCTCCGGCGACGTGCCCAGCTCCACAGGCCAGAATCTCTCACTCCAAGGGTTGCCCGTGATGGAAATGGGCAACACTTCCGTCTTGTCCGGATTAATTTTTAAAGAGTTCTCGGACATCCAGTTGGTGGTGACTTTAAGTATGTTCTGCAGCCTGGTGGACGCTCCCGGACCATCATCCAACCGGATGATTATCTGGGTGTCATCAGCGTAGTTGTACACCAAGCAATCCATCCTATTCAGGAGTGCAATTAGAGGCTGCAGGTATACATTAAAAAGTAAGGGTGACAGGGCGGAGCCCTGTGGAACACCACAAGTAATGGAGGAGGAAGTGGAAAGCAAGTGTACTTGGGTTTAGACTTCCTTGCCAGTTCTTCAGCATAAGTTGACAGGGTCCCTACAGTAATCCAAGTCTTCCAGCCAGCATTCCATACCTGGCTACACCCTACTATCCTATGTGAATAAGATGTGGCGTATATCCAGTCTAGAGCAATTCTGACCAACCTGGCCACTGTCCCCTTAATGTGTAGAGTATGATGAAGTAGTCAAACCAGAGGTGTACACGGCAACTGCAATCCCATTGTGGTGTGCAAGTATCTCAATACTACCTCCCAGTATAGATGACCAGGAATACAGCCCCAGGACAAAGTAATAAAGACTGCCCCGGATTGTTCACAGCACTTGCAAAGATCATTTCCCCTGAGACCCAATCTATGGAGCTCAACGGGTGGGTGGCATGTTTGGTGCCCAGTTTGTAAATTAATGATTAGAAAGTTGCCATTGGGGGTGAAGCAGCCCATCAGCTGGCACACTTTGCCGGTGCTAGCGCCTCCGGACTTGTCATTCCCCATGCTGTCACCCATGCCGCACCGCACCCTGGATCCCATTGGCTGTCCTCGACTCACGCCCCCCGCCTCCCAGATGTCCCCTCCTCCCCTTATTTCGCAGCCGCTGCGCAGTGGAGACTTCAAGTTATACTATCTAGCTGCGCAGTACCAGACCCTCACTCCGGCGATAGCGCTGGAGTTCAGAGGGCCGGAGAGGGAGACTGCGTCTAATGTACTGCGACATGTGTTGCCATTTGTGATACTGCTGCAGAGACTCAGGATCGCTGATTTATCCATGGCGGATAATTGCATTCGCTACTGTTGGGAACAATTCCATAGCAGGATTGGAGTGCTGAGGCCTCATGCACCCAAGATACCACTGGGCATGTGCACAGCACTGCAACATGGGTGTGATTGGTCTGGTCTGGCGGAGTGAGAGGAATTGTGCCTTCAGATGGTAGGTAACTTGTACGCAGACCGAGCAATGCTTCCCTACAGTGTGCAGCAAGAAGCCTTTGGCCTCCCGCAAGGCCACTTTCTGATGCACGTAGCCTTGAGTGCCGCTCATCAAATATATTTGGGTGCTGGTCTTTTGGAACTCCCGCTGAGCAGAGTATGTCAAAATGTGGTGATGGCAGCAGGGGATGGGCTTACCCCGCAACAAAGATTGAGGGAGCAATGGGCGGAGGACCTTGGGAGGGACATCCCGTAGACGGCCTGGTCACCGATCGTTTGAAGGGTGTGGAGGGTACTAGGAATGCTAGCTTCCAGTTGATTGATTTCTCTGTGTCACATAGGGCATACCTCACACCTGCTAAAATCATCAATCTTTCCAATCCTAAACAGCGATATGGCCCCGATGGCGAGCTGAGGGAGCTGACCTCAACCACAGGCTCTGGGATTGCCCATGGATGGGCACGTACTGGGAGGAGGTGGCCGGGGTGCTCTGCGAGGTGATTGGACAGCAGATTGATACGGACAAGGGGACGTGCCTGCTGCACTGGTTCCCACACACTATAAACAAATGACATGACTAGTAAGTTGGTGGATTTAGGCATCATTCCCGCCAAGAGGGAAATACGTCACATTGGAAGGCAGTGGCTGGCCCCAGCTTTGTTAGGTGGAAGGCTGCGGTACTCAAATGGCCGGGGAGTGAGAGCTCCATCAGAATGCAGCTGGCGCATAGGTCCCATCATGAAAAAGTGCTTGAAGCTTCATGTGAATGGGAGGCCCTGGTGGCAGGACTCTGGATAATAGACAGGGAGGAGGATAGCAGTTCTGTGTCCTCAGTGGGGGTGGGACATGCATGAGTAGCTCCATTCAGATAGAGAGGGACTAGCACAGTGAGAGGCACCCGCAACATAGGAGGTTATAGAGAACAAGACTATAGAGCGTACGATGACTCATTGGTACATGACACAAATCAGTTGTGATTTAGCAACACATAGATTGTACACTACTGCACCAGCGGCCGGGGTGGGGGGATGGGAGTTGATGGTCAATGTGCATGCCCAACGATGAGGCGTTGTATAATAATCATGAACCAGTATTCATGCACGATTGTGGTTCGTTGATGGGCTGGGCATGATAACATCAAAACTGAGGGGGGTTATTATGCTTTATTACTTATTGCATACTTGTCCAGTCTTAACTTGCGATTATTCACAAACAGGAAATCAACTGTAATAAAGTAGCAGAACTGAGCACGTCGGATATTGAATTACTGATTTTCAAATCTTCCTTCTCCCCCAAACATACCAGAATGGGTGCCCTAGTGTACCGCCCACCAGGAACTTGCACAAACTTCTCCAACACGCTACTTGAAAATCTTGTCCCTTATGTCAACAAGGACAGTGACTTCCTACTAGTAGGAGACTTTAATATACATAGCGAACAGAAAGACTGTAAGGAGGCACAGTCTGTACTGGATGACCTACCCTTGATGGGGCTGACACAACATAATTCGGGGCCAACTCACCAGGCAGGACATACCCTAGATCTGATACTAGCTAACTTTCCTACAGTTACTTGTTTACCTCCCACCAAAGTCAGCTGGACTGACCATTTTATTATTGAATTCTATACCCCTCACCCCAAACCAGTCCTCCATGGGCCAATTCCCCTCCCTAGCGAGCGACGTCAATGGCACATGTCAATGAAAACACATTCAAAGAAAAATTCATAGAACCCTCCATTACCACATCGGAGAATATTGAAAGTGCCATGAAGAAGTTCGAAATAGCAACTAAGACTGCCATAGACACCTTAGCCCCCTTAAAACAATTTAGACCCCGACCAGCCAGCAAGCAAAAAATATGGTTCTCTGATGACCTTAGGGCACTTAAACAAGCAGCCAGGAAGTTAGAAAAGAAATGGAGAACCTCACACCTGGCGACTGACAGGAGCCTTTATTGGGACTCACTATCCACCTATCACAAAGCCATTCGCACTGCGCGGAAAACCCACATAGCATCTCAAATTACAGCCGCAGGCAACTCCCCTAGGGTCCTATATCAGGTACTACAATCCTTTGTCAAACCTGTAGCATGTGAAAGCTCTGAGCTAGCATCTCAGCAGCTCTGTGACGAAATATCCCTATTTTTCTCTAGCAAAATAGATACCATCTACGAGAAAATAGTTAACTCTAACAATGCCATGACTACAGACGAAGCCTATGCCAATCATGACATAGAACGTAAGCAAAATACACATGTCCTGAACAGTTTTCCCCCTATTTCTCCTATGGACGTAGTAAAACTCACTGCGCAAATCAAAAGCGGCAGCCCAGATTATACTATTCCAGCCAGATTAATGCCCGCCTTACTAGAAATATTTTGCCCTGCGATTGAGAAACTTATCAACCTGTCACTCAGAACAGGCTCTGTCCCCAGAGAATGGAAGCAGGCACTAGTCAGGCCCATTAGGAAAAATACTACTTTACCATGGACCGAATTACCCAATCTCAGGCCCATCTCTCTGCTACCGTTCCTGGGAAAACTGACTGAAAAATATGTCAACCGGCATCTATCCAGCTACATTGAAACAGCTGGCGGCCTGGATGATTCTCAATCGGGTTTCAGGCCGAAACACAGTACAGAGTCCACCCTCCTGTCTGTCACTGACGATTTGCACATGTTTCAGGACAAAGGCTACTCTATGATCTTAGTGTTACTTGATTTGTCGGCTGCGTTCGACACCGTGTCACATAACATCCTTATTGACCGGTTGTCGAACATAGGAATCAAGAACAAAGCCCTTGCCTGGTTGAGGAGCTTCTTATCCGATCGCACCCAAACTGTCACCATGGGTGCATATAGATCAGCGGAGGTGAAGATTTCAAAAGGGGTGCCACAGGGCTCATGCCTGAGCCCAACACTCTTTAACATCTACGTGGCACCCCTGGCAAGAGTGATGCGCAATTTTGGTTTCATCCCCGTGTCATATGCGGATGACACGCAGCTACTCTTTCCTTTTAAAACACTCACCGCTGAACTAAAACACTCCTTCTCTGCAGGCATGAAGGCTGTAGCCCAATGGATGTCCACCAACTATCTACAATGCAACCAACGTCAGCAAGACTGAAGTTATGCTGTTTAGAGAAGCTAAAATACTGTGGACCCCGGATTGGTGGCCGCCTGATCTTGGTACGGTCCCAGAACCAAGACAGGTCGTCAAAAATCTAGGAATTCGTCTTGACCAGGATTTATCACTCAAACAGCATAGCAATTACGTTGCAGGCTCATGCTTCCATACCATTGGCCTACTGCACAAAGTCTTTCCTCTACTGGTACTGCCTGACTCTTTTAGGAAAACCCTAGTGCAGGCCCTTATCTTGAGTCGAATCGACTACTGTAATGGCTTGCTTCTTTCTGCCAATGAGGGAGTGTTGGATAAACTCCAAGTAATTCAAAATACTGCGGCACGCCTAGTCCTCAATGCCCCCCCAAGAACACCTTCTAAACCCCTATTTGACAAGCTGCATTGGCTCGTGATTCGACAGAGATCAAAATTGAAAATATGCTGTCTGATTCATAAAAGCGTAAATGGACAAGGCCCTACCTACCTGGTAAAGAAATTTACCCCGTACATTCCCACCAGACATCTTAGGTCGAGTAATAGCCAGCTACTGGTAGTGCCTCGCGCCAAGAAGGCTAGGCACGGAGGCAAGGCCCTATCAGTAGCAGGGCCCACACTGTGGAACAGACTTCCTCTATCTCTCAGACTTTGTCCGGAACATCTGAAATTTAGGAAACAACTTAAAACCCTGCTTTTCAAAAATGAGATCTAATTCTAGCCCCGCTCATTCCTCTGTACATGTCAGCCGGCCCAAAGCGCAGAGATACTCCAGATGGAGTTGATTCAAGCGCTATACAAACTCGCAAATAAATAAATAAATAAATAACTTGGAAAGCGGATTGCCTTAATTCAAAAAGGCCCCTTTGTTTTGTTTAGTATGTATTTAAGAATAATAAAAAGTCTTATTACTAAAAGATCTGAAACATAAGAGATGTGATATTGCAACATTTATTATGTCTGCTGAGCACTCATGTCATTTGGTTTTGAGTCCAGGACAGGAAGGAGCACACAGTACAGGTAGTGGATGGTGTTGCACATGCTGGAGTTGGTGTCGTTGTTGAACCTACCAAGGCCCCAATGGTCCATGCATGTAACGGGTAGCTGACTGGTGATTTGTTTCAAACCATGACCGTGAGAAGCATGCATTGTGTTCTGCAGCAGGATTGCTGAATGCTGGCGCACAGTAGGTCAAGTGTGTGTTGTGTGTAATCATGCCACCTATATAGCTAAGGTAAATTACAGTGCAGTAGGTGGATCACTGTCTGTTGCAGATGGGAAAAGAGCCACACATGCAATTCATCTGCACTCTAAAATGATGTTGGATGGAGTCACAGCAGTGAGCCTTAATCACATGCTGACATGTACTACAGCATTCAGCTTAAACACATGGGCATCTTGATATACAACTTGACATCCATTCCAACACACAAATCCATGCTCATCAACAACACATCCAGCACAACCAATGACTAATTCCGCTTTCCCTTGTATGTCACAGGGGACCAAGGATATGCACTGGGAGCATGGATGATGACACCAGTACGTAACCCCATCACCCCTGGCCAGAGGCAGTACAATGCGGCACAGATACGCACAAGGTCCATTGTAGAGCAGACATTTGGTGTCTTGAAGTCCAGATTCCGGTGCTTGGATATCTCAGGTGGCAGCCTGCTGTACAGTCCCGAAATGGTGAACAAAATTATCCTGGCATGTTGTGTGTTGCACAACATATGTGCCCGTACCAAAGCCCCATGGATCCAAGTGCCAGAACCACCTGATGAAGATGAGGAAGAAGAAGAGGCTGGTGCTGTACACCCCACACCAAATGCTGCTGGACTTGCACGGAGGAACCGCATCATCAACAATTTTTTTACATGAGTCAGTCACGTGGTGTCTGTTAAATAAAATTGTCAAATAAATAACATGTTTATGTGTTACTGTCTGGCATGGGCACTGTACCCATTAAACAGTTACGTGTCCCAATGAGTGGTCAGATGAGACAATTATCAATGGAGGCTGGGAATGTGTACGCAGTACAGTTATGCCCTGCACTGTATCAAATGTATGATACTCTACTTGTCAAGGTACTACGTAGGCTACACTATGTCAAATGGTTGTGTCACATGCTTCAAATGCTAGCAAACTAGGGTGCTGTTTGGGATGAGGATGACATTCCTATTCTGACTCCATTTCCCCAACCATGTATAATGGATTGGGTATGTTGTGTGAATCACACAAATTAGGAGTGTGTGAAATGGTGTACATGATGCCAATAGTCATTGCAACATCCCAATACACAATGGTGCCAATCATCAAGACACTTGTCCAAACCATGTCCGTCGTAGCAGCGGTAAACTGACCCTTAAGATGGGAACAATGTTCCTGATTACCAGTCAATTTCTTTTCCCATGGAAGCACGCACAAGATGTGCCGTATAAATAACCAGGGCCCGTATAAGATACATATCCTGAATATTACCAAGCTCATTGTTGATGTATAATGTCAAGTAGATATCTGCACAGATGGCCATACTGTCAATGAGGTTCCTGAACATATGCCTCAAAGATGCATGTGTGGAATGTGATAAGAGCTGCAAATAGGGCATGTAATGGCCAGAAATGTTGTTATGGCCGGTGAAAAGTGGCGCCATATGAACAGGGGAAAGGGCCTATAAATTAGACCACTTTAAAAGTTATGGGACAATTTTGAGTAACATGTTGATGTTGCGTCTAATGTGGGTACAACATTAGTTTGTCTGTCACAGGACATCAGCCCGGAAACAACTACCACCTACAGATCCACAAGGCCAAACATCACTATGCTGACCAGATACTTTGCAGAATCGATGGACGATAACCATCACCAAGACATGCATAACAGCAACATCCAAAATATGTTACATGGCTGGGTGAAGACACCTCCTACAGCTGGACAGACAAGTATATGTGGATACACACTGACCCCTGCGTCATTCATAGATACCAGTTCGACACATCTGTCATTGCATTTCAACCACTATGTGACATCGTAACATCAACATCTGACATTACACATGCAGGTGCACACACCGCGAAGTTTACTGAAAGTGATGACCCTATGTCACGTGTCCACCATGGGGGAGTAGCACATATAAGACGAGGCTATCATCACTCATGGACCACTTGTGAGCAATGGCAACATGACGTGGCATGTGTGGTGACTAGGTGTACAAATAGTACAGACGTGCTTGGGGCTGCCCGGAGCTACCTTCCTACTTGTACCTACACATGTAGGATGCAGAGCTGCTGCCCATGTTGGTAAGTTGTGGCCCAACGACACACCTGCTGCTGTCCTTCCCCAAATTTCATGTTGATGAAAGGCATGCTCATTGCACCTCAGGGCCAGAGACTCATGAATCACAGACTACACACATAACAGTGTGAGGGCAGGGAATACTCAGTGTATGCAGGAGTGGAACTAATATTCATTCAGACTGTGTGTACCCTTTCTAATGTATGATGCCAATATGGAGGTCAACCAGTGGTATGTAGCAGTGCATGGCATACTAGACATGAGACAGTAGTACTTGCCTTGCTGCATCCAAAAATGGACCAGGGGGCGTTCTCCTATCACATTTAGCAAATTAATGCTCACTGGCATGTCCCAATAGATGACCTTACCTGATTGCCCATTTACATTGTGACAATGTCATAGCCTTGCATTGGTGCAATGGTGGCTCCACGTGTTTACACATCTCTACATTAGTTGCCACCATCTATGGATCTGTATCAACATGTACACTGCTCATATTGACATTGTTGTACATTCTTAAGGTATCAGTCTCCGGACCCTAAAAAGCAAGTTAGTACCTTTGCAACATTTGACCAAAACACATATTAAACTGAAAAGAATAATGTATTTACAGTATATACACGTGGTGAGCATATAGGGCTAGTGCAGTGGGTGCCCGTTGGATGGCCAGACAGAGACTATTGATGTTATCAGGTCCAAGGGAAGAGGCATAGTTCACTCCACAGGCTGGTTGAAGTGGCAAGGAATGGGTTCATATGGTAGTCCAAGGATGTTCCGGGGGACAGTGAAAGTGAGTGCAAGATGTTCATGGGTGGCACGATTCAGAGAAACTGGGGCTTTGGCACACAGGGATATTACCGCTTCCTCCGCAGCAGAATTTCGCTGTCATCCTCATCTCCATCATCATAGGTGTCATGTGCCTCACAGTTGTCAGTGGGTGTTATGGCAGCAGCCATGTGAGGCACTGACACACCTGGTGTTGGAGCTGAGGATGTGGAGGCTGCTGCAGCATCCATCTGCACCAAATCCTGTGGCAATAAGGAGGCAACAAGAAGGTGCAGGGCAATGTAAATCCCAGTAACCTGGCGCATGTGTTCAGCCCTGGCAGCCAGATGTTGGGCCTGCATCTGCTCCATGCTCTCCAGGATCTTCCTGATCTTGTCAAGATCCTTGCTGACATTGCTGGAACCACCCTGAGCAGACAAAGCATGTTGCCTCTGGATCATGACTCCAGCAATGTCAGCCATGGCCAGGCATTTCATTTAGTCCAACTGGTTGAATCCCCGACTCACATTGGCGGACACCTGTTGGATCCTTTTCTGACAAACATCTCCTCTAATATTGAAGTGCTCCAGCCCAAGCCTATGGCCTGGACTGATCACCATCTGATCGAAACGCATATTGCTATTGACATCCCTTTAGCCAATAACAACTTGCCTAAGACTCTTAAGCGTCCTTGGAGAAACCTGAACTTAGAGCAGTTTCACCATCTGTTGCTGCAGCACCATCCTCAACCTCCTGAGGAAGTTTCCCGGGGCTATGATGACTTTTGCAAGTGGCTAGAGCAATCTTTGGATACCCTCATACCAGCTAGGTGGAGTAAAGCTAAATCTGGCTCCCCCAGTCCCTGGTATGATGAATCTCTCAGGGCACTGAAAGCATCTTGTAAAAAAGCAGAACGCGCCTGGCGCAGAAACTATGATACTGATCTTAAAGCAACCTATAGATCTTGCATCAGGATGTATCATAAGGCCATATGTTCAGCCAGGGCTGCTTTTTACTCACAAGAAATAAAAAACAGCACGAACCCTACTAAAACCATTTTTAGGGTGTGTAAGGACCTCACCAACAAAAGAACTGCCTCCACGTTCACTACCTCTATGACGCATTGCGAAGATCTGGCCTCATTTTTCGTCGAAAAAGTGGAGGCCATATACAGGTCGTTTGCCACGCCTTTTGTCAGTGAAATTAATAGTGCCCCTCCGGTCTCTAAATCCCTATTAGCCATTCCAGGTCCCACCCAAGAGGAGTTCCTAAATCTGACGGTTAAAGTTAAATCAGGTTCTCCGGAGGACCCGATGAGACCCATGCAATTTCGTGATTTCGCAGATTGCTGTTATCCGGCGATGCAGAACTTAATAAATCTTTCCTTTAGAACTGGTAGTGTTCCCACTGCTTGGAAGCAGGCCACTATCATACCAATCCTAAAAAAAACGTCTCTTGACCCTTCCAAATCAGAGCATTACCGACCTATTTCCCTCCTTCCTTGGATGGCTAAAATAGCTGAAGCTCACGCCAATAGGATCTTATCCCTCCACCTGCAAGAAGCAAACATACTGGACAACTCCCAGAATGGGTTTCGAGCCGGTCATAGTACCGAGACTGCTCTTTTGGCAGTGGTGGAACACATTAGGAATATACTTGACCAAGGTCAGACGGCGGCACTGATCCTATTGGATCTAAGTGCCGCGTTTGACACGGTCTCCCACCACATCCTTTTACATCGCCTCGCGGAGGCAGGAGTTGGAGAACAGGCGCTTGAATGGTTTCGATCATTTCTTACGGGTCGAACCTTTAAAGTTTCTACTCCTCCCTACATTTCTGCCCCTCGCCCCATTCTGCAGGGAGTTCCTCAGGGCTCGGCCCTCAGCCCCACCCTTTTTAACTTGTATGTTGCACCGCTGGCGCAGGTAGCTGCCAGTTCTGGGCTTACAATAGTGTCATACGCCGATGACACACAACTGGCGGTGTCACTCAATGGCGATTCCAACATGAACGCCCCCACCTTTCAGGCAGCCCTCAAAGCTGTCGCCGGCTGGATGGCGAACAATCGCTTACAACTCAATGCCACCAAGACGGAGGTCATTCTCTTCGGTAGAGACAGCGAGCTCTGGGGAGACCAATGGTGGCCTTCTGAATTGGGTCCTGTTCCTACTCCTGTAACCGAAGTCAGAAATTTGGGCGTTTGGCTTGACAATCAATTGTCTTTTATTCCCCACATTAAACGTGTTGCAGGAACCTGCTTCAGCGCTCTACAAAGCCTACGGCCTATTTTTAAATTTTTTGGCGCGGACACCAGGCAGATCATAGTCCAAGCTCTGGTGTTGACCAGATTGGACTACGCCAGTTCCCTGTTTCTGGGTGCTAATCAAGCTGAGCTTGCCCGTCTTCAGCGGGTACAAAATTCGGCGGCTAGGATGCTGGTCGGCCTCCCTAAATTTGTTTCAGCTCGCAGCACTATCCGTGACCTTCACTGGCTCCCAGTAGGCCAAAGAATTAAGTTCAAGGCTTTGTGCCTCACTTTTAAAATCCTCAACTTGGCCTCCCCCCCCCATTCTCACCCAGACCATCCTCCACTATGTCCCCGCAAGAGCTCTTCGGTCTGCAGGGTCTAATCTGGCCATTGTTCCTCGTTTTAAAAAGGCCAGAATGGGTGGACGCTCTTTCTCGGTGATGGCGGCTACTCTATGGAACTCTTTGCCTGCTTCACTTCGTTCCATCCACGATTTGTTTCAGTTCAGGAAACAATTAAAAACCCATTTATTCTCCGCTGTATAGCTATGTGTTTAGGTCATCATTGTTGTGTTGTGTCTTCTATCTCCAAAAAGCGCCGGGACGCCTCTTGGCTGCGGCATCTGCGCGCTATACAAATTTCATAACATAACATAACATAACATGGACTAGTGGAGAGCAAGGAAGGGGCTGTGGGTGTCAGTAAAACACCCACGTAGGCCTGCTATTTCGGCTGCCATTAGCTGGAAGCCCAGCTCCACCCTATCCCCCAACCGTTCCTGGAGCTCTATGATCCGCTGTTGGAATGCACGTGTTGTTGGATCGGGCCCCAGGGAACTGGCTGGGGTGGTGGATGCCTGCTGATCGTTGGTGTGAGCAGGGTGTGGGCTCTGCCGAGGGCTAATGGGTTGCCATGCACCGGAATCTGGGGAGACAATGTCATTGAGCAGGAGTTGCAGTTCGTTGATGTCGATGGTAGCATAGACGTCCGTGTCATCAGTGGATGCCAGGCCAGGTTGCTCTTCAGGAGGTGCTGTCTCGCCCTCTGCAATGTGACATGGGAGATGAATTACATCACTGTTTGTCACAAACAATCATGCATTTGTTCATTACACCTTGATACAGCAGGACATTGTCTGATCATACTTGTTTAGAGGAAAGGCCTTGTGGTTGACAAATGGCGAATGATCTGAAGAGATTTTATATGAGAAGTAGTAGTGGTACATGGTGGTCTCACAGTGCCCTATTTTCAATGGGACATACCAAAATGGCTCTGCTTTAGCACTAGGAAATAGCCTAATGAGTGTGGAGTGTATGTTAACACAATGCTTGATTATTTGGACTGTGATGCATATTTACACAGGCTATCTGCCAGCCCTTGTGGGACTTCATCTCATATGCTCATCATTCCACACAATACTGTCACTGACCTCACCTCCCCCTTAGTGGGTGGCTCATCTTAGTTCTGCTATCGGTTCATGCTGTATGGCATTTGGATTAAAGATACCTATCTCGACGCACCAGCCACATCCTTGGTGTGAACTGAGTAATGGAAGGCTGATACATGTCCTGGTGTAATAATGACGTACTGCTAACCTACCACCCATTCTAAAATTAGTATTCCACTAGGGGAGTTGCTATGTGTCCTGCTAGCCACAATGACCATGGCATGGTTGCCTGCATTACGTTATGGGGTACTACATGTCTCCTATGGGCCACAGTGTCCGACAATTAGGTGCAGAATTCCAATACCTGTTGGCTCCCTGCATGTCTGCAGGGATGCCACAGTAATTGTGCAGAACGCAACAGGCAGCATGGATGTGATGCGTATAAAATGTTGTGCAACCTGGTCCTTGAAATAACATTATGTGTGAGCCATCTATGCCGTAAATGTGTGGCATTGCTGGAGTGTGTTTGCAAGTGCAAGTCAGCCAGGCGCAGGTGCAAGTGGGAGTACGTGCAGGGTGTTCACATATGCAGGTTGGGGAGTCGTATTGTCCGGCGACTCAATGCAAATCAACATCACTCGGAGTCATGGCCCTCCACGTACCAGTCCTTACAATTGTGCTGATAGCTAAACAATATTTGGATTCACACAGTAGCAAAACAGACTGAAGCAGCACAAGCAGCAAGTTACCCAAGCATTAAACAACACTGCGTACCCAAAGCCAGAAAACACTGTCCCACACATCACCCTATGTCCACATGACATAAGAATGTGCTGAGAACACCCAGCGGCATCCATGCACAACATGGCCAGGGAGTTCCACCACAAGCTAGCACAATGATCTGCCACACCCAACGCAAGAACCTCCAAACGACCCACGTGCCAACACACCACAAGGCCAAACACAGGCCCCCCACCCAACACAGCCACTGATGGTGAGTAGGACAGAAGACCACAGATAATGACCAGCCAGGCCAAAGGGAACCAAAAGGGATAACCACCCTACAACAAAGGCACAGCATGAAGGAGGCACACCTCCAGAGACTGCACAAACGCCAAATAGAGCACCTGCACATATACATCAGAAAGAGGTACACGACAGACCAATAGTAGAACCATATACTCTGTCAATGTGCAAAGGAAGAAAATACCTGCCCCAGGAGGATTTAACTCAAGGTCGATCTGGACAACAAGGGGCTCACATGCTCAACCCACAAACCGCCAAAGGGCCATCCGGCCTTACACAGAGCTTGCAGGGAGGACAGAGCCCGACCCTAGTTGAAGCCAAACACCACGTAATCCTAAACATACCCCGGATTCCAATGTGGACACACCCCGTGTAGGACAGCACTCCAGGTTAAATTACCACATGACTGGCATGTGACCTGAGAGGAAAAAGGCTACCGAACCCAGATCCAAACTCAACCACAGTAGGAGGACAGGCCAACGCAAGGAGGCCCAGACACACCACAGCCACCCCACAAGCAGAGCAGACACCCCGAGACAGATGTGAAACAACAAGTGACCTCCGGCAATCCGCAGCAAGCAGGGCCGGACTGGGAATCATAACCGGCCCCGGCAAAGTTCTCGGCCGGCCCCCCTGGGGAGGTTGGTGGTGCGACAGCGCTCTTTGCCGGGGCTGGTTTTCGGCCGAGTTTGTTACAGGGCCGAGTTTGCAGCTATGCTGCATAAACGGCCCTGTAGCAAAAACGGACCCCAGGGGCCCAAAACCGACCCCTACCCTTGCGGCGAACCAGGGGATTTCCCAGTGCCCGCAACAGTCAGTCCGGGCCTGGCAGCAAGGCCCCAATGCCAAACACAATGTAGGGAGCCAAACCCACCGCCTCCCCACAAAGGAGGCTCGAGCCAGTCCAACCTACAGCAGGATCCACAAATCCTGTGCAATTGGGGGGAAAGCACACAGATGGCATTACACACCACCATCACACAGTGTCACCGGAACATCAACATCCTCAGGAGGTACAAAGGCAGTAAGAGGCCAGACCAAACTAAGCAACCATGGGATATACACAAGGCATAGCCAGCAATCAAATACTAGACCAGTGCGAGCCTGCGCCACCAGAGGCACAAGATATGTACATTAGCACACGGGTATCAATGAAAGCACCACGTGACCCCACAACCGCCCTGCATGAAGCATCACGCATGCTGAAAGCAAGTGCAGGGATAGGACGCAGCATTGGTCCAAGAGTGAGTGCCTGGTATCAATCTAAATTAAATCAGCCAATGGAATGACGCGTAGCACCACTAGTACACTACCTCCTGTGCATTTGTGCCACCCCCGGTGGCAGCCCTTAGTGACGGTACATATCTTTATGAGGCAAGACCTTGAGGATATGCCACAGCATTGGGCATCCTTTGCACCACATCTGCTGCACATGGTTAGCGCCACAGCTGCCGCACAAAATGTAACCATGATGCAGACTTTCAGGGGTGCAAGGAACTTGTAAATCAGCACGATGATGTATGGTTTGTGGTGTTCTGATCTCCCCTATTGTGTGTTGCCTTTCAACGTCTGCATGCTGGTATTTCACTTATCACGCAATGCATGACATGAAGAGGCAAAACAAAGATATTGACCTGTTACGTCTATTTCAATGCATTTGGAAGTGATTAATTGAACGTCCTGGCATACTATTGAACAGAACCATGATGAAACAGCATTGTAGCATACATTTTTAATATTTGTCCCGTATGAAATCTGTGCATGATCACGTTCCCTGACCCCTATATCTTGTGTACCCTTTTGTTTTAGAATAATTATTATTGTTATTGTGGTTACACCTATTAATCAGATTATTGTTTTTGTTTTGTTTAGAATATAAATATTGTAATTATTTTTTACTATGTTTTCTGGTATTTATTTCATGTTTTATCAGGAAATCCATGATTTGATTCATTAAGTAATCCAAAATAAATATTTTGTCGCTTAGCGACATTTAGCGAGTATTTTTTCATCGCTAATCATAAAAACGGGCCGCATTTCGATCATATTTGTATATATCTACCATAGCGACGTGTTATGTCCCGATTTTCGTCGCTAACGCTAAAAAATGTGTTGCTAAGTCGGAATTTTTTGCAGCAAACACAGGAAGTGGTGTATTACTGCTTCCTGTCACATGGGTGTGGTTTTTACTTTCACTTTCTCTTTTCAGCACATTGCTGGTGCATGTGCTGAGAGGAGAAGGTGTATGGTGGTTGCTGTGTTGGAAGTTGGTTTGAAGAGTGGTGCTGCGTGCTGTGTCCTGTGTGAAGTGTCTGTTTGTAGTATTTGTTGTATTTTAGACAGTTTGTGTGTCTACTGTCCTTTGTTTTGTCTGAAGTGTATGTTAGTTGTATTTGTTTTATTTCAAACAGTTTTTGTGTCTAGTGTCCTCTGTTTTGTAGAGTTTATTTTCTGGTTAGTTAGTATTTTTATATAAATAGTAAGTTAAGTGGGTTATTATTTATTAGTTTTAAGGGGTTTAAGGGGGTCAGGGAGATGCCTGCTGTTGGGAGGTCGGGGAGGATGAGTGAGGAGGCATTGTTTTTTTTTTATGGCTGGTCAAATTTTATCTGCCAAATATGTTGGAGGCGGGGGGGCGGATCCTGCAGGGGTATACTGTGGGGGCACGGAATGTGCGCTGGGAGCGTGTGAGGCTCCAAATGGAGCACTACTTTAAGATTGCACGCTCCGTGCTCCAGTGGAACAAAAGGGGGTGGTGATGGACGGAGCATCTGAATCAATCAAACACTCACACCCAGTCAAAATATCTGGGCCAAAATTCTCACTAATGTTTTTAATTCAACTGTTACTGAGGGATTTCCAAAAACCTGGTCTACCTCCACCATAATCCCTATATTTAAGAAGGGCTCCAGATCTGATCCGGCCTGCTATAGGCTGATCTCGCTAATTGATTCTGCCGTAAAGATTCTTGGCAGAGTCATTTTACACAGACTAGGCGATATCATTAAGGAGAAGGGGGTGCTTTCTGACCTACAATATGGTTTCAGAGAGAAACGAGGTACAATAGAGCAGTGTTTGAACCTCCACATGCTGGTCAGTAAATACACTCTGGCAAAGGAGGGCCATCTATATCTGGCCTTTATGGACCTCTCCTCGGCCTTCGACCTGGTCAATAGGGCCAAGTTATGGGCCATATTGGCTGGCATTGGGATTGATCCCCCTCTGGTAGACTTCTTGGCCGCACTTCACGCAGACCTATCAGCCACCATCAGAACTAACTGCGAAGGCAGTACCACCAGACCTTTTAGTTCTAGAAGAGGTGTGAGGCAGGGCTTCATTTTAGCCCCACTCCTTTTCACCCTTTATATTAACTCCCTAGATAAAGCCCTGGAGGGGCCCACACCTGACATCCCCTATGTGGGGGGGTCCGCAGTACCCGTACTCCTCTACGCGGACGATGCGGTGCTTTTAGCACGTACAGGGGTGGGGCTACAGAGGCTTCTCGACGCATTTGGCCTATTTATGACTTTGTTAGACCTCCTAGTCAATAACAAAAAATCACATATTATGCTGGCAGGGAGGCGCCCTAGGCCAAAAATGCTGAAATCCTCTAGCTGCTGCGAAGAGAGGATCTCGAGGGTACAAGTGTTTACCTACTTGGGTGTGATATTTGAAGAGAAGGGCTCGTGGACACCACAGGTGGAAGCGAAATCTCTAGATGTCACTAGATCCACTTCCGCACTTTTGAGTTTCGCTAAACGCCTTGGGTCTCGACCGATGGAGGCATTATTGAAGGTCTACAAAACCAAATGCTTATCTATAGCCTCCTATGGAGCCCCACTGTGGGGTTACTCTCACTGTTGTAAATTACAGATAGTAGAAAATCACTTTCTCAGGTCTTTATTGGGAGTTCCACAATCTACACCAGTCCTATCAATACACACTGAGTTAGGGTTGGGATACATCACTGACTTGCTCCAATTAGCGCCCCTAATATGTTGGACCAAAACCTGGTTGAACAAGGACATCACACTAAACCATACCGTTCTTAGGGACTGTATGTCCTTGGATATTGCCTCAAAGATTCCGTGGCTGGAATACGTAAAGGGGGAGATTGGCAGACTAGGCAGGCCTGACCTTTTTAGTCACCCAAACACTATACTTAGGGAAGATCTGAAATGGATTAAAGAAAATGTTATGAGGAGGGCAACTCAAACACGGGAGGAGAAAGAACTAACTAAACCCAGAGCCAGGGCCAACTTCCTCCTTTTGACTACGCCCCAAATTGAACCTTACTTAAAAATTGTGAGCAGACCATTCCATCGTCACCTGCTCATTAGATTTAGGTTCAATATAATCCAATATTCCCTTGGTGATTTCCCTGTGTGGGGTGTTCCTGACGAGTCTACCCCATGTAGCTGTGATAATTTTTCTGAGCAGACCCTCATGCATTTTGTCATGTATTGTATTCACTACAAAGAGAGTAGAATGAGATTCTTGGCACCCATTTTAAGAGATGCAGGTTTTGTTCAGGTACGCCCTGCTCTACTTTATCTGCAGTTATTAGGTAGTACCAGGATAATCCTCGGGGTTGCTAGCTTCCTGGTCGCAGCCATGCGTACGAGGACCAGGATGCTATCCCCGAGGCAACTGGAAGGGTGACCTCACTTTTCTGTATTCGCTGCTATTGCTTTTTTAACTATATTTAACCATTATATACTGTGTATGAATTCTATAGGTGCAATTATTATTTTTTATATTTACGGACATTGGACGTTGTTACTGATTTTGATCCTTGAATGTCTTTTAATCTCTTGATCTTTGTACATAGTAATTAACTTTTAAATTTATGTTGTCTCGTTGCTTTTATGATTTTAAATGTAATCGAATAAAGCTTGTTTTGATTTGACTTGACTAGACTTGATCTGGGTTTAATCCAACACCGTTCTTTAGCCCACTCTGCCACCCCAGTTCAGACATGGCTATATGCAAATCAGTCTGACCCTGTGCCTCATGGGAACAGTCCAGCCCGAACTGCCAAGCCATGCCTTCCCTGGACCGGAAACAAGCTTTCGAGGACCGGTTTCTGGCATTCCAGCCGTCTTCAGCACGGCTTGATTGAATCCAGTGGCAAAGTGAGCAAGGGACTCACGTCTGAGCATACCCTGCCACACTTATGGTGGCCAAAAGCGGTACAAAAGGGGGTGGTGATGGACGGAGCATCTGAATCAATCAAACACTCACACCCAGTCAAAATATCTGGGTTTAATCCATCACCGTTCTTTAGCCCACTCTGCCACCACAGTTAAGACATGCCTATATGCAAATCAGTCTGACCCTGTGCCTAATGGGAACAGTCCAGCCCGAACTGCCAAGCCATGCCTTCCCTGGACCGGAAACAAGCTTCACCAGGGGAAGCACCGCTGGCAGGACATGACTGCGCGGGAGGCCGACCTCCTGGATTACACCGGTGTGATGACAGGCATACAGGGTGGTAAGTACAAAAGCCATTATTTCACTTAAATGTCCAAATGTAATGTAAGTGAGTTACGTGTGTGCCATGTGTGTATGACATCTACATGCTGACACGTTACTGTGATACTGTGACAAAATGTTGATGACAATGTTGATGACAATGTCATTTCCCTATGGCCCATATGTATCAAAGCAAAATGTGTTTGCAAACGCCGTAATTCGCAGATTTCCGGCGTTTCCTAACCCATTTTCGCAAAATGGTTTTTATGATAGATTTTTGGTGCAAAGTAAGGAATCGCTAAATTTCCCATTCCTTATTTTGCGATTGCATTTGAGGAATAGCTAAATTTGCGATTCCTTAAATGCAATGTATCAAGGCAAAAAACATTCCAAAATGCCATTAAGGAATCACAAATTACCACAAACTTCTAGTTGGTGGTAAGTAGTGGAATCTTTTAAATAAGCATTATTTTAAACATATAAAGGTGGCATGTGAGACTCATACATGCCCTTAGGGCATGTATGTGCACCATATGCGCATACATGTCATTTTCACGGGTGCAGCAGGGTGTTCTTGAGACACCCATGCACCCTTGAAAATATTCACAATTTGCGATTGCTAATCGCTAATTTCCCCTTAATTCCTATGGGCCTCCTGGCACATAGAAATGAATGGGAAGTTTGCGATTAGCAATATGCTAATCGCATTTTAGGAATGTTAATGAATCGCTGACAATAAGCAATTTCCTATTCTATTTCTAAATAGCGACTCCTTAAACAACGCTATTTAGGAATCGCTAAACGGAATGTTGATACATATGTCCCTATGTGATTTGCACATGATTCACGTCAGTTAAGATTAATTAGGACTCCCACTTCCAGGCACATTTTAGCAGATTTACAAGCCACTTGGGGTTCTTTAGCGGCACGGTTGCATTACTTATGTGACAAAGCGGCAGCGCGTAAGTAGCGCCATGGTGCAGGGTATGTACAATATCACACTTCTGGGAGATTCGTCACATTGTAAAGCTATGCACCTTTAGGGGGCGTTCTGGCACAGGGGAGGGCATTCATACACAGGAAAAGCTCTGTAAAGTGACAGAGTGAAATCTATCAAGTTTAAGTCATTCACTTTCATGGCAATGCTGCATCTTAACTCTGGGCCTGCTTGAAGCAGGCATGAGGATTGACGCAGCATTGACAAGATAGGGCCAACCAGAGCATTGCTGGAGCAGCGCCGCACATGCTTCACAACTCCTGCAATGCACTGCCTTTACAGCACAGATGCCTGATGCATCTGTGCCATTTAAGCAGCATGGTGCGCAGCATGGGAAATGCAGCTCACCATGTGAGTTGGGCCACGGTGCACATTTACTCTTGCCTCCATGCTGATTTGGGAGGCTGCACCATTACCTGTAATACTGTCCCTTGGTGTGCTACAGTAGAGTAGGTGTATGAGTAGTCAATGCTAATGTGCCTATTTGTATAGCTCCATGATTTGACAGTTGGAGTGAGTAGTCACGTTATCATTGAGGTGTGAACACATATTTGCAGTGTGAAGACCAGATGTGGGACTGAGGTTTTCTGTGTGTCACTTGCATTCACATTACTATGTGATGGTGAATGACCACATGCCAGTAAGGGTGGCAAGGCACAGAGGATGTTAGCATTTATGAGCCCATCACGGCTGTAGTCAGTCAAAGAGATGTGAGCAGCGACTGTGTGCAGGATGATGTGTGTGTGTCCAGTATGTGTAACTGTACATATCTGAGCAGTGCCAGTGTGTGTGTGACCTATGTGCAGGACAGTACACAGTGTGACAGATGCTCAAATCCATGAGCAGCAGGACTGTATCTACACGGCCCCTGTACATGGGTCATGTGTAGATATATCCTTGCCAGGTGATTATGCAATGCTTGAGTTTGACAGCTCCAGAGTGTTTTACATCCCAAAGGACTGTGTATCAGCCTCTTACTAAATGCATAGTTACCATCATACACAGTACAACTTACACATGATGCCTGTGTGGACATGGTGCTTAGAAATGGCATTACCCAACTGTTATGTGCATGTATGACTGCGGTGATGTTAGGTTTGTCCGCCACTGAATTAGCAAGCCCATGTGTGCATGCCAATCAAAGTGCACAGAGTCATTAGTACAATGTGTGATTCCCCTACAAAGTGATGTTGTATTTCCTGTGACTGAAAAGTTGTTCCTCATGTTTATGTAACGTTTCTGGATGCCATGCAATGACACATATTTTATTTGGTTCACTCACAGATGGTCGGCGACCCATCACGCAGGTTGACATGGATCGTTTCAGGGACCCAAAAGCCACTGGTGAGTAATTGTAATGTAAATTGCCATGTGTGATGTAATGGATGTCATTAACTAATGCAACACACTGTGGTTTTGCAATGCTGCTGTGTTCCGCATGTCACTCGCCCACAAGGTGCAGAGTATATTTATGTTATTATTCAGACATTATGTATAAGAGTGTGGTTAGACGCATATCTATCTAAGTTGTGACTTTGTCCATGAAGGGACAATGCAACAGCTCTGATTTCCTGTGCATGACATCCAGCACAGATTATAGCTAAATAGTCAATGATCCAGGGATCATGCAGGCATTACACTACTGGATTTTCACACATGGCTACATATTATCAAGACCAGCCAGAAGATGTATCCACGCTTCATCTGCAGTACACTGCCACTGAAGCGGACATTCAGGTTTAGCTAATATGCCCTAAGACACTCCCATATCAGGCCAGGTTAAGGTCATGTCATGTCTAAGGTATAAATAGATCACATATCATCCACTAAGGTGTCAAGGTCATTTTACAGAGTAAATAAGATGAAACTGTGCCATAGAGGTTCCAGGCAATGTTGCACATCATATGGAGAACAGGCAAGTTTACCAACTTTCACAGAAGAGTTTGTGTTGATAGATGGATAATGGGTGAGGGGGCAGTTCATTACACCGCCAAGGGGCAAGAGAAGTTACCTAGCGTAGCCATGTTGAGAGGGACTAACACAAGACTGCGTCATGAATGTTTAATACCAGGATCTAAGTGGTCTATTTTGCCCATCCCAGTTCTTCTCCTTTATGAGGTATTTAGGTCCAGGGTTAGACAGGATGTCATGCATGCAACTCTGATTGTTAAACTGCCTTTTCTGTCGCATGATGAGTCAGTGGTGTATTTTCTATGTAGGTGTGGAAGGGGTTATAGGCGACAGGTCGGGAGTCAGTGTGGTTGCCAGAATCTGCAGGGTCTGCTGTTTTACAAACATTTTTCAATGTAGTATTTAAATCTGAGGATTGCTGTAATCGGCCTGGCTGATGGGCAGGCCCTGCAGCAAAGGGTTCCTTGCTTCAATAGGATGGCATTTGAATTTATTCCATAATTTACACATGAACCCGTAGCAGGTGACAATTACCTGGCTGACGAGCTTTGTCCAAGACAGGGCATGTTGTTTTGTTAGTCGTAGGTCTAAGATCACATGTTTGCAACTGGGACAGGAGCACAGTTCCAGCTGCCACCTTTCATGTGACCAAGATACCTCAGGGCTGCCAAACTGAATGATGTCTGTTTTACTGCTGTTTAGTTAGAGTTTGTTGCTGCTCTTCTTGTTGCTCATGTAAAACATGCTGTTTGTAGAACAGAGACGTGTGTCAGAGTAGTCTGTCCCACACGTACTCATTTACTGGGTATTGTCAGCATACAATACGCTTTGAGGAGCCGTACAAATTTCCGACGTTGCCCAGCAGGCTCAAGTATAGATTGAACAGCATAGGACTTTGGATAGATCCTTAACCCCATGACCAGGACAGCTATGTGATTTCTCAGGTGCATATTGTCAAGGCCTTTATAGCGGGTTTTGCAGCTGTTTCCTGCCGATGTACGCAGCAATTTTGTGGAGAACTTTCTTGATATTATTGACACCTGTTGTTGGTAGGGGTGTCCCGGTCTTCTTCCCATGCATGTAGGCTGAGCTTACATTCGGTTTCCATTGACATATACATACAGCCACACTGGCAACCATGTAAAAGAGTGCCAGTCTTGTCAGTGACTAAATGAACTGTACACATTTTCAGATAGACACACATGTCTGCACATGTGCATCGTACAGCAGTAGCAGCAGTGTGTCACAGGGTCAGATGAGGGTGTTGCTGCCCATGGTGGGGTAGTGCCACACTACTAATGTTAATTGGACTACTTGCACACACTCAGGATGCACAATGGTGACATGTTATCACTGTCTCATTTAGCGTCTAATTTGTCAGTACATCACACCTCCCATGTACTGTCATGTCACGTTCCATGGCCTGAATTGTGGAAAGAAGGGCTTGTCAATTATGTGGTCAGGTCACTTTGAGATGTTACAGGATGTCACATGTGTGTTGCCTCCCATGTGGTATGTGATTTGTGCCAAATAATATTATGATAGGCAAATGACCCAGTGTCCTTGTTTTGGAATTGACATTTCCATTTTTTTTCAGACAACATGAATGCAGAGGAGACCCATGCATTCAATGTGGCTAAGGAACGGTGGCTTCACATCCGCCGGGTTAAAAAGGGGTACAGGAACATGGCAAAGAAAAACGCGGCTGCTAGGAAGGCTGGGACCTGGCACTCTATGCCAGAGGCTGTTGGACACACGGACAAAGATAACAGCTCCAGGGCTGCTGGCAAGGCTGGCCGGGTGAAGAAATCCAAGACACAGGTCTCACAGGTCTCACCTGTTGTTCCCATTCCCATCCCAACCAATGCAGCCATTCCAAGTACCAGCAGCCAGGGGCCGGCTCAAGCTGCACCCAGCCAGGGACCAGCCCAGACCACAAAACCCCAGGATCTGGGGGCACCCACCACAACGCCACCAATAGCTGAGACCCTACAGAAGATACTAATTGAGCAGGCCAGGAACAATAATTTGCTCCTCGATGTAAAAAATGAATTGCTTACCCTGAACCGGCGGGTGAATGACATTGCAGTGAAACTGGGTATTCCCTAAACCTGGACTTATTCTGCCCCACACCCCTCTTCTGCCTTCCCTCCTTGTTATTTGTTATTTGTTTATACATAGTTGTATAATAGTATTTAGATGTAGATTAGTTTTAGATTAGGTATAGTTAGTTTAGTGTAGTGAGATATTGAGAGTTAAGATAGTGTTGGGGCTAAGTTTCTTTTCTCTTTGGGTGGGGGGTTGATGTCCTTTTTTAGTTTGTGCAGTAGTGTATAGTTAGTATTACATGTGTAGTTTAGTTTAATATGTGTGTAGGGATTTTAGATATAGTGTTAGTTTTAGTGTTTAGTGTAGTACTTTTGAATGTATTACTACTTGCAATGGTGTCAGGTAGGTTGCAGAGTGTGGGTCTTGACACATTGTATGCTTCTCAGGTCATCAGTGGAGTGATCCCTGTATGTGTGACTTTGGATGCAACCTGTTACTGGGATGCATGTATAGTGTTAAGTAAACCTTAGCTGTGGTATCTGTTGACTTGCATGGTTGACATGTTACATTGGATTTATTGTGTATGGGCAAAATCTGCTACTTAGCGTTCAGCTATTTTGCACTAAATGGCAAGACAGTCCACAAGTTAGCAAATTTGCAGGCGTACTTGTGGATTTTGTAGCCATTTGCACAAATGTGTGCCCACATGTGCTTGTTACTTTGCCAGCACACCATAATGCAACGAGGTCCCTTGAGTGAACTGGCCATTTTAGTGGGGACGGCCGAGAAGATGTTTCATACTGCTAGTGTGTGGTGGAGCTTCTATGGGAGTTCACTTGCATCTTGTTGAGAAAGGGTCAGAGACCAAGCAGAGCAGCAGGTGAGGAGAATGCAGGCACCTTGTCACAGGAGCTTCACAGGGATGGCGCTTGGGAAAGTAATGGATGCTAATATACGTTTGGCTCTGGACCCCAGAATCCTTCAGATGTCCAAGATTGCGCTGCTGCGCGTGTTGGTTCATACCCATTCAGATCCTGCTCAGTGTGTTCATGCGCATGCAGGTGCTGCTGCTGGACAATGTCCCATCTCATACTTAAATGCCCCATACAGGACTATGATTGCGCTGGGCAGTAGGGTGCAGTGGCATCCAGGTGCTGCACTCATGGTACATGCACATACCTGTGCCAAGGGGGACACGTGTTTATTGGGGCTGTGTAGGTAGTAATGACTTTACATTTTGACTGCACTGACGGTGGTACCACCTACACAGATATGGAGCATCCAGGCACAAGACTTCATGGTGCAAGAGCATGATGGTGCTGTGCGTTATGGGTATATATGTACTGGAGGCAGGGGGTCACTTGGCACAATGTGTGCTCACACTCTGAGGGCTCACAGGCAATTGTGGAAAATAATATATTCACACTGGGAGGGCTCAGGGGCAGTTCTGTAGCACGGGGCTCAGACACACAGGTCTCCCAGGCAGTTTAGCTGCGCCACCCGCTGGTTCCTCACAACACCCTCTGGTTCACACCTGCCACCATTTTGTTCTTCACACCACCCTCTGGTTCACCAGTGCCACCCTCTGGTTCACCACTGCCACCCTCTGGTTCACCACTGCCACCATTTTGTTCTTCACACCACCCTCTGGTTCACCAGTGCCACACTCTGATTCACCACTGCCACCCTCTGTTTCACCACAGCCACCCTCAAGCTCACCACCCACGCAGATTAATTCCTCAACACTGCCAGACACCTCCACTTCCAGATCCACATCGACCCCAACACCACCCTCAGAGGTACACTCATCTCCAGCCCCCCCCGGACCACATTGTCAATTCAGCAAATCCCTCGCCTACCTTGCCTGCAACCATGCACTCACCTCCACAGACTACATCCTCCTCGTGGAGCTGACATTCCAGCTCAGGAACAAGAACAACACCAACTCCAGAACCCTGTCGGCCACACTAGCCAACCTCAGCCTCAGCCAACTCGTCACCCCGCCCACCCACCCACCCATCCACCCACGCCGCTGGTCACACGTTGGACACCACCTTCTACACAGGCACCCACGTTACTTTAGTACACACCACCTGTTTCCACAGGACTGTACCTTGCTGCATCCATTTCCCCTTCAATGTACAGTCCACAGACCACCGCACAGAATGGGTAACTCACCACTGCTGGAGGAGAGTGACTGTAGACCAGCTAATCACCACCCTTACCCACAGGCCACACAACAACTCCACCAACTCCAACGCTGCAAGACGCCACCTTAGGCAGTGTATGTACAACTGTGACAACACACTTGTGCAACTCAAGGAACCCTGTAAAACCCACACCAGGAGGCCAGCCGCCACGTTCACCAATGTGCTGGTGTGCATCCAGAGTTGGATACCGGAAACTGGAGTGGATATTGCTCACCATATGCACTCCAGACAACCACGCAGACCACAAGGATGCCATACACATACATCACAACCTCTTGTGATTGGCCAAGGGTTGCTCCTTCAAAGCCCAACTGGATGACAACGCACACGGGAGCAAGGGGCTCTTCTGCATCGTAAGGGAACTCTTGAACTCCAGAGCCAACACCAACAACATAACTCCCTCAGTAGAACTGTGCAATTCACTAGCCATCTTCTTCCACTGCTAGCTCACTGATATCCATGACAGCTTCAACACGACACCCACCCAAACTATGCCAGGGCCCACCTCCCCTGTGTACACCAGCAGCGCATGCCACCTGACCTCCTGGTCCAATGTAAACCGCAACGAGATACACAAGGTTATGTACTCCATCCACTCACGCTCCCCGTCACACCTATTCCCACACCACGTATATAACATGGCAGATGCTGCTATCTGAGCCGACTACAGAACAGCAACATTTCCATGGAGCTTGGAACACAACAAAATCTACACCCTCCTCAAGTAGCCGAAGCCAGGTCACAAGGACCTCAAGTGCTTCCAGCATATCTCCCTGCTCCTGTTTCCAGGGCGTATCACTGGGAATTGCTCAACATGCAACTGGCCCACCACCTGGTAGACAACAACATCCTGTACCCATCCCAGGTTTGAATCATACAAGTCCACAGCACCCTGCCAGAACTCATGTCCGCCACTGACGACATCATGAGCCAACTGTGCAACAGCAAAACTTCTGCCCTCAACCTCCTGGTGATGTGTCCCTATGCCAGCATGCCCAGGGCTCTCCAGGACTTGTTGTACAGTACATGAGGGTATGCAATATAATGACTTGCATGGTACATGAGTGCCACTGTGCCCATCCACCCACTTCCACCCGTCCCTGTTTGACACTCACCCTGGTTTTGTTGTGTGACTTCCAGTGCAGCAGAATCCTGGCCTGCGACTCCTACAACAGTCTCCTCACTGATAACGTTAGCCACCTGCTACTCCAGCTCATCCAGCTCCTCCTGTGGAGCTGGTCCACTGCCTCCCGTCGCACTTGCTGCCCTTAGGTTCGCTCCCAGTTTCTTTTTAGTTTTGCTCTTAGGATCGTGCCACCGCTTCTTGCACTCGTCCACTGTCCTCTTTCGCTCCCCCACGGCATTGACCTTAGTCATGATGTCCTGCCATATATCCCTTTTCCTCGCCATGGTGACGGTGGAACTCACAAAGAGTTCCTGCTGGTGTCGCGTCACCTCTTCAACCAGTACCTGGTTCTCCTCTGGAGTGAACTTTGGGTTCCTCTTCCTCTTGGCCTTTCCCTGGGTCTCAGCCTGGCCTTCCTGGGTGTTGCTTCTGCCCTCTGCACTGGTCCCTGGCTGCTCACCATCATTTTCAGTATTTTCCATTGTTAGCAATGATTTTCGGTTTAGCGGGCATTTTTTCGTCCCGCTAATGCATTATATGGTAGCCTTGGGCCTATTGGTTTAGCGATAATCATCTCTGAAAGGCCCAACGTGCTTTTTTTCAAGTTAGCGTGCGGCGGGTTAGCGTCGTCACGCTACTTCTATCGCATGCTTTTATCGCATTTCTCGAGAATTATCGCTGCCTACCGGAGTATAGCTAATACCTCGCTACGGTGGCGATATTTCCAGGCGATAAAATTTTTCCCGCAAAATATCGATAGCGATATTTTTCGCATGTTATTGGTAATATGCCCCTCAATTCTATCCCCCATTGTTGGAACGTTGCTTCTTCTTCCATGATTTTGTTGGCTATTTCAAAGGAGTTCCAGGTTGCTTTTGTTGTGTCTGGGCGTTGCGAATCGTTGTTTGGCTGAAACTCTATTTGCATGAGGTCAGTGGAGCTGATGTTTACTAGGCTTGTAACCGAGTGCAAAAGTCTTAATATGTTTCCCCTTTTTAGTATGTCGTCCCTACCTCGGGACGTGTATTCAGAAGTGAAGAGGATAGTTGTCGAACTGTTCTGATATTGGGTTATTGTTGGATTAGTTGATAATCCCTCCTGGCAATGTAAGTGCGGTAAACTAGCTTCAAGTTCATAGATTTGTATAGCGCACTACTCACCCAGAGGGTCTCAAGGCGCTTGGGTGAGGAGGGGGGGTACTTTCCTTATCGAATATCCAAGTTTTAAGTTGCTTTCTGAAGGAGAGGTGGCTCTGTGTAAGGCGGAGTTGGGTGGGGAGAGAATTCCAGGTTTTGGCCGCTAGGTAGGAAAAGGATCTTCCCCCCATGGTGGATCTGTTGATGCGTGGAATAGCAGCCAGGGCCTGATTGGTCGAACGAAGTTGGCGGGTGGGGGTGTAAAAGGACAGGCGCGTGTTGAGGCATTCGGGTCCTAGGTCGTAGAGGGCTTTGTGTGCGCGGGTGAGGAGTCGGAATGTTATCCTCTTGTTGACGGGGAGCCAGTGGAGGTTTTTCAGGTGACCGGAGATGTGAGCTTGGTGGGGGATGTCTAGTATAAGTCTGGCCGAGGCGTTTTGGATGCTTTGGAGTTTTTTCTGTAGTTTAGCTGTGGTTCCGGCGTAAAGGGTGTTTCCGTAATCCAGCCGGCTAGTGACCAGTGCGTGGGTGACCGTTTTTCTTGTTTCGGTGGGGATCCAACGGAATATTTATCTTTCTCGAGGGTACGACAGAGCTTCTTGGATGTCTTAAGGTCATCGTTAAACCAGGGGGCTTTTTTGCTCCTTTGATTGATTTGATGTTTTTTCAACGGTGCTAGTTCGTCTGCGCTGTGGGTGATTTATTGTGTGAGGTTGGTGGCAGCTTGGTTTGGGTCCGATGTTTTGGCAGGGGGATTTTGTGAAGCGAAGTAAATAGCTGGTCGGTGGTAATTCTGTTCCAGTTTCTTCGGGGGATTGGTTGAGGGAGGTTGTGGGTCGTGTTTTTTTTGTAGTTGAAGTGAACGCAGCTGTGGTCCGTCCAGTGGAGGGCTGTTGTGTGGATGAAGGAGATGTGCTTGCTGGAGGTGAAGATTGGGTCGAGCGTGTGATCGGCATAGTGGGTGGGGGTATCAACAAGTTGATTTAGTCCGAGATTGGATAAGTTGTCCAGGAGGGTGGTGGTGTTACTGTCGTTTTTCTTTTCCAGGTGGAAGTTGAGGTCTCCCAGTAGTATGTAGTCCTTGGAGGGGAGGGCGTGTGGGCTGATGAAGTCAGTGATGTCTTCGCAGAATCGATTTTGGGGTCCTGGTGGTCTGTAGATGAGGGTGCCTCTGAGTGTGGTTTTGGGGTCGTTGTGGATTTGGAAGTGAAGGTGTTCGGCGGCGGCGAGATTATCGTCTGAGCTGGTCGTGATGCGGATGGAGTTCTTATGTACGATGGCGATACCTCCTCCTGTTTGGATGGTGCGGTCTTTTCGTATGATTTTGTAGCCGTCTGGGATAACTATTGCGATGTCGGGGGCTGATGAGGCATTCATCCAGGTTTCCGTAAGGAAGGCGACGTCCGGTGAAGTGGTGTCGAGTAGGTTCCAAAGTTCGATGGCGTGTTTGTGGACCGAGCGGGTGTTGAGCAGGATGCACTTCAGGTGGTTTGTGTTAGATCTCTGTTTGGAGTCTGTGGAGTTGATGAGGGTCTTGGTGCTGTCGAGTTTGCAGGAGTGGCAGGAGAAGGGTCCGTGGGTGTGTCCAGGGGCGGCCTGGTAGCAGTCTTGGAGTCGGCCGGGGTTGAGTGCTAAGAGGGAAGCGGCATCGTACGTAATGCGGGTGGAGTGGGATTTGCGGGGGCCAGGGGGTCTGGCTCTGGGCGCGGTCCAGGCGCGGACGGGTGTAGACGGGCTTACCTTTGGCGCACCTTCGGCGTGCATGGGTCGCGTCCGCTGCGCGTGAACGCTGCGCGCAAAAGCATCTGTCATATGAGGGTAGTGGAGGGGGCAGGGGCGAGGGAGGAGCAGCTGGGAGGCGGTAGCGGGGTGTAGAGCCGGGCAGGGAGGCACGACAACAACAACAAAAACAAAATAGCAGCAAGCCAAAAGCGAAGCAGGATTGGGGCACAAAGTCAATTAATGCGAATAAAGTGGCAGAGGCACCGGCACAATCAGGCGTAAATGAGTCACACATGCAGCACAGCACACTGAGACGATCGCAAACACGCACCTAGTCAATACAGCGCTACGATAAACATAGCGTGGGCAAGCAGGTATATAATTCTACGATATAAATCTACAGAGCAATCAGGCAATAGCGCTACGATATGACTCTACAGAGCAATCAGGCAATACAGGTACAGATAGCACACTTGCGGTATAGCGCTACGATATCCAGCGGTATGCAGATCAGGGAGCAGCGTGGGGAGCGTGGGGAGCGACCGCTTCTGATGAGGTCAGGACGGTCACCTGAATGAATCTCTTCCTGACTGGCTGAATGTATGTGGGTCACTGTCTCTACAAGCTCAACTATCTTTGGTGGGCTCCAGTCTTTGGTGGTCTTTTTTCTGGAGCATACCGTTTCCAGATTATCATTTCTTTGGCTATTGTGGTTGTTGTGGTTAATAGCTCCATGGCCTGCTAAGTGGGTGGATACTGCCTCTCTTCTTGTTTCAGGAGATGTTAGTGCTGCAGGTGCTGTCTCAGTGATGGAAAAGTTGAGGGCCCCAGCTAACCGGGGTGGATCTGCTAGGTTGCTATGAGTATGACTGCAATCAGGTTTGCTTGATAGGAGCGGTGTGTGGAGACCTTGTATGTTCCCTATCTTAGAATAAATAGCTGTCCCAGGGTCTTTTAAAAAGGAAAACTTCGTATATATCTTTGGTTGATGGGAACGTATCTTTTTCCTCGCTGGCGTTCCTTCGATGGTTATGAGGTTGTTTAAATCCGTTGATGATGACTTTAATACTGGGGGTGATAAGGTTTGTGTGGATAACTGTAGTGACTTTGGCAGAGTTGGCGATCTCAATGGTTGCTGAAGAGCCATGATTGGACAAATGGTTGAGACGTCAGCCGATGATGATGCTGCAGAGTCTTTGGTATGACCGTTTTTATTTAGGGTTTGAGTCGAAATTAGGTTTTGAGTTTTAGCTGACATCGAAGTTTCCATAGTCGGGCCTTCTTTGTCTGTATTATGAACAATAGGATTTGTTTCCTGGGAGTTAATTAGATGTGGTGACGATGTTGGTTCAAGTTTCCTTTTCCGAGACTTGGGCTTTGAGTTAGGTTTTGATTTGAGTAGTGGTTGCTTAACTCTGCCGAATCTCATTGCCTATATGTTGTTTAACTTGTTGTGTCAAATTGTTGGTTGAGGTTGAGGCACGTAGTGCTTTCCCTTTGGTGGTACCCCTCCTGCTGCAGGGGCTCTTGCTTAAGTCGGTCCTAGATCTTTTAATGTTGGCTATGTACAAAATGTAATGATTTAAAAAAAAAAAAAATTATGAATTGTGACTTGTTGACCTGTTGGGCCTTGTGGTAACCCCCCCTTGGGTCCTAGCTCCTGAATCCTGTGTCCTGGGTCATGGAGTGACAAGGATAATCAGTTTTATCCAGTTTTCCCAGAAACTGTAATTTTCTGTCGTTTTCCGTGACTTTCTATGGCTACTACAGACCACTGGAGTGGTTGAACAAGATGGGATGAGTTTGATAAACTAACAAGTTTATAGACCTCAGGGGGTGAGCCTCTGAGGCAGGATGATTTTCAAATCAGACAATGGTGGTGGGGGCAACTTTGATCCCAGTGGCTACTGTCTTCTGGCAAAGTAACAGCAGGAGGCTCACATGGGGACTGGCGGCGAGCGGTGCTCACGGGGGGACCATGGGCAAGTCGGACCTAGTTCGACTGCTTTCCGGTCAGCTCCCCGGGCTCTTACACATCTTTGCCCCTCCCCGCGCCTCGTGCACAACCTCACCTTGGCAAACGAATGGACGGAGGTGCGGTGGGGATGCGGCCCAGCTGGGAATCGCAGAATTGCAGAATCGTGGGGGAAAAATCAGACGTCCTCCAGTAAATCAGCAAATTCCGCTGCCTTCAGCTTCACGCTTCACACTTAGTTTCGCAGCTGCTGCAGCCTTCGCTCTTGCCCCTCCCCTGACACCTAAGAGCCTACCTCTCGAACAGCATGGGAAAACTCTGGAGGGGGCTAATGGGGATCCAGCGTGGCGGGGGGGTGCCGCCATTTGTTGGGGATCCATAGTGAGCAATCTAGAAGCAGGTAGAGGCAGCACAGCGGAGAAAGATCAGCGGCAAGTCTTTCTGTGCTACGTCCTTACACCTCTCGAGGTGTAAACCACGCACAGCTCATTCCCTCCAGCTCAAATGACCAGTGTTGAGCAATGTATGCTTTATATTAAATCAAGACTATCTGTGCTTGAAAATTCTATAATGTTATTTGTATCTGCACTCAATCCTCAATTGCTCAAAAAAGTGAACAGTTATGTCCAAACTCCTTCCAACCTGAATCTTGGTCAATGTCTATCATCCTGTCAATTTTAAAAATGGGAGACAGCGCCCAATCTAGTTGATATAGAACAATCTACCTTATCAACACCACAGCTAAGATTCTAGTGAAATTCTTATACAACCATATTAAGGACTAGGTAGATGCAACGTCAGTTTTATATCCCTGTCAATATGTGTTTAGGAGTAATGTTGGCATGGTTGAACAATGCTCAAACTTGATTCTGATACTAGGAAAATATACAATTGCACGTAAATCCCTAGTGTATTTACAGTTCATGGAACTATCCCAAGATTTGGACACATTTTTTGGTGCAGGGACTAGATGAGGCGCTAGTTCACTTTCTCACATATCTGCACACAAATATGAAGGCCAAGGTGTCAGTCACCACAGAGGGTGAGGTTTCATCTCCAATAAATATTGCGAGGATTGAGACAAGGTTGCATACTGGCATGACTTTTATTCATATTATATATTAATAACCTTCACCTGTTTTTAATGAACATTACAACAGATGTTCCTCTAATCAATGGCTCCCCTTTACCTAAACTTTTATATGCAGATGATGGGGTATTAGTTGTGGGCAAGCTGAACGCTCTACGACACCTAGTACAGGGCTTTGTTGATTTTATTGGCACCTTAGATTTACAAACACATTTTAAAAAATCCTTTATTATGGCCACTGGCCCAAAGAATCATTACTTATACTCTATTTCCGCAGGCAATAAACACAAGGAATTACAAGTTAGTACTTTTTCCGATTTGGGTATATCATTTGCAATCACAAGCTTATGGGGCCAACAGGTTGTGCAAAGCAGGCACAAACAAACAAAATCAATTTGCACACTATTTTGTTTTACCATAACTGAAGGGTGGGGGTGTGCTCCCCCCTTTATTGCAAATATGTAAAACAAAATATTTGCCTGCAGCCAAGTAGGGAGCTGCCAACTAGAGATTTCAGAAATGGAACCCAATTCAATTGGAAGAGAACAGATCATGTAGAAAGGCCCTTAAGGCTCCTATTTCACATTCTACTTACATTTGCCATAGAGAAATAGATGCCCCATACATTGAGGATTACATCAAGTCCTGAATGGCATTATTGTGGCTTGCCATCTGGAAAAATTAAACACCTTGTTTAACCAGGGACATCATTAACGATTGCCAGTTGTGAGAATGGGATTTAAATTCCATGGGAAGCTAGTGTAAGATCCATATTCTGCTCTGTCAATCTTGATCGGATGTTTGATTATTTACTTAACAACTTAAATATTAATAAAAAACAGTTATGACAGTCACTGTACCATGAGGCAAATTCCAATAGACTGTGTAAGAAAGCTGTGAAGGAGAGCGTGTCAAATTATATATTACTCGCACCCTCAGGTAGCATGTCAATGTACTTAACTAGAGTGAGACCGCAGTGGGAACGACACCTTCTATTTCAGCATAGTGATGTTACAGCAAAATAACACCCCACTTCTGTGCAATGTTGCATTTTGCCATGGCCCACCACAATGAGGCCCATGTCTGCTCGATCTGCGTGACGTCATTGACATTCCACACGAGGCATAGTTGGGGGAAGGCCTTCAAAGTCATGTTGCATGCCCTCTCCCTCTGCTTTGTGACCCTATGCCAGTATTGCCCCACTATTGGACATTCACGCAGGATAAGAAAGAAAGTCCCATCTGATTACAATTAACGATACAGAGGGAATCCGGCCTTCTGCCCAACTTAAACAGAAGCATTGAATCAAAGTACACACAATGGAGATTGTTCAATTAGACTATGCACAGTCTTATTGGGATAGCAACTTCTCTAGAAGAAGCCAGTACATCACGCCAGTCCATATCTTTAATGCTCCCCAGGTCCGATTCCCACCTATGCCGTAGGTGTAGCATAGGATCAAGTCGGTTTATTAGCAGTTTTTCATAGGTAAAGAAGATAGCCTTTTCGGGCATAGGGTCTAGTATCAATCTATCCTCTAGTGGAGATAATTCAGGCAGAAGAAGCTTATTGGGCATGGCAGCCATGACCACAGGGCTGATCTGAAGATAACTGAAGGCCTCGGTGGGCGCTAATTGATACTTGGTTTGCAGGTCAGCAAATGTGGCCAGTCTCCCCTTCACCCACACATCCCCAACCATTGAGATGCATATCATATCCCACCTGTCAAATCTTGGACATTTACTAAGCTGACCCAACATTTCCGGTTCCCAGAGTGGTGTAGCTTTTGTAAGTCAGTTGTGCCAACCCCATTTCTTATTGATACCATGCCAGGCCTCCACCATACGCCCGGTGGGCCCTATGAGAAGAAGCTTACGCGGTTTGTGTGCAGTGCTCTATTGTACTCACCCTGTCCCAATAACCTGCGGTCTGTGCGAAAAATTGGGTCATCGTGCTTCCCATGAACCCACTTATTAACCGCAACCAGCTGAGAGGCCTGGTAATAAAGCTGCATATCAGGCAAGGAACTGCCTCCGTCATACCACCCTATTGTAAGTTTGTTCATAGCTATATTTGGCACCCGCCCCTCCCACAGCAGTCCTCGCACCATGCTGTCAATACTATTAAAGTATGCATCGGAGATCTGCGGTGTAATCACCATACATCAGTCAGGATGCTGCATGCTTGATAGCTTTCTCCTTACTGCTGCAACAGCAGTCTGATGGTCATCATCATAATCACGCCCATAATCTAAGGGTCTGATGGATTAAGTGCAATCGAATTAGTAACATTTAGACAACTAAAGGCAAAATTACTAGTTTAGTGGTGCAGCATCTGGTCTGCCCCATCAAAACGTTTGTGATTGTCATTCCCATGGTGGTTGCTTTAAAAGCAGGTACAGCAATGGGAACATCCAAAACAGTTTCTGCTCAGCTTGGACTGAAAATGCCATCCTGAGCAAGAACCTGTGTGCATGCATGCACACAGGGGGCCACCTGTTGTGCCCCCCTATGTGCATCCACTGTCCTGCAGGCAGCAGTGTTTCCTCTTTGCCAGGGTTCACATGGAATAAGAATCTCCATTTAGACCCTGGTAGAGATGAAACTTGTGATATGCTTTGTGGGACTGAGACAGTCCCGCCAAGCTTACTGCGGCCTCCTGACCGCTGTAACACTGCGAGGGAATGGTGGTTCCCTGGCAGTTGCAGCAGGTCCATGGTGGTCCAATTGTCTGACTCATAGTCGGGCAGACAGGAGACCACCATCATTCTGCCCCCCAAGTTTGTCTTTTCCACAGAAAGAGAAACTTAAAATCAGGCCCTTAGAGTTGTAGTCCTCTGCAAAGTGTAGTATCGCTGATAAATACATATATAACATATAACCATCAAAACATAATGAATAGCTCATATTTTAAACGTAACATAATCATACATTAGCATTGCATTTAAAAAAGTTATACAAGTTACACAACACCATATTGAAAACCTCATCTAAACAAACAAAAAATGTTTAAACAACACTATACCCAACTTTTAAACAAGCTGTTGTAAAGAGGAGACTGACGGCAGAGTAGTAGATTAAGTATTTTTTTAAACTGAAAGGCTCACGGGGTTACACGGGAGCAGGGGTCAGGTTAGGGACAAGATAAGGAAAAGCCGGGACACCGGGGTGTCGTCACATAAATACCTAACAAGCATTCCAAAATGGAATGTGTGACGTAGCATAACAACCATAGAGAAAGTGCGGCGACATTAACATACGGTCGCCGATATGGACCAAAATGAACAAATCACAACACAAGCATACTAAATTCCCCCTACACTAGAAATTGTTATAAAATTATTAAAGTGGGACTTACCTGTTCCGATGAATAGCAGCACCTTACCACAACTTGCCACCTGTGAGCTTGGCCAGAAATAATACCAATAGATTAGAAAAATAGAGGCTAGCGGTGAGAAAAATGACAGACTAATGAAACTAAAAGTAGACTATCTCCCCATATAAATCAATGGAAGATATATTGAAAATGTTCAATAAATGTGCACAAATGTGAAGAAATTATTAAAAATGGTTCATGCATCAAACACTATTTGAAAAATGTTAAAGTATAAATTAAATAGTGGTCTAAAATATATACAATTATTTCCTAAAAAAGTTACAATGTAAAATAAATGTTCAAAAATTATATTGAATGTATAATATCATATGAACATTATATGACAATATATTATTTAACAAATGTATCTGACACAAAATATAATTAAACAATCATTTGACATTGTCAAAAATAAAATGTAAACATGTGTGACATTTATTTATTATACTAAATTTCATGAAAATGCTTATTGTAAAAAAACTTTTTTTTCTGAATCCAATATACATCCACTCAGGGAAGGTGTTAGACACTAAAGGGATACAACTTACTATTCCTACTCAAATCTAAACCAATTTGGGAAAGATGTTGGACACTAGAAGAGTGGCATTAACTATTTCTACTACAATTTAACCAACTCAAGAAAGGTGTTGCCCACAAAAGGGTTCATACTTGCTATTCCAACTCAAATCTAAACCAATTTGGGAAAGACATTGGACCCTAAAACAGTGACATTAACTATTCCTACTCCAATTTAAACCAACTCAAGGAATATGTTGGACACTGAAAGGGTATAATTGAGTATTCCCACTCCAATATTAACCAATTTGGGAAAGGTGTTGGACACTAAAATAGTGAAATTTACAATTCTCATTCCAATGTAAATCAACGCAAGACAGGTGTGAATAATAAAGGGGTGACATTTACTATTCGCACTCAAATATAAATCAACTCACTATTGAACACTATTGGGGTAATATTTACTATCCCTATTCCAGTATAAATCAATTTGAAGAATTTGTTGGACAGTAAAAGGCTGACATTTGTATTATTCCCACTCATTCTAAACTAATTTGAGAAAGGTGTTGTATACTAAAGGGGTAACATTTACTATTCCCACTCCAATGCCAACCAAATCAGGCAAGGTGTTGGACACTACAGGGAAAACAGTTAGGACCTGATTATGATGTTAGTCGGAGTTGCCTCCGATGGACGCCACCGCTGTCTCAGGACTGACAGACATCCGGTCGGCAGTCCTGACATTGCAATTACGACGTGACAGCACAAGGTGTGGTTCCAACCTCCCATATCTCTATGGGAGCCTGTGCTGCAGTCTGAAACTAGCCTCAGCACAATCTCCCAAAGAGAAATGGAAGTTTCTGTTAATCCCTGTACCGCGTGGCAGACACCACTGTGCAGCAATTAATAGGGTGCGCCATAGGTGCCCCTGATCCCCAACCATAGGCCAATGAGGCATGCCAAGAGTAATTTTCTAAGGGGCTTTTCATGTTGGAAAGCCCAACATGAAAAGCTTGTCATTAAACAACATCATAATCTCTATGAGGAAACGCCATCCATAGGGGATTATGTGCAGCCTCTGAACGGCTGACGGGGCTCCTTGAGCCCATTGTAAGCCGGTTAGTCCAATCGGCTGGCTAGTTTAAACTACGACTTCCCTTAGGGCCTAATTATGAGTAGCCCACAGCACAGGTGGTCCAAAGACCGCCATATTATGAGTAGACCAAGGTGCCTCTTGTGTGGATCCAGAGATCTTGCAGCCGTGGTGAGTACGTTTACCAAATATGTTGATGCCTGTGTGTGCATTGTGTCTGTATATGTGTTGTATGCACACATAGGTGTGGAAAAGTACCATCTAACCATTACCAGGGTGCTATCCATATGTGGGCAGTCCTGACAATGGGAATATGGACTCACCCTGTAGATTGTCCTTAATGGGGTTATATTTCTCCGGGTGAAGATCCTGCTGTGAGGAAGGTACCTGAAGAAAGCGATCCCCATTGGAATCCGCCTGGAAGAGCGAGGAAGGGGTGAGTATGCACCCCAAATCCTTTGTCACTGCCACCTTGAAGAAGGCGGTCAGACCGCCGTAGTCAGCTCATGGAAAAGCCAACTCGTAATATGCATAGTGGTGCAGCTCCCCTGTTCAACCCTATGGCAGAAGACTATCCCTTAACAAGAACCCTGTCTGTTTGTAGTCTCGGCGGTTCAGCCATGGTCTTCACAAAGCGTATCCGTCTAACTTGTAATACTGAGGACGGACCACTGTGCTCTCTTTTCTCGGATCGCCAACCCTAGAAGGCCAGTACATAGTACAACCAAACAAATAATAAGGCCCTTACTAATCTCACTCCAATCTAAACCAGTTTAAGGAAGCTGTTGGACACTAAAACGTTTACTTTTCTCACTCCAATCAATGCCAAACTCAGGTAAGGTGCTGGTCACTAAAGGGGTGACATTTATTGTTCCCACTCCAATATTATCTAATTTGGCGAAGATGTTGGACTGTAAAGGAGTGATATTTACTATTGCCACTCCAATGTAAACTAACTTGATGAAAATATAGAAACTTAAATATACAAATTCAATCATTCCAATTCAAAACAAACTTTTTAACTATATAATATTTTTAAATACACATACACAAATATTACTAAACATAATCATACTTAAAAACATTCACAATATAACACAGCAATGACAACTACTATTATTTATTGAAAAATGGAAACAAAGAAAAACGTTAATTATAATTAACTAAAACAATTTTCAAATGTTTAATTTAATTGTTCTATTATTCATATGTTTTAAAGTACAATTCTTTTTTGGCAAATATACAAATTGTACAAATAATATTATCAACTTTTTTAAATATTTCCCATTACAATAATTTATGTACCATTTTAAATTCTAAATATTTTTGACCACAATGTATAAAAATGTAATACTAAAAGAAAAATATTTGAAGTGTAATCATAGCAATAAATACAAAAAAACTCTTTTATGAGAAAGTATAAAATATTTAAAATACTGTATATGTAAATTTAAAAACATGCATATTTTATTTCACATACATTTTCAATTTAATAAATCAACCTTCATATTAAAACATTATTAATTCAGAATTAAAAATAATAGTACCTTTTTTTGAAAAAATCTCTTCACTCTTATCACCTATTAACTATTAACCCAACATTTCAAATTAAACATCTTAACAAATAGAAAAGAATTCTAATTGTAGTCATTAAAAAAGGATGAACAAATAGAATAAAAAAGCACAATACACACTATTCTATTTAACACTAAAATCTAAGTCTGGGTGGTGAACTCCGCTGCGCTCGTAGAGTTTTCCGCAGGCTGCATTATATGGAGCTCACATACTTCTGAAAACTCCGCTTCAAAAAGTGTGGAAAAGTAAATTTTGCCATGTTATATGTGCCTACGTGTTCCCCATGTTATGTCATATGTGCATGATCGATATGCATGTATTCCCCTATGATCAATTAAAGACGCAATTACAGTTGTGTCCATCTCTAGTATGCCAGTTTCCAGTTTTCGTGAATACAACGAATATCAGACCTATGTAAAGTTACGTTGCCACGTTTCACAGTGTGCACGTTAAATTCATTGAAAAGTCCCCGTTTCTAGGCCTCAAAAGGGCCCGGACTCAGATTCAGCTCCTGTTTTCCTGAACCCTCTCCAAGGAGCGATACAGCCCCCACCTGTATCCCTGACCCTTAGCTTACTTTCATGCCTCGCAGTGCCCGGCCTGGCTCTGCCTCCAGTCTGCCAAGAGTATGTTATGTTTCTAGTTATCAGTCCAGCCCTCTTTCTCTGCATTCCTAAGCTACTGAATCACATCAATAGTTTCCGTCATGGTCTAGCCTTTATGTCTCCATGTAAGAGAAATACTGTATTAATATTCATAGAATATTCCCCGCACACGCACTACATGTAGGATTATGTATGCACCAGTCTTAATGTCTGTTAGCCTTTGCTCTGATAACTTTTGGATTCTATCAACATGTTCTCTAAACACTAGATACTAGATAGGCTTTAGGTACATGTCGCTCTGACTTTCCAGACTTTAGTCTCCTCCTCTAGCGCAGAAGTCATAGCCCCCAGTTCTCCCTAGTAACACGTCATTGTCAGTTTGCGCGCACCATTAGGTTAGAGGTCCCAGCTGCTCAGGTAGCCCCCTCCATGTTTCCGCCCTTTTTATGACATATTCTGTTACGTTTACATCACATGTCTATGTATACGCCCTGTACACGCCTTCTTGTTGCATCAGTTCTGCCTTATCTTTCGCGACTGCTACAGACTCCGCCTACTGCTACGCCTACTGTATTGAATGCCATGTATTTTGTTTAACTATATAAACCAATGTACTGTTATTAAAAGTTATGCGCATCTTTCCCAGATCCTGCCCGGCAGCTGTCGGGCCTTGCCATCCCATTCCCGTACAGGCTGTCCTGTTCTTGTCCTTTATGCTTAATTAAAGCCTGTATACTCTAGCTACCTCGTATCTTGACTCTTATTTATTGAGCTAACCGTTTATTGATTATTGTCAAAAATAGATCAGGTAATAATGTATTTATTTACCACATAATGGCGCCCGAATAGGGACTTGCCCTTTCCCCACGCGCCGGAGAAGCCACGCAGGCCCCCTGATCCTCTGCAGCCGTGACGGAACCATACCGTGCACATGCAGATATTTCTGCTTCAAGTATCCCTCAGGCCCACGGAGGAGACGGAGGTTGCGGTCCAGCGTCCAGACGAGGCGGTGGAGGAACGCGGCGAGTCCCGACCAGAGCCCAAGCCGAGAGTCCAAGGTCCGAGGTATCCGGAGGCCCACCTGTAACTGAAGTCCGAAGTTCGTCCGTCCGTCGTCGTAGCAGTCCAGTCCAGTCCGAGGCCTTCCGTTCTTGCTGCCCGGTGAGTACCGTTGCTGGGGTAGTATCTAGACAGGGTCAATTGATTTGTCTCTGGTCCGTGGGTTTGGGTACACAGATCCAACACGAAGTGTCCACCTAGGTGGATGCGGGTCCTGACGTGTCTCTTTACGAGACCGGTAAGTTTCGTACTGTTTTAGCAGTGCATCCAGTTATTCTAGTTTCTGCTCTAGTAAGTTCTGTTCTCGAGAAATTCATGTGTTCTGTTTTCAGTATTTCAGGTAGTATTCTGTCCGAACTGCTATTTTTAAATGTTATTCCATGTGTTTTTAATGTCGTGGTATGAATGATTTGTTTTTCAAGTAATTATTGTGTTCATTGTGTATTGTATTGTTTCTAGACTTCAGTCTAGTCATGCCTCTGTTCTCCAAGTTACGTCAGTTAAAAACTAGAAAAGGTCTGCTCGAAGAAGCAGTTCCTGTCCCGCCTAGGGACAGTCCAGGTCATTTTATGTATCAAAAACATGGCATAAGTGCCATATTGTATCTAGATTTATGGGTGGAATACACCAAACAGTTAGAGGAAAAGTATAGATGGCCCGTATCAGGTACGTGGGATGCCGAGTGCATCATGCGAGTAGAAGAAGTATTATGGAAAAAGAAAGCCAGACAGTCCCAGAAAGATGCCATCGAGTTATGGCGCAAAGAATCTCATAAAAGAACAGAAAAAGAAATCAGAAAGTCAGAATTAAGTAGGGAATCCTCAGAAAGAGCCCAAGAAAGGGAATTAATCGAAGTAGGTGAACGAGTTAAAGCCGAACAGTCAGACAGACAGAGAAATGCCCTCATTAAGGGTATGTATCCTCTTCTTGCCGAGGGCTTGCCGAAAGCAACCCCGGAAGCACCATGTAATTTTCCGCCGCCATTAGTTCCGATTAAGCTACGTCACAAACCGACCGCAGCTGATATTTTTCTCTCGTCCTATTTGGACGACACAATCCCAGAATATGCGAATCCTGCTCCGCCAGCTCCTGTAAATAATGTAATTCCTGTTCCTCCAGTCACCGGGGCACCTGTTACAGTACCTGTTACGGTACCCCCGGTCCAGCCCGTAATACATGTTCCCGCTACATAGGTCACTCTGCCAGCACGAAGAGTATCAGTCGACGATTCCAGTTTAGGGGCCGCGGGAGGAGGTCCTCCTGGTACCCCGCCGCCACACAAACGTGTAACGTTAGTCGAGTTACATGAACGTGCGTTACAGCGTACGCCCAAATATCAGTCCATTGCAGATATCAGGCGAGCTCTTACCGAATGCTGTTATGATCCAGTCCCAGGCGACGATAGTATGGTTATATATTCATTGCGTGTAAGACGGGTGACCGAGTATTTGGACACCCTACCGAATATGAAAGAAGATCTAGACAGAATGTACCGTTTTATCCGTACAGGAGGAGATCCAGAAAGTATTGGCGAAATCATGTCTCTCAGGAAAGCTGAGACCCAGCTCATGTTATTAAAGTTTCTAATCAATTGTTTAATAAGGGAACAAGATTATCCGACAAAAGATCCGACCGACATGAAAGTTCTGACAAGGTGGAGTGATAATATAGCCGAGGGTAGACACAAGACACTCAGTAGTATAGAGAGTATGTACAAGAAAATTCGCAAGGAAATAATAAGGTTACACGACAATCGTAAAGCACAAGTAAACGAGAAAGAAAGTAACTCTGATACCGAAGAAGTAGAAGACGAGAATACCGCCAGAATAGCGTATGTAGGTAAATCTAGATTTCCAGACCGACATTCACGTCCAGAACACAAGAAAGTTTTTCATCTTCCAGCACCAGAACAAGTTTCTCTAGAACAAGTATTCCAAGCTACGGATCACATTCTGAAATCACGAATCGGTTATAGTGAACTCAGTACCATGCATGAACAAGAACTAGCCCGATCAGCAGTCCGATGGATTACTGATTCTACCACTTTTCCAGACGAAATAGTGGCACAAATGTTTCTGAAACTGCCCCCAGCCGAGCAGCGACTGGTGGGTATGTATATGATCCAGCACCTCATTACATTATATGAGGGTCAACATTCTGATCCAGGTCCGTTACATGATGTCCTGAACGAGTTACTCCAGTATAAATGGAAAGGTTTAGGTACCGATTTAATTAGTGTCATTCTGGAACAGCGCCACAAATATAGAACGTTTCTGAACCCGCATTTTGTTCACGTCTCACCTCCAGAAAGTAAACCATTCTACATAGATAGACAGCATCCGTTACGAGAAGTACATCCAGTTAGGACAGCGGATGGTGAAATGCAACGAGTATTTGTTTACACCCCTGTTACCAAGATGGAACTCTTAGAGATGAAGAAATTAATTCCCTGTCACGACAAAGATCCAGCAGGGTTCCATCGAGAATTAAAAGACATGCTCCGTATGGGAGAATATACGTATCCAGATATTATTAAAATGTTAAAGGTCCTGTTGCCCGCAGGGGTATATGAGAAACTCAAGGAAAAAGAATGGGAGGTGGGAGAGAAAAAGATTGATTGGGCAGTTCTAGAAGCTGAAGATAAGATACGAGTACCAGGTACCGGTCTTGGAGAGAAATGTAAAGAATTGCCAGAGTTATTGATTCAGGTTTTGCCAAGGTTATTGGCCACGAAAAAGAAAGATTGGGATGCAATCTCAGCATGTAAACAGAAACAGGATGAAGATACTAGTGATTTTTATTCTAGATTCGAGAAATGTTTCATTATCAACAGTGGTTTGGAGACAGGTAGCGAGTCATACCCTCATCTTTTTGTTACTAAACTAGTCGAGAATTCAAGTCCACAAGTTAAAAATCGAGTTTTGAAAGTCGAAAGTACTTGGCAAGCTAGTACCCCGTCCCAGATGCTCCAGATGCTCCAGTATCACCAGAATAGAATCAGGGAAGAGCAAGAACACGAAAGGAGACGTATGAAAGACACGAAAATGAAAGTACTAGTTGCGCAATCTGTTCCACAAGACAGTCAGAAGAGGAGTCCGAATCAAGCCAGTCATCCTGCAGCTCCCGTTAAAGGGACATGCAATTATTGTAAACAGCCAGGTCATTTTATAAACGAGTGTGCAGTTCTGAAACACAACATAGCAACTGGTAAGACTAAAGAAAGACCACGTCCGCCTAGACAAGAGCAAGTTTCACAGACTTCTCAGCCACAGAATGCACAACAGACAGTTCCAGCACCGCAGCCTATTGCTGCAACACAGCATGTTACACAGCAGATGTACCAGTATGCCCAGTCAGAGTATCCAGATTATCAACCGTATTCATGAAACAGCCTAGAGAGGGAGGTAGGCTTGCCTCTCATCGAGATACCTGTAGATCAAGAGGGTCCCTATGTACATAGTCAAGTATTAGGGAAAGACAGAAAGTTTTTGATTGCTACAGGGGCAAGTAGGACTACTATCAGTCATGACGAGGTTCCAGGGGCTCCGCTCTCAGGCTCTAGAAATGTTTCCCTTGGATTTTCAGGAAAGCCTATTGTTAACGAGATATCAAAGCCAGTTACTCTAGAAGTTGGTCCATTGTCCCGAACTACTGATTTGTTACTTACGAAGTCATGTCCAGAAAATTTGTTAGGTATTAAAACATTGAAAGAATTGGGTGCAGTAATTTGCTGTTCTCCAGAAGGAATACGCTTGTTTTTAAGGGATTTTAAAGGTCACTATGTATTACGAGATTTTGATCCAAGATTGTCCAATGTTCCGCAGCATTTATGGGCGCAAGGTCCAACTGATGTAGGTTTTATGCGAATCACACCCCATCGTGTGACCCTCAAGCAAGGTGTAGTCCTGCCACGAATCAGACAGTACAGATTGCCACCTGAGGCTGTAGCAGCCTTATCCGAAATTATTGACGAACTCATCGCTCAAGGAGTGGTTGTAGAAACTGACTCCAATGTATGTAATTCACCTATCATTCCAGTTATGAAACGTACTGATCCAAATGCACCTCCAGTATATAGATTAGTGATTGACCTTCGAGAACTTAATAAATGTATCATACCCCAGTATCCAGTAGTCCCAGATATTTCATCTCTATTGACAGCTATTGATTCCGAAGCCATATTTTTTACTGTAATAGACCTCAAGAATGCATTTTTCAGTGTTCCGATTCATCCAGACAGCCAGTACCTTTTCGGTTTTTGTTTAAATGGAAGGAGCTATAAATTCACACGAGCTCCTCAAGGTTTCACAGAAAGTCCCAGCATTTACAGTCAAGCACTTAAACGACAACTAGACAATATTCACATGCCAGCTGACACTGCCCTGCTCCAGTATGTCGATGATCTACTGATCACAGCCCGTTCTGAGCGTGCTTGCGAGCGAGCGTCACTTACAGTTCTGTATTTCCTAGCCGAGATGGGGCACAAGGTGTCCCCTTCGAAGCTCCAGTTCTGTGTCCAGCAAGTGATCTACTTAGGCCACTTACTGTCCAAGTGGGGTAGGCAGTTGACACCAGATTGTATCCAGTTGATAGCGAGTCTTCCACAGCCCAAGACACAGAAGGAGGTACGTGCTTTTATTGGCCTTACTTCTTACTGCAGACACTCCCTGACAGTACAAGTTCCACACTCCGTGGAAGTTCTTTTAAACCGAACCCAGACTCAGCACTTGACCATTGCACGTTTAACAGGTTATGAACTGACATTGTTCCAGCCACACATAGAAATCAGACGCTGCAACGTTCTGAATCCTGCTACTCTGTTACCGTCAGTTACTTCAAATCCTGTCACACATGACTGTGTGGAAGTCATTAACACTATGACTAAGCCAAGACAAGACCTGACAGACATTGCATTACCTAATCCCGACCTGACACTTTATGTGGATGGTTCATGTATGAGAACTAGTACAGGAGAACTAGTAGCCGCGTATGCAGTGACTACTGACACCGAGGTTATTGAAACACACCATATTGACACCCTGTCTGCTCAAGCAGCAGAGCTAGTTGCTCTGACCCAAGCCTGCATACGTGCCAAGAACCTGAAAGTAAACATATATACAGATTCACGTTACGCATTCGGAGTTGTACACGACTTCGGAGTGCTCTGGCAGGAGAGAGGTTTCATGACTTCTCATGGAACCAAGATTCAGCATGGTCTCCTTATTCAAGCTCTGTTAGATGCAATACATTTACCGACAGCTATCGCTATCATGAAGTGCAAAGCACATACGAAAGTTACTGACATTATTTCCCAAGGAAATGATCTAGCAGATCGAACAGCCAAGCTTACAGCTCAGACACCAGACATTCCAGTTAACAAGATACAGACATCCACTCTAGATCCGACTTCTTGTATGACAGTTAAGGACCCTACACAAGATGTCATAGACATACAGTTACATGCTACTCCTGGAGAAATCAAGAAATGGTCCGAACAAGGAGGGGTCCAGACAGATCAGGGATGGTTGACGAAGGGAAAAGCCACATGGTTTCTCCCCGACTCTATGGTTCAAGTCATTATTAATACTGCACATAGTCCAGCACATCTAGGAGAAAAAGCCATGTTAGACAGTATTCAGAACCTCTGGTTTAACAAGCACTTACGAGCTGCAGCCAAACAGAAAGTCCGTACTTGTATGATATGTTGTCAATTCAATCCAGGTAAAAGTGTCTCGGTGGAACAAGGTGGATTCCAACCCCCTGACCACCCTTTTGAAGTCCTCCAGATGGATTATATTCAGATGGAGCGATGTCGAGGTTTCAAGTATGTCCTTGTAGTTGTATGCGCTTTGTCCAGGTGGACAGAAGCATATCCAGTTCCAGATTACACAGCAGCGACCACTGCCAAGCAGTTGGTTCGAGAATTCTTCCCCCGTTATGGACTCCCTAGGGTCGTGTATTCTGATAACGGCCAGCCATTCTCCTCTGAGCTCATGAAACACATTTCCCTCTTGTTAGGGTACCAGTGGAAGTTCCATTGTGTACGCCATCCAGAAGCAGCCGGTCTCGTAGAGAGACATAATCAGACCTTGAAAATACGTATACCCAAGACATGTCAAGAGAAAGGTGTAGACTGGCTAGTTGCCCTGCCAGTTGCTTTGTTTTTTATGCGCATGGTCGCACATTCCAGATCAGGTCTGTCCCCTTATGAGGTCGTATTCGGCCGCCCCCCAAATATGTGGGGTACACCTAGACCCCGCAGTATTACAGATGTTTCTAGTAATATGTTGACAGATTACCTAGCTTCCTTGATGTCTGCCCTACACTCTTGTCGTTCACAGGTTGCCGCCGCATTTCCAGACAATACTGAAGTGAAACCGCACGAGGTCCTTCCAGGGGATCTGGTACTCATACGGAATTTTGATCGTTCAAGTCCGCTGGAGCCTCGCTGGAAGGAGCCGAAACTAGTCCTTCTGACCACCCGTACGGCCGTGAAGTTGGAAGGCCGCAAGGGATGGGTGCATCTGTCGCATGTCAAGAAATTTCATGGACTCCGTGATAAAACTTTTGCCAAGAACATTTCCAAAGACTGTTCCATTTCTAAGGACTGCCTGAAATCAGACTCTAAATCAGACGTTAATTCAAATCCCGAACTGAAAGTTCCTCTGTTAGAGAAAACTCCGCAGCAGGAGTATAAATTAAAACTCCGGTCTAGTAAAATAAGTCAGCCAGTTTAATTGTCTAAGTCCCCCTCGGGTGAAACGGTTAGACAGGTATCTGACATGTATGAGATAGACCCCCATAGTGAGAGAGTTAGTCAAAACTCTATCCGATGTATCGTTTTTCTAAGTTTTCTATTGTTTCTAAGTTTGATGGTTACCTGCACAAGTTATGCATTTCATTTATGTTTTCCAATTTCTCATGTAAATACGTTTTCTAATGCTACAGTAGAGCACACATTTAGTGATCTGCCTCCTCACGAGTTGTCCTATCGTCTTGCTATGCGTAATAACACGTTCATTAGGATGTTACACTATTCACACCAGACCAACAATGCTACTAATTGTTGGGTGTGTGGTCGACTCCCCCCTTTCCAGACACCGAAGGGAGTTCTGCCACTCTTTCCTTATCCGTTCTCACATAATGGTTCGTGTGGAGCATGGTCCATGTTAACGTCATCCTCAAATGATATGTCCCTTCTGAATAGAACATGTTTTCCAGACAAGCAAGGTCTCCCCCATAGAACAGGGTTAGATCTAGAAAATGAAGTTTATAATTTGGGTAATTATTCTTCGAATTTCATGGTCCTGAATGTTCAGTCTGATACTACTCCAGACTTACCTGCTATTTCAGTACTACCAGTCAAAGGCGAATTATGTGTCCGAAATAATGGTTCCGCACATGTAGGACATAGTGATTGTACTACTACTGTCGAGTATAGTGACAGTGGGAAATCTATTTTCAAAGCTTCACGTCATTCTTATTTTGTTTGTGGTCAGACCGCATATGTTCGTCTGCCCCTCGATTGGGATGGAACATGTTACATTGCTTTCCTACTGCCACCAGTTTTCCTAGCCCCATCTGATTATCACAGAAACACACATCTAGTACACGTCAGACATAGAAGGGAGATTGAGTCCCCAATTGTCGATCAAACTGAAACTGCTCTAGAACAGTATACAGATTTCAATAGAGGTTTCTTTTTCTTTATAGGACCTATCCAGAATAGTAAGTCAATCCGTAGATTAACCAGAACCCTTGAAGCAGTAGTGAATGAGACTGCCTCTGCTCTAGGTAACTTAACCGAAGAGCAATCTGCTATGAGATTTGTCGTGCTCCAAAATCGTCTCGTTCTTGACGTCATACTGGCCGATAGAGGAGGAGCATGTAGAGTCATCGGATCTAGTTGCTGCATTTTCATTCCTAATAACGCGCCGTCTGTTTATTCAGCTATAACCAGACTTCATAAAATTGCCCATCAGTTACACCAGAATCCAGGCACCTGGACATGGTCCGGTTGGCTCTGGAGTATCATATCTGCCTGGGGATGGAAAGTATTGTCATTTCTAGGTATTGCAGTAGCGATCATATTCAGTTGCTGCCTCTGTATACAATGTGGCCCTGCGATATGCGGCATTTGTGCTAACCTCTTGTATTCCTAGTCCTAAGTCCCGTTCCAAGACAATTCGAGACGAGCAAATGATGCTGTATGAAATGATAGATGGTATCATGAATATAGATGTTTCCTGATGGAAACGTAGGGCACAAGGAGGGAATGTGGAAAAGTAAATTTTGCCATGTTATATGTGCCTACGTGTTCCCCATGTTATGTCATATGTGCATGATCGATATGCATGTATTCCCCTATGATCAATTAAAGACGCAATTACAGTTGTGTCCATCTCTAGTATGCCAGTTTCCAGTTTTCGTGAATACAACGAATATCAGACCTATGTAAAGTTACGTTGCCACGTTTCACAGTGTGCACGTTAAATTCATTGAAAAGTCCCCGTTTCTAGGCCTCAAAAGGGCCCGGACTCAGATTCAGCTCCTGTTTTCCTGAACCCTCTCCGAGGAGCGATACAGCCCCCACCTGTATCCCTGACCCTTAGCTTACTTTCATGCCTCGCAGTGCCCGGCTCGGCCTGGCTCTGCCTCCAGTCTGCCAAGAGTATGTTATGTTTCTAGTTATCAGTCCAGCCTTCTTTCTCTGCATTCCTAAGCTACTGAATCGCATCAATAGTTTCCGTCATGGTCTAGCCTTTATGTCTCCATGTAAGAGAAATACTGTATTAATATTCATAGAATATTCCCCGCACACGCACTACATGTAGGATTATGTATGCACCAGTCTTAATGTCTGTTAGCCTTTGCTCTGATAACTTTTGGATTCTATCAACATGTTCTCTAAACACTAGATACTAGATAGGCTTTAGGTACATGTCGCTCTGACTTTCCAGACTTTAGTCTCCTCCTCTAGCGCAGAAGTCATAGCCCCCAGTTCTCCCTAGTAACACGTCATTGTCAGTTTGCGCGCACCATTAGGTTAGAGGTCCCAGCTGCTCAGGTAGCCCCCTCCATGTTTCCGCCCTTTTTATGACATATTCTGTTACGTTTACATCACATGTCTATGTATACGCCCTGTACACGCCTTCTTGTTGCATCAGTTCTGCCTTATCTTTCGCGACTGCTACAGACTCCGCCTACTGCTACGCCTACTGTATTGAATGCCATGTATTTTGTTTAACTATATAAACCAATGTACTGTTATTAAAAGTTATGCGCATCTTTCCCAGATCCTGCCCGGCAGCTGTCGGGCCTTGCCATCCCATTCCCGTACAGGCTGTCCTGTTCTTGTCCTTTATGCTTAATTAAAGCCTGTATACTCTAGCTACCTCGTATCTTGACTCTTATTTATTGAGCTAACCGTTTATTGATTATTGTCAAAAATAGATCAGGTAATAATTTATTTATTTACCACAAAAGCAGAGCTGTGTTATTTTCCTTGCTCCCGTTTGTCAACTTCAAGTTGGTGTGCACAAGCGAGGAAAATCCACCTTCCAGCGAGATTTTTATTTTTTCGCAATTGTCAACATCAAGTTGGCAAGCACCAGTGAGGAAAATCAATCTACTGGCGAGATTTCTCAATGTGGGAGGTCAGATTTCTTATTGCAAGTGGTCGCATATGCTTGGGATCACTCTTGTTAAAAAACATGTTCATTCTTGTTGAGAAAGCTGCTACTAAATTAAAAATGTACTCGAGTGGCAAAAAGGAAGCATTGCCGTTCGCGATGATTGCACAGTGCACGCAAGCACCTGACACTGAGTATCTCAGCAAATAACATTTATCTAACACACTCCGCTGCTCATGGAGCTCCACGTAGAGCGGCAGAGTTATTTTTCCACTTTGCAGAGTTCTGCATAGCTAAAATCTGCATACTCTGTCAAGGCTTACTGAAAACAACATTATATTCAACAATATTTATTCATTATATTGATGTTTTTCACATCAATCTTTCAAAATAATATTTTTGAGATTGATATTCCTGTCCATGATATATCTATATCTATATCTATATATCGGTCGCCAGTTAGGACCCAGTTTCAATAGGAAATCCACAACACTCTATTTGGAATAACTTTGGCGCCAGTCAATGAATCTTCGTGAAATTCTCCAAGAAAGTGGCCTGCTCAGCTCCGCTCCTTCCCTGAAAATTGGGGGTGATTCGTGAAGTGGGGTCCGAGAACAAAGTGGGTCCCAAAATGTGTTTTCCCCTTGTAATTTTCCATAGGACCTTTAGCCAGGGCTACAGCCCGAACGGCTGAACGAAATTACACCAAGTTTGGCAAAAAGGTAGAGTTTGGTTCACAGATTACGCTTTTTGTTAAATGGTGTAAATCCGTTCAGTAGTTCCTTAGAAAATCAAAAGTAAAATCATGGATATATCTATAGCCGAAGTACCGTACGTGTACAGAAAGCTGCATGCTAATTGGTTGTCAACTGTCTGTCAACACTCCAAACAAGGAAGTGTTGGCAGCCATCTTGTGCATCAGTAGAACCGAGTCACAAGAAAACAGTAAAACAAAGTTGAAAAAAAAAGAAAAGGGGGCAGGGTAGAAACATCCTGACCCCCTAGGCCTGCTCAGGGGGTCTCACATGGATCTTTAGGTCAAAATTATGTATTTATTTTTAAATCACGGGGTATGCGTATGATACACGTACGTGGTGGAAAAGAAAAAAAACTCGAAGTCCGCTTTTCTTAGTTAGCCGCCGGGGGGGGCCAAATCTCGGGGGCAAATTTTTTCCATAAAAAAAGCCCCAGGGTGCTGACACCGCCTGGGGCTTTATTTTGAAGTACACGGGGGGCACACGGCCTCCCCGCAGCCTCAGGGACTGTCACCCTGTTGTAGAAAGCAAGAGGCACACACGGAAGTTGAAGGAAGTAAGGATTTATTATCAAGAAGGAAAGGTAAAGGCTCACATGGGAAAGAACTGGACAGGTCAGGAAGGTCAGAGAGTCAAAGGGAAAATGCCGGGCATAGGGAATGATGTCCCATAAATAGCTTCCGAAGGTTCGGAAGGGAATGCGGTGACGTAAGCAAGGGGAAATAGAAAACATAACATGCCCAACATAAACAGTCCTAAGAAACATGAGGCATCTACTACATCTCGCTTTTTTACAGAACAGAAATAAAATTAATGGAACACAGAGTCCTGAAAACGTTTGGGAAGCCGAATTTCCCTACCACTGCTCGACGTAGGTTGAACTATCTTGTGATCAACAGTCTTTTGGACAGTGTCTCTGACAGCCTCATGAGTGGCACCCTGACAACCAATACCTCCTACTGTCTCATGAGACAACTCAGCAGTTTGAGTACCATCCAAACTATCACCATAATTGTTCCTGGTATGATCATCTTATGAACAGTCTAAGCATGTAGCAAAGGAAGTATTACTCCCATCCATGTCATAGAAACTTTGTTCGCAAGAGTAACATGTTCCAAATTCAGATATGCCATCACTGCAACCATCCACCACATTATTGCTCCCTTTCATTATGATTTTGACAACATGGGGCATCTACTACACCCCCCTGGGGCTTTTTAAACAATTTTTTTAAAAGTATGTGTGGGGGGGCTCAAGGCCCCCCACACGCCCCAGGGACCGCCACCTCCCCGGGGCAGTACTATTTAAAATAGGGGGTCCGTGATGGCCTTCCAGCCCTGGGGACCACCACCCCCTGGGGCTTTTAACTGGTGGAAGGGGGGCTGTGCCCTGGGGTCCGCCACCTCCCAGGGCCGGCTCCTGAAGGACGCAGTGTGCTGACTAGGATGATGGTGTTTGTGTACCCTCTTTGCAGCTCCTTAAACATTGGAACATTTAATTTCTGTAAAATATTTTCTGTGTTGGGCGACAGAGTGTTAACCCAGTGACTTTGTCATCCATGTATTTTTTTTACTTTTTCTTTATTTGAACTCTGCTTTATTTAGAGTATCTTTCTACTTCTCATCACAAAGAGTTCCACAGTGTTGCTTTCGTTGCAGTGATGTTAGTCTTGTTGTTCTTTTGCTGACTTACCATTTTGTGTACAAAATCTGCCTATTTGTGCAGCTTTTCTTTGTGTATCTTTTGTGCAGCCTTCTTTTGTGTATCTTCTTTTGTATCTGACCTTGGTTATTCAGTGCTTGATCCAGTGTCCTGAACATAGCAGTACATCTGTAAACATGTAGTTTACTCCTTTCCATTCCCTCCCTCCACCCTAATTGACATTGCAACACAGTAGGTAGGACATGGGTTAAGAAACCCAACCTCTACGACTCTTGGACCCTCCTGGCCATTGTTGCCAATGAAGAACCGGGTTATTTAAGACCCAGCGGCGTCAGGGGACATGCCCAAAGTCTCCGAGTTCACCTGTCTTCTAAACACAGAGACACGGAATCTTCTTGGTGACGTCAAAGAACGAATGTATTGGCTGCAACCAAAAACAGAGGTCCACGAAGTACAATGGCTGTATACTCGTAGGAGACTGCTCAAATTTTACAAAGCAAGCCATCCTTTTTATGCCAAAAATCACATTCCAGTCAAATAATATATCTTACATTTACAAACTGTCCAATCACATGTATCCAAATCAGAGGTATCGCATGACGGTAAAACCCACTTTTCAGTTGCCCAGCCCACGATCGATCATTGGTCGAACCTAACATTCTTCATCAGTCAGGTCGATCGAACCCATCATAAAAACGGGCACCTCCTCATCGTAAAACAGGTCATAAAGAAAGGAGCAGAGACAGGTGTGAGTACGATAAGACATAGTTGTGTGTAATAAAGTGTTTATGATCTCCTGTGCCTTGATCCTCAATCTCGATAAGCTACTGGGAAAGGAACTGGCCTAACAAGCTTGGCTTCAGGCAAGAGGGTCGTTTGTTTGGGTCATTCAGAAGTCAGCTAAAGTGTACGTGTGCTAAAGACTCGTTTGGCCGAAGTCATCGGCCTATGTGAGGGCAACCACAAAATGGCTGCCGTATACAAAATGGAACCCGAGGGTTCAGAGCGAATCCCGAAATACGTAGTGAATCCATCGGTGTAACGTGACGAAAACTCTCAGGCTTGCCGTACTAACTGGTTACGGTTCGCTAATACCAAATTCGTAGTGAAACCATGATCTTTATGGAACGGGTTCGGGATTCACGGAACCTCAGACCCTCCTTTTGCCCTTACATAGGCAATTAACCTACACTCATGTTAATCTGAGTCCAGGTCTATATTCATCAGATCATCAAGATGTCGCTGAAGCATAATCCTATTGCTTAGTATCTCTCTTGGGACAGGGCTCCTTGCACACATAGTAGCACAGAGGCCACATATAGCAGGAGCGCACTGCACACAAAGACAGAACAGAAACAGAATCGCTAAAGCCAGCCCAATGACCATCAGAATCTTCCGTCCACAGGTGGATAACAGTTCCCAGAACCATCCCATTAACGACCAATAATAATAATAATAATAATAATAATAATAATAATAATAAGCATTTATTAAGCGCCTGGCTGCACAAAACTGTGTGTCCCCGCGCTGACTGCAAATGCAAAAACCACCTAAAGGAAGAGAACAGGCAGACGGGGATTAGTTTTTGGGAAATAGGTGAGTTTTGAGTTTTGAGTCTGGCTCTGGCTCTGGCCAATCTCCTTTATCCAGGTGTATACAGTCGGAGATCTTATGTAATTTGGAAATGGCCTGGTATACTGTCGGAGCATTGTCTGGAATGAAAACACAGCAGCTCGATTGGATCACTTTACATACCCCACCTCGATCTGCAAGTATGACATCTAACGCAACTCTATTCTGGAGTGTCATAAGACGATCCGACTGGAGGTCAGCGGTTAAGTTACTGAGGGCACCGGCAGTTTCAACTGCGGTGGACTCAACCACTCTCGTCAATTGTCGTATGTTCCTGCTGTTAGCCATTGGTCCCCAAAACGGCAGAAAACCCTTCATAACATCTCCTAATTCTTGTCCTGCAGTATCTTCCTTACTGAAGACACCTCTAACAATTCTTGTCTTGTGATAATCTGCCGCCGCTGTATAGGTAGGAGGCAACAGGAACGAGACAAAACATGTACCCGAGAAGTCAGGGGGCAACCATGTGTATGCCCTATCGTAACAGACGAAATAGGTACCCTTAACTGCTAGAAACGATGGGGAAGTCTGGGACACGATAATAAATAATAACACTTTATTGTACATTTATAAAAACCATTACAAAAATATGCAATACCTGAATGTTTTTTTTTTCTTTTGGATTATAAAGGAAGAAACGAAAGAGTAAGAGAAAAAAAAAAAGAAAATCTGAAAATGAACAATAAACCACAATATGCTGGTGATAAGTCTTAAGATTTGTAAAAAGTTATTCTTTTAAAGAATGCCGTGACTGAAATATGGAATACTTTGTGCTATGTATACGAGTTCATGTTTTTGATTAAGACTTTATCATAATTCCTCTCTTTTTCTCAAAATTGATTATGAATTGGACTGCACCGCAAATAAGTTGAGGATCCACAGAACACAGTGTTTGTATGATTGCAGAGCGACAGGTGCGTGCTCCAATTTCATTAAACTTCGCCTTTAGTCTACTCCGGCGTTCTGAGTTCATGGCGGGACAGATACAGATCAGATGGATTAGGTCTTGTTTTCTTGCTCCACATAATTCGCACCCTTTATTTACTTGCATCCTCCATTTTGGTTGATCAAAATTTGTTGGGAGGTTACCCAGCCTCAATTTTAGGTATCTATGGGGTCCATTATGATGATGGGCGGATTGCCTCCGCCAGGGTGGCGGTGGCCACCGCCACCCTTGCGGAGGCAATTCGCCCGACAAGCACTCTCGTTTTCCCCTCCGCCAGATTAGGATGGTGGAGGGGACAGCGGCGGACGGAAAGACCGTGGCGGTAATGGATTAATATGGTGGCGGTGTCCAATGGACAGCGCCAGCCATATTACAATGGCACCAAGTACAGGCCTTTCCGCGGCGGCAATGCCGCCACGGAAAGGCAGGCAGGGATTGCTGCGGGGTCCCCCTGCAGGGCCCCCAGGCTGCCACCACTGTCGGGGGGCACATGGGGGGTACCTCTGGTACCCCCCCACATTTGCATATGCAAAGCGGCAGGCACCGTGCGGTGCCTGCCGCTTTGCATATGCAAATGCACCAAAGCATTTTTAGCATTGTTGCGGGCGGTGCAGAGTGCACCGCCCGCCACAATGCTAAAACTACAGGATGTGCCCGCCACTGTGGCGGGCACATCCTAATTCCCCCCACGGGACCCCCGCCCTTATGGCGGGCGGTCCCGTTCCCCACTTTGGTGACAGGCGGACAAAGTCCGCCCGTCATCATAATGGACCCCTATGTTTGATATACGCTGAGAAGGCAAGTTGTAGATATGCTGCCGGAGCCGGGGTTTTATATGATTGTATTGTCATCCATGCGTGTTCGCGATGACTCAGGGATGACTTATCGTTGAGTAACGAATGCCTGCTGGTCGCTTTTTTTACTGTTTGTTTGAACAACGGTACTGGAAGCCTGGTTTCCCAGAGTGGGGCCAATTCTGTTGTTTCTAGAGAGAGTTTTAGAAATTTAGCGTACTGGGAATTCGATTAGTTGTTGATTGCCTCCCACATAGCGTGATAAATTTCTACTTTCTGGTTCATCCAGACGTCGTACCAAAATTTGACAAACTCGTATTGTTTTAGCAGAACTTGGGATTGCAGGCCAAATTCTAATCGTACTTGCGCAGGTCATGCATCAATTGGCAAACCAAATACACGTTTATAGATTCTTGTTTGTATTTTCTCTATTAGCTGCGCACTCCTCCCGTGATGTAGTACGCTCCCGTAAGATATTGTTGGCAGTGATTTGGCTTTCATTACGTTTAGGAGCGGGTTGAACATGGGACCTCTAAGTTTGATTGCTAAGTTGTTGAAGGCGTGTAACAAGGCGGTCCCCTTCTTTTCAATGGCTTTGAAATGTGTTGCAAAGTTAAGGCGTTTGTCTACTTGTATTATAACTGTTCACCACTTCCAATTTGCTGTTCTCTATTGCAAATGCTGATGACACTTTATGGCGACGAGTTATGACCATGATCTTGGTCTTCTTACTGTTTATTTCGAGTAAGTTTAATTTTGTGTATCTGGTCAGTACTTGTAGTAGGCGTTGCAGGCCGATTTTTGTCTGGCTCATGTGGAAAAGTAAATTTTGCCATGTTGTATGTGCCTACGTGTTCCCCATCTTATGTCATATGTGCATGATCGATATGCATGTATCCCCTTCCGATCAATTAAAGACGCAATTACAGTTGTGTCTATCTCTAGTATGCCAGTTTCCAGTCCTCGTGAATACAACGAATATTAGGCCTATGTAAAGCTACGTTGCCACGTTTCACAGTGTGCACGTTAATTCATTGAATTGTCCCCGTTTCTAGGCCTCAAAAGGGCCCGGACCCAGATTCAGCTCCTGTTTCCTGAACCCTCTCCGAGGAGCGATACAGCCCCCACCTGTATCCCTGACCCTTAGCTTACTTTCATGCCTCGCAGTGCCTGGCTCGGCCTGGCTCTGCCTCCCAGTCTGCCAAGAGTATGTTATGATTCTAGTTATCAGTCCAACCCTCCTTCTCTGCATTCCTAAGCTACTGAATCGCATCAATAGTTTCCGTCATGGTCTAGCCTTTATGTCTCCATGTAAGAGAAATACTGTATTAATATTCATAGAATATTCCTCACACACGCACTACATGTAGAATTATGCATGCACCAGTCTTAATGTCTGTTAGTCTTTACCCTGATAACTTTTGGATTCTATCAACATGTACTCTAAACACTAGATACTAGATATGCCTGGGTACATGTCGCTCTGACACTCCAGACTTTAGTCTCCTCTTCTAGCGCAGAAGTCATAGCCCCCCAGTTCTCCCTGGTAACACGTCATGGCCCATTTGCGCGCACCACTAGGTTAGAGGTCCCAGCTGCTCAGGTAGCCCCCTCCATGTTTCCGCCCCTTTTATGACATATTCTGTTACGTCTGCACCACATGTCTATGTAAACGCCCTGTACACGCCTTCTTGTTACATCATGTTGCCCTTATCTTTCGCGACTGCTACAAACCCCGCCTACTGCTACGCCTACTGTATTGAATGCAATGTATTTTGTTTAACTATAAATATTGTGCACGGATATTAAAGTTTGCTAGCCAATTCCCAGATCCTGCCCGACAGCTGTCGGGCCCTGCCATCCTATTCCCGTACAGGCTGTCCTGTCCCTGTCCTTTATGCTTGATTAAAGCCTGTCAACTTCAGCTACCTCGTATCTTGACTCTTATTTATTGAGCTACCTGTTTATTGATTATAGTCAAAAATAGATCCGGTAATAATTTATTTATTTACCACATAATGGCGCCCGAATAGGGACTTGCCCTTTCCCCACGCGCCGGAGAAGCCACGCAGGCCCCCTGATCCTCTGCAGCCGTGACGGAACCATACCGTGCACGTGCAGATATTTCTGCTTCAAGTATCCCTCAGGCCCACGGAGGAGACGGAGGTTGCGGTCCAGCGTCCAGACGAGGCGGTGGAGGAACGCGGCGAGTCCCGACCAGAGCCCAAGCCGAGAGTCCAAGGTCCGAGGTATCCGGAGGCCCACCTGTAACTGAAGTCCGAAGTTCGTCCGTCCGTCGTCGTAGCAGTCCAGTCCAGTCCGAGGCCTTCCGTTCTTGCTGCCCGGTGAGTACCGTTGCTGGGGTAGTATCTAGACAGGGTCAATTAATTTGTCTCTGGTCCGTGGGTTTGGGTACGCAAATCCAACACGAAGTGTTCACTTAGGTGGGCGCGGGTCCTGACGTGTCTCTTTATGGGACCGGTAAGTTTCGTACTGTCTTAGCAGTACATCTAGTCATTCTAGTAAAGTTTCTGTTCTAGTAAGTTCTGTTCTCGAGAAATTCATGTATTCTGTTTTCAGTATTCCAGGTAATATTCTGTCCGAACCGTTGTTTTAAATGTTTTCCATGTGTTTTCAATGTCGTGGTATGAGTGATTTGTTTTCTTAAAGTTATTATTGTGTTTATCGTGTATTGTATTGTGTCCAGCCTTAGTTATGCCTCTGTTCACGAAATTACGTCAGTTAAAAACCAGAAAAGGTCTGCTCGAGGAAGCAGTTCCTGTCCCGCCGAGGGACAGTCCAGGTCATTTTATGTATCAAAAGCATGGCATAAGTGCCATATTATATCTAGATTTATGGGTGGAATACACCAAAGAATTAGAAGAAAAGTATAGATGGCCCGTATCAGGTACGTGGGATGCCGAGTGCATCATGCGAGTAGAAGAAGCATTATGGAAAAAGAAAGCCAGACAGTCCCAGAAAGATGCCATCGAGTTATGGCGCAAAGAATCTCATAAAAGAACCGAAAAAGAAATCAGAAGGTCAGAATTAAGTAGAGAATCCTCAGAAAGAGCCCAAGAAAGGGAATTCATCGAAGTAGGTGAACGAGTTAAAGCCGAACAGTCAGACAGACAGAGGAATGCCCTCATTAAGGGTATGTATCCTCTTCTTGCCGAGGGCTTGCCAAAAGCAACCCCGGAAGCACCATGTAATTTTCCGCCGCCATTGGTTCCGATTAAGCTACGTCACAAACCGACCGCAGCTGATATTTTTCTCTCGTCCTATTTGGACGACACAGTCCCAGAATATGCAAATCCTGTTCCGCCAGCTCCTGTAAATAATGTAATTCCTGTTCCTCCAGCCACCGGGGCACCTGTTACAGCACCTGTTACGGTACCCCCGGTCCAGCCTACAGTACAAGTACCCGCTACATCGGTCACTCTGCCAGCACGAAGAGTATCAGTCGACGATTCTAGTTTAGGGGCCGCGGGGGGAGGTCCTCCGGGTACCCCGCCGCCACACAAACGTGTAACGTTAGTCGAGTTACATGAACGTGCGTTACAGCGTACGCCCAAATATCAGTCCGTTGCAGATATCAGACGAGCTCTTACCGAATGCCGTTATGATCCAGTCCCAGGCGATGATAATATGGTTATATATTCATTGCGTGTAAGACGGGTGACCGAGTATTTGGACACCCTACCGAATATGAAAGAAGATCTAGACAGAATATATCGTTTCATCCGTACAGGAGAAGACCCAGAAAGTATTGGCGAAATCATGTCTCTAAGGAAAGCCGAGACTCAGCTCATGCTATTAAAATTTCTAATCAATTGTTTAATAAGGGAACAAGATTGTCCAACTAAAGATCCGATCGAAATGAGAATTCTGACAAAGTGGAGTGATCATATAGCCGAGGGAAGACACAAGACACTCAGTAGTATAGAGAGTATGTACAAGAAAATTCGTAAGGAAATAATAAGGTTACACGAGCAACGTAAAGCAGCACAAGTGTCCGAGAAAGAAGACAACACTGATACTGAAGAGGTAGAAGACGAGAATCCCGCCAGAATAGCGTATGTAGGTAAATCTAGACTTCCAGACCGATATTCACGCCTAGAACACCAGAAAGTTTTTCACCTTCCAGCACTAGAACAAGAGAATCTTGAACAAGTATTTCAAGCTACCGATCACATTCTGAAATTACGAATCGGTTATAGTGAACTTAGTACCATGCATGAACAAGAACTAGTCCGATCAGCAGTCCGATGGATTACTGATTCTACCCATTTTCCAGATGAAATAGTGGCACAAATGTTTCTGAAACTGCCCCCAGCCGAGCAGCGACTGGTGGGTATGTATATGATCCAGCACCTCATTACACTGTATGAGGGTCAGCATTCTGATCCAGGTCCGTTACATGATGTTCTGAACGAGTTACTCCAGTATAAATGGAGAGGTTTAGGTACCGATTTAATTAGTGTCATTCTAGAACAGCGCCACAAATATAGAACGTTTCTGAATCCGCATTTTGTTCATGTCTCACCTCCAGAAAGTAAATCATTTTACATAGATAGACAGCATCCGTTACGAGAAGTACACCCAGTTAGAGGAACGGGTGGTGAACTAGAACGAGTATTTGTTTACACCCCTATCACAAAGATGGAACTCTTAGAGATGAAGAAATTAATTCCCTGTCACGACAAAGACCCAGCAGGGTTCAATCGAGAATTGAAAGACATGCTCCGTATGGGAGAATACACGTATCCAGATATCATTAAAATGCTTAAGGTCCTGTTGCCCGCAGGGGTATATGAAAAACTCAAGGAAAAAGAATGGGAGGTGGGAGAGAAAAAGATTGATTGAACAGCTCTAGAAGCTGAAGATAAAATACGAGTGCCAGGTAACGGTCTTGGGGACAAATGTAAAGAATTGCCCGAGTTAATAATTCAAGTTTTGCCAAGGTTATTAGCCACGAAAAAGGAAGATTGGGATGCAATCTCAGCATGTAAACAGAAACAGGATGAAGATACTAGTGATTTTTATTCTAGATTTGAAAAATGTTTTATTATTAACAGTGGTTTGAGGACAAGTAGCGAGTCGTACCCTCATCTTTTTGTTACTAAATTAGTCGAGAATTCAAGTCCACAAGTTAAAAATCGAGTTTTGAAAGTCGAAAGTACTTGGCAAGCTAGTACCCCGTCACAAATGCTTCAAATGCTCCAGTATCACCAGAACAGAATCAGGGAAGAGCAAGAACACGAAAGGAGACGTATGAAAGACACGAAAATGAAAGTACTAGTTGCACAATCTGTTCCACAAGACAGTCAGAAGAGGGGTCCGAATCAAGCCAGTCATCCTGCAGCTCCCGTTAAAGGGACATGCAATTATTGTAAACAGCCAGGTCATTTTATAAACGAGTGTGCAGTTCTGAAACACAACATAGCTACTGGTAAAACTAAAGAAAGACCACGTCCGCCTAGACAAGAACAAGTTTCACAGACTTCTCAGTCACCACAGAATGCACAACAGACAGTTCCAGCACCGCAGCCTATCGCTGCAACACAGCATGTTACACAGCAGATGTACCAGTATGCCCAGACAGAGTATCCAGAGTATCAACAGTATTCATGAAACAGCCTAGAGAGGGAGGTAGGCTTGCCTCTCATCGAGATACCTGTAGATCAAGAGGGTCCCTATGTACACAGTCAAGTATTAGGGAAAGACAGAAAGTTTTTGATTGATACAGGGGCAAGTAGGACTACTATCAGTCATGACGAGGTTCCAGGGGCTCCGCTCTCAGGCTCTAGAAATGTTTCCCTTGGATTTTCAGGAAAGCCTATTGTTAACGAGATTTCAAAACCAGTTACTGTAGAAGTTGGTCCATTGTCCCGAACTACTGATTTGTTACTTACGAAGTCATGTCCAGAAAATTTGTTAGGCATTAAAACATTGAAAGAATTAGGTGCAGTTATTTGCTGCTCCCCAGAAGGAATCCGATTGTTTTTGCGTGACTTTAAAGGTCACTATGTATTACGTGATTTTGATCCAAGACTATCAAATGTACCGCAGCATTTATGGGCGCAAGGTCCAACTGATGTAGGTTTTATGCAAATCACACCCCATCGTGTGACCCTCAAGCAAGGTATAGTCTTGCCACGAATCAGACAATACAGATTGCCACCTGAGGCTGTAGCAGCCTTATCCAAAATTATTGACGAGCTTATTGCTCAAGGAGTGGTTGTAGAAACTGACTCCAATGTATGTAATTCTCCTATCATTCCAGTCATGAAACGTACTGTTCCAAATGCACCTCCAGTATATCGATTAGTGATTGACCTTCGAGAACTTAATAAATGTATCATACCCCAGTATCCAGTAGTCCCAGATATTTCATCCCTATTGACAGCCATTGACTCTGAAGCTACATTTTTCACTGTTATAGACCTCAAGAATGCATTTTTCAGTGTTCCGATTCATCCAGACAGCCAGTACCTTTTTGGTTTTTGTTTAAATGGAAGGAGCTATAAATTCACACGAGCTCCTCAAGGTTTCACAGAAAGTCCTAGTATTTACAGTCAAGCACTTAAAAGACAACTAGACAACATTCACATGCCAACAGACACTGCCCTGCTCCAGTATGTCGATGATCTACTGATCACAGCCCGTTCTGAACGTGACTGCGAGCGTGCGTCACTTACAGTTCTGTATTTCCTAGCCGAGATGGGGCACAAGGTGTCCCCTTCGAAGCTTCAGTTCTGTGTCCAGCAAGTGATCTACTTAGGCCACTTACTGTCCAAGTGGGGTAGGCAGTTGACACCAGACCGTATCCAGTTGATAGCGAGTCTTCCACAGCCCAAGACACAGAAGGAGGTACGTGCTTTTATTGGCCTCACTTCTTATTGCAACAATGGATTCCTCAGTATGCATTTCTAGCAAAGCCACTGATACAGTTAACGACACAGGAGGCAGCCGTATCGACTGTCCTCCCTTGGACATCTGAACATACACTTAGTTTTAATGAATTGAAGAAAGCCTTATGCCAAGCACCTGTTCTAGCTACACCGAACTACAGTAAGCCTTTTACACTTTTTGTCACAGAACGTGATGGTACTGCATTATCTGTTCTCACACAAGATCAAGCAGGACAGTACAAGCCCTGTGCTTATTTTTCGAGCACATTAGATCCAGTAGCCCAGGCTCTGCCTGCGTGCCTCAAGTCAGTTGCAGCCACAGCTCTAGCAATCAGACAAAGTGATTCCATAGTATTAGGACACTCCCTGACAGTACAAGTTCCACATTCCGTGGAAGTTCTTTTAAACCGAACACAGACTCAGCACTTGACCATTGCACGTTTAACAGGTTATGAACTGACATTGTTCCAGCCACACATAGAAATCAGACGCTGCAACGTTCTAAATCCTGCTACACTGTTACCGACAGTTACTTCAAATCCTGCCACACATGACTGTGTGGAAGTTGTTAACACTATGACTAAGCCAAGACAAGACCTGACAGATATTGCATTACCTAATCCCGACCTGACACTTTATGTGGATGGTTCATGTATGAGAACTAGTACAGGAGAACTAGTAGCCGCGTATGCAGTGACTACTGACACAGAAGTTATTGAAACACACCGTATTGACACCCTGTCTGCTCAAGCAGCAGAGCTAGTTGCTCTGACCCAAGCCTGCATACGTGCCAAGGACCTGAAAGTAAACATATACACAGATTCACGTTACGCATTCGGAGTTGTACACGACTTCGGAGTACTCTGGCAGGAGAGAGGTTTCATGACTTCTCATGGAACCAAGATTCAGCATGGTCTCCTCATTCAAGCTCTGTTAGATGCAATACATTTACCGACAGCTATTGCTATCATGAAGTGCAAGGCACATACGAAAGTTACTGACATCATTTCCCAAGGTAACGATCTAGCAGATCGAACAGCCTAGCTTACAGCTCAGACTCCAGACATTCCAGTTAACAAGACCCAGACATTTACTCCAGATCCGACTACATGTATGACAGTTAAGGACCCTACACAGGATGTCATAGACATACAGTTACATGCTACTCCTGAAGAAATCAAGAAATGGTCCGAACAAGGAGGGGTCCAGACAGATCAGGGATGGGTGACGAAGGGAAAAGCCACATGGTTTCTCCCCGACTCTATGGTTCAAGTCATTATCAATACCGCACATAGTCCAGCACATCTAGGAGAAAAAGCCATGTTAGACAGTATACAGAACCTTTGGTTCAACAAGCATTTACGAGCTGCAGCCAAGCAGAAAGTCCATACTTGTATGATATGTTGTCAATTCAATCCAGGTAAAAGTGTCCCGGTGGAACAAGGTGGATTCCAACCTCCTGACCACCCTTTTGAAGTCCTCCAGATGGATTATATTCAGATGGAGCGATGTCGAGGTTTCAAGTATGTCCTTGTAGTTGTATGCGCTTTGTCCAGGTGGACAGAAGCATATCCAGTTCCAGATTACACAGCAGCGACCACTGCCAAGCAGCTGGTTCGTGAATTCTTTCCCCGTTATGGACTCCCTAGGGTCGTGTATTCTGATAACGGCCAGCCATTTTCATCTGAGTTAATGAAACATGTTTCCCTTTTGTTAGGGTACCAGTGGAAGTTCCATTGTGTGCGCCATCCTGAAGCAGCCGGTCTCGTAGAGAGACATAATCAGACCCTGAAAATCCGTATTGCCAAGACATGTAAAGAGAAAGGTGTAGACTGGCTAGTTGCCCTGCCAGTTGCTCTATTCTTCATGAGGATGGTTGCACATTCCAGATCAGGTCTGTCCCCTTATGAGGTCATATTCGGCCGCCCCCCAAACATGTGGGGTACACCTAGACCCCGCAGTATTACCGATGTTTCCAGTAATATGTTGACAGATTACCTAGCTTCCTTGATGTCTGCCCTACACTCTTGTCGTTCCCAGGTTGCCGCTGCATTTCCAGACAATACCGAAGTGAAACCGCATGAGGTCATTCCAGGCGACCTCGTCCTTGTAAGGAACTTTGATCGTTCAAGTCCGCTGGAGCCTCGTTGGAAAGAGCCGCGACTTGTCCTTCTGACCACCCGCACGGCCGTGAAGTTGGAAGGCCGCAAGGGGTGGGTCCATCTGTCCCATATAAAGAAATTCCATGGAGTTCGAGAAAAAACATTCTTAAAGGACATTTCTAAGGACTGTTCCATTTCTAAAGACTGCCTGAAACCAGACTTTGATCTGAATCCTGAACTGAAAGTTCCTCTGTTAGAGAAAACTCCGCAACAGGAGTATAAGTTAAAGCTCCGGTCTAGTAAAATAAGTCAGCCAGTTTAATTGTCTAAGTCCCTCTCGGGTGAAACGGTTAGACAGGTATCTGACATGTATGAGATAGACCCCCATAGTGAGAGAGTTAGTCAAAACTCTATACGATGTATCGTTTTTCTAAGTTTCTTATTGTTTTTAAGTTTGATGGTTACCTGCACAAGTTATGCATTACATTTATGTTTTCCAATTTCACATGTAAATAAGTTTTCTAATGCTACAGTAGAGCACACATTCAGTGATCTGCCTCCTCACGAGTTATCCTATCGTCTTGCTATGAGAAATAATACATTTATAAGAATGTTACACTATTCACACCAGACCAGCAATGCCACTAATTGTTGGGTGTGTGGTCGACTCCCCCCTTTCCAGACACCGAAGGGAGTTCTGCCACTCTTTCCTTATCCGTTTTCACATAATGGTTCGTGTGGAGCATGGTCCACGTTAACGTCATCTTCAAATGATATGTACCTTCTGAATAGAACATGTTTTCCAGACAAGCAAGGTCTCTCCCATAGAACAGGGTTAGATCTAGCAAATGAAGTTTATAATTTAGGTAATTATTCTTCGACTTTTATGGTCCTGAATGTTCAGTCTGATACTACTCCAGACTTACCTGCTATTTCAGTACTACCAGTCAAAGGCGAATTATGTGTCAGAAATAATGGTTCCGCACATGTAGGACATAGTGATTGTACTACTACTGTCGAGTATAGTGACAGTGGGAAATCTATTTTCAAAGCTTCACGTCATTCTTATTTTGTTTGTGGTCAGACCGCATATGTTCGTCTGCCCCTCGATTGGGATGGAACATGTTACATTGCCTTCCTACTGCCACCAGTTTTTCTAGCCCCATCTGATTATCACAGAAACACACATCTAGTTCACGTCAGACATAGAAGGGAGATCGAGTCCCCAATTGTCGATCAAACTGAAACTACTCTAGAACAGTATACAGATTTCAATAAAGGTTTCTTCTTCTTTATAGGACCTATCCAGAATAGTAAGTTAATACGTAGGTTAACCAGAACCCTTGAAGCAGTAGTGAATGAGACTACTTCTGCTCTAGGTAACTTAACCGAAGAGCAATCTGCTATGAGATTTGTCGTGCTCCAAAATCGTCTCGTTCTTGACGTCATACTGGCCGATAGAGGAGGAGCATGTAGAGTTATCAGATCTAGTTGCTGCATTTTCATTCCTAATAACGCGCCGTCTGTTTATTCAGCTATAACCAGACTTCATAAAATTGCCCATCAGTTACACCAGAATCCAGGCACCTGGACATGGTCCGGTTGGCTCTGGAGTATTATATCTGCTTGGGGATGGAAAGTATTGTCATTCCTAGGTATTGCAGTAATGATCATATTCAGTTGCTGCCTCTGTATACAATGTGGCCCTGCGATTTGCGGCATGTGCGCTACCTCTTGTATTCCTAGTCCTAAGTCCCGTTCCAAGACAATTCGAGACGAGCAAATGATGCTATATGAAATGATAGATGGTATCATGAATATAGATGTTTCCTGATGGAAACGTAGGGCACAAGGAGGGAATGTGGAAAAGTAAATTTTGCCATGTTGTATGTGCCTACGTGTTCCCCATCTTATGTCATATGTGCATGATCGATATGCATGTATCCCCTTCCGATCAATTAAAGACGCAATTACAGTTGTGTCTATCTCTAGTATGCCAGTTTCCAGTCCTCGTGAATACAACGAATATTAGGCCTATTTAAAGCTACGTTGCCACGTTTCACAGTGTGCACGTTAATTCATTGAATTGTCCCCGTTTCTAGGCCTCAAAAGGGCCCGGACCCAGATTCAGCTCCTGTTTCCTGAACCCTCTCCGAGGAGCGATACAGCCCCCACCTGTATCCCTGACCCTTAGCTTACTTTCATGCCTCGCAGTGCCCGGCTCGGCCTGGCTCTGCCTCCCAGTCTGCCAAGAGTATGTTATGATTCTAGTTATCAGTCCAACCCTCCTTCTCTGCATTCCTAAGCTACTGAATCGCATCAATAGTTTCCGTCATGGTCTAGCCTTTATGTCTCCATGTAAGAGAAATACTGTATTAATATTCATAGAATATTCCTCACACACGCACTACATGTAGAATTATGCATGCACCAGTCTTAATGTCTGTTAGTCTTTACCCTGATAACTTTTGGATTCTATCAACATGTACTCTAAACACTAGATACTAGATATGCCTGGGTACATGTCGCTCTGACACTCCAGACTTTAGTCTCCTCTTCTAGCGCAGAAGTCATAGCCCCCCAGTTCTCCCTGGTAACACGTCATTGCCCATTTGCGCGCACCACTAGGTTAGAGGTCCCAGCTGCTCAGGTAGCCCCCTCCATGTTTCCGCCCCTTTTATGACATATTCTGTTACGTCTGCACCACATGTCTATGTATACGCCCTGTACACGCCTTCTTGTTACATCATGTTGCCCTTATCTTTCGCGACTGCTACAAACCCCGCCTACTGCTACGCCTACTGTATTGAATGCAATGTATTTTGTTTAACTATAAATATTGTGCACGGATATTAAAGTTTGCTAGCCAATTCCCAGATCCTGCCCGACTTCTGTCGGGCCCTGCCATCCTATTCCCGTACAGGCTGTCCTGTCCCTGTCCTTTATGCTTGATTAAAGCCTGTCAACTTCAGCTACCTCGTATCTTGACTCTTATTTATTGAGCTACCTGTTTATTGATTATAGTCAAAAATAGATCCGGTAATAATTTATTTATTTACCACGCTCAGTAAAACCACGTCATCTGCGTAGGATAGATGTGTAACACGCAGATGACCAAGCCGTGGTGGATGAGCGTTGGTCTGGTCCAAATTTGATGTTAAGTCGTCCATGAATAAATTGAAAAGATGAGGTGCCAACACGCAGCCTTGTTTGAGACCGTCGAAGGTGCAGATCCTTTGGGTTAGCCGCTGTCCGTTGTCGATCTTTACCTGCATCCAGGTGTCGGTCTGTAGATCGATGATTAGAGTTAAGATTGAATCTGGCAGGCCCTGCTGTTTCAGTTTGGTCCAAAGTAAATGCCTGCTAACACGATCAAAGGCCGCCTTGAAGTCCACGAAACAGGCATATAATGTTTGGTGATGTTGTAAGCTTTTTTCCCGCGATTAGACTTAAGGCCATTATATTTGCCATTGTGCCTGTTCCGCGACGAAACCCTGTCTGATTTACCTGTATTTTAATGTTGGTATCAGACCATTTTGTGAGATCCGCTAGTACCAGGGATGCATAATATTTAGCTGACGATAATTGGCCGGATTTTTGCGGTCACCGCCTTTGTAAATTGGATTGATGATTGCTCCTCTCCAACTTTCTAGGAGCTGACGTGCGTTATTTATGGATCTAAACAGATGGTTAAATTTACTGGCCCAGTATTGAGGGTCCTCCTTGTATATTGCTTGCGGGATGCAATTTGGTCCAGGCGCACTGTCTTGCATACTTTTACTAATTATTTGTGTTATTTGAAGTTCATCGCTAATCTGCAACGATTGATCTATACTTGCCTGTTGGGTTCTGGACATGTTTTGCCAATCATGAGGCTTATCTTTCGAGGCAGCAGTACTTGAAGTTATTGCTGACGGCTGAAAAGCGGGTCTTATTAAAAAGGTGTCGGCTATGTGTTGGGACCATGCACTTTCAGTTATACAGGTCATACTTATGACTTGTGACGGTCTGCTCAGGGAATTTACTTGCTGCCAAAAGGCCCGGCTATTGGATTTTTTTTATGTTATACAACATTTTAGTCCAGAACTCGTTGGCTTGATTTTTTTTCTCTGTCCAGATTAGATTCTTGTACAGTTTTCTTATTGTTCGAACTTCTTGCCAAGCACTTGAATTGGTTGCACGGCCTTGGGCTCGTCTTGTGAGTTTCCGCAAGCGTTTTCTCAGGGTGAGTGCTGCCTTAGAAAAAGCAGTACTACTTGATGAATTGGTGTTCTTTTTGATATTGGTACTTTTCCTGGATAACCTGTTTAGATAGTAAGTCCAGGTCTCGGAGCACAGATTTTTATCTTGGATCAAAGATTGAAGTTCGTTCTTGGCATCCAGCGCTATTTGTGGCAGGGTGGTGCTTGTCCACCTCAATCGCTTCAAATTGATTGTAGATACTTCGCCTACCATTGTTCGTGCTTGCTTGTACCTTGATAAAGTCAGGTTCCTTTCAATGTGCTGCATTGAATGATCACTATCTAATGAACTGATTATTTTAAAGTTTTTATCAGTCTTAACAAGGGTAATGTGACTATCGTGTAGTCTAAGATAGTGCTTGTGCCTTGACCTGTGTAGGTTGTAGATGGTGGTTTATCTTGCTTGCATCTACCATTTATCACCCTTAGCCCAAGATGCTCGAGATCCCACATCAATTGCCTGCCAGCTGAATCGGTCTTCTTTGCAGGTGGGATTTCTTGGGGGTCAACGCCCCACTGCTCGTTTGCTATAATGATGTTATCCTCTTCTTCTTGCCAATGCAGGAGATTGGCATTGAAATCACCTGTCAGTATGATGTCCCATCTTGGTTGTTCGAGCCGAAAGTCAGAAATTACATTATTAATGCGTTTGAAAAATTCTTTTTTGGCTGCATATTTCGGGTGGGCATAAACGTTAATCAGGATAGTTGTTCGAGTTTCTCCCTGGGTCTTCGCATACAATTTGATAATTTGCATATCTGCCGAGGATATGGGCAATTGAGAGGCCTTGATCTTAAGTGCGGTGGAAACATATACCGAGAGTCCCCCTTTCGCACGCCCGTAACGTTGAGTTCGTGTTGCGTTGGCATGGAAACATAGTCTACCAGGTACATCAATTGGCTCCGTTAACCATGTTTCCTGGAGGGCTATAATGTCATACGTGCTCCAAGTGTCTGTTTTTCTAGTGTCATTTAAAATATCTTTTGCTCCGGCGATGTTCCAGGAGAGAAGTTTAATTGTATCTCCCTCTAGTCTGCCTGTTACATGACTGGTTCAATCATTGTTGGAGCGCTGTGTCAATCCTGGGCTGTCATAGTTGTCATTATCTGCTCCCCTCGCGCCATGTAGTACAGTGTACGTGGTTTGACTTGTCCGTGTATGATCTCCTCTTTTGGTCTGCTTCCTTAAAAGGCGGGTTGGATATCCCGGTTTTGCCTCTTCTTTCAGACTGATTCCCCACTCCTCAAATTTAGTTGTTTCGGCAAGAATGCCTTTAACGATTCCCTCATTCCTCCATGTAGCCAGTGTGCTTTCCTTTGCTGCATTATCTCTGATGGAGATAAATTCTATTGACAGTAGGTCGGCTGTTGTTATTCGGCTCAGGCTTGTAATTGTAGACATTAGTTGAAGAATGTTTCCTCGATTTAAGTAGTCTTGATTACCGTGTACTTTATAATTGGGGATGAAGAGTAGCCTTCTAACTGTTGGGGTATTCAAATTTGGTGATAAGACTCTGGTGGAACGTACGTTGTCATTTGGTCCTGTCCATCTTGTTTGATTACTTCCGTGAACCCATGTATCAACACACGGGTGGTTTATTATTTGCTTGTTAGCGACCATTTGAGACTGTCTCGTTGACATTCTGTCTTTCGAAGTTCCATCCCTGCAATCTCGTTTTAGGCCGCCTTTTTGTATATGCCGTCCATTTTCCCTAGCAACTGACGTGGGACTCGATCTATGTTTTACTACGATGATTTGTAGTAGTTCTCTGTTGCCTGAGTTTATTATTACTTGCTTTTCATCGTAGCGACCCCTATCAACCTTGACTGTAAATGATCGAATGGTTTTGTTATCACTTTTGCCTGGTCTGAGTCGGCGTTTGGGACAGTAATCTGGATTGATGATACCTTCTTGTTGTTTACCGGACCTCTAATGGCTGTCCTTTGGCATCCCTGATTAATGTCTTCACGCTTATTTTGAGCAGGCTCATTAAGGTTGTGGTTTTTGCTCTTCGGTGGTGTGCATGCTTTTTTGTTGCGAATTATCGCCTTGTGTTGCGGGTCACTTTGCGGACTCGCAGCAGATTCTTCCAGTTGTGCTGCGTCGCTGTCCACTTGTTCCATGCTCCAATCCACCTCACCTAGGGCGGATGATAGGGTCGTAGTGTCAATATTGGTTCTGCTACCAACACCTAAAATGTGTGGTTGTGTAATCCCCTCAGAGTGCATTAGTGTTTTAGAAGACACCCTATGCATCTGGTCAGTTGCTTTTTTGGACATGGATTTGCTTCTCTCTTTTTGGGGTATGAGCTTCAAATCTTTATGTTCTTCCGTTATCCTTGTGGGTGATGGTTGCACCCTTAGATTAAGGTCAACTTCTCATTTTTTTGGAGTGTTTACACGGTTAAAAATGGGGTAGCTAATCAGCACCTGCTTCTCGGCCAGCTGATTTCTGTTCTTTCTTGCTCGTTTTTTTTTGCCGCTTTGTTAGACCTTTTTGATTTATTTGTTTTTCTTTCCCTTCCGACTCGAGTTTATCTTTCTCAGTTGGTGTGTGATAATCCATTTTAGATGTATTGTTATCAGTAGATTTATAATTGTTGGAGTGTCCCACAGGGAAATTGGTTCTTGATGTTTTGGTATCCACTGATAGAGCGTCATTAAGCTTTATTAATTCGTCCTGCCTGGTTTTATGATCCAGTATTTGTAGTGCTGACACTTCTGTTTTGTTTTCATGACTCTTTTTGGGGGTGACTGTGTCTTTGATTGGATTGTTTATACACTGCACAAAAGAGATAAGGTCGCTTCCATTTGGTGTGGTGATATTTCTCTGGTTAACTAGCTTGCATTCATGCAAAATATCTTTTAGTATGATTGGCAGATCTTTCAATTTTTCCAATATAGGGTTACAACTACATATATTGGTTGGTCGCCACAGTTGGGTTTGCTCCTGGAGCGTATCTAATGTGCTGACCATGGTGTCTAGTTTTTTGTTTATGCCGGATATGTATCCGGCCATGGTGCACATTAGTTGTATTTGTATGTCTAGTTTGTCAGACTGCATATTTAAGGTTTTAATTGAGGTTTCCAGTATGCTCCCCAGCGCACTATGTAATGCAATTATTGATTCCAGATTTGTATTTAGTTCTTTCCTTTGGTCTTACTGATGTTGGTTTAGTTTATTGTAAGTTGCGTCAATTTTCCAGTATGCATGCTTTTTAGGGTACTTGACTATATGCAGCTCCTTATCTTTTTTATGTGACTTTTTATTGTTGATAGGCCAATCCCCACTGACACACTTGAAATTTCGATTACTGATGTTTCTTTGAGACCCTTTTCACTGTGGCCTACAGGCGGGTGTGAGGTTACGTCTGTGTCCCCAAAGTCTGCACAATGATTCAGCCTGCTGGATATCTCGATTATGTTTGAGTTTACGGTATCCATGGTTATTGTGTTGTTTATATTTTTCAAAATTACTTCTTGGGGCTCCACGTTCGTCCCTTGTGATTTGTTATGGGGTTTTGTTAGCTCCGGGTTAGATGCTTTTGTTTTGTCGTTTGGTTTCACCATGTGTGTTGGTGTACTGCCTTTGTTGTCCGTTTGGGTTTGGGGTGGGGGCCCTCCCGAGGGTTGTTTATTGACCTTTGTCTCTGTGTTGTGGTTTGTCGTTGCTTGATTAAGCCACGATTCGTGCCTTGGAGTGGAGTGACTGTTTGGATCTTCGTTATGTACTTCGTTGTAGGAGCTGATGTTGCACTGCCCTTCGTTACTGCAAAAGGCCTCTTGAGTTTCGGCCATTAAGTCATCCAAATTTATATAAAATGTCGGGGAGACAGAAAATGTGGTTTTCCTTTCAATTTTGTTTTGTTTTTTTACTTATTTCCGTTATTGCTGAGGTCCCTTCACGTATATTATCCATGCTACTATTGATTGCTTCTGGTAACATTTGGTGTTTTACTTGTCCCGGGTCTCCATCCTGATTTTTGTTTTATGTGTGCACTTGGGCTTGAGTTTGTATCGTGTGTTTGCTATTTTCCCAACGCATATGCACACCCTCGGTTTTTACCTCCTCATCATTTACCCTCCCTGGGGTCAGGTTAGAGCTATATTGTGATAATGCCCTTATGTCTGTTGTCTTTGTTGTTTTTGTTGGTTTGCTTGGCGACATTGGAGACATAGGCTTTTGAAGACCGTTCGGTGTTGCTGGAATAGTGTACATTATGGATACTGGGTCTTTTAAGAAAGTAAATTTGCCAGTGGAGTTCATTGTACCGAAGATGGGGTAGATCGGGGGTATTAATGTGGTAACCGTGCTTTCCTCAGTGGAGGGGGTAGAGGTTTTGTTCTTGGCTTTCTTTTTAAGTACTTGAGGGGGGTTTTTTCGTGTCCTCCCTGACCTCATCTCTCTACCGTCGCTTCCCCTTTTTGTTGTAATTAGGATTCTGCTTTGGTTGGTACGTTGGTGTTACCTTCCTCCTTACGTGAATTCGAGCTGCTGCCCCTTCTTTTCCCCTTCTTTGTACTTCCTTGGCAAAACTGCAGCGGGAGGGTTGCTTGAGAGAGTCCGGCCCGCAAGCGGAGCACGTGGGGGAACCGCAGGCAAATCAGACCTAGTCAGACTGCCTTCCCGGTCATCCCCTGGCTCTTACTTTGCGGCTGCCTCTACCGGCAGCCACGCTCGCGTCACGTCTCGACTCCCGCACCCTACACGACCTCACTTCACTTCCTTGATTAGTTGTTGAGAGTGGTATGCTTGGTCGGTGCGCCCTCTTCACCGCCTCCTTCGCCTGGTCTAGAGTGCTAGGGTTGGGGATGAAGCACTTGAAACGTGCTGGAGGCTATTTCTTCTCTGCTCACTCCTCCCACAGTGCTGGAAGCGGACTCACTGCTCTTGCCACACTAGGAAGAACTGGGTGGCAAGTTGTAGCTCCCGTCGCGCTGTGGGGCTCTCCGCTGTGTTTTTAGATCGGCTCGCGGTTCTCCGCTACACTGAGGCGAGTCCGAAATTCTGTGGGGGAATTTGCAGCACTCCACCCCCACACACGGGAAGGGCGTTACATTCTGGCGTTTTCAGTTTAAAGTTTTTTTATCAGAGTGGCAGGTGAGTGCTGTGGAGAATGAGTGTCCTGACCGCTGGAGGCAGCTGGAGGCAGCTAGAAGCAGCGCTTGCGGCCCAGGTTATCCTCTCGTAGTCCCCCTCACCTTTCACCACTAATGCAGCTACTTCCTCCTCGCAGCTCCTCACAGGTAGCGGCTGACTACTACTAGGAGTGGATGCCCTTGCCCCTGCCACCCGATTCGCAATACTTCGGTGGCAGCTCATCTCTCTGCTCCTCTCACCACTCCTTTCACTACGCTCCTCACTTCGAGTCTGACTCCAATTGTCTCGTCTCGACAGTGCCACCTTTCAAAAATCTTGTTTTTCGTGCAATGTCACAGTCCCTATCTGTTATCAGGCTTCAAAATCACCAGCCTAACTTAGCCTGCTGACCGCACTGCCCGTGGCCCCCACTCTGCTTACCAGCTCCGTTCCGCTTGGCTCTAACGGCCCACACGCAGCACCGGACCCCTCCCGGGCCGCTGGTGTGGTCCCGATGCTGTCCCGATATCGAGCAAAGAAGGACCTCCTGGCCTTGCTGCAGGCACGACGGCCTCAGCTGCGGGACGCTTTTGCCGCTTTTGCCACGCTGGAAGCTTTTCAAAAGGCTTTCGAAAACCCACAGGGAGCTGCGGCAACCCACAGGGGCCCACAGGAGCCACAGCAACCTGGCGTCCAGACAGAATGGCGTTTAGGCGTTCACTGCGGCGTCTCTCTCTCTAGATCTCTGGCGCCATCCAGTGGTCAAAAGCTGCCAGTCTGGGACGCAAAAACATACGTCTCCGTGCAGATACTCTTCCCTAACTTAGCTCTCGGATTCTTGCCATTACCTTGCAGACAAAGATGACCCTGATGGGGTACGATCCAGATCGGAGAGGATCTTTTCGCTTGCTGGTTCTCACTTAGACTAGCTCCATATCCAGTCACGTTCCATCCAATATACGCTAGTATCTCTTCTCTCGGGATCGTCTCATAGGAGCTAAACCCTCTAACCATATCGACTATTCCCTTAACTAGAGCACTATTCTTGGGATTGTCCTTCACGGAACGTAGGGGGTGGACTTCTCGAGCATAGATAAACATCGTTCTGTATGCCCACACAGAACCATTGTAGCTGAATGGCAGGACCAGGTAAGGAATACCTTTATCAGTAGTATGTGGCATAAGGCAGCACACCCAACAGTTAGTCGTGTTTACTACTAGTTGGTGTTGGTGTAGAAGCTGAACAAAAGAGTTATTAATGAATTCCAATCTTCTAATGGATTCATGTTCAGGCAGAGGATGAAAAGAATGTGAAGAATCAGTGGAAGAAGGTATAGATTGTGTAGTGGGTGCAAACGTCACTTGAAAAGAGAATACAATATATCCCATTAAAAACATCATTAGGCTAAGTAACATAAAAAGACATAATATTAAAAAACATTTGCTGCTCATTACTTGACACATTTTACTCTTAAAATTCGTGTCCTTCACAGGTCTCTCCATCTTGAAAAACTCCATCCTCTAACCGTGTCGTTCGCGGCGGTTGGGTGTTCCGTGCTAAGGAATGCGCCTGTCAGTCCAGGGAACGCCCTAGGACCAACCAGAACCATCGACCTTGTGTCTTCGGCTTGCACTCCAAAGACTTGACACCGCGACCCTACAGCTGAACCCGGATGGCGGTACGAAAAACAAAAATCGGTCAAAACAGTTTCTCAGATGGGAGAGCTGAGTTTCAGAAATAGCAAAAGGAAAATTTTGGTCATTTTATTTGTCCCATGACTCTTGGTCGCAAATTATAACTGCCTTTATCAGGCAATGTCTGGTCACGAAACAGCAGTTCAGGCTCAGTAGTGTCCAATCGAACTGACGGTGGCACAGCTTCTTGTAGAAGATCGTCGCTTTCTCGCTCAGAACTTGTCCCAATTAAACGTGCATCGCTAGAAGGCAGAAAACGGGGGACAGTGTCAGTTTCCAAATCAGGAATGCCCTCCTGGACCCACCGGTCGTACGGCAGAGGTAAAGGAACCCTCTTACAATGTACGCCGTGGATCCAGTTCTTTTTTTCCTTGCACTCACACTGCAGATCGCGTTGACAAGAGTACCAAGTAGGGACCAATCCAGCGAGGCTGATCGTTCTTTGTCCGCTGGAAGTTTTTGATCAGCACCCACGAGCCAGGATCGATGACATGTCCTGGATCGTCAGAAGCCTGAGGCAGTGTATCATGTACCTGTTGGTGTAAGACACGCAATTTAGCCGTCAAGTCATACAGATAATCAAGCAATACAGGATGTTCAATCTCGCTAAATTTCGTCGGCCTCGACACTCCCCATATATTCGCCGGGCGACCAAAAATTATTTCATAGGGACTAAGTCCCACTCGAGAATTTACAGTCATTCTGGTTGGCAATAGTGCTAATGGCAACGCGTCAGGCCATTTAAGACCAGAGCTTGCCTGTATCTTGGCCAGTTTTAACTTAAGAGTGCCATTATAGCACTCTACTAGTCCAGCTGATTGTGGGTGATTTGCAGCGTGGAACTTCTGCCGGACACCTAAACCCTCACGCACTCTCTTCATCACTTGACCCACAAATTCACTCCCATTGTCACTCCCGACCATTCTCGGCAAACCATACCTTGGGAAGAACTCTTTAACGAGTACTTTAGCTCTGGAGACGGCAGTGTTATCTTTTAGGGGATATGCTTCTACCCATCTCGAAAAGGCACAAACAACCACGAGTACGTATTTTAGGTTGTTGCATCTCTCCATGTGAATGAAATCTAATTGCAAAACCTCAAACGGATACGTCAGAGGCGCAAAATGACCAGCTGGAGTTGGGGTTCCCTTACCAGGATTGTACATCAAACAAACCGTACAATTCTTGACCACATTCTCTGCACACTTAGGAATTCCAGCATTCTGCCATACTGGAGCCAACAATTTAAAAATCCCTTTCACACTGATATGAGCCGTTCCATGCGCCATCGTAACCACTTCAAGCACGTACGCATCGGGTAACAATCATCGCTGATGCTCTGACAACTCAACCCAACAACCATTTGCATCCAATTTACCTGTACTTTCTCGCCATACGCTCAACTCTTTCTCTGTAGCTTCAACTTGGATAGACTTCACACTTTCTATCGTATCCTCACACATTCCAACATCACCAATCCAACTTGCAGGGCCAGCAACATACATTCGACTCATCACATCCCTTGCCACATCTTTTGCAACTTCATCAGCAAACGCATTACCGCGACCAACATCATCGGTAACCTTTTTGTGTTTACTGCATTTCACAATCGCAACTTGTAACGGCAAGGTGAGTGACTCAAGAAGCTCGTTCACCAACTGACCATTCTGAATCTTCGTTCCATGAGACGTGAGGAACCCACGTTGCTTCCACAAACGTCCAAAACTATGAGCCACACCAAACGCATACTGGATGTCAGTATATATGGTCACTCTCTTTCCTTTCGATAACACACACGCTCTCATAAGTGCAATCAACTCGGCTGCTTGAGCTGAATTGTGTGGGATACGTGCAGCCTCAACAATCCTATGCAAAGTCGTAACAGCAAATGCCGCAGTCATATCACCATTCGGAAGCTTGAAGCATGAACCATCCACCCATAAGGTACCATCACACTTCACAAGAGGAGTGTCTCTAAGATCTACTCTCCCTTTCGTTTCCTCTTCTGTCCTGAGAAAACAATCATGCTGTTCAGAAACATTTGTCTCTACTGAAATCGGCAACAACGTAGCTGGATTCAACATATTGCATCTCTTTATGTGTACATGACTCGCTAGGAGTGTCAACTCGTAACCTGACAATCGAGCACTAGTTAAGTGCTGTGTCTTAGTCCTGTTTAACAAGGTATCCACTGCATGTGGAACCATTACAATCAACTTATTATTCATGATCAACCCAGCAGACTGTCGAATGGAAACAGCTGCTGCCGCTGTGGCTCTTAAACAACTCGCCAACGCTCTAGCTACCGGATCCAAAGTCCACGAGAAATACGCGCATGGACGTTGCTTTTCCCCAAAAGATTGCGTCAACACCGACAACGCACATCCCTCTCTCTCGTGGACATAGAGCGTAAAAGGCTTACTGTAGTCGGGGGTACCCAACACAGGAGCCGAACACAATGCATCGCGTAATTCAGAGAAACTCTTCTGACAATCATCAGACCACGGGAGGGATTCGGTGTATCTTTACAGGTCAATGCCACCAGAGGTTTGGCCATCAGAGAAAAATTCGGTATCCATTGTCTGCAATATGACGTAATACCCAAGAAAGCATGCACGTCTCTCTGTGTAATTGGCACACTCATTTTCGCAATCGCTTGAATACGTTCTGGGGTCAATCTTCTTCCCTCCTTCGATAAGAGATGACCTAAGTAGGTCACTTCTTGTCGACAATACTGTAACTTTGACAGAGACACCCTGTGATGGAAGTCAGACAAATGACGCAACAATGACAAGGTAGCTTCCTTACAAATGTCCTCAGTATCGGCAGCCACTAACAAATCGTCAACGTACTGGAGAAGAGCAGCACCATCAGGTAAAGCAATTGTATCAAGCTGTGTTTTTAAAGCCTGACTATAGATAGAAGGACTCTCGTAGTAGCCTTGAGGAGCTCTTTTAAACCGGAAGCTTTGGCCTCCTAAAGAGAAGCCAAAGAGAACCAAGTGGCCGAAGCTGGAATCATGGTCAATAAGGCAGTGATATCCGGAACAACAGGAAATTACAGCACCACTATTTTATTTACCTCTCTAAGATGGATCACAAACCTGTAAACAGGTGGTTGAGAAGAGTCAGTGCGTTTCAAGACAGGCAAAACAGGGCTATTGCAAACATTACCTCTTGTTTCTTCAATTACGTCTTTCTCAATTAGATCATGGATAATCGCTAACAACGCTCTTTCACCATCACTAGAGATCCTATATTGAGGAATGCGTGGTATTTTAACGTTCGCTTTCAGTGTCACAACATATGGCGGTATCTCCAAAAGACCCACATCATTAGGTCCAGTAGCCCAAATTGTATCAGGAAGAGAAGACAATTCTGTCGGAAGTCGATCCCTCGACAAATACATCGGAGAGACCACTTTCTTACCCAGTGTAAGTTGTACTCCCGAAGGAGAACAATACAACGTCGCATACAATCTTTTCAACAGATCCAATCCCAACAAGTTCTCACCACAACCTGATGTCAGAATAAGGGGTGCTTCATATTCACGAGGTCCAACAGAAAGAGACAAAGGACTAGAAATCGGGTTTCTAACTGGGGCGCCAGGAAAACCTACTGAAACATTCATTAAGCCAGACAAAGGTGCGCCAGGGAGTCTAGAGTGCATAATAGAACTCTTCGTAGCACCAGTATCCAAGAGAAAAGGTTCTGACACACCTTATGTAATCACTTCAACATAAGGTCCACTCTGATCTACTGGAACTGAAACAACTCCCTCTCTTTGTCCGTGGCTGTCCTAGCAATCAGTACCATCCACATTCTCACCTTCGACATAGTAGTCGTCAGCATAGTACTGAGTTGTCCTACCAGATGCATTATTCTGCTGATCGAAATAATTCATTGAGTTTTGTTGATGGAAGGAACGCGCGTTCTGGGGGAAACCACCACGTCCCCTACCTCTAGAAGCTGGCGGAACACCCCGACCTCTTGCGCCAGAAACACCATTCATACGCTGTAACAAAGAAGGGCAACTATGTTTAAAATGACCCTCTTCTTTGCAAAATGCACATTGGTTAGGGCCTACAGGGAAACGCGGTTGAGAAGGCTCAAACCTCTGCGAGTTTCTCTGAAACTGCAGAGGTTGCAGTTATTTCCCGACCAAAGAAATCACTCCTCCCAAGTGACTATTGCACCTGGTTGATAGGACTGTCGTGCTGCATATATTACTGTCTTGATAAAGACGCGCCGCGACTGAAAACATTGGCGCTTTAAGGGTCGAAACGTCAACATCTATTGACAGGCCATATAAACCCGGAGCCTTCAACAAATTTGAAAGAAATGATAGGTTCCGTGATTGTATTAGTTGATGGTCTTAGGAAATGAGATCATGTACATACATGTACAGTTTTTTATAAAAAAAGTTGGATATATTTTGTATTTCACGAATTCACCACACACTAAATGTCACTTGTTTTTTGCACTGTATTTGGCATAATGACAGTTACTGTATATAATGTATAGAAATAAGTTTTGATTTTGAAAAACTTTATAAAGAGACGATAAAGCAATATATAGGTCTTCCTCCTTTTTTCACTGAGGATTTGTTATAATATTTTGGAGGTTTTTTGGTTCTATTAGAAGCGGAGGAAACTGTTTTTTATTAATTATCTGTTGTTCGAACCCGACAGAACCGTGTTTTTCTATTGTATATCTTAAATAAAGCACTTGACACAATGCATAGTCACACTCTATTTATTGTATTTATTTTTCGAATATTTTCAAAATAATATACACTCAAGTACAAAATATTGTTTCTTCATTTCCAAAATAAATATTTAATTAATTTCATATGAATCACTACATATGTCTATATTACAGTAACAAAGTTGTATTATTTTTTTGAATGTATCACATTTATTTTCTGTTACCACCTCAAACACTGATATTACAGTAAACACGTTTAAAAAATAGTTTCAAGGTATCACAAAATATTTTATGTGAGCACCACAAACCTCGATATTACAATAAAGAATTTGTGAAAATAGTTGGTGTAGCTTAAAATATTGACAGTGAGGAGCACAAACACTGTAACAACAAACAACAGTAAACAAGTTGTAAAAATAGTATCAATGTATCACAGTAACTCATTTTACTTCACTGAGAACATGTTTCTTTTCTATTGACAGATCTTACATCTTACAGATGGAAAATGTCACTTACACAGTAAGCACTTTTTTTTGGCATGTAGTGCTGTAAATTTAGATGCTTTCCATAGTCCTGCCATCTCGTGTTGTGTTTGGCCAGGGTAGTAGCTACAACAAAAAGGCTCGATAAAGGGCCTTGACTTTGAATCAGAATATGAAATTCAAGAATAATTGATAACCCCAGGCAAGAAAGGCAGCAAGTGTGCAAATTTCCCACTGCCTTCAGCCGGGCTAGTAGCTACAACAAAAAGGCTCGATAAAGAGTCTTGACTTTGATTCAGAATATGAAATTGAAGAATAATTGATAATCCCAGCCAAAAAGGCAGCAAGTAGATGTGTGTATGTGTGGATGATGTGTTGATTGAGAGGAAGATGAAAAAGGTGAAAAATAAGAAAGGCTGCAGACGCACAAAGTATCCACTGCGTTGTAAGGGAAGTGGATCTTTGGATACCCAGCACAGTATACAGAGTGTGCGTCGGATTCCGCAGTGGGACCCTAAGAAACGGCTACCACATCTAAGCAAGCAATGCAAGTGCACAAAGTACACACACTGTGCAGTAGAAAGGACGCAAGAAAGGACGCAAGTGTGCAAATTACCCACTGCCATTTACGGGTCGTAGTTACCAAAAAGGCTCAATAAAGGGCCTGCACTTTGAATTTGAATTACTTGAAGAATAATTGATTATCCCAGCCAAAAAAGGCAGCACGTGTGTAAATTTCCCATTGCCTTTGGCCGGGGTAGTAGCTACAGCAAAAAGACTTGATAAAGGGCCTTGACTTTGAATCAGAATATGAAATTCAAGAATAATTGATAACTCCAGCCAAGAAAGGCAGCAAGTGTGCAAATTTCTTACTGCCTTCGGCCGGGGTAGTTGTTACAACAAAAAAGGTTCGATAAAGGGCCTGCACTTTGAATACAAATATGAAATAGAAGAATAGTTGATAACCATAGCCACGAAAGGCAGCAAGTAGGTGTGTGAATGTGTAGATGATGTGTTGATTGAGTGGAAGATGAATACGGTAAAAAATAAGAAAGTCTGCAAGTGTGCAAATTACCCGCAGCCTTCAGTCGGGGAAGTAGTTACAACAAAAAGGCTCGATGAAGTGCCTTGACTTTGAATCAGAATATGAAATTGAACAATAATTGATAACTCCAGCCAAGAAAGGCAGCAAGTGTGCAAATTTCCCACTGCCTTCGGCTGGGGTAGTTGTAACAACAATAAAGCTAGACAAATGTCTAATGACAAATGTTGAGGACAGCGATGCTCCTGCTTCTTGGGCTTGATCAGGTCAATAGACTGTTCCCCGTAACACAAAGTTAATCGCAATAAATGCATAGAATTTTAAGTTTGCCAAAATCAGAATCAATATGTGAGAATGGACTGCTTGCTGAAGATGCTGCTGCAGCAGTTGATGTGCTTGGTGCAGCAGCAGGTGGGTTGTCCTGCAACCTCTGTGTTGCAGCTCGAGCAAAGTTGTTGGGGTGCAAGCTGTTTATGTGTCGCATCATATTCACTGTGCCAAAGGATTCTTTTTTGGATTGATCACCCCTTGAAAGAGTTGTTTGGCAAATTTGACAGGTTACTAATGGAGCATTAACTTTTTTTTTCCCTTCAGGGAAAGTGGTGTAACTATATTGTAGATTCTACTGTCAGACGTCTACCTTAGTGATACTGGAATTACCACTACTTCTTAGACTACCATTGATCAATAACATGTGGATAAGCGGTATTGTTTGTTGACCTTCAAAGAGGATTAAGATTTAAATATATATTTCAACACCTTAGGAAAATAGTTACTTGATTTCAAAAAGAAAATCAGGTAGGAATGTTAGAGGACGTCTTCCCAATTCTAAAAGGATTGTGCAAGTCATGGCAGCTGAAGGAATTGTGTCTCAACTTTATTTCTTATGATAATCCGGACACAACACTAGATGGCAGGAGTATGCAAAACATCTAATTAGACATTTTGCATGCAATCACATCTTTACTTTAAAACGTACATTTTGTACATTTGTAACCAGTAAAAGGTAACCAGGATGTTACATTCGTTTTGATACATTTAAGGTGGACCCATCTTCGGTATTCGAAACATTGGGCCTGTTGGGAAGATTGTGAAAAGTAACTTGTTATTAACATTTCATTATTTAAAGGCCAATAGCTTTTTGAAATGAAAACTTTATATGTATTTACATAGTAAACATAGTGACCTCTCAACACTCAGCGGGAGAGTGGTAATGAATCCATAACTAGGAAGGGTGCATAGCCAGCAATCCAACATGGCGGACATAACTCTGAAAAGACCATTGCAAATGCCTCAGTTATCTGTGTCATACTAACATACACCCTGCATCAGACGAATGTGAACTGGAGACTTAATGCCACCAAAACACACCAAGGACTTATATCACTTAAGTTTGATCTTCAGAATCTACAGTCATTAAGTTTTGCATATAAATTGATGACGTATCTTGGTTGCAGACACCACAATACTTTTCAACAGACTCTAAATGTAAAACAAGATGTACATTTGCACATTATAACAGCAATGCTAACAATTCAAAACTAATTTTGGAATATATCATGCATGATTCTAGGTGTTTTCAGATCCAGGAATAGAGACAGTCACAACTGTTGCAAACATATTCAAATGGCTTCACTACGAACATTATTGAAAATTCACAAGTATAATGACAATATCGTACTATACTTTGTCAAAAATTAATGATATGCCTCTATCTATAAAAGACCTTTTCTGAATAATCCAATGTTCGGGACAACACTACAGTGTGACACCTTATTTATCATTGAAATATTAAAGTCAAACCTGATGACTCCATTAGGTCCATTGCAATTTTCAGTCGATAATTCCCCAGAAATATTATATTAGTAAAAATCTGGGCAACTGGCTTTTGAGTTAGGTAGCATTCTGCAAACTGAAAACATAATAACACATGTATATGTTGAGCAAATGTCCAACCTGAATGTTAATGTACATAAAAACAATTAATCAAAAAAGGTTTCAGGTTGAAAAGCAATCATAGGATTCAGAGCAACTGCGTTGGTCCATACGAGTGGTCAGACAAAATTATATGTGAATAGCAATATGCTTCCGATGGGCACTGTGGAAATGATCGGTAGACTTTGCCAAATGTCATTACTAAAAGCCTTTTTCCTATTTAAAGTAAGCTATTAACAAAAAGTAATGTATCTTCAACAAATGATGGTTTAAAAAACCATAATGGAAGTATCATTATCAGTATGCATAATACACCACAATTGTAGCTGTCATGTTGCTTTTGGTTACATTGTACGCCTAACTGCCATTGGTCATAGTCGGGACGTTTCAATTGCTGTAGGAAAACACTTTAGAGATATACGAATGGTTATGTTAAATATTTCAATATGTTTAATTTCATAAAGAGGAATCGTATTGACAATTTTATTATTATGCACTATAAGAAATAAGAAGAGATATGAATGAGGTTTTTTAGGGAAAGGTAGCCTTCAATTTAGTAAAAAAGTCTTGATAGGTAAAAAAGTTGCTACTCAGTGAATCATGAACTATTATTATCTTGGCATCACCGCTATGGAAAAGCCTTAAATACCAAACATCAAAATAGTTATGGCGGTGCCAGCAAGGCACTGCCACCATATATGGGCCCCAGCTCCTGGCAATCATAACGATGGCTGACTGGCGGAAAAGCAGCAGACGGACTTTCAGTCCGCTGCGCTGCCCACGGCCTTTGTAATATGGTGGTGGGCAATTCTGGTTACAATGTTGTGATGGTCGCCACCACCAGCACGGAGGTGGCGATCATTACGCCATCCTAATCGACCCCTTAAACTTTGTCATATCACTGTTTTAACTTGAGCCTATAATGGCTGTGTCATAGGTTGTTGCAAACATCCTGTTCATTGCCAAAAGGGATTGAATAATGCTCAGGAAGGAACAGTGCTATAACTTGGCCACCGGAATTAAACTTTCACAAACTCTCCTAATGACTGTGTGCAGAGAGGGAGCTTTATAACCCTTATTATGAGGAGAAAAATCAACAGTAATTTATTAATTGAGTGAGGTGCTTATGACATTTTGCTAATATAGGTGATGTCATGAAGACATTTTGGCAACAAAGTTATGAGCATGTTAATAACAGGGTTATCAGGCTTTCATGTAAATGGCATCTGTATAACATTTTTTCCATTTTGGCACTGTATTTTCTAACCTGTTATCAACAAAATATCTACAAAGGAGGCAAATTGCATTAGGTGTTGTATTGCATTTGTAGAAAAAACATTTCTCAAAAATTAATCAATTCAGTTGGCTGAGCTACAGCCTTGTAGGATAATTTAGTTCTTACACTCGCACCATATGACTCAAAAAGCACATATAGCACAAGCCAAATAGCACACAAATGCAGCTTCTGATTCAAAATAATAAAACAGTAAAACAGCTGATCGGTGAGATCCTGAAATAACCTGAAATACAACAATTTGAACACTTGTAATTGAATTACATTTTTATTAAAACTAAACAAATCTATCAGTTCAATGCAGCCACCAAAGTCTTGGTCATGAATTTTAGGCTTTAACTTCATACAAATAACAGAAAATATCATAACATTAATCTATTAGCAATACTTGTAGGAAAACTTTAGCAGCCACAGAAATAATGAACATGAGGCTTTCCATTCCGCCCAGCTTGATGGTGTAGATTACTCTATAAGTTCAAAAGCATTACTCTACAATCATCAATTCTAAGGTTTTCACTCAAAGTAAAAAACATTAAAAAAATGGAGGCATGGAAAGTTTCAGCAATTTTACTATGTAATCGATGACTTGCACCTGTATTGTCAAGAGAAGAAGAGTTTGTGAAGAGTAGATAAGCATGAGTTTAAGAAGAAAGAAATGGGGATCACATGTGCAAGACAGAGGGAATTGTGAGTGGTAGAATGTGGCAAAATATACTATTGTGTTTTTATTTAGGAACCTAAATCGATATTTCTATTTTATGTCCTTGTCCGGTTATAATCAATATTATCCCTACAACGGCATAGTAATCATATCCATATTCAGTCGTAGCACATGCTGTCACATTAAGCAAGGCTACTTCCCCGGCCCCCTAGAAAGCACAACGAGTTTTCTAAACAATCCAAACCTCCAGCATCCTGGGAAATCCCTCTTGCTTTTGTTTTGATTTCATCCTAGAACTCCTGTAAAGCACTGTAAGAATGGCCAGTTCTTGGTGACATCTTTATTGACGTCTTATGTCCAACCTTACGTCAAACCCGGCACCTTTCAGGTATAAATATACCAATGTTGCCTTAAGCAAACACACGGTGGTGGTTTTGGAGCAGCGATCTACTTGCCCGAGAGCCCAGCTGATGCGAGAGCCCACGGACGCTGCCCCTCCCTTTTGACGCACTGAGAGAGACGCTGTCTTTTCTCCTGCCGAGAAATCCAGCTCCGGTGTTTCCAGATACCTTCGCGGGTCACTGGGATATCGAGTCCTGAGAGAGAGATACAAGACCTCCTGCTTTCTATTTACCCAGGTACGGAGCTGACTAAACCCTTAAAGAGAATTCTTGAGTCAGATTCTTGGCAAAACAAACTTAACTTAAACTGCTACTTATTTACTCCTTCCCACGTATTAGGCTTAGGTCAGGTACACAGGGGTAGGCTTATTTAGAAGCACCAGTTGAGTACATTAGTCAATGTATATATGCATATATATTTTATCTATTTTAAAGTATCATATGGCTAAGAAACCATATCAATGCTTTTACAGTATTATTTTATAATCCTCCTTTTACTGTACGCACTTTACTTTACTATGAGTATTGCAATTGTGGCAATTCATTTCTCTTGTATGAGGAAGAAGACTGCTCAATAAATAACATCTTTTATTGAAAACGCCCGTCTCTCTTTTCTCTGCACTCTGGTGAAACTAAGTATGCACACTTGACTGAGAGAAATAGCTGTCTATTGTTTTCACACGACTCTGGAGATACACTCTTATTCTGAGGGAGCAAAGTTGTCATGTTATATGGTGGTCGGAAGCTAATCCCTTCTTGTCTATCCAGGGAGGTTAAACTCCTCCTTGTTTATTCGAGAAAGTTTCTAGTGACCTCTGAGCTAGCTGGCAAACCTTAAGTCTAATATAGTCAGTAGAGACCTAGTTAACCTCAGTCCTACGTCTACGCTGCTGAATATAATATTCCAATGCGCAGAGCCAATATAGGAACTACACTACATGGCGCCCAACGTTTGGTAAGGCGATAAATCTAACGCAAGTCAGTCATGCTTTTTCACACAGACCCTTTTTCCCGTAAATACTCCAAAAGACGTCTGGAGTGGGTAAAAGGTTAAAATCCGCCGGAAATTAGTAGGAAGAGATTCCTATGTATAGTTTTTGGTTTAGTCAACAATGAAGGATACAGTGTTCCAAAATATTGTGCACCTAATCTTTGTTTCCTTGAAACTTGATCTGCAAACACAAACCTTTCTGCCAGTAAAATGGGGGGAAGTGAAGATAAAAGGGAGGCAGCTAGAATAGCAGCTCGACTCCTAGCGGATGACACAAGCCTCCAACACAATGACCCGAGTGCTATACTCATTCCGGTCAACATAAGAAAAACTATAACTCTTAAACTTATAGAAAATAGACTAACACCGAGAGGTGGAATAGTCGTATTCGTAATTGAGGCCCATGAATATCGGCAGGCAGAGGTATTCTACTCATGGATAAACTTTCCAGCAGCAAACACTGTAACACACAACTTCCACTATTACAAAATAGAGGAACCTTCGGATGAATACACTCCTTTTGAGGAGGTTGAAATCCCATTAAAATACCAAGAGCACCTGCTCTGGTTTAAAGGCGCCCTAAAACATAATAATCACATCACCAGGCTCGGTCCACTAGGTAGACCAGGAGCAACGTGGCCGGTTCTAGCCAGCTACACACCACATCCAGACATCGAAAAAATGTCGGTACCAGAACTTTTAGTCCAGCTAAAAGTACTAATTAAAATACATAGACAACTAGTCCAATATGTAATGCGGACTTCAACAGTCCAACCAGCTATTAACATTCCACATCTGACCCCTCATCAGGGGAACACAAACAAAATTACACCACAGAACATACAGTCATGTCTGGGTAAAGAACCCGCAAAACGGGAATAAATTCCATTCTGGTTAGCACAAAAAAATCACTCAAATAGAGGCAGTATTTCCGGATACTACCCCTACTGAGAAACACAGAATTCTGACTATCTGTCTTCCAATGGGGATCGCACCACATGTGGAGGACTGTGACACTTGGGGCACAGTCTTTGCTTCCATTTACACAAAAACACATGGTGTTCCGTCCATGGCGATAATACCAGATGTACTAAGACAGATTCAAAATGAATACAGTGCAGAACCTGCTTTAACTCTGGGTATGAAATTACTGAAAGACTTCAGGCATGTCTCGGCTATATTATTAGCCAACATAAAAGGAGAAGCAGCATCTGTGGCGATCCGCCAGAAATTGAAAGAAACAGATATAGCAGACCAACCAATTGAACTTGCCAGAATCATAGAAAAATCCTATGAAGAACTAGGAGGAGATAGTTTGGGTGGGAAACCAGTAAAACCCCAACTAACTGAAAATCCTGAAAAAATATTTATTAAAAATAATCTACACACACCAAAAAAGAGCTGGGATGGAAATAAACAATCCACTCCCAAAGAAAAAAGATTCCAGTCCAGAGGAAGGTCTCCTCGGCGGAGAGAAAGAGCTCCGGATCAAGGACACAAGTCTCCCCAGAGGGAGCCCTCTGAGAAAAGATACAACCTTAGAAATAGGGATTATCTGAAGAAACCTGATAGATATCAAGACATTGATACACGTCCCTCTCGATCTTTTCAGACTTCCTCGCAGAAATCGGAAAAAAGAGGACGGTCAGAACACAGGGAAGAGCACGTCAAGTCCAAAGACAAGGAACCTGCTCATCAAAGTAAAAAATTACAGTTTCCAAGAAAGAAGGTAGCCAGCATTAAAATAGTCAAACATGCCGAGGATACTGAGGACACAACTGAAAAACGGAGAGTGGGCCCAGACAATGCTAGGCAGCGCAGCAGAAGTGACAATAGCTCGCAGGATGAATCATCTGGAGACAGTGGACACGAATGAATACATTCAGGTGGAAACTGCGGATACCAGAGTTAGCGAACCTCATAAAATATACTAGATAACATTACGTATAGAGGGAGATAAGACTAGGAAAGTAAGGGGTCTATATTGGGATAACCTTTCCAAAGGCTATGACATCCTTTTAGCTGAGAAAGACTGGCCACCAGAGTTTGTCAGGGAGTGCCCTCATGGCGAAGAAGTGATTATGCCTGCCTTCTCAAATCATATTCCAATTCATAAAAAATATACATATGCGAGAAAATAGGCAGTAGCCCAAGCTCCTGCATTATATAAAATCATATAGGATGGGATGAGGACTCTCCTCCTCACAAAATCCAGTTAAAATGTCAACCAACTGCACAAAGGCAGTACCCAATTAAGCAAGATGCTAAAAAGCAAGTCAGGGAGATCTTAGAAACATACACCTCACAAATAAACAATCCTTTGTTTCCTGTCTCCAAGCCAGACGATTCATATCGTCTAGTTTTGGACTACAGACACCTTACCTCATGTTGCAAGACATTTGCAGTACAAAACTCACACAGTGCAGCACTAATGAATAACATTGTGCGCAAAAAATACAAAACAACATTAGACATCTCTAATGGATTCTTTTGTGAAAACATTGCACCTGAAAGCAGGTATTTGACCGCTTTCTCAATAATGGGGTCGCAGAAAAATTTCTGTCCACTCCCACAGGGATTCAAGAATAGCCCAGGATTATTCTCAGCAAGAGTAACAGAGTTACTACAAATATATGATGATGAAGCATTATCTTATGTTGATGACATCTATCTAACAGATGATGACTTGGATAGTCACTTGAAAAGAGTGAACACCATAATACTTGGGTTCGCAGCAGAGGGTTACAAATTCAACTTTAAAAAGTCACGAATTGCCCATCTAACTGTCCTGTTTTTAGGATATGAATTATCAAGTGTGCTGTACTCCAAGCACCTAAAACGCTGAAGAACTTACAATCAAAACTAGGTTTCCTGAATTTCAGAAGAACTTACATTCTAAATTATGCAGAGAGGGTTAAACCTCTCTATGAACTAATAAAACCTGATTTTAAACCAATCGATTGGACTCAAAAACACACAGAAATTTTGAGATCATTGCAAACAGACATGTTAGCTAAAACAAAATTGCAAACTGGCGATAACACACGCAACCTTGTAATCCAAGTCATCCCAGGAAGATGCGGATTCAAGTACCTGACCTCTAATGAGGGAGAAAAGGTACCAATAGCTTACAAATCACACTAGTACACACAAGCTGAAAAAACATTCAGTCTTGTGGAAAATGTTGTAAATATGGTTCAAACAGCTGTAGCAAGAGAAAGAGACCAAGCACAAGGCAAAAGGATAACTGTTTTAACAGCAGAATCAGCCTTCGAGGCATTAACAAGCCCACGAAATTTGACTACCGTGGCATTAGATCCAAAATGGATACAATGGGAAAATTCTCTTGCTACAGAAAAAGTGAAATACTATTTTGACCCGGAAATGAAAAAATTTAAATATTTAACATATGAAAAAGAATATCCTCTGCCAATCGAAATTCTGCCCATACAACTTTACGCCTGTGTAATATATACAGACGGATCTGCTCAACTCTCAGTTTGGGGAAAGCAAGCTTACAATGCTACGTGCTCGGTTGTTAAAAACCGATGGCACGGAGGTAAATTGAGACCACTGGTAACCATGTCTCAATCCGTAAAAGACAATTCAGGTCAACGAACTGATTTATTAGCTTTAAAAATGGCGCTCGATATTGCCGATCGCGAATTCCCTAAACTAATAGTGTGCGATTCGCATTACTGCGTCAAATCCTACAATAATGATTTACAGAACTGGGTTCAAAACGGTTACAAAGATGACACAGGTGCCACAATAAAGCATTACAAGCTTTGGGAACAGGTAGTTCTTTTGCAGAAAGAACTACAAAAGACTCACGTGATACATACACCGAGTCATCAGCGTGATGGCGTTCACGTTGCAGGGAATTCATTGGCTGACACAGCCACAGCGGAAGCAACTAATCCGGCTTCCGTAGCCACAAAAAAGCGTTCAGAAAAATACATAGACTGGGAAACCATGCTGGCGGTTAAAACGTCTTCAAAAAGCGACTGTGCAGCATTACCCGTGAACTATCCACTCAATTATACATACATAATCGATGCAAACTGTGTTCCTTTTGCTCGAATCCCTGGAGTGGGGGATAGAGTAATTACAAACACGAACAGGGGAATCCTATTAATAGCAGACGCACACATGGGAGAAGGTCTTGGGCATCGAGGGATCTTGAAATCTCTGAGAGAATTACAATAAGAATACTGGTTGCCGGGAATGAGCCTGCAAAACTACAAATTTGCAATAAGCTGTCCAAACTGCAACAGAGATCGCAGTGGCGAACTGCCCGGGGTATTGCCAGGACCCTTCATTTAGATAGCATAAGACTATCAATACGAAATACCCAGAAAAAATGCCTCCCATTAATATTTAAGACTAAGATTCACTTAAAAATGTAAACACCAGCGCTCGGCTGACGCCAGAACTGTTATAAAAGATTTGCGAGTCTATATCGGCACATACGCAATTGGCATACTACATTCTGACCAGGGTCTTGCTTTTAGCTCTCGAGCTTATAAGGAGGCCATGACCAGCATGGGCATTGCATTGCGGTACTCTTGTCCCTTCCATCCTGAGGGAAATGGGATTGTGGAAAGAACAAACCGAGACATAAAGCAATCTATAACGGTGGGGGTATTAGGTTCGGGTGATGGGTGGGTCCAACATTTAACAAGTGTCCAACGTAGTCTTAACAATCTGCCAAGAAATTCTCTAAAATGTTTCAGCCCGTACGAACTATTGTTCGGTACTAGAATGCATATTCAGGACTTAGATAGTCAGACTTCAGTGGTAGAAGAAAAAGGCTTTGATATCAAAGATCGTTTGGCTATTTTACAGGACTTAAATGAAACAAGAAAAGACCTGAGCAACATAAAGCTAAAACAGCAGCCAACAACCACTGAAGATAAACCACCTGTCCCAGCAAGGCCTGTCTGGATTCCAAAGATTGGGGATCTAGTCAGAGAGAAGATTGCGGAGAAGAAGGAATTTGGGCCTTCTTACAGAAAAGCAGTACCTGTCTTAGCTGTCAGTGGAACAAGATCAGTTGTACTACCGCCCCTTGCTGGTAAAAAGGAGAACCGAGTTGTATCCATCGACCTGGTAAAACCACAATCATGTGGCCAATAATAAGTAGTAGGCCCAGTGAACTCCCAAGAAATAGCTGAACACCAAAACTTGCTACAATACAAGAGGTTCAAACTGAGAGACTAATCATATTTGATAAACCTGCAGTGAATAAAAAAGGACTATGCAATAATGCCATGGAACTTGCGCCTCTTGAAACCCAAATTGCAACAGTTCATCAAGAAACACCTGTCTACAACGATGTAGCCTCAGCCTATGCTAATGAAACAAAGAAAATTCCATAAGCAAATGAAAATCCGGAAGTGATTCCAACAATTGACAGAACTGCATCTGGCTACTTCATCAATTTTGATGACTTTTCTGAGGATCCAAGCGAGCCTGAAGAACAGCCAACAACAAAAACTTTTAAAGACAAAGCAACAGAACTCTTTCATCAACTCAAAGAAAATGAAAGGTGATAGATGTAAATTCTGTAGATATTTTAGTACTAAAAGTTACAACTTGCAATGGGAATAAACTATTCCTAATAAATATCTACAATAGGCCAGCATCATTTTCAAAAGAATCACCAACCCTTTCTAAATTAGATTGTTTATTGAGTGGGTTGGATCCCAGGGAGGACTTTGTTATTCTGGCTGGCGATCTAAATTGTAATTTTGAGCCAGTTTTGGGTCTTAGTGAAATTTTTGAGGAGGAAGACCAGGCGAATAAAATCCCTGTCCTCGAGAACATCAAATCGGTTAAATGTTCTACCTTGGTTCTCCAGTTGATTAAATTATGTACGGAGCATTTCCTTAGGGCTTGCAATGGTCGGTTACCCTCCGATACCTTGAAGAAACCAACCTTTAGTAGGAACAATTACAAAAGTAACTTGGATTTTGTGATTGTTTCCATACCCCTTTGGTCGCATCTTGTAGATCTCGAAGTAATGGAGAGGGTTGAAAGTGACCATTTTCCCTTAAAATTTACTTTAGATGTTGCACTGTTTAATGATCTATTCCAACCACTCGAGGAAGGTGGTGGTGATAATATCGAGATCCATATACGTAATAATAGGAGATCGCTTAAATGGCCATTTATACTGGATCACAGTGACATCCTTAGTGAAATATATTCACTCTTTGCTGGGACTTTTGCATCTTATTTAGGTTTAACGCCTGAGGAGGAAGCCAAAAACTCCTTTTTGACAATACATCAGGAGTTTTTTTCCAACTTAAATTATTAGTTACCAAAATGCCCAAAAAAAAACAGCAAAATACCCAGAATCTGTCCCATAGCAAGCCCTGGTATGACAGATCCTGTAGAGAGTCAAAGAGGGAATTATTATTTGCGATTAAGTCCAAGTCTCAATTGGATGTACAAAAAGCAAGGAATAATCACAAGTCCGTTCAAAGGGCCTCGAAAACAGCGTGGGAGGAAGATAAATGGGCCGAATTGCTGCTAGCTGCCAGATCACGCGATAATGTAGCTTTCTGGAGGCTAGTAGCAAATGGGAACCATGTAGGTAGGGTGGTCAAGGATATTTTTTTGGACGAGCAAACTTGGGTAACCCACTTTACAAATTTATATAAAAAATATGATGATTCCCTTATGGCATCGAATGCAGTAAGTTACGAAATCCCAGCAGATTTTCTTGTTTTTAGTTTAGGGGAAACAGAGTTGGCAATAAGCCAAATAAAATCTGGGAAAACCCCAGGTCTGGATAAGATTCCTGGGGACTTATACAAGCATGATTAAAAAATATGGGCACCATATATCAACTATTTGTGCAATAAATTATCTTGTACTTTAGAATTCCCCGAAAGTTGGAAGGGAGCAGAAATTGTTTTAATATTCAAAAAAGGAGATAGGATGGACCCCTGCAACTATCGGCCAATTAGCTTAATGGACATCCTCCAGAAAATCTACTCACGTCATATTTTATTACGTGTGAGTGATTGGTTGGAGGAAAACACAATTTTAACCAAATTTCAAGCTGGGTTTAGATCAAAAGTCAGCACTATAGATCAGATCTTTAGATTCTGCTGCCTCTACTGGAAGTACGTAAAGATTAAAAAGGCCCATTTATATGTTGCTTTTGTTGATTTAAGGGCAGCATTTGATTTAGTGCCACGTAATCTTCTGTGGAAAACCTTGAGTGCAGCAGGTATGCCAAATAACTTAGTAGTTCAGATTAAAGAGTTACATGAAGGGAATTTTGCGAGAATTAGATGGGGCCCAAATGGCGAACTAACACAAAAAATTCCAATTGAACGTGGAGTTCGCCAAGGATGCGTCCTGGACCCTACGCTCTTTTCTATCTTCATGAACGACATTCCCTCATATTTAGAGGGATGCAAAAATGACTCTCCTAAACTGAACGGCGAAAGGGTATCATCCCTATTATTTGCTGACGATACCATCTTGATTTCCCAAACAAAAAATGGCCTGCAGACATTATTGAACACTTTTAATGATTATTGCAGCCAATAGGGGTTGGAGATAAACGGGAAAAAACCAAAATGCATGGCCCTAAATCCAACCAAACCAGACAAGGGCTGCCTAACATTGAAAGGAATAAAGCTGGAATCAGTGCCCCATTTTTCATATCTAGGGATGACACTAGATTCCAACTTTACTTGGAAAGCCCAAATGGAAAAAAGCAAACTGATATTTGCCCAGAATGTTAAACCAATACTCAGGGAGCAAAGCCTGAGCACTAGTAAAGCGGTGTCTCCAGTGATGGAACTATTCAAATTTAAAGTTCAATCATCAGTCCTTTATGGTGCAGAATTATGGGGGCCTGGGTCCAAGGAGACCTTTAGTGTCCTAGACAACAACTTTATGCGAAGTTTGGTAAGGGTCCCGAGAGGCACACCATTAGTACCCTTGCAACTGGACCTTAACTTTAAAAGAACTGACCATCAAGTTCTCATCAGACCGTTAATGCTATGGGTTAGATTATGGCATGTTCCCGAACTTCAAGATTACAGAGATGGGCTGAAAGAGATCATGGCGCTGGACAGCCAGAAAGCTATTCCATGGCTTAGGCATGTTAGGACTTGGTTCAGTAACATAGGTCTGAAACAATTCTGGGAGAACCCCGAGCTGTTACCACCTAACCCCAAACTAATTTTAAAAAGGGCCTTTTGGACCTTTATAGTAAATATGACTGTAAGCACCATAACTAGTGGGACATTAGTTTCAACATTTTTAAACTTCAAAGATGAACCACTTTATGAGATTTTCATGGATGAAATAGAGCCCCCACTTGCCAAAACATTATTTTTAAAATTTAGATATGGTAATCTTTTAATAAAATCAACTTTGGCTCGTTGGGCTAGGAACTGTGATCCATCTTCCTTAGTATTGGATGAAGTTTGCTCATTGTGTGAAAATAATCAGATCGAAAATGAGCAACATATCCTCCTTTTCTGCCCCTTGTATGCTCAGGCTAGAAAGAGATGGATTAAACCAATATGCCTATCGTTAGGCTTGAGGTCTTGTTCACAGGCTCTGAGAATCCTAACTACAAATACATCGCAACAGATAACATTTAGTGTCAGTAGATTTTTACTTTCTATTTTCTTCCAGAGGAAAAAAATGGGGCATCAGCTGTAACTGAGTTTTTATTCCTTTATGGGCTTGAATTTGTTTCATGGAAGTACTGCGGTGTTCAATTTGTTTCTCGGAAGTATTGCGGTGTCCATCCAGTGCTTATATGATTTTATTGTCACAGTTTCAAATAATGAGTTTAATATTTTAATTGAAATGTTTATTTTATCCATTGAACTGTAATGTATGTACTGTTCTTTTATGGCGTGAAGCCGAAATAAAGATATGAAATTGGAATTGGAACTCAAGGAAACCTATCTGATTTCTCCATGGATTGAATTTTGGATTGTGTTAGGTGTACTTTTCCTCCTGCTTTGGCTCATCATGGTTCTTTGTTTGGGAAAATTCATTGAGGGAAAATACAGTACAATGGACACAGCAAGTCAGAACATCACCTTGGTCCTAAAGCCACACAAGTCATCTCACATCGAGAAAAGAGAACTATCATCCGTGAATGTCACAGCAAATCCAATACCCGGTGGGGTAGCTCGGGACAAAACTGATTACGAAATCTATGGCCCGGTCGAGCTCTTGAAGTATCCACACCAGTTTAAGGTTTCATTAAGTGACTTTGTAAAACCGAGCACATTCTCCGATGATTGGGACTTTGAAAGTATTAATGATATGATGTCAGATTTAGTAATGTCAGCAAAATTTACAGAACATGATTATTTACAGGGTTCATCTAACTATGAAGAAATGTACTGCTACAACCACTTAGCACATCACTATTTGCATAAATCTGCTCAGCCTAGAAATGTTTTTAATTATAATCAATGGGAACATTGTGCAACTCCACCAAAAGGTAGTTCGAAAACATTTTACGAGAAATTCCCATACTTCTCAGGGTTTAACACAAGTGATGAAGAAACGTTTTATTTCAAAATGTTAAATAAGACAGGAATGAAAACAATGCTGACAAACACTAAATTAATCTATTCAGAAGCATTTTATGAAAAAAATTACTACATTTCTTTTAGATTTTTGGAAAAAGAACATTGAAACAAAAACCATCTGGGGTACCAAAGATTGGCAGGTCAAAGGTATAGAATCAATATTTAGAGTCTGCATGATCCCAGAACAAATTATATTCTTGAATGACACCATTCAACAGACAACCTGTCTTGGCCTAGCCAAAATTAAAGACTTAAACAAACCGTCTATTCCAAAGCCAACACCTGACAGTAATAGCACTACAGATGTTGAGATAGACGTATCCCATATTTTTAACCAAAACAGAACACATCCTGATTGGAAAAAATGGTTGATCTGGCCCATAGACACAAATAACTGTCAAGATAGATTACTAAACAAAATACAGGGGTTCAAATTGACCAGGCCAAACCCTAGATACTCCCAGAGACAACATCCATGGATAGTTACAACATACAGTGTAGGAAATCTCTGCCTCGAATGGCTACAGACATCCACACTGCCAGAAATAAAGCAACACTTGACTTTACTTAAAGACGGTGCTGACTGTCACGGCTGCTATTCCTCAGGGTCGGAATGATGCTCAAATTGGGTCCACCTCCTGACGTCCCCGCACTCTGACTGTGTAACTTCCAGAGTGTAAAGGCAATCAGGCGAGGGAAAACAGGGTAGGGATAGGAACAGCAGGGATAAGGACCTGGAATGACAAGAAGGGACACGTTAGCCCACCGCACTCCAAATACCCTTGATCATATCATAAGTGCTGTTGTGAACCCTCACCTGATAAGACTCAGGAAATAAAACCAACCCTTCCCTCTGTTGATGTCTTTCTCAGGCTGAGGAGAATAAATACACGTTACAGCCTTTCTACAACCTGCTTGTGTTATGTGCATCATTCACCCGCCTTCATAACCCACATTCACACACCAGTTGCCAAAGGAAGAGAAACTGAAAAGGGATCCTCAAGAGGCGTCTGATAGATCAATGTCTCTCCCAGAACCTTCTTGTAAATTAAAACAGCAACCGCTGTTCATATAAGGAAAAAGAAATGAAACCCAAAGGTAGCCAGCCGGCTATTCCTGCTCCAAAATGGAGAAACGGAAACAAGATCAATAGTCAATAACAGGAGGGTGCAGTCCTGCGTCTCCTGTACGATGTTCTCAGCCGAGAACACCGTCTAGGTCTAGGTGTGCGCGGAGGGTGAAATCCCGCGTCTCCCACGCCACCTATGAGTCACAGCACCAGCCGGTGTCTGCAGCGCAGATGAGATCCGCGTCCCGTGAGTGGCAGCGAGGGGGAAATCCAAGCGTCTCCTGTTCACTCACCTAACAGGATAAAACAGTACCACAAGAACGCGGAGGGGGCAATCCAAGCATCTCACGCGTCTTGCGGAATAATCTCTAGACAGTACCAGCCGGTAACTGTCTTCGCGTAGTTGAACACAACTTGCTCCACAGCCACAGAGCAAAACGAACCACACCTCCCCAGCAGCTCCACGGGGACAGGGCGTCCGCAACATCAGCTCCCAATGGACAAATCACAAGCACCAATAGCAGGCCTCCATGAGAAGATATGCCTTCTGAGTCCATCCCCCTTCATGCTAGGTATTCTGGGAGATGTAGTTCTTTATCTAGGTAGGTACCTTAGTCAGACCCTGACAGTACGCCCCCCTGCCCTGTGCCTCCTAGCGCCCGGCTTCCTCGGGTTGCGGGCAAAGAAGGAGCAGACCAGGCGCGGGGCGTGGACGTCATGGCTAGGCTCCCACGAGTCGTCCTCGGAGCCATAGCCCTTCCAGGAAATGAGAAACCACAGCTTCCCCTGACGGAACTTCGAGTCCACGATACGCCGGACCTCAAACTCCAATTGTCCATCCCTCAGCACCGGCGGTGCGGCCTTGCGTCGCATCGAACCAGCTGGCTTCAACAAACTGCTGTGAAACACCGGGTGTATCCGCATAGACATAGGCAGCTTCAGTTTGTATGCCACCGGGTTGATTTTCTTGATGATGGCATAGGGACCGATAAAGCGGGGATGGAAAATGCTGCGGTATCTGAACCGAATGTTTCTTGTGGACAACCAGACCTTGTCCCCTATCTCGTACACAGGACTCTCCAGTCGATGTTTGTCTGCCCATTTCTTGTACGAGCCTTTTGCATGAACCAGGGTCTTTTGGATCTGCTGATGTGTTTCCAACAGAGCCTTCATGTGTGCAGCCACGTTGGGTTGGTTCTGGACTTCACCGGGTATGGTCAAAGGCAAGGTGTTGGCGTGGAAACCTGTATTGGCCTTGAACGGAGATTCTCCTATGGCACTGTGCCATGCATTATTGTACGAAAGCTCCGCCAACCAGAGAAGAGAGACCCATGAGCGACTAGCTTCTTCCGAATAACACCTCAGATATTGTTTGAGTGTTTGATTTAGCCGCTCTGTCTGCCCATCTGTCTGAGGGTGAAAACTGGTGGATAGAGCGTCTTCCACCCTCAGTGCCTTACACCACATGTGCCAGAACCTGGCCACGAACTGCGGCCCCCTGTCAGAGATTATCACCCGTGGAAGTCCATGAATCTGTACCACTTGTTTTAAGAGCAATTGAGCGGTTTGGCTGGCAGTAGGAAGGTTCTTGCACGGTATGAAGTGCCCCATTTTTGTCAAGCTGTCCACTACTACCATTATCGCGTTGTACCCTTGGTCCATGGGCAAACCCACGATAAAATCTAGGCTGATTGTGTGCCAAGGACGAGATGGAGTGGGCAGCGGTCTGAGTTTCCCTCGACTCATGGAATGATCCCCCTTCGCTCTCGCACAAGTGTCACAGTGTCCTATCCATCTCTCTACGTCCTTTGCCAGAGTATCCCACCAGAAATGGCGTCTCACGAGATGGATTGTTTTTCTCACCCCAGGATGGCCTGCCATCACTTCCCCATGGCACCAGTTGAACGCCTGGAGACGCAGATCATGGGAGGGTAAAAACAACTTCCCTCCATGTAAGGGTACTCCGTGATGGATGGTTCGGAGGTTGTTCTGGCTTGCCCAATTCCGCCATTGGACCTGATCTCTGTCTTTCTGTACTTGTTCGATGAACCGATCTGCTGTTATCAGACACACCACTTTTTCTGGGTCGATTATTGCTCTTATTTGCTCCTTTGGCGGCACCATGTCTCCCCCTTGCCTAGAGAGAGAATCCGCTTTCTTGTTTTCTGATCCGGGACGGAACGTGACGATGAAATTGTATTCCGCGAAAAACAGCTTCCACCTCATTTGTCGTTGGGACAGGTGGCGAGCAGTTTTCATAAACAGTAAGTTTCTATGATCAGAGTACACAGTTATAGGATGATGTGATCCCCACAAGTAGTGTCTCCATTCTTGAAATGCTTGTTTTATGGCCAGCAGTTCTTTTTCAGATATGGTATAGTTGGCCTCGGCAGAGTTCAATTTCCTGGACAAAAAGGCAACTGGATGCATTTGACCTGTCTCCTTGTCTCTTTGCGATAGAACAACCCCCACTGCTGAATCTGAGGCGTCCGCCTCTACGATGAAGGGCAGGTCCAATTGAGGATGTTTCAGGATTGGGGCAGTGACAAACGCTTCCTTCAGTGACTCAAAGGCCTCCATGGCTTCCGTATTCCACTGGAATGGAACTCCTTTCCTCAATAGTTTAGTAATGGGAGAGGCCAACAAAGAGAACTGGGAGATAAACCGTCTATAATAGTTGGCGAAGCCAAGGAAACACTGCACCTCTTTCACACAGGTAGGCACTGGCCAGGCACGCACCGCATCGATCTTTCTCTCCGCCATGTGAAACCCTCTTGGTGTCAGGATAACCCCTAGGAACTCCACCTCCTCCACACTAAACTCACATTTACTGAGTTTACAGTAGAGCCGGTACTCCAGCAACTTCTGTAAAACCAGGAGGACATGACTGGCGTGTTGTTTTTGTGTGTCTGAGTAGACCAGTATGTCATCGATATACACGATGACAAACTGATCCAGATACTCTTTCAGCACATCATTAAGAAAGTACTGGAATGCCGCCGGGGCGTTACAAAGCCCGAACGGCATTACCAGATACTCAAAAAGGCCTTATCTGGTTTTGAAGGCCGTCTTCCACTCATCACCGCTGCGGATTCTGACCAGGTGATAGGCACCACGAAGATCCAACCGTGTATAGATCACAGCCTCCCTCACCTGGTCCAACAGCACTGGGATGAGTGGAAGAGGGTACCGGTTTCGTATGGTCTGTTTGTTTAGCTGGCGATAGTCAATGAGGGTGCGCAGCTCCCCATTGGCCTTCGACGTACAGAACAGAGGGGACGCTGCTGGCGACCTGGAGGGCCTTATAAAGTCTATAGCACTGAAATGTGCCAGGTATTCTTGCAAGTGTTTGGATTCGGGCTCGGACAATGCGTACACTCTACAAGACGGAACAACGGCTCCTTCCACCAGGTCTATTCGGCAGTCGTACTCCCGATGTGGTGGCAGTACCTCTGCCTGACTTTCACTGAAAACCTCACTGTACTTGTGATACTCTTTAGGCAAGACGGTTACTTTTTCCGCCGCAGTAGCGACGAACATTGTCTGAGTCAAAGCTACAGTGTGTGATGTGGATGTATGTAAGCATATGCTCTGACACTCATCAGAACGAAAGGCTAAAGTTTTCTCTCTCAGTCGATAGAAGGGTTGTGCTTTTCCAACCATGGGATACCCAATATTAGTTTATATTGTGGAGCTTCTATTATATTCAGCACTATACTCTCAACGTGGGTTATGGTACTGTTCTCCAACACCAGCACCAATTCCTCCGTACGCTCAATGATGGGACCGGATTTGAGAGGAGTACCATCCACAGCCAACACGGTTTCTGGGTTGGCGATGGACACCCTTCCCAACCCTAGACGATGCACCAGGCCTTCGTCCACAAAGTTCCCCGTTGCCCCCGAATCCACCATGCTCCACACGGCATGTACTTTGCCCTGAGACAGTAGAGAAGTGGGCAAGGCAACGTGCGTAACAGGGGCTTCGCTCTCAACCGAAGCCAACGATGTCAGCCTCCATTCCTTCGTTTCCAGCCCTTTACTGGAAGGAACGCCTTCAACGTTTCTCTCGGGATCGGCAGTGGTGAGAGCCACTTTCTTTCCCGAGAAAAAGGTCTTGGATCTTTTGGGTTTAGAGGGACACTCCTTGACATAGTGTCCCTTCTTCCCGCAATACATACATAGTCCCTGTGTGCGGCGGGTTTCTCTTTCTACTGTGGTAAGGGGGGACCTGATGGCTCCAACATCCATCGGTTCAGAAGTACTATCACTAGTCCGTGGACTGGACGGAGGTACGTGTCCCATGGTTCCAGAAGGCCCATCATGTTTTCTACGATCGCCTCCTCGCTCTCCCAGACGATGGTCCAAGCGGAGCGTGAGGTTGATCAAATCGACACAGGTTGCGGGTTGTGGGTCAATCTGAGCTATTACATCTTTCAACTTGTCTGACAGGCCTTGGTAATACAACGCCATCCTTTTTTCTTCGGGCCATGCTGTTTCGGCCACAAGACGATTGAAAGTGGTCATGTAAGAAACCAAATCTTTCCTCCTTGTCGGAGTCCCAGCAACTCTCTGTCTGCACTCAGTGTTGTCGCTCTCCGGTCGAACACCCGTTCGAACTCTCGGCGGAAAGCCGTCCAATCATTCAAAATGGGATCGTCATTTCTGACAAAGGGAACTGCCCAGTTCGCCGCATCCCCTGATAAATAAGAGATGGCGAACGCTACTCGGGACATATTGTTTGGGAACGACGCCGGCCGACATGAAAAGTGAAGGGTGACTTGGGTCAGAAAAGCTTGGATTTTCTGAGGGTCGCCTGAATACCTCTCTGGGCTAGCTAACGGTATCGGAGGAGGAACGGTTACTTGGATAGCTCGGCCACCTGTTGCAGCGTCAAAAGGATTGGCCTGTTGACGATCCAGCCTTTCCTTTAATGCAGTGGTCTCTGCTTTCGATGCTGCTAGTTCCCGTTGAACTAACACCAGGGCCTGAAGCACGTCATCCATAGATGCCATGATTTGAGCCTCTTTCCGACCAGGAGGAGTATATACGTGGGCTTGTGATTCTGTCACGGCTGCTATTCCTCAGGGTCGGAATGATGCTCAAATTGGGTCCACCTCCTGACGTCCCCGCACTCTGACTGTGTAACTTCCAGAGTGTAAAGGCAATCAGGCGAGGGAAAACAGGGTAGGGATAGGAACAGCAGGGATAGGGACCTGGAATGACAAGAAGGGACACGTTAGCCCACCGCACTCCAAATACCCTTGATCATATCATAAGTGCTGTTGTGAACCCTCACCTGATAAGACTCAGGAAATAAAACCGACCCTTCCCTCTGTTGATGTCTTTCTCAGGCTGAGGAGAATAAATACAAGTTACAGCCTTTCTACAACCTGCTTGTGTTATGTGCATCATTCACCCGCCTTCATAACCCACATTCACTCACCAGTTGCCAAAGGAAGAGAAACTGAAAAGGGATCCTCAAGAGGCGTCTGATAGATCAATGTCTCTCCCAGAACCTTCTTGTAAATTAAAACAGCAACCGCTGTTCATATAAGGAAAAAGAAATGAAACCCAAAGGTAGCCAGCCGGCTATTCCTGCTCCAAAATGGAGAAACGGAAACAAGATCAATAGTCAATAACAGGAGGGTGCAGTCCTGCGTCTCCTGTACGATGTTCTCAGCCGAGAACACCGTCTAGGTCTAGGTGTGCGCGGAGGGTGAAATCCCGCGTCTCCCACGCCACCTATGAGTCACAGCACCAGCCGGTGTCTGCAGCGCAGATGAGATCCGCGTCCCGTGAGTGGCAGCGAGGGGGAAATCCAAGCGTCTCCTGTTCACTCACCTAACAGGATAAAACAGTACCACAAGAACGCGGAGGGGGCAATCCAAGCATCTCACGCGTCTTGCGGAATAATCTCTAGACAGTACCAGCCGGTAACTGTCTTCGCGTAGTTGAACACAACTTGCTCCACAGCCACAGAGCAAAACGAACCACACCTCCCCAGCAGCTCCACGGGGACAGGGCGTCCGCAACATCAGCTCCCAATGGACAAATCACAAGCACCAATAGCAGGCCTCCATGAGAAGATATGCCTTCTGAGTCCATCCCCCTTCATGCTAGGTATTCTGGGAGATGTAGTTCTTTATCTAGGTAGGTACCTTAGTCAGACCCTGACAGTACGCCCCCCTGCCCTGTGCCTCCTAGCGCCCGGCTTCCTCGGGTTGCGGGCAAAGAAGGAGCAGACCAGGCGCGGGGCGTGGACGTCATGGCTAGGCTCCCACGAGTCGTCCTCGGAGCCATAGCCCTTCCAGGAAATGAGAAACCACAGCTTCCCCTGACGGAACTTCGAGTCCACGATACGCCGGACCTCAAACTCCAATTGTCCATCCCTCAGCACCGGCGGTGCGGCCTTGCGTCGCATCGAACCAGCTGGCTTCAACAAACTGCTGTGAAACACCGGGTGTATCCGCATAGACATAGGCAGCTTCAGTTTGTATGCCACCGGGTTGATTTTCTTGATGATGGCATAGGGACCGATAAAGCGGGGATGGAAAATGCTGCGGTATCTGAACCGAATGTTTCTTGTGGACAACCAGACCTTGTCCCCTATCTCGTACACAGGACTCTCCAGTCGATGTTTGTCTGCCCATTTCTTGTACGAGCCTTTTGCATGAACCAGGGTCTTTTGGATCTGCTGATGTGTTTCCAACAGAGCCTTCATGTGTGCAGCCACGTTGGGTTGGTTCTGGACTTCACCGGGTATGGTCAAAGGCAAGGTGTTGGCGTGGAAACCTGTATTGGCCTTGAACGGAGATTCTCCTATGGCACTGTGCCATGCATTATTGTACGAAAGCTCCGCCAACCAGAGAAGAGAGACCCATGAGCGACTAGCTTCTTCCGAATAACACCTCAGATATTGTTTGAGTGTTTGATTTAGCCGCTCTGTCTGCCCATCTGTCTGAGGGTGAAAACTGGTGGATAGAGCGTCTTCCACCCTCAGTGCCTTACACCACATGTGCCAGAACCTGGCCACGAACTGCGGCCCCCTGTCAGAGATTATCACCCGTGGAAGTCCATGAATCTGTACCACTTGTTTTAAGAGCAATTGAGCGGTTTGGCTGGCAGTAGGAAGGTTCTTGCACGGTATGAAGTGCCCCATTTTTGTCAAGCTGTCCACTACTACCATTATCGCGTTGTACCCTTGGTCCATGGGCAAACCCACGATAAAATCTAGGCTGATTGTGTGCCAAGGACGAGATGGAGTGGGCAGCGGTCTGAGTTTCCCTCGACTCATGGAATGATCCCCCTTCGCTCTCGCACAAGTGTCACAGTGTCCTATCCATCTCTCTACGTCCTTTGCCAGAGTATCCCACCAGAAATGGCGTCTCACGAGATGGATTGTTTTTCTCACCCCAGGATGGCCTGCCATCACTTCCCCATGGCACCAGTTGAACGCCTGGAGACGCAGATCATGGGAGGGTAAAAACAACTTCCCTCCATGTAAGGGTACTCCGTGATGGATGGTTCGGAGGTTGTTCTGGCTTGCCCAATTCCGCCATTGGACCTGATCTCTGTCTTTCTGTACTTGTTCGATGAACCGATCTGCTGTTATCAGACACACCACTTTTTCTGGGTCGATTATTGCTCTTATTTGCTCCTTTGGCGGCACCATGTCTCCCCCTTGCCTAGAGAGAGAATCCGCTTTCTTGTTTTCTGATCCGGGACGGAACGTGACGATGAAATTGTATTCCGCGAAAAACAGCTTCCACCTCATTTGTCGTTGGGACAGGTGGCGAGCAGTTTTCATAAACAGTAAGTTTCTATGATCAGAGTACACAGTTATAGGATGATGTGATCCCCACAAGTAGTGTCTCCATTCTTGAAATGCTTGTTTTATGGCCAGCAGTTCTTTTTCAGATATGGTATAGTTGGCCTCGGCAGAGTTCAATTTCCTGGACAAAAAGGCAACTGGATGCATTTGACCTGTCTCCTTGTCTCTTTGCGATAGAACAACCCCCACTGCTGAATCTGAGGCGTCCGCCTCTACGATGAAGGGCAGGTCCAATTGAGGATGTTTCAGGATTGGGGCAGTGACAAACGCTTCCTTCAGTGACTCAAAGGCCTCCATGGCTTCCGTATTCCACTGGAATGGAACTCCTTTCCTCAATAGTTTAGTAATGGGAGAGGCCAACAAAGAGAACTGGGAGATAAACCGTCTATAATAGTTGGCGAAGCCAAGGAAACACTGCACCTCTTTCACACAGGTAGGCACTGGCCAGGCACGCACCGCATCGATCTTTCTCTCCGCCATGTGAAACCCTCTTGGTGTCAGGATAACCCCTAGGAACTCCACCTCCTCCACACTAAACTCACATTTACTGAGTTTACAGTAGAGCCGGTACTCCAGCAACTTCTGTAAAACCAGGAGGACATGACTGGCGTGTTGTTTTTGTGTGTCTGAGTAGACCAGTATGTCATCGATATACACGATGACAAACTGATCCAGATACTCTTTCAGCACATCATTAAGAAAGTACTGGAATGCCGCCGGGGCGTTACAAAGCCCGAACGGCATTACCAGATACTCAAAAAGGCCTTATCTGGTTTTGAAGGCCGTCTTCCACTCATCACCGCTGCGGATTCTGACCAGGTGATAGGCACCACGAAGATCCAACCGTGTATAGATCACAGCCTCCCTCACCTGGTCCAACAGCACTGGGATGAGTGGAAGAGGGTACCGGTTTCGTATGGTCTGTTTGTTTAGCTGGCGATAGTCAATGAGGGTGCGCAGCTCCCCATTGGCCTTCGACGTACAGAACAGAGGGGACGCTGCTGGCGACCTGGAGGGCCTTATAAAGTCTATAGCACTGAAATGTGCCAGGTATTCTTGCAAGTGTTTGGATTCGGGCTCGGACAATGCGTACACTCTACAAGACGGAACAACGGCTCCTTCCACCAGGTCTATTCGGCAGTCGTACTCCCGATGTGGTGGCAGTACCTCTGCCTGACTTTCACTGAAAACCTCACTGTACTTGTGATACTCTTTAGGCAAGACGGTTACTTTTTCCGCCGCAGTAGCGACGAACATTGTCTGAGTCAAAGCTACAGTGTGTGATGTGGATGTATGTAAGCATATGCTCTGACACTCATCAGAACGAAAGGCTAAAGTTTTCTCTCTCAGTCGATAGAAGGGTTGTGCTTTTCCAACCATGGGATACCCAATATTAGTTTATATTGTGGAGCTTCTATTATATTCAGCACTATACTCTCAACGTGGGTTATGGTACTGTTCTCCAACACCAGCACCAATTCCTCCGTACGCTCAATGATGGGACCGGATTTGAGAGGAGTACCATCCACAGCCAACACGGTTTCTGGGTTGGCGATGGACACCCTTCCCAACCCTAGACGATGCACCAGGCCTTCGTCCACAAAGTTCCCCGTTGCCCCCGAATCCACCATGCTCCACACGGCATGTACTTTGCCCTGAGACAGTAGAGAAGTGGGCAAGGCAACGTGCGTAACAGGGGCTTCGCTCTCAACCGAAGCCAACGATGTCAGCCTCCATTCCTTCGTTTCCAGCCCTTTACTGGAAGGAACGCCTTCAACGTTTCTCTCGGGATCGGCAGTGGTGAGAGCCACTTTCTTTCCCGAGAAAAAGGTCTTGGATCTTTTGGGTTTAGAGGGACACTCCTTGACATAGTGTCCCTTCTTCCCGCAATACATACATAGTCCCTGTGTGCGGCGGGTTTCTCTTTCTACTGTGGTAAGGGGGGACCTGATGGCTCCAACATCCATCGGTTCAGAAGTACTATCACTAGTCCGTGGACTGGACGGAGGTACGTGTCCCATGGTTCCAGAAGGCCCATCATGTTTTCTACGATCGCCTCCTCGCTCTCCCAGACGATGGTCCAAGCGGAGCGTGAGGTTGATCAAATCGACACAGGTTGCGGGTTGTGGGTCAATCTGAGCTATTACATCTTTCAACTTGTCTGACAGGCCTTGGTAATACAACGCCATCCTTTTTTCTTCGGGCCATGCTGTTTCGGCCACAAGACGATTGAAAGTGGTCATGTAAGAAACCAAATCTTTCCTCCTTGTCGGAGTCCCAGCAACTCTCTGTCTGCACTCAGTGTTGTCGCTCTCCGGTCGAACACCCGTTCGAACTCTCGGCGGAAAGCCGTCCAATCATTCAAAATGGGATCGTCATTTCTGACAAAGGGAACTGCCCAGTTCGCCGCATCCCCTGATAAATAAGAGATGGCGAACGCTACTCGGGACATATTGTTTGGGAACGACGCCGGCCGACATGAAAAGTGAAGGGTGACTTGGGTCAGAAAAGCTTGGATTTTCTGAGGGTCGCCTGAATACCTCTCTGGGCTAGCTAACGGTATCGGAGGAGGAACGGTTACTTGGATAGCTCGGCCACCTGTTGCAGCGTCAAAAGGATTGGCCTGTTGACGATCCAGCCTTTCCTTTAATGCAGTGGTCTCTGCTTTCGATGCTGCTAGTTCCCGTTGAACTAACACCAGGGCCTGAAGCACGTCATCCATAGATGCCATGATTTGAGCCTCTTTCCGACCAGGAGGAGTATATACGTGGGCTTGTGATTCTGTCACGGCTGCTATTCCTCAGGGTCGGAATGATGCTCAAATTGGGTCCACCTCCTGACGTCCCCGCACTCTGACTGTGTAACTTCCAGAGTGTAAAGGCAATCAGGCGAGGGAAAACAGGGTAGGGATAGGAACAGCAGGGATAGGGACCTGGAATGACAAGAAGGGACACGTTAGCCCACCGCACTCCAAATACCCTTGATCATATCATAAGTGCTGTTGTGAACCCTCACCTGATAAGACTCAGGAAATAAAACCGACCCTTCCCTCTGTTGATGTCTTTCTCAGGCTGAGGAGAATAAATACAAGTTACAGCCTTTCTACAACCTGCTTGTGTTATGTGCATCATTCACCCGCCTTCATAACCCACATTCACTCACCAGTTGCCAAAGGAAGAGAAACTGAAAAGGGATCCTCAAGAGGCGTCTGATAGATCAATGTCTCTCCCAGAACCTTCTTGTAAATTAAAACAGCAACCGCTGTTCATATAAGGAAATAGAAACGAAACCCAAAGGTAGCCAGCCGGCTCTTCCTGCTCCAAAATGGAGAAACGGAAACAAGATCAATAGTCAATAACAGGAGGGTGCAGTCCTGCGTCTCCTGTACGATGTTCTCAGCCGAGAACACCGTCTAGGTCTAGGTGTGCGCGGAGGGTGAAATCCCGCGTCTCCCACGCCACCTATGAGTCACAGCACCAGCCGGTGTCTGCAGCGCAGATGAGATCCGCGTCCCGTGAGTGACAGCGAGGGGGAAATCCAAGCATCTCCTGTTCACTCACCTAACAGGAGAAAACAGTACCACAAGAACGCGGAGGGGGCAATCCAAGCGTCTCACGCGTCTTGCGGAATAATCTCTAGACAGTACCAGCCGGTAACTGTCTTCGCGTAGTTGAACACAACTTGCTCCACAGCCACAGAGCAAAACGAACCACACCTCCCCAGCAGCTCCGCGGGGACAGGGCGTCCGCAACATCAGCTCCCAATGGACAAATCACAAGCACCAATAGCAGGCATCCATGAGAAGATATGCCTTCTGAGGCCATCCCCCTTCATGCTAGGTATTCTGGGAGATGTAGTTCTTTATCTAGGTAGGCACCTTAGTCAGACCCTGACACTGACTTGCGTGATTTCATAATGGGACCACGCAAACAGCGTCAAAAACGTTTCATAGCGGCCGGTGTATACGCTGCATACAACGAAGCTTGGAAAGTAATGCAAATTAAAACAGCAGAAAAAATCCGAGAAATTGATCGTATTTATTAGGAAAAATCACTTTCTGTTGTGGACAATGGGTTAATGACTCTGTCTTCCAGAATATACTCACTGGACAGTATTGTATCATCTGCTATTGATATAATAGAGCAGGACTTACTAATGTTACAACACGGTCAGTCCCAATTACGTTCTATTGTACAGCTTGGCTGGACGTTGAAAAATCTGCGTTCAGGCTACGTGCCCTGGCGTTTAATCAACAAAACGTCATTATTCTCTATCTTTAACCTTACTGATACACAAATCAGTTTGGCACAAAAAGGAGCAGACTATACAATTCTGAGCATTGAAAAACTTGAGAGATTACCATTGACAATGTCAGAAAGACCTGTCATTGAATGGATAATACGCGGAATAATAACAATTCCGATAACAACTTTCCAATTTAAATACTGTCAAGAGTATATACCAGCAGGCCAGTATGAAAGGTTGGGTAAAGGGTACATTAAGTCATCATGGAAATTGCCTTACACACACACATGTTATAGTGTAAAGGAACAGAATGTATTTCTGAGTGGTAACAATTGTAAACGATCACTAAGTGGTATACTTCTGTGTCAAGGTATTAATTTGCATGGGGCCTGTGAGGGGACTTCAAATAACCTTTCATGTCACCAACATGGCACACCTGCAACTCGAATAGAGCCATTCTTTAGATGGCTTTCTAACGGGAGCTATATTCTAATAGTGGATCACAGATGTTGTGGCATGGTGCCAGGAAAAGCTTATCTCGTGAGCGTTAGTTCCATGGTCACTTGCTGTATGCAAGTATTGTATCCAAACAGCACTCCAGACAGGGAGGCGAAAATTTGGCCTTTTTTGAATATCTCTTCTATTCGAATTGATACTTTAAGCAGAATAAGATACAGAGATACATAGCCTTTTATTAACAAATTGCCCCGTGCATTTCGCAGAAATGCTAAGCCAAATCCTAAATATGTCTGATACCAGTGGTATCCCACATATATTTAAGACAATTTTTTCGGGACTGTTAACACCCTTCAAAACAGTTCTGGGCATTTTTCCTAATTTTGTCCATTCTGTCTTTGGCGGCCTATCACTTCTGTTAGGACTCGTAGCAGGCATTTTATTTTTGATACTTCTGCTTCGATATGGCAAGCCAAATTGCAGACAAGACTTCAGCAACGATGGAAGAAACGATCCTAGCTATACGCTATCGGGAGCGCATAACTAAAGTCCTTGGATTAGCCCGGCTAAGAGATCTGAATATGACCTGGTTTCTTTCATTCAGATCCATCTGGCAGAATTGCATCTTACCTGTGCTTCGATGTATGCTATGCGGAGAAGAATGCGTGTTGGACGTCTGTCTTACACTACCATCAGCAGTACCATTGGATACAGATACTTTGCTAAGTCCTGTAACGGCTCATGCATCGTGTTGTCCCCAGCGGTTACCCATTCTGATGACGGCATTCGTTGAGACTTCACCACTACGATTAGGGGGTAGTGAAGTATGAGATGAGAGCAAATTCACCCAGGTACGACCTTCTGTGAGCATTGCTGATCCTGACATCGATGAGAGCAATCAATCTCACGACTGCACAGTTGCAGCATTTTCCAACTTGGTCGAACTTTCACCTGAAGCGGTAAACCACTTTTTTGAAAGTCTGTCTGAAATGATGTTCTCCCTTGAACAAAAAGAATAACTTGTAAGCAAACTAGTACACAGCGTTCCCTGAACTCTGAATTCGGCCTTCGGCTTTGATAAACAAAAGCTACTGAACATGTTTGGAACTATATATTTTTTTTCCTCTCTCCCTTTTTTCCCGATTACAAAATATTTACCTTTTCTGGCACATGTACTCTGCTTGAAGTAGAACTATTCTTAGAGAACAGAGCTTCTATTTTTAGGAACTCTAGAGACAATATATTACCTCAGCCTCTTGCACATTTACAGCAACTGTATTTATATGTGATGGAATGGTCTCGACCTTCTTTTCTGTATTAAGAGCCATTTCGTGTGTAAATTTCGCAAATCATTCATGCTGATATATATATGCATCTTTTTAACTGAATGATTACACTGCTTGAATAGCGTACAGTACCTATAATCATTTTTCGTGTATATCTAGGCACCATCTCAAATGCTAAAAATGTTTTTTGGGGTGGGTTGAAATGCACATGTACTTTTATATGTTTACTATTGCTTAGTTTTAGTAATGATGGACATTAGATCGTGGAGTGGGTATTGAGTTTTTATCTAGGAACCTAAATCGATATTTCTATTTTATGGCCTTGTCCTGTTATAATCAATAATATCCCTACAACGGCATAGTAATCATATCCATATTCAGTCGTAGCACATGCTGTCACATTAAGCAAGGCTACTTCCCCGGCCCCCTAGAAAGCACAACGAGTTCTCTAAACAATCCAAACCTCCAGCAACCTGGGAAATCCCCCTTGCTTTTGTTTTGATTTCATCCTAGAACTCCTGTAAAGCACTGTAAGAACGGCCAGTTCTTGGTGATATCTTTATTGACGTCTTATGTCCAACCTTACGTCAAACCCGCCACCTTACAGGTATAAATATACCAACGTTGTCTTAAGGAAACACACGGTGGTGGTTTTGGAGCAGCGATCTACTTGCCCGAGAGCCCAGCTGATGCGAGAACCCACAGACGCTGCCCCTCCCTTTTGACGCACTGAGACGCTGTCTTTTCTCCTGCCGAGAAATCCAGCTCCGGTGTTTCCAGATACCTTCGCGGGTTACTGGGATATCGAGTCCTGAGAGAGAGATACAAGACCTCCTGCTTTCTAATTACCCAGGTACGGAGCTGACTAAACCTTTAAAGAAAATTCTTGGGTCAGATTCTTGGCAAAACAAACTTAACTTAAACTGCTACTTATTTACTCCTTCCCACGTATTAGGCTTAGGTCAGGTACACAGGGGTAGGCTTATTTAGAAGCACCAGTTGAGTACGTTTATTTATTTATTTATTTATTTATTTATTTATTGACATTTGTTAAGCGCGGCGAATACCCGTAGGCGTCTCGGCGCTGACTTAGGGGATGGATCAGTATTTAAAAAGACCTTACAAGAGTAGAACTATTGGTCAAATAACCAAGTCTTAAGTTGTTTGCGAAATATAAAGAGGGAAGGGCTAGTCCTAATGTGAACAGGAAGGGTGTTCCAGAGTTTGAGGGCGGCAACCAGAAATCGCCTGTTACCCCAAGTGACTGTTCTAGTACGAGGCACAACTAGGTGATTGTGATGAGAGGAACGAAGGGAACGGGTTGGGATATAGTGATAAAGATTGTGTTTAAGAAAGTGGGGGCCTTGGTTATTGAGAGCCTTGTAAAGAATACACAATGATTTAAATTTGATGCGGCTGCGTATCGGCAGCCAGTGGAGTTCCCTGATAGTGTTTGAAACCGATGCTAACTTGGGAAGTCCCGCCAGCATCCGGGCGGCAGCATTTTGAATTGACTGCATCTTGTTAGTCACCCGGGATTGTGCATTTAGGAATAGAGCATTACAATAGTCCAGTGCGGACAGGACTAGTGAGCTGACCAGAGTTCTCCCAGCCGTGTCAGGTAGGTAAGGTAGTATCATTCTGAGTTTCATATGAGCAGTTGCAGCAGTCTTGTTGGCGTGTGCCATAAAATTTAGACCTGCATCAAAGGTGATGCCCAGATTTCTAACTTTAAGAGCTGGGGTGGGAGGAGTTCCAAACGATGTTGGCCACCATACTGGTGACCAGCCCGGAGAAAGGTGACCGAAGATGACCACTTCAGTTTTATCTGAATTAAGTTTGAGACAATTCGTGGCCATCCAGTCACCTATGGCCACCATTCCCCTGGTGAATAACTTGGCCACTTCTTCCCCGTCCCCTTTAATGGCCAGTACCAATTGGGTGTCGTCGGCGTAGGAGGTCAGGCTCATCCCAAAAGCTTTGATGACACTAGCAAGGTCCGACACGTAGAGGTTGAAGAGTGTCGGACTTAGGGACGAGCCTTGGGGGACCCCACATGGCAAGGACACCTTGGAGGATTGGTATGGTCCAAGGGATACCGCCTGAGTTCTGTTGGCCAAAAATGATACAAGTAGGTCCAGTGCTGTTTCCTGGACACCTAATCGTTCGACACGGTCGGCCAAGATCTTGTGGTCGACCGCGTCGAAGCCCGCAGAGAGATCCAGCAGGACCAAGACTGCTGTCCCCCCCTGGTCTCGTATGACTCGGATATCGTCTGCCGCTTTTAGGAGGGCGGTCTCCGTGCCATGACATTTGCGAAAACCGAACTGAGTGTTGTCGAGCAGCTGGTGCCGCTCAACAAACTCTGACAATTGTTGGTTCATACCTTTTTCTATGACCTTGGCCAGGAAGGGGAGACTGGCTATCGGCCGATAGTTTTTTAGTTCATCTTTATTGAGATTGAATTTTTTTAGTAGGGGTTTAACCAACGTGTGTTTCAAGGAGGCAGGGAAAATGCCCGATCTGAACACAGCGTTACAGACCTGTGTAATGACCGGGATCAGCGTGTCCATAACTGGTGTAAGCACTTTAAGCGGGCAAGGATCCAGTGCTGACCCTGTTTTAATCCTTGAAATGAGGCTCTGCATCTGGTCCATAGTAAGGTCAGCGAAGCGTGTAATTATATTGTCACGCGGTGTAAGAGGAAGGGGATGTGGATTGATATTAGTGTTTAAAGAAAAAGCCTGGAAGATCTCATTGACTTTCTTGAAGAAAAAGTCGGATAGGGCATCGCAGAGATGTTGTGAAGGAGGGGGTGTGAGATCCTGCGTACCGCCTGACAAACGCTTAGTTATATCAAATAGCTCCTTACATGAGTTTTTTGTCTTGTCTATTTGTTCGGCATAGTAGGCTTTTTTTGCCTCCGCAATCATATGTTTGTAACGAGTGAGGGACTCTTTATATTGTATTTTACTCTCGGGGTCATAGTGCTTTCGCCAGAGTCTTTCTCTTTGTTTGTTAGTTTGTTTCTGCTTTTTAAGTTCGTCAGAAAACCAGGGTGCGCTGGGGGAAGCTCGATTCTGGGAAACAGAATTTAGTGGCGCTAGCTCCTGTGTGGCCTGGCTAAGCCAGTTATGAAACTGATCTGTGGCAACACTGGGATCGTTAGACAACAGAGGCGGAGTTCTTACCAGGAGGGTATTAAAAGTCTCCGGGTTTAGGTCTTTCCACGCCCTCACCTGTTTGGGGGCATGGTTAACCGCTCGCGTCTTGAGGGTATCAGGAATGGATAACTTGCTTGATATGACATGATGGTCGGTCCATGGCATAGGAAGGAGCGCTAGGATGTGCAATGTCTCCAAGTTGGTAAATATGCCGTCAAGGGTATGACCGGCCTCATGGGTGGGGGCAGAAATAAGTTGGTGCAACCCTAACGTTTCCATATCCGATAAGAGACAAGCTGTATCGGCATCGCTGGCCTTAGTCAATGTATATATGTATATATATTTTATCTATTTTAAAGTATCATATGGCTAAGAAACCATATCAATGCTTTTACAGTATTATTTTATAATCCTCCTTTTACTGTACGCACTTTACTTTACTATGAGTATTGCAATTGTGACAATTCATTTCTCTTGTATGAGGAAGAAGACTGCTCAATAAATAACATCTTTTATTGAAAACGCCCGTCTCTCTTTTCTCTGCACTCTGGTGAAACTAAGTATGCACACTTGACTGAGTGAAATAGCTGTCTATTGTTTTCACACGACTCTGGAGATACACTCTTATTCTGAGGGAGCAAAGTTGTCATGTTATATGGTTGTCGGAAGCTAATCCCTTCTTGTCTATCCAGGGAGGCTAAACTCCTCCTTGTTTATTCAAGAAAGTTTCTAGTGACCTCTAAGCTTGCTGGCAAACCTTAAGTCTAATATAGTCAGTAGAGACCTAGTTAACCTCAGTCCTACGTCTACACTGCTGAATATATTATTCCAATGCGCAGAGCCAATATAGGAACTACACTACAATACCATGGCAATAGCAGTATTTTCAGCCTAAGTGCATCAGTAGATTTGAATCCTGCTGGTGCTCAGTAGACATAAGGAGCTCAATAATACATTGAAGCAGGGGTGCTTTAAACGTTTGGCAACCAGTTATGTGACTTTCGCTATTCTCAGTGGCTTAATATAAGTTCTTATGCATAGTATATCATTGAAGCACATGGCAGGGAACGTATCATTTTTCATAAATATCAGTGAGCCTGAATTGAGAGATGAGAGACGTGGCAGGAGGCCCACAACAACAATGATCTATACTGATCTAATCAACCACTCACCGTTTTCTCTGTTATTGGTGAGGTAACTTACAAGAAGGTTCCAGAATCAACCATCCTTTGGTACATAATTGTAATTAACATTAGTGCTGATATGCATCTAGAATCTCTCCCAAATAGCATTCTCTGAATTAACTGTCACTATTTGAAGTTCTACCCCTAGTGGGGCTCTTCCATTGTTAGCCTGCTTAAAAAGACCAATAAAGCCACAGAATAACAAATGGCTTTCCCCACACTTCTGCCTTTTGACTTGTGAGGTAAAAGGATCGAAAAGATACTGATGACAATCAAAACTGCCACTTTGCATGTAAAATACATTTCCCTGGATACTAATGTGTTTCAACAAACCAGTATTAGTCACTGCAAGCTCTGATAAGTGGCTTTACTCTGGCTTATTTGAAGATGAAGCCGCTGCCAACATTCATGAGGCATATCCAAGCCAATATCATTAATCTTTTGGCCATTTTTGTAGCCATACATTTGCCACAGCCAGCTACTACCATTATAATGATCTCCTCCTAGCTACAGTCAGCAAGGTACCTGCTATTTCCAATAAATAGGTTTATAGAATCATCAGTACTATAAACCCAGAGCTGCCTCCCCTGAAATCTACCAGGTCAAGGTTCTCAAATAATGTGAGTATTCCCACATTATCCATATTCCCATAAAAATCGCAAACTTCATCAATCTTATCATCTGGGTACCCAGTCTTCCATCTACTTCTCCTCTTGATCAATGAGGATTCAGCTGTGGATTATATCATAAAGGGGGTCTTCAAAAGAGACCGCAATGAAAGGGATAAATGAAGTGCAAAAAGACCCTATCAAATGTGATCCTACAAAAAGATGTTATGATAGGAATGTTGCGTGCAGTGCAAAGGTGTAAGTGCAGATTAAAAAGGGATTAATAGCAGAGAAAGAATTTATTGAAGTTTATTATCCTCATTAAAAACAGTGAATCCAGGCAATTTCATGCATCACCGCCTGTTTTATACGGTCAACATGTTTCAGCCTGCAGGACTATTTGTCCCTGACTTGTTTGTGGTTTTTTTGCATGCTGTGTAGTTACAATTGCAGTTTACCCTTAAGTGCCACTGCTCAAAAACAGAGAATGTGAATAGAATGTGTAGAAACGTACGTGCATTCAGCTCTTCAACAGAAAAAAGACAAAGGATTTCTATTCAGAAAGTCAAGTACTTGCATTCATTCAGCTCTTCAACAGAAGAAAGACAAGTCACTTTTCTTCAGAAACTCCGGTTCAGCTGTACCATTTGCAGTTTTGCATCATATGGTCTATGGTGAATCGAGCAATGGGAAATTTCTGTGGTGCCCCCCTTCATTTGATGCCCTAAGCACATGAATATTTTGCCTGATGGTTAATCAACCATGGCCCATTGTAATCAGATGCTAGCACTGGTCTGGAACGGCAGAGAAGCGGAGGCAGGAGCGTCGTTAACGGTGCCTGAGGGTGTGAAGAAGACAGGATGTTACTGTCACCACGAATTGCTCCCACACTCCTGGCATGTCTTTTAGGATAGTCCCATCGTGGATACCCCATTTTACATACATTATACCATCCACATGACTAAAACGATTCTAGACAGGTGACCTTGCTCCTGTCTCTTCGACACCAGGCTCTTAGTCTTCTATCAGAATCCCTGTACCTGACATAGATACACATGTCCCCAGGCACAACAGATTTATTCTGTATAAGGGTCACCACTTTTTTTCATCCTTGGCCTACAGTCAGTTGTGCATGATCGTAATTGAGTAGAAAAGCAATAGTGATTGTTTTAAAACCATTTATGATTGTTTCCAAAAAATCCATGATTGTTTTAAAAAACATGTTGATTCTAGAAAAAACTCTGGAGTGACCCCTTTAGTATAAAAGAAAATCACTCCCCCACTAAAAATGAGAGGAACATTCCTTCCAAGCTAAGACAGCGGTCCTGCATGCGGAATTTTCGACACACATGGTCTAACATCCCTTGCGTGTTGTCATCCTCGGCGCAGAGACGGGGTCTTTGATTCCCAACCATCAGGTGAGGGGCTGGTTCATCACTAGGGGTTTCTTGGCTACAGATACACATATCTATACACATATAGACCTACACATCCAGGTTAGGATAGGTATATTTTAGAAAATTACTTAGGGTGTGTTTTATAGGAATATGCCATTGCTACCATTTCTATCTGAACTGTTTATGTTTCACTTGTTACCTCTATGGTAGAAATAACATGTCAATGTGCTTAACTAGAGTAAGACGGCAGTGGTAACGAAGCCTTCTATTTCAGTATTGGGCGGTTACTGCAAAATATCTGCTATGTTTCACGCTGTGTTTTAACATTAATTTGTATGTGATAGCAACTCAGGACAGTTAATGTTTAATTTTAAGTTTTTTATGTTTTTTATACATATTCCAAACATTTTCCGGTCCTTTTTTTAAAAAAAACAAGGAGATAGACATTTAATAGAGGCACGCAAATTGTTTCTTCACCTGATTGATGAAACTGAGACAATCTTTTAGCTCAGATGCATGATTTTGCACTTTATGTACTTTGGTGTGCGCCGCATTGTAAAATATTGTATTCATTATACTTCATATTTATGATGTATGTTTATGGTTTTTAATGTTATGAATTGAATGCATTTTTATTTTTGCACTTTTATGAATACAACATGCATTTAAATGAAGTTATATTGAATTGAATATATCTGTTTCCATCTACAAAATGGAGACCTCATATTATAGTTTTAAGAACAATTGCATATTTACCATGGCAACATTTAATTTTTTTCTCTTTCTACTTACTTTTTCCAAACTTTTGAGTGCCTTCTAACTCTGACTTAAGCTCTTGCACCTGACATTCTCTTTACTGTGAAATATTTTTTCCCCACTGAATAAAATAGCTATAATGACCAAACTCGCGATTCAGACGATGGTTACAAAAAATATTCACTTCATTAGCAGATAACAATTCTCTGAAAATTCAAATGTGTTTATCAGAAATCACACAATATTTACAAAAGTGTTAATCTTTTCAACTTCACTTGAGTCATTTTTCAATCACTAATATCTCAAAAACTTTTTAAAGTATTTGCACCAAAGCATCAAAAGCACACTTTTGGAATAACGTACATAATTTTGGCAGTTTTACAATGATATATTTTTGTTGCAGCAGTGAAAACAACTACCCATGGGAGCTACGTCTTTTTGACCAGTCCCTTTAACGTCCTTTGATTTGGGCCTATATTACTTCTTCTGCATGAACTCAGATATTTCTGTACTAGGCTTAATTTTCTGATGGTCTGCTACATTTTAAGATGAATTATTTATCAGTGTAAGTGAGAGAACCTTTTAATATCCTTATTTTACCAATGCCCCTTTTTGATGGATTAGCAAAAAATTTGCATTACAAACGAGAAGCTAAACCTCATAAACAGCTGCAACATTTATTTGACGTCTCTTTAACCCCTTTACTGCGGCGGCTATTCCGCTGCAGTGCTAAGGGGGCGGGGCGGCCGAATGCTGGTGACGGAACCGCTCAGTCACCAGCGTCGGTTGAGCTGTGCTCGTGACGGAGCGGTTCCGTCACGGCCCGCCCCGCTCAATAGAACCCTCAGCGCAGGCGCGGAATTCGCGCCGTGCATGAGCATTCTATCGAGCTGGGCGGGCCATGACGGAACCGCTCCGTCATCAGCACAGCGCACCCGTAGCTGATGACGGAGCGGTTCCGTCATCAGCATGGAACGGGTTAAATGTGTCCCCCTTGACAAGTATACATTAAACGTGACACACCAAAAGTAAGCTAAAAGTGCTGGGCCAGATTTACTAATCCTCTTCACCAGTTAAAAATATTGCAAATATGCTCTTAATACTTACTATTCGAGTCTAAATGTGTTTTGTGCTAGATAAGTGCACTTTTCACTTGGCAAAACCAGCTTTTTGCTATTTAAGGTTGCTTTGTGTCACAAAGGGGCATTGCAGGTATATTACTGGCACTGAAAATAGTAAATGCAGTTGGTTTGATGCAAAGTCAGATCTACTAAAATAGTTAGACTGGGCTTTTCACAAATTACGGTTATATGGCCATAAGGGTCATTGTAAACATTGCTAAGTTAGCATGAGCTCTGCTGCCATGATACTGCTTTTGCGCACGTTACTACATGACCTTATTTTGCAAGACTCTGTGCCTTTCACATGAGAACTAACTGCTTTTCGTGGTTGTCTGCTATTTCCTGGAGTTTAGTCTGAACTAAGCCTGGGCGTGGAGGGCTTTGCGGGTCTACCCAGAGCGCCACAGAGTTGATAACAAACTCTGTGGCGATCCGCGTAGCTCTGCTATGCCACCTGCCTCCCACCCTATTATTAACAATGCGCATGTGCATTTCTCACAAGAAATGCGCATACGCGGGGCACCCATCCATGTGCAGTTTTGACTTCGAATGAGAAGAAGAGAGGAGGAGGCCAGCTGGGGACGCCGCAGATAAGGTTAGGTGCTTTAAAGTTATTTTTTTAAACTTTAGCAATTGTTAATAATAGGGCAGGTGGGAGGCGGAGCAGGCCAACTCCGCTCCACCGAGGAGTGTGCAGGGTTTCCTACTCTGTGTTCTCTGGAGAACGCGGAGTAGTCAAAACTCTGCACACTCCATGGACGTAGCGGAGTTCTCTGCCAACGGTCAGTCTGAACATGATGTGCAAGGTCGATAAACAATTCCCCTTGTTATTCTGTTCTGGTGAGTCGCTAGCACCTAGACAAAACATGCTAACACAGTTGCACAGCTGGAGACTCGTGCTTTGACATTACGGGGAAGCATGTTGTTCAAACACACGCTTGGAGAGGGACCTTTCCAGGGAGAAGAGCTCTACTGTTCCTATGATGTTAAACTTCCATCTCGGCACTAAGGTATAGGGTAATTTGCCAAAGCCCCGAAATCTTCTATTACATAATAAACTTCACCTTACCAAGGGGAGGATGGTTAGGCCTTACAGTCCTTTTTTTACTGCCTGCATATGATGACATCCACCTTTATATTCTATGGAATTGTAACAATGTTAACTGTTTTATGTTTATGCATTCCGCTGCTGGTAATGGCTTGTATTCTACATTATGAAGCACAACAGTTAAAGTATACATTTTGAACTATAAAAGTGACTCTGACAATTCTTATTGTGGATAACTATGAGTGAGTGAGTGTGTTAGTGAGTGAGTGAGTGGGTATGCCCCTATACAACGAGGGCCTGTTTTCCTGCGCATAGTTATGTGTATGCACCAAAACCCCGCAACATTAGCTACCACTGGCAAAAAGGTACACATAAGGGGAAATATGCTTATTTCTCTAAAATAAATACAATTGACTGCATCAGGAAACCAGTCTTTGTAGATATAACTCTGCCCTGTTTCTCCCTCCATGAAATGCAGTGAAATAAATTCTATTAGATTTTCTTTAGGATCCATCAAACAATGAAAATATATTAAAAAAACTGAAGATTTGTCCTCCAAACCATTTTGTTATGTGGGAATCGAGAACCCTAGTGAAATTTTCCCGATTCATGCCCATATATAGGTATAATTCACCCAATCCTTATATAGGCATAGGGATCATTACCTTATTTAGTCTTAGCTTGTGCAGCCCAAATACGGCATGGCTACTTCCACTAAACTCCGAGAATCCACATCGATTTCTTGGAAAAACCAGCCTTCAGCAGTCAGGGACTTGCCCCTGCTTGAATACTAATTTATCCAAGAACTCCTGGAGTTTTCAAGGAACTGAGGCACTAGTGACGATATTATGTCCAATCTTACGTCAAACTCTGCACCTTCAAAGTATATGTATGCCTACATTTGCCCAGTCAAATACACGGTGGTTCAGGAGCAGACTGACTAACTACTTGCCCGACGCCCTGCTGCTGCAAGTGCCGACCCTCCAACTGACGCACTGAGAAGACGCTGTCTTTTCTCTTGCCAAGAAATCCAGCTCCGGTGTTTCCAGGCTACCCTTGCGGGTTGCTGGGAGATCGAGTCCTGAGAGAGAGATAAAAGACCTCTATCATTCTGAAACCAAGGTACGGAGCTGATTAGACCCTTAGAGAATTCTTGGAACAGATTCTTAGCAGAAAATTACTAGACTTAAGCTATACCACACTTACTCCTCCCTCGTACTAGACTTAGTTTAGGTACTCTGGGGTAGGCGTATTTTAGAAGCACCAGTTGAGTACTTTTAGCCACTATTTTATCACTGTATGTATTTGATTCATTTTATGTATTCTATGTTTATGGCTTAGAAACCATATCATGCTCTTACAGTACTAATTTATAATACTATTTGTATTATATGCATTGTACTTCTTAACTAGCATTTCAATTGTAGCAGTACATTTCTTATGCTTAAGAAATAAGACGGTTCAATAAATGCTTTTATTGAAAACACCCGTCTCTCTATTTCTGAGCAACTTTGGTGAAACGAAGCATGCACATCTGACTGAGTGAAATAGCCGTCTATTGTTTCCGCGACTCTAGAGATACATTTCATTCTGGGGAAACAAAGTTGTCAAGTTATATGGTTGTCAGAGACTAATCCCTTCTTGTACTTTCGAGAACGTTTTTAGTGACCGCTGAGCTAGCTGGCACTCACAATTAAGTGTAATATATTCGGCAGAGACCTAGTCGACTTAAGTCCTATGTCTAAGCTGCAGGATATATTATTCCAATGCTCAGAGCCTATTGGGAATATAGGAACTACACTACATGGCGCCCAACATTTGGTAAGCGATAATTTACCGCTAGATACTAAAGTAACTCAGTCGTGCTTTTCACACAGACCCCTTTTCTCCTGTAAAAACTCCAAAAGACATCTGGAGTGGGTGAAAGGATAATATCCGCCAAAACTGAGTTGGACGAAAAATCCTATGTATTAGTTTTTGGTTTGTTCAACTTTGAAGGATAAAGTGTTCCAAAATATTGTGCACCTAATCTTTTTTTCCTTGAAACTTGTTCTGCAAACTCTCAGCCGACTAAAATGGCGGATAGTGATACCGAATTGGAGAGAGCTGCAGCAGCAGCTCAAACGGTCTTAGATGATGCTATTATCATAGAAAATGATACGGATGCTATACTGCTCCCAGTAAACGTAAGGAAAAGTATAACTTACAAATTAATAAATAATGGAAGATCAGCAAGAGGTGGCAGAGTAATCTTTGTCATAGAGGCACATGATTATCGGCAGACAGAGGTATTCTATTCATGGATTCAGTTTCCAGCAGCTAATGCAGGAACACGTGAGTTCCACTACTACAAAGCAGAGGAACTTCCAGCGGAATACGTTCCTTTCAAGGACATTGAAATTCCATTAACTTATCAAGAGCATCAGCTTTGGTTTGAAGGCGCCCTACAACATCAAAATCACATTACCAGGCTCGGTCCACTAGGTAGACCAGGAGCAACATGGCCGGTATTAGCCAGCTATACACCACATCCTGACATTGAAAGGATGTCAGATGCAGAATTGTTAGCTCAGCTAAAACAGTTAATTAAAATACATAGACAATTGGTTTAATATGTCATGCGGACATTAACAGTCCAACCAGCTGCAAGAATTCCACAGCACACCCCTCACCAGGGAAACATCAACAAAATCACACCACAGACTATACAGTCAGTAATTGGTAAACTACCAGCAAAATGAGAACAAATTCCATTCTGGTTAGCACAAAAAATTACTCAAATAGAAGCAGTATTTCCTGATAGTATGCATGATGAGAAACACAGGATTCTTACAATCTGTTTACCTATGGGGATTGCACCACATGTAGAGGATTGTGACACTTGGGGCACAGTCTTTGCTTCAATATACACAAAAACACATGGTGTTCCGTCCATGACTGTAATACCAGACGTTCTAAGACAGATTCAACATGAATACGGTCAAGAACCGGCTTTAAATCTAGGTATGAAATTACTGAAAGATTTCAAACAGGTCTCAGCTATACTATTAGCCAACATTAGAGGTGAAGCAGCATCAGTGGCAATCTGCCAGAAACTAAAAGAAACAGATATTACTGAGCAACCATATAAGCTTGCCAGAATAATTGAAAAATCCTATGAAGAACTAGGTAGAGATAGTTTGGGTGGGAAACCACTAAAGCCACAACTAACAGAGAATCCTGAAAAAACTTATATTTAAAATAATCTCACTACTCCTAAAAAGAAGTGGCAGAACACTAAACAAACGCTTCCTAGAGAGAAGCATTCCCAGTACAGAGGAAGATCTCCCCAACGAGGAGGTAGGCCTCCCCAACGGGAGCCCTCTGAAAAGAGGTACAACCTCAGAAATAGGGATACTTTAAGAAAATATGATTGATATCAAGATAATGATGCATGTTCCTCTCTTACCTTTCAGACTTCACCGCAGAAATCAGAAAGAAGAGGACGGTCAGAACAGAAAGAAGAGGACGGTCAGAACAGAAAGAAGAACGTGTGAAGTCCAAAGACGAACAGCACGTTCCAAAAAATAAGAAAACTCAATTCACCAAGAAGAAGATAGCAAGTGTAAAGATCAGACATGCAGAGGATTCTGAGGACACAACTCAAGAACGGGGAATGGGCCCAGACAATGCTAGACAGCGCAGCAGAAGTAACCATAGTTTGAAAGATCCTGAGGGGTCATATGGAGACAGTGGACTTGAATGAATGCATTCAAGTTGAAACTGCCGACACCAGGGTTAGTGTACTCCACAAGTTATATGAAGTAACACTCCAGATGGAGGGGGACATAACTAGAAAAATAAAAGCTCTCTTTTGGGACAAGCTTTCCAAGGGTTATGACATACTTCTGGCCGAAAGAAACTGGCCACCTGCAGTTGTTAGGGAGTGCTCACATGATGAAGAGATAATTATGCCAGCCTTCTCATATCACATTCCAATTCATAAAATATATACCTATGCCAGGAAATGGGCAGTAGCTCAGGCTCCAGCATTATATAAAAATCACAAAGGATGGGATGAGGACTCTCCTCACCACAAAATCCAGTTAAAAATCAACCTACTGCTCAAAGGCAGTATCCAGTCAAGCAAGAAGCTAAAAAACAAGTCATGGAGATCTTGGATCAACTTGAATATCAAGGGGTGATTGAAAAATGCACCCCATCTATGAATAATCCTTTGTTTCCTGTCTCCAAGCCAGAAAATTCATATCGTCTAGTTTTGGATTACAGACACCTAAGGCCAGATGTAGGTAGCCAAATACCGGTCGGTAACGGCCGAATTCACAGCAAGTAAGAAAATCAACTTGGTCCTGAAACATTACAAATCATCTCATCATGAAAGAAGAGGCCTGTCAGCAATGAACATCACAGCCGTTCCTAAACCTGGGGGTATAGCATGGGACAAAACTGATTATGACATCTATGGTCCGGTGGAATTATTGAAGATTTCACATCGGTTTAAGGTTTCTTTGAGTGACTTTGTCGCACCCGGTAAATTCTCAGATGATTGGGACTTTGACACTGTTAACAATATGATGAAAGATTTAGAAATGTCAGCTAAATTTATAGAACATGACTACTAAGAAGGGTCATCAGATTATGAACAAATGTATTGTTTTAATCATTATAGTCACCATTATTTGCATAAATCTGCAAGCCCTAGAAATGTGTTGCATTACAATCAATGGGAACATTGTCCTACTCCGCCGAAAGGCAGCTATAAAACATTTCAAGAAAAATGTTCGTACTTCTCAGGTTTAATGTTACGAATCCAGAAACATTTTATTTTAAAAATATGAATAAGACTGGTATGAAAACAATGCTGACCAATACTAAACAAATTTATTCTGCAAACTTTTATGCTCAGCTGTCTACTTTAGGTTTTGACTTTTGGAAAGACAACATTGAGACAAAAACTGTCTGGGGCACGAGGTGCAAGGTTTAGAAGCCCTGTTCTGAGCCTGCATTATACCAGAACAAATAATGTTTTTAAATGACACTGTTCAACAGACGTCTTGTCTTGGCCTGGCTAAGATTAAAGAGTAAAACAAACCATCTATACCTATTCCCACAAGTGATATTACTAGCACTTCAGATGAGGAGGTAGGCGTACCATATATCATTATACAAAACAGAACTAATCCTGATTGCCCACAGACACAGATAACTGTCAAGATAGATTCCTGAACAAAACACAGGGGTTCAAAATTAACATGCCAGACCCAAGATATTCTCAGAGACAACATCCAGTGACAGTAACAACTTATAGTGTGGGGAAGCTGTGCCTTGAGTGGCTTCAGAAATCAATACTTCCAGAAGTTAAACAACTCTTATATTTACTTAAAGAAAGCAATGAATTGCGAGATTTCTGAATGGGGCCTCACAAACCACGGCAAAAACATTTCATATACGCCGGAATATATGCAGCATACAACGAAATATGGAAAGTGACGCAAATGGAAACTGCAGAAAGAGTATGAGAAATTGATTGTATATATTTAGAAAAAAGCCTCTCTGTAGTGGACAATGGGTTAACGACTCTGTCCTCCAGAATTTATTCTTTGGAGAACATCGTGTCATCTGCCATTGACATCATAGAACAAGACTTGTTAATGCTACAACATGGCCAGTCTCAATTACGTTCTGTCATGCTGCTAGGCTGGACGTTGCAAAATATGCGTTCAGGCTATGTGCCATGTCATTTAATCAATACCACGTCATTGTTTGCTGTATTTAACCTTACAGATAAACAAATCTCTTTGGCACAAAGAGGAGCAGACTATACGGTGCTGAGCATTGAAAAAACTTGAAAGATTACAATTAACAGTTTCTGAGAAGCCTGTCATTGAATGGATAATTCATGGCACCATTACGATACCAGTGACGTCCTTCCTGTTTCAGTATTGTCTGGAGCATATGCCAGTGGGCCTGAATGAAAGGTTGGGTAAAGAATACATTAAGTCAACCTGGGTTTTACCATACACAAAAAAATGTTGGAATGGGGGACATGAAGTATTCCTTAGTGGTAAGAATTGTAAAAACTCACTGAGTAGACTTTTGTGCCAGGGTATTAATTTGCCAAAGCCTGCAAAGGTTCTGCAAATACCCTCTCTTGCCACCTGCACAGTTCTCCCTCCACAGCGATAGTACCAATTTTCAGGTAGCTATCCAATGGGAGCTACGTTATGCTCAATGATCACAGCTGTTGTGGCATGTTGCCAGGAAAATGTTATCTCCTAACTGTGTCATCCACGGTCACTTGTTGTATGCAAGTATTGTATCCAAGAAGCGAGACAGGAAGGGAGACAGTTTTATTGTCTTCACTGAATATCTCTTCTATACAAATTGATACTTTAAGCAGAATGAAAGCCATTCTATTACAAAAAAATGGGCCACTGACCTCATCTACAGAAACATATGATCTGCAAGTAGCAAGGTCTTCTGCAGAGATACATGCATTATTATCAACAAACTGCCCGGTACATTTCAAAGAAATATTAAGTCAAATCTTAAACATGTGTGAAACCAGCGGCATCGCACTTGTATTTAAGACGATTTTTTCAGGACTGTTAACACCATTTGAAGCAGTCCTTGACATTTTTCCAAATTTCGTGCACTCTGTGTTCGGCGGCCTACCTCTCTTTCTCGGACTAGTAGCAGGAATTCTATTTTTATTCCTTCTGCTCCGATATGGCAAGTGCGGCCACCAACAACACCCAGACTACCATGGAACAATGTCTCCTTGCCCTGTGGTATCGGGAGAGAACTTCGCAGATTCTTGGCTTGGCTCGTTTAAGAGATCTGAACACAACCTGGTTTCTATCGTTCAGACCAATCTGGCAAGATTGCCTCTTACCTGTTCTTCGATGCCTGCTTTGCGGACAGGAATGCGTGTTGGACATTTTTCTTACACTTCCATCAGTACGGCCATCGGATGTTGACACTTTGCTAGGTCCAGTAACGGCTCATGCACCGTGTTGCCCCCAACGGCTGCCTATTCTGATGACGGCATTCATTGAGGCCTCACTGGCAAGTCTAACTGAGGGTGAGATACGAGAAACTACAGGCATACAGGTACCATCTACTATGGACATTGCTAATGCATCAAACGTTGACGGCAATGATCCACACTTCTGCACTTTTGATCTGCTAACTGAAGTGGTTCCACTTTCACCTACTATGTTAGACGGTTTCTTTGCCAGCCTAGACAATCTGATGTTTTCTCCTGACGACACTCCTGAGAATAACTTTTGATTATTTCACACAGCGTTCTGAACTCTGAAATTTGGCCTTCATTTTTCAAAACAATCTACTAATTTGAACTTTTTCCAAAATAGAACTTTTGGCACAGAGTAATCTGCTTAAAGTAGAACTATTCTTAAAGAACAAGATTTCGTGTTTGGACTTCCTAAAATAACAATATTTGGCTTCAACCTCGAAAACAAACACAGTTAAAAACTTATGCTATGGGACAGCTTTCAGGTATCAATTGATGAATGTACTTTCATTTTATTGAATGAGAGAATATATGCTCATGATTTATGCTTGTTTTCAGATGACGCCTATACCTTTTGCATACAGTATATACTCATTTCATGTGAACAAGCCTATTCTAATGCATTTTTGTATTTTGGGGTGGGATTGTGAACACTTTGCTTTAGATATGTTCAGTGCTTAGGTATTATTGAACTTAATAATCATGGAGTGGGTGTTATGTGGGAATCTAGGACCCTAGTGAAATTTTCCCAATTCATGCCCATACATGGGTATAATTCACCTAATCCTTATATAGGCATAGGAATCATTACCTTATTTAGTCTTAGCCTGTGCAGCCCAAATACAGCATGGCTACTTCCACTAAACTCCGAGAATCCACAACGATTTCTTGGAAAAACCAGCCTTCAGCAGGCAGGGACTTCCTCCTGCTTGAATACTAATTTATCCAAGAACTCCTGGAGTTTTCAAGGAACTGAGGCACTAGTGACAATATTATGTCCAATCTTACGTCAAACTTGGCACCTTCAAAGTATATGTATGCCTAAATATGCCCAGTCAAACACACGGTGATTCAGGAGCAGATCGACTAACTACTTGCCCGACGCTCTGCTGCTGCAAGTGCCGACCCTCCAACTGACGCACTGAGAAGACGCTGTCTTTTCTCTTGCCAAGAAATCCAGCTCCGGTGTTTCCAGGCTTCCCTTGCGGGTTGCTGGGAGATCGGGTCCTGAGAGAGAGATACAAGACCTCTATCATTCTGAAACCAAGGTATGGAGCTGATTAGACCCTTAGAAAACAACAAAGGGCCAGATGTAGGTAATCTTAATTTACAGATTCTAAAATACAGAATTTCACTGATTCGGTATTTTAGAATCTGTAAATGCTATGTAGGTAATCGGTACGATTCGGTATTTACCGAATCAGTATTTACTGATTTGATAATTCCCATTCATTCCAATGGGCCTGGAGGCCCATAGGAAAGAATGGGAATTACCGAATCAGTAAATACTGATTCGGTAAAAGGGGGAACACATTGAAGGGTGGCAGGGTGTCGCTTTGACACCCTGTTGCATCCCTGAATAGAGCATGGGTGCACATGTGGCAGACATACATACCCTAAGGGCATGTATGTCTGCAACATGGCACTGTTATAAATTGCAAAAAGTTGCTTCATTTAGGGTTTTCGATATTTACCACCAACTTGTAGTTGGTGGTAAATAACTAATCCTAAAATGGGAAAAGCACTCATTTGAGTGCTCCCTACATTAAGGATTCAGTAATTTACGAAATTGGTATTTTAAGAATTCGGTAATTTACTGATTGCTTAAATTACTGAGTCGGTAAATACCGAAACCTTCATTTTGGCCTCCTACATCAGGAAATCCTAATACCGGTCAGTAATGGCGGAAATTCTGTAGTTTCAGCCGTTACCGACCGGTATTAGGCTACCTACATCTGTCCCTAAATTCCAATTGTTAAAATTAGAGTTATGCACCACCAGATCATATCTGGTACCAGTAGACTGGGCTGATGTCAAAAGTTCAGGCCGGCCGCAAGGGTGCACAATCTTTTTAGTCTGCTTTCAAAGTACCTTGTAGACTAGGCATCAAGATGCACAGTCCTTGCTTAGAACTGTGCTGGGCCGACATGGAGGAGCCGTCGATGAGGAGCTGTGCTGCAAGGTTCTGTGTTAAGAAGCATTTAGCACCAGCAGAGATGATAAAGCCCTGGATGGAGCCCGCAATACTAGGCCTTGTGCCATCATAGAGGGAGCTGTCAAATTGAGCTTGTGATCACTTGCCTAGTGCAGTGTCGGCAAGGGTGACAAGATAAGTTTCACTGGCCCAAAGCTGTGATCAAGCTGCATCAAGGTAGCCACTTTGTCTTGCAGAACCTTGCGCTTTTATACCCCTGTGCCAAAGATGGGATGAGTCAAAATCAAATAAGCTTGTTACATATCAGTGGCTTTGAACAATGAGTCAACTGACTTACCAATGGAGATTTTCTGGAGCCCCCGGTCCATACAGGCAGGTTAAATTCAGGAGAGTTGCTCAAAGAAGCATAGATGTACTGATGCATCCACATGAAGCTTTTGGTAGCAAATCAGTCCTTGTCAGAAAAGCAGAGTTTGGGCAACAGGGCAGACTTCACAGCTGAGTAGGGCTTTTTTCTTGCGGTATCCACAGGGCCAGAATGTTTCTGAAGAGATGGGTCAGATGGTCAACTATTTATACTTGGTGCCCACTTTGAAGTGGATGAAGCTTCCAGAGACCTCCCCCTACAAATGTGTCTGGAAATGTCTTGCTCTCTGTCCTAGACCAGCTTGTCTGGAGGCAAAAAATACCAGCGTGAAAACCCTTTTTGACTGGGCTGAAGCAGAGCCTTTGTGATTTTCAGTGTGGTAGGTGACATCTTCTCCCCAGTATCCTGATAGAGATGGCCTACCCTGAAAACACCAATTGCCATTTAGTCTCACTCTCTAGAAGTAATACACAACATACAAACTGCCAGCTACACCTAGTCTTGTGACACAGGATACAAATAGATTCACAACCAAGGCGGATTATTGTGGGCCTGAAATACATTATCCCTCAGGATGTGCCTACCTGATCCCACAGGACCACATTTTCAAGTTTCTATACACAGAAAGAGTAGGCCAGTAAATCACTATATGTTTATTTTGTCCAGGTGCGTATAAAAGTCACCAAGTGGTAGGACATTAATAACCCACACAGGTTATTCCAAAATTTTCCTTCCTCTATCAGCCATTTTGCAAGATGGTAGGATCTACAGTTGACTACAACACAGTCACCTCTTACCTTTTTCGCAGAAGGACCAACCCACTGGACTCTTCTCACAAACAAAATATCCCCAATTTAACAAGAAGAGAAATTTATGGATTTGGAAAGCCAATGACATACCTTATTTTTAAGCTCGGGATATGTCTCTTTATGTTGATTATCCAATAATGGAAAATTTTTAAGAATCACCACATATGGTGAACATTCAGGTGGAAGGTGAAGAGTTATTGCATCGTCCCTAAAAGAAGTCCCTGAGCTTTGTGGAATGACCTTATTCCTTGAGGAAGAGTCTGTAGGCACTCCTGTCAGGTGGTCTTGCAAGCAGGAGGCCTGTCTGTCAAACCAAGGACCGGATCAATACGCCCTTGGGCCCAATTTTCGGAAGAACAGGCATCAGTGGCTCTTTTTTGGAATTTTTAGCTGTTAGAAGGAGGCCCAAAGAAGTAGGGAGCTTTGCTGGTATTTGGGCCAACCCCTGATGAGACGTGGTACTACCATCTTGTACAGGTTTGCTTTTAGTACCGGAAGCTAAGTGGCCATCTACATTTAAAACTGGGAAAGGAACTTCTGATTTATTGTAAGGGAGAGATATACTCGTCACTGTTAGTTTTTTAATTACCACCGCTAAATCTAATATCATCTTTTTTAGCTCTGCAATTTCTAAACGAAGGGAACATACCACCTGTACCACATCTCTAAATGTCGTAGGGGCAATATCAAATGGTTCAATAGAAATCTCAGTAACCTCAGGGGCGGTGCATGGGTCTCCAGAATGAGAATGTTCCGGAGCCTCGTTTGGTGAATCTGAAAACTCAGCAAGGGCGGCAAAGAACACAACCACTGATGGCTCCAAATGATCCCCTTCCGCCCCCTGGGAAATGTCAACAGGGATCCTCGCCCTAATGCCCCTTTCTCCTGGCTGAACAGGATCTGCAGAGGACACAGAACCCAAGGCCATGCAGGTAACACTAGTGGTAGGATTTGGAGCCAGAGGCCTGCTATTCGAGGAACTGACCCATCGCTAGCAATGGATGGTAGTGTTTTTTCGCCATCAGGCTTGAATGCCCAGGATTGACTCCTATCTGTACCTAGTATAACTCTAGACTCCTCTGGGGCATCAAATGATGTGGTTTTACCTGGGGGTGTATTGCCACCAGCAGATTTCCCCTTGATTTTAACTGACACTGTTCTTCCAGATGAATACCAGGTAGATTATGCTAGTGACAGAGATGATACAAAAGGGAGGAATATTATTAAGGAGGTGGCTCGTCCTATGCAAATTTTGGAAATTCTATCATGGAATGTGGCAGGCATTCAATCCAAACTAAAAGATTTGGACTGGTGTATCTTCATGGAGAAATATAATACATGTATTTTACAGGAAACTTGGGCAGTGGAAAAACTTTATAGACCAGGTTATACCACTTATAGCGTGGAGGCTAAAAAGGGAGCGCTAGGTCGACCTGCGGGCAGTCTTTTGATATGGGTTAACAACTCCTTGGTTGGTAGATTTCAGGTTCTTGACCTTATATCAGATGAATTATTGGGCCTGGAAGTGCGTTCCCCAATGGGAAAACTCCTCTGAAGATCTTGAATATTTATAATCGTATTTGTAGCCCACATAGACCCTCAAACACAACAATAACGCTGTTAAATCATCTAGCAGCTTCCATAGGAGACTACTACCTGATGGTGGCCGGTGATTTTAATATCTCTTTTGAACCGGTAAACTACATACAGGATCTGACAGCATCTGAAGATGAAGCAGGAGGGATAGTGAGACTGAATATCCCTGTCTAAAAAAAGTTATAAGGCTGCATAACAGATTTCATCATTTGTTATTAATTATGGGTTGCTTGCATGCAATGGCAGAACAGAATCCGATAGAGAGGCATCTCACACCTTTAAGAGAGGGCTATCGAAATCTAGGCTGGATTATATTTTGATAGATCTAGATCTTTGGACAAATGTTAAAGATATGAAAGTCCTAGAAAGAAGTGATAGTGATCACAACGCACTAGCTCTTTCTATGTATGACATGATTGATTGGCTGGGCTCCTCTAAGTATAAATGTCCCCCCATAATAGCAATTGAGGATGGAAGAAGAGTCAAGTGGGCAAAAGTTCTGGCTGAACAGGATGTGTTAACCCAGATCTATACGAAGGTGTCAGAAGTTATCATTAACTTAGATCCAGAAAATGGTAATAAAAATGACCCCTTAAGGTTCTTTGAGAACTTGAAAAATGATATATTCGTTAATAGCATCTTTTGGCATAACGGTCACCAACTATGCAGACGATACACAGCTTGTCTTCTCTTTTGAAGGCAAGAAGGCGGTTTCCCAGGAGGTGTTCCATCGATGTATGAGTACCGCAGCAGCATGGTTAGGTAACAACTCCCTGCAAATTAACAGCATGAAAACTGAGGTGTTACACTGCTCTTTGGACCGCACCCCCAGGCCTTTACCATCAAATCTCTGGCCCCCTGATTTTCAAGGAACGGACTCCCCAGCTGAGTCAGTACGTAATCTGGGTGTAATGTTCAGCTCTAATCTACAACTAGAGGTAGCAGTGAACAAAACAGTAGCCACTTGTATGGCACTACTCTGCTCGCTGCGGAAGATTATACCTTTGCTTCCTTCTCATGACAGACCAGAAGTAGTGCGAAGCATTATATTAAGTCGTCTCGACTACTGCAACGCACTGCTTTTGGGGGCACCGGTCACTTTACTGGGGAAATTACAACGTGTGCAGAACTTTGCTGCAAAACTTGCACTGTCACGCCGCCATCTGGATTCTTCTGCTGTGGCTCTCAAAGACTTGCACTGGTTGCCAGTTCTGCAGCGTATTGATTTTAAGGCCTTGTGTCTGGTGTTTCGGGCTCTCCATGGTCAAGGCCCACTCCCACTGCAGAAACTTTTCTCTTGGTACATTCCAGGCAGACCACTTCGGTCAGCCTCTGCCTACTTGGTATCAGTTCCCAAGATCAGGCGCACCAGGATGGGAGGCCGGGCTTTCAGGTTTACCGCAGCAAATCTGTGGAATTCTCTCCCCCTTGACCTGAGGTCAATGACTGATCTCTCCTCCTTTAAGAAAAGCCTGAAAACCCACTTATTTCCCAGAATACTGCAATAGATTCTTTTTCGGAGGCTGGTAACATCTTGTATTTCATGATTATCTAAGCGCCAGGATGCCCGTTGGGTGACAGTAAGTGCTATACAAAAATATCTATACATACATACATACATACATATTAAGGGGTATTTTTGTAAGCCGCTTGGTAATTTGCAGTCAAATAGATTTTCAGCCCCATGGTTTAATAATGCTTGCAAAATGGCCAGGACAACCTTGATCACAGCATTTAAGGGAAGTTATTCCTCGACCATAAGAGAGTGTAGGAAAAGCTATCAAAAAATTCCAAGGGAGGACAAGAAAGATTGGGAAATTGAAAAATGCAGGCTCCTGGTAGAGGCCTCCCATCAAAAGAATAGCAACGTTTTTTGGCACCTTTTAGCTAGAGACATATCTGGGGAGGTGGCTCAATCTGACTCCCACCTACAGCCTCAGGTATGGGAAGATTACTATGGTCGGCTTTTTGCCAAATCTAAGGGAACAATAAGCCCCACTCTATGCCCATCGTTCACCGAAGGCCCGGAAAAGGACTTTTATGAGATCAATGTTGGTGAAACCATTTCGGCTTTAAAAATGTTACAGAAGGGGAAGGTCCCTGGCCTCGATAGACTTCCAGGTGACCTTTTCAGTTTGGAGCCGGCTGTATGGGGCCCGGTCCTGACTGCAGTCTTTAATGTTATCCTTAAGGGTGGCATGCTCCCGCCCACATGGCTGGGCGCAGAAATTATTCCTATCCATAAGAAGAGAGACAAAGGGCTACCAGAGAATTACAGGCCAATTAGTCTAATTGATGTCCCCCCAAAAATGTTTGGCAAAGTAATCCTAAATCGAATTCTAGATTGCATCGAATATTTTGTCGGACCTCTAAGCAGGATTTAGGGAATCCACGAGCACAGCAGACCAGGTTCTCAGGTTTATGATGGTGATCTGGAAAGAGGTCACCATCAACAGGGGCCACCTGTTTGTTGTGTTCGTGGACCTGAAGATAGCCTGTGATTCTATAAATCGGGAAAAGCTGTGGGCCACCCTGAGGGACGTGGGGATGCCGGTTTATTTGGTCAACATCTTGATCCGTATGCACTATGAAACCTAGGCAAAGGTGAGATGGAGCAGTGATGCCACCCGCTCTGGGAAAATATCTATACAGAAAGGAGTACGCCAGGGGTGTGTCCTGGCGCCAACTCTTTTTACCCTTTTTATAAATGGCATGATAGGGGAGCTTTTTAACTGTGGTGGGGTTCCCCAAAAAGTGGCTGGTCAACAGATCCCTTGTTTACTATTTGCCGATGACACGTTACTTATTGCAAAAACTCCTTGGGGCATCCAAAATTTGTTGAATAGATTTGAAAAGGCTTGCCAGAGTAGCAGATTAATGATAAACTGTGTAACAAAATACATGGTTTTCAACCATTATAAGAAAAGTACAGGGCCCTTGTTTTTGGACTCCCAGGCTCTAGAGAAGGTTAACGCCTTTGATAATTTGGGAATCAGGATAAGTGAAGATGTTTCCTGGTCAAACCAGATTAGAAAGAGTACTTTGACCCTTCAACATGTTGATAGAGCACTATTGTGCAAGTTCAAAACTTCCCCTTATAGACCACTAGACCCTATATTAGAAATTCATAAGGCAAAGGGCTTAGGTGCGGCCCTCAATGGGGCTGAGCTGTTGGGCCTGGATAATGTAAAAGAGTTGACTAGAGCCGAAAATAAGTTTATAAGGGCAATTGCAAACCTCCCAGGATGCACTAATACCCCTTAGATCTGATTTAGATTTAAGATGCATAGGATATTATGCTATCCTAAGGGCGCTCACCTTTTGGTTAAGAATTTGGCACTAAGGTGTGCTATGGTTGAACTCCTTGATTTACACAAAAAAACGGGGCACACCAAATGGCGCAAACAATTGAGGGATTGGTTCACCAAGCTTAGTCTGAGTTATCTATGGTATGATCCAGGGTGTATCCAGAAGGCGACTATTCTGTTTTTTAAAAAAAGGTTCTGGGCTTTTATGGACCATGAATTTTTGATAAATAATTCTAATGGCTCGCTTACAACAAATGTTCTTAATTTAAAATGCGAGCTTACCTTTAAACAGGTTTTAGGTGACATTGAGCCCCTTCAGGCCAGAGCTATATATTTGCAGTTCAGATATGGGATTTTACCATTGCACACTAGTAGAAGTAACTGGGCAATGCACTTGGTTCATCTATATGCCCTGTGTGTTTGGATAAACCAGAGACCATAAAACATTTTTTCCTTTTCTGTACTGCATATAATGATTATCGGAAAAAATGGATCATCCCTGTGTGTCGCATTTTATCTTGCATTCGCCCCTTTGATGCCATTAGGATATTCACGGCTGATAATACCATGTGGCTTGTATTTGCACTAACTAGGTATCTTCTTATGCGTGGCAGAAACGTTTGAAGTTTTTATCAATTAAATTTTAGTACATGTAAAACAGTATTTATCTAAATGATCTGTCATTACTTTTTAACTGTAATTGTTCTTATTTGGAACATGATGTTCTTATAAAATTGTATTCAATTGTTTTTGATACTGTATTACGTTGGTTTTTATTCTTATAAATTATCAATTTTTCTTTTGATCGAATAAATTACTTACTATATGTTTATTTTCATAGAATGTTTCCCTAATAGCAGTGATGTACTTACGATTCAAATTAAAGTTCGTTGTAGTGTAATGAGAAGATTAACCAGCATGGTGCTGTTCCACAATCCCATCATATTGAAATTGTTAAATAGGCCCTGATGAAGTAATTTTTATTGTGAAACACACATTTGGCCCATTTGTGCTTCAACATTAAATGTATTAAGAATACATTTTTCTTTTTACCAACAGCAAGTGGTTATGACAAATAAACAGCAACTTCAAAAGTATAATTTTAAGAATTGTGACTTAAAGTCTGACTTTATCATTAGAGAGGGTTTTAAATTAGCATTCTTTAGACAACAAACTCAAAATTTCTCCCTGCTCCAAATCAAAAGCTAGCACTCACTGAATGTAATAAGGTAACCCTATTTTATCCTGTGAGAGAGGTAGGCCTTGCAGGAGTAGAAAAATAATGTAAGAGTTTTTCCCTACCGGGACATGTAAAACTTAAAATGTAATGTCTAACTTTTTAAAATACACTGCTTCCCACCTTCTGGGCTGTGTACAACCAACCTAGGGGTGATTTACTGGTATAAAAGAAGAAGGATTAGGCATGGAAGAGGGTTCGTTTTGTCAGGTTGAAAATACAGTTTATAACTGCATATACAGGCTGCTATGAAAGGCCTTGGACATGATTAAAGAGCTACTTAAGTGGGTGTTACAAGTAGGGCTGCAGGGCTACTAAATTTACCGGCCCTGGGTATGGGTGGTACCACTTCTCTAGGGTCTTACAAGGAATGTAAATGTGCTAATTTGGTGTAAGTCAATTTTAACATACTTAAATGAGAGAAACACAAACAATTTAGCACTGGTCAGCCACAGTAAAGTGCACAGAGTCCTAAGGCCAACAGAAATGAGATCAGCATAGAAGTGAAGATAAAGGCAGCATGTTTGAGGCTCAAATAACACCTGTACTGGGTGTAATTTGCTTACTGCATGCCACACTAATTATAACACAGCCACAAAGCTATTGCTAATTCAAACTGTTACTGTTAAAAAATGTGTCATTAGTTGTGTGGCCTGCAGAAGTAATGGGTCCACATTTGTATTCCACTGGGAACCAAGCACCACAGGGTAGTGCTTGACGCTCATAGGATAGCAAGCAGAGCTGTGAAAGCTCCTCTTGAGGAAGATGGTACAGTCTAGTACTTCACAGATACACAACAATTACACTCAAACAGTGAATATCCTCTCTGTGTGTTTTCTTTTGAAAACAAAAGTTCATTTATTACACACACTTCCCAATATTATGCAGAACTTTCGAATCTACACAAGGTGATGGAAATACTTCTTGATGACATTGCAAAATCATTCTTACCCCTCCCATAGTGCAGTCTAGTACCATAACTCCACTGTTTAAACAGTATCTTGTCCCTAAATGTAAGGATGGAATATAACTGGGAGTAAGAGAGCTTAAAACTGGCACCAAAGTGAGTGGCTGCCAATATCATTATATAGGCAAGCATTTCATCATAGAAATAAAAGCAATAATTGCAGTAAACCATGACTGAGAGTACTTAATATTGGCAATAATGCATATCTACTTTGCTCATAAGTGGCTGTCAGTTTCATTATTTAATAAAGAATTAGGAAGAGAAAATGTCTAAGCACGACTGTAAGATCTGTGTACTCATCATAACTGTTAGTATCAATAGGCATTTCAAATGTCACCTTTATATCAAAATAGAGCAATGTTATCTCTTCACAACTAGTGGATGTAGCGAGCATTCACAATTGAAAATATTCAGCATTAAATACGGCACATTATTCATAACCCCGAAAGGCAAAACATTTAGGGGCCGATTTACAAGCCCCTTGCGTCTCATATCCGCCACCGTCAGTGCCATGCTGCGGGGTATATACAACGTGACGCATCTGGGAGATGCATCACGTTGTAAAGCCCTGCGCCACATGTAGGTGTTCCTGCGCGGGGGGGGGGGTTCGTCGCAGGAACGCTTCCTAAAAGTGGCTGAGTGAAATCTACAAGATTTCACTCAGTCACTTTTAAGGCCATGCTGCATCAAAACCCTGCACCTGCTTGAAGCAGGCGTAAGGATTGACGCAGCATGTTAAGGATAGATCATCCCAGAGCCTTGCTGGAGCTGCGTCGTACTTGCAACGCAAACTCCAGCAATGCGCCGCCTTTCCGACGGGAAATGCGACACGCATCTGCCCATCCATGTGCCACGGTTCGCCGCATTATAAATGCGGCGCATCAGTGGGGGCGCACGGGTGGGCAGATGCATCGCAACTCTTCTGGAGCATCCCTGCTGATTAGCAGAGAAGCACCAGAAATAGTAAATCTGCCCCTTAGAATTACAACAGAGGTGTAATTTCAGCCGCTTACCCCTAGAGAGCCTCTACCAACATGAAATCTCACAAACCCAGGTCTGTAACAACAGGAGCTGCATAAACCAAAGGCGTGATACTTTGCACCCATGGACGCCTTCCTGGGACTGCATGACTTCCATTCACCCTGGGCAAAAGCTTGATTCTCCCAGACAGAGGGACCCTTTGAGAGTAAAATGCATCAACAGACTCCCCTAAATAAATGGATCTAGTCCCCTGCAACAGCAGGAAAAAAAACCCCATCAGAACCAAAGAATTGCTGGCAAATAGACCCTCTGAGGGATCGCATAGAAGTAAATTGTTCAACATAGTCCTGATCTCCATGAAGGCTGCTGCCATATTCCCCTAGACCACCAGACGTCAAAATAACTTTCTTCTGTGCTTCCCTATGCTAAGGATTGTTGGTCTCTAGTCTGGCAACCACCCCCTTTTACTCAAGATTGCACCTGATGAGAAATCTGTGCAACCTTAATCCAACATCAGTAGTGGGTTTGTTTTTGACTTTTTGCACCTTGTTTCCCACAAGCAGTAAAACCAACTCCCTTGAGGCTCCAGCTTCAACACCAAGGACAGCCTCTGGGGCTTCACAAGCCAGGTAAAATCAATCTGACGTTCATATCTTGGCCCTGGGTACCGTATCACCCTTACCACACAACTCGACCTACAAATGACAATTTGCAACTTGTGCTTTTTACCATTGACCACAATGATATCATTCTGCAGTGCTGATTTGCACTGATTTAATATTCAATTAATCAATCAATCAGGGAATCTTAAAGCATATTACTCACCCGTTATAGTCAGAAGGTACTGGGGGTGTGTGTGTAGCTCCGAGTTAGCCAACAAGCCAGATCTTCAGGCTCTTCCTGAAGGTGTGCAGGGTGGTGGAGCATCTGGTGTCAACTGGGAGTTCACTCCTGGCCCTGGCGGTGATGTCAGAGAAGCTTCTTCCACCCGTTCTGTCTGAGGATGTGCGTTTTTTCTGCCAGGGCGAGATCGGCTGAGCGAAGGTTTCTTTTGGGTACGGGGAAACAGACTCTTTAGATGAGGTATTTGGGTCTGATTTTGTAGACTGGTTTGTAGGTGTGGGAGAGTAGCATGAAGGTTACTCTCAACTGGGAGCCAGAGGGGGTCTTGCAGGTTTTGGTTCATGTCCTCCTGTTGAGGGGTGCAGAGGATGAGTCTGGCTGTGCTGTTTTGGATGGTCTAGAGTCTGTGTAGCAGGGACATGTTGATTCCAGCATAGAGGGCATTCCTCAGGTCCACCCTGATGGTTATGAGTACGTGGGTGATAGTCTTTCTGGCTTTGCGGATCCACTTTAAGGTCTTGTGGAGGATGCAGAGGGAGTTGAAGCATGTGGAGGTGAAAGCATTGATCTAGCTGGTCATGGTGAGGGAGGAGTTGAGGATGAGGGCAAGGTTCTGGGTGAGGACCATAGGAGTGGGTGAGTTTCTAAGGGCAGGTGGTCACCAGTTGTTGTCCCAAGCCGATGGGGGTTTATACGAGGACAAGGACCTCAGTCCTGCTGCTAATCCAGGCTGCAATGTCCTTCATTCCTTCCTGGATATTGAGTCTGATTGCTTCAGGTTTCTTCACGAGGGAGACGATGAGCTGTGAGTAGTCTGCATAGGATACTATGCTGAGTCCATGCTCTCTGACAATGGCAGCAAGGGTGGCCATGTAGATATATGGGTTTTTTTGGAAAACAATTTTATTGGAAAAGAAAAATAAGGTACAAAGCAATGATATAGCAATAATCAGGGCTTCAATAATATGACACATGTTACCACAAAAAAATCAATCGATAGGCACCATACACTTCCCAAAGATGAGCCAGAGTGACAGTTTTCGAGCTTGAGCAGTAAACAACCGATATGAAGGGACAGAGGAATACAAACAATGTACATATCATGTGGGAACTTACTGCCAAATAGGTGGTTACATGGTTGATGGCAATATTGTAACATCACTTCCAGGTTCATCCAACAATAGGCGTCTTTCACGTCGCTGTTCAACTGAAGGTGACAGACATATATCGCCTCTGTATTTGTTCCACTGCCCCCACTTATGGCCCCATTTCCTGGGGCAACCCTCAACCTCGAACACATCCTTTTCAGCAATCATTGCCCTGTCCATGTCAATGGCCCAATCATGTATGCATGGCCCTGTTCCCAATCCCCACTTCTGCGCAATGTTGCGTTTTGTAGTGGCCCATTCCAATGAGGCCCATGTCTGCTCAATCTGCATGAGGTCTGTGGCCTCCACACGTTAAGGAGGCATAGTTGGGGGAGGCCTTCGAAATCCGGCCGCATGCCGTCAACATCTGCTTTGTGACCCTGTGCCAGCATTCCCCCACTATTGGAGATTCCCACAGGATATGGAAGAAAGTACCCATCTGATTACAATTACGGATACAGAGGGAATCAGGCCGTCTACCCAACTTAAACAGAACCTTTGCATCAAAGTACACACAATGGAGAATTTTCAATTGGACTAGGCGCAGTCTCATTGGGATAGCTACTTCTCTAGGGGAAGCCAGTACATCAGGCTAGTCCTCATCTTTAATGCTTCCTACTCATGCGCCGTAGGCATGACATAGGATCAGGTCAGTTGCTTAGCAGTTTTTTTATAGGTAAGAGAGATAGCCTTTGTGGGCATAGGGTCAACTATCAATCTATCCTCCAATGGAGAGGGTTCAGGCAGAATAAGCTCCTTTGGCATGGCATCCGTGACCGCGTGGCCAATCTAAAGATACCTGAATGCCTCGGTGGGCTCCAATTGATACTTGGTTTGCATGTCAGCAAATGTGGCCAGTCTCCCCCTTACCCACATGTTCCCAACCTTTGTGATGCCTATCATATCCCACTTGTCAAATCCTGGACATTTACTTAGCTGACCAAGGATCCCCGTGTCCCAGAGGGGTGTAGCTTTTGTAAGTCAGTTGTGCCAATCCAATTTCCTATTGATACAATGCCAGACTTCTACCGTACGCGTGGTGGGCCCCATGAGATGAAGCTTATGGGGGTTTGTGTACAGTGCTCTATTGTACGCACCCCGGCCCAACAACCAGCGTTCTGTGCGAAAAGTTGGGTCATCATGCTCTCCATGAACCCACTTATTAACAGCAACCAGCTGAGAGGCATGGTAACAAAGCTGCATATTGGTCAAGGAAAAGCCACTGTTACACCACCCCATTGTAAGTTTGTTCATAGCTATATGCGATGACTGCCCCTCCCACAACAGTCCTCGCACCACGCTATCACTTATCAAAGTATGCCCCAGCAGATTAGAGTCATTAAATAGAGTCAGATTCAGGGGGATGAAGATGCCGAGATACATGAAGCCCTGTGATGCCAAAGGTACATCATAGCCTCTTGGGCATTGGGGCTGTTCCCCCACAAGACGTACAGCTGGAACTTAGACCAGTTGATCGTATGCTCCGAGTGGGCGCCAAATATGTGAAAGATGTAGAGAACATGACGCAGCGACCCCCCCCGGTTGAGGCCAACTAGAGGAGGATGTCATCCGCGTATTCTAAAGCCAATGGCGTCCAAGCTCTCCACCCATTTACTGAGCATGTATACCGAATGCTTTGATCTAGGTATTTTGCCACCAGATGTTAGGACTGTCCCGATTGTGGTTATACACAAGCCAGGTAAACCTGCAGAAGAATTTACATACTATCGCCCTATAGCTCTCCTCTCTGTAGAGGTGAAAATACTTGCAAAGCTATTGTCCAACAGACTTCTCCAGATTCTCACTGAGCTGGTGCACCTGGATGAATCTGGGTTCATTCCAGGATGGAAGATGGCCTTGAACCTGGGGTGGGGGAACATGGTCCTAGGTAGAACGGGTACGATTATGGAGGACGTGATCCTGCTCTCCTTGGACGCCATTATGGCATTTGACAACATAGAGTGGGCATTTCTTAATGCGGTCCTGGCTCAGATGGGATTCAGGCCAGACTTAACCAAGTGGATCCAAATACTTTATACCCAACCGACCGCACAGGTAAAAGTCAACAATCACGTCTCTAGGACTTTCCCATTGCACCGGGACACAAGACAGGGGTGCCCCCTGTCGCCTCTACTTTTCACCCTAGTATTGGAGCCGCTGGCTACCTGGATCAGGGGTGACCAAGAGATATTGGGCCTTAAATGGACAGAGGATCAATAGGATCGCATTTGTCCATTTGCGTGCCCGTCGGGTCTCATAGCTTTGCCCGAGCGCACGCACTGAATTGGTTTATGAATTTAAGTCTCTGTGATGGCAATCTCTAAGGAGTCAATGTCGGGTTTGGACAAACGAGCCACCTTTACTGCAGACAAGAGGTCCGCCTCAATAGCAGCCTTAGGATGTCACAGCAGAAGCGTACACCGACGATAAATGAGTGGCAAAGGTTTCAGCAATCTGTTGAGGGTCAGTGAGGAGTACACCGTCAACACCAGTTATCGAGTGAACCCACGGGGAAGCATACTCCCTCTTTACTAGCCAAGCCAGGAGTTTACCCATTCGACCGCCATAATCGTAAATCTTGTGACGAGTGGCTATATAGTGTGCCATGGCAGCTTCCGTTAGAAGTTGCCAATAGTCCAGGCGCACCATTTTTAATACATGCTGTGCATCAGGGTCAGGGGCAGATGCCAGGGCTTTTTCGCTATATAGGATATCCTCCTCCATCTCCACTACACGTTTGGCAACGTTCCCTCCTGCGCCCCACCAGTAGCAAAATGGTGCAGCCTTTAATGACAGCACCAAACTCCCCGCAAAGTATATAGGTGGTGTTGCAAATGGCCCATTTTGCAGGGTCATCCCTAAACTTTTTGCCTTTCTCCTGGATTTTTCCTGACCTGTTTTTGTCGGCTGGGCACTTTACCACTCTGATAAGTGCTAAAGCGCATATGCTCTTTCTTGGTAAATATGCCTGTGAATTGGTATATCCCTGATTGGCTTATTTGGTTTATCTGTTAGTCCCTAGTAGTGTGGCCTGTGTGTGCCCAGGGCTGGTAACCCAAATGCTGCTGGTGGGCCTGGAGCGCTGGTTTGCACCACCCACAGAAGAAGCTTGTAAAGTGTACCTCAAACCTGCCACTGCAGTGCCTGTGTGCAGTCCAGAACTTTGATCTTGGCTGTGAAGTAACCACACTTCCCAGCCCCTGAACCTTCCCATGGCATCATATCAGTCACTCCTTTGGTAGGGTGCATTGTGTGTGTAAGATAGGACATGGCTTGATATGTGTAGCATGTCCTGGTAGTGAATTACCCCCTATTCGTTTTTCACTACTGCAAGGCTACCTGTTCTCCATAAGATAGAATGGGCAGTTTGAATATTACATCTTATAATCCTAACTGACCCAAGGAACATGGTAGAAAAACAAATTTAGTATGCCTGAGCTCAGAATATTAAAATACATCTTTTAGTAAAGTTTATTTTTCTAGTCTGTGTTTGAAAATACCGCTTTATAGAAAGTAGGTATTTTCATGCCTAAGCCTTCCAGTGTGCTTTGCTGTTATGTGTATTGGCTGTCTGGTTTTGGAGGGACAGGGTAGGCCTGGGTGGAATAGAGAGATCTGTGTTTGGAGTATGGGGAGGGTAGCTCCTTGACCTGAATAGGACTGTGGCTGGCAAGGTGAATGCTGGCTCCACCTCCTACTGTGCGTCTGATGGCAGACCTCCTCTCTCTGAAAGAACTGATGCAGCCTGGTAAACAACGGAGCCGAGCTGATTCTGGCTGGGTTCAGTGACTTGTGACTTGTGACTCTTTGGAACAAAGACTTTTGGGGTATAAATACCTGTGCCCAAACCCCTACAATTTGTATTGCTCCTGGATGTCAAGAAGAACCTCTGTCTGTAACTGAAGGAATCTGCAGGAGAGGACTGTCCTTGTGCTTCTGTGCTGTTTCTTGGATTGGCCTGCAGTAATTTTCCCTGTACTTGGAAGCAATCACCCAAGGGCTAGAAGATAGCTAGCCTCCTGCTGGAGTCTCAGGCACATCTGACTCCACCACCAGCCTCCTGATTCCTCCCAGCGAGGATTTTTACCTCCAGGTGAGGGTCCTGTGAGTACCAGGCAGAAGAGGCATGTGAACTCGCCTAGAAGCCCAGCACGTTTGGCCCCGCGCGTCTTCCCGCCCTTTACCCTCTATGATGGGTAGCTCACTCGAAGGAACCCCGGCACCCTTCGGCGCGATTGCAAAGTTACACACACATTGTCACTGGAGACAACTCTTCTGACACTTTACGCAGCTGTAGTGTAGGAAAAGCACTATACATTTACCCAATGAGGTAGCACAGTCTATTTGTGCAAATCCACGAGTTTGTGAAAAAATTTACGAACTCGCGGAATTTTTTGCGATTTCGACCGCAAATCTGCAAAATGTGCCCATACTTAGTCTCAGGCACATCTGACTCCACCACCAACTTCCTGATTCCTCCCAGCGAGGATTTCTATCTGTAGGTGAGGCTCCTGTGAGTTCCAGGGCCTCTAGTTCTACTACAGAGAAGAGATTGCTGAAATCGTCGCTAACGTCCATTTGCGAGCCGCCGCAGCTGAAAAGCGTAAGGAAAATCACTGGGCTGCTGCCACCGAGTGCTCGCAAACCAAAAATAATCGCATCACACGCTTGCAGGCCACAAAGTGCTCGCTAACGCCCAAAGATCATCGTATCGCATGTATGCGGGCTGTCGAATGCTCGCTGACGCTTATCCTGGCATCGAGATCATTGCATCACGACATCGCAGTGCGTCCGCCATTTTCATCGCATCATACGCGGAGCGTTGCTTCCTCGCGGAGCGCCATTTCTTTTCATTGCAACAGGGTCGCACATGCAACAGGCTCGGCGCATCATCCTCCCTTGCGGCAAGGATTCAACGCATCGCTGGCCATGCGTGAAGAAGTTTGTCGCTGTGTCAGCACGCATCTGCAGATCGGCGCAACATCCTTCCTTGCAGCAAGGATTCAACGCATCACCGGCCTCACGTGAGGAAAATCATCACTACAGCTCGTTTGCGACATTTTGTTTGTTTTGCTACGAAATCCAGGTACTTGATAAGTAAAAAGGGTCACAGAGACCAATGCTTTGAACTGAACTCCTATTTGCACACTTTGAACTATTTTTACAGCATTTCAAGAATAACCCTATTTTACAGTATTGTGGTTTTCTAACATTATTGGTCTTGTGTTAAGTATATATATGAGAAGATACTTTTTATAACTACTTGTGTGATGTCCCTTTGTAGTGTTCTTCACTGTCTTACTGTGTATGATCATAAATGCTTCTCACACTGCCTCTGAGATAAGCAGGGGTTATCAAAGTGTGTAGCCCCCTTACTCTGACGTAGGAAGAAGGGTCCCTACTTGGAATGTGGCCAGCCATTGCCAACTTGAGACCCCCATTTCTAACAGGTGGTAGTGACCGACCCCACATTTTCTGTAAAATAATAACCAGTGTCTTTAAGCAGCACTCCCCTAATGTGTGGTACTTTAAGCATTGAGGGAGTGATAGAAAGGGTCATCTGACACTTAATCTGTCCCAAGGTTAAAGTTGTGCGGACTGGGGAGTCGTCAGAGTTTCCCAGTACAAGGCACCGCGACTCAGAAAAAAACATGGAAATCTTGGGCGTGTGTGAACATGTGGTCAATGCGGGATTGACTATCATGGGTCCCAGAATGGAAGATAAATTGTGCAGTGTTCGGGTTGAGCCATCTCAAAATATCCACCAAGCCCATGGTGTGCGAGAACTCCATCAACTAGGATCCCCCTTGGGGGTCTCTGCAGGGCGGGAGACGATCCCTGGAGCCGTCCAATGCCAAATTGAAGTCTCCCCCAGTGCCAGTAAGCCCAGTGGCAAGTCAAGTATGAGCGCTCCTAAGTCGCTCAACGCTGGACTATGTAACCCAGTGGGGACATATATGGATTTTGTTTATTTTTTTTATTTTTTTTTGCGATTTTATATAGCGCGAACTTTACCCGAAAGTGTCAGAGCGCTTTACATAGGACCCAGTTTCAAACATAAGGACTGAAGGTTACAAGCGGACAAAAAATTAGCAAATTTTTGACTTACATAAGAACCAGTTGAAAACATACGGATTTAGGATTACATACATTATAAAAAGGTGCAAACGGAAAAAATTGCAAATGTACAAGAGATAAAGTCACACAAGGAGGAGATACAAATGGATAAATTCTAGGCATATACTAGTGATATCTCTATCTACTTAGGGAGGGGATACACATGGATATACTCTAAGAGTCATATAGGAATGGTAGAGAGCACAGCGGGCTCCTGCATAAACTAGTGATTAGAGTTATCTCTATATACATAGGGAAGGGGTAAGACTGGATATACTCTAAGAGTCACATAGGAATGGTAGAGAGCACAGCGGACTCCTGCATAAACTAGTGATTAGAGTTATCTCTATATACATAGGGAAGGGGTAAGACTGGATATAATCTAAAAGTCACATAGGAATGGTAGAGAGCAATGCGGACTACGGCATGTTCTAGTGATTAGAGTTATCTCTATATACAAAGGGAAGGGATACACATGAATAAACTCTAAAAGTCACATAGGCGACTAGTCGTTAGAGTTATCTCTATATACATAGGGAAGGGATACACATGGATATACTCTAAAAGTCACATAGAAGACTAGTCATTAGAGTTATCTCTATATACATAGGAAGGAATATGACTGGATATACTCTAAGGGTCACATAGGAATGGTAGAGAGTACAAAGGTCTCCTGCATACACTAGTGATTAGAGTTATCTCTATATACATAGGGAGGAGATTTGACTGGATATACTCTATGAGTCGCATAGCAATGGTATATGGTGCAAGGTCTAAAGCAAGTACCATTGATTAGAGTTATTACAAAAAGTCAAAGAGCAGAGCTCCATAAGTGTGGATGCAGTCACAGCACAAAGGGAGGGTGGGAGGGATGCAAGGGTATGGAGAGAAGGGGAAGCAGAAAAGGGAGGAAACATTTGAGGATCATCCACGGGGAAAAGGGTTAAAGGACGAGGGAATGGGAGGAGGGCTAGAGTCCAGAGAAAACTGTCCGATAATAGCAGCAACGTGTCGGTCAGGACAAGAAGTCCAGGAGAGAAGGTGGGAGTTCAGGTGGGAGATGAAGTTGGAGGCCATCTTGGAGAGCTTGCGGTCATCCGTCTTCGCCCTGCGGTCACTGGCGGCCGCCATCTTAGGTCCAGGCAAGTTGCAAGGAGGGTGGTGCGAGGGGGAGCCGCCGCAGCACTAGGGGCCAGTTGTGCGCCCCCCGCCCAGATATGCTAGTGGGAGGCTCCGCTAGGAATCAGCGAGCAGAAGGCAACCCTACCTACCGGGAAGCAGCCTCCGATCGTGTGGGCATCGCGCTGGCCGCCATTTTGGTGGAGCCGTGCAGGACGAATTATGCCAGGCACTGCAGACTGCTTCAGTGCGTAGCGTTGTTGGGAGCGCACCCAGGTATGATTTTGCGGCATTTCCTAGTGCTGCATGCGTTCCGTCACCTGGCTGATGTCAGTACAGGTCGGGGCGACGCCAGGAAGCGGGCAGCATGAAAGCCCGATCGCGGAGCCTCAGCAGGACACGTCTGCCTGCTGAGGCTCCTCCTCCCTCTGCTGGATATGACATTGAGAATCTGTCCAGGTCCTGTGAATATTATGTGGGTAACCTCCTCAAAGAAGGATCCCTGCACCCAAGAAAATTCAGAATGAGCGACCAGTCAGTATCCTCACCTATTTACTGCCCCACAAGAATTCCCAACTAAGGGAGGTCATTGGGATGGCGGGCGGACTCTGTCCGCCCATCATCCTGTCGTGGAATGGGACCGCCCACCATTGGTGTGGGGTCCCATTGGAGGTATTAGGATACGCCCGCCACACTGGCGGGCACATCCTGCATTCTTGACATTGTGGCAGGCGGTGCTCTCAGCACTGCCTGCTGCAATGCCAAGATGGCATGTCATGCAGTTCCATGCACAAGGTGGCAGGCACCATGCGGTACCTGCCATGTTGTGCATGGAAGTGCATCACCCTATACCCTAAAATCCCTGGGGCCCACTACAGACCCCAATGATGAGAACCACCTGCCTTTCCTTGGTGGCAATGGTAACCACCGGTAGGCGATCGGGCGGATTGCCTACTGGCAGAAAACCGGTGGATGGTCTTTCCGTCCGCTGGGGTTCCCCCGCCATAGTAATGTGGCGGGGGGAATTGGCATGCAGGCGGGGTCAAGTATCGGGCAGATCACCACCTCCATGCGGGCGGTGGCGATCTGCCCGACATGCTAATGGGCCCCTAAGTGTGTCACTTGGAGGTTGACTATATCCTATGCCTGTTGCTTCAGGTACTGCAGCACTATCCCCCGCTTGATCCTGTCTCCCAGACCATTGACATTCCACGTGAGGAGTTTACGAACTGAGAGTGAAGCCATACATGGGTGGAAACAAATAGATGGGGCACAAAGGATAGGATCATTGTTATGTTATCGGGGCAGCGGAAGTGGGGGAGCCCCCCACATAGCAACGAAATGGACAGAGCTCCAATGGCCCCACGGGTGGATATATTTGATGAACTCCAGGGGTCCCCAGCGCTCTCCATAGTGACACCACTGTACTCTGGCGATATGCAAAGGATGCCAATGAAAAAGAGACAATCAGCCTGATTCATGAAGCTAAATGCGCTCGCAAAAGGGCCAGATTCTCAGAATCTGGCCCTTTGCGAGTGCAATTTTTGCATTTGGGATTCATCATCCCAAATGCAAAAATCGCTAATAAAGAATTAGCAAATATGCGAGGATTAGCATTTAAGGAATCTCTATTAGAGATTCCTTAAATGCTATTCATGACACATTTAAAAATTGCGAATTTGCAATTTCGGGCCGCTATTTACCGAGAGGTCAGACCTCTCGGTAAATAGCAAAAACGTAGAAAAATGCTTTTAAATGCATTTTTCTAAGTTGCATTGTTAAAGGTTAGACCAAAAATGTCAACATTATCGGCACCATCTTGCTCTCCCTGGGCCCATTCGTGCGCATAAGCGGCAGCCATTTTGTACACCATGGCCTCCCTGCCCCGCGCCGATAGCCAGCGTCTCTCTCACTCTCGACCTCGCAGGTGACCCCTCGCGCGCTGACAACCCCCCCCTCCACTCTCACACGTCTTGGGTCATAAACCCCTCTGCAGCGCGGCTCTGCCTCAGAACCCCATCCTGCTCCCAGCGCGACACTTCCCTTCATCCCTTTCATGGTCCCAGGCCCTTTAAAGCAAACCCCCTTTTCCTGTGTGCTCGTTTGTCTTCCTCATTCCCAGGCCGACACCTAGCTCTGCCGATACTGTTCCTTGCCCCTCCCCGTACAGTAGAAAGCTTCCCTTATCAAAGGACCCCCGGGTTGATCAAAGCCCTCACCCTATGAGATCCGACCAAACCCCCACGTTCCATGAATCGGCGGAATGTCCAGCTGCGCGGTAATCATCACCTGTTGTGACCGGGGTGGGGACTTCAACTGTAAATGTGTGTGGGAACGGGCCTGAAGGGGAGATTCGGAGGATATCCTTTCATACTTCAAAGCATTACAAGACTGTGTTACCTGCAATAAAATTCATTTAACTGTGTATAAGAGGCCAGGCCTCAGAGATGCGGTTAGAGCACCTCGTGACGATACTTGCTGTCCGAACCGATGTGTTCTCCTCCGGAGAGATGCTGAATAAAACCCTTGTTTCCTGCCTTCCAGTCTCCAGCGCCTGCCTCTTCATTTGATTAATATCTTGTGGGTTTAAGAGGCGACACCGCCGGGCAATACTTAAGGATCTTTTATTCTGGTTGGTAGCTTGACCTTTAGCAATTGGCGTCCCAAACGTGGGGCCCATCAGCGACTCGTGGATCCAGTGGGAGAGGTCCTGACGACAGAGTGAACGACTGCAACGATCGGGAGCGCGCCTGTCCGATAGACCCTCGTCTGACAGCCGATCATCCGAACTTCACTGGTTCCGAACAGACCTCTCTCGAGTGATCTACAGTCCTGACTGGGAACCATCAGGAGTGCCGTGAGGAATACGAGGAAAAGAGGACGATCGGGCGCTGGATTCGGAAGACAAGAAACTGTCCATGCGGTCCGGGTAAGGTCGTGTAAACACGACTGTTGCATTAATAAAAGTACTTATTTATGTAAGTAGATCCAGTAGTCGTTGGTATTCTTGAATAGATGTTTATTGGTTAAAGATGATTAATAGTAAGAATAGGAAGACCCCACCGGGAGCAGCATCCAGCTGCTCAGCCCCACTCATTCCAACTGCCCACACACTCAAACCATGCACACAGGAACATTCCAATGACATCACACTCACAGGCTGAGCAGCAGGGAAAGAGATGAACAGGATATAACACATCTCCCTCTTTTAAAACAATGAACACAAAAGAAAAGAAGAAAAACTAAATACAGTATGCCCTGATGATGACAAGATCAGGATTTCAAATAAGCAGTCAACATAAGAAAATGAACGACTGTAAATCATATTATGAATTAGCAATATATCATAACGTAAAATTTTTGCATAAAAGATTAAGAGAGGAATAATATCTTCTTGCACAAAATCACATAACCACCATTCCCATCACAAACAAAACCTAAAATATTACCAATCATGGCAGTTGGCCAGACTGTTACGAAAAGCAATAAAAAGGGAATCAAACTAGAGAAAATGGCGTCCCATTAGAATAACTAATTTAGGACAACACACTTAAAATAAAGCATAGAGAACAAGGCGCATGGCACCTAGTGCATGGGTACATGACACCCTAGCGGCTCTCTGTAAAACTGAACACCCCTAACTGAATAGAGCACTTGCGTGGTTCAACAAAATAAATCATGAATAAACAGAACTGAGGATTCTGCAGCCCCATATAATCTGATCTGAAACAAAAGGAGCACCTCAAACCATGAGCACGTATGTGGCTCCGCAAAATATGCATCTTAAAATCCAAACTGGAGAAGTAATCATCAGAAAATATACTTAAACAGATGGAGCGCCTCAAACAATGAGCACCTATGTGGCTCCGCAGAAGAAACAGACTAAATAACCAAACTTTGAAAATTAATCTTCAGAAAATACATACTAGCATTGAACTCCTCAAAACATATGAGCACTTAATGTGGTTCAAAGCAATAAATGTAGAGTCTGCACGACTCTTCGCAGTTAAAATGTGAACTCCTCTATTAAATTAGAGCACTATGAAATAAGTGGTTCATCAAAATACAGTATGAATAAATCTCAACACTTAACGAACACCTCAAATACAATGTGAACTCCTCTATCAAAATAGAGCACTATGGAATAAGTGGTTCATCAAAATACAGTATAAATAAATCTCAACACTTAATGAACACCTCAAATAAATTGCGCACAATTGTGGTTCAATTTCATAAATAAAATCTAACATTTCCACGACTCAGCATGGTAAAACTTGACAATAAAAAAATCGACATTTAAAGAAAAACAGTAAACATTAATTGATTCATCAATTTCAGCACATAACGGTTGCACGCAGTAAAAGTAAATAAGTCAGTCACTTAAAACATAAACATGTAAATAAATACACATGTGTTTAGCAAATGATTTAAAATAAGAAACTAAAATAATAAAAGTAGTCACCGTTGTCATGCTAGAAGTTGTATATCCTGGAGAAATAAACAGTACCTTGTCTCGGTGAAATATATCGGACACATTCCAGAGATTTGATGAATGCAGGGTTTCAAAACAACATAGCGTGCCAGTCGCTGTAACAAAATTTTAAGAAATGAAATAGGCAAGTATTATAAAGCGTGCCTATCGCTGTAGCATGAAGGTGAAATGCGATAGCAGACACTTATGGTGAAATGCGACGGCAGAGACTTGGAAAGGAAACGTTCTAGGAATGAAAGCGCTTGATTGATGACGACAGCACGCAGCAAGCATCGCGCTGTCACGTCTTCACAAGATGGCTCAACAAAATGTGCTGACTGAAAAAGTATTACGAATGGATAAAGGCGGTGACTCATGGACTGACATCACTGCATCAGAACGCGAGGAGAGCTTCACTTCACTAACTCCTCGAAGCCCTCAGAAGACGTCATCAAACAGACTGAAGCAGGGAAAGGGCAAGAATCGCTGCAGTCCAACTGACAACTCAACTGTCATCCCCAAACTGGACGGTGAGTGTCAGCGTTTTAGATGAAAAAGAAAGAAAGCTTACTGAATGTGACAGCTCCGTTAAGTTGGGCGCGCTGGCACCCAATTATCTCTTAAACACTGCTCAAGATATCTTCTTTTTCTTTTTTTAACAAAATCGGAAGCTTTAGTGTGGATAAAGTCACAGCTTGTACACAACACTTGCAGAGAATGAGTTTTCTTCAGACCGTTTTCTTTTCATAAAAGCGCCACTCATTTGTTTCTCAGCTTAATAAACTACTCTGAATTAGTCCAGCCAGATGTCACACTTATCGTCAAAAGTTTATAAATAACATGAAATTTTTTTTTTTTTATCTTCCTGAACATCGTAGCACGAAAGGTAATAAAGTTCTCCACTGTTTCACTCAGACACTCAGCCATAACTTTGAAATTTTGACGGTCTTGTTAATAAATCTGCCATTTTTAAATTCAATAAGCCACACAAAGTCCAACGCTTGAAACATACCTTTATGGATGTTTTCAGTAGGCTGTCAGATGTGACATGACACCGGTGGGGCATCAAAAAGCGTTGCTTGTCTTCATTTAAAAACTTTTCTTCATATCTTGTAGTTCCATATTGTAAATTTAGTTCCTGCACACGTAGTTTTTTCTCCCTCGTCGCCATTGTTGCATTAATAAAAGTACTTATTTATGTATGTAGATCCAGTAGTCATTGGTATTCTTGAATAGATGTTTATTGGTTAAAGATGATAAATAGTAAGAACAGGAAGACCCCACCGGGAGCAGCATCCAGCTGCTCAGCCCCACTCATTCCAACTGCCCACACACTCAAACCATGCACACAGGAACATTCCAATGACATCACACTCACAGGCTGAGCAGCAGGGAAAGAGATGAACAGGATATAACAACGACGAATTGCGAAATGATTATTTGAATTGTCCAGAAAATACTAGTATTACTCCTTGTTAATTTATTTGGAGATCCTCTGTCTGCAAACGGAGAAACAACAGGCTCTCCCTTTTCAAATAGTGGAGGATAGGTAATGCAACTGTCGTGTCTATCCTTCTCCCCCACTGATCAATTACTTGAAACTGAACTATTGTTCACAAACTGTTTTCTGGAGATTCTCTGTCTGCAAACAGGGAAGAGCCCCTCTCCCCCCTTTTTGCAGATAGTGAAAGGGTAGGTAACGCAGACCTTTGCGAGCCTACTTATTCTTCCCACTGAATTGTTTTTTTATTTTTATTGGTCCATGAGGTATTCACTGCTTGCAAACAACGTAGAATAGAAATATTCTGTCTAGTCTTTGCACACAGCGATAAGATAGGCAGTGCTGACTTTTTGTCCCTCATTGCGAGCCGTCATGTCTGTCTTCTCCCCACTGATCGGTAGCCTGTTTAGCCCGGACCGCTTATTAGAGATGAACCATCCGGCTCCACCGGAAGGCACCCCTAATAAGGGCATGGATTGATCGCTATAGCCTATAACAAACTGTGGCATAAATATACGAAAAAGAATGAAGGAAGTCAGTGGCCACTGATAGGATCCTTCGATGATGACAAAATAAACGCGCTAGAAACAGCCCTAGGTAAAAAAAAAGCTATGCTTGATAGTTTCGGCATGTGGCGCAAAGAAACTGAACAACATAAAAGGAAAATTGAGAGTAGGTTGGAAAAAGAGCTGCGAAAAGCAGCCCACCTAGCTGCTCAGAAGCTAGAAGGAGAGATAAAGGAAAGGGAGAAAGCCAAACAGAAACTAGAAATGGAAACATCAAGCCAGTGCCCGGTTAGAACACCCTCCATGCTCTACCCTGATTTATCCTCGAGACAAAAGCGAGCGAGCGATGATTTGCTGTTAGGCCCTCCGACCATCTACATGCCCCCTCCATATGCCCCTTCCCAACCCTTAGCACAACACCCACCACCCCCAGGTGCAAATGAGGGTAGTGCCACAGCATCGGCCCCCATGGTCTCTATGTCGGCCGAACCTCTTGTACCAAATACTCTGCAAACGGCAACGTTGGGCGACCCTGAGACCCGAGGGACCGGTTCCGCCAGAATAAGCAGACTAAGCAAAGATGAGCGAACAGGGATCGACAAGATAGTAAGAACACTGGTAGAAAGGAAGGAAGGTGAAGAGTACATCACAGATATGTTTAAATCATATACAGGGAGTCACAGACGACACTTTACTGTACGACTGTGTTACCATGTCTTGAACGCATACGAGGACCGATATCGAGACCAAGGTCCCGAGAGCCTAACGACTCTGTACCGGAAGGTCGATATCGGGGATGAGGGCGAGTGTGATGTGACGGATCTCTTTACGCGTACGCTTGAGGTTTTCCGCCACCTCACGGAACGAGAATCGGGAGCTAAACCCACGACATCCGTGGCGACCGAACCACAAACTGAGCCACCTAGCGCCATGATGCCAATACGAGAGGCTGCCCCTTACTGGGTGCCTCCACGAGGTGCAGGGACTCACGATGATGCAAACCACCAAGATGCAAAAGGAAGGGTAGTGTACAACTGGGTCTACCAGCCATGGGACCGACAAGAGATTCTGACATTCCGGAAATCTCTACCCGACCTGCGTAAAAACCCCACTGCCTTCTATACTGAATTAGGTACAGCCCTAGGTTCAACGATTATGACCCTGGCTGACATCGACTTGTTTTTCGGGTTATGTCTACCAGCTGATGTGTGGAAGCAAATCCGGAAAGTCGACCACCATGAGCTGCTCGGACATACCTGGACACAATTCGAGGAAATTGACAAACAACGATGACCGGGACAGAAGCCTTTGAAATCCATTTTAGACCTCCCAGATAAAATCGTACAGAAATTGAAAACCCTGATTCCAGAAAAGAAAGTGGACTGGTCGATAGTAACGGCCTGTCGCCAGAAACCCCAGGAGGATGTATCGGAATACTTCTCTCGGTTCGAAACAGTGTTCTCCGATTACAGCGGCCAGGACATGACCACTGCAACCGGACACCATCTGTTCGTCCAAAATTATGTTAAGGGTCTGTCGTCCGAGGTCTCCCAGAAACTGCAGGCTAGCGAGAGTAGTTGGGCAGCCTCCAAACCTACGGCTATCCTCCAGATGGCCCAATATTATGAACATCAGAAAAATGAAAACGATAGGGCAACCGAGAGAAAGAAGAAGGATTTGAAAGAGAGGGTGATGATAGCCCAGCTGCAAGGGGTGACTATAGGACGAGACCAATACCGGGGAAACTATCAGACGAATGCCCCTAAGTCCCAAGACCGTACTTCGACTCCCCACAGTGGACGTACAGACATTAGAGAGGACCAGTGTGCTTTCTGTAAAGGGACTGGCCATTGGAAATCCCAGTGCCCGGTTCTTCTGGACATGATCAGAAACAAAGACCCCAAGGACATAGCAAATGGGCCGAGAAATAAGGGACAACAGCGAGGGCCCTCAAATGACACGACTAACGACAGATCAGGTAGACCAAATGCATTTGATCGACCCAGACAGAACCAATACCAGCAATCTGACTATGATGACACCCACAACTTTGCATAGGACTGCCAAGGGCAAGGGAGGGATCCAGTCGAGCTCTATGTTGACCAGCAAGGCCCTTACGTCACTGCTAAGGTCCTGGGTACCACGTCACCATTTCTGGTAGACACTGGCGCAACATGTAGTGCGTTATCTAAACGACTGATTCCGGGGGCACCCTTGTCTGGCTCACTTATAACATCGACAGGTTTCGATGGAACGCCCTCCACTAACCCTTTGTCCGCCCGATCCTCTTTGACGTAGAAAACAACACCACTGACACCACGTTTTTGCTTTCCTCCAATATCCCTGACGCCATTATGGGACTTGACCTATTGAAACACTTCCGAGCGACGATTAGATGTTCTCAAGACGGAGTTCGAGTTTTTCTTTACGACAACCCTGTCCTGCTTAGACATTGCCCTCCCCGACGCATGTTTTCCATCACCGACACTGACACATCCCTGCTTGACACCCTGCCTCCATATCTATGGGCCAAGACGGATTCGGACGTAGGGCGCATGTTAATCGACCCAGTGCACATTACTGTCCGACCAGACGCAACTCTCCCAAAACTTCCACAATATCGGATATCGCCCGAGGGCGAGAAGGCATTGGTAAAAATTATTCAGTCGCTAGTCGACGCTGCAGTAGTGGAGGAAGTAGTTAGCAACGTTTGCAACAGCCCTATCCTGCCCATTATCAAGAAACAGGGAGAGGGAGATGAGAAAGCATACCGTTTTATCATCGACCTTCAAGAGATCAACAAAGTGGTGGTACCCCAGTACCCTGTGGTCTCGGACATCACCACCATCCTGACTTTGATTCCTTCTACTGCCACCACCTTCACTGTCATTGACCTCAAAAATGCATTCTTTTCCATCCCCATCCATCCAGACAGCCGATACCTCTTCGGCTTCACCCTAAAAAACCGCTCATATAGGTTCTGCCTAGCACCCCAGGGCTACACAGAAAGCCCTAGCATCTACAGCCAGGCCCTCAAGAGACAACTAGATCAAGTCCAGTTACCCGACGGAGTGGTGTTAGTGCAATATGTCGATGACATCCTCTTAGCAGCCGACACCACTCCATTAGCAGTCACAGCCTCCATTCAACTCCTGCACTTCCTTGTGGAAAATGGCCACAAGGTCTCCAAGAAGAAGTTGCAATTCTGCCAACCCCAGGTCACTTACCTAGGCCACCTTTTGTCCAAAGAAGGAAGAAAACTCACCCCTGACCGAATCCAAACCATTCTAGATACCCCTGTCCCTAAGACCCAGAAGCAGGTCCGCTCCCTATTAGGCCTCACCTCCTTCTGCCGACAGTGGTTACCAAACTTTAGCCTCGTTGTGAAACCCCTGCTTTCTCTGCTAGGTAAAGACGTCCCTTTCCCACTCCCTTGGACCCCTGAGTGTCAAACCTCCTTCACGGAACTACGGGATGCCCTCTGTTCAGCCCCCGTCCTAGGTACCCCTGATTACAAAAAGCCCTTCTCCCTTTACACTCACGAAAGGGAGGGGTGCGCTTTATCTGTCCTGACCCAGGCCATCGGCCCTAAGCAACGACCGTGCGCTTACTTCTCCGCCACTCTTGACCCTGTAGCCAGAGCCTTGCCTGCCTGCCTTCGAGCCGTAGCTGCTGCTGCGATCTCTATCCGACAGAGTGAGGGGATCGTACTCTCGAGTTCCCTCACGGTACTGGTACCCCATGCAGTCGACACCCTCCTGAACCAAACCAAGACGCAACATCTGACGAGTGCACGACTGACTGGATACGAACTGACCTTGCTTGCACCCCATATCACCCTGAAAAGATGCACCACACTGAACCCGGCAACTCTGTTACCCTTGCCAGAGAACGATCCCAACGTGCACCCTGCACATGACTGCGTGACTCTTACAGACGAACAGACTAGAAGTAGGGTTGACCTCAGAGACACGGCTTTCCCTGACCCTGACGGAGAGCTGTGGGTGGACGGTTCTTGCATCAAACTCCCCGATGGCACCACTTCCGCTGCCTATGCAGTCACCACGGCCCGAACTGTAGTTGAGACAGCCCGTATCACGCAACGATCTGCCCAGGCAGCGCAACTGATTGCCCTGACCCGAGCCTGCATCCTGGCAACAGGAACTACAACGAACATTTACACCGACAGCCAGTATGCCTTTGGGGTGGTTCACCATTTTGGGCTCCTTTGGAGGGAAAGGGGATTCTTGACCTCACATGGCCCCCCCATTTTGCACGGGGATCTAGTCTCCGCCTTGATCGAGGCCGTCCTTCTCCCCAACAAGCTTGCAGTCATCAAATGCCAGGCACACAAAAAGGTGACAGACATCATTGGACAGGGAAATGCGCTAGCCGACGTCACTGCCCGAACGACAGCTGAAAATAGGACGACAACACATATGTACGTGACCAGGTCACAAGCAGAAAAATGGACTGACGCTAGAGACACTATTAGAGACATTCAAACGGCTAGCACACAACACGAGTTGACTGAATGGACACGGGTGGGATTAAAAGACGATGAAGGCTGCTGGCGGACAAGAGACACAAACAAATGGTTGCTACCTGATTCATACCTGATTCCCATACTGGCTATGGCACACTCCCCTGCCCACATAGGATCAGCCCCCATGATTGAACTTGTCTCCAGAGTTTGGCACAATGATAAAATCACAGATTCCGCCAAACGTCTGGTCCAACAATGCTTGATATGCCTGCAACACAACCCCGGGAAAGGAACTGTAGTGCCCCGGGGAGGATTTGGGGTCCCAAACCACCCATTTGAGGTCCTGCAAATGGACTACATCCAGCTAGATAGGTGCCAAGGCCTGAAATACGTGCTTGTCGTGGTGTGCGCCTTTAGCAAATGGGTGGAAGCATACCCAACCCGTGACAACACTGCTATGGCCACTGCAAAGGTACTATTAAAGGAGTTTTTCCCCCGTTACGGCCTTTGTCGTATTTTATGGAGCGATAATGGCCCCCACTTCATAGCCGAAGTCATCCAGTTCATCTTAAAGGGGTTGGGCATCAGGCAGAAATTTCATGCAGTCTTTCACCCCCAGTCCGCTGGACTCGTTGAGCGACACAATGCCACACTAAAGCTTAAACTGGCCAAAATAGTAGCTACGACAGGTCTGAAATGGCCAGATGCCCTCCCCCTAGCATTGCTATCGATGCGTTCCACCCCCACCAGACATCAATTAACCCCTTATGAAGTTGTTTTCGGCCGACCCATGAGTATCTGGTCTGCACCAAAGCCAGCTTCCATTCATGACGTCCCGGACGTCCTAATGTCTGATTATCTGTATAAATTGACTGAAACTCTGTCTGTCATTCATCAGCAAGTGCAGCAGGCCATCCCCGATGCTTCCAGGGGTCCGGGTCACGCCATCCAACCCGGGGATTTCGTGCTGATCCGAAATTTTCAGCGGACGAAAAGTTTGGAACCCCGGTGGACGGGCCCCTGGCAAGTGTTAATCACCACCCGGACGGCTCTTCGTGTGGAGGGGAAAAGGCATTGGCTGCACGCGCACCACTGTAAGAAGGTCTCCCCGACCCTGGCCACGGCGGAAAACATCAGCGACCAAGAAGAGCTCCTGAACAAGGACCGACCGTCACTAACCTGCTATCCTGATACCGAAACACTTGAACTTTCCAAATTCTCCGATCCCACTGTGCCATCCAGAGAAGGGTATTTCCTGCGTCGAAAGGAGGGAGCTTCGGCTAAGTAGACCACGAACTAAGTTGAATCTCAAAACGGTGACCCAAAGCAATCAAGGGTTGCCTGGAGAGAAGCTAAACTAAGTCTGTGGTTCTGCCCACTACCGAGCACCTTGAAAATGAAGATGATGGAAGCGCCAGATAAGAAGATGATGGAAGCGCCAAATAAGAAGATGATGGGGACAACAGGAAATACCCACTACAGAAACCCAAGAACAGACAGACTCCACAGCTCAAAGACAATTGCACTCTTCATCGCAATCCTTTTTTGCTTTCTCCTCATGACCTCACTCTGGATTGTGGAAGAAAATTCACCTGCTCATGAGACACTCCTGACCACTGCTCAGCCTATCACCGCGAAGGAACATTATCTGATTTCGCTCTCTCCCCAACTCAGAGAGAGGCGAAAGGAGTTTTGGAATAACTCTTTCGTACAGCTCCTTCACCAGCACAATCTCGCCACCAATGCCACCAACTGTTGGATCTGTGGGTTGCTACCCCACGCCACTGGACACTCGATACCATTCATCCCCTCACCCTTCTCGGTTCATGGCTCCTGCCTTGCTTGGCTGATCCTCCTGCAAGAAAGCTACAAGGACAATGCCACCTCCAGCAAAACCGCAACGCATTTCTCCCACGGGGTCCGGCGAAACAAAACAAAGACACACTTCTGCCCGCAGACCTCCAACGACTCCGTCCACATGGATATCCCTGCTAAAGAACGAATTGAAATGCAGGTGTTCAACAATCCAACCAGACCCACCTTCTCCTACCTGCGGAAACGAACGGCTGCCACCCTGACTGTGGCCCTGTCAGTCATCAACGTCACAGGCCACATGTGCATAGAAGGACATGGGACACAGCTGGTGGGCCACAGTGCCTGTCGTTTCACCAGAACTTTGGACTCCACGGATCCACCTTCCTTTGTGTCGTCCCCAAACATGTATTTCGTCTGCGGCACCAAAGCCTACACTTGGCTCCCCAAAGGCTGGGGGGGCACTTGTTTCATCTCCTTCATCCTTCCTCCGACTTATGTGGCCCCAGCGAATCATCATAGACAAAAACGAGCCAAGGACATCGAGCAAGCCGACTCAACAGGAGCACAGTTCCTCGATGCTATGAAGGGACTTGTTCCTCTTTGGGGCCCGATGGCAAACAGCCGGGCCATCCGACATTTGACTCAGGCAGTTGAGACAACAATGAATATCACAGCTGGTATCTTTGCCAACAACACCGCCGAACTCCAAGCAGTCCGCTTGGTGGCCCTACAGAACCGCCTTGTCCTAGATGTGGTTCTTGCGGACCGTGGTGGAGCATGCCGCATTATTGGGTCCAGCTGCTGTACATACATACCGGACAACTCGCCCTCAGTGTACAAAGCCATCGAACATCTTCACAGACTCTCTTCGGAAGTCCACCAGGAACAGGAAGAATGGTCGCTAGGTGGTTGGTTCTGGAACACCGTTAAGAACTGGGGCTGGAGACTGTTCACCATTATCCTAATTCCTGTGGTAGTAATATGTGGCCTATGTTTAGGGATTCAATGTCTGTCACCCCTGTGTTCATTATGTGCAAATTGTATTTGTCCTAAGGTCGTGGACTTTGGAAACGAACGCATGGGGGCATTATATGATGCTGAGGTTGGGAATTTGATGAAGATTGACATTGAGTAGGCAAGTTGGCTAGATATGTTGAAAAGGGAGGACTGTTAAAGGTTAGACCAAAAATGTCAACATTATCGGCACCATCTTGCTCTCCCTGGGCCCATTCGTGCGCATAAGCGGCAGCCATTTTGTACACCATGGCCTCCCTGCCCCGCGCCGATAGCCAGCGTCTCTCTCACTCTCGACCTCGCAGGCGACCCCTCGCGCGCTGACAACCCCCCCCCTCCACTCTCACACGTCTTGGGTCATAAACCCCTCTTCAGCACGGCTCTGCCTCAGAACCCCATCCTGCTCCCAGCGCGACACTTCCCTTCATCCCTTTCATGGTCCCAGGCCCTTTAAAGCAAACCCCCTTTTCCTGTGTGCTCGTTTGTCTTCCTCATTCCCAGGCCGACACCTAGCTCTGCCGATACTGTTCCTTGCCCCTCCCCGTACAGTAGAAAGCTTCCCTTATCAAAGGACCCCCGGGTTGATCAAAGCCCTCACCCTATGAGATCCGACCAAACCCCCACGTTCCATGAATCGGCGGAATGTCCAGCTGCGCGGTAATCATCACCTGTTGTGACCGGGGTGGGGACTTCAACTGTAAATGTGTGTGGGAACGGGCCTGAAGGGGAGATTCGGAGGATATCCTTTCATACTTCAAAGCATTACAAGACTGTGTTACCTGCAATAAAATTCATTTAACTGTGTATAAGAGGCCAGGCCTCAGAGATGCGGTTAGAGCACCTCGTGACGATACTTGCTGTCCGAACCGATGTGTTCTCCTCCGGAGAGATGCTGAATAAAACCCTTGTTTCCTGCCTTCCAGTCTCCAGCGCCTGCCTCTTCATTTGATTAATATCTTGTGGGTTTAAGATGCGACACCGCCGGGCAATACTTAAGGATCTTTTATTCTGGTTGGTAGCTTGACCTTTAGCAGCATGTTGCACACACACATGTCCTTTGGACATGTGTGTGCGCAACACCTGTTCAAATGTGCATTTAAGGGGTGCTACAGGGTGTCCTTTGGACACCCCTGGCACCCTTAAAATCGCTATCTTATTTGCGAGTAGCAAATTGCTACTCGCAAATAAGGGATACTCCCTATTCATTCCTATGGGCCTTTTGGCCCATAGGAATGACTGGGGAGTTATTCCTTATTTGCGAGTAGCAAATTGTTACTCGCAAATAAGGAATGTGTAGGAATCTCTATTTATTTAGCAATTCCTACATGAATACCGTTTTGCGAGTCCTCAATAGCGATTCGCTATGAATCGCTATTAGGGGCTCGCAAAACGGCCCGTTGATGAATCAGGCTAAATGTGCCTAGGACAATTAGACCCATGATGCAAGGAAAAACAAACAAGAGCATTGCACAAGTACAATAAATGAGAACCCGATAACAACAAACCTCCCATCCCCCCAGAACTCAACACCCTTCCCCAGCCTGCCTCCCTGCATAACGGGTACAAAAACCACTGATTCCCCCAACTTGCAGAGTGCCTGTCGCCCTTCTTCAACATCATCGGAAATGTGAACAACCCCACTCCCTGGGGCAATGGTTCATGGAGAGAAGAACATCCCTGGCCTATAAGCCCATAACATAGTATATAAGCACAGTAAAGAAAATGTTTGCAGTTAAATAGAAACTAACATTACAGTGCATCCTGTTAATTAGGAACCAAATTAAACAATTCACCATAAACCCTATGCAATTGAGAACCACGCAAAAGGGAAGTCATCTTAAAACTGAGAGCCACTGCCAAATTTCCATTTAGAAAGTCATATGACTCAGGGGACAGTTGAATATACTTGCGGAACTCCACTTTTTAACCCTTCAGGCCTGTACACCCAAGTCACTGTTGGGCAGGGACCCCTGCAGCTAAAGTCAGTTGCTATCATGACTTGTCTCTCCACCAGGTCTTGGGGGACGTTTACCAACCATTTGCCAGCCATTGAGCCAGTACCAAGTGTCCTCAGGCCTGGTGAAGAACCACAGTTTACCCTTGAGCTCGATTTTCAGCTTCGCAGGAAACAGCATGGCGTATTTAATTTCTTGTCCCCTTAGCGCCCGCTTCATGTACAGAAAGATACGCCTCTGTCTTTGAACCCTCAAGGTGAAATCCGGGAAAAAAGTGATTTTACTATTGTCGATCGTCAATGGAGGGGCCGCCTTCAATGTCTGGAGAATTACATCTCTATCACGGCAGTTAAAAACTTGTGCGAAGAGAGGTCGGGGAGGCGCCCCCAGCTTCCGTCTGCTCCAGCCTTCCATCTTCCCCCGTGGACACGATGGGCTTGCTCAATTGAAAAACACTGGGAGAGACCCCTCGGCTGAAGTTGCTGGAGGATCAATTCTTCAACAAAGAGGTCAGCAGCCTGTCCCTCAGCCAGTTCCGGCACATCTAAAGTTTGTAGGTTATTGGGTCTCCTGCGGCCTTCATAATCGTCCAATTTTAGTGCGAGAACCTCCTGAGTAGTTTGAAGTTTGGTTACTTGACGCTTAAGAAGTTCTGAGTCATTACTCAGTTCCTTGGTTGTACTCTCAAAGGAGCTACTGCGGTCAGACATGTCTGCGCAGATCAAAGCAACCTCCACAGCGACCGTGTCAATGTGGGTTTCAAATGAGGCTCTCACAGTAGTTATGGCAGTTAAAATGTCCTGTAATGTGGCATCCGGTTGCTCTCCCTGCGATTTGGGGCTAGCGTGGTCCCCATCCATGCCCTTTAAATTTCTCCAGATTTGCTTACACCACATTGTAGCCACTGCGGCCACTTGCCATGAAGTTGTAGGTGTCAGAATGAAGGCGGAGCCCCTCCAATTACTCACCGCCGACTGCATTGGGACTAGCCCACACCAGCCTGTCAGCTTTTAACAGAGGCCCCCAGACCGTAGTATCACTGGCCGCCCTGCAAGCACCTCCAAAAATAAGGTGGTTAGTGTTTGTGCCGCCATCAGGGGAGCAGAAGCATGGAAGTGAGGGCTCCCAGAATCAGTCAATACCCCTGATCCCACTACCGGAGCCATGGAGCAGCCCGGGCACTCCAACAGACTGTCAGCGCTGGGGTGGCCAAGGGAGCAGAGGCGCAGGTCCGGAATCCACCAAGTCGTCAGTGGCACAGCTATTGTTCATAATGAGGGCCACACATCACTCACCTGAACTCCTCCAGTTACGAGGCAGCAAATGAACACCAGCAGCAACGCCAGAGGTCAAGGGGAGAGGTGGCCAGAAATGGACAGGTGTGCACTTAGCTCCCTAGTGGTCCCGCCGGTAGTAAGAAGTCATTGGTTGAGGCGATTAATCCACTGCAGGCTAGGCCAGCCAGGAGCCACCATTTCTGCCCCACCACCTCAGGCGGTGTTCCCTCCACAACTAAGCCACAGCAGCGGCCTAAATTAGGTGTTTCATCCAGGGGAAGCAGCGGGGCACTCCGGATCTGCCAGCGCCATTGCTGACGTGGCAGCGCATCTCCCACAGTACACTTAGAAGGCGGAGCTCGCCGCTGACCCAGGTGCAGACAATACTGGCCCCGGCAAGGCCAGGGCCCACCAAGTCCAAACACAAATGTAGCAGAACTCCAGCCGCAAGCTGCAGCGCACATAATCCCTCAACAAATGCTGCCGTATCACAGGAGACCAGTTGTGGGGAGCTGCACATTCACAACCAACCCCACCAATGTAGTCCACACTCCGTAGCCCCCTCCAAGCAGGCACAGGCCCGGCAGATAGACTGCAGCTGTGGCATGGATTTTTGCCCAAGTCCAGAAAAGCAGCAGGGCGCTCACAGGCAGCCGTGGCGACCAACACACGTTGAGCGTGATTACTCCACAGTGGCTTCAGCGATCAAGGCCACTCCTCACATAGCAGCAGGGCACACCTTCAGGGACAGGTATGTTCATCCACCAGTATGTCAGGGCAGAACACACTGTAGAATTTCAGATTGATAGTGAGTGGTGCAGTGGAGCTCGGCTACCATTCGGCCATTCCCTTCGGTAGTTGGCCACTCCCCCGGCCATGTAGACATTGAAGAGTGTGGGGCTGTGCGATGATCCTTGGAGTACTCTGCACTTGATCTCTTTGGGTTCGGAGAGGAAGGGAGGCAGTCTGATCCTTTGGGTTCCTCCGTCGAGAAAGTAGTGGATCCAGTCAAGGGCGGTTCCTCTTATGCTGGCATTGTGGAGTCTGGTTGCAATAGTGCGGTAGGAGACGGTGTAGAAGCCTGCAGATTGGTCTACGAGGATGAGGGCTGCAGAGTGGTCCTGGTTGAGGAGCTTCCGGATGTCTCTGTGGTGGCGAGGAGGGTGCTGTGGTTTCTGTGGAATCCAGACTGGGAAGAGTCAAGGATGTTGTTATCTTCGATGAAGGTGGTAAGCTGGGCATTGATGAGCTTCTCAGTGACCTTGGCTGGGAAAGGAAGGAGAGATGGGGTAGTAGTCCTTCATGTCAGTTCGGACAGAAGAGGGTTTCTTGAGGAGGCACTTGACCTCTGCCTGCTTCCAGTCGTCAGAGAAAAGGCTGAATTCGCAGTTGGTGTTGATGGTGTGCCGTAGTTTGGGCAATATGGTGATGGCGGCTCTTTGGAAGATGAGCGGTGGGCAGGGGTCCATGAGGGGTCCTGAGTGGATGCTCCTCATGGTCATGGTGGTCTCTTCGGTGGTCATAGGGGTCCAGCTGGTGATGGTGAGTTGACCGTGATTGCTGGAGTGGAGGGCAGTTTCTGGAGTTTGTTTGCTGAAGTTGTTGTAGAGGGTCTTAATTTGTGTGTGGAAGTAAGAGCTGAACTTGTCGCAGAGGTGCTGGGAGGGGTTGACATCTGTGGCTTCACTGGGCAAAAATTCCATAACTCAACTTTTCTGATTTACTTCACTTTGGTTTCTACATTTTCATACAAATCGCCGTTATTATAACACATTGTTGTATTTATTTGTTTTGAGTCATGCCAATGAATTATTGCCCATGTTGCTACTTTGAACGCCATATTATTCTTTGTATCTCTATCAAGACTGACCTAAGGATTTATTATTGTGAATCCAAGGATAATCTTTTGGGTCTGTGTGAGTGATGCATGATGAAGCCTAAGTGGGGACACTATCTTATAGCACAGCTTCTTACACTTTCCAATTTTTTCTCCTGCCTAATACTGATACCAGAAAAACCCTCCAAGAGGTGTTCTTTCTGTAGCTCCATTCCCACTTCTTACCATCCTCATAATTGCTCCAGCACTTCCACCACTTTTATTGGGTATGTTCTGTTCCACAGTAACAGATGTATGCAGTCATTGTAAATGCATGTACATGTGGCTTACAACCCCAATAATTTGCTCCTTCCTAAACTTGCTATACATCTACTTAATTATTTGTGGTCCTTGGTAATTGTATCGGTCTTACATGATCCTCTCCACACTATCCCGAGAAGTAGGCAGGTCTATATAATGTCTATTCTATCATATCTCACAAGCACTTTTTAAGCCGTTTTGCTCATTTTAACCATTCCAAATTTTCTAAGCGAATTGATGTCGTGTGTGGCCACGGTCTGCTTCCACTTATTTCCCATAACAGATAGTAATTGCCTCAATATGATCTCTCCCTGACCATGCCATTTCACTGACACCTTGTCATCCTGCAGTTCCATGCACCACATTACAGGCACCTCGCTGTGCCTGCCACATTGTGCATGGAAGTACACAACATGCCTTCCTGGCATTGCGGCGGCCGGTGCTGAGAGCACCACCCGCCGCAATGTCAGGAATGCAGGATGCGTCCGGCAGAGTGGCGGGTGACTCCTAATGTCTGCCATGGGACCCGCACCAAAGGCGAGCACTCCCAATCCACTTTGTCCGCCTGTCATGCTAATGACCCCCTATGTATTATTATTTTATTTGACTTCCCTTTAAGTGTGTCGCCCTTGACAGGTGTGCACAATATGTGGCATACCAAAAGTAAGCTAAACTTTTTTGCACGGGTTTACTAAGCCTCTGCACCAGTTCAAATTAATACAAAGTGGTTCCTTAATACTTATTAAACAGTGCTAAAGGGGTTTTGTGCTAGAGAAGGTGCACGTTTCTCAGCACAAAGTCAGTTTTTGCAGTTTAATGTCACTTTATCTCAAGAACGGCATTAAGGGGATATTACTGCCAATTATAATAGCAAATGTAAGAGATTGGACACTAAACCCGATCTACTAAATAGCCACAAATTAGCTACCACTGGAAGAAGTTACACATAATGGTAAATGTGTTTAATTCTCTATAAAAACAACACATTGCATGAGTGCTGAATTAATCAGCATAGATCAAAAGGATAGGCACATTTGAGTTTGTCTAGGCAGAAGAATTTTCAATGAAAATGTATGTTTCTAGAACAAATCATAAGATACAAGGCATTCTTACCATTGAGTCATGTTGCACGGCTTCATGTTACAAATGTTAGCCTATTTGTCTGCAAGCACATAAGAATGCAACATCAGTAAAACAGTCTTAGTAGATATAGACAAGCAATGGGGTAAATTTGACTTGATTTTGTTTAAGTTTCATCAAACAGTGCAATGTTAGAAAATCAAAAGATATAACACCTTTAACATTACCGCTATTAGATTCATATAAAACCTGAAATTCCTGTTGTGAGAAATTAGGCTGTTGTTTTAGGGGGTGTGAACCCTCTTCAAGCAGGAACCACAATCACAGCCAGAGTAGCTTGGCACAAAGGCAGTTAAGCTTAACTTTGTGGCAATACATAAAGTGTTCATGTAGCACAGAAACGGTAACAAAATCCCACATCAAGTTGGAAAAACCAGAGCGAAATGTAATAAATTATTTGACACTAAAATGACAACATTCCAACTTGTAAAACCAAACTTATGCAATTTTAAAAGTTTTAAATAAACCAAGTGACAAGCAGGAAACAATACACCATCGGTCCATATCAGGGCACAGTTGAGCGGGTCAAAGTCCCAAGTTCAAGCTGTCCATGATGATGTACAGGTCTTATACATGACTGAGTTTAGTCTGCTTGCAAAGTACCTTGAGGCCTGGGTGTCATGATGCAAAGTGCTTACATCAAGCTGAACTGGGACAACATTAAGGAGTCATCCATGAGGATCTGGGATGCAAGATCAAGCATTGAGAAACATTTAGCACCTGTTGAGGTAGTTAGAACCTAGGCAGGAGTCTGTACTGCAAGGCCTTATGGCATCAATGAGGTAGCCTCCAACTGGAGTTTGTAAGGACTTATGTGGTGTAGCTGTGGCAAGGAGGACAAGATGCATCTCGCTGGGCTGATGCCATTGTCAAGCAGAGGGAGACACCTCAGCTTGGGGGCCTTTCGCTGTGAGGCATTGGTGCCAAAGATGGGATGAGTCAAATTCAAAGAAGCGTTCTACTTCCCTATGGCTTTGAACAGTGAATCATCTGACTTACCCATGTATATGTTCTGCAGTCCTGGGTAAATACTGGCAGGCTAGATACAGGAGGGTGGTCAAAGCAGCAGAAGAATCCCGGTTCAGCCATAGCAGGCATCGGGTAGCAAAGCAGTCCTTGGTCAGTAAAGCAGACGTTGGGCAAAAGGGCAGACTTCACAGCTGAGCACTCCTACTTCCTGGCAGAGTCCACAGGGCCAAAAGTGATCTGATGGTCAACTATTTATACTTGGTGCCCACTTTGAATTGGATGAAGCTTCTAGAGTCTTCTCCCCACAGAGGTGTCTCAATTTACCTTCCTGTCTGCCCTGGCCCCAGGTTGTCTGAGGGGCAAAAAAGACTATTTTGTGAAAGCATTTTTAAGCAGCCTGAGGCAGAGTGTTTTTGATGTGCAGAGGGGTAGGTGAGAGCTACCCCCCTCATCCTAATAGAGGTGGTCCGTTCTGATAACACCTATTGCCCTTTAGACTCATTGTCTGAGAGTAATACCCAAAGACCAGCTGCTAGCCACACCAAGTCATGTGACCCAATATACAACTAACTTCAAAACTATGGCATATTCACACAGATCATCAACAAATGCTTACTCAGGATGTGCCTACCTGCAGCCACAGTTCTGCAGAACTGATTTCCACTAATTTAATATTGCTTCCAAGATACATAAATCCATTTATACACATCGGATTTGCTTCATTTGTGTGTCTAAATTTACATTAAAACTTGTTTATTTTTATAAATTAGTGTTAGATCTCTTTTGAGTCGTGACAATTACTTATTGTCCATGTTGATACTTTCAAATGCTTTGTACATGTTCATCTAGTAAAGTCTGACTGCGCTTTGCCACTCCTACCCTGACCGAGGATTTATTATTGTGAATCCAAGGACCATCTTGGGGCTTGAGAGAGTATTGCATAGTGAAATATAACCAGCATCACTACCTAATACTTCACCTCCCTAACTCTCCTATTTTTCCTCTTGAGATAGACTTTCCTCACGTTCTTGAACTGCACTAGACCTTTGCTGCCTTCTCTCTATTAAGCCTCCATTGTGTTTGTCTACCTAAATCTTCATCCCCTGCCGTTCCTATCTTTATTTCTGCCTTATACTGAGCAGTCATTTTTGCCACCATAAAAACACTCCAAAGAGGCGTTCTTCAACTCCTTTCCTTCATCGCTATTGTTCCAGCACTTCCATCACTCTCATTAGGTAAATTCTGTTCCTCGGTAGTAACAGATGTAAGCAATGTCCATGTGGCTTACAATCTCAATAATTTGCAAATTATAACATTTGCTGAAACTCTATGTAATTATTAGTGTTTCCTGGTAATTGTAGCAGTCTTTATTAGTCCTCTTCACAATATCCTAAGCAGTAGCCATGCCTATATGATGTCCATTCTATTTAATCTCACCAGCACTTTTTAAGCCTCCTTTGATCCTTTTTACCAATTCCATTTATTATAGGTGAATTAGGGTCATGTGTGGCCACTGTCGGATCCCATATAGTTCCATACCATGGATCGGAATTGGTTCCAAAAGTTATCCTGACCTTGCCATTTCACTGACACCTTGTCCTCCTCAAACCTCCCATGCTGGACATAACTCTGCATTCTAGAGTATGTTAAGGCCTATTTTAAAATAGAATAGTCAAATATCCACACCTTCTTTTTCCTGATGCCTGCCTTTTACAGATGAGGTGGAATATACTCATGAATTGTTATTGACCCATCACAATCTATGTGCTTTTAACATAACATCCATCCAGACTGGCACATGTCTCATGCCATCTTCCTCTTTGCAAAACACTTCTGAAACAGCACTAGTGCTTGGCCAATAAGGGTCCCCCATTTCCTGCCCTCTTGGCAGAGTGTCTCAGAAGCTAAAATGGCTGTGGGTAGCCGCAGAGGCATGCACTTCTAGATCTCTTCTTATGGCTCTTATACCAGGGACAATAATGACTCAGTCTATAGACATTGCCCCCAACCTCCTTCTCATTGCATTGCCAGAACTAATTGAATAATCCCTTTATTATGTACATACTAAGGAAAAGACAGTGCTGACACTTGGACACCGATGTCACTTGGTCAGGGTTCTACCTGCACAGCCTCCTCTATTTGTGCAGAGAGGGAGCTTCCTAAATCTCAATGAGTTCCTTGTTTTGTGTAGAAAAATCTCAAATGTAATGAATTTTTGGAGTGTGATGATTATGATATTTTCCTAATAAAGGGAATGTAATAAAGGCTTAATCACAATAAAATTATGGGCAGGTTAATACCAGGGCTATCAGGCTTTCAAGCAAAGGAAATCCATATATAATTTTGCCATTTTGCCACGGCAAATCAATTGCTATTAAGCTAACCCCTTTTCAACATAAAATCTAAAAGTTGGGAGTATGGGCAGGTGGTATTAGGCGCTGTATTGTGTATACAGAAAAACATGCCTAAAGAATTAATTAATTCAGTCAGCTGAGCTATAGCATTTTTGCATATGTTATTTCTCACCCACTCTTCATGTGACCCAAAGAGAACATATAGGATGAGCAAAAGAGCATACAAATGCTCCTTCTGATTCAAAATTATAAAACAGAAAACCAGCTAATGGATGAGATCCTGAAATAACCTGAACTAATACAATATTTACACTTATATTGGAATTAAATTTTTTTGTGAATCTATATCCAAACATTCTATGCAGCCACCAAACTGTTTGTCATGAACAGGTATGAATTTTACGTTTGCAGGAGGCTCAAAAAACAATGCTCTATCCTGATCTATTCACCCACTTAATCAATTTCTCTGTTATTGGAGAGGTGACTTACAGGAAGGCACAAACAGTCTTCTCCTCACATCTGCCTTCTATGATGTCTGGTAAAAAGTATTGAAAAAAGACAGGCGACAATCATAAAAACCACTTTGCAGGTTAAATTGATTAATTAGGTTAATAATGAGCTCAACAAACAAGAAGAAGTCCATGCAAGTTCTAATAAGTGGGCTTTCCACTGGCTTCTTTGAAGATAATGTCCCTCCACCACATGCATGATGCAAATCCATGCCAAAGCCTTTACTCTTTTGGCCATCTTAGCAGCCATCAATTTATCACAGCAAGCTATTGCCACAAATACTTGGGGGGGGGGGTTATGTTTTCAGGCTAACACCCAACTTAGGATGTGGACTCCAGACTTCTTTTCAGGGGGAAGCTGTACCCATCCTCCTGTGGTCAACCCAAGCTAAAAACAAGCATTTCTGTCCTTGAAATGCAGGGAAACCATCAGGGCATTTTGGGGGGCTCCTCCATGAGCTTTTTTGAATTTCAGGCTTGATTGTTAAAGGCTCCTGATGTGGACCCAAGGCCAGGAGAAGATATATATTATATACGTATATGTATAATATTCACTGGAAAACAATAGGTTTCAGGGATGTTATAGTTAGAGATTTGCATTTAAAAAAACATAGGAATTCACTGAAAAAAATCACAAGTTTCAGGGATTTTATAGTTGGTTGGATATTTCACTTGTACAAAACCAGAGAAATGTGTCCATTATGTTTAGTTGAGCTAACTTTAACTCATGCCCCCGCAATGCACTGCTGATGACATCACATATTACCTCACTCATGACAATGGTCGGTGACATCACTGATGACATCACTGATGACATCTCAAATGACATCACTGATGCAAAGGCGCCTTTGCAGAGTAGTGTAAAAAGGGGCCGTGGCCACTGACTACCTCTCAGCAATCCCACTGTGTGGCTCTTACTGGATCTAACAGGAGGGATAGTTGGCCCCCAGGGGCCCTCAAGAGGCAAGGCAACTTTATCTGCCAAACAAGAGCTCACCAGGAGGTGTGTTTGCAGAGTGGTGGAGAAAGGGAGCGTGGCCTGCAACCACCTCTCAGCAATCCAAATGTGTGTGGCTTACTGGAGGTAACAGGTAGGTTAGATGGCCCCTAAGGACCCAAAACCAAGAACTCAGCCAGAAAGTGCGTTTGAAGAGTGGCCGGGAAAAGGGGCATGGCCTGCTATCAGAACTTATCAATCATTCTGTGTGGGACTTACCGGAGGTAATTGGAGGGGTGGTTGGCCCTCAAGAATGTCCTTTGGGGACAAGTACCACTTCTGTTAGCTCCAGTAAGTCCTACACAGTTGGATTTCTAAGAGGTCTTTGGAGGCCATGCCCCCTTCTTTCACCACTCTGAAAACATGCCTCCTGGCATACTACTGGTTGACGAATGAAGTCCACTTTACTCCTGAGGTACTTTGAGAGCCACAAAGCCCTTCAGGTACCTGGAGTAAGTTCTACACAGTGGAATTCCTGAGCGCTGGTTGGAGTCCAAGCCCCCTTTCTCCACCACTCTGCAAATGCAACTACTAGTTAAACAAGCATTTGCAATGCAATAGGTCTTGCATTAGTAAGAGTTAGAGATATTGGCATTATAAATGTAAAAGGTGTTTATGAATGTTCTTTTTTGTGGTGTCAATGTACATTGTGCGTAGTGGAATTATGTGGTAGTTTGTGCTGTGAAATTATGTGGATGGAAAGTATGTGGTATGTAGTGTATAAAAATGATGTGGAGTGGAATAATGTGTTATGGAAAGTAATTATGTAGTATGGTAGTTTATGTTGTGGAGTGGTTACATCAGGTTTATTCTTACTTATTTCCATAGAAGCAAAACTATGAACTCAATGAGAAACAAAAAAAGATGTAACCACAGAGGAGAACTTCTGGACCTAGTCAGAGGTATTAGCAGCGCCACAGGAATTATACGACTGTTCTGCCACACCGATTTTTGCATAATTAGATATTTTTTGCATTTGCCACATTATCCATCTCTGCCACATAATCTGCAGATTTGAACAAAAAACCTTGTTTCTAGCTCAAACGGCTCAAATATTAACAAAAATTAAGCAACACGAGTAAAAGCATGGTGGAAAGTCCTTTGAAAATCTGGAATGGTCACCTGTTACTTATTGCTAAAAGTGGCTGTTAAATTGGTAATACTGGTGATCAAACCTCTCATGCCTCTTTCTGGTGATCTCTTGCCTTTATTTATTTATTTAAGAAGTTTTATATAGCGCTAGCTCCACCCCGGGGTATCAGAGTGCTTTACATTTGCATAATCATAATTAGGGAATACAGAACAGTTGATATGAATGAAGCATTCATACTTGGTGGACTAAAAGAGTCATTTGAGTAAAATAGACAGTAACAGTATAACAGTACACAAGGGTAGTCTCAGTGGTCATAATAATGCAGGAGGTGATTGATTATGAGATAAAGGGTGGGAGGGCAAATGTTAGGATGGGAAAGGAAGGAAGCAGGATGGAAAGGGGTCAAGAATGGGGAGAGTAGGAGAGAGTGGGGAAAATGGTAGTGCTTTAAGGATGAGGGGGTAGTATAGCAAGTACAGTAAGAGAGGGATTAAGTACCCAATATTTGTTGATCAGGTGTATCTTAAGGTATTTTTTGAAGTTGACATAAGAATGGTTACATCGTATATCTTTGGGAAGAGTATTCCAAATGTGGGGGCCTTACTAGAGAAGGAGCGGGATTGAGTGGCTTTTTTTTAACAGCGGGGGATGAGGAGAAGAGAGTTGGTGCTTCTCAATGTCCGGGCACAACCTGCTTTATTGAGTTTGTTAGAGCGGTAGAGCGGTGTCTTTTGGTAAAGGGCTTTGTGCGTAATGCAGGCAATTTTTTAGGAGTATCTGCCTTGAGCGTTAGATTACTGTTAATGGTAATGCCAAGAGATTTAACTGATTCGGCAAGGGAGAGAGAACAGTTGAGGGCATTAATGTCAGCGATCCATTATTGAATGGGGAGAGGGTTGTTTTTAGGAGACAAAAGATTGATTTCAGTTTTGTTACGATTGAGTTTGAGATGGTTGATGTGGAACCAGGTTTGAATCTTGGTAACGGCAAAGTTGAGGTGTAACATTTTGGAGTGGGATTCATTTTATAGTAAAGTTGGGTGTCATCAGCATTCAGGTGATAGTTAATTTTGGCTTTGGTAAAGTATGAGGGTAAGGGGTTCTATAAAGAGGTTGAAGAGAGCTGGAGAGAGGATAGATCCTTGGGGGACACCGAGGGAGATAGATGTGGGGAAAGAGAGGTAGTTTTGAATTTTGATTTGTTGAGTTCTATGTTAGAAGTAGGAGGTGAACCAGTTTAGGACAGTGCCATTAAATGAGTACATTGGGTAAGGTTGAATGGTTAACCGTGTCAAATTCAGCAGTGAGGTCGAGAAGAATGAGCAGGCAGGTCTGGCCCTTATCCAGGGCGAGGTGGATGTCATTGACTATGTTAAGCAGTGCAGTTTCTGTGCTGCAACCTTTGCGGAAGTCAGATTGTAGGGGGTCAAGCAGATTGTAAGTGTCAATGTGTTTATCCAATTGAAGTAGGGTACATTTTTCAAGGGCTTTGGAGAGTAGGGGGAGGTTGGAGATAGGGCAGAGGTTGTTAGGGTCATTAGGATCGGCCTTGGGGTTTGTAGGGATGGGTGTGATTTGTCCGAGTTGGAGGGAGGCATTAATGATATTGGTCCAATAAGGGACAATGATGTGCTTTAGCTCTGAAAGATGGGAGAGGGTCTTATGTGTGAGAGGACGGTTGTAGTTTGGATAGGATGGTAAAGACTTCCAGTGCGGAAACGGGGTGGAAATTCTACCAGAAGGCATTATTTTTAAGCAGTGGATTAGTGAGGTAGGGTTCAGGATGGTTAGATGAATGAAGGTGTAGAAAAGATGTAGGGGGTGGAATCAGGGGGAGGGTGGTATTGAGAAAGCATTCAGAAGACATTGGGGGTGGGAGGGAGCTTGGTTACAAGAAAGTATTGATCAATGTTGGCAATTTTTTCAGAGAAATTTCTTCACATTTGCTTATGAAGGCCATCAGGTTGGGGGGGGCAGGGGAGGTTCTCACAATGTTGAAAGGTTCTCTGGGTCTGTTCTGGGCTTGGGAGAGTTGCAAGCGAAAGAAAGATGCCTTATCAGGGAAAATGTGTTTTTTGTATGTAGATCTAGTGGTTCTAAGGAGGGCAAGATCGGAGGGGGAGGGGAGTTGTCTCCAAGTTCTTTCTGCAAGCCTAATTGAGCGTCTTTCCTTGATGAGGTCTGAGGTAAACCATGATTTGGAGGGGACATTTTTTAGCCTTTTAAGTTTGGGCGGGGCAAGTTGATCAAAAACCTCAAAGACAGTTTTGTGAAAGTGCTCAGTAAGTTTGTTTGCATTGAGAGAGGGTGGGTGATATGAAGTTGGGTGTGCAGTTTGGACTCCAGTGTGCCAGGAGAGATTTGCTTAAGATTTATGGTCACAATCGTGGCTTTAGGGTTTTTAGCTGAGGTGGGTGGGGTTGGTGGGGAGATCGTGAACAATATGAGGTGGTGGTCGCACCAGTCAATAGGGATGATGTTGGATAGGGATGCAAAATCAGTGTTCGAGATGATGGCTTCCTTTGGAGTGGGTAGGGGAGTGGCAAAGTTGTTTGAGGTCGATAATCTCAAGATGATTAGTGAGAAGTCTGATTGTGGGGTACTTGGATTCATTCCAGTGAAGGTTAGATCTCTTAGGAAGAGATTTTCTGAGTTAGAAAGTAACAATTGCGTGAGAAGGTCTGATAGTTCCTCGGCGAAAGGAAAAGGCTCACCCGGTGGGTGGTAGATATTATGTAGTCGTATTGGGGGGGAGCTTTTCATCTTAAGTTCTTGACTAGGGAGAGTTGTAGTTTATTTTAAAAAATAATTGCTAGACCACCCCCTATTTTGTCAGATTTGCCTGTTCTGAGAATGGAGTAACCACGGGGGAGAGTACGTCGAGGATGGGAGTTGAGTGATCTTTGAGACAGGCTTCCGTGAAGAAGGCGGTGTCAATATGTTCACTAAGGATGGCTTCCAATATTTTGGGACTTGTTTAGGTATGAGTTGCAGAGGTCAGAGAGGTCGGAGTCAGAGTAGTCACTCAAGGTGCAAAGTGATCTGTGTATACAGGTGTGCAGAGACATGGTTGACCAATGTTTGGGAGATGGGCATTTTAGGGGGCCAGAGCCTAGAGAGGATGACCAAGAGGGGTGGGTTCTAGGGTTGGAGGATTTGAACTGATTGAAATCTGTTCTGAGTCAGGCACGTTCTGTAACCAAGGTAAAGATATTGCAGTCAATGTTGCAAAGTGTCTGTGTTAAGAGAGTGAGGTGGGATGTTTGGGGCAGAAGTAGGGGAAGAGGTATGGTCTGTGTTGGCCTGGGAAGGAGGTTTGTTTTTTGGAGAGGGCAAGAGGCCGGGGGGACAAGGGTAGTGCCACTTTCTGCATTTCTTTTGCTTCTTTTTGCACCTCAATTGCCTCATTCCGTATCTCACTCTCTTCTTTCTACACCTCACTTGCCTCTTGCTGCACCTCACTCTCTGCTTTCTGTACCCCACTTGCATCTTTCTGCACTTCTCTTGCCTCTTTCTATATCACTCTTGCCTCTTTCTGTACCTCACTTGCCTAATTTTGCACCTCACTCTCTTCTTTCTGCCACACTCTTGCCTATTTATGCATTTCAATTTCTTCTTTCTGCAATTATATTGCCTCTTTCTGTACTTCACTCTCACCTTTCTGTACTTCTCTTGGCTTTTTATCTACCTCACTTGCCCTTTCTGTACCTCACTTGCCTCGTTCTGTACTTGTCTTGCTTCTCTCTGAACTTCTCTTGCCTCTCTCTGTTCCTCTCTTACCTCTTTCTGCACCTCACTTGCTTCTCTCTGCACTTCACTCATATCTTTCTGTACCCCCTCTCTTCTTTCTGCACCTCTCTTCCTCTTTTCTGCACTTCTCCTGACTCTTTCTGCACCTTGCTCTCTTCTTCCTGCACTTCTCTTTCCTATTTGACAAACCTCCCTTAACTCTTTCTGCACTTCTCTTGCCTAGTTCTGCATCTAACTTGCTTCTTTACGGACTTCTCCTGGCTCTTTCTGCACTTCTGTAGCTTCATTCTGAACCTCTCTTGCCACTTTATGTACTTCTTTTGCATCTTTATACTCCTCTCTTGCCTCTTTCTGAACTTTTCTTGCCCCTTTCTACACTTCTTTTGCTTCTTTCTGCACCACTCTTGCATCTTTCTGCATTTCCCTTGCCACTTTCTGCACTCCCCTTGCCCCATTCTGTGCTTTACTTGCCTCTTTCTGCACTTCTCTGACTTCTTTCTGAACGTCTCTTGCTTCTTCATTTACCCGCCTTGCCTCTTTATTCACCCCACTTGCCTCTTTCTGTACCTGTCTTGCCTCTTTTTGCATTTCCCTTGCATCTTTCTGCAATCCACTTGCCCCATTCTGTCTTTTACTTGCCTCTTTCTGCACTTCTCTGCCTTCTGTCTGCACGTCTCTTGCTTCTTTCTGCACTTCTTTTACTTTTTTCGGTTCTTCTCTTGCCTCATTCTGTGCTTATCTTGCTTCTTTTTGCACCTCTCTTGTTTCTTTTTTACCTCCCTTGCCTCTTATTTTACCTCTCTTGCCTCTTTCTGCACTTATTTTACATCTTATTGTACCTCTCTTTCAACTTTCTGTACCTTACTTGCCTCTTGCTGCACAGCATACCCTTGATTCTACACTTCTCTTACCTTTTTCTACACCTCACTTGCCTCATTCTAAACTTCTCTTTCCTTCTCTTTCTTCTTTCTGCACTTCTCTTGCCTCTTTCTGTACCTTGCTTGCCTCTTTCTACAAATCACTTGCCTCTTTCTGCACATTATTTGCCTAGTTCTGTATCTATCTTGCCTCTTTCTATACCTCACTTGCCTCTTTCTGCACTTATTTAGCATATTTCTGTACTTCTCTTGCGTCTTTCTGCACTTTTCTTTCTCTACTTCTCTTGGCTCTCTCTGCACCTCACTTGCCTCTTTCTGCACCTCCCTCTCATCTTTTTTGCACTTCTCTTGCCTTTTCTCCACCTCACACTATCTTCTTTCTGCACCTCTCTTGCCTATTTCTGCACCTCACTATCTTCTGCATGCACCTCTCTTACCTTTTTCTACAACTCACTCTTTTCTTTCTGCAGCTCTCTTGCCTCTTTCTGAACTCCTCTTGCCTCTTTCTGCACTTCTCTTGCCTCTTTCTGTTTCTCTCTTGACTTTTTCTGCACCTAACCTGCCTTTTTCTGCACTTCACTTATCTTGCCTCATTCTTCACTCCTGATGCCTCTTTTTTATCTCACTTGCCTCTTTCTATTCCTCACTTGTAACTTTCAGCACCCCATTCTCCTGTTTGTGTACCTCTCTGGCTTCTTTCTGCACCTCACCTATTTTTTAAACCTCCCTTTCTTCTTTCTGCACTTCTCTTGCCTCTTTCTGCACCTCACTTGCTTCTTCCTACACATCTCCTGCCTTTTTCTACACATCTCTTCACTGTTTCTGTAAATCACTTGCCTCCTTCTGCACCCCACTTGCTTCTTCATGCACCTCACTCTCTTCTTTCTGCAAATACCTTGCCTCTTTCTTCACTTCTCTTGCCTCTTTCTATACCTCTCTTGCATCTTTCTGTACCACACTTGCCTCTTTCTGCAATACTGTCGCCTTTTTCAGTACCTCACTCTCTTCTTTCTGCACCTCACTTGCCTCTTTCTGAACCTAAGTTGCTTCTTTCTGCAACTCTGTTGCCTCTTTATGTGCCTCTTTTACCTCTTTCTGCACTTCTCTTGCCTCTTCATGTACCTCTCTTTCCTCTTTCTATACCTCATTTGCTTGTTTCTGCACGTCTCCTAGCTCTTTCTGCACCTTATTCGCTTCTCTTCTGCATCTCTCTTGACTCTTTCTGCATTGGGCTTGCTTCTTTCTACACTTCTGTAGCTTCTTTCTGCACCACTCTTGCCTCCTTCTCCACTTCTTTTGTGTCTTTCTGCACCTCCCTTGCCTCTTTCTGCACTGCTCTTGCCTCTTTCTGCACCTTTTTGCTTTTTTCTGCACCACTCTTGCATATTTCTGCACTTCCCTTGCATCTTTCTGCACTTACCTTGCCCCTTTCTGTGCATTCCTTGCCTCTTTCTGCACTTGTCTACCTTCTTTCTGTACTTCGCTTGCTTCACTCTGCACTTCTCCTTTTTTTTGGGTTGGTTCTATTGCCTATTTCTGTGCTTCTCTTGTTTCTTTCTGCACTTTTATTTCCTCTTTGTGCACCTCACTTGCCTCTTTCTGCATGACATGCTTTACTTTCTGCACCTCACTTAACTCTTTATGCAACTCACTCTTTATTCTGCACCACTCTTGCCTCTTTCTGCACCTCACTCTCCTTTTTTGCACCTCTCTTGAGTCTTTATGCACTTTTTTTGCCTCTTTCTCATCTTCTCTTGCCTCTTTCTGTAACTCTTTCGCATTTTTTCTTTACCTTACTTGCCTCTTTCTGTACCTCTCTTGCCTCTTTGTTTATCTCCCTTGCCTCTTTCTTCACCTCACTTGTCTCTTTCTGCACCTCACTTGCCTCTTCTTGCACTTCTCTTGCTACTTCCTGTTCATCTCTTTCAACTTTCTATACCTTACTTGTCTCTATCTGCACCCCATTCTCTTGTTTCTGCACCTCTCTCACCTCTTTCTACATATAACTTGCCTCATTCTGCACTTCCTGCTCCTCTATCTCCACTTCTCTAACTGCTTTCTGTAACCCTCGTTCCTCTTTCTGCACCCCTCCTGTCTCTTTCTGTACTTCTCTTTCCTCTTTCTGCACCTTACTCTGTTGTTTAAGCATCTCTCTTGATTCTTTCTGCATTGTTCTTGCTTCTTTCTGTACTTCTGTGGCTTCTTTCTGCACCCCTGTTGCCTCTTTCTATGCTTCTTTTGCGTCTTTCTGTATCTCTCTTGCCTCTTTCTGCACTGCTCTTACCTCTTTCTGTACATTTTGCTTCTTTGTGTACTGCCCTTGCATCTTTCTGCACTTCACTTGACTTTTTCTGCACTTACCTTGCTACTTTCAGTGCTTTACTTTCCTCCTTCTGTACTTTTCTAACTAGGTTCTGCACTTCTCTTGTTTCTCTCTGCACTTCTATTTCCTCTTTGTGCACCTCACTTGCCTTTTTCTGTACATCATGCTCTACTTTCTGCACCTCACTTGACTCTTTATGCAACTCACTGTTCTTTCTGCACCTCTCTTGCCTCTTTCTACACCTCACCCTCTTTTTTCTGCACCTCACATGACTCTTTATGCAACTCACTCTTCTGGCTGTACTTCTTTTGCCTCTTTCTCTACTTCTCTTGCTTTTTCTGTACATCCCTTGCATTTGTTTTACCTCCCTTGTCTCTTTCTGCACCTCTCTTGCTTCTGTGTTTACCTCCTTTGCCTCTTTCTTCACCTTACTTGGCTCTTTCTGCACCTCACATGCCTCTTTCTGTGATTAACATGTTTCTTGCTGTACCTCTCTTTCAATGTTCTATACCTTACTTGCCTCTCTTGTTTCTGGACTTCTCTTACCTCTTTCTATACCTCACTTGCATCATTCTGTACTTCTTTTGCCTCTTTTGCCACTTCACTTTCCTCTTTCTGAACCTCTCTTGCTTCTGTCTGTACTTCTCTTGCCTCTTTCTGTACCTCACTAGCCTCTTTCAACAACTCAATTGCCTCTTTCTGCATCTCACTTAACTAGTTCTGTACCTATCTTGCCTCTTTCTGTACATCACTTGCCTCATTCTGCACTTGTTTTGCCTATTTCTGTACTTCTCTTGCCCCTTTCCGCACTTCTCTTACTCCTTATGTACATCTCTTGCCTCTCTCTATACCTCTCTTGCCTGAACTTATCTTGCCTCTTTTGGCACTTCTCCTTCCCATTACTGTACCTATCTTGGATTTTTCTGCACTTAAACTGCCTCTTTCTACACCTCACTTGCTTCTTCTGCACTTCTCTTGCCTCTTTCTGCATGTCTATTGCATCTTTATGCACCACACTCTCCTCTTTATTCCTCTTTTTGCACCTCACTCTTTTCATTCTGCCCCTCTTTTGCAGCTTTCTGAACTTATCTTGCCTCTTTCTGTAATTCTCTGGCATCCTTATGGCCCTTTCATAGCTTTTTCTGCACCTAACTTGACTCTTTTTGCACCACACTTTCATCTTTTGTACATCACTTGCCTCTTTCTGCACCTCACGTGCCTCTTTCTGCATCATGCTCTCTTGTTTCTGTACCTCTCTTGCCTTTTTTGGCACCTCACTTTACTCTTGCTGCACTTATCATGCCTCTTTCTGCACATTTCTTGCCACTTTCTGTACCTATTTAGCCTTTTTTTGCACTGAAACTTCCCCTTTCTGGATCCCACCCTCTTGTTTCTGCACCTCTCTTGACTCTTTCTACACCTCATCTACCTCTTTCTTTACTTGTTTGCCTCTTTCTGCACTCTCGTGCCTATTTCTGCAGCTCTCTTGCTTCTTCCTATTCTTATTTTTGCCCTTTCTGCACTGTACAGGCCTCCCTCTGTACTTCTCTTGCCTGCTTCTGTACCTCACTTACCTCTTTCTGCACCTCACTCTCTTCTTTCAACATCTCTCTTACATGTTTCTGTACTGCTGATGCTTCTTTCTGTATTTCTGTATCTTCTTTCTGCATCTCTCCTGCCTCTTTCTGCAATTCTCTTACCTCTTTCTTCACTTCTCTTGCCTCTTTCTGTGCTTCTCTTACTTCTGTCTATACTTCTGTTGCTTCTTTTTGCACCACACTTGCCTCTGTCTGTACCTCACAGTCTACTTTCTGTACCTCACTTACATCTTTCTGCACTTCTCTTGCCTCTTTCTGTACCTTGCTTACCTCCTTCTACACTCCACTTGAGTCTACAGCACCTCCCTCTCTTCTTTCTGTCCTAATCTTTCCTCTTTTTGCTCCTCACGTACCTCTTTGTGCAATTCTCTTCCTTCTTTCTGCAACTATCTTGCCTGCGTCTGCACCTCACTTTCATTTTCTTGCACCGCCTCTTTCTGCAGCTCACTCTCTTATTTCTGCACCCATCTTGCCAGCTTCTCCATCCCTCTTGCCTCTTTCTGTATTTCTCTTGCCTCTTTCTGTACTTCTCTTGCCGCCTTCTGCATCTAAATCTCTTCTTTATTAAACATTCTTGCCTTATTCTCTAGTTTTCTTTCACCTTAACGTGCCTAGTTCTGTACCTCTCTTGCCTCTTTCTGTGCCTCACTTGCGTGCATTTATCTTGCCTATTTCTTCACATCTATTGCTGCTTTATGCACTTCTCTCGATTCTTTTTGCACATTTCTTGCCTATTTCAGTACCTCTCTTGCCTCTTTCTACACTCCACTTGCCTCTTTATGCACCTCACTACCTTTTTTTCTGTACTTCTCCTACCTCTTTCTGAATCTTACAGGTATCTTTCCGCACCTCACTGCCTTCTTTAAGCACATCTCTTGCCTCTTTTTTGCACCTCACTCTCTTCTTTCTGCACCTCTCTTCTTTCTTTCTGAACTTCTCTTGCCTCTTTCACTTCTTCACTTGCCTCTTTCTGCACTTCTCTTGCCTCTATTTATAATGTTCTTACCTGTTTTTGCACCTCACTTGCATCTTTATGTACCTCACTTGCCTCTTTCTGCACCTCACTCTCTTCTTTCTGCACACATTCTGCCTCTTTCTGCACATCTCTTGCCTCTTTCTGTACCTCTCTTGCCTGCTTCTGCACCAGTCTTGGCTCTATCTGTACCTCTCTTACCCTTTTCTGCACCTCACTTGCCTCTTTTTGCACCTCACTTTTTTCTCTCTGTAACTCTCTTGCCACTTTCAACACTTCTCTTAGCTCTTTTGGTACCTCTCTTGACTCTTTCTGCACCTCACTTGCCTCTTTCTACACCCACTCTTTTGTTGCTGCCTCAAGCAATACTGTCCAAGTATCCACAGTGTGACTATTTTAAGTGGGGGCAGGGGTTTGACGAATATTTCCCTTTTGAAATCTTCTCCCAGCCAGGAAATGAATCACAAAATATGCTAGAGAATGAAAAAAGTGGCTTAGTGTTGTTAATTTTTTTCAGCTTTAAACAAAGCCCTCTTATTAGCACAATGCTTCGTTTGGTCAGAGCCTGCCCCCCCTCCCCCTGGATCACTTGAGGCCCCCCTAGGGGGGCCCTCCCTCCAGTTTGAAGACCCCTGATATAAATCTACATAGGATCTGCACATTTAGACAACATAAACTGTGGGATTGGTGTCCAGACTCATTCCAGACACCCCTACCGAGTATGTTCGCCCTATATAACAGCTAGCTCACAGGGCCTCAATGAACTCCTCTTACCAAGGAGAGAATAGTTTCTGGCAACTATTGAACATGAAAATCCTGTCCCATTAGGGATCGTGGAAACAGTACAGTTCTTTTTGCTCAGACACTCATGCTCAGAGAGATACACATAATTAAGTGTGGGGATGTTTTCAATAAGCATTTAATGAACCAGCGTCATTGTGGCGTAAAACATTTGTGCTAAAACAACCATAATACAGAAACACTTATACATTTTTATAAGCACCAACATAGTAAATGGATGGCAGATTTCTACCATCGTGCTAAAACACTGAATACATACAAGCATATAAATACACGACAGTAATAATGCATACCCCTACGATGCATGCCCTATCTAGATGTACCTGGCATGTATGTATGTGTATAGCCAAGAATCCCCCTAGGATAAGACCAACCTTATTACCTGGTTTGAGAAAATAAACAACCCCATCTCAGTCTCAAGATGGACACCAGCGAGGGATGTCAGATCACTGCATGCTGGAGTGTCTGCATGCAGGAATCTCAGTGTCTCACATCAAAGTGTCAGCATGGAAGTCTTTCTCCTCTGCCTACCTCAGTAAAGATATGGTGTTTATATACCCAAAAAGGTACCCTCTGGGGTTCTATCTTACTGTGTCATGTCGACCGAGGATGGCGATAGGGCTGATATGGAACTGGACATGAAAAAACACATTACAAGATCCGCCAAAAGTGCTTTTCTCAACCTGAAAATACTCTACAAAATAAAACCCTTCATCCCCCCTAAGGATCTTTGGCAAGCCACTCAAGCATTGGTGCTCTCCAGAATTGATTATGGGATAGCAGCCCTGACTGGGACAGCAAAATCGCATCTAGCCACCCTGAAAACAACCTTCAATGCTGCATCCAGAATTGTCACAGGAACTAAGAAATTCGATCATATCTCTCCTGCACTCAGGAAACTTAAATGCCTCCCAATTGAATTGTGAGCCAGCTTTGGAACAGCCTGCTTCTCACATAAGGCCCCGCAAACAGGCAAACAGAAAAACTTGGCCACCAAACTCAAAAGGGTAGGCCAGTCCAGGAACCTCAGGAGCTCCAACACTCTACTACTCATATCACTGAAAACTCATAAGCAAAAAACCGCAACTATATCACTCGCTGGAAATGCCCCAAAAATCTGGAACTTCATCCCTCCCACATAAAAACGATCCCCTCATTCCCTAAATTCAAGAACCTACTCAAATTCCTCTTCCTAAACCGCTCCGAGCAAACCAATAAGAGCCAATGAAGCACCTTAGACGGCTCGCAATCTTACCATAATTTTAAGACTGTTGACACTGACTCGGATCTAGATAACTTCTTGATCACCCGTCCTCTTTGAACAAAGAAACCTCTTGGATACTCGTCTTGATTGATCGACTCCCTATACGCTCCTTTGCTCAATCGCTCCTTTGTCCGATCTATACCTTGCTCGAACCCTCATGTTCTACCATAATATTTGTATTGTGTATTTGCACATAATTGTACATGCTGTGAAGCACTCTGATTCCCCCGGGTCCAGCTAGCAATATATGAAACTCCCAAAATAAAAATAAAATAAAACAGTTATTATGAAGAAGATAGTAATCCTGCTGTGATTCTGAGAACACTCTTGCATAATAAAAGAGGCTAGTTTTCTGGGAAAACCACGTGACATTGTTTTCAGTAACCTATTATGTAACAGATCAATACCAAAAACCTTTATGTATGATGGCAGGAAAAATGTAGGTGAAAAGTTAGGGTCCAGATATACGACCTGCTTCTCGCAAATTGTGTCACATTTGCGACTAACAATTTCCGAGGCGCTATTTGGCATGTAAAAAAGTGTGTTTAACACGGTTTGTGTTTCCCAATGGGGTCGCAAAATGCGAGACTCATGAATATTAATAAGCCTCTGGGAGTTTGCAAGCCCATTGGGAATGACATGCCCTCCCTGGGATGGTGGCCTGTGGGGCTCAGCAGACCGCCATGTCTGGGACTGCTATTAAATAAAGCAGCTTTTTTTAATGCAACCCGTTTTGCTTAAAGGTAAATAGGATGCACTTAAAAAAGAAAAAAATGAAATGCTTTCGCTGGGACCACTGCCTTTCCTTAAAACATAATATTGCATGCATTTGCAAAGGCGAAGGGGTCCCTTGGGAACCTCTTCCCATTTTTGAATGTATTACTATTTACTTGAAGTAGGTGGTAATTTGTGAGTGTTTTGCGACCGCAATTGCAGTTGCAAAACATTGGTACATAGCTTGGCGGTTGCTATTAGGAAGGGAACGCTCCTTCCTAGCAGCAAATCGCAAAATAGTATTTTACGAGTCGCAATTCATTTGCGAGTTGCGAAATACTGTTTGTACATGGGCCCATGCTTTTTAGCACGCAAAAACGGGTCTAAGACCTGTGTGCGCACGCTAAAAAGCACTGTACATCAGGCCCTAGGTGACTACCAAGGACTATACTGGGGTACATTAAAAATAATAACACCCACTCCTCATCTGACAGGACAATATACTTAAAAGGTGAATGTCATTCTAAACAATCATAAAACATTGTTAAAAAAATTCAGAATACACATTTTGAAAAATATACAAAACATACCTAAAAACTCTGTTAGAATCCCTATAAGATATACAGTTTGAGCAACTAAGAGAGTCTGAAAGCCATGGTGCTCAGTAAATGTATAGAAGTGTTTAAAATACACATTTCGGTTGTTTTGGAAAAAGGCCTAATTCTTCCCTGCACACATAGAGCCAAAAATGTTTGTGTCCTGTGTGGCCTATGGATAATAAAACCCTTCACTGGTACCTCTGAATCTTGACTGACACCTATTTGTGTTGGGAGGCCAAACCAACTATCCCTTCCAATAGGAGCCTGTTGAACTGTGTGAAACGCCATGCATGATGTCATCTAGTGTTCCCTCACCATTTTCCGAATAGTTTTGCTATCCCTTCAAGTGTGAAAGTGAGGGAATACAAGGTGTGCTTCAGTCATTCATTTTGGCTAACCCACGACAGAAGGTCTGTTGCACAGTGTCGTTCAATTTATTGTGGTATGAGGCATGCTTTAAATAGTGCTTTAGTTCCCTGAACCTGCCGTTACTTAGTACCCCAGACTGATTTTATGTCAATAGTATATTTCCATTAGTCGAAACCCTGTTCAGACATTTGGGCAATAAAGGATTCCCGGAATGTATTGAGTTCCTGTAAAACAGGTACCCACATTCTTATCCTAAATAGGACCTCACAAGGACTAATGCATCCTAGGGAACTTTTTGGCATGGTATTAAGTTATCGCTGGACTGCATATAGGTGATTAATCCACCTACCACCCAAGCCTAATACCTTTGATGTTAAGGATTGCTTTAAGTCCTGTTTTTTCCTCTCCACAATTGAATTTCTCACTAAATGATATGGAGATGTGTACCACTAAGCTACACCCAAAATCCCATGGCTTCCTTGTGCGCCCTATAGCTAAACATGGGGCTACAGTTAGAATGTAATGTGCCAATTACGTATGTCCCTATGAAGACTCGCAAATCCTTTATAACCGCTCGGAAGTCAGTCGAGTGCTGATGCCAAACCCTAAAGCATGAATCCACTGCCACCAAGATGGACTTGTAAGCCCCATCCAATTGTAAGGGGCCGCAGTGGTCCAACCAGAGACAAGCAAGATGTCTGTCTGAAATTAGTGGTGGGTTTGCTCCGGACGTGCTACTGTGGAACCTTTCATCTGCTGACAGATGTCGCACTTAAGGACACATGTTTTTGTCTGTTTTGTTAAACCTGGTCACCAATAGCGCTGTTTCAGTTAAGAAACTGTTGCGGTGATACGTGTGTGTGCAGAACCCAGACCTTGTGTGCAGCTAGAATGAAACCTAATCTGTGATACATGCTTGGTATTACTCTATCCCCTGCTCCTGAAATTTGGGCATACAGAATATTTTTTGCATCTAACTTGTAGGAGTACTTAAGTAGAAAGCCTTTTAGCATGGCTGAGCTGTTTGTGCATGAAGAAATGACAGCTACCATTATCTGTCTGTCTATTCTCATTCTAGAAAGAGTGATTGTATCTACCGCAGAAGTTTGAACTCTCGCCTTGCAGGCCTCATCATCCAATAAATTCCTTTTAACGTGAACACTATCACATTGATGACTCAGTGCGTGTATCATGCGAGCTCTTGGCAAGTCTTTTTTTATCAGCACTGCTACTTGTTCCCAAAGCAATTTGTGCTTTATTGTGCAACCTTTTGAGTCTTTAAACCCACTCTGACCCCAGTAGTAAAGATATTCATTGTAAGACTATAAGTCTGGGGAATTACCGATCCGTATTTTAAAGTGCAAGTAATAGGGCTTTTAATTCTGCCAGCTGTACCGTGCAGTCTCCCAGAGACTGCATCTTCACACTGCTAGGATGGAACTTGCCTCCCTGCATACGTGCTTTCACAATCGCAAAAGCTGCGCTGTATTGCTCTTTACTTCCTATGGCAGGCTGAGCGGAACCATCAGTGTAAATAATGTATTCTCACTGATCTAGAGGCATTATTTGATTCAGGAGAGGATATTCTTGTTATATTGCAGGAATGCCTGTTTTTTTAATGTAGAATCAAATTTGTAGTCTTCATCTTTCACAGTGAGAGAATTAGTCCATTGTATCCATCGCGGGTGTAAAGCTTTTGCATTGGATTGCTTGCCTTTGTAACATCATATAAGGCTTGTACTGGAGTTATGACAATTATTTGTTTCGCCTGTTCCATTGCTCTTTCTCTTTCTACGGCAGTCTGTACTGCTGTCAGAATTTTTTCTGTGGAAGAAAAGTGCATTTCAGCATTTGTGTACAAATGTGATTTGTATGCTATGGGTACTGTTTCAGATTCAATGAAGGTTAGGTAGGTGTACCCTGATTGACCCGCGATTACATGGATCACCAGATTTGTGGTTTTACACATGTGTGTAGGTGTTTGGTAAGCTATCATGGCAGATTGTAAGGAATGAAGGATATCCATGTTTTCCTGTGTCCAATGTTTCACTGAAAAATCAGGTCTGATTAGATCATAATTTTCTGCTTAATCCAAAATGTATATTCTGCCAAAATCCAGGAATCCCAATATGGACTGTACAATTTTCAGATTTTTTGATAGTTGGAGCAGTGCAAACTTGTCTAAAAAATTAGCTGGTAGGCTTTTTCCTTTACCTGATAACTCATATCCCAAAACTAGGACATTGAGGTGGGCTATTTTTGATTTTTTTTAAATTATGTTGCTCACCCTGGTCAAATGATCCAATAAATCATCATCCATCAGATAAATAGCATCTACATAGGACAATGCCTCCACATCATAATTTTGAAGTAACTTTATTACTCTAACTGAGAACAACCCGGGGCTATTCTTAGACCCTTGTGGCAGCTGACAGGACTGACGCTGATAGACTTGGGCTGAGAAGGCTGTCAAATATAAGCTTTCAGGTGCTATCTTTTGGAAGGAAAATCCATTTGAGATTTCTAGTGTAGTTTTTTGTATTTTTCACGCAGTTATTTGTTAATGAGACAATGTGTGCATTCGGTGCTGCAAATGTCTTTGTGCTTGTTTTCAGAAGTCTATAGTCTAAAACTAGGTGGTATGAATTGTCAGGCTTCATTATGGGAAACAAAGGATTATTCATTAAAGAAGTGCAATTCTCTATCACACCTTGGTATTCAAGTTGATGTAAGATGTCCCTGAATTGTTTTTTGCTTCTTGTTTTTTTGGGTATGTCTCTGTGGAGTTGGAGTAGTTTTTACTGGGATTACATCGTGTGGTGACTCAGCATCCCAACCAACATGATTGCGATGTGATGCAGGAGCTAATCCTAGCGCCCACTCCTGCACGTATAAATGTTTTAATGATACTGGAACGAGATTGGGAAAGGCCGGTAAAAGTATTGATTTGTTTCTCTATTTGGGCACTCCAAAACAATCTCATGCAGCCAATCTTTTTCAGCCAAAAGTATGTGATAGCCATAAGTCACGTTCTCCCAAAAGAGACCTTTAATTTTTCGGGGCTTGTCCCCCTTCATTTGGAGGGTTATTTAATATAATGGGTGTGGGACACTTACCTTAGTATCAGGTGTTTTTACTGCGATCTGTTCATTCAACACCGCTGTCGCCAGAAATTCCATCACGTCTGGCAAGCTATTGTTACTTCTGCTGTGCTGTCTAGCATCATCAGAGCCCATTCCCCGTTCAGAAGTTGAGTCCTCAGAATCCTTGGCATTTGTTTCTTAAAGGCCAGCTACCTCCTTATGTTTAAATTAAGGTTTCTCTTCTTTTTTGATATTATAGTCCGAAGTAAGATGTGTATCTGTGGTCTTTGTTCATTCTTCTAATCTGTGTTCTCACCATTCTTCCCTCTAGGAGTGTTTTGATGAACCCTGAAAGGAAGTTGTAGTAATTAGGGTCCAGACCATATAGTTTTTAGCTTATTTATTGTAGTATTAAATTGGAAAGGTGTCCCCAGCTTGTCGTGTGCCTCGTTCTGGCGTACGCTCTCAACGTTCTTTGTCAGCCTTCACAGGAGGCCACGGGGTATACCAAATAAGAGAAAGGGAGAGGGGTTGGAGCGTAGGGGGTGAACCATAGGGAGAAGTTACAACACACCATCCTCCCTAGGGAGAACAAAAACGTAGAGAGAAAGGTAAGAAGAAACGGTTGCAACATAGTGAGGCGACAAGGAAAGAAAAGGAAAGGGGAGGGGTTGGGAACAATCTGGCTAGTAACATAATATCCCCTGGAGGGATGAAAGTACAAAGCAGCAAGGTCTTGCGCAGAAGACCCATCCAACTGGCAAAAGTTACAGATTAATAATTACAACTATCTTTATTTTTGATACATCCAGAAACTTGCTGTCTGACACACTACGGAATATTCTCAACTCATGCTGTACTGTCTGTACCAGTTCGGAGAGGTTCTTTGTCCATAGCTCTCTGTCCTCTGCCCGATAACCTGCCTACTGTCCCCTACCTCTGATCTGCCAGCACCTATTTTGTTGTCTCTAACTGTGTCCCTGTACTACCTGGTCCTGACTCCACATTTTCCTATCTTCCGTGACTACAATGTTCCTCTTCACCTCCTTTATTTTACCCGGGGCATAGAATTTGTCTCCGCATTTTCCCTAGTTTATCGGGTTTCCTGATGTACACTCTCTGTCCTTCCCTGAGGTCCCTCTCCTTGGCTCCCCATTTCTTGTCATACCAATCTTTGTATTTATTTTGTTTGTTTTCAATCTTCTTTCTTGTTTCCTCCTGATCGATCTCCACTTTATATTCTTGCCCATCCAATTTGGTGATAAGTTTGAACCCGCCTTTCTTCTTCTCAATAGCTCAAAAGGTGAGTTCCCTTTCATAGTATTAGGAGTGGTATGATAAGCCCATAACGTGTCCCTGATAGCGTCATCCACGTTTTTCCCTGACTTGCTGGCCAGAAGTATGCATTCTTTCAACTTGCGGTTCGCTCTTTCCACTTTTCCATTTGCCTTTGGGCAATATAATGGTGTACGGACATGGGTAATCGAGCAGTCCTTTAGAAACTCTTTCATCTCTTCTGAGACTAGTTGTACGCCGTTGTCCGTTACCATTGTTGTAGGAATGCCTTCTCTCGAAAACACCTCCTTTAACAAGTGAATCAAGGACTTTGTGTTGATTTTGTGTACCACCTTGTGAGTTATCCAGTTGGAATAATAATCAATCAACAATAACAAGTACCAGTCCTGGGGACCTTTCCCGTGAATGGGACCCATTATGTCAAAACCAAGCTTTTCCCAGGGTACCATCGGGACTTCCACCGGGATCAGGGGTGCGTGTTTTGTCACTTTCGATTTGTCGCTTAAGCTGCAAGCATAACAATCACGTACTTTGTCCTCCATTTCACGATCCATTGCTGGGAACCAGTAATCTGCACGTAATCTTGCTTTGCAAAGACTGCGGCCCAAGTGACCCTAATGGGCCAGCTCAATCACTTGATTCCTCATCCCCTCCGAGGGGAACCAGTTTTCCTGACTTTAGGATGAATTTCCCCTCCAATGAAAGGTCATCCCTAACATTCCAATATGGTTGAATTTCCCTCTCAAGCTCCTTACATTTGTTCGGCCATCCGGACACAATATATATCTTTACACTCTTCAAAATGTCATCTTGTTCCATATGTGTTTCCCAATTATCTTTCGCCACTGCTGCCAAGCTCACTTCCAAAATTGTATCTTCGACCCTCTCCTCATCAGCTTCTCCGCAGATGGGAGCCCTCGATTGGAAATCCGCCACTTTGTTTTGTTGTCCCGGTATGTACACAGCTCTGAAATTGTAGCCTTGTAGGCCTAAGACCCATTTAGCTATGCGTGGGGTCAAGTTATCCATGTTTTTTTTAGTGAACAATGGCACCAACGGCTTGTGGTCTCTATGCACTTCGAATTGAACACCCCACACATAATATTTGAAATGCTTGATGGCCCAGTAGACGGCTAAAGCCTCTTTTTCCACGGTTGAACAGTTTGCTTCAGGACGGGTGAGCGTTCTGGACGCAAAAGCTACCACCTTTATTTCTTTCTTCACCCTCTGTGCTAAAGTGGCACCAATCCCTTTGTTGCTGGCATCCATTGAAATTATAATGTCTCTTTCCGGATTAAATTTCCCTATGAAAGGTGCCTGTAAGATCGCTTCTTTTATTTTTTCGAAAGCCATATCTTGATCCTTTCCCCAGCTGAAGATGCTATCCTTTTTTACCAACTCTCTCAAAGGATGTGACAATGTTGCAAAATCCTTGATGAATTTCGCCATGTATTCCGCCAATCCTAGAAATGACACGACATCTTCTTTGTTGGTGGGAGTGGGAGCATCTCTCACCGCACTAACCAGGCCACACTTCGGTTTGATGCCCGCTTCTGAAATGGTGTGACCGAGATAGTCCACTGAACTCTCACCTAACTTACATTTGCTCACTCTTGTGGTGAAACCAACTCCCTTCAGTCTCTCCAAAACTCCTTTGATGTTGTCATTGTGCTCTTTTTCATCAGCTCCATAAATCAGGATATCATCCTGGAAGCACATCGTTTTTGTGCAGTCTTTGAGAATGTGCTGCATTACCCGCTGAAAGGCTGCAGCTGCGGATGCCAAGCCAAAAGACATCCGCAGAAATTTAAAATTTCCAAATGGGGTTGTGAAGGACGTCAGTGATTGAGACTCAGGATGCAGCTTTATCTGATAATAGGCCGAGGACCGGTCCAAGACACTAAAATATCTCGCCCCCTGTATGGTGCTCAACATCTCGCCTATCCTCAGGAGGGGAGATCTGTCCACTAGGATGTTGGCGTTTCAGTCTCGCAAGTCCACACAGAGCCTTATGTTCTTTCCTCCATCCTTGGTCGTGATGACGACTGGAGCCAACCATGCCGAGCTTTCAATTTCCATGATGACCCCTTGGCTGACCAGCTTTTCCAGCTCCCTTTCCAATGGCTCCCTCATGCGAAGTGGAATAGATCGGGTTTTATGTACTACAGGTACAGTCCCCTCTTCAAGAGTGATTTTATGCATGTAGTTCTTTAGCACTCCCAGGTTTTCACCAAACACCTCCTTAAACTCTGAGGTTAAGTTTTCTGCAATATTAGGAGGTTCCACTAGAAGTACCTGCTCTCTGTTGTTGGGGTCTAGCTTAATCCCTAACTCCTTCTGATGTTTCCACCCCAGGAGGCTAGAACCCCTCGTGGTTACATAGACTTTTCCTACAGTATGCCTGTCCTTAAAAGAGATCCTCATCCTAGCCATACCCTCTAATGGGATACGTTCCCTATAGTACTGTCGCAGGGTTTCTGTTCTCACACAGAACTGTGCACAGAGGAGTGGAACCTCGGCGAATTAGGGTGTCCCAAAACTCACCTTAGCAACCAACTCACCCCTTACCTAGCTAGCTACAGTGTCTCATTGGACGTATCAAACTCCCAATGCTTAGACAAACCAGAACATGAACTTACAGTACCTCACGGTACGTGGGACTCATGAACACTCTTTCGTTATGTTATCATTACAAACCAGAACATGGAGTAAAGAAGACACATGTGCATTTGAAATGTTTATTTACTAATGCCGTCTTCTCAGGCGCAGTATCTTAGATAATACAAGTATACTTATTATCAGTAGCAAAATTACCAGCATAGTTACTAAGACATAAAAAGCGAATGGTGACAGCATGTTAACATACTGTAATGAATAAGAGTTAACAACACTTATATCTCACCCACCCTAACACATATATTATATTATTAGCTAAGAAGGTCTCTTTGGGTTGTTTTAGGGCGGGCCCATACCTTAGTGTCCTAGCATGAAAGGAATCACATCAGCATACACCAGCTCTCTCTGCATGTGCACCGCATCAAGTGTGTTCTATGTGCCTCGTGCAAAGCAATATCAATCCCGCCTGAAGCCAGAGTTGGCAAAGGCTGCACTTGTGTTATGACTATGAAGGCGTGGAGATCAGACCTCATAACAATTCCATATCGTGTTGTTCCTGAAACTTCAGCACTCTTCGTGCAGACATAGTTTATTAAGCAAAGCTGATATCAGAGCAATAACATATTATTCTCACATAAACCACGGCAAACTACTAGGTTGAAAGCTAAGTCAACAATTAAGTGTCGTGTGCAGAAGTTGCAAGAAAGAAAAATGGCGTTTAAACCTCAAATGTACCTAAGCTAACTTAACACGATATAAGGATATACAGGAGCTATATGACAGTACCCCACTGGACTTATGCCAGCTTTCTCAAGAACAACCTTGGTTTGGCAAATTTCTCATCAAATATGCTTTTGTCAACCAAAGTAAAAGGGGAGTACGAATCTGCGTATACTTCGAACTTCTCCCCATCAAGAGTGATTTCACACTTAGGGTAGTTGTTATCATCATTGGCCATGTCATCTTCAACTTAAAAAATATAAGTTTTCTCACCCCCATCTACTCTCTCAACATTTTCTATGACATGTACTTTTTGATTAATATTTTTACAAACTTTTGAAAAATGCCCCCTCCTACTGCATTTTCTACACAAAACATCCCTCGCGGGGCACTTCCCTGTTCGCCAAGTGATTGAGGCTACCACATTTGTAGCAAAATAAACCCTCAGCATTACTGCGTTGATTGCTCTTTACCTTTTCTCCCACCTTACATACTGTCTCCCCCTCAGGTGCAACCTTGCTCTCACTCTTTTCTCTATTAACTCCCTCATGAATTTTCATTTCCTTCATGCACAACGCCGTATGCTCCAACCCCTTTGCTATGCTTAGTGCTTCATCTAGATCTGGATTCCTAGCGAGCAGTTCCTCTTGGATCTTAGGATCATTAGTACAGCTCACAATTTGATCTCTAATCATGGAATCCGTCAATGTCCCAAATTCAGAAGTGGCAGATAAACCCCTCAGGACTGCAACATAATTTGTGACTATCTCATCCTTCTTTTGCAACCTCTTATAAAATTTGTGCCTTTCCAGTACAACATTAAGTTTTACTTTAAAATGTTCCTCCAATTTCCTCAGAGTATACTCATACACATTAGTCCCTTCAACCTCTTCTTGTTCATCATCCACCAGTCTGCCTGTTATGTCTTCAAAAGCTTTCCTGCCACGAATACCTAAATTGTGCAGTAAAATGTGTTGTTGCCTCACATTGTTATAATTACCGCCCCCTATTGCCATGAGGTAGGATTTAAAAATTCCTTCCCACCTCTTCCAAGGGATGTCAGGCTCGCCTAGCTCATTTAGAAATGGTAGCGGCTGACTCATGCCCGCTCCTGCCATGGCTATGAAAGGTTGTACCCCTAAGGAAGTCCTAGCTCCTTCCCCCCTTTCCCAAAATACAGTGCACTAATAGAGAAATAGATACTCTAATATTACGTCAGGAGAGAGGAAAGGTAAAGGCTTAATTATCAGACCATGTTAAGCTCATCCACTTACTGCTGCAGGAAGAAAAATATACATATAACTCATACAGCACTGAAAATATCCCACTTTTATGCTAAACAATCACGAACAGAAAGGATATAAGTCCTATTTCAGTTGCCGTAGAGTTTTCCTCAATCGTCCAATAGGTAGCACCCAGCGTCTGTAGGCGGGAATTTCCTGTGAGGATGGATTCAGTCACAACAGCATGAAATTCGAACCACGTCTCTTCATGAAAAATGTAATTCTTTAGAACTTGTCCTCGCAGCGTTTTTCCTCGAATCGATGTCCCGCACACAGCTCTGGCGACTTCACCGAACCACCACATGCCGAGAAGGTTGTCAAAAGTTCACCATGAAAGCCCGGAATGAAACCGCTTGGTCCACTCAACTTCACTCAGCCCGCTCACCTTCTTCCTTCTGCCCCACCCAAAATCACTTGAGCAGGATTAAAACTCCGGCAAAGACCAACCGTGAGGAACTTGACCACTGACCTTCCAAGCCTGCAGACTTAACTTAAGATGTCACTCCTTGACTGTGAAGTATACCCCACAGACGCTGCCGATTCCTCACACCGCCATGCTGAGATGAGACGTACAATGTCAATCGTCATACTTCATTGGGGAAAACAACACCGATGGGATCCTTCACACCACAAACTAGTAAGACCAAATTAAAGTTCTTTACCGACCAAGCTTCTCAGGATATTCCAGGGGGGGGGGGCACCTTGCTGACCCTGGCACAGCTTCCGTAGCTCATCGCCACAAAATGTAGTAATTAAGGTCCAGACCATATAGTTTTTAGCTTATTTATTGTAGTATTAAATTGGAAAGGTGTCCCCAGCTTGTCGTGTGTCTCGTTCTGGCGTACGCTCTCAACGTTCTATGTCAGCCTTCACAGGAGGGTACGGGGTATACCAAACAAGAGAAAGGGGTGGGAGCGTAGAGGGTGAACCATAGGGAGAAGTTACGACAGAAGTGTATCAGTATCCTGATACCTGTCAGTTGATTTAATGTTATCACAATTCCTAAGGTTGTACCTCATGTAGGAGATTTTCTTTTGAGGAGACCCACCTCTTTATTGTGACCTATTCTCTCTATTCTTTTGTTGTTTATTATCCCATTTCTTTTTAGAAGAATCAGGTGCTTGCTTGGTGCTATCCTTTTCAGGCGCAGGTCAGTTTTTGTTGCTCTTGCTCAGATATTATTTCTACCTAGTTTGGCATATGTATCTTCAATAATTTTTGGTAATTCACGCTCCTGTTGTACTGGAGTGAAATCCCTCAAACATTGGCGTATCACCACCGCTGCTGCCTTCCCTTTTATGTTTGCTAACATATTTGTGGATACCTGGGCAAAACGTTCTGACAATTTCATACCTAAGTTTGGAGTAGCTTCTGCTCCATACTCATTCTGCACTTGCCTCAATATGCCTGGTATCATGGCAATTGAAGGAATACCATGAATTTGGGTATAGATGGCAGTAAAATCTGTACCCCAAGAGTTACAAACCTCTATCGAGAGAGCTATTCCCCATTGGCAAGCAGATTGTTAGAATTCTGTGTTTTTCTTTATGGCCTGTGTGTGAGAACACTACCTCTAACTGTGTTATTTTCTAAGCTACTGAAAATGGCATTTGCTTGTGATAAGTGGACATCCTACCTATAAATGTATTCAGTGTTTATGGAGTTATTTTATTGCAGTTCCTTGTATTCGTCCTGTTGGTGTAACCCTTGCTGGTTGAAGTGTGAGTGTTCTCATAACAAACTGTGTCAGATTTCTGTAGAGTTGTATTATTTCTTAGAGACGGGGACATGAGTCTGCTATTGGCATTGGGCCCGATTCACAGAATGAACTTAAGACTCAATCCTAAACTTACTATTATTTTGGTATTCACAGAATGAACTTACTACTTTTGGTATTCACAGAAGTTAGAATTTTGTCTTAAGTCTGTCTTAAGACAGACTTAAGACAGACTTAAGTCAAAATCCTCACTTCTGTGAATACCAAAAGTAGTAAGTGCATTCTGTGAATACCAAAATAGTAGTAAGTTTAGGATTGAGTCTTAAGTTCATTCTGTGAATCAGGCCCATTGTGTCTATTTCTCGATGAGGTGTGGAAACCGCTAGGACAGGATAAGTCACTCCATCTCTTCTGAGCAGACTGGGTTTACTTTATCTGTTGTGTGTCAAGGGGCACCTTTAAACCAGTGTAATGCTCCTGGTAGGTGAGCGGAACTTCAATGTCCTCATATGGACAGTATTCCTCTGGTATTTTATCTCGATGTATTAATGAAATGTATTTGTGAGTGCATCTGCTGGGAATTTGACCAAAGAATAGAATACTTCTGTCCTGTATGACTTGTGTGCCTCAATCACGAAGGTTACAGTCCCACCTCTTGCTGTGACTCCAAATTCTACCACTTTTAAAGTGAGCAAATTTCTGACATGTTCTGAAATGTGTATAGCACCCGCTTGTTCTCCTTCCCCTGCTGCATTCGCACATAATGCTGTCACAGCGTTTTCTTTTTCAGACACTTGAAGGAGTTTCAAGGAAACAGGGATAAGGTTTATGCGTAATTGGGAACTATAATCCTTGAAGCTTGAATAAGCCTACAGCCAATACATAGGATATGCCTACTCAGCTGGTGCAGATTTTCCCCTTCTCACTTTATAAGTTGTTGGGTAAATGTGAGTCGGGGTCTCTGAGAAAAGCATGACTGAACTAGTCAGTGTTGACCGTTAAATAAGAACCAAACCAACGTTTGCGGCACCATGTTGTGTAGTTTCTGTAAATCTTTATATGATCTGCTCATTTAGACAATGCGAAACTATAGGATTGGTGTCCAGACTGATACCAAAAGCCCACATGTGGTATGTTCTCCTGTAAACCAGCTAGCGCACAGTGCAACTATGAACTCCTCTTACCACGGAGAGAATAGTTTCTGGCAACTATCGAACATGACAACCCTGTCTCATCAGGCATTGTGGAAACAGTACGGTACTTTTCACTCAGTCACTCATGCTCACTTTGTCTCAGGGAGATACAAAGAATAAACGGTGGAGATGCTTTCAATAAACATTTATTGAACCAATGTCATTCTACAGTAAAATATGAGTGCTGAAATAACTATAAGACAGAAACAAATGTAAATGATTAAAAGCACCAACAGAGTAAATGGATTGTAGATTTAGCATTGAAGTCTTTCTCCTCTGCCTACCTCAGTAAAGGTATGATGTGTATATACCGAAAAACTTACCCTCAGTGGGTCTACCTTGCTGTGTCATGTCAGCCAAGAATGACGAAAGGGATGACCTTTATATATAGTCCTTATGAAGAAGATGGTAATACTGCTGTGATTCTGAGAATCTTCATGCATAATAAATTATTCTAGTTTTCTGGAAAACCATACAACAGTTTATGCTGTACCTAATAGGTAAAATGTCAAAAACAAAACTGTTATGTAGTAGAATAGCAGGGAAAATTTAGGTGAAAGGTTAGGTGACTAACCAAGCTTATATTTGAGTACATTACAAATTATAACATTCAATGTCATCACAGTGCACAATCATGAGGTTAGGAGGATGGGAATCCAAAAGGATTTTAACCAAAGGCAGCAATGGATTACACTTTAACCCTCTCTGGCCAATCCAATTGTCCACATTGGGCAAACACAAGTCCCGATCAATACCACTATTTCTTGCAGCTTCTCTAGCCCAAAGGCATAGATATGGCCCAGAATCTACAATCTAACCATTTTGAACTGAAACAGCAGTAGCAGACAAGAGAAGGCTAGAGGCTAAAATTGAGGTATTCTCCTGGTTAAAAAAAAACCACATATTTGATTGGATATGTTGAAAATGAGGGTGAATGAAATTAGGTACTGTCTTGAGAGAATTAGTAACCAGAAATGTGATTGGCTCTTGTAAAAAATAATTGTAATAAAGACTTGGATATGATTTTGTATACAGTAAACTACACCTGTTGCAGTTGATTTTGTTCCTTCTAGAATATTTTGTGAACGTATTACCCACCAGAAATAGTAGGTTGGTATGGCAACTGTTGCTTGGAGTGTATTGAGGAAATGTGTTAAAGACGCAGGGGTCAACTTAAAAAAAATTGAGGTGTTTAGATTAAATTTACTATAAAACAGTGTTTCATTTCCTAGTGAGGGTTTGCTAAAAAAAAAGTTTAGTATACTCTTTTTTCTTTTTTTTTTTTAATCTTTCTTTGTCCTCATCTCACCTTGGCACGTACAAATGAACACTCGCAACCCACTTACCATCCTGGGGGCCCCGGGTTGAAGTTCTTGCTGTACCCAGAGCCGACCCGGCTACCCCTTTATTCCGGGGCCAGGTGTAATCATTGGACAATTTCAGGGTTTCTTACCAGCCTCATTTCCTTGGCCCATTCCATCAGAGGTTGCCATACTGGGCTATTCCTATTGTGTGGTGTACTAGTTTCTAAACGTGCTATTCTAAGTACAGATTGAAGCCATTTTTCATGTAGGGGAGGGGTAACATCCTTCCAGACTTTACATATTTCCCTACGTGCAATTAGAATGAGAGTACAAAATAAAGTCACCTGTGTCACCCTTAACCCATTTGTGAGATCAGTGTCCAAACCAAAAAAAACCCTTGCAACGTGGAAACTAAGTTTCATCTTAAAAACACTCTCCGTTGTCCTCTCAATGGTGGCCCAAAAGGAGCCAATCATAGGGCACTCATAAAAGACATGTATATCATCGGCCTCTGGCATGTCACATCTGGGGCATACAGGAGGTGGGTTGACACATTTTATGATTTTAGGGGTGTAATAAAGCCTATTTATAACATAGTAGTGATTCTTTTTAAGGGAAGCAGATTTAACAAATCTATATAGATATTGAAGAGAGAGATTATACAGATCAGCTGAAGGGACCTCCAGGACAGAGAGTCTCCATACAAGGTGTAATGGTGGAGCTCAAATTTCATCCGCCTCAATCAGCTCCCTACACAAAAATCCCACTTCTTTCTTCCTATGAGTTGGGGCCAAAAGTGCAGACTCGATGTCCCACCTTCCACCAATGTTGTTTTTCTCAGAGGAATACCATGAACAGAGTTGAATATATTTTTTGAAAGGGAGTCCCCAATCCTAGACCGCAACACCTCCCAAGGATGTACCCCCTCTGATGATATTAAGTCTGACCAGATTGTTATTCCCGCTCTCCTGACTGATAGAGATAGGCTATCCTGAAGACATTGCGGAGTACCCAGGGAGTCCTATATAGGGGCAAAGTCTGAATAATATTTTATACCCCAATACCCCTTACTCTGTTCCAAAGAATCATGGCCGATTTCAATACCTTTAGGCAAACCTTTTTGTAAAATCTTGGCGCGCCAAATTTATACAAAAAAACAGCGCCACCCCCTTCCTGATCTAACATCGTATTCAAAATCTGCCCCCAATGAGAGTTGTCTGGACAACTTAAAAGGGTGTGGACATTTTTTAGCTGGAAAGCAAAGGCATACCACACAGTGTCCGAGAGTGCCAACCCCCCCTTTATCAGTCTTCTTTTCAGTTTTTTCCAGGACATCCGGGCGTTCTTATTTGCCCAGATAAAACTACCTATCTTCCCCTGGATCTTCCTTAAGATTTTATCATGGAATGTTAAGGGAATCGCGTTAAATAGATAGGTTATTTTGGGCAAAATGACCATTTTGACCAAATTAAAGCGACCATATATTGTTAAGTGAAGGTTTTGCCATCTCGAAAATAGATGGTCGATATCTTTAGCCACCTTTTTCAGATTTATATTCACTATATTCTTAATGTCAGATGTAATAAATATGCCTAAATACCTGAACTGGCAGCTTGTTGCTTTCTCCCACTGGTCAACACCCCAGCATATTATTTCTGTTTTTGTATTGTTGATTAAATTAATGGAGTTTTGACCATAGTCTGCCATAATCTCCTCAACTCTGGGGAAAACCTCTACCGGGTTGCTGGTATAAACCAGTAGGTTGTCTGCATATAATGCCAACTGGCAGCAGTATTCCTTTATTCTGAAAGGTGTAATTTGATTGTCTAGCCTCAATACTTGTGCCAAAGGTTTGATATAGAGATGGAACAAGAGGGGTGAGATGGGGCACCCCTGCCTTGTACCCCTCCTAATATCAAAGCGTGATGACAAAGAGCCGTTCAGTAAAATTGCCGCCGAAGCACCCTCATAGCATCCTCTTATAGTTTGAATAAAGGTCTCTCCAAACCCCATGATAGTAAGAACATCCCATTGAAAACCCCAGTTGACACGGTCGAAAGCCTTCGCCGCGTCATAAGCTGCCACCGCTAAAGGCTACGACCGCATCACGGCAAGATCAATATTGCCAATCAACTGTTAGGTTAGCTCATGGCTGTATCTCCCCGGGATGAAACCCTTCTGGTCCGGGTTGATCAAAAACGGGACCAGTTTGGCCAATCTCCCTGCCAAATCACTAGTAAAGATCTTATAGTCTGCGTTCAGCAGGGAGATTGGTCTATAAGAGTCCGCCCTAAGGGGATCCTTCCCTGGTTTTAAAATTAACACAATGGTAGATTCTTTCCAAGACGGCGGAATTCTACCCTGAGGGCTATATATATAATTAAATAGTTCACAGAGTTTTGGTACCAAAAGATCATGAAGCATTTTATAGACTTCGCCGGGAAGGGCGTCAGGTCCTGCTGCCTTATTATTTTTGATTTTTTTTATACATAATTGTATTTCTTCTTCTGTAAAAGGGCTATTAAGCATATTGCGGCCATCCTCTGTTAGACCTAAGAGAGCCTTACTTTCCAGCCACTGTCGAGTCTTGGTGGAATCTGGAGAGGCCTCTTCTTGATATAAATTCGAAAAGAGGGAAAAAAAGCATTTTTCCATATGTTCCTGATTATAAGATATAGTTCCCTGGTCATCGATTATTAGCTAATTGACATTGTTTCTGACCCGGTCTGCTCTTATCTTTCCTGCCAATACTGCACCGCCCCTCTCACCAAACTCATAATTTCCCATTGAATATGCAGCCCACTGGGCCCTGACTTTTTGATCTAATAAACCTCGATATTCTAGGCGTAGACATTCTATTTCAGCCAAGACTTGCGCCAAGACATCATCTTGGGCGTCTAATCTCCGCGCCTACAAAGATGAGATTTTCTCATCTATTGTCCTAAATTTAGCTGCCTCTTTTTTGTTGCTAAGGCTAGTTAGGCTGAGAAACTGACCTTGAATATGAGCCTTATAGGCGTCCCAGACAAATTCAAACGGGGCAGACCCTGAGGAAACGCCAATCGCTGTAACTATATCCTGATCATTCAGAACTGTCTTTTTTAGGGTCCATCTACGAATAATTGAAATCCTAGCCTTCCCCATATTGATTGAAAAGGAAATGGGGGCATGACCGGACAAAATACTGGGTATAATATTAATATCTAGCAAAGCCTCTAGACAGACTCTATCCATCAAAATGTAGTCCAGTCTTGATGCATGCACATGCTTTTACTAAAGTATGTAAAACCTGACTCCAGGACATTCTTGGCTCTCCAAGTATCAATTAAGCCAAGATCATGTATCATATTCGTCATGGCACGGTGGGATCTTGGAGTGGTGACTGTCCGATGGTAATTAGAACGGTCTTGTGAAGGATCAAGAAGTATATTAAAATCATCCCCTATAATCATAGGGGAGCGTACTTCGGCTAGATTGAGCTGTACCTTCTGCAGCCTAGCTGGGTCATCTATATTTGGCCCATAATAAGAGACAATAGTCATGGCATTTCCACTTACGTCGACTTGCTCTTGAACGCATCTTTCTGACTGGTCTGATGCAGTTGACCTTATAATGCCTCCAAAGCCAGCCTTGATTAAAATTGCTACACCCTTATTTAATGTCGACTGCTCAGAACAACAGAAGGCTCCAATCCATTTAAGTTTCCCAAAGACCTCCTTACTTTCACAAGAACTCAAATGGGTTTCCTGCAGTAAGACTATTTTCACAGTAGACTGCTCAAGATACTTTAAAATCACCCTGAGACTCCTTATACAGCAAAGGCCGTTAACAATCCAGGATATAAAATCCATACTGTTATGAGCCATAGGAAGATCCACTTCTCCTCCCTCCTGCCTTAATAGCGATATAACCTTCTATGCAGTATTGTTTAGTTTGGGGTCTTTGTGAGTGTCTGTAAAATGAGGACATATTTTTATTCTTTTTCCCTCTGCACGCTCCCCCCCCTTTTGCCCCCCAAACCCTCGCTACCTCCCTGGGGAACCCTCCTTTCTTTTCTGAGCATTCCGCTCTTCGACGGATCCTCCCCCCACCCCGTGCATGTTTGTAAAAAAATGTGTGAAAAAAAACAAATTATAAATAATCAAATTTTCCGTACCGATTGTTACCTCAAATAGGTGTGTAACACACTTCAAATCTAACAATTAATTGCCCAACTAAATTCTCTCCCATGTTACTGGAACTATGTCTTTCACCCCTTTCCTACGGCCCGACTACCTGCCTCTCTTCTCCACTAGGCCCTTTATTATCTGATCTTATTTTTCCGATCAGACTGTCCGCTTCCTCCACATGTCGGATGATATGCATGTGGTTGTTCCACATCACCCGGAGTGAAGCAGGAAATTTCAGTTGAGCGCGTGCCCCCAAAGAATTAAATATTGTCATTCTCTTACCCATTTCCTATTGCCTTGATGCTGTAATGTGTGATATATCAGAGCGGATTGTAAAGGAAAAAGGTGTAGAAAAGGACACTGATTTTATAGAGCCTGCTTTGAGCGCCAACAACAAAATCCTCTCCTTGATGGCGTATGTAAGAAAATTGACCAAGATCTTTCTTGGACGCTCTTTCGCTGTATTTCGCCTGAAAGGATCGCGATGGACTCTCTGGATGTCATCCAGTAGTTCTTGATATGAGTCAGAGGAATCTTTTAATATTGTCGTTTTAAGCACTGCGACAATAAATGCCTTCATGTCCTTCCCTTCAAGGTCCTCCGGGATATTCAGGAATTTTAAATTGTTTTTCCTTGAATGATTTTCAAGTCTTTCGAGATCTTCTCTCATTTCCCGATTCTGCTGGACCAATTTATCGATATTAACTACAGATGTAGCAAGAGTTTCTTTGATCTTAGGCATTTCTGTTTCTAGGGCATCTGTCCTTTTTGAGACTTCTTCCACTTTTTGGGCTAGTGCCTCACAAGAGGCCTGGATAGCCATCTGATTAGCCTCTGATGTGGTAAACCGTCTCCCTATATCCTCTCTTAGACCCAATAAAATATCTGCCGGAGTTTGCGGGGCGATTGGTGCAGATGTTGTAATGTCCGGGGAGGTACTGTTAGAAACATCCTCCTTGCGCCCAGATATTTCCTCCTGTTGCTCTACATCTTGGATATCCAGAGCCGAAATGCTATTAGAGAGTTCCACAGCCGGATGCACGGTTTCAAGCATATTGGTTGTAGAGAGTAGAGACGGTTGCAGAGATGGACAGAACTGAATAGGCGTGGATGCAGATGAAAATGAGGGACTCACATTAGCTAACTCCACTGAAGGAGCCTCTTCCCTATTAGCTTCTGCATCTTCATTTACTGCACTCGTTGTTGCCTTTGCCACTGCCATCTCTTTTGTCCCGCTTGATGTAGTAGTAGAGAGAACCATATAATAAGATTTCAATGATAGAGTTACTCTCACTACAGCTGGTGGCCCGCCTTTTGTCTTTTTCTTGCTCTTCCCTTTTCCTGGCGGTGTGTCTGATCCACTGTGATCGCCCTTCCCCTTCACTTTCCTTTTCTGTGATATTGCTGTGATAAGAGTTACCAGGGGGGGGGATTGACGGTCTAGAGATATCTGGCACTAAGTTAGAAGCCCGGTTGCGGAGGGTATACCTGCCAACTGGAGGGAGAGTCCTAGATACCACAGACCCTGGTTTATCTGACTTATCTGGGGAGAGGCCGGGGTGTATGCGAGTATTGTCCTGATTGTTTTTCTCCATATAATACTCCCCTCTTCCATCACTGTTAGGAATCCCAGAGGATGCCTGGAGGTCGGGAGATGGGGGACATGACGTCCGGAAGCTAACGGCCGTGACAGAGCTCCTCCCACTTTGTGCATGGCGTCTAACCCTGTCAGCGCGTTCGCGGCTTAGCGAGCTCCGATGTTTGTACCGTAGTCGAGTTACCTGGAGATCCGGAATTGGTGTACTGTGGTGGGTAATGCTTTCATTCAGTATTGTACGGCAACACGATCTTAATACGAGGTAAGGCGGTTATGTTGTCAGCGCACCAGCTCCTCAGCTGAGGGGCTGAGCTTCACAGAAGATTCTCCTGTATGAGGTATTCAATGCTCTTCTTTTTTTTTGAAAGAAGGATTTGCTTGGTTTTGGGTTTTTTGGAGCAGGGGGCCTGCTTGTATGGTGGGGAGCCTCTAGCTGATTTTATGGACATGAAGTTGGAAAGAAAAAAAAAAGTCGGGTGCAGTACTCGGAGCCTTCAGTGGTGTGTACCAGATATAAGTGCAAATTTTCACTTTTTGGCAGCTTTTCCTACATGGTGCCTGCAAGCAAATAAAGGGCCAGGCAGGGTCGTGTGAAAATAAACTGACATTGATATTGGACACTGGATAGTGGAAGATCCCATAGGCGGATGGTGACGAGAGGGGGTGGTGCGCCTTTAGAACCTGCCTGGTTCCGGGGATTGGGTGCTGTTAATTCCTGGAGGTGTAATCTGGTGATGCTGCAACAAAATATAGGCAGAAGGATAACCTACTCATTGGGAACAGTAAGCCCGCCCCCTGGCAAAATACATGTTACTGGATGCTTTTTGAGGAGCAGGGGCTGTTACCACAATTCTATAACCTTCATTTTGGGGGTTTCGGCACTGTTTAGTGACACCGCTCTCATTAAGCAGGATAAAGAGGGAGTAGGAGACATCTGTAGCGACATCTTAGATATTGCACCCTACATCCCTACAGTGTTTATTTATCACGTTTAGTATACTCTTAAAGTATCACCAACTATGCAGGTAAATATCCACTTTGGTAGTGTTTGTGAAAGTGAGTGAAACCATTAACACATACTAACCATTGAAAAGTGCAGTTGCAACGCTAAAATATGAAAGGGATATTTTCATGTGCTGATTCTGCAGTATTAGACTGCAAAATTGTAAAAGTTGTAGTTGATTTGTACGGGAGTGGTGTGCCATTCTTATGCTTAGTTTCTATAAATTGTGAGACTCTAACATCTATCTAATAAGAGCAAAAAAAGTTATCTGATCAATTAGCTCAATCTTCTGAATGTGATTTACATTTCTTTTTAGAAATATTTCAGAAGGAATAACTGTGTGTGAGATTGTTAAAACGAGTTCTAAATGTATACAAAGGTATTTAAAGTACACAACATGTTTATAACTGGTAGTATGTCTGCTTTTATATATTTATTATTAGAAGAGTAAGACACAGTTTGTGGTAGGGGAAGAGTAGGTGTCTGTGAAGTTAGTTAACAATGTGTTCCCATTAAGCTCCATATTTCCTTGTGCAACCTTAGTCCAATCTCTAAATGGTAGGGGAAAAACACTGTACTCTAAAGGTTAAAGTTTTATGTAATAGTATATTTGAAGATGTGAAAATTGTTTTATGTATATATATATATATATATATATGCCACGAAACCTCCTTTTCAGGAACCAGAAGCCACAACGGGGAATTTAGGAAGCAGCTTTTATTCTCCATTAGGGCGGATGCATTTCGGCTATAGGTGAGCCTCGTCAGCGCCCAAGCAATTGTTCAGCCTCCAGCATTGCGAGTGTCCATCTTGTCGCCCTCTTATTTGCTGAGGGCCCGCTCCTCCCACTGGTGTTATTATCTCACCTGATGTTGATAACCACTCAATGTGCATGGACCACAACACCCAGAATGCACGGTGTCAGGTCCGGTAAGTTTTTTTGCGGGGGGTGCTTTTCAATGAAAGTTCTTTTGGCGATGGCAGGGCAATCTGAAAGTAGTTTTCCAATTTCTTGCTTAATTCGTTGGTAAACGCCGCCTCCTCCAGTCCCCGAACCGTTCCAATCTCGGAGCTTCAGGGATACATCCCGCGGGGGCAGTAACGACAATACGTACCGCCCAAAAGGAGGTTAATAACCTCTCAACCGCTTTTTCGCCCCAAAGCTCCTCAATGGGTCCCGACTGACCATTTTCATGGATCCATACGAAAACCACCATAGGCGGCAAAAGACCAGTAACATCAGGACCACTTGCGGAACGGGGGCCTCTGTAGCGTGTCTCTGGCTGACACGCAAATTATATGCCACGAAACCTCCTTTTCAGGAACCAGAAGCCACAACGGGGAATTTAGGAAGCAGCTTTTATTCTCCATTAGGGCGGATGCATTTCGGCTATAGGTGAGCCTCGTCAGCGCCCAAGCAATTGTTCAGCCTCCAGCATTGCGAGTGTCCATCTTGTCGCCCTCTTATTTGCTGAGGGCCCGCTCCTCCCACTGGTGTTATTATCTCACCTGATGTTGATAACCACTCAATGTGCATGGACCACAACACCCAGAATGCACGGTGTCAGGTCCGGTAAGTTTTTTTGCGGGGGGTGCTTTTCAATGAAAGTTCTTTTGGCGATGGCAGGGCAATCTGAAAGTAGTTTTCCAATTTCTTGCTTAATTCGTTGGTAAACGCCGCCTCCTCCAGTCCCCGAACCGTTCCAATCTCGGAGCTTCAGGGATACATCCCGCGGGGGCAGTAACGACAATACGTACCGCCCAAAAGGAGGTTAATAACCTCTCAACCGCTTTTTCGCCCCAAAGCTCCTCAATGGGTCCCGACTGACCATTTTCATGGATCCATACGAAAACCACCATAGGCGGCAAAAGACCAGTAACATCAGGACCACTTGCGGAACGGGGGCCTCTGTAGCGTGTCTCTGGCTGACACGCAAATTATATGCCACGAAACCTCCTTTTCAGGAACCAGAAGCCACAACGGGGAATTTAGGAAGCAGCTTTTATTCTCCATTAGGGCGGATGCATTTCGGCTATAGGTGAGCCTCGTCAGCGCCCAAGCAATTGTTCAGCCTCCAGCATTGCGAGTGTCCATCTTGTCGCCCTCTTATTTGCTGAGGGCCCGCTCCTCCCACTGGTGTTATTATCTCACCTGATGTTGATAACCACTCAATGTGCATGGACCACAACACCCAGAATGCACGGTGTCAGGTCCGGTAAGTTTTTTTGCGGGGGGTGCTTTTCAATGAAAGTTCTTTTGGCGATGGCAGGGCAATCTGAAAGTAGTTTTCCAATTTCTTGCTTAATTCGTTGGTAAACGCCGCCTCCTCCAGTCCCCGAACCGTTCCAATCTCGGAGCTTCAGGGATACATCCCGCGGGGGCAGTAACGACAATACGTACCGCCCAAAAGGAGGTTAATAACCTCTCAACCGCTTTTTCGCCCCAAAGCTCCTCAATGGGTCCCGACTGACCATTTTCATGGATCCATACGAAAACCACCATAGGCGGCAAAAGACCAGTAACATCAGGACCACTTGCGGAACGGGGGCCTCTGTAGCGTGTCTCTGGCTGACACGCAAATTATATGCCACGAAACCTCCTTTTCAGGAACCAGAAGCCACAACGGGGAATTTAGGAAGCAGCTTTTATTCTCCATTAGGGCGGATGCATTTCGGCTATAGGTGAGCCTCGTCAGCGCCCAAGCAATTGTTCAGCCTCCAGCATTGCGAGTGTCCATCTTGTCGCCCTCTTATTTGCTGAGGGCCCGCTCCTCCCACTGGTGTTATTATCTCACCTGATGTTGATAACCACTCAATGTGCATGGACCACAACACCCAGAATGCACGGTGTCAGGTCCGGTAAGTTTTTTTGCGGGGGGTGCTTTTCAATGAAAGTTCTTTTGGCGATGGCAGGGCAATCTGAAAGTAGTTTTCCAATTTCTTGCTTAATTCGTTGGTAAACGCCGCCTCCTCCAGTCCCCGAACCGTTCCAATCTCGGAGCTTCAGGGATACATCCCGCGGGGGCAGTAACGACAATACGTACCGCCCAAAAGGAGGTTAATAACCTCTCAACCGCTTTTTCGCCCCAAAGCTCCTCAATGGGTCCCGACTGACCATTTTCATGGATCCATACGAAAACCACCATAGGCGGCAAAAGACCAGTAACATCAGGACCACTTGCGGAACGGGGGCCTCTGTAGCGTGTCTCTGGCTGACACGCAAATTATATGCCACGAAACCTCCTTTTCAGGAACCAGAAGCCACAACGGGGAATTTAGGAAGCAGCTTTTATTCTCCATTAGGGCGGATGCATTTCGGCTATAGGTGAGCCTCGTCAGCGCCCAAGCAATTGTTCAGCCTCCAGCATTGCGAGTGTCCATCTTGTCGCCCTCATATTTGCTGAGGGCCCGCTCCTCCCACTGGTGTTATTATCTCACCTGATGTTGATAACCACTCAATGTGCATGGACCACAACACCCAGAATGCACGGTGTCAGGTCCGGTAAGTTTTTTTGCGGGGGGTGCTTTTCAATGAAAGTTCTTTTGGCGATGGCAGGGCAATCTGAAAGTAGTTTTCCAATTTCTTGCTTAATTCGTTGGTAAACGCCGCCTCCTCCAGTCCCCGAACCGTTCCAATCTCGGAGCTTCAGGGATACATCCCGCGGGGGCAGTAACGACAATACGTACCGCCCAAAAGGAGGTTAATAACCTCTCAACCGCTTTTTCGCCCCAAAGCTCCTCAATGGGTCCCGACTGACCATTTTCATGGATCCATACGAAAACCACCATAGGCGGCAAAAGACCAGTAACATCAGGACCACTTGCGGAACGGGGGCCTCTGTAGCGTGTCTCTGGCTGACACGCAAATTATATGCCACGAAACCTCCTTTTCAGGAACCAGAAGCCACAACGGGGAATTTAGGAAGCAGCTTTTATTCTCCATTAGGGCGGATGCATTTCGGCTATAGGTGAGCCTCGTCAGCGCCCAAGCAATTGTTCAGCCTCCAGCATTGCGAGTGTCCATCTTGTCGCCCTCTTATTTGCTGAGGGCCCGCTCCTCCCACTGGTGTTATTATCTCACCTGATGTTGATAACCACTCAATGTGCATGGACCACAACACCCAGAATGCACGGTGTCAGGTCCGGTAAGTTTTTTTGCGGGGGGTGCTTTTCAATGAAAGTTCTTTTGGCGATGGCAGGGCAATCTGAAAGTAGTTTTCCAATTTCTTGCTTAATTCGTTGGTAAACGCCGCCTCCTCCAGTCCCCGAACCGTTCCAATCTCGGAGCTTCAGGGATACATCCCGCGGGGGCAGTAACGACAATACGTACCGCCCAAAAGGAGGTTAATAACCTCTCAACCGCTTTTTCGCCCCAAAGCTCCTCAATGGGTCCCGACTGACCATTTTCATGGATCCATACGAAAACCACCATAGGCGGCAAAAGACCAGTAACATCAGGACCACTTGCGGAACGGGGGCCTCTGTAGCGTGTCTCTGGCTGACACGCAAATTATATGCCACGAAACCTCCTTTTCAGGAACCAGAAGCCACAACGGGGAATTTAGGAAGCAGCTTTTATTCTCCATTAGGGCGGATGCATTTCGGCTATAGGTGAGCCTCGTCAGCGCCCAAGCAATTGTTCAGCCTCCAGCATTGCGAGTGTCCATCTTGTCGCCCTCTTATTTGCTGAGGGCCCGCTCCTCCCACTGGTGTTATTATCTCACCTGATGTTGATAACCACTCAATGTGCATGGACCACAACACCCAGAATGCACGGTGTCAGGTCCGGTAAGTTTTTTTGCGGGGGGTGCTTTTCAATGAAAGTTCTTTTGGCGATGGCAGGGCAATCTGAAAGTAGTTTTCCAATTTCTTGCTTAATTCGTTGGTAAACGCCGCCTCCTCCAGTCCCCGAACCGTTCCAATCTCGGAGCTTCAGGGATACATCCCGCGGGGGCAGTAACGACAATACGTACCGACCAAAAGGAGGTTAATAACCTCTCAACCGCTTTTTCGCCCCAAAGCTCCTCAATGGGTCCCGACTGACCATTTTCATGGATCCATACGAAAACCACCATAGGCGGCAAAAGACCAGTAACATCAGGACCACTTGCGGAACGGGGGCCTCTGTAGCGTGTCTCTGGCTGACACGCAAATTATATGCCACGAAACCTCCTTTTCAGGATATATATATGATTTGCTGGTCACAAAGAAAGTTTTTCTTTGCATTTTGGGACATGTAGTTCTATTTACTCCATTATAAAAGAAGACTCATCATTGAAAGAGAAAAAATGCAGTGCAGGTGTATATGATTCAGGATGCCTACTATGTATTAGATATTCTTTAGAGTGCCTCTTTCTAAATTATAAGACAGGTTTGTATATTTTTGTATGGTGAGAAGTGTTCTTTAAGCTTCTACTAAGTCACGTCTATAGTATGAGGCTATTCGGCACAGTTAAACATGCACTGTTGAAAGATGGGTCAGGCTTACTAGTGCAGACTGCCCCTGTGGAGTCTCACTGCCAGCTTGACCTCGCATAAAACATCTTTTTGTGAAGTGGTGAAAGCTTGTGTTACAACTGATTACTGACATGTGCGATATGCTGTAGATATGCCATAAGATTGGTATTTTCTAATTAAACAAGTAAAATGTGTTGTTTTCAGTTTTAGTACACACTGCTATTGTAAGCACTACATATGCTAAAGCACCCATTATGCAGCCAAAATAGATGTTCTCTCTTAGAGACCCGTGTGTCTAATTATACATTCACACTGCACCCAGGCTTCTTTTTAACATACCTAAGTAGAAAAAGAGCAGACAGAGACTAAGACTCTGAAACACCCATACAGACTGTTGCATAAGCAGCTAAGCATACAATCACATATACAGCAGAACAGATGGGTATCTAGTGCTAATGGAGGTAGTTGCACACACACTTAAATAATCGAATTGTCACTAACCCACCCAGGAGGCAATATATGCAGCCCCTTACAGACATATTACGAAAAGCATACATGTCACAAAGACAGGCATTCATTTACTAACAAACATACATAGATAGGAACTGAAACACTCATTTCGATATCTGCTAAAGTCACTTTCAAGTCTACCATGCAAAAAAGTATTATTCATGTCTTGGGCCAGCTATACCCACTCACCCATACAGCACACTTTATCTTTTTTTTAATTGTGAAAGTTGTTCCAAGAAGAACCTTTTTTCTCAATTAAGCCTCAGGGCCCCATTATCCCGGGGCCAAACTTTTTAGAATAGGTGAGGGGCAAGTGGTCCCCCACCAACTCATATTATGCCCTGGGGACCACCTCCTCCAGAGCTGTATATTTTAAAGGTGAGAGGTCCACGTGGATCCCCTCCCTGAGCCTCTTTAGGCCCTCCTATTTTTTACAGGGGAGGTGGGGCCCTCTTCCCGAGATTCTTATGTCCCCAGGATCCTTCTATTGCGGCCTCATTCTAAAAAAGATGGATGACCCTGTGGCTCCCACAAAAAAATTGTTCCTGGTGCAGGGGGAGCCCTGGGGCGGCTGCTACACACAGAGAGCAGCTTTCCAGGCAGGAGCAGTATGTTGATCTGTTTTCTTGCGTGCATCAGTGTGGGCAGGGAAACAGATCTCAAATCTGCTCCCACCGATGGGAGCATTTTGAAAGCTTCTGCCTTCTGGGAGCAGACTTTGCATTTGCTCCAGTTTGGAAGGAGTTGTAAAACTGCTCTCTACTCATGCCAGTGCAGGAAGGGAAACTAAGTTTTGCTCGGGGTAGGCTCCCCAGGACACATTATGTCAGCCAGCCCTGGCGGATGGCATATATAGGGCTTTAAGAGGCTCAGGGAGGGGGGGCATATGGAATCACTCCCTTTTAAAAAAAAACACAGCCCTGGGAGGTGGGATCCCCATAGCCATTTAAAGGTTTAGGCCAGGAAGATGCATGAGACCTTCTCCTTAAAAAGTACATTGAGTCCCGAGGGATTAGTCCTGGTACAGCACAAGGCTTGGGTAGGGGTTCCTACCCCCTTATCATATTTATAAATTGGTGCCCCAGGAGATGGAGGTCCCTGAAGCTGAATATGTCTCAGGGACTACATGCCCCTTCCACTAATTAACTAAATTGTGCCAATGGGGATGAGTCACCAGGAGCAGAAATGGCTCAATGAGTGGATCTGCATGACCCTCTCCCTCAATAAAGTATGCTGGCCCAGGTTGCCACTTTATGTTGCAGTTGCTCAGGAGTCCTGCAAGATTGTGGCAAAATGTGCTAATTTATTTTCAATTTTGTACCTGGGGATTGCTATCTTTTATGGCTTTTATGGCTTATGGACAGCAGAACTAGGAGGCGGTTGATTTAGTTAAAACCTAGAATATGTTACATTGTTTGGGAATTAGGGCTTGATTTTACTGAAAATCATATCCATTTTCCCACCTTTCTGCAGTGGTGTCTGAAGCTTATTAGGATTTGTTGTGATTGGAGTCACCTAATACCCTGGTTAGACTATAGTAAGAAGAGGCACATCACTTTGGGCAAGCCATATATGTTTTCTAAACTGGAGCGCCTGCCGAAAGATGAAAGCTCCTGGATAAAAACATCTTTTATGGATTATAAACTGTAGTGTAGTTCCTATTTTCCCAATAGGCTCTGCGCATTGGAATAGTACCTACAGCAGTAAAGGCCTAGGCCAGACGTTAACTAGGTCTACTACTGTCGATACTAGACTTAATTTTTGGGTTTGCCAGCTAAGCTCAGAGTTCGCTAGAAACTTTCTCGAATGTTCAAGGAAGGATTAACTCCCCTGATTAGACAAGAAGGGATTTAGTTTCTGACAACCATAGAACATGACAACTTTGCTCTCCCCTAATCAAGAGTCAATCTCAAGAGTCGTGTGAGCACAAGGCAATTATTTTACTCAGTCAGTACGTGCATTCTTAGTCTCATCAGAATGTAGAGAAAAGGAAGAGACGGGCGTGTTCAATAAAAAGATGTTATTTATTGATCAGTCTCTTTTCTCGTACAAGAGAAATGGATCGATATTATTGCGATACTTATAGTTAAGTAAAGTGCATACATTAGAAGCAATAGTATAAAATAATACTGTAAAAACATTGATATGGTTTCTGAGCCATATGATGTTTAAAATGATTAAAATATATTTACATACACATATACATTTGACTAAACGTGCTCAACTGGTGTTTCTAAATACGCCTACCCGGTGTACCTGACCTAAGTCTAATGCGTGGGCGGGAATAGAAAGTTACAGTTTAAGTTAAGTTTGTTTTTGCCAAGTGAATAACTAAAGAATTCTCTAGGAGGGGTTATTCAGTTCTGTACCTGGAATTTAGGATGAATGAGGAATGGTATCTCTTTCTCTGCTCTCGATATTCCAGGCTGCCTGCGAGGGCTACCCGGAAGCGCCGGTGCTGGGTCTCTCGGCTTGAGATAGCAGCGCGTCTCTCAGCGCGTCAGGAAGGCGGGGCTGCTGCCTGCGGGGTCTGCTTCTGCTCTCGGCTTCGGCAAGTATGGCTGCTCCGTCTTGTCACCACGCGTGTGTTTTGCATAGGGCAAGATCGGCAATATTTATACCTTAAAGGTGCCGGGATTGACGTAAGGATGGACATAGGTACGTCAATAAAGATGTCATACGACTTGCTCGTTAGCACATTCTTTACTAAAGTTCTCTGTGAAATCAAAACAATGGCCGCACGGATTATCCAGGTTGTCATAGGTTTGATTTGTTATGAGAACGTCGTATGCCTTATCAGGGGCTGGAGGAATATCGCTTGTCTAATTAGATCTCAAGCGTTATGACCTAATCAGATAACACGTTCCTGTGCCGTAGTGTGACTGCGTCAGATAACGGTATCTGCATCATGGGGGATTTCTTGCCTCATGGGCTGACTGTTAGTTAACTAGCTAGGTAGCTTAACCAGAATAGGGTCAGGAATAGGGGGATCGATTCAGAACCTATAGAAATACACGACACCCACTCCACGCTAACTATGGTCATATCTACTAATCTATGCATAGTATAACATAGTACAACATACTATAGAGTATAGTGTATACCTTACCACCCCAAAATACATAAATGCATTTTGAAATTTTCAAATATACTGAAAAATTGCAGTCATATATATCGTATGCACTTAAGCTATGAATCAAATGCAAAAGTAAACACGCATTGTTATGCATTATTGTTTGTTGGTATATGAGAAATACACATGAAATGGCTCTTAATATGGTTATACAGAAAAAAAGTCGAAACCATTTCATCACATAAAATATATCGTGAACATACCAGTGGGCAGCCAAAGTCTATATAAAGTCTATAAAGAATCTAAAAAAATAGAAATCTTAGTTCTCTAGGAATAGTTTCTTACCCTAAGCAGAAGATCAGTGTCCCGGGAAAAAATATATAGAAGAATATTTTAGGGGCTTGCTGAAAAAAGTTGCTGTCCGTGAACTGGATTGTAATTGTTCATGTGACTTTATTATTAAAGTTGAAGGCCGAATTCAGGGAACGCCGCGTGCGAGTTTACTCAAAAGTCTCTATTTCTGTTCCGGAGAGAACATCATATCATTCAGGCTTTCGAAAAAACTGTCAACAGCTTCATGGGAAAGTTCCACTAAGTCGGAAATAGGGGTAACCATGCATTCGTGCGCATGATTGTCTCCATTGACATTCTGATTTGCATTGCTGACAGAAGGTCGTACCTGTTCGATGCTGCTTTCATCTTGAACTTCACTACTCTTCAATCGCAGTGGTGAAGATTCCAGGAATGCCGTCATCAGAATTGGCAGCCTTTGAGGGCAGCACAGTGCGTGAACCTTGGTAGGAACCAACAGTGTATCTGCATCCACTGGCGCATCCGATTGTAGCGTCAGACAGGTGTCTAACACGCATTCTTCTCCGCATAGCAGACACCTTAGTACAGGTAAAACACACCTTTGCCACATTGGTCGAAATGATAGAAACCAAGTCATGTTTAGGTCTCTAAGCCGGGAGAGTCCCAGGATTTTTGATATCCGGTCCCGGTATCCAATGGCTAGGATCGTATCTTCCATTGTCGTGAGATTTTGTTCTGTGACATGGGTTGCCATAACGAAAAATAAGGACCAGGAATAGGATTCCTGCAATTAGTCCTAGGATCAGGGGAAGTCCGCCAAAAATCGAATGGACGAAGTCTGGAAAAATACCCAGTATGGCTTTGAATGGTGTTAATGCCATCGAAAATACTGTCTTAAATACCTTTGAGACCCCTGTGGTATCAGAAATATTTAAGATTTCGCTCAGGATTTCCGCGAAATGTACGGGGGAATTGGTTGATAATAATGTATGTATCTCTGCAGTCGTCCTTGCGACTTGTAGATCATACGTTTCTTTAGATGACGTGAGCCTTGTAGGCGTCTGAAGAAGCACTGTTTTCATTCTGCTTAAAGTGTCTATTCGAATAGAAGTAATTTTCAGACCGGGCCATGCCCTTGCCTCCCTGTCTGGAAAGGAGCTGGGGAACAAAGAACGTCCACAGCACTTGACCTTCGCCGTCGTAGTGACGAGATAAGGAGTCCCGGGCATAAGACTACAGCATCTGCGGTCTACAATAAGAATGTAACTCCCATTATAGAGTCTTTGAAAGAATGGTTCTATTTCAGTTGCAGGTGCGCCTTGCTGGTGACATGAAAGGTTGTATGAATTCCCTTCACAGGCTCCGTGCAAACTAATACCGTTACACAGAAGCGTGCCGCTTAGTGACATCGCACAATTGTTGCCACTAAGAAACACTTTCTGTCCTTTGTTACTGACACATGCATGTGAATAGGGCAGGTTCCAAGTTGTTTTAAGGTACCCTTTTCCCAATTTCTCGTACATGCCAGCCTGTATATATTTTTGGCAGTATTGAAACCTGAAGGTTGAGATTGGAATATTTATGATTCCGTGTATTATCCATTCACTGACAGGTCGTTCTGACATTGTCATTGGTAATCTTTCAAGTTTTTCAATGCTCAAGATTGTATAATCAGCACCCTTCTGCGCCATACCGATTTGTCTATCAGTAAGGTTAAAGATTTGGAATAGTGACGTTGTGTTGATTAAACGCCAAGGCACATAGCCTGAACGCAGATTTTGTAACGTCCAACCAAGCTGTACAATAGAACGCAATTGTGACTGACCATGTTGTAATAATAGTAAGTCTTGCGATAATATATCGATTGCTGAAGACACAATGCTGTCCAATGAAAAAATTCTGGAGGACAGAGTCATTAACCCATTGTCCACTACAGAAAGTGATTTTTCCAAATTAATACGGTCAATTTCCCGTATTCTTTCTGCTGTCTCAATTTGAGTAACCTTCCAGGCCTCATTGTATGCTGCATATACAGAGGCTGCTATGAAACGCTTATGACGCTGTTTGCGTGGTCCCAGTATGAAATCACGCAAGTCAGCACCATCAGTAAGTAAAGTTAGGTGTTGCTTAATTTCAGGCAGTGTGGAATACTGTAGCCATTGGAGGCATAATTTGCCCACACTGTAGGTTGTTATTATCCCTGGGTGATGTCTTTGAGGATATCTAGGGTCTGGCCTGTTCATTTTGAAACCCTGTGTTTTATTCAGGAATCTATCTTGACAGTTATTTGTATCTGTGGGCCAGATCAACCATTGTTTCCAATCAGGATGTGTTCTGTTTTGGTTAAGTATATGGTTTATGTCTATTTCTTCATCTGTATCAGAGTTATTGCTAAACATTGTTGGCTTTGGAATAGACAGGTTATTTAAATCTTTGATTTTTGCTAGGCCAAGACAGGTCGTTTGTTGGACGGTGTCATTTAAAAATATCATTTGTTCTGGGATCATGCAGGCTCTAAACAAAGCTTCTAAACCCTGTACTTGCCATTCTTTTGTACCCCAAACACTTTTCAAATCAACATGTTTGTCCCAATAATCAAATCCAAAAGTATTCATTTTTTCAAAGAAAGAATCTGAATATATCAATTTTGTGTTGGTTATCATGGTTTTCATCCCTGTCTTGTTTGACAATTTGTAATAAAATGTTTCAGCATTAGTTATGTTAAAACCTGAAAAATATGAATATTTGTCATATACGGTTCTAGAGCTCCCTTTTGGAGGTGTAGCACAATGTTCCCATTGATTATAACTTAAAACATTTCTAGGTTGTGCAGATTTATGCAAGAAATGGTTACCATAGTGGTTATAGCAATACATACTATCATAATTTGTAGAACCCTGCAAATAATCATGTTTTGTAAATTTAGCAGACATTACTAAGTCAGACATCATATTGTTAATACTTTCAAAGTCCCAATCATCAGCAAATGAGTTTGGTTTTGCAAAGTCACTCAAAGAGATCTTGATTTGGTGTGGATATTTCAGGATCTCGACCGGACCATAAATTTCATAGTCAGTGTTGTCCCAGGCTACCCCACCAGGTATTGGAATTGCTGTGAAGTTGGCTGAAGAAAGTTCTGAAGAAAGTTCTCGTTTCTCGACGTGTGAAGATGTGTGTGGTTTGAGGACCAAGTTGATGTTCTGACTTGCTGTGTCCATTTTAGCATATTTTCCCTCAATGAAGCGTCCCAAGGTAAATACCATGATGAGCCAAAGTATGAGGATAAATGCACCAAAACCCACCCAAAATTCAATCCATGGAGAAATCAGATATGTTTCTTTTAGTTGTTTCAAAAGCTCCTTTGCTTTGTCTTTAAAGGATTTTGATGATGGCTGTGTCTTTTGTTCGCTGAAGCCTTCAGAGGAATCATCGAAGTTGATGAAGTAACCGGATGCAGTTCTGTCAATTGTTCCAATTGGTTCAGGATTTTTGTTTCTTGCATTTTCACTTGGTACTTCTGTATAGATTGGTGTGTCTCTACTAAATGTCTTTATTTGGGTTTTCAGAGGTCTAAGTTCTATTGCATTGTTGCATAGTCCTTGTTGTTCTTCTGTAGGCGTTTCGAATGTGATGAGCCTCTTTGTTAGGACCTCTGTACTGGTAGCAAACCTTGGTGTTCTGCTACTTATTGGGAGTCCACTTGGCCTACTGTTTGTTATCGGCCACATGTTGTGGTTTTACCAGGTCGATGGATACAACTCGGTTCTCCTTTTTTCCAGCAAGTGGCGGTAGTACAACTGATCTTGTCCCGTTGACAGACAAGACAGGAACTGCTTTTCTGTAAGAAGACCCAAATTCCTTCTTTACCGCGATCTTTTCCCTGACTAGATCCCCGACTTTTGGAATCCAGACAGGTCTTGCTGGGACAGGTGGTGAATCTTCAGTGGTTGTTGGCTGTTGTTTCAACTGTATGTTGCTCAGGTCTTTTCTTGTTTTGTTTAAGTCCTGCAAAATAGCCAAACGGTCTTTGACATCAAAGGTTTTTTTCTGTTACCACTGAAGTCTGACTATCAAGGTCAGAGATCAACATCCTAGTTCCGAATAATAATTCGTACGGACTGAATCCCTTCAGAGAATTTCTTGGCAAGTTATTTAGACTACGTTGGACACTTATTAGATGTTTGACCCACCCAGCTCCCGAACCTAATACCTTTGCCGTTATAGATTGCTTTATGTCACGGTTTTTTCTTTCAACAATTCCGTTCCCCTCAGGGTGAAATGGACAAGAGTACCGCAATTGCACGCCCATGCTGACCATGGCCTCCTTATAAGCCCGAGAGCTAAAAGCAGGACCATTGTCCGAATGCAGAATGCCAATTGCGTATGTGCCGATAAAGACCCGCAAATCTTTTATAACAGTTCTGGCGTCAGCCGTTCGCTGGGGCCACATCCATATGAATCTCGTGCATGAGTCCACTGCGACCAAGATATATTTATAGTTACCGTCCCTTTGTAAGGGACCGCAGTGGTCTAGATAAACACAGGCTAATGGTTTATCCGAGATTAGAAGGGGCGTCTGTGCTGGACGTCTCACAGTTGATACTTTCATTTTTTGACATATTTCACATGCTAGAACATAGTTCCTTGTTTGTCTTCTCATTTGCGGCCACCAGTATCTCTGTTTTAATAATGATACTGTGGCTGAGACGCCAGCATGGGTAGAAGCAAGCCCTTCGTGTGCCGCTATTATTAGTCCTAATCTGTGTTCCATGTTTGGAATTGCCCTGTCCCCCACTCCAGGGATTTGAGCAAAAGGAACATTCTTTTCATCTGTTATGTATGAGTACTTTAATGGAAAGCCTTTAGGGAGTGGTTCTATCGAATCCTTTTCAGAAGCGCTGACAGCTTGTAATATTTCGCTGTCTATTTTTGTTTTTGACCGGGTGATGGCAGCTACGGAAGCCGTTTGCACAGCTGCCTTCGCGGCCTCATCAGCCAATGAATTCCCTGCAACGTGAACGCCATCACGTTGATGACTCAGTGTATGTATCACGTGAGTCTTTGGTAGTTCTTTTTGTAAAAGAGCTACTTGTTCCCATAGCATTTTATGCTTGATTGTGCCTCCTTTCGCATCCTTGAAACCATTTTGAAGCCAGATCTGCAAGTATTCATTATAAGATTGAACGCAATAATACGAATCGCACACTATGAGTGTGGGGAATTCTCGATCGGTATTTTCAAGCGCCATCTTGAATGCTAGTAATTCAGCTCGCTGAGCTGTGCAATCTCCTAGAGATTGGGTCTTAGTTAGGGTTGGTTTAAATTTCCCTTCGTGCCAACGACCTTTAACAATCGCGCACGCAGCACTGTAAGCTTGTTTACCCCCTACTGCGGGTTGTGCTGATCCGTCTGTATATATTATACAGCCGTATTGGTCTAGAGGCAGAATTTCGGTTGGCAGAGGACATTCGAATTCATATTGTAGAAATTCTTGTGTTTTTAAGTAAGGATCAAATTCGTACACCACGTCTGTTGCAGCAAGAGAGTTAGCCCATTGTATCCATCTCGGATGGAGTGCTTTCGCATTTGGAATGCTTGCCTTTGTTACTGCCTCTAAGGCTGGTATTGGTGTCACGATTATTATTCGTTTACCTTGTGCCAGGGCTCGTTCTTTTGCTATAGCTGTCTGTGTTGCTGTAAGAATTTTTTCCGTTGGGCTAAATTTCATTTCAGCCTTAGTGTACAAGTGCGATTTAAATGCAATTGGTACCTTATCTCCCTCATTAGAGGTTAGGTATGTGAATCCGCATCTCCCTGGGATGACTCGGATCACAAGGTTGCGTGTATTATCACGGGTTTCTAATTTTGTTTTAATTAGCATGTCTGTTTGTAAGGATCTCAAAATTTCTGTGTGTGTTTGAGTCCAACTGGATCTTTTAAAGTCTGGTTTAATTAGATCGTAAAGGGGCTTGACCCTTTCTGCGTAATTAGCAATGTAAGTTCTTCCGAAATTTAGGAAGCCTAGAATTGACTGTAGGTTTTTTAGTGTTTTAGGAGCTTGGATTACGGCACATTTCTCTAGGAAATTGTCTGCCAGGCTTTTGCCTTCACTTGATAACTCATATCCTAAGAATAGGACCGTCAGATGGGCAATTCTGGACTTTTTGAAGTTGAATTTGTAACCCTCTGCAGCGAAACCAAGTATTATGGTGTTCACTCTTTTCAAGTGAGTTTCCAAGTCATCATCTGTTAAGTAAATGTCATCGACATAAGATAATGCTTCATCATCATATTGTTGTAGTAATTCTGTTACTCTCGCTGAGAATACCCCCGGGCTATTCTTGTACCCCTGGGCTAACCGACAGAATTGTTTTTGAGTGCCATTTACTGAGGATGCAGTTAAATATCTGCTCTCTGGTGCTATGTTTTGACAAAAGAATCCGTTGGAGATGTCCAAGGTTGTTTTGTATTTTTTGCGCACTATGTTATTCATTAGTGCAGCACTGTGTGAGTTTTGTACTGCAAAAGTTTTGCAACATGTGTTAAGGTGTCGGTAATCCAAAACTAGACGGTACGAATTGTCTGGTTTGGAGACCGGAAACAAAGGATTGTTCATTTGTGAGGTGCAAGTTTCAATCACCCCTTGGTATTCTAGCTGATCTAGTATTTCATTTACTTGTTTTTTAGCTTCTTGCTTAATTGGGTACTGCCTTTGTGCAGTTGGTTGTGATTTTAACTGGACTTTGTGAGGAGGAGAATCCTCATCCCATCCTACATGATTTTTATATAAAGCAGGTGCTAAGGCCACTGCCCACTTTCTAGCAAGTGTGTATTTTTTATGAATCGGTATTTGATTCGAGAAGGCAGGCATAATTACTTCTTCGCCATGAGGGCACTCCCTGACAAACTCCGGTGGCCAGTCTTTTTCAGCTAGAAGGATGTCATAGCCTTTGGATAGGTTATCCCAAAATAGTCCCCTTATTTTCCTAGTCTTATCTCCCTCTATACGTAATGTTATCTCGTATATTTTGTGGGGCTTGCTAACTCTGGTATCTGCAGTTTCCACTTGAAGGTATTCATTCGTGTCCACTGTCTCCAGATGATTCATAAGGACTTTGCGAGCTATGCTCACCTCTGCTGCGCTGTCTAGCATTGTCTGAGCCCACTCTCCGTTTTTCAATTGTGTCCTCAGTATTCTCGGCATTGTTAACTACCTTGATACTGGCTACCTTCTTTTTTGGAAATTGTGATTTCTTTTTCAGTTGAGCAGGTTCCTTGTCTTTGGACTTGGCGTGCTCTTCTGATCGTCCTCTTCTTTCCGATTTCTGCGAGGAATTCTGAAAAGATTGAGAGGGACGTGTATCAATGTCTTGATATCTATCAGGTTTTTTAATATTATCCCTATTTCTAAGGTTATATCTATTCCCAGAGGGTTCACTCTGAGGTGACCTTTGTCTCGGGTTTGGAGATTTCTCTCTTCGCCTAGGAGACCTTCCTCTGGACTGGAATTTCTTTTCTTTTGGATTGGATTGTTTGTTTCCATCCCAGTTCTTTTTTGGTGAATTATTATTATTAAAAAATATTTTTTCTGGACTTGTAGTCAGTTGCGGTTTTACTGGTATTCCACCTAGACTATCTCTGCCTAGTTCTTCATAGGATTTTTCTATGATTCTGGCAATTTCAGCTGGTTGGTCTGCTATATCTGTCTCTTTTAACCTCTGGCGGATCGCCACGTTTGCTGCTTCACCTTTTATGTTGGCTAGTAATATAGCCGAGACCTGCTTGAAGTCTTTCAGTAATTTCATACCAAGAGTTAAAGCAGGTTCTGGACCGTATTCATCTTGAATTTGTTTTAGCACATCTGGTATCACCGAAATGGATGGGACACCGTGCGTTTTTGTGTAGATGGAAGCAAAGACTGTACCCCAAGTGTCACAGTCCTCAATGTGTGGTGCGATTCCCATTGGGAGACATATAGTCAGAATCCTGTGTTTTTCTAGCGGGGTGGTGTCAGGAAACACCGCCTCTATTTGGGTGATTTTCTGTGCCAACCAGAATGGTATCTGTTCCCGTTTAGCTGGAACCTTACCTAGGCAGGATTGGATGTTCTGTGGTGTAATTTTATTTGTGTTCCCCTGGTGAGAGGTCAGCTGTGGTAGTTTAATCGCTGGCTGAATTGTAGAAGTCCGCATTACATACTGAACTAATTGTCTGTGAATTTTTAGTAGTTGTTTTAGCTGTATTAATAGCTCTGGTGCAGGCATCTTGTCGATGTCTGGATGTGGTGTGTATCCGGCTAAGACCGGCCACGTTGCTCCTGGTCTTCCTAAAGGACCGAGCCTTGTAATGTGATTATTATGTTTTAGGGCGCCATCAAATAAGAGCAAATGCTCTTGGAATTTGAGTGGTACTTCCACCTCCTCGAAAGGAGTGTACGTTTCTGGAGGAACCTCTATTTTGTAATAGTGGAAGTACTTTGTTACAGCATTTGCTGCTGGAAAATGTATCCATGTATAGTATACCTCTGTCTGCCGATATTCGTGTGCCTCGATTACGAATATGACTGTGCCACCTCTAGGTGTCAGTCCATTTTCTATAAGTTTTAAGGTTATAGATCTCCTTTTGGCGACCGGAATGAGTATTATATCCGCGTCCACATCTAGTGCAGCATTATCAGCTGCTGCTATTTCAGCCGCTAATCTAACTGCTTCTCTTTCTCCATCACTGTCTCCCATTTTACAGACAGGATGGTATTATGTTTATTTGCAGATCAGGTTTCTTTATGGAAACAGAGATTAGGTGCACAATATTTTGGAACTGTTTTATCCTTCAACGTTGACTATACCAAGAACCATACATAGGAGTTCCCTCCTGCGAGGTTTTGGAGGATTTTATAACCTTTCACCCACTCCAGACGTCTTTGGAGTATTTGGGAAAAGGGGTCTGAGTGAGAAAGCACGACTGAGTTACTCTAAATGTCTTACGTTAGTTTTATCGCCCTTTCCAAACGCGTTGGGCGCCATGTAGTGTAGTTCCTATTTTCCCAATAGGCTCTGCGCATTGGAATAGTACCTACAGCAGTAAAGGCCTAGGCCAGACGTTAACTAGGTCTACTACTGTCGATACTAGACTTAATTTTTGGGTTTGCCAGCTAAGCTCAGAGTTCGCTAGAAACTTTCTCGAATGTTCAAGGAAGGATTAACTCCCCTGATTAGACAAGAAGGGATTTAGTTTCTGACAACCATAGAACATGACAACTTTGCTCTCCCCTAATCAAGAGTCAATCTCAAGAGTCGTGTGAGCACAAGGCAATTATTTTACTCAGTCAGTACGTGCATTCTTAGTCTCATCAGAATGTAGAGAAAAGGAAGAGACGGGCGTGTTCAATAAAAAGATGTTATTTATTGATCAGTCTCTTTTCTCGTACAAGAGAAATGGATCGATATTATTGCGATACTTATAGTTAAGTAAAGTGCATACATTAGAAGCAATAGTATAAAATAATACTGTAAAAACATTGATATGGTTTCTGAGCCATATGATGTTTAAAATGATTAAAATATATTTACATACACATATACATTTGACTAAACGTGCTCAACTGGTGTTTCTAAATACGCCTACCCCGTGTACCTGACCTAAGTCTAATGCGTGGGCGGGAATAGAAAGTTACAGTTTAAGTTAAGTTTGTTTTTGCCAAGTGAATAACTAAAGAATTCTCTAGGAGGGGTTATTCAGTTCTGTACCTGGAATTTAGGATGAATGAGGAATGGTATCTCTTTCTCTGCTCTCGATATTCCAGGCTGCCTGCGAGGGCTACCCGGAAGCGCCGGTGCTGGGTCTCTCGGCTTGAGATAGCAGCGCGTCTCTCAGCGCGTCAGGAAGGCGGGGCTGCTGCCTGCGGGGTCTGCTTCTGCTCTCGGCTTCGGCAAGTATGGCTGCTCCGTCTTGTCACCACGCGTGTGTTTTGCATAGGGCAAGATCGGCAATATTTATACCTTAAAGGTGCCGGGATTGACGTAAGGATGGACATAGGTACGTCAATAAAGATGTCATACGACTTGCTCGTTAGCACATTCTTTACTAAAGTTCTCTGTGAAATCAAAACAATGGCCGCACGGATTATCCAGGTTGTCATAGGTTTGATTTGTTATGAGAACGTCGTATGCCTTATCAGGGGCTGGAGGAATATCGCTTGTCTAATTAGATCTCAAGCGTTATGACCTAATCAGATAACACGTTCCTGTGCCGTAGTGTGACTGCGTCAGATAACGGTATCTGCATCATGGGGGATTTCTTGCCTCATGGGCTGACTGTTAGTTAACTAGCTAGGTAGCTTAACCAGAATAGGGTCAGGAATAGGGGGATCGATTCAGAACCTATAGAAATACACGACAAAACAAAGGGAACAGGAGCGGGTTGAGTTAATTAAAACCCACAATAAGAGTACATATTAATACAAACTGCACTAGGGTTTGAAACGTATCTCGATTTTGTATACAGCTGTTTGGATTTGGCCTAGGCGGAGTTTGCTATGCGGAATTCCATGAAGTGACCAAAAAAACTCCACCAAGCTATGTGAAGTTACGCAAGCGGTACAATGTATTAGATTGCACAATTCTCAATGATTTCTAGCACCAGGTGTTTGTCCTGTACTGGCAAATCAGCATGAGCAGCACCATGTGCTGCTTCTTTCTAATGCTCATGACCTACTGGAGCACCACCATAATAATACCTGGGGTACCACACTCCCTACAGGAAACATCCAGTTTCCTATAGAACCCGCCCAGCCCACTACCCAGGAGGCTCAACCTGGTCGGAGTGTTGCAGGGTTTTCTCTGATTAACATCCTTCTGTTCAGGACAGTCCAACTGGCGAGATGGCCTACTTCAACCGTTTCAGGACCCAATTGAAAGTGCCCATTTTCTATCTCTAGAATCTCCAGCTGAGCGGCACCTTCCTCAACGCAAATGGATGGTAACTTAACATGTGATCACCTGCGACCGCCTGTGTTGAGAAATCTCAATGGAAGGTGGTCTAGCTACTGCCTTTGAAGTGCAGCCTAGGCTTCTCCAGATAGTGGGGATGCCATCCCCAATGCCCTGCTACACATGTGGCAGGAGGACAGGTGGGAAAAATAGATAAATGAGGATGAGTGTCTACATTCAGCCAGCACCACCCCCTAAGGTGTGTCAGGCAATGTGGAACTCTCTCTTGAAATCCACCATTTTGAGATCCTTAGAAAATTACCGATCAGGGCTAGGGTAGTACACCTTCCTATAGGAAGTGGTCACTTAGAGGGTGTAGGCAACCTAAAGGTAGTTAGCCCATTGGCTACTGCCTGTTTCCCATGTAACAACCCTACATTTATCATTTAGGTGGAATCCCTTGACCTTGAAATGAGATTTCACTGACAAGAAGAAGAAAAGGATAACGAACCCAAAGAGGTTGCCCACAGCTGGCATAACCCCACCATGACCAACATGATCAGGGGGCCTAACTCACTAAAGGGGGTCAGACCACTATGCCAAGGACAAAAGTCAGCTATCTAGAAAGGCTAACACCCAGAAGAGGCCACTGACAGCTGTCTGTGCCCAGGACCACAACTTTAGCACTTCACTGACAGGTGAAAGAGATAACTTATATGTTTTTGGGGTTCTGGTTACCTGTCTGTTGCTTTAGGGTGGGGGGGTTTACCTCCCGCAGCAAACACCCTTCTTCCACCCTCTTTTCGGTTAGCTGAGGAGCCACCAACTCAAGATGAACAGCTGCCTGACTAGTCAGAGTTTTCTGAGGCATGTAGGGATTTACCATTGCCAACTTGGATTTCTCGCCCACTGGCATAGTATCTATTTCACTCACAGGAACTGTCACTAACAATTGCCCACCCTTCCTACACTTCCTATTGTTCTTTTTCTGTTGGGGCTTACATGCATTAGTTGCAGGTTTAGCCTCCCCATAAGCCTTGGGGGAGGTCTGGCACTGGACCAGTACCTCTGTTTGGCTCTGACTACCCTCTTGGTAGTTATCTCCAAGGAGACAGTCAAGGGGAATTATTTACTGACTGCCCCCTCTCTGAAGCGAAGAGACACAGCTATTTATAGGGGCACTACAGCCGCAGGCATTTCATTGACCTCTGCTAGGATGACTCTTACCCACCTTGTATCAGTTGGGATAAACTGGTTGGAGAGAACCATCCTTTCATGCAGAACATTGACTGGCACAGGTATCTCACAGGGCAATGCCTGGGATTCCATTTACCAGTAGGTGGTGGAAGTGTTTACTCCCCTGGAATCTTTGGCTCACCTTTTCGGCCCAATTCCCAGTTAAAGACTAGTGGAACCTCCTCATCTGAAAAGTTTCCCTCTAAAGCTACACTAATTACCACTGCAAGTGTACTAGTAGGTTTGTTTTCTAGGTAAACACGGGTCTCTGGCTAGGTGCCCTGGCTTCCTGCATTTAAGTATTCTTGGTGTCTCACATCTTAGACTGATACACACCATTAGTTTGTGAGGTGTCTCTAGGCCCAACACCCTCAAGAGGATTTTGAGGCCCTACAGGTCACTTTCTTTCGGTTACCTCCACAATGTCTAGTTTTGGACACTCTGGACTTTGGACACTGATTCTTACCCAAGGATCAGTCTTCTTCCCCAACTCTTGAGGAGAGACTGGCCCAGGTCTACTAGGTATTGATGCAACTTTTCTTGCACACAATTACTCAATAAATGTTCTTTCATTATCGTATTTCTAAGCCCATCATGATCATGCACTTTGTAACCTTTTAACCAACCACCTTTTGTATGCACTGAAAAGTCCACAAAATCCACCCAGAATTGACGCTAGGATTTTTGAGTCTCCCTGAATTTAATTTTGTATTCCTCTGTGGTGAGTCCAAAGCTTTCCAACAAGGTACCCTTCATGAGGTCATATGACTGAGCATCGTTCTCATTCAAAGTCAGTACTCAGAGTCTATTCCTGCATTTTCCTAAGAATAGTTCCCACAAGAGAGGAGACAAATTTCTTCATGCTACCCCGCTAGCTAGGCAGGCTCTCTCAAAAGCAGTGAACCATTTAGTGATGTTATCACCCTCTGAATATTTAAGGATACTCCATTTGGAGACTTTGGAATCAAGTACTCTTCTCTCTCTCTTATTATAAAATTGCTGCCACCAGAGTTAGGTCTTTGACCCACCTCTTTTCTTTGCCTTTCTATGTACAGGAGTTGAGCTTCTAAGTTCAATCTCCGGTCAAATTTTTAGCATGATATGCCCCTCTGAAGGAATCTCATCTGGCTCTTGGTGGATGGAGTCAGCCACCCCCTGTTTGATCTTCAGTGTCTTCCCATCAGTCTCATAATTATCAGATTCAGCTACTAGTTCTGGATGGTCTCTTTCAAACTCTGCTAATAGTCTTCTAAAATTGTCTTTTTCAGAATGTTTGCTAGTATTGATATCATAGCCCTTACAGAGGGCCCTCATACTGGCATAGGACAGGTCCATGTAAGGAGTCAGATTGAGCTACTGAGCCTGGTTTTCAGTTTCACTCATTATTTTACTAAACTTGGGAACTTTTTGTGAAGTTAAGACAACTCTCACACCAAATACGTTGTGCTAACTATAGCAACATCCTTTTACATTTCTAACCACTTAGTTTCAGGGACTTGGCCAAGGCCCTAGCAGTCAATTTTATAAATTTAGAAAAAATAAGCCAATAGAAAATTACAGCTAGACTTAATACAATTTTTGCATTTCCTCATGTGGTCACTTATTAACAATGTGGTTCCAGCAAATGCAAAATCTTCTATCCCATCACTGAATTACTAATGTAGGAATCTGGCTCTCTATATAGGTTGCTAAAATAAAGTAAACTGTGCAGTGGGTCTAGTGGATCCCTTACTGGTACATTGAGTTTAAAGTAGCTAATACTAATGCTCTTTTTGTGGTAATGTGGGTGAGCAGTTAGGCTCATTAGAGGGTGGTGCTAACCATTTGTTTTACTCACTGAGGCAATAAATGAGACATATACTTAAGAATAAATCTGAGAACAATTTATACAAATTATATTGATTGAGAGATCAGGAAATGTATCACTTTCGTGCGCAATAACACACCATTGAAATCAATGGGGAACAGCAGAAAAATGAATATAAAGTCAGGAGTTGCTCAGAATTGAATTTGCCTTAAATAAACGAAAAGACAAGAGGTGTTTGTCAAAACATGAAAAATGTTGTTTAACTAAACGGTGAGCAAGGAGAGCCTCGAAAAAGTGTGTCTTATCAAAATTTCTTGATGTACAAAGTTTTGCCTATCTATTTATACCATTCATGAGGTGCAATAAAATGTTCACTACATTCCTAAAGAGCATCTAAGTCGTAAAACAATCTAATGGGTGCATCTGCTAAGGACACAGATGGCTATCAAACTCTGGGAGGGCCATTACATTCGTGTTCAGATGTCCGGCATGTGGAGCACATAATCAGTATATGTGGTGTGCATGTCATTCATTTTATGATTGGCTGAGTGTACCTATCTACATGTGGTATCTAGCTTTGTGGTTTTCTGGAGAATGCAAGCATTTGACTACACGTGTTTTATTGGGGTCAATTACCTCACACCTGTTTGTAGTGCAACTATCTAGCTGTGGAACAGAGCATGTTCTTCGCTGGGTGTATGTTTTTCTTTAGTTTATGGAGGACCCCACCAGTGACCTGTTACATGATAGGCTCTGGCTTAGTTCGCAGGACCTACCGTCCCACTTATATCTGACTCAAAGTTGATGGGGGGGGTCACATGGGTTAATTCAACAGCAATGTTGTGAGTTCATTGGAACTCCTAAAAATAATATGGAAGCCACTGGTTTAATTTTTATCGACATTATCAACCTTGCACATACATCTGTCCTCTTGTACATTGACATTGTTTTTACTTGTATTGGAAAAGTTATTTTTGCTTTGGTCTGAACGTACATTGACACTGTACTTATTGACAGCAATAATATTATTGCACAAGCATGGATTATGACATGCATTGATAATGATATCATTATTGTTGATGTTGGTGCTGATGTGCGAGCACAAGTTACAGTGAACATTGACATTGCATTTTTCGGCATTGACATGGTTATGCGGGCACAGATCTTACATACATTCCCATTACATTTACTTATATTGCCACTGTTGGACCCGCCCATAGCAAGACATTCATTGACATCATATCCAACCATTCCAATAAACAGGCATTGCTTTCATAAAGTTCATCTTCTCGTTTCAGGTCGATGGCAGGACTAGGGCCAAAGTTCCAGCAGCAGAAAATTGTGATTGTCCACATTTTTGGCTGGGAGCAGGTTGCTGAAGATGGCAGCTGGTGCACTTTGACAAAGGGGGCCACCTGGAAAGATACTTCACAGGAGGACTAAGAGGTAAGTCTAGTGAGTCCCACTAGAAGAAGCAAGTTGAAAGAGCTGCAGGAACATGGGGGCATGGCTGGTTCATTGTTACCGAGGCCAGTGGCGCCAAGTGCAGAACAGATAGGTCTGCTGGGAGAGGTGATTTCAGGACAGTTGAGCCACTCAGTATGGGGGTCACAGGGGTCTTGACATCCCTCAATAGGTGCTTGTTTCTGGTATCTTTGGAGTCTGGCATGAACATTTTGTCTTGCTGTTTACTGTGGGGGGTCTGATACCCCGAGTATTGGTATGGTGCAGCTCTGGTAGGTTCTGGTGCCTTTAAACTGCCTGGGTAGACAGATCTGGTCCTCGGAGCCGAAGAACCTCCTTTGTTGTGGATGCTTGTTGGAATAAGCCCTTTCCAGAGGGTCATCAACAAACTGTTTAGCTTTTGTCTCCTACTGTTCTGACCCGGTTTTCATTAGCTATAGGATTCAGGGCACTTTACCACTTATGATCAGTGATAAAGTGGATATGCTCTCTGCATAAATTAGGATATGATTGGTTATCTATCGTTGGCCTATTTGATTTACTGGTAAGCCCCTAGTTAAATGCACGGTGTGAATGAATGAATGAATGAAAATACATTTGTACAGCGCGATTGCTGCCCTGAGGCGTCCAAGCGCTAGGGAACCAGAAGGGGTGTAGTGAGACTGTCAGAGACCAGGAGGAAAAAAAGAAAAAAAAAAAAAAAAAAAAAAAAAAAACGGGAAGCTGGATGGTTACGGGGATTTGAATAGATGAGTTTTTAATTGCTTGCGGAAAGAAGCAAGATTCGGGTTAGATCTCAGGTGAGGGGGAAGGGTGTTCCAGATTTTTGAGGCGTTAAGGGTGAACATTCTTCCACCTGCTCTAGATCTCTTGATTCTGGGAATTGTTGCCATAAAGGCCTGACTGGAACGTAGTTCACGGCCAGGGTGGTATTGGCTGACTAGACTACGCAAGAGTTTTGGGCCCGAATCCCAGAAGGCCTGATGGGCAATGCACATTGCCTTAAAGGTCACTCTTTTTCGCACTGGTAGCCAATGAAGGCTAGTCAGTGCCTCTCTAACTGAGGTTCTTTGTGGAATTTGCAGTAGAGTGCGGGCCGCACAGTTCTGCACCAGTTGCAACCTATTCAAAGAGTACTCTGGAGCTCCCAGGTAAAGGACGTTGTTTGAGTCCAAGCGTGATTGTATTAGGCCCTGAATAGCTGTTTGTTTGGCCTCCATTGGGAGCAGGGGTAGGACCTTCTTCAATGTCCGAAGAAGTCCGAAGCAGATGGCAGAGAGCCTTGTGGCCTGAGTGTTAAAGGTGAGGTTCTTGTCCAGCCACACCCCTAGGCTTTTGATGTTATCTTTTGGGGCCGGGGGGGGGCCTAGACAGGTGGGCCATAATGACTTGAAGAGGGTCGGGTCAGCCGGGCCTAGCAACATGAGCTCTGTCTTGTCCCCATTCAACTTCAATGAGGACAGCGTCATCCAGGACTTCACCTCCTCCAGACATTTGGTAAGACCCCCCGATGGAGAATGTTGGGCTTCCTGCGCTAAGGAGACCACCAGCTGTGTGTCGTCCGCATAGGAAATGATCTTAACTCCATGCGGACGAACTACCTCAGCCAGTGGCCTCATATAGATATTAAAAAGCGCAGGGCTTAAAGAGGAGCCCTGAGGGACTCCACACTTCATCGGTATGCTGGAGGAGACGGCTTGTCCGTCAAACACCTGGAATGACCTGTCACTCAGGAAGGATTTTATCCAGAGCCAGGCCTTATCCACAATGCCGACGTTTGCTACACGGTTCAGTAAGGTGTTATGACTGACCGTATCAAACGCCGCGCTGAGATCAAGAAGGACCACTGCCACTGATCCTCCTTGATCGATGATTTTTCTGGACTCCTCAACTACCATAAGGAGGGCGGACTCTGTTCCATGCTTAGGCCTGAAACCTGTCTGTGTAGGGTCTAACAACAGATTGTTTTCCAGGTAGTTGACCAATTGGAGATTGATGTGTTTCTCCGCGATTTTACTGACCCAGGGGAGCAGTGAAATCGGGCGGTAGTTGGCAAAGTCCGCGGGGTCCAGATGAGGCTTCTTTATTAATGCTCGGACCATTGCCTTTGTCCAGGCAGGAGGAACCGAGGCAGAGTCAATGGACGCATTTACTAGATTCTTGATGATGGGTAGAATCGTCTGGGATGCGAGTAACATTGTCTCTGGGGGGGCCGGGTCTGTTGGTGAGCCAGATTTCACTTTCCGAGCTATGGATTCGGTGTGTGTGTGTGTGCTAGGGATGTAAATCAAATGCTACTAGTGGGCTTGCAGCAATGGTTGTGCCACTCATATTAGAAGCTCAGTAAATGTGTCTCAGACATAGCACTGTAGTGTCTGCAGACGCAGTTGTAAACTGCTATGTTGTCTTGGCAAGTGCAACCACTTGCCAGGCCCAAACCATACTTTTCTTTACATGTATGTTGGCACAAGGTACCTCCAAGGGCAGGGTGTAGTGTATATGAAAGGCAGGACATGTATTGGTGTGTGTGGCATGTCCTGATAGTGAAATACTTTGCATTTAATTTTTCACTATTGAAAGGCTATCTGTCACAAAGGCGTATCAATGGGACTGCACTGTAACAAATATATGTGTGTAGCTTTCCATAAGGACAAGACAGAAACATTGAGTTTAGGCCCTCTGAACTCAGAATGTATTACCACACCTTTTGATAAAGGTGGTATTTAAATTCAGTGTTTGAAAATGTCACTTTTAGAAAATGTTCTTACATTACTTTGTGCCTCTGGCTGTTTATGTATTCAGCATCCACTGTGTGAGTGACAGAAGCTGAGATGTGCATTCGCTCTAGATAGTCACTAGGGGGTTTGAGGTGTGCCCTGCCTTGCCTGGAGGACTCATCGCAGGGCTGAATGGACCTGGTCTGCATTTAGAGTGGAGGGAGGAGTTTTGCCTGCACCTGGATAGGCTGTGTGAAAAGATCCAATTTCCAGTCAATTGGATGAACGATAAATTGCTTTATTGGAGAGTAAAGGTAGATACCTCCAGCACAGCTTCACAGCTCACAGACTAACTCCTATAATCAAAAGCTAACATTCCATCCTAGCAACATGACTAACATTCTAATGATGACATGCAGAAGTTTCAACTCTACACATCTCCTTACTTAATATATATTAAACAAAAATATATACATGTTTACATATAAAAATAAACTTAAATGGATATAAAAAAATGTCCATCTTTACATTCCAAAAATATCAATTTTCAGAAACATATACTGGAGCACGACATTTACATATATTTCCAGTACTCCAGACTGATCCATCAGAAAGAATACAAACTTTTCTTTTTACAGACTTCACTTGTATCGGTGCAGAAAATTCAGTCATCCAGTCACCAATTCCAATTTCAAATTCTTTCACACCCTTCTTTTCATTATAATACTTAGCAGACTCAGTTTGCATTTTAAATACTCTATCTTCGACCGCACTTCTGTCAACCCACACACAATCTTTCACTTTCAACCAACCAGGAACCTCTTTGACATCAGATTCACGTTCTCCTGTTATCGAATGCGGTGTAATTCTATAGGACCACACCAATTTTTTCAATTCTTCAAATCATGAAAATCCATTAGCTAGGGACAACTGGATATTGTCCATAATTAGTCGGTTAATTCATTCTACCATACCATTGGTTGTGGTCTAAACAAAGCAACTCTCTCATGAATAATCCCCAATTTAGAAAGAAATTCCTGCATTTCTCTCGACACCAGCTGAACACCATTATCTGACACCAGTGTCTTAGGTATCCCTTCATTCATAAACACTCTTTTCATAAAATCAACAACCTTTTGAGTATTTATACATTCTATGCTCTCTACTACAAACCACTTGGAATGGCAGTCAACAATGACCATCAAAAACCTACTGCGAAAATCAAGCTTAGAAATTGGCCCTAGAAAATTAATTGCCACTCTTTCCCATGGACGTTTAGGAAAAGATGTACACACCAGTAGAGGTTGCCCTATAACTTTTGTTTTATCCGCTTGAGCACAAGCATAACATTCTCTTACTGCATCTTCAATCTCTCTATCCATTCCAGGCCACCAATACGACTGTCGAACCCTTCTCTTAGTCATGTTTCTGCCTAAGTGTCCCTCATGAGCAATATTTATAATTTTCCATCTCAAACTTACTGGTGGTACAAATTGATATCTTCTCAACAATTTTCCTTCACATACACTCAATTTGGCCTCAACATGGTAGAAACTTCTGAGTTTAACATCTTCAATATTGTTTTGATGCCACCCATGAGAAACACAAGTAATCACTTCTTGCAGAAGTTCATCATTTGACATTGCCCTTGTCCATTCTTCCTTGCCAAAAGCATATTCAACTCTTTTAACATCATGTACTATATCAATCATGTCATCCATAATATTTTCCACACCCTCAATTGGCATCCTTGATAGATAGTCCGCTACCACATTCCTGAGACCCTTAACATATTCAATAACAAATTTGAAATCGAGTACAGATAAAATCCATCTTGAAATTCTAGGGGTAACATTTCCTTCTAACCCTCTACCTCCTTTGAAAAGATTAACTAACGGTTTATGATCAGTTTGCACATTAAAAGGAAGACCCCATACAAAGTACTTAAAGTGTTTGATCCCCCAACAGCACGCTAAGGCTTCCCTCTCTATTAAAGGATATGATAATTCTGCATCTCGTAATCTTCTGGAAGCAAATCCAATGATCTTTACCTCACCATTGCTCATCTGAGTCAAAACAGCTCCAATCCCTACTGCACTTGTATCAGTTGTAACAAATGTTCTATCCTTAGAGTTAAAATGGCCAAGAGCAGGAGCACTAATGATACTTTTATTTATATTGTTAAATGCCTTATCACAACAACCATTCCAAGAAAAGATAACTCCTTTCTTCATCTGCAACCTCAAAGGTTCAACAATTTCTGTAATATATTTGACATATTTTGAACAATATTCCGCAAGTCCTAAGAATGACTTAAGTTGATCCTTATTTTTCGGAATGGGAGAGTCTCTGAATGCAGCAATGGTACATTTTTTTTGGCTTAATACCATCTTTGCAAATTTTATGTCCAAGATATGTTACACTATCCTTTTTCAACTGACATTTCTCTTTCTTTATATTCAATCCATTGTCATCCATCCTTTTCAACACCTAATTCAGAATCGTATCATGGTGCACATTATCTTTCCCCACAATCAAGACATCATTCTGAAAGCATAAAACATCATTCGTGTCTCCAAAAATCTTTTTCATGACTCTCTGCAGAGGTGATGCTAAACCAAAAGGCATCCTACAATATCTAAATGCCCCTAACGGCGTAACAAAAGAGGTAAGATGGCTCGACCCACTTTCCAAATCTATCTGATGATATGCTGAAGACATGTCTATTACACTGAAAACAGTACCACCTCCCATAGCTGTAAGCATTTCCGAAATAATTGGCAAAGGTTGCCTATCCACCCAAATATTCCTGTTTAAATCACGCAAGTCCACACACAAACACATTTTGTTCCAATCTTTTGGAGCTAACCATTCAGAGGTCTCAATTGGTTCAATAATTTCTTGAGCAAGAAGCTTTTCGAGTTCACAGTGCAACGGCTCTCTCATTAGATGGAGAACATTTATAACCTTGTGTACCACTGGAACAGCATTTTTCTTTAAAATAATTTTGTGCGAGAAGTCCTTCAATTTTCCTTGATCATCTGAGAATACTCTTGGGAACTTCTCAAATAAGTCATTTTGATAGACAGAATTAACATCATGCACGACAGTAGACATAACAGGTTCTTCAGCATTAGGGTTGAGGATAATATTTAAATCTTCTTGATGACGCCAACCCAACAAATTCGAACCCTGTTTAGTCAAATACACTCTTCCATAAACTTTCTTTCCTTTAAAAGATATTATCATCCATTCGAGTCCAATTATGTCAATGGTTTTTCCCCCATACCTGACAGCTCTATTGTCAGGCTTACTCCATGAGTTAGCATCAGATTTATCTTTCCACACTTCACGATACATTTCCATGGATAACGTGTAAAGACTGCCCGAATCTACAAGCATATTAACATCATATGAATCTAAATTTTATGATGCAATGAGGTTTGGTTAAAAATGAAGTGCTCTCCCTAACTACATCACAATCCAAAATTGAGTGATCGCAAAGTGATTCTAAATCATTACTGTACACCTGACCATACTCAGAAGTGTCGCTGTAACCATCAATACATAACATAAGCTCTCGCATATCATCAGAAACATCACTCACTTCATGTACTTGGTTTGTTTGAGTTTGTCCTGATTGGATTTTGGTTCTACACGCCTTAGCTAGATACCCCTTTTACCACAAATTCTACATAGTGCATTTCTCGCAGCACACTTGGGACTAGAAGCAATGTGACCAGCGGCCCCACAACGGTAAAATTTAACAACTCTTGCGTCAAAGAGAAATGTCAGTTAATAAAATAACAAGTCAAAACAATAAGTTAATATAAAAAGAAAAAATAATAGTTTAAAATAACAAACCAGAAAGTTGAAGGATTTTATTTTTCTGAAATTAATGGTCCACTTATACTGCTTTTCAATTCCAAATGTTCCCAATTTGAAGGAAATAGCACTTCTTCCAGGACTACAAGTTTCCCAAAACTGTAGAAAATTAATGTTGTATAAAACTGTCTTTTTCTCTCCTTATTTCTGTTCCTTTCAAAATCGCGATAGTTTTTTAATAACAATCTTGTGAACAAGTCTTTTCAATGAAGCATTTCCCAATCTCGTAAAATGGCCGACAAGAAAAACATTCAGGGTGTTTTCAGGAGGAACTAGAGCATGTTTTAAAGAACATCGAGCATGTCCATCATCAAAAACAATTGGACAACTCTCTCCTGGAAATAGAGCTTGTTTTCCAATATGGTCACCAATAAAAACATTCAGGCTGTTTTCTGCAGGAATTAGAGCATGTTTTCCAACATGCCCGCCAACAAAAACATTGAGATTGTTTTCGGGAGGAATTAGAGCATAGAGTAAGTAAACGTTTATTACAGTGTTTACCTTCAAATAATCTTCAACATTTCACTGTGGAAAATGTGTTTAAAGCGAAAAATGAAGTTTCAATCAGATGATTTTCAGACTTTCAGCTCTTAAAAATACAATAAAAAATTATGCTCAGTTTGCGCAGTTAGATCAAGCTCAATTTCAGTTCAAGTTCAGTTCAGTTACAGTTTAATAGATGCACTTCAGCTACAGTTTAATACATGCAGTCCTGAAATGATGATAAAACAGGTAATATTTGTCTAAGCCCCTGTATTAACCCCTTCGCTGCTAGGCCTTTTCCCCTCCTGTGCTAAGCCTTTTTTTGGCGATTTGGGGTAGTGCGCGCTTAGGCCCCTGTAACATTTTGACCACATAAGGTATCCATGCCAAATTTGAGTCCTTTTCTTCCAACATCATATGGATTCTAAAGGTGCCCAGGGTTTGTGGATTCCCTTGCAGGGGTCCCAGAAATTAAGCAGAATACAGTAAAATTGTTGTTTTTTTCAGAAAATTGGGAAAAACGGGCTGCAAATGAAAGCCTCAGGGTTTTTCCCTGCAAATGTTATCAACAAAGGGTTTGTGGGGCTGAAATCTCCATTTTCTCAGCTTTTAGGGAATGACAGTCTTTTGTCAGGGAACCAACATTTTTCACACAGTTTTGGCATTTTTCTGGGACATAGCCTATTTTTGCTATTTTTAGAGCTTTCAACCTCCTTCCAGTTATTGGTAGAAATGAGTTTGAAAGCAATAATGGATCCTGGAAAGCTATACATTTTCAAAAAGTAGACAAAATTCTGAAGTCATCAAGCGGTCATTTGTCTAAGTCCATGAAGGTTTCTAACAGTTAAATATTGGAATAATTAAAAATTAGTTGAAAATAACAGCCTTTTGTCTCAACATTTTCACCTGTAACTGCTTGTAATTTTGACAGCTGTTTGAAATCAATATACCGTTACATCTGTTTGACCTTGCTGGTTGTGGGGATATATAGGACTTGTAGTTTCACCAAGAACCCGATGAACCCAGAGCCAAAAACTGAGCAGCAACTTGCAATGGTATTTTATTATTTACCGGGTATAGGGCACTTATTCTTGGAAAATGTATACATGGAAAAATTGGTATGAAAGACACCTTTGTATTTCTGAATTGGGTACAAAATATAGAGTTTATAAACAGTATATATTTGCACATTTTCAAAATTGGGAATACTCATACTAGCATGAGAATTATTGGTTATTTTTCAAAAAGATTTTTTTTTTACACAATGTCTTTCATTGGGAAGGGAGAAATGCATGAAAACTCAATAGGTAATAACAGTTTATTTACAAATCTGAATTACCCTAAGTCTCCAGATAAAAACGGTACCTCACTTGCGTGGGTCGGCCTTGTGCCTGCGACAGGAAACAGCGCAAAATGCAACGTGGTCACACCTCAATTTTGCAGTTAAAAATAGACCCTTTTATGGCAAAGTGCCTAGCTGTAGTTTTTGCACCCTAGCTCTGCCGGCACTTAGGAAAACCTAGCAAACCTATACATGTTTTAAAACTAGACACCCAGGGGAATTCAGGATGGGGTGAATCGACTGCCTCCCACCAGGCTCTGTTACCCAGAATCCCTTGCAAACCTAAAAAATTGGGGAAAAATACGCATTTTCCTCACATTTCTGTGGTGGAAAGTTCTGAAATCTGTGTGGATCAACACATTTCTATGCACCCAGCGTTCCCCCAGGTCTCCCGAGAAAAATGGTACCTCACTTGCCTGGGTCTGCCTAGTGCCTGCGACAGGAAACAGCGCAAAACGCAATGTGGTCGCATCGCAATGTCGCAGTGAAAACGGGCCCTTTTTCGGCAAAGTGCCTACCTTTCGTTTCTGAACCCTAGCTCTGCCGGTTCCTAGGGAAACCTAGAAAACCTATACATTTTTGAAAACTAGACACCCAGGGGAATTCAGGATGGGGTAACTCAACTGCCTCCCACCAGGTTCTGTTACCCAGAATCACTTGCAAAGCTAAACAATTGACAAATAAACGCATTTTCCTCACATTTCTGTGATGGAAAGTTCTGGAATCTGCGTGGATCAACAAATTTCCACCCACCCAGCGTTCCCCCAGGTCTCCCAAGAAAAATGGTACCTCACTTGCCTGGGTCTGCCTAGTGCCTGCGACAGAAAACAGCGCAACACGAACGTGGTCGCACCGCAATTTCGCTGTGAAAATGGGCCCTTTTTTGGCAAAGTGCCTACCTTTCGATTTTGAACCATCGCTCTGCCGGCACCTAGGGAAACCTAGCAAACCTATACATTTTTAAAAACTAGACACCCAGGGGAATTTAGGATGGGGTGAGTCAACTGCCTTCCACCAGGTTCTGTTACCCAGAATCCCTTGCAAAGCAAAAAAATTGACAAAAAAACACATATTCCTCATATTTCTGTGGTGAAAAGTACTAGAATCTGCGTGGATCAACAAATTTCCACCCACCCCGCGTTCCCCCAGGTCTCCCAAAAAAAATGGTACCTCACTTGCCTGGGTCTGCCTAGTGTTTGCGACAGGAAACAGCACAAAACGCAACGTGGTCGCACCGCAATTTCTCATTGAAAACGGGCCCTTTTTTGGCAAAGTACCTACCTTTTGTTTTTGAGCCCTAGCTCTGCCGGCACCTAGGGAAACCTAGCAAACCTATACATTTTTAAAAACTAGACACCCAGGGGAATTCAGGATGGGGTGACTCAACGGCCTCCTACCAGGTTCTGTTACCCAGAATCCCTTGCAAAGCTAAAAAATTTATAAAAAAATGCACTTTCCTCATATTTCTTTGGTGTAAAGTTCTGGAATCAGCGTAGATCAACACATTTCCTCCCACCCAGCATTCCCCAAGGTCTCCCGATAAAAATGGTACCTCACTTGTGTGGGTAGGCATAGTGGCTGCAACAGGAAAAGGCCCAAATCATACGCTGGAGGTACCATTTTTATCGGGAGACATGGGGGAACGCTGGGTGGGAGGAAATTTGTGAGAGCCCAGTGATGCCAAGCTTTCCCACACAAAAATGTGTGAAAAAACTGATTTTTTTCAGCTAAAATTGAGGTTTGCAAGAGATTCTGGGCAAAGGAACGTTGGAGGATACCTCGGTTGTGTGGGTGGGCCAAAGCAGAACAGGTCAAAAATGTATTTTTAAGAAATTGTAGCGTTCGGGATTGACAAATTAAGCACAGATAATTTTACTGTTTTGGGGTCATCCTAGTCACAGGCCTTTGGCCCACCCACACAAGTGAGGTACCATTTTACTCGGGATAACAAGGGGAATGCTGGGTGGTAGGACATTTGTGCCGGCAAGGAGATCCCATGCAAAAATGTATTGGAAAAGTGTTTTTTTAACCTAATTATAAGGTTTGCTGGGAATTCTGGGTAGGAAAACATTGGGGGACCCATGCATGCCATACCTCGCTGGACTCCCCCGGGTGTTTAGTTTTCAGAACTGTTTGGGTTTGGTAGTTTTCCAAGATGGCAGCCGAGCCCTGGACCAAAAACTCAGGTGCCCCCCCAAAAAAATAAGGTTGTTTTTCTAAAGGTAATTTTTAAGTTTCCACTGTACGATTTTGCCCTTTTCCTGTTGCAGCCACTATCCCTACCCACGCAAGTGATGTACCATTTTCATCGGGAAACCTGTTGAACGCAGTGTGGGAGGATATTTGTGTGAGCCCAGTGATGCCACGCTTTCCCACACAAAAATGTGTGAAAAATCAGATTTTTTCAGCTAAAATTGACGTTTGCAAGGGATTCTGGATAAAAGGAACGTTGGAGGATCCATGCAAGCCATACCTCTTTGGAAGACCCTGGGTGTCCACTTTTCAGAAATGTGTGGGTTTGGTAGGTTTCCCTATATGGCCGTCTAGCACGGGGCCAATAACGTAGGTAACCTCCCTTCCAAAAGCTGGTCATTTTGACATAGGCAATTTTAAAGTTGCATATGTCAAAACCACCAGCTTTTGCAAGGGGGGTTACCTGGGTTTTTGCAGCAGAAGGACATAGGCTATGCAGATGCCCACCATATACATTTAAAAGGTAAAAAAAACGTGCCAGCAAAGTAGTCCCTTGTGGGCGTGTCTGCGTTGTGCTATGGGCGTGTGCTGGGGGTGTGACAAACGCTGGGGGTGTGTGGTTCATTCCGCCCTTCATGCCATGTCTCATATTGTGTGCTAATCCCACCCTGCTCCCTTTAAATACCCCTGCACCCCATAATCATAACCCACCCTTACTCCTTAAAATACCCCAACGCCCTTAAACACTAACCCATCTTAACCCTATAAATATACCCTGTACCCCAAAACCCAAACCTATTCCTAAACCCTAAAAATACCCCTGTACCCCAAAGCCCAAGCCTAGCCCTGAACCCTATAAATACCCCTGTACCTCAAAACCCAAACCTATCCCTGAACCCTAAAAATACCCCTGTACCCCACAACCCAAACCTAGACCTGAACCCTAGAAATACCACTGTACCCCAAAACCACCCTTGAACTCTAAAATACCCCTGTACCCCAAAACCCAAACCTAGCCCTGAACCCTTAAAATACCCCTGTACCCCAAAACCCAAACCTACCCCTGAACCCTAAAATTACCCCTGTACCCCAAAATCCAAACCTAGCCCTGAACCCTAAAAATAACCCCGTACCCCAAAACCCAAACCTACCCCTGAACCCTAAAATACCCCCGTACCCCAAAACCCAAACCTACCCCTGAACCCTAAAATACCCCTGTACCTCAAAACCCAAACCTATCCCTGAACCCTAAAAATACCCCTGTACCCCACAACCCAAACCTAGCCCTGAACCCTAGAAATACCACTGTACCCCAAAACCACCCTTGAACTCTAAAATACCCCTGTACCCCAAAACCCAAACCTAGCCCTGAACCCTTAAAATACCCCTGTACCCCAAAACCCAAACCTACCCCTGAACCCTAAAATTACCCCTGTACCCCAAAACCCAAACCTAGCCCTGAACCATAAAAATAACCCCGTACCCCAAAACCCAAACCTACCCCTGAACCCTAAAATACCCCTGGACCCCAAAACCCAAACCTAGCCCTGAACCCTTAAAATACCCCTGTACCCCAAAACCCAAACCTACCCCATAACCCTAAAAATACCCATATCCCCCAAAACCCAAACCTAGCCATGAACCCCAAAAATACCCCTGTACCCTAAAACCCATACCTATCCCTAAACCCTAAAACTATCACTGTACCCCATAAGCCAAAACTATATCTGTACCCTTAAAATACCCAAACACCCCAAAACATATACCTCAGTACCCCAAAACATATACCCCTATACCCATACTTACCTTATCCAAACATTAAAAAAGCATGCTTTCACCATTCATGCATTTACAACGAATTTTGTTGTAAATGTATGCGTGGTAAAAGCATATAAAATGTAACGCCATGCGTTATAATGGCATTGCGGAGTCATGGTACTTTCGTAATGAAAGTATGCGGAGTGATGGTATGAGGAAAGAAAGTTGCGGAATAATGGGTGTTTACCCTCTCCCGGTAAGTACATTGGTGGCACGGCGGCCCACATCTCCAGCAACATGCTCATATTTTTTCACCACCCATTTGAAAAATGCACAGGTCTCTCTCATTGATGGCCAGCACCGACATACACTTTTAGACACACCTCCTGCCACAAGTTCTAGAATTGCGAACTTTAGAGCTTGGGAGCTACGTTCGAATCTCGGCATCAGCTCAACATCCTGTGATTCCAGGCAAATTGCTTTTGTCTCCCCATGCTTACCACAAATGAATGTGTTCTGTAATGTAAATTTTGCTCATGCCATGTTGTCAAGTTTGCGCTAAATGATATTGAAAGGAAAAATAAAGTAGAGAAACTCGAGTTCACACACTACTGAACGTGCACACTTAAGTGCATCAGCAGTGCACTGTGAATTGTAGCGTGTCACAGGCCTGTCACAGATAAGAAATGCTATAAAAAAGAAATCCTACAAAACAATATACTACTGGCCGGTAGCAATTCATACTCGGACAATGTCGGGACGGGCTGCTAGTTATTTATATTTTCAAAGTCCCAATCATCAGAGAAAGTACTTGGTGTTACAAAGTCACTTAATGAAACCTTGAACTGATGTGTTTATTTCAAGAGCTCAATCGGGCCAAAAATGTCAAAGTCAGTTCTGTCCCATGCTACCCCACCGGGTATTGGATTGGCTGTGACGTTTACTGATGATAGTTCTCTTTTCTCGATGTGAGATGACTTGTGAGGATTTAGGACCAAGTTGATGTTCTAACTTGCTGTGTCCATTGTACTGTATTTTCCTTCAATGAATTTTCCCAAACAAAGAACCATGATGAGCCAAAGCAGGAGGAAAAGTACACCTAACACAATCCAAAATTCAATCCATGGAGAAATCAGATAGGTTTCTTTGAGTTGATGAAAGAGTTCTGTTACTTTATCTTTGAAAGTTTTTGTTACTGGCGTTTCTTCATGTTCACTTGGATCCTCAGAAAAGTCATCAAAATTGATGAAGTAGCCAGATGCAGTTCTGTCAATTGTTGGAATTGCTTCCGAATTTTTATTTGCTTTTGAATTTTTGTTTGTTTCACTAGCATAGTCGGAGGCTACATCGTTGTAGACTGGTGTTTCTTGACGAACTGTTGCAATTTGGGTTTCAAGAGGCACAAGTTCCATGGCATTGTTGCATAGTCCTTTTTTATTCACTGCAGGTTTATCGAACGTGATTAGTCTAGTTTGAACCTCTTGTATAGTAGCAAATTTGGGTGTTCTGCTATTTCTTGGGAGTCCACTGGGCCTACTACTTATTATTGGCCACATGATTTTGGATTTACTAGGTCGATGGATACAACTCGGTTCTCCTTTTTACCAGCAAGGGGCGGTAGTACAACTGACAGCTAAGACAGGTACTGCTTTTCTGTAAGAAGGCCCAAATTCCTTCTTCACCGCGATCTTCTGTCTGACCAGATCCCCAATCTTTGGAATCCAGACAGGTCTTGCTGGGATAGGTGGTTTTTCTTCAGTGGCTTTTGGCTGTTGCTTTAACTTTACGTTGCTCTGGTTTCGTCTTGTTTCATTTAAGTCCTGTAAAACAGCCAAACGGTCTTTGATATCAAAGCATTTTTCTTCTACCACTGAAGTCTGACTATCAAGGTCCTGAATATTCTAGTACCGAACAATAGTTCGTATGGATTAAGACCTTTTAGAGAATTTCTTGGCAGATTATTAAGACTACGTTGGACACTTGTTAAATGTTGGACCCACCCATCACCCGAACCTAATACCCTCGTCGTTATAGATTGCTTTATGTCCCGTTTTTTTCTGTCCACTACCGCATTTCCCTCAGGATGGAATGGACAAGAGTACCGCAATGCAATGCCCATGCTGCTCATGGCCACCTTATAAGCTCGAGAGCTAAAAGCAGGACCTTGGTCAGAATGTAGCATGCCAATTGCGTATGTGCCGATAAAGACTCCCAAATCTTTATTAACAGTTCTGGCATCAGCCGAGTGCTGGTGTCTACATTTTAAGTGAATCTAGTCTTAAACATAAATGGGACGCATTTCTCCTATTGGATTTCTGCGTATAGATAGCCTTATGCTTTCTAAAAGAAGGGTCCTGGCAATACTCCGGTCGGTTCGCGACTGCGATCTCTGTTGCAGTTTGGACAGCCCACTGCAAATTCGTAATGTTGCAGGCTCATCCCCGGCCCCCAGGATTCTGATTGTAATTCTTTAAGAGATTACAAGAAAAAAGACTCTCCTGTTCATGTTTGGAATTACTCTATCCTCCACTCCAGGGATTCGAGCAAAAGGAACGGAGTTTGCTTCAATTATGTATGTATAATTGAGTGGATAGTTCAGAGGTAATGCTGCATAGTCGCCTTTCAAAGACGCTTTTACCGCCAGCATAGTTCCTCCATCTATGTATTTTTCTGAACGCTTTTTTGTGGCTACGGAAGCCGGTTGAGCTCCTTCCGCTGTGGTTCTGTGAGCCAATGAGTTCCCTGCGACGTGAGCGCCATCACGTTGATGACTCAGTGTATGTATCACGTGAGTCTTTCTGCAAAAGAACTACCTGTTCCCTAAGCTTTTTATGCTTTATGGTGGCACCTGTGTCATCTTTGTAATCGTTTTGAACCCAGTTCTGCAAGTCATTATTGTAAGATTTGACGCAGTAATGCGAGTCGCACACTATTAGTGTGGGGAATTCGCGATCCGCAATATCAAGCGCCATCTTTAAAGCTAGTAGTTCAGTTCGTTGAGCAGAACTATCTTTTACAGATTGAGTCATAGTTACCAGTGGTCTCAATTTTCATTCGTGCTACCGGCATTTAACAACCGCGCACTGTAAGCTTGCTTACCCCCAACTGCGGGTTGTGCTGATCCATCTGTATATATTATACAGGCGTATTGTTTCAGATGCAGAATTTCAATTGGCAGAGGATATTCTTCTTCATATTTTAGATTCTTTAATTTTTTCATTTTCGGGTCAAAATAGTACTCCCCGTCTTCTGCAGCAAGAGAATTTTCCCATTGTATCCATTTTGGATCTAATGCCACGGTAGTCAAATTGCGTGGGCTTGTAAATGCCTCAAGGGCAGATTCTGCTGTTAAAACAGTTAACCTTCTGCCTTGGGCTTGGGCTCTTTCTTTTGCTACAGCAGTTTGAACCGCTATTAGAATTTTTTCGGTTGGACTGAATTTCATTTCAGCTTGTGTGTACAAGTGTGATTTGTACGCTATTGGTACTGTTTCTCCCTCATTAGAGGTTAGGTACGTGAATCCGCATCTTCCTAGGATGACTCGGATTGCAAGGTTGCGTATGTTTTCGCGAGTTTGTAATTTTGTTTTAGCTAACATGTCTGTTTGCAATGATCTTAACATTTCTGTGTGTTTCTGAGTCCAATTGATTGGTTTGAAATCAGGTTTTATTAATTCATAGAGAGGTTTAACCCTCTCTGCATAATTTAGAATGGATGTTCTTCCGAAATTCAGGAAACCTAGTATTGATTGTAAGTTCTTCAGCGTTTTCGGTGCTTGGAGTACAGCGCACTTCTCTAAGAAGTTGTCTGCTAGGCTTTTGCCTTCACTTGATAATTCATATCCTAAAATTAGGACAGTTAAATGGGCAATTCTTGACTTTTTAAATTTGAACTTGTAACGCTCAGTTGCGAACCCAAGTATTATTGTGTTCACTCTTTTCTAGTGAGTATCCAGGTCATCATCTGTGAGATAGATGTCGTCAACATAGGATAATGCTTCATCATCATATATTTGTAGTAACTCTGTTACTCTTGCTGAGAATAATCCCGGGCTATTCTTGAATCCCTGTGGGAGTCGACAGAAGTGTTTTTTTGCGACCCCATTATTGAGAACGCGGTCAAATACCTGCTCTCAGGTGCAATGTTTTGACAAAAGAATCCATTAGCGATGTCTAATGTCGTTTTGTATTTTTTGCGTACGATGTTATTCATTAGTGCTGCACTGTGTGAGTTTTGTACTGCAAATGTTTTGCAACATGAGTTAAGGTGTCTGTAGTCCAAAACGCGACGATATGAATCATCTGGCTTGGAGACAGGAAACAAAGGATTGTTCATTTGTGAAGTGCATTTTTCAATCACACCCTGGTATTCAAGTTGATCTAAGTTCTCCCTGACTTGCTTTTTAGCTTCTTGTTTAATTGGGTACTGCCTTTGTGCAGTGGGTTGACATTTTAACTGGATTTTGTGAGGAGGAGAGTTCTCATCCCATCCTACATGATTTTTATATAATGCAGGAGCTTGGGCTACTGCCCATTTTCTTGCATTTATGGATTTTTTATGAGTTGAAATATGATTTGAGAAGGCAGGCATAATCATTTCTTCGCCATGAGGGCACTCCCTGACAAACTCTGGTGGCCAGTCTTTCTCAGCTAATAGGATGTCATAGCCTTTCGAAAGGTGATCCAAAAAGAGACCCCTTACTTTCCTAGTCTTGTCCCCCTCTATACGCAATGTTATCTCATATATTTTATGAGGTTTGCTAACTCTGATATCTGCAGTTTCCACCTGAATGCATTCATTCGTGTCCACTGTCTCCAGAAGATTCATCAAGATCTTGCGAGCTATGGTCGCTTCTGCTGCGCAGTCTAGCAGTGTCTGTGCCCACTCTCCGTTTTTCAGTTGTGTCCTCAGTATCCTCGGCATGTTTAATTATTTTAATTCTGGCTACCTTCTTTCTTGGAAATTGTAATTTTTTACTTTGATGAGCAGGTTCTTTGTCTTTGGACTTGACGTGCCCTTCCTTTTGTTCTGACCGTCCTCTTCTTTCCGATTTCTGTAAGGAAGTCTGTAAAGATCGAGAGGGACGTGTATCAATATCTTGATATCTATCAGGTTTTCTCAATTTATCCTTATCTCTAAGGTTGTATCTTTTCTCAGAGGACTCCCTCTGGGGAGACTTGTCACCTCGTTCTGGAGATCTATCTCTTCGTTGAGGAGACCTTCCTCTGGACTGGAATTTTATTTCTTTGGGAGTGGATTGTTTATTACCATCCCAACTCTTTTTTTGAGTATTTAAATTATTTTTAATAAATGCTTTTTCAGGATTTTCGAGTAGTTGGGGTTTTACTGGTTTCCCACCCAAACTATCTCTTCCTAGTTCTTCATAGGATTTTTCTATGATTCTGGCAAGTTCAAAAGGTTGTTCTGCTATATCTCTTTCTTTCAATTTCTGGAGGTAAGTGATATCCTCCATTGCCAATTGAACTAACTCTCTATATGCCTTTGTTAATTCTTTTATTTTAACAAAGAGTTCTTCGCTTGACATTTTATCAATGTCTGGATGTGGTGTGTAGCTGGCTAGAACCGGCCACGTTGCTCCTGGTCTACCTAGTGGACCGAGCCTGGTGATGTGATTTTTATGTTTTAGGGTGCCTTTAAACCAGAGCAGGTGCTCTTGGTAATTTAATGGGATTTCCACCTCCTCGAAAGGAGTTTATTCATCCGGACGTTCCTCTATTTTGTAATAGTGGAATTCGTGTGTTACAGCGTTTGCTGCAGGAAAGTTTATCCATGAGAAGAATACCTCTGTCTGCCGATATTCATGGGCCTCTACCACGAATATGACTGTACCACCTCTTGGTGTCAGTCCATTTTCTATAAGTTTAATAGTTATAGTTTTCCTTACATTTACCTAAATGATTATAGCATTCGGGTCATTTTCTTGGGGACTTGTGTCATCCGCTAGGAGTTGAGCTGCTATTCTAGCTGCCTCCCTTTCGTCTTCACTTTCCGTCATTTTTACTAACAGCAAGTTTTTTGTTGCAGATCAAGTTTCAAGGAAACAAAGATTAAGTGCACAATATTTTGGAACACTGTATCCTTCAACGTTGACTAAACCAAAAACTATACATAGGATTCTCATCTTACTAAGTTCCGGCGGATTTTAACCTTTTACCCACTCCAGGCGTCTTTTGGAGCATTTACGGGAAAAAGGGTCTGTGTGAAAAAGCACGACTGAGTTACTCTAGTGTCTTGCGATAGATTATCGCCTTACCAAACGCTGGGCGCCATGTAGTGTAGTTCCTATATTCCCAATAGGCTCTGCGCATTGGAATAATATAAACAGCAGTGTAGACGTAGGACTGAGGTCGACTAGGTCTCTACTGACTATATCAGACTTAATTAGTTTTACCAGCTAGCTCAGAGGTCACTAGAAACTTTCTCGAATAAACAAGGAGGAGTTTAATTTCCCTGGATAGACAAGAAGGGATTAGCTTCTGACAACCATAAACATGACAACTTTGCTCCCTCAGAATAAGAGTGTATCTCTAGAGTCGTGTGAAAACAATAGACAGCTATTTTACTCAGTCAATCGTGCATACTTAGTTTCACCAGAGTGCAGAGAATAGAGAGACGGGCGTTTTCAATAAAAGGTGTAATTTATTGAGTAGTCTTCTTTCTCAAGAAATGAATTGCCACAATTGCAATACTTAGTATAAAATAAAGTACGTACAGTAAAAGGAGTATTATGAAATAATACGGTAAAAGCATTGATATGGTTTCTTAGCCATATGATACTTAAAAATGGATAAAATATATACATACAAATATACATTGAATAACGTACTCAACTGGTGCTTCTAAATACGCCTACCCCGGTGTACCTGACCTAAGCCTAATACGTGGGAAGGAGTAAGTAAGTAGCAGTTTAAGTTAAGTTGGTTTTGCCAAGAATCTGAATCAAGAATTCTCTTTAAGGGTTTGGTCAGCTCCGTACCTGGGTAATAGAAAGCAGGAGGTCTGGTATCTCTTTCTAAGGACTCGATATCCCAGCAACCCGCAATGGCGGCTGAGAACACCGGAGCTGGATTTCTCGGCAGGAGGAAAGACAGCTTCTCTCTCAGTGCGTCAAAAGGGAGGGGCGGCATCCGTGGGCTCTCCGCATCAGCTGGGCTCTCGGGCAAGTAGATAGCCGCTCTGCTCCAAACCACAGTGTGTTTGCTTAAGGCAACGTTGGCATATTTATACCTGAAAGGTGCCGGGTTTGACGTAAGGTTGGACATAAGACGTCAATAAAGATGTCACTAAGAACTGCCCGTTCTTTCAGTGCTCACAGGAGTTCTTGGACAAATCAAAACATAAGCCATGGGGTATTCCCAGGTTGCTGGAGGCTTGGTTTGTTTAAAGAACGTGTTGTACTTTCTAGGAGTCTAGGGGAGTAGCCTTGCCGTTTTTGGACTGCATGGCTACTACTAAATATGGATATGAATCTTATGCCTTTATAAGGATATTATTTATTATAGCCATATAAGGGCATAAATCAGGAATATCGAATTAGGGTTCTAGATAGAATTACAACACTACCTCCTCTCTGTTTTCTCTCTTAACTATGGCTCAGTATTATGAATGACAAGAATTAGAAGCAAAAAGTAAGGAGGATCAAAAATCTAAAGAGTTAAAAACAAAGGTTATGATGGCTCAGGCTTATGGCCCACCTTCTAGTGGTAATAATAGAAGTGGACATGGGTCTCATGGTTCTTCCTTTCCTCCCTATTCTTGTTTGAATGTGTCTGTTGATCAGTGTGCGTATTGTAAGAAATTTGGACATTGGTTTTCGGACTGTCCACTACTGCATCCTCAGCAGGGTTGACGTGGTCAGGGACAAATGAGAAATCGTTCAGGATATTCAGGACCTAGACGAAACACAAATGATCATGCTAGGTTTGATGCTAATACACGTGGGCAGGATGGGTTTAACACTTTTGATAGAAGGAACCAATATCAAATGTCCGACTATGTGCCGTCTCATTTACAAGATTCTGCTTATGCATAGGATTGCCTAGGATGGGTTAAGGAATCAGTTGAAGTTCCAGTAGATCAGAGGGATCACAATGTTAAAGCACATGTTTTGGGTTCTACTGATCAGTTTCTGGTTGATACAGGAGCTACTCGTAGCGCCTTGTCTAAACACTTGATTCCTAGGGCTCCCCTATCTGGCTTAACTATTACATCTATAGGTTTGGATGGAATATCTTCGTTAGCCCATTGTCACAGCCATTTGCACTCCATGTTGATAAGGTTACGGCTCCATGTCCATTTTTGCTTTCTCCAAATACACCAGAGAATATAGTGGGTCTTGACATTCTAAGGGCTACGATACAATGTTCCCCGGTAGGAGTACGGGTTATATTTAAATGACAACTACCCCATGACTGAACGATCTTGTGTTATTAAAGAGGACATTGCACTAGCTTCACTCCCTAGTACTTTGTGGGCTACTTCAGACACCGATGTAAGACAAAGGGTTATTCCACCAATACATATTAGTGTCAAGGAGGGTGCTGTACTGCCGAGATTGCCTCAGTATAAAATTTCTATAAAATTTGCATGTTTTGCACGCTTGTTTCACTGCTTTCTTGTGCCTCGGTTCTACCGAGGCACAAGATGGCTGCCAACACTTCCTGGTTTGGAGTGATGACAGACAGTTGACATCCAATCAGCATGCAGCTCGTCCTCTGGAAGGTGCAGAGTATGGTACTTTGTCTCTAGATATCACTATGATTTTACTTTTGATTTTCTCAGGAACTACTGAACGGATTTACACAATTTAACAAAAAGCACAATCTGCGAACCAAACTCTGCCTTTTTGCCAAATTTGGTGTAATTCTGTTCAGCTGTTCGGGCTGTAGCCCAGGCTAAAAGTCCTATGGAAAATTGCATGTGGAAAAAACGTTTTAGGACCCCCCTTTTTTCTCGGCCCCCACTTGACGAATCATCCTCAATCTTTCAGAGAGAGAGCGGAGCGGAGCAGGCCATTTTCTTGGAGAATTTTGTGTGTATTTGTCCGCCGGCGCCAAAATTATTCCAAATAGAATGTTGCGGATTTCCTATGGAAACCATTTCCTAACTATATCTACCTACTGGTGACCGCCAGTAGGTAATATATACCCTTTGTGTGTTTTGCACATTTGTTTCACTGCTTTCTTGTGCCTCGGTTCTACTGAGGCACAAGATGGCTGCCAACACTTCCTGGTTTGGAGTGTTGACAGACAGTTGACATCCAATCGGCATGCAGCTCGTGCTCTGGAAGGTACAGAGTGCAGTACAGAGTACTGTACTTTGTCTCTAGATATCACTATGATTTTACTTTTTATTTTCTAAGGAACTACTGAATGGATTTATACCATTTAACAAAAAGCACAATCTGCGAACCGAACTCCACCTTTTTGCCAAATTTGGTGTAATTCCGTTCAGCCGTTCGGGCTGTAGCCCTGGCTAAAGGTCCTATGGAAAATTGCATGGGGAAAACACGTTTGGGACCCCCTTTTTTTCTCGGCCCTCACTTGACGAATCACCCCAAACTTTAAGGGAAGGAGCGGAGCAGGCCATTTTCTTGGAGAATTTTGTGTGTATTCGTCCACCGGCTTTTATCGGCAGGAAACTGCTGATAAAGCAGCAATAATGGGCTTGATAATAGGCCCTTGTAAATTCCCATAGCAGCCCAGGTTCTGGTAGTAACCTGGTCTGCTATGGGAATTCACAAGGGCATATTATCAAGGCCATTATCGCCGCTTTACCTGCAGTTTCCTGCCGATAAAACAGGCGATAATGTTTCGTCTTATGTTGTTGATAATATGACCCGAAATTTGTTTTATTAATTTAATTGTTTACTTACCTACAATCATCCTGATTCCGTTGTTTATCACCCCCTACCTTGCCCCTCCCCCACCCCGCCTGTCCCACGGCAACTCAAATGGGAAATAGTGACCATAATCTACTCCAGTTTGAGATACAGGATGTGGTGTTAATTAAGCGACAGACTGTATTACCCAAAATGTAGAGTACCCGAGACGGGCTACCACCAGGTTAACGGACGAGTATATGGAAAAGGTGCTAAAATTACAACAGAGGTTAGTCTTGGAGAGCCCACAAGGGCAAAAGCTGGATTGGTTTGAGAGAAAAATCGATCAGGTGGTGCATTGTCTCCAAGTGAAATTAAAAAAAACAAAAGTAGTTGTAATAAACCAAGAAATTCCACAGGCTAGGCAATTAAAATGTTTTTCAGCTGTATGCCTAGAAAAGAAGAGGAAAATAAGGAGAGAAGTAAGTAACCTAAAAGTTAATTATAATTTGCCTGGATCGTTAAACCTGATAACATTTAAAAGGGAATACAAAAGGTTAATTACTGATTCAAAAAGAGTTTATAAAGAAAAATCTTGGGCAAATCTCCTGGAAGATATTGAATCAAAGAATAGTCACCAGTTCTGGCAATTAATAAAAGGAGCGGGTGGGCATACGATGGGGGCAATGAATTGTGTAGTGGGAGAAGCTGTATGGGCTGAATATTTAAGGGAAGTATATAGTCCCAGTGGTGTCGTGGTTATAGACGAGCCTTTGAATTGGATAGATCTGGTAGGGGACTTAAAAGCAGACTTTTCAGTAACAAATGTTAGTAAAACAATAGGAAGTCAAAACCTGACCAGGGCGGCCGGCCCCGATAACTTCCCTGCAATAATATTGAAAACCCAGCCTCAATGGTGGGCAAAATTTGTATCTCATATGTTTTTATGGATTTTAGAGCTGGGAAAAATACCGAGTAATTGGAGGGGGCAGTACTTCGCCCGGTCCATAAGAAGGGTGCTATGGATAACCCTAAACATTACAGATTGATTAATCTTCTAGATATCGGGTAAAAAGTGTTTACGAAAATAATATTAGGAAGATTAAAAGAATGGGTTGAGGTCTGTGCAATTGTGCCAATAGAGCAAGGGGGTTCAAAGAAGGACATTCGACAAATGATCATTGCCTAGCATTGTGGGCCGTCGCACGGAAGTCAGTCGAGAAAAATGGGAAGCTGTATTGCTGCTTTGTTGACTTCCATGCAGCATTCGACCTAGTGGATCGGAAATGCCTGTGGGAAACACTTAGAAAGAATAACATTCCCAAAGTGCTCCTTGCTTTAATAAAAGAGTTAGATACTGAGAGCTGGGCTTAGATTATTACAGATAAGGAAGGGTCCTTAACTCCCAAAATACAAATTGGAAATGGTCTTAGACAAGGCTGCGTGCTGGCGCCGCTCTTGTTTGCCATTTTTCTTGCTGACCTTCCAAAGATCTTAGAGATTGATAGAAGCGCCAGCCCTAAAATGAATGGATTAAAATTATCATGTCTGCTTTACGCAGATGATTTGGTGATTTTTGACCAGACAGCGATGGGCCTTCAAAGGAAATTGAATGTCTTCCAAGAATATTGTGTGTTAAGGTCCCTAACTGTAGACGTGGATACAACTAAAATCTTGTGTTTTGGAAAAAGAGACTTAGGTTTTAGTTGGTATCTAGGCCCCTTAAAATTGGAGGTAGTAAAAGAATATAGATACCTTGAGGTCTAAAAGCTCTCATTTCAGTGTGTGGGCTGAAAAGATTTAATAGTGAGTTTGGTGACATGTCACATAGACCTGTGCTTCAGGCGTTTAATGCAATGATCCCTCCTCAAGACCTGTATGGTTCAGAAGTACTTTGGCTTGGCGGCAAAGATAATTGGGACGTTGAGGAGGGCAAATGCCTGAAATCCCTACTTTTGCTACCCAGCTCAGCAATGGTCCAGGCGATTAGATTAGAGCTAGGTACGACTTCATGGAGTGTACAGGCCCAAATACATTTATTAAGGTTGTGGAGTCTTCAGGACCCGGGGGGGGTCCAGAAGGTCTCCCTCTGGTGTAGGAAGGAGATCGGATCAAGTGATTTAAAGTGGGCCAAGGACATAAGAAGGAAATTGTTGCAGGTTGCAGAGAACTTAAAGGTGAGATTCTGCCAACAGTCACTTCAGGCTGAATTTTCCAAGAAGGAGCTCAGGCCTCAAGGCCTTGAGCTGTCCAGAACAATTGATCAAGGCTATTTGAGCGGGAAATCATCTGTTCAATTTATGTTGACAGCCTGGCAAAATGAATCTTGCTACCATTATTTGGATACCCTCCCGAATAAGTGGCTTAGATCTGAAGTTTTAAGAGTTAGGATAGGCATTAATCCTTGTCTGTTGAATCAGAGGGAGAAGGTCTTTAGGCTCCACCCGGATGGGAATTGTAAATGTTTGCTAGCCATTAAGGGTGATATACTGCATATTTTGGTAGATTGTATGGCGCTGATATCGCAGCGTAAACTGCACTTGAGGCCTCTTTTTGTAAAATATGAAATAAGGTCTAGTGCGCAGGCGATTGACTTACTTACAAAAATGCCTAATCTAGAGATTGCTTTCGCTATTGGAATATATATGAAGTCTGTAAAAAGCTCTTAGCAAAATACTGGAAACGTTTTAGATTCATTTTGGATTTTAGTGATTTTATGATGATTATTTATAAATTTTAAATTATAATGAATTAAATCTTCCTGCCCATACGGGTAGAATTTTAATGTGTAAGTATGTTTTTGTAACTACTTAGTGAACCTTAGTTTGTATTGGACATCAAAAAATATATCCTGGAACAAGAATGTATTGATGAATATGTTGTTTCTTATCGTGTGTTACTCATTGTGCATTTATTTTCTGTTTTAATATTTTTGCCGTGGGTATTGCAGCTTAAAGACTAAGGTCTAAATAAACATTGCTTTTGATTGACTGACTATCTTCTTCTACAGTTATTTCTTCTTCTCTCACATACACATTTCTGTAATATTGATTAATTTTTACCAGATACAACTTTGCCTTTTTCACTTTGCTAACATCCACTAATTCCTGCCAAATTTTCTTACTGTTAGTAGGAAAGCCATTAACAAGAAAAACTAAAGGTTCATCCTCTACATTTTCTACACCAATTGTTTCAATATTTTTCATTAAATCTAGAGACAAATATACAACTCTTCCCTTTAATCCTCTCTGTAAATCAGAAGGAGGCTATTTTCCTGTCTTAGGCTCCATACGAACAATAGCCTGAAATGGATGCACACATTGAATAAGAATAGACTCATAGGTATTTAAATCCATCAGTTCAGAAGGAATATTTACCAACTCAAGATTATTATGCACAGCTCTAGCAGGCATTTTGTTCTCGTCTAATTTGTTATAACAATATTTACAAATACACTGATCAGAACCCAAATTAAAACAATTCTCTACCAACAAATAAATTTCAAAATAATTCCACTCATTATTATTTTCCTTTTCACTTTTTAAATACAGATCAACAGTCATGGTCTGATTTTAATAATGAGTTAGTTGACAATACACACAACAATAATTTTGCCTTTTACCTTAAATCACCTTAAACTTTGTAATTTCTTGCTCAAAATTGTCAGTACTACAATGTTGTACATTCTTTTCTACGTTTCCTTCTATTAATATCTCAATTTCTGCACTGTCTTCCTCAGGACCAAAATAACTAACCTCAATTTCATCACAAACGTTCTTTACACTTGATACAGATCCATGCAAAAGAGCACTGTACAACTTTTTTAACATTAGAGCTGGACTTTTTGCATAATACAATCTTCTGACTAATTCCCTCATTTCAGAATGATGTACTGCTAACATCCTGAAATGGTGAAAAACACTTCGACATACTTTTTTAGAAAGACAAGCCAGAGAATGACCTTGCAAACCAGTATTTTCTCTCACTCTGCAAGGGTCTAGTCCTTGCAACATCTTAATCTTTTGTTTAACACTTTTCTTAGTATAGTTATGTTAGAAATTGCGTAAAAAATCAACAGATTATTGCCGTACACTGCAAATACTACTACAATTCCAAGTGTACACTGGAGCTGTGGGACATCTCCCTAAAAATTCATCGGCTAACACTTCTTCTGCATTTCTAGGAACAATTTTCTCTTTCTCAATAGGACAACCACGACCACTAGTGTCAACTGCATGCAACTAATCATTACTCTGAAAATAACTTTCTTCATTAGAAAAAGGCTCAGAACTTGAACTATGTTTCAATTCACCCCAAAAAAACTCACAAAAAATACTTCTGTTAATTACTCTTCTCCACTTATTTTTGGCCTTCATTAAATGAATTGGCTTATCTAATGATCAAATTCTATTGATTACTAAAATAAACAATTTTGTTTTCAATTCCAAAGCTTTCTCAACTGCATTTTCTATACCTTTCTTGTTCTTATAAAATGCTGTTTTTTTACATCCCTTATTTTCCTCCTTTTACTATACACTATTTTTTCTGCAGTTGACTTTCCATGATTGTTCTCTTTATTCTTCTTTTTTGTTGCAGACACAATAATACCATTATTCCCTTTGCCCACACTACTCTTACAGCCTGATTCATGTAGCTAAAAGCGCTCGCAAAAGGGCCAGATTCTGAGAATCTGGCCCTTTGCGAGTGCGATTTTTGCATTTGGTATTCATCATCCCAAATGCAAAAATCGCTATTTAAGAATTCGCATATTTGCGAGGAATGGCATTTAAGGAATCTCTAATAGAGATTCCTCAAATGCTATTCATGACACAATAAAAAATTGCGATTTAGCACTTTTGGGCCGCTATTTACCGAGAGGTCAGACCTCTCGGTAAATAGCAAAAACTCAGAAAAATGCTTTTAAAAGCATTTTTCTAAGTTGCATGTTGCACACACACATGTCCTTTGGACATGTGTGTGCGCAACACCTGTTCAAATGTGCATTTTAGGGGTGCTACAGGGTGTCCTTTGGACACCCCTGGCACCCTTAAAATCGCTATCTGATTTGCGAGTAGCAAATTGCTACTCGCAATTGAGGGATACTCCCCATTCATTCCTATGGGCCTTTTGGCCCATAGGAATGAATGGGGAGTTATTCCTTTTTTTGCGAGTAGCAAATTGCTACTCGCAAATAGAGAACATGTAGGAATCGCTATTGATTTAGCAATTCCTACATGAATGCCGTTTTGCGTGTCCTCAATAGCGAGTCGCTATGATTCGCTATTAGGGCCACGCAAAACGGCCCGTACATGAATCAGGCTGTTAGTCTTTCATATTTTCCTTAGAAAAGTGTTCCTTCTCTTACCAGGACTTTTTTTCTTTTTCTTAACACATGGTTCTTCATGTAAATCTTGTGGATGACTTCTCTTCAAATAAACACCTTTCTTTCATTGTTTCCTCGTCTGACTTTTGGTAGGCATCATACCGTTTTTTCAGTATTGATAGAAAGAATCTATTAAAAGAAAATATATATATAACATTACAAAAATAAATATATTGAATATTCTATAATATTACTTATAAGAACAGAGGCAGGATTATGACGAGAAACGTGAGACTATGAAAATAATAGTACTTACAACAAGAGAGGAAGAAGTATGAAACAAGGGAAAATATAACCAAAAAGGGGAGTATAAACAGACACTGTAATATAATGGGATGAAGGAAGTATGAAGAAACTGGAAAGTATCAATAGGTAAGGGGGAGTATGAAGAGAAAGATGGAAATATGAGGACAGAAGAAAGAGTATAACAAGAAAAAAGAGAGTAAGAGGCCAGAGGGGGCACTATAGGAAGAGAGAGAAATACTCTAAAGAAAAAAGAAGGAATATGTTAAAAGACACTCAACTATAAGAACAAAAAAGGAATACTAGCAAAGGATAGTGTGTATAAGGACAGAGAGAACAGTACCAGAAGAGAGCACAAAGAATGTGGGGAAAAGTGGAGCATAAGGAAAAAAGGAGTGTACAAGAACAGAACATACAGATTGAGGAGAAAAGAAGGAGTATAAACATATGGAGAATTATAAACAGTGAAACATGTATGACAAGAGAAACAAATATAAAGAGACAGATCACTATGAAAAGACGGAGAATATGAGGAAACTGCTGCAGAGTGTATGCAGGGAGTGAAGGAGAAATAAGAGAAGAGAGCAAACAATGTGAACAGATTTAAAAAGTATAAACAGGGAGGACAGAAAATGAAAACAGAAAAGAAATATGGAGAAAAAGAGGAACATATGAACACAGAGAGAATGAGTATAGGACAAAAGGAAATATAGGAAAAACTCAGTAGTATGAAGAGGCATAGAGAAGTAAGAGAACAGGGAGGAGAATTTGAAAACAGGGGGGAGTTAAGGAACAGGGGGGAAATTATGAGAGGAATATGACAATAAGAAAAGATGGCAATATTAGTAGAGAGTGCAAAGTATATGAAAAGAGAGGAGAAATGTGACTACAGAGACAAGAGTATTAGAACAATGAGAAAACAATAGGGAGTACCTGCAAAGAACAGCGAGAATAAGAAGAAACAGAGAATATAAGAACAAAAGAGTATATATGAAGAAGGAGGAAAGAATGTAAAAAGACACAGAGACAAAAATGTGGAGAAAAGACAATTATAAAGGAAGACTGACCGTATAAGGAGAGAGGCAGTACTATGAGAACACAGTAAGAACTATGACAACAGTGGTGAATATAAAGTCAAGAGAGAATAAAAAGAGAAGAGCAAATATGCAAAAAGAGGAACAAGTATGAAAAAAAGTATAAAAAGAGAGAAGAGTATAGGAAAAAGAAGATAGTATAATCAGAGAGGAAGGGGTAAGACGAGACAGGAGGGAGTGTAGAAAATATGCAAAAATGTGCAAATATAATTCCTTAATGTACACACATACACAGTGTGATATTACCCAAAAAAATTATAAGACCATGCATTTTAGCAAAACACATTTACTACTGTAAAACGTTTAAAAATGCGCGAATATAGGGGCATATTATCAAGGACCAGTGTTAAAATTATCGGTGTTCTGGTGTTAACATGGGCTTTTATAGGAAATAACAAAGGCGTATTATCAAGCCCATTATCGCCGTTTTATCTGCAGTTTCCGGACAATAAAGCGGTGATAATTTTAACACCGGTCCTTGATAATATGCCCCCTATTTCCTTAATGTACACACATGCACAGTGTGATATTAGGCAAAAATATGAGACAATGCATTTTACCATTTACTACTGAAAAACATTTAAGTGACTGTACATATTCTATGTATATATTTACTACATTTCAGTGAACAACACTGACTCATTTTCCAAACACATATCCAATTTACTACATAATTTCCGCCACTATTACATCAAACAAAACTAACAGAATAAAACAACAAAGACGCACAAGGGGCTTGTAAATTGACCCAGACTATATACAGAGGGAGACAAACAAGAAAGAGGACATAACAGGTAGTATTCAAGAAAAAAATGTAATCTGAAGAGAATAGGAAGAAAATTAGGAGACAGAAGGAATAAGAGAAGAAATAGGTAAATATAAAGACAAAGAAGGGCAATATCACCACAGAGGACAATATAAGATAAAGACAGTAGTACCAAGAGAAAGAAAGGAGTAAGAGGAGACACAGGGAAGTATAAAAAGAGAGGCTAGAAATTATAGAAAAAGGGACAAATATAAGCCCATATTATGAAGAAAGGGCAACACATTATCGCCGTTTTTATCATCAGGAAACTGCCGCTAAAGCGGCAGTAATGGGCTCGATAATATGGCCTTGTGAATTCCCATACAAGCCCAGGTTAACACCATCACCTGGGCTTCTATGGGAATTCACAAGGGCATATTATCAAGCCAATTATCGCCGCTTTAGCGGCAATTTCCTGCTGATAAAAACTGCGATAATGTATCGCCCTTTCATGCAGAGGCTGATTGGAGCACACAGAGGGGGAGATAGTGAAGACAGAGATAAAATGGTACACACTGAGGGTACAAGACTACAGGCAGAGAAGGAAAAGATTGAACATGTAAGCGCTGTCTAACACACACCAGCAGTCATATCATAATATGCCTCTGCAGATGCACATGACAGGGTGCAGGCAGTGGGAGAGGGTTGGTGCAGACGGGAAATGAGATACTGCAAGCTGAAAGTAAACTGGTACAATCAGAGAATAAATGGTGCAGGGCTACAGGCAGAGGGAGAGATGGTGCAGTCAGAGAAAAAGTGGTGCACAGAAAGGGTGAGATGGTTCAAGCAGAAACACAGATAGTGCAAGCAGACACAGACATGGTACACACAAAGGATAAAATGATACAACAGAGAAGAAATACTAGAAACAGTAAGAACAATGTTACATGCAGAGGCTAATTGGAGCACACAGAGGGGGAGATAGTGAAGACAGAGATAAAATGGTACACACAGAGGGTGCGAGACTACAGGCAGTGAAGGAAAAGATTTAGCATGTAAGCGCTGCCTAAAACACACCAGCAGCCATATCATAATAGGCCTCTGCAGATGCACATGACAGGATGCAAGCAGTGAGAGAGGGTTGGTGCAGACAGAAAATGAGATACTGCAGGCTACAAGTAAACTGGTACAATCAGAGGATAGATGGAGCAGGGCTACAGGCAGAGAGAGAGATGGTGCAGTCAGAGAAAAGGTGGTGCAGAGAAATAGTGATATGGTTCAAGCAGAAACACAGATAGTGCAAGCAGATACAGACATGGTAGACACAGAGGATAAAATGGTACAACAGTGAAATAATACTGGAAACAGTGAAAGAAATCTAACATGCAGACGCTAATTGGAGCGCACACAGGGAGAGATATTGAAGACAGATAAAACGGTATACACAGAGGGTGAGAGACTACAGGCAGAGAAGAAAAAGATTAAACATACAAACGCTGTCTAACACACACCAGCAGCCATATCATAATAGGCCTCTGCAGATGCACATGACAAGGTGCATGTGGTGGGAGAGGGTTGGTGCAGACAGAAAATGAGATACTGCAGGCAGAGAGTAAACTGGTACAATCAGAAGATAGATGGTGCAGGGCTGCAGGCAGAGGGAGAGATGGTGCAGTCAGAGAAAAGATGGTGCAGAGAGAGGGTGAGATGGTTCAAGCAGAGACACAGATAGTGCAAGCAGACACAGACATGGTACACACAGAGGATAAAATGGTACAACAGAGAAGAAATACTGGAAACAGTAAGAGAAATGTTACACGCAGAGGCTAATTGGGACACACAGAGGGGGAGATACTAAAGACAGAGATAAAATGGTACACACAGAGGCTGTGAGACTACAGGCACAGAAGGGAAAGATTTAACATGGTAACACTGTGAAATACACACCAGCAACCATATCATAATAGGACTATGCAGATGCACATGAGAGGGTGCAGGCAGTGGGAAAGGGTTGCTGCAGACAGGAAATGAGATAATGCAGGCAGAGACTAAACTGGTACAATCAGAGGATAGATGGTGCAGGGCTGCAGGCAGAGGGACAGATGGTGCAGTCAGAGAAAAGATGGTGCAGAGAGTGAAATGGTTCAAGAAGAGATACAGATAGTGCAAGCAGACACAGATATGGTGTGAGACTACAGGCAGAGAAGGGAAAGATTTAACATGGTAGCGCTGTATAATACACACCAGCAGCTATATCACATTAGGCCTCTGCAGATGCACATGAGAGGGTGCAGGCAGATGGTGCAGCCAGAGGGAGAGAGATAGTGCAAACAGAAAATACATTTCCAATTTACAGCACTATTTCTATACCAGCATTTAATCAAAACATGAGACACAATATCAAAATAAAGAGTACCCTATAAGCAGAGTGATGCAAACTGTGAGGAGGCACACCTGACATTATAGAAAAATGTGCAAATACACACACACTCAGTGTCATCCTAGGCAAAATTGTTAAAACCATACATTTCACCAAAAAACAAAAACCACGATAAATCGTTTAAGAGACAGAACACAGCCCATGAATATGAGCAATACAATACAATGCAGAAACATAACTAGTTTTTTGCCAGCATTACATCCAAACATGAGACACAATACAGGAAGAAAGAGACCCAATATGCTTGTAAATCTGCCCATACTGTATACAGCCCTCTATCTATATTAGGTGGGTCATTGCTAAGAGGAGGTCTAAAAAAACAGAGAGTATTATTAAGAAAGCAGAGGAGAGAGTATAAAATGAAATTGGAACATTAGGGGACAGTAAATACAACCACAACAGAGGGAACACAAGAAACTATTAAAAAAAATAGCACTCTCAAGAAAGACAACAAAATATAAGGAAAGAGTGGACATTTCAGAAAACAAAGGACAGTATAAGTAGAGAGGTAGACTGTGAGGAGAGACAGGGGAGATTATAGAAAAAGGTGCAAATATAATTCTTTAATTTACACAGACACTCAGTGTGATCCTGGTCAAAAAGTTTAAAACCAAACATTTTATCAAAACACATTTACCACAAGAAAAAGTTAAAGAGACAGAACACAGCCTATCTATTTCAGCACTACAATACAGTCCAGAAACCTGAGTCATTTTCAAAATACATTTCCAATTTGCAGCATTACTTTTTTGCAAGCATTACATCCAAACATGAGACACAATATCAGAAGAAAGAAGACAGTATAAGCAGAGAGAGGTAGGAGAGACGGGGGGATTATACAAAAAGGTGCAAATATAATTCTTTATTTTAACAGACATCATCCAGTGAATGTGAGTTTTTCCGAAAAATATATATTTTTTATATATGTATATCTTAAGGTTGATGGAAGAATAAATGGGTATATAAGTGTCTAAAGGGAGATCTGCGAATCAGACTCTAACATTTTGCCAAATTTTTTGTAATTCCGTTCAGCCGTTCGGGCTGTAGCTGTGTCTAATCGTCCTATAGAAAATAACATGGGGAAAACACATTTTGGGACCCCCTTTTTTCTCAGCCCCCACTTCACGAATCCCCCCAAAACTTTCAGGAAAGGAGCGGAACGGCGCGGGCCATCTTCTTTGCTAAATTCACAAAGATTCATCCACCGGCGCCAAAGTTATTCCCAATAGAATGTTGCAGATTTCCTATGGAAACTAGTTCCATATATGTATATCTTAAGGTCGATGGAAGAATAAATGGGTATATAAGTGTCTAAATGGATTTTTTTTGTAAAATTGATTGCATAACTGACTGATTAAGTGTATCTTAGTAAATACATAGGTTAGCGAGTAATATTTAAATATGTAAATATCTGTATCAGTGTCTCACTTTGTGTATAAGTACCTGCATGGTTTGGTGAGTAGCTACATGAGTGTCTATATGGGTTATTAGTTGGTGTTTTAAGTATCAATATGAGTGCCTGTACGGTTCGGTGTGGGGGATTTACTTAGCGCATAGATGCATGAATGACTGACTCACTGTTTGTGTGTGTTTTGAAGACAGTATGTGTGCAGGACTGTATGGGGGATGAGTGTGTGTATGGGTGTGTTAGTGAGTGAATTACTGTCTCAATGGTGTCTTCATGAGTAACTACGTATGTTTTAATCTACTATATGTAAGTATTGATGTATATAAGTGATTATATGTGAGAGTGAGAGATTGGAGGAGTTCCTGTATAAATAAGTATGTGTTTCTATAAGTGATTGTTTAAGAGAGTAAGTATGTGTACGTTTCTGTAAAAGTAAGTGTACTGGTGTGTGTATAGCTGTATATGCAAATAAATGGATGTTCGATAGTTTATTTGCAAGTGTGAGTAACTCTATGGATGAGTATTGGTGTGTAACAGGATGTATGGGTGTATGAGTACATATGATGAGTGAGTACATGTATGAGTGATTATAGAGAACTGTTGGTGAATGAGTGGATGTGTATGTAGGTGGTGAAATTACTGAATAGGTTGTTGTAACTGGTATTGATATCTCCATTTTTTGGACAATTTTAGTTTCTATTTTTGAATGTGTGTATCAAAGGTCATATTACGCAGAGTGGAGGTCTGCCACTCTTTCGCAAGGATGATGTCATCAGGGATGTCATTTGAGATGTCATTAGTGATGTTATGAGTGATGTCACTCACCATGTCATGAGTGATATAATATGTGACGTCATCAGCAGTGCATTGCGGGCGCACGAGTTATAGTTAGCTGAACTAACTATAACGGGGGAATTTCTTTGGTTTTGTATGAGAGAAATGCCCAGCTAACTATAACATGGGTGAAACCTATGGTTTTTTCAGTGAATTTCAAAGGTTTTTTAAATGCTAATTCCTAACTATAACGTGTGTGAAACCTATGGTTTTTCAGTGAATTTCAAAGGTTTTTTAAATGCTAATTCCTAACTATAACATGTATCAAATAACCCTGGGCGAAGCACTATGCTATGCTCGCGTAGTTTGCGAAGTTTGCGCAACTTCGCACTACGCGAGCTGCACGTAGCACAGTGCGAACACGCGTAGTGCAGCGTAGCGTAGTGCAGCGGTCATTTTTTGCTTGTTCGCGTTCCTCAACGTCATGTTTGCGACCACGAGCAAGCAACATGACATCCTGGCGAGATTCTCAACGCAGGGAGGTCAGGTTTCTCATAGCGAGTGGTTGCGCATACTCGCGACCGCTCGCGACGAGAAACTACCAGTTTGCGTTGAGAAAGCTGCTGCTTGAGTAAAAATCTACTCGAGTAGCAGAAAACTAGAGCTCGCACTGTGCAAGATGCCGTTTTCAATGATTGCACAGTGCCGGAGGCTTGTCCGCACTGTGCAATCCTTGAGTTCGCGTAGCTTCGCGTAGCTTCGAGTAGCGCTACTTCGCGAACTACGCCCACCCTTAGTGTCAAACCTATGGTTATTTTCACTGAATATATATATATATATATATATATATATATATATATATATATATATATATGTAGAAAAGACGCCATTCATCACGTTCCCGTTGAACAGTGGAAACCAAAATAACGTCAGAGTGAAACCACAGTTAAGTGCTCATTTCTTCAGTGTTTTATTCGTGCCAAATTCTGCCAGCAATCTGTCATGACGCGTTTCACCTCTCGAAGAGGCTTGATCACATGATGTGTCAACAACATAAATGAGGGTATTTATAATCAAATCCACTAAAATCACAGCTGTTTGTGATATACAAACGGTAAACATGGAAAAAATACTGCCCAAATATAGTAGCAGCAAGCAGCATATTCAGGGCATGGTGCCCAAAGTAATGTAAATATATATTTTTCAAATGTTAAGAAAAAATATAGAAATACATAAATAGAAAAATGCTAAAAACCATTTTTACACAGTAAAACCAATTGCATAAGTTATATTTACAAGGATAAATCCAACATTTCATACAACTATATATTTACATTGATTTCCTAGAATAGTGCAAAAAAGAGGTGGGAATGTTAAGAGGAGTGGATAATCAAAACAATCTAATATCCTGCCTCGCAATCTGAATTTCCTACCACCAAGCTCAAATTATCCTGTTACCGTTTGTCTATTCTCGAAAGGGTTTCTGGAGAATACAAAATATTATCAAAGTGGAAAGGTTGTTCAACGATGAGTATATCTTAATAACCCTCATATGAGTACTGGGATAACCAACCAAAAGGTGAATAAAGTGCAAGTGCAATTTAAAATCTGATTCTGATGTGGAACAACCACCCCAAATTCCCATCTTGGCAACACCTGATCCCAGGTTTTTAAGTTGTTGTCCAAGAGCAGATAGTACTTTGAGTGGGATATCATGTTATTGGTGTTGAAGACATATCATTACACACAAGTATACATATCCTCACTGGCATTCAAGCCTCCCGGATTCTTGCTGTTAAACTCCAGGATGTATCTTGTCCCAAGTAACCGTAGCTTGGCATCCCTGTTACCTCCCCTCTTTAGGGGTGGGATTGTATCGACCAAATAGTATTCCAGCCCATCCGGGTTACTGTTATGGGTCGACTCGAAATGCCGTGCTACCGGATATGTCGGATCTTTCCCTGAGATAGCTCTTAAATGCTGCAAGATTCGTTTGTGGGCGGGCAGCCGAGTGCTGCCCACATTGCTTAGCCCACATGGACATTGCAGCACGTAGATTACATACTCTGTTTTGCATGTAAGTCTATGCTTGATGGCAATTGGCTTATCATGAAGGCCACTTGTTTCTCAATCTGAGAGATAAAGGGTATTAATTAACACCATGAAAGTGGTACTGCCTGCCAATTTGAGAAATGGCCATGAAGCTGGTGGTAATTATCCCCATGCGTAGTTCACGAAGTAGCGCTACGTGAAATGCACTATGCGGGCTACGCGTAGCACTACGTGAACTGCGTAATGCGCTATTCGCACTGTGCAATCATTGAAAACAGCATCTTGCACAGTGTGAGTTGTCTTTTACTGCTGCTCGAGTAGATTTTTACTCGAGCAGCAGCTTTCTCAACGCGGACTGGTAGTTTCTCATCCTGAGCGGTAGCGAGCATGCGCGACCACTCGCAATGAGGAATATGACCACCCTTCGTTGAGAATCTCACCGGGAGGTTTATTTTCCATGCTCACGAACGGCAACTTGATGTTGCTGATCGCAAATGAGGAAAAAGTCTCGCCGGGATGTCATTTTGCTTGCTAGCGATTGCCAACTTGACAATGAGGACTGTGAGCAAGAAAAAAATGACCGCTGCACTAGGCTACGAGTGTTTGCACTGTGCTACTTGCAATTCGCTTAGTGCGAAGTAGCTCAAACTTAGCAAACTATGCGAGCGTAGCGAAGTGCTTTGCCCAGGGTTAGTGGTAATATCTTAAGGCAATGACAGGAACTGCTGTTACATTGGTTCCTGTCAATGCTTTTTGAAGTTTGGGGCATGACTCCGTCAACATGATGAACATTTGCACCAAATTTGTTTATATTTCATACTAAAAAAGAAAATCTCAATGCATCATTTTAATTTTGGAAATTTAAAATAGTATGCTCCCTCTGTCATGGAAGTACTTTCACATGGCGAAAGGCACATTCAGCATTTATCATTGAGCCTTACCACATGGTTTTTTGAGGGGCAGTGAAAACTGACCTCTATTTCTGCCAATTTGATCATATCAGCTGAATTAGAGGTCTGTCTCTGTAGAGTAGTCGCCGCTGTAATTAAACCTATAATCCACCTGCATCTGTATCAGGCTGGTGAAACTTTATCTTGGTGGTATGTATCTACAAGCAAATGATGGCAGTGCTTTTTTAACTGTAGCCAGCACCTCAGTTGTGTTCGCACATAGGTTAACTGATTGCAATCTTTTTCAAAGTGTGCTCTATGTCTTAGCACCATGCCACCCACAGTGCTAATACCTATACACAGAAGCCTCCATATATATGAACAATATAAAGCAAAGACAGAGCACAGCACAAACAAGTATACAACTGACTATCTCCAGTCAGGAAAGATTATTTAATGCATAGAACATAGGAGCACTGTATCCAGCAAATGATCTTCACCACTGTTGTCAGATTTTTTACAGCAATGGTACAGCCAACATGTGTTTCGTCTCCATTTGCGACTTTTTCAAGGCTTCTTCATACAATGGTCTTTGATTAAGGCCCACGATCGTTCACCCTGTGGGATGTGGATAACAAATGTCCAGACCAGCACTTGCCCTCCTGAACAATTCTTTATCCCAAGGCTGTGTACCTGAGGCCTTCAAAGAGGCAGTGGAGATTTCCCTCCTGAAGAAGCCTGGAGTGGACCCTCAGACGCTGTCAAATTACCGCCCCATTTCCTTGCTCCCGTACCTGGCCAAGGTACTAAAGGCCCATGTGGCAAAATGTCTGTCCAACCATATGGACCAAATACATTTCCTTGACCTACACCAAGCGGGTTTTCGCCCTGCCCATTCCACGGAATCAGTAATCACAGCTGTACTGGACTTCCTGCGGGAGAAGGCCGACAGAGGCACTCCCCAGGCCCTGGTGTTGTTAGATCTATCGGCCGCCTTTGATACGGTCGACCAAGATATCCTGGTGGACCGTGTCAGGGATGCTGGCATTCAGGGCGCAGCTCTTGACTGGATCTGCTCATTTCTGGAAAATCGTTCCCAGGCAGTCCGTCTGGGCCAGTTAATGGCCCCCAAGCTAAAATCCACATGTGGGGTGCAACAGGGAGCCTTACTTTCCGCACACTTGTAAATGTAAATGTAAATGTAAATGTACATGTATTTATATAGCACAAATCACCGACACGGTATCTAAGCGCTTGCTTAGGGAACCGGTCCTGGTATTCCCCTGTGAGATACCCCGGCAGGGTATCCACAAGGTGAAAGCCAGGCATCCCGCCGCGAGGGGCCGTAGCGGAGATTAAGCAAGCTATTGCCCAGAGTCGCAGAGTGTGACCCCATGAGTTGAGTAGGCACCGGAAAGAGAATTATCGAGTCCGTGGAATTTTTGAGCCCGAGACCCGTCGAGGCGGGGAAACGAACCCTGGTCCACGGCCGATCTCAGCTTCCGGGTCTGCCACCTCTAACCACTGAGCCACGTGTTCAACCTATACCTTCTCCCACTGATCAGGTCTCTAAAGGAAAGGAAAGTGGTCACATTCAACTATGCGGATGACCTGCAATTGTTCTTTACAATTGACAACTTGCCCCAATCTGTCTCTCATTTCCAGTCCACTATGCCATTTATATCTCACTGGATGGATTGTAATCATCTAAAATTAAATCCAGGAAAGACTGAACTAGTCTTGACAGGTGGGAGTCAGAATTTTTGGGGCTCACATTATTGGCCAACTGAGCTAGGACCCTCTCCTACCCCCTCTCCCTCGGACAAGAGCCTTGGTGTTACAATAAGTAACGATATATCCCTGACGTAGGCTCAGTAATCTCTTCCTGTTTTTTCAGCTGAGTAGGATTAGGAAAATAAGCAGGTTACTTAACCAAGCGTCTCTGACACAGGTTGTGATAGCCATGGTTCTTTCGGGCCTGGATTACTCTAAAGCTATTTACCTGGGCCTACCACTTGGGCACCCAAAACAGTTGCAGATGGCCCAGAACCAAGCAGCCAGATTGATTTATCATCAACCAAAGTGGCATCATGCCTCTCCCCTTCTTAGGAAGCTACATTGGCTTCCCATTCCCCAACGTTGCGCCTTCAAGTTTGGTTGCCTTGTGTTTAAGTCCCTGCAAGGCAAGGGCCCTGGATTCATAGACAGCCTGATCACACGGTACTCCCCCTCATGCAACCTTCAATCTGCTCACCTTCAACTTCTGGCAGTCCCTACCTTCAAGCTGAAGCAACAAGGGGGAAGTAGGTTTGCAACGCTAGCACCCAGACTGTGGAACTCCATCCCCTTGGAAATCAGGTCTAGTTCCGAGTTACTGAAATTTAGGAAATCACTCAAAACCTGGCTGTACACCCAGGCCTATGAATAACAGTTACCGATTCAGCACTAGCACCTCCTACATCCAGCGCAATGAAGCCAATCGGTGAACGAGCGCTTTATAAAACATTTTAACATAACATAACATCCCTAACATAACATCCCTATTGAGACGACCTATGATAGACCAGCACCATGTAATCCCCCAAATCCGCCAATTGTCTTGAGACATACTGAGGGCTGGAGACCATTTGGAGGAGCTGCCGTACTCCTTTGTAACGTTGACAATTGGGGTGCAACATTGGCCGAGCCTAGCAGCTTCTACTTTCCTTGAAGAATTGTGCTTAAAAGCAGTACCCGCTGGGCATAGCTACTGGACTCTAACAAACAAAAGACGAAGTCAAGTGGGCGCTGCGCTAGCTGCGAAGCCTACCAATCCCCACTTGGGGGATTACACAGTGCTGGTCTATCATAGGACGTCTCAAAAGAGATCTGGACAATTGTTATCCACATCCCACATGGTGAACGATCGTGGCCCTTAATCAAAGACCATTGTATATAAAAGCCTTGAAAAAGTTGCAAATGGCGACGAAACACGTGTCGGCTGTACCATTGCTGTAAAAAATCTTACAACAGTGGTGAAGATCATTTGCTGGATATAGTGCTCCTATGATCTATGCATTAAATAATCGTTCCTGACTGGAGCTAGTCAGTTGTATACTTTTTTGTGCTGTGTTCTGTCTTTGCTTCATATTGGTGGTATGTATGTATACTCCATCCCCATTGCGACTGAGTATACATAGTGCCGAAATGTAAATGAGGCCCTAAGTCAGAAGTTAAAAAGTGCTTTCCAGGATGAACGTGGTTAGTATATCAAACCCATGCTCATTTTTGGTCAACCACAATCAGAACTTAGGTCAGGTATAGCACTACCATTAACTATTATTGGCAATGTTAGAAATTGGTATATTGATTAAGGGGGGTGATAGCCTGGCTCAAGCAACAACCACAATCCTTGTCATGGTGATCCACAAAAGAAACAAAAGTAGCATGTAATTAATCCTCAGGTACCTTGGCACAAAAGCATTCAGGCTTAAATTAGAGGTAGAGTAGTTATGCAGAACACAAACAGTAGTAAAGTGAAAACACAACATGAGAAAAAACCCAAAACAATTAGGAATAATAGTATACATTTTACTGAATAAAATGAGATAGAAACTTCAAAACATCTAATTGTTAGAACCAAGGATATTGAATTTCACAGTTTTCATAAGTATAGCACCTAAAAGCACAAATGCTACTGGCAATCATCTGGTCAACCTAGATAAGGGGAAAGTCACATGTTCAAGTCGGCCACTATGAGAATGAGCCGGATATTAGAACCTGGACAATACTAATGAAAAAAGTAACATTATCAAATTCTGGTGCAAAGAGTCCAGGTCCCAGTGGTGGAGGCTGTGAAAATCAGGGAGAGTGTTGTAAATGGACATCTCTGTAGCACAAATAGCAGCCTGGCATCCCAGCAGGCTGTCGTTGTATCACAAAGATCAGTCAGTTGAGCATCGCAGATTGTCACTGTTGAAGCTTCTCATTGGCAGTACCATGAGCTGACACTGGTGTAGCCCGAAATGAACATCTCCCAATCTGGAGATGCTCTATGTGGGAGAAGCCAGTTCCTTTATCATAGCTAAGTTGCAGTTTTAGAGAGTTGGTTTCAGTGGTTGTTGCTGGTAGACTAGTGGTGTGGAACTTCATATATGTACATTTACACTTTGTAGTAAGTTTCTAATTTCTATTTTCACAAACATACTACATACCTGTATGTTACATGTCTTCACACCCAAAGTAATGCAATTTGATAATGTGTGTGTGGGTGGGTGACGTACCTCTCTAAGGGGCACATGCATCAAAGTTTTATTTTGCAATTACCAAATAGCACTTTTTTAGAAATCGCTACTTAGTAACCGCAATGCAATGCATCAAAACAGAGAGCAAATAGAGATTCTCTAATTGCGACTCCTTAAGGATTGCAAACACAATTAAGGAATAGGTATTTGCAATTGTGACCCATAGGCCTGTAGGTGAGAATGGTCTTGCTTTCCCTAAATTGTGATTACCTAATTGGTAATCGCAAATTAGGCAATGCAAAAGGCAAGAGTGCCTGGGGCCTAAGGCCCCTCCTTCAGCACCCCTAAAAGAAATTTGCACATGTGAAGGTTGTTACATTTCATTAATTCCTGATCTGCACTCGTTTGTGCCCTCATGTTTTAACTTGCTGCCTATAACAAAATACTGCATCAATATGAGAGGGCTTGGAGCAAATTGTACAATCCTGTTGCGCTCACTGAATATAAAGCCGTGTTTGTGACATGAAAAAGCCATCATGACCAGGAAGGCTGCATACTATGAAACCAGGATCTTGGTCACCGATAACAAGCAGATAAAAACCTTCCGTATTTTAAAAGAACGTATGCAGACACAAGAACAGAAATCCCCTGCCAGCCCAGAAGATTGTAATAAGTTCCAGTCCTTCTTCCTCCACTAAGTCAGTGACATCCTAATGGACATACAGAACACACCCCTCGACCAGTGCCCCTACACCTCATGCCCACGGCAAGTCCCTCACACTCTTTCCAAGGCTCGACCATGACTCTCTGAGCCTTCTAGTGGGACATGTCAAGTCTGGTTCTCAAACGGACCCCTATCCGCAAAGGGTGTTTTATACTGCTCTACCTGGGGTAGAGAGTGATGTCCTCAATCTGCTTAATCAGTCACTGGAAATGGGTTATGTCCCGGTCAACTTCAAGGAAGCCAGGGTTACTCTCTTGCTGAAAAAAATTCAGGGACTGATATAGCCAACCTGAAGAATTACAGGCCTATGTCCCAGCTCCCCTTTATGGAAAAAGTAATGTAACGGCATGAGTTGAAAACCGGATCAACAGCTACTCCAGGTGTGACAGGCAGGTTTCAGGACTCTTCACAGCACAGAGCTGGTAATGCTGGCAGTAATGGATGAACTCAGACTTACGGCTAACAGCAGGAAGCCATGTACCCTGGTCCTACTAGACCTATTTGTGGCATTTGATATGGTCAATCATGACCAACTATTGTCACATGTTTTAGAACTGGGCATCCATGGGCTGGCACATCAATGGATGTTGTCCTTTCTATCAGGCCACTCCCAAACGACCCAATTCACTGATCGGGTATCGAACATTGGTGCATTAACAAGCGGAGTCCCCCGGAGCTCAGCGGTGTCCCCCCTTCTCTTCAACATCTATCTCCAGCCACTGGTGGCTCCTCTGGCCCGCATGGACTGCCAAGTATTATATTACGCCTATGACACTCAAATAATCATCCAGATCGACAACTCCCCCTTGGCTCATGCACGCATGCAAAATATACTCAGGTACACAGTCAACTGGATGACAGCCAACTCACTTAAAATTAATCCAGACAAATTTGAGGTACTGGCCATTACCACCGGAGTTAGGTACCACCCCCATGCCAGTCCCGGTTGTAAAAAGTCTTGTAGGACTTGGCCTTTTTGGCTAAAGTTCCCTAAACTTTTTGCTTTCCCCTTAGACTGTTTTCCTGACATAGAGTTGCCAATTTAGATGCTTTGGGTACTTTGCCACTGCTGATCAGTGTCAAAGTACAGGTGTTCCCTTTGTAAAGTATAATGGTAATTAGTTGGCCATGATTGGTATATTTGTCTTACTAGTAAAGTCCCTAGTGATGTGCACTGTGTGTGCCAGGGCTAGTAATGCAAAGGCACGCGGAGAAGGGAACTAAGTCCTGCAGTGTAGGGCCTGCGCACAGTTTGCTAAGTTAGCATGTTGTCCTGATAAGTGCAACCACTTGTCAGGCCTTACCTTCCCTTTTGCATACACATTGGGCACCCCTGTGGTAGGTCCGGGGTAATCCCTGGGCAGGGTGCAATGTAGGACATATACTAAGGTGTGTGTTATGTCCTGACAGTGAAAAACACTCCATTTCATTTTTCACTGCTGAAAGGCCATCCTGTCCATAGGACAGGGGGGGTGTTGTGCTTGTTAGCCTACTTTTCTGTAAATCTATAATGAAGAGGTGAAATTTAGTATGTATGAACTCACAGTGTTATAACATATCTTTCTGTGAAGGTGGACCAAAACAACTCATTTAACACCTTTCCTGCGGCGCCGATTCTCCCCCGGTGCTGAACATTCCAATCTCGGGTATTGTCATGACCGAACGGTTCCGTCATGAGCACAGCGCGACCGATGCTCATAAGGGAACCATTCTGTCTTGAGCATCGAAGGGGTTAAACCAAAGATAGAATATCTGCGGAGAAAGGGTGTAATGACCTACCTAGCCATAAAACTAGGTGTGGCGCCGCGGCCAGGGCGACTGACGCTGGAATCTGGGGATCAGGGTTCGATCCTTGGCTCCAGCGGCAGGTTAGCCCAGCACCATGTGACTCTGGGCAATAGCTTGCTTAATCTTCCTGACGGCCCCAGCGCCTAGAGACCCTTACGGGTGTTTGTGCGCTTTACAAATGTGGATTATTAATATTATTATTATTAAAACCATTGAAAAAGTTGCTGCTGGACCTTACGCTTGACATTCTGCTAAGGGTCCTGCGAGCTAAACTACAGCCCACAATAACATATGGGAGCAAATAGATGAAAGGAAAAGATGCAACAATCCTAGACATTATAATAACTAATGCATATCGAGCTATTTTCTAACTCCCCAGATATGCTTACCCAGCCCAACTATGGTTGCAGTTTGTGCTCCAAAAACAGACAATGGAAAGAAGGGGAGCATATGTTAAATGCTGGCATAAAATTAAAGGAAATGAGGAAGGAACCCTGAACAACCAACTCTGGACGGCACTGTCTCGCACCGAAAAATCACCAGCCAGAGAGTATTTGCAGGAATCCATCAAACTTTTAGGCCTGACAGACTTTTGGAATATTTCAATAAATCACTTTGCTTTTAAACAAGCTGTTACAAAGGTAACTTGCCTTATATCTGCCGTAGAGGATAAAAAAGCATTAGCCAAACGAGCTCAAGGCTGGGTGGTACTGAACACGTACAAAGCACTTAAACCCCACTCATACTTGAAAACAGGAATAAAAATCACCACCAAGGAAAAATTCCTAAAACTCTGCATGGGGGTCAGCCCTTTAAATCAGTTCCTACCTGCTTGGGAGAGAAGTGGTGGCGATCAGCTCTACCGTTTATGTGGCTGTGGTGTCGAGGACATTATTCACGTTATATGCATCTGCAACAACTTATGAGATATAGGATAACCTTGCTGAAACTAACGTTCAGACAGCATGGAGACAGGCAGTAATGCTGTGCTTTAATCCAGAGATAGTATAGCTAAATTGACGCTTAACAAAATGTTTTGAAATAACCGCAAAGAAATTCAAAAACTCATTCTTTCTGGCTAAGAATACGTTTTCTTCAGAATAGACACTGTCTGGAACAACTTTTACAGACTTATAAGATCATGGAGCAGAAGATTTTAACCACTTGAGTAGACGCTTTAATGACTTTTTATTCTTAATTATTTATCATCTGAAAAATGTTGAGTTTTTTAATAGTGTCTTTTATTGGTTAATAGCTATATTTGTATTTTAAATGTATTAATGTATGCAATGTTTTTCAGTAATCAAGCATAATAAAAAATGTATTCATTTACTGGTCAGGGTAGGTTGCAACACAAGCTAAGTAATCCTGGGCTCACCCTCTGGTAGCTTGGCATAAAGCAATCAGGCTTAATTTAAGAAGTATTGTGTAAACTATTTGTGCAACACTTCATACAATAACACAGTAAAACAATACAAAAAGACTCCACATCAGATGAGAAAATAGATTATGATGTTATCAATAAAACAGGACAAAAATGACAAACATCCATCCAGTAGAAGTAAAGTTGTGAATTTTTAAAGATTAAATGCAAAACTAGAGCTTAGAAACAAATAGGGCTCTAAAAATTAATTGGTCCTGCTGAGTTAATTAGTGGTGCTGGACTGGGATAAAGTCAAGAATTCGGGCCACCTGCAATTGAGCGTAGGATGGCTACAAGACCCACGTAGGTCACACTGAGTACATGAATTATTGTCCCTGCATGAGATGTGTTGATGATCCACACACATTTGGGGTGTTGCGTTGGAGTTCTTCCTGTAACTGTAACTGGGATGATGAATTTGTTCTGCTGAGCAAAGCACCAGTTCTGAGTGCGATGGTTCCAAAGGCGATGTGCTGAATTAATCCATGCTGGAGTGGCAGTATGTCAATGATCTACATACGTGATGTGTTAGTTTTTGACTGGTGCTTCTGGTTGCGATGTGGTGATTCCACCGGGCCAATTCCCGCAACAGACGCAAAGTGTCAATTCTGCTCTCGGAGGGAGCTTCAGTTCCACTAGAGGATTCAGGACTAGTAGAACCACTTGACTGAAGAGACTCACAAGCAGATGATCCCAAGGATTGGAACAGGATGGTAAGAGGTCATTATTGTGCCTGTGACTTTTGCAACATGAGGCAAGCCAGTAAGCCCTGGGAGTCACTCTGGGTTTAAGTTATCCAGGTACCACCCTTCTCACACAGACAGGGGAACAGCATGCAGCAGGTCAGCTCAGCAAGGAAAGAGCATAGCAAGTCAGAGTCTGGAAAAGCAGCAGTCCACCAGAGTGGCAATCCTTTCAACAGTTATTCATCCTGGCAGAGTAGTCACAGGTACAGAATTGTACAGATTTGGTAGTGCCAGAGGTCCAGTCCTTATACCCAGTGGTGCTTTTGAAGTGTGGGAGACTTCAAAGAATGCTCTGAAGTGTACAGAGGATCCCCTTTCCTGCCCTGGCTCCAGACACACTACAGGGGAGTAATCATCCTTTGCATAGGGACAGAAAACAGCCCTTTCAGGTATAAGGGCCAGCTCTTCCCTCCCATCCTTCTTCGGATGGGCCATATGTATGCAGATTACCACTCAGGTACACCTATCCTTCTTTTGTGTGACACTGTCTAGAGGGAATACAGAAAACCAACTATCACCCACCCAAGTTGTGTATTTCAGAAATACGAAGAAGGCACTAAATGGCTTAAGAATTAGATGCCAACTTTTTAAAAGCGGCATTTGCTAAACTGGAATCTCAATTCCAACTTCACCATAAGAAGTGATTTTAAATTGTGAGTTCAGTGAGAGTAAACTTGAAAAGTCGATTTCTTCACAATTAGGTGTTACACTTAAAAGATGTAATAAGGTAATCCCAATGTTATCCAATGGGAGAGGCCTTGTAGGAGTGAAAAAATGTAATTGAGTGTTTTTTCCCTGCAGAGACATGTAACATGCATGTCCTGCCTTTAAACCACATAGCACCCTGCCCTGTCAGTTATACAAGACCTGCCTTAGAGGTGACATATGTAAAAAATGGAAGGTTTAGGCCTGGCAAGAGTGCTTACTTTTCATGTCAACATGGCAGTGTGAAACCTCACACAGGTTCTGCAGTGGCAGGTCTGAGACATGGTCAAGGGACTATTTATGTGGGTGGCACCATCAGTGCTGCAGGCCCACTAGTAAAATTTTATGTTAAGCCCTGTTCACATGTAGTGCACTTTATTTGGGACTTATAAGTAAAATAAATATGTCACTTGGGGATGAACCAATATTACCATGTTTAGGGACGAGAGGACAAGAACTTTAGCACTGATTAGCAGTGACAAAGTGTGTTGGAATCTTAAAGCCAGCAAAAACAAGGTCAGAAATAGTGGAGGGAGGCAAAATGTTGAGGGAAGACCACCCTAAGTCTGTCAGGTCTAGCACAACTCATCTCAGAAACCCTCTCAAGAAATTATACCATATCACCAACACATTAAATGAGCTACACGGGTTCCTCATGCAGGCCCAGGTCATCTCCATAACATGCTCTATCATGTACAGCATGGTAAGAAGGGCGTCTAAAATAAGACCCTTACTTATCTAACAAAAAAACGAAACATCTCTGGAGGCTAATGTTCGACAAGGAGCACTAACTTTGTCAGAGTGGAAAATAAATACTGCAAGAAGGAGAAAACCAGAAAACACACCTTTTTACCTCATTTACCCAGGAAATAAATAATTCTCATTGAATCATTCAATTTGGACAAAAACTGAAAATTCACAGATTCACAAATTACTACGTCTCATAGGAATATGTCTCACCTAGTCTAAGAAATCTAATTTTAACCTGCCAACTCTACCAGTCAGCATTTATACCCACCACAGGCCTCCCCCTTGTATAGTAATCCATTGCATTTGTGCTATAGAAATACCAAAATGTGCATATAGACCTACAGAGTATATTTTATTACTTCATTGAGCATGTTTCACCAATATTTAGAATCAGAAGTCATCAGCATTTTCCAGCCATTGGAAAATCCTTCCTTAGTCTCAGAAAATGGACTTTGGAAATAAAAGCTACTTCATATTTGCATTTCCTTAAGAGCTATTTTCTTTTACCTGTACATGTTTCTCAAATTATGTTATAAAATATGGATAGTTAAATGTCATCCTTCACACTGACAGAGGAGAACAGAAATGAAAGATTTAATCATGGGTATTAGGGGAAATGGTATGGATATTCATACGAGCACATCACTCAAGAAATCAATATGCTAAATATCCTGTGTTGTGTTGGATAACAACATTTCAGTTTCAATTGTTCTGTGATGTATTAATAGTGAGTACGTTTTAGATTAGTGACAGAATGAGATACACATAAGATCGGTCTTTGAATACTTACGTCGTGACCCTATTCCTATGCATGATGCCAGCAGAATGAGGCACATCACCAGCAGAATATGCTTACTGTGCTTTTTCCAGGAAGGCAGCACCACGAGAGCTAAAAAATAAAAGATGTTGATTTTGACTTTAACAACATTGCAGATCATTTAGAAATTCTACTTCTGTACACTATTAGCATATGTTTTGTGATGTTATTGAAATTATATGTTATGCAGCTACGCTCTGTGGTGCAGTTCACTTAATAAAAGTGGATTTCATTTCAAACAACACATATTGTAATCGGGATATGTTATAAAAAAGCACTGGCAAAGCCAATTCTGGTGCTGAACATCTACCTATTGGCTTTGACAGTGTTATTTTCATTGCGTTTTGCATGTCAACACAATCGTTATGTATACACAAGCATGAACAGCAGTGTTGCGATGATTATTTAAATTAAATATTACCAATTTAAAGATGGCACTGGTGTGGGCATATATATTATGTTCTAGTGATAGTGAAATTAATAGAAGTGAGCAGCCCTGAATCAGTTCTCAGCTGCAAACCCATCATAGAAATTGAAATAAATATGAATAAGGAATGGCGAAGCGGAGGGTAGGAGATCAGGTGTGGGAGGCAGAAGAACATGCAGGGTAGAGAGCATGGAAACAAATGCACTCCTATAGTTTGCTCAATACTCAAATCTAAGCGGATAGGTCAGGTTTATTGTTAGTCAATGTGTTATTTGGTATTATCTGGTATATGTTATAGGATTTAGTTGGATGCACATACATAGGCATATAGGCACACACAATAGGGGCAAATGTATATATACACCTGGACAAAACATTTACTGAATACTGATATTGGCACATGCAGAATTTGGTCGGATAGAGGAATTGAATCTTGGATACAAGGATACGTAGATGGTCAATTGGCTGCAGGCGCATAGAATAATGGGTGGGTAGATCAATGCATGTGGTTGCACAGTAGGAATAATACAAATATGACTGGATGTTGGTTGATGGACATGTGCTTTTGTGAGAGTGGTCCTCACCGCTGAGCCTGCTCCAGGCGAGGTCACCCCCACTTCGCTGCTCCTGCCCGCTGACCACCTGAGCTGCCCTGACAAGCTGTCCTGCTGCCTCGCTGCCTCCCGCCGGCGCCCCAGCCGCCGCCGAGCCGTCCTCAGTCCCCCTTCCCGCCACTGACCACGCCGACTCCGCCCCCCTACCGCCCATTGGCCGCCCACGCTCCCGCCACCCAGCTGACCCGCCCTACCGGCTCCTTACTTATGACGCCCCCGGAGCGACCGCGCAGCGGACGCGCGCAGCGGGAGCACCGAGTGAGCGCCGAAGGTGCGCCAAAGGTAAGCCCGTCTGCGCCCGTCCGCGCCTGGACCGCGCCCAGTGCCAGGACCCCTGGCCCCCGCAGACCCCAGCCCACCCGCCGGAAGCCGACCAGATGAACCTACGACTCCACCGAACTCAACGCTCTCAACACCGGCCGAACCCCGGGCTGCTACCGAGCCACACCGAGACGCACCCACGGACCCTTCAGCTGCCACTCCTGCAAGTTCACCTGCAACCGGACCCACGCTACACCAGCACCCACCATGCCGAACTCCAGCAGCACCCACCTGAAGTGCATCCTGCTCAACACCCGCTCCGTCCACAGACACGCCGTCGAGCTCTGGAACCTGCTCGACACCACAGACCCAGACGTCGCCTTCCTCACGGAAACCTGGATGAACGCCTCCTCAGCGCCCGACATCGCCATCGCCATCCCGGACAGCTACAAGATCATCCGGAGGGACCGCGTCAACCAGACAGGAGGAGGCATCGCCATCATCCACAGGAACACCATCCGCATCACGACCAACACCGAAGACAACCTCGCACCCGCCGAACACCTGCACTTCCAGATCCACGTCAACCCCAAGACCACCCTCAGAGGCACCCTCATCTACAGACCCCCGGGACCACGCACACAATTCAGCGAGGACATCGCCGACTTCGTCAGCCCACACGCCCTCCCCTCCGCCGACTACATCCTCCTCGGGGACCTCAACTTCCACCTGGAGAACAACAACGACCGCAACACCACCACCCTGCTGGACAACCTCGCCAACCTCGGAGTCAAGCAACTGGTGACCACCCCCACCCACTACGCTGGACACACGCTCGACCCGATCTTCTCTTCCAGCAAGGACATCGCCTTCAGCCACGCCACGGGACTCCAATGGACGGACCACAGCTGCGTCCACTTCAGCTACAGAAGGACCACGCTCCACCATCACCAGCAACAGGCCCCCCGCAGAAGCTGGAACAAGATTACTGCAGACCAGCTCACTACTTCCCTGAGCAATAACCATCCCACCAGCACAACGAACCCGTGCCAAGCAGCCACCAACCTCACGAAATGGATCAGCGACTGCGCAGACGACCTCGCCCCGCTGAAGACCCCGCCGAGCAGACCCGGCAGCAAGAAAGCACCATGGTTTAACAACGAACTCAAGAGCTCCAAGAAGAACTGCAGAGCACTCGAGAAAACCTGGCGCAGAGACCCAACAACGGACAACATGACTGCCCTCAAGCTCGCCACCCGAAAACACCACCAGCTGATCCGCGCCACCAAGAAATCCGCATTCAAGGAACGACTGGACAACAACGCACACAACAGCAAGGAACTCTTCAACATCGTGAAAGAGCTCTCCAACCCCAACGGCGGAAACAACGACATCACCCCTTCGCAAGACCTCTGCAACTCCCTCGCCTCCTACTTCCACAACAAGATCGCGGACATACACAACAGCTTCAGCACTCAACCGACGCACGCCACGACCGAACCACCACCCCCCACCACCACCCTCCGCGCCTGGACCCCGATCAGTACCGAAGACACCATCCGCACGATGAACTCCATCCACTCCGGATCTCCGACAGACCCCTGCCCTCACCACGTCTTCAACAAGGCCGACGCTGTCATCGCACCCCACCTGCGGGACATCATCAACACCTCCTTCGACACCGACACCTTCCCGGAGAGCTGGAAGCACGCCGAACTCAGCGCTCTTCTCAAGAAACCATCAGCAGACCCTACCGACCTCAAGAACTACCGCCCCATCTCGCTGCTCCCGTTTCCGGCCAAAGTCATCGAGAAGACCGTCAACAAGCAACTGGCCGCCTTCCTCGAGTCGAACGGCTCCCTCGACCTCTCGCAGTCTGGCTTCCGGGCCAACCACAGCACCGAGACCACCCTGATCGCAGCTACAGATGACATCCGAGCCCTGCTCGACAACGGAGAAACAGCGGCCCTCATCCTCCTGGACCTCTCCGCGGCCTTCGACACTGTCTGCCACCGTACCCTAGTACAGCGCCTCAGCAACGTCGGAATCCAGGAGAAGGCACTGGAGTGGATCACCTCCTTCCTCGCCGGAAGGACACAGAGAGTCCGCCTCCCCCCGTTCAGATCGGAGGCCACCGAAGTCATCTGCGGCGTTCCTCAAGGCTCCTCGCTCAGCCCTACTCTCTTCAACGTCTACATGAGCCCCCTCGCAGACATCGCACGCCAGCACAACCTGAGCATCATCTCCTACGCCGACGACACCCAGCTGATCCTCTCCCTCACTAACGACCCCGCCACCGCCAGAGCCAACCTGCACGAAATGATGACAGACGTAGCCAAATGGATGTCGAACAGCCGCCTGAAACTGAACTCCGACAAGACGGAAGTCCTCATCTTGGGATCCTCACCCTCCGCCTGGGACGACTCCTGGTGGCCCCCCGCCCTGGGCAGCACACCCAAACCAACTGACCACGCACGCAACCTGGGCTTCATCCTGGACCCCACCCTCTCCATGACCAGACAAGTCAACGCCGTCTTCTCGTCGTGCTTCAACATCCTGCGAATGCTACGCAAGATCTTCCGATGGATCCCCACCGAGACCAGGAAGACGTCACCCAGGCCCTCGTCACCAGCCGTCTGGACTACGGTAACTCCCTCTACGCCGGAACCACCGCCAAACTCCAGAAGAGACTCCAGCGGATCCAGAACACCTCAGCACGACTCATCCTGGACATCCCCCGCCGCAGCCACATCTCCGGACACCTGAGAGACCTGCACTGGCTCCCGGTCAACAAGAGAATCACCTTCCGGCTCCTCACCCATGCACACAAAGCCCTACACAACCAAGGACCAGGATACCTCAACAGCCGCCTCAACTTCTACGCTCCCACGCGCCAGCTTCGATCGACCAGCCATGCCCTCGCCGCCGTCCCCCGCATCCGAAGAGCCACCACAGGAGGAAGGTCCTTCTCCTACCTGGCCGCCAAGACTTGGAACTCCCTTCCGATCCACCTCCGCCTGACCCAGGACCACCTCGCCTTTAGGAAGCAGCTCAAGACCTGGCTGTTCGAGCAGTAGCGGACCCCCCCCCCCCAACGCCTGGAGACCCTCCGGGTGAGTAGTGCGCTATACAAATGCTCTGATTGATTGATTGATTGACCGGTACTGAATTCAAGTGATTGGCATGAATCTGTAAATGATCTACATGGAGGGTCTAAAATTCACACATCATTCCAGGATCCATGGATCCCATGAGAAAATCTAAACTTTGTTATTTTAAGCACAGGGATGTTGCCCCTTTGGGATCCCACCCAAGTGTCAGGGTGTTCAATTACTGGACTCGGGCACCAAGTCCCCAAGTCCTGTGATGGCTGTCACAACATTTTCTTTTAATGTTGTGGCAACCAAATAGACACTTTTAGGGGATCAAATTAACTAGATATCTCTAAAAATATTTTATCTTTAACACCGTTATGCCCAATTTCAGCTCTTCTTTACATTCTAATTTCACAAAACTAATTAATAAATGTGTTAGAAAGTCAAGCAAAGGTAAATCCTATCTTAATGCTAAATTAAATAGTAAATGTATTCAGCCATTTTTTCGATACAATAGAGCAAAAGAAAATTGTATGTGAATTAAAATGAAAGATGGCCCCTCCACTTTTCTTTTCTCTCTATTGACGAACTAGCACAAAACTTACCATGTACAAACTGAAGTGGCTTATTTTTGTTTAATGTTTTATGCAGATTTGTCATATGGCACTAACATTCTATCTATCTATCTATCTATCTATCTATCTATCTATCTATCTATCTATCTATCTATCTATCTATCTATCTATCTATCTATCTATCTATCTATCTATCTATCTATCTATCTATCTATCTATCTATCTATCTATCTATCTATCTATCTATCTATCTATCTATCTATCTATCTATCTATCTATCTATCTATTCATTTATCTATCTATCTATCTATCTATCTATCTATCTATCTATCTATCTATCTATCTATCTATCTATCTATCTATCTATCTATCTATCTATCTATCTATCCACATATATGCTGTATAATTTAACATTTTACTTAGAGTACATTATTCACTGGAGAGAATACATAAATAATAAACTATACAGATGTTTCAGCCCGACATCAGACTGTCTTCATCTTGCTTGGAATTTCTTGAGATACTGGCTATGTGTTGTGTGGAGTGAGTGACTGTGGGGTGTTAACCCCTGAGGAGTGTCTGGCAGTTGTAGGTAGTGGAAATTAAAAATAGCATGATTAGCAAAGGGGTTCTATACCGGTTCATCTCAACAACAAAGATTGAAAAGAATGACACACAGCTGATCCTCTCCCTCACCAAGGACCCCCTCACCACCAAAACCAACCTCGACAAAGAAATAAAAACCGTCCCCGAATGGATGAAGAACTGCTGTCTGAAGCTGAACTCGGACAAGACAGAGATCCTCGGCTCCACCCTCTCAGACTTGGATGACTCCTGGTGGCCGACCACCCTGGGAGCAGCTCGGACACCCACCGGCCACGCATGTAACCTGGGATTCATCCTTGACCCAAAGCTCTCCATGACCAAGCAAGTCAACACTGTCTCATCCTTTGGCTTCAACACCCTCCGCATGCTCTGCAAGATCTATAAGTAGACCCCCACCAACACAAGGAGAACGGTCACCCAGGCCCTCGTCAGAAGCAGGCTGGACTACGGAAACGCCCTCTACACAGGAGCCTCGGCTAAACTGCTGAAAGGACTGCAACGCATTCAGAACGCCTTTGACTGCCTGATCCTCGACATCCCCTGATACCGCCACCTCACACCCCACATGAGAGACCTGCACTGGCTGCCCGTCAAAGAGAGCATCACCTTCAAGCTCCTCACCCACACACACAAGGCACTCCATGACACTGGACCAGCATACCCCAACAGATAACTCACCTTCTACACCCGAACCACCAGCTCCGCTCCACCGCCCTCGCCCTCGCTACCGTCCCCCGCATCTGAAGAGCAACCTCCGGTGGCAGATCGTTCTCCTACCTCACCGCCAAGACCTGGAACACCCTCCCTATCCTCCTTCGACAGACCCAAGACCTACTAACCTTCAGGAGGCTACTCAAGAACTGGCCATTGAGCAGTAGCAGCACCCCATCCTAGAGCCTTGAGACATTCTCGGGTGAGTAGTACGCACTACAAATCTCATGATTGATTGATTGAAAAAAACAGTGGACATCCACAAGAGAAAGATTTACATCTTCAAAATATTTTAGGAAGACCAGCTCTCTAAAATACTAGTAGCAGAGACAGTGCATACGTCTTTGTTGACCATGCCTGTGCCTGGCACCCCCCTGCACCATGTAATTGCCATACATGTTAATTACCTTGACAGGGATCAAACTGTAAAATTAGAAAGGAAAAAGAAAGCAATCTGAAACACTGTTATAACCATCTTATACTATGCTAATTTTACTACAAGATCTAAAGAAGCCAGACAGACATTTACTCCAATAAAGAAAATATTACAGGAAAGTGGTTTGCCATATACTATGTTAAATCTCGCACTACTATGCTTCAACCTTTAAGGGAAGATTCACCTCTTCTCAGAGCCCAAGGACTAGGAAGCCAATACATTTCTCAACTAGCACTCAAAGGACAATTGTGGAATCCCAAGCCAAGTGCAATTCAGAATGGCAAATATTGCAAATGAAGTGGAAAAGGATCTGTCCTTGGTACCGGTGATTTAATCATGGAGTCTCCTGACATAGAAATTCTGGTCTGCTACACTAATCCCGTACACCTAGACACCTATACTCCTCCGGAAATGTTTGAGTGGTGTACTGGATGGACAGTAGATGAGTAAGATGAGACCTCTGACCTCTTGGTCTGAGACCTGCTCTCTCCCCAGCAGCTTCGCTGTCTGCACCGCTGACGCCGCTCACCTCCACCTGGTAGATGGTCATGGCTACGGTCCATTCTATTTATTGCCCGGTTCTCCTGCTGTCTTGTCTGTGCCCATTTTTCTTCTGCTGTCTTGTCAGTGCCCTTTGAGTTTTTATTATTGTCTTATTGTGATTTGTTTCTATTATTGTCTTTTTTGTCCTCAGGACCACTCCTTTCCTGCCGCTGCTGCTCCCGTGGCCCCTTCCCCCTGCCGGTGTCTGCTCCCTACTCCCTGCTGTGCCTCCCTTCCCCTTCCCTATTTAATGGCGGCCGCTGCGTAAGGAGCGCAAGCAAGAACACTGACCTCCAGATATGAGGCCTGCTCTCTGCCCAGCAGCACTGCTGTCTGCGCCGCTGACCCCGCTCACCTCCACCTGGTAGGTGTTCAAGGCTGCTGTCCAATCTGGTTTTGCCTAGTTCTCCTGCTGTCTTGTCTGTGCCTGTTTGTCTTCTGATGTCAGTGCCCTTTTTGTTTTTATTATTGTCTGATTGCGCCTTGTTTCTATTTTTGGATTTTTGTGTCCCTGAGCCGGTTCCTTTCCCACCCCTGCCTTCCCCGTGGCCCCTTCCCCCTGCTGGTGTTAACTCTTACCTCTCAGCTGTGCCTTTATCCGCCCTTCCCTATATAATAATGGCTGCTATATGGCTGCATGCAGTGTGCATGCGGCTGTCGTGCCAAAGGCAAGCCCATCTGCGCCCGTCTGCCACCCGACTGTGACCAGCGCCAAGGAACCTGGATCTCTAACCAGCCTCCACTACGACTCAGCTGCCCTCCTTGCTCTCTACCCAGAAGGAACAGCAACTTCCAGTGGTGCACATCAAACACCAGCCAAGGCCAGTTCTCCTGCCACCACTGCTGCCAAACCTTCTTCACCCTCAGCACCTCCATGGCGGCCGCCCCAACACTGGACACCCTCGCACCACAACTGCGACGCGCCGTCAACAACTCCTTCCCCATTTTTTCCAATGACTGGAAATGCACAGAAGTTAAACTCCTTCTCAAGGAGACCTCGGCAGATCCTTTGGACCTCAAGAACTACCAACCCATCTCCCTCTTCCCTTTCGCAGCCCTCTTGGACTGACAAGAGCTGCATTCTCCCCTCCCCTAGTGACTTAAGATCCTCAAGGGTGAGTAGCACGCTTTGAAAATTGCCTGATTGATTGATTGATACTGGTAGCATGATGGGCACAAACTACATCCATGTGCACTCAAACAGAGGTGGATATGAAGATAAAACTGTTGTTTCTCTAGTCCGTCCTGGCAAAATGATGTTATAATAATTTGAGAAATTGTTACAAACATCTATTGTTACCTAAGATAGGTAGTTAAAAATGGGATTGTATATGACATCTCTGGTGGCTGGGGCCCTGTGTGTGGTGGGGAAGGAGGTGGTAAGATATTACAGTTCGGTTTGTATATGATACAAGTTTTATAATGCAAGCACTCAGAGGTGTAAATACACCCATCTGACAGATGCAGAGTTCACATGTACTACAACTTGGAAAAAATAGGGAGGACTTTGCCTAGGGGAATGTTCTGAAATGAATCACATAGAAAGTTGGGGAATTGGCTTACCAGCACAAATGACTTCAAATACTAGCATGCCTCACTAGTCGCAATATAGAAGCAGTATTTTTGCAAGAGACTCACTTTGAGCCTGGAGCCTGGAGCCTGGCAGTGTAAAAGACTTTGCAGAGCTTGGGGAGACTTTTTTTCATTATATTACACATACTTGAAAGGAGTGAACATATTTATTACATTTTGTGCAAAGTATGAACATATCAAAACAATAGCAGATGAGTAGTGCAGCTGTCTCATAGATCAAGAAATAATTTCTAGAAGGTGAGTCACCCTAATCAATTTGTGCACACCTGATGTCCTTCCCCCATATCATGTTGAAATGTCAACCATGAAATAATAACATGAAAATCTGGGGAGGGATCACAACCTTGTCCTAGACCCATAGCTGAACTGTACAAAAGGCATAGCTAGGCATCATAGAGGGGCAAGGGACTCCATGGTAAATGTTATATCTTATAGCAAATTGTTGGATATGTTGAGAGTGGCACCACTGGAAAAGATGTTTACCTTTCACTCCTCAGTCCTTCATTAATCCTAATGGCTGTATTTCTGGTATGGACCTAAAGACATAATGGGATTGTCCAAATCAACCGTACAGCTTCGGAGAACACTCTCAGACCAGTCTACTGTGGAACTATTGTTGGTTCTTCCCAACAATTAACAGCCCCAATATATATGGTGCTTACATGATATTCATTTGTTAGAGGAAGTATTTAGGGAGGAGACCAGGAAGCTAATGTATCCTATTATGCCACCTATAAAGGGTTAATCAAATCTGGTGCATCATTATGGGAAGCCTTTAGAGTTTTGGTTCAAGGGGAATGTATCACAAAGGGTAGTGGTGTAACAAAATACAATTAAGATCAGTTGTCAGGGCTTGAGAAGGAAATAAACAATTTAAAGTTCCAATATGATATCTAGTAGGTTCAAGATAATATAAGCAACCCCCAAAAAATACAAAATTAACGTCCCCATTTTTAAGTTGTTGACTTAATGAATCCTCTTTATTCCTTATGATGTCAGTATCACATACCTATACTGTCAGCTCATAGTTCTACTTCTAGGACATGGTAGTGGGGACTAAAAAGCCCTCCAGTAGATTTTGTCGTTTTGCAATAATCTTCAACACAGCTATTTTGCTTCCATCAAATACAGTTTCTACAAATCGAAATACAAACAAAATTTAAATATATATTTTATAAGCTGTTATGAGTAGATACCTAATTCATACGGTTTTGCATTTTTACCCATAGGGTTGTGTAATCTTAGATTAAGAAAATCCTGCCACGGAGTGGGCGGCGGCGGCGGCAAGATGGCTGCACCCTGAGGAGGCACCGAGCTTTGCTTCTGCCTGAAAGGGACCTCTCGCCCGCAATGTTCCTGCTCACAACAGCATGTGGGAAACTGCCAGGACTACAGTGGCAAGTTTCCAACCAATATGCTGTCTTCGACTTTCTTTTAGGGCGCAAGTGTCTTTCCCTCATATCACTTATCAATGCGCCCGCCATTCTAAGCGAGCTAGGAACGGCACCTTTGTTCTTGCCTCAGCTGCCTCCATACATTGACAGTCACTGTGCATTCAAATGTGACAAGAGCTTACAACTACCTCAGCTCACCTTATTGTGGACAAGGTTAGGACTGATAAACAATTTTGTTTCAGCACGCTACACATTATCAGTGTGTATTTATGAGGAGCTGTGCACCACTAATATGTAATTCTCTTTTTCACCACCTATGTGTGTCTACAAACAACTTCACTCAGTATGCTTTTATTTTGTGCAGGTGCATAGTATTATGATAGCCTGTTTCATCACTTGGACCGTGGAACTTATTTTTTTGCTATGAAAGTTCTCACCATGGAGCTTACACAGTCCAACAAATCTCACGGGACCACTGGGACATCCTCTGGAAGTCGCATAGACTCTACAGGGAACAACAGTAAGCGCCTTAAAAAAGGACCCATCTTCCCCAACTAAATCACCTCTTCCCATCACGCTAGAGGACATTGTAGATGAGCTACACCTTTTTCGCCCCTTTATGTCAGACACTACCACCCTCCAAAGAATTGAGGAAAAATGGTCTGACCTTGATATGAGACTGTCCGATGTTGAACAGAAGGTCAGCGATGCACAGGATGTCATTGCCAACGTTGAATGCCTCACCAAGGAAATTAACCAATTAAAAAAATCTTCGGAGGATTTAGAGAATCGCAATCAGTGTATTCATTTACGCATTTATGGAATTCCAGAGGGATCCAAAGGTTCTGACATGATCCCCTTCTTGAAATCCCAGGTATTACAGATTGTTGACCTCCCAAAACCAATGGACTTTAACATTCAAAGAGCGCATAGATTGGGGCACCAAAATGCATCCTCCGCCACTAAGCCAAGAGGTACCATTGCCTATTTTCTGTCATATTCCGACCTTATGGCAATTCTTCAAGCTGCCAAAAAACATAAGCAGATGTTTTGGTCTAGTCACAAAGTCTTTTTCAGTCAGGATGTATCCAGACCAACTGCCAGTAGACGCAAATAATTTCTGGATCTCAAACCAGGCTTAAAATCCATGAACGCACGCTACTGCCTCATACATCCCTGTTTCTTCAAAATGACTTATAAAGACAGAACATTTTCATTTGATGATCCAGCTTATCTTCAGAAGTTCATTCATACTCACCGTGAAGAAAACATGGAACTTGCAAAACACTGATTGCCTTGTTATTGCCCTGTATTTTTTGTCTTGAATAAGTTACATGTTATTGTTAATGGTTTTCTCTTTTTTCTGTCTCTTTTAGGTCCTTCCTAAGTGGTGTTTGAAGACTCTTGCCTGTATCACCCGTTTGTCTCTCTTGTTTGATGTATCCAGTTACCTTGTTCCCTATTGTCTGGTAAGCTCCCCTTCTAGTTTTTCCATTTGTCCAGTTTTTTTTCCCTATTGGATTATTTCATCCCTTCCTCTTCATCTGATATTTTATAGTTAATGTTTGCGCTAAGTGCTCCCCCCAGTGGTGTGGTTGTTTTGGTCCTTCTGTACCCCCTCCCCCATAATGTTCTTCGTTCCTTTTTTTTGGTTCAACATGACTAAAGCCTCATGGCTTTTTGTCATGTCTTCTTTCCAAATTTTTCTAGGACAGCATTGTCCTTCTCTTATGCTATTCCTTTCTTTTTTTCTCTCTCTTTATAGTTCCCTCACAACATTATCCTTTTCTTCACTTTCCTTCAATTATTTTCCTTCTCTTTTACTTCATCCTTTGGTTTCGTACTTTTCTCTTATCTTGTTCTCGCTTCAATGAGCTCTTACGACTACCTGTCATTGGGTTGTTCTTTAACACTTTTTTTCTCCACTCTTTTCTTTGGTATTTTATCCCCTACTTCCTTCTCTAGTTCAACTCTCCTCTTTCTTACATTTACCTTTTTTTAATATATTCTTATGAAGGGTCTTCGCATTATTTCCTGAAATATTAAAGGGATTCGTAACCCTGTTAAAAAGCAGTGAGTTTTATCTCATTTAGCATGATTGAAATGTCTATTAATGATATACAATTTTCCTTTCGTAATGTCTATGGCCCCACTGCCACTGATTACATTTTTTGGAACAAATTTTCTAATGTTCTCTCTTCGCATCCAGCTGATAGTCTAATAGTAGGTGGGGATTGTAACCAACTCATGGAACCCTTTATAGATCGGAAATCGCAAACCGGATATGTTCCTAATGAAATGCAAAAATCCTTCTATAGAACCTTTTCCTCTAGAGGCCTCATAGACACATGGAGACTTTCCCATCCCGACACATTCGAATTTTCCTTCTTTTCCCCTGTTCATAACTCTTTCTCCCGAATTGATTAAATTTTTCTTACACAACACGCTTTGCAACTAATGACTAATTCAGAAATAGGCTCTTTCCTCATCTTTGACCACGCCTCCATCATTTTAGATATGGACTACCCTTCACCCCCTCCCACCTCTCGTTGCTGGCGTTTTAATAATTCCCTCCTCTTAGACTCCCAATTTGTTGAACAGTTTACTCTCTTTATGAATGAGTTTTTCCTCATCAATCTTCATTCTACCACCCACTTTCCCTCTGTTTGAGATGGCTTTAAGGCTGCCGCACATGGCTTTGTTGCTGCTTATGTATCCCATAGAATCACAAAGAAGAAAGAACTCTCACAGTCTTCCCTTATTCTTAAACAGATTAACCACTTGGATGCTAATGACAAGGGTAACTCGTCATGGAGTTTCCATTGATTTCAATGGAAATTACATTATATATCTGAACATGTCATAGCATCCAAGTGGTCAAAAGACCAGGAGCAGCAATATTTCACAACAAACTCCGCTGTCACACTTTCTGCTCTTATTAAAGCTAAAATGCAATATAATAAACACGGATCACTGAAAGAATATCGACTACCAAAATATCGACTACCCAAAATATCGAGGAAAAAATATCTACAGCAAAAATATCGAGTTTGTATGTACAAACAGGTAAGTACAAAAATATCGAGTACAAAATATCGTTTACAAAAATATAGTTGTAAAAAATATTGTATTTACTAAAAACAGTGTTAAATTAAATTAATATTAATAATTAATTACTAAAATATACTTAAAATTACTTAAATTAACTTATAATAATTAAATAATTAATGAAAGTTAAATAAATATTTTTTTATTTCATATTTATTAAACATATATATATAGTAATAAAATATAATAAAATAATACCCAAAAACTGAAAACTGACCCTGAACCCTAAAAATACCCCTTTACCCAAAAACTGAAAACTGACTCTGAACCCTAAAAATACCCCTTTACCCAAAAACTGAAAACTGACCCTGAACCCTAAAAATACCCCTTTACCCAAAAACTGAAAACTGACCCTGAACCCTAAAAATACCCCTTTACCCAAAAACCCAAAACTGACCCTGAACCCTAAAAATACCCCTTTACCCAAAAACCCAAAACTGACCCTGAACCCTAAAAATAAAAACAATTTATTTTACTATCTATAGTATATACTTACATATTTTCACTTTCTATATTATTTACAGTCGATATTACTGCACTTACCTTAAAAACGATATTTTGGCTGTCGATATTCTGTCCAGTCGATATTTTGTCCAAACGATATTTTTTCCTCGATATTCAGTCCAAACGATATTTTGGAGTCGATATTATGTCTGTGCACCAATAAACACTCATGGGACTCTGCCAGTAATAATCTTCTTAAATGTAATGCAAAGATGTATGGTAGATGGAATAAGGCGGGTACATCTCTTGCAGACTATCTTAAAATTAAGAAACAAAAATCTAAAATTATAGATGAAATACTCTATTGTTTTGTTCAATTCTATACATCCCTAAACACCCCAGAAAGCACTCCGTCATCTGCGCAAATTGATTCCTTTTTTCAGACCATTCCTAAATCTCCCAAAACTTCTATTGATATTTCATCTATATATTCCTATTTCAGATAAAGAAATACTCAATGCTATTACTCAATTGCCCAAGGATAAAACTCCTGGCCCAGATGGCTTTACTGGTTGCTTTTATCTTCACTTTAATCAACTCTAATTCCCCATCTACTCTCATTGAATAATATTTTTTTAACTACTGGTAAGTCTGTTGGCTCTTTCACTCGAGCAATGCTATGCTTGATCCCTAAAAAAGACAAGGATCCTTCAATGTGTAAAAATGATGGAGCCATCTCCCTAATCAACACTGACTGTCAAATGTATGAGAAAAGTGTTCGCCATTCGTATCAATAAAGTAATTCCTGATCTTATCAATATTTATCAATCAGGATTTGTCAAGGGTAGATCAATCACTGACAATTCAAGAAATTTTTTCAATATCAGTTCATTTAGTCTTTATTTCGAATAAAATTCATAAAAGACAACAATATAAAAAACATTATCAACATTTCAGCATTTTTACATTTTTACATTTTGCAATGGAACCCCAGGTATTAGGAAAAATTGCCATCAGAATATATACAGGCATTAAAAATAGTCAAGTTAATAAAAAAGGGGTTACAAGTTCTTTACACGAATCAGCCACATCCACCCCAAGAATTTGGAAACACAGATCACAGATTTTTCAGTACGCATCTCACGTAATCTCAACAGGGCTGTGCGATTCCCCTCACAATTTAAGGTTTTGCAAGTTGGTTTCAACCATTTATGACGAGGCAGTCGATATGCTGGGCATGCAAAAAACAGATGGCCAACACTTTCAACCTGGTCAGGACAAAAAGGGCATTTTGTACTTGTACTCTTTGCCCACTTTGCGGTAAAGGAATTGATCGGCAAAGTGCCCACCCGAAACTGATGATACAGCTTACGGTCAAGTGTTTTGCATGTCAAATCCCAATAGGGCTCAAGGGACGGTATAATCTTGTGTGTTAAAAACAGTCCCGTTAGGCTATTTTCTGATGAAAGGGAGACCAGTGCAGATTTCTTTGCAGCCCAAAATAACTCTTTAAATTCCACTTTAGAAGGAAACCTAGAACATTCGGGATGTAACCATAGTTCGGGGAGGCCCATAGAGTGCAAGATTTGTTTGACCTCCCGCAACCATGGAATTTTCTGGGCACCCCACAGTGATCTAATCTCGCCCAATTCATGAGCGAAAAGACTAAGCTCTTCGGTTGTCCAAAGGCGACGCCAAAGAGCAACAAGGCGATACTGTGCCATCTCTTCCAGTGGTCTACAGCCTAAGTCTAAAAGCAATGGTTTTATGGGTGTCGATTGAGGAAGCCCCACTAGATTCCGAAAAAAACCTGTTCTGTGCAATATTTAGTGCTGACAAGCCTTTGTAGCCCCATATGTCCGCACCATACAGGATAGCTGCATTAACCTTGGCCTCATAAATTTTTAACGCTGGTGTAATGCGTTTGGTAAAGGTTTTTTTGTGTTCTTTCAGCAAGCATCCTGTAAGGCGAACAAATTTAGGAATTAATACCTCCAACTGTGGGTTCCACGTAAGTTGATGGTCAAGAGTCACGCCCAGGTAGGACATGACTTTGACCTGTTCGATTGGGACACCGTCTAATAAAAATGAACTTTTAACTTGTTTATTCCTATTAAAAACCATAAATTTAGTTTTTTCAGCGTTAATCTGAAAATCGTTTTCTGTGCAAAATTCTGCAAATCTATTTAGGGCCGCTTGTAAACCACTCCGAGTCCTGGAAAGGAGCAGGGTGTCATCGGCGAATATTAGCATGGGGTACTTAGAACCCCCCAGGGTGGGAGCATCTGTTTGTGTTTTACTAAAGAATGCAACCACCCGGTTGATAAATAGGAGAAACAGGGTAGGGGCCAGCACGCAACCCTGTCGGACCCCACGTTCGACAGGGAAGCTAGCGGTCACCTGACCCTGTTTCCCCCATCTTACACGGGCAAAATTATCCTCATGTAAGCGCCTAACTAGCTCTAATAGCTCGGGAGGAAGGCCCATGAGTCCAAGGGCATCCCAAAGTTTAGCCCTAGGGACCAAGTCGAATGCCGACCTAAGATCGACAAAGGCGGCGTAGATGACACCGCCGCCCAAGAAGACAACCTTCCAATACAACATAGTTAAACGAAACACCTGATCTAGGGTGCTGGTGCCTGATCGGAACCCTGCCTGCATGGGGGAGAGTATATTATTCTGCTCAATCCACCCCTGTATTCTAGCTAGGGCCATTCTTGATACCACTTTCTGAATGGTGTCGATCAGACTAATGGGGCGATAATTTTTCGGTGAAGATCGATCCCCTTTCTTGTGAACTGGAAGTATTTCAGCCCCTTTCCAGGATTGTGGTACCCTTGCACCCGCTGCAATAGAATTTGCTAAAGTTGTTATATAAGGGACCCATAATTCTAAATTCAGTTTAAAAAGGTCGGCTGGTACTGCATCTATACCTGGGGCTTTCCCAGACTGGATTAAGCCTAAAGCATGTTTGGTATCCGAGGTACAAAAGGTTAGCCTATCCCCATAGAATAATTGTGTAGTCCCCACTACGGACTCATCTGCCAACTGAACAATATTTGGATCTTTGAATTGAGAGGAAAAAAATTCCACCCAATCAACAGCTGAAACATGATTTTCGGGTGTTAGTGAGTCGGAACCCCTGCCCCATCTGACTAGCTCCCAAAACTTAATCTGGTTGGAGGACTCACAGGCTTTGAGAAGATCAAGCCAATACGAATCCTCCCATTCCCTTTTGGCTTCCCAAATGATATGTTTGTAGGCCTGCCTCGCTATCCTAATGTCAGGGGTATTTCTAGATTTAACAGCAGCAATTAAAGTGCTGTGAGCTTCTCTACACTTTTTATTATACCAACCCTTGAATTGCTTCTCTTTCTGTTTTCTACATGGCCTAGTGAGAAGTTCCCTAATGGCCGAAAAACATGCCTCATGGAGATCAACAATAGTGGACTTTTCCCTATCCTTAAGTGATACTGCACTCATCTTATTACTAGTACCCAAGACCAGTTCTTCTATTTGACAGACAAGCTCCTGATCAGCAATGACTCTCGACCATTTGACCCGTCTTCTGTTGTCACTCAAGACTAGGTCTGATGTAATACAAGCTGTTTCTGTCAAAGGGGGCCCAAGACCCGGGATCCTAAGTACAAGTGAGAGCGGGTTGTGATCGCTCTCTGGTCTAGTTTCTATCAACATGTCAACTACAGTATCCCAGGAATCAATGTTGACCAGTATGTAGTCAATACGACTCACACTAGACCCATTGTCAAAGGTTGGTTTTCCCGCCTTATCAGATAGGCTACGGCCGTTCACCGCCCTGAACCCCCATTCCAGGCAGAGGCCAAGCCAGTGGAGAGCTGCCTCCGTACCCCTAACACCCTTAGTTATTGCTAGCGGGGGAATATTCCAGACTAAATCATCGTCCATCCCTACTTCTTCAGCAAGGTTCAGGATGGGTTCGAATGAGCAGTTCAAGTCACCAGCCACTAAAACGAGCTGGTCACTTTTATGCTCATTTAGGAGGTCTTCCAGATCATTAATGATAGGTTGCTTTTTACCACCCTGACAACCTCGGGCATAGATGTTAATTAAAACAATATCCTTACAATTCTCCTTGCTTAAGGATACACAAAGGAGATCAGGGTTCTTTACCAGGATTTCCCTCACGCTGAAGCCAAGTGAGTTTTTTATCCATATAATTAATCCACCCGAAGCTCTACCCCTGGGACCCCACACTGCTGGCTTATAAAAGTTCAAAAAGCCTACTCTGAATAGAGGGTCGACTGACCAAGTTTCCTGGAAAGCGATGATATCGTGTGTAATTATGTAATCAACCCAATCATCGCTATCCAGGCGACCCTTTAAACCCGCTATATTCCAAGAGGCCATTTTAATTTCATTATCTGGGTTACTAGGGCAAGGAGACTCAGATAGTCCCGGAACTCCCAACTCAACTGAGTTTGATTTATAAACGGTGTCCGGTATTAAGCGTGAACCCAGTGGCGACACAGAACGAACCATACTGGGCAGTGCCTTGGTGGACGGGATAAAATCTATTGAGTATTTTAAAGCATCCACCTCCCCTAGTCAGTCAACCTCATCCAAGCAGCCAAACATATTTGATGTGGGAACACCTTGCCACCCGGTTCTCTGGATAGGTCCACCATTCCCAAAACCTCTGTGCCTAGGCCTTTGGATTGTCGTCCAAGACCCTCCCAAACCAAGCTGCTGTCGAGGAGGATAGAAAAAAGTAAGAGGTCTAACAATAACTGAGTGGTTGTCTTCACGAGTGGCCCACGAACAAAGATGCTGTGCTGTATGGGGGTCTGCAAATGACACAACCACACAGTCACCAGTAATGGTTTTGTGGGTGGGCCCAACCCATGGTACTCTTCGCACCATTAAAACCTGACTTCTTTGGTGACTGGGTAGTTGTTTGTTCGTGTTTAGCCAATGAATTACCTTATTTTTAAGAGACCAGTGGTCCTCTTTTATTTGTGGGTCGAGAGTAGGCACACCAGCCAATACAATGACATATTGACTAGCCTCCGGTGGTAGGTCGATATAACCACCACGAAAGTTCGGTCGGCTAGATTCTAAGAATGGCAAATTCTTGTTAGTCAATTGGTTTGGCTGTTGTACAACAGTTTGAGGCCTGGGTTTAGGGCGTGCTACATTCTGATGTAAACTAGTTTGAACGCTAGCGTTAGGTAGTACTGTATTCTTTACAGGGCATGTTTGATGTCTGGGTTGGGTTGGTGGAGGGTCCTGGGGCGGGAGACAAGTGCTAGGAATGGAATTAATAGCATTGTCCCCAACTTTTGTGCGTGGTTTTGGTACGGGTTTGGGTCTTAAAGGTGGGGGGGTTGGGGGATCTGACTCTAATGGCTGAAAAGTTAAACCCTCGCCCAGTGAAAGCCTAGCTTCCATTTGCTTAAGACTAAAGCTAGCCAGTGTGACTAAAGTCTTATCCATTTCTAGCAGATGGTTTTCCATTCTGGAAAGTCTAAGCTCCAGGGGGGTAAGTAATTTTTTGAGTGTGTCCCATACAGTTTGTAAGAAATCCTCATCCCCCCTCCTATCCCCCTCTACCACACTCAGTCTACCCTCAATTGACCCTTCCTTATTCGTGTCAGGGAGAGTTACCAACGGGGGATCAAGCACAACACCACTTGGAACAGGGCAGATATAACTGCCCGGTAAAGCTGTGTGGGCTTTGTCTTTTACTTCCCCAAACCCAAAAGTGGCCATTGGCCGTTGACGATTAAAAAAATGAGATCTCGCAATTTTGGCCTTTTTGCGAGCAAGTATAGACTTAGCCAAACGTTTCTTCTGCAGTATGGCTGCCTTTTTAGCATCAGCAGCAATCTTTGGCATAACAATTTTTGCTAGGGTGCTAGTCCCAGCCACAAAAATAGGTGGTGTGGGCCCTTCCAGAGGGGTTGCAATAGATTCCTTAGCTTGCTCAAGAAGAAATGTAGAAGGCGAGTGATGTATATCAGCTACTGCAAGCAAGGAACAGGGACCAGATGTGCGCTCGGGGGTTAACGCTAAGGCCAGCTTTCCTAAAGATGATTTCTTGGAAGAAGCTATATTTAAGGACAGTTTACGTGCAGCGTCTAGTTCGAGGGAAACCCTGTGCTGCATTTTGTTGATTTCCGCGTCAATGGCCAAATTGGTCTTCGTAAGGAAGTCATCCAGGGTCCCACTTGGTTTGTTAATGCCCATGGCAGTTTTACTACGACTGCCCCGTGAACACATCATAACAACAGGGAACAAAAGCACAGAGTGATTAACGCAAGTAAAAACAAAGTTAATAAAAATAAAAACCCAGAGGATATGGCCCAGTCCAGTCCTTTCCGTCCTCGAACGGCCTCAAACGGCCCGCTCTTAGCCCGGTCTTCGCCCCGAGCTGCGTCCCGCGCTGCGGGAGTTTGGAAATGTTATATGGGCGTTACGATAGGCGGGGGGCGGGCCAGCAGGGAGAGCGGACCGGATGCTCTTCCCCGGTCTCGCAGGGACTCCTGGATATCCGAGTCCCCGCACGCTCGCAGCCCCGCCGAGCCTCTCACCCTAAGCCGCCTTGAAGCCCTCACCGTCAGCTGGCGCTTACAACAGCGCGACGCGGCACCCGCGGAGCGGGTGCGGCGAGAGGTGGGTGTGAGGTCTGCTGGGTCCGCTACACACACGCCGCCGGATTCAGAGTGCCACCGTTGCCAGTAAAATCAGGTATCCCAGGGAGAAAGGGTAGTAAGAGCCTTAAATGTCCTGCGATAGGCGGGGGGCGGGCCAGCAGGGAGAGCGGACCGGATGCTCTTCCCCGGTCTCGCAGGGACTCCTGGATATCCGAGTCCCCGCACGCTCGCAGCCCCGCCGAGCCTCTCACCCTAAGCCGCCTTGAAGCCCTCACCGTCAGCTGGCGCTTACAACAGTGCGACGCGGCACCCGCAGAGCGGGTGCGGCGAGAGGTGGGTGTGAGGTCTGCTGGGTCCGCTACACACACGCCGCCGGATTCAGAGTGCCACCGTTGCCAGTAAAATCAGGTATCCCAAGGAGAAAGGGTAGTAAGAGCCTTAAATGTCCTGCGATAGGCGGGGGCGGGCCAGCAGGGAGAGCGGACCGGATGCTCTTCCCCGGTCTCGCAGGGACTCCTGGATATCCGAGTCCCCGCACGCTCGCAGCCCCGCCGAGCCTCTCACCCTAAGCCGCCTTGAAGCCCTCACCGTCAGCTGGCGCTTACAACAGCGCGACGCGGCACCCGCGGAGCGGGTGCGGCGAGAGGTGGGTGTGAGGTGGGTGTGAGGTCTGCTGGGTCCGCTACACACACGCCGCCGGATTCAGAGTGCCTCCGTTGCCAGTAAAATCAGGTATTTTTCAATATCATCCATCTTGCTTCAAAGTTGGATTCTCCGATTGCAGCTATCACATTAGATGCTAAGAAAGCATTTGATAGGGTGAGCTGGGATTTTATGTTTGGTGCACTGAGATGTCATGGTTTTAGTCCCCATGTTATTCAGTTTATTCAACTATTATAATCTGCCCCTTCTACTTCCATTTGGGTCAATGGTTCTCAATTTAATACATTTTCTCTCCAAGAGGTACCAGACAGGGATGCCCCCTTTACCCCCTTCTCTTCATCCTTGAATTAGAACCTTTCCTGGAAACAATTAGGCGCTCCTCCTCTTACACTGGTTTTAAATTTCAGACTATTAATATTAAATGTACTGCCTACGCTGACAATAATCTTCTTTATATTACCTTTAAATATATTTTGCCTCTCTCACGTTTCAAAGTTCAGAGGTTAAAACACTCCTGAGGCGATAAGCCGGGAGTTCGCTTGTCTGTTTTTAAAACAGTTTTTTACCAAATCTTGTGTTTATCTGTTGTCACTTCCCCCCTGAGCACTCCCCCCACCTCACCTGTATTTGAATTCCCCGCGCAGCCGATGAAAGCGTTGCCGCGGGTCGGAGTTCTTTTTGCCGCCATTCTCGTCAAGACCACAGGCCACACCCACGGCCGTGAGGCCACGCCCCCTCCCAGAACCCACTTAAGGCGCGCTGACTAAAAGCTCGTATTAGAGGTCAAAACACTCCTGAGGCGATAAGCCGGGAGTTCGCTTGTCTGTTTTTAAAACAGTTTTTTAACAAATCTTGTTTTTATCTGTTGTCACTTCCCCCCTGAGCACTCCCCCCACCTCACCTGCATTTGAATTCCCCGCGCAGCCGATGTAAGCGCTGCCGCGGGTCGGAGTTCTTTTTGCCGTCATTCTCGTCAAGACCACAGGCCACGCCCACGGCTGTGAGGCTACGCCCATGGCCATGAGGCTACGCCCACGGCCGTGAGGCCACGCCCCCTCCCGGAACCTACTTAAGGCGCACTGACTAAAAGCTCGCATTAGAGGTCAAAACACTCCTGAGGCGATAAGCCGGGAGTTCGCTCGTCTGTTTTTAAAACTGTTTTTTAACAAATCTTGTGTTTATCTGTTGTCACTTGCTCCCTGAGCACTCCCCCCACCTCACCTGCATTTGAATTCCCTGCGCATCCGATGTAAGTGCTGCCGCTGGTCAGAGTTCTTTGTGCCGCCATTCTTGTCAAGACCACAGGCCACGCCCACGGCCGTGAGGCCACGCCCTCTCCCGGAACCTACTTAAGGCGCGCTGACTAAAAGCTCGCATTAGAGGTCAAAACACTCCTGAGGCGATAAGCCGGGAGTTCGCTCGTCTGTTTTTAAAACAGTTTTTTAACAAATCTTGTGTTTATCTGTTGTCACTTCCCCCCTGAGCACTCCCCCACCTCACCTTCATTTGAATTCCCCGCGCAGCCGATGCAAGCGCTGCTGCGGGTCGGAGTTCTTTTTGCCGCCAATCTCGTCAAGACCACAGGCCATGCCCACGGCCATGAGGCCACGCCCCCTCCCGGAACCTACTTAAGGCGCGCTGACTAAAAGCTCGCATTAGAGGTCAAAACACTCCTGAGGCGATAAGCCGGGAGTTCGCTCGTCTGTTTTTAAAACTGTTTTTTAACAAATCTTGTGTTTATCTGTTGTCACTTCCCCCCTGAGCACTCCCCCCACCTCAACCGTATTTGAATTCCCCGCGCAGCCGATGTAAGCGCTGCTGCGGGTCGGAGTTCTTTTTGCCCTCATTCTTGACAAGACCACAGGCCACGCCCACGGCCGTGAGGCCACGCCCCCCTTCACTTTAACAATGTGCCTCCCATACACACGCAGCGGGCGCGCCAAAGGCGCGCCAAAGGCAAGCCCGTATGCACCCGTCCGCACCTCGTCCGTGCCTAGTGCCTCCCCCCCTGGCCAAAAACTTAGCTATACAAGAGAAGCCCTACTGATGCTAAAACCCAGCCCATCGTCATGCGCTCAACCACTTGATATGACGACCTGGGTAGGATCTTTGAGTTGTAGACTCTGTAGGCACAGTTTTGGCCCCAACAATCAAGCTAGAAATCAGCCACCAATACAAGTAAGAAACCTACGCTGCGGGCTGATTAATATTAGGTCCTTGGGAAAGCACGTGTCTATGATTTAATAAAGGGAAAAAAGCTATACTGCCTCTTTATGACTGAAACATGGTTGATATCAAATAGTAACCCCGATATAACAAACTCCCTCGCCCCAGGATACCTAATCTCTAGAGAGGATAGACCAATTCAGAGGGGTGGAGGTATTGCTATTGCCTACCGTGATAACCTGAACTGCCAAACTTTCACAATACCAGGCCTCAAAGGGGCAGAAAATGTTGGCTTTGCGCTAAAAATACACGACTCCTTCACCTTCTCAGGGGCATTAATATACCGGCCACCTGGGACACACACAGACTTCACGAACAGCATCGGAGAAGCTGTAGCCAACCTAGCCCTCAAATCAGCCAACTTTACCATCCTGGGAGACGCCAACATACACCTAGACGCCCATTAAGATCAGGCCACAATCTGCTTCACTGATACTATGAATGTCCTAGGCCTAAAAATTCTTACCACCTCCGCCACACATAAGGCAGGACACATCCTTGATTGTATCTGCTCCAACATCGAAACACTTAAGGTAGACACTCCACAAACATTAACCTGGACAGACCATAGCAATGTCCCATTCGAATTCCCAATGACAGTTAACACTCGGACCAATAAAGCTAACAAAGTCCTAGAGCCTGCCCTGGTAGGACCCTGTTGGAAAGATCTGATTGGGCAATCGGATTTCCTGACAAGAGCAGCTAGATCTAGACCGACTCCGACAGGAGCTCCCAATAAAGACAGCCAGTCCTTCAGGGAATGGATCAACACACTCATCAAGGGCCAGGAGTCTGTCCCCCCCTGTCTGAGGACCAGGAGAAAACAGAGACCCACCGCCCCCTGGTTCTCCCCCACCTTAAAAGAGGAACAAAGGAAGGTTAGGGCGCTCGAACGGAGATGGCGCCTTAACTACACAGATCTTGACCAAAACATTTATAAAATCGACCATCGCCACTATCATGGTTTAATTAAAACAGCCAAAAGGGAATACTATACAGAAGCCATAAATAAAAGCAATAACAAACAAAAAGAAATCTTCAACATTGTAAACACCTTCACTAACCCCAAAACCATGCAGAAAGACATCCCCCCTCTCAAATCCTCTGCAACACCATCGCAGACTTCTTTGAAGGTAACATTTTAACGCTGATCAAAGATTTCCCTCAAGCTCAAAACCATGAAAAGAGCCCGGCAAATAATACCAGCGCAAAAACACATACCCTGACCTCTTTCTAACCTGTCAGCCAAGAAGTATCCCAGACAGAAATCCTCAAAATTAAATCAGGCTCCCCTTTGACCGTCCTGACTCGTGCAGATCCGGTTGCTCCCCTCTGTTCTCCTGCTGGGTATCGTAGCGCTTCTCCCACGCTGCTTGTAATATCTGCATTCTTCAGCTGGACTACCATAGCGCCGCATTGCGCATTTGACTCGCTCTGTCCTCAGCGCTGCTTTGCTGCTTTGTGATTGCTGCTCTGTGTTTGCTCTGTGCCCAATTTCATAGCGCCGCCTGTCACTCTTAATGTGCTGTGCTCATAGCGCTACTCTATGTCAGCTATCTCTTTTACAAAATATATATTTTGATCATTGCGCCCCACTGCTCGCCCCAACCTCTCCCTGCGTTAAGTGTTTGTTGTTGTTGCAGCCATTTGCTTCCTGTGACGTCCTAGCCCGTCCCTCCAATCACGCTCCCGCCTCCCAGCTGAGCCTGCCTCCCACAGATAGATTAGACCGACCCCTCCCCCCCCGAGAGCTGTGACCCTCCTGACTCGTGCAGATCCGGTTGCTCCCCTCTGTTCTCCTGCTGGGTATCGTAGCGCTTCTCCCACGCTGCTTGTAATATCTGCATTCTTCAGCTGGACTACCATAGCGCCGCATTGTGCATTTGACTCGCTCTGTCCTCAGCGCTGCTTTGCTGCTTTGTGATTGCTGCTCTGTGTTTGCTCTGTGCCCAATTTCATAGCGCCGCCTGTCACTCTTAATGTGCTGTGCTCATAGCGCTACTCTATGTCAGCCATCTCTTTTATAAAATATATATTTTGATCATTGCGCCCCACTGCTCGCCCCAACCTCTCCCTGCGTTAAGTGTTTGTTGTTGTTGCAGCCATTTGCATCCTGTGACGTCCTAGCCCGTCCCTCCAATCACGCTCCCGCCTCCCAGCTGAGCCTGCCTCGCCCCTCCCCTTCAACTATCCACTTATGACAATGGCTTTTGCGCTCAGCGTTCACGCGCAGCGATCGTGCCCCAGTCGCGCCGAAGGTGCGCCAAAGGTAAGCCCGTCTACGCCCGTCCGCGCCTGGCCCGCGCCCAGCGCCAGAGCCCCTGGTCCTCGTAATGCCCACCCCTCCCGCATTACTTACGATGCCACCACCCTCCTAGCCCTTAACCCTGGCCGCTCCCCCATCTGCGTCTAAGCCGCTCCTGGACACACCCATGGACCCTTTTCCTGCTACTCCTGCAAGTTCGACTGCACCAAGAACAACTCCTCATCTACGACCACACAACAGATATCCGATCCCAACCACCTACAATGCTTTCTGCTCAACACCCGCTCGGTCCACAGACACGCCATTGACCTCTGGAATCTACTCGACACCATCTCGCCGGACGTCGCCTTCCTAACAGAAACATGGATGAATGCCTCTTCAGCCCCAGACATCACCATTGCCATCCCGGAAGGCTATAAGATCATTCACAAGGACCGTACCGGCCACACAGGAGGAGGCATCGCTATCGTCCATAAGAAATCCATCCGCATCTCAACCAGCTCAGACGTCAATCTCGCCAACTCTGAACACCTTCACTTCCAGATCCACATCGACCCCAAGACCACACTCAGAGGCACCCTCCTTTACAGGCCACCAGGACCCCGCGCACAATTTAGTGAAGACATCACGGACTTCATCACTCCACACGCGCTCCCCTCCGAGGACTACATCCTTTTGGGAGACCTCAACTTTCACCTTGAAAAGAACAACGACCGCAACACCACCACCCTTTTGGACAACCTCGCAAACCTCGGACTTAAACAACTTGTCACTACCCCCACCCACATCGCAGGTCACACACTCGACCCTATCTTCACCTCCAGCAAGCATGTTTCCTTCAGCCACACCACAGCTCTCCTTTGGACTGACCACAGCTGCGTTCACTTCACCTACAACAAGCCCACATCCAACAACCACCCCCAACCCACTCTGCAAAGAAACTGGAACAAAATCACCATCGACCAGATCTCCTCATCGCTTCTTCAAAAGCCCCCCGCCCACTACTCAAACCCAGACCAAGCAGCCACCAACCTCACCCAATGGTTATCCAACAGCGCCGACATCCTAGCACCACTGAAAAAACGACAAATCAAACTAGGCAGCAAGAAGGCCTCCTGGTTCAACGATGATCTTAAGAAATCCAAGAAACTCTGTCGCTCCCTCGAGAAGACCTGGAAAAAAGACCCAACCACCAGCACCAAGGACGCCTTCAAAAACGCCACCCGCATACACCACCAACTAATCCGAAATGCCAAGAAAGCAGCCTTCAAGGAGCGTCTAGATAACAACGCCCACAACAGCAAGGAATTATTCAACATCGTCAAGGAATTTACCAACCCCTCAGCCAACTCCAACGACATCACCCCCTCTCAAGCCCTCTGCGACTCCCTAGCCTCATTCTTCCACAACAAAATTGCAGACATCCACAACAGCTTCGACAACCAACCCGAAGACCAACCCACCCAATCCCCTGCAGGACCCCCACCCCCCCTGAACATCCTCAATGACTGGAAGCCACTCTCCACTGAGGACACCATCCGTCTGATGAACTCTATCCACTCAGGATCCCCCACAGACCCTTGCCCTTACCACATCTTTAACAAAGCAGACTCCATTATTGTACCGCACCTCCGAGACGTCATCAACTGCTCCCTCAACTCCGCAACCTTCCCGGAAAGCTGGAAACATGCCGAACTCAGCGCCCTCCTGAAGAAACCCACAGCTGACCCCACCGAACTCAAAAACTATCGCCCTATCTCACTCCTTCCATTCCCGGCCAAAGTCATTGAGAAAGCTGTCAACAACCAGCTCGCCGCATTCCTCGAAAACAACAAATCCCTCGACTCCTCACAATCCGGCTTCCGAGCCAAGCACAGCACCGAAACCGCCCTCATCGCAGCAACAGACGACATTCGAACTCTACTGGACAATGGAGACACAGTCGCCCTCATCCTCCTCGACCTCTCCGCAGCCTTCGACACAGTCTGCCATAGCACCCTTCTACAGCGCCTCAAAAACATTGGAATCCAAGAAAAAGCACTGGAATGGATCACCTCGTTCCTCTCCGGAAGAACCCAGAGAGTCCGCCTTCCACCATTCAAGTCACAGGCCACTGAAGTCATCTGCGGCGTACCTCAAGGGTCCTCACTCAGTCCCACCCTCTTCAACGTTTACATGAGCCCCCTCGCGGCCATCGCACGCCAACATAACCTCAACATCATCTCCTACGCCGACGACACTCAACTGATCCTATCACTCACCAGAGACCCTAACACGGCCAAAACCAACCTACACAAAGGAATGAAAGAAGTAGCCGAATGGATGAAGCACAGCTGCCTGAAACTGAACTCAGACAAAACAGAAGTCCTCATCTTAGGTACCTCCCCCTCCGCCTGGGACGACTCTTGGTGGCCAGAGGCCCTTGGAAAAGCACCCATCCCGACGGACCACGCACGGAACCTGGGCGTCATCCTGGACTCCTCACTCTCGATGAACAGACAAGTCAACGCCGTCTCTTCATCTTGCTTCAACATTCTTCGCATGCTCAAAAAAACATTTCGCTGGATCCCTACCGAAACTAGAAAAACAGTCACCCACGCTCTGGTCACGAGCCGACTGGACTACGGAAACACCCTCTACGCCGGCACCACCGCAAAACTCCAGAAAAAACTACAACGCATCCAGAACGCCTCAGCCAGGCTCATATTAGACATCCCGCGTAAAGAACACATCTCTGATCACCTGAAAAACCGCCACTGGCTCCCCGTCAATAAGAGATTCACTTTCCGGCTCCTAACCCACGCACACAAAGCACTCTACGAAATCGGACCCGAATGCCTCAACACACGACTATCCTTCTACACCCCCTCCCGCCAGCTACGATCCTCCAACCAAGCCCTTGCCACTGTACCTCGCATCAACAAAACCACCATGGGAGGTAGATCCTTCTCCTACCTAGCAGCTAAAACTTGGAACTCACTTCCCACTCACCTTCGCCTTACTCAGAACCACCTAGCATTCAGAAAGCAACTCAAAACGTGGATATTCGACAAGTAACTCCCCACCCTTCTACAAGCGCCTTGAGACCCTCTGGGTATGTAGCGCGCTATATAAATCTTTTGACTTGACTGACTTGACTTTCGACCCTTGCCCCCCGTTGGTTCTTCACACACTAATAGATATTGCCAACCCATTCGTTAACAGCATCATAAACTCCTCACTTAACCGAGGTCTGGTCCCTGAAGAATGGAAACTCGCAGCAGTAAAACCCTTGCAAAAAAAATTACTACCGGACCCTACTACTCTCACGAATCTTCGTCCCATTTCCCTACTCCCGGCTTTCTGCAAACTTAAGGAAAAGGCAGTCAATAAACAACTTGCCGCTTTTTTGGAAGCCAACAATATCTGGCACCCCAACCAAGCAGGTTTCAGATCCCAACATTCAACCGAATCAGCCCTAATCTTCACCTCTGAAACCCTCCGCGCAGCACTAAACCAGGGAAGAAAGCAGTCCTGGTTCTGTTAGACCTGTCCGCGGCGTTTGACACGGTATCCCATACCATTCTGTTAGACCGTCTAGCCGCGGCAGGAATTGCCGGAACTGTACTGAGCTGGATAAAAAGCTTTCTAGCGAATAGGAGACAAGTGGTGGTCTTAGGACAGTACAGGTCAGAAGAAAAGTTAGTAGGCTCTGGAGTTCCCCAGGGCTCATGTCTGAGCCCTACGCTCTTCAATATATATATGGCCCCACTGATCACCCTCATCTCATCCTTTGTGATAGATACCATCGCATACGGTGACGATACACAGCTCATTCTGGTTATGGAAGATGACACCTGTGAAGCCGAAACAAAGCTCCAAAACTGCCTTACTGCCACGTTCAAATGGATGAACCTAAACCATCTCAAGTGCAATACTGAGAAAACTGAAATCCTACCCTTCGGTAAAGGAAACACCTTCAACCCCACATCTTGGTGGCCAGAGGACGCTAGTGCCCCCCCAAGTACTGCCTTCTCAGTCCGCAACCTAGGGCTCAAATTCGACCCCTCCCTGAGTTTCAAACAGCAGCCTACGGCCGTAGCAGGGACCTGCTTTGGAATTATAAAAGGGCTCAGGAAATTTTTCGACCTGATTCCCATCTCCGCAAGGAAAACGGTCGCAGTAGCCCTCATAACCTCCCGCATCTACTATGGTAACAGTCTATATGCAGGGACCAATAGAGAAGTCTGCCACAAACTACAGATGGTGCAACATGCTGCAGCCAGATTAGTGTTAGGATGGAAAAAGAGAACCTCGGCCACAGCAGCAATGAACATCCTACATTGGCTGCCCATCTACAAAAGGGTGCTCTTTAAAATCCTACTGATCACTTTCAGGTTCTTCAACGGAAACGGACCCAACTACATACTAAGAATGTTCAAACATTACACCCCCACACGATGTCTCAGATCTCAAGGGGTCAATCTTCTCTCCATCCCCAATTTCAGACTCAAGACTAAAGGAGGAAAATCCCTGGCGGTACTAGGCTCCAAAGCCTGGAACACTCTCCCCCATCATCTCCGTCAAATCCCCACAGAATCAATCTCCAGAAAAACGCTCAAAACTTGGATCTTCACCCTTTCCGAAGAACAATGTAAAAACCTTGTCTAGAACTTCCCCCCTTCCCCACCACACTTACCAGACGTCTGATTTTCTGACTTCTTTCTATAGCGCAAAGATGCTCCCTGGAGGGCAGCCTGCGCATTATGAAAACCCCATTACATTACATTACATTACATTACAAGGTTCTAGGTATCCTCTATGCCAACACTATTAGAGAAACTATTAATATAAATCACGCAGACATTCTGAAAAGCTCTCTAATCTTATTGATGGTTGGTCCCCCCTTTTTCTATCCTGGTGGGGACGACTCTCAAATGGGGATGCTTCTCCCCATTGTCAACTTTTATCTTTCCATCCTCCCCATCTCTCTTCCGCTCTTTTTTTTAAAAATCATCAACAGAATTTTTATAAAGATTTTATGGAACAATCGCAAAGCCAGGATTTCTTTGTCCCGTCTTTAGCAACGAAAAGATCTAGGTGGAATTAACTCTCCTAATATTAGCCGATATCATTCTGCTTTTACATTAAAACAAATCTGGCCCTTTCTTTCAGATTCCCCTTGCCTTACATCAATCGCTTAGAGTTCAATTGAACTAGCACAATTATCACCTTTTTAATTTCTTGCGGCCACTCGTCTATCCTAGCCTCCGAAACCTTTTATTACCCCCTTATTTAAACATTCTAAAGCACTTGCTCTTTCACTGTCCTGCTTCTTCACTTTGCATACTGACTCTTACTTGCAGACACCGATTTGGTACAACAAATCTCTGAAAATTAACATCAGAATTTTATTTTGGAAGGAGTGGGCTGACAAGGGAATTATTGTTTTTGACCACTTAATTGAGAACAATTCACTGATAGATTTTCCAATCCTTCGTGATTCCTTTCAGCTCTCGGATACACACTCCTCCCAATACCTCTTATTAAAAAAGGCCCTTGCCTCAGTGCTCTCTCAACACATCACTTTGCCCACCTCTGGTTCGACTCTCTCTCCTTCACCAGACTTTTCTACTCCTCTGAAAGCTGCTGCTGTATATACATTCCTTTCTTCTATGCAGGCTGTCCAAATCCAAATTAGAACTCATTTGGGAACAGGATTTGCCCCAGGAGTTTTCCATCCCAACCTGGGAATTTATCTGGTTAAAAATGTCATGCAGTTTCAAGTTCTGCAAGCACTACACAGACTTTGTATTTCTTCCATAATAGCAAAAATAACAGGTGATGGACAGAATGCAGAACAATGTCATGCATTCACCCCAGTACAGAGATCTGGGCCTAAATCCATCGTTTTTTGCTCACCATACCTTTCCAGTTTGAACCCAGCTATATGCAAATCAGTCTTGACCCTGTGCCCCATGGGAACAGTCCAGCCCGTACTGCCAAGACAGGTCCTCCCTGGACTGGAAACAAGCATCCAAGGACCGGTTTAGGGCTTTCAGCCCTCATCAGCCTGGATAGCTTGATCCCAGTGGCATGGAGAGCACGGGACTCACGTCTGAGCATACCCGTCCCACTCGGGGTGACAAAAGCAAAAACAACAGGTGATGGACAGAATGCAGAACAATGTCATACATTCACCCCAGTACAGAGATCTGGGCCTAAATCCATCGTTTTTTTGCTCACCATGCCTTTCCAGTTTGAACCCAGCTATATGCAAATCAGTCTTGACCCTGTGCCCCATGGGAACAGTCCATCCCGAACTGCCAAGCCAGGTCCTCCCTGGACTGGAAACAAGCATCCAAGGACCAGTTTCGGGCTTTCAGCCCTCATCAGCCTGGATAGCTTGATTCCAGTGGCATGGAGAGCACGGGACTCACGTCTGAGCATACCCGTCCCACTCGGGCTGACAAAAGCAAAAACAACAGGTGATGGACAGAATGCAGAAAAATGTCATACATTCACCCCAGTACTGAGATCTGGGCCTAAATCCATCGTTTTTTTGCTCACCATGCCTTTCCAGTTTGAACCCAGCTATATGCAAATCAGTCTTGACCCTGTGCCCCATGGGAACAGTCCAGCCCGAACTGCCAAGCCAGGTCCTCCCTGGACTGGAAACAAGCATCCAAGGACCGGTTTCGGGCTTTCAGCCCTCATCAGCCTGAATAGCTTGATTCCAGTCGCATGGAGAGCACGGGACTCACGTCTGAGCATACCCGTCCCACTCGGGCTGACAAAAGCAAAAACAACAGGTGATGGACAGAATGCAGAACAATGTCATACATTCACCCCAGTGCAGAGATCCGGGCCTAAATCCATCGTTTTTTTGCTCACCATGCCTTTCCAGTTTGAACCCAGCTATATGCAAATCAGTCTTGACCCTGTGCCCCATGGGAACAGTCCAGCTCGAACTGCCAAGCCAGGTCCTCCCTGGACTGGAAACAAGCATCCAAGGACCGGTTCGGGCTTTCAGCCCTTATCAACCTGGCTATTCGATTCCAGTTGCATGGAGAACACGGGACTCACGTCTGAGCATATTCGTCACACTCGGGGTGACAAAAGCAAAAACGACAGGTGATGGACAGAATGCAGAACAATGTCATACATTCACCCCAGTACAGAGATCTGGGCCTAAATCCATCGTTTTTTGCTCACCATGCCTTTCCAGTTTGAACTCAGCTATATGCAAATCAGTCTTGACCCTGTGCCCCATGGGAACAGTCCAGCCCGAACTGCCAAGCCAGGTCCTCCCTGGACTGGAAACAAGCATCCAAGGACCGGTTTCGGGCTTTCAGCCCTCATCAGCCTGGATAGCTTGATTCCAGTGGCATGGAGAGCACGGGACTCACGTCTGAGCATACCCGTCCCACTCGGGCTGACAAAAGCAAAAACAACAGGTGATGGACAGAATGCAGAACAATGTCATACATTCACCCCAGTACAGAGATCTGGGCCTAAATCCATCGTTTTTTTGCTCACCATGCCTTTCCAGTTTGAACCCAGCTATATGCAAATCAGTCTTGACCCTGTGCCCCATGGGAACAGTCCAGCCCGAACTGCCAAGCCAGGTCCTCCCTGGACTGGAAACAAGCATCCAAGGACCGGTTTCGGGCTTTCAGCCCTTATCAACCTGTTGATGGACAGAATGCAGAACAATGTCATACATTCACCCCAGTACAGAGATCCGGGCCTAAATCCATCATTTTTTTGCTCACCATGCCTATGGCCATGTCTGACCTGGGGTGGTGTGGAGTGCCTGATTTCTGCCGATAAAAGCAGCGATAATTTTATCGCCTGTGTTGATAATATGCCCCTTGGTTCTTCATCCAATACAAAAAAAGGGGATGCTACCTGACTGGAAAATTACAGGCTAATAGCCGTACTTGACTTGATGGCAAAGCCCTCACTAAAGTGCTTCTAAATTACCTGCACCACTAGATTAACACAAATAGAATCATTCCAACCTACCAGACAGGGTTTAGGCCCACCGCCAGTACAATGGACAACTTTATTGCACTCTCGGTCCTGAGCTCCCGAGTCCACGAAACAAATACTCCTCCTTTATATGCTTGTTTCATAGACTACAGTGCTGTGTTCATCAGCATTAACCGTAAAATCCTATCCCAAAAAATTGGTGGAATGGGGCATACCGAGGCTACTGCGTTTGACACTAAAAGCTCTATACAAAGACTCCTGGGTGAGGACCAAAATACACAATCACACACTATGGCGTGGATCCTCACCAACTGATGGCTTAAACTTCCATTGGGATGAGCAGGGCCTGGATATATTACACACATGTAATGCTCTCCAGGTGAATGCCGAAAAACTAAAGACCTGATCTTTGGCCAAAAATTAAAAACGCCTACTGGAATGGCAACTAGGCCCACTAAAAATAAACTTAACTAGCAAATCCAACTACCTTTGAGTCTGGTTGATGGATACAGGAAAACACACATTGCCTGTTAAAGCACAAGCACAAAAAGTGCAATGACTGTGTACGTTCCATCTAAATTATTCCACAAATTAAAGAGCCAATCGGATGAGGCAATTTGAAGAGCCATTGGGGCCAAATTAGTACCAACAATAAATTATTGCCCCCTTGCTTTCCCAGGAAGGATCACTGAGCCATTGAGCGCATCCACATGTCCTCACACAGGAAAATATTCGGCATGATAAAAACTACTCGGCGTACTCTAATCCAGTTAAAGTTGAATCTGATGAGCACAGATATCGAGTGTAGAAAAGACATAATCAAATTCCCTTAATACTATTTTTTTAGATAAGAAAAACACTTGGACAATTTACCTAGGCTCGGCCCGAACAAATGTAAAATTGGATCCGGCATATTTGACAGCTATCTCAATTAAAACAGCTCAATTAAAGAAAAAAGCTAAAAGAATAAAGCTAAAGACAAACGCCAGGACGGTCTCAAGGGAACTTGATATTAATCAAGTAAGAAACATCAAGAGAGCAGACGGGGTTGCAGCATTACATGAAGTCACCCTCTGTCAACGGTATACAACGTTTACAACGCAATTTTTACAACGCACTACCATTACAACAAAACTTTTACAACGCAAAATCTATTACAACGCATACATTTACAACGCAGTCATTACAACGCATACCATTACAACGCAAAACTTACCATTCAACACTTACTCTACTGTTGCACCCCCTGGAGTCAGAATAGTAATTTTAACCCCTACACTATCCAAACCTTTCCCTACTGTTGCACCCCCTGGAGTTAGAATAGTAATTTTAACCACTACACTATCCAACACTTATCTTATATGCAATGGAAGGTGGTCAAGGCTTCTTGCATGACGCTGCCCTGCACTCTTCAGCGCTATTATTAGCACCGCATTTATTGCATCTAAGGCGTTCGCGCTTTTTAATTCTTTCCCCCGTTTTGTATCTGAGTTGTAACTGATTTATTTGTCCCGGTTTTTAATTCGCCGTTTATGCTGCTAAAGCGCCGTTTTGTACTGCTATTAGAGCGCCTACTTGTACTCTAACTTGGGATCTCCACCGCTGTTTGGCGGGCCATTAGCTGGTAGCTGGGGAAAGTGTGTCGGCCATCTTGGGTGGAGTTGGGGACGTTAGTGGCCATTCGAGTTAGCACTCTAGTGGTCACCTGGACACACGAGCTCCCTACTTAAGGCGAGTTTGTTTGTTTATTCGGCCTTGGTCAAGGCTTCCTGCATGACGCTGCCCTGTACTCTTCAGCGCTATTATTAGCTCCGCATTTATTGCATCTAAGGCGTTCACGCTTTTTAATTCTTTCCCCCGTTTTGTATCTGAGTTGTACCTGATTTATTTGTCCCGGTTTTTAATTCGCCGTTTATGCTGCTAAATCACCGTTTTGTACTGCTATTAGAGCGCCTACCTGCACTCTAACTTGGGATCTCCACCGCTGTTTGGCGGGCCATTAGCTGGTTGCTAGGGAAAGTGTGTCGGCCATCTTGGGTGGAGTTGGGGACTTTAGTGGCCATTCGAGTTAGCACTCTAGTGGTCACCTGGACACACGAGCTCCCTACTTAAGGCAAGTTTGTTTGTTAATTCGGCCTTGGTCAAGTCTTCCTGCATGACGCTGCCCTGTACTCCTCGATTCATAAAGGAGGTGGTGATGGACAGAGCATCTGAATTAAGCAGAACACTCCTACCCAGTCAAAAGATCAGGGCTTGATCCATCACCGTTTTTTAGCTCACTGCACCATCCCAGTTCAGAACCTGGCTACATGCAAATTAGTCTGTCCCTGGCCCAGTGCATCATGGGAACGGGGCAGACCAAACTACCAAGCCAATTCTTTACTGGAAAGCAAACAAGCTTCCGGGGACCGGTTTCTGGCATTACAGCCGTCTTCGGCCCGGCTTGCTTGAATCCTGATGGTGCAGTGAGCAAGGGACTCATGTCTGAGCATACCCTTCCACTCCTATAGTGGCCAAAACGATTCATAAAGGAGGTGGTGATGGACAGAGCATCTGAATTAAGCAGAACACTCCTACCCAGTCAAAAGATCAGGGCTTGATCCATCACCGTTTTTTAGCTCACTGCACCATCCCAGTTCAGAACCTGGCTACATGCAAATTAGCCTGTCCCTGGCCCAGTGCATCATGGGAACAGGGCAGACCAAACTACCAAGCCAATTCTTTACTGGAAAGGAAACAAGCTTCCGGGGACCGGTTTCTGGCATTACAGCCGTCTTCGGCCCGGCTTGCTTGAATCCTGATGGTGCAGTGAGCAAGGGACTCATGTCTGAGCATACCCTTCCACTCCTATAGTGGCCAAAACGATTCATAAAGGGGGTGGTACTCTTCAGCGCTATTATTAGCTCCACATTTATTGCATCTAAGGCGATCGCGCTTTTTAATTCTTTCCCCCGTTTTGTATCTGAGTTGTAACTGATTTATTGGTCCCGGTTTTTAATTCGCCATTTATGCTGCTAAATCGCCGTTTTGTACTGCTATTAGAGCGCCTACCTGCACTCTAACTTGGGATCTCCACCGCTGTTTGGCGGGCCATTAGCTGGTTGCTGGGGAAAGTGTGTCGGCCATCTTGGGTGGAGCAGGGGACGTTAGTGGCCATTCGAGTTAGCACTTTAGTGGTCACCTGGACACACGAGCTCCTTACTTAATCCTCACATGGAAACGCGCAGCGGTGACGCGCCGTAATCGCGCCGGAGTCACGCCAGAGTCTAGCCCGTCTGTGCCCGTCCTGGCCCAAACGGGCCTAGGGCCTGATTCCCTGCTTCATTCTTCTGAAAAGCAGTTACTTTACTCCCGTGACGATATCATGTCGCTGCGCGCTCCTAAAAAGCCATCATGTAAGTATGTCTATAAGGGATCTACACCTTACACTGCCTGTAGTACATGCCATATTACGCAACTGGATAAGGGAAAAAACATCCTGTTAATGGCTCTGCTTAATTGTAGATCTCTCCCGTGTCATGCACTGGAAATTAATTTCCTGATACAAGATCATGATCTGGACATCCTGTTCCTGACGGAGACTTGGATTGTTGCCAGTTCAGGCGCAGACATGGTTCGAGCCCCTCCCCCAGGTTTTTTAATATACCATCTTGATAGACCTAAGGGGCGGGGAGGCCATTATATATAGAGATACATTTGTGTGTAAGGCGCAGAACAGTGACGTCCAGGACTGTGAGAGCTGTCAGTTCTCTCTACAGGTTTCCCCCACGGTGACTGTGTCAGGCATCCTGATCTATCATCCACCAGGAGTCTTGGGAAGTTTTGTTGGTTCCCTAATGGAAACAGTCACGCAGTTGGCCTCTTTGATGACTAATTTCATGGTGTTAGGGGACTTGAATCTCCATTTTAACAAACCGACGGATTTAGTGGCGGCTGATCTGCTGGGTGACCTTAAAGCTTACAATCTTAACCTAAAAAACTTGGGACCCTCGCATTCCAAGGGTCGCCTCCTTGATCCCATCTTTTCAAATATCCAACACTTTCCAGCTCTGCCCGTGTGCCCTTTACCTTGGACAGACCATTTCCTGGTCCCGGTCAGTCTGCAGGTGGATCCGAGAACGGCCCCCTCTCCGAGAGTTTGCACTTTGGAAAGAGCTTGGTCCAGGTTATCAGTTGATAATTGGATCACGAAACTTGAGAGCTCGTGCCCTCCTGTAGCAGTGGACCCTGTTACGGCTGATGCGGATTTTGAGATGTGGATAACTAATTCTTTGGATGACATTCTCCCTAGGAAAAGAGTGGCAAAGAGGGGTAAAAGGATGGGTTCCGCCCCTTGGTATTCGTCGGATTTACGAATCCTTAGGAAAGGATGTAAGAGGCTGTAAAGAACTTGGAGAAAAAACTGGGAGGCGGCGAGCCGGGGTGAATATCGCACCGCAATAAGAGCATATAAAAATGCCCTTCGCAGTGCCAAGGCGCAATTTTTTGAGGAAAGGATAAAAAGTTCCTCCAACTCTTCGAGAGAGACCTTCAAAGTGGTAAAGGAACTCCTCAAAATTCCGGAGCCCCCGCTGACTTAGGATAATCCAGCTGAGAAGTGCAGAGAGAATATTTCCATTTAAAAATAGAAAACATCATAGCTCCACTGCCCCAAGTCGTGGAGGTTGCACATATAGGCAATCAGACAGCAGGAGATTGCGCCTGCTTGGATACCTTTGGTCCAATCCCGGTAGCAGAGGTCGCAAAGGAGCTAGGATCCATGAAGAGTGGTTCACCAGAGGATCCAGCCCCAATGAGATTTCTGAAACAGGTAACATCTGTGGTGGCGGCCCCCATAGCGAACTTGATTAATACATCTTTTACCCAGGGTGTGGTGCCGCCGAGCTGGAAAAGAGCGGTTGTAAAGGCTCTCCTGAAAAAACCCAATCTGGATTCTTCAGATTTGGCAAACTTCATGCCCATTTCTCTGCTGCCGGGTCTTGGTAAGATCGCAGAAAGACTGGTCAACCATCGACTATCTGTCTTTCTGGAATCCAATGGCCTGCTGCGAGAGTCACAAACGGGATTTCGGCCAGAGCAGGGCACAGACACCGCGCTTTTGGCATTCGTTGAGGAAGCAAGGAGCATTTTGGATTCAGGAGGGTCAGTGGCAGTGATCCTCCTGGACCTCAGTGCTGCCTTTGACACTGTAAACCACCAAGTGTTGATTCAACGGCTGTCCAATGCGGGGGTCACAGGAGTAGCGTTGCAATGGCTTAGGTCATTTTTGTGTGGTCGTACCTATCAGGTCTGGGAAGGCAGCGAGAAGTCTACATCTATCCCCCTCCAGTGCGGTGTGCCACAGGGCTCCTCGCTGAGCCCTACGTTGTTTAACGTTTATGTGGCCCCCTTGGAGGATGTGGTGGCCCCTTTTGGGATAAAAATCGCCAGCTATGCTGACGATACCCAGCTGGTGGTTGCATTATCTCAGCTGGAGAAGAACCCAGACGCGCTGCGCCTATGCCTAACCAATGTACACACTTGGATGTGTGAATCGTCGCTCAAACTAAACGGTTCCAAGACCGAGTTAATGCTGCTAGGGCACAATATATATGTTATACTGGAATTTTATATAGCACACGGCTACTCAAAGAGTGTCCCGGCGCTTTGTTTTGCAAGCTAACTACAACACAACAAATAAAAACAGAAAGGAAACCGTCAGAGCTCAGAGAAAAAAACTAAGAGGTGAAAAGCCACGTTTTGAGCCCCTTCCTAAAAGCCAACAAGTTTGGAATACTGCGCAGGGCCATTGGCAGCTTATTCCACAATTGGGGCGCCAGTAGTCTAAAAGAACGGCCTCTCTCCCCTCGACCGTTTGGCCCAGCTGCCTGGGGGAGCTCCCCAGCCCCAAGCAGGAGATCAAGAGTTTGGGAGTATGGTTGGAGCAAGATCTTTCTTTTAAAACCGAGGCTAAGAAAACGGCGGGGATTTGTTTTGGGCTTCTTCGCTCAGCCCGCAAAATCTTGCCCCTCCTCCCCTTCTCATCGAGGAGGTTACTCATCCAGGGGCTAATCCTCTCTAGGCTCGATTACTGCAATGCCATATTCCTTGGTGCCCCGGAAGCTACGCTCAGCAAGCTGCAGCAGGTGCAAAATGCTGCGGCTAGGCTGCTGACCAATGTGTCAAGGAGACAATCAGCTAAGCCCGCCTTGGAAACATTGCATTGGCTCCCGGTGCGAGAGAGGGTCAACTTTAAGGCTCTCTGTACGGCCCATAAGATCCTCCAAGGGAAAGGACCTCCTTCCTTAAGGAAGTTAGTGGTGCCCTATAAAGCGAACAGAGCTCTTCGCTCTGATCAAAAACTTCTGCTTCAGGTCCCCAGAGTTCATAAGGCCCGCACTGGCGGCAGAAGATTTTCGGTGCATACAGCCACTCTCTGGAATGCGCTCCCATTGAAATTGCGTCGCGAGACATGCACTCTCCGTTTTCGGAAGCTTCTGAAAACACACCTCTTCCCGTCTTAATACGTTGGATTTGGCTCTGCAACGGGCTGACGGATTCCTTGACAAGCGCTGGGATGCCCAAGGTTAACTATGCGCTATATAAGATTCATAATAAATAAATAAATAAATGCGTTGTAATGTATGTGTTGTAAATGTAGTATGCGTTGTAGTGGAATGCGTTGTAAATGTAGTTTCTAAGATTTTGTTGTAATGGTATGCGTTGTAATGGTGTGCGTTGTAATGGATGTTGCGTTGTAAAAAATGCGTTGTAAAGGTATGCGTTGTAAAAGTGTGCGTTGTATCGTCATACATCCCTGTCAACCATACCTAAAACCAGCTATTGTAAAATATGCTTTTAAGAAAATCCTAGCAGTTAGGCTTTTAACATCGGAATATAGGGCACACTAGAAGATCTTGGCACAGGGGCAAAAGCAATGTAGGCTGTGTCAATCCTGCTTCAAATCATTTGCCACATGGTATGTGCTGTTGTGTAAGTCTCATACTATAGAGGCGAATGAATCTAAGGCCAATCTGTGTGCAGCATGTGACAAGGACATACAAGGAGGCTTTTCTAAACCAGCAGGCTCCTATGAGAGGCTGGCGGAAGGAGCGCAGCCTGCTAGGGGCGAATGTGGTTAAGCACCGGTCTTACCAGAAGGGAGCTCAATTGTCCTCTGTCCTTGAGCAGTTGTTGCCTGCTAAAACTTTAGGCAGAAAAAGGCAGGCTGCTAGGCAAAAGTAGACAATCTTTTACGGACCAACTTGAACCCAATACTCGGACCCCGTCGACCCGGTTGAACGTTCCTTTTACTTGTCCTGTCACGGTTGAAATTCGTAGCCCAGTGCCAATTTTCGGAATAAAGGCTGAGGTATTCCTAATTCATATTTAGCACTTTCGCATATTAAGGTTGTTATGCAGTTGCATTAATTGAAATGCAATGTTGTTTATTTTAACATAATTATTTTACTCATGTATAGTTTGGCCGTAGAAAAGGGTGATAACCTGCACTAGTTCATCGCACTTTAAAAATGGTACGATATGTGGTGACTCGTCTTCATGTCGCACATTATCAATCAATCAATCAATAGAATTTGTATAGCGCGCTACTCACCCGTTAGGTTCTCAAGGCGCTGAGGGGGGGATGCTACTGCTCGAACAGCCAGGTCTTGAGTTGTTTCCTGAAGGAAAGATGATCCAGGGTCAGCCATAGGTGAGTGGGGAGGGAGTTCCATGTCTTGGCTGCCAGGTAGGAGAAGGATCTTCCTCCGACGGTGGATTTGCGGATTCGTGGGGCGGAGGCAAGGGCGAGGCTGGTGGAGCAGAGCTGGCGGGTGGGTGTGTAGAATGTGAGTCGGCTGTTGAGGTACTTCGGGCCCGTGTCGTGGAGAGCCTTGTGTGCGTGGGTGAGGAGTCTGAACGTGATCCTCTTGTTGATGGGGAGCGAGTGCAGGTCCCTCAGGTGGGCCGAGATGTGGCTGCGGCGAGGGACGTCCAGGATGAGTCGTGCCGAGGTGTTCTGAATGCGCTGGAGTCTTTTCTGGAGTTTGGCTGTGGTTCCAGCATAGAGGGTGTTCCCTTGGTCCAGACGGCTGGTGACGAGGGCCTGGGTGACCGTCTTCCTGGTTTCGGTGGGGATCCATGCACAGGGTGTTGAAGCAGGATGACGAGATGGCGTTGACTTGCTTGGTGTAGGAAGGTGGCTACCTGACTATGGTTACCCCAGATTTTTTGCCTTGTGTTTAGCTGGTTTTAGACTTAGTTGGCCTGGTTCCCTGCTAATCAGGGCCCCAGACTATCTGCTCTCTCTGTAAAATGGATTCCATGTACCCTAGATACATACCACAATTGGAAATGGACTCCTTGTCAGCCCCTGTACCATGCACTATAGGTGCCCAGGGCATAGGAGCCACCAAGGCTTACCAGGTGCTGCAGCATATCTTTTGCCACCCCTGGCAGGTTCTTAAATTGACACAACTGGCTGATCACTCAGCTGGGGTAACATATCTGGACACATATAAACCTGTGAGCCATTCCTATGGAAGGCCTCATCAATCCTGGAGGCAGAGTGCGTGGTTTAATGTGAGATGGAGCTCTAGCATGAGCTGAGCCTGTCTGCAGCTGTCGGGAACAACTCCCTAAGCTGTTTCAGGATAATGCCATACCATATACTCTTAAGTGCATTATAATCCTCGCGATTATATAGCAACTTTGGTTTGGCTTTATCAAAACATGTCGTGTAAGGTGTCATACGATTTGGAATACTATCCCCTCGCCAGTCCTGGCGACGGGGATAGCATTCCACTCCTCTAGAAGGAGAAGACATGTTACTTTACTGAAATGCGGTTAATTTTAAAAGAGCCTCAGATCCACAAAATGGATGCTTCTGCCACAGACACAGGTCTGACCCCCTGCAGCTGACCGAAACTCAGCCAAGGGGGCCTGGACAAAGGGTTTCCTGTTGCAGGGAGGTGTTACACCTCCCCAGACAGGAGAGAGTGGATTGTAGCAGGGAGGTTTGAAAGAAACCAGACAGTGCTGGGGGCGCACAAGGCTGCCCCTTGCATAATCCGGCCAAACCGGTTCTGGGGCACTCCAGCCCTCGTGCCAGCGCGGCCTGGATCAAAGGAAGGGGGTGTATCCACCCACTTCCTGGGACCCACCCATAGGAGGGGACCTAGCAGGTAATCCAGCCCCCTAGATTGGTATAAGAATGGGAGCAGTGCCAATGCACTTCAGATTATCCTGATGAAACATAAGAAACAAAACTCTGGACCCTTCGACATCCTACTCGACGTAGAAGACTGAAGAATCTCCCTTGTGGTTAAGGAGTGACCACCCTGTGCAAACAGGCACCATCCAGCCATAGATGTCTGCTTTGTTGCAGTTCCCGCCGGAACTCGAGCAACAGAGATCGACGAGATCAAGCTTGCCTGCCTTCTAACAGCCCGATCCACAGTCCCTGCAGAACTGAGACCCGTGGAGGTGACCGGAAGCGTGGGGCACGCCATCTTGAAAAGAGCACGAGATGCTGACCGTGCAGCCCACGAGTGACCCTCGAAGCTGTACACCGGGGTTTGAGAAGCCCCAACCCTGAGCCACTCTTGCACCGAAGCTCACCCCTCTACACTCACCGAGTGCTGCGTGGGGCCCTTCTGCTACTTTTGGCTCAACGCGTTGGCCCGGTCACTTGCCAGCTGGCTTGTGGCCCCTTTGCCGACGAAACTTGAAATACGACCTGCGATTCTGGTTGCTCCAGATTTGCACCAGCTCCCCTGAAAAGGAGCCCCCACTCTGACCCTCCTGGTTTGAGTGAGAAGCAATCTCCCGGTTTCGCGTGGATTGCTCTTGCCAAGTGTTGTTTGCTCCAATCTTGAAGCCGACAGCGCCGACGGTGAGAGCCTACGTGGGACAGATCGTGACCCACTCCTGGACATCGCAGATGCCCCAGAGCCCACGTGGCAGCGGAGAGAAGCTCCTCGACAACCACCTGATTGCACCCGACATTGCCTGGTTCCGTCCTGGTTCCACCCTGGTCACTGCTGAGTGACCCAGACTCTGTCCCCTCTGCTTTCAGGTACTTTTTGACTTGAGTCCACCCTTGGACTCCACCGGACTCTTCTCTTTCACCTCGCCTGCAGCCCTTTCAGCTTCAAGCACCAAGAACCTGCGTGACGAAACCCGACTCAACTTCGACCCTGTGCACCCACTTCCTGTGGGTGAGGTAACATTGCAACGCCGGTGTTCCCACACTGGTACACACCTATAGGGTCTGTGTCTTAAGTTTTGTTCCTCTAGGTTCAGCGGAAGTGTCCTTAAACTCTATTTGTGTGGAGTGTTTTTAGTAATAAATACATATATTTTTATAATATATACTTGTGAGGTGTCCTTTCATTTGATATTACAGGATTGTATGTCGTAAAACAGCTCGCTTAACACGACCTCTTAAGTTAAACCTTTAGGCTGCTTAGTCCATGCTACCCCTGGGATAGCTTGTCTAATAAGGTTGACTTACAACCAGACACCATAAGGGATTGTTTGGACTGATACAGGGTGGTTCCAGAATTGGAAACATCACATATCAGGCCAACTTTTCACACTTGGTCATCGTGAGGGAGGAGTCCAGGATGAAGCCCAGGTTGCGTGCGTGGTCCGTTGGCTTTGGTGCGGTGACCAGGGCAGAGGGCCACCAGGAGTCATCCCAGGCGGAGGGAGATGGTCCGAGGATGAGGACTTCCGTCTTGTCTGAGTTCAGTTTCAGACGGCTGAGCTTCATCCATTCCGCAACGTCTTTCATTCCTTCCTGGAGGTTGGCTTTGGCGGTGGCGGGGTCGTTGGTGAGGGAGAGGATCAGCTGGGTGTCGTCGGCATAGGAGATGATGTTGAGGTTGTGTTGGCGTGCGATGGCTGCGAGAGGGCTCATGTAGACGTTGAAGAGGGTGGGGCTGAGTGAGGATCCTTGCGGAATGCCGCAGATGACTTCGTTGGCCAAGGATTGGAACGGGGGAGGCGGACACTCTGGGTTCTTCCGTCGAGGAACGAGATGATCCACTTCAGGGCCGCTCCTTGGATTCCGGTGTTGCTGAGGCGCTGTATCAGGGTGCGGTGGCATACAGTGTCGAAGGCTGCTGAGAGGTCCAGGAGGATGAGGGCAGCAGTTTCTCCGTTGTCGAGCATGGACCTGATGTCGTCGGTGGCTGCGATGAGGGCGGTCTCGGTGCTGCGGTTTGCTCGGAACCCGGACTGTGAGGGGTCGAGGGATCCATTGGTCTCGAGGAAGGCGGTGAGTTGTCTGTTGACGGTCTTTTCGATGACTTTGGCTGGAAAGGGGAGGAGCGAGATGGGGCAGAAGTTCTTGAGGTCCGTGGGGTCCGCGGTGGGTTTCTTCAGGAGGGCGCTCAGTTCGGCATGTTTCCAAGTCTCCGGGAAGGTGGCAGATGCAAAGGAGCTGTTGATGATGTTCCGGAGTTGGGGTGCGATGATGGAGTCGGCTTTGTTGAAGATGTGGTGTGGACAAGGGTCGGTGGGGAAGCCGGAGTGGATGGTGTTCATCAGGCGGGTGGTGTCTTCAGTGCTGACCGGGGTCCAGGTGCATAGGGTGGTGGTCGGGGGCGTTGGTTCGGTCGTTGGTTCCGTGGTCTGTGCGCCAAAGCTGTTGTGTATGTCGGCGATCTTGCGGTGGAAGAACGAGGCGAGTGAATCGCAGATGTCTTGCGAGGGTGTGATGTCGTTGTTGCAGGCTCTGGGGTTGGAGAGCTCTTTAACGATGCTGAAGTGTTCCTTGCTGTTGTGGGTGTTGTTGTCCAGACGTTCATTGAATGTTGTCTTCTTGGTGGTGCGGATCAGCGGGTGGTGTTTGCGGGTGGCGTTCTTGAGGGCGGTCATGTGTTCTGCTGTCTGGTCGTGGCGCCAGGCTTTCTCGAGGGCGCGGCAGATTTTCTTGGAGTTTTTGAGTTTGTTGGTAAACCACGAGGCTTTCCTGCTGCCGGGTCTGCTGGGAAAATTCTCCGGTGGTGCGAGTTTGTCGGCACAGTTGATGAGCCACAGTGAGAGGTTGCGGGCTGCTTCGTTGGGGTCCGTTGTGTTGGTGGGCGGGTTCTGGCTGAGGGTGGTGGTGAGCTGGTCGGTGGTGATCTTACTCCAGTTTCTACGGGGAACCTGTTGCGGGTGGTGGTGGGTTGTTGTTCTCCTCAAGCTAAAGTGGACGCAGCTTTGGTCTGTCCAGTGTAGTCCGGTTGAGTGGCTGAAGGAGATCTACTTGCTGGAGGAGAAGAGGGGTTAAGCGTGTGGCCGACATAGTGGGTGGGGGTGTTCACCAGTTGCCTGAGTCCGAGGTTGGCGAGGTTATCCAGCAGGGCGGCGGTGTTGCAGTCCTTGTTGTTCTCCAGGTGGAAGATGAGGTCCCCTAGGAGGATGTAGTCTGTGGAGGTGAGGGCGTGTGGACTGACGAAGTCGGCGATGACTTCGCTGAATTGTGTGCGTGGTCCTGGGGGTCTCTAGATGAGGGTGCCTCTGAGGGTGGTCTTGGGGTCGGTGTGTATCTGGAAGTGGAGCTGCTCGGTGGCGATGAGGGTGTCGTCGGAGTTGGTCGTGATGCGGATGGTGTTTCTGTGGACGATGGCGATGCCTCCTCTGGTTTGGTTGACGCGGTCCCTCCCGGTGATCTTGTAGCCCTCTGGGATGGCTATGGCGATGTCGGGGGCTGAGGAGGCGTTCATCCATGTTTCTGTGAGGAAGGCGACGTCTGGTGATGTTGAGTCGAGGAGGTTCCAGAGTTCGACTGCGTGCCTGTGGACCGAGCGGGTGTTGAGCAGGATGCACTTGAGGTAGTTGTTGCTGGGGCTCGGCGTGGCGGGTGCGATGCAGGTTCGGAGGCAGGTGAATTTGCAGGCTTGGCAGGTGAAGGGTCCGTGGGTGTTTTTCGGGGTGGCTCGGTAGCAGGCGGGGATCCGGCCGGTATTGAGTGAGTGGAGGGTTGCGGCGTCGTAAGTCCGTCAGGTGGGCTGGCATCGTCGAGGACCAGGGGTTCTGGTGCTGGGCGCGGTCCCAGCACGGACGGGCGCAGACTGGTTTGCCTTTGGCGTGCCAGCTGCGTGCCAGCTGCGCGGTCGCGCCACAGTCGCCATAAGAGGGGAGGAGGAGGAGGAGGGTATGAGGAGTCAGCTGGGAGGCGGGAGGAAATAGCCAATGGGTGCAGGGGGGGCGGGGCCACACGGGAGGCAGCGGCGGGAAGACGGAGGAAGCGGGAGGAGAAGACTCCCGGCAATCACAGGCACACTAAAAACACACTAGGGGTACAGAAGGAGAAAAGGGGGTGGGCAGGCTCACCAGAACACACTGGGGGTACAGAACGAGAAAACGGGGCAGGCAGGCAGACTCAAACTCACTCAGAAACTCGGGGACAGAGAGGAAGGGGCGGGCAGGCACACGGGCACTGAGCAGGGCCCAGGCAGTCCAGGTGACTATCGGGCAGAGTGCCAAACTGTAGAGAGGATCAGGCAGAGCAGCGGGCAGGCAGGCGGAGCTGCAGCGGTGGTTAAGTGACCTACCCGAGTGTCAAGGGTCACTGTCTCCGCCGAGCAGCGGTCGCCTTAAGATGGGAGGAGGGAAGGAGGGGTCAGCTGGGAGGCAGGAGGGAATAGCCAATGAGTGCCGGGGGGGTGGGGCCGCTCGGGAGGCAGCGGCGGGAAGACGGAGGAAGCGGGAGGAGAAGACTCCCGGCAATCACAGGCACACTAAAAACACACTAGGGGTACAGAAGGAGAAAAGGGGGCGGGCAGGCACACCAGAACACACTGGGGGTACAGAACGAGAAAACGGGGCGGGCAGGCTGATTCAAACTCACTCGGACACTCTGGGACAGAGAGGAAGGGGCGGGCAGGCACACGGGCACTGAGCAGGGCACAGGCAGTCCAGGTGACGATCGGGCAGAGTGCCAAACTGTAGAGAGGATCAGGCGGAGCAGCGGGCAGGCAGGCGGAGCTGCAGCATTGGGGAAGTGACCTACCCGAGGGTCAAGGGTCACTGTCTCCACCGCGCAGCGGTCGCCTTAAGATGGGAGGAGGGGTCAGCTGGGAGGCAGGAGGGAATAGCCAATGGGTGCCGGGGGCGCGGGGCAGCACAGGAGGCAGCGGCGGGAAGACGGAGGAAGCGGGAGGAGAAGAAATCCGGCAATCACAGGCACACTAAAAACACACTAGGGGTACAGAAGGAGAAAAGAAGGCGGGCAGGCACACCAGAACACACTGGGGGTACAGAACGAGAAAACGGGGCGGGCAGGCAGACTCAAACTCACTCGGACACAGGGAGGAAGGGGCGGGAAGGCACAGGGGCACTGAGCAGGGCCCAGGCAGTCCAGGTGACGACGGGCAGAGTGCCAAACTGTAGAGAGGATCAGGCAGAGCAGCGGGCAGGCAGGCGGAGCTGCAGCGGTGGGGAAGTGATCAGAATTATGTAACATATTAGGTGAATTCTTCGTAAAAAAGTTTCTTCAGTTTATGAATCTTTTAAAAACCATAAGACAGAAAAGGCCAACCACACAGATCAGGCCACATCACAATCAATAAATCTAGTGGAACAGTTAATCCAACCCACACTGTTCCAATTTATCCCTCCAACAAAGGATCAAATTCAGAAAGAATTACTTACCATTAACTCAGGTAGTCCAACAGACCCTTGTCCGCCCAAAATTATGCAAAACTGATCAGAACAAATGAGCATGGTACTAGAAAAATTATTTGGCCAAATACTCAAAACTACCACCTTTCCGGACGATTGGAAAAAGATATCAATCAGACCATTACTCAAAAAATCTAATCTGGACGGTGAAGAACCAAGTAATTACAGACCAATAGCCAGGATCCCTTTCGCCGCTAAAATATTAGAGAAAGTCCTAAACAAACAGCTATCTCGCTATCTGATGGACGTCAACTGGCTGGACCATTCTCAGTTTGGTTTCCGCGAAGGACACGGACCAGAAACTGCTTTAATTACAGCTGTAGAGGAATTCAGGAAAGTGATGGACAACGGAGCGAAGGCCGCCTTGATACTACTCGACCTATCGGCGGCCTTCGATACGGTCAGTCATGAGATTCTTCTAAATCACTTAAAATCAGCAGAAATACATGATTCAGCATGAACCCTCATTGAATCCTATCTAGCCAACAGAACTTTTTCAGTAGAAGTAGGAGGAGCAAAATCCAAAGCTTTTAACCTGCCATGCGGGGTCCCGCAGGGATCTTCGCTAAGTCCCACTCTTTTTAACGTATACGTCGCCCCACTTGCGGAAATAATAAGAAACTGTGGTTGTACCCCCATATCATACGCTGACGACAGTCAAATTGTGGTGACCATCAGCAAGGATGTAAAGGAAACAGCGGAAAAATTCCAACCTTGTATGACTCAGGTCAGTCAATGGATGGAAAGGAATTGCCTAAAACTCAACGGAGATAAGAGTGAAGTGATGATACTAGGGGGCGACACAAACATCTGGTCCCCCACCTGGTGGCCCAAGGACATGGGCAGATGCCCAGGATCCTCAGAAAAAGTGAAGAATCTGGGCTTCGCTCTTGACATGAATTTATCATTTGAAGCGCAAGCCAGCAAATTGTCATCAACACTCTGGTATATTCTAAAAATGATAAAAAAATCGATTTCCATATCTACCACAGGATTCACGTAAAACAGTAGTAACAGCATTAGCATTGTCGAGACTGGATTATGGAAATGGTCTATATGCCGGAGCTAGGACAAAAGTCATAGACAAATTACAACGTCTGCAAAATGCAGCAGCCAGACTGGTTCTAGGCATACCCAATTTTTAGCCAATTAAACACAAACTAAAAACTTTGCATTATTTACCAATCACAAAGAGGGTGGGATTTAAATCACTCTGTCTGGCCTATAAGGCATTTCAGGGAAAAGGATCACAATTTTTGAGGCATCATCTGAAACAATATGAACCCACTGTTGTATTATAAAGGCGATTGGGTTGAGCGTTAGCAAAAGACATCGAGTTCCGTCCTTTATCTTGACATTGGGTGGCATCCATTTTGTATTTACAGCGGCGATTTTGTCTGCCACATATTGCCTCGTTGCGACCATGTGCGTTGTCCTACCTTTCTGCTCATGGCCTTTTGAATCTGCCCGGCAACAGTCTAATAATAGCATCTCTGTGTTTGCCGCTGACCGTTAGGGTCTACATCTGCTAATGGTTAGCCCTAGAGTGGAATGTGTTAGCCGAGACCCAAAGATTGTTAACTCCTCCCACTTATTGATTCTGCTTTTCGATATTACCTAGTATGGACATAAAATGAGCTCTTGTGCATTGTACCGCCTTCTCTCGAGCCCCTGTGTGGGTATAAATAAACCATGTGGTCAGTAGCCCTGTGTGCTACTTCGTATAGTGCCGAAGGGTACTGTCTGAACTTTAGCACCATCTCATGAGATGTAATAAACTATGTGTTTTGCAATTCCAGTTTCCGTGCCAACTTATTCCTTTGGGTCTGAGGACTTCGTGCGCAGAAGGGAGAACCCCTAGCACTAGCGGGCCAGGCTGAGGCCTGCACGACACCACGAGACCTCTGAGATACGGCCAATTGAAACTAATTACCGTTCCCAGATTTAGACGAGCTAGCTGGGGCGGTAGAAGCTTCCTGGTACAAGCAGCACGCACCTGGAATCAGTTGCCTCTTGCCATAAAAACCTGCCAATCGTTGGAATTATTTAGAAAGGAAGTAAAAACATGGCTATTCTCTGAATAACATAAGACACAGTGCCAGGGATGGAAGGATTTATCATAGCGCCAAGACGCCCATGGGCATTCGCGCGCTCTACAAATTGACAAATCAAATCAAATCAAATCTACCCGAGGGTCAAGGGTCACTTATGGACTGAATGAACAGCGAGATGCTGCTCATTGGCACAGATCTGCACATGTGTGGTGCGCCCCGCTGCTCATTTGCACAGATTGTAATCTCAATTCATTTAAGGTTGTCTATATGCAAGGGCAGCTCTAGGCTCATGGCGGCCCTGGGCAGGGAGCGTAGGTAGGGGGCCCAAGAAGAGGGGGTACGGGCGGGGGCCGGTGGAACGCAGGCACAGAGGCCAGTGAAGAGGGGGTGGGGCAGGGTGTTTGGAAGTGGAAGAGAGCCGGAGGCAGCCAAATCCCTGCCAGGGGCTGCAACGCAAATATGTATCCATCCTCAGAGGAATATTATATTAAGGATATATATTGGTGTGGTGGGCCTTGGGGTTTGGTGGCCCTGTGCAGGTGCACAGCTTGCACATGCCTAAGGCCGCCCCTGCTATATGGTTTTCTGATGACTGAATTGTATAATGAGATATGTATTTGTACATATTTTAACTTTCATCTGTACTTTTACTAGTGGCGGAATCCCGGCGCAAACAACGGGCGTTAAATCGGATGCTAGCAGAGTGGGGGCCTTGGGCACCTAATAGTGACCTGTGCACGGGATGCATGAGGAGGGGGGATGGGGAGGATGGGGGAATCCCTGCGAACGCGGAGGATGGAAACGTCGGGCACTCAGAGGGATCCCCGCTGGAGCTCTGTGGTACCACCGAGAGGTCTGTCGGGGCTGGGGCCCCACGGGGGTGAAAATGGGGGGCTCTTACATTGTGCGTCCGGCCCCTTCTCTTCCAGTCCGTGAGTCGTCTCCGCCGCACCCCTCTTTCTCCTGATATTGGCATAGGTGAGCTGTCCATCCTCCGCACAGACCGGCTGACGCCTGGGGAAGAAAACAGACCAGGTGAGCCACCTGCTAGGTGTGACCCGAGGGTGAAAGGGGGTGCGCAGGGACCTCACCTGCTGGATGAGACCCCGGAGGCTTCGGGGGCGCCTTCTCGAAACTCAGGGAGGCGTAGTTGGAGGTGCCAGCCATCCCCCCGGCAAGTGACTCCCCTGAACCTTGTAGAAGAAACCCCGGCCTGCGACAGAGGAAGTCTGTGGCTGTCGGATGGAAGCCGTCACCCCTGGGAGTCTAAAGCTGCTTTCCGCCCCGTCCAAGCCCTCACCACAGCAGGTGGGCCCAGTCAAGCGCACACATGCTGGGTGTGTAACTGACCCGCAAGAACTTCCGGGTTAATATGAGCATTGCACTTAGTGTCTTCCTTTACAATACTGTTTCACCTTTTAACCAGACTTTTGAAAAATCAGCTAATTTTGACAAAAGACGTTATATAATACCCGCCATAAATCACATAATCCAACAGCAAATACTAGTTTGAGACACTTCAATCCAAGGGTTGGTGTAAATAATGGCCATACATAGGATCCAGAGAGTGGGACAGGCCAGGGCACGTTTGATATGTGAAACATGTAACTGTGAAACATCGTGCTCCATTGTGCACAAACATGTAACCCAACTTAAAAGCCATGTACAGGATACACAGAAAAGGAAAATCAGCGACATGTAGAGATTGCATCGGGTTTGTCTTAAAAAAGCACGGCAAAATTATTGACATCCAAGGGTAGACTTACAAACATTGTGTGCCTGGTTTGCATCACAAAAGTGACGAAAACCAGCACAATTTTTTTTTAATTGACAAGTTTTGAACTACAAAGTTGCCTAAAACTAACGCAAAGCAGCACGAAGCCCTGCATTGCATTACTTAGTGTCAAGGAGGGGGGTTCCAAGGGTGGTACAAGGGCATTTCCTTGCAACTAGCCATGATTTTGGTCGCAAAACTCTATCTACTAACAATAGTAGACATGATTTTGTGCTAAAAATTAAGGTCACTTAAAAGCAGGCATTAAAAGGGGAGATTTTTTCATTTCTCTTCTCTTTTCTGGCTTGGCATGTGTGCCTCACTGTACAGAATGTAAACAAAGTGTGAAACATTTCAAAAGTTGTCTAAGCATTGTATTTTGTGCTGGAAGTTAACCCTTCTAATACAAAACCTATGCTAGACTCACACACATAAACCTTGTACCATGGCGCAAAGATGTGTGCGTGACACCCGGCCGCACACTTCTGCGCTGGCGCTAGAGCGAGGGGAGGAGAGAGCCCCATCTCTGTAGTTGAGGCACTTTAATGCTCCATCTCTGTCTCATAACGCAGCGCGAACAAAGAAAAACCAAAGGTGGTGATGGACGGAGGGTTGACAATATAAACACTCACCCCCAGTCAACTGATCTGGGTTTAATCCATCACTGTTCTTTAGCTCACTCCGCCACCCCAGTTCAGACATGGTCATATGCAAATCAGTCTGACCCTGTGCCTCATGGGAACAGTCCAGTCCGAACTGCCAAGCCATGTCTTCCCAGGACCGGAATCAAGCTTCCCAGGACCGGTTTCTGGCATTCCAGCCGTCTTCAGCCGGGCTTGCTTGACTCCAGTGGCAAAGTGAGCAAGGGACTCACGTCTGAGCATACCCTGCTCATAACCCAGCGCAGCATTTTTGGCTGCTGTGTGTCATTGCGTGACACTTTTGTAAATCGTGTGTCGGTGAGTCCCAGTTACTCCACACCACTGGAATCAAGCTAGCCGGGCTGAAGAGAGGTGTTACCTCGAAACCGGGCCGGTCCTCGGATGCTTCTTTCCGTTCTGGGAAGGACATGGCTTTTGTAGTTCGGACTGGGCTGTTCCCATGGGGCACAGGGTCAGCGCTGATTTGCATATCGCCATTGTCTAACCCAGGGTGGTGTGGAGTGGAAAAACGATGGATTTGGGCCCAGATCTTTGGACTGGGGTGAATGTGTGACATTGATCCACATTCTGTCCATCATTGTTGTGTTTGCAGTTACAGCTCTAAGTGTACTGGGGATGCTCAGACGTGAGTCCCAGTTACTCCACACCACTGGAATCAAGCTAGCCGGGCTGAAGAGAGGTGTTACCTCGAAACCGGGCCGGTCATCGGATGCTTGTTTCCGTTCTGGGAAGGACATGGCTTTTGTAGTTCGGACTGGACTGTTCCCATGGGGCACAGGGTCAGCGCTGATTTGCATATCGCCATTGTCTAACCCAGGGTGGTGTGGAGTGGAAAAACGATGGATTTGGGCCCAGATCTTTGGACTGGGGTGAATGTGTGACATTGATCCACATTCTGTCCATCATTGTTGTGTTTGCAGTTACCGCTCTAAGTGTACTGGGGATGCTCAGACGTGAGTCCCAGTTACTCCACACCACTGGAATCAAGCTAGCCGGGCTGAAGAGAGGTGTTACCTCGAAACCGGGCCGGTCCTCGGATGCTTGTGTCCGTTCTGGGAAGGACATGGCTTTTGTAGTTCGGACTGGACTGTTCCCATGGGGCACAGGGTCAGCGCTGATTTGCATATCGCCATTGTGTAACCCAGGGTGGTGTGGAGTGGAAAAACAATGGATTTGGGCCCAGATCTTTGGATTGGGGTGAATGTGTGACATTGATCCACATTCTGTCCATCATTGTTATGTTTGCAGTTACCGCTCTAAGTGTACTGGGGATGCTCAGACGTGAGTCCCAGTTACTCCACACCACTGGTATCAAGCTAGCCGGGCTGAAGAGAGGTGTTACCTCGAAACCGGGCCGGTCCTCGGATGCTTGTTTCCGTTCTGGGAAGGACATGGCTTTTGTAGTTCGGACTGGACTGTTCCCATGGGGCACAGGGTCAGCGCTGATTTGCATATCGCCATTGTCTAACCCAGGGTGGTGTGGAGTGGAAAAACGATGGATTTGGGCCCAGATCTTTGGACTGGGGTGAATGTGTGACATTGATCCACATTCTGTCCATCATTGTTGTGTTTGCAGTTACCACTTTTGTAAATCGGGCACCGAGTCTTGGTAAATCTGAAGGACAATTTTTATGGCAGAAAAAATAATAAATGGTGCAGTATCATGAAGAGCTGCCCTGGCTCCGCACAGGGGCATGAACCTGTTTCTATGCATTTGCGGTGTCTAAAGTGCGAACATTTTACTCTGAACTTCTCTGAGTTAATAATGTGTGAACTGCAAACAGCACAAGCAGATAAAATAGAGCAGTGAGTGCCTCTCTCTGTTTGCCTCTGTACTGTATGCCTCAGGATTTTCCTCAGGCATTGTGTCCTCCTGTTTAAGCAGAGAAAATTCACCACTGTACTATCAACATTGAGTCACCTGTTCATCTGTAGATAGGGATTTCTTTTAGACAAACAGTACACAATAAGAAGTTTCTAAGCACAAATATCCAGCAAGGTATAGTATTATTAAAATAAATAAGCATTCTCTCCTTCAGCTGTGCTTGCTTTCAGTGCTACTTCTCTGCCAGCATCCATTACATCTACAAAGGCATACTCTCTAGTTTCAAGTTTATTTTATTTTGCTCAACTAATTAAAGCCATTGCAAATTATATAAAACAGCATAATTTGATATACTTTCAAAGCATACCATTAAAAGGTAATTTGATAAGATTTAAAAAATATTCTCACGAATCCATATCACATATAAAAATTGCTTACTTATGAAAAAAGTGCTGACCAGTGATTTTGGACCATAATGCGGAAAAGTAACAATATCTTGTAAAGCGGTTATGAAGTATTTTATCTGCACAATTAATTAAAATCGTTGCAATTCATACAGAACAAGGTTAAAAACACTGTCCATATTCTGCTTTTTTTTAAAAAAAAGGTATTTGTGAGAGCAAATTGGTTCATAACTAATAGGACAAAGATTCTTGGTGATCGTCTTCTATTAACAGGGAATTATTCTCAGACATGAATTTTACAAAACGGGCGGCCATCTGAGCTCAGTCACCCCTCATTCACTCCTCTAGAGCTTCTTGGCATGTCCGGACGTTCAGGATCCGCCAAATTGGACGAAGCAAAAAAGATTGTAAAGGGAGTAAGGTTCTGCAGATGCACAGGACGTGGATTATGTTTTCTTTCCCGCTCCTACAGAAACGGCACTGTGTGGACACATCTTCTTTGAATCTCCGGCCAGAATTATACGCCCTCAACGGGATTAGGCCAAAACGTAATTTCATTAGATGGTGTTTCACACGTGGTTTCATGGATGATGACAAATAGTGTGGGAGGGTTTTAGGGCCATAGAGTTTTGAGGCCCAACTGACATGGGAGAGATTCTTTACGGATAGGGCAATATGTTTGAGTGGCAGGATCTGTGCTTGTTTGGTCCGGATTTTTGTGATTGGCCATATGGGCAGCAAACTTGTCCATATGTCTTGAGCCTCTAGTGGGTCCAGGCAGAATGTTAAAAATTGGTTCCAGGGAGTTCTAGGGTTATTTAACAGAGACCATATGCAGCTCTTTAATGTGAATTCTCAAGCCTTTTTGTTTTTTAAACAATAGGCAATACATCTGCTTTCCTTACCCAATGTTGGGATGACAAAGAGAACTCCATGCAGATTTGGGCATGAGAGGTCAAGTTGGGTAGGTGGAACACTCTACGAAAGCACATTGACTGAGCTCTATCAAGCCAGGTGAGCATTTTGTCTTTAAAGGTTATGGCACCAAAGGCTATTGTCGGCAACAATTTGGTGCCTATCACCCTAAGAAGCGGTGAAAAGTCTGTAGAGTGAAGGGTGTTCTTGGTTCTTACAAAAGCCCCCTCCAAGCTACGAGCTACTCCCTGCATTGTGTTGATATGCTGCACCGGTCTCCCTTTATGGTCTATCCAAACACCCAGATACTTGTATGTTGTCACTATCTCTATTGATTACCCTTTAATGTACCAGGAGTGCTTTCTGGCTCATGAGCGCGTGACTATCATTGCCTTAGTTTTGGTGATGTTGATCTCCAAAGTGTTTGTTTTGTAATACTGGGCCAGAGAATCCAAAAGTCTTCGAAGGCCCACCTTGGTTTAATCGAGGAGGATCGTGTTGTCAGCATATTGCATCGATTGAATTTTAGTGGATTCAATTCATGATGGAAATGCACGGGGGAGGGCCAGCCACTCAGGCAGGTCTGCTAGATATAGATTGAAGAGTAAAGGAACCAATATGCATCTCTGCTTTAAGCCTCTATTAGTCATGATTTTATGGTTGGAGCTTTCAGGAGGGGCTGCGGGATGCCCCATTTTGTTAACTTTTTCCAAAATTTGGGGCAAACAACGCTATCAAAGGCTTTTCGGAAATCAATAAAACACAGATATAACGGTTTTCCTTTGGTAGCGAGTGTACTTTCAATCACGTGGATTAGGCAGATTAAATTATCTTCGATGTGGCAGCCCTTTTGGAATACGGTTTGTGTGAAAGGTATTCATTTACGATCTTCCCCCCAGGTAGTCAGTTCTTGCAGTAGGACACTTGCATATGCCTTCCCTTCCACATCAAGAAGGGCTATCATCCGTTAATTGTCGGGGTCAGCCCGCAAGCCTTTTTTGTGGATGGGAACGAGAAGAGATCCTAGCCAGGAGTCCAGAATGGACCCACCCATTCTGGTTGCCACAAATAAGGTGGCCAGCAGAGTGGCCCATTTATGTGTGGATACTTTGTATATCTGTGTTGGTATGCCATTTGGGCCTGGTGCTCCTCCTGGGTGCATTTTCTTAATTATAAGTGCAACTTGGTTTGCGGTTATCTTAATAGTAGATTCCACTTCAATATTGGAGTTAGTGTGGTTGAAACTAAGGAGGTTTGGCCATTTTGAACTGTCTGGTTCTACATAGAGTGCATCAATGTGGGACTCCCATTCAGCAGGATAGATATTAGTCTCTGTGGGGGCTTGGGCAGAACTAACACCTTTGTTTACCCAGCTCCAGAATCGTCTTTGATCCTTTGATTTTATATTTTCGTGGGCAGTTGCCCATTGATGTTCTTCTTTCATTCTCTGAGAAGTAAACCTTGCTTTCCTATATTCCTTTAGAGTGATCGATATTTTATCTTGCAAGGATTTGTAATCTGCGTTTTTATAGGCGCGCCTGTGCAGTAAGTTATTTAATTTGCGCTTAATGCTTGTTGTAAATTGCTTATGCTTAGAGAGACAAGATGTGATTGGTGTGCAGTTACTTGGTCTTTTGATTATCTTTGTGGCTAGGTTTTCTCTGAGGTCCAACACTGCTGTTTCCCACAACAATGCGGTCAGTTGGTCACTGTGCTCCTATTTCAATTTGACCAACAAGTCCTCCACCTCCTCTTCAATTGTTTACTGGCTATCCACAGTCCACCGATCTATTATGATCTAGAGATTGGATTCTTTCCGGATGAGATTATTTGTTGGGCGATGACAGTGCAGGGATAAGACTTTACATGTTAAAATGGCGTGATCACTTTCCGGTGAAGGTGAAGGAGTTACTACAAATTCCTGGACAAGGTGGAAGTGGGCAACTGAGATATATGTAATACAAAGTGGCCATTCTAACGAAAGACACATGGGTGTATGCAGAGGGCAAGTCTAAATTGAGTCTTCCATTTAAAATGCAGACCTAGTTCTTTTAAGTATGCTGCCATCTTTGTCCCTTGACCTTACTTCAGTTTGTACTGAGACCTTATCTCTGGGATGGCCCACATTTGGTTGCCCAATGTGAATTGAAGGGAGAGATGGGGGCCTGCCTGCTTTAGGTTGGCATTAAAATCTCCCATTATTAACCATATATCGTTTGGATAGTGGGAGGAGAGGTCTCTCTTGTCTGGTTGCATTGTACTCAATGTAGCCTCTCGCTTGGTTTTGGAGGGATGTAGGTAGACACAGCCAAGAATCATTATTCATTGTTCAAAGTGTTCTTTTCCAAGCACTGTGTCTGAATTTTAACAAAGATATAATCTCCCTGCCCTTTGCACAGTCAGGAGGCTTTTACGACCAGGTTGTTCTGCACAGCGATCAAAAACTCCTACCGAGGCATGGCCACTTACTTTATATGCTTTTGCGTGGGATTCAAATAAAGTGAAGTCCTCCCAGGCAATTTTTTCTAAAGATCATGTTTCTTGCAAGACAATGATATCTTGATTCTTCGAGAAATGAGTGGTTGATCATTCTATTATCTCCTTTGTTAGTCTGTGGATGTTCCCGGAACAGATTCTAAGGTGACGCTTGACATCCAGATTGGGCTTCTGTTCGATCGTGATGATCTGTGTTTTAGCCTAAGGCCTGGGATAGCCAGGACCAATCTTTGGGTTTCTGCCGTTTGAGAGCATGTTGACTAGGGCCTCCCACTCTGGATGTTGTTATTTGTAACGGGTTGTCTTTCCAGGACGCGGTTAGGGTTCCTTCTAGGGAGCCACACAAAACTGAAATAGGTTGCTGAGTAATTATGTTGTTATTAGACACATTTATATTATTAGGAGCCATTGAAGGATTGACTGCTATGTCCTTTAGGAAAGCCGGGTAGTTGGCTTTGGTGATGAAACTAATCTGGATGCCCAGGTCATTCAATCGATTTTTGTTGTTCATTAGTGCAGAAGCCATGTCTTTATTGTATAAGGTTTCTACCCTTGCCTCGTTTATCTGACCCTGTTCTGGTGAGACAAAACCCACACTTTAGATATCTGTTGTTTTTATATTTCCTAATGCCGGAAGGTGCTGACACAGCTTTAGAATATTTCCTCTATTGAGGGTGTCCCATTTCCTTTGAGATACCTACTCTGGGTAAAGCAATAATTTGGAGCTTTCTTGGGTCAACTCAGTTACTTCTGCACGGTTTACGGAGGTTTTATTCTGCTGTTGGTTAAGATTTACCATTAGGGTTTCGCAGGGCTTATTTTAATTGTGTAGTTGGTTTAAGTCATCTGATCTATTTACTTTAGTGGTGTATGGGCGAGCATTATAAAAGAGATCTTCCCCTCTTGCAATATCTTGAGAGGGCTGCAGCCTATGTTCGACTATTTCGGGAGGGGTCAAAGCCTTCCCATTTTGCTTTTTTTCCAACTTGTCCCTCAATTTGTGTTGTTTTCTCCTCTGTGAATGTTTTAGGTTTGATACCTTCCTCCTTGGTTGAGAGTGGTTGTGCTAGGCCATGGTTGCATATGACTTTTTTTTGTGGAACCCCGGCCCATGGGCTTTTCTGCACCTTGTTTGAGCGAGGGACATTTACTGGAAGGTTTTATTAATTTATCCAGGGTCTTAAAAGATTTTCCACTGCATTTTTTGGATTCTTTTTTTCCATTCGGTTTCTCAAGGATCTCCTCCTGGTCTTGCACTGTGCAGCGGTCGGTATCGACCTTGATTTGGCCCACACCTTGTGTTTTGATGGAATCTTCCAGAGAGTGAATAATTAAAGTTCCCTTTCCATAAGTGTTGTCGCTAGGAACCACTGTGGAGTTGTCTGTTGTTTCACTGTCTTCTGTTCTAAGCCAACGTAGAAATGCGCTGTCCTTTTTCCTGTCTTTGTTTACTTTCTATATTTACTTCTTGCTTTTTCCTGGAAAGGGGTCAGTCCTTCTGGAGTTGAACATTTTGCCTGTCTCTGTTAGATTGGATGGTGTTATCTAGGTCTCTTATTGTTTGTGTTTTGTTAGAAGTAGATATGTGGTCATGGTTACCAGCGCCTTTCAAAATTCTGGTTAGGTTCTCGTGTGATGATGATGATGATGATCTGCATCTGATGGCTAGTCTTCTTATCTTGTTATCATTTGTATTATCTCTTAGGTGCTTGGCGCTATGAGAATGCTATGAGAAAGTTTTTTTCTTAAGGTGTGCCAATGTGGGGGCTGATTTTGAAGTAATGGGAGAGGGATGATTTTCTGTGCCCGTCTATGTGCCTCGTTCTTCAAGTCCTCAATTAGAGAGGACATTACTTCCAGGAGTGTTTCTAGCTTTTTTAATATCGGGTTACAGCTACAACCACTATAGCATTTGTTTTGTCTTTGATTTGTGTTTGTTTCTATGTTGTTTTGAGCTCTACGTATCAAGGAGTTTAGTTGGTCAAGTTTTGTATCAATTCTCGTTATTGAATCTGCTACCAAGTGTAAAATGTTTATCTGGGCATCTAATTTATCTGCTTGCATGTGAGCAGCACTGGCCATTGAGTTCAGGGCTTGATTAGTCACTGAGAGCAGTACCTCAACCTTGTGCTGGGCAGAAGTGTCGAGTGGCTCCCTAGGCCAGAGTTCTAATTTTGAGAGTTGGTTGTCCTGAGTTTGGCGATGCGATGGACTTGGTTTTGCATCTGAATAGTTACTAACTGACAAGGGTAGTTTCTTTTGTTTAGGCCTTTTTGAAAGTTCAGAGCTTTATTGATGAAACAGCCATTGTAGGTATCCGTCAAAGAAGCATTAACCTTTGTCTCAAGCTGGTGTAGGTCCTTAGAGAAAGTATGACTGAAGTGCATACGAGGGGCAAGAAATGGAGTAGAGGCAAGCGAAGGAAAGTCAAAGCTCAGCTTTTGAATATGAGGTTCCAATACTCTGTTTGGTTGATTCACTTCTATTACAGTTAACGACGGGCTTCGTAGGTGCAATAGCTCGAAAACTGGGCTCGCTGAGCTAGCGGACGAGATCCATATTGTTGATTCTGGCAATTTATGGCCGGAGTGTTGTTGTGAAACAGTGTCTTTGTCTTCTTTGAGATCCTTAGCTTCCAACCACTGTGATGACTTGGTGGGCCTTGCCGGATTTTGCACTATTGGAGCACCTGATTACGGCCTAGATAGGATTTTTATTTTGGAAAACATCCGGGCTACTGTTTGGTAGTAACTCTTAGGAGGGAAGTACGGCTAATTGTAGAGAATGTGGTTCTGAGGTGACTGGATCCCTTTCAAGGATGATTATCTCAGGTTAAAGAGTAGCCAGTTGAGGTGACATCATCCCCCCCACTTACTTGCCACTCTTTGGTGCTGTTCTAGAGTCTTTGGACGTGGCTGCAGCTGATCAATTGATGGAGTAGTAACTCCGTCACATGCCGTGAAACTGTGAGCCTGTGACCCACGGGGGGAGGGAAGTCAACAGTAGTCAGCGGTGGCGGGGGAGCCATGCCCTGCCGTATCGCGTCAAGCCAATTGTAGGCAGCTACTGCAGCACTCAAACAGCTCTCAAAACGGCTCACAAAAGGTTCCCGATCTTGCTCCTCGCCTCTGCACCTCGCTGCGTGGCTGGTTTGGCACACTGGAAAGTCAGCTCTGGAACACAGACAATATCTTGTAAATAGATTAATGGTGATGCATTGCTTATGCATCACCATTATAAATAAGATTAAAATAATCTCAGCTTGTAAAATAAATAATGCTGTAACTTTATAAAACTGATTGTGTTCACCACCATCAAAGGTATATGTAACAGTCACTGACAAAAGAAGAGCTGTATTGTTTCTGCTTGGTTAGAGGCTAGATGCTGATCTGAATACACAATGGGCTATTTTTAAGGATAGAAGAACAGGGGCCAGATGTAGGACGGCAAATAACGGTCGGTAACGGTCGATTTCGGACGTTACTGACCGGTATTTGGATTTCCAGATGTAGGGGGCTAAAGAATTACCTTTTTGGTAAATTTACAGAATCGGTATTTACCGATTCTGTAAATTTACCGAATCGGTAATTTGAAATGTAGGTGGCACTGAAAACAGTGCCACAGGCTCTTACCGATTCGTTATTTACCATGTAATACTATTGCATGGTAAATAACGAATACCTGTGTGCATGCACATCTGTGCATGTACACCTGTGCCATGTGGCACACATACATGCCCTAAGGCATGTGTGCCTAAGGGCATGTATGTGTGTCACATGGCACACAATCCACAAACAGGGGTGCAACAGGGTGTCAAAGTGACACCCTGTCCCCCTTGGCAATTCGGTAATTTTACCGATTCTGTAATTACCGAATCGGTATTTGCCATTGAATCCTATGGGCTTCAAGGCCCATAGGAATCAATGACAAATACCGATTCGGTAATTACAGAATCGGTAAACACCGAATCCTACCGATTCGGTAGTTTTTTACCAAATGATTACCTACATTAGATTTACTGATTCATGAATACCGAATCGGTAACATTCGGTATTTATGAATCGATAAATCTAATTTACCTACATCGGGCCCCAGGTGTATTATGGTCTGGTAGAAGGTTAGTGCCGAAATAAGTTGATCATCTATTGGTGTTCTTTTAATATTAAGATTGTTTTAGAATGTAAGAATTTCAGTTTTATATACAAACATGTTGCCCACTGGGGCTGCAGTTTTGTGAAAACTAGAATTTTGAACCTACATATATGTATTTTTTTTACAGTCTACCTCATTTATATGGATCTATATTAACTTGCTGAGATTTTTGATCTATGAGAATATTTATTATTTCCTGTATGCACAAGGCTCTATTTGTGTGATTTGAATTACTATAGCCGACTGGGAATTGATGTGGATGTGTTATAACTAAGCTCAGAATAGACATATTAATAAATTTAAAAAATGTGTAAGAACCTTTATACCCCATGTTATATTGGCTTTGAAAGAATTAGCAAATGTAAAGCATGCCAAAATGGCACTAACACGAAAGAGTAAGTAGTATACGTCCTCACATGCCCTTATACACAGTTCTAGGTAAGTAGTCCGATTTTGCAGTCCTTTAAGAGGATTCTTCAACATGTAAGAGCAACAAAGATCAGGGATCGGAGCTATACAGTAGCTCCACATTTTCAAGAGAAGCATCTGAGTAAAAACAAAGAGGTCAAATACTATGTAATTGAATCAGTTCTGAGAGATATAAGAGGCGGTGATAGAGAAAAACTATTCAGACTGCTAGAGTTGAAATACATTATTGAGCTTGATGGCAAATCACCAAATTGTGTCAGTATGGAGGAGGGTTTATATACACACGTCTTATGTTCATGGGGACACTTTCCTTTAAGAACAGAAACCGTGTGGCGGAGATGGTTACCTCAATGAAAGAGTGAAGCTAAATCCACTAGTGTTAGACATTTGGCTTTTATTAGACCAGAGTGTGCCACCCCGTCCTGTGACGCGTATACATGTCCTTACAACTTTTGAAATTTGATTTAATTGCAAATATTTGTAAATAAGAGGATAATTAAATATATCTTGTTTAAGAATTAAATGTTGAATTGATCCCTCAGTACCTCTTTTTTCTACTTTTTCATCTTTTTGATGTCCCTTGCTCTGGTATGGGAGGGTGATTTGGGCAGAACCCCTTCATCATTTTCTAACAGGGGGGACGCCAACACAGCAGAGCAACAGGGCCAGTGTCCATGGCACAGGGGAGAGTCCAACACAGCAGAGCTACAGGGCCAGTGTGCAGGGAGAAGTGCAGTCAGGACATGAGAAGCTGCACAGTGAATTTGTATGACTATACCCGTCCATAACCAGCAACACACCTAGGTGGCAAACAATGGGCAGGACTAGCAGGACCTGTATGAGAGACAGGTGTATGAGGGGGACTAACACTCACATTTGGCTGTCAGGCGGACTTGGAGCTGGCTGTGTGTCGGGGACATCAGGAACACTTGACTGGGGAGACAGAGGGCCAGGTGATGTAGGACTATCAGTGGTTTGGCAAGCTGGAGGGCTCTTTGGACCAGGTGGTGTAGTGGCACATGGAGGTGGAGTCATGCAGACCTGTGCCACAGTGTGGGTGGGAGAGGTTGGAGGGGTGCCCTTGCACTTCTTGGGAATATGAAATGGCTTCCCTGTCTTAGGGTTAATGGGAACTGGTGATGACACAACAGGCACACACACCAACTGTCCCGCATCAGGTGAAGACACTATAATTCCCTATGGTGAAGTGCTGGATCTTTCGGAACGCTTTGTCTGGCTACGCCTCTGGACCACCTACCCCTGCTTGCCAGGTGTCCCACTTACAGTGCCTTCCTTTGCCTGTTTGCCAAAGATAGCCCCTACAGTGCCCTCCTACATCTGCTTCACTGGGATTGGAATTGGAGTTAATGATGTGGGGGATGTGGCCCTGTGCCCTTCCTAGGTCTACCCTTGCCATACAACACCTCCTCAGTGGGCACAGACACTGCACACCTAGCTCTGCGTGAAGTTTTAGGGTCAGGAGAGTCCTTTGCTGGTGATGCCTCTGAGGCATTTGAGCCTAATGTGAGTCTTATAGCTTTTTCCGCCTTGCTCTTCCCTGACGGGCTCTTGTCTTTGCATTCTTGGCTGGCTCTGCTCTTCTTTGGGGACGGTGTCTGTGGGCGGGAGAGCTTGGGTTGTGTCCGCTGTGTGCTCCTTGTGCTGTTTCGTGTCTGTGACGCATGCGAACCGTGGTCACTGTCATCTGATGTGGCCACTGACTGGGGGTGGACAAAGGCACCTGAGCAGGAATGGGAGCATGTGCCTGTTGAAGGGCAGACGTAACTGCGGATGACAAAGCCTGGACTGTACAGTGTAGCCCACCCACATCAGAGTATATGCCTTCCATGTAGGCAACTACCTGTCCTAATTTCTTGTCATGGTCACTGAAGGCATAGAGCAGGGTGGTCTGGCCCACACAAAGCTGGCGCCGGAGATCAAGAGACGCAGCACTGAGGGCAGCAGGGGGGCAGGTGCAGGCTCAGCGGTGCCAGGTGTGAATGTAACTCGTCCCCTCTTACTGACACGGACACGGGCAGCACCAGAGGAAGTGAATGGGAGGCTGGGCTCTGGCCGCAGTGTGGTAGATGATGTTGCAAACTCCCCATCCCCTGTGCCTGCCAACATGGATGCATCAATGCTGGCATCAGATGATGTAGTACTCTGTGTCTCAGCCACGGATTCCTCCTGCATACTAAGGTCCCCCTCAGATGTGCTGGTGAGCTCTGTGTCACTGGCCTCTGGTGCAGCTGTGGTGCTACTCTCGCCACCACTGGCTTCGAGCTCCCGTTCCTCCGTGTGCACTGGCGATTCTGCATGAGAGACAGATGCAGGGTTGTGTTAGTGTCATCATCAGGACAAAGCAATCCAATCAATGCAGTACAGGAGATGCCCAAATTAACATGGTGACCACCACACCATGTAATCACATTGCAGCAACACACTACATAGACCACAACAGTGCCTGTAACCCTGAATATCTGCCATGACTGAGCCAAGGTGAGGACACACAGCACAACACCCTGCTAGTGGATGAAGTGTACCAGACACACAACTTGCCCTGCCCACACCTAGGGACATGATGTGGGGACAACACTCATTGCCACTGACAGGCCTTCAGGGAACAGGAGGGGACAAGACACACACATATTAGGACATGATAGTCCACAATGCCAAGTAGGCCATATCTAGCACCATGTGGTACTCTGGGGCACCTTGTTGTCAGATGTGTAGGCCTCACCGATCATGTTGCATGCAAAGTAGGCATACATGAAGTCACACTCAGATAGTGGTCCCTGCTGTTCACCCCCTAATAGGTTCCCCACACTATCCAAATGCTGAATGACCATGTAGATCCTAACACATGTGGCTATGAGAAAGCACAGCAGGGAGGATCAGCTTTGTAAGGCCAGTTTGGCACAATGCCTGAGACCAGCACACATCCCAGTAGCCACTCACATAACACAGCATAGCACCACCACACGAACATCACATGGGCCACCGCTGCCACAGGCCCTGTACACATGCAACCGCTCACAGCCAAAGTCAGCCTCCCCAAATACTCACCCCTGCCTTGCTGGCGATGCTCCTTCAGACGTGCATCCAGCTCCGGATGAGTCACTGCCAATATGCAGCCCATCAGTGGTGTTATGTTGCGCCGTACCAAACGCCCAGTACGCGGTAGCAGCCCCAATGTCATCTCTGCCATTTTCTTTGCCATCCGGCTGATGTCGTCCCACCTCTTGTGGCAATGGGTGTAGTACAGGAGCAAGACACAGACTCATGACCTTTTGTAATCCCCCTCCATCCCAAACTGGGGGACACCTCACAAGGGCACTCTGCAAGGGCCAAACAGATGTGATTGCATGCATACATGAGGGCATAGAGGGTCCCTGATAATCTCAAACACATTCAGGATGACTGCACTGAACCCCCTCAGTGGTTTGCAGACACCACCAGTCCAATGCATGTCTGCCCACTACATACATCACATATCTACCTGTAGCTTTGACTAGAAGCACTGTGTGCATGACTGGGCAGCATTCAATGAGCATGTCTATTGAACATATGTGTTTGTAATGTGTATGGCCTCGGGGCACATGGACTCATCAACAAAATAGCCATCTGCAGAAGTATGTTTGTGTGCAATTTTACAGGGTTGAGATGGTGCATATCTTCTTTTCAGTGTGAATGAACCGGAGCAAGGACCATGTAAGTTTTGTGATGTGTTTTTGTTTGGGTGGGCGGGCACTGGGCCTAGTCTCTGGGTTCACACTGAGTCGGACAACAGGTGCACACAGATGCACTCACCCGAGCAATTTCTGACGTGGCACCTACACATCCAACATCCTGTGGCTCTGTATGGCTGACAATGTAACACACTCCACTCACACATACAACTGCAGGCAGGGAAAACAGTGCAAATGGGACACACACACTCCCTCGCCCTGGAGACGGCTTGTTTGTCACTGTGCACACAACAGGAGTAACTATCTTTATTCACATATTGCACAGATGTGACAGTAGAACAACAGTAGACAAGAGCAAGGCACAGAATGCAGATCATGCGCAAGATAATCTGCACAGGCAAACTTCAAACATGTAGGCCAGTGTCCATGGCAGACGGGAGAGTACAACACATCAGAGCAACAGGGCCAGTGTGCATGGCACAGGGGGGACTCCGACACAGCAGAGCAACAGGGCCAGTGTGCATGGCACAGGTGGGAGTCCAACACAGCAGAGCAACAGGGCCAGTGTAATGTAATGTAATGTAAACTCACACTTATATAGCGCTACTATCGCTCCCCGGAGCATCTTAGCGCTCAACACCCAACCCAGCTGGAAAAGGTTGGTGGACAAAAGACAATTTCAACGAATTACAGGCTTTACACTAATGCTCTACAGGCCGCATCAGAGAGTGAGAAGATCCATGTCTTCAAAAGTTTCCTGAATTCACTCTCCTTAGCTGTGCGCCGAAGCTGAGCTGGCAATTTATTCCAAGCTCTTGAGCCCAGTACAAAAAGAGATTTCCCTCCTTTAGTGGCCAATCTAAATCTGGGAGTTACCAAAAAATTCTGGTTGAGAGACCTCAAACAGCGTGTTGGCAGATAGTGTTTGAAGCCATTTGACAAATATCTCGGTCCTTGTAACTGAAAGGCTCTAAAGGTGATAACAAGGACCTTGAACAAGACACGCTTATGAATGGGTAGCCAATGTAAGATCTTGAGTGCAGCAGAGGCAGAAGACCTTCTCGACCAGCGAAGTACCAGGCGGGCAGCAGCATGCTGGACCATCTGCAGCCTATAGAGCACTGCTTTGTTGGTACCTACATAAAGGCTATTGCAGTAGTCCAGTCTAGATGTTATCAATGCTACTGCCACTGTCTTCCTGGCTGCCAAAGGGAGAAGCTCAAAAAACTTCCTCAATGATTTAATAATCTGGAAACATGAGCTAGCCACACTCACCGCTTGCTGTTTGAAGGAAAGTTGGTCATCAAATTTTATGCCCAGATTTCGCGCAGTGGAAATAGTATTAGGGGGGGCTTCTGCTCCCTCAGGCCACCATTGTTTAGGGGAGAACAGATTATGGGATCCAAAGGGCAATATTTCTGTCTTCCCTGAGTTACACTTGAGGTGATTGTTATTCATCCACTCAAATGTAGCCGTGAGGCAGTTCATCAGATGTTCCTCAGCCCCAGGCAGCTCCCTATCCAACACCAGCATCAGCTGTGTATCGTCAGCGTACGATATGACTTCAATCTGGAAGAAGGCGATCAGTTCAATCAGGGGAACCATATAAAGATTGAATAGAACAGGGCTCAAACTAGAGCCCTGTGATACCCCTGAACTGATAACCTTTTCTTCAGACTCGAAATCACCTAGTACTATTACCTGACGTCTCTGGGAGAGGAAGTTTGTAAGCCATGCTAGCACCACTCCTCCTATACCTGCGTTGTCCAACCGGTCAATCAGAATAGAATGTGAGACCGTATCGGAGGCCGCCGATAGGTCGAGTAAAATCAAGACGGCCTTCTTCACTTGGTCCAGTGCCATTCGTAAAGTCTCTGTTATTCTCCTCCAAAAAACTTGTAAGTTGGTGATTGACACATTTTTTGGTCAGCTTGAATACCACAGGGAGTAGGGAAATAAGACGCAGGTTGGACACAGTGGTTGGGTCTGGCAGGGCTTTTTTCTGAAGTGGCATAACCGCTGCCCGCTTCCAGTCCCCTGGAATAACTACTGTGGCCATTGAAGAGTTGATAATGGTGTTGACAGTTGGATTTATCTCCTCGACCAGGGTCCGCAGGATGGGCGGGCAGGGATCAAATGGAGAACCAGATTTTATTGTTAAAATGGCCTGGTGGGACTCCTCCAGGGAAATAGGTGTAAATGAATCAAAGCGAGAGATGTTAGTTGTCACAGAGCCTATCATCCTAGTTTCCACATTGATCGAGATAGGTGGCATGGGTGGAAAATCCTTAACAATATCCGAGATCTTTTTTTCAAAATAATTAGCATTGTCATTACAAAGCGAGAGGGAAGGTGGAATTTTCTGAGAGAGTGCTGTAGAGTTAGTGAAGGTCTTGACTATCTTGAAGATCTCCTTCTGTCCCTTGTCAGAAGAGGAGATAACTTCAGAGTAGTATGATGTTTTCGTCAGCTTAATTGCGGCATGGTAGTTCCTACGTGCAGATTTATATAAATCACGGACAGCCGCCTCATAATTTCACCGCCACCTTCGCTCAAGTGATCTCACTACACCTAACTCAGTTTTTAAAGCTCGTGAAAACCATGGGGCACTCTTTCTATTTCTAGGACAGCTTAGGTTTTTTTTCTTCTTCATTGCGTCTAAAGACAACCCAAAGGTCGCCAGCCACTCACAGTATTGCTGGTTATCTGTTAGAGTATCACCTGTTACAACAGGTTTGCTAACCTTTAACTTCTCCAAAAGATCAGGTCGTGTGAAGGCAGTTATCCAATCTGGCTTGCAACGGCTAGAGTTTAATTCTGTGCGTTTCAGCGAAGCCTTCTGTTTGACCAAAAGATGGAATGGAATAAGTTTATGGTCTGACCAAGTTAAAGTATATGGAGGGGGGGTGTGGCCAAGATGGCGGAGTGAGAGGACGGTTCTCCTCGCGGCTCCCCGCCCTGAAACCGGCCCAAGCCTTAATTCACAGCGTTTTCTCCCCCCGCTGGTGCCCGGCGTTGCCAGAAGCAGTGAAGACACCTTGTGCATCTCCTGATCCGCAAGTTTCGACTGCGGAGAGGCCTTCGCACCCCGGATAGCCGACGCTGGTGACCGGCCCCTGTGACGAAGGTAGCTGAGGCAGGCCATGGAGGCTCGAGGGGGGGCGGACCGGCGGCCCGTGCAGCGCGCTGATCCCACTCGAGGACTACAGCATAGCCAGAGACGGGACTCTGAGGCGCCGGAACTGTCTGTGATCAGGCCAGTGCCCGTTGAGAGAGACAGCCCTGGAGGATCGGCCCAGAGCACTACCCGGAGCCGCTGCTGCGGCCTAGCGGACGGACCGCTTGCATGCGACGCCTGGAGACCGACGGAGGCAGAGACTGGGGTCTGCCGTGAGTCCGCTGATCTGGGCCCTTCACCGGACTGCTCCGGAGCGGAGACGCAGCGGAGAGCCAGGCGGTGTCCCGTGCGGCCCATCGCGTACCGGAGGTGAGGACTGCACCACGCACTTACACCGGGGACTGCCACGAGACACCGCAGACTGCCTGCCTGCCCGGGAGCCGCTGGGATTACACCGCCTGGAGCTCCGGTTGAGGCCGCGGCGGTGGCCTGGTGAACTGTACGCTTGCCTGCAGCGGCTGGGATCCGGAGAGTGCGGGGCCAGGGGCCAGACCTCGAACCAGCGGCCGGAGCTCCCCCTGAATTGGACACTGCGAAGGAGCGGCCCAAGCCCTGTGCAGCCCATCACGCACCAGAGGCGAGGCCTGCTCCACGCAGCCACGATGGAGTACGCCTGGGGGGGTTGCTGACCACCTGCCTCCCCGGGGAGCCCCAGAAACTGTGCTCGCGCCCGGGGCCTGGAGGGACGCGATCAAGTGGCCGCATTGGGCGACTGCAACGGCGACTGCCTCTGCGGCCTATCGAAGAGGAGTCCGCTGGAGGCACTTCAGTGGGGGACGCACACGCGGACCTGGGGGTCCATTGCCTCAGGGATTGGCGACACCCAGCTGTTATGACCGCTGGAGCACCTGGCCTCGGGGTCCCGACTGTGGCCCGGCAGCGGCGCTACCGGAGCCTGTTCAGCACCCACCGGTCACCGGAGGTAGGATAGCGGGGCGGGGCTGTGTGGACACTGGGTGATTGTGAGGAGAGCCCCTGCTGCCTTGGCCTAGTGAGGACACGCTACCATGCGGGTTCAGCTCTGAGTGAGCTGTGAAGGAGATCCTCAGTATTGGGGAGACGTCACAGCTGCGACGACCCGCGGACCGTGCCAGACTGGAGAATCCACTGGACGCAAGACCGCGTCCTGCTTGAGAAACGACTGCAGAACCCGAAGAGGTGTGCGGGGAGGACCCGAACGACTGGCTCCTTGCCCTGCCGCACTGCACGTCGTGCACGGCGGTGATTGGGAAAGCATAATCGGTGGCTCCCGGGTGACGTCTGGAGACTCACCAGGACACTGTGATGGTAACGCAGGATTCAGCCCCGGTCCTAGCTACGATGGCGAGCAACAGAGATGCTCAGCAGATCCCAGAACAGGGGAGACAGGGGACACGTATCGCCGAATTCAGCCAGAGGCTCACAGAACATGCATGAGGGAGAACCGCCTGTCACTAGATGCTTTCTAGAATCCCTTTTCAGCACCCTCAGGGATGATTTTCAAGCTCTGAAGCAGGAAGTCGTGGGAGAGGTGCGTGAAATACGCAAAGATGTAGACGATCTGGGAGACCGAGTCGCCACTGTTGAGAACACAAACCACCGAATTGACGACGAACTTGCACAGCTGCAACAGGAGGTGGTGCGTCTCCGCGACCAACACCTGGACCTTCAATTGCACAACGAAGATCTTGAAAACAGGTCTCGGCGCAACAACATCCGTGTCCGCGGAGTTCCATCCACGGAAGAGGGCACGAACGTGTCCGGATACTTGCGAGACCTGTTCAGAGAACTCCTGGGAGAGCCGGCGGACTTTCCAATCCGGATCGACAGGGCGCACAGGGTGGGTCCACCGTAACGCGCGTCGGCGCCACCTCCGGATATCTTGGCCTTCCTCCCAGAATTTCCGCTGAAAGAACGCATCCTAGCGGAAGCACGCAAGAAACCATCCCTGGTCTTTCGCGGCCACCCTGTTGCTCTGTACCAGGACTTGTCCGCAATTACCCTTCAGACGCAAAACGTTTAAAATTGTGACTGACTTTTTGAGAGAGCATGAAACGTCTTATACCTGGGGCCATCCGTTCCGCCTTATCTTTAGATGGAATGGCGCGATGCACCAACTACGCTCCCTGCGGGAGACCTACGAGGTCCTGGGGAACACAACAGAGGAGGACGATTCCGCCACGCCCGAGGCGAAACTCCAGGGATGGCTGGCGCAGAGTGTCGAGGAGAAGACCACCTACCACTCCACTATGACCTGACTCACCCACCATCAGAGCCGGCAGGGCGGATGCGGTGTCCGAGGCGGCCAGAGACACAGGTCCTGTCGAGGAAGTTGCGCTGACGGCGTAGAGAAGCTACGGGGGGAGAACTTCAAAGCCTCACTGATTTTGCAGGTTTGGGTCCGGGATGGGGGGCTGGGGGACGAGAGCGGTGGCTGGACGTCCATATAAGTACTTCACCACAGACTTGTCCAACGGGACAGGCCTGGGACTACGAGTTGCTGACGTTTCAGGGATGTCAGGGGGGGAGGGGTTGGGGGTTTGGGAGAACTGGTTGTTTGCATGAGGGGGAAGTTGGTGGGGGAGCAGGAGGGGCGGACAGATGGGGGAGGGTGAACCGGAAACAGTTCACGGGGGGTGTTGGTGGGGAGTTCAAAGGGGGTTGAGGGGGAGGGACGGGGACCGTACTGTATTGTTGCTGCACTTTCTCTAACCGTACACTATCTCTACACACTACTTGCTCGGGCACCGCCCCTCCCAGACCGTGCCCTGCTGACTGAGCTATACTGTTACCCGCACCGATGACAACCTTTAAGGTCGTCACACTTAATGTGAAGGGGTTGAATAATCCTGTCAAAAGGAGGGCCGTTTTGTCCCTGCTAGAAAACACTCAGGCTGATATCTGCCTCCTACAGGAGACGCACCTTTTAGCCAGGGACTGCCTGAGGATGCGGTCCCCGAAATTCCCAACACAGCTTTTCTCCTCTAACACCACCAAGACAGCAGGGGTGGCGATCCTGATGTCCAGAACATTTAAGGCGGAGGTCCTACATAAAGTGGCAGAACAGAAAGGGAGGCTTCTTGCATACAGAGTTAAACAGGGAGGTGTGGGGCCAGGTGTAGGTAGCCCTTTACCAGTCGGTAACGGCCGAAAATACCGATTTTCGGCCGTTACCGACCGGTATTGAGCGATCGGTATGTAGGTGAGAGAAATCAGGCAGAATCGGTAAATTTACCGAATCGGAAAATTTACTGAATCGGTAAAATACCGAGTCGGAATATTTACCGAATCGGTAAAATTACCGAATCGGTAAAATACCGAGTCGGAATATTTACCGAATCGCTAAAATTACCGATTCGGTAAAGTTACCGAATCGGTAAAATACCGATTCAGTAATTAAGAATAGGTAAAATTGAAGATTGACATGTAGGGAGGCTCTGAAATACCGAATTTGCTTCAAATTCGGTATTTAAGAGTCGGTATTTACCATGGATTCAAATCAGGTGGTAACCAGGTGCAGCCTATAAAAATGCACCCAAAATGCAATTCTGTTTGCACAATGGCGGCATTTTATGTCATTGCAAGACGGCTACGGCTACAGGAGGAAGGAGAGAGGGAATGGCTGAGACAGGAGCAGGTCTACAGGCAGAGGGTTACCCTGTTCATGCTCACAGAGGAAGAGATACTGCAAAGGTACAGGTTGGCTCCAGACACCATCTTGGAGCTCATCAGGGACCTACAACCACTGTTGCAGCACACCACCCCAAGGGCACATGCAATTCCACCCCATGTACAGGTGCTGTGCAGCCTCCACCTGCTGGCGTCAGGGAGCTACCAGAGCGTGGTTGCTGCCGTGGGTGGGGTGACACAGAGCAGCCTCTCAAGGTTTTTCCAAAAATTCCTTGACGCCATGTTGCATAGGATGGAGCATTACATTTCTTTTCCATCCACCCATGCTGAACTGGTTCAAACCAAATCCGAGTTCTACCAGATGGCTAGATTTCCCCATATCATTGGCTGCATTGATGGCACGCACATCCCCCTTTGTCCCCCTGCTTCCACAGAATACATCTACCGGAATAGGAAGTCCACCCACACCATCAATGTACAGGTGATTTGCAATGCGAAGTTCGTCATCACAGACCTTGTTGCGAAATTCCCTGGGAGTACCCACGACTCCTATATTTTTCAGAACAGCGGCATCTATGCACGGCTGTCTGTAGGGGAATTTGGCGAAGGATACCTCCTAGGTAAGACACAGTGTGCGACCCCTTCAACACCTATTGCAGTAAGAATTACAAGTATGCATTTGAGTAATGTATTCCCATTTCCCTTTTAGGAGACAGTGCATATGCCCTACGTTCATTTATCCTCACTCCCTACCTCAATCCCTCCACACCCAGCCAAAGGAGGTATAACAGGGCCCACAAAAGTACACGGAATGTGGTAGAACGGACCTTTGGCATCTGGAAGAGCAGATTTAGATGCCTTCACAAGAGTGGAGGTGCAAGGCAGTATACCCCCATCACCTGCTGCACGATAATTGCTGCCTGTGCCATGTTGCACAACTTGGCTGTGAGGAAGGGTACTGAGGTGGAGTTGTCTGACTATGTGATGGCAGATACAGACGTGAGGAGATAACAGACAACTATTTCTGAGTGAGTGAAGAGACACAGACAGCTTGTGAATGTGAAAAAAATTATTATTAATGTTGCCACAACGTTAATGCACTGATGTTGAACAAATAATAACTTTTAGAACGTGGAGACTGCTAATGTCCCAGGTTGCCTCACCCACACAGTAACTGTCATTTACGGGCGCGCTTCAGCTGAGCGCCTGGTGCTCCGGCGTGGCTCAACAACTGCGCTTGCCGGGCTGCTGCGGCTGCTGCTGTCGTATGCCTCAGCCACATCCAGGGCAGGATTCGCAGCAGTATGGGAGATTATCATGGCCTCCAGGGCACTGGTAATCCTGGCCATGCCCCTGGTTACCTCCGCGGTGTTCTGCGTGAGGCTTTCTTGAATTTTGGCGCTCCTACGGCATAGCTGGGATGTTGCCGTGGCCAGCCGGTGCATTGCCCTGTTGTGCACACGCGCATCCCTGCGCCTTGTTTGCTCCTGGGCATCCATTTTTTCGCACAGTTGTTTGATGGCGGTGGTCATGTCAGTGTTGGTCTTAGCAACCTCCCTGTTTATTTCAACTATAGCACTGATGCTCTTGCCCATGTCTCCCATTTGCTGATTCAGGATCCTAAACTGGCGGTGGCAGGCCTGAATCGATTTGCCCTGCATGCGCTGGATGCGCACCATGCTCCCCTCAAGGCCACGGAACACAGTGCCCTCTCCAGGTGGACCTGCACTGCTGGGAGCGCGTTGGTGGCTGCGAGTGCTGCTGGACTGATGTGTGGACACCTGTGCAGTAGGAGTGACTTCAATGGTTGTCGGAGCCTCACCCTCTCCTCCCGCCATGACTCTCAGTGGGGCCACATGTCTATTCCTGGCTGGTGAGGTAGCAGGTGTTGTCAGGGACTGTGATGGGGAGTTCTCAGGTGAGAACACCAATGGGGGGGGTTTGGGAAACGTGTGGGGAGTGGGGAAACACAAGGGAACGAACAGTGTCATCCTCATGGGAGAGGGCAGTGGCGTCTTCTTCCTCCTGCGAGGTTTCTGCGGTGCTTGGACCTGCCACAACACTCTCCTCCCTCGCTGGCGCAGTTCCATGTGAGGCATATGGTCCACTGCCTGATGTTGTCCCTAGGTATAAAGAAGCATATGTACACTGAGTGCTATTGTCTTACAGTCACTACAATAAATGCATTGCACATTTCACTTTCATTGCTGTGATTGGCTTTCATTGCATTGCTGTTTTCTGTGCACTTACATGTGGTCCTACATTTTCTGACTACATTTCCCATAATGCATTGCTCATGTATAGTGCTAGCAGTACTGGACTGGGGTTGGGCTGTACACATAGGCTAAAGGGAAGCAGTTTGCTTTGGGGTGTCATGCTGCGCAGGCCTCTTACCTTTCGTGGTAGCTCTGGCTGAGCTGTCCACATCCGCTACTCCCACGACACTGTCAGGCTCGATGGTGGAGGCCACCAGTTCCTCAAGGTCAGTCAGGGGGGGCGCAGGGTTCCTGCCTCCACCGGTCACACCAGCCTGCTTGTGGATCTCTGCCATTTTATTTTTGGTGAGGCTCCTGAGGTCGTAAAACCTTTTCTTCAGGTCCTCTTGGCTCCTGCTGGTCACACCCACAGCATTCACCTTCTCCCCTATGGCAAGCCACAGGTTTCTTTTGGCTGACTCTGCTACAGTGAGGGACAGCCTGCCAAAAAGCTGTTTGTGTACCCTCACAACTTCCTCAACCAGTACCTGCAGCTCCATGCTGCTAAACTTTAATTTTCTTTTTCTGTCAGCCTTCTGGCTCTCTGTGCTGCTTGCCATTATTTCTCTATTTCACTCCAAACAAATCTCTCCCTGCTGCTCTGTCTCTCTACTCAGCTCTGACTGCCTCTCCAGAACCTTCTAATGAGTTGCAGCTGCCTGGGTAGCCACTTCCTGGTTGGGAGGGGGAGGGTGGTAGCACCTGATTGGCTGTTCTCATTAGTTTCACTTTTGCTTGCTTCCCGAGTCGGTATTTACCGAATCGGTATTTACCGAATCGGTATTTTTAATGCGTTCCTATGAGCCTTTTGGCCCATAGGGTTGTATGGTCATTACCGATTCGGTAATTACCGATTCGGTAATTTCCGATTCGGTAATTACCGAATGTGCGATACCGACTTTTACCGATTCGGTAAAAAATACCGATTTTTGACCTACATCTCATTTACCGATTTTTGAATACCGAATCGGTAAAATTCGGTATTTAAGAATCGGTAAATGACATTTACCTACATCTGGCCCCTGGTGTTTACCATCGGCTCGATATACAGTCCCAATGAACATCAGGAGACGTTCCTTCACTCAGCTTTGTTGGATATCGCAACCACCCCAGACAGACACATGATCATAGGTGGGGACCTGAATATGGTCTTTGATTCGTCCGTGGACAGATCTGCGCAGTGCTACCCTCAGACAGGAGAGATCTCGCAGTCGGGTAAGACCCAAAAGGCCGACCTGGATCTGCGCGATCTCTGGCGCCACCTCCACCCTACTGCCCGGGACTACTCCTATTATTTACATGCACATAAGACGTATGCGAGACTGGACCACCTTCTGGTCACGGGACCGGCCTGCGACCTAGCCATAGCCTCGGACATAGGGGTTCTCTCGCTGTCGGATCATGCCCCCGTCACGGGCAGTTTCTGGCTACCGCCGACGTTCCCGTCGCGTGAGGTGTGGCGCTTGAGAGACACTCTATTGCACAGGAAAGAGGTGGTCAAACACATTCAGGAGGCGATACGCGATTACCAGAGGCACAATGATAACGCCGACACTGCCCGGGCGACACAGTGGGCTGCGCTGAAGGCAGTGCTTTGCGGTGAGATCATCGCTATCTCCTCGGCGGAGAACAAGGCCCGGCAGCAGAAGAGGGACGACCTCACCAGTAAGGTGCGGGAGTTAGAACAAGTACATCAAAAAACCGGGGCTCCCAGAGTCTGGAAGCAACTTAAGGCCGCAAGGAAACTCCTCTCGGCGTTAGATATGGACAGAGCAGAATACGCTGCGCTGCACCTGAAGCATGCGTACTACACGGGCGGGGATAGATGCGGTTGCCTACTGGCGAATAAACTTCGGGTAGCTCATCAGAAACATTTGGTGAAGGAGCTATCGATCTCCGCTGGGGTTACGGTTACAGAGGATACCCAGATAGCGGAAGGCTTCCGTCGCTTTTATGCCAAACTATATACGGGTTTACCCCCCTTAGCACGGGCAGAAGCAGAGTATTTACACTCGGTTGACCTCCCTTCCCTCGCCCCGGAACAGGCGGAACATCTAGAATGGGACATTCGAATTGAGATGATCGCAGCCATCTCCAGGCTCAAACATGGGAAGGCACCGGGCCCCGACGGTTACACGTCCCTTTTTTACAAAACGTTCTGCCCTGAATTAGCACCGCTCCTTACGCGCCTCTTTAACTCGTTCTCCGCGCCTGGGGCTATCCCCCCGGATTTGCTTCAGGCAACGGTGTCCATTATCCCCAAGCCTGGGAAGGGCCGGACTCTGTGCGGCTCCTACATGCCGATTTCCCTTCTGAACGTCGACCTTAAATTGTACACTGGGATTCTGGCGGCCCGCCTGGCACCTCATCTGCCGGGGCTGATAGATCCGGACCAAGCGGGGTTCATCCCCGGAAGGCAGTGGACAATACTAAAAGAGTGGTTCATATTCTGGAGAAGGCCTCTCGCATCCCCGGGGAACTGATGCTCTTGGCAATCGACGAGGAGAAGGCCTTCGACCGGGTGCATTGGCCCTATCTGGAGAGAGTTTTGTCGAAGGTGGACATAGGGGAGAAATTTCGCACCCTGGTACTCAACTGCTACAGATTTCCGTCTGCGGTAGTGCGGGTGAACGGCTGTAGCTCTCAGAAGTTTGCGATAGAACGGGGCACCAGACAGGGGTGCCCGCTATCGCCGCTGCTCTTTGCTCTCTATATGGAGCCCTTTGCCCAAAGGATAATCCAGAACCCGAACGCGACTGGCATACGAATGGGGAGATATACGCATACCATTAGCCTCTATGCAGACGACATTATATAAACGCTGGCTGACCCGAAGAGGGCACTCCCTGCTTGTATCGCCGAGCTGGAGGATTTCGCCGCAGTGGCTGGCTTTAGGATGAATATGGTGAAATCAGCGGCCCTTGATGTTTCGCTGGCTGCCGCCACGAGAACCGAATTACAGAGCCGCTTCCCCATGCACTGGTCCAGGAACCTAGTGCCATACCTGGGTATACTACTGGCGCCCTCCCTGCCTACTATGGTGACCGCCAACTACGTGGCCTTAAGTAAGAAAATCAGAGAGGAGTTGGCCCGCTGGAACAAAGGACCACTGTCTTGGCTGGGCAGAATAGCCGCAGTAAAGATGACGCTTCTACCGCAGGTGCTTTATCTATTCCGCGCTCTGCCGGTCCAACCCCCGAAAGGATGGATCCGACAGACACAGGCGGACCTTGCTCGCTTTGTCTGGCAGGGCCGCAAGCCCCGACTTAAGAGAGCCTTATCCACACTAGCCCCGGGAGCGGGAGGACTGGGCATACCGGATCTTCATAAGTATTTCCAGGCGGCACAGTTACGGTACCTGGTGGAGTGGAGCAGGTGGGAGTCAGATAAGCACTGGCTTTTTCAGGACCAGGCGGTTGCTTGCCGGACCTTGCAAGAGGTACCCTTCCTCCATAGGTCTCACCGTCCCCCCAATCTGTATGCATCCGTCGTCACGCAGGTCCCGATGAGAGTGTGGGACGCCGCCACTGTTGCGCGCGGTCTCACTACCTTCCCCTCGTCATTCACACCATTGATTTGGAATCACGACTTCCGCCCTGGGATGGAGCCCGGAGCTTTCGCACACTGGCGAACGACAAGATGTAGTGCGCTGTTTCACATGTATGGCCCGGATGGTGTCATCTAGTTTCCAGAGCTCAGGCGAGAACACCTCCTACCCGAGACCGAAAGGATGCGGTATATGCAGGTGCATCACTGGGCGCTTCAGCCGCAGGTGCGCGACTCAGCGGATAGAAAACTCACGCCCTATGAGAAATGGCTCGTGACGCGCACCTCGGACGCGAAACTCATCTCGGACCTGTATAAGCTCTTGCAGCCTCCCTCCTTTCATATCTATAACCCTGGACGGGAGCGCAGGGAACGAGAACTGGGGAGGGCCCTAAGTCATACAGAATGGGACCACATTTCATACAGGGCACGACATTCTGCGTATCACACTGGACTCACTGAAACATTCACTAAGATATCCACATACTGGTATTATATACCGGAGAGACTGCATGAAATGAACCATAACATCGTGAACACTTGTTGGCGAGAATGTGGGCAGGTAGGCACACTCACACATGTTCTGTGGGATTGTCCACTACTGTGCCCCTATTGGAAAGAGGTCCTGGACGAGATTGATTCACGCTTTGACATTGAACTACCTCGCTTCCCAGCGTATGTCCTACTGGGCCTACCCAACGGGCTGATGTACCCACTAAAATCACGCAGGGGATGGCAGATAGCGATCGCACTGGGCTCTGCGGTTCAGAACATACTCATTCACTGGCGCACCACCACGCTCCCCACTATTACTGGTTGGTTACACAGGTTGTGGCATGTGCTGGGAATGGAGAAGATGTCGCTTATGGTGGCGGGGGAGGTGGAGAAGTTTCATGACCTTGGGCAGCCGTTCCACTCATTACCAGTAACAGAATTCAAAGAACTCACGTGCCCCCAATATCTTCGACTGTTGAGATTGACGTCGCCGACGACTTCACCTGATCAATGAGTCTGAGATGGTAGTCGGGAGGGAGGGAAGGGCGAATTGAGAGAGATGATACGGGAAAGTGTTTTTTCTTGGCACGGTACGGGGGGAGGGAGGGGGGACTGGAGGGAGGGGGAGGGGGGGAGTTCGGGATGGGGACGTTTGTTTTGTATGATATTGTGCCGTATATGCACCTAGCGCCATGCTCTGATGGACATCACAATGACAGAATCCTGCACGCAGGTTGCGTTTCTGTGTAGCGAACATATGGCACTGACTCTTTTGGGGACATTGTTTTCATTTGTATGTATTGTCTTGAAATAAAATACTTTAAACATAAAGTATATGGAGGTTTAACCAGTAGGCCATCAGAATTAGAACAAATGCAATCCAAAACATGGCCTGCTGTGTGAGTGGGTTCCAGCGTTAGTAGAGCAAGACCAAGTATATTAATAATGTCCAAAAAGCCACTAGTGCCTGATTCCTTAGGGGAATCTAGATGGAGATTGAGATCTCCCATCACCGTGCAATGGGCGAACCTAAGTGTAAGCTTGCTCAACGCATCTCCAATGCTTTCCAAAAAATCGGTAGATGGACCAGGTGGCCGATAAATCAAAGCACTAGAGAAGGAGAAGGAATCATGAATGGCAAGGCAGAAGGCCATAGCCTCAGCTCCCTTAATGTCTGGCAACTCAAACGTCGTGCATTTGATTGCAGTGCGGTGAATGATTGCCAGACCACCTCCCCGCTGTACAGGCCTGTCTAATCGCTGGATTGAGAAGGCGTATGGGAGAGCCACTGCTAAGTCCGGGTTACTCCATGTACAAAGCCAAGTTTCCATGACAAATAGCCAATCTAGGTCCATTTCGACAATCAGATCATGAACATGCTGTGCATTTTTGCACAGCGACCTGGCATTAATAAGTCCCCCTTGAAGTACGATTGAGTGAGTATCGGCACGGGGGCCCGACGCAGGAATGAGCTGCATCCTGCAATGCGGGCAAGTGACTAGGCCATCCCACGTATCAGGGAATAGGGTATTATGACAGGAGGATGCACACTTATTGAAGGAGCCTAACCACTCCCTGGACCTAGCAAAATTGCTATCCCCAGAGACAGCCTGCCTTACCTCAGCCGCAGCCTCGACGCGGACGAGCGCAGACGGGCAGGACTCTGGCTGGACTCCGGCGTGGGTCTGGCACCGCCGCTGCGCATACACGCTGCGCGTCATCATGGCAGGATTAAGTCTGGGCCGTGATCAGCCCGCCTAGAGACCAGGGCGCTCACCAAAATGGCGTCGCGATATGTCCCTGCCTACCACCAAGTTGGCTGAAAAAGTATGTGGCAGTAAGTGACCCGCCCGAAACCGCTGTGAAGTAACTGATTAGAGTGCGGGTAAGCGCTATGTGTGGTTGTTGCAATACAAGTAAAAATCAATTTAATAAAAAATAACAACAGGCAATTTTAAAATTCGCGTGCTAACGCGATCTAAATATGCTGAAAAGCGTGTCGTGCAAAGCTCAACTCTGCGTTGCAGAATAGTACCTGTGTCCATGGCACAGGTGAGAGTCCAACACAGCAGAGCAACAGAGCCAGTGTCGATGGCAGGTGGCACAACAAGTACATGAGAGGCTGCACAGGGAAGAGTATAACACAGCAGAGCAACAGGGCCAGTGTCCATGGCACAGTTGGGACTTCAACACAGCAGAGCAACAGGGTCAGTGTCCATGGCACAGGTGAGAGTACAATACAGCAGAGCAACAGAGCCAGTGTAAATGGCAGGTGGCACAGCAAGTACATGAGAGGCTGCACAGGGGAGAGTACAACACAGCAGAGCAACAGGGCCAGTGTCCACGGCACAGGTGAGAGTACAACACATTAGAGCAACAGGGCCAGTGTCCATGGCACAGTGGGGACTCCAACACAGCAGAGCAACAGGGCCAGTGTCCATGGCACAGGTGAGAGTACAACACATCAGAGCAACAGGGCCAGTGTCCATGGCACAGGGGAGAGTCCAACAGAGCAGAGCAACAGGGCCCGTGTCCATGGCACAGGGGGGACTCTCTTTTGTCCCTTTGGTTGTACAAGACCCGGTTGACACTATGACGGAAGTCTTACAGTTTCTAAGAAAAATTAGACTTAAGACCTATTTTTCAGAACAAGAAGAGAGTGTGGAATGGAATGTAAGTGGTTTGAAATTAAAATCCACCTTCTGTCCGGACAGTGCGCGTATGCTAGATGAAATTATTTTGCTTGAAAATCGAGTCTTGAGAGAAATAGATAAGATGAGTATGAAAAAAATCTCCTTTAAAACCAACTTCAATAGAGAAGAACAGTTAGCCCTAGTCAACTTAGCTAACAACCCCCTGACAGTAATAAAACCTGCTGATAAGTGTAGGGGGATTGTTGCGTGGGTCTGTGATGAGTATGACAATGTAGTGTTAAGACAACTTGGTAATCCTATGCATTACCGTAAAATTCAAGACAGCCCTGCGACTATATTAAGAGCGAAGATCTTATACCTTACAACTGAAGCATTAGATTGTGGATTTTTTGGGTAAAAAAGAATATGAATATCTGAATACCTCCAAGCAGAACATTCCAAATCTATATGTACTTCCTAAAGTACATAAGGATGCTGCTAAACCTCCAGGACGCCCGATCATTGCGGCATGCGGGTCGATGCTTGAACCCTATGCCAAATATATAGACACATTCCTCAAGCCATTTGTACGTACCACACAGGATTATATAAGGGACACTATGGATTTTATCCATAAGATTGAAAACTCGGTGTTCGATGGAGACCAGCAGTTGTTGGTCTCCTTCGACATCGAGAGCCTTTATACAAACATACTGCAGGATGAAGCACTGCTGGTGATGGAATTAGTATTAGATCTGAGAAGTAGGCCACACCAGGTACCGGCCAAATTCATCCTGGGCCTGGCAAGAATTTGTCTAAAAAATAGTTTCTTTTCTCTCAAAGGGGTGTTATACTTACAACTTAAGGGGGTAGCAATGGGGTGTTGTTTTGCCCCCGACATAGCTAACCTCGTTATGGACCAATTTGAGGGGAGATATGTCTTCGCTGAGGCGAACCCATTTAGGCAATACTTGTCGAGGTGGGTTCGTTTCATCGACAACATATTCCTAATTTGGAACGGCAATAGTGAAGTACTGGACCGTTTTCACGAATGACTTAATACATGTACGCCTGATCTAAAGTTCACGATCAACTTTAGTAAAGATAAAATAAATTTTCTAGATCTTTGGATCTTTAATACCAATGGCCATTTGGAGGTGAGCCTCTTTACCAAACCGACCGATAGAAATACCCTATTGGAATTTACCAGCTGCCACCCGAGGAGCCTCAAAGAGAACCTGCCCTATGGGCAGTTTCTGCGAATCCGTCATAACTGTTCAAACAAGTATGACTACTTCGACAACGCAGAAATCCACTTGAATAAATTATGCTCCAGAGGCTACCCCAGGAAATTGGTTAAAGCAGCCCTAAAAAAAGCTTGGTACACGCCCCGAGAAACCTTGCTGACCCCGAAAGAAAAAAATGAAAATACTTTAATGACTTGGGTTCTGACTTTTAATCCAAAAGCAAATAAAGTTAAGCAGATAATCCTAAAAAAATGGAGGCTTATTGAGCACCTGAATATCCCTAAACCACTCTTTGCTTTTCGGAAAGGAAAAAACATAAAACAACATCTAGTTAGAGCGAGTAGAGAACCAGCAGTCAAAAAAGATACCAGGAGCCTTTTAGGCTTGCCAGCATTGACCGTTGCATGAATTGTGCGGTGTGTCCAAATTCAAAAGATTTGAAGAGCATTGTGATCAATGGCCAGACCCACGCGATGCGTGCTTTTTCTAACTGCAACACAAAAAAAATTGTGAATGTAGTGCTTTGCCCCTGCAATTTAGCCTACATAGGGCAGACAACACAAGCAGTTAAAATGCGGATTGGCCAACATAAGTCGCGCATTAGGTGCAAGACCATCGGGGCCCCACAACATTACATTGATGCTGGGCACAGCAAGGATGACTTGACTTGGTCAGTAGTGGTGGTAGTTGCTAAGAATAGAGGAGACCTAGAAATGAAATTGTACCGCACAGAAGTGAGGCTAATTGAGAGATACCACACCCCCACGAATGGATTAAATGATCGTGATGAATTGTGGGCATTGATTTAGCTGACAGGATGACTCCTTATCTCTGAAGAGTAGCCTTGGCTGGATGGATTTTTGTAACTAAGCTAACTGACAGGATGATTTCTTAGCTCCGAGGAGCAGCTTTGGCTGGAAGTATTTAACGATAGGGTCCTTGACTCATTGTTCCCTATTTTGGTTGCTCTATAATATAAATAAAGGTGGGCAATTATATATCCGACTGCCAGACTGTTCATCGTATGTTCTAAAAATACTGACAATAGAGTGTGAATCTAGATGTGAATATGCAGTGCCTTTAATAACTTTTTGCTCCGGTGTGGTGATGGGAGACTTTATTTTGTTTTTTCTTTTCTTTGTATCTCTTTCCCTATAAAAATTATCGGATTGTTTCCTTTTGTGTTATTGCAATTTATAATTGTTGCGATGTTGGGATATTTGTTGTGGGAGTGTAATTTCCCCTTACCTGTGGTTCTCTATGCACTTTGAATCAGACGCAGCGGTGAATTTTTCTGCTCCGCTGGTCAGTTTACTGCAGAAGAAGTCCTTCCTCTGTTTCTTTGACTATGGTTTGCATAGTCAAGTTGTAGTTGAGGCTAGTAAACCTTTGTCTACCTTGTCCACCTGAGACGCACCACGTGTAACGTCACCGCGCTCTTTATGGAGCACCGAGTGAATCTAGTTTCACTCGACTACGCGGATGTTTGCTGCTGTGAGTGCCCGGAGATGGAGTTTTGATTTGCCCTGACCCACGAATAAGGTACTTTGTGAGCCTGGTTTATTGTTTAGTCATGGTGTATACCACTGGTCCCTGGGCCTCCGTGACTAATAGGGGTCCCCCTGTGTTGTTGTTTCTTTTCTTTCTTTGGCAACACCAGGAGTTTACAGGGGTCAATAAGTAGTGACATTTCTCCCTCTGCATCCCGACTATCAAGCGTACCTATGGACATTTAAGTGGGCTCCATTATTTATTTGAGGTATGTGGTATCGATAGTTCGCCAGTCTATCTTGGGTGTCTTTGGAGGTGACTAGCTTTTATTAAGGATATCTTCACGTTTGCTTTTTCCCTAGGGCACGCCAAGTGTGCACCAGACGAGGAAGCCGTCTCGTCCCTTAGGAGTGTTTTATCCTTTGTGGTTTAATTTCTAAGGTACTTTTGTGATCTTGGGACATGAAGTTTGGGTTTTTTTGGTTTTTCTTTAGTTCTTCTTGAGATTGCCTCTGCACAGTTCATGTTGGGTTGTTTAAACTATTGCACGGTGGAAGTACAAGTCACATAGGGTTGTCGTTTGGGTGTGGTTACTTTTCTACCCCCTTTTTTTGCCTTTCTTGAGTGGACTCTGAGATAACCAGCACTTGGTCCCTTTTTGTGGGCTCTATTGGCACATGGCACTGCATTATCACAGACGGGTGAGAGTTGAACCGTCATTTGCGTTTTGTTTTAGTATGTTTTTAATATTATTTCAGTACCCTTGTCCTGATGAAGCCAAAAGAGACAAATGGCGGAAACGCGACCGCGACTGCGTCGACGCCATTGTGATAAGGAGTCCCAATAAATTGGCATTTTATGTTTGAGTTTAGGCGCCCAGATAAATATATTTTGTTTAAGAGAATCTATAGCTCAGGCGCTGCGAGGATTCCCTTTTTGATGTATATCACTATAAGTTAGGAGTGGAAAGTGTGAGAAGTTTATCTTTATTTTTTGTAGGGTACACTGTTGTATATGTAGTGTATATTTTTTAAATGTGTGATGTATATATATTGTATGTTTTATAATTCCATGTAACTTTGTTCTTGTGTTCTACCCCGTCCTGTGACACCTATACATGTCCTTACAACTTGTGAAATTTGATTTAATTGCAAATATTTGTAAATAAGAGGATAATTAAATATATCTTGTTTAAGAATTAAGGGGCCGATTATGATCGCGGACGGACTTTCGACCGTCCACGATCACTGAGGAGGAGGGAACGTCCGCATGGGCTGCGGCGTTCCCTCCTGTGCGATTAGGATGTGACCGTCACCCTGGCGGTCACATCCTCTATTACTAACATTGCGGCGGGTGCGGCTTCAAGCTGCACCCGCAGCAATGTCAAAAATGCAGGGGGGTACCATAGGTACCCCCCCATGTGCAACCCTCACCCCCCCTTCACCTAGGGGGCCCGCAACGGGCCCCCACAGTACAGTTACACATGCTTTTCCACTGCGGAAAAGCCGCCGCGGAAAAGCATGTTTCACATCCCATCCTAATCTGGCTGACGGTGTCTGAGAGACACCGTCACAATATTAGAGCTTTTCCGCCGTGTTTATAATCCAACCGCGGCGGAAAAGCAGCGGACGGAAACCAGGACCCACCAGCCATCCTAATGTGGCGGTGGGTCTTTGGTGGGTCCGCAGCGGATTTTCCCCATCCTCCGGGCCGGCGGTGGCTTCCGCCGGCCCAGAGGATGCGGAAAATCCGCTATCCTAATAAGCCCCTAAATGTTGAATTGATCCCTCAGTACCTCTTTTCTCTACTTTTGCATCTTTTTGATGTCCCTTGCTCAGGTATTGGAGGGTGATTTGGGCAGAACCCCTTCATAATTTTCTAACAGGGGGGACTCCAACACAGCAGAGCAACAGGGCCAGTGTCCAGGGCACAGGTGAGAGTCCAACAAAGCAGAGCAACAGAGCCAGTGTCCATGGCAGGTGGCACAACAAGTACATGAGAGGCTGCACAGGGAAGAGTATAACACAGCAGAGCAACAGGGCCAGTGCCCATGGCACAGGTGAGAGTACAACACAGCAGAGCAACAGGGCCAGTGTCCATGGCACTGTTGGGACTTCAACACAGCAGAGCAACAGGGCCAGTATCCATGGCACAGGTGAGAGTACAACACAGCAGAGCAACGGGGCCAGTGCCCATGGCAGGTGGCACAGCAAGTACATGAAAGGCTGCACAGGGAAGAGTACAAGACAGCAGAGCAACAGGGCCAGTGTCCATGGCACAGGTGAGAGTACAACACAGCAGAGCAACAGGGCCAGTGTCCTTGGCACAGGGGGGACTCCAACACAGCAGAGCAACAGGACCAGTGTCCATGGCACAGGTGAGAGTCCAACACAGCAGAGCAACAGGGCCAGTATCCATGGCACAGGGGAGAGTCCAACACAGCAGAGCTACAGGGCCAGTGTGCAGGGAGAAGTGCAGTAAGGACATGAGAAGCTGCACAGTGAATTTGTATGACTATACCCGTCCATACCAAGCAACACACCTAGGTGGCAAACAATGGGCAGGACTAGCAGGACCTGTATGAGAGACAGGTGTATGAGGGGGACTAACACTCACATTTGGCTGTCAGGCGGACTTGGAACTGGCTGTGTGTCGGGGACAGCAGGAACACTTGACTGGGGAGACAGAGGGCCAGGTGATGTAGGACTATCAGTGGTTTGGCAAGCTGGAGGGCTCTTTGGACCAGGTGGTGTAGTGGCACGTGGAGGTGGAGTCATGCAGACCTGTGCCACAGTGTGGGTGGGAGAGGTTGGAGGGGTGCCCTTGCACTTCTTGGGAATATGAAATGGCTTCCCTGTCTTGGGGTTAATGGGAACTGGTGATGACACAACAGGCACACACACCAACTGTCCCACATCAGGTGCAGAGACTGGCATTCCCTCTGGTGAAGTGCTGGATCTTTTGGAATGCTTTGTTTGGCTACGCCTCTGGACCACCTTCCCCTGCTTGCCAGGTGTCCCACTTACAGTGCCCTCCTTTGCCTGTTTGCCAAGGATAGCCCCTACAGTGCCCTCCTATACCTGCTTCACTGGGCTTGGAATTGGAGTTTATGTGGTGGGGGGATGTAGCCCTGTGCCCTTCCTAGGTGTACCCTTGCCCTGCAACACCTCCTCAGTGGGCACAGACACTGCACACCTAGCTCTGCGTGAAGTTATAGGGTCAGGAGAGTCCTTTGCTGGTGATGCCTCTGAGGCATGTGAGCCTAATGTGAGTCTTATTACTTTTTCCGCCTTTCTCTTCCCTGGCGGGCTCTTGTCTTTGCATTCTGGGCTGGCTCTGCTCTTGTTTGGGGACGGTGTCTGTGGGCGGGACAGCTTGGGTTGTGTCCGCTGTGTGCTCCTTGTGCTGTTTTGTGTCTGTGACGCATGCGAACCGTGGTCACTGTCATCTGATGTGGCCACCGACTTGGGGTGGACAAAGGCACCTGAGCAGGAATGGGAGCATGTGCCTGTTCAAGGGCAGACCTAACTGCGGATGACAAAGCCTGGACTGTACAGTGTAGCCCACCCACATCAGAGTATATGCCTTCCATGTAGGCAACTACCTGGCCTAATTTCTTGTCATGGTCACTGAAGGCAGATAGCAGGGTGGTCTGGCCCACACAAAGCTGGTGCAGGAGTTCTACAGACTCAGCACTGAGGGCAGCAGGGGGGCTCAGCGGTGCCAGGTGTGAATGTAACTCGTCCCCTCTTACTGACACGGACACGGGCAGCACCAGAGGAAGTGAATGGGACGCTGGGCACTGGCCGCAGTGTGGTAGATGATGTTGCAGACTCCCCATCCCCTGTGCCTGCCAACATGGATGCATCACTGCTGGCATCAGATGATGTAGTACTCTGTGTCTCAGCCACGGATTCCTCCTGCATACTAAGGTCCCCCTCAGATGTGCTGGTGAGCTCTGTGTCACTGGCCTCTGGTGCAGCTGTGGTGCTACTCTCGCCACCACTGGCTTCCAGCTCCCATTCCTCCGTGTCCACTGGCGATTCTGCATGAGAGACAGATGCAGGATTGTGTTAGTTTTATCATCAGGACAAAGCAATCCAATCAATGCAGTACAGGAGATGCCCAAATCAACATGGTGACCACCACATCATGCAATCACATTGCAGCAACACACTACATAAACCACAACAGTGCCTGTAACCCTGAATATCTGCCATGACTGAGCCATGTTGAGGACACACAGCACAACACCGTGCCCGTGGATGAAGTGTACCAGACACACAACTTGCCCTGCCCACACCTAGGGATATGATGTGGGGACAACACTCATTGCCACTGACAGGCCTTCAGGGAACAGGAGGGGACAAGACACACACATATTAGGACATGACAGTCCACAATGCCAAGTAGTCCATATTAAGCACCATGTGGTACTCTGGGGCACCTTGTTGTCAGATGTGTGGGCCTCACCGATCATGGTGTATGCAAAGTAGGCATACATGAAGTCACACTCAGATAGTGGGCCCTGCTGTTCACCCCCTAATAGGTTCCCCACACTATCCAAATACTGAATGACCATGTAGATCCTAACACATGTGGCTATGAGAAAGCACAGCAGGGAGGATCAGCTTTGTAAGGCCAGTTTGGCACAATGCCTGAGACTAGCACACATCCCAGTAGCCACTCACATAACACAGCACAGCACCACCAAACGAACATCACATGGGCCACCGCTGCCACAGGCCCTGTACACATACAACCGCTCACAGCCAAAGTCACCCTCCCCAAATACTCACCCCTGCCTTGCTGGCGATGCTCCTTCAGACGTGCATCCAGCGCCGGATGAGTCACTGCCAATATGCGGCCCATCAGTGGTGTTATGTTGCGCCGTACCAAACGCCCAGTGCGCGGTAGCAGCCCCAATGTCATCTCTGCCAGATTCTTTGCCAGCCGGCTGATGTCGTCCCACCTCTTGTGGCAATGGGTGTAGTACAGTAGCAAGACACAGACTCATGACTTTTTGTAATCCCCCTCCATCCCAAACTGGGGGACACCTCACAAGGGCACTCTGCATGGGCCAAACAGATGTGATTGCATGCATACATGAGGGATAGAGGGTCCCTGATAATTTCAAACACATGCAGGATGACTGCACTGAACCCCTCAGTGGTTTGCAGACATCACCAGTCCAATGCATGTCTGCCCACTACATACATCTCATTTCTACCTGTAGCTTTGACTAGAAGCACTATGTGCATGACTGGGCAGCATTCAATGAGCATGTCTATTGAACATATGTGTTTGTAATGTGTATGGCCTCGGGGCACATGGACTCACCGACAAAATAGCCATCTACAGAAGTATGTTTGTGTGCAATTTTACAGGGTTGAGATGGTGCATATCTTCTTTTCAGTGTGAATGAACCAGAGCAAGGACCATGTAAGCTTTGTGATGTGTTTTTGTTTGGGTGGGCGGGCACTGGGCCTAGTCTCTGGGTTCACACAGAGTCGGACAACAGGAGCACACAGATACAGTCACCGAGCAATTTCTGACGTGGCACCTACACATCCAACATCCTGTGGCTCTGTATGGCTGACAATGTAACACACTCCACTCACACATACAACTGCAGGCAGTGAAAACAGTGCAATTGGGACACACACACACTCCCTTGCCCTAGAGACAGTTTGTTTGTCAGTGTATGACACAACTCCACACCCTCAGGCATATACTGCAGCAGCACAACTTCATGTCTGACACCCCCCTGCCCTACAGCTCCCTTTGAGAGTACTTACCACTACATTGGGACCACCATACAGCCTTGGGTACTGTGCCTGCACCTCAACCACTAGGACCTCGAGCTCCTTGCTTGTGAATGGACTGGCACGGATCTTCTCTGTACTTGCCATCGCTGTGGACATGGAATACCTGTGGTTGAAGTGAGTGGTGAGGTGTCCCAGGCAGCAGGCACTTGAGGCAGCAGCATGAGAGGGTCCCAGACAGAAGTCACTTGAGGCAGCAGCAGGAGAGGGCCCCGGGCAGCAGGCACTTGAGGCAATGCTCCATGGCGGTGATGCTCTGCAGGTGCCCGGGGTGTGCTACCGCGATGGTGCATCTTTCAAACCCATTCAATGACCGCCTCCGCTGTGGCAGAGCACGCCTTCTGTGATTTTCAAAACTGCATCATGCCACCGCAATCATCGCTCCCATTGGCTGTAGGCAATGCCCCATGGTGGTGTCACACCGCGGTGGGCATGCGGTACTTACCGCGATTTGGGTGGCGGAGCATGCCCACAGCCATCGACCCATGTCTCCATGCCAATGGCTACCACAGTTGTGAAGGGCCTGGTGCTGGTGTCACACCGCCATGGCCAGGCGGTAGCTACCGCAATTTTGGGCACATGCAATGGCAATGTACATTATGAACACTGCATCAGTACACAGCAGCAACATGGTTAAGGGCACATCATTGTGCACACAATGCCATTATTCCATATAATCCACAGGTGGACACACGTTATGTGTGATGCACATTGGTCTGTGGTCCCTGCCATGTCACTTATGCATTTGCTGATTGATGATTCTTGACAGTGTTAAGCTGGTGTCAATAATGTGTAACCAATCTGTCTGTTGTGGGTCAGTGCTGACCTTGGCAAGGCTTGTCTCACTGTATGGTGTTGTTACTTACTTGTGCTTTCATATCAGCTCATGTACACAAGTGACAGTTGTCCAGCCACTGTGATCATTGGGTTGTGGATGTGTGCCAAGTTCACATGATGCTTAGAGGTGTGACAGGTACAGCAGATGGGTATGAAACAGTCATGGTAAATTTAAAACACATTGATGGATGGTACGGTACGAGGCGTGCACATGTGAAATGTGGGGTTCAGTTTGTGTGCATTCACATTGACCTATGTGTTGTGTGGTGCACTTGTGTATTGTAAATGGAGAGGTGTGCCCTCTGTGTGTCTCAAATGTCCACCCATGTAAGCTGGTGTGCCACGCATCTCTCATGGCTGTCTTTGTTTTTTCGTGACATCCTTAATGGGATATACTGTGGCCATCTCATGATGCTTGTCATTGACAAGTGTCCATTTACATCTCAACTAGGAGGAGGGCTAATCTTATACATCACCTGATAGTGCTGGAGGACATGGAGGATATAGCGATCATTCGCAAATTCCTCCTTGACAGACCGACACTGAAGACCCTTTGTGATCTGTTGGAGCCCCACCTGCAGCCTCGTCGCCACTACCCAACAGCATTTACACCCACATACAAAGTGATGGCAGCCCTCCACTTTTTTGCAACTGGAGCTTGCCAGGAGACGGTGGCCAGCACTTCAGGGATGTCGCAACCCACGTTCAGCCTGGTGCTGAGGGATGTTCTTGCAGCCATGATGATATATATGGATCGATATATACATTTCCCCAGGGGAGCAGAATTGGCCAGTGTGAAGGCAAACTTCTATCCGCTTGGGAACATCCCTCATGTTGTTGGTGCCATGGATTGCACCCATGTTGGTCTTGTACCACCACAGGCGAGTGAGCAGATTTTTAGGAATATAAAACATTATCTCTTTATCATTGTGCAGGTGGTGTGCCTTGCAGACATGACCATGTTGCATGTGTGCCAGATTTCCTGGCTCAGCCCATGACTCCTACATCCTGAGGAACAGCAGTGTGCCCAGGCTGATCTGCTTCCCAAATGTGCTTGGATTGTGGGTGAGTATGCTTAGTGATATGGCATGCTGTGTGTGTGACCTGCTGCCCTCTATCTGTGCAACATTGCAATGTGTATTTGTCATTCGCAGGTGATTCTGCATATCCCAGCCGTCCATGGCTGCTGAGCCCTATACGGAATCCCAGGACCCCAGCTGACGTCAGGTACCATGAGGCACATGGCAGGACACGTTGTGTTATTGAGAGGATTTTTGGCATGCTCAAGTCAAGATTCCGCTGCTTTGACAGGACTGGAGGTGCACTGTCTTACTTGCCTGGGAAGGTCTTTAATATCATTGTGGCATGCTGTATGCTCCACAACATGGCCATTCACAAGGGGATTCCCCTTCTCCTGTATGATGGTGAGGACCGAAGGATCCGCCTGTTCAGGGCCCTGAGTCCAGTGATGAGGACAGTGGAGAGGAGGAAGGAGTTGACCAGTGTCAACAGCTCATCACCCGCTACTTCACTTGAAGGTGGGTGACGAGGTACAACTTGTACATTGTCTGGTGTGATTGCTGCTGTTGTGAAGGGCTATGTGTGGATGGTACAGACAGGCACATGTTGAATCACCTGTGTGTGGAAATGTGGCAGTGACATTTCACATGTGAACATATGCAGAACTCTGTTTGTTGACATTTGTTACACATTGTGTTGTCTGCCAGTTGACTTATGTGGATGTTTGGTGGTGTCTGTGATGCCACACTAACACCAGTGACTGTTGTTCTGTTTTGTTTCCCTAGGTGCCTCAAAATTATCCAGGCCTACATAATGTACATCTTTTGGATACATCATGGACATTTTGAACACTGTAAATATTGCACTAAAGACAAAGCTGCAGCAATTGAAGTGTTTAAGGTATTTTATTTACAAAGCTGCAGCAATTGAAGTGTGTAAGGTATTTTATGGAGTGTGGTGTTTGAAGTGTTTGTGGGTGCAGGGGTGTGTGTGGTGTTGATGTGTGAGGTGTGTTGTGTGGTGGGGGATTGTTGGTGCTGGTGTGATGGTGGTGGTGGTGTGTGTGCTGTGTTCTTTTGCCTCTCCTGTCAGATGTGGTGTATGCCCTTCTCTTCTGGAGTGTTGCAAAGGATTGTGGTCAGTAAAGGGGCTGTTTTTTACTCAGCTGTGTGGGTGTGTCCAAATGGGATTTTGCTGTCAGGTGTGTTTTGGGTGTTGTCCTGGGAATTGTATGTATTTTTTGGGGGCATTTTGTTTTTTCATTGGTATGTGTTTTGTGTATTTGGAGTGCATGGCTACTTTGATTTGTGCAAAGTTTGGCATTGTTGCAGTGTTTTAGTATCCTCCGCCATGTTTTTCATGTCTCCTCCGCTGCGCTGGCTATGCTGCAGCTCTTCCGCTGTCTCTCCCATTCACTCCTGTGTGCAATCGTGGCGGTCGGAAACAGCGTATCGTACCGTGGGACTGTGGAAAAGTAAATTTTGCCATGTTCTGTGTCCCTACGTGTTCCCCATCTTATGTTATATGTGCATGATTAATATGCATATGTATTCCCCATGATCGATTAAAGACGCAATTACAGTTGTGTCCATCTCTAGTATGTCAGTTTCCAGTTCTCGTGAATACTATGAATATCAGGCCTATGTAAAGTTACGTTGCCACGTTTCTCAGTGTGCACGTTATTTCATTGTAAAGTCCCCGTTTCTAGGCCTCAAAAGGGCCCGGACACCAGATTCAGCTCCTGTCTCCTGAACCCTCGCTGAGGAGCGATACAGCCCCCACCTGTATCCTCGACCCTTCACTTACTTCCTGCCCCACAGTGCCCGGCTCGGCCTGGCTCTGCCTGTTAGTCTGCCAAGAGTATGTTATGATTCTAGTTATCAGTCCAACCCTCCTTCTCTGCATTCCTAAACTACTGAATCGCATCAATAGTTTCCGTCATTGTCTAGCCTTTACGTCTCCATGTAAGAGAAATACTGTATTAATGGTCATTTAATATTCTTCATCACGCACTACATGTAGAATAATGCATGCTCCCGTCTTAGAGTCTGTTAGCCTCTCCCCTCCTGACTCTTAGTTTATATCAACATGTTCTCTAAACATCAGATACTAGATAGTGTTTAGGCACATGTCGCCCTGACTCTCCAGACTTCAGTCTCTACTCCTAGCACAGAGTTCATAGCCCCCAGCTTCTCCTAGCAACACGTCATTGTCAGTTTGCGCGCACCATTAGGTTAGAGGTCCCGGCTCCTCAGGTAGCCCCCTCCATGTTTCCGCCCCATTTATGACATATTCTGTTACGTTTACATCACATGTCTATGTATACGCCTCTTGTTACACCTACTTTCACCCTTATCTTTCGCGACTGCTATTGACCACACCCACTGCTCCGCCTATCGTATGTATTGCAATTGCAACTGTTTTAGTATATATGCTTGTGTACTGTTATTAAAGTTAGCGCGCTCATTCCCTGTCCCCCCTGCAGGGCTCTGCCATCCTATTCCTGTGCAGGTTGTCCTGTTCCTGTCCTTTATGCTGTATTAAACCTGCAAACTCCTACTACCTCGAATCTTGACTCTTATTTATTGAGCTATCTGTTATTGCTATGTCCAGTCAAACCTAGATCCGGTATTATTTATTTATATACCACATAATGGCGCCCGAATAGGGACTTGCCCTTTCCCCACGCGCCGGTGAAGCCACGCCGGCCCCCTGACCCTCTGCAGCCGTGACGGAACCATACCGTGCACGTGCAGATATTTCTGCTTCAAGTATCCCTCAGGCCCACGGAGGAGACGGAGGTGGCGGTCCAGCATCCAGACGAGGCGGTGGAGGAACGCGGCGAGTCCCGACCAGAGCCCAAGCCGAGAGTCCAAGGTCCGAGGTATCCGGAGGCCCACCCGTAACTGAAGTCCGAAGTTCGTCCGTCCGGCATCGAAGCAGTCCCGTCCAGTCCGAGGCCTTCCGTTCTTGCTGCCCGGTGAGTACCGTTGCTGGGGTAGTATCTAGACAGGGTCAATCTAATTGTCTCTGGTCCGTGGGTTTTGGTGGTACACAGACCCAAAACGAAGTGTCCACTCCGGTGGATGTGGGTCCTGACGTGTCTCTTTATGAGACCGGTAAGTTTCTAACTGTTTCAGCAGTGCATCTAGTTTCTGTTCTAGTCAGTTCTGTTCTCGAGAAATTCATGTATTCTGTTTTCAGTATTCCAGGTAGTATTCTGTCCGAACTGTTATTTTAAATGTTCTTCATGTATTTTAATGTCGTGGTATGAGAGTGGTGTAATTATCGTGTTCATTGTGTATTGTATTGTGTCCAGATTACAGTTCAGTCATGCCGTTATTTTCCAGACTACGTCAGTTAAGAACTAGAAAAGGTCTGTTAGAAGAAGCAGTTCCTGTCCGCCTAGGGACAGTCCAGGTCATTTTATGTATCAGAAGCATGGCATAAGTGCCATATTATATCTAGATTTATGGGTAGAGTATACCAAACAGTTAGAAGAAAAGTATAGATGGCCCGTATCGGGTACATGGGATGCCGAGTGCATCATGCGAGTAGAAGAAGCATTATGGAAAAAGAAAGCCAGACAGTCACAGAAAGATGCCATCGAGTTATGGCGCAAAGAATCTCATAAAAGAACCGAAAAAGAAATCAGAAAGTCAGAATTAAGTAGAGAATCCTTAGAACGAGCCCAAGAAAGGGAATTAATCGAGATAGGTGAACGAGTCAGAACCGAACAGTCCGACAGACAGAGGAATGCCCTCATTAAGGGTATGTATCCTCTTCTTGCCGAGGGCTTGCCAAAAGCGACCCCGGAGGCATACAGTAATTTTCCGCCACCATTAGTTCCGACCAAGCTACGTCACAAACCGACCGCAGCTGATATTTTTATCTCGTCCTACTTGGACGACACAGTCCCAGAATATGCAAATCCTGTTCCGCCAGCTCCTGTAAATAATGCCATTCCTGCTCCTCCAGACACCGGAGTACCTGCTACGGTACCCCCGGTCCAGCCTACATTACAACTTCCCGCCACTCTGCCAGCACGAAGAGTATCAGTCGACGATTCCAGTTTAGGGGCCGCAGGAGGAGGTCCTCCTGGTACCCCGCCACCACACCAACGTTTAACGTTAGTCGAGTTACATGAATGTGCGTTACAGCGTACGCCCAAATATAAGTCCGTTGCAGATATCCGACGAGCCCTTACTGAATGCCGCTATGATCCAGTTGCAGGTGATGATAGTACAGTTATATATTCCATCCGTGTAAGACGGGTGACCGGGTATTTGGACACCCTACCGAATATGAAAGAAGATCTAGACAGAATATATCGTTTCATCCGTACAGGGGATGATACAGAAAGTATTGGCGAAGCCATGTCTCAAAGGAAAGCTGAGATCCAGCTCATGATATTAAAGTTTCTGATTAATTGTTTAATAAGGGAACAAGATTACCCGACCAAAGATCCAGCCGAAATGAGAATCCTGACAAGGTGGAGTGATAATATAGCCGAGGGTAAACACAGAACTATCAGTAGTATAGAGAGTATGTACAAGAGAATTCGTTAGGAAATAATAAAGTTACATGAACAACGTAAAGCAGCACAAGTAAGCGAGAAAGAAAATGACTCTTCTACTGAAGAGGTAGAGGACGAGAATCCCGCCAGAATAGCGTATGTAGGAAAATCTAGATTTCCAGACCGACATTTACGCCTAGAACGCAAGAAACCCAACACCAGAACAAGGTTCCCTAGAACAAGTATTTCAAGCTACCGATCATATTCTGAAATCACGAATCGGTTATAGTGAGTTAAGTACTATGCATGAACAAGAGCTAGCCCGATCAGCAGTCCGATGGATTACTGATTCTACCACTTTTCCAGATGAAATAGTGGCTCACATGTTTCTGAAATTTCCCCCAGCCGAGCAACGACTGGTGGGTATGTATATGATCCAGCACCTCATTACATTGTATGAGGGTCAACATTCTGATCCAGGTCCGTTACACGATGTCCTGAACGAGTTACTCCAGTATAGATGGAAAGGTTTAGGTACCGATTTAATTAGTGTCATTCTAGAACAACGCCACAAATATAGAACGTTCCTGAACCCGCATTTTGTTCATGTCTAACCTCCAGAAAGTAAACCGTTTTACATAGATAGACAGAATCCGTTACGAGAAGTACACCCAGTTAGGACAGCGGATGGTGAAATGCAACGAGTGTTTGTTTACACTCCGATTACAAAGATGGAACTCTTAGAGATGAAGAAATTAATTCCTTGTCACGACAAAGATCCAGCAGGGTTCCACCGAGAATTAAAAGACATGCTCCGTATGGGAGAATATACGTATCCAGATATTATTAAAATGTTAAAGGTCCTGTTGCCCGCAGGGGTATACGAGAAACTCAAGGAAAAAGATTGGGAGGTGGGAGAGAAAAAGATCGATTGGGCAGTTCTAGAGGCTGAAGATAAGATACGAGTACCAGGTACCGGCGTTGGAGAGAAATGTAAAGAATTACCAGAACTGTTAATACAAGTTTTGCCCAGATTATTAGCCACTAAAAAGGAAGACTGGGATGCAATCTCAGCCTGTAAACAGAAACAAGACGAAGACACTAGTGATTTTTATTCTAGATTCGAGAAATGCTTTAGTATTAACAGTGGCTTGAAGACGAGTAGTGAGTCATACCCTCATCTTTTTGTTACTAAATTAGTCGAGAATTCAAGTCCACAAGTTAAGAATCGAGTTTTGAAAGTCGAAAGTACATGGCAAGCTAGTACCCCGTCCCAGATGTTACAGATGCTCCAGTACCACCAGAATAGAATCAGAGAAGAGCAAGATCATGATAGAAAACGTATGAAAGACACGAAAATGAAAGTACTAGTTGCACAATCTGTTCCTCAAGACAGTCAGAAGAGGGGTACGAATCAAGCCAGTCATCCTGCAGCTCCCGTTAAAGGGACATGCAATTATTGTAAACAGCCAGGTCATTTTATAAACGAGTGTGCAGTTCTGAAACATAATATAGCTACTGGTAAAACTAAAGAAAGACCACGTCCGCCTAGACAAGAACAAATTTCACAGACTTCTCAGCCACAGAATGCACAACAGACAGTTCCAGCACCGCAGCCTATTGCTGCAACACAGCATGTTACACAGCAGATGTACCAGTATGCACAGTCCGAGTATCCAGAGTATCAACAGTACTCATGAAACAGCCTAGAGAGGGAGGTAGGCTTGCCTCTCATCGAGATTCCTGTAGATCAAGAAGGTCCCTATGTTCATAGTCAGGTACTAGGGAAAGACAGAAAGTTTCTGATTGATACAGGGGCAAGTAGGACGACTATCAGTCACGCCGAAGTTCCAGGGGCTCCGCTCTCAGGCTCTAGAAATGTTTCCCTTGGATTTTCAGGAAAGCCTATTGTAAACGAGATATCTAAGCCAGTTACTCTAGAAGTAGGTCCATTGTCCCGCACTACTGATCTGTTACTTACGAAGTCATGTCCAGAAAATTTGTTAGGCATTAAGACACTGAAAGAATTAGGTGCAGTTATTTGCTGCTCCCCAGAGGGAATACGACTGTTTCTACGTGACTTCAAGGGTCACTATGTATTACGAGATTTTGATCCGAGATTGTCCAATGTTCCACAGCATTTATGGGCGCAAGGTCCAACTGATGTAGGTTATATGCAAATCACACCTCATCGTGTGACTCTCAAGCCAGGTGTAGTGTTACCACGAATCAGACAGTACAGATTGCCACCTGAGGCTGTAACAGCCTTATCCAAAATTATTGACGAGCTCATGGCTCAAGGAGTAGTTGTAGAAACTGACTCCAATGTATGTAATTCTCCGATCATTCCAGTCATGAAACGTACTGATCCAAATGCACCCCCAGTATATCGATTAGTGATTGACCTTCGAGAACTTAATAAATGTATTATTCCCCAGTACCCAGTTGTCCCAGATATTTCTTCCCTATTGACAGCCATTGATTCCGAAGCCTCATTTTTTACAGTCATAGACCTCAAGAACGCGTTTTTCAGTGTCCCCATTCATCCAGACAGCCAGTTTCTTTTCGGATTCTGTTTAAATGGAAGGAGCTATAAATTCACACGAGCTCCTCAAGGTTTCACAGAAAGTCCTAGTATTTACAGTCAAGCACTTAAGAGACAACTAGACAACATTCACATGCCAACAGACACTGCCCTGCTCCAGTATGTCGATGATCTACTGATCACAGCCCGTTCTGAACGTGCTTGCGAGCGAGCATCACTTACAGTCTTGTATTTCCTTGCCGAGATGGGGCACAAGGTGTCCCCTTCGAAGCTTCAATTCTGTGTCCAGCAAGTGATCAACTTAGGCCACTTACTGTCCAAGTGGGGTAGGCAGTTGACACCCGACCGTATCCAGTTAATAGCGAGTCTTCCTCAGCCCAAGACCCAGAAGGAGGTACGTGCTTTTATCGGCCTCACTTCTTATTGCAGACAATGGATTCCTCAGTATGCATTTCTAGCTAAGCCACTGATACAGTTAACGACACAGGAGGCAGCCGTATCGACTGTCCTCCCTTGGACATCTGAACATACACTTAGTTTCAATGAGTTAAAGAAAGCTTTATGCCAAGCTCCAGTTCTAGCTACACCAAACTACAGTAAGCCTTTTACACTTTTCGTCACAGAACGCGAAGGTACAGCATTATCTGTTCTTACACAAGATCAAGCAGGACAATACAAGCCCTGTGCTTATTTTTCGAGCACACTAGATCCTGTAGCCCAGGCTCTGCCTGCGTGCCTCAAGTCAGTTGCAGCCACAGCACTAGCTATCAGACAAAGTGATTCCATAGTATTAGGACATTCCTTGACAGTACAAGTTCCACACTCCGTGGAAGTTCTTTTAAACCGTACACAGACTCAACACTTGACAATTGCACGTTTAACAGGTTATGAACTGACACTGTTCCAGCCACACATAGAAATCAGACGCTGCAACGTTCTAAATCCTGCTACACTGTTACCGTCAGTTAATTCGAATCCTGCCACACACGACTGTGTGGAAGTAGTTAACACTATGACTAAGCCAAGACAAGATCTGACAGATATTCCATTACCAGATCCCGACCTGACACTTTATGTGGATGGTTCATGTATGAGAACAAGTACAGGAGAACTAGTAGCCGCGTATGCAGTGACTACTGACACTGACGTTATAGAAACACACCGTATTGACACCCTGTCTGCTCAAGCAGCAGAGCTAGTTGCTCTGACACAAGCCTGCATACACGCCAAGAACCTGAAAGTCAATGTTTACACAGATTCACGTTACGCATTTGGAGTTGTACACGACTTCGGAGTGCTCTGGCAGGAGAGAGGTTTCATGACTTCTCATGGAACCAAGATTCAGCATGGTCTCCTTATTCAAGCTCTGTTAGATGCCATACATTTACCGACATCTATTGCTATCATGAAGTGCAAAGCACATACGAAAGTTACTGACATCATTTCCCAAGGTAATGATCTAGCAGATCGCACAGCCAAGCTTACAGCACAGACTCCAGACATTTCAGTTAATCCGACCCAGACACATACTCCAGCTCCGACTACCTGTATGACAGTTAAGGACCCTACTCAAGATGTCATAGATATCCAGTTACATGCTACTCCCGATGAAATCAAGAAATGGTCCGAACAAGGAGGGGTCCAGACAGATCGGGGATGGGTAACGAAGGGTAAAGCCACATGGTTTCTCCCCGACTCAATGGTTCAAGTCATTATCAATACCGCACATAGTCCAGCACATTTAGGAGAAAAAGCTATGTTAGACAGTATCCAGAACATTTGGTTCAACAAGCATTTACGAGCTGCAGCCAAGCAGAAAGTCCGTACCTGTATGATATGTTGCCAGTTTAATCCAGGTAAAAGTGTCCCGGTGGAACAAGGTGGTTTCCAGCCCCCTGACCACCCTTTTGAAGTCCTCAGATGGATTATATTCAGATGGAGCGATGTCGAGGTTTCAAGTATGTCCTTGTAGTTGTATGCGCTTTGTCCAGGTGGACAGAGGCATATCCAGTTCCAGATTACACAGCCGCGACCACTGCCAAGCAGTTGGTTCGTGAGTTCTTCCCCCGCTACGGACTCCCTAGAGTCGTATATTCTGACAACGGCCAGCCATTCTCATCCGAGCTCATGAAACATGTTTCCCTTTTGTTAGGGTACCAGTGGAAGTTCCATTGTGTACGCCATCCTGAAGCAGCCGGTCTCGTAGAGAGACATAATCAGACCCTGAAAATCCGCATTGCCAAAATATGTAAAGAGAAAGGTGTAGACTGGCTAGTAGCTCTGCCAGTCGCTTTGTTTTATATGCGCATGGTCGCACATTCCAGATCAGGTCTGTCCCCGTATGAGGTCGTATTCGGCCGCCCCCCTAATATGTGGGGTACACCTAGACCCCGAAGTATTACCGATGTTTCAAGTAATATGCTGACAGATTACCTAGCTTCCTTGATGTCTGCCCTACACTCTTGTCGTTCACAGGTTGCCACCGCATTTCCAGACAATACCGAGGTGGCACCGCATGAAATCGTTCCCGGATGCATGGTTCTTGTCCGGAATTTTGATCGTTCAAGTCCGCTGGAGCCCCGCTGGAAGGAGCCCAAACAGGTCCTCCTGGCCACCCGTACTGCCGTCAAGCTGGAAGGCAGGAAGGGCTGGGTCCACCTGTCTCATGTGAAAAAAGTTTACGGACTAAAGACTGTTTCAAAGAACATTTCTGAGGATTTGAAAGACTGCCAAAGTACTATTCTTAAGGACTGTCCCGCAAAAGACAATGATACTAAACCCTCCCTGTTAGAGAAAACTCCGCAACAGGAGTATAAGCTAAAATTAAGGTCTAGTAAAATAAGTCAGCCAGTTTGATTGTCTAAGTCCTCCCCTAGGTGAAACGGTTAGACCGGTTTCTGACATGTATATAATAGACCCCCACAGAGAGAGAGTTAGTGAGAACTCTAAAAGTTGCACTATTATTTTATGTTTTCTGCTATATCTCAGCCTTATGATTACCTGCACAAGTTATGCATTTTATTTGTATTTTCCAGTTTCTCATGAAAATAAGTCTGCTAATGCTACAGTAGAGCACACGTTTAGTGATCTGCCCCCTCATGAACTCTCTTATCGTCTTGCTATGCGTAATAATTCCTTTATCCGCATGTTACATTATTCACACCAGACCAGCAATGCCACTAATTGTTGGGTGTGTGGTCGACTCCCCCCTTTCCAGACACCGAAGGGAGTTCTGCCACTCTTTCCTTATCCATTTTCACATAATGGTTCGTGTGGAGCATGGTCCACGTTAACGTCATCCTCAACAGATATGTCTTTTCTTAACAGTACATGTTTTCCAGACAAGCAAGGTCTTCCCCACAGAACAGGGTTAGATCTAGAAAATGAAGTTTATAATTTAGGTAATTATTCTTCGAATTTCATGGTCCTGAATGTTCAGTCTGATACTACTCCAGACTTACCTGCTATGTCAGTACTACCAGTTAAAGGCGAATTATGTGTCCGAAAGAATGGTTCCGTACATGTAGGACATAGTGATTGTACTACTATTGTCAAGTATAGTGACAGTAGGAAATCTATTTTTAAAGCTTCACGTCATTCTTATTTTGTTTGTGGTCAGACCGCATATGTTTGTCTGCCCCTCGATTGGGAGGGAACCTGTTACATTGCCTTCCTACTGCCACCAGTTTTTCTAGCCCCACCTGACTACCATAGGAATTCCCAGCTAGTACATACGAGACACAAGAGAGACCTCCCGATTGTCGATTATACTGAAACTGCTCTAGAACAATACATAGATATCAATAAAGGTGTCTTTCCCTATTTAGGTACTGTCGTGAATAGTAAACTGATACGTAGATTAACGAGAACCCTTGAAGCAGTAGTGATTGAGACTACTTCTGCTCTAGGTAATTTAACCGAAGAGCAATCCTTTATGAGAATTGTCGTGCTCCAGAATCGTCTCGTCCTTGACGTCATACTGGCCGATAGGGGCGGGGCTTGTAGAGTCATCGGATCTAGTTGCTGCATTTTCATTCCTAATAACGCGCCGTCTGTTTATTCAGCTATAACCAGACTCCATAAAATTGCCCATATGTTACACCAAGATCCAGGCACCTGGACATGGTCCGGTTGGTTCTGGAGTATAATTTCCGCCTGGGGATGGAAAGTATTGTCTTTTCTAGGTATTGCAGTAGCGATCATATTCAGTTGCTGCCTATGTATACAATGTGGCCCTGCGATTTGTGGCATTTGTGCTACCTCTTGTATTCCTAGTCCCAAGTCCCGTTCTAAATCCCGTTCCAAGAAAATTCGAGACGAGCAAATGATACTGTATGAAATGATAGATGGTATCATGAATATTGATGTTTCCTGATGGAAACGTAGTGACAAGGAGGGAATGTGGAAAAGTAAATTTTGCCATGTTCTGTGTCCCTACGTGTTCCCCATCTTATGTTATATGTGCATGATTAATATGCATATGTATTCCCCATGATCGATTAAAGACGCAATTACAGTTGTGTCCATCTCTAGTATGTCAGTTTCCAGTTCTCGTGAATACTATGAATATCAGGCCTATGTAAAGTTACATTGCCACGTTTCTCAGTGTGCACGTTATTTCATTGTAAAGTCCCCGTTTCTAGGCCTCAAAAGGGCCCGGACACCAGATTCAGCTCCTGTCTCCTGAACCCTCGCTGAGGAGCGATACAGCCCCCACCTGTATCCTCGACCCTTCACTTACTTCCTGCCCCACAGTGCCCGGCTCGGCCTGGCTCTGCCTGTTAGTCTGCCAAGAGTATGTTATGATTCTAGTTATCAGTCCAACCCTCCTTCTCTGCATTCCTAAACTACTGAATCGCATCAATAGTTTCCGTCATTGTCTAGCCTTTACGTCTCCATGTAAGAGAAATACTGTATTAATGGTCATTTAATATTCTTCATCACGCACTACATGTAGAATAATGCATGCTCCAGTCTTAGAGTCTGTTAGCCTCTCCCCTCCTGACTCTTAGTTTATATCAACATGTTCTCTAAACATCAGATACTAGATAGTGTTTAGGCACATGTCGCCCTGACTCTCCAGACTTCAGTCTCTACTCCTAGCACAGAGTTCATAGCCCCCAGCTTCTCCTAGTAACACGTCATTGTCAGTTTGCGCGCACCATTAGGTTAGAGGTCCCGGCTCCTCAGGTAGCCCCCTCCATGTTTCCGCCCCATTTATGACATATTCTGTTACGTTTACATCACATGTCTATGTATACGCCTCTTGTTACACCTACTTTCACCCTTATCTTTCGCGACTGCTATTGACCACACCCACTGCTCCGCCTATCGTATGTATTGCAATTGCAACTGTTTTAGTATATATGCTTGTGTACTGTTATTAAAGTTAGCGCGCTCATTCCCTGTCCCCCCTGCAGGGCTCTGCCATCCTATTCCTGTGCAGGTTGTCCTGTTCCTGTCCTTTATGCTGTATTAAACCTGCAAACTCCTACTACCTCGAATCTTGACTCTTATTTATTGAGCTATCTGTTATTGCTATGTCCAGTCAAACCTAGATCAGGTATTATTTATTTATATACCACAGGACCATCGGGCATTTACTAATTTCCCGTGCTGTGTCTCCGCTTTGCTTGCGGCGGGTTATAGCTTTTCCGCAGCGTTTTTGACCGCCGCGGTCGTTTTTTGGACGTCATCGCCCGCGTCGGGCGTATTTGGGTTGGTTTTTCGACCGCTATCCTAATGGGGCCCTTTGTGTCCATGTTACGGGCAGAGAGCCACCCATTGAAGCATTTTAGACATTTAATAGGACTGGGACCCAAAGACAAATATCTTTCTTGAAAATTTCCACTGGTACCCCGTCGGGCCGGGCGCTTTCCCGTTTACACACCTATTTAGGGCAGCTTTAACCTCATCTAGGGAGATAGGAGTCAGCTTAGAGAATCTATGGTTATAACATTTATATTTTCTAAAGGTGATACATTTTCATTGTTTGGAATAAAAATCTGTCCAAAATGTTTTATCCAGTCTGAAGACTGCACCAGGGTCCCAATTTTCAATGCAGTCTGATCTTTAAAGTTTGGATGATTAGTTGTTTTCCAAAATAGTGTAGCATCCTGTGTATCAGCTGCTTGTACTAGTTTACCCCATGCTTGTTCTTGTATTTCTTGTCTCCTTCTATTTAGAGTCTGTTTATATGACTTCCTGAAGAATGTTATCAGTGCACCATCTCTTGGGTTAGCCTTTAGGGCATTTTTTAATGCCTGGTTATCCTTAGCACATTGTTGATCGAGCCAAATAACCCTATGCGGTACAATCTTTTTGTTCTTAGTTTTAAAGTCTCCTAAAATTGCTGAAGTGATGTTACAAAATTCCCTAATAATATGTAAATCAGTAGAGTCTCTTTTTGTACACATAACAAAGTCATATTGTCTTTCGTGCACTATTTTATCTAGAAAGGAGGTTGGATTAACACCTGACCATTTAATACTAATACCATTCTCTCCTTGCGTTTTAATTTCAGCGGCAAGGCAAATCCCCACCCAAGACGTCATATTGAGTCTTAAAGTCAGAAAATGTAGATGATGTTCACTAAAAGGACTTTCTCTCACCTCGAATTTTATAATTTGCCCTCGTCCAGTTTCTGAAATGAATATGTGATCAATAATCGAAGATTGTCTATGACCATCATAAGCTGGGACCATGGCTTGTCCTTCAACTGGGGACTGCTCTAGTAACTCTAGATTATATTTGTGCATTACACCATTGATTGTTTCTCTATACAAATAATGTGGAAAATGGGGGTAGGTTTCACCATGTTCATCCCTACAGCTGCATTGCACCCCTTCCAGGTATCACATTTCCTACAATTAAAATCACCAGCCCTAATAAATAAAAACAATCACCCTTAATGTGGTTTGTAAGTGTTGCTAACTCCTTCTCTAAGGTCATTACTACCTTATTTCTCGAATTATCGAATACATTATTATAAAAAGTTATCATTAGAATACACTCATTAGCAATAGTGTGAAAACACAAGAATTGAAAAAATTGTGTTATGGCGGGATTTCTGATCTATTGTTATAGGTCTAGATCCCAACTCAGGTCGACTGAACCGTTGATACCTGTCATAGAGTAAAAGGCAATCCACTACTAGGTCAATCGGTTAAGGACTTACACCACTCTAAAGAACCACTTACTACGAATAAGTTTTAAAAGTTTATTATAAAGCCAAAGTTAACTGGAGATACAAACATCTCAAAATAATGTTCAAAAGATATACTGGTATCAATACAAACATACATTTTCTAAATGCTCTTAGTCGGCAGAAGAATATCACCAAAACCAATTCAAAAATCATCAGAGTTGCAAGAATAGACACAAGCTGTAACTTGTGAGTCATTTACAGAAAGGAAGAAAATCCAGATTAGACTGTCCCTACACTAGACTAAGTGACATCCCTACTTAGTAAAATCTTAACCTAAAAAGGTGTCAGCAGTGGTGACTTCCAAAGAAGATCACTCACTTCCCTTAGTCTTCGTTGTGAATCGGTGTCTCGCAGTTATCCTATCTGCCTACCCATCCGCTCTCTTAGGTTCCTCAGACCATCTGCCCTAACTCCACCTAGGGGTGCAGTCCCTAATACAAAAATCACATTTACAATAGAAACGCCCTTTAGAGACGCCCCTCACGTGGTGTCGGTTCTGGCATTATCCAAGCTGATACTCCTCTGGGCCCATCGTTAGCTATGACCTTGCTTCTCAGGCTCTTCTCCGGCAGGACGGTACCCCCCAGGAAATTCCTGAAGCCTCCTCCAGGCCTGTGCCTGGCTCCCTGAACAAAACTCGATTCATCACTCTCTTGATTGGAACCTCCTCGCACCTGCAAACAGACACTTGTACAGTGGGCCCCTAACCTTTGTACCAGCTAGAATTGACATTGGTGTAGAACAGAGCACGTGTAGTGTATTCTGCGCTCCGTGAACAAAACGGATCGTTTTTGCTGATTTTTAGCGAATTTTAAAACTGTATAATTTTCATCTGTAATTGCACTCAGCATACTCTGAGCACATTTGCACGCATTTTCGCTCATTTCTCACGGCGATAGCTGCCGTTAGACCTTCAAACCGGGGTCAGGCTTTCCTGCACTCGGCGGCCATCTTGAGTGGGGACTAGAGTGGTGGGAGCGCTCTAGTGTACCAGATATAAGGAAACAGCGGTGTACCGCGCTAGCGTTCGCGTTAGCGGGGGCGCCGTCCCTGCGCCGGAGTCTCGCCTGAGTCAGCCCGTCTGTGCCCGTCAGCGTCCCGGAGGCGCTCAGGAGCGAGTTTGGTGTTGTCATTTAGTTCTCGGCTTCATGTACACTAGAGATGACCTTCTGTCTTACAATGTACACACGGCTCCATGCCAGCGAGCTATCCCCTACTCTGCTGGAGATATTACTACGTGCCCCACGTGTGGGTGGGTGCCGGTCCCTATTAATTCCTGTTCGGGCGAGCTCCCTCCATTAGGTAGTAAATGCGCGTTGTTAAACACCAGGTCCCTTCCTCAGCACGCCCTTGACATCCATAATCTCTTAACACAAGATGACTTTGATTGTCTCTTTCTTACAGAAACATGGCTCGGTGAGGGTTCGGAACCTGATCTGGCTATTGCCATCCCTCCTTCATATGCTATTTTCCGCCGAGATAGATGCAAGGGAAGGGGAGGTGGAGTGGCACTTATCATTAGGAGGCACATCCCTTGTACCATCTTGTCGACGGACGATTTGCCTGGCTGTGAAACCCTTGCCTTCTCTCTGGCCCTATCCCCCCATCAATCTTGTTTGGGGCTTTTGCTTTATAGACCACCCGGTCCTCTTGGCTCCTTCACGGAGGATTTGCTATCGATCATTTCCACACTGAGTCTTAGGGCAAAACATTGCCTAATACTCGGGGACTTTAACATCCACATGGATAAGGGTGAGGATACTGAAGTGCAAAAATTCTTGGATATGACGTCGTCAGTGGGACTTCATATGTACCTGCAGTCACCTACACATGAGAAGGGGCATACTCTAGATCAAATCTTTTCAACCGTTCCGGTGGCCCTTTCCTCCCTTGCCCCAGTACTCTGGTCGGACCATCTCCTAGCGGACTTCACGTTAGTACATCAGCCAGGGGCCGCTCGCATTTCGCAGCGGCTAGCTGCGCGCAGCTCTAGAGCTTTCCACAAAGTCACCCTGGCCATGCTCACCCAGGCCTTAGAAACCCATCCTTGTGCTTTCACGGGTAGTTTGGAGGACGATGTGGTGTGTTTTCAGAACTGGCTCACTGCACGTTTGGAAGCCTTGGCACCACCTCGCCAGGCTAGATCTGAACTGGCAAGAGCATCAGCCCCGTGGTTCTCTGCTGCCTTGGCGGCTAAGAGAAGGCATTGCAAGAGGCTGGAGAGAATTTGGAGGAGGCACTATGATACATCTGCTAAGCAGTCCTACAGACTAGCAGTGAAAGAATATCACATGGAGATCGTTTCAGAGAAAAAATCCTTTTTAGCTAAAAGGATCGATGAAGCAGATAGCTCCTGCAAAGAGATCTTTAAGATTGTTAAAGAATTCACATCTCCCTCCTGCTGTACTCCTGCGTCTGCTTTCTCGGAACCTTGGATCATGGAGCTTGCAGTATTTTTTACTAATAAAATCCGCACTATTCAGTCAGCTTTGCAAGGAACTCAGAACATCTTGAGTATGGGCTCAGCGATCGACGGCCCCTCCTACCCTTGGTTATGCCCTACGGCAACGCATATGGGCCCCACCCTGCACTGTTTCCCCCCTCTAGAGCCTCAGGCTTCACTTGACCTTCTGTCTAGCCTGAAATCTGGATCTCCACTGGACCCTTGTCCCGCCAAGTGTCTTGTGACCCTGGCGCCTGCCCTTAACCCGATCATCAACCCTCTCATTAATGCTTCTCTGAATTCGGGCAAAGTCCCCTCCTCCTGGAAACAGGCCCTAGTTCTTCCCCTCATTAAAAAACCGAATGCAGATGCCAAACTGCATTCGAACTACAGGCCAATCTCGCTTCTTCCTGCCCTGGCCAAGGTTACTGAAAAATATGTGCACACCACCCTTACCAACTTTTTAGAGGGTAACTCCCTATTACATCAGTCACAGTCTGGTTTTAGATCCAACCTGAGCACCGAAACCGCTCTTCTTGAGGTAACCGAGGCTGTGAAGGAAACCCTCGACAGGGGTGGAAAGGCCCTGCTTATCATGCTTGATTTGTCGGCGGCCTTCGACACCGTTCCCCATGACCTCCTCCTAACTAGACTCTGGGAGGTTGGGATGCGGGGAACGGTGTTCGCATGGTTTCAGTCCTTCTTGGCCGACCGGAGACAAACGATCTGGGCTCCCCCTTTCTCCGCCCTGATGCCGCAGCTTGAAGTTGGGGTCCCGCAGGGCTCCATACTTAGTCCCTCCCTCTTTAATGTCTTCCTTACACCTCTGGCGGCACGGGTGGAGGAGCTAGGGGCCCAGATCATATCCTATGCGGATGATACACAACTCCTGTTCACTTGTGACAGGGGATGTGACTTCGATGGAGCAGCTATTCGGAAGTGTTTGGAGTTTGTGTTTGAATGGTTCGGGAAAAATGGCCTCAAATGCAACTCCGACAAATCCGAAATACTGTTCTTTGGCTGTTCTGCAGACCCAAGATGGAAGCAATGGTGGCCTTCGGCCATGTTTCCCCCTGCCAGCGATTCGGCCACTGCTAAGAATTTGGGTATGATGGTTGATAAAACTCTTTCCTTCAAGGCCCAGGTTGTTGGCTTGACTGGGAAGTGCTTTGCCACCTTAAGGATGTTGCGTAAGTTTTTGCCCTATCTATCGTTTGAGCATAAGAAGATCACGGTGCAAGCACTAATAGGATCGCGATTAGACTACGCCAACATCCTTTACTTAGGTCTGCCTGAATATCTGCTGACTCGTCTGCAGATAGTTCAAAATTCTGCAGCCAGGGCAATCTTTGGTCTAACTAGAAGAGCCAGGGCCAGCAATCTCCTTGTCTCTCTGCATTGGCTGCCGATTCGTAAGCGCATCTTTTTCAAGACCTTCATCACAGCTTTTAGGGCGCTTCACAATTTCGGCGCGGAATATCTGCAGAGAAGGGTCCATTTCTATCTTCCATCTAGACCTCTGAGATCTGCGGCCAAGGCCAAGGCTATCGTCCCAACAGTGAAGCGTGCTCGCTGTGGAGGCCGTTCCTTTAGTTACCTTGCACCCCGTCTCTGGAACACACTGCCTCTGAGGTTGAGGACTTGTACCGATCTCTCTGTTTTTAGGAAGGGACTTAAAACTCATCTTTTTGCCCTGTAATTGCTGTTATGGTTAATCTTGGTGCCGTTATGCCGTTATGTTAGTTGCTGGTATTTTGGTGTGATGATCTTTAGCGCCGGGACGCTCTTTGGAGCAGCTGAGCGCTCTACAAAACAAATAGTAACATAACATAACATAACATTCCGGCCTCCACCGTATCTTCTAAGTCGTAAACCTTCGAGCAGGCTCCGTAATTTATGCTTAACATGACCTTCCTCTAACTAACACATGCAGATCAAAAGAAATGACCTTATCTATTCAGGCCCATTAGAATTACATGAAACGGGCCTGTGCACTCTGTAAACCTTTAATTTCTTAGTCTAAACAGTATTCTAACTTATTACACACAATGGTTATATGAAACACTTCTGTAAAACATATATTTCAGTTTTATGATCAATAATACTTTGAATTACAATAACAATAAAATCCGCATTATGTGAGAGTGTAACAGCACCTTTCATTCTCTGTGAACTGCCATGTGACCTACACATTTCTACGTTTAGCAGCATTACATTCTCCTCTACAACAGCCACATAACATGGGATTTCAACATCATTCTAACATCTCTACACACTTCTACATTAGCTTTTCACACTGATATATGCATTCTATTTTAATTAAACACTCTTATGTATTTCCACTCTATAAATTCGACACTCTTATGTAATCTTTACTAAACTGATGCAACGTGCTTGTAAATATGTTGCACTTTTATTTTTTTTCTCGATTTGCGCTCTCTCAGTTCCCCCCTTTGATGACTTTTAGTAGTCATCACCATCACAACACCATCCCTGAGGTATGAACTGAGTCAAACAGAACTCGGTGCAGTACTCTCTCGTTTCATCATCTCTAGAGCCCTCAGACTCCTGTACTGATTATCCTGCATCGCAGCTAATCTCCTCTCCTGTTCTCTCATGGATCTCTGCAACCTATTTAATCTATACCATTGGTACAGCCGCACCAATCCCCACAAGGTGATTATACAAATCACTATTATGATGATAGGTTTCAGTATGTACCAAATGAAACCCTTTCCTAGGTTGGCAAACCAACCTCCAACTTTACCCATTCCATGACCTACTTTTTCCCACACATTTACCTATGTCAAATCCTCAATCTCATGATGAATTTCAGTGATGTTCCGTATATACTTTTCTAGAGGTTTTGAATTGTCTGGAATGTAAGTACAATATTCCTGAACCTTCAAAGCCTTACGGACTCCTCCCTCTTTGGCTAACAGAACGTCTAGAGCAAGTCGGTTCTGAAGAACCATTGCCCTTATCGATTGCATCTCTCCCTCCACCAGCATTAATGATCTAGCAGTACTGGCGGACAACCTATCTACAACTGTTGCCAATCTTCTAATCTTGACATCATTCAGTGCTATCCCTAAAAGAGGAAACATAGCACCAAATACGTCTCCAACTACCTCCTCATAGCTTACATCCCTTCTTCCTCTAGCTTGAGTTCCTCCCTCTATAATTTCTAAATCCTTAGCATGGTATATTTTGGGGAAGACAATTGCTAAATAACATGATCCATACCAATTATCCGGTAGTTTCACGTATGCATTTCTTCCACAAACAAAATATAAATTCGGGATCACCTGCATTCCCTTCAAGAAATCCTTTGTAGAATATTCTAATTGGAAAGCATGTTCACAATTTACTTCTCCCACAAACACATTCTCACAATAGGTTTTACCCCTATATATACACAGTTTCCCTTTTTGCTCTTGATCTAAAGCTATTGGACCATTACTACCCTTTCTTTTGTGTGACCTTTCTTCCTCGGTCCAATCTGTTTTCCATTGGCCTGAAGCCTTTAAGATCTTCTGTCTCCTATACCGATCATCCACCTGTCCTATAAACCTTTTCTCAATTTCTGACACTTTACAAGTCAAATTATTTCTTCGGGCATGTGCAGTATCAAACGTTTTCCAAGGAATGAAAAATTTCTTTAATCTATCTTCACTCTTATAATAATCCCACTTGTTCATGTGCTTGTAGTTTGGAACTTCTGGTAAAACAGCATCAAAATTTGAAAAATAATACTCAAAACCATCACGTTCATAAAATATACTAAGCAACAAACTACATGTGATTCTATAAGTCAATGGAAGATGATGATATCTAATACCTTCGTCTACAGAGGCTGGCAATTGCATGCACACATAGCAATCCTTTGCCTCCAAAGCATCAATATATTCATAAAGCAATTTAGCATATGCATTTGATTTGAAATTTCCCTGTGATTCATCCACATGCAACCTACGAGTCTCTGCTGCTAGTAAAGCTTTATCTTTCTCTGTATTGTCCCCCCTTTGACCAGCAGTAGTAGGTTTCTGTATCGATACAATTTTTGCTTCCTTTGTTGCCTTCCCTTCATTTTCATGTCCCACTACATATGATATAGTAACTACTAAAACTATAAGAAAAATTACTCCCACTAAAAGTGTGCCTACTATGCATTTTGTCTTGCGGTTTGGGTTGCCGGCCTCCATGATCTCAAGACAGTGTAGTTCTGATTTTCTTTCACAACATAAAGTCTCTTTTCTTTGCTCATTCAGCCTTTCCGAACCATACCTGGAAGCTGATAATCCCTTCTGCAAGATCAGTCTTTGAGTTCTATAGCAACAGACAACCCTAGCCCTTCTCCGTCCACTAAATGGGAAGTCCCTACATTTCTTCTTCTTCCACTTGGCGCTAGGTTATCTTTCAATCTGTTTATTTACAAAGTCTTTAGCAATCTGGAATCATACGTGTTCCAGCGGCTCTAATCACGTATTCTAATATTTCTAAACAAAGAATGATCTCCTCGAGCGTTGGCATCGTTGAACAAAAAGTCGGAAATTCTATTCTGTTTAAAACCAGTTCTCTTATCCTGCTCAGATAAGGAGCATTGGGGATAGTGAGTGTCAGCAACCCTTCGACCTCCACTCCTGGTACCAATAACACTACTTCCAATGTTATGATTGGGTCAGTACTGGTCACTGTCACTTCCCTCACCCTCCCGGATCTCCGTGCACTGGACATCTGCTGCTAGGTAGGTCCACTCAGGAGTAGCGTATCTTCTGCAGGGCACTCGCACCCTCCTTGATCTTCTCGGACCTTCCTATTCCTGTCTTTGTGCACCTTTGTCCAGATCCGAGTCTTCAGATATAGGAGCAAGAGTTCTCTCTGGAGTTGGCTTCAAGCTCGGCCTCTTCTTGCTCTCAGGCCAACTAGTTTCTCCACGCCTTGTTCTCGTATTTCTTGTCCTCACACTCGGTTCTTGATCACTCTTGTCTTGATCCGTGTCTGAGCCGTATTCACAGCAACTTTCTCCTTCGGTGGCAACTTCAGTTTCACTGTCGTCCTGTCTTTCTTCTGCTGGATCTGTAGCACTCCCAACTCCTTTCGACACCCCCACAGCTTGACTGATCCCCTCTAGTGGTTCGCCGTCCACAGCTGGATTTTCATCTGTGAGAGGAGCTGTTTCTTCTAAGGGTGCTGGAACCCTTCGAGTATGGGAAGCCTGAATCCAGTTTGGCAGCCCTCCACACTTTACAGCAGTATTCGTTGTCAGGATTATTTGGTAGGGCTCCTTCCAACCCACATCTAGGCAGTTCTTCCGGACGTGTTTTTTCACAAGCACCCAATCACCAGGGCACAAGTCGTGACATAGGTCTCTTGAAGATGGAACTTCAGCAGCCTGCACCTGAAGAGACACAGAATGAATGACATCATAAAAGTCCCTTGCAGTAATCCAGGATCAGGTCATCTGTAATATTCAACAAAGCTGTAGTTGGAACAGACGGAAGTCTCATTGCCCTCCCCATTAAAACCTCATGTGGAGAGAGACCTGTCCTCCTGTCTGGTGTGCTACGCATACTCATGAGTACCAAGGGCAGAGCATCAGGCCAGCTTAAGGACGTCGATGAACATACTTTGGCTATTCGGGACTTTAGAGTTCCGTTTATCTGCTCCACGATACCTGAAGCCTCTGGTCGATAGCTACAGTTCAACTTCTGATCAATGTTTAATGCAGAGCAAAGCATCTTCACAACTTCACTGTTGAAATGAGTTCCTCTATCTGATTCCAAGGAGGTCGGTACCCCAAAGCGCGGGATCAACTCTCTAAGCAGCAACTTTGCTACTGTGAGTGTGTCGCACCTGCGTGTAGGGTATGCTTCGACCCATCTGGAAAATATGCATACAACCACCAGAACATACCTGAGGCGGTTGATTTTTGGCATCTCAATAAAATCTAATTGCATTCGGTTGAAAGGCCCCCCAGACCTCCCAATGTGACTCATTGCAACTGGTGTTCTTTTCCCTACGTTCAATTGCTGACATGTGACACATCTTTGACACACTGCTTCTGCTGCAATCTTAAACCTTGGATTATACCAAGTCTGCCTAAATAACCTCAGCATGGCATCTCTTCCTAAGTGTACTGGACCATGTATCTGTCGTGCCATTGGACTCACTAATTCATCAGGTAATACTGCCCTTCCATCTGCTGAAACCCACAAATCCATTTCACTTTTCACACAACCTGCTGTTTCCCATGCCTTTTTCTCAGAATCAGGTGCGTTCTCTTGCATGTCTTTTAAATCCTCCCAAGTATCAACTGTTTCTAGCATCATGTTTAACTCTGTCTTTTCCTGAGTCCCACCTACTTCCACTTCCGTGAAAGAATATCCTTGCTCCGCACAATATCGAGCAACTTCGCCTGCATATCGATTACCTTGCGATACAAAATCTGTATTTTTGGTGTGGGCTACACATTTAACGATCGCAATTGCTGCTGGACCTTGTAATGCTTCTAACAACAGTCGCACAAATTCCCCATTTAGAATAGGCGAACCAGAGGAGGTCATGTAACCTCTCTGAGACCACAATTGCCCAAAATCATGAACTTCTCCGAAACCATATTGGCTATCGGTATAAATGGTGACTCTAATTTTGCTACCTGCTAAACAGGCACGTGTCAATGCAATGATTTCGGCTACCTGAGCGGAGTGTACTCCTTCCAGGCAAGCGGCTTCCACAACTCCAGTAATGGTGCAAACAGCATAAGCTGGTCTCAACCGACCAGTATCGTCTCTTAAACATGAGCCATCAACAAAGAAAATTTCATCAGGGTCAGTCAACGGCTCATCCACAATATCTGGTCTTGGCTTGGTGCATAGTTCAGTCACATCAAGGCAATCGTGATCTTCACATTCTTCGCCTTCTATATCATTAGGAAGTGGCATCAATGTAGCAGGATTCAAAACAGAGCACCTCTTAAGGGTCACGTTCTCCGCAGCAAGAATAACCTTCTCGTAGTGCGTGAGCCTATTATTGGTTAAGTGCTGTGTCTTGATCCTGGTCATTAACAGTTCTACAAAATGAAGTACATACACCACTAATTGGTGTCCCATTACTATATTTTCACACCTTTCAATGCTGACACCTGTTGCAGCAACGGATTTGAGACATCCGGGCAACGCTGCGGCTACCGGATCTAAAGTAGCCGAAAAGTATGCAACTGGTCTACGGGCATTTCCATGAGTTTGTACTAAAACTGACAAAGCACAACCCTCTCTTTCGCAGCAGTAAAGTGAACATGGTTTTTCATAATCAGGCATCCCCAAAGCTGGAGCACGGCACAAGTCCTCTCTCAGCTGTAGGAACGACATCAAACAATCCTTGTCCCATGGTACCGGATCACTCACCTCCTTGTGCGTCAGTTTTTGTAAGGGTTTTGCTTTCAGGGAAAAGTTAGCTATCCACTGTCGGCAATAACCGACCATTCCTAGGAACATCCTGACTTCTCTCTGTGTCGTAGGCGAGTTCATCTTCATTATCGCCTCTATCCTATCTGGTGACACCTTGCGCTTTCCTTTTTCTATCCGGTGACCCAAGTACTGTACTTCTGTCAGACAGTACTGCAATTTGCTCGGAGATACCTTATGCCCATTTTCAGCTAAATGGTTCAGCAAGGCGATGGTATATATCTTACAAGCTTCTTCCGTTCCTGACGCAACAAGTAGGTCGTCTATGTACTGGACCAGAACCGAGTTCTGTGGCAGTACTAGACTTTCAAGATTTTTCTTCAATAGCTGGTTGAAAATTGATGGGCTTTCTGTATACCCCTGTGGGATACGACACCATGTTAGGACACGATTTTCCAGCTTAAAAGCGAAAAGAAACTGGCTCTCCTCATCTAATGGAATTGAAAAGAAAGCCTGACAAAGATCTATCACTGTGAACCACTCAGCTTGGAATGGTATCTGAAACAATATCACTGATGGATTCGGTACCACTGGACAACATGAAACAACTATGTTATTAATCCTTCGAAGATCTTGTACTATTCTAAAGTTCCCACTAGGTTTCTGCAAACCCATAATCGGGGAGTTGCATAGACTACCCACGATTTCCTTCAGTATTCCCTGTTGAATCATAGAGTCGATTACGGGTTTTATTCCTGCAATCGTCTCCGGGGTCAACTTGTATTGAGGCGTTCTTGGATATTCAACATTTGGTTTTACCATGATCTTCACTGGTTCTACTCCTTTGATCAATCCTATCTCTTCTCCAGTATAATCCCATACCTCTGATGACACTGTATCTCATAAGTCCCAAGGAAGCTCCTCCACAGTCAGGGTAGGATACAGTTCTACGCATACTCTCGAATTTGCAACTTTGAAGGTAGCATCATCGTCTGTAGTCTGTACCTCCACTCCCTGAGGTGTGCAGTATATTGTCCAGTTCAGTTTGCACAATAAGTCTCTTCCTAACAGACACACAGGACTAGAATCACATACTACAAACTGATGTTCATCGGTGTAGTTTCCTATTCTCACTAGCACTGGTTCCGTCAAAGGGTTAGTCATTCTCCTATTTGCGACTCCTACCACTTGAATTGTTTCCCCCGACATTGGTAGATCTGGAACCACTGCCGATCTCAAATTTGATCGAGTAGCTCCGGTACTAAGAATCTTGTAGGACACCCTGCCACTTCAGCCTCAACAAACGCTCCTCTTTGATCCACCTCTAGAACTGCCCCGAGGTTACAGTCCTCCTCTCTACTTACACGTCGTCCCGTCAAGGGATCAACGTAGTAACACTCTTCTTCGTCTATAAAAAGAGGCATTTGTCTATAGATCTTTCCCCCCTGTCGTAATCTTTGGTGGCTGCGGGAACTGAGCTCGTGGAGCCGAACTCCCCCCTTTGGCTACCTTACTCTTTGGCACTGTCACCCCTTGAACTGGAACTTCTTGAATTCCCTCCTCCTCTACTTCTAGGTCTCCATTTTCAGGGTTATAGGGACACTCGCGTTTCCAATGTCCCACCTGGTGACACTGGTGACACTTTGTCGTTTTTTTCAATGTAGCAACGTCTATTCTAGGTCTCGGGTTTTCCTCGTTGTCCTTATTCTGACTATTTGATTTCCGTCCCATCGTCCCTGTTCCCTGTTGCTGCTGTCCACCCTTTCCAGCCGACTGCATCTGCACCATCATCAGTTTCTCCTTTAGTTTCTTTGCTTTGGAATCTATTTCATCACTGCAATACCTTGCGTATCTCAAAATTTCATCCAATGGTTTGTTTTGCCAACAAATTAAATGTTGCTGAATCATCAAACAAATATCAGGTCTCAGCCCCAAAACGAACTTCGATACAAACTGTCCTATCTCTTTGGGATCCATTACATCTAATCCACTGTATTGTTTGAACGTTTTCAGCAATCGCTCATAAAACTCATTAACTGTCTCCTTGGGTTCCTGTCTTGTTCGGTCTATTTTTACCCAATCTATATCTTGTGGTGGCACCTTCTCCTTCAGCCATGTCATCACCTTTTCATATTTTAACATTACTCTTTCTGACGGTCCATTAGTACGAGCATCCCTTTCTGGTTCTGCAGTTGGCCATTCGACACTAACCTTGCATGCTATCCACAAGTCTCCTGGGACCACAATGTCGAATAAGGTGTTCAAATCAATCCACAATACTTTTGAAATCTTGACAAACCTCTCTACCTGCTTGTACCACTCTACGGGACTTTCCCTTAACTTCGGAAATGAGTTGGTAAATGCAGCCCAATCTCCCCTACTCCAGGGCACGTGTACATAACTCCCATTCGCTATTTCTCGCAAAGGGAATGCCTCCATCTGCAGTAGCCTTCCCTCCGGAGACATCACATTCGCGCTCCGCCTAACAGTTCCCTTTTTGAACCACCTCTCTTCCCATTTGTCCAGATCTCTCCATGCTCTTATTCCTGAGATCAGTTCCCTTATGTGTGTTTTTAATCCAGTTGTCCTCCTCTCTTCTAGGTCCTGATCTGAATAATGCAACCTATGGTTACCCTGCAATGCCTTTGTTCTAGACAAATCTACCATATACTTGTCTGCCAGTTCAGACAGTTTCTCATGAGTTGCTCTTGCCTTTCGAGTAATATCCTTTGCTATAAACAGCAGCTCATCTTGTTCGTACATGTCAATCCTTTCTAAAGGCAACGCACCATCTATTATCTCGTCCAGGTCAGATTTTAAGCTGGTCACATCAAGTCTTTTGGCTTTTATCACAGCTTTCAGTATGCTATCTCTAGAGAGTCCATTTACATCTCTCCCATCACAGCTCTGAGTCCTACGTCTGGGCTCAGGCGTGTTATGGGGAGTCCTCCCATGCTCCCATCTCTCCAGGTCCCATGCAGTTCCATCCTCTCTGGGTGTATAGTGAAACACTTCTCTATTTCCCATAGTCCCACATTTCCCATTCTGCCTGGTTTCTCTAGGTGCATGGTAAGACATTCCATTATTCCCCATGCCTTCGCAATTTGCCTGTGATCTCTGATAACTCGACGCATGGCAAGATCCTTCGCGGCTCCCCATGTTCCCACGATTCCAGGGCTGTACGTTATCATCAGGTGCGTGGAGAGTGCAATTAAACCTATCCCTGTACTCTTGTGTCCTTTGGTCTCCCTCACTTTGAATGAGACGAGACGTCTCTCCACACTCCGTACTTCTACCTTTTCGCTCCTGCCCATTTCCACCGTCAATATGACGTGTAACTCCTCTACTCTCCTGACTTAGACCGTCCCACTCCTGACTGCTTTCGCTAGCCCCGCAGTGAGATAATGTCCCGTTGCCTCGACTTCCCCATTCAGCTTCTGCTCTTGACCTGTTGCTCGGTGCTTCTGTGGACCTATCCCATTCCTTCAAGTCAGCCCTCAACTCTTTATAGGATTTCGGCCGTGGTCCCCTCAGGTCCATCGGTCCTCTCTGACCCCCCTGTTCTGCGGTTCTGTTACGGGATCCACTGCTGAATCCAATGGGGTGCTCCACGTTATCGGTCCTGGCAATTGCCTCCAGGCATTTGTCGTGTTATTCCTTCTTTCCATCTCAACTCTTTCTCTGTCTAGCCGTACCTGTTCTTCCTCTCTCCCTTTCTCTGGGTGATAAACCGACACTATAGGACCTATGGTAACGGGTACTTGAAGAGCATCTGGCAATCCATAAGACTCAACCCTCTCTGTTGCTGGTATCTTCTGCACCACAACCCTTCCGACTACTCTCTGTACAGGACTATGTTGAGGTGTCTCCTCACCTTTGGTAGGTACCCAATTCGTTATAGGGAGTGGCCTATTCCCTTCTATGTCAACCCTATCTTCCCTTGGGAGCTCAGTACCTTCTATCTCCCTATTGTCCGGAGGCGGTCTATCTATCAACAACCTATTTATTAGGTCATCCTCCGACTTGCTCTCGTCATCCTCTTCTATGGGTCTCTTTTCTCCTGTAACCTCTCTCACTGGGTACAACTTATCCACTTCAATCGTCTGTACCCTCCATTTCTTGGCTTCCGCATCCCATTTGGCATCTTGCACTGCCCTTACTGATCGCCTTACCCTTTCTTGGCGTCTGTTCTGATTCCTGTCGTGCGTCGCCCTAATCCACGCATTAAGGGCCTCAAACTGTGTTGGTCTAGGCAAAGGTCTCAACGAGGACATAACTGCTTTCAGCTGATGCAACACTTCTAGTCTAAACGTTCCGTATTTCGGAAAAGTCAGTTCCTCATTCCATTCTGTAATTTTACTCCAAGTATCAAGCCACAGTATAGTATGCAACCCAACATTCGTTGCCATATAGTGAGCTGGTGTACCCTCTGGCGGTGCCTCTTCCCCGTAATAAGATTCTCTTCTTTTTCTCTTAAAGATCGCTCTCAAACATTTAAAACACTTCATGTTCAAAATCTACAAAATTTCTATTTTCTCCGCGTTCGTTTACTTCCTGATGACAATCCACCAATCCCAGCGCGGTTCTCGCTAACCGGCCTATCACAGCGCGGCTTCACACCAACCGGCCTATCACAGCGCGGCTTCACACCAACCGGCCTATCACAGCACGGCTTCACACCAACCGGCCTATCACAGCGCGGCTTCACACCAACCGGCCTATCACAGCGCGGCTCTCGCTGACGTCACTCGTCTCCCCTTCGCAGCAGTTCCCCTCCTTTCTCAGCTCGTCTCCCGGTCATGCATGCGTCCCATTCATACTCTGAAAAATGATTACTTCCGACCAAGCGATCACTTTCCTTGACTGTACGCCCAAAGTCTAACTGTAATTGTCACCTTAACTGACGAAATGTCTTTCCGTATACGTCCAGACAATCGCCTTAACTGATAGGTTACTTACACACGGTAACTTTCGACCTGCGTCCGTTACCCACACACTCACTCTTGCGTTCCCCCTATCTCGGTCCTGCGGGCGATCAATGGTACCTCATGACCCCCTTTACTCTGGTCGACAACTACTCTGGATGTTCGATACACCCGAACCACTTAAGCTCTTCTCCGAACTTAAGATTTTCACCAGTTCACCGGTTCACCAGTTTGCCAGTTTGCCAGTTTGCCAGTTTGCCAGGTTGCGCGCGCTCACAACCCTCTCTCAATCACACTACAGGCATTCAACTCCGCATGACATTACAATACAGATACAACACAAAACACCGCAATCTGTCAACGCATGACCCTTGTTATACTCACTCTCGTCCGACCCTGCTGCTTTTCTCTCGCACCGTCAGCACCTTCTTCGGCAGGCGATTCTTCCGCTGCTCATCTCTCGATCTCTAAGGGCCTTGGGGTAATCTTAACCTAGTCTAGATCACCTTCCTCTAGAAGGTAACCACCCTCTGCTACCAACTGTTATGGCGGGATTTCTGATCTATTATTATAGGTCTAGATCCCAACTCAGGTCGACTGAACCGTTGATACCTGTCATAGAGTAAAAGGCAATCCACTACTAGGTCAATCGGTTAAGGACTTACACCACTCTAAAGAACCACTTACTACGAATAGGTTTTAAAAGTTTATTATAAAGCCAAAGTTAACTGGAGATACAAACATCTCAAAATAAGGTTCAAAAGATATACTGGTATCAATACAAACATACATTTTCTAAATGCTCTTAGTCGGCAGAAGAATATCACCAAAACCAATTCAAAAATCATCAGAGTTGCAAGAATAGACACAAGCTGTAACTTGTGAGTCATTTACAGAAAGGAAGAAAATCCAGATTAGACTGTCCCTACACTAGACTAAGTGACATCCCTACTTAGTAAAATCGTAACCTGAAAAGGTGTCAGCCGTGGTGACTTCCAAAGAAGATCACTCACTTCCCTTAGTCTTCGTTGTGAATCGGTGTCTCGCAGTTATCCTATCTGCCTACCCATCCGCTCTCTTAGGTTCCTCAGACCATCTGCCCTAACTCCACCCAGGGGTGCTGTCCCTAATACAAGAATCACATTTACAATAGAAACGCCCTTTAGAGACGCCCCTCACGTGGTGTCGGTTCTGGCATTTTCCATGCTGATACTCCTCTGGGCCTATCGTTAGCGTTGACCTTGCTTCTCAGGCTCGTCTCTGGCAGGACGGTACCCCCCAGGAAATTCCTGAAGCCTCCTCCAGGCCTGTGCCTGGCTCCCTGAACAAAACTCTATATATCACTCTCTTGATTGGAACCTCCTCGCACCTGCAAACAGACACTTGTACAGTGGGCCCCAAATTCCGGCCTCCACCGTATCTTCTAAGTCGTAAACCTTCGAGCTGGCTCCGCAATTTATGCTTAACATGACCTTCCTCTAACTAACACATGCAGATCAAAAGAAATGACCTTATCTATTCAGGCCTATTAGAATTACATGAAACGGGCCTGTGCACTCTGTAAACCTTTAATTTCTTAGTCTAAACAGTATTCTAACTTATTACACACAATGGTTATATGAAACACTTCTATAAAACATATATTTCAGTTCTATGATCAATAATACTTTGAATTACAATAACATTAAAATCCATATTATGTGAGAGTGTAACAGCACCTTTCATTCTCTGTGAACTGCCATGTGGCCTACACATTTCTACGTTTAGCAGCATTACATTCTCCTCTACAACAGCCACATAACATGGGATTTCAACATCATTCTAACATCTCTACACACTTCTACATTAGCTTTTCACACTGATATATGCATTCTATTTTAATTAAACACTCTTATGTGTTTCCACTCTATAAATTCGACACTCTTATGTAATCTTTACTAAACTGATGCAACGTGCTTGTAAATATGGTGCACTTCTATTTTTTTTCTCGATTTGCGCTCTCTCTATGGCAAATTAGTATAAAAAGTGTCTAAACACAGGGGAGATGTAACTGAAACCTAGGTGGCAAGTCCTCCTTTAGCCTTTCCATTCCGAGATTTGCCTTGGTCTATTACAAATGTGTTATCAGTGTCCTTTTATAGTCGATCTAGGTCGCTGGATCTTCTAAGGGGGAGAATCTGTTTCTCAAAGGGAGGGGAGTATGCCGATCAGCTAGTATAGGAGCATTATCCGAATAGGTAAATTGCTCTCTGCCAGGTTTGTAAAAATACCCCATTTGAACTGCAGTGATAGTGTTATCTTTATGATTCAGGGTCATTGTGCATCTGTAAGAAAGTTTACTAATTTGTAACTTTACCATCTCTGATGGAGAAAAGTGATAACCACACAGTCCCCTTGCTGGTGTTTACTAGAGTTCCCAACCCAGCTTACTCTTCTCACCATAATAATGCTCTGGAAGTGGGGATTAGAGCTACAATTGCTGATCTTAGCAAACCAGTAGACAACCTTGTTCTTCAAGTTCCCCAATGTTTCTTTTGCATTATCTGTCAACTGTGGCACATTTTTCAATACAAATGGAGTTGCCTGTGTTGGTGAATGTAGGGACTCATGGTAATTTATTTTTGACCTGGAAGTAGTGGTGCATTTATGATTTTTATTCGTTGACATTTTGACCTTGTCTGTGATAAAGGAGACAGAGGCCCTTCATGGGTAACTATGTTCTCTTTCACTTGGCATGCAGCTGCTGGATCTGCTATGGGTAGAATTTGTATCTACATGTTGGCAATGGCCAACAATGGAGCCACTGCTTTAAACCTTAGGATTGATTGCACTTAAGATTTTATCAGATGGTAATAATTCTGTATCAATTTTACAATATAGGCAACAGTGCTTTTAACCATGCTTATCTCAGTCAATAATCGCCTTTCAATGGTGTCAATCTTCCCATGAAGTTGTTTAAATAAAGTTTCCAAATTTTGGGGGATGATTAGGAGTTAATACGCCCTCTTTTCTACATTGTGTTTTTTAAGTTTTCATCTTTTTTGTCTGTGTAACTAGTTCATTTATTGTCATGTTTGGGGTTTCTTTGTTATTATTTTCTGGGGGCGATATCAGATCTGTACTATTTGATAAGACTGATAATTCCAGTATCGAGGTCAAGACACATGGTGCTCTTTTTGTATTCTGCCAAATCGGCTTAGTAACCTTGGTACCCTTAGAAGAGTTATCAGATTTTGATCCAGGCTTCAAGGCTACTATTTCAGACCTAGTATCTTTCATAGCTGCATTTACAGGCTGTCTTAGTGGCACCTACCTGCTCCTCTGCATTAAAATTGTTAATGTTGATTAACTCCATCGCAGAGTTTAACAAATTAGTTATGGGAATACTTATTCTGGTTGCGTTCTGGTTCTTGCCCACAGATTTAGAAGTTAACTTCCATTTTCCCATTTCAATAGATAATATTACAGTAGTGTAGCTCTACTTAACAGTGACTGGAGCTAAATGTTCTTACCATGGCCCTATGGTTCTGCTTTTGAAAACAAGAGGTTTTTGAAATGTTCTTACCGTGGCCCTATGGTTCTGCTTTTGAAAACAAGGCCCAGCCTTCTCCGGGTGCAGACAGGCGCGGATGGGCCCACTGTATTTTTTAAAAATTTCTGTCAAAATACCAATTGCCCTATATTCCCACCTACACACACAAACACATGCATATACTAATCACTTATGCAATCACCTGCAAGCACTGAAAGTATGCAAGTGGCATAAGCAATACCTGGTTGCATTTTGTGTGTCCGTTTGATTTCAACGTGCTTGCAATAAATGTTTGTGGTGAAAAGCATGTAATTATGCAACGTGGTTTAATGGGGCAATTTAGGGAATTTTTTATAGCAGGCATACCTCAAAATTCCTGAATTTCTGTGAATTCCATTACTGTATTTTAAATTTGGCCAGGCTTTCTCACACGAGCCATGAACTTCCTGAACATGGTGAGCTTGGAAGTATGACCACCCTATTATGAAATAAAAGTATTGGCCGCCTGAACAGCACTGCTGATCCGCTGATAACTCCACCCCACTCCCAGTGCAGCAGGGGTGTAGCATACCAAGGCTGTGGGCGAATGTGCTCCTCATTTAAGTTTCGTGTTTTTAGAGAAAAAGTGATCCTTTGCATTCAAAATAGTTGTCAGTGAGGGCCAGTGTGCAGCATTGCAGCACAAAGTGTCTCAGAGAGTTGTGCCAATCTTTCCTGAATAGAATGTTTTGTAATATGTCCAAAGTTGTTTGTTGAGGTAGCTGGTGTAAAGGCTCCGAATGTCTAGGCCAACTAGAACTTGATTTTTGGGGTCATACTTTACATCTACTAGCAAATTGAGTAGGTCTCTGCTATCTTTAGGTATGTTGTTGTATATTGTACTATAGGGCGAAGGAAATGATCAGCAAATTGTGACAGAGGTTCTAAGATTGACCCGATCAAGGACATGATAAGTCGTACTGGAGGGGGTAGTTTACCCGTGTGCATCTTGGGGAGAGAGTAGAAGTATGGAATCTTTGGATTTTCCACAAGTAGATATTCAGCTTCTTTTTTGAGATCCAATTATTCACTGCCCATATCGAGTCACATCACCCCTTTGCTTAAGTCTCTGCATTGGCTCCCCATCAGGGAACGCTCGCTCTTCAAGATGGGCTGCTTGACCTTCATGTCCCTGGCCGGCACTGCGCCCGCATTCATCAGATCTACACATATGTCCCCAGCAGGAACCTTCGCTCTTCCACCCAGTTTCTACTCAAATTCCCCTGCTTTTGTTAGAAGAAATCGGGTGGCTCCAGATTCTCTACCCTTGCTCCTCTTTTCTGGAATTCATTCCCTCTCGTGATTAGATCCATCCCCTCCTATTCAGACTTCCACGCCAATCTTAAAACCCACTTGTTCTCTCTAGCCTACCCCTCCTAATCTCTCCTCTCTTATTCTCTCAGTCTCAGTTTCTGTCCACAGCGCCAAGAAACCGTTCGGTGATTGAGTGCTCAATAAATCCCTTTCAACTTCAACTTTCAACTTCACATCTGCTTCTTCAACCATTTTGCAAATCACTCATTTGAGACTGGAGATTTCCATGGGACCCTGGGGAGGTGAGATGACTAGGGGTAAGCTTTGGGAGGTAGAGGGAGTGTCAATGTCTGTCATTGATGTGCCTGTTGTTGGTGTGGGTGTATGTGGGTCTGATGTCTTTTGTGTCTAGGTGGTATCTTTTGGTGCGGGCTCTGTGGTATGTGTGTGGTAGTGGTGGTGAGGGTGATGAGGGTCCATTCAGTGGGTGCCTGGAATTGTTGGTGCACTTGGGGTGGTCCACTGCAGTGCATGTTGTTGTGGGTGCATGCTTATGGTTATGTTTGCTGGGGACAGGCATGGGTAAAGGATTTTCCGATGGGGAAAAGGCAGGAGGTGGGGTAGAAGGCTGGGCAGGGGGCACGGTTGCCATCAGTGAGGAGGCCAGATCCTGAAACGATCTCTGTAGGACAGACATACTACTATGTGGGCCCTCCAGGTAGTCCAGCATCTGACCCAGCTATCTGGACTGCACCTGGATGGCATTCAGTAGTGCATCCTGACCAACCGAGATCTGTCTCAGGAGTTCAATAGCCTCCTTACTCATATCATCAGGTGCCACAGGGGAAGGGGGGTGAGGTGCCTGGGGCAAAGGTGGTGTTGTGCTATGGGAGTGAAGCTGGACAACTTGGTGGGGAGCATCAGGGAGGATGGAGATTGAACAGGGGTGGTAGACAAGTATGATGTGGATACATATCCTGGGGCGTCCCCCAGCACCAGATAGCTGCCACTGGAGGTTGACTCTGAAGATGATCAGCTGGAATCTTGCTATACAAGGGCACCGTTGGACTTGGCCCTTTTTGTAGGGTCATCCCTGAACTTTTTGCCTTCCTCCTGTATTTTTTCTGACCTGTTGGTGGCTGTTTTAAAACTGTGGTCACTTTACCTCTGCTGATCTGTGCTAAAGTGCATATGCTCTCCCTATTGTAAATTGATGGATGGGCTCCATGATAGGCTGGTTTGGTTTACTTGTCAGACCCTAGTACAGTGCGCTGAGTATGCCCAGGGCTTGTACATCAAATGCTGCTGGTGGGCTTGCAGCACTGGTTGTGCCACCCACCGAAGCAGCCTGTAAAGTGTGTCTCAGGTCTGCCATTGCAGAGCCTGTGTGCAGTCTGGTACTGCCATGTTGACTGGGTAAGTACACCCACTTGCTAGTCCCTAAACCTTCCCCTTTCTGCATATTAGTCACCCCTATGGTAGGCCCAAGGGCAGGGCGCATTTTAGGTAAAATCTAGGACATGACCTGATGTGTGTGGAATGTCCTGATTGTGAATTATAGTCATTTTTGTGTTTCACTATTGCAAGGCTACCTGTTCCCCATAGGCCAGAATGGGCAGTTTGATTATAACATTGTATAATCCTAACTGACTCAGGGAACCAGGTGGAAATTCGAGTTTAGTATGTCTGAACTAAGAATGATAAAATACATATTTTAGTGAAGTTGGTACATTCTGTATTTGAAAATACCACTTTTAGAAAGTAGGTATTATCTTGCCTAACTGTCCAAGCCTGCCTCTGCTAAGTTGTGTATTCCTTGTCTGGAGTTTGAGTGACAGGGGCTGGGTGATTACAGGAGACAGGGTGAGTCAGCACAGGGCTGAATCGAGCTATCTGCATGTAGATGGGTGAGAGGAGTGCACTTGGGACCTGAATGGGGCTGTTCCTGCCTTCCAAAATGCTGGCTCCACCTCTTCTGGTGCATCTGATGTCCCTGGACCACACTGTCAAAGGAAAGAAAGAGTCTTGTCAACAAAGTGCTCCAGGACTGATTTGGACTGGGGCAGGATCCTCTGCCTTCAGAGGACAAAAGATTTGCTAGTATAAATATTGGGACCCAGACCCAAGAACTTTAGATCACTTTTGGGAAACACGAAGAACCTTTGCTGAAGAGAGGAACCAGAGAAACTGAGGAGGAGACTATCCCTAAGCTGAGTGCTGTTTGGGGCATTGGCCTGCAGTGGTTGCCTGACTGCCAAAGAAAGGAGAAATGACTTTGTGCTACTTTAAAATCAACTTGTAAAGGATCACCAAGGGCGTGAGATAGAACTTGCCTCCTGCTGAAGTCTCAGGGACAGCAGACTTCACCAACCAGCTCCCCTGCCTTCTCTTGCTGGGAATTGAAGTGCCTGCTGTTGAGCTGGGCCTTCTGAGAGACTGTGTGTCGCTGGGAGCTGGAAGCGCAACTCAAGACAAAGAAGCGTGTTGCCACCTCAACCGTTGCCATCACAGCAGATGCCGTCGCATCACCGAAGAAGCGCACCGCTGCTGCTGCTCTTGCCATTGCATCTTTGGAAGCGCCTTGCATCACCGTCGAAGAATGTCGCCGTCGCAGCAGACACTGTTGCATCACCAGAGAAGCGTGTCGCAGGCCCTGTCGCGGCTCAGAAGATTTGTTAAGTCACTGCACAGCCGTCTGGCAAAAACGCATGGTGTCGCATCAAGAAGAAGACGCCATTTTGTTTCATTGCACCGGATCTTCATCGCATCATGGCGCTGCTGGTCGCATCACCACGGAAGGGCAGTAAGAAACCGAAGCATCACCTCCCCACGCGAAGAAGAACCAATGCATCCCCTACGCTGCAGTTGGGACCCGACGCATCACCGTTATTGCGTGTAAGAAACCTACGCATCACCTTCCCTGCAACACTTTTGTTATATAGCATTAGGCATCCAAAGGTACATTGAACTCAAAATGCCGCATTTTACAACTAAAGAGAACTAAGCTATTTTTACCATTTTTAAAGTACAGTATTGTGGATTTTTGGCGTTTGTGGTCTTCTGTTAAGTCTATATTAAAAAAACTACTTATTTTTATACTACAACTTGTGTGCTGTCCATCTGTAGTGTTGTTACTGGGTTACTGTATGAGTTCACAAATGCTTTAAACACTGCTCTGCTCGTGCCAAGCTACCAAGGTTGTGAGCAGGGGTTGTAAGGAGTGTATCCCTTTACCCTGACTAGATGCAAGGGTCCCTACTTGGTCAAAGGTGCCTACCTCTGCCAACTAGACACCCAAATCTAACAGGCATGCTCCTCAGCCTTTGGGCCACTGCCTCTATCGTAGTCAGTTTTATGACGGGAGGCACTGCGGCCACCTGAATCCCCAATGTCATCTGCCTGATCTCCTCTGCTTGCCTCAGTTGAGGCAAAAAAGACAGTTGAACTAGGTGTAAGACATCTGCGTAAACTCAATGTAAGCACAGATCGCTCCACTGACAAGGTTTCCTACTACTAGCATGGAGACAAAGTGGCCCTAAGTTTATGGCAAACAGATGCATGGATATCCATTGCATGAGACCACACTTATACCTAGGGAAATTCCCACTTCACATTGGTCCTGGTGGGAACACCATCCTCAGATTACATGTTAACAACTCATATGAACAGTGAAAAGTGTAAGAGGTTCAGGTAAGATACAGTCCATGAATATGAGGTGTTACCTGTGGTCAAAAGGGAAGGCACACAATGCTACCAAAATGTTTGTCACACACAAATACCAATGTATCACAGTGTGTGAATACCCACATATTACCACATCAAATCGGCATGTCACTCCCAGATGCATGCCTTAAGTCAGTGAACAAAGCAAAACCAAAGGAGATGATGGACAGAGCGTTGAACATTGCAAGCACTCACCGCCAATCAACTGATCTGGGTTTAATCCATCATCATTCTTTAGCTCACTTCAGCACCATAGTTAAGTCAGTGAAAGCACCTTCATCAGTAGACATGTGTAGTCCACATTACTTCACCCCACATCAATGCTACTGAGGAGCAGTTTGTGAGGCACAACTGTATGTGGACATACCCTGAAATACAGAGACTCAACATTTTGTCATGACTAATAAGAGAGATCAATGTCTTTACATATGTCTAACAAACCCACCCATGTGTACACACTGTGGGGTGTGTGTACACATCCCCTTCATCACACATTGTACCTTACACATTAGCCAAAACACGCTGGATGAAAGGCAGACATCGAGTAAGCTTAGCTAAAAAGGAGCGCTTGGGAAAAGGCTCAGTTTTCATTTTTAAAATAATACAACTCAGTCCATGCACTCTGTGCTTTTTCATTCATGTGCTTGCCTATTTGCTCATATTGTTTTTAACCAATTTACACGAGCAGATTGTATTAAGCACTAATAACCTGCGGTGCACAGACATAATATCGACTCCAAAATATCGTCTGGACAGAATATCGAGTTTTAAATATCGTTTGGAGAAAATATCGACTAGACAGAATATCGACAGCCAAAATATCGTTTTTAAGGTAAGTGAAGTAATATCGACTGTAAATAATATAGACAGTGAAAATATCCAAGTATATAATCTAGATAGTAAAAAATATAGTTTTTTAAATAATATTTAATTATTTATAGTGTGTTTATGTTATAATATGTGTGAAAAGTGTCAATTTATTTTATTATTTTTTTTAATTAATTATTTTTTTAATTAATGTGTAATTTAATTCTGTAGCGGGTTGTGGGTTTATAGGGGAATAGGGTGGGAAGTAATTTAATTATAATTAATTAAATATGTAAATTTATTAATTGGTAGTAATAATTAATTAATTGGTAATTAAATAATATATGTTAATTATTTAAAATTTAATTGGTAATTAATTTTATTTAATTGATTAATTGCTAATTATGTCAATTAAAATAATTTATTTTCTCTAGCGGGTTGTGGGTTTATTGGGGAATAGGGTGGGAAGTAATTTAATTATAATTAATTAAATATGTAAATTTATTAATTGGTAGTAATAATTAATTAATTGGTAATTAAATAATATATGTTAATTATTTAAAATTTAATTGGTAATTAATTTTATTTAATTGATTAATTGCTAATTATGTCAATTAAAATAATTTATTTTCTCTAGCGGGTTGTGGGTTTATAGGGGAATAGGGTGGGAAGTAATGTATTTATAATTAATTAAATATGTAAATTTATTAATTGGTAGTAATAATTAATTAATTGGTAATTAAATAATATATGTTAATTATTTAAAATTTAATTGGTAATTAATTTTATTTAATTGATTAATTGCTAATTATGTCAATTAAAATAATGTATTTTCTCTAGCGGGTTGTGGGTTTATAGGGGAATAGGGTGGGAAGTAATTTAATTATAATTAATTAAATATGTTAATTTAATAATTGGTAGTAATATTTAATTAATTGTTAATTAAAAAATGTTTGTTAATTAATTAAAATGTAATTGGTAATTAATTTTATTTAATTGATTAATTGCTAATTATGTTAAATGAAAGGGGTATTTTTAGGGTTCAGGGTCAGTATTTAGTTTTTGGGTAAAGGGGTATTTTTAGGGTTCAGGGTCAGTTTTCAGTTTTTGGGTAAAGGGGTATTTTTAGGGTTCAGGGTCAGTTTTCAGTTTTTGGGTAAAGGGGTATTTTTAGGGTTCAGGGTCAGTTTTCAGTTTTTGGGTAAAGGGGTATTTTTAGGGTTCAGGGTCAGTTTTCAGTTTTTGGGTAAAGGGGTATTTTTAGGGTACAGGGTCAGTTTTCAGTTTTTGGGTCAAGGGGTATTTTTAGGGTTCAGGGTCAGTTTTCAGTTTTTGGGTAAAGGGGTATTTTTAGGGTTCAGGGTCAGTTTTCAGTTTTTGGGTAAAGGGTTATTTTTAGGGTTCAGGGTCAGTTTTTAGTTTTTGGGTAAAGGGGTATTTTTAGGGTTCAGGGTCAGTTTTGGGTTTTTGGGGTACATATACAATATTGCCTATTATTTAATTAAATGTTGTTACTATATATATATGTTTTAAGAAATATGATTAAAAATATTTTTTTTTTTTACTTTCATTAAATATTTAATTATTAAAAGTTATTTTAAGTATTGTTAATTATATTTTAGTAATTAATTTTTTATATTAATGTAATTAAACATTGTTTTTAGTAAAGTCGATATTTTTTACAACGATATTTTTGTAAACGATATTTTGTAGTCGATATTTTGGTACTTACCTGTTTGTACATACAAACTCGATATTTTTGTAGTAGATATTTTCACCTCGATATTTTGGGTACTCGATAGTGATCCATAACCTGCATTACCTCTTGCACTTGTGTTCTATGTCCCCGGTCCACCGCCAAAAGTTTGGATTGTGTGGAGGGAGGGGATGTATGATGGTACGACGCGTACCGTTACAACGCGTCCCTTTACCACGCAGTTTTAACAACGCAAGTCGTTACAACGACTTGCGTTGGGGGGCGCTGATAGTGAATAGTTTAATTTACTATTCCAACACCAGTCCCCGTGGATAGTAGGGGAGGTGTTGGATAGTAAATTAAACTATCCCCTATCCTACAGCGCCCTCCAGCGAAAGTCGCTGTAACGACTTTCGTTGCTAGAGCTGCGTCGTAATGCAACCGCGTTGTAGCGGTTGCGTTGCAAAGGATGTTCCCAGAGGGAGGGGAACCGGGCTGTGAGGAAGTGATTAACAACTTCCGGGACAGGCTGCCAATCAGCTGCTCGCAGCTGATGAACCTACGCCCTTAAAACCAAATGCACTTTCAGTCGCGCAGCGGACGCGCTGGATGAAAGGCAGACATGGAGTAAGCTTAGCTAAAAGGAGCGCTTGGGAAAAGGCTCCGTTTTCATTTTTAAAATAATACAACTCAGTCCACGCACTCGGTGCTTTTTAATTCATGTGCTTGTTTTTAACCAATTCACGCGAGCCGAATGTATTAAGCACTAATAACCTGCATTACCTCTTGCACTTGTGTTCTATGTCCCCAGTCCACCGCCAAAAGTTTGGATTGTGTGGAGGGACGGGAACCGGGCCGTGAGGAAGTGATTAACAACTTCCGGGACAGGCTGCCAATCAGCTGCTCGCAGCTGACGAACCTCCGTCCTTAAAAGCAAATGCACTTTCAGTCACGCAGCGGACGCGTGCAGCTGGCGTGCCACTAACGCGCCTTCGGCAAGCTTGTCTGCGCCCGTCCGCAGCCGGACGAGTCCTGGGGCCAGAACCCCTCCCCAAATTCATCTTGGTCCTCTCATATACCCCCGAGAAGCCCTCCTATATCTCCGGTCCACCCATTGCACACACAATGCTCCCCTTAGTTGTGACCTTGGCCCTTCTCAATGCTCTGGTTGTGGTTTCTTTTTCTCACCCTCCCCATCTCAATTGAACACTAGCACTTCAGATTTCTTACAGGCATCTTATACCAAGTTAAATGCAACCAAATTCTCAGAATTCACCTTCTTCAGTTTAAATTGCAGATCACTCCCAAGACATAAAAGAGACATTTATGACCTGCTATCTGTCTCCCAACCAGATGCTATCTTCCTCACTGAGACATGGCTAAGCGATAGTTCTGGTCCGGATATCGCGACAGCACTCCCCTCTAACTATACTTACCTTGGGAGAAACCGTGTCGGCAAAGATGGAGGAGGGATAGCAATAATTTTCAAAACCTCCTATAAATGCAAATGGGATGACCTAGACCTCCAGGACTGTGAAGTCGGCCGTTTTAAACTTCTGCTTTCACCTAACTTTACTCTCTCAGGAACACTTATCTATCTCCCCCCGGGACCAGCCAGTGCTTGGGCCTCCTCACTCCCTGATCGCATTGCCGCTCTCTTACTCCAAGCCACTAATTTTTTGATCGTGGGCGATCTCAATATACATGTTAATGAGACCTCCGGCCCCACCAGCACCAACCTCATTGCGGACCTGTCTGCTCTGAACGTTACTCTCCATAACTCTGGCCCCACGCATAAAGCAGGAAACCTACTCGATCCTATTTTCTCTAACCTTGCCAACGTTTTATATAAACCTGCTATTCCCATCCTTTGGTCCGATCATTTCCTGGTCGAATTTCAAAATAAACATAGGCTACATTCAAAGAACCCCGTATATCCTCCAGGGTCTAAGAATGGCAGAAATTGGAAAGATCTGGACCTAAACAAATGTAACCTTTTTTTAGAAAACACCAGGCCGGTATCCCCCATCACCAATTTGGATGATGATTCGGTTATTCATCAATGGCTTAGTTCAGCTATTGACGCATGTCTCCCTCCGACCAATAAGAAATATAATCACGACTACCCACCCACCCCTTGGTTCACTGAAAAACTCAAACTAAAAAAAACAAAATGCAAAAACTTAGAGAGACGTTGGCGCAAATACTACGATCCTAGAACTAACTCACTATACAAAGCTGCCCTAAGCAAATATAATTCATTATGCAATATCCCCCGGGCAGAGCACGCTAATCTAACCGTCTTACACGCACATAACTACCCAAAAGCACTTTTCAAAGTTGTGAAGAAACTTTCGGGTGCCACCTGTTAGCCTAAACCCCCGTGCCTGGACTCTAAGCAATGTGATGTCCTAGCTGATTTCTTTGTCAACAAAATTGCTAATATCTATGCTGACTTTGATAAACAGACCACTACGCTGATAAACTCAGAATCTGATAGCCTCCCAAAACAACACCTCCCCCAGGAAATCAGCCCAGCCAACAGCGACACCTGCTTATATAAATGGACCCCACGTGACATCTCCATGTTCCACAATATTCTTAGCAGTATTAAATCAGGGTCCTCCAATTCCCCCCCGGTACTCCAAACATTAGACCATTCTACTCTCAATCTAGTCATGGAACTACTTAATATTTCTTTAATTGAAGCTAGTGTCCCGGCAGCCGGGAAGCATGCCATGATTGTGCCCCTGTTAAAAAAAGCTAACGCCGATCCAGAGGTACCATCTAACTTTCGCCCCATCTCTCTTCTCCCAGCCCTTTCCAAATTTCCGGAGAAACATATAAACATCCAGCTTACAAATTTCACGGAGTCACAAAATCTCCTATACACGTCCCAGTCCGGTTTCAGGGCAGGATTCTCTACGGAATCAACACTTTTGGGTGTCACTGAAATTATCCCCCAACAGGTCGACAAAGGAGAAACCGTGGCACTTATTTTACTAGATCTAAGTGCTGCGTTCAACACTGTTTACCATTCTATCCTCCTCAACACCCTCCATTCCGGTGGTATCACTGGCCTGGCACTCAAGTAGTAATCCAGCTTCCGATCAAACAGGACCTTGCAAGTCTTCTCCTCCACCGCCATTTCCAAACTCATGTATCACAGTATGGAGTCTCCCAAGGCTCCAAACTGAGCCCCTTGCTCTTCAATATATACGTCATCCCTCTGGCTACAATAGCTGAGCAAGCTGGGCTCATTATATACTCCTACGCAAATGACACTCAGCTCATCTTCTCACTCTCTTCTAACACAAATTCCAACACATCAGTGCTTTGATCTGGAATAACAGACATTGCTGAATGGATGCTGGCCAACAAATTAAAACTTAATGGTGGAAAAACCGAACTTCTTCTATTCGGTAAAAATAAAACCCTTTGGGGCCCCCACCAGTGGTCGCCACAGATGGGCTCACCCCCGCCCCTTTCCCAATCTGCCCGCAATCTCGGTGTCATTGTCGATGACCAACTGACAATGAAGCAACAAGTGGTCAAAGTAGCTTTCACTTGCTTTGCCATCCTCAAATGGCTCCGGAAAATCCTCTGGATGCGCCCTCTGTCCACCCAAAAGACTGTAGTCCAATCCCTGATAACATCCAGATTGGACTACGGTAATGTTCTGTACTTGGGCGCAAGCAAGGAAGCGCTACGCAAGTTACAGGTTGTACAGAACTCTGCTGCTAGATTACTCTGCAAACTTCCCAATAAAACTGCTATCTCAGCCTTACTACGTGACCTTCACTGGCTCCGAATTGACAGTCGTGCCAAATTTAAAGCCCTCTGCTACATGCATAAAATCAACTCCGGTATACAGGTTACAGTATTAGGCGACTTCAAATCTGAAGAAAAAGTCATCAGCTATGTGGTCCCACAGGGCTCTAGTTTGAGCCCTGTATTTTTCAATCTTTATATGGTACCCCTGATTAAGCTAATCGCCTCTTACCAGATTAGTACTATATCGTACGCCGACGACACGCAGCTGATCCTGGTGTTGGATAGAGAGCTGCCTGGTGCAGAGGAAAATCTGAAAAATTGTCTTATGGCTACATTTGAGTGGATGAATAACAATCACCTCAAATGTAACTCAGGGAAGACAGAAATACTACCTTTTGATTCTCAGAATTTGTTTTCCCCTAAACAATGGTGGCCTGAGGATGCGGAAGTTCCTCCTAATACTATCTCCTCTGCGCGAAACCTGGGCATCAAGTTTGATGACCAATTATCATTTAACCACTTGGATGCTAAGGTGTTTTATGGCTTTGAATGTAATTTCCATTGAAGTCAATGGAAACTCCATGACGAGCTGGGCTCGTCATGAGCGTCGAAGGGGTTAAGCAGCAAGCGATAGGAGTGGCCAGCACGTGTTTCCATATTATAAAATCCCTTAGGAAGTTCTTTGACCTTCTTCCTCTTGCAGCTAGGAAAACAGTGGCAGTAGCATTGATAACATCTAAACTGGACTACTGCAACAGCATGTATGCAGTTACCAACAAAGCAGTGTTCCACAGGCTGCAGATAGTCCAGCATGCTGCTGCCCGTCTTGTACTTCGCTGGCCAAGAAGGTCATCTGCTTCGGCCGCGCTTAAGACCCTACATTGGTTATCCATCCACAAGCGTGTCCTATTTAAGGTCCTTGTCATTACCTTTAGAGCTTTCGAGTCACAAGGACCGAGATATCTGGTTAATGGCTTCAAACGCTATCTGCCAGCACGCTGTTTGAGGTCTTCTAATCAAAATCTTTTGGTAACCCCCAGATTTAAATTGGCCACTAAAGGGGGGAAATCTCTCTTTGTATTAGGCTCCAGAGCTTGGAACATATTGCCACCTCAGCTTCGGCTTATAGCTAAGGAGAGCCATTTTAGGAAATCTTTGAAGACATGGATCTTCTCCCTTACTGATGTGGCCTGCAGGGCACTGGTGTAAGCTTGCAATGTGTTAGAAGTTACCTTCAGTCCACCAACCTTTTCCAGCGGGGTTGGGTGTTGAGCGCCAAGATGCTCCTTGGAGCAATAGTAGCGCTATACAAGTGTGAACTTACATTACATTACATTACACCCCACTATCTAAAGACCTTAGTGCACCATTATTGCCCCCCCGCCTTCTTCGATCCTCCAGTCAACACAAGTTCCAAGTGACCAAGTCCCTAGGATCAGACGAGCCAGAATGGGTGGGCGCTCCTTTTCCTATCTTGCTCCCTCACTCTCGAACTCTCTTCGCAATCACTTACACACTGAACAACACTATCTCAAATTACGCAAATACCTAAAAACCTGGCTTTTCAATCAGTAGTCCCCCTACCACTCTAGTTTCCTATCCTTTCATCCTTCTGTGTTCTCTAGTGCCGGGAAACCTTTGGGTAGCTGTGCGCTGTACAAATGTAATAATAATAATCATAATAATAAAACATACAAATGTGGAGGTCACTTGTCAGTAACCTATGTAGACCCTTAAATCATGGATAATATCTTTGTGCGGATCATAGTCTAAAAATATTAACATGTACACATGCCAACATGTAGGTAGAAATACAGGTCCCACCAGTGTTGTTTTATGCTCTCAATGCTGTACATACCCCACTTACCAAGACAAGTATGTCTCATTGTCTGTATCAAATGTAACAGATCCCCAGGACAAAGTATACAGTATTGGGGTAGCATCGCTTCTGACACAAAGAAGACACATATTTCGTGTGGAACAGCTGTCACTCACTGCATCAAACACGTGTAGGTGAAATATCACATTACTCAGCCATGTGTCTAACTCTGAAGATAGGCATGTGACTTGACTCAGCTTTAGATCTGGAACACAAGACATAAGTTTTGCCCAAACATCATGCACCTATGTCATGACCTACACATGCAAAAACACTGATAATCATTAGGACACGAGTCACCTACAATTTGATGGATAAACTGCTGCTTCTAACTAGAGGAAAATCGTAATGTACAATGTATAACTCAGCACAATATTCACACCCTCATAGCTTCTGTTGGGCCCACAACTGCCCATCAAGCTCAGGGTATGCCACTGCCAGGATGTGGGCTAATAGAGGAGTCAGGGTTCGATGCGTGACCCTACCACATTGGGAGGATTTCCCCAGCCGGGCCACTGTGATCTAAGGGACCAGCTTCTCAGGTCCTCCCACCTCTTCCTGCAGTGGCTACTGCTCTGGTGATAGACCCCAGGGATCACACCCTCCAGGCAATGGCTCTCAACATACCTTGCTTCTGATGGGCATTGGTCTATATAGATACAAGTGATGAAGCAACATATTGTAACTAAAAGTGAACGGATCAATGGCGGGTACACACATTTTGGAGATATCTAGCAAAAGCAAGTAACAAATCTTAATACACCTTATTTGTGTTTGTCGCATGCTTGCACCACTTATAGGGGTATGCACAATTTCCTAGTCTTAGGTAGTCTATCTTCAGTCCTGGTTGTGTAATGCATGAATGAACACAGGCCACCAGCACTATATAATTCAGGGCCATCCTACATGTAGTCTGCTATGAGCTACTGTGTCACATACGACACAATTCGGACCTTCTTAAGGGTAATCTATGTGTGCACGTTTGTACACACCCTGATCTACTTGGCCCGTCAACATAATGTGTACGGTTCATACAACCTGACAGCAGAGTACATAGTAACATCAAACACAAAGGTCACAATAAAAGGGGTCACATGTGTCACACTGACAGATACCACTCTGGCGTTGTCTAGCCATTTGGATTACAGAAAGGGATAATATACAATGTATCACAGATTTTCAGTGGTTGCTACTAGCATCACAGGACATATCTCCTGCCACATCTGGCACTGACAAATGGATGACATCTACAAACATTATACTACCCGCTTCATATGCTGCCTTTTAGCATGCTGCATAACCAATGAAGTATATTGTCTCACACATGAGTAACTTCCAAGGCAGGTAAAATGTAGCATTAGCATTATGCTTGTACATATCAAACAATAGGAAGAGTAACAACATACCAGTAGAAGTAAAAGCCCTGACGCAATTAAATCACACTCATCTACAGTGTGGGCCAATGGAATGAAGTCTCAGGTCAGAGGCTGATCTCAGAGAACATAGATAATGTACAACATGCACATGCTATCTGGAAATATACTGGGAGATGCAACTCATTTTGAGAATATCCAAAGATTTGCAGGACTAGAGGGAGCTAAACCTGTGACTTACAATGCACACAAAAATGACTGCCTCTTAGCCTCTGTCCTGGCCAATGATGGGCACTATTCTGCATGATCCCTTGCCCTCTTTAGCCATTGTAGACTCAAATCACATGTGCAACACATTTGCTTCATTTCAAAGCAGAATGTTCATTATTGGGACACTTTGATCCTAGTCAAAACATGTGTACAACACACAGAAGTAAAGTTTAGGACAATAGCTAGTCGCTAGGATCAACTGTACCTCGCATTTACAGACCTTTAAACCACGTAAGAAAGAGATGTTATTCACATAGTTTACTGCCAAAAATAAGTCCCCATACATGAAAGCACTCACTCCGCCACTGCTGGAGGGCCTGTGACACAGTCATAAGGGCATAATGTTATAAATCCCCATGTGCACATTATCTGTAACTTGGTTGTAACCAGAGACCAACAGTTATGCAAAACATGAAATAGTGGAAGTGCAGGTAGGCTCAGCACACACAGTAGAAAATGAATGTGTGACTCGGATGATGAGTTAGGTTTAGACTACACAAATGTGTCCATTATAAATCACAAAATATTAGGTCTGCCATGTGTGGAGATTCAAGTTTGTCAATCCAACACATAAAACACATAGCCAACTTAAACCATTACGAGACATTTGAGCCAATTGACATTCACACTGGATGTATGACGTTACAACGCAGGCTGTTACAACGCCTGCCTTTACAATGCGGTTTTTACATCGCAGTCCATTACAACGCATAGTGCTTTTGGGTGTTGGATAGTGAATAGTTTAATTTTCTATTCCAACTCCAGTCCCCGTGGACACTAGGGAAGGTTATTGGATAGTAAATTAACCTATTCCCTATCCTAGAGCGCCCCCAGCGCAATGCGTTGTAATAGTTTGCGTTGTAATGACCGCGTTGTAATGGTAGTGCGTTGTAAAAGTTTTGTTGTAAAGGTTGTTTACCATTCACACTGACCAACATCTTTTTAAAACTCACCATGAGACCTCCCACCTAAATCCATGTCATCTAACATGTCCATCCATGGAACTATTAGCCTTCTCCTGTGGTATACCATTACCGGTGCCATATACTGGATCAATATAATATCTCCACTAATTGCAAAGTACATGTAGGACCCAAAAACATTGTGACACCTGTGGTAAATAAATAAATAAATAATACCTCTATTTTTGACTGGATATACAATAACAGATAGCTCAATAAATAAGAGTCAAGATTCGAGGTAGCTGGAGTTTGCAGGTTTTAATACAGCATAAAGGACAGGAACAGGACAACCTGCACGGGTAAGATCTGGGATGGCTAGCGCTGCCGGGGGGCAGGATCGGGACAACAGCGTAACTTTAATAACAGTGCACAAGTATATATAGTTAAACAAAATACATGATGTTCAATACAATAGGCGTAGCAGTGGGCAGGGCCTGTAGCAGTCGCGAAAGATAAGGCAGAAAGTAGGTGTAACAAGAGGCGTGAACAGGGCGTATACATAGACATGTGATGTAAACGTAACACAATATGTCATAAATGGGGCGGAAACATGGAGGGGGCTACCTAAGGAGCCGGGACCTCTAACCTAGTGGTGCGCGCAAACTGACAATGACGTGTTACTAGGGAGAAGCTGGGGGCTATGACTTCTGCGCTAGAAGGAGAGACTAAAGTCTGGAGAGTCAGAGCGACATGTACCTAAACACTATCTAGTATCTGATGTTTAGAGAACATGTTGATAGAATCCAAAAGTTATCAGGGTAAAGGCTAACAGACTCTAAAACTGGTGCATGCATTATTCTACATGTAGTGCGTGTTGAGGAATATTAAATTACCATTAATACAGTATTTCTCTTACATGGAGACGTAAAGGCTAGACCATGACGGAAACTATTGATGCGATTCAGTAGCTTAGGAATGCAGAGAAGGAGGGCTGGACTGATAACTAGAAACATAACATACTCTTGGCAGACTGGCAGGCAGAGCCAGGCCGAGCCGGGCACTGTGAGGCAGGAAGTAAGTGAAGGGTCAGGGATACAGGTGGGGGCTGTATCGCTCCTCGGAGAGGGTTCAGAAGACAGGAGCTGAATCTGAGTCCGGGCCCTTTTGAGGCCTAGAAACGGGGACTTTACAATGAAATAACGTGCACACTGTGAAACGTGGCAACGTAGCTTTACATAGGCCTGATATTCGTTGTATTCACGAAAACTGGGAACTGGCATACTAGAGATGGACACAACTGTAATTGCGTCTTTAATCGATCATGGGGAATACATATGCATATTAATCATGCACATATAACATAAGATGGGGAACACGTAGGGACACAGAACATGGCAAAATTTACTTTTCCACATTCCCTCCTTGTCACTACGTTTCCATCAGGAAACATCTATATTCATGATACCATCTATCATTTCATACAGTATCATTTGTTCGTCTCGAATTGTCTTGGAACGGGATCTAGGACGGGACTTGGGACTAGGAATACAAGAGGTAGCACAAATGCCGCAAATCGCAGGGCCACATTGTATACAGAGGCAGCAACTGAATATGATCGCTACTGCAATACCTAGAAATGACAATACTTTCCATCCCCAGGCAGAAATTATACTCCAGAACCAACCGGACCATGTCCAGGTGCCTGGATTCTGGTGTAACTGATGGGCAATTTTATGAAGTCTGGTTATAGCTGAATAAACAGACGGCGCGTTATTAGGAATGAAAATACAGCAACTAGATCCGATGACTCTACATGCTCCTCCTCTATCGGCCAGTATGACGTCAAGGACGAGACGATTTTGGAGCACAACAAATCTCATAGCAGATTGCTCTTCGGTTAAGTTACCTAGAGCAGAAGTAGTCTCATTCACTACTGCTTCAAGGGTTCTGGTCAACCTACGGATTAGCTTACTATTCTGGATAGGGCCTATAAAGAAGAAGAATCCTTTATTGAAGTCTGTATACTGTTCTAGAGCAGTTTCAGTTTGATCGACAATTGGGGACTCGATCTCCCTTCTATGTCTAATGTGTACTAGATGTGTGTTTCTATGATAATCGGATGGGGCTAGAAAAACTGGTGGCAGTAGGAAGGCAATGTAACAGGTTCCCTCCCAATCGAGGGGCAGACGAACATATGCGGTCTGACCACAAACAAAATAAGAATGACGTGAAGCTTTGAAAATAGATTTCCCACTGTCACTATACTCGACATTAGTAGTACAATCACTATGTCCTACATGTACGGAACCATTATTTCTGACACATAATTCGCCTTTGACTGGTAGTACTGAAATAGCAGGTAAGTCTGGAGTAGTATCAGACTGAACATTCAGGACCATAAAATTCGAAGAATAATTACCTAAATTATAAACTTCATTTTCTAGATCTAACCCTGTTCTATGGGGAAGACCTTGCTTGTCTGGAAAACATGTACTATTCAGAAGGGACATATCTGTTGAGGATGACGTTAACGTGGACCATGCTCCACACGAACCATTATGTGAAAACGGATAAGGAAACAGTGGCAGAACTCCCTTTGGTGTCTGGAAAGGGGGGAGTCGACCACACACCCAACAATTAGTGGCATTGCTGGTCTGGTGTGAATAATGTAGCATACGGATAAACGTATTGTTGCGCATAGCAAGACGATAGGATAGTTCGTGAGGAGGCAGATCACTAAACGTGTGCTCTACTGTAGCATTAGAAAACATATTGACATGAGAAATTGGAAAACATAAATGAAATGCATAACTTGTGCAGGTAACCATCAAACTCAAAAATAGAAGAAAACATAGAATAACGATACATCGGATTGAGTTTTGACTAACTCTCTCACTATGGGGGTCTATCTCATACATGTCAGATACCTGTCTAACCGTTTCACCCGAGGGGGACTTAGACAATTAAACTGGCTGACTTATTTTACTAGACCGAAGCTTCTGTTTATACTCCTGCTGCGGAGTTTTCTCTAACAGGGGAGGATTTGAATCAGAGTCATTAGCGGGACAGTCCTTGATAATAGGGCAATGTTCAGACTTGGAAGTGTCTGTAGAAGTGTTATTTAAAGTTTTAGGTCTTAGTTCGTGGAATTTCTTGACGTGAGACAGATGCACCCAGCCTTTTCTCCCTTCCAACTTCACGGCCGTGCGGGTGGTCAAAAGGACTAACTTCGGCTCCTTCCAGCGAGGCTCCAGCGGACTTGAACCATCAAAATTCCGGATTAAAACCAGGGTGCCGGGAAGGATCTCGTGTGGCTTGACTTCAGTATTGTCGGGAAATGCAGCGGCAACCTGTGAACGACAAGAGTGTAGGGCAGACATCAAGGAAGCTAGGTAATCTGTCAGCATATTACTGGAAACATCTGTAATACTTCGGGGTCTAGGTGTACCCCACATGTTCGGGGGGCGGCCGAATATGACCTCATAAGGGGACAGACCTGATCTGGAATGTGCGACCATGCGCATATAGAATAGAGCGACTGGCAGAGCTACTAACCAGTCTACACATTTTTCTTTACAGACTTTGGCAATACGGATTTTCAAGGTTTGATTATGTCTCTCTACGAGACCGGCTGCTTCTGGATGGCGTACACAATGGAACTTCCACTGGTACCCTAACAAAAGGGAAACGTGCTTCATGAGTTCAGATGAGAATGGCTGGCCGTTATCAGAATACACGACCCTAGGGAGTCCATAACGGGGGAAAAATTCACGAACCAGCTGCTTGGCAGTGGTCGCGGCTGTATAATCTGGGACTGGATATGCTTCTGTCCACCTGGACAAGGCGCATACAATTACAAGGACATACTTGAAACCTCGACATCGCTCCATCTGAATATAATCCATCTGGAGGACTTCAAAAGGGTGGTCAAGGGGCTGGAATCCACCTTGTTCCACAGGGACACTTTTACCTGGGTTGAACTGGCAACATATCATACAGGTGCGGACTTTCTGCTTGGCTGCAGCTCGTAAATGCTTGTTGAACCAAATGTTCTGGATACTGTCTAACATGGCTTTTTCTCCTAAGTGTGCTGGACTATGTGCGGTATTGATAATGACTTGAACCATTGAGTCGGGGAGAAACCATGTGGCTTTTCCCTTCGTCAACCATCCCTGATCTGTCTGGACCCCTCCTTGTTCGGACCATTTCTTCATTTCTTCGGGAGTAGCATGTGACTGGATATCTATGACATCTTGAGTGGGGTCCTTAACTGTCATACAAGTAGTCTGTTCTAGAGTGGATGTCGGTGTCTTGTTAACCGGAATGTGTGGTGTCTGAGCTGTGAGCTTGGCTGTTCGATCTGCTAGATCATTACCTTGAGAAATAATGTCTGTGACTTTCGTGTGTGCTTTGCACTTCATGATAGCGATAGATGTCGGTAAATGTATTGCATCTAACAGAGCTTGAATAAGGAAACCATGCTGAATCTTGGTTCCATGAGAAGTCATGAAACCTCTTTCCTGCCAAAGCACTCCGAAGTCGTGTACAACTCCGAATGCGTAACGTGAATCTGTGTAAATGTTAACTTTCAGGTTCTTGGCACGTATGCAGGCTTGGGTCAGAGCAACTAGCTCTGCTGCTTGGGCGGACAGAGTGTCAATACGGTGTGTTTCAATAACTTCAGTGTCAGTAGTCACTGCATACGCGGCTACTAGTTCTCCTGTACTAGTTCTCATACATGAACCATCCACATAAAGTGTCAGGTCGGGATCTGGTAATGGAATATCTGTCAGGTCTTGTCTTGGCTTAGTCATAGTGTTAACTATTTCCACACAGTCATGTGTGGCAGGATCTGAAGTAACTGACGGTAACAGTGTAGCAGGATTCAGAACATTGCAGCGTCTGATTTCTATGTGTGGCTGGAACAGTGTCAGTTCATAACCTGTTAAACGTGCAATTGTCAAGTGTTGGGTCTGTGTTCGGTTTAAAAGAACTTCCACGGAGTGTGGAACTTGTACTGTCAGGGAGTGTCCTAATACTATGGAATCACTTTGTCTGATAGCTAGTGCTGTGGCTGCAACTGACTTGAGGCACGCAGGCAGAGCCTGGGCTACAGGATCTAATGTGCTCGAAAAATAAGCACAGGGCTTGTATTGTCCGGCTTGATCTTGTGTAAGAACAGATAATGCTGTACCTTCACGTTCAGTAACAAAAAGTGTAAAAGGCTTACTGTAGTTCGGTGTAGCTAGAACAGGTGCTTGGCATAAGGCTTTCTTTAACTCATTGAAACTAAGTGTATGTTCAGATGTCCAAGGGAGAACAGTCGATACGGCTGCCTCCTGTGTCATTAACTGTATCAGTGGTTTGGCTAGAAATGCATACTGAGGAATCCATTGTCTGCAATAAGAAGTGAGGCCAATAAAAGCACGTACCTCCTTCTGGGTCTTGGGCTGAGGAAGACTCGCTATTAACTGTATACACGGTCAGGTGTCAACTGCCTACCCCACTTGGACAGTAAGTGGCCTAAGTAGATCACTTGCTGGACACAGAATTGAAGCTTCGAAGGGGACACCTTGTGCCCCATCTCGGCTAGAAAATACAGAACTGTAAGTGATGCCCGCTCGCAAGCACGTTCAGAACGGGCTGTGATCAGTAGATCATCGACATATTGGAGCAGGGCAGTGTCAGTTGGCATGTGAATATTGTCTAGTTGTCTTTTAAGTGCTTGACTGTAAATACTAGGACTTTCTGTGAAACCTTGAGGAGCTCGTGTAAATTTATAGCTCCTTCCATTTAAACAGAATCCGAAAAGGTACTGGCTGTCTGGATGAATGGGGACACTAAAAAATGCGTTCTTGAGGTCTATGACTGTAAAAAATATTGCTTCAGAATCAATGGCTGTCAATAGGGATGAGATATCTGGAACAACTGGGTACTGAGGGATAATACATTTATTGAGTTCTCGAAGATCGATCACTAATCGATAAACTGGGGGTGCATTTGGATCAGTACGTTTCATGACTGGAATGATAGGAGAATTACATACATTGGAGTCAGTTTCTACAACTACTCCTTGAGCAATGAGCTCGTCAATAATTTTGGATAAGGCTGCTACAGCCTCAGGTGGCAATCTGTACTGTCTAATTCGTGGCAGGACTATACCTTGCTTGAGAGTCACACGATGGGGTGTGATTTGCATAAAACCAACATCAGTTGGACCTTGCGCCCATAGATGCTGCGGAACATTAGACAATCTCGGATCAAAATCTCGTAAAACATAGTGACCCTTGAAGTCACGCAAAAACAAACGTATTCCCTCTGGGGAACAACATATAACTGCACCCAATTCTTTTAGTGTTTTAATGCCTAACAAATTTTCTGGACATGATTTCGTAAGTAACAGGTCAGTAGTTCGGGACAATGGACCAACTTCTAGAGTAACTGGCTTTGATATCTCGTTTACAATAGGCTTTCCTGAAAATCCAAGGGAAACATTTCTAGAGCCTGAGAGCGGAGCCCCTGGAACCTCGTCATGACTTATAGTAGTCCTACTTGCCCCTGTATCAATCAGAAACTTTCTATCTTTCCCTAATACTTGACTGTGTACATAGGGACCCTCTTGATCTAAAGGAATCTCGATGAGAGGCAAGCCTACCTCCCTCTCTAGGCTGTTTCATGAATACGCTTGATACTCTGGATACTCTGTCTGAGCATACTGGTACATCTGCTGTGTAACATGCTGTGTTGCAGCAATAGGCTGCGGTGCTGGAACTGTCTGTTGTGCATTCTGTGGCTGAGAAGTCTGTGAAACTTGTTCTTGTCTAGGCGGACGTGGTCTTTCTTTAGTTTTACCGGTGGCTATGTTGTGTTTCAGAACTGCACACTCGTTTATAAAATGACCTGGCTGTTTACAATAATTGCAGGTCCCTTTAACAGGAACTGCAGGATGACTGGCTCGATTCGTACCCCTCTTCTGACTGTCTTGTGGAACAGATTGTGCAACTAGTACTTTCATTTTCGTGTCTTTCATACGTTCTTGCTCTTCCCTGATTCTATTCTGGTGATACTGGAGCATCTGTAACATCTGGGACGGAGTACTAGCTTTCCATGTACTTTCGACTTTCAAAACTCGATTCTTAACTTGTGGACTTGAATTCTCGACTAGTTTAGTAACAAAAAGATGAGGGTATGACTCACTACTCGTCTTTAAACCACTGTTTATGATAAAACATTTCTCAAATCTAGAATAAAAATCACTAGTATCTTCGTCTTGTTTCTGTTTACAGGCTGAGATTGCATCCCAGTCTTCCTTTTTAGTGGCTAATAACCTAGGCAAAACTTGTATTAACAGTTCGGGTAATTCTTTACATTTGTCTCCGAGACCGGTACCTGGTACTCGTATCTTATCTTCAGCTTCTAGAGCTGTCCAATCGATCTTTTTCTCTCCCACCTCCCAATCTTTTTCCTTGAGTTTTTCGTATACCCCTGCGGGCAACAGGACTTTTAGCATTTTAATAATATCTGGATACGTGTATTCTCCCATACGGAGCATGTCTTTTAATTCTCGGTGGAACACTGCTGGATCTTTGTCGTGACAGGGAATTAACTTCTTCATTTCTAAGAGTTCCATCTTGGTGACAGGGGTGTAAACAAATACTCGTTGCATTTCACCACCCGCTGTCCTAACTGGGTGTACTTCTCGTAACGGATTCTGTCTGTCTATGTAAAACGGTTTACTTTCTGGAGGTGAGACATGAACAAAATGCGGGTTCAGAAACGTTCTATATTTGTGGCGCTGTTCTAGAATGACACTAATTAAATCGGTACCTAAACCTTTCCATCTATACTGGAGTAACTCGTTCAGGATATCATGTAACGGACCTGGATCAGAATGTTGACCCTCATACAGTGTAATGAGGTGCTGGATCATATACATACCCACCAGTCGCTGCTCGGCTGGGGGCAGTTTCAGAAACATTTGTGCCACTATTTCGTCTGGAAAAGTGGTAGAATCAGTAATCCATCGGACTGCTGATCGGGCTAGTTCTTGTTCATGCATAGTACTAAGTTCACTATAACCGATACGTGATTTCAGAATGTGATCGGTAGCTTGAAATACTTGCTCTAGAGAACCTTGTTCTGGTGCTGGAAGATGAAGGACTTTCTTGTGTTCTAGGCGTAAATGTCGTTCTGGAAATCTAGATTTACCTACATACGCTATTCTGGCGGGATTCTCGTCGTCTACCTCTTCAGTGGGAGAGTCATTTTCTTTTTCGCTTCCTAGAGCTTCTTTGCGTTGTTCGTGTAACCTTATTACTTCTTTACGTATCCTCTTGTACATACTCTCTATACTATTGAGTGTCTTGTGCTTACCCTCGGCTATATTATCACTCCACTTTGTCAGAATTTTCATTTCGTTCGGATCTTTAGTCGGGGAATCTTGTTCCCTAATTAAACAATTGATCAGAAACTTTAATAACATGAACTGGATCTCAGCTTTCCTGAGAGACATGACTTCACCAATACTTTCTGGATCTTGTCCTGTACGAATGAAACGATACATTCTGTCTAGATCTTCTTTCATATTCGGTAAGGTGACCAAATACTCGGACACCTGTCTTATACGCACGGAATATATAACCATACTATCCTCGCCTGGAACTGGATCATAACAGCATTCAGTAAGAGCTCGCCTGATTTCTGCAATGGACTGATATTTGGGCGTACGCTGTAACGCACGTTCATGTAACTCGACTAAACCTAGACATCTATTTGGCGGCGGGGTACCAGGAGGACCTCCTCCCGCGGCCCCTGAACTGGAATCGTCGACTTATACTCTTCGTGCTGGCAAAGTGACCGATGTGGCGGGAATTTGTACTACGGGCTGGACCGGGGGTACCGTAACAGGTGCTGTAACAGGTGCCCCGGTGGCTGGAGGACCATGATTTATATTATTTACAGGAGCTAGCGGAACAGGATTTGCATATTCTGGGACTGTGTCGTCCAAATAGGACGAGAGAAAAATATCAGCTGCGGTCGGTTTGTGACGTAGTTTGGTCGGAACTAAGGGCGGCGGAAAATTACTGGATGCCTCCGGGGTTGTTTTTGGCAAGCCCTCGGCAAGAAGAGGATACATACCCTTAATGAGGGCATTCCTCTGTCTGTCTGACTGTTCGGTTTTAACTCGTTCACCTATTTCAATTAGTTCCCTTTCTTGGGCTCTTTCTGAGGATTCTCTACTTAATTCTGACTTTCTGATTTCTTTTTCGGTTCTTTTATGAGATTCTTTGCGCCATAACTCGATGGCATCTTTCTGTGACTGTCTGGCTTTCTTTTTCCATAATACTTCTTCTACTCGCATGATGCACTCGGCATCCCATGTACCCGATACAGGCCATCTATACTTTTCTTCTAACTGTTTGGTGTACTCCACCCATAAATCTAGATATAATATGGCACTTATGCCATGCTTTTGATACATAAAATGACCTGGACTGTCCCTAGGCGGGACAGGAGCTGCTTCTTCTAACAGACCTTTTCTAGTTCTTAACTGACGTAACTTGGAAAACAAAGGCATGACTAGACTGGAGTTCGGACACAATACAATACACAATGAACACGATAATTACTGAAGAACAACACATTCATACCACGACATTGAAATACATGAATGACATTTTAGATAACAGTTCGGACAAAATACTACCTGGAATACCAAAAACAGAATACACGAATTTCTCGAGAACAGAACAGACTAGAACAGAAACTAGATGCACTGCTAAAACAGTACGAAACTTACCGGTCTCATAACGAGACACGTCAGGACCCGCATCCACCTAAGTGGACACTTCGTGTTGGATCTGTGGACCCAAACCCACGGACCAGAGACAATGCAATTGACCCTGTCTAGATACTACCCCAGCAACGGTACTCACCGGGCAGCAAGAACGGAAGGCCTCGGACTGGACTGGACTGCTACGACGACGGACTACGAACTTCGGACTTCAGTTACGGGTGGGCCTCCGGATACCTCGGACCTTGGACTCTCGGCTTGGGCTCTGGTCGGGACTCGCCGCGTTCCTCCACCGCCTCGTCTGGATGCTGGACCGCAACCTCCGTCTCCTCCGTGGGCCTGAGGGATACTTGAAGCAGAAATATCTGCACGTGCACGGTATGGTTCCGTCACGGCTGCAGAGGATCAGGGGGCTTGCGTGGCTTCACCGGCGCGTGGGGAAAGGACAAGTCCCTGTTCGGGCGCCATTATGTGGTAAATAAATAAATAATACCTCTATTTTTGACTGGATATACAATAACAGATAGCTCAATAAATAAGAGTCAAGATTCGAGGTAGCTGGAGTTTGCAGGTTTTAATACAGCATAAAGGACAGGAACAGGACAACCTGCACGGGTAAGATCTGGGATGGCTAGCGCTGCCGGGGGGCAGGATCGGGACAACAGCGTAACTTTAATAACAGTGCACAAGTATATATAGTTAAACAAAATACATGATGTTCAATACAATAGGCGTAGCAGTGGGCAGGGCCTGTAGCAGTCGCGAAAGATAAGGTAGAAAGTAGGTGTAACAAGAGGCGTGAACAGGGCGTATACATAGACATGTGATGTAAACGTAACACAATATGTCATAAATGGGGCGGAAACATGGAGGGGGCTACCTAAGGAGCCGGGACCTCTAACCTAGTGGTGCGCGCAAACTGACAATGACGTGTTACTAGGGAGAAGCTGGGGGCTATGACTTCTGCGCTAGAAGGAGTGTCGCGACGTCAATGGAATATACCACTAACCTCTGAAAGATGTCAGCAGGAACGATGGATAGATGTCTAGTCCCCCCCTTCTCCGGAAAACAAAATACACAGTGCAGGGGTAACACAACTATGCATGAATGTCTCCCAGGGAGGAAGGGGAAAGGGGTAAACAATAAAGGATGTTCCAAAAGGCTTCTGGGAATTGTATGGACGCCGTCCACCCACTCGCTCGCCAGTGTCTATGAACCCCCGGTGTTTTCTGCGGTTAAAGAAAGAAAAAGAACCAACATTAGACACCCAGTAATGCGCAGGAAGCACGATCACAGAAGTTCATGAACTGACAGGTACTAACTGTAAAGGTGTATAGCAGCGCTTGTGATGCCCTCGGAGAAACAAACAGCAAACAGTACGTCGTGAAGAGGGACCACGCCTACTCAGGAGTAGTCGGACAACAGGCGTCTACGGTTTCCAAAAGGACGGCAAAATCAGCAAGGAAAAAACAAACAACAAAATCAGCAAGGGTGTCTTCAATTTATGCGCACCGGTACCGGCACGCCTGGAATGCACAACTGGAACCCCCAGAAAAGTACAGCGGCGGAGACGACAACGCGCTCCTGCGCGGGTCTCACAAACGCCACCTGACCACAGCCAGAAGATAGTTCAAAGAAAAGTACAGCGGCGGAGACGACAACGCGCTCCTGCGCGGGTCTCACAAACGCCACCAGCAAAAGCGAGGCGCCCGTCTTATCAATGCGGGGACTCGCTAAAATGGTTTAAGCACCAAACAAATGGTCAAGGAATGCGGGGAAAGCAGAATCCGTTCTGCTCGAAGGGGCAAAGAAGTACCTGGATACTAGCTCCGGTTACACTGACAAGGCTCCGTCCTGAACACAATCAAGGTCTTGATTGACAAGCCCCGAGCCGTTACCTCGGAAGGCTTTTGTCAATCCAGCGCTTCCGTTTCCGTGGCTGCAGGGTCTCTGGGGAATGTAGTCCCGCAATCGCCTGGCTCCCTCCAGTGGCCATAGGCGGGTACTACGTCTTCTAATTACCGCTCTCCGTCTCTTCCTGACCCCCACACCCCAGGTAGGCGCTACAGAGCCCCCTCCCAAGGACCGACGTCCCGGCGGTCTACCAGGCTTGCCAGGGTGAGCAGCGTGAAACCGGTCCACCAACAGAGGGCAATGCAAATTGGCCACAGGTTCCCAAGTCCTGTCCTCAACCCCATAGCCCTTCCAAGCCACCAAGTACTGCAACCTCCCACGGGACAAACGGGAATCCAGAATCTCCTCCACCTCGTACTCCTCCTCCCCATCAAGATCAACGGGGCCAGGGCGAGAGGGGAGGCGCATACCCACCCGACAGGGACGAAGCAGGGACACATGGAACACGGGATGGAGCCGCCAAGAAGAAGGGAGGGACAAACGGACAGCCACAGGGTTGATGATCCCCTCAATCCCATAGGGCCCTATGAACTTGGGAGCCAGCTTACCCTTCCCTTTCAGACGCAGGTTCTTGGTGGATAACCAGACCTTATCCCCCACCTTGTAATCGGGTTCAGGGACCCGCTTCCGATCAGCACATCGTTTTTGAGCGGCCTGGGACAGGGCCAACTGGTTCCTAGCGTCTATCAATACTGCTCTGAGATGAGCATGATGCTCCTGAATGGAAGGGTGCATGGAGGTGACAGGCCACTCGAAAGGGAGCATATCAGGATGGTACCCATAGGAACAAAAGAAGGGCGAGCACCCTAACGTGGAGTGTTCAGCGTTATTGTAGGCGAATTCCGCCATCCATACCAGAGGAAACCAGTCACCTGCGTTCTGCAGGGTGAAGCACCGTAAGTATTGTTCCAGGGACTGGTTAAGCCTCTCGGTTTTGCCATCTGTCTGGGGATGGAAACTGGTCGATAGCCGAGCTTCCATATGTAATGCTTGACAAAGAGCCTTCCAAAAACGAGAGGTAAATTGTGATCCCCTGTCGGTGATTAGTACTCTAGGTATACCATGAGCTCTCACAACATGCTGGAGAAACACCAAGGCCAACTCAGAAGAGGTAGGCAGTTTTTTCAAGGGAATGAAATGACCCATTTTCGTCAAATGATCAATCAAGACAAGAATCGTGGTATAGGATTCACAAGGGGGCAGTTCAACAATAAAATCCATAGATACTGTATGCCAAGGTGAAGGAGGAATAGGAATGGGACGTAGTAATCCCACGGGCTTGGAATGACTGGATTTACTCTGAGCGCAAACGGCACATTTCTGTACATAGTCTTTGGAGTCTTTTCGCAGTGAAGGCCACCAAAAGGAACGTTCGATGTTAGCGATGGTCTTGTATTCTCCCAGATGGCCTCCCAACGTAGAATCATGACACCAAAGCATAACCTGTTCCTGGAGTGTGCTCAAGGGTATAAACAAAGCATGATAATGGTACAGGAGATCGCCCTTAGAGCTTCTATGGTCCGGTTCTTCCTGTATCCATGCTTCGCCATCTATTCCTGACACCGCTACTTTGACGTCTTCCAAGAAATCCTGCGATACCACAAAGGCCAGTGTTGATTCCGGAAAAGCCGAGGGAGACAGGATGGCAGGTGGTTCCGTGTCGGTCTTCTGATGGGGTCCTATAAGGTCCTCCCTACGGGATAGAGCGTCGGCCTTGCCATTTTGGGGTCCCGGTCTGTACTTTATGATAAAATCATAGTCCGAGAAAAAGAGCGACCATCGTAGCTGCCTAGGAGTCAGCGCTCTTGCCGTTTTCAGGAACAGCAGATTCCTGTGATCTGTATACATTTCAACCGTATGAAGAGCCCCTAACAGATAATGCCTCCATTCTTCGCATGCCCGTTTGATGGCCAGCAGTTCTTTGTCCGTGATGGAGTAGTTCACCTCACAGGGTGTGAGTTTGCTGGAATAAAAGGCCACGGGATGCATTTGACCCGTATCAGGATGTCGTTGGGACAACACCCCACCCACCGCATACTGAGAGGCGTCAGTCTCCACCACAAACGGCAAATTGGGATCCGGATGCCGCAAAATAGGAGCTTGAGTGAAACGTTGTTTCAATGTTTCGAAGGCTTGATTCGCTTCGGAAGTCCATTCAAAGGGTATGTTCTTTCTCAGGAGTCTGGATATAGGAGTGATGATGCGAGAGAAATCCCTGATAAACCGCCTATAGTAGTTAGCAAACCCAAGGAAGCTTTGAACGGCCTTAACATGGGAAGGAGCTACCCACTGGGTGATTGCTTCTACTTTGCTCATGTCCATTTGGAACCCCTGGGCGTTAATGACATACCCCAAAAAGGCCACCTCGCCTACATGAAAAAGACATTTGTCCAGTTTGGCAAACAGGGAATGGACCCGAAGACGATCGAGGACTGTCTTCACGTGGCCGATGTGTTCTGAGATGTTCCGGGAATAGACCAGTATATCGTCAATATACACGATGCAGATGGTTTCCAACAGCCCTCTCAATACCTCATCCATGAAGTACTGAAAGGCCGCAGGGGCGTTGCATAGTCCGAAAGGCATCACTTGATATTCGAACAAACCGAACTTCGTGCGGAAGGCGGTTTTCCATTCATCACCGGGCTTCACGCGGACCAGGTGATAGGCACCACGCAGGTCCAATTTGGTGAATACCTGGGCTCCTCGCAGCTGGTCCAAAAGGACGGGTATGAGGGGCAACGGGTATCTATTTTTTACAGTTACTTTGTTGATAGCTCTGTAGTCTATGCACGTTCGGAGTTCATCGCAGTCTTTTTTCGATATAAAAAAAAGAGGAGAGGAAGCAGGGGAGGTTGAATGGCGAACAAACCCCGAAGCAAGGTGTTCCTCCAGGTAGGTCTTCAAATATCGTGTCTCGGGCTCGGTGAGGGCATAGACTCGACTGCAGGGAATATCCGCTCCAGGAACGAGGTCGATACGACAATCGTAAGGTCTGTGTGGTGGCAACTTTGTTGCTTTCCTCTTGTCGAAGACATCCTGGTAAGACGAATATTCACTGGGAAGCAGGGTAGCACAGCAATACTTTTCAGCCACACATCCTTGGGCCAAAAGAGCAGACTGCGTTTCTGCGGATGTTTCCGGAGGGCAACAATGTTCACGACAGTACTGGGAGGTCAAAGACACCGAGCGTGCAGCCCATTTCACTACTGGATCATGTAATGTTAACCAAGGCATTCCAAGAATGAGGCGAAACTGGGGAGCGTCTATGATGTCAAAATGTATGATCTCCTGATGGTTCTCACCTATATGCATGGTAAGGGGTATTGTGTGATAACGAACAGGGCCAGAGGTCAGGGCCTTTCCATCCACGGCTTTCACCATTTCAGGGATCCTTTTCTTCTCATAGGGAATGCCCATTCTTCGAGCATACTGTTGGTCGATAAAATTCCCTGTAGCCCCCGAATCCAGGAGGGCAGACACAGTAAGCGATATGTCCTCAGCAAGAATCAAAGAAACTGTGATATTCATGTGAGCCACAGCAGACTGCATGGTATTGGCTAGATATAACGGGATCCTTTCTTCCTCTTCCAAACCCAAGACGGAGACCCCGTCCGTACTTGGGCTCTTTAGTTTTCCGACTCCTGGGTTACTGCGACTTGTTTCCGGGGACCTGGACTAGGATTAGACATTTTTCCTCTCGCTCGGCACTCTCTGATGAAATGGCCGCTTTTCCCACAATAGTGACACAGCTTTTGCAGGCGTCTTTTCTCTCTTTCCTCAGGAGTCAACGGACCCCTCACCCCTCCGATTTACATGGGCTCTACTCCTGTCCCGGTCTTATTGTAATCCTCTGGAGGAGGACGAGGCTTCGGAAAATACGAACGTACTTCTCCTCTGTTCTTGTCCCCTTTTCTATCTTGCACTCTGTGATCAAGCTGTACCGCAAGGTCAATCATTTCATCACATGTCTTGGGTAGTTGTACAACCTGGGAGAGCACGTCCTTCAACTCCCCCCGCAATCCTTGGTAAAACAAAGAGGTGCGTTTCTCGGGGGGCCATTCTGTTTCCACAATCAGCCGATTAAAGGTGGTAATGTAGGTCAACAAATCTTGTGATCCTTGACGAAGAGTCATCAGTTCACGATCCAGAGACAGCATATGTGTTTTCCGATCGAACAGTTTTCTCATTTCACTGCAGAAATCCTGGAAATTGTGTAGCACTGGGTCATTTCTTTCCATCAGTGGAATAGTCCAACTGGCAGCGTTTCCACCCATGTAGGACATCATGAATGACGTTTTGGATGCATCATCCACAAAAACAGTTGGGTTGCAGAGAAAATGGAGTCTACATTGATTTAAAAATGTCTCAAATTTCTTGGTGTCACCATAGAATCGCTCAGGAGGTGCTAATGGTATACCTGGATTTTGAATGACATGGACTGTAGGGCCGGGACCTAAAGGAGAGGGAGTAGAGGGTTGAGAGGCAAAGAACCCACCTCCCGTAGAAGCCCCATCCGGATTGTGATTTGGAGGGGGTAGTGTTCCCTCTCTGATGTAACTCCTTCCTTTTCGAGATATGCCTGCCACCTCCCGTCTTAATGAACTCACTTCCGTTCGGAGATCCACATTCTCTTGTCTTGTGGCATGAACCTCCTGCTGGAGAGTAGTAATACTCTCCAGTAAGGAAGTTAACACAGAATTAGTATCCATCGCTCGGGCCGACGAATTTCGTGGGCTTGTCAATCTGTCGCGACGTCAATGGAATATACCACTAACCTCTGAAAGATGTCAGCAGGAACGATGGATAGATGTCTAGTCCCCCCCTTCTCCGGAAAACAAAATACACAGTGCAGGGGTAACACAACTATGCATGAATGTCTCCCAGGGAGGAAGGGGAAAGGGGTAAACAATAAAGGATGTTCCAAAAGGCTTCTGGGAATTGTATGGACGCCGTCCACCCACTCGCTCGCCAGTGTCTATGAACCCCCGGTGTTTTCTGCGGTTAAAGAAAGAAAAAGAACCAACATTAGACACCCAGTAATGCGCAGGAAGCACGATCACAGAAGTTCATGAACTGACAGGTACTAACTGTAAAGGTGTATAGCAGCGCTTGTGATGCCCTCGGAGAAACAAACAGCAAACAGTACGTCGTGAAGAGGGACCACGCCTACTCAGGAGTAGTCGGACAACAGGCGTCTACGGTTTCCAAAAGGACGGCAAAATCAGCAAGGAAAAAACAAACAACAAAATCAGCAAGGGTGTCTTCAATTTATGCGCACCGGTACCGGCACGCCTGGAATGCACAACTGGAACCCCCAGAAAAGTACAGCGGCGGAGACGACAACGCGCTCCTGCGCGGGTCTCACAAACGCCACCTGACCACAGCCAGAAGATAGTTCAAAGAAAAGTACAGCGGCGGAGACGACAACGCGCTCCTGCGCGGGTCTCACAAACGCCACCAGCAAAAGCGAGGCGCCCGTCTTATCAATGCGGGGACTCGCTAAAATGGTTTAAGCACCAAACAAATGGTCAAGGAATGCGGGGAAAGCAGAATCCGTTCTGCTCGAAGGGGCAAAGAAGTACCTGGATACTAGCTCCGGTTACACTGACAAGGCTCCGTCCTGAACACAATCAAGGTCTTGATTGACAAGCCCCGAGCCGTTACCTCGGAAGGCTTTTGTCAATCCAGCGCTTCCGTTTCCGTGGCTGCAGGGTCTCTGGGGAATGTAGTCCCGCAATCGCCTGGCTCCCTCCAGTGGCCATAGGCGGGTACTACGTCTTCTAATTACCGCTCTCCGTCTCTTCCTGACCCCCACACCCCAGGTAGGCGCTACAAGGAGAGACTAAAGTCTGGAGAGTCCGAGCGACATGTACCTAAACACTATCTAGTATCTGATGTTTAGAGAACATGTTGATAGAATCCAAAAGTTATCAGGGTAAAGGCTAACAGACTCTAAAACTGGTGCATGCATTATTCTACATGTAGTGCGTGTTGAGGAATATTAAATGACCATTAATACAGTATTTCTCTTACATGGAGACGTAAAGGCTAGACCATGACGGAAACTATTGATGCGATTCAGTAGCTTAGGAATGCAGAGAAGGAGGGCTGGACTGATAACTAGAAACATAACATACTCTTGGCAGACTGGCAGGCAGAGCCAGGCCGAGCCGGGCACTGTGAGGCAGGAAGTAAGTGAAGGGTCAGGGATACAGGTGGGGGCTGTATCGCTCCTCGGAGAGGGTTCAGAAGACAGGAGCTGAATCTGAGTCCGGGCCCTTTTGAGGCCTAGAAACGGGGACTTTACAATGAAATAACGTGCACACTGTGAAACGTGGCAACGTAGCTTTACATAGGCCTGATATTCGTTGTATTCACGAAAACTGGGAACTGGCATACTAGAGATGGACACAACTGTAATTGCGTCTTTAATCGATCATGGGGAATACATATGCATATTAATCATGCACATATAACATAAGATGGGGAACACGTAGGGACACAGAACATGGCAAAATTTACTTTTCCACACACCTCATAAGGACATGAATACTTCACTTTCAGACCAGAAACAATGGTACAACTTGTGTATCAGACAAAAGGTATTTATTTTGAGTCATAACACACCTACATGGTGACACCTAGCACCCATTTGACAGCCTACATATCTAATGGTGGGGGCAGGTGTCAAAAGGGTTTGCCACCTAACTTGCCTACTGAACACTGCCAGGGTAACCTCCCCAGGAAGGGGCTTCTAGTTGGTATGCCAGGCATGTCGAGAATATTAATTGGGAGGATTTAGTTCATTATTATAAAGCATGATTAATAAAAACTGTTATATACATGTATTGCTAACACATTCATTTACATAATGCAAGGCAAGATAAAACAGAATTAAAACCACCATGAAATGCAACATATTACATTTTTCATGCTAGGCCTTTTACCACTCATCAGATTTAAAATGCTTGTGCTTGAAGAGGTGGTCTGAAAGGGGGTTCTGTCAAGTTAAGCAGCAGTAAAAATATAGTAAAGAAACGGGCCAGTATTGTTATTCAATGTCCGCTCTTGCGATGAGCATTTAAGTCTCTTTGCCGCTGTGTCAAAGAATTCTGTAAGTCCGCAGTTAAGCTGTGTTTCGTTCGGATTAAAGCACAGTTTACTGCCTGCTTGCAGGTCCAATACCTCTCTGTTTGGGTATTGGTCGAATTAAGGTGTGTCTTATGTACTTTAGGTTGGGGCAGATGCAAATGACATGCACAAGGTCCTCATTTCCTTTTTTTCAAAGGTGGCAAGTCTACACTCCTGGTCTCCTTTTCCAGGGCGGAAGGTGCTGCTGAATTGGTAAAATGCCAAAGCGGAGCTTTAGAAACTCTTCTTTTATCCTCATTTTCACTTGCTTTTAACCAAGATAGAGGTTTACGGACTTTGTAGTTGATAAGCACTGTCCAGCCATGAGCCTTTTTAGCCAGTGTTTCCTCATCTTCTGTAATGGATACCATCATTGTTTCTTTTGTTTTAAAACTCTGGTGATCTATAGAGGTTGCCCAGAGGTCGGTCAGTCCCAGTCAATCAATCAATCAATCAAAATTACTTTATTCGGCATAATACAATACCATAACAGTACAATATTAAAAAACATCACAAAAAGATAAAAACAACTCTAAAAATACATACATACATATACAATCAATTCACAAATAGGGCCAGATCTCCAAGTCAGTCTACTTAAGGGTCATGTATAAATTATCCTGGATTAGAGTTGGTCGGCGTGGGTTTGGTGGTGAATTACATATAAAATCAATCATATTGGTGCACGAGTAGTTAATTCATATATTCTGGTAAGTTACCCGCCCCGTGAAGTTCATTATTAAAAATTACTGGCAAAGAGGTACTACAATCATGTGCTTTCACCCCCTTGATTTTTTTATTTCTGAGTCTCACAGCTGACCTTAAAAAATGTACAATACAAAAAAGGGTTAAAACCTCTGTGGAAAATTTCAGGAACATTAGGGCCACTTTTTCCTGTTTGAACCTTGCGTTTTTTAAGATACATCTTAAAAATAACTTGCTATGGTGAGCATAATAGGGACATAATAAAACAAAGGGAAGGGTATCCTGCGGAGACCGTTGGTCGCAGCCGCACGGACCCTTCGACTCTATGGATGATATCTATCCTGGGGGTACCGCCAGAATGTGATGAACTAGGTTCAACCTGAATCCGGTCATTAAAAATCTGTCCTGTACATTGTGAATTAAGGACAGATAAGGTTGCATACCCAGGCAGGATTTGACCAGCAGTTGAGCTCTCACAGATGGTTTGGTCAGCTCCCTGTCTTCCCTGAGAGATGCCACGTGTTTTAAAAATTCTGTCTTGACAAGCACCTTGTCCCGGGGTACCAATTTTGTCAGAGGATTAAAATAATCCACATATCCTAGTCCTGTCAAAGTTTCCCCCACATGTTTGAGCCAAGGGATATTCCGACCCCGGTCACGGGCAATGCAGTCCATTATTATCTGCTTACTTAATAAAGCCTCAAGGTTTGTCCAAATGTTAATCCAATATGTAAGAGGTTTGAGTTGCGACCTGTCTCTGTTGTACGTAGCCCCCAATTCCTCATGAATAATGTGGGAAGGTGTACTCTGGGGGACTTTCAGTAATCGCCACAAAAATTAATACTCCTCAGTTTGGAGCTTCTGCAAGTCAGTAAAACCCCAGACCTCACTGCCACACAAAACTTTGGCACAACACATGGAACTATAAAATTTCAAGATTTGCTCCGGGGACCAATGGCCCAGCCTTTGTGCAAAATTCATAATAGCCCCGGTGCAACTAGTTAGTGTGCGGTATTTCTCATCCGCCAAGACTTTAAAGCTAAACCGGGTATCAAATAAAATCCCCAAGTATGAGAACGCCTGCACTTTTTCCAAACAATGAGTACCAATCATGTAGTTAAATTTCCTATTTGGGGTTTTCCAAGTTTCCATAATATATGATTTAGAGAGGTTGGGGGACAGATCTAAATTCTCCTTAAAATGGACAAAGCTATCTATCAGGCACTGAAGCCCATGCGCGGTGCGTGCAAGAAGGACCGCGTCATCCCCGTAGAGCAGAACAGGAATCCCTCTCCTTCCTATCCTTGGGGAATCCACCCCTAGAGCACCAAGTGCCCGGTCTAACCCATTAATGTACAAGGTGAATAGGAAAGGCGCCAAGATGCAACCCTATCTCACTCCCCTAGAACAAGGGGAGGAGTCAGTGGTGCTCCCCTCCTCATTATATCTGACTTGGGCAGAGGTGTTCTGGTGCAATACTCTTAAGATGTTTACCAATCCAGGGTCTACTCCAAGAGCCCCCCATGAGTTCCCATAATTTCTTGCGATTTACCCGATCAAAGGCTGCTGTCAGGTCCATAAAAGCCAAGTACACTGTTTCTTGGCTGGCAATTGTGTACTTGGCTGCCAAAAGGTATAGGTAAAGGCATTGACCGGTAGTTGAACGGCCATACCTAAATTCAAACTGAGTGTCAGTGATTATTTCATGTTCACCTGCCCAATTCATTAGCCGATTGAGTATGACCCTGCCTAGCACTTTCACTGTCACATCCATAAGGGAAAGGGGCCGATAGCATTGCCTAGCACTTTCACTGTCAAATCAATAAGAGAAATGGGCCGATAGCATTGTGGGCTATCCCTGTTACTCTTTTTAAAGATAGGGACGATTGTAGTTGTGGACCAGGACGCTGGCATACCTGACTCCACTGCTGCATTAATAACTCTAGTTAAAATGGGTGCCCAGAGTTCTACCTGGCTCATTAAGAGGTCTGGAGGGATCCCATCGGGACCCGGGGCCTTATTCCGTGTCAGCACCACAATGCCCACCTTTATCTCTCCCAGGGAACATAATATCTGAGTTAAGCTAACACTCCCTTCCTTCGCTACAATTGGATCGATGTTTCTGCCATGATTGTAAAGGCCTTGGAAGTACTCAAACCAAGACTCTGGAAGAATGTGACTTACTACCTTAGGTTTGTCAGTGTCTTGGAAAAAAGAGTTATTTATAACTTAACAGAAAGCGGTCAAATCCTTCGACTTGGCCGCTTCTCTTAGATTCTCCAATGCCTGCTGCTGTAAAGAGGATTTGCAACGTTTTAATGCCTGTTTGTACCAAGCCCTGCATGAGGACACCTTCGTCTTATCTTTAGGGTCAGTTTTTAAGGCTGACTTCAGTTCCCTCAGGGCAATGGAGCAATGATGGTCAAACCACCTAGGGGTTTCCAGGATCTATTTTGGCCTTCTACTTCTAAGCAGGCCATCAATATGTTGGGCCACACCTTCAAAGGCTTTTATCAAATCTGCCCCCTCCACTGTTAGATCTAAACACTTCCAAACCTGCTGGTTACTGTCTGAGATTAATGCTCTGTGAAAAGATTCACCATTAATGCTGGCCCGTCTGAGTCTCCTTCCCTGATCGGTGGCAGTGATCGTGCCACCAGCCCCCCTTAGGTATAGATGCTTGATTGGGTTAGGGTCCCTAATCGACAAGATCAGGGGGTTGTGATCGCTAAAAATAATGACCTCTATGTTAAAACTTATGATCCTGCACTTTATCGCGATGGTGTAAAATCAATAACGGAGTCCCTTCCCCTGGGTTTAAAGGTTGGATAGACCAAACAGTCCTCTCCCACTCTGATCAGATCCATGGTGTGTGTGAGGACATGTGTACCCAATACCTTGCTTAACCCAGGTTTTGGTGTGTAGCAATATCAGCTGGTTTAGAAGGGGTATCAGTATCCCCACTTTTCCAATTTCTGCCATAGTTTAGCGCGGTCTGCGCGAGCGAAAGCTGCGCTATAGTCTATGAATCATAAGAATAGGGGGTACTCTGCCACTTTAGCCGCATCCATCAACAGAGCTAGTGCCGATATGTTATTGGTGGTTCCCTGTCCTCGACAGAACCCAGTTTGGTTTATAGGGATGATGGAAATTGCCGATGCCCAGGATGTTAATTCTTCAAGGATTCTTCTCTCATAGCACTTAGCTTCTATATCAATTAGGGCAACAAGTCGGTAATTGTTTGGAATATTCCTGTCGCCCTGTTTGAATAGTGGGCTGATCGTCGATCATTTCCACTACTCTGGTATTGTTTGTATGTCCTGTATATCCTTGAAAACTAGGACCAATGCTTTACTCCAGTATTCTGTGTCGTGCTTGTACGGCATTGGAGCAATTCTGTTAGGGCCTGGGGCTCCTTCTAGCCTCCTGTTGGCTGTTTGTGTCTTGATCTATGTTATAGTTATTTCGTAGTGATCTTCATTATTATTCAGTGATGGCTCGGGCCTGTTGCCAGTTCTACTCCAACGTATTTTTGTGTAGTCAGGGGGGATCCTTGAATGTTGCTTTGCTCTCCTTTTTTGTTGTTTTTCCTCTGGGCGTGACATCTTTGTCATTTAGAATGGTCCAAGATTCCTCCTTCCGCCACGTTATCCTTTTTGTGCATTGTTGTTAAAATGATTGAAAAGGTATTTTGAAAAATTAGCCTCTGTTATTCTGGAGTTTATTCTTTGGTGAATTGGTCATTGGAGGCTGTTAATAGCCCGCCAGAATCTGGCGCCTTACTTAAGTTTAGAGTCAAGGAGTATCCATGCCCAGAGTTTTTCATTCTCTTCCCTTTTTTAATTTCATTTCTTCTTCATTTCTTCTTTTTTAGTAGTGCCTTCAGTTTCCGCAGTTCACCTTGCAGTGTTTGTGGAGTTTTGTGAAGCTGCCTTAGTGTTTGATGTATTGTACATTTGAGGTTCTCTGCCTCTGGTGAGGTTGCATGCCCAGGGAAAATGGCTGCTGTTTTTCCAGTTGTCTGTCCTGTCATGGTGGGAACTTTCTCCCTAAAGGCTGTTGTCAAATTCTCCCAAGCTTTTACGGTTAACATGTCATTTTCTTGGCACAGCAGTGTCTTTGCAATTTTAGATAGTTCCTCAATTGTATTGAGTTCACACCTTATTAGTTTATAATCTGAGGTGTATTCTGTGCCATGCATTTTACATGCCTCCATTAGCTGTCCTTTGTTTTCTTTAAAAGTCACTTCCTGTTGCAGATGACAACTTTGTTTGTTCTCACCTATTCTGAAGGAGACAACGTTGTGAACATGGGGCAAGTTACAAAGGTGAAGTTTGGGTGAGAAGATACAAATGTAGAGTAGAAAGTTGAGACCAGCGTATTAACCTCCTTAAATGGACTATTCAGAGCCCTCTTATTTAGTTTTTCAAGTTCTTGGAGTAGACAGGTTGAACGTCTTGTTCGTTTGCTAGAATATGCTGGGCCCTGGTTTGGTCTCCCCCACACCGTGGTTAGTTCTTCCATTAGTTGATCTTGTGAAGCAGTTCCAATGAGGTAAAGACTTAAATCGTGATCTATGTCTTGCTTCTCTATAATCCTTGTCAGCTCTTTGAATGGCTCTTTTGCAGCTTTTAGCCTATGCTTAGTGGGCATGTATGTATTGATTATTATGAATAACTGGTCTTCCTCGTTGAATATAAGTGTTGTCATTACTGCCTGTATGTCACTTGGGGCTGCAATTTGTGCCTCGTTGATATTATTGCTCCTATCAATCAATCAATCAATCAAACAGGGGATTTAAAGAGCACGCTACTCACCCGCAAGGGTCTTAAGGTGCTGGGGAGTGGGGGTGCAGCTCCAGTTCAGTCAAAGAGCCAGGTCTTGAGGTCCTTCCGAAAGGTGTGGAGGGTGGGGGGGTGTATGTTGTTCACAGGGAGCTTGGTCCGGGCTTTGGCTGCGATGTAGGAGAAAGCTCTTCCTCCTGCTCTTGTTCTGTGGATGTGTGGGGTCTCTGCCAGGGCGAGGTCTACAGAGCAAAGGTTCCTCTTGAGTACGTGGAAGGAGACTCTCTCATTGAGGTATTTCAGTCCGATGTTGTGGAGGGATGAAACGAAGGGACTGAGATGCGGCGCGCCTGACCTTAACATGGCGGCTGCATAAGACGTCTGCACTAAACACCATACAAATGATCCCACCGATCAACACCACAGGAGCAGAATCGGTCTCAAAAGACGGGCGACCTGAGGAAAGGGAGTGAGACATCACAGACGCCCCCCCTGAACAGATGAGGAAAAGGGATATGGGACCAGCCAATACTTAGGACTAAAAGAAAGTAAAGACTAGGAAAACGGAAAAGGGACTACACCAGCACAAAGGAGAGAGACTGAAAAGAGAGAAAGGACAAGGAAAACCGAAAAGGGACTACACAAGCTTAAGGGAAAGAGACTGAAAAGAAAGAAGGACAAGGAAAACGGAAGAAGGACTACACAATCCCTAGAGGAAAGAGAAAAAGGACAAGGAAATTACAAAGGATTAACTAAAGAATCTTCAGACAAACTCCTCTCACAAAGAGAGATAGTCAATTAATTAATTAGCTTACTGTTGATGGCACCTCAAGCACAAAGGATTGATTAGAATAAGGTAACATAACTATAAAGGAGTAATTAGAGAATTCCCACTACAGAGCAACTTACCAGTACGAAATAATAATATAGAAATCACTCAAACCTCTTTTCCTCCATGTTTACAATGGTATAAAAGCAAACGGATCTACAAAATAATTATACCTACCAACACGAAACAGCAGTACTGGGGACACTTAGAAACCACGGAAATGGATGAAAGACACCAAGGATCGACGGGGTCCAATGCAAAGAATATAGAATATCCTCCGACTCTATCCAAACATGCTGCCAAAAAATTCAAACATAGCACCTTGAGAAAAAACCCGAACAGCCTGTTCTCCGACCCATATTTCGATAGAGTTAAAGGCGTCATGATGAATGACCTGATATTCTACACAGACAAAACGGCCAAATGGCGCAATATCATTACAAATAGGTTGTTCACAAAAACCATAAAAAACATACCACATGGCACAAAAATAACGACTTCACTAACTAAAGGATGTAGCTCAGAATTATTCATTACTATGTACAAAACGGGAATAGTGCTGATACAAGCAACTAACAAAGAACTCGAGAAGTTTGAGGCAGCTTTCCAAACGTTAAAAGAATGCATAGAGGGACAAAATTACCAGCAAAACAGGACCCCACCAGTTACCACAACTGACAACAACGACTCTAGCACTAGAGATGCTAATCAAACCAACTGCCAGAACAATCAAATCTCTAACGCCGAAGATTTACCGGGAACGGCGATGACAACAACGGAGAAGGAGAGTGAAATGACCGCGTCATCTAATAACCTTGGAAACAAAGAAGATAAAATGGCCCCAATGGAAGAGCGGTTGCCGCTACCAACCAAGGCCACTTCGCCGGAAGAGGGTAACTCAACACCTAACGAATCCCCCTATGAAGATAACCACGAAATAAACAAAGCAGAAGATATCTACCTTCCTCAACGTCCCCCGAATTCGAGACTGGAATCTCCTAGATCCCTATCCACAAAGGCACCCGTAACACCTTGCAATATAAGAAACAATGAGGCCATTCATAATAGAGTCAGGAACAACAACCAAACCAAGGAATCAATGGAAAGATCGGGGGATACGAGAACTAATCATTCACGAAGAAGAGCAAAATGCAGAACCCAAACAGACAAGTCTAGCTCACATAAGAAATCACCCCGAACCCAGAAAGAAATCGAGGAACTCAAGAAACTAGTAGGAAACCTGGCACAAGACTCGCGGAAAGTCGCACAGACAATCGGAAAAATCTGGGAGATGACGATAAGTATGCACACGAAGGTTTCACACATCCAGAATCTTGCACTCCGACCCAACAGACCTAACAGGACCTATCCCTTGTCAAATGAAGAAACCATGGTGCTACTTCAATCTTATGAACATCCGGCCCAGGGAAGCGAGGAGAGTATCAAAATAGTACCCATTGACTCCAATAGAATGACCAGAAAGAATGACAGGAAAGCAATACACCACAACCTACATCATATTCAGTTAACTACAACGGAAACCGAAAACAGTAATGTCGATAACTCACAGAAAACCCTGAATTGCCTACTACTCAACTGCCGTTCGGCAAATAAACATGCATCAGACATAGCCGCACTCATCATTAACAATGATATCGACCTGGCCATCCTCACAGAAACATGGCTCAACGAATCATCATCTCCTACCATTGATCTCCTAGTTCCACCACAATATAACATCGTCAGGGCAGACAGACCAAAGAAAGTGGGAGGAGGTATAGCGTGCATTCACCGCTCGGAGATCGAGGTCAGCCAATTCCAATCTGACCCCATAGAGTCCTGTGAATACCTTGGTCTTAATATAAGAACACTAAATAAGCAAAGCTGCAACCTGCATGCATTCTACCACCCACCTGGGGATAACGCAAAGTTCACAGAGGAACTAATAGAGATCATAACGGCCAACTCAAACCCGGATGCCAATAATATATTCCTAGGTGACTTTAACCTACACTGGGACGACGACAATGACAAGCTGGTTAACACGATGAAAGACTTCCTCAATGAACTAAACCTTACTCAAGCATGCACCCAGCCCACTCACTCACAAGGAGCGACGTTAGACTGGATTATCTCAGGAAATAATGAGACATCAATCCTTGCTATAGATCCATGCGATTGGTCTGACCATCACGCCATAACATTCACGATACCTACAATAAAAAAGGGTAAGACAGTGCAACCTCGCAAGATCAAAAAACTGATTCGTGAGACAAAGGAAGCCAATATCCAACAATTGGTTGAAAGATGTGAGAAAGACCTGAAGCCACCTAATAACAGGCAGAATGTCAATGAGCTGACTGACCATTACATAACCTCGATCGGTAACATCGTCAATGACACCATGCCTCAAAAACTGAAAAACGTCTCAGAGAAGCCAAAAAATCCTTGGTTTAATGAGGCACTGAACGAGGACAGGCGAAAACTAAGAATGGCCGAAAGGAAATGGAGACAACATCCCTCCTCCCCCGAGTTGAAAGCCCTCAGATAAACCAGAAAACAATATAACAAAAAGATAATCAACTCCAAAAAAGAATTTATAAGGGCTGAACTGGATAATGCCAGAAACAGACCACGAAAACTTTTCGAGATCCTAAAACAACAGTCAAACAAACTAACCAAAACGACCCAAGAGAACGCAAAAACTCCCATAAGCTGCGAGGAATTCGCCTCATTTTTCTCGGAAAAAACCAAACTACTAGAAGTTGAGCTCACAAGTGCAGCAGCCAACCTTGTGACCCTCCCTTCACCTAAAAATGAGGCTAATGAGACAACAGAAGGTCCTCAAACAAAAAATAAAGCAAACTGGGACACATTTGAACTATATGACCAGGGTAAGATTTCCAAAAAGCTAGCCGAACTTAGACCGAACAACCACTATCAAGACCCTCTACCGTCAAAGTGTGTAAGAGAAATCAGCCACACTCTAGTCCCGATCTGGACCCAGATAATAAATGCCTCACTTACACAAGGGACCCTCCCTGACTGCCTAAAAACGGGGCAGGTAGTGCCCATCATTAAAAAACCAACAGCGGATGCAACAGACCCGAATAACTATCGACCAGTGACCAACATACCTTTACTGGCCAAACTTATTGAGAAATGCGTACAAGGCCAACTGAGTCAACATATCGCTAAGTTCGCATTACTAGACGACTGCCAATCAGGATTTAGAACAGGACATAGTACTGAAACTGCGATCCTGCATATTGTTGATGACGCCTTACAAGCCCTTGACCAAAATCAGACATGCCTACTGATCCTACTAGACCTGTCATCAGCTTTTGACACTGTAAATCACGAAATACTAATAACTAGGCTTCAAGATAGGATGGGTTTGTCCGGAAACGTACTGAAATGGTTCAAATCATTCCTACAGAACAGGACTCAACTATTCCTGATCAACCAAGCAACCTCCTCCCCATGCCCTAACACAATCGGGGTCCCACAAGGCTCAACTGTATCCCCAGATCTATTCAACTTATATGTAGAACCCCTTACGGAGATTCTTCAAAAATCACGGATATCCTATCACATGTATGCTGACGACACGCAAATATATATAAAGATCGCTTCCCGTGATGACGTTGAACGAATGAATGACACACTAAAGAAAGCGCTGCAATGGTTAACAACTAATCATCTGAAACTAAATGCCCACAAAACTGAATTCCTGCTAATCTCACCAACAAGGAGCCAACCTGAAGTAAAGGAATGGGTGAAATTGGTGACTGCGTTAAATTGCACTCCGACCCTAGTTAATTCAGCTAAATCACTGGGAATCACGTTAGATGAGAACCTTGACATGAAAGACCACATTAACTCAATGGCTAAGAGCGCCCGCTTCCATTTGAACTATTTACGAAAACTAAAACCCTTTATCTCTGAGGCGGATCTAAAACTGGCCACCCAATCGCTAGTTATCTCGAGGATTGAATATGGTTGTACCACATTAGCTGGCCTACCCAAGACATCCATAGCACCACTAAAAGCCTGCCTCAACGCAGCGGCAAGACTCATCACGGGAACGAAGAAATTCGATCATATATCGCCCCACCTGAAAGCCCTAAACTGGCTACCGTACGAGGCCAGAATTCAAATGAGAATGGCCTGTATAACCCACAAGGCGGTTCACTACAACATGCCTAGATACCTAGCCAAGAAAATTAAACTTTCGGGAGGCAATAGACCAAGCAGAAGTGCCAAAGAGCTGCTATTGCGACCGGCCTTCTTCCGCAAGAAAAGGACCTACGATCGGGCCTTCTCCGGAGCTGCACCCAGAATTTGGAATTCACTCCCTCCAAACATCAGGAAAATTCAAAATACGAAAACATTCAAACGGGAACTAAAAAGCCACTTGATGAGTAAATACCCTACGTAGAGAAACTACAGACTATTGATATGAACATCTACGCCAAAGAGGAGGTACTCATCATGAATAATTGGAAGTTCAATATCAAACAAATGAAAGACTCCCGTCCGAGCCTCGGCTACACACTGAACTGCTACCTCAGATATTTGGGAGCCTATATACTATATCTCACAGCTCAAACTATATAACCTCTACCTCACTTTATTATGTTTATGACTACTATGACAAGCTATATACTGTATCTCACAGCTCAAACTATATAACCTCTACCTCACTTTATTATGTTTATGACTACTATGACAAGCTACACCTATGCAATTCCTAGTAGCTAACTAGATAGCCAATGATATTGATAATGTTATATAACCCTACCTCAACGAGCTTGAAGATATGACTATGACACAATTTGAGACCAATGCACCTCTCAATGCCTTTTATCTAGTCACCCTTTTACCTCACCGCTTCTACCTCATAACTGTTTGTTGTTATAATTGATGTGATAAGTGTCAAGTCTGTAATCTTTTATGTTAAGCGCTCTGATACCCACGGGTCTTGTTCGCGCTATACAAAACACTATAAATAAATAAATAAATAAATAAAAGGTGTTGGTAAGGAGTTTGAAGGTAACTCTTTTCTCGACGGGGAGCCAGTGGAGGTCATGTAGGTGATGGGCCATGTGTTTTTGCCGTGGTGTTCCGAGGACAAGTCTGGCTGCTTCGTACTTGATCGTCTGTAGCCTGTGTAAGAGAGTTCTGTTGATTCCGGCGTAGAGGGCGTTGCTGTAGTCTAATATGCTGGTTATAAGTGCATGGATGACAGTTTTTCGGCAGTCTGGGGGTATCTATTGGAAGGTCTTGCGGAGGATCCGAAGGCAGTTGAAGCTGGTGGAGGCAATGGAGTTGATCCGGCGGGTCATGGTGAGGGAGGAGTCGAGGATGTTGCAGAGATTCAATGCGTGGTCTGTTGGGGTAGGCGGACTCCCGAGGATGGAGGGTCACCAGGTGTTATCCCAGGCAGAGGTAGAGGGTCCAAAGATGAGGACCTCGGTCTTCTCCGAGTTGAACTTCAGGTAGCTGCTTTTCATTCAGGCGGCTACGTCTTTCATTCCTTCCTGGAAACAGAGTCTGGTGTATTCAGGGTTCTTCGTGATGGAGAGGATGAGCTGGGGGTCATCGGCATAAGATTCTATGCTGGGCTCGTGTTGTATGATGATGGCGGCGAGGGGGCCCATGTAGATGTTGAAGAGCGTGGGGCTGAGCCATGATCCTTGGGGAACTCTGCAGTTGATCTTTGTGGGTTTGGAGAAGAAAGGAGTGGGTCTGATTTTCTGGGTTCTGCCAGCGAGAAAGGATCGGATCCAGGAAAGGGTGGTTCTGCATATCCCTGCATCATGGAGTGCTTTTAAAATTGCATGCATGCATGTTAGAGACACTTGCAGAAAACCTTTCCAGGGAGAAGAGCTTTGCTTGTCAGGAGATGTAAACCTTTGCATCTAGACTTGGAGGTATGTGGTCCCCCTGACAAAGCCCAGAGGTCTTCTTTTTTATAATGAACTAGTTCCTAGCACAGGGAGGGTGGCAAGGCACAGTAGGCCATTTTCCACCAGCTTTATAAAATGATATCACCGTTCATATTCTATGGAATTGTAGCAATGCTGACTATATTGTGTTTATGTGTTATGCTGATAGTACTGGCACGTGTACTGCATTTTAGAGCATGTTAGTTAAAATAAACATTTTAAACTATACAGTGTCTCTGATTACTCATGTGGTGGACAAGTATGAGTGAGTGATTGAAAGAGTGTTCCTGCTCCCGCGATTCCTGAGAGAGTCGGAGTGACATGTTCCGGGTTGTCTAATCATTGGTAGCTTCGCTGTAGTACGGAGAACGAATGGGATACTACAGCTAGTTGGATTGGAATTGTGGGCACTAAGGTAAGTAGTTGGTACACCACTATACACCGAGGTCCTGCTTTTCTGCGCATAGTTCTGTATAAGTCCAGAATCCCTGCAACATGGTGCAACATGGCGCACCCAACGTTTGGTCTAGTTCTTATCTGCGAGACGCTTGAGTAGTGTTTGTGCTTGCCCACAATACCCTCACTTCTGTTTCAGTAACAGCTGTGATGTTGTAACCTCTTATGTTGATGTTTTCATAGGTTCTTTCAAGCTTGATATCATTAAAATGTGTTTACTCTTAATTGTTAACCCTTTATTGCGCTGCCATGCATTAGGTTGTTATACATCCTTTGTCTTCATGGCTGATATAGATATTGCAGCACATAGTTGCAGTGCACTCGATCGACAATTTGACGACATATGGAGTGTAGATCTTATCTTTGTGTGGAAGCTGATCAAGCTCAACACTTTCAAGTATTTTACTCTTGGGTCACTTTTCTGGCAGTGGATGGAGACAATGGTTTGCTTCATCATTACACTGCCTCGGCCCTTCCTAATGTTTATCGAACTCTTAAAGTTCAGCTAACAGCATGGCAAAACCAAATTTGGTTTAATGGCACCCTCCCCCACCCAGTGACTCCGATCCGTTTAGGCCCTTTATCTATTGATGGGCCCACTTGGCCCGTTTTGGCTGGGTACGCCCCTCACCCATGTTTTCTGGCAGTTCCAGTAGCAGAACTCTGTGTGATGCACACCTCTTTAGTGCGGGTGCACAGAAATGTTGTATGATACATTGTGCACAATGTTCTAGTGGGACCACATGGAGTTGTTGCACAATCAGCTGGACCTGGCGGTTTGACCATCAATTCCATCATGGTTAATTGTGTAATCGGCAAGCGTCCTGAGAATAAGGATGATTTACTTTATTGGCTTGCAGAAAAATTTGACCAGCTGGAGGCGGTATTCCTGAATACTTCTCCTATGGAGAAACACAGGATTTTGACTATTAGTTTGCAGAAAGACTTAATTCCCGGGTTAACCGATTGTGAGAATTGGGGTAAGGTGTTGTCAGCTGTATATGCGAAGTGTTTCGGCACAACCTCAATGACCATACTCCCCTCCGTGGTTCAGCGTGCTCAAGGTGAGCACGGCCCTGAAGCAGCAGGTGAATTGGGGTTGAGGTTGGTGGGAGTGTTTGACATAGTTGCTGATCTCATCCTTGCAAATGTGAAGGGAGATGCAGTGGAGTTTCAAGTAGCTAATGATTTGGCTTTCATCCCAGAGGGTGAGAAGCCATGCAAATTGCCAAACATAATTGCACAGGCTTATAAAACCATTGGCTGCAATAGATTGGATGTTAAGCCTTTTGCTAAAATACCACTTCACATGCAAACACAACAGAAGTCTCAGTCTGGTAAAGACAAGCATCCAATCTTTTCTAAAAAGAATTGGAAGAGTAAGAAACATGGCAAACAACAACAGAAACAAGGGTCATGTGCTGCTTCACCAGCACCTGAGTCTTCTGAGCCCACTTATGATTTGCACGAATGCATGAGAATTCGGTCTCCTGAAAGGTTTCAGGTTCCTGAACAGCGTTCTCCACATTCTTTGCAGGAAACATAAGGCTCACAAGCCAGTGGAGGGGAACGCTAGGATTGCGGCAGAGATCGGGGTGCACCACAAGGAAGAGAGCAGCCTCGGCAGACTGAAGGAAAGGAAAAAGAAGATGAATTTCTTCGTCAGCGCTCTCAGTTTCAGAAAAAGAAAGTTGTGGTTTTAACAGCCAGATATGCCACAGACAGCGCAGCAGAAGTTACCGTAGTGCGGCAGGCACTGAGTCCATTTCTGGAGGTGACAGCGACTGAAACTTTCATTACAGTTGAAACAGCTGACACTCGAATGGCTCCCCAGACAGACTGTATGATAAAGTTCTTCTAATTGAAGGTGACATTCAACATGTTATTAAAGTGATTTCTTTGGGAGAATCTATCATCTTCTTATGACATGTTGTTGGCAGAGGCAGATTGGCCCCCACCTTTTGTCTTGAATGCACCGAAAGGGTGAATTTTTCACCCAATGTCCCCCGGGAGCATGCAGAGGCTTTAGCAGAAGAATGGGCTTTGGTGCTTGCACCGGCATTGTACCGTACTCAGGTGGACTGGGATAAAGATTCTCAACCCCATGAGATACCGTTGCGGTCTATGCTACAGCCTCAACCCCAATATCCCCTCCAGCGGGAAGCGAAAGGCCCCCTTTCTGAGATTCTAACACAGTTAGAGTTTCAAGGAGTGATTGAGACATGTGTGTCACCGATGAATAACCCTCTGTTTTCCGTTACCACATATGGCATAGTTTCGGATTACCAACATTTGAACTCCCATTGTTGCACTTTTGCGGTACAAAATACCCATAGTTCAGCTCTTGTAAACAATCTTTTTTGCAAAAGATATAAAATTACCCTAGACATTTCCAACATCTTCTTCAGTCACAATCTGTGCCCTGCATGCAGTCAATGAGCAGCATTCACAGCCGGCGGAAAACAAAAACAATTTTGGCGATTACAAAAACAGCCCCGGGGTTTTCCCTGCCCGTGTTGTCTCTTTGTTCTTTGTTAGACAGCATAGAGATGCGTACTAGTACTGTGATTATATTTATCTCACAGAAGACGAGTTATGGCCGCATCTTTGCTGAGTCGGCCGCTTCATTATTTTGTTTGCAGACTACAGTTACAAATTTAACTTTGCTAAATCACACATTGCAGAGTAGACAGTGTTGTTTTGGGGCTATGAGATCAATAATGAAGGTATAGACTTGGCGCCACACTTGCTGGAGAAATGCGCACGTTTGCGCCTCCAACAAGCTCTGAAGAAACTTCAATCATTGCTGGAATTTTTTCACTTTGGGTGTTCTCACATTCCCAAATATGCCCAGCATATCAAGCCTCTTTATGACTTGATACAACCTACATTTTTAAAAGCCTTCTTGCTTCTGGAACATTCAGCTATCCTGCAATCTTTGCAGTCTGATCTTCTTGAATCGAAATACTTGTTAACCCCTGATAACCACACAAACCTGGTGATACGAATCATGCCAGGCTCAGTGGGTTTCACATACTTAACGTTTAATGAAGGGACACAGTACCTATTTCTTACAAATCACTTTTATACAATTCTGCTGAGTTGCGGTTTTCTACTGTTGAAAAATGTCTTGACAGGTGGACAGATGGCGATCCTGAAGGAATGCACACTGGCACAGGGGAAACGCATTTTGGTGGTAACGCCATACCCTGCACTTGAGGCAGTGACAAAGGCAAGTGTTCCAAACTCTAAGGCTTTGCATCCCCGTTGGATACATTGGGTTACTTCTGTGACATCTTCGGATGTCACATATATCTTTGACTCCTCTCTTTAGACTCCAGAGTTCTTTTAGTATGAATTTGTTCATCCTCCTCCTCTGTCTATGCGCCCGCTTGAGGAGTTTGATTATATCATTTACAATGATGGTTCGGTGCAACAGGCCACCGGGTCTAAGCATGTTTACTGCCTGTACTATTGTGGCAGGTACCATGGTGACCGGTGAGTTCAAGTCCAGTGTTGTTCATACGCAGGCGCTAGGTTACCACACCTCCCAATTGGCCGAGCTGGGCGCTTTGGTGCTTGCTCTTGAATTTGCTGATCCTAATGTAACTACTCTCATTGTAAGTGATTCTTATTACTGTGTTCAGTCTTTCAATGACAATTTTTATTTTGGTCTCAGAATGACTATCATGATTCCAAACTCAGCGCAATTAAGCATACAATGCTTTGGGTTCCAGTGGCAGATCTTAAACAACGTCTGCCACTTACACATGTTATACATACTCTTGGCAACCAGCGTGTGGGAGCGCACTCTTTCGGTAACAGTTTGGCTGATGAAGCAGCCAAATCAGCAGTAGCCACGTGTTTAGTTGAAGCCGCTACAAGATCCACGACTAAGATAGTTTATAAAATGTTAATAGCTATCGCTGCTACTGAGAAGGGTGGTAATTACCCATAAGGGTTCCCTTCAAAGTACTCTTATCATTTAAATCCAGGCAAGGTTCCCTATGTAAGAATTAATGACATTGGAGATCGGCTGCTTCCCAATGCGGACCGCAGACTTTCTTTGATAACAGTCGCACACGAAGGCTTGACTTTGCCCGTTCTGACATGACTGCAACAGTTTCTATCTTGCAGCAACGTTACTGGTGGCAAGGTTTATATAAACAGACTCATAAGTATGTACTATCTTGTGACATTTGTCAGTCAATCAATCAGAGTACTTGTAAAGTGCGCTACTTACCCCTGAGGGTCTCAAGGCGCTGAGGGGAGGGGGGGGGTGCGTAATCACACACCCTTCAGATGTGACGCACCGTACCCCAACATAAATGGCGTGTGTGCAGGCTCGTATCACTATTGCAATGGTGATATACGCGAGCATGTGGCGCACCATATCCCAACATTCATAACGTGTGTGTGGCTTGTATCACTATTGCAATGGTGATAAACCCGAGCGTGTGACGCACCATACCGCTACATTCACGGCGTGTGTGCCGCTCGTATCACTATTGCAATGGTGAAATACGCGAGCGTGTGACGCACCGTAAATGTACATTTCCGTTGTTGCGGTACGTTGTTCTCACCGTCTGCGCCGTCGTCGGTTTCTGTGCACCAGGTCGTAGGCATATAGGACTGGATGGCACAGTCAATGCGGTTCATGGCGTGTCTGTCGCATACCGGGGTGCTGTTCTGGCCGGACTCTGCTTTTACTGTAGTTTTCAGCTCCCGTAGCAATAGAGTCGTACGGAGTGTCGTCAACACGGATCGTACTTGCTGGGCTGGAGACTGCTGCCTGTTTACGTACGGACGGCGCGTACAGCGTGACCTGGATATGTTTCGTAAGTATTTTCAGTTCGTATGGTGTTTGGTACGATTCGTATTTTGATATGCTTTGGGTTAGGATCGTACTTGATCGTATGTACGGGGACGTAGTAGGTGTACAAATCGTATGGGAAAAACGCTCCGTACTGCGATTCGTGAGGGATTTTACCGGATTGGAATTGGCCCCTCAATAGTAGGTCATGTGGGCTACTGTGGGTGGCTGCTGATCGGCTCTCGCTACCATATAGGGAGTTCAGACAGAAAGATTGGTAACCTTTAAAGAGTCTACTATAGGAAGTGAAGGAGTTACCAACAAAGCAATAGAACTCATGCCTGTTGAAATCAAGCACTCAACAAAACACAAATGAAACACATATCTCAATTTGACCTAATACCAACATCTATGTGAATATTTCCCAAAACGAGTCAACTGCCAGTTCTACGAAATGGTAAAGTCTCTAAATATTGATTTTTTTTTATCGACAGGCAAAAATATTGAGTCAATAATTTAGGCGGGGCAGACTATCGACATCAAGAATATCGACGACCAGAATATCGACCGGAAGGTAAGAAATATTGTTTTTGTTAATATCAAAGTTAGTAATATCAAGAGCAAAAATATGGATGTTACTAATATCGATAGTTTGTTTTTATAATTTTTGGAAATTATTGTACTAATTTTAAAATATATATATTACATTTTTAGAAGCTAGTAATAATTTATTTTAGTAAATTAAGTGATTTAGTACCGTAGCGGGTTGTGGGTTTATAGTGGAATAGGGTGGGAAGAAATTTAATTATAGTAAATTAATTAAATATTTTTTAGGAATTATTGAATATTTTAATTACATTTTGCATTTCAGTTCTGTAGCGGGTTGTGGGTTTATAGGGGAATATGGTGGGAAGTAATTTAATTGAAATTAAGTAAATATGTATTTTTTATTTATTGGTATTGATACATTTTTTATGCTAAATAATTATAAATCGGTAATTCATTTTTATTAATTGGTAATTCATTTTTATTAATTGGTAATTAATGTTTATTAATTGATTAATTGGCAATTATATTAAGTGTATTAATTTATTAATGAAGTGTGTTTTGAGGTTATAGGGTAATAGGGTGGGAAGTAATTTAATTGTCATTAAGTTAAAAAAATAGTGTTGAGTATTGTTAATTAAATTATTGTTAATCAATAAATTGGTAATACATGTTTAATAATTATTTTATTTTTTAATGAATTGGTTATTAATTATGAATTGGTAATTACATTTGATTATTTAAAAAATATTTGTGTTAATCAGTACATTATTGTTAATTAATTATTAATTGCTAAATGTTTTGTAATAGTTATTTTTTTTGCTACTGATTTTTTTATTTATTTTTTATTTCAATTGGTTGAGATATTTTTAATAATTATTATTTAATTATATTTATTTTAATTGTTAATTTATTATCAATTGGTAACTTTTTAAAATTATTTCTTGGTATTTTTATTACAAATAATAATTTTAATTATTAGTAAGTTGTTTTGACCCCCAATCTATCCAGTACTTTCCCTACTGTTGCACCCTTTGGAGTTGGGATAGTTATTTTAACCCCTATGCTATCCAACACTATCCCTACTGTTGCACCCTCTGGAGTTCGAATAGTAATTTTTACCCCTACGCTATCCAACACTTTCTCTACTGTTGCACCCTCTGGAGTTGGAATAGTAATTTTTACCCCTACATTATCCAACACTTTCCCTACTGTTGCACCCTCTGGAGTTGGAATAGTAATTTTAACCCCTACGCTATCCAACACATTCTCTACTGATGCACCCTCTGGAGTTGGAATAGTAATTTTAACCCCGACGCTATCCAACACTGTCCCTACTGTTGCACACTCTGGAGTTGGAATATTAATTTTAACCCCTATGCTATCCAACACTTTCCCTACTATTGCACCCTCTGGAATTGGAATAGTATTTTTTACCCCTACGCTATCCAACACTTTCCTACTGTTGCACCCTATGGGGTTGGAATAGTAGTTTTTACCCCTACGCTAACAAACACTTTCCCTATTGTTGCATCCTCTGGAGTTGGAATAGTAATTTTAACTCCTATGCTATTCAATACTTTCCCTACTGTTGCACCCTCTGGAGTTGGAATAGTAATTTTGACCCTACGCTATACAATATTTATTGTTTTAGTTAATGTAGTGTCTAATTTATTTAAAATTATTTTTTAAACTTTGTTGTATATAGTTTTTATATTTTTATATATATTATTGTTGTATGCATATGTATGTATTTCTAATTATGAAATGTTTTTGACAATTGATACATTATTAGAGTAATTAATTGTAAATAGTATTAAGTTAGTATATAAATTAGATATATGTGGAGAAGTGTGGCTCAATGGTTAGAGCGGCAGACCCTGATGCAGAGGTCTGGCCCGGGACCAGGGTTCAATTCCTGCCTCTGCGGGTCTCGACGGATCTTGAGCTCATAATTCCTCGGACCTGATTTCTCGCCTCGGTGCCTACTCTAAGCATGGGTCCCACGCTGCAACTCTGGGCAATAGCTTGCTTAGTCTCCACAACGGCCCCCTACAGCACTAGGGATGCCTGGTTGCACCCTGGGGATGCCCAGGAGTGGACATTTCACGGGGAAAAACCAGGAAGGGTTCCCTAGCGGTATGAGTACAGCGCCAGGACACCCAGGAGTATCAGTGCGCTTTACAAGTACTTCTGCTACGGGAGTTGAAAACAGCCGTAAAAGCAGAGTCTGGCCCGAACCGCACAGCACCCCGGTACCCGACAGACACGCCATGAACCCCCTTGGCCGTGTCATCCCAGTCCTGTACGCCTACGACCTGGTGCATAGAAACAGAGGACGGCGCATACGGTGAGTACAACATACCTCAACAATGGAAGTGTACTTGTACGGTGTGTCACACGCTCGCGTACAGCATCATTGCAGTAGTGATAAGAGCCTCACAGACGTCATTAATGTTGGGGTACGGTGTGTAACATCTGAGTGTGTGGTGGATATGACTCCCAGCAGTGCCCAGACACAAGAGGGGTGGGTGTAGAGGACTCCCAGTAGTGCCAAGACATAGGAGGGGTGAGCGGATATGACTCCAAGCAATGCCCAGACATAGGAGGGGTGGGTGTGGAGGACTCCCAGCAGTGCCCAGACATAAGAGGGGTGGGTGCAGAGGACTCCCAGCAGTGCCCAGACATATCAGGGGTGGGTGGATATGACTCCCAGCAGGGCCCAGACATAGTAGGGGTTGGTGCAGAGGACTCAAAGCAGTGCCCAAACATAGGAGGGGTGGGTGGATATGACTCCCAGCAGTGCCCAGACATAGGAGGGGTGGCTGCCGAGGACTCCCAGCTTTGCCCAGACATAGGAGGGGTGGGTGGATGTGACTCCCAGCAGTGCCCAGACATAAGAGGGGTGGGTTGATATGACTGCCAGCAGTGCCCAGACATGGGAGGGGTGGGTATAGAGGACTCCCAGCAGTGCCCAGACATAAGAGGGGTGGGTGTAGAGGACTCCCAGCAGTGCCCAGACTTAGGAAGGGTGGGTGGATATGACTCCCAGCAGAGCCCAGACAGAGGAGGGGTGGGTGTAGAGGACTCCCAGCAGTGCCCAGACATAAGAGGGGTGGGTGCACAGGACTCCCAGCAGTGCCCAGACATAGGAGGGGTGGGTGGATCTGACTCCCAGCAGTGCCCAGACATAAGAGGGGTGGGTGTAGTGGACTCCCAGCAGTGCCCAGACATAGGAGTGGTGGGTGGATATGACACCCAGCAGTGCCCAGACATAGGAGGGGTGGTTGGAGAGGACTCCCAGCAGCGCCCAGACATAGGAGGGGTGGGTGTAGAGGACTCCCAGCAGTGCCCAGACATAGGAGTGGTGGGTGGATATGACTCCCAGCAGTGCCCAGACATAGGAGGGGTGGGTGGATATGACTCCAGCAGTGCCCAGACATAAGAGGGGTGGTTCCAGAGGACTCCGAGCAGTGCCCAGACATAATAAGGGTGGGCGGATATGACACCCATCATGCCCAGACATAAGAGGGGCGGGTGTAGAGGACTCCCAGCAGTGCCCAGACATAAGAGGGGTGGGTGCACAGGACTCCTAGCAGTGCCCAGACATAGGAGGGGTGGGTGGATCTGACTCCCAGCAGTGCCCAGACATAGGAGGGGTGGGTGGATATGACTCCAGCAGTGCCCAGACATAAGAGGGGTGGTCCCAGAGGACTCCCAGCAGTGCCCAGACATAATAAGGGTGGGTGGATATGACACCCAGCATGCCCAGACATAAGCGGGGCGGGTGTAGAGGACTCCCAGCAGTGCCCAGACATAAGAGGGGTGGCTGCACAGGACTCCCAGCAGTGCCCAGACAGAGGAGGGGTGGGTGGATCTGACTCCCAGCAGTGCCCAGACATGAGGGGTGGGTGTAGTGGACTCCCAGCAGTGCCCAGACATAGGAGTGGTGGGTGGATATGACTCCCAGCAGTGCCCAGACATAGAAGGGGTGGTTGGAGAGGACTCCCAGCAGTGCCCAGACATAGGAGGGGTGGGTGTAGAGGACTCCCAGCAGTGCCCAGACATAGAAGGGGTGGGTGTAGAGGACTCCCAGCAGTGCCCAGACATAGGAGGGGTGGGTGGATATGACTCCCAGCAGTGCCCAGACATAGGAGGGGTGGGTGGATATGACTCCCAGCAGTGCCCAGACATAGGAGGGGTGGGTGGATATGACTCCCAGCAGTGCCCAGACATAAGAGGGGTGGTTCCAGAGGACTCCCAGCAGTGCCCAGACATAATAAGGGTGGGCGGATATGACACCCAGCATGCCCAGACATAAGAGGGGCGGGTGTAGAGTACTCCCAGCAGTGCCCAGACATAAGAGGGGTGGGTGCACAGGACTCCTAGCAGTGTCCAGACATAGGAGGGGTGGGTGGATCTGACTCCCAGCAGTGCCCAGACATAGGAGGGGTGGGTGGATATGACTCCAGCAGTGTCCAGACATAAGAGGGGTGGTCCCAGAGGACTCCCAGCAGTGCCCAGACATAATAAGGGTGGGTGGATATGACACCCAGCATGCCCAGACATAATAGGGGCGGGTGTAGAGGACTCCCAGCAGTGCCCAGACATAAGAGGGGTGGGTGCACAGGACTCCCAGCAGTGCCCAGACATAGGAGGGGTGGGTGGATCTGACTCCCAGCAGTGCCCAGACATAAGAGGGGTGGGTGTAGTGGACTCCCAGCAGTGCCCAGACATAGGAGTGGTGGGTGGATATGACTCCCAGCAGTGCCCAGACATAGAAGGGGTGGTTGGAGAGGACTCCCAGCAGTGCCCAGACATAGGAGGGGTGGGTGTAGAGGACTCCCAGCAGTGCCCAGACATAGAAGGGGTGGATGTAGAGGACTCCCAGCAGTGCCCAGACATAGGAGGGGTGGGTGGATATGACTCCCAGCAGTGCCCAGACATAGGAGGGGTGGGTGGATATGACTCCCAGCATGCCCAGACATAAGAGGGGTGGGTATAGAGGACTCCCAGCAGTGCCCAGACTTAGGAAGGGTGGGTGGATATGACTCCCAGCAGAGCCCAGACAGAGGAGGGGTGGGTGTAGAGGACTCCCAGCAGTGCCCAAACATAAGAGGGGTGGGTGCACAGGACTCCCAGCAGTGCCCAGACATAGGAGGGGTGGGTGTAGAGGACTCCCAGTAGTGCCAAGACATAGGAGGGGTGGGTGTACATGACTCCCAGCAGCGCCCAGACATAGGAGGGGTGGGTGTAGAGGACTCCCAGCAGTGCCCAGACATAGGAGGGGTGGGTGGATATGACTCCCAGCAGTGCCCAGACATAGGAGTGGTGGGTGGATATGACTCCCAGCAGTGCCCAGACATAGAAGGGGTGGTTGGAGAGGACTCCCAGCAGTGCCCAGACATAGGAGGGGTGGGTGTAGAGGACTCCCAGCACTGCCCAGACATAGAAGGGGTGGGTGTAGAGGACTCCCAGCAGTGCCCAGACATAGGAGGGGTGGGTGGATATGACTCCCAGCAGTGCCCAGACATAGGAGGGGTGGGTGGATATGACTCCCAGCAGTGCCCAGACATATGAGGGGTGGTTCCAGAGGACTCCCAGCAGTGCCCAGACATAGGAGGGGTGGGTGGATATGACTCCCAGCATGCCCAGACAGAAGAGGGGCGGGTGTAGAGGACTCCCAGCAGTGCCCAGACATAAGAGGTGTGGGTGCAGAGGACTCCCAGCAGTGCCCAGACATAGGAGAGGTGGGTGGATATGACTCGCAGCAGTGCCCAGCCACAGGAGGGGTGGGTGGATATGACTCCCAGCAGTGCCCACACATAGGAGGAGTGGGTGGATATGACTCCCAGCAGTGCCCAGACAAAAGAGGGGTGGGAGTAGAGGACTCCAAGCAGTGCCAAACATAGGAGAGGTGGGTGCAGAGGACTCCCAGCAGTGCCCAGACATAGGAGGGGTGGGTGGATATGACTCCCAGCAGTGCCCAGACATAGGAGGGGTGGGTGCAGAGGACTCCCAGCAGTGCCCAGACATAGGAGGGATGGGTGGATATGACTCCCAGTAGTGCCCAGACATAGGAGGGGTGGGTGTAGAGGACTCCCATCAGTGCCCAGACATAAGAGGGGTGGGTAGATATGACTTCCAGCAGTGCCCAGACATAAGAGGGGTGGGTGTGGAGGACTCCCAGCAGGGCACAGTTATGGGGGGCATTGTCATCATCATACCACAACTACATGGGGGTATGTTTACAACCCTAACCTGTGAGAGTCCTGATAGTGCCATAGCAACACATCACTTACAGCAGTGTCACACCACACGGATGATGGATTTCTGTCACACACAGCGTGACACACCACATGTGGGTGTGATGTCAGATCCCACATACATATCCGCCCATGGACGTTGCAGGCAACCTACACACCCTACCATCATGACACAATAGTGTATAGTCATGTAACAGCCCAACAAACAAAGACAGCAAAGGGGAACACACACTGTCATGTACATCCCTGGGCTGATATGGATGTCCAGGTGCTGGTCAGACCACCCACGTGTACTTGCTCATGGAAGGAATTCGGTTGAAAGACCTTAGATACAATGCACAGCATTGTGATTCATGTGCACAAATACCCTGCAGAACCAATACAAACATAAGGGTAAGGCTATGATTATACATCTGCACATTGGGGAAAAGGGTGAATGTGTCCATGGAGGCATTTCTACATACTTTAAATACAAGTACAGTGAGTAGCATGGATGGCACACAGTCATGATCAGTAGTCATCTGTGAGCAGGCATGGCCATTGTTTTGGGAACGTTCAACAACATAGGGAATATGCACACATGTCAGGACAACCATTGTGCAACTGTCTGTAATGAACTTCTGATTGTATCACTGAGGAATGGACACACATTGGGGCAATGTCTGTAGGCAAACTGAACACACACAACCAAAGATTAATTGCTGCAACTTAGTGATGGCACATAGATACCATGGTCCACCTCATTAACATCATAAAATATACATATTTCACAATCTCAAAACATTACCATGACATCAACTCCTAGGCACACAGCACCTAAAGCAAGTACCTGAAATGCAATAGTTTTGAATGAAAAATAAAATGCTTTATTCAGCTCCAAAGTAAAAGTAATTTCAAAATGAGTCCTGTCTCAAACAAGGCCAATGGCCAGTCCATTTTCAAGTCTGTTTGGGGGACGTTGTGGAGGATGTCGACCCCAAACTTGCCTGCACATTCTGGAGCTAAAGGCGGGTTGACCTGTGGGGGGCATCATCAGGGTCAGGGTCTGGTACCGCAGGGACAGTTGAGGGAAGGGTTGGTGTTGTGGGTGCAGGGGGAGAGGAATCCTCCTCAGTGGCTTGTACAGCACCAATGGTGGAAATAAATTCAGCGCTGCTCACTGCTGCCAGTTCCGCCAGACCACCACCTGCACCTGGGGACAAAATGGCAGTGGAGGTAGAGTGCTGTGAGTCAGGTGTACTGTCTCTGTGGCTGCATGTCTGCGGTCTGACCACTGGCCCTGTGGGTGTGCCTGCATCCCTCTGAGATTGTGTGCCAGGAGATCTGCTATTACACTTAGGTGGAGGTGGTGTGCTGGTTGTGGGTGTTGGCATGCCTGATCTTGTGCATCGGCCTGTGCTTGGGACAGGTATGGGAGAGGGGGGTGTGAATGGGTCAGAAGGAGGGGGGACTGACCGCTGCAGGACTGAAACTGCTGCCGTCAGTGAGGAGTCCATGGATGCTAGTATCCAATGTTGTTCAGACATCGCAGCTGACATGCCCTCCATGAATGACAACAACTGTGCCAGAATAGCAGTGTGGCCATGGAGGACAGTCAGCATTGATGTCTGACTAACATGAATCTGCCGGAGTAGGTCCACAGACTCGGCACTGAGGGCAGCAGGGGAGACAGGGGCAGGGGCTGCGGTGCCAGGGACGAAGGAGACATGGGGCAGCACGGACAGAAGGGACCGGAGCAACTAGGAGGGTGGAGATGGGTCTGGAGGAGGTGGGGACGGACACAGTGATGGAAGATGCTGTTGCCGCATGCTCCACCTCCTCCTAGGAGTCAGAAGCCAAACTGTCCGCACGGTAAGAGGTGTCGCATTCCAAAGATCTGGCCGTCTGACTCCCCTCACCCTCCGTCCCACTAGCTCCCTCCAACTCCTCTGTGCTGGTGGCACTGCAGCTGGGTCCCTCCTCCTGGTCGGTGCTGATGTCTCCTCCTGTGTCGGTTGATGATGATGTGGGCAAGGAGAAGAAACAAAAATGCATCAGTCACCTGCAAACATCTGACACATGAGCACAAAATCAGAAGGTCACACTGCAAATTATGGCAGGCATCATGAGTAATAGCCAGATAGCTCAGCACAGAATTGATACTAGTGCTGCCCAGTTGGTATAGACAAAATTCTACTTGGACACAAGGATCCAAAGAACAGACCAGGCCACAACTTGAATGAGAGTCACACTGAGTAGCTTCTGTTTGTTTACAGGAGAGCAGATCTATACAAGGAAGTGATGCCACCTCAAATTCACAAATAAATAAACAGTTGTGTTGCCCCTCAGGGCAAACTAACACACCTCACTCACCAAGGTGACACCACACTCTGAGCCCTGTAAGTACATTTTGGTGAAAACGAATGTCCCAAATTGTTGGCATTTTGTGACTCACCATACTTCACACATTCAACATGCATTGCATGTGTACATTTTCCATCTTGTGAACATAACACGGAGGTGTCTGCCTGAAAGATCTCTCACAAGGAAATGCACACCAAAAACATGGACACATTCATTGAAACAGCTGACACACTTTTCTATGAAACACTGCCACAAACAAATGGCGTGGACAATGTACCATATACATGCTCCAACGGAGGTCTTGATGGCTTGACACGCATTAGTCTGTACAATTGACAACAAAGGACTCTAAAGCACTCCAGAACACTGTGTGGACATGTCTATGGTGATCAAGGCACACCATCAATCACGAATACTGGCCTCCTCCAAAAGCTGCCTGCTAATCCAAAACATTGCAAATGTTGTTTGGTGTGCATTACCTTGTGAAACAACTATAATGCAGACACAATTTGTCATATGAACACATTCAACACATGAACAACTCTTAACAAGTGTTGGGAGTGCCAAGGTACATACTTCAATGTGAGACAACTTCAAATGTGTCAGTCCACACAGGGGCATCTATCACCAGATCATACAGTTGCTAGCACATAAGACCCACTGGATGTCATGAGAAGTAGCCCACAAGTCCCAAATCAGGACAATACGTAAGCTAATGTGCCTGCAATTGTGTAGTCCAAAACCATTGCTGCATTGTGGACACACCCTTATCCACATGCTAAATGTCAACACACTAGTGTGCACACCAAGACAAAACAGCGTTGCACCAGAAATACATACATGTGGCTAAAAATATTGAGGCACAATCCTCTCTGGAAGCAAATGACATAGCCTGTAGAGCCCCTAATGAGAGCACTGTCCACCATCACAGGTGAAGTGCCTAGTTAAAAATTCCAACACACAATTTACATCCACAGGTCAAAACTGCCAAGGGCCAAACAGGCAGGCCCATTACACCACTCCAGCACAACACCCACATCACTCAGTCAATGTGATTGATACAGCACAAGAAGTGAGAACTCAGAATCAGGGTACCATAAACAGTGCAGCAACTTCACAACAAGTACACCAAGGTCACCTCGTGAGGCTGGCAATACATATTAGTCTCAACCAAACAACAACAGATTGTTCTGAATAGGCACACAGGCACTGGCCAGCATGAGCATGCACAAGCCAAATCTTGTATCCATGGCCAGTGTGCACATGTAGCAAACACATGATAAATACAAACTATGCAAGGCACCAATTCCACAGACGCTGACCCATCCTGAACACACATAGAATGGGAACAGTGTTGGATGACACACATGATTTGGATACCACGGTGTCTCAGGGGACTGTAGTGGGCACACAGATCCATGGGTCTAGAAATTGCTGACTGTCTCAGGATTACCCGTCATGACAATATGCATATCTCACAAATGATGTCTGAGAATGCAACATGGGTCATGCATGCTGCAAGTGTGTGCATTTTAAACCGCACACTTCTATGGTGAGACTCATCATCAGTGCAAACACAAGTGAAGGCCAAACACAGTGCACAGGTCAAGGCACAGGCAAGGTACCAACACATGTCACAGATGTCCCTCACACATGATGCGCTAATCAATGTGCAGCCTAATTACCTTGCACCCTACAGGAACATGTGCAAATGTGAAAACACACACACACCAGGGGACACCTGTGGAGGAAGGAAAGGGATGAAAAAGAGCCCCAGCTGAATATGGGGAATTGAAAATACAATGCACAAATAGCCTGTCTGACCAGACACCCCAACTCTGGGAGTGTTCCCAGGATATAGAGCACCTCAAGTAGCAGCTGACACACAACACTACAAACAACCATGCACCTAGCCCCTCCTTGCTGCTGCCCCTCCTGCAATTGGCTTTGGACGTCTGGAAAGACAACTGCCAGGACCCGGAGTATCTGGGGGGTGGGGTGGCGGCTTCTACCATGTCGGCGTGGGGCCTCCATCTTCAATGGACCCGGGAGATACGCCGGGTCCAGCACCGGATGTCTTGCCACCTCTTCATGATGTTCCTCAGCCGCCGGCGATGGCCCCCCACTCTCCTGACAGCCCTGACGATCTCCATCCATATCTCTCCCTTCTCATAGGCAGATACCTGTCAGGAAGACCAAGTGAAACAACATCAGTACACCTGCTCCATGTCCCAGTGACACACACTTGCACACCATTGATAATGTGAATAGGGCATAGGATGCTGACAGGACTTGCATTATTGTCCATGTAAATTAGTCATATGGGCAAACCCCAACACACCACATGCCACTGCAGGATGTGGGGCAGCACGTGACAACCTGTCACATATCCTACTCCACTTAAGAACCCTCAGCAGACCAGACAGACACACCCTGGTACAGATCACTCGCCTGTCAGTGCCAACAGTGTATAAAACCTTCATTTTGCACATGTCCCACTTGAAAAAGAGGTGCCACAGGTGTTGTGCTAACTGTGCAAGTCAGGCACACAACATAGCATACTTGTCATATCAGATGGCTACAGCTGCTGCATAAGCCAGGCAGCTGTGGTGTAAAACATCACATACACACTCAGCCAGGTGACAATAGTACTATATATGGCTAAAAAACCTGCAAGGTGTGGCACAGCAGAATGTGTAAATCAGTATGCATTGAATGTCACAGTTAGCATAATGCAAGTAAGGAGGAAACACACTTTAACTACAACATGTTCTGCATGAGAGACAGCACAATGTACACATCCGGCACTCACTGCCAAACCACATTGCATGTCTGTTCCACAAATACACAATGGCCGTAGTGACACTCACACAACAGGTGCACAGTCAAAGCAAGTGCAGTCATCACTCACCTGCTTCCCTGGTCTCCCATACAGCTAGCTGTAGTTTGGTAGGAGGGCATCCAGCAGGGCCTGGTTCTCCTCTTCACTGAATGCTGGTGCCCTCTCCATGGCCAGCAAATTCAGAGTCCAGGGAATGCAGAGACAGCAGTTGTGCAGGCAAGTGCTCTCTCACAGACACATCCAGCCTTAAATCTGTGCTGCTGAGGGGCTTTCTGTTTCTGGAGTACAGTGTGATAGGCTAGAATACTTTGCATCATATGTTTCATCCAATCCCTTCAAACATAAGGCCCTGACTCACATTTGCATGGTTTAAAATGTGTGCTTCAGCTCCAAATACTAATTGCAACATTGTATATTTCTGCCCAACTGACTTTTGCAGGACATCTGTAGAACACACTTATATCTCAGTATCCATGACAACCAGGCTGCATTCAGGGCCCATTATTTCCCCATAGGTGTACCCTAGCTAGTTTCTGAGATCAACACACGTCTATGGTGCTTTCCACGTCGCGTATGGCACCATTGTAGTAGTGAAATGAGGCGCGCACATGTACGTTATGTCGGGGTACGGTTCGCTCGCATATGGCACAATGGCAATAGTGAAATGAGGCACACACACGCACGTTATGTCGGGGTACGGTTCGCTCACATATGGCACCATTGTAGTAGTGAAACGAGGCGCACACACGCATGTCATATTAGGGTACGGTTCACTCGTGTATGGCACGATGACAATAGTGAAATGCGGCGCACACATGCACGTTATGTCGGGGTATGGTTCGCCTGCGTGTGGCACGATGACAATAGTGAAACGGGGCGTACACTCGCACATAATGTCGGGGTATGGTTTGCTCGCGTATGGCACGATGACAATAGTGAAATGAGGCGCACACACACATGTTATGTCGGGGTACGGTTCGCTCGCGTATGCAAACCAATTATAGCAGTGAAATGAGGCGCACACACGCACGTCATGTCGGGGTACGGTTCGCTCATGTATGGTACGATGACAATAGTGAAACGAGGCGCAGACACGCACGTCATGTCGGGGTACGGTGCGTTACACCCGCTGTGGTGAAGGCAGGCGTACGGTGCGTTGCACACGCTCACGTACTGCAACATTACAATAGTGATACGAGGCGCACACATGGCACGAATGTTTGGGTACGGTTCAAACCAGTATATCAGGTTCTTGTCATTGCATACTTACATGAGAAGTGCCTAGGTGTAGCAGGCTGTGACATAGCACAGTGCATCTGACCCTTTCCTCAATCAGTGTGACGACCTGTTGACACCTGTCATGTGTGATGGGGCAGTAAATGTAACACATCACCTTAACACTTGTCCCCTATGTATCATTTAGCGCATTTACTCATGCACAGCAACACTGAGATGGCACAGTCATCACTATGGGCAGCTGTCTCATTATGCCAGTCGGAGGGAAAGGTTTGGGTCCTGTATCTGTACTGGCTTGGACCACACGAATCTACTGAACAAAAAAAGGTGCCAGACAGATTTTATTTTTTCATTTTATAAGCCCACTGTCAAAATGTACTGGAGGGTGATCTATTTTATTTTAGTTTTTTTGATTTTTTGAAAAAACATTCATCGTATTTAAAATATATGTCATTAGAAATGATCATCAGACAGTGAAAGAATTACATGAAAAATTACATAGAAACAATTCTGTGCTATAATAAACTGTACAAGTGCTCAAACGAAATATATGTGATTTGATACATACAACACGAAACAATACACAATCAAATACCTAATGATACATTCTCATTAGAAACCAGTCCTTTCTGTTGAATGTAAAAGACAAGCGGGCCTCAAATTATAGGTAAAAACTGCCTGTCTTACTAGAGCCTGGAATTAAGGAAACTAATTTTCGGGTTGCCCAACTGGGGAACACACAATGTGGATATAAACAACCCTAGTGGCACCCTTGTTATTTTTCAGGCTCTATGCCAACGCGTTTCGAACCACCACGTAAGTATGGGTTCTCCTCAGGACATGGACTGGACCGATGCCAAAACTGGAAGTGACTAGATGAGTCACTGGTAGATAGTTGCAATGTCACTCGGGCGGGTATAGCTCAGTAGGAGGTTGCAGTCTTATTGGAGGTCTCAATTGTGGCGTATTTCTCACTAGACTGGCGTGTGGACCGTGGAGGCAAATCATGCACGGTCTCCTGACAAACGGCGGGACCAGACTGGGCTGGAGCCGGCCGGCTCGGTGGCGGCCGGCACGCGAACCCAGACGTCTCAAAGTTGGTGTCGGCGAGTAGTTATTTCACCAATCTTCATAAACCCAAAAATCACGAGCAGTCAAGACAATCTGTTCATTGAACTCTGCAGCGGCGTTCAGTTTAGCTTCATTATGCCAGTGACAGGGGCACCTTCTCACTTGACATTTTGATGCTCAGCATGACACTATCTGACAATGTCATGTGTGTGTCATGGTAAGAGTTGCAATAGCTGTTTGTGTTGCATTAACTACAAATGCTGTTGGTGCATCTCTCATGTGTCTGTGTTGTAATTGACATGGTTGTCCATGTACACACACCAAGCCACATGTGCTTTTCAAAGGATTTTTTGTCTGATGGCATCATACATCATTTATCCCCAGGCATACATGTCTGCATTGTGACAATGGCGGTGGTATTGCATTCACACATGCACACCTCATTTGCAGTTTGTCCGATATGAAATGTTGGAGTGCCAGCAACATGCCATATGTGTCCTGGATGTCTTGCACTCGCCAGACCCCATAGTGACTTGATGTGTAGTTGCAGTGTTGCATGAGCTATGTACATTGGTATCGTTGCTGGCTGACAGTTGTGCTCAATTCTTACCAAATATCTCCTGCAGGGCACCGCCTCTACCAAGGCCTTTTCCTGACTTGGAGACCATGAGGGAACGTGATTGAATCCGACATTACCGATTGACTCGAGAGTTGATTCAAAACTTGATGGTCAGGCTGGAACCACATCTCCAACCGCGACACAGGTATCAGACTGCGCTGACACCCAAGCTAAAGGTGATGGCAGCACTACATTTCTTTGCTACAGGTACGTTTCAATTTACCATAGCTGATGTTGGGGGGTGGTCCCAAACCATGTTCAGCCGTGTTCTACTTGAAGTGTTAGCTACTATGTTGCAGCACATTGATGAGTTCATAAAATTTCCAACTGCACAAGAGTTGACAGATGTCAAGGGTGACTTTGATGCCCTGGGAGGGATGCCACATGTCATTGGGTCCATTGATGGAACACATGTGGCTTTGGTGCCACCACAGGCTCAGGAGCAGGCCTTCCGCAACAGGAAACATTACCGCTCAATAAATGCCCTGGTTGTGTGTCTTGCTAACATGCTGATTTCCCATATTTGTGCATGTTTGCCATGATGCATTCATCATGAGGCGTAGCAGGGAACCACTGATGATGCTGCAGCTGCACAACGAGCGGGCATGCCTTGTTGGTGGGTAAACTCTGTTTGTCCTGTATGTCTCATTTATGTGTTATGTATGACGGCATCTCAATACACACTGTTTTGCATGATGTTTACTTGTAGGAGATGCGGGATATCCCAACATGCCGTGGCTCATGACACCGCTCCGCAATCCCAGAACAGCTGCAGACCAGCGGCACAACAATGCACATGGGCAGACCAGGCAAGTGATAGAGCGGACTTTTGGACTCCTGAAGAGTCGATTCCGGTACCTTGATAAGACCGGTGGATCCCTCCCATACGCCCCACTAAAGGTGTGTAACATCTTGATCGTGTGCTGCATGCTGCACAACGGTGTGCAGTCATAATATCGAGTCTTTTATCTCGACTGGACAGAATATCGAGTAAAAAATATAGAATGGACATAATATCGACTAGACATAATATAGACAACAAAAATATCGACTAGAGAAAATTAATATCGAATAGAATGGACATAATATCGAATCAAAAATATAGAATGGACATAATATCGACTAGACATAATATAGCCAACAAAAATATCGAATTTAAGGTAAGTTAATAATAATTTTTATTTTTTGTGTAATATAAGTCTGTAGCGGGTTGTGGGTTTATAGGGGAGTAGGGTGGGAAGTAATTTAATTCTAATTAGTTAAATATGTTAATTTATTTATTGATATTTATTTAGAATTAATTGTTAATTACTTATTAATTGGTAATTAATTAAAATATAATTGGTAATTAATTATAATTGATTAATTGATAAATATTTTAATGTTAGTAATTTATTTTCTGTAGCGGGTTGTGGGTTCATAGGGGAATAGGGTGGGAAGTAATGTAATTATAATTAATTAAATATGTTAATTTATTTATTGATATTTATTTAGAATTAATTGTTAATTAATTATTAATTGGTAATTAATTAAAATATAATTGGTAATTAATTAGAATTGATTAATTGATAAATATTTTAATTTTAGTAATTTATTTTCTGTAGCGGGTTGTGGGTTTATAGGGGAATAGGGTGGGAAGTAATTTAATTATAATTAATTAAATATGTTAATTTATTTATTGATATTTATTTAGAATTAATTGTTAATTAATTATTAATTGGTATTTAATTAAAATATAATTGGTAATTAAAATGAATTTATTAATTTTGAAATTGTAAATTAATTTATTGTTAATAGGTCATTAATTAGTATGAGTAGGCAATTTTTATAATTAAATAATTTTATTTTGTATTTATAAATAAATATTTAATATTTTTTATACACAAGTAAAATATTTTATTTATTTGTAATTGGTATTACTATTTATGTTATTTATATCTATTTGTGAAGTATTTACTTTCCCTATTATTGCACTCTCTGAAGTTGGAATAGTAATTTTAACCCCTACGCTATACAACACTTTCCCTACTGTTGCACCCACTGGAGTGTTCAGTTCAGTTCGTTTATTTGTTTCGAAGGTTAAAAACCATCATGAAAATACATAATAATAATAATACATAATCTCCATTAAAAACATTCTGAACAACATGACATTTGTTTGAAAGAGACAAAAAGCAGAAACGTCCAGTTAAAAAGGGAGGGTTTTTGTGAGTGGCTAAACCAGAAAACAAGTGTAATGCGAGACCCCATGTGACATTACAGGTGCCTCCCAAACCCACCAATTTCATCAGCCCCTTGTGTTTCTCAATTTAAAAGCAATTTTAAGGAAGCTTATAATAGCGAATAAAGTTCGCGTTTCAGTGGCTCTTTGCAGAAACAGTAAGGCAGCTTTGGCATGGAAGATATTTGAGTCCTTCAAGACACCCACTAAAAATCTTTGACGCGGTGTTTTATAAAAAGAACACAATAAAACAAAATGAAGGGTGTCCTGCGGAGACCTATTGTCGCAGCCGCAGGCACCCTTCTGCTCAATTGTTTGAGTGAACCCTGACGGGTAAGCTAAAATATGGTGCAACAAATTGAGCCTAAAACGAGTCATTAAAAACATCTCGTGCTGACTGTACATTAAAAAGAGGTATGGTTCCATGCCAACTTGATTAGATACAAGCGAGTGAGCAACTGCCGAGGATTTAGTAGAGTCAAGCTCCCTCCTCCTTCCATTAAATTTGTCCAGCAATTGACTTTGTACAGAGTGTCTGGAGTATATGTCCACCCTGGAGGGGTCCAAGAATAGCATTTGTTCATCAATATCTCCCAAAGTGTCTTTAACATATTTCAGCCATGGGATTTGAAGGCATTTCTCTTTCAACAAGCAGTCCTGGATGATCTGTCTGGATAATTCTGCATTGGGGTTTAACCAAATTTTAAGCCAGGCCATTATGGGTCTCAGTCTAATGATGTCGGTTATGTATGTGGTTCCCAGCTCTTCGTGAGTAATTGCTGCGGGGATGCTCGGCGGAAGTTTTAGCAGTTTTTTTAGAAATGTATCTTCCTCTCTTTGAATTGATTGTGCATCTCTGAAACCCCACACTTCAGCTCCATAAATGGTCTTTGATATGGTAACTGATCTATACAAAGTCATCACCTGTTCTGGGGACCAACGACCCATTCGACGTGCAAAGTTCAATATAGCCCCATTAGCTGCGACTAGTCTCCTCGCCCTCTCCTCTATCAGAGGGGCGAACTTTAACTTCTCATCAAATAAAAGGCCCAGATATGGGAATGTTTTAACAGTGTCCAAGACATGATCCCCCAGTTTAAATATGAATTTCTTCTGTGGTTTCTTACCCACTGTCATGATGAAAGATTTAGTCATATTGACAAAGAGGTCCAATTTCCTCATGAAATCTGAGAAACCCTTAATTAAAAGTTGCAAACCAACAGCCGTTCGGGCTAGGAGGACCGCGTCATCGGCGTACAGAAGTACTGGCAGATGACGCGTGCCCACCTTTGGGCAGTCAGTTCCCAATGCAATCAGGTCACTCTCCAAGCCATTTATATAAAGGGAGAACAGGAATGGCGCCAGGATGCACCCCTGCCTCACCCCGCCCGAGCACGGGAAGGGATCAGTACTCGCCCCCCCCGCACTGTAGCGGACCTTAGCAGTGGTGTTCCAATGTAGCTCCCTCAAGATGTTAATGAGATCCGGATCAATTCCTAGGTTGAACATGAGTATCCAAAGTTTGGCTCTGTTGACGTTGTCGAAAGCAGCTGCTAAGTCCATAAACCCCATGTAAATGGTGCCATCAGACGCCTTGGTATACTTAGCGGTGAGCAGGTATAGGTTAAGGCATTGGTCAGTAGTTGATCTGCCTGTTCTAAACCCATACTGGGTGTCCACCAGGATGTTATTGGTGTCGGTCCAATCTAATAGTCGATTGAGAAGTGCCCTCCCTAGTACCTTGGCGGAGACGTCAATGAGCGAGATCGGTCTATAACACTGCGGGCTGTCCCTACTGCCTTTCTTATAAATCGGGACAATCACCGCAGTGGACCATGATCTCGGCAGACCCGTTTTATTTGCTGCATTCAGTACTCTTGTTACCATTGGGGCCCATAGCTCAGTATTGCTAAGAAAAAGATCAGGGGGGGTCCCATCCGGGCCCGGGGCTTTATTTCGCGTTAGCCCTAAGATTGCTTTGAATACTTCATCCAAAGAAAGTTCAAATTTGTTTGCCCTTGGTCCCCTCCATATTCCATCACCAGTGTCTGCCTCCTGTTGGTTGTACAGAGATTTGAAATGAGCGATCCAGTGTTCTGGCAAAATGTTAGAACAGATGACTGGGGAGCTTGAGACGTGAAAGCATGGCCTGTTTATAATTTTCCAGAACTGGGCATAGTCTTTGTTTTCTCCAGCCTCCCTTAGGTCTGCCCAGACTTCTTTTTGCAGAGTCCCTTTCCTGATCTTTACCTGGGTTTTATATTTTTGTCTGCAGCGAGTAATTTCAACCTTGTCCCTTGGGGTCTTTTTTAGGCTCAGTTTTAGGTCTCTTAGCGCTTTTGAGCAGTTAGAGTCAAACCATCTAGGCGTGGATAGCTGCTTTGCGGGCTTCTTAGTTGTCAGGAGTCTCTCAATAATTTTAGTCAAGTATTCAAACGCCTCTACTACTCCTCTATCCTCTGTTGTATAATCTAGACATGTCTCTATATGGGGTTTCCCTTCATCCACTAGTTTGGCATAAAATTCCTGGGGGTTAATCACTGACCACCTTAGGCGTCTCCCTTGGTCTATTGGTTGAATTTCTGATTGGTGGATCACCCCAGGGTCTTTTCTGGTTACATCGTTCCCTTTAATTTCTATTAGAATAGGGTTGTGATCACTAAAGGGACTCCACTCTGTCCTGGTGTTTAAAATCTGATCTCTAGCCGAGACGGTGATCATTATGTAATCTATTATGGACCCCCCACCTTTGCCCTTGAATGTCGGTGTTAGGGATTCGCCTACCTTAAAATCGGCTAGATCCATGACGTGGGTGAGGGCAAAATTATCTAATAACTTCATCAGAGTTGTACCCTCTTTACAATGAGAAAAATGGGGGCCCTTTTCTAGTGGACATGCTGACCAGTCAGGAGTCGGGGGAAGTAATTTGGGGCATAGATGACAATTAAAATCCCCCATCAACAAGACAGTTGGTTCTGGCCCCAACGTCCTTTGCTCTAGTTCCTCGTTTAATCTGCTTTCCAGCTCTGCTAATACTGGGAAATTCCCTTCTATTGGACCAGAGTTATAAAAATTTACCAACAGTAGACTCTCCCCCTTATGAAGAAGTCTAATTGCTTGTATATTGTCTGATAAACAGTCTGAGTATGACCAGGTACCTTTCAGATCTAGGTCTACATATACTGCTAGGCCTCCTTTTGCTCTACCCGAGTTTGTTCCTTGGGCGGGTCTAAAGAAACACTTATAGCCCTCCAGTTGACACGGGCCCGAGTCCTTTGCCCAAGTTTCTTGGAGTGCAATAACGTGAAACCTCTTTATATAGTCTAACCACTCCTTACTTTTAAATTTCGCTTCCAGCCCTGCGATATTCCAAGAAAGGATGGTCAGACCCTCCCTCTTGTCCTTGCCTTTTTCTATGTGGTTATCAATTGATCTATCCTCCCCAGCTATTAATGAGTCTATTTTGGTTGTTTTGTTTCCCCCCTGCCTCCGAGATAAATCCAATCCCCCAATTTGGGTACTCTCCTCACTCCCACATTCTCCCCGTGTTTCTAGGCCAGGGCAACTACTGATGGAAAGGCTTACTACGATATTATTTTCTGTGGGTGTGAGTCAATCAATATCCTCTAGTGATTGAATTGGGGCAAATCTATTTGTCCATTGTGCATAGTCTCGGGGGGGATAGGGCTGTTCAGAGCGGCTTACTAGTCTAGGTCTATATGGGCGCTGTGATCTAGCCCGCGTCCACCCTCCCTCTTCACCCCCACGAGTGTTATTCCGGAACCTGGGGTAAAAATACCCAAGTGGGAGTGCGCGGATAGTACTGGTTTGGTTCCTATTAGAATTCTTCAGGATGTGCTCAACCAGACTAGTGTCCGTGAAGTTGGCAACTATGCAGTCTCCTCTAATATCTTTGTTTCTCCCCCCGATCCAATTTGCCCTTCTTACGCTTGCTATCTCTCCTCTCTCCCCGTTGTTTAAGGGTCTGTGGATATTCAGCCACTTGGAGATTTTGGAAAGCAGTTGGTATTGGGTTTCTCTCTCAGTTGGCCTAATTTCAGGAACCCCTGCAAAAATCACTACAAAAGGACACTCTTCGGGGGGTAGATCTATATGTGGAGCGTTGGTGTTTAAAAAGGGGTCAGGGTCTATATAACAGTGATTATGGTTCCCTTCCCTCTGGGTGCGATCATCCTGTCTCCATTGCATTAATGGTTGTGGGGTGGGGTTCTCCCTTTGTGTATTGTTTGCACCTTGATTGTATCTCCCTCTAGGGTTATCATTAGTACCCCCTTTAGAATTTTGGACAATTTTGTGTGCCTCGTGAATCTGAATTATTTCTTGCTGGGAGTGACTAACACAGTTGTTATTTTGCGCTCTCTTTGTATTTGCCTTATCGTTTATGACTTTCTCGGTTAATTGGGGTGGATCGGGGGGAGTTTTTACGAGTGTGTGCTCTAGCGCCTTGGATTGTTTGGAGAGCTCACACATTATTTTGTCCACTTTACTTATTATAGGCTGGAGTGGGTATGCAACGTTTACAACGCAACTTTTACTATGCACTACCATTACAACGAAACTTTTACAACGCAAATACTTTTACAACGCATACATTTACAAAGCATGTTTTTACAATGCAGATACCTTTACAACACATACCATTACACTGTAAGTATTGCTAAGTATATAATTATTTTTAAAATGTTATATGTTTGGGTTTTTGGGTAAAGGGGTATTTTTAGTGTTCAGGGTCAGTTTTCAGTTTCTGGGGTAAAGGGGTATTTTTAGGGTTCAGGGTCAGTTTTCAGTTTTTGGGTAAAGGGGTATTTTTAGGGTTCAGGGTCAGTTTTCAGTTTTTGAGTAAAGGGGTATTTTTAGGGTTCAGGGTCAGTTTTCAGTTTTTGGGGTAAAGGGGTATATTTAGGGTTCAGGGTCAGTTTTCAGTTTTTGGGTAAAGGGGTATTTTTAGGGTTCAGGGTCAGTTTTCAGTTTCTGGGGTAAAGGGGTATTTTTAGGGTTCAGGGTCAGTTTTCAGTTTTTGGGTAAAGGGGTATTTGTAGGGTTCAGGGTCAGTTTTCAGTTTTTGGGTAAAGGGGTATTTTTAGGGTTCAGGGTCAGTTTTCAGTTTTTGGGGTAAAGGGGTATTTTTAGGGTTCAGGGTCAGTTTTCAGTTTCTGGGGTAAAGGGGTATTTTTAGGGTTCAGGGTCAGTTTTCAGTTTTTGGGTAAAGGGGTATTTTTAGGGTTCAGGGTCAGTTTTCAGTTTTTGGGTAAAGGGGTATTTTTAGGGTTCAGGGTCAGTTTAGGGTTTTTGGGGTACAGGGGTACTTTGTAAAAATAAAGTACAATTAAATTTAAATTACATTAATTAAATACAATTAAATAAAATTAAATTATATTATAATATTTTACATTAATTTATATTAAAAAAAATATTATATACTTACCAATACTTACGTTGTAATGGTATGCGTTGTAAAGGTATATGCGTTGTAAAATCTTGCGTTGTAAATGTATGAGTTGTAAAAGTTTTTGTGTTGTAAAAGTTTTGATGTAATGGCAGGTGTTGTAAAAGTATGCGTTGTAACGTCATACATCCCTGGAGTGGGAATAGTAATTTTAACCCCTATGCTATCCAGCGCTTTCCCTACTGTTGCACCCACTGGAGTGGGAATAGTAAATTTTACCTCTACGCTATCCAACACTTTTGCTAATGTTGAACTCACTATAGTTGTTATAATAAATTTTAACCATTTTCTATGCTACGCTAAAAATGTTATATATGTTTATTTAATAATATGTTTATATATATATATATATATATATATATATTACCTACTGGCGGTCGCCAGTAGGTATATATAGTTAGGATTTTTTCTCTATGGGTTTTTTGAAAATTCTATGTCTAATAACTTTGGCGTTTGTGGACGGAATTGGCTGAAATTTTCAGGAAAATGGCACATTTTGTTTCTGAGCAGCCCTTGAAAATTTGGGGGGGGTTCGTCAAGGGGGGGCCGAGAAAAAAGGGGGGTCCCAAAACGTGTTTTTAACATTGAGTTTTCCATAGGGCGGTTGGCCTCACTTTTAGCCCGAACGGCTGAATGGATTTGCACGAAACTTGGCAAAATTGTAGGGACTGGTAGCCCGATGTGCCTTTTGTAGGTCTCAATATATGTGCTACAGTGGATTTTGAGAAATTAACGTTTAAAAAAAGATATATATCTGTAACAGCGGACCGGGCAGCGCTCCAGGACGCGTACTTTTCGCGCAACGGAGCTTTGTGAAGCGAAGCTGATTGGTTCTCCGGCGTCTGTCAACATTCCAAACAGTCCGTAGCGGCCGCCATCTTGTCTCTCGGTAGGATCGAGAGACAAGAGGAGGCCAAAGCGAAGGGGCAAATGACCATAAGGGGGAATAGTAGATCCTCGCTGACCCCCTAGGTTTGATGTGGAGGTTTTAAAAGGGCCCCGCGGGGCAAAAAAAAAAAATAATAATAATAATCGAACGGCTGAATGGATTTGCACGAAACTTGGTAAAATATTAGGGACTGGTAGCCCGATGTGCCTTTGCTAGGTCTCAATATATGTGCTCCAGTGAATTTTGAGAAATTAACGTTCAAAAAAAGATATATATCTGTAACAGCGCTCCGCTTCGCGTAACGGAGGTTTGCGAAGCTGATTGGTCATTCTGTCACTGGGCTATAGTTGGGCTACATCTGGCTGATATTTGGGCTACATTTGTTTTTTTTCGTCTCTGGCGGCCATCTTTGGGCTACATTGGGCTACATTGGGCTTCATTGGGCTTCATTGGGCTACATTGGGCTACATTTGGGCTCCAACATATATATAGGCCAATGTAGCCCAATATATATTTTTCAAAGTTAATTTTCGTAAAAACCACTGGAGCATATATCTTGAGACATAGCAAAGGCACATCGGGCTACCAGTCCCTACAATGTTGCCAAGTTTCGTGGAAATCCATTCAGCCGTTCGAGCTAAAAGTGAGTCCAACCGCCGTATGGAAATGAAGGAAATGAATGGGTAATTTGTAATTAGCAAATAGCTCATCGCAAACTAGGAATGGTAAAGAATCGCTATTTATTCCTTAAAGTTCGCTATTTAGGAAATGCAAAAAACTTTGATGATACATATGGCGGTTCATCTCGAACAAGATAAGAAGCATAGGGATAGATTTATGATGACTGGCGCATCACCAGGGATGTGTTAGTCATTCTGTGCCGCTGTTCCGTCACCTATGGTGTGCTGCATTTACAATGCGGCGCATCATGGGGCAAAAACAGCACAGATGCGTGATGTAACTGTGCCGTAAAGGTGGCGCATTGCTGGAGTTGTATCGCAAGTGTGATGAAGCTCCAGGAAGGGTCGGGGGTGCCCCTGTCGCAGGGTTTCTGTTCTCACACAGAACTGTGGACAGAGGATTGGAACCTCGGCGAATTAGGGTGCCCCAAAACTCACCTTAGTACTCAAAAACCCCTTAGCAAGCTAGGTACAGTGTCACATTGGATATAACAAACTCTCAATGTTTAGACAATCCAGAATATGAACTTATAGTACCTCAGGATACGTGGAACTCATGAACAGTCGGTCGTTATATATTTCTTAGAAACCAGAACATGGAGTTAAGAAGAACACATGTGTATTTGAAATGTTTATTTACTAATGCCGTCTTCTCAGGCGTAGTATCTTAGATAATAGAAGTACACATATTATCAGTAGCAAAATTACCAGCATAGTTACTAGTACATAAAAAGCGAATGGTGACAGTATGTTAACATGCTGTAAATGAATAAGAGTTATCAACACTTATAAGCAGCCACGGGCCGTGGAGGGAGTTACGGTGGGGCAGGGAGGCGGGGAGGGGGAGGGGCAGGGTGGAGAGGGCTCCACCCTGCCCCTCCCCCTCCCCGCCTCCCTGCCCCACCGTAACTCCCTCCACGGCCCGCGGCTGCTTATATCTCACCCTCCCTAATACACATATTATATTATTTGCTAAGAAGGTCTCTTTGTGTTGGTTTAGGGCGTGCCCATACTTTAGTGTCTTAGATTTGAAGGAATCACATCAGCATACACCAGCTCTCTCTTCATGTGAACCGCATCAAGTGTTGTGTATGTGTGTTCGGCAAAGCAATATAAAACCCGCCTCATGCCAAGAATTGGCAGAAGCTGCACTTATGTTATGAGTATGAAGTCGTGGAGATCAGACCTCATAACAATTCTGTATCGTGTTGTTCTTGAAACTTCAGCACTCGCTGTACAGATATAGTTTAACAAGTAAAGCAGATAGTAGAGCAATAACATATTATTCTCATGTAAATCACGATGAACTATTAGGTTGAAAGCTAAAGCAACAACTAAGTGTCGTGTGCAGAAGTTGCAAAAAAGGAAAAATGGCGTTTAAACCGGTAATGAGCCCATGCTAACTTAACACGGTGTAAAGATATCCAGGACCTAGATGACACCTCCCCATGATCCGGAAACGAACTGAATAAGATAATAGAAGTGCCATCTCATGAGAGCAGATTGCAACTTTATATGTGGACGGTCCGCAAGGTAAAATATTAAAAACTAGGAAAATTTAATGCTAAAGAAAAATAAAACAGCCAAGTACTTTATCGAGTCTTAAGCCAATAGGCAAGCTAAATAATAAAAACTTGACAAATAAGTCAATGAATTGTCAATGGAATGCTAGTACTCAGCATATCAAACATGAAAAAGGTCTATGACATAACTGTGTATGCAAAATAAGCTGCAACAGCCTCCAATAGGAAGTCACCGTCTTCATCCGAAAAGAGTTCAGCCATCCAATTTAAAAGCGGAAAAGAACATACGTGCTCTCCCAGCACCGGATCCTCTATCACCATCAGAGGACAGCTCGGTGGGTTTTCAAGAAAGCTCTGTTCCAAGAAAGACTGTGTTGCCGCCAGTAAATTCCAGGGACCAATTAGTCCATGCAACAATGCCACAGCCATAATCCTTTCGCCAGGACAAACCAACTCGTGAGTAATGATAGGAGTCATCAGCTGATTAAAGTCGACGTCAGGAGAAACCGGTCCGCAGAGACACAAATCAATGGCCCAATCGAAATCACAGGTCAGGCAGTGAAATACAGGCTGGACACAGGTGAAGTAGGAGAATCGAAAAGATAATCCATATGCCGTGCTTAATATCGCCAACGGCATTGTGCCATAATATTCTAGCATGCGATTGCGGAACAGTGTCAGCAGCTGCAGGGCGGGAGGTTGCATAGGAGGGACATCCATATTTAAAAATGTAAAAAAGCACAAGAGCGTCCGCTGGTAATGCAAGTAAAAATGGCAATCCACGAAGCAGAGTGGAAAAAATAGAATGAAAGAAAGCAGGGATGACTCCAAAGATTTTCTCAAATGAAGTCACGAGACCACTGGTAACAATTTTAAAAAAGTGCGCCAGGGCCTTTGTGGAGGATGCGTTAAAGATAGTCCGAACCATCTTGCTGAAATGGAAAGGCAAATCTGAATTGAAAAGGGTCTGCACCTCTGTACGGGTGTTCGCTATGTGAAGCACGAAAGTTTCACGGGCCGAACTCAAGGCCACCTCTCTCTGAGACAAAAGAGCTCTTATTCTTGCCATGCCGTTGAAATCTGCTCCCAAGGTTGGTATTTGTGGCGAGATTGAAAACTCCCTATGTTCATGTGTGGGAGGAAATAGAACATTTCTGCAGCAAATAACCCGTTCACTTACTGTTACGATAAAAGGAATACTTTTAATTAACCCAGAACAATCTTCATTATTGAGCATCAAATAACTACCATTTTCCAACAACTTGAACGTGGGGATGATAGCAGGAACTGGCGTGCCTTGCAACACGCAAGCCATATTTGGTCGGTGTTTGTTGCATGAACCGTGTAACTGTATGTGCCTACACATTAGTGAATGATCTGGCGTCTCAGTGCATTCCTCTCCATTCAGATAAACTTCTTGATCATCTTTGAAACATCTGTATGTGTATGGAAGCGACCAGACCTCATGAAGAAAAGCACTACCTAAAGGTTCATAACGACCTATTGGTGTATATTTCATACAATTTGAAAACTTATATAAAGCAAAAGGCAGCGTTATTAAACCGTGGATAAGGCACGTTGCCAAAAAAGCCGCAATCCTCTGCTGATGATGTCACTGAGCATGTCATGAATGATGTAATATGTGACATCATCAGCAGTGGATTACGGGTAATAGTATCTCTAGTTTACTCCCCTATAGCTGTCTTTCTTTTAACATAAGTGTCTGTTTCCTTCCCTTATACTTACTGTTTTTGGTTCGCTTCCGGTTCGCGTACCGGCGAGCGAACTGGGAAGCGAACTAAGAGAAATAGAGGTTGGCACAGTTCCAAATATTGTACCAATTTTTTAATAACGGGGAGGTAGTTCTGAAAAGAACTTTTTTTTTTATTGTTTTTGTTGTTTTATATTTTTTTTATTATTTTTCGGAACATTTTTTTACTTTTTTTGAATTTTTCTGAACAGTTTTATATTTTTGGGGGTTTTTCTTGGAGGGGGCAATGAAAACGATTCATTGTAAAGGGCTCAACAGGAGCAACAAAACAAAAAAAAGTATTTATTATTTTGGGCGTTTCGTACAAACTTGCATATGATAGTCAATAGCTCTGTTGATCAGAGTGATGCTTCTTTCTCCGTAGCAAATGAATCCATCGCAATATACGCATATGTGTTTTACTTCACCAAATCTCATTTGTATATTTGGCACCATCTCCCTGCCCTCTGGTCCCGTTACTTCCGGTACAACAGATCTTCTGGCCATAATAGGGAGATTATCTAGGTCGTTCCGAAACTGTGCAGCACTGTAGTTGTTAGGATGCCACCTAGTCATATGGCGATGCATTGTGTAGTTTCCGAAACTGTATTTTTTCTCGGTTCCTCTGGACAGTCTATCTTGACATATAAGGCAAGTTACGTATCTTGCATTTACTTTTTTCTGACCTTTGGGAATTTTAAAAAATTGCCAAATGAAGTTTTCTTTCCGGTGAGACGTCCTGGGCTCCTCAGGCAAAAACTGCCTCTCTTCGTGCTCGTCGTTCTGTTCCTCTTCTTCCTCTTCTTGTTGAATTATAACTTGAGCAGGTGGTCCACTCTTCCTTGGATGTGGTGGAGGTGGTGGGGAAGCACCAGCTGAAGCTACTAAAGAAGCCATTGCTCAGTGATCACAAAGGGTCTTTCTCTCACAATGATGAAAGTCAGAGTGAGGAAAGAAGGAGGGATTTTCATCATTTGGGAAAAACAAGAGTTCTCAACCAATGAAAAGTGTTCATTTTAGATTATATGATCTAGTCTTACATCATTAGGAAACCAAAAGTGAAATGAACCAATGAAAAGTGATATTACCAAGTCACATGACCTGCTGTGTTTACGTTAAGCGCTTTGCAGGGCCTCCCGGTTTGCTTCCAGAAACCTGCGCTTTGCGACTCGCTTCGCGTACCAGTTCGCTAACGTAGCACGTCATATGACGTATCACGCGACAACGTGAAACGTCATGCGGACGGGAGGCGTCACGATGTTGTTTTCTAACGCGGCAGTTGCGGTAAAGAAACGTTTACCGGCTCGCGGTCTATTTCGCGGCATCAAGGTCAGCTAACGGGAAGCTTCCCGATTCGCGAAGCGGGAACGAAGAAAAAAAAATATTTTTAAAAAAAATTATTCATAAACATATAAAATATATTTTTGGATTTAAAGAAGAATACATTTTACAGCTACAGATATTAGCTGTTAAAAAACCAATGAAATTCACTGAAAAAACCATAGGTTATAGACCATATATAGTTAGGAATTAGCATTTACAAAACCTTGAAAATTCACTGAAAAAACCATAGGTTATAGACCATATATAGTTAGGAATTAGCATTTACAAAACCTTATTTTACTCACACAAAACCATTGAAATTCCATATATAGTTAGTTGCACTAACTATATATCGCGCACCCGCAATCCACTGCTGATGATGTCACATATTACATCATTCATGACATGGTCAGTGACATCACTGATGACATCACTGATGACATCTCAAATGACATCACTGATGACATCACTGATGACATCTGATTTGACATTAAGAATCTTTCTTCGGTAAATTTACCAATTCGGTAAATTTACCGATTCTGTAAAAGTATGCCCCTACATGCCGATTCTTAAATACCGGTCGGTAACGGCCGAAATCGGCCGTTACCGACCGGTATTTAGGCTCCTACATCTGGCCCTATGTGTTTTAGGATTAGCTGAGCTAACAGACTGGCAGAAAGCACCTGTTTACATGCAATGAAGTGAGCCAATGTTGTCAAAAAATCTACTACCACCAAGATAAATGTGTACCCTTTGTCAACAGGCATGCCCACCACCAAAGTCCATAGAGATGTTTTCCCATGGTACATCAGGAGTAGGAAGGGGTTTTGGTAGTCCCACTTGTCTGGAACGTAGATTCTTCATCTGACTGCAAACAGAAGACTCAGCTTCCCATGTAGCGACATTGTTAGTTATGGTAGGCCACCCAATTTGTCTTAGTATCCTTTCCAAAGTCTTTTTGGTTCCATTGTGTCTAGCACAGGGAGCAATGTGGCACCATTGAAACACTGGTTTCCTTAGAGCATTGATTGGCAGTAAGAGTTGTTTCTTTTGCATAGGGAGCCCTTGAACAATCTTCCATTCAGTATTGTTTTTCAACCATTCCTTCCATTTGTCCTGGAGTATGTTACTTGCGACACTACGAAGAAATGTCTCGGTGCATGTTATTCCGATTACGTTGTTTGCGTTGATGATGGATGTTTCCTGTACTCCTTCAGGTCTTGCGGACGTGGATTGTCTGGTAAGCGCATCTGCCTTCTTATTCTCTTACCAGGTCGGTATGTTACTATGAAATCATATTCTGCGAAAAACATCATCCATCTCATCTGGCGAGGTGTTAAATGCCTAGCTGCGGTCATGAATTGCAGATTGCGATGGTCCCAATACACAGTTTCTATGTGTCGTGCTCCTATGAGATGATGTCTCCATTCCAAAAAAGCTAATTTTATAGCCAGCAATTCTTTTTCTGAGATGTTGGAATTTTGTTCGGCTGGATTGAGTTTTTTCGATAAATAGACCACTGGGTGTAAGTGGCAGGGTTTCACCAGAAGGTGGGAACAATGGACCAGGTCATCTGTTTTTTTGCGATCTATTGGAAGACCGTGACCATTAACAACGGTAGTCTATATTTGGCATTCATAGATCTCAAGACAGCATTCGACCAGGTCCCCTGAGCAAGGCTCTGGGATATCCTGGAGAAGATGGGTTTCCCAAAGCCTCTTCTGGGTTTTATTGTAAAGCTACATGAGGGGAACTATGCGAGGATCAGATGGGGCACCCAGGGACAACTGACAGAGAGGGTGCCCGTGAGGAGAGGAGTCCGCCAGGGATGTGTTATGGCACTGACCCTGCTCTCCCTCTTTGTGAATGGTGTGGTGGATCATCTGAGGGAGGAAGCGGCAGATGCGCCATCCCTGGCGGGGGAAAAAACACCTACTCTACTCTTCACGGATGATACAATCTTGATCTCTAAATCCCCCATAGGTCTCCAAAAACTCCTGGATCGCTTTAGTGAGTTTTGTATTGATAGAGACCTTACCATCAACACCTCTAAAACAAAGCTTATGGCCATTTCACCCTCAAAGAGATTCAGGAACAACTTCTTACTTAATGGTAGCCCCTTGGAGTTGGTCGACTCCTTTGACTATTTGGGTGTTAGGGTAAACTGCCGGATGAAATGGAAAGATCACCTGGCCAAAATGTTAATAAACCACAAAAGAGTTGCAGGGGTGGTTCTAAGGGAACAGCGGGAGTTGACAAGTAAACCTGTGGCACCGACCCTCGCAATATACGATGGCCAAGTATTACCGGCAGCCCTATACGGATCTGAGCTATGGGGGTTTGAGAACGTAACGGAGTTAACTACATCAGAAAACAAGTTTATGCGAGATTTGGTGACCCTCCCAGTCTCTACCCCGTTGATTCCTCTACGGCTAGAACTGGGTAGACGCACCCTTAAAGACACAGTACGTCTGCGCCCACTACTTTTTTGGGTGCGACTAAGAAGGACCCAGGAACTACACAATTATGCTGCAGCCCTAGATGAACTTATCTTGCTCAACACAGCTAATAAAATCAAGTGGTTGTGCAACCTGAGACAGCTGGTTGAGCAACTGGGCCTAAGTGAGGCATGGCTGAGCCAAACCCCGCCTCCTAAAGCACTGATCAAGAAGCTCTACTGGGACTGGGTACAGGAGACGGGCACACGTAGGAGTGAAGGGGGGCCCCTCTCCCAGCGATTTCTGGAGTTCAAATGGACAAGAAAATTGGAACCCTTTCTCGATTTATAGAGAAACCCCTGGATAGAGCACTTTACCTGAAATTCAGGCATGGAACCTTGCCGGTAAATGACTTTTCTTCTGGGTGGAAAAGCAAAAGCGTTCTTACTAAATCCTGCCCTGGCTGTGCAGCCCCCAATGAGTCAGTTGTGCACTTTTTCTTTGCTTGCCCGGCTTACAGGATCGCTAGGAAAATATGGCTAAAACCACTATGTACGGGGTTCGGCATTGGATGTCACAAAATGGCCCTACGGGTTCTCCGCACTGACACGTCCTCTACTGCCCTGGTGTGTGGGGTAGCTAAGTTCCTGGGTAGTGCATGGCAGACCCATACAAGGAGGGCCAAGCCTACCCCCTATTTAGCCTAACCGCCGGACAACTCCAGGGCAGGAAATGCCTCTTACGATTTTTATGTGTCAATGTCTAGTTTGATTTTAGATCATTTAAATTGAGTAGTATATAAGGATGGTTGAAATACACGAGCGCTGAATCCCTACTCTTTTATCTTTTTAATGTACTGTATAAATTGTATACTTTTATGATGAATCTTTTTATCGAATAAAGTAAATTGCTTGCTTGTATTCGTATGGCGTTGAGACAGGACTGCTCCCACGGCTGAAACCTAAGCATCTGCCTCTACGATGTATGGCTTGTCAGGATCAGCATGCACCAACATCGGTGCAGAAACAAAGGCTCTTTTCAATTCTTCAAAGCCTTTTTGGGCCTCCTCTGTTCAACAAATGGTCACCTTCTTTCTCAACAACCGTGTTAATGGAGTTGCCAATGCAGAGAAATGTTCGATAAATCTACGGTAAAAATTGGCAAATCCGATAAAACACTGGATGTCCCGAATATTCATAGGTGTGGGCCAATTTTTTACCGCCAATATCTTGCGTTCAGACATTTCCGGTCCTTTTGGGGTGAACATAACCCCCAGAAATTCCGCGGAACTGGTATTAAACTCACAATATAACTGATGTTCTAGCAATGTTCGTAGAATGATCCGTACATGTTCTGTATGTTGTTCAGTGTTGGATGAATATATCAGAATGTTATCTATATAGACTAAGACGAATTGCTCCAGATATTCCCGCAACACGTCATCCAAAAAGAACTGGAAAGCGGCAGGCGCATTGCATAGCCCGAAGGGCATCACTAAATATTCGTATAGACCAAAACGGGTTTTGAATGCCGTCTACCATTCATCCCCTGGTCGCATTCTGACTAAGTGATATGCCCCCTTCAGATCCAAACGGGTGTAAATTACAGCCTTGTTCACCTGCTCCAGTAACACGTTGATAATGGGTAGCGGATACCGTTTTTTGACGGTAATAGCATTTAAGGCTCTATAGTCAGCACAAGCGTGGAGTTCCCCATTGGTCTTGGGAATAAAAAATAAAGGCGATGCGGCTGGGGACTTGGATTCCCTTATAAATCCTAGTTCCAAAAGTTTATCAAGATAGGCCTGTAGATGCAACGTTTCAGGTTCGGTAAGTGCGTATACCCTTCCAGTAGGTATCTTCGCCCCAGGGATCAGGTCTATTTGGCAGTCATAGGGCCAATGGGGCGGCAAGACTTCTGCCCTTGTTTCACTGAATACTTCAGCTCAGTCTTGGTATTCTCGTGGTAGCAGGACATCATGTTCAGCAGCTGTTGCTATATAATGTACACAAGCTAATGCTGAAGCTGGACTGGCTCTGGAAGGGGAGCAATTACGAAGGCAATATTCAGAAGTGAACTGAAGGGTCTGTCCTTCCCAGTCCACCGTGGGGTTGTGTTTTCTTAGCCAGGTAAGACTCAATATCACGCCATACTGAGAATCCTGAATGATATTGAAGATCAGGGTTATTTGATGTTCCATGCCCATAGACATCGGAAGGGCTCCCGTCTGCAAACGTATTGGTCCGGAATCTAGCCTCCTACCATCTACTGCAAACACCGCCTCTGGCACTTCCTTTTTGTGTAAGACAAGTCCCAAGATGATTGCCTTGGATTTATCCATGAAGCAGGCTGTAGCTCCAGAGTCCAACATAGCACGGATCGACAGCCATTCTTCCTGTACCAAGAGTTGGATAACCACATAAAAATGAAGCCCTTCCTTTATGACTTCGCCATCCAAAGAAGGGATGAATACACAACTTTAAGGGGCCCCTTCATCCGTCTTCAAGTTCTCTCGTTTCCCGACACTCCTTCCGAAGCTACAATAGACACCTTTTTGTATTCAAACCTAGGTTTAGGTCTAAACGAGCATTCTTTGATAAAAATGCCCCTTCTTGCCGCAATAAATACACAATCCCTTTTTTCGTCTATAATCCCTTTCCTCTAAAATAAGTGTAGAAAAGTCAGCCCATAACGCTCCTGATGCCCAGGCTGCTGGTGCAGGGCGACTCTTCGTTCCCATCTTCAATAATTACCAAAATAAAGAGACGGGCGCTGAAGGCAGGAAAACAAGAACAGAGTTTATTACTCATGAGGAGAGCATGTCATTTGGGACACTCGCATAGTGTCTTCGGGAGGTGCTCTAACAAGTTTCTCTGCGGCTTCGCCTTTTATACACAGGTTTGTGGCACACAGGCATCCTTTATTACAATCAATACATTGTGCAGTATGAAGATATTCCAACACGTGGCTACAGTAGGGGCCCTTATCCTCCATGCAATAGGAGGGGGCTGTCACGCAGCTGAGTGTTCTGCTGATTCCATTGGAATGTGCGCTCCTGATCGAATCTCAGGGGGTGGGGCGGTCATGATCAACAGTGGCGTCTTTCAAGAGAGACGAGTGCATACAGTAGTGGGCAATAAACTGTATCCTCAGGCTAAGGGATGACCAGTGGTCCGTGCAAACATTCAGGCTCAAAGGTCGGGATCATCAAAGGAGGGGTATTCATGGAAGGAAAGGAGGTGTTGGTCAGACGCGGGGTGTGATTCTCAAAGACAGAGTCATGCGGGAAGGGAGGGCTCCTGACTTGTACATGTGAGAGCGGGGGCGGTCACGGTGCATGGGGGAAGTTTGCAGGGTCAGGGAAGTGTGACGATGATCGATCGTGAACAAGGAGACCATGATACCTAAAATGGCTGTCGTGTACGTGTGTGCATGGGTCTATGCTAGCGGGATGACACAGTCAGTGTTTTAGCGATATCCGTTCTGCTTACAACAAGGGGTACAGTGAACACAAAATGAACGCCGCTTATGTACATACACATTGCCATTTTCAACATAAGAGGCGATCTTACCGCCCCTATTTCCATGGGTTCAGTCTTCAGATTGGGACTACTCTCTGGGACTCGAGAATGCTCGTAAGGTGGAGGTATTCTTTCCTTTCTCTTATGTTCTCCTTTCCTATCACAAAGGCGATGATCTAATCTGAGTACTTGACTAATAAGGCCTTCACAAGTGGCGGGCTGAGTGTCGATCTGTACCAATATGTCCTTCATTTCTTCTTTCAAACTTTTGTAGAAGATAGCCATTTGTTTCTCCTCAGGCCAATTGGTTTCAGCAATTAGCCTCCGAAAATCGTTGAGATATACAATTAAATCACTGCTTCCCTGTTTTAGGTCCAACAATTCCCTATCAGCTGGCAAGGTGGCCGCTCTGGTTTAAGGTCTTTCAAAGTTTTGGAGAAATGCCTCCCAGTCTCGCAATAAGGGGTCATCTCTTTTCACCAATGTTACTTCCCACTGAGCAGCATCCCCCGCTTAGTAGGAAATAAGAAACGCTACTCTAGTATGGTTGGTATTAAAAACTTTTGGCTTACAGGAGAAATGTAACAGGACTTGAGTAAGAAATACCTGTACTTTGTTACTGTCCCCATAGTATCTTTCAGGAGGAGCTAACGGTATAGGAGCGGGAACCTCAACTACTACAGTGGTGGTGTGTGATGAACCCGCATCAAAAGGATTTCGAGCCATTCTATCTACCTGAGCCTGCAGGGATGCCGTTACCACTCTAGAAGCTTGTAACTCGTCTTGAACCAACGCTAAAGCGGCCATTACATCCTCTAAGGTGGCCATTACAGCGTACGATCGAGATGACTACAATTCGTGGGCCGTTGATTCTGTCAGGTCCTGGAGTCCTCAGAATCGTAAGATGCTAAAATGGGTTCCATCTCCCGACAGCCCCTAGGTCTGAGTAAAACAACAGACATGAAGGAGGGGTCAGGCAAGGGAGGGAAAGGAAGGGGACAGCAGGGAGGGAGATCTGGAACGAGAACAAGGCACTATGAGACAAAAACATACACTACATCTAGCATAGTCATTCGTTGATATATATGTATATATATCTAAGTTATCTTACATATTAGGAAATAGCAATACCTGTAAAAGAAAAGAACGTAATATTGCCTGGCAACCTGGTATCCTGAACCTATGAGAGTAACAGTATGTTAGAATCAACCCCTAGTGTTGCACAAACACAGAATTCATGTAAGTGATTCAGACATACCAAAAGGTGTAGCTAGGATTTCTTCAACAGGGGAGATTATAGAACGGACCCTGCCAGGCGGTAGCTCAATCAACCCCTGCTGCGGGAATATAAAATGGTTGGGTAGGGTTAAAGTAGCTTCAAACAACAATGGAATTCAGACCTCCTGGTATAACTTCACCAAGGAGTATTAATTAAATAGTGGTCCGTGATGCGCAAAACCAAAGCTGTATCGTAGAGCAAAAACAACCAATCCTGATGATGCCTTTTCGCACTCGGAGGTTCATCAGAAATCAGGGAAATAGGCAATCGAGTTCCTAACAGCCTTGATGAATTATCACCCCGGTAATCTCTAAGCAAAGTCACACTCGGGGTAAATTCATATATTTAAATAACTGTCTTAAAATCAGAAGGTAATCAGCAACATGTACTCAGAGCTGCCGACAGAATGCGATCATAGACATGTCCTTCTTAACTTCAGAAGGCGATTAGCAGCATGCGCCCAGAGCTGCCCACAGACTGATCACATAACATATAGTCCCACTAGAAACATGGAGATTCAGCAAGAAACGAGACTACTCCACAAAAAATGGAACAAGGATTGACCGCAGTAGCCCCGCATGAATCCACGAGGGGAACGTTCTCAAGCACACAGGGGAGATGCAGTAACATCTCCCTCAAAAGACAAAATAAATGTTGGTGCGAACACCCCTACCAGTCTTCTTCGGCAGCAACACAGAATCAACGCACCGCACTGGAGTTCCGGCAACAACTTGTACAGCAGCGTGATGACGTCACATGCCCTTAGGCCAATTGCTCATGGGAAATGTTGTTTTCTATTGCGTTCGCTGCCCGCAAACCATGGCTCAGGGCAGTGCTCGAGGCTGGCCTCTGCCGTGGGACGCAACAGTTCTACACTCTGGCATACTTTGACATATCCCCACACATAGGTTGTTGAGGCCGGGAAAAATATTTAGTACATCAGTACGTATAGTGGTTGTCAAATTTATTTGACCATCTTGTGTGTGAAATGTGAGTAGGTGGTAGGTGCTGTACAAAAATGTTGGGAATCCAAAGTTCACAAAGGGAGATGTAATTCCTTGCAGTTTGAGTCAACAGAGTCCAGCACACATTGCTTGGCATCATTGGTCACACTGCAACCAGCAAAGCCATGTGGGAGAGTTGGAAAGTCAAAAAGGTGATGCTGTTGCACAGAAAGGCAAGATACCAGACCAGGTGACCTGAGAGATGCCCATGGCCCACTGCCTCTCACCGTCTTTTCCGTGGACGACCCACCTTCCTTGGGGGACCCTCATGTGCAGGTCTTGACGATGCCTGGGACGCTCCGTCGGACGATTCCGCCTCCTACTCCCTCCCAGTGCCTGTTGTCAGTCTTTGCCTTGATGTTTCTGGCCTGGTGACACAGGGAGGAGGGTGGGTGGATATGACTCCAGCAGTGCCTAAAAGTATGGGGGTGGGTGGATATGACTACCACCAGTGGCCAACAGTATGTGGGTGGGTGCAAGGGGCAGGGCCTGAAGGCTGAAAGGGGGAGACTGAGAAGGGTGCAAGTGGGAGTGTAGGAGGGTGCAAGGGGGATTGTGAATAATCTAAAAAGTACTGCTGGGAGTCATATCGACCCACCCCTCTTATGTCTGAGCACTACTGGGAGTCATATACACCCACCCCCATACTGTTAGGCACTGCTGCATGTCATATCTACCCTGCCCCATACTGTTGGCCACTGCTGGGTGTCATATCCACCCTCCCCTCATATGTTTGGCAACTGCTGGGAGTCCCCCATGTTACATGAGTTATTGGTATACTCACCAGGCTCCACGACTCCTTCAATTCCATGTACTCCCACCGGTGTTAGCAGGGCCATGACCTTCTTCTCCCAGGGATGGTACTGTACTGGTCTGCGGGGACCACCACCTCCAGTTTACTGGCTCTGGGTGTAGTCTGCGTCTATCTTGTACTTCACCATCCTCCGCAGATCGTACCACCTAGCCTGGCAAACCGTCCTGGTGCGCCTCTTGTGTACAACAGCATTGACCCTATTGACGATCCTCTCCCACATGTGTGTTTTGTCAGCTATGCTGGTCTGTCTGAGCAATGCGCCAAACAGCTGTGGTACGACTCTGATGACCTCATCTACAAGGATCTCCATCTCTTGGTTTGTGAACTTTGGATTCTTTGGTGCAGGCATATTGTGGGGTGATTGTGATTGGGAGGTTGATGGTGTGTATGGATGGGGGTGTGTGGGTCCTGAGTGTGAAGCGTTGCTGCTGTTATTTACAAGGAGTAAGGCTTCCAGACCCACGCCATGCGGTACCCGCTCCGCGGGTCCCGCTTCGTTTTTATTTGCCTGACTACTTTGACCCTTTTACATCAGCTGTTCTGTGGGATGTGCTTGGGGCTGCAGGGCTGCGAGCGTGTACCGGGACTCGCATTCCCAGGAGTCCCGGTGTCAGAGGCCGAGTCACCTGGCCCCGCTCTCCCTGACCGCCCCGCCCCACCTGCATTCACTCAAAAGGCCAAGGATTTTGTTGCTTCTTGGGACGCCCTTTGCCATAACCTAACCGGCGCTGCTGCTGTTATTTACAAGGAGTAAGGCTTCCAGACCCACGCCTTGCGGTACCCGCTCCGCGGGTCCCGCTTCGTTTTTATTTGCCTGACTACTTTGACCCTTTTACATCAGCTGTTCTGTGGGACGTGCTTGGGGCTGCAGGGCTGCGAGCGTGTACCGGGACTCGCATTCCCAGGAGTCCCGGTGTCAGAGGCCGAGTCACCTGGCCCCGCTCTCCCTGACCGCCCCGCCCCACCTGCATTCACTCAAAAGGCCAAGGATTTTGTTGCTTCGTGGGACGCCCTTTGCCATAACCTAACCGGCGCTGCTGCTGTTATTTACAAGGAGTAAGGCTTCCAGACCCACGCCTTGCGGTACCCGATCCGCGGGTCCCGCTTCGTTTTTATTTGCCTGACTACTTTGACCCTTTTACATCAGCTGTTCTGTGGGACGTGCTTGGGGCTGCAGGGCTGCGAGCGTGTACCGGGACTCGCATTCCCAGGAGTCCCGGTGTCAGAGGCCGAGTCACCTGGCCCCGCTCTCCCTGACCGCCCCGCCCCATTTGCACTCACATGGTTCAATGGCCTTTGGCCTATAAGTAATAGAGTTCAATGCTGCGCGGGAGCCGCGCGGGAGCGCCCGGGGCTAAGCCCGGGCAAAGGGCGGGCCCTCTGTGGCCCTCCGAGGCCTGAGGAGACTGGACTGGGCAAGATCCCTTGGTTGTGCGTCACGGGATCCACCCGGCCCATATATTCACGTATGTAAACCGTTTACTGCTAGAGTATATTATTCGCCTTAAATACAGAAACGGTGTTCTCGGTCCTGTGCCTAGTGTTGACTTGGACTAGCTGATATCCGTTGGTGTAATATTGTGGCTTTATTGCATTATTTGTTAACATGCCTAAGAAAAACGCCCTGGCGGCACCAGAAACATGTAATACCCTTGATAATTATTTAGTTCAAGTTGTACACAAAATAAACACAGAAAGAAGGCAATCGTTAGGTTTGAGCCAATCCCCCGTGCTCCACCAAGGGAGCCCTCTCCCGAGTGTACATACGTGTGAAGAATCAGAGCAAGATCACAGTATAAACCTTCTTGAGATCAACCCCCCTGATACTGTATGTATTGATCAAAGCTCAGATTTACTGGTTGACCTAGAAACAAACGTTGATTCTGACCCAGAGCTGCATACTGATCCCTTAGTAGATGATTTATTATCCCCTGTGGTTACTAATAGGGCGGTGAGACCCTGCAGAAGAATTCAACCAAAAAGAGGGGGGACACGGGCGGGAAGGAAAAGGGTTATCACACCTCCAAAACCAAAGGGAAATAGATCAGAGCCCGAGGAAGTGAATGCCAGACAAGTCATAGATGACGAATTCTTCCGTAGGTTATCAGATATGATAGATCAAAAAATAAAAACTATTATCAAACCAATGATTGGAAAAATTGATAGGCTAACGGCAGAGGTGAAAAAGTGGGGTGGTCTGCAAGGTAAACTAGCAGAAGAAATGGAGAATGTAGTATCCATCGTCTCCAAACAAATAGACCCAGTGAAAGAAAATAACATCAGTGGGGGAGGCAGTGTAGCAGTTGAAGGCCCACCAGACTCTTCTCAGCTAGTACAAGCACTAGTTGAGGGCACTAGCCAAGAAGCGGTGAGGGAGGTCCCTACATTACCACCCCTATACCAACTACATTATCATTGACATCCCTAGAGGACGAATCCCAACAATTTATAGTAGAGGCTTCACCGGTGGTACTGGTCCTAGCAAATGCCCCTACCTTATCCCCTGGCCAAACGGAATCCACCTCATCCTTGACAAGCAAGGCCTTACATTGGCTATCATGCAATATGAAGATGGCACAGCATGGGAAAGAACAGTTGGCCGAGGAAATTGTATTAACAAGGAGGATGTCTTGGATTGGGAATAAGCAAAAAAAGTTTAAGGGGGACTGCATAGTGATAAATTTTGCGAACGCAACAGTACTCCCGAATGTCTTACAAAATATACTCCCGCCCCAACGCAGAAGTGGATCCATTATCCCCCTCACATTAAAATTCTTTTATAACGAGCGACAACACGCGTACCACCCAAATACTTCAAGATTGGGGTGGACGACAAGTTGTAACAGAAGGGGGGGGGGGTTAAGATCAACATACGATGAAAATGGCCCTGGTCTGTTAGACAGATTTGGCGCAGGGCTTTATAATTATAATTACCAACAGAATATGACATCTTTTAAAAACCCTAGATCAACATGGAACACTCTGAATAGGCGGGGTTTGGGCGGCCTGGGGGCAGATCGGGGGAATTGTGGAAATAGGTTCGGTGCCTATGAGAAGAGCAGTTCCCAATGCGCCCCAATACCCCATTATCTAGGTGGGATACAGCAGTGTTTGGGCAGGGACCAGGGGCCACACCACAGGCCTGGGGGTTTGGAACTGAGAATAGGTATGGGGTTCTGGCCAATCTAAATGACTGCGACTGACGCAGGGGGGGGCACCGTTTTGTTACATAATGGCCGAAGATCCTCATGTCCAGTAACTAATCCTAATCCTAGCGACAGGGGTAGTGGCACTTTGAAAGGTACAAATAGACTTGAGCTAAATAGTTTGGCGGACCGTAATATGTCGATCTGCTTGGAAAGGGAAACCCCCTCTGACCAAGTTGAGGTCGAGGTTATTGATGACCCCTTTTTGGAGAATGTAAACGGAAATGATAATGTTTATGTTGAGGCTACTGTAATAGAGCCAGAAAGTATCCCTTCGGCTATGGAAATGCCGCACGTGCAAGTAGAAGAAGGAGTTCCTTCGACTGATCTTGCAGTGAAGAACACCACGGATACTTGTAAAATACTAAGCTGGAACGTAGCTGGACTTAACGCCAAACGGGATGATAAGGAGTGGTTAAGCTTTGTCACGGGCCATAATATTATTGCCCTCCAGGAAACTTGGGATACAACTGCAGGTTGCTGGTTGGATGGGTTTAGTAGTTTTGGCATAGCGGCGACCCCTAGCCGTATAGGCAGACCTAAGGGTGGCCTGCTGATGCTGTTCTCTTTGGCCTTGAAGGGTACCTTACAAGTGATCAGCAGCGGATCTCAAAATATCCTTATTATAGAGAGAGTTATTATCCCCGCCACAAGGTCCTTATATATTAACTTTTATAACTCACAGAATAGGGAGGATAGGGGCAGTAATATTGCTATTTTAGATGCTATACTAAGGTCAGGCAGTCAGAACTTACAATTCGACACAGAATATATATTATTAGGTGATTTTAACATTCATCCCTGCATGCTAGCCTGTAGTCTAATTAACCAGGATTGGGGTGAAGGCCCCGAGCTCCCACACTTCGAACACACAACAGATGGTGAAGAGCTAGAAGATCTATTGGTAGATTTCAATCTGTATGAACCAGAGGGCGGCCCAAGAACAGTTACTTTTACTGGCACTAATCCTGGAACTATAATAGACTACATCTTTATCACACAAGGCATCTTAAATAGAGCAATCGCTTATCGTACTGTACCATCCCACTTCAGTGACCACAACCCCGTTTTGTTAGAAGTTGCATGGGGAGACCATATGGGACCAATTCCGGGGAAAGTGAGGTCTCACCATACTTTGCGTACCTCTGATCAGGGCAGGAGAGTTAAGTGGGCTAAGGTGGCCCCAGACAACTTTTATGCAGCAGTATTCCCTAAAATTATGGAACAGGTGGAGGTTTGTCAGTACCCCAGCGCCCCGGGCAATGAGGTTATAGGGGCTTTTGAGTCAATCTGTAGCCAGGTAGCGCAGGACCTCCTGACTAAACCTAAAAAGGAGGTACCGAATATGACGCGCTGGTTTGACGCCGCATGTTCGAAGGCACACAGATCGTTGATGGCTGCCTTGAAAAAAAAACCCAGGGTAAAGGATGAGATTGCTAGCTTAAGGGAAAATTATAAGCTAGCAATAAGAACCAGAAAAGAATCAATTAAAAGAGAAGCCTGGGAAAACCTCCTCTCCGTGGCAGTCCGAAAGGACAGCCATAAATTTTGGGAAATAATCAAACAGCCTTTTTTTCCCGACCAAAATAACAAGGCCATGGACTGTGTTATCCCTGACGATAAGTGGCTTACCCACTTTAAAAACGTGTATGGGGACAATGATGGGGCAAGCAAAGACGCGTTGCCAGCCATCCTAGAAGCTACGCCACTACAGTTCAATAGCCCTGAAGTGGAGAAAGCCATTATAGCCACAGCCAAGCATAAGGCCCCAGGCCCTGACGGGGTGCAAGCCGATTTCTTTATACATTCACCAAAACTATGGGCAAAGGTACTGGCCAACGTATTCACTGCTGTAAACAGTAACCATGCACCATCTTCCTGGGACATCTCTACCATTGTGCCTATTTTTAAAAAGGGACAGCGGGATGACCTGGGGTGTTACAGGCCCATATCCCTTTTTGATTCTTCTGTAAAGATTTTAGGTAGAGTGCTTCTGTCCAGGCTGAGGGATAGTGTTGAGAGCTGCGGAGGGTTGTCTGAAATCCAGTATGGGTTTAGAGAAAGGAAGGGCACCATTGAACAGTGCTCCAACCTACATCTGCTCATCTCAAAGTATACGGTGGCCAAGGAGGGGTCCTTGTATTTAGCATTCATGGACATCTCCTCGGCCTTCGACCTGGTCAACAGGTCCAAGCTATTGAAAATTCTGCTGGAGATGGGGATTGAGGAGGCCCTGGTGAGGTTTGTGGCCTCCCTACATCAGGAACTTTTTGCAGCCGTACGGGTCACAAACGAGGGCAGGTGTACGTCTCGTTTTAAATCTTTGAACGGTGTAAGACAGGGCTGCATATTGGCCCAATTGCTTTTCATTATCTATATCAACGGCTTGGGTACTTACTTGGAAGAGAGGGAAGTCGACATCCCGCGTGCAGGTGCGGCTAAAATTCCAGCGCTCCTGTACGCGGACGATGCCGTGCTAATTGCTCGCACGGGTACTGGTCTTCAACGCCTCTTGAACGCCTTTGGCCAATTCATGGAACAGCTCGATTTGAAAATTAACACCAGCAAGTCACATACAATGGTAGTGGGCAAAGAAAGCCGCAAAAAGAGAATAAAATCTTTTAGCTGCAGAGGGGACACGGTATCTAGGGTTTCCACTTTTCCCTACCTTGGGGTCCTATTCGATCAAAGAGGAACATGGGGCCCTCAGGTGAGGGCAAAGAAGCTGGCGGTCTCGAGATCGTCGTCTGCCCTTATGGGCTTTGCGGGTAGGTTAGGTGCTAGGCCTATGGAAGCATTATTAAAAATATATAGGAGTAAATCTGTATCTCTGGCGTCATATGGTTCACCTCTATGGGGCTATGTAAACTTGGAACCTATCTAGAGAGCTGAGAACAGATTTATAAGGTCACTCCTTTCCTTGCCACAATCTACACCTACCTATTCCATACATAGGGAGGTGGGCCTGGACTACCTTACCGATGGGTTGAATATGGCCCCCTGATCTTTTGGTTAAAGACATGGCTTAATAAAGATCTGCCACTTAACCACAGGATCATATCCGATGTCTTATCCCTGGACCACTTTAAAAAGATCCCGTGGCTGGCCTATTTGCTGAAGGCGTTTACTGAATTGGGACGACCAGAGCTCTTCACCCCTCAAGACATTAAGGCACAAGACGTTGACTTGGTAAAAAACAATTTTATGGCAAGGGCAAGAGCGTCCCGTGAAGAGAAGGAATTAATGAAACCGTCAGTGAGGTGCCATTACTTACTCATTAATTCTCTCTCCTTGGCACCTTACCTTGGGTGTGTTACAATCCCGTTTCATAGGTTCCTTTTAACCAAACTGAGGTTTAATTTGTTACATTTTTATTTAGGTACTTTTAATAAATGGGAAAAACCGGAACTAGCATTACCATGCAGCTGTGATGATTCGTCAGTTCAAGATACTATGCATTTTGTCATGTTTTGTCGGTTTTATGCAGAGCCAAGGAAAAAATATCTGGTACCACTCCTGAAGGCGAGTGGTTTCACACAAGTGAGGCCGGCTCTGCTTTTTTTACAATCCCTGCCCAACATTCACGTTACTTTCTGCATAGCTAATTTCTTGGTAGCGGCTGCAAGGATAAAAAAAGTACTCTAGTTAGTTCCATTTTCTCTTTTATCTTTTTGTATGCCTAGATTCATTGCAGCGAAGAGGGCTTTTTAGTGTCATATGTCAATATATACGAAATGTTTTAAATTTGTGTATGAATTGTTTTTAAATACTTTGTATGACTTGTAAATGAGTCGAATAAAGATATCTTGACTGACTGACTGAGTTGGGTCCTCTGTTTGGCAATTTTGATCTGGACAGGACATTGTTTTGCAATGGTTAGTACTTATGAGTCATGTTTTGGAGTGTTGTTCGATTCCTTTGCACCTTCCTTGTGCTGTTTTAGGGGTATGCGTGGGCTTGATTGAGGAAGGTTCGTTTCGTCGATTTTTGTGTAGCTCTCATACACAACGTTTTTGCAGGTTACGTGTGCGCTTGGTTGGGGTGATTTGTTTAGTGATTTACTGTGTAGCTCTCTCAAACCCGATGTTTTTGCGGGGTACGCGTGCGCTTGGTTGGGGGGTTCATTTCGTGATTTACTGTGTAGCTCTCTCAAAGGCAACGTTTTTGCGGGGTACGCGTGCGCTTGGTTGGGGAGTTCGTTTCGTGATTTACTGTGTAGCTCTCTCAAACGCGGCGTTTTTGCGGGGTACGCGAGCGCTTCATTGTGGGGGGTTCGCTTAGTATTTGATAGTGTGGTTCGCTCATACGCGATGTTTTCCGTACAAATCACAGTTGATACGCGACATTGTTTTTCCGTACGTATGGCGTTCTGGGTCCCCGGTCTGGATCGTGATTTGCGGGTCGTACGGCATGTTTACAAATCGTACGGTTCAATTCCCAAGTCAGTATCGTACGGAGCTTTGCTTGTTTTTCGTACGGTTTGAAGATATTTGGACGTATTTTTTGGAAATGGATCATACTACGCAATTCGGACTGATTTGTACGATTCGTATGTAAACGGCTACGAATACGATTCATCGGACGTTCTTTTTTCCCGAATCAGAATCGACCCCTATATGTATTACTTATAATGTTAAATATATTTTAAGTATGTTTATTTTAATTATATGTATTATTTATTTAATTGTACATTGTTTTCAAACATAACAAAAAACTATATTTTTTACAATATTTTTCACAATATTGTTTTTTAATATTTTTGCACTTACCTTAATGCAGATATGACTTCGATATTTTTTACGTCGATATTCCACCTCCTATATTTTTGATGTCAATATTTCCTGCTGATCTACCAATGATAGATCAAACTGCACCTTGCTAATTAATTGATTATGATACTTTCTCAATGGATTCAATTGAACCCGAATTGCCAACATCGCCTGTTTCCCACAAACAACAAATTCGTGATTTCTACTTTTGGCTGAAAAAGACTTACCTTGTTTCTCCCTGGTTACAGCTCTTGATTGCAATTGGTCTACTGTTCTTAGTCCTTTGGATAGGTGGAGTGACTGTCTTTTTCATGCTCCTAGAACTCTATGCAGTACAACATGTGAATTTAGTCCTGAAACCTCATGCATAATCTCACTGTGAACAGAGAGACCTGTCCTTAGTGAACATTACAACAGTTCCAGATCCAGAAGGAATAGTTTGGGACAGTGTTTCATATGATGTAACTTGTCTTACTGAACTTTTATAAATACCACATTTATTTAAAATGTCTTTAAGTGGTTTCATCCCCTCTGGTACTTTCTCTGATGATGGGGACTTTGATACTGTAAATACTATGTGGTCTGATTTAGAACAATCTGCTGCATTTTCAAATGATGAATTGTATGATGATACATCTAACTTTGACACCATGTTTTGTTACCAGCACTATGGTACCCATTTATTGCACAAAACAAGTATCCAGTGTTATGTTTTCTCTGACCATCAATGGGAACATTGCCCAATATCACCAAAAGGTAGTTCACAAATGCTTGCTCAGAAGTTTACTTATTATTCGAGGTTTAACACTTTAGACACCATATCTTATTATTAGAAGGTTGCACCTACACCTGCACAGAAAAAGTTCTTACCAACACCAATCTGAAATACTCTGCTTCTTTTATTTCCCAAGTGTTTTTACAGGGCTTTGACTTTTAGAGGGACACTATAGACTCTAAATCTGTCTGGGATTGGCAACTAAAGATTCGCAAGTTCAGGGAACTAAGGCGTTATTAGAACATGCCTCATACCAAATTAGATTATCTTCCTGAATGACTTCTTGTCTTGGGTAAGCCAAGATCAAGGATTTGAACATACCATGGATTACCTCACTCATACACTTCGAGATTTGGCAACATTACACATAATACAGTGGGATACACTGGATGCCATACTACACAATGGTTCTTACAATTCATCAGATCCCAATTGGAAGGAATAGTTAGTATGGCCTATCAACACAAATAGGTGTCACGATTCAGGGGTATCACTGAAGTGTTTAGTATCCATAGGCCTGAACAGCTCTACATACAAAAAGAACACCCAGGGCTGGTGACATCTTATAGTGTTGGGAAGTTATGCCGTGAGAGGGTAAGAACCTCAACACTGTCCCAGGTGAAACAACACTTGTCCGTTTCTCAAAGGTCATAGATCTTAGCGATTTTGTGTTAGGTCCCCGGAAGCCACTTCAAAAGCAATTCCTGTATGCTATTTACAATGAGGTATGGAAAATCTCCCAGCTGCAGGCTGCTGGGAGATTGCGTGAGATTGACAGGGTTGATCTAGAAAAGGCTTTGGCAGTGATTGATAATAGTATTGCTACACTGTCATCCAGGATTTATTTACTGGACAACATTGTGTCTTCTGCAATATAAATAGTGGAATAGGATTTTTTACAACATGGGCAATCGCAATTGCAATCCATTCTATTATTGAGATGGACGCTACTCTCATTGCGATCTAGTCATGTCCTCTGGTGGTATAAAAAACAGTACATTTGTTTTATGCAGACAATCTAACAGAACTAAAGACAACAATGGCACAAAGATTTGCAAAATATACAATGCTGCACATTGAAAATTTGGACCAATTACCTTTTCCCATGGCTGAATCACCGCCCACAGAATGGTTATTCCATGACAATATTATACTATCAGTCACAAAATTCCAATTTCAGGATTGTCTACAGTATTACCAGGGAGGCAGGTATGAAGCGTTGGTACCAGGAAGCACACGTGAATCTTGGGATTTGTCATCCATATTGAGATACAGGAATGGGACACTAAGGTTTTTCTCAGTGGTTCAGACTGTGAGAGTACTTTAAGTGGTTCTCTAATTTGTCTGGATATTTTGCTTCACTGAGCCTGTAATGCTTTGGTTGCAAACTCATTGCTTCACGTGAAAGCATCCACTGCTGCCGTGATACATCCTGTGTTCAAACTGCTCCCAAATAGGAGCTCTTTGATGTTAAATGATCAAGATTGTTGTGGGATGGTACTGGGCATCACCTATCTGGTCACAGTAAGTTCCAGGGTTACTTCTTGCATGCAAGTATTGTTTCCACCAATGATTGCGTCAATAGGCATAGAAAATGGCTCGTAGAAGCGACACAGTGAAATCTATGAGATTACACTGTACCACTCCTGCGACTTGCTTGTGTCCCAATCCTTGTGCTTGCTTATAGCAGGCGTAAGGAGTGACACAGAGCTTTTCACATGGGACTTGCCCATGTGTATTGACACATTGCTGGAGTTTCATCAGTTATCCGACACACTCTAGCAATGCATCATTATTGTGGCAGCAGATAGGTCAGGATTGTTGAAGTATCTGTTGAGTCCTTGTGACATAGAGCACTGTACTATAAGTACGGCTCATCCTCAGTGATGCATCACTTTTCATAAATTATGCCCTGATTCTGAACTTCCTCTTCCCCAGGGACTCTGGCTTGTCATCCTGACTGTTGGGGGATTTGAGGGGTTGACAACCTGTGCTGAGTTTGGTCCTGGCTGCTCCATTCTGCATTCTGGTGTTGGTTTGTTTTTCCTTCCTTAGGTGCCAGCAGAGCTAGGGTTCAAAATCTACAGCTACGCACTTTAGGAAAAAAGTGTCAGTTTTCACTGTGAATATGTGTCCATGTTGCATTTTGGTCTGTTTCCTCACAGGTGAGGTACCATTTTTGTCTGAATACTTTGGGTAATACGGGTGGTTGGAATGTTGTGGATCCACGGAGATTCCAGGACTTTCCATTCTAGAAATGTGAGGAAAATGTGGTTTTTTTACAAAGTTTGAGGTTTGCAAGGGATTCTGGGTAACATAACCTGGTGAGAGCCGGACAAGTTTGCTAGGTTTCTTTAGATGCCGGCAGAGCTAGAGTTAAAAAACTACAGCTAGGAACTTTGCAAAAAGTTCAGTTTTCACTGTGAAAATGTGGTGTGTCCACTTTGCGTTTTGGGCCATTTCCTGCTGCAGCCACTAGGTCTATCCAAACAATGGAGGTACCATTTTATCGAGAGACTTAGGGTAACACCGAATAGTAGAGCAACTGTTATTACCTATTGAAGTTTGCTGCATTTCTGCCTTCCAATTTAAAGACAATGTGTAATAAACAAGTCACCTTGAAAAATGTCCTCACAATTCTGAAAATGTGCAAATAGCTACTGTTTCTAAATTCTATATTTTTTCAAATTTCAGAAATACATAGGTGTCTTTCATCCCAATATTTCACTGTATATATTTTCCCAAATGAAATGCTATATGCCAGGTACATATTAAAAAAAACATTGCAAGACGCTGCTCAGTTATTGGCTCTGGGTTTGTCAGGTTCTTTGTGAACCTACAAGTCTTATATATCCTAACAACCAGAAGGGCCATGGGGATGTAAAGGTGCATTGCTTTCAAACATATGACATACTTAGAAGAAGTTGCAGGTGAAAACCTTGGTACAAATGGCTGTTTTTTTAAACTAATTTTAAATTTTTCCTTCTTCAACTGTTAGTTTCTATAAAGAAACCTTGAAAAATCTACACAAATTACCCCTTTCTGAATTCAGAATGTTGTCTACTTTACTAAAATGTATAGCTTTCCAGGATCTATTATTGCTTTTATACCCATTTCTACTATTAACTGGAAGAAGGTTGAAAGCACAAAAAATAACAAAAATAGGCTATGACCTAGTAAAATGCCAAAACTGTGTAAAAGATGTTGGTTTTCTGACAAACGTCTGTCAGTCCCTGAAATCTGGGCAAATTGTGAATTCAGACCCACATACCCTTTGTTGAAACCATTTGCAGGGGAAAAAACGGACACGTTCCTTCCTATTTTGGCTTATTTCTGGGTTCCCTCCAAAGGAATCCACAAATCCCGGGTACCTTTAGAATCCCCAGGATGTTGGAAGAAAATGATGCAAATTTGGCATGTATACCTTATGTGGTCAAAAAGTTACAGGCGCCTAAGCGCAAATTACCCCAAATAGCAAAGAAAGGCTTAGCACGGGGGGGGAGGCGAAGCAGCTAAGGGGTCAAAGCCTAACCTTTGACAGGAGTAAACTCAAATTTAATTGAATGTGTTAAAATAATAGTTGCAATAAATCCAACAACTTGCCAAGTTTAGATTTATTATAACTATTGCAGAAAAGAAGTTACCAAATACAGCCATGTATCAGACTCTTCTGATTGACCGAACTTTAAAAAGCTGAGCCATGCTGCTCCGAAGAGGTGTGAAGTGGTTTAGACTGAGACAAACGAGACCTCATCTACAAGGACACCATCCACTGAACGACAACCCCTTGATGAACTGACACCAGTAATGGAGGAATATCTCAACTTTCAACTACACACAGATGGAGAAAGCACCATCAGAGGCACCCTTGCCTACAGGCCACCAGCATAAGTCCCCAGCTTCTACAACGCCATCCCAGAACGTATCCCCCTGCTCGCAATTAACTCTGAGCACCATATCTTCCTAAGGATTCTCAACTTCTACCTCAATGACCCCAGTGCCACCGACCCCCATTGACCTCCTGGAAACCATAAGCATTATTGTCCTCAAGCAGCTCCTCACTGACCCTATCCACATGGCAGGACACATGCTCAACCTTAACTTCACCTCCAGCAACAGAGTCAGGTACAGCAAAACCACTCACCTGGTCAGACTACCACAGCGTACACTTGACCATCTCAGGACCCATCTACCTCGGCACTGTGTCCCCTAGATCCATGCAATAAAACCATAAAAGGTCATCAAAAGACTCATAAGACAATCTCTGATCCCAACTCCCTGACTTTACAAACAACCCTGATCAAGCAGCTGGGAGCTCCTCAAAGTGGATCAGAGAATGTGCAAATTCTATTGCCTTAGCTCAAAGAACTAAACAAAAGAGCAAGCTGGTTCACTGAGTAGCTGCACTCCACCACAACTCCTTCAGGTCCACTCTCAACCCGTACCGCCGTCTCCTAAAATAAACCAAGAAGAACACCAAAGTAAACTCACATCAAAGCCAGGGCAAATCACAGTAAAGAACTCTTCACTGTTGTGAGGAGCCACAGACAGGCTCAAACAGCTCACACCCATGAACACAAACCCCAAATACCTTATCACCCATTTGAACCTCCTCACCATGTAAGACACTATCTCCATCATGAACTCAGTACACTCAGGAGCACCTATGGATCCATGCCACTATAACATCTTGAACTTCGAAAGTAAGACAATTGGTGACGAGCTCATGAAGGTTCTGTACATCTCCATCCCTGATAACTATAAACACACTGAAGGGAGGCTAATCCTGAAAAAATAATCAGCCTACCCAGTAAAACTGATGACCTATGGATCCATCTCTCTTCTCCCCTATCCAGCAAAAGTCCTTAAGAAAGTGATCAGCCAGCATCGTACACCTAGAAGGCCACAACCACCTAGACCCATCTCAATCTAGATTTTGAGCAAACCATTGTATGGAGACAAGCCGGATTGCAGAAACAGATGCCACCAAAGCCCTCCTGAACTACAGGATCAGTCTGTTGCATTTGACACAGTCTCACAGCATAATCTTATTAATAGACTCCATCACATTGGGAATCAAGGAAATGCCCTCGTATGGACCTCAATGGCAGAACCCAAAGGAACATTCTCTCACCGTTCACTTCAGAACGAAAGAAGATCATCTGTGTAGTCCCACAAGGATTGTCCTTCAGTCCAAACCTCTTCAACAACTTCATGGCCACCACTGTCAGATCACATTGTCTCAACATAATTTCCTATGCGGACGACACACAGCTCATCCTCTAACTGTCCCAGTTGAAAGATCAATCCACCACTAAAGCTAACTTCCACAGATGCGTGATGAACATCACAAGTGGCTGAAGGACAAATTTCTCAAACTCAACTCCGAACAACACCTCACCATGGACTGACACATTGTGGCCTGTAGAGCTCTGTGCATCCCTGCCCCAGCAGACCACTCCTGCAACCTTGTCATCACCCTGGATAGCAAGCTAATCGTGGAGGAGCAAGTCAATGCAGTCTTAACCGTCTACTTTCAAACCCTATGCAGTCCCCGCAAAAACATCAGGTGGTTCCTGTCAAACACCAAAATGACCCTCACTCAGGCCCTCATCACTAGCAGACTGGACAATAGAAAAATGCTGTATGTAAGAATCACTGCATGCCTCCTGAAGACACTGCCCATTCATTTGAGACTCTGCCCTGATTACATTCGTTTTAGGAAACCACTTAAGTCCACTTTGTTTTAACTCCTTTTATCAGCCTGCCAGCAGCCTTGTCCTACGCAGAGAGATAACCCTCAGGGGGTGATGCAGGTGCTCTACTAATGCATAAAATAAAATAAAATAAATAAAGACTCCAGAAAGCAAGATACTGCACTGGGTCTAGATTCGGAAGATATGGCAGTTCAAGATACTGATCCACGCCTACAAAACATGTCCAATGAAGGACCTACTTGCATCAACAAATGCCTAACCCTCCACAATCCAACCAAACACCTTCAATCAGCTTCTGTCTTCTTTTCTGACAGCCCATGCATCTCTTGAGCCAACAGCGGAGAGAGCTCCATCTTGCACCTGCCAGCCAAGGCTTGGAACAAACTCTCACAGCACATCAGGACTGCACCATTGCTCCAGTAATTCAGGAGAGATTTGAAGACTTGGATGAATAATCAAACTCTATGCAGCAGCAACAATTCCAACACCTCGAAACCCTCACAGGTGATTTGCTATGCTTTATACATCTTTTTTTGATTGATTGATCTGGTAGGAGTTGATCTACTGCCTGTAGATGCCATTACAGGAAGAGGGCTGGGTAGCCGAACAGTTCTTCAAAGAGCGTAAGACACTTAGGCCAGGCACCAGGCCCACCCCCACTTCCTGCATCCTGTGCCTGCGTGAGCCCCTGTAATTGAATTAGAACAGGGACTAGAAAGGGAGTGTAGAGAAAAATTAGCCACACCTGTTATTAATCTGGTAGATTATAGACTGCTTAATTTATCTTTAGCATTGTCCAAGGTGCCCAGAGGATGGGTTAAGCAATAATTATTCCCTGCTTAAAAAGCTTCAGCATATGCATCCTCACCTACTAAACATAGACCCATTTCATTACTCCCAGCCTTTTCTAAGATTGCTGAGAAGCAGGTGAACAGAGAACTACTGAGGTTTGTGGAGCATATTAGGGTCCTCCATCCACCTCAAGCAAGTTTCAGGGCATTACACAGCACGGAAACGGCAGCTGTTGAGGTAGCAGAAGCTACCGGGGGCATACTGTATAATCGGGGTTAGGTGGAACTGGTACTAGTGGATCTGTTGGTGGGTTACGATACGATACCATATGCTATGTTTTCAAATTGATTATGAGCAATAGGCTTGGCTGGTTCACCATTGAACTGGCTTCAATCATTTCTGGAGGAGAGAAGCCAAATAATCTGGATCATACCCTACTCAGTCTCTCCTCAAACTTTGGATACTGCAGTTCCCCACGGTTCAGCACTATTCCCCATGCTGTTCAATATATATATGACCCTGTTAATTCCCTGTTAATATATATGACCCTGTTAGCAGATACATATGGGGTAGAAGTTATCTGTTATGCAGATGGAACATAGCTGCTCTTTTCCTGAAAAAGGCAAGTGAGACAAATTGCTCTCATTTAAAATCTTGTCTCATCTCAGTCTTCCAGTTGCTAGCTAAGGCTCAAGTGATATTCAATGAGGAAAAAACAGAGATTCTTCTCTTTGTAAACTTCCCTCTGCAGTTTTGGCTTTCATTCTGGCTGGATGCTACACCCCTGCCGGCCCACCAGGGCAAATTTCGGAGATGTTGTTTGATGACAAGTTCTATTTTGGGCCTCAAATCAAAAGGCTGATGAGAATCTGCTTTGGGATATTGAAAGCACTGAAGAAATTTCTGCTGCTATTTCCTTTCCATGCTAAGAAAAAAGTCATCCAAGTTTGGTTATGTCGCATATTGATTATGAAAATGCATTGTATGCCGGTTTGCTTGAATATCTTTTTGACAAACTCCAGGTGATCCAGAATACGGCGGCTCAGATGCTGCTCAACCTCCCTAGGAGGTCAAGTGTCAGGCCTCATCTGCGGGATCTCCACTGGTTGCCTATAAGGGACAGAGGAAATTTCATGACCCTAATGTTGGTACATGCCGCTTGCAGTGTACTTCTAAGGATTTGACCAGGTGCATTGTGGTAATTGCAGTCCCAACTCTCTAATGAGCAAATCAGAGCATCTGGAAACCTGGATGGTTTTGTGGACACTTCAAGACACAAAAAGGACCTTCTAGATGAAAATCCAGAAGTTTGAGATAGCCGCTCATTTGGAGAATGTTTGGGAAAAACTTCCATAAGTTGACTCACTCATTATCGTGAGTAAAGCATGGACTGAAGAACCGTGACCCGGCCTGAATTCCAGGTTTGCTCACCTGAAGCTCCAGAGCTTTTCACCATCAACGAGACCTCCAGGAGTTCATTAAGGCTTCCCGCTGAAGCAAGTCATGGTTGTTAAATGGTGCAATTATCAAACAACAATAACTCAACATCAAGAGAAAAAGAACCAGGAAACCTAAACAGGCCCCAACCACCCAACGTATCCGAATACGCTCCATCGAGGTCAGCCTGCAACTTTGACTTGACCCGGACAAGCATGACCAGATATTCGCAGTTTGCACTTTATGTTTTTAAGCGCTAGAAAGCAAAGTTGAACTCTTTTTTTTTTATATTCGTTTCTACAGTTCCCTGTATTGGATTTTTGTCATTTTATAAATTGGTGTTGTGTTTTTAAAGTGTGTTTTGTGTCTTACTTTTTTCTGTTTTGGTGATATTAAATTCTTAACACACATCTCCTAAGTTAAGCCTGCCTGCTCGTCAACCAAGCTATCAAGGGTTGAGCAAGTGTTAATTTATTGAGACTTGACTGGACATTATTTGTGGTGCGATCACTAACTATACGTTCCTACCTGAACTTACTAATAAACCACCTTCTAATAATCCATCTGGACATCAAAGTAATTTACTCCATCGCTCTGGTGAAGAAACAGGCCGTCCCTAAGGATCAAAGTTATTCCCTATGTTTGACTTGATATCCAGTACTGACAGATTGCCCTGACTGAGAGTGCTATAGAGAGATCAGCATTCCCAACTGATAAGGGCCACTTCCAAAGAAAGGTGATGCCCTAAAAATTTAGAAAAGCCCCTGCTACCTTCTAGAGATCAGTCAACAGGGTGCTATCTTGACTGTAGACCTGTATTGTCAAATGTCCTGATGATACTGTTGCCTTTAACTTAGTTGGAAGAAACACCTGACTCACCTTAGCAAAATGCTTCATGCCATACAACAAGCTAAACCAACTGTCAAGCCAGCATGGAACAAATAGGGTAGGGGGTCTGTGGTACACCAGGGCTAACTGTCTAGGAAGGGGCAAGTGCAGTCTTTCCAACATAATATCCAGATTTCATTGCTTGAGAGCATACCTAAACCTAGTATCAGATCAAAGCTTTTCTGGGCCTGAGAGGGTATTACAGGCGATATGCCCAAGAAGGTTGCATGTAAGGAGGAGTATCAGAAGGTCTTTGACAACCTGATGAAGGTACTGTGCACTGCACCCATTGTCAAGACACACGATTTCAGCAAAGAGTTTGTTGTCCAAATAAATGCTTTAGAACATGGTATTGAAGTACTTTTCTCACAGTGTTAAACCTATTAACTTTATCAGCAGATGATTATTTCCGAGAGAGCAGTATTGGCATGCCTTAAAGAGAAAAAAATCTTTGCTTTAGTTTGGTCACTGAAGAAGTGGAGAACGTATCTGTTTGGAACTCACTTGTGAGTTCAAGCCAACAACAGGCCTCTCAGGCTGCTCATGCAGATAAAAGGAGGGAGAAAGCCTAAACTGTTGAGACAGTATATTTCCCTACTAGGTATGGACTTTACAGTGGAGTACAGGCCTGGAAATGACCACACTGGTTTAAATGGCTTTTCCAGTTTTTTCCACTTGGATCATAATACCTGCCCATGAAATGGCTGAGTTGCTCCTCACCTTTCATCCTGGGGGAAGCTTGTGATTAAGTGCCTCTTTTAAAAACAGTTTTGTTTTTTCTGTGCACTCTCATTTCCCTGCTAATCCAGACTTTCGTTCGTGGTGTGCTACTATATCCCCTTTTTTGCATGGTCACCTCCAATTTTGTGGACTGGTTCGGATGGCGTTTTACCTCTGTGCACTGGAACATTGCTAACCAAGTCCTAGTGGATATGAAGTGACAGCTTAAATACAGTAAAACTGGCTTAATCCTAATTGGCATAGTTAAGTTTCCTATAGGGAATAGTGTATGGTTTCCCAAAATGTGCCCATTGCATGGATAGGTAAGTGTATCCAATGGACTACAGCACTGCTATGCTATACACTAGTTTGACTAGACTTACAGTGGTTAGCCCACTAAAGCTATTTTCTCGTAAAGAAAGCTGACTGGCCAATAGAAAAATACAGAGAAGCAACATCAAACAATAATTCTGTAATCTTGGGTTGGGGCAGGTGGAAAGATTAGTAAAGGACTATATTTAATATTTATTAAAAGGCGCAATTTAATGTGAACACAGATTTTTTAAATATATTAAGGATTTTTTTCTTTCCAAAAAGTTATCTCTCCCTCCCTTAAGCTGCCGGAAGCTTGATTGCAGTGGCCCTCCAAGTATAATTCAGCCAATGAATAAACCTGATGATGTGTGAAAACTGCTCCCAGAGCAATACATTTCTGTAAACCGTAGAAAACATTGAGCTCTAAAATATCCAGAGCACCAGGACAAATCTGCTAAACCAATCTGTCTAAGGCAAGTCTCCATGACTAAAGAAACAGATTTTTCCTATTCATAATCTTTCCACAGTAGAAGGTTTTATTCAGCAGGATAATGATGAGAAGGTATCATGACTTGCAATTCGTTTATTGAGCACAATCAGCACCCTTGCCCAGTGAAAAGACAGTAGCTTGGGTGTGGGGAAATGTTTTTGATCCTCTATCAGGTGACCAGGCAGTGTGTGTCCAGGAACCTATTTTACTTGAATGTGGCCTTCCCTGTCACAACAAGAACAGGCCTCTTCTGAAGTTGTGTGCAAATGAACAGATGCAAAGGTAGGTAGGGCTCCCCCTGGGAACCTATGCCTGATTGATTGGGCAGGGTGCTAGTGCCTAGCATGAATGTGACACCCCAAGGCATCATCTTCAGAAAACACTTGAAATATGGAAGAATAGAAATAGGACATCATATGATATTTGAAATAATCAATGAGACACAATGGGCCAATCCTGTTCTGTCTTATAACCATGTGGACTCCAAGGCTCAGTTGTTTGGCTAGCAGTGTACCATGCAACACAACCAGCTGCAGGAGGTCTTTTTCATCAAGTTCCTAGCAAACCACTTCTAACTGGACCTTATCTGACCCTTCTGGTGGCATCGGCTGAAGTGAGCCTTTATTCCCAAGTGCTGTTCCTGATGGCCTGGGACCCATTTGTTGTGTCCAACTGGACTTTTCCTATCATCTCTGAAAAGCTGGAACTTAGACAGTTTTTGAGCTCCAAGCTATTCAGAGGATAGGGACAAATTTGCTAAGCCAATCAACATAAGGCATGCTGGGCAGAATAGCAATGCTTCCCTCCCTTGAAGCTTCTCTGCAGCCACAACTCTGAGTCAGCAGGGCATCTGTGAAAAGGTGCCTGGACTTGTAGAGCCCTTGTCAGACAAAGCCTGCAGCCATACCCTGCAGGAGGAGTCTGAGGCCCTCAATTACAGGATTTTGGCATTGGGCAGTGCAGCATATCACCTTGATGAGCTGCCTTGCACCAAAGTGAAGGGCAGGAATGCACAGTATTTATGCAATACGGTGCAATCCTGTCCTTTCTCCCTGTGATGGTGCCTTTTTTTCAGCCTTGCACCAATACAAGCACCCTTGCACCATGGTGCAATGGGTGCCTCCATTGCATGCAGGATTGTTTTTGTGCAGGGAAAGATGCTCTTATACAGAAACAATCCTAAGAAATTTTCTCACAGAAAGATATGTCTCCTAATGTATGCCTCATGTTAGGAGGCAAAAGGATTTGGTGCTTCCCTAGGTTTACATGCATTTGGGTGTGGTGTGGAAACACCCTTTGCATTGCCAATGGAATGACTCCTGAGTGCAGAGTAAGGTTAGGCAGTGATTTGCACTGCATCATCTTACACAAGATTTATGAGGCCTGTCAAAGCTATGCAGTGTAGATTTGTCTGGCTTCAAAATTCAGATTCAGAGCCCTGCATCACACTTGCACCACTTTACGTGGTGCAAAACTAGTGCAAGGCTCTCATAAATAACCCCCTAAGTTTGGAAACAGAGACTTGTTTGGCAGGCAGAGTATAATCCATACATATATATCTTTATCAGAGTTACAGATGTCCGCTCGGCCAGCAGACATTTCTGACCATTGGAAGGAACCGTCAACACAGTGGTTCCTCTCAGTATACAGAAAAACTGTACTGTGGCTTCGCAAATATGACTGTGCCATCCAGCATACTATCAACACTTTTTTTTCCTTTCTAGGTAGGATTTCTATTAAAAAAACGAATGACCCCAGCTCACCATGGAAGATTTCTCTCATGACGTGGAGGTTATCAAAAAGTTAAAATTTTCACTTATCGCCATGTTTTTGATGGTAGTACATAAAAGTAAAACCTGCCCAATTAACCGCCCACACAATTGGGTGGGCGGTCAAATGGTCAAACCTCCATCAGTCAGTTGGAGGAGTATGTCCGAGAGGGACAGAGTAATCTCTATTGTTGCAGGGATTCTGCTTCTACACAGAACTGTGCACAGAGATTCAGGACCTCAGTGAATTGTGGTGGACCTAAAAACTCACCTCAGCACCTAGAACCGCCTAACCAACTAGCATCAGTGTCTCATTATCTCTGCGTCCTATAGCAAAGGTACCAATGATTAGACAACTCAGAACATGTGACTTAGGATACACTCAGGAATGGTGGGAATCAAGAACACTCTTTCGTTTTATTCTCATACCAGTCCACAACATGGATAAAAAGAGACACAATAAAGTTAACAATGTTTATTTTTACAACGTGCAGTATTTTTACTTACATAAGCAGGCATATGACTAAAAATAATACGATAAGTGTTGTCACAATTCCATAAAACACAAATGGAGAAATCGTATTACATTGATAGTGGAAACAGGTCATATAGTGGCTTAAATACCATCCTCCCTAGCTAGGAGCTATGTTTTTTATAATATTAGAAGGAACCCCATACCTCCAAGATCAGCAGAGGTGAATCACATCAGGATTTGAAAAAGCTCTCTCTCTCTGGAAACAGATTTTTTCCAAGTGTTCAAATCATGCATGCAGTGTAATATTAAAGGCCCCAGAATTTCAGCTAGCTGCAGCTGCGTGCATGTTGTGTCTAGAGCATGAGCCGATCAGCCCGAACAACACCTAACTTTGTTATGATAACCTTGGAGGCTTAAGCACTCACGGTGCGGACTAAGGTTGATATGTAAGTCTAGGGATGCCATTTTCATGTTAAGAATTTCACGCAGCCTAAATTACAACAAGAGTTACATACAGTGTTGTGTGCAATAGCAGCAAAAAGGGAAAATGGTGTTTAAACTGCTAATAAGCCTATGCTAACATAGCAATGTGTGCAAGCAGGGCCCTGCCTTCACTACACTATCGCTGACATACTTAAGGTCTGCATGACTCTAAACGAGGCAGGCAGAACTTCACTCTGGTGGAGAAGATACTCCATTGCCATTACAATGGAGTAAACTTTCTGCCAAACTGTAAATCAGGCCCAATGTCTCAAGTTTATGTTATGCTGAGTAGTAGAGGAAAAGATCATGCCTGTTTCCTTCAGCAGTCCATGAGAAATGGGGAGTTTCTGTGGTGTTTCAGGAGGTAGTTCCTGGTCTTGGTTGTGATGTATGAAAAGAAGCATCCTCTGCTTCTGGTCTTCTTGATGCAAGAGAGGTGTGCTTTTGGCTGGGATGCAGAACATAGATTTCGGGTGGGTCAGTAGAATTTGAAGCAGTGGTTGAGGTAAGTTGAACCGAAGTTGTGGAGAGCTTTGCAAGTGAGTAGCTTGAACTTACATATTACTTGTACTGGGAGCAAGATTGTTGATGTGTGGAGAGATGTGGTTATTTTGCAGGATGTTCAGGATGACTCTTGCAGAGGCATTCTGGGTGGTTTAGAGTCAGCATAGGACATGGACTGGAATTCCAATGTAGGTGGCATTTCCGTAATCATATCTACTTGATAAGACCATGGGAGAAGATTAATCTGGTGTTCAGTGGGTTCCACTTGAAAATATTGTAAAGCGTTCACAGGCTGTGGAAACATGATGAAGGGACAGGGTTGGTGTGTGTGGTCATTGTGAGGTTGGTGTCTAGGATAATCCCGAGGTTCATGGAATGGTACGCATGGGTCAGTGGGGGGCCAAGTTTGGAGGGCCACAAAGAGGCATAGGAGGGGGACTGATTGATGTAGAACTTCAGTTTTGTCTGTGATATGGCAGGTGTTTTTCATCCAAGCAGTAACGTTTCTCATGCAGTTGCCTAAGTTTGCTTTCGCAGTGCAAATTGAGAAAATAAGCTATATGCCATTGCCATAGGGGACTATGTTGATGGCATGTGCTCTGATGGTGAATGAGAGGGGCATCTGGTAGATGTTAAATCATGTTGGGCTGAGTGATGATCGTTGAGGGATGCCCCACATGAGATTTGGGTTCTGAGGTTTAAGAGGGAAGTGTAACTCTTTGAGTCCTGTCTGTGAGGATGGTGGACATCCACTTGAGTCCCGGTCCGCAGATACCCAAGTGCTGAAGCTTTCTAATGAGAAATTTGTGGGAGCCCAGATCATAGCTGCCGACAGATCAATGAGGATTAGTGTGTCTGTTTCTCCTCAGTTGAGGATGTTTTGATGTCGCCAGTACCCAGAATGAGGGCTGTGCCTGTGCTGTGGTTTTTGTCAAAGCCTGATTGAGAGCTGTTTCGGAGTTGATGTGGTTCTAGGTGGGCTGCAAGTTGGGTACAGAAATCCTGCTAAAAAAAACAAAGCAGATTGCTTTTGCACAGGGGGAGCTGCATGTCAGCAGCTCCCCTTGTGCAAAGGTAATTCTGGCTTCCGCAGGAGGTGGGGAGCCGCTGGGACTGTGGGGACATTGGAGCTCCCCCCATGGTCCCCAACGGTGAGGCCAGGCCCTGGTGGATGGGGTCCCTGGTTTCAGAAGTGGCCTGGGAGGGGGGTCACTCGGCCACCCTCCCAATTAAGAAAGAAAGAAACAAGAGCAGGCCGGCCCCGGGGGGGATGGAGTCCCAGGGGCCAATAGTGGCCTAGGGACTGGTGGCCATGTGGCCTCCTTCCCAATAAATACATATACAAAAGTAGGCCATGCCCTGGGGGATGGGGTCTGTGGGGCCAAAATTGGCCTTGGGAGGGGGGCCCCATTCCTGTTTATTTTTTAAATAAAAAATAGGTCAGACCCTGGGGTTGGGGTCCCAGGGTCCCAAAATGCTAAAAGAAGGGGTCCCCCAAACACTCTTCAAAAATTGCTTTTTAAAAAAAATCTGGCATCTCACCAGAGGCCCCGCCCCTCCCTGCACCACATTGCACACGGCCCCCCTGGCAAGTTGGAGGTTGGGGAATTAATTCCCCTTGAATACTGAGGATCACTGAGCCAACTAGCCCACCAGGTACCTCCGGTAAGTGCCACATAGCCGGATTGCAGAGAGGTGGTCCAAGGCCACACCCCTTTTTACACCACTCTGCAAAGGTTTTTTTAAATGTTGCCAAATCGCCTTTCCCCTTTAGACTCAACAGTAAATGTGATGTAGCATATTTTAGTGCACAGATTGGAGTAGGGGATTAGGCTACGGATGTATGACGTTTAAACAGTTGTTTCCCTTAGGGGATGTATGACGTTACGACGCATACTTTAACAACGCCTACCTTTACAATGCAATTTTTACAACGCAGGATCCTTTACAACGAATGCCTTTACAACGCATGACATTACATCGCAGATGCTATTACAATGCATGCCATTACAACGTAAGTATAGGTAAGTATATAATTCTATTAAAACATTTAATTTATTAAAATTGAATTAATTTAATTTAATTACATTTTTTTCCTATTTTTTTAAATATATGTATATTTAATTTAAATTAATTAGGTGTTTGAAAATAGAATTCAAACTCCAGGGGGGAGTAATAGTAGGGTAAGTGCTGGATAATGTAGGGGTAAAAACTACTATTCTTACTCCAGGGGGGTGTAATAGTAGGGTACGTGCTGGATAGTGTAGGGGTAAAAATTACTATTCTAACTCCAGGGGGGTGTAATAGTAGGGTAAGTGCTGGATAATGTAGGGGTGAAAATGTCTATTCTAACTCCAGGGGGGGTATAATAGTAGGGCAAGTGCTGGATAATGTAGGGGTAACAATTACTATTCTAATTCCAGGGGGGTGTAATAGTAGGGTAAGTGCTAGATAATGTAGGGGTAAAAATTACTATTCTAACTCCACAGGGGGGTGTAATAGTAGGGTAAGTGCTGGATAATGTAGGGGTAAAAATTACTATTCTAACTCCAGGGAGGTGTAATAGTAGGGTAAGTGCTGGCTAGTGTAGGGGTAAAAATTACTATTCTAACTCCAGGGGGATGTAATAGTAGGGTAAGTGCTGGATAGTGTTGGGGTAAAAAATACTATTCTAACTCCAGGGGGGTGTAATAGTAGGGTAAGTGCTGGATAGTGTAGGGGTAAAAATTACTATTCTAACTCCAGGAGGGTGTAATGGTAGGGTAAGTGCTGGATAGTGTAGGGGTAAAAATTCCTATTCTAACTCCAGGGGGTTGTAATAGTAGGGTAAGTGCTGGATAGTGTAGGGGTAAAAATTACTATTTTTTAATTTTTTTAAAACTTTTTAAACTAATATTAAAATCACTGAAATTAATTAATTTTTGTAATTTATTTAAAGTACGTTTGTAATAATAATAATTTTATTTTTAATATACACAATCAATCAAGGTTTGAATTTGTCATTACTTATAGCAAAAAAGGGCACGATATTTCTCTTCTTCATGGATGTTTCAGCAGCCTTTGAGTCCCATTCAAAACTCTGGTCCATCATGGCTGAGTTAAGCGTAGATGATGCCATCATTCATTTTATGACAACTGTACCGAGATGCCAATGCTTGTGTATTCATGGGCGAAATGGCAAATGCACTGAGCACTTTAAAATTAGGAGGGGTAGAAGACAACGGTGCGTACTTGCCCCTTTTCTCTTTTCACTGTACATAAACTGAGTAGAGACAGTGCTAAGAAGGAAAGCAAGGGATATATCACATAGGGCCTCGCCCTCTCCCTATACTTTTATATGCGTATTATGCTATTTTAATTGCTAGATTGGGTAGAGGACTTCAAGTCCTGATTGATGAATACATATGCCCTCATTAGGATGGCTGGCGGACTTCAGTCTGCCCGCCACCCTAGAGGTGCTGGAACGGTCCGCCTGTGTTGCGGCGGTACCACACCGCTAATCAGGATGTGACCGCCACCCCGGCATTCGCATCCCTCATCTTTGACATTGTGGTGGGCAGTGCTGTAAGCAGCACCCGCCGCAATGCCAAAGAGGCATGTTGTGCATTGCCATGCACAACATGACAGGCACCATGCAGTGCCTGCCACCTTGTGCATGGCAATGAAGGGTGGTACCGTAGGTATCCTCCAGTGGAGCCACCCACCCCTCACCCCTCCCAGGTGCCCCCAACGGGCCCCCAAAGTCATTCGTTGCATACCTTTCCATGGCGGAGTTTCAGCCATGGAAAGGCATGCCCACAGCAGTGATCATAATATGGATGCCACCACCATATTTGGGGGCTTTTTCCGGACGGCCAGCAATTGTGGAGATTGCAGACCGGCGGAAAAGTGGCGGACAAACTTTCCATCCACCGCGGTACCCCCACCATAGAAATATGGTGCTGGGTGAACAATGATGTGATTACAGGCAGATCGCCATGGCTGGCCGGGTGGTGGTGATCCACCCACCATCATAATGGCCCCATAGTGTTAATACAGGACTTGGACTTAAAAGTGAATGAAAGCAACACTTTCACAATGATTTGCATGGCAAGGCCAAGGAAAAGGCCAGGCATTTTGTTAACAGTGTTACATTTTATGAGACTACTTCATTTTCATACCTCAGAATAATAAATATATATGGAAACCCATGAAATCCAATAGGGTGGCTATGTTTGAACAGTCAATAAACGGTATTCAAAGATTTACAAAAAAAACTAGGCTCTTAGCCGGTCATGGGGCTAATAAATATATATGCCAGCAAATGTGTTGTGACTGCCACTTAAAGGGCAGGCATTTAGGGCATGGATGAAGTTTAAGGAATTCAGAGGGTAGAAACACCTGTTGACAGTCCCTCATAGCTGCTCCAATGCCACAATTCATTTTGAACTTTGTGTCCCATTCATTCAGTATAAAACTATTGTTGCACCTTTACACTCCATTTGGAGAAGGCAGAATACAGTTTTATATAATCTGATTCTTAATTTGCAGAAACGTGCACTATTACTGAGATGATCTGATGGTGGTCTGTTTTTTTATTTTTGTTATATGTTCTTAATTTATTAATGACTGTGTCAATGAGATCTGTATTAAGCCATGAAATGCAAAAATGTCCTTGAGTTTTAATGTTCTTTTTAACATTTTATTCTCCAAATTAACTGTTTGCTGAAATGTATATTACATGCGTCACACCCCCACTTTGATGCTGAGCAGGTCGAACAAGTCTTGCTCCCATTCGAGGATGTGAGCCCACTTGCTGCTGAATGTATCAGCCAACTCCAAAACAAATTTAGTGCACCCAACTCTGCGTCAGAAAAAACATGGTGGGGTTTTACCCTGTGTCCCTACATCACTCACAGGGGGTGTGAAACCCCACAGCAGCTGTACACGCCTTTGCATAGCTGGGTTGGTTGGGATAAGTACAAACAAATTTTAAAAAAAGACAAAACCCATAAATAAAGATTTAAAAGAAACACGGAGGGAGGGCGAAAAGCAATAGAAAAGGGAAAATATAGAAAAAATAGGTGAAAGGTTGATCAGAATGGGGTAGATTTGGTTGGATGGGGCCTAACAAGCAGAAAACACCATGTGATGGCTAGGCAGCAGAGGGTGGGATAAAGAATATGCCTGCATTGTTGCCCACTGCAAGGTGCTATTACATTGCTTTTCAGGCCAATAAGTTTCTTCAGCCTATTTTTCTGAGCAACGTATGCAAGAGGCATCTGGAGTACCTCAAAAATTTGCATCATTTTTCAGTAATTCCCTAACACAGGATTACACACGTTTCACCAACCCCTATTATCTACTGGTTTCTCCAAAGAATGCGTGACTTCAGGAGAGACATTTGCTTTGTTAATGCTCTCTGTCATGGGGGTGCAGATTGAATTACAATGGTTACCTTCAGATCTATTGCTTTCTATTTTTTTTTGCAATCTCTCTTTTCATAGTTTAAGACTAGTTGACAGTCTTAGTCCTATCAAATCTTTCTTTATTTTATTTTATTTTATTTAAGGAGTTTTATTTAGCGCTGGCCAGACTCGGGGGTATCGAGGCACTTTACAGCAGTTTGTTGCAAGTCATATATATAATAGAGTCTGTTATCTTGTTATACTTATTGGTTTGGAAGTCCAAGTGTGCTGTGCAGTATTGAGGTAGTACGTGTGACCTGAGATAGCTGATTAGTGCACTTTGTCTTGGGATGGACCCTTAAGGAGAGGGGAGGATCAGGAGGTGGTCAGGGAGCAGGTAGGGGGTAGGTATTTGTGATACAATGTCAGGGAGAAACTACGAGTAAAGATTTGCTTTGAGGCGGCAGCTATCCCTTTGGGTGGGAGCAGTTAGGAAAAGGACTTTTAGGTGTTTTTTTTATTTTGTGAAGGATGAGATAGTTCTGATATCTGCTGGGATTGAGTTACAGATTCTGGGCGCGTTTCCGGTGAAGGATCGTGCAGTGTTTTTTTGTTTGCGTGTTTTCAAAGGGATGAGAAGTAGGGTATTTGAGCTCCCGAGGTTTCTAGTCTGACCAGCTCTCTTAAGTTTTGCGGCCAAGTACTCGGGTTTTCCTGTGTGTAGGGCTTTTGTGCATGAGGCAGGCAGTTCTTAAGCTAGCACGCAGTTCAACTGGGTGCCATTTTAGTTCTCTGAGTGCTGGTGAAATGTGATTGTATGTCTTAATTCCAGTGACCATTCTGGCTGCTGCATTGAATGTTGTTTTGAGGGGAGCTAGGTGGGATATTGTTGTACCAGTGAGGGTTGCATTCCCATAGTCAAGTTTATATAGAACCCGTGATTGGGTGGCTTGTTTGAAATCTTTGGTAGGGATGAATGGTTTGATTTTGTTAAGTCGCTTCAGATTGAGGAAGGCACTTTTGGTGGAGTTTTTGATGTGTTTGGCCATGTCGAGTTTTGGATTTTGGGTGATTCCTAGTGGTTTTACAGTGTTTGCCAGAGTGAGATTCCCATTGACAACATCCATCCCTTTTAGCCATTCTTCAATTTGGGGTTTCTCTTCTTTGTTGGAGATGAGGAGGATCTCGGTTTTGTCTTGATTGAGTTTTAAGTGGTTTAGAGACAGACACTGTTGGATTTTTTTTAGAGTGACATTTAGTCTGTGGATGACATCTAAGGAGGAGGTTTCTAGATAGATCTGGGGGTCATCCGCAAATAGGTGGAAAGGTATGTTGGTTTTTTTAAGAATGGTGGTGAGGGGTTCCATGTATATGTTGAACAGTTGTGGTGAGAGCTCTGAGCCTTGTGGGACACCTCTGCTGACGGGGTGTAGATTGAAAGTGAAGTTTTTGATTTTTATCCTTTGCCAGCAGCTGTGTAAGTAGGAGGAGAACCAGTGTAGGACCCCCTCATCAGCATCTACCCTCTCTTGTAGAGCCCTGATGAGTAGCTGTTGATCAACCATGTCAATGGCTGCTAATAGGTCCAGGAGAATGAGTGGACAGCATTGATTGGTAGCAAGGGATTTGTGGCTATCGTCTGTGATGTTGAGGATTGCGGTCTCAGTCCTATAGCCTTTTCTGAACCCCTATTGGTAGGGATCTAGAAGGTTGATGTTGTCCATGTGCTGAGTCTGTTGCAAGAGGAGGCATTTTTCAAATATTTTGGATAGGCGGGGGAGATTGGAAACAGGTCTGAAGTTATTCAGGTCCTTGGTGTTACGGCCTGTTTTTTTAGTAGTGGCGTGACTTGGCCAACTTTAATGCATTCAGGTATGATGCCGGTTTCCAGGGAACTGTTTATGATTCTGCACACTAGAGGGGCTATGGAGAGTGTGAGAAGTTGGCCTGGCATATGCTCTCCACTATTGAAGTGGTCACCTTGAACCAGTCCAAACAACCTTACAGATGGTAGGTTAAAGACAACCTTTATAGAAAGCTATACCAGTGGTAGCTGTGGAGAGCAGCCTTCAGGCTAAGTCTTGGAGGAAGGTAAAGCAGCTTGTTTTACCAGTCTATAATCTTGTGAATGGCCAAATGAAAGGAGAACCACACCAGGTATATATATAAAATATATGTATTTATTCTAAACACATCCCTCTAGTCCCTTTATGAGGCTAAAGGCAAAAGTACATTCAGTAAACTTAATAACTCACAGTAAATTAGCACAATATACATTTTGCCCTAGGGGCGTACCACACCATATATTAAAGATGTGGTATAAGAACCACGACTTGCATAAATACAAGGCCTAGATCCTGTAGACCTGCTGGGGCCACTAGGAACCACCCAAGGTACCGACACAGGAGACCCACGGGGGACGCTTGCAGTGTCTGAACACACCTGCAAATCATCATTACCTTCTATAGGGGAAGTCGCATTTGGAAATTTAAAGATAAAGGACACTTAGAGGAGGACTTTAGCCCATTTAGCCTTAAGGGGTTCTAGAGCCAACACCCATGGGAGCACCGGAGTCCTCAATTTACCACACCCAGGGAACCCCGGTGCATAGGTATCATTTGGTGTTCGGTTTCATCGTCGCTTTCAATGGCAATCTGCTTCAAAGTGCTGTGGCTGAAGAGGAAGTGTCCGGTGTGATCCAAGCCTGGATCAAAGATCAGAAGAACCTGAAAGCAGAGGGGACAGAGTCTGAGTCACTAGCCAGTGACCAGGGGCATGATAGTCGAATGCCCACCGATGTGATTTCTGGTGAAGAAGGTGAAGCTTGACTCTTCAGCCACGAGGACCAGGAGGCATCGATGGTGTCCAGGATCTGGAATCGAGATTTTTCACAAAGAATGTCGAGTGCTGTGGTGTCATGGCCCGGATCGGACGTAACATGCATTGGCAACATCAACCAACGCAGGAATCAAAGAAATGCTTCGGTGTGGACCAAGAAGGTCCGAAGGACTCACCACTTGGTAGAGAGTCAGGGCACATCTGGAACAACCAGGGAAGCCCAAGGAAAATCAAAGTTGCCTTCATGGGGAGCCACCAGTCAACGGACCAGGGATCGCAAAGGAGCCTCAAGCGGAAATGCAAGAAGCAGGCTCACGGAACACTCATGGAGTGTAAAGACAACCTTTAGTGCAGATAGTGCTTGGGGCTTGGGCTACACGTAACCCAAAGCACAACTTAAGAAAAGCTTGGGAAGTCAATGTACTAGCAAATGTGCATGGAGTCCAGGGATTCCAGTTCCACATCACTTGTGAGGGCTGTAAGCCTTAGCTCTGCTGGGGACTCGGGTTGGCCTCAGAGAAGTCTGGAACTCCTCTTCTTGGGCTGCAAATACTTCGCAGTCTGGCGGGAGCTTCAGAGATGCAGACCGGCAAATGCTTTGTTGGTGTGTGCTTGAGCAGTGGAGTCTCTCCTTGACCCCAAGGGAGATTCATCCATCCTCTAGTCTTTAATAGAGCATTGGAGTTCCAGGATTCAGTTACAGAGTTTCATCCAGGTGTAACCTAAAGTCCTGTTGCCAGGGGTCCCTTACTTATATTAAGAAAAGGGGTTGGACATACTCTCGGGGCCCACCTATGGGAGGGTCTGGAAAGAGGGGTGGCTACACCCATTTCCTTTGTCAAGTTTCACACCAGAGCAGAGACTGGTAGCCCCTGCAACCAGTTTGAACTAGACTATGCACAGGGACACCAAATGTGCCCCCAGTGCTGACTTCAAGGCACTCTCAGAGTGCACCCACCCAGCCCCAATACACTAAAGCCTGTCTGGGAGGTGGTTACACCTCCCTGTGACAGGAAACCTATTGTCCAGGCCTCCCTGCCAGAGTTTCGGTCAGCAGCAGGAGGCCAAACTTGTGTCTGTGGCTGTAGCATCCATTTTGTGATACCAGGGCTCTTTTAAACTATTACCGGTTAGACCAAGGTGCAGCCGCGGCCCGTGGAGGGAGTTACAGTGGGGCAGGGAGGCGAGGAGGGGGAGGGGGGGGGGGCAGGTTGGAGGGACCAAAAAACTGGCATAGGGATAATTGCAGGTAAGTACACAATATAATTAATAAAACAAATTTCGTAGCGTGCACTGCATCACAAAATGCGATGCTGTGCGCGCTACGCATTTTGTTATATTAATTAAATTGTCTACTTACTTGCAATTATCCATGTTATTATTATTATTAAGCGTTCTTATATAGTGCTCGATTACCCGTAGGCATCTCGACGCTTGCCTTGGGAACCCGTCCTGGTTTTTCCCTGTGAGATACCCGTACTGGGCATCCCCAAGGTGAAAGCCAGGCATCCCGCCGCGGGGGGGCCGTAGTGGAGATTAAGCAAGCTAATGCCCAGAGCTGCAGAGTGTGAACCTGTGACTCGAGTAGGCACCGAAACGAGAATTATCGAGTCCGTGGATATTTGGGCTCAAGACCCTGCCACGTCGGAAATTGAACCCTGGTCCCGGGTCTGACCTCTGCTTCAGGGTCTGCCGCCTCTAACCAGTGAGCCACACTTCTCCACCACTAGATATGCCAGTCCACCCTGCCCCTCCCCCTCCCTGCCCCACCGTAACTCCCTCCACGGGCCGCGGCTGCCAAGGTGTACATGTCTCTCCCTCTATAAGGGTGGAATTCTACCCCCGCTGCCATGACTGGCGGGGAGATAGGATTATAGAGTGTTTGACACCAAACATGACATGTTTGCATGCAGCCATTCCAAAGTTAGCATTTGCAGCAAGGTTATAATGCACTTAAGAATATATGGTCTGGCTGCATCACAGAACAGCCTCAGAGAATAGTCTCCGAAAGCTGTAGAGGGGCCCAGCTCATGCATGAGCACCCTTTCACACAAAGCCAAGCACATTGCCTTAGGATTGAGGCCTGTCGTAGGATTGACAGTGATTAAAGGTAGGTAGGTACAGGTAACCTATACCTTAGTAGAGGGTGCATGCACTTCCTTACCCAGGCTGCAGTAGCAGGCCCATGGTGTCATTTTGGAAGGCTTCCCTGGGGTTGCATAATACATGCTTCAGCCCTGGTAGGCCTCTAGCGTACCTATGCCCTTAGTACCTGGTGTACCATATACTAGGGACTCACAAGAGTACCCCAGTAATCAAACTGGAGTGTACCTAAAGTACACGCAATCAATGTAGAGATGAATCAGCTAGGCTGGGGTCCTGGATAGCAGGGCCCCAGCCAGACTAAAGTAAAAAAAACAGTGAAACACAAGCAAAAAGTGGGGGTAACCATTGTAAGCAGATTTTACTCTCCTACAGAGAGTTTCAGTTTTTTGGGTCAGTTGGGTGAGTTGTGGATCAAGGACATGGGAGGCGGGTTTGGAGGTGGATATCAGCTTAAGGATCTCAGCTTCTGGGATGGGTGGAAGGACTTCCATTTTTTATGGGGTACATACAACTGCTGTCTTTTGTCACTGTGGGCAAGCTTTTGCAGGCTGGGTTGGCATTGATGTCTAGTGAGAGCTCAATCTTGGTGATTTTTTCTTCGAAGAAGACGGCCAAGTTTTCACACAAGTCTGTGGAGACCTGTGTTGAGAATTCTAGGGGCTTGGAGGTTTGTTGCTTGATGATTTTAAACAGTTCGATGGGCCTGTTTTTTGTGTTGTCCAGGGCAGAGCAGAAAAAGGTGGATTTCTCACTGCTGATGTAATTTCTGTACTTTTGTACAGGATCTAGATGGGATGATCCTTTTTTTTTTGTTTCAGTGGGTCTACTTGATCTATAATGGATGTCAAGGTTGTGTTGTAATGGGCAGTGAGTTCAGTGGTGGATAGATGATCTGCGGAGGAGGTGAGGAGCGAGTTAACCCTTTCTTCAAGGTCATTCATACTGATCTGTGTGAGGTTTCTGGTCCATTTGGGAGGGTCTTGGGTGGGGGTTTGGAGAGTGATAGGTTAAGTGAGGTGGAAGAGGATTAAGTGGTGATCTGACCAATCTATGGACAGGGTGTGGTTTATCGTGGTTGTGTCGTGTTTGGCGATAATGGCATCTAGGATTGCTCCTTTGTTGTGAGTTCCCTCTATGCAGTGTAGGGTAAGGTTGTTGTTGTGTAGCAGTTTATTCAGTTTCTGGATTTGCAGGTTGTTTTCTTCATTTAAGTGTAGGTTGAGGTCACCCAGAATTAAATTGCATCTCGGAGAGAGCAGTGGGCAAGCAGGTCAGACAGGTGTTGAGTGAATGTGGTGGTGTTGCCTGGGGGGTGGTAGATAAGGTGGTAGATTAGTATGTTGTTGTTGCTAGTGTTAATGTTCACGGTTGGGCATTCAAAGGTGTTGTAGTTGAAGGAGTCTATTTCCGTCACAGAAACAGTGGTTTTGTGGATGATTGCTATGTTGCCTCCTCTTGGTCTTTTCTATCTTTGTTGGTGATTGCAAAGCCCGGGGGGACAAGAGTATCGAGAAGAGGTAGGGAGAAATCATTTAGCCAGGTTTCAGTGATGAATGCTTTGTCTATGTCATGAGTGAGGATGGATTCCGCTAGCTCTGTGGTGTGCTTGGTGGCTGATCTGCAGTTTATGAGCATGCGGTTGGCACTAGGGGCCGTCTTTATGATAGTGTGGGTGGCTGGATGTCTGGGGGATTTTGGAAGTGCCTGGTCTCTGCCTCATCCAGTGATCACCTGGATTTTGGATTGGAGGGTGACAGTAATGGGGTTGTTGTTTGGGGAGGCAAGGTCTGCCAATTTACTCTCCGACATTGCAGCTCTCGTTCTTTTGGGTCTCTGTGTATGCTTGGAGAGGGGATAGAGAGCCATCTCTGGTGGGAGGCCTATGAGGACCTTTGGTGAGTATACAGGAGATATGAGGAGGTTTATGGAGCGCGGTTTATGGAGCCGCTGACCAGTCTCTAAGTTGGTGTGGGTGTTCTAGGCAGGTATGTTAGACCTGAGGGGGGAGAGATTTAGGTTGTTGGGTTGCTTTTTAGTGCATGTGTTGAGAGTGTGGGTTCTGGACTTGGCCGTTGGTGTCATGTTTGGGTGTCAGTGTTTTATTGCATGTGAGAGTGGGGAGGTAGTTGGGAGTCAGAGATTGCGTGTTGAAGTCTTTCGTGGTGGGTTGAGGGGGTGGAGGCTAAATGGCGGGTGGGGGTGAATGACGGGGAGGAGACGTGGGGTCTTGTTCTCTCTGGTAGTGGTGAGGGTGAGGTCGTGTGGCGAGGGGCAGTTGTAATTACATGGGAGCCTGGGGTGGAGGGTGAGTTCTGGGGGTGGGTCCGATTCTTCGGGGGGAGCGGGGGTAGGAAGGGGAGGAGAGCGTGAGAGGGGCAGTCCTGAGGGATGGGAAAAGGGCATTGAAGGACTCTAGATTTTCATTGTTGGCTTCTATCAGGACTGTGCCATTGGAGTAGATGGTCACAGTGGTGTTACCAGTACTCCTAGTGTGGTTATGAGCTGATAGTGAGAATTTGGAGCTTGCTGAAGAGATGGTTGGTTTGGAGATATTGAGTTGCAATCTAAGGTTGGAGTTCCTTATTTCGGGCCTTTTAGTGTAGAAGATGAGGTCCATTTTTACCTGTCCTTTGGAGGAGCCGTGGTGGAAGTCGGTGAATAGTCATTCGGGATGTTGTCTGATCACTTTTGCTGAAAGTTTTTTTTCCGCTTTCGGTGAGAGATTAGGTGGGACACCGAGAAGGAGTTTGGGCCATGTGGTTTTAGGTGCTTCGCAAAAAGCAGGATGGTATGGGCTGACGTGGTGGGAGGCATTGTGTCTAGGTGGGATGGGGGAGCTCCCTTTAGAAAAGGTGGAAAAGTGTTTCCAGATCCGTCCTTAATCAGAGATTCATGCTGTTTTTTCTTGGGCTACTTGTAGAGAGCAGACTCGGGGGTGCTGGCGGGTTGAGGTGAGGGTGGTGGAGATTGTTGGGATTGCCACTCTTGCAAGATTTAGTATCTTGTATCTTGTTTTCTGTTCTGTACTAATTTCTTAATAGATCCAATACAAATGCCATGGTCTATGATGTTAAACCTGACTATGGAAAATTCATTAACCACTTGGATGCTAAGCACATTTCTGTGCTTCCATTGAATTTCCATTGAAATCAAGGGAAACTCCATGACGAGTTACCCTTGTCATTAGCACTGAAGGGGTTAAGTCTTAAGAATTACCAAGTAGGCACATTTCAGGTTATCCATGGTAAGACTCCTTATGTACCGAACTAAGTACATTTTTGTGTTCTTTGATAGTGATAAATAATGCTGTAGGCTCAGTAAAAAGAAACCATTTAAATGGTAACCCCTTAGTTCCTGGCAGAGCATTATAGCGATTATACTCTTTTGAAGATATAATAACAAACAAGTTGAGACAGGAAATCATTTTAAGAATTAGATCAATGGGTAAACACAGGCTTATTGGATTGTCTAGTATTCTAATAACTCCAATGCTTCGATGCGTTGATATTGTGGATCTTATGTCAGACAGAATTAATTTCCTTGCTTATTTCGTTTTTTTGGAATGATTTACTTTTGTATGTACTTATGAGTTCTATCTTTTTACTGTTGCTTATCACTCATGATGCTATTAAAAACATTTTAAAAAAAAGACAATTGCACATGTAATTGCAAAGTAAATATACAAATTCCTTTGTGAAATTAGGCTTTTGATTTTAATTTAATTGTCACCTACTATAGCAAGACTACACTGCTTGAGTATCAACGATGTCTTCTAATTACTGATTGCGATAGGAGCTAGAGAAATAAAGAATACAGGGCATATGCAAACATACATCTAAAATTTGGCTCACTGAACTGGGTACTACTTTTCTAGTTCACAGTGTTGAGTCAATCCATTTTTTTGGCTTTGCTCACATTGCTGGTCTTGTTCCAATTGCTGGCACATGATGAATATTCTCCTTAGAGGAGCTCTGTAGATTGTATATTCTTCATATAAGAGGTGCATCAGAGGAGTAAACAATATGTACTATATGTGCTTGCAGTGCTGGTTGGCCACAATGGATAACAGCATAGAAATGTTGCTTTGGAGCAACTGAGCAAAAATTAATTTCAGTAGAGCTCCACTTGTTGCAGGCATAGTTTTCGGGTGCCCTTTCATTTGCATGATTGTCTTCTTTCTTTTGACAAACCTTAATTATAACCTTTGTATTGTTTTCTGGCCCTCTTCTGTTAACACTAGGGAATCAGTAGTAGTATATGAAATAGTATCCCTGTAGCACGCATTTACTTACTCTTACACACTTTTGTGAATTGGTCTTAAACCATCTAAAAAGAGAATAAAATGGGAACATTCTGTGCATATTCATATTTAATTAAAAGAAATGAACAAGGACATTGTCCTCTGCACTTTTACTAATAGGGACTTGCATGTGAGATTGCCTAAATAATCCGAGTTTTATATATATGCGTTTGTGAATATCAACCTTACATGAGTAGGTCAAGCCTCTATGGGGGATATTTGCAACAACTTGCAATAATTATCGCAAAGCGCGGAAATAACACGCTATTAGCAACGTTTATCTCAAGTGCGATAAAATATCAAGCGATAGCAGTGAAATTACTTGAATATCACTGCAAATCCAGCGATATTCACTCATTAACGCCATGGTGCACTTACCCTGACAATCCACCTCCCATTGAAGAACAGGTAAGTCATGTTTTTAGCAGGTGTTAAATTCTAGCGATAATCACGCTTAGCGCAACTATTTGAATGCTTTCTCCTGGTTGTTAATAGGGGGAAGTTGTGTTAGCGACTGTTTTCAGTCGCTTTTAGTTGGGAACGCCTACCTTACATGTCATTAGCGATAATTGTTGCTGGCATGCAAGGCGATAGGAAAACCGGGGGCTATCGCCAGAAAGCTGTTGCTATCGCCGGTTAGCGACAGCTTGCTGAAAGGGCGATAAAAATAACACCGCTTTAGCGGCAAAAAGTGCAGGTAAAGCGGCGATAAGGCCCTTGGTAATATGCCTCTATATTCTCTAGTCTGATAAGTCTACAGAGGTTATTGAAAGAGCCAAGAACTGACAATAAAGAAATCTATTTTTTAAACTGTATCCTCCTGTCTTCTGATGCTATAGTGTGGAATAATATGGATTAAACTCAGATCAGTTGACTGGGGTTGAGTGTTTGATTTGCTCAAGAGCTCTGTCCATCATCCCCTTTGGTATCGCTTTGTTCGCCATAAGTTTGCAGGGTATGCCCAGACGGGGGTCCCTTGCTCACTGTGCCACTGGATTCAATTTATACCTGGCTGATGAGGGTTATGGACCCGGAAACGGTCCCAGGATGCTTGTTTCCGGTCCAGGGAAGACATGGCTTGGCAGTTCGGGCTGGGCTGTTCCCGTGAGGAACAGGGGCAGACTGATTTGCATATGGCCATTTCTGAACTCGGGTGGTGGAGTGAGCTAAAGAATGATGATGGATTAAACCCAGATCAGTTGACTGGTAGTGAGTGTTTTATTTGCTCAAGCGCTCCGTCCATCACCCTCTTTGGTATCGAATAGTATGGAATAATGTCAAAGCTCAGGCACTTGCAGAAACTAAATGCATTCTACTGTGGCATCCCTCTCCAAATTGAAGGCCACACCAGGAAAGATTTCTTTAGGTCTAAGGGGAACTTTCTTATTGCATCCCCTTTGGAGAAAAGGAAAACAGACAGGTGTTGCTCACTCTTCTCCATAGAGATTTGGGTTCTGCTAGATTGAAAGTGTTGTGAGTCAAACAAGCCTGCCTGGAAAGCTCCTATCGAAAGGCGTTATTGGTCGTTTCATGGGTCATTACTGCGATCTCTGAAAGTAGCACACACACACATTAGTAGCTGCTTACAATGATTGGTTCTTTATTATGTATAATCAGAATGTAAAACATACATAGCGTAAAATTATTGAAATTTCAGTGGTCATGATATAAAATAAGATGCATTTTAGAAAAGCCCTTAGCAATTACTCTAATCTCTATCTAACATTTACATTTATGTTGCCAGCCTCCCAAATTATATTAATATTGGAATGGTCAATACTTTCTCTCTCAACCTTATGACAGGCATGCATTATCCCAATATAACTCTAAAACACTCATAGGCTTGCAGTTAGATTTCTGCCCTCTGGTATTCTGTCCAAGTAACCAGTATTTGAGCATACCTACCCTAAACTCCTAGACCTCTTAATACCTTTCTCACCAACTATTTTCTACTGTAAAGGGAGGGAGTTACTGTGTACTTTCTTGTATCACTTACTATATGACAATGCTTCAGTTAGAAACAGATTAGAAAGCCAAGGAAGTGCATCAACACATGCTTCCTTCCATAGTAGCTCTATGTCCAGCCAAATGGCCTTGAAAAGTTGCTCACTAGTTAACACTAGAGATTGGAAGTTTCATCTTCTTACATTTATGTTATTTTTGATAGCATGCCTAGTGTCAGCTTGCTTGCTATGTAGTCATCTTGCCTACTCTGTTAGCTATGATAACAATTCAAAATGTTAGTTTTCTAGGTCCTAGGCCTCTCAAATACACACTCTAACGTGTTTGTGTGGTCATGTTCATCATACACTTAGGCCTGGCTTGTATGTAATATGTTCATATCAGAAAAAAGCCTTGCTGTGTACCCACTATAAATCACATTTCACATTTTAAGACTAAGGGTGATGTTAAGATCCCAGTGAGTGATTCGACAATTCCCTCAGGGTGGTGAAGACCATTACCTCCATCCACCCAGCAGCACACCTCTTGCCTTTATTTCAGTTGACTGCTGCAGTGACAAAAATGCTCCTACCAACATGGTGGTAAGACTTGTGTTAGAAAAGTGGCTAAGCCTGCAGCATGATTTTAATGTGTGTTCCACAAATAAATTCCAAAGTGAATTTAGTAAGTAAAGAATGAAATAATGGTCCTGACATGCAGCACCATTATAGTTTGCAGGAATAACATTTAAAATTATGCAAATCTTAGTCAGAGACAGAAGTATGAGGTTCAGGGATATAAGACATACATTTGGGAAACCTATGAGTTCAACCAAGGGTGTGTGAGATGCTTGTGAGTGACTGCACCCGCTGTAGTCTCACACTGTGTAGTGTTTAAATGATACTTTGGCATGATCTATTGTGAGAAAGGGATATTATGTGTCACATATAACTTGATAATTACAAAAAGGGGGTGGTGATGGACAGAGTATCTGAGTTAATCAGAACACTCCTACCCAGTCAACAGATCAGGGCTTGATCCATCACCGTTTTTTAGCTCACTGCACCATCCCAGTTCAGAACCTGGCTATATGCAAATTAGACTGTCCCTGGCCCAGTGCATCATGGGAACAGGGCAGACCAAACTACCAAGCCAATTCTTCACTGGAAAGGAAACAAGCTTCCGGGGACCGGTTTCTGGCATTACAGCCGTCTTCGGCCCGGCTTGCTTGAATCCTGATGGTGCAATGAGCAAGGGACTCATGTCTGAGCATACCCTTCCGCACTCATGGTGGCCAAAATAATTACAAAAAGGGGGTGGTGATGGACAGAGTATCTGAGTTAATCAGGACACTCCTACCCAGTCAACAGATCAGGGCTTGATCCATCACCGTTTTTTAGCTCACTGCACCATCCCAGTTCAGAACCTGGCTATATGCAAATTAGACTGTCCCTGGCCCAGTGCATCATGGGAACAGGACAGACCAAAATACCAAGCCAATTCTTCACTGGAAAGGAAACAAGCTTCCGGGGACCGGTTTCTGGCATTACAGCCGTCTTCGGCCCGGCATGCTTGAATCCTGATGGTGCAATGAGCAAGGGACTCATGTCTGAGCATACCCTTCCACACTCATGGTGGCCAAAATAATTACAAAAAGGGGGTGGTGATGGACAGGGTATCTGAGTTAATCAGAACACTCCTACCCAGTCAACAGATCAGGGCTTGATCCATCACCGTTTTTTAGCTCACTGCACCATCCCAGTTCAGAACCTGGCTATATGCAAATTAGACTGTCCCTGGCCCACCATAAGCGTGGAAGGGTATACTCAGATGTGAGTCCCTTGCTCATTGCACCATCAGGATTCAAGCAAGCCGGGCCGACGACGCCTGAAATGGCAGAAACCGGTCCCCGGAAGCTTGTTTCCTTCCCAGTATAAGAATTGGCTTTGTAGTTTGGTTTGCCCTGTTCCCATCATGCACTGGGACAGGAACAGACTAATTTGCATATAGCCAAGTTCTGAGCTGGGATGGTGCAGTGAGCTAAAAAACGGTGATGGATCAAGCCCTGATCTTTGGACTGGGTAAGAGTGGTCTGCTTAATTCAGGCACTCTGTTCATCACCACCCCCTTTTCTGAATCATTTTGTCCACCATAAGCGTGGAAGGGTATACTCAGATGTGAGTCCCTTGCTCATTGCCCCATCAGGATTCAAGCAAGCCGGGCCGACGACGCCTGAAATGGCAGAAACCGGTCCCCGGAAGCTTGTTTCCTTCCCAGTATAAGAATTGGCCTTGTAGTTTGGTTTGCCCTGTTCCCATCATGCACTGGGACAGGAACAGACTAATTTGCATATAGCCAAGTTCTGAGCTGGGATGGTGCAGTGAGCTAAAAAACGGTGATGGATCAAGCCCTCATCTTTGGACTGGGTAAGAGTGGTCTGCTTAATTCAGGCACTCTGTTCATCACCACCCCCTTTTCTGAACCATTTTGTCCACCATAAGCGTGGAAGGGTATACTCAGATGTGAGTCCCTTGCTCATTGCACCATCAGGATTCAAGCAAGCCGGGCCGACGACGCCTGAAATGGCAGAAACCGGTACCCGGAAGCTTGTTTCCTTCCCAGTATAAGAATTGGCTTTGTAGTTTGGTTTGCCCTGTTCCCATCATGCACTGGGACAGGAACAGACTAATTTGCATATAGCCAAGTTCTGAGCTGGGATGGTGCAGTGAGCTAAAAAACGGTGATGGATCAAGCCCTGATATTTGGACTGGGTAAGAGTGGTCTGCTTAATTCAGGCACTCTGTTCATCACCACCCCCTTTTCTGAATCATTTTGTCCACCATAAGCGTGGAAGGGTATACTCAGATGTGAGTCCCTTGCTCATTGCACCATCAGGATTCAAGCAAGCCGGGCCGACGACGCCTGAAATGGCAGAAACCGGTCCCCGGAAGCTTGTTTCCTTCCCAGTATAAGAATTGGCCTTGTAGCTTGGTTTGCCCTGTTCCCATCATGCACTGGGACAGGAACAGACTAATTTGCATATAGCCAAGTTCTGAGCTGGGATGGTGCAGTGAGCTAAAAAACGGTGATGGATCAAGCCCTGATCTTTTGACTGGGTAAGAGTGGTCTGCTTAATTCAGGCACTCTGTTCATCACCACCCCCTTTTCTGAATCATTTTGTCCACCATAAGCGTGGAAGGGTATACTCAGATGTGAGTCCCTTGCTCATTGCACCATCAGGATTCAAGCAAGCCGGGCTGACGACGCCTGAAATGGCAGAAACCGGTCCCCGGAAGCTTGTTTCCTTCCCAGTATAAGAATTGGCTTTGTAGTTTGGTTTGCCCTGTTCCCATCATGCACTGGGACAGGAACGGACTAATTTGCATATAGCCAAGTTCTGAGCTGGGATGGTGCAGTGAGCTAAAAAATGGTGATGGATCAAGCCCTGATCTTTGGACTGGGTAAGAGTGGTCTGCTTAATTCAGGCACTCTGTTCATCACCACCCCCTTTTCTGAATCATTTTGTCCACCATAAGCGTGGAAGGGTATACTCAGATGTGAGTCCCTTGCTCATTGCACCATCAGGATTCAAGCAAGCCGGGCCGACGACGCCTGAAATGGCAGAAACCGGTCCCCGGAAGCTTGTTTCCTTCCCAGTATAAGAATTGGCTTTGTAGTTTGGTTTGCCCTGTTCCCATCATGCACTGGGACAGGAACAGACTAATTTGCATATAGCCAAGTTCTGAGCTGGGATGGTGCAGTGAGCTAAAAAACGGTGATGGATCAAGCCCTGATCTTTGGACTGGGTAAGAGTGGTCTGCTTAATTCAGGCACTCTGTTCATCACCCCCCCTTTTCTGAATCATGTTGTCCACCATATGCGTGGAAAGGTATACTCAGATGTGAGTCCCTTGCTCATTGCACCATCAGGATTCAAGCAAGCCGGGCCGACGACGCCTGAAATAGCAGAAACCGGTCCCCGGAAGCTTGTTTCCTTCCCAGTATAAGAATTGGCTTTGTAGTTTGGTTTGCCCTGTTCCCATCATGCACTGGGACAGGAACAGACTAATTTGCATATAGCCAAGTTCTGAGCTGGGATGGTGCAGTGAGCTAAAAAACGGTGATGGATCAAGCCCTGATCTTTGGACTGGGTAAGAGTGGTCTGCTTAATTCAGGCACTCTGTTCATCACCACCCCCTTTTCTGAATCATTTTGTTCACCATAAGCGTGGAAGGGTATACTCAGATGTGAGTCCCTTGCTCATTGCACCATCAGGATTCAAGCAAGCCGGGCCGACGACGCCTGAAATGGCAGAAACCGGTCCCCGGAAGCTTGTTTCCTTCCCAGTATAAGAATTGGCTTTGTAGTTTGGTTTGCCCTGTTCCCATCATGCATAGGGACAGGAACAGACTAATTTGCATATAGCCAAGTTCTGAGCTGGGATGGTGCAGTGAGCTAAAAAACGGTGATGGATCAAGCCCTGATCTTTGGACTGGGTAAGAGTGGTCTGCTTAATTCAGGCACTCTGTTCATCACCACCCCCTTTTCTGAATCATTTTGTCCACCATAAGCGTGGAAGGGTATACTCAGATGTGAGTCCCTTGCTCATTGCACCATCAGGATTCAAGCAAGCCGGGCCGACGACGCCTGAAATGGCAGAAACCGGGCCCCGGAAGCTTGTTTCCTTCCCAGTACAAGAATTGGCTTGGTAGTTTGGTTTGCCCTGTTCCCATCATGCACTGGGACAGGAACAGACTAATTTGCATATAGCCAAGTTCTGAGCTGGGATGGTGCAGTGAGCTAAAAAACGGTGATGGATCAAGCCCTGATCTTTGGACTGGGTAAGAGTGGTCTGCTTAATTCAGGCACTCTGTTCATCACCACCCCCTTTTCTGAACCATTTTGTCCACCATAAGCGTGGAAGGGTATACTCAGATGTGAGTCCCTTGCTCATTGCACCATCAGGATTCAAGCAAGCCGGGCCGACGACGCCTGAAATGGCAGAAACCGGTACCCGGAAGCTTGTTTCCTTCCCAGTATAAGAATTGGCTTTGTAGTTTGGTTTGCCCTGTTCCCATCATGCACTGGGACAGGAACAGACTAATTTGCATATAGCCAAGTTCTGAGCTGGGATGGTGCAGTGAGCTAAAAAACGGTGATGGATCAAGCCCTGATCTTTGGACTGGGTAAGAGTGGTCTGCTTAATTCAGGCACTCTGTTCATCACCACCCCCTTTTCTGAATCATTTTGTCCACCATAAGCGTGGAAGGGTATACTCAGATGTGAGTCCCTTGCTCATTGCACCATCAGGATTCAAGCAAGCCGGGCCGACGACGCCTGAAATGGCAGAAACGGGTCCCCGGAAGCGTGTTTCCTTCCCAGTATAAGAATTGGCTTTGTAGTTTGGTTTGCCCTGTTCCCATCATGCACTGGGACAGGAACAGACTAATTTGCATATAGCCAAGTTCTGAGCTGGGATGGTGAAGTGAGCTAAAAAACGGTGATGGATCAAGCCCTGATCTTTGGACTGGGTAAGAGTAGTCTGCTTAATTCAGGCACTCTGTTCATCACCACCCCCTTTTCTGAATCATTTTGTCCACCATAAGCGTGGAAGGGTATACTCAGATGTGAGTCCCTTGCTCATTGCACCATCAGGATTCAAGCAAGCCGGGCCGACGACGCCTGAAATGGCAGAAACCGGGCCCCGGAAGCTTGTTTCCTTCCCAGTACAAGAATTGGCTTGGTAGTTTGGCCAACACTGGGCTTCCCATTGCCAGAAGAGTCATATTCTAGCCTCCCATGATGATTCATGCAACCATTTACCATTCGTGTTTGGATCATTGGAGACACAAATACATATATCCAATGTCACTTTTAGATTCTATGATAAAGACTGGCTTGACTCCTACACGTTTAATCAAAATATCTATAGGAAAAACTGTGAAATGATCTTCCAATCAAACTCAAGAGATTACCTTGGGTAGGATCTTAAGCACCTTCCTCATTTAGGTTGCTTGTATGTAACTGTGTAAGTTTTATTTCAGAACATGCCATTGGTGCCCAGACACCTCGGTGTTATGACATAAAATATGTGTTATTGACTTAAAATCCACGAATTTGACTATTGGTAATACCTTTTAATTTAAGGTTGGATACCATTATATATAAGTGGACCAGCTGTGTGTGAGATCAGCCTGTGGCTGCATCACAGTTTCAGATTAATGGACAACATATATTAAGTTAACAAAACACAAACACAAACACAAACGAAATGCAAAGCGGCTGCCCTCCACAAACATCCCTTACCTACAAACTCCAATTCATTACTGTCAAAGCGAAGGATTATAAAATAGAAAAGAATTAGAGAAAATACGCTAGCCCTGCTACATAAAGTCAGCCATGTCTGGAATTGAAATGCTTGAATCCCCAGCAGTACTTCCCCCTTCCTCTACAGCCTCACTAATGCTCTTCCTTTCCTTTTCTGACATGGGTGGGATGGCTTTACCCAGCTGGCACTTGATTCTTTCAATTCTCGCCTCTAAAGCCAAGTCAAACTCTTGTTTCTTTGAAATTGCCAAGCTTGTGATTGCCCTTTGAGCGTCTTCGCAGCCGGTTTGTAACTTCAGGTGCTCCAACTTGAACTCCGGATCTGAGGGGTTCATGCCGAGGAATATTCCTAAAACATTCACATGGTCCATCAGGTAATGCTGAGATACTTCAGAGTAGGTACTGGATATCATGTTGACCAGATAGCCTAAGTTGGTGGCTTTGGTTGCCTGCATGAACAACAAATCCTTCACAAAGGCTACTGCTGGATAACTCATACTGCTCTTTAAGGATTCAGCATTTTCCACTAATTCGTTGACATTTCTTGAGAGACAGGACTCTAAGAGGTTGGATATTTTCTGGAAGAAGGTAACCATCGTATTCCACTGCTCTTTGACTTTCTGCAGAGCAGACAACCCTTTAATGAGCAACTTCTTGGTTGTTTCAAAATCTATTTTTTCTACTTGGTGACTCCTTATTTCAACCAGGACTTCTGTGAGTTTTTGATTTTCTTTTTTTAGGTTATCAAAGGTCTTCAGGTAATTTGCTTGAGTGTTGTTTAATTGCATTCTGGCCTGTTCCACTCTAGCCCAAGCCCTCTGTGCAGCCTGTGTGCCTATTCCACCACTGCTTACAGCCTTAGACAGATTTGGGGGTATTTGCTGCAAAGTAGGGGCATTGGTTGCAGTTTTACAATGTGTTTCAGCTTTTACTGAGCTGAGATAAAGAGTGTTTATCTTTTGAGCAATGCTCTTCAAGTTCTCCTGATCGTCAGTCGCAGATGTGGCAGCTCTGTGCAATTCCTCACAAATAGCAATGCCATGTTCCAGAAAAATATCCATTATCATTTTTGCAGTACAATTACCTTCATCACTTATCGTCTTTTGCAGGTCCAATAAACCATCTTTAAAAAAGTCTGTTATGACTTTATGGTCCCTCTCATCATAAACATGTTTCATGTTAACAGTTTTCTGTTCACTGTCTAAGACCTTTAGGAGACTATCTGCGAGTGATGCCATCTGATTGGATCTGGCACAGACATTGGTGGCGCAAAAGGTGGACTTTCCATTACTCGTGTCATGAGTTCCATCTACGTCTAAGTCTTGTTTTACGTCTTTCTTTGCTATGTAAGATGATGGGTTAAGAAAAGTGCCCAGTATATCAGCACCAGCAGTTTCCATTACAGAGGGCACTTTGTCCATTGCATTCTTGTAGGCTTCTATTGCATCCTTTAGTTGTGTCTCAGTGGCCTTCCTTAACTCTTCTGTTGTCTGCAAAGATTTCCTTGAGGATGCTTCTTTTATGCTGAGCTGCTCCAGGGCAGTTTTTATATCTGACAGCTTATGCTCGTAGCCATTCATCGAGTTCAAACAAGCTTCAAGAATCTCATGGATTATGTAAACTGTCTCATTAAAGCCTAACTCCACAGACTGAGCCAAGGATGTGCATTTATTGGACACTCGGAGCAAACTGTTCAGCTTCTTTGGGAGGAGGTTGGCAACAGAGGCAGTTGGCGTGGACAGAATCTTGACTATTTCTGCATTGGCGCTAGGTATGAACCCAGAGAGGAGCCTTATCTGGTCCATGTTCTTGTTTGCAGTGTTGAAGGCAAACCAGGCTGAATTGCAAACCTGCATTAGGGATGCAGCAAAGGAATTTGGGTATTTCATGTACTTGTATCCATCTGTTGGTGGATTCAGGTTGATGGAGAAGTCCCCTCCCGCTGATGAAAGGACTGCCAGCTCTCCTAGTATTGCGATGGAGATGGGGAGCGGCACCAGGAACTCTTCCCAGCAGGCGAAGGGTTGCATCTTCAGTACGATATCATCCCTCACTTCCTGGACTGAGGAGACACTTCCAATTGCATCATTGAGATTAGCAGCTGTGGTTTTGCAGTCCACTTCTCTTCTGCGCCCTAGAGAAAATACAGATTATTACATATGTTATGTTGGGTAAAACATGAATTGCACAAGTTTTCTAGCTGTAACATAACCATGTGCAAGAGAGAAGCCAGAAAAGTAAAATAACCTCTATGTTGTCCACAACTCCTTAGAAGAGCTTATTTGATTCTTCGGTCCATCATATTTAAATTCATAATTTCACGCTTTAATCTACCATTTTAACTTTACATTCTGTCATTCATCAATGAATTTTCCCACAATTCAATCTATTGGTCATCCATCCACCATGCATCATTTGACTCACCCAAGGATCAATAAAGTTTTCATCCACCAATCCTTTTGTCCACTCATCTTCTCTAATTTCCATGTACTCTTCCATCCGTTCCTTCAATGTAGGAAGCTGGCTCTGTATATACTATACCTAAGTAAGTGATAGTGTGCACAGAATCCAGTGAATCCCCACAGGTATTGCAGAGGCTAAAGTAGACAATACTGTTGTCTCTTTTGTGGTAGTGTGGTTGACCAGTCAGGCTTATCAGAGGGTAGTATTAAGCATTTGTTGTACACCCTCAGGAAAGAAATGACGTAACACACTCAAAGGCTGAATCCAGATCAATTGTTTGTATAAAAAGTTGTTACTTCTATGACTAGAACCAAGATTTTTTCAGTAGCAGGTAAGTGATACTGTTCATACAATGTTACTTTTGAAAAATACAATGTGCACTGGTTTTGCAGGAACACACATTTTACAATTGAGAAATGGGTCGTAAGCTCTTCAGAACATTTAAAATTACTTTAGATTACTTTTTAGTTCCTTTTCAGTTACATCTGCAGTTTCACAAAGCAAACTAATCACATAGTCTAAGAATCACAGGACATCAGTGAGCAGGTTAAATTGCTTTAAGGCACTAAGGGGCATATTTATTAGCAAAGTGGGAAAGCGCAGCATACAACCAAGAAGGCTAATGCCACACTTTGTCACTTTTGAAACGCAAGGATGTTCCATCTTTCCAATAACGCAATGCACCCTCTATGTGTGCTGCAGAAAGCAGCAAGCATGACAAGAGAAAAATAGAAGGAGAAATGTATCCTCGTATCCCTGTTTAAGACCAGGTTTTTCCTGAGCTTAAGTTTGTGGCATCCCCATACCTTGAAAATATGGCGGTGCTGGAGTTGGAAATGTCAACTTACACAAATATTGAGTTGAAAATATTGTGATTCAGAAATATCGACAGCAAGAATATCGTGGAAAAGAATATCAAATCAAGGTAAGAAATATTGTTTTTAAAAAGTCATTAATGCTGAAAAATTATAGATGTTTAAAATGTCGATTTTTAAATTAGTTTTATGTATTTAAGTTTATATTTTAAAGGTATGTTATGCATTTTTTTGTATAAGTATTGTTTATGTTTTTTTAAAATATATATGTACATTTTTAGTAGTTATGAATTTTTAAAATTACATTTTGCATTTTTTTGTTCCGTAGTGGGCTGTGGGTTTATAGGGGAATAGGGTGGAAGTCTTTTAATAATTTTTCATTTATTTATTTTATTTAGATTTTATAGCTTTTAGTGTGGGAAATCATTTATTTGTAAGTGATTATTATTTGGTTGTTAATTAAATATTAATTAATTTATGAATATTAATTATGGTAATTGTGTAATTTTTTTAGGTGTGGGTTCTTGGGTATATAGGGGTAATGGGTGGGAAATTGCGGGCCCCCCTTCTGTTGGAGGGTGGTGTGGGTGCACTGGGGTACCCATGGTATCCCCCTACATTTCACTGCACCAAGTGCCAGTTAAGTATAGTTTACCCGCCACAGAAAGTGTGGCTGGAGACAGCATTGTGATTTGGCGGACGGTGCCTGCTAGGCACCCCCACCATTTCATGGATGCAGACAGCTCAACCATTTCCTGTGGCAGTTCCGTGGTGGGCGGTCTTTGCATCTGCCGTGGTCCGAAAGTGGTTTCCCCAGCCATTTTAATGTGGCAGGGGAAAATCGCAGTCATATTGCGGAAGGACCACCACTGCATGGCTGGCAGTGGTGGTCCTTCCGCAATCGTAATCGACCCCTAAATTAGTAACCTCACCTATTCATAGAGCTGGCCACATACTAGACTTAATCATCTCAAACATCCAAGTTCCCCTTAACATGTTACGGACCAACCACTTGCTTGTCTCTCTTACTTTTAGTTTTGAGACTAAGCACACCTTATTTGAAAATCTAACAGAATTAAAGAGCAATAACTTGTGAAAGGTCACAAAGGATACCCTGGGGCCAGACCTGCAATCAGCTGTTCCACAACTGTCAGGAAATCCAGACAGTAACTCCACCAGTTCTAACTCATGGATCACAACTGCGTTAAATATAGTCTTTATGATCAGTTACTACTTTTAGAGCCACACCTTCAACCCCTTTCTCAGCTGAGCTTCGTGGAAATGAAAAGCTGCAAAATATTAAAGCACTGCTGGAGAAAGTCCTACAATATCGTAGCTAAAGGAGTTGCAGTTTAAGAGGAGGGGACATTTTGTTAGACTCTTAGAGAGGTCTGAGAACTCTGCTAAGTAAAGATTAGGATTGTATAATCCTTTACCAAACCAGCAGCGATGGATAGTACTATCCATCCCTCCCATACCATGTGCACAAGCCTGTCAGATTTCTTTGAAGAAAAAATTCAAAATCTGTATTACTCATTTCTGGCTGAGACAGGAGCCGCTGCCAATAATCACCATCGAGCTCCCTCAACAACCTTATTTCTTTTTCTGAATGTCTTCCAATAACAGCTGAAGAGTCATTGACTGAACTTTTGAAATGCAAGTCGGGGTCTCCTGGGGACCCTTGTCTTTCCCAGTTTTTTAGGAATATATATCTATACTACGCATGCTTTACATTGCACGCCATTACAATGTGGTCGTTACAACGACCAATTTGTTACATCGCAAACCATAACATTCCAAGTTGTTACAACGACTTGCTGGTACGGGCGTGCTAGACTTAGGAATGGTATTATTTACTATTCCTACTTCAGTTTGTGCAACACCAGGAAAGGTGTTGGATTGTAAATCCAACACCTTCAGCCCCTTACAGCAAGTCTTTGTAACAACTTGCAAGGCAATGGTTTGTGATGTAACATCGCAGACATTGGAACAAACCGCATTGTAATAACTTGCTATATAAAGCATGCAATATAAACGTTGTTTCCCAGGTTTTAGATCAATGAACCCCTTGATAAATCCTGTTTTAAAACAAATCTGGAATTCCTCATTTAAAACTGGCAATTTTCCTACCATTTGGAAACAAGCGTTTTTATTACTATTGCTGAAAAAAACTAATGCTGATCCTGATGAGCTCAGCGATTTCCGACCAATCTTCCTGTTGTCTGCACCCACGTACTATTTTTGGGAGAAATTATGCTCAGCGACAACTATCTGATCTGACTGTATAGAAGCTGATGGCCTCCTGCATGATTCTCAATCAGTCTTCCTGTCTGGTTACAGCACGGAGACAACTTTCGTTGAAGATGCAGATTCAGGGAGAGTGACTGGTGACTGTCGCGCATCTGCCATGACGTTCTGTTAGACATATCAGTGGTGTTTGATACAGTCCCACACCCAATCCAACTGGAATGAATAAGTCATTTTGGTGTTCGGGGTGGCACTCGTCTAGATCCGGTTCTATCCTGAAGATCGCTCCTAAAGGGCTTTTATTTGTCCTTTTTCTTCTGCATTAAAACAACTAGTTTGTGGAGTTCTTTAGAGTTCTTCCTTGAGCCTGCTGCTTTTTAACCCCTTCTATATGTTGGAAGTGCAGGACTCATCCGATGCAGAAGTGCTCATGTGCGTCTGACGGCTCACTAGCATCAGGACGCATGTCACGCTGATGTCATTTCAGAGTAACCGAAACTGAAATGAGTCAATTTCAATTTCCCTTTCTATGGGCTCTGGGGGCTATCTTTGACCCCGAGAATGTAGAAAGACAGGAGAGGTATCATTAGAAACGGGAGAATCACCCCTTTCTATTAGTGGATCGCAGTTTGGTGATTACCTCAGTAGGGCGATCCCCAAGCAGGGATCCAACTACTATACACCAGGGAGCAGAAAGCGGACTCTTGGCCTTTGCTCTCCCAAAATAATTTTTGGAAAATCAGTCTTTCTGCCCCCTTAGGGCTGTAGCCCCTAATCTGCCTCCCTCAGGGAGAGAAATCCCACTAGATGCCAGGGGTTCTTTTTTATATTGAAATTTGAGGTGGGGGCTTCCCAAGATGAGCATGCCAATACCCCCACCTACAAAATATTACACAGTCTTTCTGCTGTCCCTGGGAGGCATATGGGGGCAATAGCCCCTGATCTGCCCCTCCCCCCCCCGAGGGGCAGGAAGCCCACTAGATGGCAGGGATTCTTTTTTATATTGGATTTAGGGGTGTTGGCTGCCAGGGATGTGCATACCAATGCCCCACCCCTACAATATTACATTCTTTCCGTACCCCCGGTTGAAAGATGGGGCAATAGCCCTCAATCTGCCCCCAGGGGGCAGAAAGCCCACTAGATGGCAGGGATTATTTTTCTTATTTTATTTAGGGGTGGAGGCATTGGCATGTCCTTCTCAGGCAATCTGCAAACTGCCACAGTCTTTCTGCCCCCCCTGGGAGCAGATGGGGAAATAACCCCTGATCTGCTCCCGGGGGGCAGAAAGCCCACTAGGCACTAGGGATTGTTTTTATGAATATAGCAGTGGGGGCTACCCAAAAAAGACATTCCAATGCCCCACCCCCACCCAAACAAATCCCACAGTCTTTCTGTCTCCCCAGAGGCAGATGGGGCAAAACCCCCTGATCTGCCCCCTGGGGGGGCAGAAAGTCCACTAGGTACAAGGGATTATTATTTTTTTATATGTTGTGGTGGGGGCTGCCTAAAATAGGCATGCCAATGCCCCCTCCTCCCAAGAAAATTCCACACCATTTATGCATCCCCTGGGAGCCCCCGATATGCACCCCAAGGGGGCAGAAAGCACACTAGGCACCAGGGATTCTTTTTTATGTATATAGGGGTGAGGGCACCCAGAATGGCATTGACAATACCTTCATCCTCCCAAAATTTCACAGTCTTTCTGCTCTCCCAGGAGGCAGATTGGGGCAATAGCTCCTGATCTGCTCCCAGGGTGCAGAAAGCCCACTAGGCACCAGGGATTGTTTTTTTTAATATGGAGGGGGCGGGTCTGTCCAAAATGGACATGTCAATGCCTCCACACCCCGAACAAATTGCATAGCACAGGAGGCAGATGGGGGCAATAGTCCCTAATCTGCCTCCAGAGGGGCAGAAAGCCCACAAGGCACCATGGATTTCATCGTTTTTATACGTAGGGGTGAAGGCTGCCAAGAAAGGACATGCTAAGGCCCCCACCACCAAAAAAGGCTTACTGCCCCTGGAAGGACAATCTGGGCATTAGGTCGTTATCTGCCCCCTGTGGGAAGTGCAAAGCCCACTTAGTAGTCAAGTCAAGGAAAGTTTTATTCAAATGTTATTATTAACAATCATAAAAGCATTACAAATCAATGGTAACATTTAAAGGTTAAAAACAGAAGCAATCACAGTAAACAGTGCGTTTAAATCATCAACAAACATGCATATTTTATTCTGTAAAATGTACTACGATTATAACAGCTTAATTCATTGATATTTAACATTCTTCATTAGTAAGACTTTTTCTTAGTCGAAGCACTCTCTTTAAAAACAGGGCTAACCTCCAAGCAACATGTTCATTCTCCAGGAGCTAGAGTTTCATCAGTGCGGGACGACATTGCCTCAGCCCCATAGATTTTAAAAGTGGCAGTAGCCACACTTTCCTTAACACTGAATAAAATTTACAAAAGAAGACTAAATGAATAGTGGACTCAGTAGACTGGTTGTCACAAGGGCATAATGCTAACTGTCGTGACCAGTCATTAATTTTAGGCAGAGTCACTATTCTATGCACATTATTAGGCCTAAACCTAAACAATAGCATTCTATCATACGTCCCTGGACAAATGTCAAATATGGCCACATTCTTAATGTAGTTAATTGTCATTGGTGTTGGCTAACACTAGGCTTTAAAAGTTCTTCTTACAATCTAACCGTTTCCAACAAGTGTAAAGCCTCCTTTTTAAGAACTTTTCTAGGGATCGTCTGCAGTGTCGCGGGGTCAGTGAAATATTCTGGGTGCCCTAAATCTGCCATAAAATCATGGACAAATCTAAACCAAGGAATCTTTAAAACTCTGTGTAATTTAAGACAGTCCTGCAGAATCTCCCTGTTTAGATGCGTCTTTGCCTTTGTCCAAATACTGTGCCACAACAGTGTAGGTTCTACTTTAATAAGATCAGAAATAAAGGACAGACTCAACTCCTCGTGGCAGACATGAGAGGAGGCACTAGCCAGGACTGACAGAATAAATCTGAAAAAATAATTTTCGACTTGTTGCAACAGCTCAGTGTTAGCTAGGCCCCATACTCCTGCTCCATACATAACTGATGTGATACATTTTGCTTTATATATTGTAGGAGCTCCTCAGGCGGTTTCTTTCCTAATTTCTTTGAGAAAGTTAAAAGGGCTTTAGAAGTACGGATAAACACCAATGTTTTCATGATTATAGTTTGGGCCCATGAGTCATTATAGTTAAACTGTACTCCCAGATATGAGAAACTTTTAGTTGAGGCTAGCTCCTGGCCATCCCCAAATATATCTTGTGATCTCTTCGGCCCATGCCCGCATCTCATTACAAACATCTTAGATATATTAGTACTAAGACCAAGATCTTTCATAAAGACTGAGAAACAGTCAAGGGCCCGTTGAAGACCAATTTGGGTTCTTGCCATTAAAACTGCGTCGTCTGCATAGAGAAGAGCTGGGATGGGACGACCGGCAACTTGTGGATAATCTTGTGCACTTCTCACTAGTGTGTTGCCCAATCCATTATTATACAGATTAAAAAGGAGAGAGGCCAGCACACAGCCCTGCCTGACCCACCTCCGTACGGTGAAGGCGGCCATGCGCTCACCCCCTACTCCATAACGCACACTGACTGATGCTCCATTATACAAGTTTCTTAAAAAGAAAATAATGTGTGGGTCAACCCTCAGCTCCTCAAGGATCTCCCATAGTCTATCATGCCTAACTGAATGAAACGTCACAGTTAGATCCACAAAGACCAGAAACAAACTACCTTTTTTTGCCCTTGCATATTTCCGGTTAGCATGGTCAAATTTAAGCACTGCTCCACAGTGCCCAGCCCCTCGCGAAAATCATATTGTAGATCTAATAAAACCTGTGTTTCATCTGCTCTGCCTTGCAAGACGGTCTCCTTTTTTAAAAATGGGGACAAATATTGACTCCCTCCAGGTCTTTCGGAGTCGGGTTTGGCAGCTGGCATTGATAAACTGTGTTATAATCGGCCCCCAAAGAATGATGTTGTATGTAAACAGATCCACAGGAACACCATCTGGGCCCGGGGCTTTGCCCGTCTGACTTAGGGCTAATGCTCTATTTACCTAATCTAAAGTAAATTTCAGATCAACATTAACAAGGTTACTCACTGCACTACCACTAGTCAGGGAGGGGGGGTTATCTGGTCCATTGTATACCTGAGCAAAATGCCTGATCCATTCCTCTTCCGTGATGGCGATTTCTATTGACGTGCAATCTCTGTCAGTTAAAAAAGGTTCCCTCACTGCCCTCCAGAAGGCTGCACTGTCTCTCGACATTGCTGCTGAGTGCAAGGATTCCCAAGCTTCCTCTCTAATGATATTCTTTCTTTCCTTAATTGCCTGCCTATATTCCAGTCTGGCCCTCCTGACATTGTTCAAAACTCTAGGCTGCCTGTGTAGTTCAAGCTTCAAGTTGGAATATGCTTGATTACATCTTGTATTGAAACAGCCCATTCTTTGGATTTATTTCGGCATTGTGCAGACAGTAAATTCCTACGCTCATTTGATATTTCAATATAGGATGCTACAATCCTATTGTGAGGGGCCAGCTCACTTAAGCAAGTCTTTTTAGATTGTTTAGTGGCAAGTTAACCTTTAACCATAAGGGGAAGTGATCACTCAGAGAGTTTTCTCCAACCTCAAAAGAAAGTGCTCTAGATGCATAGTTACATGAGACTAAAATATAATCTATAGTAGAGGCCAGGTCCCTTCCATTAAAGTGAAAAGCATTGGTGCTGGCCAGGAAACAAGCTCATTCACAAAACCCAGTCAATGAAAGCGAGGAATTCATTAAATAACTAACCCACCATTGTGTGGCAGAAATGGGTATTACTAAAATCTTCTTCGTTCATGAGGCCACATATTCTGTTATCCTTTAAGGGACACAGTACACAATTAAAATCTCCCATCATAATTGTCATAACGTCTAATAGACTTGTGTTACAGTTCCCACTCAGTTCGACACTCAGGTTTCTCAGCACCTGATTAAGTTCTTCTGCGGCTGTGTTGTTGTACAAGTTAACTAAAACTACACATTGGTTACCCCCAAAAAATAGCTTAACTACCTGATAAAATCTATCCCCCGAGATGCCTCTATTTTATTGATTTTCATCTTATTAGAGATGTATGTACAGAGACCTCCCTTAAGTTTACCCCCTTTCCTCTTCACAGCGTGGGTACGAAAGGTTTTAAAACCATTAATGTGAAATTGCTCACTAGATCAGGTTTCCTGTAAACAAAGTATATCACAGCTCTGGATATAGTTACACCATACTGGGTTAATTATCTTAGTCCGTAATCCTGAGATGTTCCATGAGATGACTGTAGTATAAGGTACATTTTTATTTTGTGCGTGGATGGGTGGGATAAGCATATTACTACTAGAAATATTATTAAAGAATACTTCTGGTTGTTGCGGAGAGGCTCCAAGTTACAAATAGAGGGGCCTTGTCCTTTTTGATGTTTCCACTCGCCAATACATCCTCCTCCCGCTGTTGCTGATTTATAACCCTCTCCCTGTCAGACTGTTCCATGTGACAGTTATGTGTTGTGAACCCAAGGCTGCAACTCCCTGCTGACCCACCCTCCCAAGTTAAGTATGGCACCTGTCAAGTCAGTCAATATCTCCCAAGGTGCTAAAAACATCAGATAGGTTAATAGTCGGGACGGTGTACCTTTGTTATACCCCTCAAGAAATTGTTCTCCCTCTAGTCGGTGATGTATAGGCCGAGGGGGTTGATAGAAGTAGCCCTGGGGGAGGATATTCATCCCTGTATTGGTTACATACCTGGAGCCCACCCTTTCTAATACAGTTTGAATCATTTCAGGGGAGCTAAGAGTTAACACAACACAGTCACCTGGCATAGACTTGGTAGAGCTCCCAATCCTGTCAATTCTCCTGGCCATCCTAAATCCATTAAACAGTTTGTTAGTTAGACTTGTCCTTTCACCTAAAAAGTGAAGCAACTTATTTCTTAGAGTGGACCAGTGTTCTTCCTCACCAACTGATAGCGGAGGGACATTTGCTAGGACGACTGTATATGGTGTAGCCTTATCTCTGGTATCTTTCTCCGGGTCTCATTTGGGTATCTTAATGTAGTTGAGAGGTTACCCCTAGTGCCAGGGGTTTGAATTTCTCCCCCCAGGGTCGACCGGATAGAGCCCTTCACCTGCTGGTTATCTCTTGCCTGTATGCTCAAAGATATATGTGTTAGGTCCTCATGATTTTGTGGCAGTTGCGGTGCACTTACTCCCAATTAGTAACCGGGCAACGTTTATGGACTTTCTAGTCAACCAATGATAGTTATTATGACAAACTATCTACACACTGTTTTAGTCTTGACATGATGGTAAGCCTTCAATAAAGTTACTTCTCTTATCATGGTAGTCAATTTTAAATTGCACTTATGATTTTTTCTCACAATTACCAACACTGCACAATTAGTTTGCCAGCACCACAGAGGTTGCATTCATGGCCTGATCCATCACTGGTGTGTTTTGAGTTAGGGCAGCTCACGATTATAAAAGGTGAGCTGCGCTACCATATACCAGTCTCTTTTCAAATCCCAGATGATGAAGTTCTGCCATCTGGTGGGCTGATGGGATTCCTTTCTAGTATGACACAGGTTAAGCTGAAACAGACTCTCTGTTTTTTGCCGTATATCACTGTATTGACAGACCAGTAGTATCCACTTTGTTTTGGTATACTGTGGATGGGGGATAGAATAATACTTGGTCTATAAATAAAATTCCCCTTGGACCCCCTATAAAATTTTGTATTTTGTACGTTTATGGACAGGCCAGTAAAAAAGCACCATAGGCAAGGGTCACTCCCTTTTTTTAGGCACACATTTTGGCTGTTTCAGCAATATTTTTATTCTCATCTGCACACATGCAGGGGCAGACAGCCACTAGAAACCAGGGAGAGTTTGTGTGTGTGTAAACAGGACTTTGGCTGATGGTCTGCGTGTACTGACCTTCAGCTGGCATTTTGCTGGTGGTGTGTGTGTGAACCTGCACTTGGCTAATGTTGTGCTTGTACTTGCGCTTGATAACAGTGTGTGCAGATTGGCACTTGTCTGGTGGTGTGTGTGGAGTGGCACTTAGCCGGCAGTGTACATGGACTAGTGCTTGGCTGGATGTGCGCATGGATGGTGTTTGGCTGCAGAACTGGACTGTCCTTAGCGGGCACCAGTCTTTTCTCTGGGTTGCTGGAGTGGTGGGGGGCTGGTTTTCTGGCTGGGGGGATTGTCACTTGGTTTAGCAGAAATGCTGCAACATTGAGCCCCAGTGAGAAAAGAAGGAGCAGTGATTCTTACTAGCACGTCCCCCTCCCAGGGCCAGTCAAGTAGCAATCTGCCAGGGCTGGTTGCAGTTCCCAGTCTTGCTCTTCTTGGCTGGGAGTATTTGGAAATGGTGCTTGGCTGGCAAAGTGCATGTGTGGTACTTGGCTGATGGTGTGCATGGATATTGGTTGGCTGTCTGTGTGCAATGATAGCATTTGGCTTGTGGTGTACCTAGATGACACTTATCAAGTGGTGTGTATGGATGGTGCATGGCTGGCAGGGTGTGAGGATAATCCTTGGCTGGCGGTATGCTTGAATGGTGGTTGGCCGGTGGTGTGTGTGGATGGTAATGTGCATGTACTGACTCTTGGCTGGCAGTATCGCTGTTAGCAGTGTGGCTTGCATGGATCCCTCAGCATTCTTTTACCCAGAGTCCCCTACAAACCTCAAATTTACTTACAAAGTCACATTTCCTGCAACAACAAAGCCGAGACCACCACAGCAGCAGAACCCAACTAACTACGATGCATCCTGCTCAATACCCGCTCCGCACGCAAGCACGCCGTCGATCTCTGGGACCTACTCACCACCACTTCACAAGATGTCGCCTTCTTGACCATCCCAGACATTGCAGTGGCCATCCCTGATGGATACAAGATCTCGCGCAGAGACCGCACCAATGGAGCCGGGGGAGGCATCGCCATAATCCACAAGAACACCATCAAAGTCTCCACAAACACCAACGACACCCTCGCCACCGCCGAACACATGCACTTCAAGATCCACACCGACCACAAGACCACCCTCAGAGGCACCTTCATCTACAGACCACCAGGCCCAAGTCCCCAATTCTGCAACTCCATCGCCGTCTTCATCAGCACGCACGCCCTGACCTCCACCAACTACATCCTGCTCGGCGACCTGAACTATCACTTAGAAAACAATAACGACAGGAATTCCTCCACCCTGATTGACAACCTCGCCACCCTCGGACTGAGACAGATCGTCACATTGCCATTGCCAGTCACACGCTCGACGCCATCTTCACCGCCAGCCCCCATGTTTCCTTCAGCCACACTTCCGAGCTCACCGGGACCGACCACCACTGCGTCCACTTCACCTTCCAGAAACCTGTCTCCCACCACCGCACTCTACAGATCCATCACTGATGCTGGGGAAAAGTCACCGAGGAACGACTAGAAACACACCTCGCACTCCACCCAGCCTCATTGACCCCGAGAAGGGGGCACACACCTCCAGACTCTGGATGGAGGAATGCGCCAACACCGTAGCACCTATGAAACAACCCACTGACAGAGACACCAGCCAGAGAGCCAGCTGGTTTACCCCAGAGCTCCTAGCCTCCAAGCGCACCTGCCAGAAACTGGAGAACATCTGGCTCAATGACAGAACACCCGCCAACCGCAAAGACGCCATCCGCAAACATTACCACCTCATCAGGAACACCAAAAAAGCCTTATTCAAAGACCACCTCAACAACAACGCACACAACAGCAAAGAGCTATTCAAAATTGTGAAAGAGCTCTCCACTCCCAGCTCCTGCACCAACGACATTCCGCCATCACAAGCCCTGTGTGACACCCTCTCTGCCTCCTTCCACCGCAAGATCACCGACATCCACAACAGCTTCACCCCCGGACGCACCCCACGGACCCTGCCACAACGAACACCCCGAGCCCCACCGACCATGACCCCCTGACCACTTGGACCAACGTGAGCACCGAAGACATAACTGGGACCATGAGCATCATCCACTCAGGCTCCCCATCTGACCGGCTCCCCCACCACATCGCCAACAAAGCCGTCAGCATCATCGCACCCCACATGCGTACACCATCAACCTCTCCTTCGAGACCGCTACCTTCCTTAAGAGCTGGAAACACGGCAAGATCAACGCCCTCCTGAAGGAACCCAGGCTGACCCGAGCGACCTCAAGAACTTACGGCCCATCTCCCTGCTTCCGCTCCGTGCGACAGTCATGGAAAAGATCGTCAACACCCAGTTTACCCACTACCTAGAAGACAACAGCATCCTAGACCTCTCCCAGTCAGGCTTCCGCAGCAACTACAGCACCGAGACCGCCCTCATCGCCGTCACAGATGACATCAGAATCCTAACTGGTCAATGGCGACACAGCGGCCCTCATCCTCCTGGACCTCTCTGCCACCTACGACACCGTCTGCCACCACACACTGCGCACACGCCTCTACGATGCAGGATTTCGAGACAAGGCCCTGGACTGGACCACCTCCTTCCTCACCGACAGTACGCAGAGAGTCTGCCTCCCCCGTTCCACTCCGGAACCACCACTACCATCTGCGGCATCCCCAGGGATCCTCACTCAGCCCTACATCTACATGGCCCCCTCGCTTGCATCGCCAGACTACACGACCTCAACATAATCTCCAACGCCGACGACACCCAACTGATCCTCTCCCTCACCAAAGACCCCCTCACCACAAAATCCAACCTACACCAGGGCATGAAGGCCGTCGCCGAGTGGATGGAGGCAAGCCGACTCAAACTGAACACGGACAAGACGGAGGTCCTCATCCTCGGGCCCAATCCCTCAGTGTGGGACGACTCCTGGTGGCCAGCATCACTGGGAACCCCCCCAGCACCAATAAACCACGCTCCTAACCTAGGGGTCATCCTCGACTCCAAGCTCAGCATCACCAACCAAGTCAACGCAGTCTCCTCCTCCTGCTTCGACATCCTGCGCATGATCCACAAGATCTACAGATGGATCCCGACGGAGATCCGGAAAACCGTCACTCACGCACTCGTCAGCAGCCGACTCGACTACGGAAACGCCCTCTACGCCGGAGCCCCGTCCAAACTCATCAACAGACTCCAGAGAATCCAGAACGCCTCCGCACGCCTGATCCTCAACATCCCACACCCGGACCACATCACCCCGCACCTGAGAGAACTGCACTGGCTCCCCATTGACAAAAGAATCACATTCAAACTCATGATCCACGCACACAAGGCACTCCACAACACCGGCCCAGCCTACCTCAACGACAGACTCTCCTTCTACGTACCCAACAGGAAACTCCGCTCCTCCGACCTGTCCCTGGCTGCCATCCCGCACATCCACAGAACCACCTCCGGGGGCAGATCCTTCTCCCACCGTCCCGCCAAGTCCTGGATCGCCCTCCCCCTACGACAGACCGCAGACCTCCCTGCATTCAAAAAACTGCTCAAGACCTGGCTCTTCGAGCACTAGCTGCAGCTCCCCACCCCCAGCACCTTGAGACCCTAGCAGGTAAGCAGTGCGCTTTACAAATTCCCTGATTGATTGATTTCCTTACATTTCTACGTGGATATGTTGTAGGACATGGTACAGGCACACATTTCCTACTACCTAGCATTCCCCTTGGTCTCCTAAGAAAAATTATACCTCACTTGTCTGGGTGCCCAAAGTAGCATCCACCTAAAATGTACACACAAACTGTCCTTTTTGACCCACTTTGGGCCCTCCTCAATCTCTAAACATGTTTGGCCCTTCCATGTCATAGGCACTTGACCCATCCACACAAGTAAAGTATAATTTTTATCAAAGACTGAGGGGAAAGATGTATGGTCATAAATGTGTTCAAATGTTCTAGAAAAATGTAAGACAATAATTTGGTCCAGCACTCCTTATTGGTATATCTGACATTACATCACGTGGTTAGGCCCAACATACATTTCAATTTTCTCTTTTCGTGATCTCTTCTTCACAAAAGATAAAACCATGGCCAATGCGTTTGGTCCTCTCAGACTTCACAGGTCAAACAGTGTTAGCCTTCTATTCTATTCTATGATGTTCAATCCATTTTCATAAAGTATACAATCTGTGGATACAATGTGAGCCACATGCTGCTGCATTAGAAGTTGCTGAATAGGATAACACCCACTGCAATGCCATACTTTGGCTAGAGCTCAAAATAAAATAAAAGACTGGTTATCAGAAAAATGCGAAATCGATTGATGCTTTGATATACGAAGAGTTTGACTTTGATAAGGTCTCTACCATTAGCACTTTATAAAAACAGCTTGAACATCACAGTCAGCACTCTTTGGGATAAGGATTCATGAATAAAGAAAATTAGAACAAATCTGTTAAATTGATGTTGTGCTTTACACGCGACTAAGACAGAATGTCAAAGCGGTCACCCCCAACTTCCCGGACAAACCTGATACGGTGGCGCCCCTTCACAAACTACTTCAGACAGACACCCCGAAACATGTTGTCTCCATGCTTTACAAAAATGGGCAGGCTGCCCAATCCCCCTCCTCTCTTAGAGCGCGGCGAAATTGGGACGGCGATCTTGATGCCCCGCTGATGGACGAACAATGTTATGTTATGTTATGTTATATGGATTTGTATAGCGCGCGGCTGCCCCAGCCAAGGGGCGTCCCGGCGCTGCGAACTGACCAGAGTGCGAAATGAGGGTGCACAAAAGAACGGATTATTGGAAAAGATGAGTTTTAATGGCTTTCCTAAAGGCTAAATGGGAGGAAAGCTGCGCGCATACCACTGCAGTGACGGGTGACGCGCGTCTCAGACTGGTTCATTATAAATTTCTACACCGACTTTATTATACCCCGGCAAACTACACCGCTTTCGCCTCCGGGATGATGGCCGGTGTCTTCGTTGCAGAAGTGAGGGTGCGGACTTCCTACACCTCGCATGGTCACGCCATGCTGTAGCGACATACTGGGATGAGGTGTTTGCGGCCATATCGGATATGATTGGTACGACCGTCGCACCCTGCCGAGGATTGCTTTGTTGGGACAAGCATGTCCTGTGGTGAAAGCCCACCGGAAATTTTTCACATTGGGTCTCCTACTGGCAAAACGACACGTGGCGTGCCGGTGGGGGCGGGGTCGGGCACCCAAATTCAAGACCACATGGCAAGACCAATTGCATAATTATGCTGAGCTCTTGCCGCATAAATCACGACCCAAGGACCTATGGGGACCCCTCACAGCGTACTTCCTCCGGATTCAAGTCAGTACTCAGACTGAGGAGATAGACAACGACAACAACGCCACCTGGCAGTGAGAAGCTTCTGTAATGCCTGGCCCTGAACTGTATTTCTAAATGATGCCACCTGGTCGATCTACCTCATTGCATGTGCCTTGCTCAACCTACGAGACGTTACATACGGCAGGACTTGGCAGGGATCTTGTGGTACACTACCATCACCCACAGTACACCCGTGAGTCAGTGATATACATCATACACCAGCTACACTAGTTGCGTCAACGACGAATTAGACACTCTCCTTGTTCTCTAGTCACGGATTCCTTACTCTAAGGTCATACACTTAGCATGACATCACAATAGACAGCACTCAGTCGAGTTCACTATCTGATCATCAGTTATACCCCCCATATCATTCGCATTGTCTATTAGGTGCGGAAAGATTTAGTTTCTGACTATGGTGACTTAAAGCTGCCGGCGATATCACACTGATGCTCCGCACCGAAGGGTCCTTTACTCCACATACGAGATATGGTGGGCACACCATGGGAGGGAACAGTTTGCACTAGTTTCATAGGTTCGATATGTTTGAAAGTTAATAAAGGTAAAAACCAAGAAAACTCAAGCATTCACTGTTTCGGTATGCCTAGCAATCTTCAGTGTTAAAGAATGCATCCTTACGCAGCTCTCGTTAGTATATACTGCGTCCGGCCCAGATGGGTTGTAGGCGGCATGCCGTGTTAGCTATATGTTCCTTTCCAGCAAGTGAGTTACATTAATGACACTGTTTTTGCTGCCGGCCTGAGCTTTCAGGTTGTAGGCGAGAAGCTATGTACTCTTTATTTGCCATCAATAAAGGTTTTGGAAAAAAAAATAATAATAATTGATGTTGTGCTTAACCATGTGATGTAATTTGCAAAAGGGAGAACGGGGATGGGGTCACACACTATTGCACCTATCGATAGTACTGTTCAAGTGAGAAATTTCTTAGGTGCCACGGACCGGAGATTCACTTGCCCCTAAATCTCCTAAGACAGAAGTCTTCCTCACAATTTATGGTACACCGTGGTCCAGCACACTAATTTTTTGTAAGTACATTCAATATTTTAAAAAAAATTGACAATGTAACTTGTTATCATTCAGGTTGATGAAGACAGCAATTCAGTAGAGTTGTTTGTAGTTCACTCTTTATTTTTCTTCAATTAACCTGTTTTGTCCTTCACGGACTTTTTCAGGGCAAAATAAATAATAATGATTGAGTTAGATCTTTCACAAGTGTTATCAATCTCTCCCCGATGGTGTCAAACTTGAGTTCAGATTGCCTTACGAATTTTCTGTCTCTTCTTCTTTTTAATGTATTTAAATTCTCAGTGAAACTGCAGAAAAGGTGCTCCTGTATCAAGGGTGCTTCTATGTCCAATATTCGATCCTATCCTAAATTCCTTCATACACGATTTTGGGCAGGCTTCGTAGCGTGGCGTCCTCAATCGTCGAGATGTGATGTAATTTGAAATATTGCAATAAGGAGTGCTGGACCAAATTGTTGTCTTGCTATTGTGGTTTTTTTTTAATCTCAAGAGGCTTAGGGGTATTGAGCCTCAGGTCCTGTGCACCAAAGGGTACATTTGTACATATCAACTTACTACGGTGATAAGTGCAGTCATAATTGCCCCATACCCTGTGAATTGGTTGTTTTTATTTGAGAACATTTGTAACTTTTTAGCAAAATTTGAGGTTTGCAACTGATATTTGGAAGGAAAATTTTGGAGGATCAATGCAAGCCACACCTCCTTGGATACCCACGCATATCTAGTTTTAAAAAATGTCTGGCTTTTTGTAGGTTTTCTTAGATGTCTGCAAACCAAGGACGAAAAACAGAGGTGCCCACCTTTCTATCACAAAACATCATGGTTTTTCAAGACGGTCACCTGCATTTTTGGTCCCGGGCTTAGCGGCCATCTAGGGAAACCCACTAAACCCACACACTGATGAAAACTAGACACCCAGAGAGTCCACGTAGGTGTGGCTTGCATAGATATATTATTTGGGAGAAGGAAAGGATTGTGACCCATTCAGCTTCCTAGCATAGTGTTCCTAATCAATCAAGAATGGATCACTTGACCTGAGTAACCAGGGTTTGTAATAATTATCCAAGTTGTCAATAAAAAACCCTCATTCACGTACTCAAATCGTGAGGCAGTACATCTTTGTTCTTCGCCTTATATTAAAAAATGTGACAGCATCATCATTGGGTTTTATTTTAGTTGTATGCTTCCTCCATCTGGAGGAGAACCACTGGTTATTGCAGTAGTGATCAACGAGATGGTAGGTGATGAACAGTGCTATAGTGAGTGTGAAGTAAAGTAGTGAAGTTAAAAAAATCTTGTTTGCCTAGATTGGAAATTATTTAATGGTCTAGGTATCAGATTTGTCTAAATGCAATACCGTGAGTGTAAAGATGTATTATTAGTCCTATGCACTGTGGTGTCCAAAAAGGTTGACATGTTTCAGCCCTTGGTCTGCCTAGGAGGGTCAGGGGGGCTTTCTTCAGGACCTAAATAGAATTATGCGACTTGCTATAATTCTTGGTGAGAAACTGGGTGAAATGTGCCTATTTATTAGAGGCCAGTGCGTACCTGTGAAGGATAAGGAGAAGTAGGGAAGAAGATCCCCCTGACCCTACTTGACTACGTGAATGAGGATTTTTTATTGACGACTCGGATAATTATTTCAAGGTCAAAAGATCCATTCCTGATTGATTATGAATGTCATCGATCTACCAAAACGTACCTACCCAGACTCTACTGCCAACCTTAAATTTAGCTAACAAAATCATATTTTCCTCACTTTTCTGAGTGGGAGGGTTGTGGGATCATGGGGCGTCCACAATACCCTACCACCCATCATTCCCCCAGGACTCCCTATAAAAATGGCACTATACTTGTGTGGGTAGGCATAGTGGTCAAAACTTAAAATGGCACAAATCGTACTGTGGAAACAAAAAAATGACCTATCATAGAACAATCTGGTTTTGCAAGGGAGGGTCACCTGGGCATTTGGCCCTGGGCTCTGCGGCCATCTAAGGAAACTTACCAAACCCACACATTTCTCAAAACTAGACAAGCTGGGGAGTCTAGGGATGTATGGGTTACGTGGATCCCTTATTGTTTTATTACCCAGGATCCTCTACAAACCTCAAAGGGACTTCAGTAAGCCCTGCTCATGACCACTACAGCAAGTTTATTAGTAAAGAGGCTGTTTTACAGAGATATCGCATTTACTTGTTTTTACCCAGATATTTTTACTATGTCATTTGCTGAACCCTTTGCACTGTTTTGCACATAACTTGCTCCTGGTGCTTCCAATTGGTGTAGCTCCTGCCCTGCCCTGTTTCTGCCACAGCTGAAGTGCCGATTGTGTGGAGAGCACCTAACATCTTTAGCACACAGACTGACTCACTTCCAGCAGTGAGCGGTCTAGCATTTTCCGCCTTTCCCATTATATTTATTGAAGATGGTGCCGTTCACAGATGATGTGCGCATCGGGCGTGCTGCTGGTGAACCAAAGGCAAGCCTGTCTGTGCCCACCTGTGCCTGGCCCGGGCCTAGGGCCAGAAGTTCTGGTCCATTAAATATGTACCTGGTGAGTTACACAAGTAAGGAACTACAAGGACTTACCAAGTCCAAAGTGAGCTGCTGTATCTTTAACTTAATTAAAGATCAGGCACATGGGGAGCGCAAATGTGCATGTGGTTTCTCGCCCACCCTGCACCAGATGGTTAAAGCATTCAAACCACTAGAAATAATGTTGAGGTGAAGCATTTAGAGTCCCCAACTCTGACAGAAGCGCACTGTGGTCTCATCAATGTCAGACCCCTTTAAAACACAAGATCTAAATAGAAGGCAATATATCCACATATGAGCTAGATGTTTTGTTCATTATGGAAATATGGGCAGATGCAACCTCTGATACGGACTTTTTGACAGCAGCCCATCAGGGATTTCTATGTTTTAGGGTATATAGGTCTAAAAAGAGGGGAAATGGAGTGGCTGTTGTATACAGGGAAAAGTTAGAAGCCTCTTTTTGCCCCAGCTCCCACCCCCTACTATGAAGCACTTTGCTTTGCTTTGCCTTAAAAGCAAATGCAAAAAGCACCTTTGGTGGCGTACACTTTTGCTAACAACCTAGATGCTCTCATGTAGCCCATTCTCTCCACCAATAAATACATCAGTCTAGGCAATTTTAATATTTACCTAGTAGACAGTGGGGACACCAACACCATCTCTCTCGTAGAGACCCTCAGGACACTAGGCTTATCTAGAATGGTGCTGGACACGAGGCAGGACACACACTTGATGGTATCTTTACATCTGTTCCTGTCCTGGTAGTAAAAAACATTTCCCTCTCACGTGGTCAGATCACTCCTTAATCACATTTGATCACACTATCCCTAAAGTCCAGAGGAAAGAGGTAGTCAAATCCAACTCTTTAACATATAATGCCTGGAGCCAATTTGATAAAGACTTGCTTCACTGCTAACTGATCAGGGCAAGACCAGTCCTAATTATGCCCGCAGACCTAGCAGTTATTAAATACACGGTTTGGCTAACTGAGACCATTACGGCCACGCTACACACCGGTAAAACTTCAGAGAACCGTAATTCACTACCAGTCCCCTAGTTCACAGAAGCCCTACGACAAGAAAAACAAAAATGTTGCCGACTTGAAAGATGCTGGAGGACTAAATATAAATAAATTTCTGATTGCAGAAGAAAAGGTATTTGCAGAGGCCTTTGGAAATGAAGTTAAAGGCATTTACTACACTTTTGAAGTCAATCCCGCTCGTGCTCTTAATGAGTAACTCCCAAGTTCAGACCTCAGTGGAAAGATCTTTCACTGCTTCTCACAGGTTACTATGGTACTAGAGGAAAAACATATCAAAGAAATTAAATCTGGATCCCTAAAGGATCCATGTCCAGCAGCATTCCTCAAAGATATAGGAAAGGAGATGAGCCCTCCACTCAGAGACAATTTCAACATAATGTTCATGTGTGGTATCTTTCCAGCTCCTTGGAAGGATTCGTCAATATTGCCACTGTTCAAAAAAAACAACCTGGACAATTCTAATCCCAACAACTAACGTCCTATAGCCAGACTGCCACTCCCAGTGGAGAAAATTATAATCAAAGAGTTAACTCAGTTCATACAAGAAAATTACTTACTTGACCCCTCCTAATTCGGGTTTCAACCTGAACACAGCACAAAAACAGCACTAATCAAAGACACCAAAGAGATCAAGAGGGTTATGGACGGAGGTGAGGCGGCCGACCTCATCCTCCTCACTCTGTTGATGGCATCTGGAAACGTTAGGGGTTAGCGGTCTGGCTCTGACCTTGCTATCCTCCTTTCTGAAGGACAGAAGACAAACAGCGACGCTGGGCCAGTTTAAATCAACACCCTATGTCCTCCGTTGTGTGGTCCCACAGGGCGCGTCACTTGGTCCAGCACTATTTATCGTTTATGTATCAGAACTCGCCCCTTTGATCCAAGACATCAGCTTTAGTCTCACCTCACACGCTGATGAAGCCCAGATTGTGGTGACAATGTACAAAGATCAAGCCTCCCATCTGTGCAGTTTCAAAACTGCAAAATGGAAATAAACAGGTGGATGATAAAGCACTGTCTCAAATTGAACTTTGCGAAAACCGATGTGGTGATCTTTGGAAATATGCAGCTCATAAGCGATAACCTTTGGTGGCCGGCGGAACTGCTAAAACAAGATCTTAAGGCAAAAAATCTGGGGGTGCTGATTGATAGTAAAATCACCTTATCTTAGCACACCAAAGCTATGGTGTCCACCTCCCCTTTCTTGATCAAGAAACTGTAGAAGATTTTACCTTACATTCCCGTTGACTCCAAAAGAATAGTAGTGACCGCATTCATTCAAACTAAGCTAGATTACTGCAATTGACTCTACCTGAATATGCAGAAACAATACCTTAAAAAATTAAAGATGATACAAAATGCTGCCCCAAGATTAGTACTGGATGTCCCTACATATGAGTCAGTAACTAAGGAAATTCAAAGACTCCACTTGCTTCCAGTACCGCATCGCATTAAGTTCAGGGCATTATGCTTCGCTTACAAGGCCTTGAACAACACCGGACCAGTGTTTCTCAAAACGCTCGTTTCTTGGTACCATACGGTCAGGCAGCTATGCTCCACTGGTGCCAGACTTAAGAGGGTTCCAAGAACTCAAACCACATGCTGGGGAGGCTGTAGCTTATCTTATGGCATAGCAGATTTATGGAACACACTTTGCAACAATTCAGAAATGCTAGCTCACTGATCTCTTTCAGAAACTATCTGAAAGCCAGGCTATTCCAGAAGTAGATTGTTTTATGGGCTCACCTCTGCCCTAGTGCCAAGACACTTCCGAGTAGTTTTGCGCTCAATAAATACAAATAAATCAAAAATTAGCTGAAAAAATCTACTTTTTATCACATTTCTGTCTGGAAAGTTGTGGGATCACCAGGCTAACACAAATTTCCTACCACCCCCAGATCTTCTGATAAAAATAATTGTACCTCTCAGGTGTAGGTGGGCAAGTGCCCACAACAGGCAAGGACCCAAAATTACCTTGTTTTGAAAGGGGGGCACCTGGGGTTTTAGCCCCGGGCTCAGCAGTCATCAAGGGAAACCTATCAAACCCACACATTTATGAAAACTAGACACCCTTCAGAGTCCAGGGAAGTATGGCTTGTATCGATCTCCTAATGTTTTCCCACTTAGACTCCCCTGCAAACCTCACATTTAGCTGAAAAAAATCACTTTCTCCACACATTTGTGTGTGGGCTCACAGTGCCGGCTCAAATGTCCTACCACACAGAGTTCCCCTCAGTCTCCATAGTAAAATGATACGAAACAAAGAATTATCCATCACAAAAATATGAGGAAAATGTGTTTTTTTCACAAAGTTTGAGATTTTCAAGTGATCATAGGTAACTGAATCTGGTGAGAGCCACACAAGACGCCCCATCCTGGATTTCCCTTGGTGTCTAGGTTTTAAAACTGTATAGGTTTTCTATGTTTCCCAGGGTGCCACCAGAGCTAGGTTTCAAAATCCACAGTAAGTCACTTTGCAAAAAGGGTCCGTGTTTACTGGAAAAGTGTGGTGTGTCCATGTTGTGTTTTGGCTTGTTTCCTGTCGCAGGCATTAGGCTGTCACCATATCTGCCCACATATTAGTGAACTGCACTGGCTCCCAGTTGCAAAAAGGATTGAGTTCAAGTCCTTGACCCTAGCTTATTGTGTCCTACATAATAAGGGGCCCAGGTATCGCAGACATAGGTTTTGCCTATAGGAACCTAAAAATACACTAAGATCAAACTCCCAGCACCTGATTTGTGCACCATGTTTTGCAAAGTCCAAAATGGGAGTTAGATATTTTACAGTGAGGGCTGCCAAGTTATGGCACTCCTTGCCAGCTGATATGCATTTAGTGGAAACATAATTGTAGTTCAGGAATATTTTAAAGATCTGACTCTTTAGCCAGGACTGGTTCCTGGTCAAGTTACCCTACCAGATACCGCTCAGTTTGTGGTAGCTGTTGCACTTTGTAAGTTCCACAACTAATAATATTATTAATATTAAGCTTACCCACAAAAGTGAGGTACCAATTTCATCAGGAGATGTAGAGGAACACAGAATTGCAGAACAACTCTTGTTATCAATTGATTTTGTATGCATTTCTGCATTCCAAACGTAAGACAATGTGTAAAAAATTACTTTGGAAATTGGTCTGTAATTCACATGCTAGTATGGACACACAAATTCTGGAGATTTGCAAATACCTACTGCTTCTAAACTCTGGGGCAGATTTATGAAGGCCTTGCGCCGACGGTGCGTCATTTTTAACATGGGAAAAAGTGACGCACCGGCGGCGCAAGGCCTTCATAAATCTGCCCCTCTATATTTTGTTCCCATTTTGGAAATATATAGGTGTTCTCGATACCTGCTTTTAACTCTTTATATTTTACCAAATGAATTTCTATATACCGGATACACAATGAAAAACCATTGCAAGATGTAGCTCAGTTATTGGCTCTGGTTTCTTCGGGTTCTTGGTGAACCTACACGTCCTATATATCCCTACAACCAGAAGGGTCAAGCAGATGTAACGGTATAATGCTTGTAACAGTTCTTTATACTTAGTAGTAGTTACAGGTGAAAACGTTGGCACTAATGACTGTTTTTTTTCCAAAACATTCTCAATATTACGTACTTTCAACTGTTAGTTTCAATTAAAAAAAACCTTGAGGGATATACACAAATGACCCCTTGGTGAATTCAAAATTTTCACTACTTTTAAGAATTGTATAGCATTCTGGGATTCATTACTGCTTTCACACCCATTTCTACTGCTAACTGAAAAGAGGTTGAAAGCCTAAAAAGTAGCAAAAATAGGCTATGTCCCAGTAAAAGGCCAACACTTTGCAGATAAGTGTGTTTTTTCGACAATAGTCTGTATGTTCCTTGAAGCTAGGAAGATGGTGATTTCAGCACCACAAGCCCTTTGTTGATACCATTTCCAATGGGAAAAAACAGATGCTTTCTTCTGCAGTACTTTTTCCACATTAAAAAAAGAAAAGAAGCTGTATTTTGGAAAATTTCTGGGTTACCTCCTGGGAAATCTGCAAACCATGGGTGCCTTCAAAATCCCCATGATGTTAGAAGACAAGGACTCAAATTGAGCATGGATATCTTATGTTGACAAAAAGTGAAAGGGGCCTATTCACAAACTACCCCAGATAGCTCAAAAAAGTCCTAGCACAGGGTGGGAAAAGGCCTACTAGCGAAAGTGTTAATATCTACCTGACCCCTTTGGCTTCTCTTATTGCCTCATGAGGGGGTGAAAATGGTTTCCTATGTGGATGACACACAACTGTTGTCCTCGTCTAAATAACAATCTGCTGCAGCCTTCCATAAATTTAAGGAATGCCTTAAAGATATTTAAATCTTGATGAACAAAAAAGTTCTGAAATTAAATGCAGATAAGACGTTGGTCTTGTTTTTTTAGTCAGTCTCCCCCCTCCTTTGTGTCTCTGGTGGCCCTTACAGACCGGTCTTCCATCTGTCCCTAAGGACTCAGCAAGAACTGTTAGAATCTGGTCAGAGACAAATCTCTCTTTTAATGAGCAAGTCCAGCAAATGTATTTAGCTTTTTTTGGGAAGTTCAGAACTATAAAGAAATCCGTATGCGTCCTGCCAGAGGAGTACCGTAGAATCATAGTCTATGCGTTGGTGACCTCGCAGATGAATCATGCCAATAGCCTTTATCTGGGGTTGCCAGCCTATCTGATTCACAGACTGCAGATGGTCCACAATACGGTACCAAGGCAAATTCATCGGGTTTCCTTCTGTCATCATATCTTCTCACACCTGACACAGTTACACTGCCATAACAACAAGAAGTGGAGTTTGGGTTCCAGGTAATCAAATGTATAGACCAGCGAGGAGACATTTCCCCTAAAACAGTATGAACAACAACCTATCTCCTCGGGTCTTATCAATGCACTAAAGGTCTAAACAGGATCAGAATGTGTGCTCTATATCAGAATCCTCTCATTAATCAAACTAGCTCCTTCATTAAAGTGAAAATGTCGTAGCTCCCAGCAGGCCTAGATTTTCCTACTGGTAAGGGGGAACCCAAATGATGAAGCATGTCACCCTCGGGTGAGTGAGGGTTCTAGTCCTTAAGGGATAAATTCCCCTTATGGTGATTAAAATATTTCTACAGTTTGTGAACACACTAGTTTGATTAATGAGCGAATTCTGATGTAGATCACGCATTCTGATCCTGTTTAGGCCTTTAGTTCATTGATAAGACCCGAGGAGATAGGTTGTTGTTCATACAGTTACACTGCCTCCAGATTGTCAGGAGTTTAGAGTTTAAAGCTTTGACCTTTGCTTTTCAAGCCATGAGTGGCATTACCCCAGAGTCAGAGGCTCAGACCATATCTGCAGGAGCGGACCCTAATCTCTAATCATCTCACTCTCCTCTGCGTCCCATGATATGCCAAGACTCAGCCAGGCAGCAGGTCCTTCTCAGTTAGGACCACCAAACTGTGGAACGCACTGCTAATTCACTTGCACCGGGAAAAAACAGAGCGTGGGGCACATTTACAAGCCTCTTGCACCACTTTTGCGACACTTTTCCCATGTTAAAAGTGACGCAAAAGTGGCGCAAGGGGCTTGTAAATCTGCCCTCATGAGTTTAGGAAGGTCCTAAAAACGTGTCTCTTTCAGCAGAAGGAGTATTATTGGCTTATCTTTCTCTTTAGTCTGCTCTTAGCGCTGAGACACTTCTGTCTAGGAAGCTGTGCACTTTAAAAATTGATTGATTGATTAATTTATTCTGCAGGTGTTGAGCACAAGCTCAGAGGAGGTTATCCAATGATGGATCATAGGTAAGCCTGGGCGGAGCTCGTGGAGTTTCACCCTGTGTAATTTTGCAGAGTTACAAAAAAAGTCTACCAAATTCTGCAGAGCTTCATAAGCAGGCAGGGTATTGCTCTGCCACCATAATCTAGACTTGCCAAAGCTTTAGGGGCATATTATCAAGAGCGGTGTTGAAATTATCACCGGTATAGCTGCAGAAAACTGCAGCTTCATCGGCGATAATTCGCTTGATAATATGCCCTGGAGATTTCCAATAAAAGCCCATGTTCACACCAGAACATGGACTTCTATTGGAATTCTCAAGGGCATATTATCACGCCCATTATCATCGCTTAAGCAGCAGTTTTCTGCCACTGAACCAGAGATAATTTTTATTGCTTTCTTGATAATATGCCCCTTAGTACCCTGAAAAACGTTTATTCTTGCTCTGTAAAGCGCAAGCAATAACCTCAAGTATATGCCCCCAGAAAAAATGATAAGTGGTGTCCTGGTTTCAAATCTCTCACCGTCAATTATTTGAATTTCAAGAAGCAGATGAAACTGGTTAGGCACCTAGGCTTTAATTTTATCCCTCTTTTTCGTGTATCTTTTAAATTAAAACATTATAGCGCTGTGCTCAAATGCCAGCAAAGATAGAAATTGTGGAGGTTACCATCATTCTCTGTCCCAGAAAACTTTGAGAAATTTAACTTGTTGCTTAACTGAGGGCATATTATCAAGTCCTGGTGATAACTATCACCAGCGCCAGTTAGCAGGAGTTTTTTTATCGCCTACTTTCCCTGATAATTGTTGCCTTGTTATTGTTGTATTATCAACAGGTCAGTACCAGGCGATAAAGTCAGGGAACCGTTTAGAAAACTCCCGCTAATTTCTTTACGATGGCTATAGGTATTTAAGCGCTACCTAGCGATTGCCGCATTAGCGGCGGGAAAAGTGCCCCTAACGCAGTGATAATTCATTGATAATATGCTCCGCTGTTCTATCCATGTAACATTCTTTGAAATAGATAAATAAAGGGGAGTGCCTTATTATCTGCCCTGTCAGCCCGAGCTCCTCAAACGCCAGCACATGCGAGGGGCAGAGGCTGGAGGGGGACAAACAGATATGGTGGGATTCTGGAGCATATCATCAAGAACCGACACTTAGCGCTAGGATAATTATCACCGGATAACGTGGAATTTTATCGCTGAGATAGTGTGCTATTAGCAATGCTTATCTCAAAAGCGATAAAATTCCAAGCGCTAATTGCCAAATGTGAGATTATCACTGGAAATCTAGCGATAATCTCACAAAATTTGGCAAAAGTTTGATAATAAGGCAAGGCATACTTAGCCATGATATCCACCTTACATAGAATATCATGGCTAAGTCAGTCTTGAAGGAGGCGTAAGGAAAGTAAAGATAACAGAGGTTATCCCTACTTTGCTTGTCGCTCTGCAGGTTAGCGTGCCCATTGATGATTGGAGAAATGTCGCTTAGCGACATTTCTCCAGTTAAGTCAGGGCAGGAACGCCCACTTTGCATCTCATTAGTGGTGTTGTATATGAATCTAGGACCCTAGTGTGAATTTTCCCGATTCATGCCCTTATATAGGTATAGATTATCCTATCCTTATATAGACATAGAAACCATATTTAGACTGACCCTATGCAGCCAAAAGACGGCATGGCTACTTCCACTAAATTCCAAGAATCAACAACGATTTCTTTAAAAAATCCGCCTTCAGCAGCTAGGGACATCCCCTTGCCTGAATACTAATTTATCTAGGAAATCATGTCATTTTCGATGAACTGAGTCTTTGATGATGTTATTAAGTCCAATCACACGTCAAACTCTGCACCTTCAAAGTATAAATATGCCTAGATTTGCTCAGACAAACACAGTGGTTTGGAGCAGATCGACTAACTACTTGTCCGACGGCCTGCAGCAGCAAGTGCTGAAAGAAGCTGACCCTCCAGCTGACGCACTGAGAGACTCTGTCTTTTCTCCAGCTGAGAAATCCAGCTCCAGTGTTTCCAGGCTACCCTTGCGGGTTGCTGGGAAATCGAGTCCTGAGAGAGAGATACAAGACCTCCTTCATTCTAAACCAAAGTACGGAGCTGATTAGACCCTAAGAGAAATCTTGATTAGATTCTTGGCAGAAAATACTAAACTTAAACTACTCCTCACTTATTTCTTCCCTTGTGCTAGGCTTAGGTCAGGTACACCGGGGTAGGTGTATTTTAGAAGCACCAGTTGAGTACTTTTAGCCATCATTTTATCACTGTATGTATTTTATAAATTTAAGACAATTTATAGCTTGGAAATCATATCATCCTTTTACAGTACTACTTTATAATACTGTTCGTATTATATACCCTGTACTTTATTACTAGTATTACGATTGTAGCATTACATTTCTTATGCTCAAGAAAGAAGACTGTTCAATAATGCCGGGATGGCTCTGAAATGGCTCGCGTCCTTTTTAGAAGAGCGCACGTTCGAGGTTTGGGAAGGCCACGAGAAGTCAACATCGCTCCCTCTCCAGTGTGGGGTGCCACAGGGCTCATCATTGAGCCCTACATTGTTCAACATCTATATGGCCCCGCTGGAGAGTGTGGTACTTCCACTGGGAATTAAGATCATTAGCTACGCTGATGATACCCAGTTGGTGGTAGGGCTTCCCCAGTCGGCAAACCAACCCGATCAGCTGCATGCATGCCTGGCTAAGATCTTTACCTGGATGTGCAACTCAGCCCTTAAACTCAATGGTTCTAAAACCGAACTGATGATGTTGGGGAACTCTTCTCCTTCCCTGCCCCTAAGCAGATGGCCTAGCTGTCTGGGAGCGCCACCTACCCCTAAAAAGGAGATCAAGAGCTTGGGGGTGTGGCTGGAGCAGGATCTCTCTTTTAAGTCACACGCCAAAAAGACCGCAGGCGTGTGCTTTGGCCTGCTCCGGTCAGCCCGGAAGATCCTACCCCTCCTCCCGACGGCCACCAGGAGGCTATTAATCCAGGGGCTCATCATCTCCCGGCTGGATTACAGCAATGCGCTGTTTCTGGGGGCGCCAGAATCAACTTTGAACAAGCTGCAGCAAGTACAAAACGCCGCTGCCAGGCTGTTGACAGACCTTCCCAGGTGGCAATCAGCCCGTCCGGCGCTGAAGGCGCTTCACTGGCTTCCAGTCAGAGAGAGGGTGAAGTTCAAGTCACTCTGCATGGCCCACAAAATCTTGCAGGGGAAAGGGCCACCCATCCTTCGGGGCATGGTTCAACCCTACAAGGCCCCTCGTGCTCTTCACTCAGATAATCAACATCTTCTGCAAGTCGCGAGAGTAAGAAAGGCCAGGACTGGCAGTAGAAGATTCTCCGTCAGTGTGGCAGTTCTGTGGAACTCCCTTCCGCCTACCCTGCGTTCTGAAACCGGCACCTTACGTTTTCGTAAACTTTTAAAGACTCACCTGTTTCCTGCTTAATGAGTCATCTCTGCTAGGTCTGCCCTCTCTGGATAAGCGCTGGGATGCCCTAAGGGTAACCACGCGCGATATAAAACTCATTAATAATAATAATAATAATAATAATAATAATAAATACTTTTAATTGAAAACACCCGTCTCTCTATTTTCTCAACACCTCTGGTGAAACAAAGCATGCACGATTGACTGAGTAAAATAGCTATCAATTGTTTACGCGACTCTAGAGATTGATTTCTTATTCTTGGGAAACAAAGTTGTCATGTTTATGCGGTTGTCAGAAACTTTTTGTGAATTCGAGAAAGTTTCTAGTGACCTCTTGTAGTGTAGTTCCTATTATCCCAATAGGCTCTGTGCATTGGAATAATATCTTCAATAGTATAGACGTAGGACAGAGGTTAACTAGGTCTTCTACTGACAATATTAGACTTAAGTTTTGTGTGCCAGCTAGCTCAGAGTTCACTAGAAACTTTCTCGAATAGGCAAGGAGGAGTTTAACCTCCCTGGATAGACAAGAAGGGATTTAGTTTCTGACAACCATAGAACATGACAACTTTGCGCTCCCTAATCAAGAGTATATCTCCAGAGTCGTGTGAAAACAAAAGACAATTGTTTTACTCAGTCAGTACGTGCATACTTAGTTTCACCAGATTGTAGAGAAAGAAGAGATGGGCGTGTTCAATAAAAAGGGTGTTATTTATTGATCAGTCTCTTTTCTCATACAAGAGAAATGAATCGCTACAATTGCAATACTTAAGGTTAAGTAAAGTGCATTCAGTAAAAGCAGGATTATAAAATAATACTGTAAAAGCATTGATATGGTTTCTTAGCCAGATGATACTTTAAAATGGATAAAAGATATACATACATATATACATTGACTAATCGTACTCAACTGGTGCTTCTAACTACGCCTACCCCGGTGTACCTGACCTAAGCCTAATACATGGGAGGGAGTAAGTAAGTAGCAGTTTAAGTTAAGTTTGTTTTGCCAAGAATCTGACACAAGAATTCTCTGTAAGGGGTTAGTCAGTTCAGTACCTGGGATTTAGAAGGCAGGAGGGCTGGTATCTCTGTCTCAGGACTCGGTATCCCAGTTACCCGCGAGGGCAAGCTGGAAACGCCAGAGGCTGGATTTCTCGGCAGGAGAAAATACAGCGTCTCTCTCACACGTCAAAAGGGAGGGGCAGCGTCTGTGGGCTTCCTGCATCAGCTGGGCTCTCCGGCAAGTAGTCACTGCTCCAAGCTCATCACCACTGTGTCTTGCTTAGGGCAGCGTCGGTATATTAATACCTGAAAGGTGCCGGGTTTGACGTAAGGATGGACATAAGACGTCAATAAAGGATGTCATTAAGAACTGGTCGTTCTTACATTCTTTACAGGAGTTCTCGAACGAAATCAAAATCATAGCAGCGGGGATTTCCCAGGTTTGCTGGAGGCTTGGTTTGTTTAGAGAACTCGTTGTGCTTTCTAGGGGGCTGGAGGAATAGTGCTTGCTCAATGTGACAGCATGCGCTATGACTTAATCTGAAAACGAGTTTCTGTGCCATTGTATGGACATTAGTGAATAATAACCGGGCAAGGGTCAGAAATAGGAGTATCGATACAGGTCCCTAGATAAACATACTACACCCACTCCACGCTTTTATGTCCATATTTACTAACTAAGCAATAGTAAACATAACTAATAGTGCATGTGTATACCGAACCACCCCAAAATACATTTTTTTGCATTTGAAAAATGGCATATGCGAAATACACGAAAATGAGTATAGGTACTGTATGCATTCAAGCAGTGTAATCATTCAAAAAGAGATGCACATATATATCAGCATGAATGATTTGTGAAATTACACATGAAATGGCTCTTAATACAGAAAAAAGGTGCGAGACCATCTCATCACATATAAATACAATTACTTGTATATAAGCTAGAGGTTGAGGTAATGTATTGTCTCTAGAGTGCCTAAGAATAGAAGCTCTGTTCTCTAAGAATAGTTCTACTTTAAGCAGAAGATAAGTGCCAAAAAAAGGTAAATATTTTGGATTAGGAAAAAAGTTTTAGTTTTTCAGGGGAAAAAAAAAAATAGTTCACAGTGGCTTTGTTTTTTCAAAGCTGAAGGCCAAATACAGAGTTCAGGGAACGCTGTGTGTTCGTTTGTTTAAAGTTATTCTCTCTGTTCGGGTGAAAACATCATTTCAGACAGACTCTCGAAAAAACAGTCTACCGCTTCTGGTGAAAGTTCGACCAAGTTGGAAAATGTCGCTACCATGCAGTCATGCGCATGTTCGCTTTCAGTGATGTTTCGATCAGCATTGCTAACAGATGGCCGTACCTGGTTGATGCTGCTTTCATCTTGTACTTCACTTCCCTTCAATCGTAGTGGTGAAGTCTCCACGAATGCCGTCATCAGGATAGGTAGCCGCTGGGGACAGCACAATGCATGAGCCTTTACTGGACTCACCAAAGTATCTGCATCCAATGGTACTTCTGATTGTAGTGTAAGACAGGTGTCCAACACGCATTCTTCGCCGCATAGCATGCACCTCAATTCAGGTATAAAACAATTCTGCCATATGGGTCTGAACGAAAGAAACCAGGTCATATTCAGATCTCTTAGCCGGGCTAATCCAAGGACTTTAGTTATGCGGTCCCGGTAGCGTATAGCTAGGATCGTTTCTTCCATTGTTGCTGGAGTCTTGTCTGTGACATGGCTTGCCATAATGAAGCAAGAGTAGCAAAAATAGGATGCCTGCTACGAGTCCCAACAGGAGTGGAAGTCTGCCAAAGATGGAATGGACGAAATTAGGAAAAATACCCAGGACCGCTTTGAATGGAGTTAACAGTCCCAAAAAAACGGTCTTAAATACACTCGCGATACCATTTGTATCAGAAATATTTAAGATTTCGTTGTCCTTGCAACTTGGAGATCATACGTTTCTTTTGATGACGTCAGGCGAACTGGCGTCTGTAGGAGCACAGTCTTCATTCTGCTTAAAGTATCAATTCGAATAGAAGAGATTTTCAAACTGGGCCAAATTTTTCCCTCCCTGTCTGGAGTGTCATTCGGAAACAATACTCTCTCACAACAAGTGACCATGGAGTCTACGCTTATGAGATAAGGTTTTCCTGGCAGCAAGCCACAACATCTGTGATCCACAATTAGAATGTAGCTCCCGTTAGAAAGCCGTCTAAAGAATGGTTCTATTTGCGTTGCAGGTGTGCCGAGCTGGTGACATGAAAGGTTATTTGAAGTCCCCTCACAGGCCCCATGTAAACTTATACCCTGACACAGAAGTTTACCACTTAGTGATTTTTCACAATTATTACCACTAAGAAATACACTCTGTCCTTTATTACTGTAACATGTGTGTGTATACGGTAAGTTCCATGTTGACTTAATGTATCCTTTACCCAACTTTTCATACTGGCCTGCCTGTATATATTTTTGGCAGTATCGAAACTGGAAAGTCGTTATCGGAATAGTTATTATCCCATGTATTATCCATTCAATGACAGGTCGTTCTGACATTGTCAATGGTAATCTCTCAAGTTTTTCAATGCTCAGAATTGTATACTCTGCACCCTTTTGTGCCAAGCTGATTTGTGTATCAGTAAGGTTAAAGATAGTGAATATTGACGTTGTGTTGATTAAACGCCAAGGCACGTAGCCTGAACGCAGATTTTGTAACGTCCAGCCAAGCTGTACAATAGAACGCAGTTGTGACTGACCGTGTTGCAACATCAGTAAGTCTTGCTCTATTATATCGATTGCAGATGATACAATACTGTCCAGTGAATATATTCTGGAAGACAGTCATTAACCCATTGTCTACAACAGAAAGTGATTTTTCCAAATTAACACGGTCAATTTCCCATATTTTTTCTACTGTCTCAATTTGACTTTCTTTCCAAGCTTCGTTATAAGCTGCATATATAGAGGCCGCTATGAAACGTTTTTGACGCTGTTTGCGTGGTCCCTTAATGAAATCACGCAAGTCAGCACCTTCCTTAAGTAAAGTCAAGTGTTGCTTAATTTCAACCAGTGTGGATGTTTGTAGCCATTCAAGGCAGAGTTTCCTTACACTGTAAGTAGTTACAATCCCTGGATGCTGTCTCTGGGAGTATCTAAGGTCTGGCCTGGTCAATGTGAACCCCTGTTTTTTGTTCAGGAATCTATCTTGACAGTTATATGTGTCTGTGGGCCAGATCAACCATTTTTTCCAATCAGGATGTATTCGGTTTTGGTTCAAAATATGGGATACGTCTATCTCAACATCTGTAGTGCTATTACTGTCGGGTGTTGGCTTTGGAATAGACGGTTTGTTTAAGTCTTTAATTTTGGCTAGGCCAAGACAGGTTGTCTGTTGAATTGTATCATTCAAAAATATAATTTTTTCTGGGATCATGCAGGCTCTAAATAATGATTCTATACCTTGCACTTGCCAATCTTTTGTACCCCAGATCGTTTTCGTTTCAATATTATTGTTCCAGAAATCAAAACCAAATGTTTTCATTTTTTCAAAAAATGTCTCTGAATAGATTAATTTTGTGTTTGTAAGCATGGTTTTCATTCCTGTCTTATTTAACAGTCTAAAATAAAACGTTTCTGCATTACTTGTGTTAAACCCTGAGAACTATGAAAATTTATCATAAAATGTTTTTGAACTTCCTTTTAGTGGAGTTGCACAATGTTCCCATTGGTTAAAATTTAAAACATTTCTAGGTTGAGCAGATTTATGCAGATAATGGTTACCATAGTGGTTGTAACAATACATCTGGTCATAATTAGATGAACCTTGCAAATAATCATGTTCTGTAAATTTAGCTGACATCACTAGATCTGACATCATATCATTAATACTTTCAAAGTCTCAATCATCAGCGAATGTGCTTGGTTTTACAAAGTCACTCAATGAAATCTTGAATTGATGAGGATACTTCAGGAGCTCGACCGGACCATAGATTTCGTAATCAGTTTTGTCCCACGCTCCCCCACCGGGTATAGGATTGGCTGTGAAGTTTACTGAAGAAAATTCTCTTTTCTCGATGTGTGAAGACTTGTGTGGTTTCAGGACCAAGTTGATATTCTGACTTGCTGTGTCCATTGTAACATATTTTCCCTCAATAAAATGTCCCAAGCATAGTATCATGATGAGCCAAAGTATGAAGATGAATACACCTAGTGCCACCCAAAGTTCAATCCATGGGGAAATCAGATAGGTTTCTTTTAGTTGATGAAAGAGTTCCTTTGATTTGTCTTTAAAAGTTTTTGTTGTTGGTTGTTCCCCAGGTTCACTTGGATCCTCAGAAAAATCATCGAAGTTGATGAAGTAGCCTGATGCTGTTCTGTCAATTGTTTCAATTGCTTCTGGATTCTTTTTTGCTTTTTGAATTTCCTTTGTTTCATTAGCATAGTCAGTGGTTACATCATTGTAGATTGGTGTTTCTTGATGTAAAATTTTGATTTGGGTTTCCAGAGGTTTAAGCTCCATGGCTTTGTTGCATAGTCCTTGTTGATTCACTGTAGGTTTATCAAATGTGATTAGTCTCTCAGTTTGAACCTCTGTATTTGTAGCAAACTTTGGTGTTCTACTACTTCTTGGGAGTCCACTTGGCCTACTACTTGTTATCGGCCACATGATTGTGGTTTAACCAGGTCAATGGATACAACTCGGTTCTCCTTTTTAACAGCAAGGGGCGGTAATACTACCGATCTTGTCCCGTTGACAGACAAGACAGGAACTGCTTTCTATAAGAAGGCCCAAATTCCTTCTTTACCGCGATCTTCTCTCTGACCAGATCCCCGATTTTTGGAATCCAGACAGGCCTTGCTGGGACAGGTGGTTTCTCTTCAGTGGCTGTTGGCTGTTGTTTCAACTTTATGTTGCTCAGGTCTTTTCTTTTTTCGTTTAAGTCCTGTAAAATAGCCAAACGATCTTTGATATCAAAGCATTTTTCTTTAACCACTGAAGTTTGACTATCGAGGTCCTGGATTAACATTCTAGTCTCAAACAATAGTTCGTACGACTGAGACCTCTCAGAGAATTTCTTGGCAGATTATTAAGACTACGTTGGACACTTATTAAATGTTTGACCCACCCAGCTCCCGAACCTAATACCTTAGGCATGGATTGCTCTATGCCTTGTTTTTTTCTTTACACCATCCCGTTTCCCTCAGGAAGGAAGTGACAAGAGTCCCGCAATGCAATGCCCATGCTGGCCATGCCCTCCCCATAAGCTCGAGAGCTAAGAGCAGGACAATGGCCAGAATGTAGCATGCCCCTTGCGTATATGCCATTGTAGACTCGCAAATCTTAGTATAACAGTTCAGACGTCAGCCGAGAGCTGGGGTCTACATTATAAGTGAAAATAGTCTCTATATGTTAATGTGACGCATTATTCCTACTGGGTTTTTTATGTCCATAGCCTAATCCTTTATTGAGCGAAACGCCATGGCAATACACCATCTCGGTCACCACTGCGATCTCTGTTGCAGTTTGGACAGTTTTTTGCGGATATGTGATGTTGCAGGCTCATTCCTGGCCACCAGTATCTGGATTGTAATTCTTCCAGAGATTCCTTAAGCTTAAGGTGTCTAAGACCCTCACCCATATGTGCGTCTGCTATTAACAATACTCTCCTGTTCATATTTGGAATTACTATATCCCCCACTCCAGGGATTTGAGCAAAAGGAACGGAGTTTGCATCGATTATGTATGTAAAATTGAGTGGATACATGATGGGTAGCGCTGAGCGGTCGCCTTTTGATGAAGTTATCACCGCCAGCATTGTTTCCCCGTCAATGTATTTTTCCGAACGCTTTTTTGTAGCTACGGAAGCCGATTCAGTTGCTTCCGCTGTGGCTGTCTCAGCCAATGAATTCCCTGCAACGTGAACGCCATCACGCTGATGACTCAGTGAGTGTATCACGTGAGTCTTTGGTAGTTCTTTCTGTAAAAGAACTACTTGTTCCCAAAGCGATTTTTGCTTGATTGTGGCACCTGTGTCATCTTTGTAACCGTTTTGAATCCATTTCTGTAAATCGTTATTGTATGATTTGACGCAGTAATACGAATCGCACACTATTAGCGATCGGCATTATCTAGCGCCATTTTTAACGCTATTATTTCAGTCTGTTGTTCTGAATTATTTTCCACTGAGTGTGTTTTTGTAAACAGAGGTCTCAATTTACCCCCGCGCCACACGTCTTTTACAATCTCGCATGCGGCGTTGTAGGCTTGCTCTCCCCAAACTGAGGGTTGAGCATGTTTGTCTGTATATATTACACAGGCGTACTGTCGTATGGGCAGAATGTCGATTGGCAGAGGATATTCTCTTTCATATTCTAGATTTTTTAATTTTTTCATTTCCGGATCAAAATAGTATTTTACTTTGTCTGTAGCAAGAGAATTTTCCCATTGTATCCATTTTGGATTTAGTGCCATAGTAGGTAAATTACATGGGCTTGTTAATGCCTCAAAAGCTGATTCTGCTGTTCTGACTGTAATCCGTCTGCCGTCAGCTTGGTCTCTTTTTTATCTTGCTACACCTATTTGAACCGCACAATGTTTTCTTTGATGCTAAACGTTTTTTCAGCTTCTGTGTACAAATGAGATTTGTATGTTATTGGTACCGTTTCTCCCTCATTAGAGGTTAGGTATGTGTATCCGCATCTTCCTGGGATGACTCGGATTACAAGGTTGCGTGTGTTATCGCGTGTTTGTAGTTTTGTTTTAACTAACATGTCTGTTTGTAAAGATCTCAAAATTTCTGTGTGTTTTTGAGTCCAATTGATTCTTTCAAAATCTGGTCTTATTAAGTCATAAAGAGGTTTAACTCTCTCTGCATAATTTAGAATATAAGTTCTTCCGAAATTCAGGAAACCTAAAATTGATTGTAAGTTTTTCAGCGTTCTTGGTGCTTGGATTACAGCACATTTCTATAGGAAATTGTCTGCCAGGCTTTTGCCTTCACTTGATAATTCATATCCTAAAAACAGGACAGTTAGATGGGCAATTCTTGACTTTTTTAAGTTGAATTTGTAACCCTCTGCTGCGAACCCAAGTATTATGGTGTTCACTCTTTTCAAGTGAGTATCCAAGTCATCATCTGTTAAATAGATGTCATCGACATAAGATAATGCCTCATCATCATATATTTGTAGTAACTCTGTTACTCTCGCTGAGAATAATCCTGGGCTGTTCTTGAACCCCTGTGGCAAACGACAGACATTTCTTGCGAGCCATTTATTGAGAAAGCAGTCAAATATCTCCTTTCAGGTGCTATATTTTGACAAAAGAATCCATTAGAGATGTCTAATGTTGTTTTGTATTTTTTTGCGCACTATGCTATTCATTAGTGCTGCACTGTGCGAGTTTTGTACTGCAAAAGTTTTGCAACATGAGTTAAGGTGTCTGTAGTCCAAAACTAGACGATATGAATCGTCTGGCTTGGAGACAGGAAACAAAGGATTGTTCATTTGTGAGGTGCAAGTTTCAATCACCCCCTGGTATTCAACTTGATCTAAGATCTCCCTGACCTGTTTTTTAGCTTCTTGCTTAATTGGGTACTGCCTCTGTGCAGTTGGTTGAGATTTTAACTGAATTTTGTGAGGATGTGAGTCCTCATCCCATCCCACATGATTTTTATATAGTGCAGGAGCTTGGGCTACTTCCCACTTTCTAGCAAGTGTATATTTTCTATGTATTGGAATGTGATTTGAGAAGGCAGGCATAATAATTTCTTCGCCATGAGGGCACTCCCTGACAGACTCCGGTGGCCAGTCTTTTTCAGCTAAAAGGATGTCATAGCCTCTGGAGAGGTTATCCCAAAATAGACCCCTTATTTTCCTAGTCTTATCTCCCTCTATACGTAATGTTATTTCATATATATTATGAGGTTTGCTAACTCTGGTATCTGCAGTTTCCACCTGAATGTATTCATTCGTGTCCACTGTCTCCAGATGATTCATCAGGATCTTGCGAGCTATGCTCACTTCTGCTGCGCTGTCTAGCATTGTCTGAGCCCACTCTCCGTTTTTCAGCTGTGTCCTCAGTATCCTCGGCATGTTTGATTACTTTAATACTGGCTACCTTCTTTTTTGGAAATTGTAACTTTTTATTTTGATGAGCAGGTTCCTTGTCTTTGGACTTGACGTGCTCTTCCCTGTGTTCTGACCATCCTCTTCTTTCCGATTTCTGCGAGGAAGTCTGAAAAGATCGAGAGGGACGTGTATCAATATCTTGATATCTATCAGGCTTCTTCAAATTATCCCTATTTCTAAGGTTATATTTTTTCTCGGAGGACTCCCTCTGGGGAGACTTGTGTCCTTGGTCCGGAGATCTTTCTCTCCGCCGAGGAGACCTTCCTCTGGACTGGAATCTTTTTTCTTTGGGAGTGGATTGTTTGTTTCCATCCCAGCTCTTTTTTAGAGTGTTAAGATTATTTTTAATGAATACCTTTTAAGGATTTTCAGTTAGTTGGGGTTTTACTGGTTTCCCACCCAAACTATCTCTTCCTAGTTCTTCATAGGATTTTTCTATGATTCTGGCAAGTTCAAATGGTTGTTCTGCTATATCTGTTTCTTTCAGTCTTTGGCGGATTGCCACAGTTGCTGCTTCCCCATTTATATTGGCTAGTAATATTGCCGCGACCTGCTTGAAGTCTTTCAGTAATTTCATACCCAGAGTTAAAGCAGGTTCTGGACTGTATTCATTTTGAATCTGTTTTAGCACCTCTGGTATTACCGCCATGGACGGAACACCATGTGTTTTTGTGTAAAAGGAAGCAAAGACTGTACCCCAAGTGTCACAGTCCTCCACATGTGGTGCGATCCCCATTGGAAGACAGATAGTCAGAATTCTGTGTTTCTCAACAGGGGTGGTATCCGGAAATACTGCCTCTATTTGAGTGATTTTTTGTGCTAACCAGAATGGAATTTGTTCCCTTTTAATGGGTACTTTACCTAGACAGGACTGTATGTTCTGTGGTGTGATTTTATTTGTGTTCCCCTGATGAGGGGTTAGCTGTGGAATTTTAATAGCTGGTTGGACTGTTGAAGTCCGCATTACATATTGGACTAATTGTCTATGTATTTTAATCAGTTGTTTTAGCTGTGTTAAAAGATCTGGTATTGACATTTTTTCAATGTCTGGATGTGGTGTGTATCCGGCTAGAACCGGCCATGTTGCTCCTGGTCTACCTAGTGGACCGAGCCTGGTGATGTGATTATTATGTTTTAGGGCGCCTTTAAACCAGAGCAGGTGCGATTGGTATTTTAAGGGTATTTCCACCTCCTCGAAAGGAGTGTACTCATCCGGTGGTTCCTCTATTTTGTAATAGTGGAACTCATGTGTGAAAGCGTTTGCTTCTGGAAAGTTTATCCATGAATAGAATACCTCTGTCTGCCGATATTTGTGTGCCTCAATTACGAATATGACAGTACCACCTCTTGATGTCACTCCATTTTCTATTAGCTTAAGAGTTATAGTTTTTGTTATGCTGACCGGGATGAGTATTGCACCCGGGTCTTGCTGTAGGAGACTTGTGTCATCCGCTAGGAGTTGAGCTGCTATTCTAGCTGCCTCCCTTTCTTCTTCATTGTCTGACATTTTACTGACAAGAAGGTTTTTTGTTGCAGATCAGGTTTCCCCGGAAACAAAGATTAGGTGCACAATATTTTGGAACACTGTATCCTTCAAGGTTGAATAAACCAAAAACTATACATAGGAGTCTCCTCCTACTAGGTTTGGCGGATTTTAACCTTTGACCCACTCCAGACGTCTTTGGAGTATTTATGGGAGAAAGGGTCTGTGTGAAAAAGCACGACTGAGTTACTCTAATGTCTTGCGTTAGATTTATCGCCTTACCAAACCGTTGGGCGCCATGTAGTGTAGTTCCTATTATCCCAATAGGCTCTGCGCATTGGAATAATATCTTCAATAGTATAGACGTAGGACAGAGGTTAACTAGGTCTTCTACTGACAATATTAGACTTAAGTTTTGTGTGCCAGCTAGCTCAGAGTTCACTAGAAACTTTCTCGAATAGGCAAGGAGGAGTTTAACCTCCCTGGATAGACAAGAAGGGATTTAGTTGCTGACAACCATAGAACATGACAACTTTGCTCTCCCTAATCAAGAGTATATCTCCAGGGTCGTGTGAAAACAAAAGACAATTGTTTTACTCAGTCAGTACGTGCATACTTAGTTTCACCAGATTGTAGAGAAAGAAGAGATGGGCGTGTTCAATAAAAAGGGTGTTATTTATTGATCAGTCTCTTTTCTCATACAAGAGAAATGAATCGCTACAATTGCAATACTTAAGGTTAAGTAAAGTGCATACAGTAAAAGCAGGATTATAAAATAATACTGTAAAAGCATTGATATGGTTTCTTAGCCATATGATACTTTAAAATGGATAAAAGATATACATACATATATACATTGACTAATCGTACTCAACTGGTGCTTCTAACTACGCCTACCCCGGTGTACCTGACCTAAGCCTAATACATGGGAGAGAGTAAGTAAGTAGCAGTTTAAGTTAAGTTTGTTTTGCCAAGAATCTGACTCAAGAATTCTCTGTAAGGGGTTAGTCAGTTCAGTACCTGGGATTTAGAAGGCAGGAGGGCTGGTATCTCTGTCTCAGGACTCAGTATCCCAGTTACCCGCGAGGGCAAGCTGGAAACGCCGGAGGCTGGATTTCTCGGCAGGAGAAAAGACAGCGTCTCTCTCAGCGCATCAAAAAGGGAGGGGCAGCGTCCGTGGGCTTCCTGCATCAGCATCAGCTGGGCTCTCCGGCAAGTAGTCACTGCTCCAAGCTCATCACCACCGTGTCTTGCTTAGGGCAGCGTCGGTATATTTATACCTGAAAGGTGCCGGGTTTGACGTAAGAATGGACATAAGACGTCAATAAAGGATGTCATTAAGAACTGGTCGTTCTTACATTCTTTACAGGAGTTCTCAAACGAAATCAAAACAATAGTAGCGGGGATTTCCCAGGTTTGCTGGAGGCTTGGTTTGTTTAGAGAACTTGTTGTGCTTTCTAGGGGGCTGGAGGAATAGTGCTTGCTCAATGGGACAGCATGCGCTATGACTTAATCTGAAAACGGGTTTCTGTGCCATTGTAATAACCGGACAAGGGTCAGAAATAGGAGTATCGATACAGGTCCCTAGATAAACATACTACACTCTGAGCTAGCTGGCACTCACAATTAAGTCTAATATATATGATAGAGACCTAGTCGACTTCAGTCCTACTTCTAAACTAGAGTATATGTTATTTCAATGCGCAGAGCCTATTAGAAATATAGGAACTACAGTACAGTGGGCATCCAGAAAACAGACGCTAATGCAAGGTTTCATGTTATAGCGTGACCTTGCTGATTAGGTGATAAAATTATCGCCGCTTTTCATCCAAAAACGAACGCAAAAGCGGCTTTAATTTTTTATCGCCTCATTGATGATATGCGCCAGGCAAGGCCGGCATTCACTACAGATGTGAAAGAGAAAACAAAACTTCCCGAAGCAGACTTCTGAAGCATCCACATCTTGTGAGCAAACGTACACCCCGCTCCCTACCAGAGGGGTGCATTTAGCTTAGTTTAGAAAGGTGATTTCCGTTTCAACTTCAAAATGAGGGGTCTCTGCTGATGACGTGAGAGGCAACTTGTCAGTGTGGCCAAGTTTACTTCAGCCCCGTTATAAACACAGGTGGAGGTATCATAATCTGCTCCTCTGGAGTGCAGGTGAAGGTGTTCTGAAGCCACTTGATATGCAGTGTGGATTGATAGGTAAAGGCCATATAAAGCCACATCGGCTGCTCTGGTTGGCAGGTGAAGGTGCAAGAAAGTGCATGTTGTTTTAATGGACAAACTAAAAAATGCACATATCCTCCTATTCTTCCTCCTGAAAGCCAAAAAATGGGTTTTAACCACAACAAACATACCCTCAGCACCGTACACACACATGCATACACACAAACACATGTGCACACAATTACAATACCTTACACAAGTGCGAACACCCTACCTCAAACAAGTATACACAGGACCACTAAATCACAGCGGGACAGACACACAGACCGCAGTAAACGACAGACACACATCGTACAGATGAACAAACATGCCCGCGCAGACACACACTTCACCCCAAAAGGCCACAGCCACACACAGGGCCGTGCCCCATCACCCCCACAGCCGCACTGGCAAAGTCCACCCCCAAAGGTCTCCAAAGTACATCAGACAGAAAAGGGGCCGGGCCAAGCCATGCTGGCTTCAGAGGAGCAGGGCCCGACAGAGCAGCCTCGAGGTGTGCCAGCACCCTGGGAGCGCCCCAGAGAGCGCAGGCAAGGGCAACGAGGCAGGAAGAACTTTAGCCCTGCTGCAGGCCAGGGAAGTGCAGCCCTGAGTTGCGAGGCCAAATGGAGGTGCAGCACTGTTCACAGGCCCGGGAGGCGCACCCTGCGCTGCCAAGTCAGATAAGCGTATCTCTGTGCTGCAAGTCCATGCCATGGGCGTGCAGCCCGGCGCTGTCATGTCAGAGAGGTGCAGTCCTTCCCTGCCAGCCGGTGCAGCACTGCAGTATCAGGCGCGAGATTCGATAGAGAGCACAGGTTTGCAATGTCAGGTTAGGGGCTGCAGCGCTCATCCGAGAATTGATGGCTGGGAGCAGCAGCCCCGCGCTGCGCTGCCTGGACAAATAAGGACACTAAAAACTCAGCACAGTTATATGGTGCTCTTTGTACCCACCTAGCCACTCTGGGACCAATCATCCACCCGAGGGGGGAGCGCTTGAGCCCCTTGAATATGGATTCCGGGGGATTAATTCAACAGTGGGGCCGTCTCTCAGCAGCCCATAGCCTGCTCTAGTCCTCTCTGGTCCCTGACTGTCTCGGAGGCAGCTTGGGGCAGAGAGTGTCATCTGACACCAGGAAATCAGTCTGTGGCCAGGGTGCCTCCTTCCTCTCTTTGTCTGCATGTTTCGTGCTCCTGGGGGTTCCTACCCGTGCACCTCTCACAGCAGTGCAGTGGTCTGTCACTCCTCCTCCCACTGACCCGGTTACCGAGGGCCTGGAGATCTCAGGATATTGTTATAAAATATATATATTCATCATTATTATTATTCAAGGCTCTAGCAGTTTTAGAGCACGTCCCCCTGTTCCGCAAACATATCCCCTCTGTCGTATGTGCCCAGATGCACTCACAGTGACATCTCCCACCAAGCAGTGATGCTGTCCTGCACATCTAACCTGGGCTTCTATTGGAATTCTGTTACGCATATTAGCAAGCCTATTATCGCAGTTTTAGCAGCAGTTTCCTGCCGCTACATTGGCGATAATTTTAACCAGATTCTTGCTAATATGCCCCTATGAGTATTAACACACATCTCACAGGCCCATGCTGCTTCTTGGGAATTACTTCTGATCCAAAAAAAGGGAATGTAAGGCTTTTCGCCATAAATAATACTAATCAATTGAGAGCCTCCAGAGATGTGGGTCTGCAGAAAAGATACCGACACAGAACATAAAAAAACTCGAGGAACGCTGCCATCAGCTCATGTGCCTCACACGCCGACATGCAAATCCTACTCCGAATAGGAGGGAATTATTTGCTCTCTTCCCCGGGACTGGGCAGCCAGTAAAGTACAAGCAGGCAGGATGCATTTGTATTGACCGATTATGTCTTATGCAGCTTGTTGGCTTGTACTGCAGTGCAGGTGTCATGGGGAGGGGCAGATTCTCTCCCCACCCCATTCCTGTACTTAAACAAAATGACTGGGAAAAGGGTGTAGGAAGAGAATACGTGCAAGAGCGTCCTTCATAAGACTAACATCACCAATATAATTAAAACCTTTTTCTTTCTATGTTTAACTGTTTCAACGTCAGAGGTGATTTTTTTTCACATATATTGAAAATGCTGCCATTTGCAAAAACCAGAGGGCATGCCAATACTGTGTACCCGGTGCGTGCTGTTGTGACACATAGGGGCAGATATACAACCCGTTGCCCCACATTTGTGTCACTTTTAGCATTGGAAAAGTGACGCAAATGTGGCGCAAGGGGCTTGTAAGTCTGCCCCATAGTTACTATCTCCTGTTTAATGAATCAATGCAAAGGCAACATATGGAGATTCTGGGACATATTAGCAAGGGCCATATTGCTGCTTTAGTGGCACTTTTTGCCGCTAAAGCAGCGATATTTTTATCTCCCTATCAGCAAGCTGTCGCTAACAGCAGTTAGCAACAGCTTTTAGGCGATAGCTACCGGCTTGGGGCCCGATTTGCATGTCAGCAATATTTATCACTAATGACAAGTGGGCATACCCAAACTGTTAGCGACTGAAAGCAGTCGCTAACACAGCTATCGCCTATTAGCAAGGCAGGCATAATGATAAAAAAATCCGCAAAGCGCGATTATCACTATAATCTAACGCCTGCTAAAAACATGGCTTACCTGTTTATCCAATATGAGGTGGAATGTCAGGTTAAGTCCCCATTTGCGTTAATGCGTGAAAATCGCTGGATTTCCAGTGATGTTCATGAATTTCGCCGCTATCGCTGGATATTTTAGCACAATGGAGAAAAACTTTGCTAATAGCATGTTTTCTCCGCTAACATATTCAGGGATAGTCAGCAATAAAAGAAATGTGCTAAGCGCATTTTTCGATAAATATTGCTATTCCTTGCTAATATGCCCCTCTGTTTTTCACAATCTAGATTTAAATGAAGAAATTAATGGCCATATTATCAAGAAACGGCGTTAAATTGATCGCTGTTTTAGCGGCAGAAAACTGCAGGTAAAGCGGCGATATTGGGCTTGATAATATGCCCTTGAGAATTCCAATAGAAGCCCATGTTCTGGTGTCAACATGGGCTTCTATTGGAATGCTCAAGGGCACATTATCAAGCCTATAATCGCCGCTTCAGCAGCAGTTTTCTGCCACTAAAGCGGCGATAATTTTAACTTCATGTTTGATAATATGCCCCTAAATTCCGACTGCAATTTAATACTGGAGAAACCGTGTATAGTCATACACCATTAATAACAAGATGTGCAACAGAAAAATGGTGTTGGCTGTAGGCACGGCATTGCTGATTCGCCAAGCAGCAAGGTTGGCAAAACAACAAGGAATGCTCCTGCTTCTAGCCGTCAAACAGGGCTCCAAACCCTGGGGCATATTATCAAGAAACTGTACCTGCTTGTGGTGAAATGTAACTCAGGGTTGCATAATACATGTTGCAGCCCTCAGATGCCTTTCCCTGGCTACCATGCACTTAGTTCAATTTGTACCCCATATAAGGGACTTATAGGTAGCCCAGAGTTGTGCCAATTGGGGAAACAATGGTACAGTTTAGGGAAAGAACGCAGGCCCTGTGAACCTGAATTGCAGGGAACCATGACCCACTCAGTAGAATTGCATCAGATATCTGGCAAAAACGTATGGGGCAACCATGCAGAGAGGGCACTTTCCTACACCCACCCATCTATTTTCACAGATTTCCATTTACTTTGACATGTGTTTATCCATTTATCTACCCATCCTATCACCCACTCAACTGGCCACTAGCTTACCCACGCCTTCATCAGCTCTTTCACCCATCAAACTGTTTACCCATCCATTCCTTCACCAAAACATATATCCTTTCACCTACCCATCTTATCTCTCCAGACATCCATTCATCTACCCATCCTTTCATTCACACATCTGTGTACCCACTTATCCATCCACTCACTAAGTAGTCCTTTCACACATCCTTACTTTCACCCACTTATACATTCATTCACCACCTATCTTTCACACACTCATACTTTCATCCACCAATTCACCCTTTCACCCACCCATTTATTACCCACTCACCATCCATTCTTTCACTCACTCATCTATCCACTCACCAATATGTATCCTTTTTTCCTTTTTCTAGAAACAAATATTTAGTTCTACCTTATTTGTGAGCTTTTATCTGTCACGTTGCAGAGAGAGTAAGCCCATTAAGCAACCCACCCCTTCTATAGAATCTAAATTGGGTGGGGTTCATGACACCTCAGCAAGTGTGCCAAGTGCCTCAATGCCAGAAAAAATCAGAGTCCATTGGGAATGAGCCCTCTGGGCCTAAAGCCACTGCATCTGTTGCACCAACGGAGGTTGTGTCTCCTTTAATCCAGTGACAAAAGTTAGATTCATTGAAACTGCCATTAAAACTTAGTACAGCGAATTCTCTATACCTGCTGCTTTCTTAGGGCCTCATTTATGAGCCCTTGCGCCACTTTTACGCCGCTGGTGCGTCACTTTTTGTGACGCACCAGTGGCATAAAAAATGCACCTTACTGCGCCATATTAAACAAAGTGATGCATCTAGGTAGATGCATCACTTTGTAAACCCCTGCGCCACATTATACCTGCGCCAGGTATAATGTATGCAAGGGGGGCGTATTGACGCAAGAAAGGGTCAATGGAAGTGACGCAGTGAAATCTATAAGAGTTCACTGCACCACTTCTAGGATGCAAATGCGTCAATATTTTACGCCTGCCTCACAGCAGGCGTAAGACTGACGCAGGCCCTTTCACATGGGGCTTGCCCCATGTGAAAGGAAGCATTGCTGGAGTTGCGTCACTTTTGTGACACACTCCAGCAATGCGTCACTTTTGCGCCATACAGATACGTCAGAAATACTGACGTATCTGTAACTCCTTGTGCAATGATGCGTCATACTGTAAATATGACGCATCATTGGCGTCGCAAGGAGGGCGCAATGAAAAGTGATGCATTGCTGTTTTCACGCAGGGATGCGTCACTTTTCATAAACGAGGCCCTTAATCTCTTGCACAGAACTAAACTTGACATGTAGAGCATCCTACAAAGTTCCCCCTCCCACTTCATCTATACAGTTTCATTATATGAGCAAGGGGAATGAAATCTAAAATAGCTACATGAATTATTGGATACATTGAGAGAGGAAGCTTGCTGATCATGCCCAGTGAGAGTTGCCAGTAACTGAACTCTCTCTGACATCATACTTTGTGATTTTATATTTAATTTTCTGTTTTCACTGACATTCTGTACAAAGAAGGTCTGTTCCAATAAATCTTCCATGAAATGTGTGTAAATCCAATGACAAGTACCAAAATAAAACTGATCAAACAACATGCTCTATCAGCATAAAGGGCTTTTGATGCCTTTGCACATTGATAATTAAAGGACTGACAGCTGGACAAAGTTATGAATGAATACGGTATTATACAAATAACAATGGCAATCTGCTTTTGGGTATTTGAGACAATGGAGGGGCAAGTTGCCCATTACCTTCTCAAAACATGTTTGTCATAACTCTATTCAGAGGTCCACAGGCTTCATGCTGGTTGGGTCCTTTCCCTCCTGATGTCTAGGGTCTGAATTAGGTGAAGTACTAAGGAAATGTGCCAAGTACCCTATCATCACTTGAATCTCAGTGGCAACATGGGTTGAGCAGTCTATGGCTTCCTAGGGGGAGGTAGGGGCAAGATGCAAACAAGCGCAGGACGGAACATACATCTAGCAACCCCAATTAATGTATATACAGCCAGATACTTGCTTTTATGAAATGGTAGAATTTGTCAAAGTGAATCTGAAATACACAAACACAAACACAATACACAAATAATATACAGAGCTTTTCTTATTCCAGTCGCGAGTTATAGTCTCCAATCCACTGGCAGGGATAATTCTCCATTTTCAATAGGTACTGAGTCAGAATATAGTGGGGCATAATTACAATAAGTGGCGCATCCCTGCATATCAGCAGGGATGCGCCACTTATTGTGCGCCATGCCTCCGCCACAATGGATGCGCCGCATTTACAATGCGGCGCACCATGAGGCAAAAACGGCACAGATGCGTCACGCATCTGCGCCGTAAAAGTGGTGCATTGCTGGAGTTGCGTCGCAAGTGCGACGCAGCTCCAGCAAGGCTCTAGGGTGCCCTATCCTTCAAATGCTGCGTCAATCCTTACGCCTGCTTCAAGCAGGCACAGGGTTTTGACGCAGCATTGGCCGAAAAGTGACCGAGTGAAATCTTGTAGATTTCACTCAGCCACTTTTAGGAGGCGTTCCTGTGCAGGAACGCCCCCCCTGCGCAGGAACGCCTCCTTATGGCGCAGGACTTTACAACATGACGCATCTCCCAGAGGCGTCACGTTGATAATACCCCGCACCATAGTGCATCTTTTGCGCCGCCGCTGCGTCACAAAAGTGACGCAACGGCAGCGCAAAAGAGGCGCAAGGGGCTTGTAAATCTGCCCCTATAAGTTCCACAATAGTTTTTTGAAAGTCGCAGATTTACAGAGGCATAGCGATATGAGACAGAGCAAATCCACCTAGGCTCTGTGGCTTGAAAATCAGATTTACCTGCTGTCACTGGTGTTGTGATACGGAAGACCCTGGGAGCGTTCCGCACTCTAGAATCATGGTGTACTAGAGCAGAAGCCAGTTGGATTGTCATTCTAGGCAGAGTAGCTGGTCATCAACAATTCTCCTCAGATGATGCAGTAAGCACCTTGGATCCCGCTGAAAGGTCGGGAGCAGTCACTCTGCTGCCAATGCTTCAATCGAGGCTCAGGGCCCATGGGTCAAATCCCACTGGTCTTCCTGGTCTCAGGTTGTAGACTGCAATGGTCCATCCTTTTTGCATATGGTACACCAGGAGTGATGGCTATGCTCCTCCTACCAGGCAGTACACAGGCTATTGGGTAAAGTTGCAATTATCTTCACAGCAGCCACTTCTGGCATATGGAGTCACTGACTCTGTGGAGCCTGTACTCACCTCTATTTTGCCTCACTGCCATCGTGGGGGGTGTTAAGGGCTGAGTCAGCACTTATACATGAGATTGAACACAATGACAGCAGATTATCTCTAGAGCCCCAGCTCTCATTGAATAGATAAGCACCCATTGGACCCTTACTGCAAATCAACCCTGAAGACTCCTCTATTTAACCTAAGTAGCTGCAATCCACAGAAGCAGACCCTGAATCTATTGGAGTATCTGAGATAGTAGATAAGACAAACAAGGCCCAATGTAACTTCCAGAGGTCAAAAGGCAAAAATAAGTCAAGGCAATAGCCATGAGCCCCCACCTAAGAGGAGAGGTCAAGGGCCTCAGAAACAAAACCATAATTTGCCATAGGCAATGGGTCACAAAACTAAGATTGTGGACAATGAATATAGTCAGGGGCCCAGTATAGTGCCACAGCCCGCTGTGATGACTGGAATACCTCCATTTTTGGAGGAGGAGGTGTTCTGGAAGAGGTTAAAGTCAACAATATCAGTTTTGCTAGATCCATTGACACAAAAATTGTCCCAACTGGAAGTGAGATTATTAAAGCTGGAAGGGCTTGTTACTAGTTTTTCCCCAACTTCCCCGATGGAAGCCAATGCAGGGATATGAACACGCCATCTAGCAGGGAGATGGGTATAGTGGGTAATCACCTTGGAAGCAATCCTGTGAGTAGACAAGAGAATTACACTAGGATGCAAAATAGTATAGCTCAGGCTGGTTCTTACATCAAAGAGCAGCATCCTCCTCACCAGATCATTCATGGCCCCACCAACATAAAGATGGCTTGAACACTGCACACGCTCAGATCATAAACCCCCCCAAACGGGGCACCTTCTGTTATGAGGAGTACTACACAAGGTGTGGGGGAAAAACTATAAGTACACAAAGTCATCGGAGAGTTGATTAGGGAGATATTGCAAGCCCACATTTGAAACTGCACCTTCCCCCAGAAGCAACCTCTTATATGGTTGTGTTGACTAATTTCCCCTCTTCACTGCCCAATGCCACAGAACACTGGTCTACATTGAGCGATATGTCCCTACACCTACTGAGTGCAAGTACTGGCATAACTAACATGTTCTCTAAATTGAAAATGGCACAAAGAATACGTTGGGTAGGCAAATCAACTAAGACATTAGCTGGTGACTGCGTAGTTTTAACATTTAGGTCACCAGGTTTGGTCCAGTCAATCCTTGTAGGGCTGGCTACTGGACCGTAATGGTGCTGGGCATTAATATTCTACCATTAGGGTATGTTTATCAACTACTTAGATCCCCATGGATTTCTTCTGAGGAAGAGAGATTCACACGGACCAGACAACCTAGATATGTGGTTCCAGTTAGCAATCACTATGATATTCTGAATCCTTTAGAAGATATAGATTGACTTACTTGAAATCCTACTCTCAAAATCTTAAGTCTAACCTAAATGGAGGGTGAGGCAACAAGGCACTCAAGAAGAAAACCACCCCTAATCAGGCTTATTTAGCTATAGGTAACAGCCTGTTATCTCCAGCCTTTAGTGAGCAGGAGGAGGCGGTGTGGGTACTACTAAATTGGCCCGGCTGTTTCTTCTAATTCTCATGCATATACAAGTCCAGTTCAGTCACCTATCAATATTAGTGAACGTTTGTCCAATAAGGCTGTAACAGTTAGCCCTAAGGGCAACACTGATAAAATCTTTTGTAATCTTGTTTTGTGGAATATATCAGGTTTATGCTCCAAGTCGACTAATCCAATTTGATGCAATTTTATAGCAAGACATGACATACTATGTGTTAGACCTGGCACCATTGGCGTGGGTCTCCCTTCCATTTTTGCTGTTGCCTCATGTATGTTTGCTGGTATTAGATGCTTTGGGCACTATGCCACTGCTATCCAGTGCCACAGTGAAAGTGCTCCCTATTGTAAATTGATGTATGAATCAGTGGTTCCATGTTTGGATATTTGGTTTACGTGTCAGACCCTAGTCTAGTACACTGAGTGTGCTCAGGGCATGTAAATCCAAATGCTGCTGGTGGGCCTGCAGCACTGGTTGTGCCACCCACAGAAGCAGCATTGTAAAATGTGTCTACGGTCTGCCATTGCAGAACCTGCGTGCAGTCTGGTACTGTCATGCTAACTGGGCAAATGCACCCACTTGCCAGTCCCTAAACCTTCCCTTTTCTTCATATCAGTCACCCCTATGGAAGGCGCAAGGGCAGGGTGCATTGTAAGTATAAGGTAGACACGCCCTGATGTGTGTGGCATGTCCTAATAGTGAACTGCAGCCATTTTCATTTTTCACTATTGCAAGGCTACCTGTTCTCCATAGGCCAGAATGGGCTGTTAGAGGTATTATTGTTTATAATCCTTACAAACTCAGAGAACATGGTAGAAATTCGAGTTTAGTATGCCTGGACTCATAATAATAATAATAAAATACATAGTTTAGTGAAGTTTATTTTAATATTCTGTGTTTGAAAATACCACTTCTAGAGAGTAGGTATTTGCTTGTCTAACCTTTCAAGCCTGCCTCTGCTAGGTTGTGTATTCCTTTGTCTGGTTTTGTGAGTGACAGGGCTGGGGGATTCCAAGAGACAGGCTGAGTCACCCAGTGGTGAATAGAGAGATCTGCATCTCGATGGGAGGGAGGAGTTGCACCTGAACCTTGAATAGGGCTGTGCCTGCCTTCCACAATGCTGGCTCCACCTCCTGTGGAGTGGCTGATGTCTCTGCCCTGCACACTGAAAGAAGCGAAGGAGTCCTGTAAACAAAGTGCTCCACGGCTGTACTTGCGTTCCACAATGCTGGCTCCACCTCCTGTGGGGCATCTAATATGCCTGCCCTGCACTGTGAAAGAAAAGGAGAAGTCTGTTAAACAGAGTGCTTCAGAACTGGTTTGGACTCTCCCCTCAGAGAACAAAGATTTTAGGGTATAAATATTGGGACCCTGATCTCATGAAATTAGATCACTTTTGGACTACAAAAGAAACTTTTACTGAGGAGAGGAACCTGAAGAAACTGAGGAGAGACTACTCCCAAGCTGAAGTGTTGCTTGGGGTATTGGCATGCAGTGGTTGCCTTACTGCCAAAGGATGTAAAAAGGAACTTTGTGTACTTTGCTTTCAATTTGTGAAGGATCTCCAAGGAAAAGAGCTTGCCTCCTGCTGAAGTCTAAGGGACAACGGACTTCAACCCCTAGCTCCCCAGAGTTCTTGTGGAAGTGCTTGCTGCTGTTTTGGGCCTTCTGAGGGACTGCATGTCTCAAGGAGCTGGAAGAATGACTCAACAAGAAAAAGCGTGTCGCCGTGCCTGGCGTTGCAACTCCGAAGGAGGGTGTCACCGCTGGAACTGTCACACTGCACCGCATCGGAGAGAAGCGTACTTCAGAAAGAAGAAGCTTGTTGCCGTCGCTGCTGCTGCTGTCGCAACTCCAAAGGAGGGTGTCGCTACTGTAGCTGTCGCACTGCACCGCATCAGGAGAAGAATCTTACAACAAGGTTGGAGCTTCTGGCCATCGCTGTGCCTGCTGTTGCAACTCTGAGGGAGGGTGTTGCCGCTGGAACTGTCGCACTGTACTGTATCGAAGCGCTCTGTCATCCGAGCTAATGCTGGTGCATCGTAGATGTCGCCGCTGTAGTTGTCGCATCGAGCGGAAGCTTCACGCATCATGGGAGAAGAGCGTCGCCGCTGGAGCTGCTGCCGTTGCATCGCAGAACAAGGGTGTCACAGGTGTAGTCCACGCATCGAACCTAAAACTTCTTGCATCCCCGAGAAGCATGCCGCATCTGGAAGATATTCACTTCTTTATTTTATTGCACCTGAACTTTGCCGCATTTCTCTCGCTGCGACATTGTTTGTCGTGGAAGCGCAACGCAACATAACAGTATTGTGTATTTTTGTTGTTTATGGTCTTGTGGTAACTCTATATAAAATATACTTATTTTTTATATAAAACCTGTGCCTCTGGTCACAAATGCTTAACATACAACGCCTCTGCGATAAAGCCTGTCTGCTCGTGCCAAGCTACCAAGGGGGTGAGCAGGGGTTATTTTAGAAGTGTAATCCCCTTATCCTGACTACAGGCGAGGGTCCCTATTTGTCACATGTACCTACCTGTGCCAACTAGAGACCCCAAATCTAACACTATGTCTTCAGGAAACGTGGGCTGAGGAACCAATTCATATAAATGGGTTCAAAACATTTTACACTCGAGCAGTTATGGGACAATGCAGCAGGGCAAAGGGGGACTCAGGACCTATATATCAAGTAGATGAAAATGATAGAGCTATATAGAGAGAAAACCTTTTGCCCAAATGATTAAAATACATGAAAATATAAAACATTGTATTGTATTGGCAAATTTATATAATAAGATTCCTCCGGAAAAATCTGTGTCTGTGGTAAAAAAACTGGGTAACGATCTGAATTCTCTGTGCTGTGATAATGCTAAAGACACAATCTTAATTTTGGTCGGGGACTTTAATTGTGCTACTTTAATTGTGATTTATGCTCAAATGATGATGGTAAATTATGTGGCTTCAATGGTGAAGAAAGGATAGGTAACACCCATTTTTGACACTCTTTTCTGGGGGGATTATTCATTGAAATAGTATTTTCCTTTAATTTGTGTTTTTCAAATAAATTATGTGCTTTACCACACTTTCAATAGTAGAGGTCTATGCACAACCATAGATTATATATTATTGTCAAACAATCATGCGTGTAGATTGTACTCCTTCTCTGTTGATGATAACTCATTGAGTGACCACTACCCTTTGTGTATTTTTGTCCTTCCGCCAATAAGTAAATCTGTTAGGTATGACAAAGTCAATCAGGTGTTGCTGTAATGATGATTCAAAATCCCTGAGTGTGCGTCTATATCCTGGGAGTGAATAGAAGCTTAGAAGCTACAGTCAAGACAACAGACATCTACTGTGCTCTTCTGGGCCTATGGTAATCTATCTCTGACTCTGGGTGCTGGTCTGGAGTTCAGTCATTTCTCTTTTCTATGTGAGTCATAACATGCTTCTCATTTACAGTTGCACTCTAGTTCAGAACTACAACTCTTCCTTTACATCATGGCCACAGTGATATGACTATCATAAGGTTACAAAGGCCCCCTGCCCTACTCTTTACAATTCTCATATCAACCTCATCTCCTTCTTGAGAGGTGTCCAGACCCTTTTGACCAGTGACCTCTAGTAAAATAATAGAGCACCTTTTAATGTGCATTGATGAGCCTGGCTCTTCCTTCCCACATAGCTCTCACATCTATCTGAGGGGCTCTTCTACCTCCACATGCTGCTCCTGCAAGCCCTACGGTTCCCCAAATGGGACAGACAAGCCCTCAAGCACTGAGGCACTCACAGTCATGTGTTCATCCTTAACACTTCACATATACATGCATGTATGAATGAATGAAACATATTTGTTATAGGGCAAAACGGCTACTAAAATGAGTGTCCGACGCTGCCGCAAGCGGTAGAAGAGCTGTAGGAAGCTGCTAGGTTGAACATATAGCTCCATGTGCTGTTGCCAAAGGTACACAAATATAACAGCATTCTGTGTATAAACATGAGCATAGACGTCAACGTACTGTTGCAATGGACCCACATACATAAGAGCATTATGTGCATAAACATGCACTCTGACCTTCTTTTACTGCTGCCAGAGATACGCACACATACTATTGCTCTTGTGTATCAACATTCGCGTTTACGGCGCTCAATCTATCTTGATGTAGATCAAAGGCGAGCTAAGCACACAGTAACCAAATTTGATTCGAGTGAGCTAGTAGGCCCCACTGATGTGACCCTGCCATATTACTGATTACTCATTACATAAGAGTATACTGCCACCACTCAGCTTGTACTTATTAGCTCTTGGTAAGGACGGTAGCCCTTCCCCACTATGAGGGAAGCACAATATGTTCCACTTCCTATCTCACAAAACCACAATCCATGAGAAAGGCCTAGGTCATGGCCTGCATGCCTGATTTGTTTCAACACATTACCACAAATTGTTAACTATCCAGATATCACTACTGGTGGGCCATTCAGTGCAGGTGTATACAGCTATTACCATACAAGGGACTTTTTAGCCTCAACACATGCTAACATGATGTAGGCCAAGGGTGAGTTATTTACAGAGCATGACCACTGTACCTGAGTGTGCTTTATGTCACACTATCGTGACATAGAGTAAAAGGGACTGTTCCCCCAGCTTATCACTTTCTACAAAAAATGTATGCTTCCAACTATGCTCTTGAGCCACTTAACTCCTGGTAATGTTAGCACTTTATGTGCCTCTCCTGGTCTAACAAGACCTCAATCCATGAGACAAACCTAGGTCATGGCACACTTTCATGATCTGTGTTCATCCATGACCAAAAATCATCACCAAGGATCCAGATATTGGCGCAGCTGCGGCACTCAGAGCAGCGGTTAATGTCCATCACCATGGGTGCGACTATTCTGTCCCAACACAATTAAATATTTCATTATAAGTAGACATTATAATCATTCACCTAAACATACTTGAAATAGTAAATATATTGATCGTCATCTATAGTCTAGATTCCATGCAAAGGGAAGCCACAAGTATCATATTTAAGCACAATATTAGATCTCGCATGCAACAATGAAGACAGTCTCATGAGTATCTATTTAAGGAGCAGCTGGGATCTATTTATGCAAACATGATTTGCTTTAATCTAGAACCAGTTTTAGTAGTAGTTCATAAAAAGGCAATGATCATGGGAAATTCAATCAATCAATTAATCAATCATAGTTTCTAAAGCGCTAGCTACTCACCCGGAACAGGTCTCTAGGTGCTGGGGAAGGGAGCAGGGAGAATTCTGCAGTGTCCAAAGGATCACTGGGTTCCATCGAAGAACCCGGTCTTGAGGCCCATTAGTAACTTAGGGAGAGATGCAGTCTGCTGGAGGTAGAGAGGGAGGGTGATCCATGCCTTGGCCATGAGGAGAGAGAAGAAGCGCCCTCCTGATCTGCTTTTCTTGATCTGAGGTACCATTGCGAGGGGAGCTGGGCTGAGCATAGAGAGCACTGGGGACGCGGAACACGAGGCGGTGTTTCAGGTTGGGGGGTCCGGTGTTATGGAGGGCCTTATGGGCGTGGTTGAGAATCTTAAAGGTGATTCTCTTCTTGATGGGGACCCAGTGTAGGGACCATAGGTGTGAATGTAGAGCCGTAGGTTGTGGACTAGTCTGGTGGCAGCTTTCTGGACATTTTAGAGTTTGCGGGTGAGGTTCTTGCTGATCCCGGCATATAGTGATTTGCCGTAGTCCAGTCTGCTGCTGATTAGGGCATGAGTGACCATTTCCCTGTGTTGGGGGACCCACTTGAAGGTCTTGCGGATAAGACAGAGGGTGTGGTAGCAGGAGGAGGTTATGGCTTTGACTTGTTAGTCCATTTTGAATTCAGAGTCCAGGATGATTCCAATGATACGTGGATGGTCTCTTGGAGCGAGGGACTCTGAGGGCGGGGGGCACCAGGTGTCGTTCCAGGCATCAGTGGAGAGGTCAAGACGGTTGAGGTCACTCCCCTGTCAAGGAGGGCGTGGATGTCATCTGTTTCTGTAAAGAGTGTGGTTTTTGTGCTGTGGTTCCTCCTGAAGCCTGATTGGAAGGAGTCAAGGATGCTGTTTACTTCGATGAAGGCGACAAGTTGGCTGTTGACGGCCTTTTCCATGACTTTGGACGGATAAGGGAGTAGGGAGATCGGTCTGAAATTCATGAGGTTGGTGAGGTCCGCTGAAGGATTTTTCAGGAGAGGGTTGATCTCTGCGTGTTTCCAGTCATCAGAGTAGGAGGCGGTCTTGAAGGAGTGAGTGATGATATGTTGAAGTTCGGAGGCGATGGTGCCTGCGACTTTGCATTAGATATGATGTCCGTGGGGGCTTCTGGGTGAGTGGTCTTAATTATCCTCAGAGTGTCTTTGATGCTGCGGGCAGTCCAGCTGTCAAGTGTCAGCTGCTTGCTGTTGGGAGCAGTGTGAGGGGGTTCCTTGTGGGGGTTGTTGTTGTTGAAGTTGTTGTAGATGGTCTTGTTTTTATTATGGAAGAAAGTGTTGAGTCTGTTGCAGGAGTCCTTATAGTTAATGATGTCTACGGACTCGCTGTTGTGTTGGGCAAACTCTTTGATGATGCAGAAGAGTTCCTTGATGTGGTGACCGTTGGTGGAGATTTTGTCCTGCAGTGCTTTCTTCCTCGAGAGTCTGATGAGCTTGTGCTGGGCTGCAGTAGCTATTTTGAAGTTGTTGAGGTCAGTCTGGGTGTTGAATTACTCCACAGTTTTCTGAGTCATCTTGCATCTGGAGTCTCAGAGTTCAGTGGAAAACCAGCTGGATTTCTTGGCGTGAGGCTTGGAGGCTTTCTTGAAGGGGCAAGGGTGTTGGCGCAGTCGGTGATCCAGTTGTGAAGAGTGTGGGTGGCAGTGATGGGGTCATCATAGTTTGTGGTGGTAGGAGCGGAGCTGATGAGAGCAGCAGTGATCTGGTCATCAGAGATCTTGTTCCTGCACTGGAGTTGATGCAGGCGTCTGTGTGGGATGTTGGATTTGAAGGTGAAGTGGACACATCGGTGGTCTGACCATCAAAGTTTGGAGGTGTGGCTGAAGGTGATGGAGTTCCCTACTGTGAAAACAGCATCCAGGATGTGTCCAGCGGAGTGCGTAGGTTCAGGTATGATCTGCTTGTGTCCGATGGTGTGGAGATTGTCCAGGAGGAAGGCAGAGTTGCGGTCCTGGAGGTTGTCGAGGTGGAAGTTGAGGTCTCCTAGCAGCATGAAATCAGAGGAGGTGATGGCATGCAGCATGATGATGGAGTCGGAGAAAGGAGCACGTGGTCTGGGGTGTCCATAGATGAGGGTGCCTCCGAGGGTGTAGGACAGAGTGGTATAGATCTTGAAAGGGAGGTGTTCCATCAGGTCTGAGGGACAGTTGGTATAGGGGCTCAGTCAGAGATTAGCCTTGTGGGCGATGGCGATGCCTCCTCCGGGGAGGTTCGGGTGATCCTTCAGGGTGAGCTTGCATCCTTCCGGGATGGCGATCACAATGCCTGGGCTGGAGGCTGCGTTTGTCCAGGTTTCCGTGAGGAAGGCGAAGTCCGGGGCAGTGCTGTCGAAGGGGTCCCAGAGTTCTGTGGCATGTCTGTGGAGGGAGCGGATGTTGAAGAGGATGCATCTCAGAGTTTGGGGTGTGATGGAGTTGTTGCTGGAAGGAGGTGGATGGTCCTGGGTCTCGGCGTAGGTAAAGAAAAGTCAGCAGTGAGCGCAGGTGGTTGTCGAGTGGTCAGGAGAGGGTACAGTTTAGGTTCCTAGCTAGTGTTGACTTCAGGGAGAGCCGAGGAGCTGTAGCGCTGGCAGGCCAGAGGGTCATGGGTCCAGGCACTGGTAGCAGTCGGGTCATGGACGGGCGCATATTGGCTTGCCTTTGGCATGCCTTCAGGGAGCTAGTGGCATGCCTGCTGCATGGCCGCGCAGCAGCCATCATTAAATAGGGGGACGGAGGGAGATGCAGCTGGGAGACACGGAAAGGGGCTATGGGGGCAACAGTGGAAGGGAAAAAAGCAAGAAAAGACAGGTGGAGAAAACGGGTTGGGGGCACCAAACAAGGGCACAGGCACATGGGTAGGGCAGAACAAGGACATAAAAAGAAAATAAGAGGAAATACAGTGGAGGAGAAACAAAAGCAGTCAGGCAGGCAGGCAGAGATGCGAGGCAGAGTGGGTGCCGGCCTCGAACCGGGGTCGGCATGGAGTAGGAGATAGAGTCACTTCAGGTTGGGCAGTATCCTGACTGAGGTCAGGCAACTTGCTCAAGGTAGGAATTTGTTGGATATTGATTCTTCTTGTGATATGGCTGACTGTAGTCATTAGCCCTTCCTTAGTGTTTTCACCTCCTTAGTCTTCCAGAATACCTGTGAGTGTTCTAACTTATCCCCTGGGGTTCCATGTGTGTCAGTTGATGGATCTGGTCAGCTGGCGAGATGTGTACTCGGCTGTGTCCTACAATAAATCTACATGTAATCAACTAGAAGTATCCTGTCATCTATCTTCACTTACTTACAACATTTTGGCGACGTTTCAGCTGACCAGATCAGAAAAAGAACTATCTAACACAGCCTGAGCTACACCTCGCGAAAAGAACCCTCAAAGGTCCACCTATCTGCTGCCAGTAATATCAAAGGAAGATTGAAATCGCACGATTGCTGGAACAGTCAAAGGAAACTAAAGCAAGTAAAGAACTGTAAGTCTATTTTTCATTTTTGGAAGCACTTCGCAATAAGAAGCAAAGACGCCTTATCTTTCAATTGTGGTTAGATTTAAGCTATAGAGAAATTAAGATGTCAAGTAACCAGAACCTAGGCTGTCATCTGAAGTGCTGCTAAAAATGAAGAAACCAGCCGCAAATATATTAAGTGTTTTGGAAAATTAGGAAACCAATCTCAACTGGCAGCAAGAGTTAAACAAAACTGTATCTGCACCTGATGCAACTAAATGCAAGAAGAAAAGGAACTTCTAATCCTGTGAATCTCTTCTTAAGAATGATTGCAAACCAGTAACTTTAAGAAATGTGTTCATAGAGTTTACTCCCTGCTTCCAGTAATGCTTCAAATGAAGTTCTAGACCTCTCTAACAGAATATTTTAAGACAACTACTTTTAACGGTCTAGTCACAGCTTCTGTCATAATTGAGATATTGTCATCTAAATTGGACACACATACTGCTACAAACGAGAGAAGCGCAGAGAAAGTGAACTCATATGCTGAAAAAAGGGAAACGTAAACGAGGGTTTCATGAGGAAAAACAGACATTTGCTGACAAAATCGAGTCAATTATAGATCCAAACGGTGAAAGGAGAAGAAGAAATACTATTCATGTTCGTCTACGGTAGGTCAATTGTGTGATGAGATTTCCGTTTTGCCTGTTAATATCGTTTGACTGTCTCCGTGCTGACCTGCTCTTCATCAAGGCGTATTTCCAAATGATGACGTATTTGCATTTCTGTTAGTCTCAGCGGAGGAGCAGCGTCATTGTCGACGTTGAGAGCCCAGCGTCACTTAGGAGTGAAGAGGTAACCATTCTGTCTACCTGAGTGAGTCATCCCGCAATGTTGCGTAGCGTGAAACGTCACTGCGTGAGATTAAGCATCCATTTTGTTTGCTCTGTGTACTTTTGATTCCATGGCAACGTAGTTACGGGAACATCATCAAATGAAATCGACCTTGAAACGCTTGCTCAAAATCTATTTCACGTGTGTCTTGTGAGTGGCATTGTCAGAGAGTGAAGATCAAAGGTCTGTTTTCACGCTCTATATCTTGTTATTGTCACTTTCCTGAGACAGGGTGACCAACCGTCCGTAAATTTCACGGACAGTCCGTAATTACGGCCGTCTGTCCGTTGTCCGTGAAGGATTCTTTAATGCACGCCATTTGTCCGTCATTTTAGCCGGCACCGGTCGCCCCACCGGCACAGCTTGCCCCCACCTCCCTTCTTGATTCCGATTCTGTTCCAGAGCTCAGATACCCATCAGCATTGAAGAGGCACAGCGGGATGGCACCCCTCACACCTCCAGCCCTTGATGAGCTGTTAAGAGGTGCTTGAAGGTGACTGAGAGGAGGGGCTGCAGGTTCAGGAGCAGGGACATCCATTCAGATGCAAACAGCCCTGAATGGTCACATCTCTGCAGTTTAGAGGGGGCTCAGACATTCCATTTCTACCCAGGGCCCCAAACATCCTAGACTCCGCCTGATTACACGGAGGCAGCACGTGCTTCTCTTCACACAGCTTAATTACTGTCACTAAATTGTAAGCAAACCTCGATTCTTCAAACATGCAGTCTATAATGTAATAAAATAAAGAAAAGGCACATCAGTTCTCTGAGAGTATCTCTTGTAAGTACTGTACATCACAGTGGGGGATGACATTTTGGACAGAGAGCATGTCTTCGTTGTCTTGTGCAGGAAGGGGCGAGGAGCCCACGATAATACTAGAATACTGCATGCCCACCCCTGTGCCCACCCTGGTGGATCCTGTTCCCCATCTGTGATGGCTCCTGTCCCCCCACCTGTGATGTCTCCTGTCCCCCCTGTGGTGGCTCCTGCCCCCCCCCCCGCGCCTGTGATGGCTCCTGTACCCCACCTGTGGTGGATCATGTCTCTGCCCAGGGTGGCTTCTGTCCCAGTCCTGGAATGGCTCGTGCAGCGAGGATGAAGTTCTTGATGGGCCTCTTCACAAGAGGGCTCAGCTCAAAATTAATATGGAAAGGTGGGAGAGTAAATAAGTGAAGGGATTGGTGGATGGCTGGATGAATTAGTGAAAGGGTAAATGGATGAATGAAAGAGTGAATAAATGGATAATGAGAGAGGATGGATGAATTGATGAGTGAGGGGAAGGATGGATGAGAGAAAATGTAAATAGCTGGATGTATGGGTGGAAGGGTAGCTGGATGATGGATGAGGGGAAAGATGAATGAGGGGAAGGATGATGGATGAGGGGAAGGGTAGGTGGATGAGGGGAAGGATAAATGGATGGGAAGGATGGATGGATAAGGGGAAGGATGGATGATGGATGAAAGGAAGGATGGATGAGGGGAAGGATGGATGATGGATGAAAGGAAGGATGGATGAGGGGAAGGATGGATGGATGAGGGGAAGGATGGATGGATGAGGGGAAGAAAGGATGGATGGATGAGTGGAAGAAAGGATGGATGGATGAGGGGGAAGGATGGATGAAGGGAAGGATGGATGGATGGATGAGGGGATGGATGGAGGGGAAGGATGGATGGATGGGTGAAAGGATGGATGGATGATGAGTGGGTGAAAGGATGGATGGATGAGGAGTGGGTGGGTGGATGGATGGATGATGGGTGGGTGGGTGAAAGGATGGATGGATGTATGAGTGGGTGGGTGAAAGGATGGATGGATGAGGAGTGGATGGATGGATGTATGATGAGTGGGTGGGTGAAAGGATGGATGGATGAGTGGGTGGGTGAATGGTGGGTGGGTGAAAGGATGGATGAGTGGATGGGTGGGTGGGTGAAAGGGTGGGTGGATGGTGGGTGGGTGGATAGTTGGGTAGGCGGATGGTTGGGTGGATGATGGATGAGTGACATGATGGATGGATTGATAAGTGCAAGGGTGAATGAATGGACGTATGAGTGAAAGGGTGGATGTAAGGATGGATGGATGAGTGAGTGAAAGGGAGGGTAGATGGACAAAAGGATGAATAGATGTGTGAAGGAGTGAAATGATAGATGGATGAGTGATAGGGTCAATGGATGGATTCATGAGTGGATGAGTAGATGGATGGGCGGGTGGGTGTATGAATGGATGGAAGGAAGGTTGGCTAAGTGAAAAGGTCGATGGAGAGAGAAAGGGAGGATGGATGGATGACTAAAAGAGTGGATGGGTGGAAGGATTAGTAAGTGAAAGGATGGCTGGATTGGTGAAAGGGTAAATGGCTGGATGGATGAGTGAATGGATGGATGGGATGAAGAGTGGATGGATAAGTGTACAGATGGATAGGGTGAAAGGGTGGATGGATGGATGATGGATGAGTGAAAGGATGGATGAAGGGATGGATGAGTGAAATGGTAGATGGAAGGATACATGATGGATAGGTTTGCAAATGGTTGAATATGTTTGGAAATGGCTGGGCTTTCTTATATACTATTGCGCGACCTCTGATGTGTCTGTAAAACTTACGTAGTGTCCTGAAGTTTTGTCCTGAATTTTGACCTCCTGTCCTGAATTTTGACCCTTTGTCCTGAATTTTTACACTCACCGTCCTGAATTTGCACCAATGACAGTTGGTCACCCTAGTGCATGTCCCTACTTGACAAGACTGAGCTTCTTTCGACAATGCTATTCTGCACTCCAAGGTTTATACAGAGAGTAAAGGTAAGCCAGCGCATTCTCTTCATTTATACAACAATGTTCAACACGGAAGTCTGCACTTGTGTTTTTTAGGTTTAGAAACTGTTTGTGTGTGAAATACCTAACTACAGTGCCACCTAGTGGATCTTTCCGTTATTGTAACAGAGATCTGAGAATAACCTAAAAACGAGTCAGAGTGCCTAGAACGAAGTAAAATAAACTTTACAGTGAGAAAGATACAATTTTTCATGATCCACATGACATGTCCCTCACATTCTCGACTAGTGCCTTACAACTGTAATTAGTACTTATGCATGGCAAAGAAACATAAAGGAGACTTTGGCTTGACAGAGAATCTATGGACAAATGTTCAATAACTATCGGTGCCCGGAATCCTCGGAAAGTCATAGAGCAGGGCGAAATTAGTCCATAATTGAGCCGGAGAAACGAGGGGACAGAGGTAAAAGAAACAGGACTGGACAAAAGCTGTTCTGGAAAATAAAATATGGACAATGGTCATGCAAGTGGAGTCAAGTTTGCAAGATGGACAAAATGTTCACAACCGGGACAAAGGTCCCAGGTGGAAGTCTCGACGGAAGGTCCACATCGGGGACAGAGGTCCCCGGTGAGACTCTGGATAGGAAGTTCACAACGGGGACAAAGGTCCTGGTCCCACGTGAGTCTTTGGACGCTAAGTCCATAATGGGGACAGTGGTCCCAGGTGAGACTCGGGACGGTGAGTTCACAATGGGGACAGAGGTCCCAGGTGAGACTCTGGACGGTAAGTCCACAACGGAGTCAAAGGTCCCAAGTGAGAGTCTGGACAGAAAGTCCACAACGGGTACAGTGGTCCTAAGACAGAGTTTGGACAAGAAGTCCACAACGGAGGCAAAGCCGGAAAACCCGTATTTGGGACAAAGGTTCCAAGATTTACAGCAAGGATGGACAAATCCATCTGTTGAAGTGAAAGCTTCAAGAAGAGAAAATTTATTTCTTTACATCGCTTGTGATACTGCACTTGGTAATCTTCAGGAGCACCTACGTTTGGAATCTTCAAAGTTTATCTAAGAATGTGGTATCTATAAAGCACGAAGGCGTGTGTTGAACTCTCTATCTTTAACTCAGAGCGTAAAGTGTTGATGGACGGAAACCGATTTGAGAGAGTGGACTGTCTCTTCCTGTTTTGCTGGTCAAAGACAGATTGGAGGGAGTGCACTATCTTTTTCCTGTTTTGTCAGTCTAAGGGGAGTAGGTAGTGGTGATGCCTATTAGTTGTTTTAAGTGTTGTGTCTCACCTCACACTTCACTTTTACACTCTTTGCCCCAAAATGCTCTTTTGCCTTCATGAACTAAAATTAGTTCAAGTTGTCTTAGACCTCCTATCTGTCTTTAATGTTATTGTTGCTGTTTCCCATACTTTAAGCTTGTTTTTATGTTTTTTTCATTTCTTTTGTAAAGGAGGAAGATGTGTTGTATATTGATTCTTCTTGTAATATGGCTGACTGTAGTCATTAGCCCTTCCTTAGTGTTTTCACCTCCTTAGTCTCCCAGAATACCTGTGAGTGTTCTAACTTATCCCCTGGGGTTCCATGTGTGTCAGTTGATGGATCTGGTCAGCTGGCGAGATGTGTACTCGGCTGTGTCCTACAATAAATCTACATGTAATCAACTAGAAGTATCCTGTCATCTATCTTCACTTACCTACAACAGAATTCATCAAATCAGAGCAAGAAAGACTGCAAATGTATAGAGGAATGCAGAAAAATTCTAGAAATTCAAAGCCATTTTTTCTATATGGCACGAGGCACCTGCAAATGAAATATTTTACAGGCAAACAAAGTGCTCTAAGAAAAACTGATTGTAGGGGCACACAAGCTGAGCACTAAAACATCAAATGAAGATACTTCGAGAAGACTTGCAGCATCTTTTTCACATGATGTGGTTACGGGGACCAATGTACAAAGGTACTTTGTGTTCCCAAAACATGTAATTCACCAAACACAGTTTGAAATAATAAAAACATCTCACAATGTGCCTAAGCATTTTTGACTTGTATTATGGTTTTTGTTACACTTTCTGAAATGCAAAAAGAAGTGAATGAAAAAAGATCCCACTTCCTACATCCCAGTGCTTTTTGACTATATGAAAGAGTTTGGTAGCATCAATGGGAGTAATCTATCTCTGAAATTGAGCATCTGTGGCTAGTCACCAAGGTATTAAACCCTAATATTGCTTTATGTTCCAATGATTAGATACATATAAAATGAATTAGCAAGTGCACAGTTTCCAACAACGTGTGTTTGTAAACAAAGAGCTTAAAAAGGGGTGTGTGCTATCCTCCATCCTTTTCAATTTACCGATTGGTGACGTGGAACCAGCAGTGGAAAACCAAAAGCCCTGTTCACCAGCAATTCTATACTCTGAAGTACAAAGACAGTACTATGTTGTTACACTATTTAGCAAATGACCTTCAGCATTCATTAAACAACTTCTGCAAAGACAACGGCCTAGAATTAAATCTCGAAAAAACTAACATGGTCATCATCTCCCAGATCCGCACGAGGCATCCTTGGATATGGACATTAGGGCAGTTCACAATTTCAAGCACTGATTTTAACAAATCTCTTGACATCAAATCTCAACAATCAGGTTCAAGTAAACTGCAGATGGAAGCGCTCCAAAAAAGACAAAAAAGATCTCTTTTTTATTGGTAAAAGTGGAAAACACTCTTACAGGCCCCTCTCTCCTAAAACTGCTGCTGCTCATAAATGCCACAAATCTGCCTTAATTTATCTATGGCCTTGAAATATTCCCAGACAAATTTGGAGGACGGCTGAATTTAATCCAATCAAGGTGACTCAGATCAATATGTAGACTGCCAAAATCTATTAAGGAAGCCTAAATTCATCTAGTTTCTGCCTCACAGAAAATCCATTGGCACAGAGGGCAAACATTTTAAAGTTTTGGTTGAAATTTAAAAAAAATGGCAGAAGCTAGGAGCTCTAAGTTTCATATTGGGAAAGATTTGGCCAATTTATCTTCTTTGCCTTGGCAAACTACCATTGAGAAGTTGTTCTTGAAGCTTATTGCTGACATCAAATCAGCAGCGAAAAGTCAAAAGTCAAAAGCCCTGTTCACCTAGACTCAACTGTCAACAAATCTATACTCTAGAGTGCACAGATGACACTATGGCCCCAATTTGGATGTAGGGTGAACTGGAATCCGCCAGCCACCATTTCGGTGTGGGAACTCACCGGCCATGGGTCGGCGGGTCCGAACATACTAATGTGATGCGATTGCACATGGTGCATTGCATACTCCCATTTCTCTACAGGAGCTTGTTCAGCAAGCAGTTTATGCCTGCAGCAGAACCTCCCATGGAGAAATGGGAGTTTGTGTAAATCCCTAAACGGTGCCTGCCACATGGTGGAGGGATTTACAGGAGGGTACTTGGCCCCCAACTGGATGCAGCCGTGAGACGGGGTCCCTGCTAAGTGCCTCCAAAGCTGTTTACGATAGGCTTTCCATGCCGTAGAGCCCTACATGGAAAGTCTTTCTGAGACTGACATCATAATCCCAATGGCGGAAATGCCATTGTAGGGATTATGTTGCAGTTTCTGCCTGGCTGATGGCTCCTTGAGCCTGTCAGAAGCTAGTCGGAATGACAGGCCGGTTTGAGTTCCGACAGCTTACATTGTAATTTGGTATTCGGTAGGCAAACCAGTGATGTTAGTTGGAAAGCCTCTGACCTTTGGTTGGAGGCTTTCTGACTAACATACTAATGTGGCCCTAAGTTGTTTCGCTTTTTGGCCACTTCCCTTCCACATTCATTAAACAACCTGGCTATTTGCTGCAAAGACTACTGCCTAGAAATAAATCTTTAAAAATCTAAAATTGTCTTCCTGAGGTTCTGCAAGAGGCATTCTTGGCTATGGAAAGTTCAATAGTTACAGTTTCTAGCTCAACATTTTACATATACGTTGGCAACAAATTTCAAGCATCAGGTGCAGGTAAATTCCATATGCTCAAAGGGATCGCCTCTGCATTGAATAAAGTGAAAAACACCCTTGTTGGCCTCTCTCTCTTGCCACTACTGCGAATCATAAATGTCAAATATCTGTCTTCATTAGTCTTTGGCCTTTAAGTGTTCCCTGAAAAATCTGGAGGATGGTTGAATCTAATTGGACCAAGGGTATTCAGATCAATAAGTAGACTGCCAAACTTGGGGGGGTGTTCAAGATGGCAGTTGGGACAGACGTCTAACTGTGAGCTCTGACCCACCACAGTAATTTATCTGCCTAAAATAAAGACCTGGCTTTTCAACAACTAATGTCCCTCGCGCCTATCACTGATCAGTTTGCTCTAGCGCCGGGAAACCTCCGGGTAGCTGCGCGCTTAATAAGTGTAATAATAAATAAATAAATAAATATATCTCCCTCACAGATCGCAGACATGGTTTGGGGGTACCTGCGCCCCTTCGAAGGGACCTGTGAATGTGTATCCTGGCATTGTTTGGTTGCCAACTTCTAAAGGAGCAACTACAGCATGCGCCACTAGTTATGCCTCCCAGACTGAGAATAGGGCATCAACGACTGGAATACAGGGCTGTGGCATAGCCGTGTGCTGCTGGAGTTTCGGAGGTGGGGGTGCCCCAGTGAACTACAGACACTGTCAGGTGGATTTGGCTGCAGCTAGCTGCATTTAGAGGTGCGGAGCATCTGGACTTGCCCGTCCCATGCCCAGTGGAACCTAGGTAGGAGTCCCTCACTTTCTACACGATTGTCCAGCTGGAGGAAATAGATGTCCAAGGTGCAATTGTTGTACCCCCCTCCTTTTAGAAGGTTCAACTGGTGCAGCCTGCAATAAACTACCTGACTATGATAGGGATTGCACATACAAAAACTTTTACAGCGGAAGGCCACGTCACCAGCCACACATGACTTGAGGTAGGACTTGATCTCCTCCAGGCACCATACTCCCACACATTACCTGTACAAGCAACACTCTCCTTTTATGTCCTGGAAGGCTGGGGTATATCCTCACTGACCTACGCTATGTGCGATGGCCCCTTTCACGTTGCCCATTATTATTCACTCGCTCGGCCCTGATGGGGTGTGAATGCTTCCCCATGTGACTATTTTGGGGAGAATGGACCATTGGTCTGATGGCCACAGTAGAATGAGCATAAACCTCTGACCAGGACACCTGCTGGTGCTGGACCCATAGGTAGCACACCTGGATCTGTTATCCTGCTGCCTCTTCTACTGTATGTCATCCACTTCTGTGGATAGCACCCCATCACTAGAGCTGCATTGTGAGGGTTGGAACTCTCCCTGGTGCCTGCCATGCTGGCTTGCAGCCTCCATGTGAACCTTGCCTCTGGCCTTACTCTGGGGCCCTCCCTCGTGGTTCCATAGTCATACCGTCAACCCCATCTCTTCATATAATGGCTATAGTAAAGGCAGGGTAAGGAAGAGACGGTGTCCACATGCACACATCTGCTGGCTAATTACAAACTACAGTGGAACTCCTCTTGCAAAACCACACCCAAAAGGTTTTCAAAACTCTTGTCAGCAGTCAATAGGTGGACTACCTTGGATCCTAAACTGGACTCATTCATGATTGGCAACGTATACTTGAGAGAGGATTATAAGACAATCAAAGACAGGGTGTAGGATACAGAAAAAGAAATGGCGCTGATTCGCCCTTCTGTCACATAGCAGCAATGACAGATTGAGATATTGCAGTGGCAATCTTGAGAGACATAAGGAATGACTAAGAAGGCCGCTCATGGAGGAATATCATCAGGGTGGTAGGCCTGCCTAAGGAGGGGAGAGCCTGAGTATTGACTTGTAGATGGAGCAGCGGCTGATGGAGGAGATGCTGGGAAGAAAGGTTTTCAAGTTATCTTATGTTGAGAGAACCCACTGGATACCTGGTTATCCCCTTGCACCAGGAACACTACCAAGAACTACCAAGAACAATGGTGGTAAGACTCTTCAATTTCAGAGATCGGGATAACATACTGAAATTAGTTTGTGTCAAGGGCCTCTGGTGTGTTAATAACAGCACTGTTACCATTATTCCGGATTACACCGTAGATGTACACAGACAACAGGATGCATTTCTAGATGTGAAACAGAATATTCAAGCCCTGGGGGTCAAATATTCCCTCTTATTCCTGGTAAAGTTGCAAGTCATTTTCTGCACTTGGACAGTGTTCTACACAAGGCCCCAAGGCACTCAGTCCTGGTAGAAAACTAGAGAGGATCACCATGCTCCCCCCAATTGGTAGGTGGCAGCGAATGGTAAACTCAGCAATGCCTCCATAGCTCTGCCCGGAATACTGAATGCATCTTTGTCAGAGAGAGGGGGCAGTGGCGGTGGGGAGAACAGTTCGCACTATCTGACCAGAAGATCCTTGACTCTGATAGAAATAATGGAGCTCTTCAGGACGACACACCGGTGGTTGCACTCCCAAAGGAGCTGCAGGATGGTACACAGGTCACTCCAATTACTGTGGTCCTGTTTCAGTCCATTTGAGTATTGGTTAAGTTTGTCCTTTTTCTCTTTTTGCATTTTTTCATTGAGATCAGCAGAGGCAGTAGGTGAGAAAGAGGGAAGTTTGCAACAACCAGTCCACTGCAAGGGTAGCTTCCTGCATTAATAGGTCGGTGGGGACCTGGGTAGTGGAACTTGTTAGTGACTGCCTTGGATCACCCCCATCACCAGATAGACTTTGTGTTAGTTGCTGGTTTATTAATGACAGTAAGGCCGGGCTGTGGGGTTTGTTGTGGTTTGATAACTCTGCTTTATTATTCTTTGCTTGTTTTGAATTGCTGTTCTGTTTTCCAGCTAAAACTAAAAAATTGGCAGAGGCTGGGTGGTTTAAGTTTCATCTTAGCAAAGAGATGGCCAATTCATCTCCTTTGCCTTGTCATGCTGTGATAAAGAAGTCGTTCATGAAATGAAATGAATGGTTCCACCATGGTCCTTGAACATTTCTTATGTATGGTGGCTTTAGACTCCTTCTGGGAGAATTGTCAAATATCAATTGATGAATGCTGACCAGCACACTTTACAGGCAAAGACCCTTGATTAATAGGTAGTATCTACTTTTGCATTTGTACAAATGCATGTAGGCTAAGAAATAAGCTCTGTGTAAACTAACTGTCCCTGTGTGGAAGACTGCTGTTAATAAAACACAGGTATGCTATGGCAAACTATTTGCACACAGCCTAAGACATCTGATCTGTGTGGACTAATTATCCCTATGAGATGAACATTAAGAGCTGCTGGTATTTAAATGTGTTCTAACTCTGTGTGCTCTAGGCATATATATGTGTGTATGTATGTGTGTGTGTGTATATATAATCTAAGAAATCTCATTTAATAGCAAAGAAACAGTCGCTCATTGTTCAGCCAAGACTCCTTCATTGCGTTTCACACCAACACCTAGAGGCCTTGATATGCTAGAGTGAGTCCCTGATCCTTAAGAGGTGGCTCTCTAGGTCCTGGGACCTTGGCTTGCAATAGGGCACACTCCTCTAAAGTGAACAGAGGAACCCTTAAGTTTAAAGCTATTTGCAACTGCGAGCAGACCCATTTGTGGCATGATCTTGGAGCTCATGATGATCGCCAGTGCAAAGCTCCAGCAAACCTGACTCTTCGTGCCACAGCAGCCAGCGATGCCTAGCTCTGCAAGACCTGCTCTTTGTGCTGTAGATTCAGCAGCTTGAGCTGATTGCCAACATGCAGCTCCACAATGACCACAATGACTGTCTCTGACACACAACATACTCACATATAAATAATTAATTTTGAAGCGCTTTGAGATCGTAGCTCTTTAACTGCTAAACGCCTGATAAGAATCTTGAGCAGCGCTGAGCCAAGTGTACTGCTGATTGCTGCCTGGTTGTGCCGGCTCCACTGCCACTTGCACCGCGTTGTTACCGATTGCGCCCTAATTGTATTTGCCTTTTGGCCTGCGTCCATTTTGTTTACTGCCCTGTTGTTGTGGCTCCCTACCTGAGTCTCCACCCCCGCTCCTGCCTCCCAGCTGACCCGCCCTCGCCCCTCCCCCCTCTACCATCCACATATGACGGATGCCTTCGAGCGCAGCGGTCACGCGCTGCGGTCGCGCCCAAGGTGCGCCAAAGGTAAGCCCGTCTACGCCCGTCCGCGCCTGGACCGCGCCCAGGGCCAGACCCCCTGGTCCCCGCCTCACCCATCCTCCCCGCATTACATACGGCGCCTCCTCCCTCTTTGCACTCAACCCCGGCCGACACACTAACTGCGCCCAAGGATACACCCATGGACCCTTCACCTGCAACTCTTGCAAATTCACCTGCGTCAAGTCCCAAACGAAATCCACAAACACCAAACAGAGAGCCAACACCAACCACCTCAATTGCATCCTTCTCAACACCCGCTCGGTTCACAAACACGCCATCGACCTTTGGAATCTACTCGACACCATTTCTCCGGACATCGCCTTCCTAACAGAAACCTGGATGAATGCCTCTTCTGCCTCTTCTGCTCCAGACATCACCATAGCCATAGCCATCCCGGACGGCTACAAGATCATCCGTAAGGACCGCCCCATCCAAACAGGAGGAGGCATCGCCATCGTCCACAAGAACACCATCCGCGTCTCAACCAGCTCAGATGACAACCTCGCTATCGCCGAACACCTTCACTTCCAGATCCACACCGACCCCAAGACAACACTTAGGGGCACCCTTCTTTACAGGCCACCAGGACCCCGTATAAAATTCAGCGAAGACATCACTGACTTTATCACCCCACACGCCCTCCCTTCGGAAGAATACATTCTACTTGGAGACCTCAATTTCCATCTGGAAAAGAGCAACGACAGTAACACCACCACCCTTCTGGACAACCTCGCCAATCTCGGACTCAAACAACTTGTTAACACCCCCACACACTATGCAGGACACACACTCGACCCTATCTTCACCTCCAGCAAGCATATCTCCTTCACTCATACCACACCCCTCCACTGGACGGACCACAGCTGCATCCACTTTATTTACAAGACCTCGATCCACAACCACCCTCAACCAACTCTGCGAAGAAATTGGAACAAAATCACCATCGACCAGATCTCAACATCACTTCTTCAAAAACCCCCTGCCCATTCAACGAACCCCAACAAAGCCGCCATCAACCTCACACAATGGTTAACACAAACCGCCGACAAATTAGCACCCTTGAAAAAACATCAAATCAAGCAAGGAAGCAAGAACGCCCCCTGGTTCAACGATGAACTTAAGATATCCAAGAAGCTCTGTCGTTCCCTCGAGAATACTTGGAAAGCAGACCCAAACACTATCACCCAAGCCGCCTTCAAAAACGCCACCCGCAAACACCACCAACTTATCCGGACAGCCAAGAAATCAGCACTCAAAGACCGACTAGACAACAATGCCCACAACAGCAAGGAACTTTTCAACATCATCAAAGAATTCACCAACCCCACCGCCAGCTCTAACGACATCACCCCCTCTCAAGTACTCTGCGACTCACTTGCCTCATTCTTTCATGACAAAATCGCCGACATCCATAACAGCTTCGACAACCAACCTGTAAACCAGCCCACCCCACTCACCTCCGAACCGTCACCTCCTCCGAATATCCTTCTCGAATGGAACCCAATGACCACAGAAGAGACCATTCGCCTGATGAACTCCATCCACTCAGGATCCCCTACAGACCCATGTCCCCATCACATCTTCAACAAAGCAGACACCATTATCGCACCCCATCTCCGAGATGTCATCAACTGCTCCCTTAACTCCGCCACATTCCCAGAAAGCTGGAAACACGCCGAACTCAGCGCCCTTCTGAAGAAACCCACAGCTGACCCCTTCCGAACTCAAAAACTACGTCCCATCTCGCTCCTCCCATTCCCTGCCAAAGTCATCGAGAAAGCCATCAACAATCAGCTCGCCGCCTTCCTTGAAACGAACAAATCACTCGACTCCTCACAGTCTGGCTTCCGAGCCAAACACAGCACCGAGACCGCCCTCATCGCAGCAACAGACGACATTCGAACACTACTGGACAACGGAGACACAGTCGCCCTTATCCTCCTTGACCTCTCCGCAGCCTTTCGACACAGTCTGCCATAGCACCCTGATACAACGCCTCAGAAACATCGGAATTCAAGGAAAAGCATTGGACTGGATCATTTCGTTCCTCGCTGGAAGAACTCAGAAAGTCCGCCTCCCCCCTTTTAAGTCAGAGGCCACCGAAGTCATCTGCGGCGTCCCGCAAGGATCATCTCTCAGCCCCACCCTCTTCAACGTCTACATGAGCCCCCTCGCAACGATTGCACGTCAACACAACCTCAATATCATCTCCTACGCTGATGACACTCAGCTGATCCTCTCACTCACCGAAGACCCAACAACCGCCAAAACCAACCTACAAGAAGGGATGAAAGAAGTAGCCGAGTGGATGAAGCACAGCCGTCTGAAACTGAACTCGGACAAAACGGAAGTCCTCATCTTAGGCTCATCCCCTTCCGCCTGGGACGGCTCTTGGTGGCCAACGGCCCTAGGAAAAGCCCCCATACCGACGGACCATGCGCGGAACCTGGGCATCATCCTGGACTCCTCACTCTCGATGACTAGACAAGCCAACGCCGTCTCATCTTCATGCTTCAACATCCTACGCATGCTCAAAAAAACATTTCACTGGATCCCCACCGAAACAAGAAAAACGGTCATCCATGCACTTGTTACAAGCCGTCTGGACTACGGAAACACCCTTTACGCCGGTACCACCGCGAAACTACAAAAAAAACTCCAACGCATCCAAAATGCTTCAGCCAGACTCATACTAGACATCCCCCGCACAGACCACATCTCCGCTCACCTGAAAGACCTTCACTGGCTCCCCGTCAACAAAAGAATACCGTTCCGTCTCCTCACCCACGCACACAAAGCCCTATACAAACTTGGACCTGATTGTCTCAACACGCGTCTTTCCTTTTACACCCCCACCCGCGAGCTGCGTTCGTCCAACCAAGCCCTCGCTGCTGTTCCGCGCATCCACAAAGCCACCATGGGAGGAAGATCCTTCTCCTACTTAGCAGCCAAGACCTGGAATTCCCTTCCCATCCACCTCCGCCTTACTCAGGATCACCTAGCCTTCAGAAAACAACTTAAAACATGGATATTCGATAAGTAAACCTCCCCCCCTTCCTCAAGCGCCTTGAGACCCCATGGGTATGTAGTGCGCTATATAAATTCTGACTTGACTTGACTTGACAACAGGAACGGCAAGCTACACCGATCACCATGCCCATCGTCTGGCCTGCTCTTTATGCGTTTATGCTTTTAGGTGCTATATTTACCTAGATCTTTGAAAATACATATCCCTTGCCCACTGTGGATTTTACTGACATGCTGCATGCACATCTCAGCACCTAGTGGGATTTGATTCATTAGAGTATACTCTCAAATTTATAACATGGCTAAAGCGCCATCACAATGACAAGGTCACTCAGTACAATATAGGGAAACAGGGTAGCACTCCATTTTATTCAGATTGGTCTGGTGCTTCCAGGCCTGAAAATGCCTGGTGCCCATTATTCCAGTTTTACTAGCTGTGAGCTTGCACTAAGATACGACTAGTAAGGAGGTGGAGAGGAGTAAGGGGGTCTGGTACAGCTACAGCCCATCACCTGCCAAATGTGTGGGAACTTGACACAGGGAAGAACATTCTCCACAAGCACTGCAATATAGTCCAGTCTGCCCTCACATTGTCATTCTCCTGAAGACCACTAGAATACCACCTAACAATACAGTGCACAGCACAGCAGAATCTAGGATGGAGTGAAATAGCACCCTGGCAGGGTGAGATGCACAGGTCCAGGGCTGAGAGCATCCCTCCTACGCCCTTCACTGCCAAGAGGATAGAGGTACACTACATTTCTCCAAGGTTGGCATGCCCCTGAGTAGCAAACCATCACTGCCCCTTCACTTTCATTTAGCACTAGCTGGAATTGAAAAAAAAGCATGCACAATTTCACTCCCAAAAATACCTAGTTCTCCATCGTTATACTCCATTGCGCTCTGTGTTGCCCATGTGACTGCACAGGAGATGTAAGGGGTTCACCTCATTCTTTTATACCCATTATTGTTGGTCTTAAAGATGGAGCGGTTACACACCAAAATCAATTACTACAGGTGCTTTACAACCAGCCATTTTGTAATTGGTGTAGAGATTTCAGTAAAGTAGACACATGTGACACAACAATGTCAGTGTTGTTTGTTCTCTTTGGGTTCCTGTGGGGACTGTATTCTCTTTCTCCTAGTCCTCTTTTCCTCCCGTCCTGTTGGTGCCTCTCCTGTACTTGAAGAGTATTAATGAGATGGTGAAATATGGGGGGAGTTGAAATTAAAAATAAAAATGATCCCAGGTAGATCTGTTGCTTTACATGAGAAGAAGCAGGCAGTTTTAGAAACCAAGGGGCATATTACGAGCACCGTTGCATCACTCTTGCTCCACAATATGTGGAGCAACAGCAACACGACTCAGAATTGAGATTCATAAAGCCATGCAAGACCACCTTGCATGACCCTCAATGGCTTCATAAATCTTGAGTAAAGAAACGCAGCGCTAATCACTGCATTGAATTACTTTCTGCCAATTAGGCTCTCCATGCATGTTGCATGGGTGTTCCTTAGCAACATGCATGGGTTATGACACCCCTTCCAGCATAAAAACAATCCTGCATGCAAGGCAGGCACTCTTGCATCATGGTGAAAGGGTGTCTGCCTTGGTGTGAGGCAAAATTACACCAGCACAGGGTAAACGGGAGGAATGCATCGTATAATTTTAAATACAACATATTCCTGGCATTTTCCTATCATGCAGTGCAGCACAGCACAGTAAAGTGATTTGCTGTTCTGCCTGATAATCTTGTAAAAAAATATGCCCCCATGTAGTTTGTCTGTGCTCTGGGCATGGACTGGGGTGAGATAAACCAGGTCATCAGTGGTTAAGAGCAGGCTGATCTGTGTCCAGTGGAATCACAAGAGATGGTGTGCATGTGTGAGGATGAAGGAAGTATCAAATTATATTTCACTTGTAATTGATAAGACACCTTGGGGTAAACAAATGGAGGCATTATAGAACATCTTTCAACATGGATGAATTGCATTTCTGTAGCCAGGAACACAGTCTAGCTTGCACAGTCAGAGTTATCCTTGTAGTTGTAACATACCCTATGCTTTAATGGTATTAATTGTAGACCTGCAGCAGTTAACACTTTGAAAACCTTCTTCAAGTAGCACAAGAGAGCAACTTAATTCACCAGGTCACATCCTTAAAATTGAGAGCTGCTTGAGTGGGGCAGTGAGTTCACAAAAACTTCAGGCTGTTAGGTTTGGGTTGTCTGTTCCCTTTGAACAGACATGATGGCTGAAGGGTAAGGAGCTTCGGCCGGGAGATCCCTGTCTAGGGATTGCCTTTTGGCATAAATCCCGGGGAACAAATCCCCTTTTGGACCACCTACACCCCTAGGGATCTGTGTACTATGTTCCTGTGATTTTCCAACACCAATCGAATTTGAGATCAGCTATAGCACCTACCAAGTAACCAGGAAAGTCTGCCGCTAATGGAGCCCAAGCAACATGGCCGATGCACGGTTGAGCTGCCTATGTTGGTGAGAGGAGATGGGCTGGGGTTCACCCCTCCGGCCATCACCTACCTTCCGGGCAAGGCCCTGGTTGCTCGCATCCCGCTACGACTTTCTCTTCCCACACCTTCTAGGGCTGCTGCCAGGGCACCAGAGTCACTTTACCCAGACAAAACAGGAAGTGAATGCCGCAATGCTGCTGCCCTTGTGTCCCTGAGCATTTTCCTGGACAAACTGAGTGAGAGCTGATATTTCTTGTCTTCCACCCTCCAGACCCCGTGGCTCCCTCACACATCCAGTCCGGCTCCCAGAGTTTGGTTTCCTCTCAGATTTTTTGATGAATCTGCAATTCCTCCATTTTGTGCTGGAGGTATATGGTGACCAGGACCTGGATTCTCCATCTTGACGGTTTTAACTTCATACAAAGATCACCGCTTGCTGGCGGTCTATGTCTTGGGGTCAGCAGCCTGTCTTTTGCATCCAGTTGACCCCCCCCTTCGGAATGCTTTCTCCCTTTTAGCAATGCTGGTCACTGCAAGACATCCTTTCCTCACCCTACTTCTGGCCCTATCTACAGCCCAGGTACTCCGGTGTAGAGAGCGAGTTCAGCCCAGATGCTGCGGATTCCGTGACCCCCACCGGACTTGTGGGCTAGTTGACTTTGACTTTAGAGGGTCCCCTGGTGTATAACCTTCTCCATTGCCGGTATGCCTGACTTGGACTGATTTCCAGCTTCTGGCTCAATTCCCCTCCCCCACCACCCTCTATGCTCCATGGGACTTGTTTTTGTATTATTTGTTCTCTTGTAACCAATATAATAGGTACAACTGTTTTCTTACTCCACATCCATGTAAAGTGCTCTGATACCGCTGGGTCTAGTTAGAACTATATACAACCTCCTCAAATAAATAAATACATTTTCGCTCTATAAGGCTGACATGGTTGTACTCTCTTTGGTGTTTTAACCTGAGTTCCGCTGATTCATTATTGGCTGTCACTGCATTCAGTCACTGGTAGACAAAGTAATTCAGCCCCCTAAATCAAATCACTTACTGTAAATGGAAACAGGTTCTGAATAGGAACATTCAAGGGTGGACAACAAGAAGACCAGAGTGTAGAAGAGCATGTTGAATTCCATGGTGCCTTCCTTAGACTGATCAGCAATATTTTTTTTTCCTGTGGAGAGGGAAAGAGAAATATAATTGTACATAAAATACAGACTACTTGTCTTTAGGAGATTGAAGTAAAGTACTATCAATCAATCAATCATTTGTAAACAATGTGGCAAGACTTCTACTTAATTTTTATTGGTTACCGATATTCAGGCAGCATTCGCAAAGGGCTGATTGTCTCATCTAAACAAAGTGCAAGCATCACTTTTGTGTATAAATATATATTATTTCCTTCTCTGTATTCACGTCCTATTCCTTATGTATTAGCAGTTTTGCTGCTCCATAGAAATTGTTACCTAGCTGAGGTCAAATTACTTCCCCCAATATGATACTCACCCAGTGGCGTTTACCATTGGGCAGTTATTGCTAGGACCATGTTTCCAGTAGAGAAGCATGTTTTGGTTTGCTCATAACTTTGGCACCATTTGATGTATCTCTAGGAAACATTCTAAAACGATGTTCTTCCACCTCAGATCCTTCCTGTAATGTTATGGAGTGATCGGTCATGCGGGTACAGAGAAAAAGGGGACCCCAAAATAGATAAATTTTTCCACTGGAAATTTAAACACTGCTGCAGCCCTAATGGAGAATATGGAAAGAGTGCATGACTGTTTTGTGTGGCCCGAGAGGACTGACCAAGCAGTCATGTGCACTTAGGAGTTGCAAACCACTCCTCCCCTGCTTCTCTGTCCTTGGAGCAGCCTATCCCAGAAAGCTGCCACAGCAGAAGGAAACTTAAAATGATAATAGTGTGAGGAGCCACCACTGAGGAGTGTCTGACCCTTTGTGGGTTGTCCGCAGCAGTTTTATAATGCACCGGACGCCAAGAACATCACCCTGCACCCTCGACCACCAGCGCCCTACAAGGCTCAATATATTCACTTCATCTACAACCACTGCCAGCTCTGATTAGGAGATTTCTGCCTGTTTCTACATCTATGGTGACAACACCTAATTGATTTTTGATCTAATGGGTGCCCAGTCGACCTCACTATCATTAAATGTGTGTCACCAGAATGGTTGGATAAAATGTTGTCATAGGACCAGTATAAGCTAAAGATAAGTTCTGACAGTGTATGGGAACCTCTCCATCAGCACAGTCTGTGTAGTCATTTTACAGCTCGAAGGGATAAGGTTAAACAGATTGGAGCCAAAATAGACAGCAGCCTAAAGTGGCGCCCCAAGTACAGAAAGTTTCATCTTACTGGACTCATCGGTTGTGCAAACTTACACCTATCCTACCCTTACTTTCTCCAGAAGGTGGAAATGGAACCATGTCTGCTTTGATTGGCTTCAGATTGATTACTGCAATGCCATAGACCTAGATTTAAATAAATGTCTGTGACAAGAAATTCATTTAATTCAATCTTAGTCCCCTAGATTCAGCAATTCAGCTCCCATTTTGACAGAGCCAGACCTATACTTGCACAACTTTATTGGCTTCTTATCCGCTCTGGAGGATGCTTTCATGTCTTGTCTATTGGGAGCAAATTCCTTCTTGAATCATCACCTGCCTCACCCCAAGCATCTGTAGATATTGCCCCCCACACCATATCTGAGCATCAGGGACAGCATTAGCGGCAGTGAGGACCTCCCTCAATAACCTACTTTTTTCATGAAGTCCCTCACCACCACCCTCCTACATTGCCCCTCATATCTCCAAAACCACACCATTACTCAAGCTGTTTATTGTTTTATAGTGCTACTCAAATCAGTGTAGGGCTGTCAGATCCCTTTATATCACACACACACATTATACAGAGACAATGGATCATACGTACTACTACTAAATGCCTTCTGCGAATACCAACAGTAGTACGTTTAGGATTTTGTCTCAGATTAGATCTATGAATCAGGGCTCACATCTGCCTGCTACTCTCTTCTGTCAGTTCAGGAGGGATCTCCCACACTCAGTGAGTGATAGTGTCAGGCACTACCTCTACCTGCTTCTCTCAATTGTCAGCTCAAGTGGCATCTCCCATACTCGGGTAGTGACGGTGTTAGTTCTTACCACTGCCTGCTGATCTCTTCCGTGAGTTCAGGTGGGGTCACCCACATTCAATAAGTAATGATGTCAGGTCTCACTGCTGCCTGCTGTTCTCTTCTGTCAGTTCATGAGGGATCTCCCATACTGAGTGAGTGATGTTTCAGGGCTCACCTTTCCTCTACTCTCTTCTGTCAGCTCATGTGGGTTCTTCCACAATTGGTGAGTGATGGTGTCTGTTCTCACTGATGCCTACTACTTTCTTCCATCAGCTCATGTGGGATCGCCCACACTCAGTAATGGATGGTGTCAAGGCTCATCTCTGACTGCTAATCTTTTCTGTCATCTCTGAATGATCTCCCACACTCAGTGAGTTATGGTGTCAGTTCTCACTGCTATCTGCTACTCTCCTCTGTCAGCTCAGAAGGTATCTCCCACACTCAGTGGTGTCAGGTCTCACCTCTGCCTGCTGCTTGTTTCAGTGACCCAAGGTGGGATCTCTCATGCACAGTGAGGGATGGTGCCTGGTCTGACTTCTGCCTGCTACTCTCTCCTGTCAGCTCAGTGGGATGTCCCACACTCCGTGAGTGATGGTGTCAGGGCTCACAACTGCCTACTGCTCTCTCCTGTCAGCTTAGGTGGGATCTCACACCAAGTGAGTGATGTGTCAGGGCTCACAACTACTTACTACTCTCTCCTGTAAACTGAGGAGGGATCTCCCGCCCTCTGAGAGTGATGGTTTCAGGTCTCAATTCTGCCTGCGGCTTTCTTCTGTGAGTTCAGGTGGGATCTCCCACACTCAGTGAGTGATGGTGTCAGGTCTCGCCTCTGCCTGCTGCTCTCTCCTGTCAGCTCAGGAAGGATCTCCCACACTCAGTGAGTGATGGTGTCAGGTCTCACCGCTGCCTGCTTCTCTCTTCCGTCAGTTCAGGTGGGATCTCTCCCAACTGCATCCTCTGGTAGAGATTTCTCTAGATATAGAACCCACAATGCAAATTTGGAACAAACATGGAGGTTGCCATCCATCATGAGCAAGAAATGATCACCCTGCAACACGTCAGCAGCGCATACTCTTGGCAAACATATGTGAGCAAATAATGTGGTTTTATCACGTTGATTTGTGTGCTGTAAAACCACAAGGCATGTGACATGCAGCTCAGATCCTACAATGTTTGCAAGCCTTGTTTTACTCAGTAAACATGCCCAAGCTAGTTCTATCCCTGTGTGCACGCATGTGCTCATCGATACCTCCCAGTGCACTCAGTCATTTTCACAATGGCAGAAGCACGAGCACTCTCAGAATGAGGGACATGATGCTGTAGTAAGTTATCCCTGTCGAATGCTTTATGTCTAGAAAGCAAAATGCCTAATTAGAATGTGCATGCTGGAAAAATGACTACTTTTCATAAACGTCGCTCTTTAATACTTCTCATTCTGGCAGGATGTAGCATGCTTCTTGCCGGCATGAGCTGAGAGGACGAGTATTTGAGCCACAGCATGTTATCAAGCCCTGAACTCCTCACCCTACTAAAGTCAAGACAACCTCTAGAAACAGATGCTGGCCAACCTAGCAACATTCAGGGGGCCTTATTTATGAGAAATGATGCATCGCTGCGTGAAAGCAGCGATGCGTCACTTCTCAGTGCTCACTCCTTGTGACATGATTGATGCATCATATTTTACAGTATGACGCATCATGTCGCAAGGAGTTACAGATACGTCAGTATTTCTGACGTATCTGTAGGCGCAAAAGTGACGCATTGCTGGAGTGTGTCACAAAAGTGACGCAACTCCAGCAATGCGTCCTTCACATGGGGAAAGCCCCATGTGAACGAGCTTGCGTCAGTCTTACGCCTGCTGTGATGCAGGCACAAGATTTTGACGCAACAGCGTCCTAAAAGTGACGCAGTGAAATCTCATAGATTTCACTGCGTCACTATTACGAGGCTTTTTGCGGGCGAATGCCCCCTCCCTCTGCATACATTATACCTGACGCAGGTATAATGTAGCACAGGGGTTTACAAAGTGACGCATCTGCTTCGATGCGTCACTTTGTAAATAGTGCGCCACAGGAGGCATTTTTTTCGCCACCGATGGGTCACAAAAAATGACGCATCGGAATCGATAAACTGACGCAAGGCCTCATAAATGAGGCCCAAGGTTTTCCACAGAGGCAAGCACACTGCTCCAGAACCTCACACAAAGAGTGGCCGCAAGAACGGTGAACACTGCTGTCTACTCTCAATATCTGTGGGGATCCTAGGGCATTTCACATTCTCCCTCTCTCCTGCCATTGATCCCGCTCTGCACTTGAATTTTCTATACTTTACTTTAAATAGATCTATGAATTACTACACCACTATTTTCTCTTTCGTGCTCTCAAGTTATTGCCCATCACTGAGTGAGTAAGCTACACCCATGTGCGGCACGCGTGCCTGGTCCTCACTGATTTCCATTGTTTTATAATAAGTCCTTTAGCCTTTAGTGATTTGTCTCCCCCTTGTATGATGTCTCTTCACCATCCTCATTTGTCATCTGAATCGGCTTACTGCAGACCTCTAGCGGTACACCACCCACATGTTCTTTGTTTCTGCCACACTGTCCTCTCACCTGAGACCCAGTGGCATTCACACTCCAACACCTCACACGACTGTCCCTGCAGAGCTAACATTCCTGCATCTCAACTCCCCTCATCATTTGGAAGGAGTTGCCTTCCTCCCCTGCACGCAAATCCTACATTCTGTATCCCAGCCCTTTCGGCCACCTGACCCTCAAAATAGCTCTCCTGCTCATCACTCCTCCTCCGGGAGTTAGGTACATTTCTAGGATGTTTATCTTCTGCGGTCCTACCACACCCCCTGTTTTCCAACCGATTACATGTTCCTCGAGATGTCAACCTCCCGCTGGGACTCCCAGCACCTTCCACCATAGACTTGTCACTCGATTCCTCCCCCACTACCCCCTTTTGCACCCAACTTGTCACCCACCTTGTAGGCTCGGGCCACCTTCATTTTCTCCGTGCTTTCCCTTTGATTCAGAATCTATTTCTCATCTGTCCTCTCTCTACTTTCATCTGGTCACTACTCCTGTTCCTTGTCTCTTCATCCCTGGTAGAAACTGGGGGAGAGATTTACGACTTCTGGTGCATCCCTGCTAATCAGCAGAGATGTGCCAAAAGAGTTGTGACACATCAGCCCACCCTTGCGCCACCACTGATGCACCTCATTTACAATGCAGCACACCGTTGCGCTCGGATGGGCAGATGCGCGAAGCATCGCCAGCAGAAATGCGGCACATTGCTGGAGTTGCGTTGCAAACATGACGCAGCTCCAGCAAGGATCGGGGGTGCCCTATCTCTAACATGCTGTGTCAATCCTTACTCCTGCTTCAAGCAGTTGCAGGGTTTTGACGCAGCATGGCCCTAAAAATCTTGCAGATTTCACTCAGCCACTTTTAGGAGGCGTTCCTGCACCGGAACGGCCCCCCCTGCACCAGAACGCCTACATGTGGCACCGGGCTTTACAACGTGACACATCTCCCAGATGCGTCACATTGAAAGTACCCCGCACCATGGCGATGGATTTGCACCGCTACTACGTCACAAAAGTGACGCAATGGCGACATAAAAGAGGCACAAGGGGCTTGTAAATCTGCCCACGGGTTTCTGGTTGTATACACCTTGTACAAGCGGGAACCACAATTCTTTTCAAGTTAAGTCAGATATATTTTAATTTTATTTTTTTAGTTTTATATAGGGCGAACGAGTCCCAAGGTCATCAGAGTGCTTTACCAGAGTCTCGATTACAGGAAATGAAAAACAGAAAGACGCATACAGGAGAAACAAGGAGAAAGCATACAATAGTACGCAATATAAAACAGGAGATATAATACAAGCAGAAAGCATACAGTGATATGTGTTATAAAACAAATGCGAAAGATACAGTGGTAATAGAGGAAAGAATTGTTAATAAAGTTTTGAGGTAGGTACAGGAGATTGAGGCATGGGTCATGTAATTGTAGGCTGGGAGGAAACAGTTTGCTCTGAGGGCTGGATGTGTAGCTAGTAGGGAAGAACTGATTTATGAGGGAGGGTTTAGGTATTTGTTAAGAAGAGATAGTTTGTGAGTGTTTCCTAAAGCGTAGATAAGATTGTTTGTCATGTACTTCTTTTGGAAGGGAGTTCCAAATTACGTGAGGGGAAACAGCCTTGCAAACGTGGGCTGAGCAATGCATGCCATTTCCCCGTAAGCAGAACAACGTTTTCCTTAACCACGCATATGCCTTAACCATGCGTATTAATGGTTATGGAAGTGTGCAGTCTAAATGCAAAGCTGGTGGCCTCAAAAAGAGTATGAATCAGGAAATATGGATGTGGTCTCGTAGGAGGGGCAGGGACCGGGTTTTGGGTTTTGGGGTGAGGGGAGTAGTTTTTAGGGGTCGGGTAGTTTTTAGGGGTTCCGGGTGTGGATTGTTTTCAGGGATTGAGAGGTCAGGGAGTCTTTAGGGCTTAGGAGAGGATGGAATTGTCTGTAGGGCTCAGAGTTGTTTTTAGGACTCAGTTGGTCAGGCTTGTTTTTAGGGCTCAATGGGTATCAGGGTTGCTTTTAGGTCTCGGGGGGTCAGGGCTATTTTTAGGGTGGGGGCCTGGGTTGTGATCTTTACCACACATATACCTTTACCAGTCATGCCTTTTCCACAAAATTGCATTGTAAAGGCATGCATTGTAAAGGCATGTATGTTAAAATAATGCGTTAAGAAGCATTCATTGTTTTGGTAGCATTGTAGGGGTATGCATGGTTTACTCATGCATGCCTCTGTCAAACAACCTTCCGGGAGACTACTCTGAGAAGGAGCTAGTACAAATCCGGGGTATACACAGAGGGATGATGGAGATGATAGTGGTTGATTGTCCTTGTTGCTCCCCAATGATTAATTTCTGGTCAGCTTTTGGGTTTCTCCAAAACTTGCTGTATAGATACTGTATTGTATTGAATGGTCTCATGAGCATTGTTAATAAAAAGATTTATGAAAATAAAAATGATTAGTCTTGAATTTAGGTGGAATCAAGATAAAAGTGTTAGAACTTAAAAGGAATTTGTTTTGGCAAGGAAGGTTAGTTTTCCAGAATAGAGGGCTTTGTGGTTTATGCAAGCTATTTTAAAAATACTTCTTGCTTCAATTGCCTGCTAATTGAGTTTCTTAAGTGTGTGAGTGATGTAGTCATATTGTTTCTCTCCAAAGAGATGTCTGGCCGCTGTGTTGAGTGTGACTTCATTCATAGGAGACCTTGGCGTAAGATAGTTGGGCGAGGTTTAGGTCTTCGATGGGGAACAATATTTACATTTCTTAGGGTGTTTTAGTGTGTGTAAGGTACTTTTTGATGAGGCATTGATGTGGTCTTTCATGTTCAGGTTTCTGTCTTGAGTGATCCAGAGTGATTTAACAGAGCTGGAGAAGGATAGTTTACAGTATAGTGCAGATAGGTTGTCGAGCCAGTTATAGACAGGGTAAGGGCTAGTTTTTGGCTGGATGAGGAGAAGTTCAGTTTAGTTGGGGTTGAGCTTTAGGTGTTTGTCGGTCAGCCAAGATTGTATTCGGGAGAGAGTGTTTTTTATGTGTTTAGGTAATAAGATTTAATGGTAACTAGACATAATATCGAATACAAAATATAGAATAGTCAGTAAAAATATAGAATGGACAAAATATCGAAGCGACAAAATATAGTGGGAAAAATATCTAATTGAATTGATTTTTAAAATATAGAAAGTCAAAATATCGAAGTATATAATATAGGTATTACAATATATCGAATTTTTTATAATATCACATTTTTTTGGTATGTTATTATATGTGTGAAAAGTGTATATTATTTTTGTAATTTTTTTTACGTAATGCATTTTATGTTATTTAATTTTTGCGTAATTTAATTCCGTAGCGGGGTGTGGGTTTATAGGGGAATAGGGTGGGAAGTAATTTAATTATATTAAATTAAACTTTATTTTTTTAGAAATTACTAATTCTTTTTAATTTTTAAGTTTGAAAGCTTTATTGAAAGCAAAAATGATGAACAATAGACATCAGCTAGAAGTAAAACTACAAAAAACAAAAACTAAAGCAGTGTCATTGCAAATGTCATAACAGAGAAATAAAAGCATTTTATGGGATTTTAAGGTTATAAAGGAGGGGGAGGGGAGGGTGGAAAGGAAAAGCAATGCTACAACATAATACTAATAATAGAACAATATAAAGAAAAGCGGCAATGCAAACTATGAGAAGAATATACGATAAATAACAGTATACATATGTAAAAGGTGATATAAAATAGGAAACTTGCAAAAAACCTCAAGTTAACAAGTAGGGAGAGAGTACAAGTCCTTCAAGGGGGCTTCGAAAGTCTCTGAGGTGGTATGATTGGATAATGCTCGGACTGATCGGTCTAGAAATGTGGTAAGAGGTAACCAATAAAGGTCTATATTACGTCATGGCTTACAAGAAGAAGGACTTCTCCTCTGTCGAATCCTCCCCTACCCTTTCCCAACACCGCGTCCTTCCACTCCTCCCTTTCCACGTCTCTCCCTCCACAGCTTCAACACACTGCCCTCCCTTGACTTCTCACGTGACTATCCTATTTACCTCTCTTTCTTTGCCCAATACGCCTCCTCTCAATTTCCCTTCCCCCCTCCCAGGACCTTTCTCTATCTAAACATGGTCCCAACAATACAGCCCCCAGGCAGGAGATACGTGCATCTGTTCAAACCTTATGCACCTCATGCAACCTTCCCCCCTCTCCGCTCCTACTCTTTCCAGCTTCTGTCTTCTGTCCTCTGTCCTCAGCCCTCACATGCCCTTGCCCTTTGTCCCCACCCTGTTTTTCTGTGAACCTTAGACAGACTTCCTTTCGTCTTTATGGTTGTCTCTTCCCTTATCCTCACTCCCTCTCGTCCCCTACCCCCACTACTTTCTCTCGCCTTTCACTCCTCCCCTAATTGTATTGCTGATTGTTTTATTTAATGTTTTCTTGTTGATTTTCTTCTAGTATATTGTTGAACCACATTGTTGCACTTCCTGTCGTCTCTATAATTTGTCTCCTACCGCATCCTCCCTCTATTTATGTCTCTCCCTCCCTCCTCTCTCAATGTTTTGAGACTGAACTATTGTGTCTGATTCCCGATGGAGCTACTTGGTTTAGATGTAGGGGAGATGGGCCTTGGTTTCCCTCCGTGGTCGTCACCTACCCTGTCGGTCTTTAGGCAGACTTCTTTTCGTCTCTCCTTATTGTCTCTTCCCTAGCTTCTATCCTCTCTACCCTGAATCTCTCCCCTTGCCTGCTACTCTGCCTTCCCCCTGTGCTTTGTGCCCTTTGACTAAGCACTCCTTCTCCCCTTGTTGGGGAAAGATCCAATATTTATACTCTGGAGTCTCAGCGAACCCGCTGAGTGAGTCCACTGCGCCAAGGGAGCCACTCACACTTGAGGTATGGTATGGCACCCCTTGCCAAAGCACTCCCTCTCCCCTTTTTGGGGAAGGATCCAGTATGTAGGCCTTGGAGTCTCAGAGACCTCTCTGAGAGAGTCCACTGCATAAAGGGAGCCTCTCGCAATAGAAATAGGAAAGGGATACCACTTCCCATGGGATCACAGCTTACTGGATTTGGACGTTGCCTTGACTCATCTACCGGTTTGTGTCCCTGTCATCCTTCCATTCTTCTCCCCATGTTGTGACTCTCACACTCCCCTCCCCTCCTCTTTCCCACCTTCATTATCTGTCTATTTCCCCTTCTCCAACCCCCTGAATCTCTCACCTTGCCTTCTTTTCCCCTTATGTATTTGTGCTTATTATTTATCTCAACCTTACAAGTAACTATGTTGCCATGCTCTAAGAACTGTGTAACCTTTGTAACGATGTAACCTATAACTATGATCTGATGCTCATGTAAAGCGCTCTGATACCTCCGGGTCTAGCCAGCGCTATATAAAACTTTTAAAATAAATAAAAATAAATAAAGGCAACATCAAGTCTGTGGAAATCACATAAGGATTTCAACCAATGTTGTACTGAAAGATTTTAAAGGGATTTCCAGTTGGAAGAAATGTGTTGGAAAGCGAGTGCTAGCATGAGATCAAAAAGTCCATGTGAATGTGGAGGAAGATCTAAAGAATCTGAGAGACTGCCCAGAAAGAGATGAATGTGTGAGCAAGAAATAGAAAGTGTAAAAATGCGTGAGAGATAGGACCATATTTTATTCCAAAAGGAAGACACAGGAGGACAGAGGAAAAATAGGTGGAAAAGGTCAGCATGTAAAGAGCCACAGGTCCAGCACTTAGAATCAGAGGAGGAAGAGAATCGAGACAGAGAAAGAGGAGACAAATAAAGTCTATGGTATGGAAAAATAGGGATTGAGTAAGAGAAGCAGAGCGAGAAATCTTCAAAGACCTAGACCAAATCTTGTCCCAAAGAGTAACAGACCAAGTACAATCAAAATCCTGTTCCCAAGAAAGTTCCACTTTGGTTTTATTGCGTTCCGGGTTGGGAGAGGAAAAGAATTTATAGATTAAAGACGATCTAGGAAGAGCAGAAAGAATAACAAGACTGAGGTGGTAAGGACACCTCAGAAGGAAGAGAGTAATAACGATCTAGAATGGTTTCCATGAGAATGGTAAATCTACGTAAGAAAGAGTGAGGGCAGTGGAAAAAAAGTTGAAATTGAGGAAAAGAACGAGATGAAACACCGTCAAAAAGATGATTAACCCACATAATACCCTTTAATCTCCAAGATGTCCAACAAATAGGTCCCTTATTAATAAGTATAAGAGAATTATACCAGATAGGAGTATTTAGGAAGGAATCACGTGAAATGTCATGCGGAAAGAGCAAAGGTTTTAAAAGAGAAGAAGCATATTTAAACAGAGGAAGGGAAGTATAAGAGGTTTTGGTAGAGAAACCCAATATTTATTTAAAGGAAAAGGGTAATAACAAAGTTCGTTCAACATCGAGCCAAAGAGGAGAAAATGGGGAAGTGTCGGAAGTAAGCCAACGGGAAGCTTGTTGAAAAAGATTTATGATAAAGACGAAAGTCAGGAAAATTAACACCACCATTCATTTTGGGTCTACGAAGAGCGACCAAAGAAATTCTAGATTTTTTACCTTTCCATAGGAATTTGGTAAGAGAAGAATCAATGCGCTCAAAATAAAGAGCAGGGATGTGAATAGGTCACATAGAAAAAGTATAAATAAGAATAGGGGCAATCATCATTTTTATAGAATCAAGTCGACCCTACCAAGAAAGGAAAAGGGGATTCCATGAGGAAGAAGAGATAGACTTGGAAAACAAAATTCCAAGATATTTGATCTTTGTGCTATTCCAAGCAAAGCCAGATAAGGAGAACATATGTGGGAGACAACTAGTGGTTAGGGGAAGGATTTCTGTCTTGTCCTAATTAATCTTGTAACCCGAGACGAAGGAAAAAGCGTCAAATTAGGATAATAGGGGGGGAAGAGACGATTCTGGATTAGAAATAAACAAGAGGATATCATCTGCATATGCAGAGAGTTTTAAGTTATCATCACCATAGCGAAGCACGAAATAGAATTATTATTTCGAATAGAAGTAAGAAACGGTTCAAGGGCAAGAATAAAAAGAAGCGGAGAGAGTGGGCAGCCCTGACGTACGCCTCTTTGAAGAGTGAAAGAGGAAAAAAGCTGACTGTAGTAATAAATTCCACACGCTGTAAGGTTCCAGAACATTTATTCAGTTCATTTCAACACTGGTGCTCCCTGCTTGACAGGATAGTAAACCACCAACATTCTACTGCAGCCTTCAGGAGACAGCACGGGCCATACCAAGTGGGAAGGAGGCGAGAGGGGGGAAAAGGAAGAAGGGGAAAGAACCAAGGGATAAGTTACAACACTGACCATTTACAAGAACTAAAGCTTTGAGAGCAGAGTATAACAAGGAAATAAGAGAGATAAATTTGGGACCGAAACCATGCGTAAGGAAGGAAATAAGAAAGACCAATCCACTCTATCGAAGGCCTTCTCCGCATCAACAGAAATAGCAGCTAAAGGAAAAGAAAGGGAAGAGGACGTATTTAAAACATTAAGAAAAAGCCGGGAGTTTTCAGAGGTAAGTCTACCTTTAACAAAACCACATTGTTCCTTGCCAATAAGATGAGGCATAAGGGGGTCTAAACGCAAGGCAAGTAATTTGGCAAAAAGTTTAGAATCAGCATTAACTAACGATATTGGACGGTATTTCTTACAATGCTTGGGATCGCGACCCTCTTTTCGGATCAAACAAATGGTAGCATCTTGAAAAGTACCTTCAGCTCTGCCAGAAGAATAGAAGGACTGAAAAAGAGACAGAAGTTTGGGCAACAAAAGATCAGTAAAACGTAAATAAAACTCAACAGGAAAACCATCCGGGCAAGGTGTTTTACCTTTAATAAGGGAAGATAAAGCAGTAGAAAGTTCTTGTAATGAAAGATCAAGTTCAAGAGCAGAAAAGTTGAGATGGGAAGTAGTAGGTTTCGGCAATTTCTCAAAATAAGATTGAATAAGGGAGGAGGAAGGAGGAGATTCAGGAGTGTAGAGCTGTTGGTAAAACAATTGGAATTGATCAAGTACATCTTTATCTTTATGAAGAAGAATATTGTCAGAAGAGTAAATGGACTCTATAAAAGTGTGTTTAAAAGATGCATTATCAGTCGTGAGTTTGTTAAAGTCAATTTTAACACAGAGGAGATCTGGTGACATACATTTATCTGAGGAGGTGAAAAACTGGTGTTCTAATTGTTTTATATGTGCTAGGGAAAGTTTACGTTTCTGAAGAAACTGTATCTTTTCTTGGAAACAAAATCAATAATAAAACCCCTTGCAGTCGCTTTATAGGAATCCCAGAGAATGTAAGGAGGTGCATTAGGGTCAGAATTAAGGTGAAAGAAATCAGTAGTAAAGGAGCGAAATGAAGAAGAAAAGATAGGATCGGAAAGGAGAACACAATTGAAACGCCAACGAAATGATTTGGGAGGGGGCGAGATCAAATCGAGGTCTGTTACAATGGGAGCATGGTCAGAAATAACTATAGGTTCAATTGAAGAAGATAGCAAGTTCTGAGATAAAGATTGAGAGACAAAAATATAGTCCAAACGAGAGAAAGACGCGCGAGGGGAGAAAAAAAAGAATAGTCCAAAGTGTCATGATGTAAGAGTCTCCAAGAATCAATTAGATGTGTCTGCGAAATGGTATGGAGAAATTGTTTATGAGATTTGTGAGGAGCAAATCGAACTGTGGATTTGCGGTCAAGAAATGGGTCCATAATTTCATTACAGTCTCCACCTAATAGGAAGAAGTCATTTTTATGTTGAATACATTTACTCTTAACTAATGGCCAAAATGTACAATCAGGTAGGGTAGGTCCATAGACATTAAAAACAGTTAAAGGGACTGAGTTAACAGATAGAGTAGCAAGACACCATCTGCCTTCATCATCTCTTTCCTCTGACAAAACTTTACATTTCAACTTTTTATGAAGCATGAGGGCAACTCCATTCTTCTGCCGTTTTATGAGATTAACAAAACCTTTTACATTCCAGGAAATAACTCTAATATTAAATAGGAGGAGGACAATTATAGCAACAAATGCTAAACAATATGTATACATTATAATATTAAAAAGAAGAAGCATGCAGAAAAAATAAATGTTATGATATTGCAAAATGCAAAAAAAAGGATAAATAACATAAAGCCGAAAAGAGAAAGGAGAAGAAAAAAGCAAATAACTGCATCAAGAAGGAGGCAATGAAAGAGGGTGACAAAGATAAATATAGACAAAATAGAACTAAAAAGTGGAAGGGTAGGAAAGAGAAAGGAAAAAAGCAAGTATTGTCAAGAGAGAGGAAAGGATTGAAAGAATGGAGTGAAAATAGAAATAGGAAAATTGGGAAAATGTGAGAAGAAAGGAGACAGTACAAATCCAAACAGAGAGAATCAAAGGGAGAGGTAGAGGGAAGAACTAGAAAGAGAGAGGGGGATGACATAAAAGAGTAGACAGTGCATATCCAAAGGATGACTGAAAAAAACATACCTGAGGGGAACAGACTATTGGAAGGTGGGGCAATGTCGTCACTCAACAAGTGGATCGCTCGGAGAACGGAAGACCAACCGAACCAGGACAAGGAAGTCAAAGACAGGGAGCCATATGGAAGGGATAAAAAAACCGAATACCAGGAGCCTGACTGAAAGAGAATAAAGAAAGAGAATAAATAACAATAATACACTACAATAACATCATATTGTGCTCAAAAGGAGCCAACAAGTAAATGAAAAGTAGAAACATTCTCATAACCATTCAAAAATCCCATAAAGGCTAAACATCAAATATATAAATTATAAACGAATCAGCTACTAGGAGGAGTGGAAGTATCCATGCTACCATTAGATTGAATATGAATAAAGTTCCTAAGTTCTCCTGGATCTTGAAAAGTCCATGTTTTATTCTGATGAGTGACTTTAAAGATGCATGGGTGAAACAAACTATATCTTGAACCTAAAGAGCGTAATGGTGCCCGAAGACTGAGAAATTCCTTTCGTCTGGTCGCTGTGACGTTGGAAATATCTTGAGAAAGAAACACTCTTTGGCCCAACCAGGAGACTTGATGCTTGGACCTAGCAGCAGAAAGAACCAAAAGGAGATTTGTGAATTTCAAAAATGATGATGACTCCTCGCGGTTTCGATGAGGTGGAAGAATGAGGAGCAAGTCTGTGTGCCCTTTGAATGATAAGACAGGTGTTGGGTGGCATATCCAATAATTTTGGAAGAAAAGAGGTGAAGAAATGGTCATCACCCTCCAAAGATTCAGGAAGACCGTTAATACGGAGATTATTCCGCCTATTTCTATTTTCCAAATCCTCTGTATGCTGTTGAAGAGCAAGAACTGATTCCTCAAGGGAAGAGATGCGATGAGTATGATTCAGAATCTCCATAACTTGTTGCTCCACAGGCGTGATTCTGTCCTCCAGTGCTGACCATTTTTCTATCAAAGCTTCAGATCATTGTTAGTATCCTCAACAAAAGGACGCAGAGCCCGAATCTCCTCCAAAATAAGTTCCATGGAGATAGAAGAGGATGGTTTATCCGGAGAAGGAGGATCCTGCTTCAATCGTTTGGACGAGGTGATAGGAGGAGAGGACTTGGATGAAGTAGACTGCAATGCAGAAGCTTGATTAGGAGGAGCACCAGCCATTTGAGTTGAAGGAGTGGAGTTGGGAGAAGATGGAGAAGCCAGATCCACAACACCGCGTCGATAAGGAACAAAAACAAAAGTCGGCTTACGCAGTCTTCCCATATAGTGCTACCAAATAGGGAGAGTTAAAACAGGAGAGTTGACGTCAATGAAATAGAATAAACTCCAGCGAGGAAAAGCACATCTGTAATATTCACAATGCAAGAAATATAACAAACACCCAAAATACAGCAACACATAGTAGTATCTGTAGGCACCTTGGAGAGTATTGTAGGTAGAAACTGCAGAGATATCGGGTGCAGAAGGTTCACAAGAAAATTAAACATCAAAAGGGGAAACATCCTTTACAACGCAACTTTTAACACGCAGTGCTATTACAACACAGGTTTTACAACGAAAACCATTACAACGCATTGCGCTGGGGGGCGCTCTAGGATAGGGAATAGATTTAATTTACTATCCAACACCTTCCCTAGTGTCCACGGGGACTGGAGTTGGAATAGTAAATTAAACTATTCACTATCCAGCACCCCAAAGCGCTATGCGTTGTAATGATATGCGTAGTAAAACCTGCGTTGTAACAGCATGCGTGGTAAACGCATGCGTTGTAACATCATACATCCCATCAAAAGGTATGTTAGAAAAATTCTTCCTTCATAAAACACTCAGGAGCAGTAGAAAGAGGCATATGCAGGACAACATATGACACAACTGTATATAGGAGATGTGCGTAGATTAATAACAGAAAACACACTCCTGAGAAAAGGCAGATAATTCAACTGACAGGCGTAGTAGCGTCAAATTCAGCAGAGCGCAAGATAGAAGGGTGAAAATCCAGTTACAGGACCTGCCAGTGGTGAGCGCCAAATGAACACACCAGTCTTGTATTCCAAATAAATATGGCAGAAGTGAAAATAAACTCCGTGCTGAGGATAATGTAGGAGTTTAAATTATATCAGGTGTCACTCTGTTATGAAGAAAAATGCAGGCATAGAAGAGGCAGGCTGACACGCATTATAGCAGGCAAATATTCTTTCAGGCAGATTTATTGCAAGGAGGAAAGAAAAACAGTCATAAGAGCCGCACAAAGGGTTAAAACAATAATGCTGGAATGTGCGACGGTTCGTGAGGAGAACCACGCGTCAGGGAGAAAATGGCGTCCGGCATTAGTGAAGAGACGCGATGGTTTAAAAAAACGGGGAAAACGTTGCGTCGCGGGTGTAAGAAGAAGCTCACCCTGCAGCGACCGTGTTCCGGTGGAGAAACAGCATCTTTGAAGGTCAGGGCATTACAAAACGATGACGGAAAGCGATACAATAAGGTCCGGTTCGGCGGAGGATCATCCTCAAGCCGCCATCTTGCGCTGCTCCGTAACCACGCCCCGATTATTTTTGATTTAATTTTGTGTTTTAGTTCTGTAGCGGGTTGTGGGTTTATAGGGGAATTGGGTGGGAAGTAGTTTCATTGTAATTAATTAAATATTTGTATTCATTTAGTTGTAAAAACAGTGATGTAATGTACAGCGATGTACATCATTGTGTTGTAACATCATACATCCATAGAAAGTATGTGGTATTTGGAGTATATGAAGTATGTAGAATGGGATTATGTGTATGGAGGGTAATTATGTGGTATGGTAGTCTTTGTTGTGGAGTGGTAACCTCAGGTTTAGTCTTTCTCATATCCATTGAAGCAAAACTATAAACTTAATGAGACAAAAAAAGACTGAACCACTGAGTAGCACCTCTGGACCTAGTCAGAGGTATGAGCAGGGCCACTAAAATATGTGACTATTTGGCTGCACCAAGTTTCGCACAAATATACATTTTCCGTATTTGCCACAAACTCCATCATCTGCTCCATAATCTGCATATTTGAACAAAAATAACCTTATTTCTACCTCAAACAACTCAATTGTTACCAAAAATGCAGCAACAGTGGCGGAAGTCCTTTACAAGCCTGGAATTGTCACAGGTTACTTATTGCTAAATGAGGGTGTTAAATTGGTACTAAATGACTGTTGCTTCATTCTGCACCTCTCTTGCCTCTTTCTGCATTTCTCTTTCTTCCTCCTGTACCTTTCTTCCTCTTTCTGCACACTTCTTCCGCTATCTGCACCACCCTTCATTCTGCATCTCTCTTGCTTCTGTCTGCACCTCTCTTGCTTCTTTCTCTGTACCTCTCTTGCTTTTTTTGTACCTCTCTTGCCTCTTTGTCCACCCCTCTTTCCCTTTTCTGTGTTTCTTTCTGCAACCTCCTGCCTCTTTGTATACCTCTCTTGCCTTTTTCTGCATTTCTGTTTCCTCTTTCAGTACTTCTCTTGCTTCTTTCTACACCTCTCTTGCTTCTTTTTGCACCCCATTTGCCTCTTTCTTCACCTCTGTTGCCTCTTTCATCACATCTCTTCTGCTTTCTGTACCTGCCTTATTTATGCATCTCTCTTGTTTCTGTCTGCACCTCGCTTGCTTCTATCTTCTGTACCCCCTTCTTCTCTTTCTACACATCTCTTGCCTCTTTCCACACCTTTCTTGCCGCTTTCTGCAGTTTTCGTACCTTTCTGCTCCTCTGTTGCTTCTTTCTGTACTTGTGTTGCCTTGTTCTGCCCCATCTTGCCTCTTTCTGCACCTCTGTTAGATAGATCTTTCTGCACTTCTCTTGCTTTTTTCCACACCTCTTGTGCTTCTTTGGGCATCCCTCTTGTCTCTTTCTGCACCACTCTTTCCTCTTTCTGCAACTCATTTGCCTGATTCTTAAACACCCTTGCCTCTTTCTGCAGTTCACTTGCCTCCTTCTGCACCTCTGTTGCTACTTTATGCACTTCTCTTGCCTTGTTCTGCATCCTCTTGCCTCTTTATGCACCTCTGTTGCCTCTTTCCGTACCTCTCTTGCCTCTATCCATACCTCTCTTGCCTCTTTCTGCACCTCACTTACCTCTTTCCGCAGTTCTCTTGCCTGCTTCTGCACCTCTGTTGCTTTTTCTGCACATCTCTTGCCTCTTTGAGCACCCCTCTTGCCTATTGCATTACTTTACTTGCTCCTCTACCTCCTTCTGAAGTTCTGTTCCTTGTTTCTGTACTTCCATGCTTCTTCCTGCACCTATGTTACTTCTTTCAGTACTTCTCTTGCCTCTTTTTGCACCCATCTTTCTGCACCTCGTTGATTCATTCTACATTTCTCTCTGCTTCTTTCTGTACCTATCTTGTTTCTTTCTGCGGCCCTCTCCTGCTTTGTACTGCACCTCTGTTGCTTCTTTCTGCACTTCTCTTACCTTTTTCTGTATTTCTGTTCCTCCTTTCTGTACTTCTGTTTTTTCTTTCTGTACATCTGTTGCTTCTTACAGAATGTCTATTGCCTCTGTATGCACCCCTCTTTCTGCATCCCTGTTCATTCATTCTGCATTTCGCTTGCTTCTTTCTGTACCACTTTTGCTTCTTTTTGCACTTCTCTTGCCCCATTTCTGTCCTTCTCTTGCCTCTTCCTGCACCTTTATTGCTTCATTCTGCACTTCTTATGCTTCTTTCTGCACCCCTGTTGTCTCTTTCTCCACTTCTCTTGCCTCTTTCTGCACCCCTCTCGTCTTTCTACACTTATCTTGCTTTTTTCTGCACTTCCTTTGTTTGTTTCTGCAACACTCGTGTCTCTTTCACTACTTCTCTAGCTTCTTTCTGTACTACTCTTGCCTGTTTCTGCATCTCTTTTGCCTCTTCCACACCTCTATATTGTCTTTCTGCACCCCTCTTGCCTCTTTCTGCACCACTCTTCCCTTTGTCTGCACACCTCATCCCTCTTTTGGCCACTCTATTGCCCCGTTCTGCACCCCTGTTCCCTCTTTCTGTACCTCTCTTGCTTCTTTCTGCACCCCTGTTCCCTTTTTCTTCACATCTCTTGCCTGTTTCTGCAAATTGTTTGGCTCTTTCTGCAGTTCTCTTACCTCCTTCTGCACCTCTGTTGCTTCTTTCTCCACTTCTCTTGCCTCTTTCTACATTTCTGTTACTTCTTTCTGCACTTCTCTTTCCTCTTTCTGCAACCCTCTTGTCTCTTTCTGCCCCCATGTTACTTCTTTCTGCACTTTTCTTTTTTCTTTATGTAATTTTCATACTTGTTTCTGTACCTGTCTTCCCTCATCTGTAATTCTCTTACCGTTGTCTGCAGTTCTCTTGCCCCTTTCTGCTCCTCTGTTGTTTATTTCTGGATTTCTGTTGCTTCTTTCTCCATTGCTCCTTCCTCTTTCTATATTTTTGTTTCCTCTTTTTGCACTTATCTTGCCTCGTTCTGTATCTCTGTTGCTTCTTTCTGCACGTCTCTTGCTTCTTTCTGCACCTCTCTTGTTTCTGTATCTACCTTCCCTCTTTCTGTACTTCGCTTACCTTTTTCTGAATTTCTCTTGCCTCTTTCTACACCTCTGTTGCTTCTTTCTGTAGCCCTCTCACCTATATCTGCATCACTCGTGCCTCTTTCTGCAGTACTCTTGGATCTCTCTGCACATCTGATGCTTCTATCCGCACTTCACTTGCCTTCTTTCTTCAGCCCTATTGCCTCTTTCTGCAATTCTTGTTCTTCTTTCTGTACTTATTTTGCTTCTTTCTGTACTTCTTTTCCCTCTTTATGAACCTCTCTTGCCTCTTCATGCTCCTCTCTTGCCTCTTTCGGCACTTGTCCTGCCTATTTCTATACTTGTCTTGCCTCTTTCTGCACATTTATTTCTCTTTCTACACCTCTCTTTTTTCTGTAATGTTCTTGCTTCTTTCTGTACTTCTGTCACCTCTTTCTGTATTCATATGCACAGTGCAATCTGTCAAGTTTAAAAGTGTGGGTGCTCTTGTGACTGAAGTATATGACTACTTATACATGTATTCTCCCATGTGTTATGCATCTGCAGATGGTAGCTTTAAAAGTGGGTAGATTCTCCTTTTGGTGATCAAATCCTCTCAGTTATGCTCTCTCATTTGGTTGCACAGGCAGATATGCATTTACGTGTTATAGAGCCCCTCAAATATCCCATTGAATACCCATGTGCTCTGTATTATGAGCAGAAAGAAATATCTACATGTTTTCGTACTCAAATTGCCAAAGTATGGAGTGGAAACACAAGTATTTGTATGTTTATTTTTAGGTAACATGTCACTAGGTTAAAGCAAAGATACGCGCATGCATACCTTCACAAACTTGGTCAGACTTACAAAAGTGATATGGTTAGGATTGCTTTTTTAAATTTGGTAGGCCTAACATTTTGAGCAGTCCATGAATAGTGAACCTTCAAGAGAAAAGTGAGCATTAAGACATCTTTTAGAATTAGTGATTTCGCTACTTTGTATGAGTCTGTGGAAAGGTACAGTCAAAGTAGGCCTTTTTCTATACCTCTGTTGCTTCTTTCTGCACTTCTCTTGCTTCTTTGTGCACCTTTATTCCTCTTTCTGTACCTCTCTTCCCTCTTTCTGCACTTCTCATGCTTTTATTTGTACCTTTCTTCCACTTTCTCTACGTGTTCTGCCAATGTAGGCATAGTTAGAAATTAGCATTTAATAAACCTAAGCTATTCAATGAAAATAACGCAGGTTTTAGAGACGTTATAAATAGGATGACATTTCACTCGTACAGAACAAGAGAAATCCAGCTGTTATAGTTAGCTCAGCTAACTATAACTCATGCCCCTGCAATGCACTGCTGAAGATGTTACATATTACATCACTCATGACACGGTCCAGTGTCATCATCGAAGGCCCCCCCATTCTTCACCTCTATGCAAACACATCTCCTGGCATACTACTGGTTGGGGGATTAATTCTCCTTGGATGCTGTGGGTCTTTGGGGGACAATAACCCCTTCAGTTACCCCAAGTAAGTGCCACACAGTGGGATTGCTGAGAGGTCATCAAAGGCCACACACCCTTTCTATGCCACTCTGCAAACACACCTCTTGATGCACTACTGGTTGGGGGATGAAGTCCCCTTAGCTGATAAGGATCCCTGGGGGCCAAAAACGACTCCTGCTACTTCCAATAAGTCCCATGCAATGGGATTGTTGAGAGGTTGTAGAAGGCCTCGCCACCTTCTTCCACCACTCCACAAACATACCTGCTGAGCTAACTATAAATTAGGCCCCTGCAATGCACTGCTTATGACGTAACGTCTTACAAATATCAGTGGCATCACTGATTACATCACTGATGACATCTCAAATGATGTAATTGATGACATCATCCAGTAAATGTAAGTTTTGCGGTGATCTGTTCATCAGGGGCCAAAAAACAAGTGGGTCTCAATCCATTTTCCATAGACTTTTTTCAGACGTTTTTTAGCAAAATCTATAACAAATTTGGCATGGAGCTAGCTCTTGGTCCACAGATTGTGGTTTTTATGATCTGTTGTACATCTGTTCAGTAGTTTCTGAGGTTTTAAACGGTAGAAAATTATTGCACATTTTGACAATTGGTCTCACAAGAATCAAGCTGGTGTCCCACAAGAGCGTGAAATAAAAAATGGAGCCCTGTGATTGGTTGAGAGACCCATTTTCTCTTTGAGCCTTCATGCTTTTGTGAGGGTAAGAAGCTCCCACAAGTATCATAAGAATGAGCACTCTTATTGGCAATCTGTTGCACTGTTAGAAATTAAATGGCCACTATTATTGTTTACTGTGAAAAACTGGAAGTGTCATGGAAATGAAGTATTAAAACCATATAAGGGGGCAGCAGAAAGACATGCTGTGCCCTAGATTTAGCGAGGTGGTATCTAAGGGATAACTACGGTGAAGAAAATAAATGTATATTGTTTGTATGATCTCATGTTACTCAGGTGGGATCATGAATAGTAAGAAGGAATATGTGAGTTCTCAATACACTCTATTAGTAGACATGCACATTGCGATCCTTGTTTTTGAGAGGAAGTGTGCAAGAGATAAGAATTGGTATGACTAGAATGTTCATTCTTTTTATGTTAGGGGATGATCTTGCGATACTCCAGCCGTATAGTGAAAAGTTGGAGGTTTGAATGCACTCTGGTATGCACACTTGTTACTGTAGGAAGGAGTCTTACTGCAAATGGTGTTTATCAGAGATTACTCTTTACACCCATTGGCTTGGTAAGTGTTGTGAGTAGAGTTGAGGCTCCTACCATACACACCCTACAATGAACAACCCTCTTTTGAGAGAGAGAAGTCTGACTGGAGAGGTTTTGTTCTCCCCTTACATTGTACTATACACTACTATATATACCTCTCATCTGAGAGATAGGTCACAAGGAGAGGGCAGTCCCTGCACAAGCACTATTATGCAGCCTGTCATCTGACTGGAGAGGTCTGTGGTGCACTATACACCCTGCAATGCACACCCTTCATCTAAGATATGGGTTTGAAAGGGTTTGAAAGAAGAGCCCGGTTCCCCCTCTCACTGCCACACACATTTGTCATCTGAAAGATAGGTGTCAAAGGAGACCCAAGTTTATCCACACATCCTATTGTGCACACCTGTCCTCTGAAAAACAGAAATCAAACCAGAGACTGGTCGCTTATCATATGCGTAATATGAACAACCATCATTTCAGAGATAGGTCTCATAGGAGAGGCCAGTCCCTTCTCATACCCTGCCATTCACACCCCTTATCTAAGAGAAAAGTCTTTAATGAGAGATTAGACAGTGTACACATCCTAATACGAACAACAACCATCTGAGAGAGAGAGGTCTGACAGGAGAGGCTAGTACATGCAATACATTCACCATTTATCTGAGAGAAAGGCCAGTGGATCAATGTAGTGGAGTGTATGCTAAATTCTCTATTTCTGAGGAGTTCATATGGCTGCCTCTGTGCACCATCAGCTGAGGCATACCTTTGCTGGGCATCTGCCTGTCGGTGCCAATCTCGTTGGATGCATTTTTGTCAAGGCTCATTGCTGAAATATTACAGTGACTGACCCACAGACTTTAAGCACCATTTCAAAAGCGCCTGGAGGACTGAACCCCACATGGTGTGGCCACTGCTCATCGCCAAACTCACCTCCTCTCAGGAAGCGTGTGCTTTCAGCTGCTGTGGACCCCGATTCAGAAGTCTTTCAACTCATACCGTAACTCATAAGGGCGATCCATTCAGCGACAGTGCTCTTCTCTCCTCAAACACACTGGGGGTGAGTGGGGCCAGGGAGATCCCTACTGCAGCCCCATATCCCCAAGGACAAATTACTGTAAAGTTGAGCAGATGAAGAGGAACCGGATAAGGTCTCTTCCATACCCCCCACCCCGAGATTGTGCTGATACAGTTGCACACCACATTCTTGGATAGCAGTTTTTTAGGAAACAAAGGGGAGAGATTAAGCAAGGTTTTTTGAGTGCCCCCGACAGATGCCTACTTTGTAATTTGGACTGACCTAGAGGACAGGGTTCTGGATCCACCATGAGGAAGGTTGCTGCTTTTGGGGGCATTCCTTGGCAATATCAGGCATGGTACAGCAGAAGAGACACGTCCGGTAATAGAAGCCTATACAAATTACTATAATCCTCTTAATAGGTGTACTTGTGCCCCAGGTTTGCTCACTGTAATTCATGTGCTTTTCTTGCCATAGAGGTTACTCTCTCTGAACCTGCTGCATTACATGGGAATTATTCCTGGGTTATGTTGTTTTAGTCTTCTGGTGATATACATTTAAACATAATCCTGTGTGAATTCTCGTTTGTGGTGTATTGATTGTGTTTCTGTATTAGTGTGTTGCTGAAATGCATTAGACATTGCCTCTGATGATAAGCCTGAACACTCTGCACCAAGCTACTAGAGGGTGAGCACAGGTTATCCCTGGTCTGTAACTAATTTGCCCTGCCTAGAGAGGTGGGTTCTGCTTGACTTAGGTCCATACCCTAGCCAACTATAATTCCAATTTCTAACAATAGGTTAAGTGAGTCAAAAGCTGTTTGTAGAGATTTAATAGAGGTTTTGAATATGGAGTTTGGAATATAGGGAGATATCTCCAATTATTGGAGATTGAGTTTAAAAATGAAATGTTCAATCTGTATGTAGTTTTCAGTAAAAGAGGCATTGTTTCTGAAATTATGAAACAGATAATCTACAATTCATTAATATAAGTTCTAGTGTTTTATGATACTGTTTTACATATAGTTTACCCCTATGAGATTGCTATTCCTAGAGTAAAACACAATGCTCACTATTAGGAAAGGTCTGTCTGGAGCAGTGGTTCCCAAACTTCTGACTCCTTTGGACCCCTATTGAGTCACCACTGGAAGCCGGGGACCCCCAAGCAATTTGTATGATTTACATTTAAAATATTAAAAAGGTAATTAAAAGAAACCACACGTGTGCACACAAAACAAATTCTCAAAGTACTAAGGATTTTGAGTCCAGATGTACAACCATTTTATTTAGCACCTCGCAATTGGCGACACATTACGAGTGGCAAATTGTGAGTTGCCAAATGAAATGTACAACAGTGTGTTTAACACTGTTTGTGATTCCCAGTGAGGTCGCAAATTGCGAGCCCATTGGGAATGCCAGCCCACCCAGGGATGGTGGCCTGCTGGGCTCAGCATACCGCAATGTCTGGGACTGCTTTTAAATAAATTAGTCGAAACAAAATGCAGCCCGTTTTCCGTGCATTTAAAAAAAAAGAAAATTAAATGTTTTTGTTTCAATTTTAAGGGTAGGCACTGGTCCCTGGGACCAAAGCCTGCCCGTAAAAATTTTTTTTGCATGCATTTGCAAAGGTGAAGGGATCCCCTGGGGACCCCTTCCCATTTGTTAATGCATTACCATCTACTTGAAGTAGGTGGTAATTGTGAGTTTTTTGCGACCGCCATTGCAGTCGCAAAACATTTGTACATGGGTTTGAGACTCGCTATGTGGAAGGGAATGTCCCTTCCAAATAGCACGTTGCAAAACCTATTTAGCTAGTCGCAAAAAAATTGCAAATAAATTGCGACTCGCGAAATAGGCTACGTACATGGCCCAATAGGTTTTTGCATGCGCAAATGGGCTCGTGAACCCGTTTGCGCATATAAAAACAGATCGTACATCTGGCCCTTAGTATTTTATATTGAAGGAATAGCCCCTCTGTCACATGTATTTCATCTATTTTATAGCATCTCTCATACCATTGTAGGATGTCAGAGCACTTTACAACACACACATATAGAGACAATGAATCATACATGTAAATCAGTGTATAGAACATTTTACATAAGGTAAAGGGGACTGCAAGGTGTAGTATTAACATGTCAGTCATACTGGTAGGCATTTTTAAAGAGTGCTTGGTCTGGAAAAGCAAAAACTCAGGATTCAGACGATAACACAGTGGCTAGCAATGGCTTCAACATTAAAATGTTTTTCACCCAAATAAATCTTTTTAGCAGCATCAGGATAATGAATGACTGGGGAAAAACATAAGTTACTAACTGGTACCATACAGTTTGCAAGCAGATCTTTGATGACAGTTTATAGGTCCCTCTGCTAGATTACAATTGTCACATATGAAATGCACATTTACAAAAGAGTCTCTGTGATAAAAGCAGTAACCATGGACCTATGCACATATCATACTGCTTTTTAAAATGCATGATACATGTTCTTTGCAGTAGGCACATTAACCCTCGGTGCTACAATAGTTAATTCAAAATGCCACTGAACAAAACTCTCATCTCTCTCTAGCAGGTACATTAATCACTGGCATTATCTTCACACTTTTATTGTTGCTCAAAAGCTGCTAATTATACAAGAAACTTTGCAGTACTTTTAAAACTGCTGCCTATGGACCCCCTGGGAATGTGTCATGGACCCCTAGAGCTCCGCGAACCCCAGTTTGGGAAACTCTGGTCTAGAGGAATCTGTTATTTTATAAACTGTGAACTATGATGGCATGTTATAATGTAATTGTTGAAAAAATACACTGGCTGAGGGTGTTGAATTCATCAAAAGAAGGGAATATGAAGTTAGTGGTACAGTACATATAGCTATGTAATTGTGGGGGGAAATGTTAAAAAAACCTCTAGAGGATATAGAGATGTATCACTGTTATCAAGTATTGATCAATATGCAACTTTTCATTTTGTGGTTATCTTGTCTTATTTTAGTTGGGAAATGGAAAAGAGAGGATTTGGAAAACATAAGTATTTTGTCACAGAATATGTGGAAGAAGAAAACAAAAATTGTTCACTTGGGTAGAAAGAGGGAACTGTAACTGTGAGAAAAGTCAAGAAAAAGATTAATTGCACTGCTGGTTTTGTTAATATTGCCTATGGCACCATCTGTACCCTTAGAGACGCTTGTTCTGTGTGGATTTACTTGTTTTTGATGACATATGATCTGCTTACTTACACAGAAAAAAGTGCTTTATTTACAAAAGAAGAGTTGTTTTCTGCTTGAACAGGTGTAGATTCATGCAGTAGATTGATTTTTTGACATACTTTTTTTGCATATTGTATTTTATTTTAAGTGACTTTTTTGCCACCTAATCTCCTAGAAACAGACTATTAAAGCAGATATAATTTGCCAGGCTGCGGTAGCTGAAAGAAAGGAAGAGAGGATGGACATACAAAAGAGGAGGAAGCTTGATGATTGGGAACAGAAAACGTAATACATTTCTAAAGTTTGTTGTTTTTGTTTTATAGTTGCTGTTCATCTAGCTGTTCTTCGAAATGTTGTGAAATAGTTTTTTTAATAAAATTTTTAAAGTTACTACAGGTTTCTTTTCTTATTAGCTTTTAAAGATTCCAATAGTATTAAAGTGTTGCAATGTGGTTTTAAAGTAGTAGTTCCATCTTAAGGAACTGTGACTGTTTAGCTGAATGTGTATGTATGTGTAACGTACTATAGAAAGATTAGTGTACTGTATATGCAAGTTGTTGTAGAGATAGTGTTAGTGCAGAAGACACATTTTTCCTACATACTATATATATCTGTCATGCTGGGGCGAGGTGTGAGTGAACAGAGATATCCATAACAACACACAAATATGGTTATTTTCCTGGGGAGACATGTCAATTGGAAGGCTAGCATTTTTTATACTTAGTACGGAATAATGAGGTCTTGCATGTGAGGTGACTATCAACCACACCCTAATATGTTAACTATTGATCCTGCAAAAGGTGTGAATGGAGAGGCAATGTCTCTTTACACCCTACTCAATGCACCAGAAATCTTCTTGCAAGGTCTCACTGGAGAGAGTAGGGTCTCCACGTAGTCTAGTAGTGGGAATTGTAAGAGGTAAGTATTTTTACGATCTTACATATAAAAAAAAGGGTAGCAAACCCAGGTGAATATAACTTATACCTAATAAACCAGGATATGTTCAGTGAAAATACAAATTCCATTATAAAGGAACGCACTTGCGATAGGCTCGCGAGTGCAAATTAGCAAACACTGGCACTTCAGAATGGATGGAGAAGGCTATGCACCTGACTCCCGTAAAATGTCAAGTTAATAATACTTTTATTTGATTCCATTAAAAATCGTAAAAGATTGTAAAAGCATGGTATACACAATGATTCAAAAGTGGGGGTTTGAGAGATGCAGAGGATAAACACACTCTGTTGTCATTACTCAATCCTTATCAACAGTTGAAATAAGAAATATTACATTTATCATCAGTGCAATTTAAAAATGCTAGGATATTCATTGAAGAGAAATCAGAAAATAGTGCACGTGCGGGTAAGGAGAGACCAGTCAGTATTTTAAGAGGCACTCAAGTTGATTCTTGTGTATTATATAGTTATTTGGCTGCCATTTCCCAAAATGTAGTGGCTTTGTAGGACAGTTGGATTGACAAGCCTCCAAGACATTCAATGACAGCTGCTCTCCGTGTCCTTAAATGATTTTTCGAGTTTCTAGAAGCAAGGGGCAGATGCATAGGAGGTGTAAAAATGTCTCTTCTCCCTGTTCACACAATTGGTATTCTTTCGTCTGCCATATACACTTCCATTTCGGGGTCAAGTCCTTCATGGCGAAGTGCCCCAACCATATCATCATCAGATAGTGTTTTTTATGATGTGCAAATTGTTCTGACAGATATTGTTGTGGTTTCAGCGTCTGATAAGATTGAATCACTGCCCATGCATGTTTTTTTTTGCAACTGTAGTTTTGTCCATTAACAAGGAAATTTGTTTGGTTGCAATGTTCACAACATTTCTCAACATGGAGTAGGAGGTGATTGTATGCCAGGCCTCTTCATGGTGTAGGTCTGCGAGTGATTCTTTTAATACGATTACAATGGAATTATTTTGCCTCTCTTGCTGTTCAATTTCTGCCCAGCAAGAGAGGGCTAAGGAATTTTCCTCTGCTTGCCTCATCCACCAATAATATTTGGCCACCGTTCTTTGTCGGCCTGGTTTCTGTTTTTTAAGCCCATATTCCAGTCAAATATGTGACTGTGAGATGTGCTTGGGGATTGAGAACAGATTCCTAAAGAGATTCGACTAGGCTTTGTTTAAGGCGGCTGCATCTTTTGTGTTAATCAATTATGACCCGTATGATAGAGTTGGATTTTTTTTTGCTGCAATTACCTATAGCATGTGCTTATTGTAGTCCAGAATGGACACAGGTTTGTGCACTTCAGCAACCTGACCCCAAACAGGCACAGGTGAAGTACTCTCATCTTGAATGGTAGTCACCATGTACACATCCCCCTGTCTACAAATTTCACAGCTAGTAGTTCTTCACTACGCAAGGAACTCGACTGATACCTCTGAAGTTTTTTGCAAACAAGCTCTTTCGGATAACATTTGCAGTTAGAGCGGGTTGTGCCACATGCAAAAGTGTCCACTTTAAACAATTCCTTAAACAATTGCACAGCAGTGTAGAAGTTATCAAGGTACAAATAGTGGCCTCTGTTGAACAGTCTTCTAGCAAGATCCCACACAATTTTCTCTGAAACTCCAAAAGTAGACGGACAACCTGAGGGTTCAATAGTGGAATCTCTACCAGTGTATAAACGATAATTAAAAACATATCCTGTCTTATTTTCAGGCAACATATACCATTTAATTCCATAGCGTGTCCTCTTGCTAAGGATGTACTGCCAAACGACCCTTGAACAAAACCAAAGACTCATCAATAGATATTTCTTTCCCTGGAATGTAAATCTCGGAAAATCGATCAACAAAGTGATCAAGAACAGGCCGACTCTTAAAAAGACGGTCAGCGTGTCTACGTGGCAACGCCAAAGAATTATCTACAAAATGCAGAATGCGTAGCAAAAGTAAATACCGATCATAAATCATAGCTGCTGGAAATATGGCTGTTGCCATCAAGGGACTGGAAGACCAATATGAAGTCAGGTTCTGCTTCCTTAGCAAACTCATCTATCAAGTCAAACCCAAAAACTTCTTCAGCTCTTCCAGATTTGTGGGAGTCCACCGGTTAGCTCTAGAGTGGGGCCTACATTTGTCACAGTTGTCCCTCAAAAACTGTTCAGCATACAAATTAGTCTGCTCAACAATCCCACCCAAGAATACATCATCCTTAAATAACTGAAAATACTGTATAGGCAAAAAAATGTCACAATCCACTCTACAACCTGCATCTACGCTAAAGGCAGGCAACACCGGCTGCACCATGTTTGGATCAACCCAGAGTCCAGAACTTCCAGTAGGAAGCCTAGCAGCCTCAGGCTGCAAACCAGATGCCTCTTGCACCATCAGCACATCAGTATCCTCCTCTAAAACAGGCACTTCATCTGCACTTGGAGAACCTTCATCATCCAATGATTCCATGTGGAGAGAAAACTTACTGCCAGAATCTTCCCCTCCCGCCTCTCCCTCAGACGCACTTTCAGTCTCATAATCCGGTTCAGAGGAAGATTCAAGAAGCATACTAAACACCTGCTGAGCAGTCATTCTACGGCTAGCCATAATGATTACTAATAAAGGTAACTTCATCAAACAAGTCATCAACGACAAACACTTTGCAAAATAAGTAATAAACAAAGTGCACCTTTATCAAAAATACCTATACACTCCAAAAGAATACCAGTCACTTGCCAGAAGCAGCTAAACTCACCACCATGTACAGACACAGTACGGATCAACAATATCCCACTAAAAAAGAAAGAGAAAAGAAAATTACACAAGAGACAATGCAAAAGACATCACAGAGATTTTCATGCTCAAAACACTAACTAAATGCCACTATGACACCACTTATAAAAAATGAATTCATACATTACAATATTACTCATTTAGAGTCCATACAACAAAAATGTTTTACCTAAAAAATGCAACTACACAAAACTGCAGAACAACTACTCTAGGAACAGCAAACAGGAATGAAAAGCTTTACACTAGATTTAAAAGGAGAAAAACACATTACAATCACAGATGCAAATAATGCACCAGTCCACCTGCCAAGCTAAGGCCTAACAGTATAAATTGAATATTCACTCCCATAAAAGGGGAGCAACCCTTGCCCTTGAGGCCACCCCCCAAAACAAAAATGTTAAAAACTCTGGTGTCTAGTGGCTTCTGCCCCCCTAGAGGGCAGATGGGCCTAAACACATACTGCTTCTCGGCAACTCAAAGAAGGCTGAAAAGGCCAAAATCATCCTGCCATAAAGGGGAATGACTTATGTCCAAGGGGCAGCTCCACCAACATAAACATAAACCCTGGTGCCCTAGTTACCCTACAAAACAAAATCAGCCGAACTGCCCTTCAAGGTGATACCAAAGGGGATGATGGACGGAGCGCTTGAGCAAATCTAACACTCACCCCAGGTCAACTGATCTTGGTTTAAGCCATCGTCATTGTTTAGCTCACACCACCACCCCAGTTCAGACATGGCCATATGCAAATGAGACTGACCCTGTGCGCTTTGATTGCCTTACGGTGGCATTGTATGCCCTGACGTGGGTGCCCTGCTGATGGTTGTTTCCATGCCAGGGAAAATATGGCTTGGCAGTTCGGGCTGGACTGTTCCCATGAGGCACAGGGTCAGACTAATTTGCATATGGCCATGTCTGAACTGGGGTGCTGCAGTGAACTACAGTATGATGATGGATTACCAATACCCAACATCATGGGCATGCCAAAATGTCCGCCAAAGAGGAGTGACTCTTGCCCAAGGGGCAAGGATCACCCAGGACATTCATTACATTAGCCCAGTGGGCTGAGTTTTTAAATAACATTAAAAGCAAAAGCTATGTCCTAAAAAAGGGAGTGACCCTTGCCCAAGGGGCCACTCCCCACTACATGTATTCAATTGGCCCAGTGTGCCAAATACATTTTTTTTAATTTAAATCTGCCCCCCCGGGGGGCAAACATAGCCAAAATGATGGCATCCAAAAGGGGAGCAACCCTTACCTAAGGGGTTGTTCCCCTCCACCAAAAAACCTCTGTAAGCTACCTTAAATGGCCCCCAAGGGCAGTGACCCTTGTCCAAGGGGCCACTCCCCAGCACATCCCATTACTTAATCAAATTCTGCTCCCCCTTGCCCCCGCCGGAGGGCAGACAAAGCCTACAGTATTGCCACAAAAAGCGGAGCGACCCTTGTCCAAGGGGTCGCTCCCCCCCCAAAAAAAACCTGTGGGCTGAATATAATTGCCCCCCCAGAGAAGTAACCCTTTCTCAAGGGGCTACTCTCCATCACATTGCAAATAATGGTAGATTATTCTATAAATAAATAAACTCTGCCCCCCCAAGGGGGCAGACAAAGCCAACAATATTGCCCCCACAAAGGGGAGCGACCCTTGCCCAAGGGGCCACTCCCCCAACCAAGAAAACAATTCCCAAATTCAAACAAAAAAAAACCCTGGCGCTATTGGGCATTCCAGCTGCACGATTGCATGATAGTGCAGCAGGAATGCACAAAAGAGGCATCGAGGGAAAGGAAAACCCTATTCTTTTCCCCCAATGCCTCTTTTGTTGAAATTCCCCCTCCCCAGCCCCAAAATTCACGTCTTTCTCTTCCGACGGCCAGGAAGCAAATGGCTTTCCTGCGCGTCGGGAAAGAAAGGGAACCTCTAATGATGTGGCAAGGGGGTGGCGGGTGGAGGCAGGGGAAGGTCTTCCCCTGCCTTCCCCGTAACAAATTTGTAGATCGCGTGCCCATGGGGGGAGCGCCAGCGCATCCCCCGTGGGTGGGTCTCGTGACGAGCTGAGATCGTCATGAGCACAGTGCGACTGTATGCCATGACGAGCTCAGCTCATCATGGGCATACAAGGGGTTAAAGACTGAGGTCTAGACAGATAGCATTTTCCATCCTGTTGAGGTTTGCCCTGATGTTATCTGTTGCTACTATAAGATTGATATCTGTGCTGTGTCAGGGCTGTAATCCTGATTGTGTGGTGTTGTGAATCTGGTATTTGGAAGGTGGTTGGAGGAAAGCAGTGACGGAGAGATATTGGTTGGAAATTGGCGAGTTTGATAGGGCTGACTAATTCTCTCTTTAGGAGGTTGTTTATGGCTGAGAGATATCATGATTCTGGGAAGGGTACCTATACTGATGGAAGTCCTTAGGCTAGGGGTGAGTGCCTCGCTGATCAGGGTTGCACCTTGTTAGACCTGGCCCTCCCTTCAGGGTCAACCCCTGATCTTTTGTCTTTTGCATTCCATATTTTGCTGAATGTGCTTTTATTGGCCTAATAGGCATATTTCATTTACTTATAAGTCCCATGTAGAGTTGTTATATACCAATTCCTGTAAATGCAATGCAATAGTGGGCCTGCAGCACTTATTGCACCACCCGCATATGTAGAACCTTAAAATATGACCTAGGTTTGCCTACACAGTCGGAATTGAGATTGCCATGTTGTAGAATAGACAGATCTTGTTCCAGTATATCGATTGCCAATGTTGCCCAGTGAACCAGTGAATGAATAAGTAAAGCCAATGTAATCATACTATTGTCTACCACAGCCAGGGCCTTTTCAAAGTTAATCCTATCAATTTCACGTAATCCTGTTGGGAGACTTTCCACAGTTCTTTATTGATGGCATGAAAGAAGCATTTCTTCCTTGTTGTCAGCTAGAAGGGATATGTGCTATGTCACCTGTTGTAGTGTTGAGATTTTTAGCCAATCTAGGCACAACAGCTCAAAACTATAAAAGTCTTTACCCCTGTGTCGTCTGTCTGTACATATCATGGGTCAGGCCTATGGATCCTAAAACCTCTGGTGGCACCCTTGAATCTTGCTTGACACCTATTTGTGTCGACAGGCCAAACCAATCATTTCTTCAATTGGGAGCAGCAAGATTGTATGTACCATTTTGTATCATTGCACCCAGCATTTCCTCACTTATGAGTGTGTTATTCAACAAACCTCATTCAAATAGCAATTGTTGTTGTATGTAGGCGAAAACATCATTCATGTCCATATTGTAGTATTACATCTGTCATTGTCTCGATTATATCCTCAATTGCATAATAATTGGATGCAACCAATTGTCCTTCATCTTAGTCAGAACAAATAACTTACAAATATTCTTTTACTACCTACAAATTATAATTGATCCATCATACCTGTTATGTGTTTAAGTAGCCCACATGAACATTACACAACAAATTTGTTGACAAAAACATGCTTTTTTGAGACAAATCAGCAAGAAATGTATATATATTTTTATTTTTAAGAGGAGAGACTAATTAAATATAACATAGTTACCTAAATGCAGAACATAACTATGGGGCATATTACCAACAACTAGCGATAATTTTTGTCTCTAACTTGTTTAGAGACAAAAATTATCGCCGCACATCGGCGATTTTTATCGCAGATAAACCTTGCTATGCAATGCATGAATATCGCTGAAAAGTCAGCGATATTCATGCATTATCGAGCAAATGCTCTTAGCCATGTTATCCACCTCCCATTGGATAACATGGCTAAGAACTGCTCAGGGCAGGTGTTAGCTTTTGGAGATATTCGCGCTTAGCGCAAATATCTCCAAAAGTTGGTAATAGGAGATAGCGATGTTAGCGACTGTTTCCAGTCGCTAACATCTTGGCACGCCCACTTTGCATATCATTAGTGATAAATATCACTGACATGCAAAGTGGGGCCCATGATGGTCGCTATCTCCTATTAGCTGTCGCTAACTGGTGTTAGCGACAGCTTGGTAATAGGGAGATAATTTTATCTCCGCTTTCTTGGCTTTTAAAGCCAAAAAAGCGGAGATAAAACCCCTTGATAATATACCCCTATGTTATTTCCCAAAGACCAATAAAATTAACAAGCAAAAACCAGCATACCTTAGTAATAAGGAAGAAATGAAAACACACAACTACTATATGATGTGGGTACTGAGGTACATAGGAATGTTGAGTAACCGAAAGCCTGTACAAAAGATAAAGAATAATTAAACTAGAATTTTTTCTATAAGGTTTACAGTAGTCATGGTGATAAGAGATTGGTTTAAATGTAATATTGAATATAAGCATTAGCTGAAGGAACGTGTGCCAAACCTACGCTTGTTTGCACACACTGTCTTGTTCTAATTCTGGCTGCTATTGCCAAAGCCAAACAATTACTATAACAACATCTTTTAGAATGACCCAAACAAAAACAAATGCTTCGCAGAAGCAGGCATTAACTTGTGCATCAATTGCAGCTTTGTATTGTGACTACACCTACAAACTAACAAGGCATATGTATTGTCATAATATGACTGAACTATACGTACTACTATCCAGTAGCTCAGATTAACAAGATGTTAGAGATCGTGGAAGGCAACACAGTTGGATGAAACTTGCTGCATTGGTTATGAATTTTGTGTTGTGATCTTAACAAAAGAATCATGAACAAAAGAATAAAAGAATAAAGAAGAATATGGCTTATTTAACTCATTTGGAAGACTTTGTGCTAATGTTCATTTATTGACTTCTGTGTACTACTGTAAACGTTCGAAACTGTGCATGAAAATAGATGTGTGCTGAGCCAGTCTGCTTTCGATAACTGCCATAGGTATGGCTAAGTGGATGCATGTTTTTTTAGGTCTTTAATTTTTGCAAACCAGTAGCAGGTAGTTTGTTGCACGGTTCTGTTGGCATAATATTTGTAATGGTATGAGGCAAGCTCGAAATAAAGACTCTGTTTCCTAAACCTTCCAATCTTTTGTCCCCCAGATGGATTTTGTGTATATTGTGTCCCTCCAATAGTTGAAACCTTGTATAGACAAATTTGAGATGAAGGGTGCTGAATATATGAGTTTTGTGTTAGTCAGCATCATTTTTGTTACAGTTTCATTTGTCTGTACTAACTTATAGTAGTATGACGTTAGGTCTAATGTATTGAACCCTAAAAAGTATGCACATTTCTGTGCTAATGTTGCAGATCTACCTTTCGGTGGTGTCCAGCAATGCTCCCATGGATGGTAAGTGTGTTCAGTGTGTCGATCAGCTGTCCCATTCAAAAAGTGACGACCATAATGCTGGTAACAATACAACTATTGTAGTCAGGTGTATCTTCATACAATTCCCTTTAAGAAAATGCAGCACATTGTTCTAAATCTGAAAGCATAGTATTTATAGTCTCAATGTCCTAATAATCAGAGAGTGTACTTGCAGGGCCGGTTTTAGCACTGGTGTCTCTCTGTGCGACAATGATTTTTGGTGCCCCTCCTCAATTACAACCTACGCAATGGATTTCAGAAATTATTTCTACTCAAATGAACCCTTTGTGAAACATTAGGATAATGAAAGTCTCTGGATAAAATCAATACGCCCTAGTCTAATGTATACTTGAAGTCTGTATTTCAGTTCTTTGATGACATTTAGTAGCTCACTGTTTTACATTAGGAGTTTAACTTGTAAACTGCAAGTAACAAAAGGAAGTATCTGACGAAAGCAGTACCCCCTTGACCTATTCATGTTATATTCACTTTGTGATTTGCATGGTACACATTCTTTGCAGCAGGCATATTAACCCTCTGCACTACCTTATGAGGATTCCAGCAGTCAAAACGTCCACTAGACAAAACTACAGACTCTCTCTGGAAAGAACATTAATCACTGGAGTTAACGTGACATATTTATTAATGGGTTAAAATTGCCGGAGGCCAGGAACGTGGCAGGATGTGCTTTAAAAAACAATATAAAGTAGCAAACTGGCGCACCAATGCAACGTCTGCACTCGGTGGGGTGGCACCGGTTGCACCGCCCTTTATCCGGCCCTGTGTACTCAGGGTAACTTGTATTAATTATAATATATTGTGATGGTTTTTATTAACTAATAACAATAAACGTATTATTATTATTATTATTATTATTATTATTATTATTATTGTTACTCAGGGTAATGAAGTCACACATGTGGAATTTTCAAACGTTCAGTAGGACAAAATACGTCATATGAAACTCTATCCCACATTATGGGCCCTATTAGGATGGGTCCCTCCGTGCAAATTAGGATGTGACCGCCACCCTGGCGGTCACATCCTGTATGTTTAACATTGCGGCGGGTGCTGCTTGAAGCAGCTCCCGCCGTAAAGTTAAAAATGCAAACAGTGCATTTGCATGCACAAAGCGGCAGGCACCGCGCGGTGCCTGCCGCTTCGTGCTTTCCAATGTGCCCCCCACCGCTCCCCCTTCGCCCTGGGGGCCTGCAACGGGCCCCCAAAGCAAAGACCGTATGCCTTTTCGTGGCGGCATTGCCGCTGCGGAAAGGCATTTCCCAGCGCATATCCTAATACCGCTGGCGGTGTCTGAATGACACCGCCACCATATTAGAGCTTTTCCGCCGCGGTCTCGCGGTGGAAAAGCGCCGATGACTCCCCGGCCATCCTAATCTGGCGGGGGGTCTTCCAACACACCGCAGCGTTGAATCCGCATCCTCCGGGCCGGCGGTGGTTTCCGCCGGCCTGGAGGATGCGGATTCACTGCAATCGTAATTGGGCCATAAATTGGTACTGGAACTGCTGAAATGTCACTAGGGACAAGACTCTTTGTTCATGGTGTGAGGGTGTGTGTGGTTTCAATACCAAGTTTACAGGTTGGACTGAAGTGTGTTGTGGGAGGTGATGTCCATTTAGTAGTAGGAAAAATACATTTACAATGCCATTCCAAGTTAATAGGAACAGGATCCCTAATGCAAACCACAGATGCAGCCCAGGGAACACTAGGGGGTCCATTAGGATGGCGGGCGGATTGCCCCCACCAGGCTGGCGGTAGCCACCGCCAGCCTGGCGGAGGCAATCCGCCCGCCATCCTTCCCTGTATTCCCCCCGCCATATTAGTATGGTGGGGGACCACGGTGGAAGAAAACACCGCCCGCCACTTTTCCTCCCCAGTCGCCTTGCGGCCGGGGCAGAAAACGTTTAATATGGTGGCGGTGTCTATTAGACACCGCCAACCATATTACGACGGCAAGAGTGCAATGCCTGCAGGCAGTCTTCACTCTGGGGGCCCTCTGCGGGCCCCCAGAGGGAAGGTGAGTGGGGGGGTGCACACAGGGGGGTACCTGTGGTACCCCCCTTCATTTTCATTTCCAAAGCGGCAGGCACCGCGCGGTGCCTGCCGCTTGGCAAATGAAAATGCTGTGATGTATTGTCAGCATTGTGGCGGGTGGTGCAGAGAGCACCTCCCGCCACAAGGCTGAGAATACAGGATGCGCCCGTCACTGTGGTGGGCACATCCTAATGGCACCCCCGGGACACCCGCCCTTAAGGCGGGTGGTCCCATTTTCCGATAGGGTGGCGGGCGGAGACCCCTAAGTATGTCTTTTTCAGCCAGAGATAGAATTGTTGAAATTGCTCTTTCTTATGAATAGGTGAAATATGCTCAGGTTCACTCAGATCTGAAGAAAAGTCATTGAAGTTGATGAAGTAACCAGACATAGTTTGATCTGTCCTTGGAAGCTCAGCAGTGTTTGTAGAACTAGCAGTTGCTTCTTATGAAGACATGTTGATATAAACTTCATTAGTGGGCTGAATTGCAATTGGCGTTTTAGTTTTATTTGGATGAAGTTCACTTTCAACATGTATGATTTGTACTATGTTATTGGCTACTCTGGTTTGTTGCACAGTGGAGTCTTCAAATGTTATTAGTCTTTCCATCTGAGCTTTCTATACATTAGCAAGAGGAGATCTGCAGCTACTCAGGACTCCACATAGCCTGCTGTTGAGAATTGGCCACATGGTATTGTTTCATCAGATCAATAGAGACATATCTCTTTTCTTTTGTGGCAAGAGGCTGAAGTAGAACTGTCCTTGTTTCTTGTACCTTCAGGACAGGTACATGTGTTCTGTAGGATGGACCACACTCCTTCTTTTCCATGATCCTTTCTCTGACCAAGTCCCCAATATTTGGGACCCAGACAGTTCTTGCCAGAACTGGTTTCACTTCCCCAATGGCAGTTCATTTTACTTGGAGGTTGCATTGTAAAGCCTGACATTCATTTAGTTCCTGTAAAACAGCCAAAAGATCTTTCAATTGAAATGATTAAACATCCACCACTGTGCTGACACAATCGATTTCAGGTATCCACATTCTTGTCCCAAACAGGATCACATAGGTGGTACATCCTCCCAAGGATTTTCTTGCCATATTATTCAGCACTCTGTGGACACTGTATAGGTGATTGACCCAACTACTGCCGGCACCTAATACAATTGCTGTTAAGGATTGCTTTAGACCCCAATTTTTCCTCTCCAGCACCAAATTTCCCTTGGGATGGTAGGGAGAGGTGTACCGCAAGCCACGCCCATACATTCCATGACTTCCTTGTAGGCCCGAGAACTAAACACAGGGCCACGGTCAGAATATAACATGCCAATTGCATATGTCCTCGCAAATCCTTTCTAACAGTTCGAGCGTCAGACAAGCACTGAGGCCAAACCCATAGAAACCTGGATCATTAATCCACTGCCACCAAGATATACTTGCAAACCACGTCTGAATTTAAGGGCCTACAGCGATCCAAATACACACATGCAAGATGTCTGTCTTAAATGAGTAATGGTGTTTGTGGTGGCCATGCTGCGTTGGAACCTTTCATCGGCTGATATATGTTGTACTTTAAGACATAAGCCTTTGTTTTTTGGGACAATGTAGGGCCACCAAAATCGCCACTTCAGTAACAAAACTGTAGCAGTGACTCATACATGTGTAGAGCGCATGCCCTCGTGTGTAGCTAGTATTAAACCTAATCTGTGATAGGTAATTGGTATAACTCCTAGAATTCAAGCATATGGTGTGTTTTATGCATCTAATTTATAGTAATATTTGAGTGGAGAGGCCTTCTTCACGGTCGAGCCATTCTTCAAGGCATTGACAGCTATCAGTCTGTCTCTGTCAATCCTTGTGCTAGACTGAGTGATTGCAGGAATGGCAGCAGTTTACACTGTCGGCTCGGCAGCTTCATCAGCCAGTGAATTTCCTTTCAAGTGTATGCCAACATGCCGGTGACTCTAGGGGTGAATAACTTGAGCCTGTGGTATATAAGCTTTCAGCTTTGCCGCTTGTTCCCATAATATTATACTTAATTGTGCAACGCTTGGATTCTCTAAACTCATTTTGGCCCCAGTAATGATGAAATTAATTGCAATAATGCACACAGTAAAATAAATCACACACTATCAGTATGGGGAATTCCTGATCTGTGTACTGTAGTGCCAATATCAGGGATTCAGGTATACCAACTGTGCTGCATAGTCTCCTAGACATTTTGTAGTTGTATTACTGGGATGGGACTCACCATTCCCCATATGTCCTTTCACTATAGCACATGCAACACTATACAGGTATTTACTTCCATTGGCAGGCAGAGCTGTTCCATCAGTGTAAATTATGTATTGATATTTCTCTAGAGGTAAGATTTCATTCTGTATAGAGTAGTCTTGTTCGTACTGCAGTAACGTTTTTAATGTAGAATAATATCTGTAATCTACAGCTGTTGCAGTGAGAGAATTAGCCCATTGTATCCATCGTGGATATAGTGCTTTCTCATTTGGGATGCTAACTTTGGTAACAGCTTCTAAAGTTGGTACTGGGGTTACAACGATAATGCGTTTTCCTTGTGCTGGTGCTCTTCCTCTCACTACTGTGTGAATTGGGGGGTTTGGCCCTTACCTACAACCAGCTTGGGCCTTAGAAAATTGTATACACAAAACAAAATCAGAAGGTCTGGTGGCTCAGTGGACTATTGCATCAACTGTAGGGGTCTGTGTTTGACCTCATGGTCACAGGTTGAAACCCCTGCAGATCCACTCAGCCTTTCATCCATCTGAGGTCGATAAAATAAGTACCATTGAGTTGGGTAACAAGAGACTTCTGTTATTCAGTGCCAAGATGCCTACAGGTTAACATACGCTTTAGAAATGCACATGTTATGTTATGGTTTTGAGATTTAAACAAATCTTTAATTATGCATGAGGTACATTTTGCTCAAAAATCTTGACCTCAAATTTGTTTTAGTAATGATTGAACACAAACTTTTTTTAAACTCTCACATTTGTTGCGATAAAAGAAAGGACAATCCACATTCAAATCGATGAATATACAGTGAAAAGTATTTGAAAGACATGTGAAATGTGAAAAGATAAATCAAAAATACATTGTGATAATGCAAAATTTATACATGAACTAAGCTAAAATTGCATCTTCAACAATTCAAGACTTTACAAGACCAGAACATTTCATTCACAGTAAGTGATCTTAGTACTGGCATATAAACGGTCCAGAGGTATCTAATATGTGCTTCCAATAGTTTCTTCAGACACATGAATTTTGACGTCCATACTGATACTGGTTGAACCAGCATCCCCTATTAATCCATGAATTTGAAACCCACATTTTCTTTGGGTGTTCACTTCATGACAAAAGTTTGATGTATTCTTAGGGGGCATGACAAAAGGTTTTGATTCTAACTAATCAGTTGTAGAGGGTATTAGGGATTTGTACTTCTGCACCAAATCAAAGGAGCAGGATAGGCTTTTCTGGATTGCTTATGTTGTGCTGTGAGTCTCTGTAATTTTTATTTGTTCAGAAGTGGATGCTGGAGCCCAGTTTGAATCCTTGACAAAGACCGTATGCCTTTTCGTGGCGGCATTGCCGCTGCGGAAAGGCATTTCCCTGCGCATATCCTAATACCGCTGGCGGTGTCTGAATGACACCGCCACCATATTAGAGCTTTCCCGCCGCGGTCTTTGACCCCCCGGCCATCCTAATCTGGGCCTGGAGGATGCGGATTCACTGCAATCGTAATCGGGCCCTAAATTGGTACTGGAACTGCTGAAATGTCACTAGGGACAAGACTCTTTGTTCATGGTGTGAGGGTGTGTGTGGTTTCAATACCAAGTTTACAGGTTGGACTGCAGTGTGTTGTGGGAGGTGATGTCCATTTAGTAGTAGGAAAAATACATTTACAATGCCATTCCAAGTTAATAGGAATAGGATCCCTAATGCAAACCACAGATGCAGCCAAGGGAACACTAGGGGGTCCATTAGGATGGCGGGCGGATTGCCCCCACCAGGCTGGCGGTAGCCACCGCCAGCCTGGCGGAGGCAATCTGCTCGCCATCCTTCCCTGTATTCCCCCCCGCCATATAAGTATGGCGGGGGACCACGGTGGAAGAAAACACCGCCCGCCACTTTTCCTCCCCGGTCGCCTTGCGGCCGGGGCAGAAAACGTTTAATATGGTGGCGATGTCTACTAGACACCGCCAACCATATTACGATGGCAAGAGTGCAATGCCTTTCCGTGGCGGCAATGCCGCCACGGAAAGGCAGGCAGTCTTCACTCTGGGGGCCCTCTGCGGGCCCCCAGAGGGAAAGTGAGTGGGGGGGGTGCACACAGGGGGGTACCTGTGGTACCCCCCTTCATTTTCATTTCCAAAGCGGCAGGCACCGCGCGGTGCCTGCCGCTTGGCAAATGAAAATCCTGTGATGTATTGTCAGCATTGTGGCGGGTGGTGCAGAGAGCACCTCCCGCCACAATGCTGAGAATACAGGATGTGCCCGTCACTGTGGTGGGCAAATCCTAATGGCACCCCCGGGACCCCGGCCCTTAAGGCGGGTGGTCCCATTTTCCGATAGGGTGGCCGGCTGGGACCCCTAAGTATGTCTTTTTCAGCCAGAGATAGAATTGTCGAAATTGCTCTTTCTTATGAATAGGTGAAATATGCTCAGGTTCACTCAGATCTGAAGAAAAGTCATTGAAGTTGATGAAGTAACCAGACATAGTTTGATCTGTCCTTGGAAGCTCAGCAGTGTATGTAGAACTAGCAGTTGCTTCTTATGAAGACATGTTGATATAAACTTCAATAGTGGGCTGAATTGCAATTGGCGTTTTACTTTTATTTGGATGAAGTTCACTTTCAACATGTATGATTTGTACTATGTTATTGGCTACTCTGGTTTGTTGCACAGTGGAGTCTTCAAATGTTATTAGTCTTTCCATCTGAGCTTTCTATACATTGGCAAGAGGAGATCTGCAGCTACTCAGAACTCCACATAGCCTGCTGTTGAGATTTGGCCACATGGTATTGTTTGATCAGATCAATAGAGACATATCTCTTTTCTTTTGTGGCAAGAGGCTGAAGTAGAACTGTCCTTGTTTCTTGTACCTTCAGGACAGGTACATGTGTTCTGTAGGATGGACCACACACCTTCTTGTCCATGATCCTTTCTCTGACCAAGTCCCCAATATTTGGGACCCAGACAGTTCTTGCCAGAACTGGTTTCACTTCCCCAATGGCAGTTCATTTTACTTGGAGGTTGCATTGTAAAGCCTGAAATTCATTTAGTTCCTGTAAAACAGCCAAAAGATCTTTCAATTGAAATGCTTTTACATCCACCACTGTGCTGACACAATCGATTTCAGGTATCCACATTCTTGTCCCAAACAGGATCACATAGGTGGTACATCCTCCCAAGGATTTTCTTGCCATATTATTCAGCACTCTGTGGACACTGTATAGGTGATTGACCCAACTACTGCCGGCACCTAATACAATTGCTGTTAAGGATTGCTTTAGACCCCAATTTTTCCTCTCCAGCACCGAATTTCCCTTGGGATGGTAGGGAGAGGTGTACCGCAAGCCACGCCCATACATTCCATGACTTCCTTGTAGGCCCGAGAACTAAACACAGGGCCACGGTCAGAATATAACATGCCAATTGCATATGTCCTCGCAAATCCTTTCTAACAGTTCGAGCGTCAGCCAAGCACTGAGGCCAAACCCATAGAAACCTGGATCATTAATCCACTGCCACCAAGATATACTTGCAAACCACGTCTGAATTTAAGGGCCTACAGCGATCCAAATACACACATGCAAGATGTCTGTCTTAAATGAGTAATGGTGTTTGTGGTGGCCATGCTGCGTTGGAACCTTTCATCGGCTGATATATGTTGTACTTTAAGACATAAGCCTTTGTTTTTTGGGACAATGTAGGGCCACCAAAATCGCCACTTCAGTAACAAAACTGTAGCATTGACTCATACATGTGTAGAGCGCATGCCCTCGTGTGTAGCTAGTATTAAACCTAATCTGTGATAGGTAATTGGTATAACTCCTAGAATTCAAGAATATGGTGTGTTTTATGCATCTAATTTATAGTAATATTTAGTGGAGAGGCCTTCTTCACGGTCAAGCCATTCTTCAAGGCATTGACAGCTATCAGTCTGTCTCTGTCAATCCTTGTGCTAGACTGAGTGATTGCAGGAATGGCAGCAGTTTACACTGTCGGCTCGGCAGCTTCATCAGCCAGTGAATTTCCTTTCAAGTGTATGCCAACAATCCGGTGACTCTAGGGGTGAATAACTTGAGCCTGTGGTATATAAGCTTTCAGCTTTGAAGCTTGTTCCCATATTATTATACTTAATTGTGCAACGCTTGGATTCTCTAAACTCATTTTGGCCCCAGTAATGATGAAATTAATTGTAATAATGCACACAGTAAAATAAATCACACACTATCAGTATGGGGAATTCCTGATCTGTGTACTGTAGTTCCAATATCAGGGATTCAGCTCTACCAACTGTGCTGCATAGTCTCCTAGACATTGTGTAGTTGTATTACTGGGATGGGACTCACCATTCCCCATATGTCCTTTCACTATAGCACATGCAACACTATACAGGTATTTACTTCCATTGGCAGGCAGAGCAGTTCCATCAGTGTAAATTATGTATTGATATTTCTCTAGAGGTAAGATTTCATTCTGTATAGAGTAGTCTTGTTCGTACTGCAGTAACGTTTTTAATGTAGAATAATATCTGTAATCTACAGCTGTTGCAGTGAGAGAATTAGCCCATTGTATCCATCGTGGATATAGTGCTTTCTCATTTGGGATGCTAACTTTGGTAACAGCTTCTAAAGTTGGTACTGGGGTTACAACGATAATGCGTTTTCCTTGTGCTGGTGCTCTTCCTCTCACTACTGTGTGAATTGGGGGGTTTGGCCCTTACCTACAACCAGCTTGGGCCTTAGAAAATTGTATACACAAAACAAAATCAGAAGGTCTGGTGGCTCAGTGGACTATTGCATCAACTGTAGGGGTCTGTGTTTGACCTCATGGTCACAGGTTGAAACCCCTGCAGATCCACTCAGCCTTTCATCCATCTGAGGTCGATAAAATAAGTACCATTGAGTTGGGTAACAAGAGACTTCTGTTATTCAGTGCCAAGATGCCTACAGGTTAACATACGCTTTAGAAATGCACATGTTATGTTATGGTTTTGAGATTTAAACAAATCTTTAATTATGCATGAGGTACATTTTGCTCAAAAATCTTGACCTCAAATTTGTTTTAGTAATGATTGAACACAAACTTTTTTTAAACTCTCACATTTGTTGCGATAAAAGAAAGGACAATCCACATTCAAATCGATGAATATACAGTGAAAAGTATTTGAAAGACATGTGAAATGTGAAAAGATAAATCAAAAATACATTGTGATAATGCAAAATTTATACATGAACTAAGCTAAAATTGCATCTTCAACAATTCAAGACTTTACAAGACCAGAACATTTCATTCACAGTAAGTGATCTTAGTACTGGCATATAAACGGTCCAGAGGTATCTAATATGTGCTTCCAATAGTTTCTTCAGACACATGAATTTTGACGTCCATACTGATACTGGTTGAACCAGCATCCCCTATTAATCCATGAGTTTGAAACCCACATTTTCTTTGGGTGTTCACTTCATGACAAAAGTTTGATGTATTCTTAGGGGGCATGACAAAAGGTTTTGATTCTAACTAATCAGTTGTAGAGGGTATTAGGGATTTGTACTTCTGCACCAAATCAAAGGAGCAGGATAGGCTTTTCTGGATTGCTTATGTTGTGCTGTGAGTCTCTGTAATTTTTATTTGTTCAGAAGTGGATGCTGGAGCCCAGTTTGAATCCTTGACAAAGACCGTATGCCTTTTCGTGGCGGCATTGCCGCTGCGGAAAGGCATTTCCCAGCGCATATCCTAATACCGCTGGCGGTGTCTGAATGACACCGGCACCATATTAGAGCTTTCCCGCCGCGGTCTTTGACCCCCCGGCCATCCTAATCTGGGCCTGGAGGATGCGGATTCACTGCAATCGTAATCGGGCCCTAAATTGGCACTGAAACTGCTGAAATGTCACTAGGGACAAGACTCTTTGTTCATGGTGTGAGGGTGTGTGTGGTTTCAATACCAAGTTTACAGGTTGGACTGCAGTGTGTTGTGGGAGGTGATGTCCATTTAGTAGTAGGAAAAATACATTTACAATGCCATTCCAAATTAATAATAGGAATAGGATCCCTAATGCAAACCACAGATGCAGCCAAGGGAACACTAGGGGGTCCATTAGGATGGCGGTCGGATTGCCCCCACCAGGCTGGCGGTAGCCACCGCCAGCCTGGCGGAGGCAATCTGCTCGCCATCCTTCCCTGTATTCCCCCCCGCCATATAAGTATGGCGGGGGACCACGGTGGAAGAAAACACCGCCCGCCACTTTTCCTCCCCGGTCGCCTTGCGGCCGGGGCAGAAAACGTTTAATATGGTGGCGATGTCTACTAGACACCGCCAACCATATTACGATGGCAAGAGTGCAATGCCTTTCCGTGGCGGCAATGCCGCCACGGAAAGGCAGGCAGTCTTCACTCTGGGGGCCCTCTGCGGGCCCCCAGAGGGAAAGTGAGTGGGGGGGGTGCACACAGGGGGGTACCTGTGGTACCCCCCTTCATTTTCATTTCCAAAGCGGCAGGCACCGCGCGGTGCCTGCCGCTTGGCAAATGAAAATGCTGTGATGTATTGTCAGCATTGTGGTGGGTGGTGCAGAGAGCACCTCCCGCCACAATGCTGAGAATACAGGATGTGCCCGTCACTGTGGTGGGCAAATCCTAATGGCACCCCCGGGACCCCCGCCCTTAAGGCGGGTGGTCCCATTTTCCGATAGGGTGGCCGGCTGGGACCCCTAAGTATGTCTTTTTCAGCCAGAGATAGAATTGTCGAAATTGCTCTTTCTTATGAATAGGTGAAATATGCTCAGGTTCACTCAGATCTGAAGAAAAGTCATTGAAGTTGATGAAGTAACCAGACATAGTTTGATCTGTCCTTGGAAGCTCAGCAGTGTTTGTAGAACTAGCAGTTGCTTCTTATGAAGACATGTTGATATAAACTTTAATAGTGGGCTGAATTGCAATTGGCGTTTTACTTTTATTTGGATGAAGTTCACTTTCAACATGTATGATTTGTACTATGTTATTGGCTACTCTGGTTTGTTGCACAGTGGAGTCTTCAAATGTTATTAGTCTTTCCATCTGAGCTTTCTATACATTGGCAAGAGGAGATCTGCAGCTACTCAGAACTCCACATAGCCTGCTGTTGAGAATTGGCCACATGGTATTGTTTGATCAGATCAATAGAGACATATCTCTTTTCTTTTGTGGCAAGAGGCTGAAGTAGAACTGTCCTTGTTTCTTGTACCTTCAGGACAGGTACATGTGTTCTGTAGGATGGACCACACTCCTTCTTGTCCATGATCCTTTCTCTGACCAAGTCCCCAATATTTGGGACCCAGACAGTTCTTGCCAGAACTGGTTTCACTTCCCCAATGGCAGTTCATTTTACTTGGAGGTTGCATTGTAAAGCCTGAAATTCATTTAGTTCCTGTAAAACAGCCAAAAGATCTTTCAATTGAAATGCTTTTACATCCACCACTGTGCTGACACAATCGATTTCAGGTATCCACATTCTTGTCCCAAACAGGATCACATAGGTGGTACATCCTCCCAAGGATTTTCTTGCCATATTATTCAGCACTCTGTGGACACTGTATAGGTGATTGACCCAACTACTGCCGGCACCTAATACAATTGCTGTTAAGGATTGCTTTAGACCCCAATTTTTCCTCTCCAGCACCGAATTTCCCTTGGGATGGTAGGGAGAGGTGTACCACAAGCCACGCCCATACATTCCATGACTTCCTTGTAGGCCCGAGAACTAAACACAGGGCCACGGTCAGAATATAACATGCCAATTGCATATGTCCTCGCAAATCCTTTCTAACAGTTCGAGCGTCAGCCAAGCACTGAGGCCAAACCCATAGAAACCTGGATCATTAATCCACTGCCACCAAGATATACTTGCAAACCACGTCTGAATTTAAGGGCCTAGAGCGATCCAAATACACACATGCAAGATGTCTGTCTTAAATGAGTAATGGTGTTTGTGGTGGCCATGCTGCGTTGGAACCTTTCATCGGCTGATATATGTTGTACTGACATAAGCCTTTGTTTTTTGGGACAATGTAGGGCCACCAAAATCGCCACTTCAGTAACAAAACTGTAGCATTGACTCATACATGTGTAGAGCGCATGCCCTCGTGTGTAGCTAGTATTAAACCTAATCTGTGATAGGTAATTGGTATAACTCCTAGAATTCAAGAATATGGTGTGTTTTATGCATCTAATTTATAGTAATATTTAGTGGAGAGGCCTTCTTCACGGTCAAGCCATTCTTCAAGGCATTGACAGCTATCAGTCTGTCTCTGTCAATCCTTGTGCTAGACTGAGTGATTGCAGGAATGGCAGCAGTTTACACTGTCGGCTCGGCAGCTTCATCAGCCAGTGAATTTCCTTTCAAGTGTATGCCAACATGCCGGTGACTCTAGGGGTGAATAACTTGAGCCTGTGGTATATAAGCTTTCAGCTTTGAAGCTTGTTCCCATAATATTATACTTAATTGTGCAACGCTTGGATTCTCTAAACTCATTTTGGCCCCAGTAATGATGAAATTAATTGTAATAATGCACACAGTAAAATAAATCACACACTATCAGTATGGGGAATTCCTGATCTGTGTACTGTAGTTCCAATATCAGGGATTCAGCTCTACCAACTGTGCTGCATAGTCTCCTAGACATTGTGTAGTTGTATTACTGGGATGGGACTCACCATTCCCCATATGTCCTTTCACTATAGCACATGCAACACTATGCAGGTATTTACTTCCATTGGCAGGCAGAGCAGTTCCATCAGTGTAAATTATGTATTGATATTTCTCTAGAGGTAAGATTTCATTCTGTATAGAGTAGTCTTGTTCGTACTGCAGTAACGTTTTTAATGTAGAATAATATCTGTAATCTACAGCTGTTGCAGTGAGAGAATTAGCCCATTGTATCCATCGTGGATATAGTGCTTTCTCATTTGGGATGCTAACTTTGGTAACAGCTTCTAAAGTTGGTACTGGGGTTACAACGATAATGCGTTTTCCTTGTGCTGGTGCTCTTCCTCTCACTACTGTGTGAATTGGGGGGTTTGGCCCTTACCTACAACCAGCTTGGGCCTTAGAAAATTGTATACACAAAACAAAATCAGAAGGTCTGGTGGCTCAGTGGACTATTGCATCAACTGTAGGGGTCTGTGTTTGACCTCATGGTCACAGGTTGAAACCCCTGCAGATCCACTCAGCCTTTCATCCATCTGAGGTCGATAAAATAAGTACCATTGAGTTGGGTAACAAGAGACTTCTGTTATTCAGTGCCAAGATGCCTACAGGTTAACATACGCTTTAGAAATACACATGTTATGTTATGGTTGTGAGATTTAAACAAATCTTTAATTATGCATGAGGTACATTTTGCTCAAAAATCTTGACCTCAAACTTGTTTTAGTAATGATTGAACACAAACTTTTTTTAAACTCTCACATTTGTTGCGATAAAAGAAAGGACAATCCACATTCAAATCGATGAATATACAGTGAAAAGTATTTGAAAGACATGTGAAATGTGAAAAGATAAATCAAAAATACATTGTGATAATGCAAAATTTATACATGAACTAAGCTAAAATTGCATCTTCAACAATTCAAGACTTTACAAGACCAGAACATTTCATTCACAGTAAATGATCTTAGTACTGGAACATATAAACGGTCCAGAGGTATCTAATATGTGCTTCCAATAGTTTCTTCAGACACATGAATTTTGACGTCCATACTGATACTGGTTGAACCAGCATCTCCTATTAATCCATGAGTTTAAAACCCACATTTTCTTTGGGTGTTCACTTCATGACAAAAGTTTGATGTATTCTTAGGGGGCATGACAAAAGGTTTTGATTCTAACTAATCAGTTGTAGAGGGTATTAGGGATTTGTACTTCTGCACCAAATCAAAGGAGCAGGATAGGCTTTTCTGGATTGCTTATGTTGTGCTGTGAGTCTCTGTAATTTTTATTTGTTCAGAAGTGGATGCTGGAGCTCAGTGTGAATCCTTGACAAAAGCTTGATAGGACTCCCTCTGGATCACATCGTCCTCCTGCTAAATGACGTTAATGGAGTTAGTATTTTTTCTGTTGCCGCAAATCACATTTCATTTGTTTATAAATGTGATTTGTATGCAATTGGAACTGTCTCACCTCCTTTAAAAGTGAGGTAAGTATACCCTGATAAACCGGGGATGACCCGGATCACTAAGTTTGTAGAATTTACATGTGTGTGCAAGTATTTAGATGCTGTCATGTCCGCCTGAACTGAACTGGGAGTATCTGTGTGTTGCTGTGTCCACTGATGTGGTGTGAAATCAGGTCTGATTAAGTCATAGAAGGGATTTAATCTTTCTGTGTAATCTAGAATGTATATTCTGCCAAAATTTAGAAAGCCAAAAATAGATTGCAAACCCTATAGATTCATTGAAGGTTGGACCAGAGCACATTTTTCCCAAAAATTGGGTGACATGCTCTTGCCTTCACTTGATAGCTCATATCCCAAAAACAGGACACTGTGTTGAGCAATTTTAGATTTTTTGAAATTAAATTAGTAGCCCAAATTGGTGAATCCAACAATTATGTTGTTCAGCTGCACAAGTTTGTAATATTTCTGACACTCTTGCCAAGAATAGCTCTGGGCTATTCCTATACCCTTGAGGCAAACAACAAAAATGTTACTGAGTGCCAAGCGTGGAAAATGCTGTCAAATATCTACTTTCTGGAGCTATGTTTCGGCAGAAGAATCCATTTGAGATATCTAATGTTATTTTGTATTTCTTTTGCATAATATTATTTTATTAATGCAGCACTATTTGCATTCAGAACTGCAAATGTTTGCATGCATGTGTTCAAATGTTGGTAGTCTAAAACAAGATGATATGTGTTGTCAGGTTTTATTACTGGAAACAAAGGATTAGTCATTGGGAGTTGCAAGTCTCAATAGCACCTTGGTATTTGAGTTAGTCTAAGATTTCTTTGACCTGGTTTTTTGCATTTTTTTTATAGGGTACTGTCTCTGTGGATTTGGAGTAGATTTTATTGTAGTTCATGGTGGGTAGACTCCACGTCTCACCCTACATGGCTGCAGTATAGTTACGGAGCTAGCACTAGCACCCACTCCTGCACGTATGAATGTTTTAATGATTCTGGAATGAAGTTAGAGAAAGCAGGCAAAATGACGCTTTCCCCGTTTGGCCAATCCATCACAAGCTCAGGCAGCCAAAATATTTCTGATAGCAGTATGTCATATCCATATGTTAAGTTCTCCCTAAAGAGACCGCTAATCTTTCTTGAGATGTCCCCCTCTAGTTGGAGCGTAATTTCATTCAATCTATGCCGGACACTAACTCCAGTATCAGATGTTTCCACCGTGATGTGCTCATTCAATAATGCTGTCATCAGAAAATCCTTCAGGTTCTGTTGAGCTATTGTTACTTCTTCTGCAGTGTATAACATCATCAGAGCCCATTCCACATTTAGAAGCTGCGTCCTCGGTAACCTGGGCATTTGTAATTTTTAAGCCAGCTACTTTCTTCTTTTTTGAATTGAGGTTTTGCTTTTTGTTGCTCTTCCTGTTTGATAATATAATCTGAAGTGTGAAGATGTGTTTCCCTTTTTGTCTTTGGTGGATCTTCTTGCTTTTGTTATGATCGGCCGTCCCTCTCCGAGTTTTTTGATGAACCCTAGAAGGAACGTGTATCAATGTCCTGATACCTATCAAGTTTTTTAATGGCATCACGATTCCTAAGGTTGCACCTCTTTTCATAAGACTCCCATTGGGGAGACCCTCCTCTTGATTGTGATTTCTTTTCTGAATTATTACTTTTCACATTTTTGTCTTCCCATTTCTTTTTAGAGTGGGTGCTTGCTTTGAGCTGTCTTTTCGAGACTACCCACCATTTGCGGCTTCCCTGCTTTGGTTCCCAAATGATCTCTACCTAATTCAGTATAAGTTTTGTAGATAATCTTTGGTAAGTCTTGCTCCTTATCTCTAGGTGCTATTTCCCTCAAATGGCTGTGTATGGTCATTGCTGCTACCTCCCCCTTTATGTTGCTTAGCATTATTGATGAGCTTTGTTTAAAATTACCCAACAATTTCATTCCCAAGTCCAGGGCAGGTCTTGCCCTGTACTCATTCTGTATTTGTTTAAATACTTCTTGAACTACCGGTAAGTATTCTGACTTAAACGGCAACAAAGATTGCTCCCCTAGTAGTACAATCCTCAATCAAGGGAACCATCCCCATTGACAAGCAAATGGTTAGCATTCTATGGTTTTCCTGCTGACCAGTACGGGGAAGCACTGCTTTCCGTTGTGTAATTTTTTTTGTGCTCCCCAGAACTGAATTTGCTCCTTTTGGAAGGTATAGCCACTATTACTGATTTCAGTGTCTGTGGGTTAATTGAAGGTGTGGTAGATGTGGACCAGCTGGAACATTTCTCATAGGTTAGACTGTTAATGTCTGCATGATAAAAACTGCACAGCACAATGTGTCTGTATAGCTTGTCTGTCTTTGTATATTTGATGTACCTCATCCACTAGTAATTTATCTATATCGGAATGTGGAGTGCATGTCGCTAAGACCGGCCAGGTTGTTCCTTCTATGCTGAGCAGACCGAGTCTCACGACAGATGCTGTATGTGGGAGGACGCCTTTAAACCAACTTTTATGTTTTTAGTAACTTAACAGGATTTCGAAGTCTTTGTATAGAACATATTCTTCCGGTGGTTCTGCTGCAATGTATGTGTGGAACAATTTATTCACTGGATCTGCAGGTGGAAACTGAACCCAGGAATAGAACACCTCTCACTCAAACACCTTGTGTGCCTCAGTCACGAAGGTGTTAACAGAAAGAGTGGTCCTGTAGAACAATGTAAATAATGATGAAACTAAAATCCGCTATCGCAGTATATGTAAGGGTTAAGTCACTATCCAAAGGAGAAAAACCATATACAACTCGATAATTGGTACAAACGATATTTGTCTATGTAAATATAAATGAAATTTTTCAGAAAAACAGTGCAATGTGTCCCCAGTGAACATGGAACCTAAAAAAGTAGTGACTTATTTGTGACATATACACTATGTTTCCAATATTTATAAAAAGTTGATAATCCCAGGTAATAAGTAATGGAGGCAGCATCCTTATAAGATAATAGGCTCTGATGGATGGTTCGCTGAGATTTTGTTGATTTCGTTTCAACCCCTATAGAAATGAGGGGTCTCTTCAGGACCTATTGGTATAAGGACATCTGAAATGAAGGAAGATCTGCTAGTGTACATGATGTGCACCTCAGGGAAGGAAAAAGTGCATAAAACAGTATTCACATGGGTCCCAGCCGGGGCACCCAGTGAGGGGAGGGAAGCTGACAGGGAAGGTTGGTACACCAGATGACGAGGCTGTGTAAACAGGAAGCTGGAGACACAACAGTACGTGTTGTCCCGTCAGGCCTCCGCAGACATTATATGTGGGAATATTAGGGATTTATAATACTTCTGACTCGCGGTACCAGATAACTGATAGACAGGCACGACAATCTGTGTGCCTGTGTGATGTAGCAGTTCCAGGAATCAGGTACGTGAGTAACCGCTATGCTTCTGAGTGGAGTCGCTTCCCTCAGTCTCCACTGTTTAAATACAGGCTTACTAAACCTGACTAAACCTTCAGCCAATAAACAGAGACATCTGCTTAGCTGAGTTGGATTTTCCATCTCACTACAGATGTTGCTGAAAAGGTGTGAGTGGAGCTTTCTGAGAATGCACAACTGATCTACTCATAATTTTACTGTTAATATAAGAACCAAACAAACATTGGTGGTACCATGTCATGTAATTCCTAGGAGTCCCCCAGGATATGCATGTTTTGCATCACCTAAACTGAGGGCTTAATATCCCAACCGTTTCTGGACACCTCCACAGGATATGTCAGCCATTATACCTGGTAGCTGTACAGTGCCACTACCACCCCCGGCATTCTACAGTGGAGTAGGTAGTCTCTGGCAACCATTGAACATGACAACCCTGATTCCTCCTCAGGGATCATGGAAAACAGTCCAGTATTTTTTGCTCAGACACTCGTGCTTGCCTTCTCTCAGAAAGCACAGAGGATGACAATTAGGACTTTCCAATAAGAATTTCTTGATCCAGCGACAGCCTGGAGTAAAACATATGAGCTGCAATGATCAGGAGACAGAAGCATATGAAAGAGATTGCTAGTACCAATATAGTGAATAGTAGACACATTTCTACCATAGTGCTAATAAGATGAACTGAAACATATCAGATAAAAACTATAGCACTTGCATATTCAGTTCAGTTCAGTTCAGAAAAACTTTATTTGGGTATATATGAGCAAAAAAGTATAAATTCAATACAATCCATTTCATTAAATTAAAAGATAGAATAGTGAAATAGAATCCATCCATCTTAAAAGGGAGCATATGGATCTACTTGAAATTTCATAGAGTAGTCTACAGTGACACATGTCCAAATCTGTTGACCTCATTAATGTGCATCTGCAAAGTACGTACGATTACAGAAGGAAATTATCATGGAGTATAACTTCTCAATTATGGCTGTAAAAGTCGAATTGATTTTAGACATTAAAGGGCTATGCTGCCGTTGTGGAAAGATGGATCTAGGGAGATCGTAAGGCTTGCAAAGGAAAGGTAAGAACTTAGTACGTCAATAAAATTAGAGTTTAAAAGAGACATTACAAATTAGGGGCCAGATGTAGGGAGCTAAATACCGGTCAGTAACGCCGAAATGCTGTAAATTTCAGCATTACCGACCGGTATTTAGCCATTCCTAATGTAGGTAAGGAATTGGTAAATACTGATTCCTTAATACCAATTCCTTATTGCTCTTGCATTTAAGGAATCGGTAATACAGATTCCTTAAATGCAATGTAGTAAGGACATTATAGAGTGCTTTTGAGCCTTAAGAAATCGGTAATTACCGCCAACTTCTAGTTGGTGGTAATTGCCGATTTCCCTTAATAAAGCACTTTTTTGCTTTTTTTAAAGTGCCATGTGGCACACATCCATGCCTTAGGGCATGTATGTGCGCCTCATGTGCACAGATGCACATTTCAGGGGTGCAACAGGGTGTCCTCTGGACACCCTGGCACCCTTGAAATGCCTCCCGGTATTACCGATTCGGTAATAATGAATCGCTAATACTGAATGTCTTCACATTCATTCCTATGGGCCTCCAAGCCCATGGAAATGAATGGGTAAGTATTCCTTATTACTGAATCTCAATTACCGATTGGGTAATAATGAACATTAAGGATTCAGTATTTTTTACTGAATCTTTACCTACATAAGAAATACCGATTTCTTAATAGCGAATCAGTAAAATTCGCTATTAAGAAATCGGTATTTCTCATTTACCTACATCTGTCCCTAGATTTAGCACAATGTCAGTTGGGGGAATTATGTGCACATGTGGCTTTAATAGTAAGTTGTATAAGTGACCACCGTCTATGCCACATTAAATTTAGAAATCAGGATACAGAGAATACAATGGGCATACGAGTGACAGTCTTTAAGACTCTGAATGCCTCATCACAATGCACGAATCCTAGATTCCCACACAACTGGATAAACCAGCGCTGCCTAATAAGCTTGTAGCCAGGGCAGAAGAAAAAGACATGGAGCTCTGACTGATCCTCACAATTGCAAACAGGGCACCCTCGCAAAACGGTCTTTGACTATTTACATGAGAAAGCACAAAGCGACAGGGTACTATGCCTAAACTGGACATATAATTTATTTGCCGGAGGAAGTTGAATGTCATCCAGGAACACTTCAAATGTCTATTCATCTTTCAATATCATACCTTTGCCGGTCAGATGCCCTAAGGTGAGTTTAGACATTTGGTAGGTTTTAACTAATTCAGTGCAGGAGATTGCAAAGCACTCTCCGTCTGGTTTGTTACAAAGACTAGTGTTTCCCATCCTACTACATTTGTCCTTAATGTATGTGAACCACAGGATTTTATCTACACCAGGGAGACTCAGTAGCTCTTTTAATTCTGATCGATAGTCTGCCATTTCCAGTTGTCTGGGCTAACTTAAGCTTGGCTTTAGCTATCTGTGACCACCACTCCATATTTTCTGTCAGGGTGACACCCATATATTCAAATACCGCCACCCTCTCCCACATAGTGCCATTTAAACAGTGGTTGGGGCGGGATGTCTTGGCTGGGTTGAAGACCATAAAATTGGTCCTCTGGGTATAGAAGGTGACAAAGGTATCTAAAACCCTCTGAATGTCCATAGGCAATTTTGACATCAAGAGGGTGTCATCCACAAATATCATTACTGATATCTTTGTACCTGTGAGCTTAGAATCATTGTTATCTTTTACCTTAGTGATTTGGGCAACCAATGCGTTGACAAAGAGTCAAAACAGGGTAGGTGCAAGCATGCACACCTGTCTAACTCCTCTGTCAACTGGGAACTGGGAAGTTAGTTCAGCTCCTTTCCCACATCCTACTTGGGCAAAGCTTTTTTTCATGCAATCTATTGAGAATGCTCAGTAGATGGTGGGGGATTCCCGTATCTATAAGTACCCACATTACTTAGCTCTGGGCACCAATTCAATTCAATTCTTTATTATGTTTTGGAACTCCAAGGAGGTCCAGATAAAAACCATACACAATACAAGATCCATTCAATGCAAGACAGACATCTACAATGTTTACAAAACATAGAATACTCAGATTCACTTACTACAAAAGTCATCAATAAATAGCTAAAAAACATTTAAAAAAGTTAAAAATGTTAAAACAGAAAATTTCATTTGGGGGGTTATACAATGCGCGTAAAAAGAGATAGCATTTAAAATACCCAATTGCAAACATACATATCTTAACCACTTACGTCGAAATGGGCGCAATACAGGGCATATGAAGAGAACGTGCAAGCGATCCTGGGTGGACAAGTTGCAAAAGTTACAAATTGCAGGAGTACCATACCACTTTGCCAATAGATTGTTTAATGGCAACAAATCCTGTCTTAGGAGGAACCAAAATCGCCGAATGCCATGTGGTAGATTCCAGGCGACATAAGGTTGCATAGCTTTCCTAACATACGAGTCAGTAAGATGGTTAGCTCCCTTTTTAAGATAAATAGCCTCCTTGTCCATTTTAAAGCTAAGGTCCCAAGATGCCTTTTTAATAAGTGATTTTAACTGTGCAGCGGAAACAGTAAAAAGTGTGCTCTCTTCCAATTGGAGAAGGGCGGCCGCCTTTCTGAAATTTTTAACAATTTGCGAGTACTCCTTTAAGCTACCCAACAGTTCAACCTTCATAAGATTTCTTAATGAACCCATTTCTCCTCTACCTAATCTGGCCACCCACCGTACTACAGCTGCTAGGCCCTGCACCCAACTATTGCGAAGGCCATATTCAAGTCTGCAGGCAGCTGCTGAACAAGCGGTATTAAGAGAAGATATAGATCTTAACAACTTCCCTTCTACAGAATGTAAAAAATCCCATTGCCTTAAATCAACCAATTCCATTCCATACAAAAGGGAAGAAGGAATTTTTGCCCTAAAAACTTCCAGTAGGCAATTGAAGTGTCTTCTCCCCGTGGCTGAGTATAACGCACTCAAGCCTTTTCCCTGAGATAGGGCTTTGCGGGTATTGTTATCGGTGTGGGGCTTATCACTCAAATTATTGGAAATGATTTTTCCTAAAACGACATAAGTCTTTACCACCTCCAATTTTTGGCCACCAACTGTCCACACAAAGTTCTTGTACTTTAACTTTTTTCTCCCTGCGATACACATAATTTTGCTTTTAGTTGTATTTATCCTCAAGTAATGGGCTTCGGCAAAAAGATGTAGTGCACGAAGACGATTGGCCAACCCTTTGGGTGTTAGATCCAGTATTATAATTTCATCTGCATATAACAAGCAGGAAATAGGGGTTCCCCCTACAATCGGGGCTATACCATCACTTGAGGAGATAGATGCAGGAAGATCCGTGATATACAATGAAAAAAGCAGTGGGGCAAGAAGACAACCTTCTTTTAATCCATTAATTGATGGAATGATACGTGATAACCCCCTTTCTCCTCCTTGCAGGACATGACACCATGTATCAGTATGTAAAACCTGCACCAGATCTAGCAAGTGAGGAGGCATGCCCATAGCAGATAGCTTTCTCCACAGCAGGGGGCAATCCACTTTATCGAATGCTGTGGAGAAGTCAATAAATGCCGTGTACACATATCCCCCACGAACCCTACCATATTTATCAGAAATGATCTAGGGTGCCGTGCCCTTTGCGGAAGCCAGTCTGTTCTAGGGGTAAAATGTGGTTTGCATCGACCCAATCATTAATTAAGGATAACAAACATTTGGTGAAAACTTTTCCAATTGCATCGAGGAGGGTTATTTGACGATAGTTCTTTGGTATATCCCTATCGCCCTTTTTGAACAGTGGCACCAGTATGCTCCCTTTCCAAGAGGAGGGGATAATTTTCTTATTGAAGCAAAATCTGAAAACAGGAAACAGTATTTTGCTCCATAATACTGGTTCCTGTTTCAAGACAGATATCGGGAGTTCATCAGGCCCCATGGCTCCTGAAGTACGCATGTCCATAATCGCCTGTTTAATAGTTCTTTCTGAAGGGGACTCTATTGGGGAATCAAGCTCAATACTGAGGCCCCTAAGCGCCACCAACTGCCCATTCATAGCGTATAAAGTGGAGATATAATTGACCCATAACGATTCAGAAATAGGAATTGGGCGGGGACCAACTCTTGCACCACAACCCTCCCCAATAAGAGACAAAAACTGTCTGACTTTGCCATGAACCACTGCCTCCCGTAAACTTATCCATAGGGAATCTTCTTTTTCTTTTTTTATCATTTTCTTAATCCTACATCTCCTTCTTTTTAAACAATCAATTTTGTGGAGTCTTTCAGTTGATCTGCACAGATATTGCTCCCGCACTAACTTATTTATTTCCTTATTGAGGAGAATAATCGATGTTGGGGGGGAAGATTTTTTTTGGCGTCAAATTTGATTTTTTACCAACCAGGATGATCTTCTTCATAAGATCCTCAAAATGGATTAATTCAGACCCTTTCCAATATTTAATTCTAACATAGTTTTCTCAAGGATGCGTCCCAGACCCTTTATGGCTTTAGAGTCCCAAAAACATCTTCCAGACTTCTTATGAAAATTGACCGCATCACCATTGAGTGACCTCGGGTCAGATTTAGGAGGGTGTATTAAAAGGATTAGAGTTATCAACCTACGATCACTAAATATATTCTCTGAGACTACCAGATCTCTAAATAAAGAGAAGGTGCGGTGGTCTGTGATTACATAGTCCAAAATGGACTCACTTGTGCTGGATTTATGGGTATATTTTGCTGGAACATCAGAGGGGAGCCTACCATTCACTATTAGCCCCTCCATGAGAAACAATTCTTCCAGCAGCATTGTCCCTCTTTTATTAGTTTTGATTTTATCGGGGAAAAGGGCTTGAGGAATCAAAAGGGCTTCCTCTTTGGATTTATTTCTAAAAAGCTCTAAGCTATAATTAGAAACTCTGCAATTGAAATCCCCCACTAACAGCACCTGAGGAATAATTATTGTCTGCTTTATCTTTTTAATAAAATTAAAAACCTTCTTTAATACACTGTTGTAACATTCATCAGGGGGGATATAAGCATTTATTATAACCAATGGGTTTTTATTTTCCCCGCTACCAAAGCTACTAAGGGTGACCGCCTGAAAAAGGTTACTCTGATCCACATAATGGGAGAAGTTCCACTTTATTCTATTAGAGAGAAGGCACGCAATTCCTCCTTTTGCATGCCCTCTCTTCGAAGGGGAGGCTGCGACCTCAAGCACAAAATAGTCCCTCCCCACGTCTATTCTGTCTATACACCAGGTCTCTTGGATACAGATCACACCGGGGTTCAACGAGAGAAGATACTGTAGTTTTTCAGGACTATTGTTGATCCCCGCGGCATTCCAGGAGAGAATTTTTAAGCTACTGCTAAAGGTTGGGAAGTAGCTTTGGGTTATCTTTTGATTTACTTAACAAAGCCCCAGGAAGCCAATTCTATTGTTGGTTATCCTCTCTTAAAGTGCTGTCAATATTTTGCGGGGCAGGAATTACATGGGACACTAGCCGTTTAGTTTTTAATACCCATATTTTTAATTCCTCAAAGAAGGAGGGGTGACCTGCTTGACCCAAGCCCCGTTGAATAGGTCTATTTTCACAGAATCTATCTCCACAATTCGCCAAAAAAGGTATCACATCAATTCCTCGACTTTGAAAATGTTCAGCTTGATTCAAGATGAGGTTCACTATTAGCTTAGAATAGAACGTTACCCTAGTATGTGATGTATTATCAGTTCTTGACATAGAAACCAAATCAATATCATTTGATTGAATTAATTTTAGGCTCTCCATATCTCTACAACATTTAAGTAACCATGTTCTATTTAATGCCACATCGTGGTCAAACAACGGAAGAAAATCAAGAATCAATGTATCTACAGGATCTTCCGTAATTTTTCTAGGAGGTTATTACAATAGTAGTACCTTCAACCAGGGAATGAAAAATAGGAGCAGCGGGATTGAGGACAACTGGGACAGAAGGTGCTAGCTTTGTCACTTCTATTTTAGGAAGGAGACTCGAAGCTCTCCCCCCCTCAAGGGGAGGTCCTCCTATAGATAAAATAGAACAATTAGGGATAGTTTTATTGCATTCTGCAAAGGGTACTTGGATATCGGAGATACAAGTATTTGAATCCTGCTTCGAGAACCCCCTAACTGGCTCTTCCGTACTAGGTAGATCATTTGTCTGTTCTTGGGAATCCTCAGATATTATTTGACTCAACCTTTTTTTCCTATGTCTGCGAATTGGTTTTCTCTTTTTTCCTTTACACCTTTTGTGCTTCCCTATTATTTCTTTTTCTTCATTCTCTGTCCCCTTGGATTCTGGCATGAAAATTGGGAAGAGCGCTTTATCAAGTTTACAATCTGCGGAAACCCCATCTTCTTCTACAATTTCAAGATCAGAATCGCTTATACAATTATAAGCTGAAGATTTAGGGACTGGAAGAGGCTCACTTCTGGCTGGTACCCCCGAAATAGTTTGATCAGGATTATAAGGCATGCACATAGGATTGTTTCCGGAAGGAGAAGCACCGGGGGACACCGGTTCCTGCGACCCCACTCTAGGATCTGGTTCCAATGTCTTCTCTGGAAATCTAAGTAATAAAGCCGTTAATATCTGGGTGACAGATTCCAAAACACAGTCTGAGCTCCCCACAAATTTACTCAATAATCGTAATATCGAAGACAACAAATGTTCCAAAACAATCAATGACTCCGAAATAGGTTTTTCATGTCTATCCAAGCCTGGTGGTATAATAGGATCGATACCTGAAATATGTAGCACAGGGCTTTTTGAAAGGTTAGACTGCATAGATAAATCTTGAGATTTAAGGGAGGGGGTGCTACTATAAAGCTGTAAGCCAGAAGGAGTAGCGCCAATCGGTGTCTTAGTGGCTTCAAATAATTTCAGTGAACCTTCTGCTAGTTAACGACCACATAGCTCCAGGTCAATATCTAACCCTAGAGAGTCACCATTACATACCTCCTTTGGCTGGGTACTTCTTACTAAATCATTAGTCAAACACTTGTCAAGCTTTGAGAGGACATTATTTTGATGCACATTCTCTATTCTAGAAACGAGCAAATTAACACTACCGGAGCTTTCTACGGGGTTTAAATTAAGCCCCTCGCAAGATTGTAAGTCGGGAATCGATTTTTCTACCAAAACAGGCCCCTTCTTAATTAACACAGGATCTACGCGAAGTGAAGGAGCTACCCCTATGTTCTTATTTATAGTAATTTCTTCAGGGTCAGCCTCCTTCACCAAGTCCTTATCCAAAGTCTTTTCCCATAACTGGAATAGCTGGCATTGACCCTTTATTTGGAGATTTTTTGACTCCTTGTTTCGCAAGGGGTTAGATCTTGTCTTAACACAAGACCTTCCCCCCAAGAGTTTCCAAGAACATAACTTTTTAGCAGTCATCCTTAGACTTGTATCCAAGACGAAGGCAGAACACAATGCCAATAAGAAAGATAATAATTAGCAGCTTAAAATATATAAAATAGGACAATTGGAGAATGAGAGTCAGAGTTCCAGTATTAGTCAACAAGTCAATGTCTATGTAAGCATGAATGAATAATAAAAATCTATCAAGCTAAACACAATGAAAAACGAAAAAGTCAAATAAAAAATGAAAATATGTGGGCCCAGCCCAGCCTACTTCAGCCACTGAGGGCCCGCCCTTTGCCCGGGCTTCGTCCGGCGCGTCCCGCGCGCGTCCTCGCGGGACGAGGGACCTGTCGGTGCTTTATGCGCCTCCTGGCGCGCTGGTTACTGGCGTCGTCAATTACCCCCGAGGATGCTGGGGATTGTAGTTCGACCGGCGGAGCCAAGCCCGGCCGGTCGATTCAGACAAAGACGTGGCGGAACCAAGCCCGGCCGCTGGTCAGGGAAGTGAGGTGCCTCAGCAAAACTGGCAGCAAGAGTCAAAGAAAAAACGGGGAACTCGGCCCCTGCCGGTGCTTTATGCGCCTCCTGGCGCGCTGGTTACTGGCGTCGTCAATTACCCCCGAGGATGCTGGGGATTGTAGTTCGACCGGCGGAGCCAAGCCCGGCCGGTCGATTCAGACAAAGACGTGGCGGAGCCAAGCCCGGCCGCTGGTCAGGGAAGTGAGGTGCCTCAGCAAAACTGGCAGCAAGAGTCAAAGAAAGAACGGGGAACTCAGCCCCTGCAGGTGCTTTATGCGCCTCCTGGCGCGCTGGTTACTCTGGGCACCAGATCTAAAGCCGTCTTCAGATCCACAAAGATTAAAAAGAGGCTGTCGCCCTCCATTCTCACTGTTTTCCAGAATGTAAGTTGGAGTTTATGTATTTAGTCAACGGTCAAAGTGTTCTTTCTGAATCTGGCCTGATATAGGCTAAGTATTTCATGTTCATCTATCCACCCCTGGAGACAATCCAAAAGTATCTGAGCAAATAGTTTTTGCATGACATTGGTCAAACTGATCGGTCTGTAGTTTGTAGGCAGGAGTGGTGAACCCTTTTTAAAAACTGGGACAATTTCAGCCCCTGCCAGGCTGGGATTGGCATGCCTTTCATGATAGCATTGAATAGAGCCATAGGTAGGGTCACCTGATTTTTGGCTCTTCCCTGAAAAGGTCCCCCGTAAGCTTATCCAGTCCTGTGCTCTGCCAGAGGGAAGCTTATTGTTTGCGTTTAGGACTTCAAGGAGAGTATCTCAACAGCTACTTTATGATTGAGTCTTGGTGGAATAATAGGTGCATCATCACAGAGGCTGGGGACTTCCTTTGTGGTATATAGAGCCTGGAAGTGTGCTTCCCATGAGTCTGCTGCTATATTAGGTTGTATTGCTAGATTGCCTTCACTACAGGCCCTACTTACTATGGACCAGAGCTCCCTCATTTCGTTATTAGACAGGGCAGATTTTAATGCATCCCATCTGTTCAATTCCCAAGTCTGTTTTGCTATTCGCGTAATTTCTTTGTACAACATCTGCATGTGTTTAATTAATGTTTTTTTTTTTTGCTTTAATGGCCTCTAACAGACCCCTTTTATTCTTCTGACAGTTAACATTAAACCAAGATCGAAGGATCTGTGTTTTTACCTTAAGATGTGTCTTTGGAAAGAATATATCGCCAGTTGAGAAATGAGGCCCACATGCAAATCTGCAACTTTGTTAATGGCTAGTGGGTTGCCCAGCAGTGCTGCAGCTTTTCCCATTTCTAGTAAAACTGGGACAATTACTGTGTATAAGACAGTCAGCTTTTCAGGAGAGTGCTGGATGACCCCCATTTTACTCTTCTCCAGTTATTAGTAAGTATTAGATTGTTGTCATGGGGGGGTGCTGCTGACCACGGTAATTCCAAGGTCCGGCATATTCAGTTCCATGGACAAATCATTGTGATCGCTATCATGCCACTGGTGAACTGCGAAATTAAGAACCCTATGCCATATCCAAGTCTACAAAGATACGCTTAGCCAATTCTGTTAAATGTTAAATACCCGGGTGTGTCCGATGCAGTACGGCCGTTGCATGCTCTCAGGAAATGATTCAGTGTTATCGCCTTAATCTGGAGAGCCAGTGGGGACCAGACCTTGATTGGTGGAATTTGTGGTTTGGGGATTAACCATCGCGCATCTTCCTCACTGGAGATAGTATCAGTGATATCAAGAAGGGTCTCAAATTGACAATTAAAGTCTCCCCCGACGGTCATTAGCATGTAAACTTGTAAACTTGTAAACTTGGAGATTTCTAGAGCGCAGTTGTTGCCCGAAGGCGTCCAAGCGCTAGGATAATCGTGACCTACAGAGAACAGGGGAGGGGGGAGAAGACAACGGTTTAGTAGGCAAATGTGAAAAGGTAGGTCTTCAGATGCTTGCGAAACGAAGTAAGGTTCTGGGTGGCTCTAAGATGACGTGGTAGAGCATTCCAGGCCTTAGCTGCGTTGTACATGAACGTCCTTCGGCCGGTTCTAGATCTTTTTATTCTTGGGACTACTGCTAAAAGAGTCTGGCTGGAGCGAAGACTGCGATTTGGGATATAGTGAGTGATCAGATCACGGGTAATGATAGGTCCCATGTCCCAGAAAGCTTGATGGGCTATACATAGCGCTTTGAACAGAATCCTCTGCCGGATCGGTAACCAATGGAGGCTAGTCAGTCCGGTCCTTACTGAGTGTCTGTGCGGGATTTTAAGTATTAGGCGAGCTGCACTGTTCTGTACAGTTTGCAGCCTCCGAAGGGTGTATTCTGGTGCACCCAGATAAAGAACGTTATTAAAATCAAGACGGGAGTGAATGAGCCCTTGAATAGCAGCCTGTTTGGCTTCCAGGGGGAGGAGAGGGAAGATTTTATTTAGCACTCTCAGAATGCCAAAACATGTGGCTGATAGTTTTATGACTTGGGCAATGAAGGATAGTGAACTGTCCAGCCACACCCCAAGACTTTTGATGGTGTTTTTTGGGGTTGGAGGCGGTCCTAGGCATGGGGGCCATAGGTAGGGGGGAAGTGCCGGCTCTGAAGGTCCTAGGAGCATCAGCTCAGTTTTATCTCTGTTTAATTTCAGGGATGATGACGCCATCCAGTTCCTCACTTCCTCCAGGCATTCTCTGAGCCCGCCTGGCGCAGTTCGAGATGCCTCCTGCGCCAGTGAGACCACCAGCTGCGTGTCGTCCGCGTATGAGATGATTTTAACTCCAAATGGGCGGAGGACGCTGGCCAGTGGTCTCATGTATAGGTTGAATAAGGCAGGGCTCAGAGAGGAGCCCTGAGGAACTCCACAATTTAGAGGTCTGCTGGAGGAAACTGAGTCGCCATCAAAAACTCTGAAAGATCTATTCCCCAGAAAGGATTCAAACCATGCCCAAGCTTTATCCTTAATCCCCACACAGGGCATGCGCCTTAGTAGGGTGTCATGACACACTGTGTCGAAGGCCGCACTTAGATCAAGGAGGATCACTGCCACTGATCCTCCCTGATCCAAGATTTTTCTCGCTTCCTCTACAACCATGAGGAGGGCAGTCTCTGTCCCGTGCTTAGGTCTGAAACCCGTCTGAGTGGGATCCAGTATGTGGTGGCCCTCTAGATAATTCACTAACTGTTGGTTTACGTATTTCTCCAACACCTTGCTCAACCAAGGGAGCAGAGAAATAGGGCGGTAGTTGGCCAGATCAGACGGGTCCAGATTGGGTTTCTTGATCAGTGACCTAACCATGGCCTGCTTCCATGCGGGTGGGACGGTGCCAGATGAGATGGAAGAGTTTAATACCTCTCTGATGACGGGCAAGATGGTAACGTCCTTCGCATTCTCAAAAAGATCTTCCGCTGGATCCCCCTCGAAACGAGAAAAACTGTCACCCATGCACTGGTCACGAGCCGACTGGACTATGGCAACACACTCTATGCCGGAATTACAACAAAATTGCTGAAAAAGCTCCAGCGCATCCAAAACGCATCAGCGAGACTCATATTAGACATCCCGCGCCAAGAGCACATCACCGGTCACTTAAAAAACCTCCACTGGCTTCCCGTCAACAAAAGAATTACTTTCCGCCTTCTTACCCACGCACACAAGGCCCTTTATAATCTAGGACCCGAATGCCTCAACACCTGACTGTCCTTCTACCATCCCACCCGCCAACTAAGATCATCCAATCAAGCCCTCGCCGCAGTCCCGCGCATCCGAAAAACCACCATGGGTGGCAGATCCTTCTCCTTCCTGGCTGCCAAGACATGGAACTCACTCCCCACCCACCTCCGCCTTACTCAGAATCACACCTCCTTCAGAAAAGAACTGAAAACATGGATATTCGACTTTCAATGAACCCCTCCCTCTAGCGCCTTGAGACCCTCTGGGTGAGTAGTGCGCTTTATAAATGCCTGAACTTGAACTTGAACTTATGTGATGCTGCCATTAGGATGTCAGGAGGGGCAGGATCGGCCGGCGAACCTGATTTGACACTGAGGGCTAGTGATTCTAGAGTGGAGAGGTCTAGTGGGGGGAAGTGAGTTAAGCTATAAGGAGTGGGGGAATGTGGCAGGCTGAGGAGGTTATTAGATTGAGTAGACAGGTTGGTGTTTGGGGGAGAAAAAGTTGAATACATTTTGTCGATTTTCTGGTGGAAGAATTCGGCAATGTCATTACATTGGGTGACAGATTTCTCGACATGCACCACAGGGGATGGGTTCATTAGCTTTTTAATGATCTGGAAGATCTCTTTGGGTTTAGATCTAGCAATCAGGATTTTTTCGGCGAAATACGTCGACTGAGCTGCTTTTATTTGAGTTTTGTACTTGTTGATGGATTCACGGTACCGGGTTTTGTTATCCGCCGATTTGTCTAAGCGCCAGCGTCTTTCCGCCCTTCTACAAGGACGCTTTTTTTCTCTGAGGGACTGGGTGTACCAAGGGGCGGTTTTTTGAGGCCGCTTCAGTACAGTCTTGCTCATTGGTAGAGTAGAGTCAAGAGTGTGGGAGATCCAATTGGCATATTCCTGGTTTGCTAGGGCGGGATCATCCGAAATTTCTGGTTGTGAGCTAGCCAGTTTAGTGCACCATTTATCAACCTCAAGGCGCGTCCAGGCTCGCCTGAGCTTGGTGGTGGGAGCCGGAGGAGAATATTTAGGTGTGGTCCATTTGAAGGGGGTTAAAAGGTGGTCAGTCCAGGGTAGGGTAATGCCTGGGTCCACTGTGATCTCAGAACAGTTTGAAAAGATTGGATCTAATAAATGGTCTTTTTCGTGAGTGGGAAAAGAAACACGTTGAGTGAGTTGTAGGGCCGCTACATCATCTGATAGGGTAGCAGCTGAAAGGTCTGAGGGGGAGTCAAAATGTAAGTTCAAGTCACCTAACACGGTAAAGCTAGAAGAGGTGCTGACTCTGCTGGCCACAATCGATGGCAGAGATAGAAGAAATTGCTTCGGGAGGCTGGGTGGGCAATAAATAAGGGTGCCTGAGAAGCAGATGTTAGGAGAGAGGTTGATGTTGAAACCCATGTTCTCGCAGTCCGAGATGGTCTCGGAAGAGAGTCGACAATGATATTGCTCCTTATGGATGATAGCAAGGCCTCCGCCTCTCCCTTTTGGCCGGCCTTGCCATGTTATTTGATAGCCTGTGGGGAGGGCCTCTACTATCGCCGGGTTGGACTCACTAGTGAGCCAGGTTTCCGTAAGGAACAATAAATCTGGGGTGTGCTCTTCTATCAATAAGGCCATTTCGGCACTATGCTTAGGCAGCGAGCGGCAGTTAAGTAGGAGCGTTTGGAATTCCTGTGTGGTTGTTGTGCGCAAGTTAGGTTTGAGAGGCGCAGAACAGGTAGGACAGGTTGAGGGAAGGTCCATAGCTTGGAGAGAGTGCCGAGGGCATGAGTTGACAGGAGGCCTTAGCTTATAAAGGGTTGCTAGCGTATAACATATGTGTGCTGACGGCTGGGGGGCAGGGGGGGTGGCCCAAGGTCCGGACTCGGCGCGCATGTTTGGGGGAGAGTGGAAATAAAATGATCCAGTAGATCGAAAGTCAGCGATTCTTTATTCAAACATATGGGTCGCGAGTAGATATTAATAAGGGCCAGATTCAGCTTGGAGGGGAAACTAAGTACTACGCATAAGATATAAATGGATGGAGAACTCAACTGGTAAGCTTTAAAGCCCAAATGGGAGCTAACCCAGGTACAAAGGCCACCAGACGGTCCGTCACTGGCCATCAAAATTGCTGGTATACTAAATGTTGCAAACCCCACCTTTACAGGGTCTTCCGGTGCCCAGGTTTCGTGGAACACACAGATGTCAAATTAGTCCACATAGAGCCTCCAGTCAGAGCAGGGCAGTTTGCTAATAATGCCAGCAATGTTCAAAGATAAAAGCCTCAGCTTAATCCCTATATTGTATTTGTTAATGTAAGCTTCAGGAGCATGAATGCCAGGAATTTGAATACCCCCTATTAGGGATGTGGGTGGGTTATCTGGTATAGTAGTGTGTAGTTCTACCCTTGAGTCACTGGTAATTGGAGGGTCAAGGGCTGTAGAGGCTATAGCACCCGGGAGATCTTCCCGTGGTACTACTCCACCATCAGTCTCCTGCTGTGTTCGTCTATCAAGACCCGTTGTAATTACAACTCCCCCAGGAATGACCTGATTGCTTGATTGTCCAAAGCCATGTTCCTCTGGTACTCCACCATGCCTTGAGGTTCTAGTTCCCTGATCTATATCTCGAGACTCTATTTATCAGCCCACTTCCTCTAAATCTAAGAAATGGGGTGCCTAAGGTCAGTCCGGCTGGGTCTGGAAACTTGATTATAGTACCGATTGTGGTCTGTAATTTCATTCCTTTGTGTATTTGAATCTCCTGAGGACCCTTGTTGTCTTTAATATATAAGGTCAGTCCAGTGGCCATCTAACAGGATCTAAAAAGGTGTTGATCCTATCTAGTGTATAGCAGTAGGGGTAAAAGTTGTCCAGTGGGAAGGCCCTAACCGAGGTGTAGGGCTCTGTTGGGCTGTGTTTCTGGCTTAATAGCCAGCAAACGGTCTGGGGGTTTTAACATTAAGGACCACACAGTCCCCTTGAGTTTTATTTGGGCTATTTCCCACCAAACCAACTCTTTGGACCATTAATATCCCCCCTGCCCTGTCATAGAGGAACTCCCTGTGCTTTGCCAACCAAAACAGGCTTTCGTCCCGGAGGTCCAATTGTTATTCCCTCTGTCCGTTTTTGAGTACTGAAACTCCTGTCAGAATGTTCATGGAGGAAGAGAAGGCTGAGGGTACATTTATGGAAGGTGGCATCGTTGCTTTTGTCATGCCCACTGAACTGCCCCCCCCCAGCCCTTCTTCATTTACTCTTTGTCAAGCTAAACTAGCGTTGTAGTTGTTTATACTTGGCATAGTGCGAGTTATGTTGCCGTTCCTCTCCTCACAGTTAACATTCCCTGGAGGTGTGTGAATAGAGTGAGCTTGTGCCTGCTGTATAGCTGATCCATGTGTTGGCATCCAGGGGCCTATATCTCTTGGGGTAATGTGGTCATTGATCCGGATAGAGCCTCCCGACCTGCTGGAATCTTGATTCATTTGCATTCCTGGTTCATAATCAGGTATCAGACCAGGAAGGTCTACATGGCAGCTGAAATCGCCCCCCCTCAGTGTAGTTTGTGTGGTATTAAAAGAAGTATGTACTTGCCTAATATTCCCCAGTGTTGCCAAGTTGTGCATATACGAACGACTAGGGGGGCAACTTTCACCTTGACAATAACTCTGAATTGGGTCAGTAGATCTGCTATCAAGCTCTGCTCCAAGAGTGGATAAGCCAGATCTATTCGAGTGGTACAGATACATTCTCTAGATGCTACGGAAGTATCCCCAGGCTCTGTGTTTGGTACCAACCCCCCTTTGGCTTTCTTAATTGTGGGTGCCCCCCCTCACTTGCTTGCAATTCCTATTTTTAGATGTGCTGGAAGCAGCACACCCCTTCCGAATTACAATTTTTGAAGCAACTTCTAGACGTGGTAATGGAGAGGGCTTGGGTGCTCGAGGTGTTTTGGAAGGGGTGTGACCTTTGGGAGTAGTTGAGTCTGACAACAGGAGACAAAGATCTGGAGTTAGTGATAGGTGCCTTTCTGTATGTTCTATTTCTGTTGTGAATACACTAATAGCCCTCTGCAGAATTCTATCAATTGAAGTTGGGGGCAGTGAGGAGGCAGGATTTGCTTGGGGACGGGACTGTTTGGGACTGTTTGGCAGCGCTATTGCGTAGCCCCATTGTTGGACCTCAGCAGACCCACAGTATGACCACAGTTAAACTACCCATCAGAACACAAGAACTTGGGATTAGTAGAATTAACGAACTGCAAAGCATGCAGAGTGGGTGCTTATTAGATTGGATCAGGAGAGGGCTTCTTGCTATGTCCAAACAGGTCGGGCTACAGTCCTTCCCTGCCCCTAAGAGTCCTTACACTGGAATATCAATTGAATACAGGCTAGAATTGTAACAGTCAAAATTGAGTTATCGGTGATGTGTGCAAAGGCAGCCCAGTCCACAGCTATGGAGAAGTAGCAAACAATAGTCTTTTCTTGCGGTGATTAGGAGGTACTCAAATAGGACGAGGGAGTGCAGAGTTGCTGCACGAAGTTTCACACAAAGCGCGCATTATAACAAATAAATGGGCCAACACATCTTACCAGCAAAGTATAGTGTGAGATCAGAATCAAGGGGGGAGGGCTCTGCCCTGCCTCTTCCTGGCAATAATGGGCAAGGACGGCGCCGCTCTTGGCACAGGCTTTGCCCAAGCGCTTCCCGCCCATGTCCCGTGCCACAGGAGAACTCGGGCTCCTTCATGCGCACGTTTCACACTCCTCCCTCCTGGGAGAGCGGTGGATCTTGTGAAATGGAGTCCCTACTGGCAGCAGCAGAAGTGTCCCAGAATACGGTGTGCCACACCACGGGAGAACTCGGGAGCCTTTGTGCACACCTTTCACTCTCCTCCCTCCCGGGAGAATGGTGGAACTTGGGAGATAGAGTTCCCACTGGCGGCAGCAGCAGTGTCCCAGAATACAGTGTCCCCATATTCCTAAAATGCGCTCCCTAAGTAATTTGCAAAAATGTACCTAGTCTAACCTCAATGTGTAGGTGTTTATGCATATCAATATGTGTATCTGTATGTATGAGCAGCCAAGAAACCCCTAGGGATGAACCAGCCCCCTCACATACATTTTGAGAACAAAGGACCCTGTCTCTGGGTAAAGTATGGCAACCCGCACGGGATGTCAGACTGCTGCTTGTCGGATACTCAGCATGCAGGAACCCATGTCTCAGCTTGGAAGGAATTCTCTGATTTGTAGGGGGAGTGAGGGTCTTTTATGCTAAAGTGGTCACTCTAGGTTTTTTTTCTACAATCAATATATTTTGAAAACAACCATGGATGTTTTGAAAACAATCACCGCTTTTCTAAACAATTGTGATCATGAACAGCTGTATGTTGGCCAAGGATGAAAAAAAGGTGGGTCCCTTATACAGAATAAATCTGTTGTGCCTGGGGACATGCTTATGTACGTCAGGTACAAGGATTCAGATAGAAGATTGAGAGCCTTGGGTCGAAGAGATATGAGCAAGCTATTAGGTAAAAAGTCACCTGTTTAGAATCGCTTAGAGTGGTCTGGATGGGATAATGTATGTAAAGTGGGGTTTACTTCGATGAGATTATCCTTAAATACATTTTGCAACTATATCATTCACTGTGAATCTAAACCCTTGTCAAAAAAAAACATTCAAAGGAGGCAAGTTGGGAGCATGGGAAGGTGGCCATAGGTCTTCTATTGTGTTGATAGAAACATATGACTCAAGAATTAATTAATTCAGTTGGCTGAGCTACAGCATGCTGTCATAATGTATTTCTTACACACTCCATGTGATACAACAAGCACATCGAAGTCGAGCCAAAGAGCACACAAACGCTGCTTATGATTCAAAATTATAAAACAGTAAAACACCTGATCGATGAGATCCTTAAATTACCTGTAATTAAACAATATTAACACTTATATTTCAATTACATTATTTAATAAAACTAAATCCAACTGTGCAATGCAGCAACCAAACTCTTGATCACGAACAAGTATCCATTGTATGTTTTAAAGTTTCTACATATAACAAAAAGTATTATAACATGAATCCATTAGCAACAGTTGCAGGAAAACTGCAACAACCACAGCAAACACTGAACACAAGGTTATCAATCCCTCCCACTGTGCTGTTGTACATTTGTTTAAATATATTACTCAAAAGGTTACTCTACAAGCATCAATTGTAATGCCTTCACTTAAGGTTATAAAGATAAAAGATATTTTAAATTGAGGCATGGAAATTTTCAGAAATGTTACCATGATCATGGCTTGCACCTGTACTGTCCTAACTGTGGAGAGTAGCAAAAGTTGAGTCATGCAGAAACCAATTGGCATCCCAAGTGCAATACAGAGATAATTGTGGGTGGTGGTAAGTGGCTATATACACCTAGAAACAGCAGTATGTTCACCTTGAGTTCATCAGAAGATGTGAGTCCTGGTAGTGCTCAGTAGACATAAGATACTCAAAAATGCATTGAAACAGGGGTGCTTGATATTTTTGGCAACCAGAGGTTTGTGTTGCTAGCTGCTCCCAGTGACTCATTCTGAGTTCCTATGTACAGTACAACACTGAAACTCATGGCTTGGGAGAGTATCCTTTGCCATAAATGTAAGTGAAGCTGAAATGAAGGCAGAAAGAGGTGTCAGGAGGCCCACAACCAGAATGCTCCTGATCTGATCACCCTCTTATCTGTTTCTCTGTTTTTGGAGAGGGGACTTACAGGAAGTTTCCAGAATCAACTATCCTTTGGAACATAATTGCAAATAACATTAGTGCTGACATCCAGCTAGAATCGCTCCAAAATAGTGAATTCAGATGTACCTGTCAGATTTGAAATTCTACCCTAGTGATGCTCTTCCATTGACAGAGTCTTTAAGTAAGCCTGTTTAAAAAGACTAATGAAGCCGCTAAAAAACAAATCGCTTTTTCCACTCCTCCGCCTTCTTATATGTCTTGTAAAAGGATTGAAAAGATACTAGTGACAATCAAAACATTTTTTTTTACCTATAAAATGAATTACACTTGACAATAATGTGCTTCAATATACAAGAGTTATTCTCTGCATGTTCAGATACGTGGTCTTTCCTATGGGGTCTTTGAAGATGATGCCCTTACCCACATTCAGGATCCATATCCAAGCCAAAAGACATCTTTGAAGCTATCAATTTTCCACAACAGCTCCAACCACAGGCCAGGGCCACTTCTTAAACAGTTTCTGCAACTTACCATAGATTTACAATACATAGTTTCATAGAATCTATGTACTGTAAAATCCAGAGCAGACTCCTCTGAAATCTGCCAGGCCAAACCCCTCAAGTAATATGAGTATGCCCTCATTCCCATTATAAAAAAACTCACACCCTCCATCGTTGTTTGCTGTTGGTGGACATATCTTTGTTTTCATGTCTCTTTGTCAAAAGCACTGAGCCTGATTAGAGGCAATATTTATGGTTTGTAAGTTGCATACCAGGACAGGAGAATTTCAGAGCCTTTTTTGAGTTTCAGTGTGCAGAACTATAACCAAAACTTAACTGCATGTTTTCATTACATTTCTCCCGTTGCATTAGGATATACTGCATTCACCTTCTAGGAACTCATCTCTCACAGCACAGCAGGTTTTGAAATGTGCAGCCGCGGTTGGTTGAAATATGTGGCACACCAGCTGTACCGTATTGAAATTTTCTATAAAAAAATGCGAATATTGCTACTTGTGATATTTCTGAAAAATCGCAATTGTTTCAAAATAGTACCTGTTTCCAAGTTCAAAATGTTGACCACATTATTATTTTAAGAACAATTGCACATTTTCAATAGAAAATCTAAATTTTTCCATTTGTATTTCCTTTTTCCACACTTGAGTGCCGCGATTGATGTGCGAACCGTCTTCTATTTCTATGATTTTTCGTATGGTGCGCACTTACAGATGCATGGAGGTGCTTAAAACGGAGCCTGAGATATGTGCTCCCATTGGTCGTGATCGGAGGACACCAGGAGGTTTTTAAGTCCCGGTAAGTTTATCTAAAACTGAGAGGAATTAGAGTTCCTTTTTTTTATCCCTTCTGCAGTATGGAGTAGCAAGCATGAGGAACTAGGTCCTAGTTTAAGACAATTATCACAATCAGTTCTTGGTGGATATCTCTCCAGAGCTATTTTTATAGTTTTATAGTTATTTGTTTCTTTTGCAGAATTTTATATAGCGCAAACTTGACCCGAATCGGGTATCAGAGCGCTTTACATAGCACCAGTTATGTTACATGAGGACACACAATCATTTTTGTTAGGCTCGGGGAGATTAAGTGATTTGTCCAGAATCACAGGATGTTTAGCGTTGTTACCGAGACTCGAACCCAGATCCCCTGGTCCGAGGTTGAGCGCCCTAGCTGTTAGGCCAACTCCTCTCCCCAGATGTTAGGAATGTGAGTATGAGAGATGTGTGAGTTAGTGTGATGATGGATAATCACCAGGCTAGAGGCAAAATTCTGGTATAGATGTTTTTTAATATATGCATGGTATGATGTACCGTATGACAGATAAAATGTACGGGGAAGGATTGATATTTTAAATATTACATGCAACTTTTAGAATAAAATCTGGTTGGATCTACTTGTGCCACTGAAACGCGTCGCTTCTGGATTGTCAGAAGTACCAAACCATACGGGTTTCAATGGACTTTCGATATTGTTTGTATGTTCTCATATTTTGTGTTCTATGAGTTTGTTTTTAAGATTTGTCACACGTATTGATTGCATTGTTTATTGTGTACTTTTTAATCTTTTTCCATTGTATTGAAGGACTTCTATAATAAACAATTATATATTGTTTTTTTGGAGCTTTTGCGGAGACAGCAGCTCTCAGACCAGAGGTCGGAGGGCTTGCAAGGGTTCCCCCGCAGTGTCCGCCATTAAATAGGGGAGGGATGCGCAGCTGGAAGGTGGAAACAAGAACCAGCAGGGGGAGGGACAGCAGTGGTGGGGAGGAAGTGTGCAGGAGCACAATAACAACTGGAAGAAGGGACAGAGCAAATTGAATAAACGAGGGACAATACAAACTGGCACAATCACAGCAAAAGCAGAAAGACAAGGAACAATAAGGCTTGCACAATCACAACAAAAGTAGAAAGACAAGGCACAATAAGACTGGCACAATCACAATAAAAACTGAAAGACAAGCTGCAATGAGACTGGCACAATCATAGCAACCACTGAAAAACCAAAGCAGGAGACCGGGCACCATACCGGGCCTGGAGCAGCCTCAAACACTTCCTCCTGGAGGTCCTGGAAGTCAACGGTGGCTGTACTGATGGTGGAGCTGCTGGGGAGAGAGCAGATCTCAGGGCACAGGTCAAAGGTCTTGTTTGTGGTCCCCTGCAGAAGCCACCAATAAATAGGGAAGTTAGAGGGACAAGCACCTGGGAGGCGGGAGCAGGAACCAACAGGGGGGAGGGGCCGCAGGGGAAGCAGCAGTGGGGAGTAAGCTGACAGGAGTTCAATAAGTAAGGACATTCCATTTTGGATATCCCAGAAGTTTCAACAGCTCGATGCTGTATTTACTCCTACTGGTCCTGTGGAGAAATACAGGATCCTTACCATGTGTTTACCTAGTAGCCTGATTCCTCCACGTAAGTTTGCAACACCCGGGCGACGGTGTTTGCTTCAATGTACACACAATGTTTTGGCACACCCTCCATTACCGTTCTTCTGAAACAAATATGTATTGAACAAGGGGCGGGTCCACCCCTAGATTTGGGGATGAATTTGGTGGGTATTTTTTCCATTGTCTCTGAAATTATTCTTGATGATATTAAGGGTGAAGCAGTTTGCTTACATGTTCACCAGCGCCTTTCGGCAGTTGCAGACATTGATTGGGAATGAGAGTCCCCGGTTAATATTGCCAATATGTACACATCTTTAGGTCGCAAGGTAAACCACCTCCTGACAAGGAGGGATGTCCAGTTTTTCCTAAAAAGTAGGGGTGGGCAGAAGTCCCGTAAGGGACTTTCGCGGAGAGGCACGGAAATTGAACAAATTGCCGTGCCTCTGCTCAAATTTCCATTACGTGATACCCGCCCGCCATAATAAACAGAATAAAGCTTAAAATAATATTTAATTACACTTACCTTATAGCGTGGGCATCTTCCTGGTCAATCATGCCTTCTTCTTAAAACTGCGAATGCGCGGGAGCCTGCGCTTGCGCATTCCTCGCCAGGAGTGCGCATGCACAGGCTCCCGCACATGAGCAGTTTCAAGGAGAAGGCTCGATAGACCAAAAAGAGATGACCCCGCGATAAGGTAATTGTAATAAAATATTATTTTAAGCTTTAATCTGTTTAATATTGTGTTCGGGAGGCAGGCGGGAGGTGGGCGGGCTGGCTGCGGGCGGCCAACTTCCGTTCCGCCCCCAGAGTGTGCAGAAATATGCCCCGTTTTTACGTCTTCTTAGTGGAAGGTGGAAGGGGCAAATCTCCTCACATTACGTGGGCAGAACGGAAATGTCCGCCCACCTCTACTAAAAAGATGCGGGACAGAAATATGCATCAATGGAAGCCTAAGTCTCTTGCTGAGTCTCCACCACCTGAGACTTCTGAACATCAATATGATTCACGTGATCGCTCTAAAATTTAAATTCCAGAGAGGTTTCAGTTTCCTCATCCCCATTCTCCTCATTCCTTTTAGGAATCTTCGGTTCAACAATTTGACGGAAGGGGACATCAGGATCTTGGACAAAGTAAGTACACGCAATCCAAGCGTGACCCGCAGCACCAGTTTGACGAGAAAGTCAAACAAGAGGAACCACCTACGTATCGAGACACTTTTCAGAAGAAGAAAGTTGTCGCCTTGACTGTGAAGTATGCCCCAGACAGTGAGAACCCTTCTCCTGGACAGGAGTGGGACAGTGACTCCCTTCGACATGGTGGCAGAAGTTAGCGTAGTTGGCCTCCATATCTGAACTAAGTGGTTGACATTGAAACCCTGAAAAAAGATTGGGAGGCTGCTCTGCCCAAATTAGAGCCATATAAATTGAACCTACAAGTCAATATGAGCCACATCCAAGGTAATTATATTTATAAGATTACTAGTGGGCCGAATAAAAACAACATTACAGAAAGATCATCTCCTAATTAATGTTTGTTTCACCATTGATTACAGGGCACTAGTGTCAGTGCAGTTTCACAACACGAAAGTTCAACCACTCATTATTTAAATCTTCCCATTAGGAATTGGGGTGCATATCATTTTCTTAGCTATGTTATTAGCAAGTTCCTAAATCATAGAAAATAAATATTGAACTACATGTGTGTAACTGCTCTAATTTTTGGATCACAGAGCAGTGGTGAGATTGAATGTCCGTCTTTTTATCCCTTCTGCACTATGGAGTATCAAGCATAAGGAACTAGGTCCTCGTTTAAGACAGTCATCACAATCAGTTCTTGGTGGGTATCTCTCCAGAGCTATTTTTATACTTGGGGATGTGAGTATGAGAGATGTGCAAGTTAGTATGAATATGTATAATCACCAGGCCAGAGCCAAAATTCTGATATAGATGTTTTTTAATATATGCATAGTATGATGTACCGTATGACAGATAAAATGTACGGGAAAGGATTGATACTTTAAATATTACATGCAACTTTTAGATAGATAGATAGATAGATAGATAGATAGATAGATAGATAGATAGATAGATAGATAGATAGATAGATAGATAGATAGATAGATATGAGATAAGGAAAAAGTAGAGTTAAAGAAGAAAGATAAGGGAGAAATGGGAGACAGCGAGATGGTGAGAAACTGTGCCCTAAGTCTGGCTGGGTAGGTGACGGTCAAGGAGATGAACCAAGGCCGATCTTCTCAATAAATTGGCCTCCTCCATTTTTTCCGGTTTGTCCTTGATGCGAGTAGGTGATTATTCCTTCTTTTTCTCAACATGCTTAGCATGCTAATGCTTCAGAGTGGGCTTCAGCCTTAGCCCCTGCCTTATACTGCAACCAAGCGGATTGGGATATGGATTCACCTTTTTATGTTGTGCCTGTGCACGCTACTCCTCAGCCTCATCCTCAATACCGTGATGCGAAAGCGTCAGTTAACAACATCGCTGCTGGTCTCATTCCTCTCCTGTGCTGGGCCATAATAAAAATGGTTGTGGTCATGACGAGCTCAGCTCGTCATGAGCACAGAAGCACTGTACTGCATGACGAGCTGAGCTCGTCATGAGCACCGAAGGGGTTAAAGAACTTGTTACTCAATTGGAATACCAGGAAGTAACTGAACCCTGTACTTCTTGGGTAAACCATCCCCTTTTTCCTATTTTTAAACCTGATGTTTCGTATTGCATTGTTTTAGATCACAGACATTTTAATAGTCATGCCCGTACCTTTGCAGTACAAAATAGGCATGCCACAGCCCTAGTTACTAATATCGTATATAAAAAGTTTTCAGTCACAATTTGGCTCCAGAGATCCATGACTTGTACACATTCACCACTACCGTCTCTCAGAAGCGCTATGCGAGATTGCCTATGGGGTACAAGAATAGCCCCAGGGTTTCTACGGCAAGTATCGTGTCCCTTTTGAATGAAATTGATTGCAAAGCTTTTTCATATGTTGATGACGTATACTTGACTGATGATGAATTGAATCCTCATCTTACGCAAGTAGATCGCATTACAACTCGATTTGCAAAATTGCATATAGCATTTCTAGCTGTATTTTTTCTGTTATGAAGTTACAAAAGAAGGTAGGGGTGTACCATCTCACTTTCTGGAAAAGTGTGCCCAACTGCATCCTCCATCTAACCTTAAAAAGTTACAGTCTCTGCTATTTTCTTTTTTACTTTTGGAAGAACATACATTCCTGAATATGCTCAACATATCAAGCCACTTTATTCATTGATACACCTTCCTTTTATGATTCATATTGGCTACGGGAACACAACACAGTGTTGCATGCATTACAAAATGAATTGCTTACTACACAATATTGTACAAACTAGATTAAATACAACCAATTTAGTTATCATGATTCTTCCCGGTTCGATCAGTTTTATTTATGTGACTTTTAGTAAGGGTGACACAGTTCCCATCTCTTAGAAATCACATGTGTATACTCCTGCAAAGCTGTGTTTTCTTCCACTGAGAAAATGTGTACTGCTGTGCTCATGGCTGTTCTGAAAGAATGCCCTCTTGTACAAGGTACACACATTTTTGTCCTTTCTCTAGTGCCTGCTTTAGAGGCAGTCACAAAAGCTAGTGTTCCTAACACTAAAGCTCTACATCCTGGCTGGATTCAATGGGCTACATCTTTGATGTCGGCTGATGTCGATTTTTATTTACCCAGCATTACAAACTCACGAGTTATTCAGTATGAACATGTTCACCCTCTGCCTTCTACGGTTCTTCAACTTAACTAATACAAATGCATGCTATACTAATGGCTCAGCTCAACCGGCCATTGGCACTGAACAAGCCTGTTCAGCTGCTTGCACTATTGTGATAGGTGCAATAGTAGTTTTTCAATCTACCTTAGTTCAAACACAGTCCCTTTGTGACTGCACGGCTCAATTGGCTGATTTGCGAGCTCTACTTTTAGCTCTTGAATATGCAAATTCTCCTTGATTCACTCTTATAGTGAGTCACTCATTTCACTGTGTACAGTCTTACAAAGACAATTTGCTTTTCTGGAAACAGAGAGGCATATTTACAATAACTGGCGCATCCCTGCAACTCAGCAGGGATGCGCCAGTTAATGTGCGACACAGCTCCGCCATCATGGATGCGCCTCATCTATAATGCGGCGCACCATGGTACAAAAACGGCACAGATGCATGACGCATCTGTGCCGTAAAAGTGACGCATTGCTGGAGTTGGGTCGCAAGCGCGACGCAGGTCCAGCAATGCTCTGGGGGCTCTATCTAGTTAATGCTGCGTCAACCCTTACGCCTGCTTCAGGCAGGCGCAGGGTTTTGACGTAGCATGGGCCTAAAAGTGACTGGTGAAGTCTTGTAGATTTCACTCAGCCACTTTTAGAAGGCGTTCCCGCACCGGAACACCCCCCCCTGCACAGGAACGCCAACATGTGGCGCAGGGCATTACAACGTGACGCATCTCCCAGATGCGTCACGTTGTAAGTACCCCACACCATGGAGCAGGATTTGCGCCGCCACTGCATCACAAAAGTTACGCAACGGCGGCGTAAATGAGGTGCAAGGGGCTTGTAAATCTGCCCCAGAATGATTTTCGGGTTTCTAAAGGTAAATTGCTTGGAATTTCATAAAGATCATTTGCCACTTACACATGTAGTCCATACTTTAGGGGGAAACAGCGTTTACAACGCTGTAACCCTGGGTGGTGAACTACGCTCCACTCGAGGAGTTTGTGTATTTTCTGTAACTTTGCGGGTCTCGTAGACCGCGTAGTTACTGAACAGTGCACAATCTGCAACGCAGCATAGTTATTTTTCTTCTTTGCGCACTTAATATTTGTTCTCGCGTGCACTGTAACTACTTAGCCTGATTCTGCATTCGTTGATGAGGTTTCCTATCCGTTCGCCACGAGATTTGGTATCCGGCCGCACGATCCTGCGAGAGTGTGCAAATGCAAACACGTAATTCGGTCGTACCATCTGACTTCTGGCGGCAGTGTTGGTAAGATCACGATCCCAAACACGCAGAAATTGCAATCTGGCAAAGAATATGTATTGAGCATTTTGAAAACTTCTAAAAAACCATCATTTTGCTCAAAAAACTCCTCAGATTGTGATTTGACTGTAGTTTTTTGTGCAAGGAGTCATTTTTCTTTCTTTACTTTTTTTTCTAGAGGAAGGAAGGAAGTGCCCCTGAGTCTCCAACTTCCTGTTCCTGTCCAGCAGGCTCCTCCCAGTGCTTTTTTCATGTGCTGTTCACTTTCATTTGGATTTGGAGCTGGAAGGATCACTTTTAGTGTCTGTCTGCTGCATCATATAATTGGATTGGATTTGAGGACTTTTGGATTTTAGATTTTACAAGTAAGTTGGAGAATTGGTATACTTGTTTGTTTGATTGGTGCATTGTTTGTACCTACATTTTATGGGGATTTTCATAGTTTTTAAAAGCTATTTTTGTGGGTGGCCTGTAGTTTCAGTAGGGGTCAAGTTGTTTTTATTTGATTGTGATTTCAGCCAGTAGGCCCAGAAGTACTCATGGGTGCATGTTTCTGTGATGTCTGTTGAATTTAAACATCATTTAGGGCATAGATTGAATTGTATTGAATTGCTAAATGTGGGTTTTGGGGTGTATTTTACTTTTTGGGTGTGTGTTAATAAATAAATACCTTTGTTGGATGTGTGTGTGTGCTTGTTGAATAACTTTCCAACCTTTCTTAGCCCTGCTGGTTTTCGTTTCTGCATTTTTGTATTAAAGCTGTGCTGTTTAGCATATCAGGCCTCCTTTGTCTGGCCATATATAGGCCTGCTTAAGTTCATTGTTATCCATGGCCTGTTGTGACTGTGAGTGACCATGTGGCTGGCGGGGCATTTTGTGGTGGTAGTTTAGTAGTGTGCTGCTTTTTCCATATAGGTCTGCATGTCTTTCCTTTGTTCCCCTCGGCTTATGCTTCTTCTTGTTGTGGCCTGGCCATTAGGGTGGTGGCCATTTTGTGAAGGCAGGCAGTGTGCTTTTGCCATAGGCTTGCATTCTCTGTCTTCCATTTCTTTTTGTTGTGGGTGGCTAGCAGCCATTTTGTGGAGCCATCCAGGCATTGTGCATTTGCCATAGGCCTGCTTTGTCTGTCTTTAATTTATTGTTATTGTGGGTGGCCTGGCCATGTGGGGCGGCCATTTTGTTAGACAACCCACTGTGCTTTTGCCATAGGCCTCCAAGCTTGTGGCCTAGTCTGCCAGAAGGCCCAGAGGTACTCACCATGGGTGCATGAAACAACTGTTTTCTATGTTGTCTGTTGAATTTAAACATAATTTAGGGCATGGTTGTCATTGGATTGAATTGCAAAATGTGGTTTTTGGGGTGGCATTTCAGTTTTGTGGTGTGTGTTAAATAAATAGGCCTTTTCAGGCAGTAGGTAACCCTGGGCTTTCAGCTCGCGGACGTCTGGCAACTCCACACTGCGCAACAACGCAGACTTACATTTTTGCTCAATATGCGTTGCCGCGCGCGCATAGACTTTCGTGAAGATCGCAATGCCGAACATGCAGAATCTGCAATCTGGCGTAGAATATCTGTCGAGCAGCATAAAACTTCTCGAAAATGATGATTTTGTTCATTTTGCTCAAAAAACTTCTCAGGTTATCATTTGGCTGTAGTTTTTGGAGCAAGGAGTCATTTTTGTTTGTTTACTTTTTTTTTTTAAAGAGGAAGGAAGTTCCCCAGAATCTCTAATTTCCTGATCCTGTCCTTTGTCTTCCCTTTCTTGTTATTGTGGGTGGCCTGGCCATGTGGGTGGCGGCCATGTTGTTAAGCCAGACATTGTGCCTTTGCCATAGGCCTGCATTGTCTGTCTTCTCTTCCTTTTCTTGTGGTTGTGGGTGGCCGGCCATGTGGTGGCGGCCATTTTGTTTGACCAGCCACTGTGCTTTTGCCATAGGCCTCCAAGCTTGTGGCCTAGTCTGCCTGTAGGCCCAGAGGTACTCATCATGTGTGCATGAAACAACTGTTTCTATGTTGTCTGTTGAATTTAAACATCATTTAGGGCATGGAAGCAACTGGATTGGATTGCAAAGTGTGTTTTTTGGGAGGTCACTTTTTGGGTGTGTGTTAGTTAGGCCTTTTCAGCCAGTAGGCCCAAAGGTACTCATGGTGCATGAAACAACTGTTTCTATGGTGTCTGTTTAATTTAAACATCATATAGGGCATGGATGGCATTGGATTAAATTGCAAAATGTTGTTTTTGGAGCATAGTTCACTTTTTGGGTGTGATAAATGCCTTTGTTGCATGTGCATGTGTTGTTGTTGTGGTTGTTGTGTAACTTTCCAACCTTTTTAGCCATGTAGAGTTTCGTGTTTGCATTAAAGCTGTGCTGTTTAACAGGCATCCTTTGTCTGGCTGTGATGTGTGACCATGTGGCTGGAGGCCATTTTGTTGTGGCAGTTAGAAGTGTGCTGTTTCAAATTCAATGCACACCCTCCAGTTCATCTGGCATTGGAAGTAGCACCTCCAACAGGAGACAAAAGTTAAGCTCCCCAGGTTGGGACTTCTTTACGGTTAGCGAAAAGGAGGAGAACATTGATATATGCTTCATTTGTAAGACCTCTGTTAGTTGGGGTAAGCTTGGTACAAACTATGGTACCAGAGTCAAATAACCCATCAGAAAAAACACCACTTGATCAACTGGGAGGACCACCTTTGCAGCATAAAAACTGCAACCATTGCTGTTGGTGGGGAAAAACGAGTAGAATATCCAATCACGGTGGCAGAGGAAGAAGAGGGAGACATTCTCTCTGGTAGTGGTACACAAAGTAGCCCTGTCCCCAGCAGTGCAGTTGTACGGCTCACATCCTCAGCAACATCTCAGTGGCACAAGAGTAAGAGTCAGCCTGAGACACCAAGGAGTACCGCAATGAAAAAAAGTGTGTTGTTGAGCCTAACAGATAGGAAAACCATGCAGCCTACCATTATCAGCTCGTTTACTAGGACAGAGGGGCAGTACGAATGCAACCACCAATAGAACCCTTTTTCTTTTGTTGAAGGGGTGGGTTTTCTGGAATTTGTGACAGCCATTTACCCAAAATGACAGGTTCCCAGCTGCTACTTTTTCGCCAGAGTGGCTTTCCAGCACTATATCACAACATGCAGGAATTGCTTGGAAAAGCCGTGAAGCAGAGTGCTGTTCAGAGTATCCACCTGACAACAGACATGTGGACCAGTTGCCAAGCCACGGATTACATGTGCATCATTGCACACTGGATCTCTTTTGTGGGGGTTAGAGAAAATATATCTGCTGGTGTTGAGGTTGCTGAGATTGTTCATGCCACTCGCAACATTGGTTTTGTTGACACAGACAATCGCAGTAATGTAGTTAGGGCCATGAAAGATGGTGGCTATTTCCGGGTCCCGTGTTTGGCACACTGCATTAACATTGTTGTTCAAGACTTTCTGAAAGATGAATACAAAGTCTGCAACTTACTTACTTACTTACTTACTGGCCACTTGCAGAAGAATATGCACACATTTCAACCATTCTTTTAAAGCCCAGTTGCAGCTGAGGGTCATTCAATGTGAGCATAAAATGCCAGTCAAAGCACTCATCCAGGAGGTGTCAACACATTGGAACTCAACTTATTACGTGCTTAATCGTCTGTTTGAGCAGTATATTCCACTCAATGCTTATGTCATGCAAAGATGAGGGGATCTTACTGTGAGAGGCATGACCATTGAGATGGGCCAATTGGCGTTAAATGCCTGACAGAGATGCCACTTCCTTTTGAGGTCTTCACACGTGAAGTCAGCAGGGAGGACTGTACTATGGGCCAAGCTATCCCATTCTTGCACATGCTAAAACAACACCTGGAGGAGGTGTCTGAAACGTACGCAGGTGTGGATGACAAACAAGACGCATATCATTTGGCAGACTCCTTAGCCGTTCGCTTATCTGAAAATACAAGGATTCAAAATAACATTGTGACACATCCACACTACATTACTGCCACAATTTTGGAACAGTAAGGCAGTAATTCCTTTTTCAGAAGTGGATGTTACCAAGTACAAAACTTTGATTGCTGAGCAAGCCACTGACTTTGAAAACGAATGGCTGGTAATTAGAGGCCTGCCGCCCCAGGCCAGAACAAGTACTACAGGGCATCCAGAGTCAAGTTCTACTTCAGAGCCTGAGGGCAGTGCTTTTGCCTCCCAGAACTCACCAACACTATCAATAACATCAACAACAGCAGGAACATGATCATCCACAGTCCAATCTGTAACTGATTGTTTTTTACGGCAGGGGTATGGTAAGTCCAGTGCTGATGAAAAGGCAAAAGAGGACGAGCACATCGGAGCACCCCTGAGCTTTGAGCGGATGGTCCAGGCCTATTTGGATGACCCAACATTGGTCTTCATGGATTGAAACCTATTTGTGTATTGGTATGGGAAAAGAAGCCAAAGGACAGTGCACAGCAGGCTGGTTAATAAAGTATCTGGCTCCCCCTGTCGCAAGTGTCTCTTCTGAGCGTGTTTTCGGTGCTGCTGGCGCCATTGTAACTTTGAATAGGACCAGTCTCTCTCCCAAAAGCATGGGGAGGTTAACCATGATCAAAAGAAATCAGCACTATACCACCGGAGTACAAAGTACCTGAATCACAGCAGGAAGAGGAGAGCGACTAGATGATGGAAGTAGTGTGTTAGATGACCTACTTCTGGTCGAACCACCAGAGTTTGAGGACAAGTTCCTCCTCCTTAACAACTAGGCTTTCAAAATGTTACTTTCTTCCTTTATTTGTGTGTATCTGTCTTACTGGTTCAAATGAAATAACAACAAATGCATCACCACCGTCTTCTCTTTTTGTTTCCTTATTGGAGTTGCACCTCTGTGCATTTAACTGTCCACCGCTCAGAGTCCTGCTCCATCTTCTTGATTCGCCCAAAATACATTTCCATCAAGCCAGACATTCGATGGAGAATAGTACAACAAATGTTGCCTATAACAGTCCCTGCAGAAGAAGTGAAACATGACTATAGCTATCCTCCTTTTTTCTCAGAGTCGAAACTCATCACTGTCTGAAGGCTACTGCCTCTGTAGGCATCCACAACTCTTCATTGTCAGAAGTAGGCTTTCACCGTTCAGCAGGCATCCAAAAGTAAACTCAACACTGTCAGAAGGCTACAGCCTCGGCAGGCATCCAAAGCTCATCACTGTGAGAACAGAAGATACTTGGCAGAGAAAGAAAAGACTCTTCGAAGAAACTTGCTGACATTTCTGCAAAATCAATTGACCAATGACCGCTACCCATGCCGCAGCCCATCACATCGCTGACCATGTGAACCAACTTCAACTGCGACAAAGTGCCTCAGATGAATAAGAAGAAAACTGAAACAGCGACTAACACTCAAAATGAGTGTGGAGTAATAATGGGACCACTGCCTGTGAGAAATTGGCCTGGCATCTGATGTCCACTATTCTAGTGGGCACCTTGCACCAGTCCAAATGAACCTTATTGATGGTAGGTTGTAAAGTCCACCTTATAGAAAGCTATAGTAGTGGTAGCTGTGGAGAGCAGCCTTCAGGCTAAGACTTAGAGGTGAATTAGGCAAGTTGTTTTACCAATTATAATCTCTTATAATCTCTTGAATAACCAAATAAAAGCACAACACACAAGGTATATATCTAATATATATGTATTTATTCTAAACGCAACCCTTCTGGACTCTTTATGAGGTCAGAGGTAAAAGTACAATACAAGGAACTTAATTAGCATACAATAAGTTACACAGTATAAATTATGCCCTAGGGGCCTCACAAACCAGATACTAAAATAGTGGTATAAGAACAACGTGAGAGTTAGAAAGCAGGCCTAGGGACTGTAGAATCGCTAGGGCTACCTAGAACCCCCAAAGGTTAGATGTAGGAGGCCCATGGGGGACGCGTGCAGTGTCCAAACACAGCCACTGGTTACCCTTGACTTTCTATGGCGAACGAACAAGTTACAATTGTAAAGATTAAGGACACTTCTAGGTTAACTATGATGGAATCCTTTTAGACTTAGACACTTCGAGAGTCAAGACTCACAGGAGCATTGGAGTACTCGTGTTACATGGACCAGGAGGTGTCGATGACAACCAGCAGCTAGATTCAAGCTGTCCCACAAAGGATGTCGAGTGCTGCAGCAAAAAAATCTGGATTGGATCCAACAAGCCTTGGCAACAGCAACCCACACAAGATGTTAAGATTGGCTTCGGTTCAGACCAGCAAGGTCTGGGGGACTCCTCCTTTGAGGGAAGTGAGAGCACATCTGGAGAAACCAGGAAAGCTCAAGATATCAAAGATTGTCCTTTGTGGGGACTCACTAACCAACGGACTAGGAACCACGAGGAGCCTCGAGTAGAAATGCACAAAGTAGAGTGTAGGTCTCTGAGCTTCGGTGCAAAAGGTCCTCGGGTAGGGGCTCCAAATACCCCACTGCACAACTTCGGGAAACTTCAGGAAGTAGGTGCAGTTGCAAAAATGCAGGATGTCCAGGAATTTGGGTCCCACGTCTCTCGTGACAGCTACAGGTCTCAGCTATGCTGGGATCTCGGGTCAGCTTCAGAGATGTCTGGAAGTCCATATCCTGTGTCGCAGATTCTTTGGGATCCGGCGGGAGCCTCGAAAATACAGACTAGCAAATATGCTTCTTGGTGCCAGTTTGAACAGGAAGGTCACTCCTTGACCACGCGGGAGATTCTTCCAGTTGATATGGAATGTCGAAGGTCCATGATATATGTTGCAGAGTTTCATCCAGGGTAATCTAAAGAACTAGGGACTGGGATCCTATTCTTATAGCACATTTAGGGGTTGGACTAACTCTAGGGACCCACCTATGGGAGGACCTGGGGAGGAGGTGGTTACACCCCTTGCCCTTTGTCCAGTTTAATGCCAGATCTGGGGCTGAGCGCCCCAGCAACCAGTTTGAACTGGAAAATGCATGGAGCACATAGTGTGCCCAAGGCAGTGTCTGAAAAGCATTCCCTGATTGCAACCACCCCTGCCCTAATACATTAAAGCCTGTCTGGGCAGGTGCCAGCACCTCCCTGGACAGGAAACCTATTGTCCAGGCCTCCCCTGACAGAGTTGTGTCCAGCAGCAGGAGGGCAGACTTGTGTCTGTGGCAGCAGCATCCATTTTGTGATGCTGAGGCTCTGTTTAACTTTTTCTGGGTTTACCTGCAACTACATGTCTTCTCCCTCTAGAAGGGTGGAATGCTACCCTTGCTGCCAGAACTGGCGGGGGGTAGTATTCCAAAGAGTTTGACACCTTACACAACATGTTTTGATAAAGCCAAACCAAAGTTAGCATAAACCGCAAGGATTATAATGCACTTAAGAGTATATGGTATGGCTATATCATAGAACAGCTATAAGGAGATGGTTCCGAAAGATGCAGAGGGGCTCAGCTCATGCTAGGGCACCCTCTCACACAAAATCAAGCACTCTACCTCCAGGATTGTCAAGGCCTGCCAGTGGAGTGACTTATGGGTTAATATGTGTCTGTATATATATATATATATATACATATATATATATATTCACTGAAAAAACCATAGGTTATAGACCATATATAGTTAGGAATTAGCATTTAAAAAACCTTATTTTACTCACACAAAACCATTGAAATTCCATATATAGTTAGTTGTACTAACTATATATCGCGCACCCGCAATCCACTGCTGATCATGTCACATATTACATCATTCATGACATGGTCAGTGACATCACTGATGACATCACTGATGACATCTCAAATGACATCACTGATGACATCACAACTATGTTTATTAATAATTTTTTTTAAATATTTTTTTTGTTTCGCTCCCGGTCCGCGAACCGGGAAGCTTCCCGTTAGCTCAATTTGATTCCGCGATCCGGTCCGCGAACCGGTAAGAAATCAACATAGTGATGGTATCGCGTTGCCGCGTAATGCGTCTTATGACGTACTGCGTTAGCGCACCCGGAAGTGCCCCGGGGCGCGGACCGAGGCGCGAAACGCAGCTCCCCGGAAGCGATCCGCGGCGCGAAAGCGCGACGTATCGCGTTGCCGCGAAATGCGTCTTGTGACGTATCGCGTTAGCGCACCCGGAAGTGTCCCGGGGCGCGGACCGAGGCGCGAAGCGGAGCGACCCGGAAGCTAACCGGGGAGCGTTCCGCAGCGCGTAACATGAGCGTGAGAGGTCATGTGACTTGTTAATAAAACTTTTCATTGGTTCATTTCACTTTTAGTTTCATAATTATGGAAGGCTAGGTCAGGTGACCTAAAAATAACACTTTTCATTGGTTGAGAAGTATTGTTTTTTCCAAATGATGAAAACCCCTCCTTCTTTCCTCACTCTGACTTTCATCATTGTGAGAGGAAGACCTATTTTGCTTGTTGGAAGACCTATTTTGCTTGTGTGAAAATGGCTTCATTGGTTGCTTCAGCTGGTGGACCCCCACCACCACCACCACCTCCTCATGGGAAGAGAGGACCTCCTCCCCAGGTCCTTACCAACACTGAGGAGGAAGAGGAAGAAATGGATGAGGAGGGAGAAGAACCACAATTTTTAGAAGAGTTGCCCCGGGTTTCCAGAAAGAAAGCCAGTTTCATCTGGCAGTTTTTTTCAATACCTCGTGGGCAAAAAAAAGTCAACGCGAGGTATGTCACCTGCCTGATATGCAAGGAACAATTGTCCAGAGGGACGGACAAAAAATATAGCTTTGGCAATCACACTATGCACAGGCACATGACGAGGAAACATCCCCTAAATTACAGCCGGGCGGAATTAAGGGATATGCACGACAATCCCAGACCAACTCCTGTGGCCAGACCAACAATACCGGTTTCTCTATCACCAGAAGAGGCACGGGAAACTGTGCCAAATATTCAACAACATTTTGGGCACATGATCCACTTATGTATGCACTGTCGTGCATTATTAGCTTGTGGCAACATGAGCATCAATGCACTGAACCTGGCGTATGAACACCATGATTGCCCTAACTGCCCCCAGTAATTTGTTTTTTGCTCCTGTTGAGCCCTTTTCAACGCCTGTTTTTTGTTGTTTCCCCCCCCCAAAAAAAACCAAAAAAATATAAAATTGTTCAAAAAATAAAAAAAATAAAAAAATGTTCAAAAAATAAAAAAAAAATATAAAACAACAAAAATATTTAAAAAAAAGTTCTTTTCAGAACTACCTTCCCTTTCCCAAAAAATTGCTAGAATGTTTAGCACTCTGGCAAGCTCTATTTCTTTTGGTTCGCTTTCGGGTTAGCTTCCCGGTACGCGGACCGGGAGCTAACCAAAAAAAAAAAAGTGTAAGTATATGGAAAGGAAACAGAGAGTGATGTTAAAAGAAAGACAGCTATAGGGAGTAAAGAAGAGATACTGTTTAATAGATCTATTTACCGAAGAAAAGACAGAAGAGGGTATAATTGTGAAAAACAAAATAGATAACGAAGTGAAAGAAAAAAAAAGAGAGTATAACATTAACAAAGAAGAGTTTCTTGGAGAATGTGAGTGAATGTTCAAAATAAGATTAAAACATGAGGAATAACAGAGAGAAAAAATAGAAAACAGAAAACAAAAAATAACAGAAAAAGATTAATTGAAACAGCAAAGAAATGTAATTAACATAGAGCCATATCATCAACATAGGCAATAAAAGTTTTGCAGCTTTTATTGACAGAAATGTGTCGCTAAAGCTGCTTTTGTGGCAGAAAACTGCCACTAAAACCACTTTTGCACCAGTTTTCTGCCAATAAAAAGAGCAATAATTTTATTGGCTGTGTTCATAATATTACCCTTAGTGTGCTTCAACTACACAGAGAAAGCATTATGAACAAGTAGTGATAGAGTGATCAGTCAAAGACACTAAGAGTAATAGAGACGCAGTGAGTGAACAAGAGTGAGGAACTATGAGAAGAGAGGGACTGAGAAAAAGAGTGGAAGGAGTTGAGTAAGTAGGTAATAGAGAAAGGAATGAGGGAAGTAGCAAAGGCAGGAAACTGAGGGTTAAAGAAATGAAGCAGTGGAACTAATAGTAGTTAAATGTGATAGAAATGTAACGAAAACAGTACAAAATATTTACCTTATAATTGTCGTTAAATTACTCACTTTTTGTTTTTATACTTTCAATCTGTGAAAGAGAGAACAAACATTTGAAAAATATTAAAAAATGTATTTAAAAATTAGAAAAGACAAGGGAAAAGATTGAAGGACAAACAGTTTTTCAACAACTTTGACACTTACAGAAGCTTCTGCTTCTCCAGGCCCCCTACACAGTCCTAAAGATATACATTTTAAACTAACAGTATCTTGATGCAGATGAAGTGAGGCCTATCTTAAAACATGGTGCATCTTTTGCATTGCTGTTGTTTCAGAAAAGTGTCGCAAGACACTAAAATTTTAAATAATTGCTTCAGGATGCCAATAAGATGTCTACTATCCAGAGGTTTGTTTCAGGTGAGGCCTACTCAGGGTTGCAGATGAGATTTACACTTGTTGAAGAGTACAGAGGAGATAATACATGTGAAGGTCTACCAATGAAGTGAGTCATGTCCACTGCACTCTTCAACAAAGTCCAAATCTCCTATGTTTCCCTGGACAGACCTAAACTTGATCTGCACAATGTGATTCATAATGAGCGGAAACACAGGTGATGTAATTGAAATACGTGCAATTTATTTTGTTCATTTCACAATCACATCACTTGTGTTTCCTTTGCTTAGGTATCTCATTGTGCAGATGTAGTCTAGCATATGAAAGAATACGCAGAAGTGCAGCACTGCATGCAACAACTTTGACACTTACAGAAGCCTCACCTTCTCCATGCCTCCTACACAGTTCTACATATACATCATAAATGCAAACAGTACAGAATTAATTATACATGTTAAATGGTTTATTTTTGCTGTTCTCAGAATGTATCAAATTTCACTAAAAACAGTGACTTGAAGGTATTCATCATGTAACAGCGGGGAAAAAAAACCACAATCAAAATGATTGTGTTTAAAAAACCCATACAACATCAGAAATCAAAATTCAGAACTCGTTAAAGTTAACTTACTTTTCATGACGTCCAAGGATGTCCTATGAACAGCTTACACTCTTTTGTGCTGTTATTACTTTCAGCCCGCCACTTTCTGAAAGAAAATCTCCATCGTTTTTAAAAACACATTACATGCAATAAATGACTTCTTGCTCTCTACCACAATTTTCCACAAGGCCAAATCTGGTCAGAGCCATTTATAACTCTTGGATTTCTTGTAAGCCAATCCCGTCATTTGGCATTTCCGCAACTTTCAGAATTAAAATGTTGAAGATCATTTTCACAATCCTGGAATAGTAATATCTTCCCCTTCTTGCTCAGTCATGTTCTACATTTCCTATGACACTGATACTGCTTACTATGAAGCAGACTTACACTACCTCTATGACTACTACAATTATTTAATTCTCTACATCACTTTTAATCACAAAGCAATGTAAAACAGTAGACAGCATTGCAGACTTACATTCCCTCTACTCCATGTTTTGATTGGCTGCTTCAATTAGCTTATAAAAAGAAACAGTTTTTCTGAACTCATTGAAAGTGCATGTATTTCTCCATGACGTCCAGTCCTATGGTTAGAAGTTATGTCTCTGAACTACACTTATCCTCAAGGCCAAATTGTGTAGGAGCCATTAGAACTTCTTGAAATTCCACAGAGCACATCCCAAGCTTATTTCCCTAAAATTTTGGTTTTAAAAACACCAGGTAAGAGTTTTTAAGGTCATACGGCAATTTTTTTTTGAAAATTAAAACAGAATCATTGCAGAATGACCAGCCATTTCTAGACTTTAAATAAGCTGTGTAATGTCCTGATGTTATTGAAGGGCCGTCATGATATATAATTGCTGCAGTTACAAAAGTCCTTCCTGATATTGACAACTGCGAAGCTACAACATTTTTTATTAAAGTTGTCAATTTTGTTCCATCAGGCCTACATCGTTGGAACATTAAAATGACATACTGGCCATATGTTCGTATAAATAATGTGGACATCATTTCAGATTTACATTGGCTACACTCCATGTTGTGATCAGCTGCTTTTACTAGCTTATTAAAGGAGACTGATTTACTGTCTGGCAAAGTTAAATATATAAATCTTTCTGAGTCTACACTAGTAGTACTTGATACCATACAGTTCTCGCAGTCATGCTGCCATTGATAAGAAAGCCCAAACAGCTGATCTACATCTACACCTTCAGCATGCAATACATCAAGCATATACATTAAAAACTCCTGACAATCTTGCTGAATATTTTGAGAGAATTGTGTTTGGCCTGAACATCTGTCTAACAGATTTCGAACTTCAGACACACTTTCTATGTTTCTTCTATCAGTGCTACATTTCTCTAACACAGAATTTAACAAACTGCAAAATCTTTGATCAGAATTGACCACAATCTCTTCTTTTACATTTTTTAGAGAAAACAAAACATTAACCACTACATTAGCATAGCAGTTGACACCAGAACTGTTTTCAAACTGAAAACCAACAACATCTTCAACAGAATCCTTTTTGTTTCTGCTTGTAATTTTAGGTTCATTGACTTTTTGTCTTTTTGCTACAACCTCCCCAGTATTGTTCTCATTTCTTCGTTTCCGGCCTACCACACATTTCTCAAACAAAGGATACTGAGGCAAATGTGGCGCATACTCTCTTCTTAACCTATTGTATTCCTTAACACAATCTAGATCCGCACAAATGTTTGTGACATCACACTCAATCAAGTACAATCCCGATAAAGTTCTAACTCGTGACAATGCCACATATGACATACCCTCCTTGAACACAGAACTGCCAATATTCACCAATGCACTGTCTACACTTAAACCTTGCGATTTATGGATTGTCACCGCATATGCCAAGCAAACAGGAAACTGCTTACGGCGAACATATAAGTCTTTTACAAGCAAAAATCTAGCAGAACAACGAGCAATTAGCTGTACTTCCTCAATGCCATCAAATTAATTTTTTAAAAATTCAATTCCATCTCTATTTCTGTATTTCACAAAATCAACAACATTACCCATTGATCCATTTACCAGACCTCTTTCAACATGTAAATTCCTTCTTAAAATTATACGGCAGTTCAAGCACACATTCAGAGTCTTTTCAAAACCTGCAGTTTTAGATATACTCTTCTCTAATGAATCCAATTTTGTTTTCAGATTCTCAGACAAAATAATTGTTGATCCTATATGCTCTACTCTATCAATAGCTTCCAGTTTCACAATCTCATGCTTTTCTAAATGCAACATTTTGTTGTTAAATTTGGCACATTCTGCAAGAGTTGGCATCAAACATATTCCAGATTTCTTCTCAGTAATTTTCTGAAAAATATTCTCAGGCACAACATCTTGTTCTGGATATAAATTTGACAGTAATCGTGCATGTAAAGCTTCTTTCCCATGCTCGGTCACTTTTCCAATTCTAACATCTTGTAGAATAGTCTTGTAAACTTCATCCTTCGCCTGACGCATATTTTCATGCAGTTCAGCATAATTGAAGTTTAACCATATATTGACGTTGCCAATGCTGCCTAGGCACTTCCTGGTATCTTCATGCGTGAGCATTTTGAACACAGGTTGCCCTTTCACTGGTGTCAGCTGCAGAAGATCTCCGAAAACAATGATGTGTTTGCCACCAAATAACACATCATACTCTGTTTTGAGAACTTCTTGCATCCTCAAATGCACAAAGGCAAGCATGACATTGGAAACCATGCTTACTTCGTCAATGATAAGAAGTTTCATTTTCCTCAAGATTCTTGAAACTTCAAAACAAGCATCTCCAGATAGCTTGTGATATTGTAATTTGTTATCATGCTCCACTGGCAGCATCAGTAAACGATGTAAAGTAATCCCTTTAATATTATGTGCTGCCAGTCCAGTTGGAGCAGTGACAACACAAGACAGCGATGACTCTGTCCTTTCCTGCAAATAGCATGAAATTGCTTTAATGAGGAAACTTTTTCCAGTTCCCGCTTCTCCACTCACGTACAGTCGGACAGGCTTCAACGACGTACATGAGCACTCTTTCTTATCATGACTTAATCCATGATCAATTTGCATGGTAACTTCGTCATATATTTTCCTCTGCTCAACGTTGAGTTGTCTTTCCAACTCTTCTAAGTTAACCGCATCCTCTTGAGCATGTGCCATGGCTCTTTCCACTTCATTCATAGCAGTGGCAGCTTCATTTTCGATAACAGGTCCTCCTAGTGGATCCTGACTCAATGAAGCAGAACTCTGACTGTCCTGAGAACTGTCTCTGGCAATCTCGGCTGCAATCGTTGCTTCCTGCTCAATTTCCGCATTCAACATTTCTACATATTTGGGAAAAGCAGGACATTCTATGGTCTCCTTGGCGGCATTGAAAGAGTCTTCGTAACAGAGGAAATCTCCAAGCAGTTCCTCTTCTGCACGCCAAGGCTTGAAAAGTTGCAAAAGTGCTAAATAGAAAAACTCCTTTTTTTCAGGAGATTCGCCACTCAATTTTCGATGGTTTACCAAGTGGCATTTTCTTTGCTTGACCAGACATCCCTCACTTCCTATTACAGCATACACTCCTTTCTCAGTATCTTCTTTGATGTTCCTCTTGAATATGTAATTTTGCAAAACCTCATACAGACAAACATTCTCGAGGTGACTGCTTCGATTTGGATAATATGTATCCAACATGTTTGTCTTCAAAATGTCGGTACTGTTTGGCTCCTTTTCCGCCAAATACTCAATTTCCCGCACAGGTTTGAGAACTCGATTACGCGTTGCTGCAAGACCAAGACTCGCCCAAATAATACTCCTGGACTTGGCATAGAGACTTGCTGAAGACAACCGGTCAGAACATTCGTACGCTCCGATTTCTCGATGCGACAACATCTTCAGACTGAAACTGTACAACTTCTTGCTGAGGCTCTTTTCATGGGAAATGTCCTCCCACATATCCTTCAATTCTGTCTTCTCTTTTTTGGTGATGTAAGACGTCACATACCGAGCCACAGCCATACAGTTATCAGCCACAAACTGTATATCCATGTTAGCATTCCACATGGACAAAATCACCGGGTTGTAGTCATTGATGTACTTGGACTCTTCGTTCCTCTTCAAATTGTAAGTGTTTTTAGGTGATTTCTTCATGACATTGTGTCGCAGCGAAGACATCAAACTGTTTACTCTTCCTTTAGAAATCACCGGTCGTGGAAAGCCGAAACGACATTTAGTGTAGAACTTGTCCTTGTTTCGGAATTTACGACGGCAGTACTTTCCACATCGATGGCTTTGGAAACGCAGAACTTTTTCTCTTAGGCTTTTCTTCTCCTTTGCGTTTGGAACAGCACACGTAGAATACTGTTGGATGAAACTCATCACTGAGTCTTCTGGATCCGTTCCAAATTTAGGTGCATCCTTGATCCACAGCAACATCTGTATATGAGGAGCACCTCTTGCTTGGTACTCCTTTCTCCAGAAGAAATCCAACACCTCTCCAAGAGGTGGATTCTTCTTATTCATGATGAAAGACATCATAGCTTCAAATCTATGATTGAAGTACCTACATACATTGACTGGATCCAAAGAGCACAGTTCTCCGGGTGTCTTGAATTCGATGTTATCTACGTTAGCATTTGCCTCTCGTAGAAATTCAAGTAAGTCTTCCCAGCCATACTCGGCACAGCTCCGAGTGAGGAACCATGTGGGAGTACCTAAGTTCCTCAGCATACATTTTAAATCACCATGACGACGGTACCAGTACTCATTAGTACCACGCTGACACGCCATGAGATTAATTAGGTGAGAATCCAAAATACTGTCTTGGACATTGACTTTATCCATAAAGTCACTTGCCGAGATGTTTTGCATGTGTATACCACTTTTCAAGATGTGGTTCACTGCATATGACAGTCCAGACAGATCGCTTTCAAACAGGAGATGAAACGAATAAGGAATGCATTGTCGAAACCTAGCATCTCCTGCATACAATCGCAAAGTCCGGTATTCAGAAGCAGGAATTTGATGAGGTCGCTCATGATATCTTCCTCCCTGACCTGTTGGAAAAAGCTGTGGGAAACACCGAGCTTCCAAACTTTCCTCCCAAACACTAATGGGACTCCCTTTGGCTTGTTTCATTTGAAACAACTCAATAGCATTCCCCATGACTTCCTTGGAATGCAAAGGATGAACACTATAATGTTCATATATTTCTTCACTAGTAGAGGGTTCTACTTTCTCAATTTGACCAGCACACAAATCACTATCCTCTTCCTCACTTACTTCCTCTTCTGCAACATATACATTCTTATAGTATTTATTATTTTTTTTCAAATACAATGTTGCCTTTTTAACTTTCCTAACATCTACTAAATCTTGCCATATTTTCTTATTCTTTGTCGGAACCCCATTAACTAAGATAACCAGAGGTTCCTCTTCCACTTTTTCTACTCCAATTGTGTTAATGTTTTTCTTCAAATCTAGAGGCAAATAAACAACTCTTCCCTTTAATCCTCTCTGTAAATCTGATGGAGGCAATTTCCCTGTCTTTGGCTCCATTCTTACAATAGCCTGAAAGGGATGGATACTTTGAATCAAAATAGATTCATAAGTATTGAAATCCTTCAATTCAGAAGGAATCTCAACCAATTCCAGATTATTATGAACTGCTCTAGCAGGCATCTGGTTTTGATTTAATTTGCAACAACAATAAGTACACACACGTTGATCCAATCCCAAATCAAAACAATTTTCTACCATCAAGTATGTTGTGAAATCCTTCCATTCACAATTTTTTTCCCTTTCACTTTTTGCATATAAATCCACTAACTTAGTCTGATTCTTATAATAAGTGCGTCGACAACACACACAAGTGAAATTTGGCCTCTCACTCGATTTCACCTCAAACGTCGCAATTTCCCTCTGGAAATTATCTGTACTGGAAACCTGTACACTATCTTCCACATTACCCGCTTCTTCTTGGTCAATTTCAACATTCTCCTCTTTACTTCCAAAGTAACAAAACTCAATTTCTTCACATATATTCTTCACATCTATTTCAGAACCATGCAAAAGAGCAGCACATAATTTTTTAAGCATAATTGCTGGACTCTTAGCATAATACAACATTCTAACTAATTTCCTCACTTTATTATGATGCACTGCTAGCATCCTGAAATGATGAAAAACACTCTGGCATACTCTCCTGGAAAGACAAGCCAGTGAATGACCATGCAAACCTGTCACTTCTCTCACTCTGCAAGGATCTAATTCTTGCAACAACCTTATTTTCTGCTTCAAACTTTTCTTATTAAATGACCGTACAAAATCACAAAGCAAATTGATGGAATCCTGTCGCACACTGCAAATACTACTACACTTCCAGGTGTACACAGGACCCTTAGCACGTCTTCCTAAAACCTCATTACCTAACACCTCTTCTGCCTCTGTTGTCACAAGTTTTTCTTTTTCAACTGGACAACCATCTTTCACTTCATAAGCACGACCACTGGTGTCAACTGCATGCACCAAATCATTATCCTGGAAATAACTCTCCTCATTAAAAAATGCCTCACAGCTTGAACTATGCATCCATTCTCCAGAAAAAACTTCACAAAAATTACTACGATTAACTATTCTCTTCCATCTACTATTTCTTTTGAAATCATAAATTGCCTTGTTTAGCTTCCTAATTCTATTGATTATCAAAATAAATAACTTACGTTTAATTTCAAATGCCTGATCAATAACTTTCTCAACTTTTTTTTTTCTCTTATAAAAAACCAGTTTCTGTTGACGTTTCTTAATATTTTTTAACAAATTGCCAATTATCCTGTTGCGGAACATTCGTTTACGAATCTCCCTAAACTGTTGTTTCCTTCTACTATCATGCCCAGAGTTATCTCTTGCTCTAGCAGTAACATTTTTCATTGGTCTTTCCTTTCCATTTGATTTCCTTCTCGTTTTATGGACTGAAACATTTTCTGTAGTAATATTTTTTTTACTACACATATTTCTTATGAATTGTTTTGTGCTCTTACCCGGTGCTTTCTTCGTGACTTGACAAATCTTTTTGTTAGAGGACTGCTGCTTATTTTTTTTCACCTGCTGTCTTTGACGTTTTGCAGCCTTTCTCTGTCTTTCTATTGTAGGCATGGTGAAATCTTGAAATAATCTGCAGTTGAATCTGTGGTAAAATATATTAAAAAATGTTATTAACCATTATTACCAAACAGTAAAACAATAACAGTGATCTTCAAAATATTTTGCATTTCCTAAATAGCGAATTTTAAGGAATAAATAGCGATTCTTTACCATTCCTAATTTGCGATGAGCAAATTGCTAATTGCAAGTTACCCATTCATTTCCATGGGCTAGGAGGCTCATAGGAATGAAGGTTTAATTTGCGATTAGCAATTTGCTCATCACAAATTAGGAATTTTTCCAAGGGTGCAGGGGTGTCTCAAGAACACCCTGCTGCACCCCTGAAAAAGAAATGTGGGGGCATATGGCACACATACATGCCCTAAGGGCATGTGTTGGCGTCATATGGGACCTTTTGTTTTTTTTAAAAAAAGCTTTTTGAAAAGAATTCACAAATTACCACCAATTTACCACAATAGTTTCCAAATCCTTAATGTCATTTTTACATATTTTTTGTTTGATACATTGCATTTAAGTAGTCACAAAATTTGCAAATCCTTCAGTGCAATTGCAAAATAAGGAATAGCAAATTTTGCTACTCCTTATTTTGCATCAAACTTGTTTGATACATACCATTTGTCTAATTTACATTTGCAAAGGCCGAAATTCGTAGAATTTTGATCTTTGCGAATGCTAATTAGCTTGATACATATGGCCCCAAGTGAGGCCTGTCTTGCGACATGGTGCATCTTTTGCATCACTGCTGCATTGGTTTCATGTGGTACGTTTTTTTTACACCATGACACATCTGCCTAAATGCATCAATTTGTAATTTTGTCGCCTCATAGCAAATCTTTTGCACCGCCGCTGCATCATAAAAGTGACGCACAGTGGCACAAAAGAGGCATACACCTATCATAAATCTGTCCCTAGCATTTTAAATGATTAATCCAGGATGACGATAAGGTGTGGCCTATCCAGAGGTTTGTTTAAGGTGAGGCCTACTCAGGATTGCAGATTAAAGTTACGCTTGATGAAGAATACAGAGGAGATAATACATGTAAAGGCCTACCAATGAAGTAAGTAATGTCCACTTTATTGCGCCAGTCATCATAAATGTATCCCTAAGCTTCTTATCTTGTTACAGATGAACCACCATATGTACCATCAAACTATTTTTCATTTCCTAAATAGCAAATGTTAAGGAATAAATAGCAATTCTTTACCATTCCTAATTTGCAATGAGCAAATTGCTAATTGCAAATTACCCATTCATTTCCATGGCCTAGGAGGCTCATAGGAATGAAGGTTGCAATTTGCGATTAGCAATTAGCTCATCACAAAATAGGAATTTTTTCAAGCGTGCAGGGGTATCTCAAGAACACCCTGCTGCACCCCTGAAAAAGAAATTTGGGTGCATATGGCACACATACATGCCCTAAGGGCATGTATGGGCGTCATATGGGACCTTTTGTTTTTTAGAAAAAAATGCTTTTTGAAAAGAATTCGCAAATTACCACAAACTAGAAGTTGGTGGTAGTTTCCAAATCCTTAATATCATTTTTTACATATTTTTTGTGTGATACATTGCATTTAAGGAATCGCAAAATTTGCAAATCCTTCAGTGCAATTGCAAAATAAGGAATAGCAAATTTTGAATTAAGGACATTTTAAGTCATTTCCACATGTGCAGTGTTTTCAAATTATGATTTGAAAATCGTTTTTGGGGAAAAGTAATGGTTTGCAAATTTATGACAAGGACATAATGGTGTATGCTTCTCTATAAGGCATTTCAGTGTCTCTGATGTCATTTTTCCCATATTACATTATAAGACCTTTCCCCATGGAGCACATTCCTTGTAAATATGCTCCCACCTGTTCATGGCGAATTTAGATTTTGACTGTTTGAGTCACATAGCCATGTTAAAAGTGACCCAAAAAAATTGCAAACGTTTTAAAAAAACACATTCATTTGTCTTAAGGACATTTTAAGTCATTTCCCCATGGACAGTGTTTTCTAAGTGGCGCAAAAGAGGCATACACCTATCATAAATCTGTCCCTAGCATTTTAAATGATTAATTCAGGATGACAATAAGATGTGGCCTATCCAGAGGTTTGTTTAAGGTGAGGCCTACTCAGGATTGCAGATTAAAGTTACGCTTGATGAAGAATACAGAGGAGATAATACATGTAAAGCTCTACCAATGAAGTAAGTGATGTCCACTTCATTGCGCCAGTCATCATAAATGTATCCCTAAGCTTCTTATCTTGTTAGACATCAACCGCCATATGTATCATATAACTATTTTGCATTTCCAAAATAGCGAATTTTAAGGAATAAATAGCGATTCTTTACCATTCCTAATTTGCAATGAGCAAATTGCTAATTGCAAATTACCCATTCATTTCCATGGGCTAGGACGCTCATAGGAATGAAGGTTGCAATTTGCGATTAGCAATTAGCTCATCACAAAATAGGAATTTTTCCAAAGGTGCAGGGGTGTCTCAATAACACCCTGCTGCACCGCTGAAAAAGAAATTTGGGGGCATATGGCGCACATAAATTTTAACAACATTCCTTTACCTCAAAAACGATTTTCAAATCATAATTTCAAAACACTGCACATGGGAAAATTACTTAAAATGTCCTTAAGACACATAAAAGCGTTTTTTGATTACCTTTCCAGCATGGTTGGGTCACTTTTAACATGGCTATGTAACACAAACATTTAAAATCTAAATTTACCATGCACAGGTGGGAGCATATTTACAAGCAATTTGCGCCACAGAGAAAGGTCTTACATTAAAATGGGAAAAATAACATCAGGGACAGTCAATTGCCTTATAAAGAAGCATACACCATTATGTCCTTGTCATAAATTTAAAAACAATTCCTTTTCCCCAAAAACGATTTTCAAATCATAATTTCAAAACACTGCACATGGGAAAATGACTTAAAATGTCCTTAAGACACATGCACCACCAAGCAAGTCAACGCAGTCTCCTCGTCGTGCTTCAACATCCTGCGCATGCTACGGAAAATCTTCCGGTGGATCCCCACCGAGACCAGGAAGACCGTCACCCAGGCCCTCGTCACCAGCCGACTGGACTACGGCAACGCACTCTACGCCGGAACCACCGCCAAGCTCCAGAAGAGACTCCAACGGATCCAGAACGCCTCAGCCAGACTCATCCTCGACATCCCACGACACAGCCACATCTCCGGACACCTAAGAGACCTGCACTGGCTCCCGGTCAACAAGAGAATCACCTTCCGTCTCCTCACCCACGCACACAAAGCCCTACACGATCAAGGCCCGAGCTACCTCAACAACCGCATCAACTTCTACGCTCCCAAACGACACCTCCGATCAGCCAGTCACGCCCTCGCCGCCGTCCCCCGCATCCGAAGAACGACAACAGGAGGAAGGTCCTTCTCCTACCTGGCTGCCAAGACCTGGAACTCCCTCCCGACCGACCTGCGCCTGACCCAAGACCACCTCGCCTTCAGGAAGAAGCTCAAGACCTGGCTGTTCGGGCAGTAGCAGCACCCCCCCTAGCGCCTTGAGACCCTCCGGGTAAGTAGAGCGCTCTATAAATGTCTATGATTGATTGATTGATGAAAGCGTTTTTTGATTGCCTTTGCAGCATGTTTGTATCACTTTTAACATGGCTATGTAACACAAACATTCAAAATCTAAATTTTCCATGCACAGGTGGGAGCATATTTACAAGCAATTTGCGCCACATAATTCATAATTTTCTCCTTAAAGCACACATATCTCTCATGTCAACCAATGAAAAGTCTTCCCTCACTTTTTTTCAAATGAAAACCCATCCCCCCTCTGCCATTTCTGCCTTATCTGCATGGCAACCACCTCTTGGAAGACCTCTGTTGTTTGCAAGTTCACACAACAATGTTGCAATTGAACTCTGAACTCTCAGTGCACCTGCATATCCAGTGCATTCTTTCATTTAATGATTTTTTATTGACCACTCAAAATACATCTTTCAAAGAACACATCTGTGCACCCTAACTTTCTGTTTTCAGCAATCAAAATCCACCAATCACTGTTACTGCTTCATGAACACAGAAACTCCACAGTTTTTTTTCATTTTACACTCTCATTTTTTCAACTGCCATTTCATTGCCACACTTCATCTGACTGCAGGAGAACCTTCTCTCACCATGTTTTCTGTCTGGATTGTTGGACATAGTTATATTCACTGGGCTCAAAGGTACGTTGAAAACAGGAAATTACCTAACCTCAATTTACAAGATGTGGAAATTAAGTGGTTTGGCCACAGAGGATTAAAATGTCACCAATTGATACCATTGGTGAAAACCTTTATGCATTTGCCCAAACCTGACCTGTTAATTGTGCACTGTGGAGGTAATGACTTGGGCACTTTGACTGGTGTAGGTCTGGAAATGCTTTTAAAGGACACCTTTGAGCAATTAATGGCACTTTTTCCTCAGACTGCCTTGGTATATTCAAATATATGCCAAAGACAGAAATGGAGGTGGTCCAAGCAATTTAGTCCACAAATTGAGAAGTCGAGGAAGCATGTAAACAAATCTGTTTCAGCTTACATGAGAGACCATGGAATGGGCTCCCTGTACAACAATAACTTGCGTTACTACATGCAAGATATCTACAGAGGAGATGGAGTTCACTTCTCAGATGAGGGCAACAGAATTTTCACTCTGAATTTAAGAACGTGCATTGGTACCTACTTATAAGTACCTAAATGTACCATAAACCCAAAAGCTCTTCTCAGAGCTACCCTACATCTGATCACTCACAATTATTATTTTACTCTAACTTTTTTCACTAATTTTCAAGAAAGTACGCTCCCCAGAACGCTTCCCGGTTCGCGAACCGGGCGCACTCCACGCAAAAAAACGAAAAAAACTGTATATTTTTTTTTTGCCCTGCGAGACCCTTTCAAAGCCTCCACATCAAACCTAGGGGGTCAGGGACGATCTACTATGCCCCCTTATGGTCATTTGCCCCTTCGCTTTGGCCTCCTCTTGTCTCTCGATCCTACCGAGAGACAAGATGGCGGCCGCTACGGACTGTTTGGAATGTTTACAGACGCCGAAAAACCAATCAGCTTCGCAAACCTCCGTAACGCGAAAAGTACGCAAAGCGGAGCGCTGTTACAGATATATATCTTTTTTTGAACGTTAATTTCTCAAAATCCACTGGAGCACATATATTGAGACCTAGCAAAGGCACATCGGGCTACCAGTCCCTACAATTTTGCCAAGTTTCGTGCAAATCCATTCAGCCGTTCGATTATTATTATTTTATTTTTCTTTGCCCCGCGGGGCCCTTTTAAAACCTCCACATCAAACCTAGGGGGTCAGCGACAATGTACTATGCTCCCTTATGGTCATTTGCCCCTTCGCTTTGGCCTCCTCTTGTCTCTCGATCCTACCGAGAGACAAGATGGCGGCCGCTACGGACTGTTTGGAATGTTGACAGACGCCGGAGAACCAATCAGCTTCGCTTCACAAAGCTCCGTTGCGCGAAAAGTACGCGTCCTGGGGCGCTGCCCGGTCCGCTGTTACAGATATATATCTTTTTTTAAACGTTAATTTCTCAAAATCCACTGGAGCACATATATTGAGACCTACAAAAGGCACATCGGGCTACCAGTCCCTACAATTTTGCCAAGTTTCGTGCAAATCCATTCAGCCGTTCGGGCTAAAAGTGAGGCCAACCGCCCTATGGAAATTAACATGGGAAAAACGCGTTTTGGGACCCCCCTTTTTTCTCGGCCCCCCCTTGACGAACCCCCCCAAAATTTTCAGGGGCTGCTCAGAAACAAAATGTGCCATTTTCCTGAAAATTTCAGCCAATTCCGTCCACAAACGCCAAAGTTATTAGACATAGAATTTTCAAAAATCCCATAGAGAAAAAATCCTAACTATATATACCTACTGGCGACCGCCAGTAGGTAATATATATACAAATAGATATAGTATTGTTTTTAGCTTTTGTATAGCGCAAGCTGTCACCCTACGGGTATCCTGGCGCTCAGACTTGAAAGATAGACCGGCACAGAGACCAAAGCAGCAGTAGGGGCAGTCTTAGAGGTCCGACTTGGGGAAGAGCCAGGTTTTCAGGCCCTTCCTGAACTCAATCAGGGAATTAGCTTGTCTAATGTACTGTGGCAACCCATTCCATAATTGGGCGGCTGCCGCACTGAAGGCGCTCCACCCCCATCCTGGAGCACCTAAATCTGGTAGTCACCAATAGGCCAGTGCTAGGGAATCGGAGCTGCCTTTTTGGGTTATACCAGCTAAATTTCTCTTGTAGAGGGATAGGGCCTAGGTTATGCGCCGCTCTGAATACAATACAAAGTGATTTGAAGTGTACCCTTTCCTTAATGGGCAGCCAGTGAAGGTCTCTCAACGCCATCATAGTAGAGGACCTACGTTTTCTATTCAGCACCACCTTTGCCGCCATGGACTGGACTCTCTGCAACCCCTGAAAGATGTATTGCGGTGCTCCCAAATACAGAGAGTTGCAGTAGTCCAGTCTGCTCAGCACTATATTCCTCACTACAAGGGCGCGCATATCTTTGGGGAGTAGTAGAAGGATCTGGCGTAGCATACGCATCATGGAAAGGCATACCCCCACAATTTTGTTGGCCTGCGATTCCATTTGAAGGTTGCTATCCAACAAAACTCCCAGGTTACGAACCATTTTGGCAGGGGTCAGAGGTTCCTCCTCCGGTGTGAGCCTAAACTCCCGAGGTAACTGTTGGGACAATCTGGCCGAGGGGCAGTAAATCACTTCTGTTTTCCCTCCATTGAATTGTAGGGAGTTATCCCTAAGCCATCCAGCCGTCTGCCGCATACAGTCCTGGAATGTATCCATCGATATTGCCTGTTTCCCTTCAAGGGAGAACACCAACTGGGTGTCATCAGCGTAGTTAATCAGGTCAATACCAAAAGGATTTAATTATGGGGAACAGAGGCTGTAGATAGATGTTGAACAGAACAGGGCTGATCGCAGAGCCCTGCGGTACCCCATATTGCACCGGAGACTTGCTGGAGGTGAAAGGTGCCAGAGTCACCATCTGTTGTCTTCCGGATAGATAGGACGCTAGCCATTTTAAGGCCTGCCCTGACACCTCTATACTCTCCAGCCTTTCCACCAGTATTGCATGGCTCACCGTATCGAATGCGGCTGACATATCGAGTAGCACCAAAATGGTGTCGCTCCCATTGTCAGCTCGCACTCGCAGATTATTCAATACGGTCGCCAGGGCGGTCTCTGTACTATGACCTGGACGGACCCCAAATTGGTCCCTGTCCAGCAGATGGTTGTCCTCCAAGTAGCAGGAAAGGCTTTTGCTGACTACTTTTTCCAGAATTTTAATGGGATAGGGCAAGGTGGCTGCCAGGCTGCCGTTATCCCATAAATTAAAATCGCCCATTATAACCATTCTAGAGTGGGTTAAGCTCAAATTGGTGATGGTATCCAGGAGAGCAGAGAAATGTGTATCCTGCCCAGGTCTATAACAGATCATTCCGGTGAGCAGCCTGCCTTTGGCCTCCTTCACCGAGAAGCCCAGAATTTCTATTCCTTTTATTTCATCTATTTCAAGCGGCGCAAAATTCCAGTCCTCCTTAAAAATCACCCTACCCCTCCCCCCTGCCCCACCGGCCTATGTTTATGGAAAACCTTATACCCCTCCAGGCAGGCAAAACAAAACAAAAAAAAAACTATGTAAAAAAGCCTACAACACCTGACCCACCTCTCTCCCTAACCCCAACCAATGCCCAAAATGAAAAAGTCCAAAAAATCAAATGTCCAATTGTCCATGTTGGCCATAAAAACCCCCAACACCCGATTCACATCCACTAAAAGAACCTATAAAAAAGGGGCAATTAAATAGGGTTTTTAGTGGCGGGCTCTTCAGATGTCGATCACTAGGACCATTGGCCCTCTTCTTGAGCTCCTCCACCTCCTCCTCCAGTCGCGCATTCCAGAGGAGCATGCAGCGTGCATCTGCCCTGCAGTTGCCTCCACAGGGGGGGGCAGCAGTAGTGCTGGATATTTTTGGTGTGCAGTGGCGGGCGGCTGTCTGACTGTGGTGCCGCACTACTGGAGGGGCCTAGCTGGGACCCGGGGCATTGGAGAAGGCTGCAGCTGCCTCCTCCTCCTCCGCCAGAACCAACAGCCGCCGGAAGTCTGTACAGATGGCCTCCAGCTTCCGGCACCAGGCCATGGCTGCCAACTCCTTCCTGGTTGGTTTTTGGAGGAGCTATATTAAGACAGAAAAAAGACTATTACCAATACTCTTAGCAAAACAGTAACACAAAATTCATTCAACACATAGTGGCATAGTAGCAGTAGCACCAGCAAGCACAGTACATAACATTTGTGGTATGCATCTGTCCTCCCACTTCCTCGGCCTCTAACACTTGAAGTAGTTTCAGGCATTATACAAGCACTATGGACTCCAGTACACAGTACACCAGTCTTCTTTTTCTCTCTAGTTTAGCGAATTGCATAACCTTGTTGTAGCTAGCATGCCAGCTCAGTCAGCTTGTGCTAGAGACAAACATATTCGACTCATGAAGCAGACTCACGTTAGTTCTATTTAGTACTGTCTACAGGTGGAGAAGCTTGTATTTTCTTATTACGGGTGGCACTGGCCATACTCTCTCTGTTACATCATGGGCAATTGCTCAATTTCGCTTTCACCCTGCCCTGACTACTACAAAAAGGCAGATTATATATCTGATCCAATAATCATTGCTTATATATGGGACAACATGTGTTACTTTGTTTTGATTGTTCGTGTAACCAGCAGATAGGACACCATCTATGGCAGGCTGGCTGACACACTCGAAAATAAATTAACATAGGTAGGGAGTGGTCCTCAGAGTCGGAGGAAGGTCCCTGATAACAAAATACATACAAAATATATATATGATGTGCTTGCAAACTACTGTGAGTCAAGGGAGTATTCTGAAAATACAACTTTTATTCCCCTCGGCGTCGCTACTGTGTGGTTTCTTTTACATTTACTTCAAACTAAGACTATGGTCTGCATCCAGTGATAGTCTCCACCTATGCTATCTTTGATGAATACATCCAGGCATCCATCCATTCAAAGTAAACGTCTATCATTCTTCTTAATCTCTCAACTAACCATAGTTTGTTTCGCCATCAATCACCCATGCATCCTTCCTTGCTTGCCTTGGTTTGAGTTAGACCCAAACCCTACTGATGATTCTTGCTATCCTATCCAACCATACGGTGTTACCCACCCAGGCAGGCATCTTTTCATTCACCTTCCACCCATCCTTCAACAACCCATGCATCTTATTCCTATCAGCCACCTATGCATGCTTCCAATGTATCCTTCTCTGCCAGTCATATTACATCTCACCCGTCCTTCCTTCTTTCCCTTTTTGTTCAACACATCCTCCAAGGTCTTTCTGATCTGACTTTTAGTCTTCTCCATAAAACTTTTACAGCTGAGTTGGAGTCAGATAGAAAACGCCATTGGTTACTCATCTCACGCTGCTAATGCTATTAGTAATGCCATTGCTAAGTAAAGGGTGTCTTCTTCAACCGTTGTCTAATGTTCACTACAACTTCATACTTACTAAGTCTCAACATTACAGTGAGTGTACACCCTTCCTGCTAGTGTAATGTCAATAAGTAAGGAGTACGCCTAGAAAAAAACATTACACATATTTAGATGCCATATATACACGTCCATTAGCAAGATTGGAAAAAAAGTTAATACATACATATACAACATACATCACTAGTCCAAATCGGGTACTAGAGTAGAGTAGAAACAAGTAGTGTTATTCTCCCTAGGGTCATTCTACTCTACTCTTTGCAATGTTAGCCTGAGACATGCAACCATTTTAGGTTCATGTCTTTTGCGCACGTGACGTTACCTAGCAGCTTGTTGTGTAAGACGCCTTTGAGCCCACATGAGCTTATACAGCTACTGTCTGAGCGTTGCATACAAGAGGTCGAAAAACAAGCCACTTTATTGTGGAGTTCTGGTCACTCAGTCCGTATTGCTTAGCCATAGCATGCTACACTTTTTGACATGACTGAGAAATGCTTGCATTATAATATCTAACTGGCATTTTTCTCATAACAGGCGGAAGATTCCCTTCTACGAACCAGAACTTTGCAGAGCTTATGATGTAACCAGTACTTCTACGTTCTAAGGTGAGGGGTCCCCCAGATTTCGCACTGAGATCTTTTGTCTTTGATGGACTTGTAACAATGTTTATTGTTTTAATCTTATACATTTTGCTGTTGGAGCTGGCTCATATGGTATTACTGAATTGAATTGTAGAACAATGTACAGAGCTTGATAATTAAAAATAAACCTTTTGAACTTACACATAGACTCTCTGGTATTTGGTGTGGTGGACTTACACGTGTAAGGGAGCAAAAGGGTGTTATTATGTCCTGGGTTGTGTAATCATTGGGTATCTTCGGGGGGTTCGAGGACCTAATGAGAGACTATAGCTAGTCGGTTGTGAGATAGTGGGTTCTGACTGAGGTGTGAGGAAGGTCCAACCTCCCATCACCAATATCCTATTTAAATATTTCTTCTGCATAGTTCTGTATGTGGCTGTACAGAATCCCCACAACAGTAGTAGTATATACTATAACAATAGTCAAACATCTAGTTGGGCATTTTGTTGGTGGGAATTGTCGAAAAGCCTCCAGATTAAGAAGACTAGAAGAGGAAAACACACAGGACTGGACTCAGTGGCTAGAGCTATTGGTGAAGCTTAGCTACAGGCAGACTAATAGTAGTAGTACAGAGAGTCATAGCAGAGGCAGTTAGAGGCAGGGATAACAAGAATTTAGAAACAGTCTAGATCGTAGAAGATTTGGAAAAAAATAGAATTAGAAAACAGAAATAATAGTTCAGAAAAAATAAGGTGCAGTAAAAGTTAGGGAAATATAATCATTATTATTAGCCACTGGAGAACTTTCTGGGGCCAGCAGGAGAGCATTCGGTAGAGAAGTAGTCCTGGTAGGCATCTTGATCTTGTCCCGCCGACTGTGACCCCGTCTTCTTGCCCCTGGGTGCTTATCATGTAAGATATAAAAAAGAAAGAGACAAACATTAATGATTGGTGTACTGTGAAACAAATACAATAGTTTAAAAAACGCTCAAAAAACATTTCAGGAAACAACAATTGCAATAAAATTAACCTATCTAATCAGATCGCCTAGTAGTGATATTATGGGATTCACGAACCGTTGTTAAGACCCCTATTGTCTTACCAAGAGCTTGGGCAGGAACAAAGATGCTGATTCCCAAATCCCGCTCAAAGGCACCCAGAGACCAGAGATATAACTAGCCTCCGAGATAACTTCAAAGGGGAATAAATCAAGAAGAGACTGGTCCGGAAACTCTGTCCTCTCTTACTCTTTACTTCTTCTTCTCTAGCAGAGTGTCATCTTCAGAGAGGGAGTCTAAAATATATAATGAAAGAATTACTTTCTTACTCTATTCTAGTCTCTATTCTCTTTACCTCTAACTACTTCTACCTACCCCTTGTTCCAGGAGCTTAGCCTCTCCTCTATGTTTCTTCTTTTTTCATTTACTTCATCTGTTATTTATTGCTCCATGAGAATTCACCTGTTTAACATATATATATATTCACTGAAAAAACCATAGGTTTCACACCAGTTATAGTTAGCTGGAATTTTTACTCGCATAAAACCATTGAAATTCCCACGTTATAGTTAGTTGGACTCACTATAACTTGCGCGTGCAATGCACTGCTGATGACGTTACATATTACATCACTCATGACATGGTCAGTGACATCACTCATGACATCACTGATGACACCATCCAGTGAATGTGTGTCTTTCTGAAAAATAAATATGTTTTATATATGTATATGTAAAAATTGATGGAAGAATAAATGTTTAAATAAGTGTTTACATGGATGTTGTTTTAAAAAAATTGATTGGTTAACTGGTTTATTAAGTGTATCTTAGTGAATACATATATTAGAGAATAATGTTTAAATATTTAAATATATGTATTAGTGTTTCAATTTGTGTATAAGTGGCTGCCTGGGTTGGTGAGTAGCTACATGTGTATGTATATGGGTTATTATATGTTTTTCTTAGTATCAGTATGAGTGTTTGTATGGTTTGGTGGGGGTATTACTTGGCACATAGATGCATGAATGACTGACTCTCTCTTTATATGTGTTTTGAAGACAGCATATGTGCAGGACTGTATGGGTGGATGAGTGTGTATATGTGTGTGTTAGTGAGTGAATGACTGTCTCACTAGTGTCTTTATCAGTAACTACATATGTTTTAATCTAGTATATGTGAATATTGATGTATATAAGTGAGTATATGTGAGAGTGAGGGATTGTAAGAGTTCCTGTTTAAATTAGTATGTGTTTCTATAAGTGATTGTTTAAGAGAGTAAGTATGTGTAAGTTTCCTTAGAAGTAAGGTGGTAATGTGTGTATAGCTGTATATGCAAACAAATAGATGTTCAATAGTTTATTTGCATGTGTGAGTATGTGTGAGAGTATCTTTTGGATGACTGTCGGTGTGTAACAGGATGTATAGGTGTATCACTACATATGATGAGTGAGTATATGTATGAGTGACTATATAGAACTGTTGATCAATGAGTGGATGTGTATATAGATAGTGGAATTATTGAATTGGTTGTTGTAACTGGTATGGGTATCTCCATTTTTTTGAAAATTTTAGTTTCTATTTTTGAATATGTGTTTCCAGGGTTACAGTACAGTGAAAGGAGGTCTGTCACTCTGTCACAAGGATGGTGTCATCAGTGATGTCATGAGTGATGTCACTGACCATGTCATGAGTGATGTAATATGTGACGTCATAGGCAGTGCATTGCACGCGCAAGTTATAGTGAGTCCAACTAACTATAACGTGGGAATTTCAATGGTTTTATGCGAGTAAAACTTCCAGCTAACTATAACTGGTGTGAAACCTATGGTTTTTTCAGTGAAGTTAATAGGTTTTTTAAATGCTAATTCCTAACTATAACTGGTGTGAAACCTATGGTTTTTTCAGTGAATTTCATAGGTTTTTTAATAGCAAATCTCTATAGGTATGAAAAGTAATAATTTTTATAACGAATTTTATATTGTGTAAATATGTATTTTTTGAATTTTTTTTTATTGTTTGCCCCGGGGCGCTCCCGGGGCGCGTACCGGTAAACGTACGGGTAAGCGCAATGTTACGAAGCGCCCCGGGGCGCATACTGGGGAGCGTCCCGTTAGTGCTATTGCCGCGTACGAAAACAACATCATGACGTTTCGCGTAGTCGCGTGATGCGCATATGACGCACTGCGTAAGCGCACCCGGAAGCACGCGATCGCATACGATCGCGCAACATCTCGACTCGCTTATGCGACGCGCCCCGGGGCGCGTAGCGTAAGCGCATCGGGTCATGTGATCTGAAAATAACACTTTTCATTGGTGCAGATCAGTTTTGGTTTCCAAATGATGAAAGCCTGGATCATGTGACTTGAAAATTACACTTTTCATTGGTCCAAAACACTTCCAAATGATGAAAGCCCCTTCCTTTTTTCCTTATTCTGACTTTGTCCTTTGACTGAGGAAGACCTGTTTCGAGTTTTATCTCAGAAAATGGCTACAGTAGTCTCAGCAGCTGGAGCATCCGGCCCACCACCACCACCACCAACATCTAAAAGACCACCACAAGATTACTTTTGTGGTGAAGAGGAAGAGGAGGAGGATGATGAGGAGGAGGCACAGAGAAGGGAGTTCCTGCCTGAAGATAAACAGCCCTACAAACCCAAAGAGCACTTTATATGGCAGTTCTACAAACTCCCAAGGGGTTTTAAAAAAGTCAACGCAGCAAAGGTGACTTGTTTAATTTGTGGTGCTCAGCTATCCAGGGGGAACCCTAACAAAAAGTATTTCTTCGGGAATCACACGATGATTCGCCACATGATGCGTGCGCATCCAAACAACTACTCTAATGCAGAGTTAAGGGACATCTGCAGTAAACTACCCCCATCAACGTCTAGGCGCTCAACATCAAAACAACCCACTCCATCGGGTTCGGGGGCAAGAGAAACATTGGCTACTATTCAACCTAAGTTTGCCGACTACAAAATCTTGTGCAAATTTTGTAACAAGACACTTTGCTATGGTGAGCAAAGCATCGAACGTATAATGGTTGCTGGTGATAACCATAAGTGTCCAAAAAAAACTAATTTTTCCTGGGTTTTTTTATGCTTCAGTTGAGCCATTTACAATTCCCTGTTTTTCGTTTCTCCCCATAAAAAATACAAAAAAAATATAAAAGAGTTCAGAAAAGCCAAAAAAAGTACAAAATGTTCATAAAAACAAAGAAATATATAAAACAACAAAAAGAAGAAAAAAAACAGTTCTTTTTAGAACTACCTTTACTTTATAAAAATAAACCTATATTTTAAAAGAATCTGTATCAACCTTTTTTCTGCAGGGTACGCGTACCGGTACGTGCACTGGGGCGCGCACCGGGAGCGCACCAAAAAAAAAAAGAAAAAAAAATTAATGAAGGAATTAGCTTGAGGGAACAAACACAAAGAGAGTAATTTTAAGAGAAAGAGAGCTAGAGGGAGAAACACAGAGGGATTGTTTATTACATATTTAAAAATAGAAAAGGTGTAATAGGGTGAAAGTGAGAAAAGTAAAATCACTAAAGGAGCGAAAGAAGGGAAGAGAGAGGAAGAAGACTAAAGTAGAGATAGTGGGAGAATGTGAGTGGGTGTTGAAAGAAAAAGATAGGACAGAAAAAAATTGAGAATGAAGGGTAGTAGCGTAACTGGTATAAATGAAGAACGGTGATGGAGGGTAAGAAAAGACCAGTTAGTATAAGTAAAGAGGGGTGAAAGAGAGTGAAAAATTGAATTAGGATAAGAGATGGGGAGTGACAAAGAGAAAGGACAGAGAGAATAAAGGAAACAGTACCTGAATGGGTTTGAGTGAAATAGCAAAGAAAGATAAGTAATGCAATGTGTGTGACTTATAGGGAGTCAGTGGGTGTAGGTCGGGGTGTGGGTGTGTAAGGTGTGTCTGTGGGTGTTGCTGTGTGGGGTGTTTTGGTGTGCATGAAGGTGAGGGTGTGTGAAGTATGTGTGAGCAATGTATGGGTGTGGGGTGTATATGTGTGCGATGTATGTGTGTGTATGGAATGTGTGTGTGTATGTGAAGAGTGTGTGGGAGGATTTTTTGTGTGTATGAGGTGTGTGTGATGAGTGTATGGGGTGTATGTTAGAGGTGTGTGTATGTGTTGAGAGGGGGATGAGGTGTGTGTGTAGGAGTAAGGTAAATAATTAAGAAAAACAGAATGAGTGAAGAAGCAAAGGAAGGGAACAGAGAGTAAGTGAAGTAAAGAATAGGGATTGAAAGAAGTTGAATATGAGAGGGGAAATAGGGAAATTTGAGTAAACTTGGAGAATAAGAATAAGTGAGGGAGCAGAATAAAGACACAGGAGTGAGGTTCGTTGAGAAAATATTAGTTAGCTTAAACCAAAGGGTGATCACAAAATAGATTTTTATAGTCATACTTACCATATAATTAATCTAACTTTGTATCTGTGAAAGAGAGAACAAAAAATAAGTTATAAATAGTGAAATTTGTATATTAAATTAAAAGATACAAATGAAGAGGTTAAAAATCATAACACTGTATTTAGAAATAAAGTAAGAGTGAAGGACACAGAAAGGGCATTAAAGTAAGGTAGAAAGATTAAAAGAGAAAAAAGAAATAGAATGAGATCAAATTACTAAGAGTAAGGCATATAGATTCACTGACACAGATAAAGATAAGATCAGAGAAATTAACTGAAGACAAGAAAGATACTAAAACAATGTGAGTTAGCAAAACTAAATCAGGAAACAGTAGTAAGTAAAAAGATAATAACAGAGACGGAAAAGAGTCTAATAAGGATGCATTTAGAAGATAAACACAAGTGAACATAACACAAGGAGAGTGAGGCACTCAGGACATAGAGGTAGTGAACGAAAAATAGAGAGAAAATGTCAAAAGAAAGGAGCAAACAAAGATAAGCGAGGGATAGTGGGTGGAGTATAGTGATAGAGTGTGACAATACTACTCAGTGAGTAAAGAGGAATTACTAAAAGAACAAAGGAGGAAAAGACGGAAAAAGGGAAGTAAAGCAGAGAGACTGAAAGCTGAAAAGTGGTGCAAGGGAGAGAGGGTATGCAGACAGTTGAAATGGAAATGAGGGGTTGTGAAAGAAGTGGAGTAAACGAATGGGTGTGAAACAGAGTGAGAGAAAGGCAGTGTGAGTGAGTAAAGAGAGCAGAAAGAGAGAGGAAAAAGGAAAGTGAGTGTCAGAGAATGGGAATACAATTTAATTTAGACAATCCAAAGTATACAATAACTTGTACAACATGTTACATAGTTTATTTTTGCTGTTCTCAGAATATATTGAATTTCACTTAAAACAGTGAGTTCAAATTACTCATCATATGGCAGCGGGAAAAAAAACCACAATCTAAAAGATTGTGTTTTAAAAAAAAACTTAGATACTGACAAATGACAAATGTACACTAATCTTGGATTGACTTACTTTTCCTTGAGGCCAAATAGTATATCATGGAGATCCTTTTCTCGTTGCAAAGTACTTTGCTGTTCAGTAAAAAATAAATGTCATCGACTTTCTAGAAGAAAAGCTCCAAGAACATCTGAAATATTTTCATTATTTTCATATACTCCTTTGTTTCAGTCATGACTCTTTACTCATTCCTGTACCTTTCCTTTTGGCCAAATAGTGTCAGATGTATGAGTATATTTTCAAAATAATTCAAAGAAACTCTGAAATGACCTTTCTTCCGACGTTCTGAAAGAAAGGCTCTACAACATTTTCACAATATTTAAGTATTTGTAAAAGCATCTCTGACTCACTCATTTTCATCATTTTGTATAATACTAATATCACTTACTATGAGATCCACTTACAGTACCTATATGACAAGTCAATTTTTTATATGACCTGGATCACTTTTACTCAGAATATATTTTTAAACAGCAAAATAACCTTTATTTACTGCTCCCGTCTTCATAGGCCAATTACCTTTACCTAAATTTTGGTTGTAAAAACACTAGGTATGAATTTTTTAAGCCAAAAGGCCAACGTTGTTTGAAAGTCAAATGAGTGTCGTTACATTGGGTCCAACCTTTACAACTTTTTAAATAGCATGTGTAATGCCCTGATGTTGTAGAAGGACCATCATGAAAAATAATAGCTGCAGTTGCAAAGGTTCTTCCTGATATCGATGACTGTGAATCCACGAAATTTTTAATAGAAGTTGTCAATTTAGTTCCATCCGGTCTACATCGTTGGAACATTAAAATGACATACTGACCATAATTTTGTAGAAATAATGTGGACAGCATTGTAGACTTACATTGGGGACACACCATATTGTGATCCGCTGCTTTAACTAGATTATTAAAAGGCACTGATTTGCAGTCTGGTAAAGTCAAATATATAAATCTTTCAGTGTCTATTCTAGTAGTACTTGATAAAGTACAGTTGTCGCAGTCATGCTGCCACTGATAAGAAAGGCTAAAAAGATTTTTTATATCTACACCTTCATCTTCCAAAACATCAAACATATACATTAAAAATTCCTGACAATCCTGCTGAATATTCTGTGAAAATTGATTTTGACCAGTAGATATGTCTAGAAGATTTTGAATTTCTGAAACACTTTCTATTTTTGCTCTATCACTGGTACATTTCTCAAACACGGAATTCAACAAACTACAGAATCTTTGATCCCGATTTTCAACAATCTGTTCTTGTATGTTTTGAAGAAAAAAAACAACATTAACCACTACATTAGCATAGCAGTTGACACCAGAACTGTTTTCAAACTGAAATCCAACAACATCTTCAACAGAATCTTTTTTCCTTCTGCTTACAATTACAGTTTCGTCTACTTTTTGTCTTTTTGCTACTACCTCACTGCAATTACTCTCATTTCTTCTTTTTCGGCCTACCACACGTTTTTTCAATCAGAGGATATTGAAGCAAATGTGGAGCATACTCTCTTCTTAACCTATTGTATTCTTTAACACAATGTAGATCTGCACAAATCTTTGTTTCATCACACTCAATCAAGTACAATCCTGATAAAGTTCTGACTCGTGATAATGCCACATATGCCATACCCTCTTTAAACACAGAACTTCCAATGTTCACCAAAGCGCTATCTACACTTAAACCTTGAGACTTATGATTTGTCACCGCATATGCCAAACAAATAGGAAACTGTTTTCGCCGAACATATAAGTCTTTCACGAGCAAAAATCTAGCTGAACAACGACAAATTTGTTCTATTTCATCAATGCCATCACATTTAATTTTTTTAATTTCAATTGCATCTCTATTTTTGTAATTCACAAAACTAACAACATGACCCATTGCTCCATTTACCAGACCTCTTTCAACATTTAAATTCCTTCTCAAAATGATACGACAATTTAAACACACATTCAGAGTCTTTTCAAAACCAGCAGTTTTAGATATAGTCTTCTCTAATGAATCCAATTTTGATTTCAAATTTTCAGACAAAATAATTGTTGCTCCCATATGCTCTATTTTATCTGTAGCTTCCAGTTTCACTATCTCTTCATTTTCTAACTGTAACATTTTGATGTTGAACATGGAACATTCTTTCAGAGTTGGCATCAAACATATGCCAGATTTCTTCTCGTTAATTTTCTTAAAAATATTCTCTGAAAGAATGTTTTCATTTGGGTACAAATTTGAAATTAATCGTCCATGTAAAGTTTCTTTCCCTTGCTGACTTACTTTTCCGATTCTTACATCTTGTAAAATATTTTTATAATCTTCATCCTTTGCCTGCCGCATATTTTGAAGCAGTTCTGCATATTTGAAGTTTAACCATATATTAACATTTCCAATGCTTCCTAGGCACTTCCTGGTATCTTCATGCGTGAGCATTTTGAACACAGGTTGTCCTTTCACTGGAGTCAACTGCAGTAGATCTCCAAAAACAATAATGTGTTTTCCTCCAAATAAGACATCATAGTCTGTTCTAAGAATTTCTTGCATTCTCAAATGCACAAAAGCAAGCATTATATTTGACACCATGCTTACTTCATCAATGATAAGAAGTTTCATTTTCTTCAGGACTCTCCAAACTTCGGAACACGCATCTCCAGATAGCTTGTGGTACTCCAATTTGTTATCATGCTCCACTGGCAGCATCAGTAAACGATGTAAAGTAATCCCTTTAATGTTATGTGCAGCCAGCCCAGTTGGAGCAGTAACAACACAAGACAGCGGTGATTCAGTCCTTTTCTGCAGATAAGTTGCAATTGCTTTAATCAGAATACTTTTTCCAGTTCCCTCTGCTCCACTCACGTACAGCTGGACAGGCTTAAATGATGTACATGAGCACTCTTTCTTCTCTTGGCTGAATCCATGTTCAATCTGTTCTGTGACTTCGTCATATATCTGTTTCTGCTCAAGGTTTAGTTGTTTCACCAAATCTTCTAAGTTAACTACATCATCTTGAACTTGTTCCATAGCTCTTTCCACCTCATCCATGGCAGTGGCAGCTTAATTTTGTATAATTGGTCCTCCAAGTGGATCCTGACTCAATGAAGCAGAACTCTGACTGTCTTGAGAACTGTCTCTAGCAATCTCTGCAGCAATTGTTGCTTCTTGCTCTATTTCTTCGTTCAACATTTGCAGATAATTTGGAAAAACAGGGAATTCTATGGTATCCTTGATTGCATTAAACGAATCTTCGTAACACAGAAAATCTCCAAGCAGTTCCTCTTCTGTACGCCATGGCTTAAAGAGTTGCAAAAGAGCTAAATAGTAAAATTCCCTTTTCTCTGGATTTTCGCAACTCAATTTTCGATGATTGATCAAATGGCCTTTTTTCTGTCTCACTAGACATTCTTCACACCCAATGATAGCATATATTCCATTGTTGATATCTTCTCTGATGGTTCTCTTATGAATATAGTTTTGCAGAACGTCATACAAACAACTGTTCTCAAGATGACTACTTCTATTTGGATAGTATGTATCCAACATGTTTGTCTTCAAAATATCTGTACTTTCTGGTTCTTTCTCCGCCAAATAATCTATTTCTTGTACAGATTTCAAAACTCAGTTTCGTGTTGCAGCAAGACCTAGACTCACCCAAATGATGGTTCTAGATTGGGAATAGAGACTTGCTGACGACAATCGATCAGAACATTCATATGCTCCAATTTCTCGATGCAACAACATCTTCAGACTGTAACTGTATAATTTCTTGCTTAGACTCTTTTCATGTGAAATGTCTTCCCACATTTCCTTCAGGTCTGTCTTTTCTTTTTTTTGTGATGTAAGACGTCACATATCGAGCAAGAGCAATAGAGTTGTCAGCAACGAATTGAATATCCATGTTAGCATTCCACATGGACAAAATCACTGGGTTGTAATCGTTGATGTACTTGGACTCTTCGTTTCTTTTTAAATTGTATGTATTTTTTGGTGATTTCCTCGTCACAGTATGTCGCAGAGAAGACATCAAATTATTTACTCTTCCTTTAGAAATCACTGGTCGTGGAAAGCCGAAACGACATTTTGTGTAGAACTTGTCCTTGTTTCTGAATGTTCAACGACAGTACTTTCCACAACGATGGGATTGAAAGCGTAAAACTTGTTGCCTTAAACTATTTTCTTCGGTAGTTTTCGGAACAGCACATGTTGAATACTCTTCAATGAAGCTCATCACTGTCTCATCCGAATCTGTTCCAAATTTGGGTGCATCTTTAATCCACAACAACATATGTATGTGAGGAGCACCTCTCGCTTGATACTCATTTCTCCAAAAGAAATCCAAAACCTCTCCAAGGGGAGGATTTTTTTTGTTGGTAAAAGACAAAAGACATCATAGCTTCAAATCTATGATTGAAATATCTGCATACATTCACTGGATCCAAAGAACACAGCTCTCCAGGTGTTTTGAATTCTATATTTTGTATATTTGCATTTGCCTCTTGTAGAAATTGAAGTAAGTCGTCCCATGCATACTCGGCACAGCTAAGAATGAGGAACCATGTCGGAGTTCCTAAGTTTCTTAGCATACATTTCAATTCCCCATGACGATGGTACCAATACTCATTTGTACCACGCTGACATGCCATGAGATTGATTAGATGAGATTCGAAAATATTATCTTGCAGATTCACTTTCTCCATAAAGTCCCTCGCCGAAACATTTTGCAGATGTGCTCTACTTTTCAGTACATGGTTTACTGCATAAGAAAGCCCAGACAAGTCACTTTCATACAGTAGATGAAACAAATAGAGAATGCATTGACGAAATAGCTGTGGAAAACAACGAGCTTCCAAACTTTCTTCCCATACACTAATGGGACTTCCTTTTGCTGCTTTCATTTGAAACAATTCAATTGCATTCCCCATTACTTCTTTGGAATGCAAAGGATGAACAGTATTATGTTCATATATTCCTTCACTTCTAGACACATCAACTTTTTCAATTTGGCCGCCTGAACAATCACTGTCTTCATCTGCAGCTGTTTCCTCTGCTGCAACACATACATCTTTGTAATACTCATTGTTTTTGACTAAATACAACGTTGCCTTTTTGACTTTCCTAACATCCACTAAATCTTGCCAGATTTTCTTACTCCTTGTCGGAACCCCATTAAGTAGAATAACTAAAGGTTCCTCTTCTACTTTTTCTATACCAATTGTATCAATATTTTTTTTCAAATCAAGAGGCAAATAAACAACTCTTCCCTTTAATCCTCTCTGCAAATCTGTAGGAGGCAATTTCCCTATCTTAGGCTCCATGCGAACAATTGCCTGAAAAGGATGGACACATTGAATCAAAATAGACTCATATGTATTTAAATCCATCAATTCACGGGGAATGTCTACCAACTCCAGATTATTATGAACACCTCTAGCAGGCATTCTGTTTTGATTTAATTTATCATAACAATATTTACAAATACGCTGATCAGAACTCAAATCAAAACAATTCTCCACCCACAAATAAGTTGCAAAATCCTTCCACTCATAATTATTCATCTTTTCACTTTTTACGTATAAATCAACTAATCTAGTTTGATGCTTATAATGACTTCGTCGACAACACACACAAGTAAAATTCGGCCTTTCACTTGATTTCTCCTTAAACCTGGTAATTTCCGGCTCAAACTTTTCTGTACTTGAAATCTGTACATTGTCTTCCACATTACCTTGAATTGCTGTGTCAATTTCTACACTATCCTCTTTTACACCAAAATAACAAATCTCAATTTCTTCACAAATCTTCTTCACATCTAATTCAGCTCCATGCAAAAGAGCACTGTTTAATTGTTTAAGCTTACGTGCTGGACTTTTTGCATAATACAACATTCTCACTAATTTCCTCATTTTGGTATGATGCACTGCTAACATCCTAAAATGATGACAAACACTCTGACAGACTTTTCTAGAAAGAAAAGCCAGTGAATGCCCTTGCAAACCTGTGTTTTCTCTCACTCTGCAAGGATCTAACAGCCTTATTCATCAACGGGCTGTTTTGCGAGCCCCTAATAGCGATTCATAGCGAATCGCTATTAAGGACTCGCAAAACTCGGTAGCACCCCTTAAATGCAAATTGAAATGAGGACATGTGTGTGTGCAACATGCAATTTAGAAAAATGCATTTAAATGCATTTTTCTTAAGTTTTTGCTATTTACCGAGAGGTCTGACCTCTCGGTAAATAGCGTCCCAAAATTGCATTTTCGCAATTTTAAAATGCTTCATGAATTGCATTTAAGGAATCTCAAATAGAGATTCCTTAAATTCAATTCTTCGCAAATGTGCGAATTCTTAAATAGCGATTTTTGCATTTGGGATAATGAATCCCAAATGCAAAAATTGCACTCGCAAAAGGCAAGATTCTGAGAATCTTGCCCTTTGCGAGTGCAATTTAGCTTGATGAATCAGGCGGTAAGTCTTGCAACAACTTCACTTTCTGCTTTAGACTTTTCTTACTATATGTACGTAAGAAATTACAAAACAAATCAATTGATTCCTGTCGCACACTACAAATACGACTACACTTCCAAGTGTACACTGGTCCCTTAGTACGTCTCCCTAAAACTTCATCAGCTAACACCTCTTCTGGTTCTCTAGGCACAAGTTTCTCTTTTTCAATCGGACAACCGTCTTTCACTTCATACGCTCGACCACTGGTGTCAACTGCATGCACTAAATCATTCTCCTGGAAGTAAATCTCCTCATTAAAAAATGGCTCACAACTTGAACTGCGCATCCATTCTCCAGAAAAAACTTTACAAAAATTAGTCCGATTAATTACTCTTTTCCATCTACTGTTTGATTTGAAAACATCAATTGTCTTGTTAAGTGTCCTAATTCTATTGATTATTAAAATAAATAATGTTTTCTTAACTTCAAAAGCCTGATCAACAATCTTCTCTACACTTTTTTTTCTTATAAAAAGCAGCTCTCTGTTTACCTTTCCTAATGTTTTTTAACAAATTTAAAACCACCCTATTGCGAAACATTCGTTTACGAATGTCTCTAAACTGATTCTGCCTTCTATTCCTATACATATTATTCTCTCCTGCTCCAGTTGTAGGATTCTTTGAGGTTCTCTCCTTCCTTTTCAAATTTACTCTCTCATTTTCTTTTTCTACATGCTGTCCAACAATATTTTTTGAAGTACATATGTTCCGTATACAAGACTTAGTTCTCTTACCAGGAGCTTGGTTCCTGTTTTTTGAAGTATTTGTTGTGGAAAACTGCTGTAATTCCGTTGCTGTTTTTGTTGTTTGGCGGTTATGTTGTTTTCTTCTCCTTTCCCTTGAGGGCATGTTTGCTTACTCTTGAAATCTTGATTTCAATCTGTGTAAAAAAAAAAAATTGCACATTATAGACCACTATTACCAAACAACAAAGCAATGACAAAAAGTAAACGATCTATTCAGGGTTACAGATCAGGTGAGGGTTCTCCAGGGGTGCACAAAAGGCGAGGCCTGTATTGAAGAGTTTAGTGGAAGACAGCTCTGTCCACAGGTACAAAGAAGATAAGACCTGTGTCTAAGAGTCCAGTACCGGATAGACTTCATGAAGTCTTGTCCACTGCACTCTTATACAAAGGCTTCACCACCTATGCTTCCCGGGAAAGGCCTCTCTCCCACTACAGTCTTGATCATAAACCTCACCTCCTCTGTCCCTCTGCACATGTCTCACCTCATCTGCACAATCTACTTCCTAATCTCAGGTAACACAAGTGACATATTTGTGAAAATGTCAATTTTTTTAATGTAATCATGCACACACTATTTATTCTTTATCAAAAATGTAGAATTCATTGATTAGTCCCAACATCGATTTTTCAATAACATTTTAGAAACACAGTGCAGGTCCTACTAGTTAATGATGGTTCTAGATTGGGAATAGAGACTTGCTGACGACAATCGATCAGAACATTCATATGCTCCAATTTCTCGATGCGACAACATCTTCAGACTGTAACTGTATAATTTCTTGCTTAGACTCTTTTCATGTGAAATGTCTTCCCACATTTCCTTCAGGTCTGTCTTTTCTTTTTTTTGTGATGTAAGACGTCACATATCGAGCAAGAGCAATAGAGTTGTCAGCAACGAATTGAATATCCATGTTAGCATTCCACATGGACAAAATCACTGGGTTGTAATCGTTGATGTACTTGGACTCTTCGTTTCTTTTTAAATTGTATGTATTTTTGGGTGATTTCCTCGTCACAGTATGTCGCAGAGAAGACATCAAATTATTTACTCTTCCTTTAGAAATCACTGGTCGTGGAAAGCCGAAACGACATTTTGTGTAGAACTTGTCCTTGTTTCTGAATGTTCAACGACAGTACTTTCCACAACGATGGGATTGAAAGCGTAAAACTTGTTGCCTTAAACTATTTTCTTCGGTAGTTTTCGGAACAGCACATGTTGAATACTCTTCAATGAAGCTCATCACTGTCTCATCCGAATCTGTTCCAAATTTGGGTGCATCTTTAATCCACAACAACATATGTATGTGAGGAGCACCTCTCGCTTGATACTCATTTCTCCAAAAGAAATCCAAAACCTCTCCAAGGGGAGGATTTTTTTTGTTGGTAAAAGACAAAAGACATCATAGCTTCAAATCTATGATTGAAATATCTGCATACATTCACTGGATCCAAAGAACACAGCTCTCCAGGTGTTTTGAATTCTATATTTTGTATATTTGCATTTGCCTCTTGTAGAAATTGAAGTAAGTCGTCCCATGCATACTCGGCACAGCTAAGAATGAGGAACCATGTCGGAGTTCCTAAGTTTCTTAGCATACATTTCAATTCCCCATGACGATGGTACCAATACTCATTTGTACCACGCTGACATGCCATGAGATTGATTAGATGAGATTCGAAAATATTATCTTGCAGATTCACTTTCTCCATAAAGTCCCTCGCCGAAACATTTTGCAGATGTGCTCTACTTTTCAGTATATGGTTTACTGCATAAGAAAGCCCAGACAAGTCACTTTCATACAGTAGATGAAACAAATAGAGAATGCATTGACGAAATAGCTGTGGAAAACAACGAGCTTCCAAACTTTCTTCCCATACACTAATGGGACTTCCTTTTGCTGCTTTCATTTGAAACAATTCAATTGCATTCCCCATTACTTCTTTGGAATGCAAAGGATGAACAGTATTATGTTCATATATTCCTTCACTTCTAGACACATCAACTTTTTCAATTTGGCCGCCTGAACAATCACTGTCTTCATCTGCAGCTGTTTCCTCTGCTGCAACACATACATCTTTGTAATACTCATTGTTTTTGACTAAATACAACGTTGCCTTTTTGACTTTCCTAACATCCACTAAATCTTGCCAGATTTTCTTACTCCTTGTCGGAACCCCATTAAGTAGAATAACTAAAGGTTCCTCTTCTACTTTTTCTATACCAATTGTATCAATATTTTTTTTCAAATCAAGAGGCAAATAAACAACTCTTCCCTTTAATCCTCTCTGCAAATCTGTAGGAGGCAATTTCCCTATCTTAGGCTCCATGCGAACAATTGCCTGAAAAGGATGGACACATTGAATCAAAATAGACTCATATGTATTTAAATCCATCAATTCACGGGGAATGTCTACCAACTCCAGATTATTATGAACACCTCTAGCAGGCATTCTGTTTTGATTTAATTTATCATAACAATATTTACAAATACGCTGATCAGAACTCAAATCAAAACAATTCTCCACCCACAAATAAGTTGCAAAATCCTTCCACTCATAATTATTCATCTTTTCACTTTTTACGTATAAATCAACTAATCTAGTTTGATGCTTATAATGACTTCGTCGACAACACACACAAGTAAAATTCGGCCTTTCACTTGATTTCTCCTTAAACCTGGTAATTTCCGGCTCAAACTTTTCTGTACTTGAAATCTGTACATTGTCTTCCACATTACCTTGAATTGCTGTGTCAATTTCTACACTATCCTCTTTTACACCAAAATAACAAATCTCAATTTCTTCACAAATCTTCTTCACATCTAATTCAGCTCCATGCAAAAGAGCACTGTTTAATTGTTTAAGCTTACGTGCTGGACTTTTTGCATAATACAACATTCTCACTAATTTCCTCATTTTGGTATGATGCACTGCTAACATCCTAAAATGATGACAAACACTCTGACAGACTTTTCTAGAAAGAAAAGCCAGTGAATGCCCTTGCAAACCTGTGTTTTCTCTCACTCTGCAAGGATCTAACAGCCTTATTCATCAACGGGCTGTTTTGCGAGCCCCTAATAGCGATTCATAGCGAATCGCTATTAAGGACTCGCAAAACTCGGTAGCATCCCTTAAATGCAAATTGAAATGAGGACATGTGTGTGTGCAACATGCAATTTAGAAAAATGCATTTAAATGCATTTTTCTTAAGTTTTTGCTATTTACCGAGAGGTCTGACCTCTCGGTAAATAGCGTCCCAAAATTGCATTTTCGCAATTTTAAAATGCTTCATGAATTGCATTTAAGGAATCTCAAATAGAGATTCCTTAAATTCAATTCTTCGCAAATGTGCGAATTCTTAAATAGCGATTTTTGCATTTGGGATAATGAATCCCAAATGCAAAAATTGCACTCGCAAAAGGCAAGATTCTGAGAATCTTGCCCTTTGCGAGTGCAATTTAGCTTGATGAATCAGGCGGTAAGTCTTGCAACAACTTCACTTTCTGCTTTAGACTTTTCTTACTATATGTACGTAAGAAATTACAAAACAAATCAATTGATTCCTGTCGCACACTACAAATACGACTACACTTCCAAGTGTACACTGGTCCCTTAGTACGTCTCCCTAAAACTTCATCAGCTAACACCTCTTCTGGTTCTCTAGGCACAAGTTTCTCTTTTTCAATCGGACAACCGTCTTTCACTTCATACGCTCGACCACTGGTGTCAACTGCATGCACTAAATCATTCTCCTGGAAGTAAATCTCCTCATTAAAAAATGGCTCACAACTTGAACTGCGCATCCATTCTCCAGAAAAAACTTTACAAAAATTAGTCCGATTAATTACTCTTTTCCATCTACTGTTTGATTTGAAAACATCAATTGTCTTGTTAAGTGTCCTAATTCTATTGATTATTAAAATAAATAATGTTTTCTTAACTTCAAAAGCCTGATCAACAATCTTCTCTACACTTTTTTTTCTTATAAAAAGCAGCTCTCTGTTTACCTTTCCTAATGTTTTTTAACAAATTTAAAACCACCCTATTGCGAAACATTCGTTTACGAATGTCTCTAAACTGATTCTGCCTTCTATTCCTATACATATTATTCTCTCCTGCTCCAGTTGTAGGATTCTTTGAGGTTCTCTCCTTCCTTTTCAAATTTACTCTCTCATTTTCTTTTTCTACATGCTGTCCAACAATATTTTTTGAAGTACATATGTTCCGTATACAAGACTTAGTTCTCTTACCAGGAGCTTGGTTCCTGTTTTTTGAAGTATTTGTTGTGGAAAACTGCTGTAATTCCGTTGCTGTTTTTGTTGTTTGGCGGTTATGTTGTTTTCGTCTCCTTTCCCTTGAGGGCATGTTTGCTTACTCTTGAAATCTTGATTTCAATCTGTGTTAAAAAAAAAAATAGCACATTATAGACCACTATTACCAAACAACAAAGCAATGACAAAAAGTAAACGATCTATTCAGGGTTACAGATCAGGTGAGGGTTCTCCAGGGGTGCACAAAAGGCGAGGCCTGTATTGAAGAGTTTAGTGGAAGACAGCTCTGTCCACAGGTACAAAGAAGATAAGACATGTGTCTAAGAGTCCAGTACGGGATAGACTTCATGAAATCTTGTCCACTGCACTCTTATACAAAGGCTTCACCACCTATGCTTCCCGGGAAAGGCCTCTCTCCCACTACAGTCTTGATCATAAACCTCACCTCCTCTGTCCCTCTGCACATGTCTCACCTCATCTGCACAATCTACTTCCTAATCTCAGGTAACACAAGTGACATATTTGTGAAAATGTCAATTTTTTTTATGTAATCATGCACACACTATGTATTCTTTATCAAAAATGTAGAATTCATTGATTAGTCCCAACATCGATTTTTCAATAACATTTTAGAAACACAGTGCAGGTCCTACTAGTTAAACTGTCTCAAAAATGTAAAACTCATTAATTTGCAGCAAAAATATTTTAGTAGTGTAATGAAAAGCTTATACATATGACCTTTTTCATTGTTTTTCAAATGTTATTCTAAAACAAAATTATAAGGCCTAAGCAGGAATACTCATGTGATGAAGCCTGTCCAGGGAAGCACAAAATGTGAGGCTTGTGTCCAAGAGTGCAGGGGACAGGACTAAACTGGAGTTGCGTGCAAGAAAAAAATAAGCCTCATTTATAAAGCCCTGCGTCAGTTTTGCGCTACTGATGCGTCACTTTTTGTGACGCATTGGCGGCTTAAAACATGTGCCTCGTTGTGCCATATTTAAAAAGTGACGCATGTAGGTAGATGCGTCATTTTGTAAACCTTTTGCGCCACATTATACCTCTGTCAAGTGTAATGTACAGAGAGGGGTCATTTCTCCGCAAAAAGCCTCGTAATAATGACACAGTGAAATCTATGAGATTTCACTGCGTCACTTTTAGGACACTGTTACGTCAAAATCTTGCACATGCCTCACAGCAGGGATAAGACTGAGGCAAACGCTTTCACATAGGGCTTTCCCCATGTGATACGATTCTCACACCTAAGCAGGAGTGCAGATGAGATGAAGACTGTCCAGGGGAGCACAAAACGTGAGGCTTGTATCCAAGAGTGCAGTGGACAGGACTAAACTGGAGTAGTGTGCAAGAAAAAGATGAGCCTCATTTATAAAGCCATGCGTCAGTTTTGCGCTACTGATGCGTCACTTTTTGTGATGCATTGGTGGCATAAAACATGTGCCTTGTTGCACCATATTTAAAAAGTGACGCATGTAGGTAGATGCTTCATTTTTTAAACCTTTTGCGCCACATTATACCTCTGTCAAGTGTAATGTACAGAGAGGGGTCATTTCTCCGCAAAAAGCCTCGTCATAAGGACACAGTGAAATCTATGAGATTTCACTGCGTCACTTTTAGGACACTGTTACGTCCAAATCTTGCACCTGCCTCACAGCAGGGATAAGACTGAGGCAAACGCTTTCACATGGGGCTTTCCCCATGTGATACGATTCTCACACCTAAGCAGGAGTGCAGATGAGATGAAGACTCTCCAGGGGAGCACAAAACGTGAGGCTTGTGTCCAAGAGTGCAGTGGACAGGACTAAACTGGAGTAGTGTGCAAGAAAAAGATGAGCCTCATTTATAAAGCCATGCGTCAGTTTTGCGCTACTGATGCGTCACTTTTTGTGATGCATTGGCGGCATAAAACATGTGCCTTGTTGCACCATATTTAAAAAGTGACGCATGTAGGTAGATGCGTCATTTTTTAAACCTTTTGCGCCACATTATACCTCTGTCAAGTGTAATGTACAGAGAGGGGTCATTTCTCCGCAAAAAGCCTCGTCATAATGACACAGTGAAATCTATGAGATTTCACTGCGTCACTTTTAGGACACTGTTACATCAAAATCTTGCCCCTGCCTCACAGCAGGGATAAGACTGAGGCAAACGCTTTCACATGGAGCTTTCCCCATGTGATAGGATTCTGACACCTAAGCAGGAGTGCAGATGAGATGTAGACCGTCCAGGGGAGCACAAAAGGTGAGGCTTGTGTCCAAGAGTGCAGTGGACAGGACTAAACTGGAGTAGTGCAAAAAAAAAGAACCTCATTTATGAGGCCCTGCGTCTGTTTTGCACTGCTGATGCATCACTTTTTGTGACGCATAGGCAGCATAAAACATGTACCTTTTTGCGCCATATTTAAAAAGTGACGCATGTAGGTAGATGCGTCACTTTTTAAACCTCTGCGCCACATTATACTCAAAAATGTAAAAGCCATTCATTTTCCCCAAAATCGTTTTTGACATCACATTTAGGAAACACAGCACAGGTCCTATGTACAAGCATTCCATGTCATTACTGAAACCTCACTATTTTACAAAATACAATTCCTCTATGCAAACAAACTCAATATGCTTCCTACACTGAGTTAACACAGGTAACATCATTGTAAAGAGTCAAATTGACGCCTGTGTCTAAGAGTGCAGTCGGGGATAGGCTACATGAAGCCTAGTCCACTGCACTCTTAGACACAAGCATCACCACCTACGCTTCCCAGGATAGCCCAAACATGTACCTTTTTGCGCCACATTTAAAAAGTGACGCATGTAGGTAGATGCGTCACTTTTTAAACCTCTGTGCCACATTATACTCAAAAATGTAAAAGCCATAATTTTCCCCAAAATCGTTTTTGACATCACATTTAGGAAACACACACAGGTCCTATGTACAAGCATTCCATGTCATTACTGAAACCTCACTATTTTACAAAATACAATTCCTCTATGCAAACAAACTCAATATGCTTCCTACACTGAGTTAACACAGGTACCATCATTGTAAAGAGTCAAATTTATTTCTTTAAACATGCACACATTCTTTATTCCTTCTAAAAAAAATTAAAGCCATTCATTTTTCCCAAAATCGTTTTTGACATCACATTTAAGAAACACAGCACAGGTCCTATGTACAAGCATTCCATGTCACTACTAAAACTTCACAATTTTACAAAATACAATTCCTCTATGCAGTAAAAACTTTTTACCAAGCATTATCAAAAAGCATGACACAAAGCAACATTAAAAAACCACAATTTGCTTCCAAATCTTCTCCATAGAGTATACAAGTCTCTATGTATATTAAATGAATCATAACTCACCTTTACAAATGCTCTAGGAGATTCACAACAGTGTCAGATACACACACCAATATTTCTTTAGCAGAGCAAAAGGTATGTTCTCCAGGCACTGCAACCATTAATGGCACAGAAAACCTCTGTTTCTACACACATATTGCTCATGGTAACCAATCAAAACTCTTCCCTCTGTATTTTCAAACCAACACCCTTCCCCCCCTCAGCCCTTTCTACCTGTTACCATAGCAACTCCCTCCTCACTGAGCTCTCAGGTTTAAAAGTTTATTCTACAATGTTGCAAATCACCTCAGCAAGGATGTTTGACCTGCGAATACACCAGCTTATCTGGTGCAATGTTTCTTTAAATGACTTTTTTTTAACCATTCAAATTACTTCTTACACAGAACACAACCATGCACCCTAACATACAGTTTTCAACTATCTCAATCTACCAATCATTGCTTGTGATTTAAGAGCACTGCAACTCCACAGGTTTTTTTTTGCAAACTCCTACTGTTCCAACTGCCATTTTATTCCTACACTTCATCTGACTGCACCAGAACCTCCTCTACCATATATTCTGTCTGGATTATTGGACATAGCTATATCCACTGGGCTCAAAGGTATGCAGCTACCAGAAATTTTCACAACCTTGATTTACCAAATGTGAACATTAAATGGATTGGCCAGAGAGAATTGAGATGTCACCAATTGATACCATTGGTGAAAACCTTTTTGCATTTGACACACCCTAACCTCATAATTCTGCACTGTGATGGAAATGACTTAGGCACTTTGACTGGGGTAGGTCTGGAAATGCTTTTAAAGGACACCTTTGAACAATTGATGGCACTTTTTCCTCAAACTGCCTTGGTATTTTCCAATATATGCCAAAGACAGAAATGGAACTGGTCCAACCAATTTTTTCCACAATTTGAGAAAGCACGGAAACATGTGAATAAATCTGTTTCTGCTTACATGAGAGACTATGAAATGGGTTCAATATACAACAACAACTTGCGTTACAACATGCAAGATATCTACAGAGGAGATGGTGTGCACTTCTCAGATGAGGGGAATAGAATATTCCTCCTGAATTTAAGACTGTGCATTGGTACCTACTTGTAGGTACCTAAATCAGCCACAGACCCCAAAAGCCCTTTTCAGGGCTACCCTATCTCTGATCACTCCAAATGATTATCTTTTTCTAACTTTTTTCACTGTTTTTCACTAAAGTACGCTCCCCGGTACGCTCCCCGGTGCGCGTACCGGGCGCTCCTCCCGCGAGAAATATATATATATTTATTTTTTCGCCTATATGGGCCTCCTAAGACCCCCTCAGAAAACCTAGAGGGTCAGGGAGTGCCTACGATGCCCCCTTACACCCATTCCCATGCCCAACGTTGTTTGTCCTCCATTTTCTGTCTTAAATCTACCGAAAACAAAATGGAGGACTCCCGTAGCGCTGCCGGTACGCGTACCGGGGCACAACCCGGGAAGCGCTCACCATAAATTTTAAAAGTTAATTTACATATAAACCACTGTAGACACTTTCACCACATATAGAATAGGCCATACTACATACCATTTTCCCAAATTTGGTGGAATTCCATTGAGCCATTTGAGCTGTAGCACTGTCTAAATATCCTGAGGTAAATTACATGACAAAAACACTTCTGAAGTGTTAGAATTTACAACCAATTAAAATGTTACTTTCATTTTCTACTTTTTTTCATGACATTTGATTGGTTATGTACATGAATATAAATGAAAAATGAGAGGGAAACACGGCCATTTTGACTACAACTACCTGAGGTACATCTTGAAAGGATTTTCACATTTTTTCTTCTTCACCTCTCTGTAAAGTAAGTTGATAATTTGTAAGGGGCACTTTAAGTTGATTTGTAAAAACGTTTTCTAATAATTATTTACTGTTCCTCTGCTATAGTTATAGATAGAGATCGGCTCCTCTGTTATATTTATGGATTGACTTAGGCTTCTCTGCTATAATTAGGAATTTACTTACGCTTCTTCACAGGCACTTTTTATATTTCTACTTTCTGCCTGTTACCATACACTGCCCAAAGTTAACTTCACTGTTAAAAAATCTGAACTACCTGTCTGAACTTAAACCCAACAGTGCCCTAACTCTACTGATATAGTTATTTTTTATGCAATTTACAGCAAAAAAAGTGGAAGGGGAGCAAGAAAATATCAATGTTTCCTTCGAGATGACATCTGAGGATATTCTAAATGAAGATTTTTTTGATGAAGAATTTATGGATCAGTCTTTGGATCAACAATTTGTTGAATGTTTACAAGATATAGAAACATGCATGTTTGAGGAGATTCCAGATGATGTAATGCTGGAAGTTTTTTTGAACTATGAAAATTCAAACCAATACATTTTTATTTCATAATTAAAAATTCTTTGAGACATTATTCATTTTTATATCTAATTCTTTAAGTACTACCAAAATGATTATATTTATATTATAGTATAAAGTGAAACTTACAGTATACTGTGCAATTTTAAAACATCATAAGGGAGCAGAGTAGACTATCCATGATCCCCTAGGTCTTTTCAGGGACTACTTAAAGGATCTGTTTCTGCTTTCCTGACAGACTATGGTATGCATTCCATATACCACAATAACTTCTATAACAACATGCTAGATATCTACATAAAAAAGGTGTACATTGAATTGAAAACTCTACATGTGTACCTACATGTTGGTACTTAAATCACCCACACAACACAACAATTCAATTCAGACCGACCCTACCTCTAAGCACTTTAAATTATCATTTTACTGTTTCACTGAGTGTTCCCCATGTGTGGGGGGGGATGTGGGTTTATAAGGTGTGTGTGTGGGTGTGGGTGAGTGGGGTGTTTGGGTGTAGGTGGGGGGTGGGGGTGTGAGGTGTGTGTGAGGTGTGTGTGGGGGGTATGTGTGTAGGATGTGTGTGTATGTGTGGGATGTGTGGGTGTGTCTGTGAGGTGTGTGTGTGTGTGGGGGGGAGGTGTGTGTGTGGGATGTGTGGGGTGTGTCTGTGAGGTATCTGTGTGGGTGTGTGTGTGTGTGTTGGGGGGTGAGGTGTGTGTGTGAGTGTGGGTGTGTGGGATGTGTGGGTGTGGGTGTGGATGTGTAAGGTGTCGGTGTGGGGGTGTGGGGTGTTTGGGTGTGGGTGGAGGTGTGTGTGTGTGAGGTGTGTGTGGGGAGTGTGTGGGTGTGGGGATGTGGGGTTGTGTGCGTGTGGGTGTGTGTGGGATGTACTTGTAGGTACCTAAAACAGCCACAGAACCCAAAAGCTCTTTTCAGAGCTACCCTACCTGTAATCACTCAAAATGATTATTTTATACTATTATTTTCACTATTGTGCCCCATGGTACGCTCCCCGGTACGCTCCGCGGTGTGCGTACCAGGCGCTCCCCCCGCGAAAATCAAAAAGAAATTAAAAAAATGTTTTCACCCGCGGGACCCTTTTATGGCCCCCACATCAAACCTAGGGGGTCAGGGGGGTCTACCCTGCCCCCTTTTGGTTATTTCCCCCTTTGTTTTTACCACCTCTTGTGTCTCGATCCTACCGAGACACAAGATGGCGGCTGCTCAGGACTGTTTTGAATGTTTACAGACACCCGAGAGCCAATCAGCTTTCCGTGTGCAAGTCGCGTGGCGCGCCCGGTGCGCTCCCCGGTACGCTCCCCGGTACGCGTACCGGGGCGCGCTTATAGATATATACATTTTTTGGAACCTAAATTACTCAAAATCCTCTGGAGCACATATCTTGAGACATAGCAAAGGCACATCGGGCTAACAGTCCCTACAATTTTGCCAAGTTTGGTGAAAATCCATTCAGCCCTTCGAGCTAAAAGTGCGACCGACCGCCCTATGGAAATTAACATGGGGAAAACACGTTTTGGGACCCCCTTTTATCTCGGCCCCCGCTTGACGAATCCCCCCCAAACTTTCAGGGAAGGACCGGAGTGCCGCGAGGAAAAGTTGCTGAATAATTCAGGCAGATTCCTCAACCGGCGCCAAAGTTATTCCCAATAGAATGTTGCGATTTCCCTATGGAAATCAATCCTAACTATAACTACCTACTGGCTACCGCCAGTAGGTATATTCACTGAAAAACCCATAGGTTTTATATATGTTATAGTTAGGAAGTAGCCTTTAAAAAACCTATGAAATTCACTGAAAAAACCATAGGTTTTCCACCAGTTATAGTTAGCTGGAAATTTTACTCGCATAAAACCATTGAAATTCCCACGTTATAGTTAGTTGGACTCACTATAACTTGCGCGTGCAATGCACTGCTGATGACGTTACATATTACATCACTCAAGACATGGTCAGTGACATCACTCATGACATCATTGTACCAAAAAGAGCTCTATTCATAAGCTAAAGTATCGCCGCATTTTCAGAACAGTTAATAAAAAATGCGGCAATACTTGGGGCATATTATAAAGAAGACGTGATAATTTATCGTCGCTTTTATCGGCAGAACGCTGCTCTAAAAGCGACGATAATCGCCTTCATAATATGGGCCATATTATCAAGGACGGGCGATACGATATCACCGCTTTTATCGGCAGGAAACTGCCGATAAAGCGGCGATAATGGACTTGATAATATACTGTATGGAGTTCCTGTCGAAGCCCATGTTAGATGTTTTCACATCTCACATTGGCTTCGATAGGATTTCCATAGGGCATATTATCAAGCCCATTAACGCCGCTTTATCGGCAATTTCTTGTCGATAAAATCGGCGAAAATGTATCGACCGTCCTTGATAATATGCCCCTATGTTCTACAAATTCCAATTGAAACGTATGTTATATGTCTTTATATCTAACATTACGTTCGACTGCAATTTATAAAGCATATTATGAACGCCGTTTTTGCCCCTATATCGGCAACTTCCTGCCGTTAAAGGCGGCGCTAATGTCTTCCGTATCCTTGTAAATGTTCCTGAACACCTTTGTGACAACGTCATAACACCGCCTGCGGTAAGAGCACTTTGCATGTGTGCTGCACAAACAGTTAATGACATGCATAGGAGGCGTACGTTAAACCACAAGCAAAATGTGTTTGGAGACGAAAATACTATCACAAACACGGCTTTTGTTAGAAAAACAGTTTAAATAAACTTCTTTATCGTACGAGTGCCACGGCCTGCTTTGATGAAGCATTTGGCAGCGTCTCCTAATTACAAAGCACACATTAGTGCATAAAAACAACGCTTGTTTTCACGCGGTAATGTTAACTGCCGCTGCCTGTTACAGGGGTACTATCATATATATATTTAAATTAATAATGAGTAGTTACACTGCGGAAAACTCTGGCGATACTTCTAAAACTTGTGATTCCCAAACTGCACCGCGGCTCCCCAGTCCGCCGTAATGAAGGGCCAAGGACACAACGCACACTAGGGTGACCAACCGTCCATAAATTCCACAGACGTGACTACCCTGTTATGTGTAACTGTATCCATCTCAGAGAGCTGCGCGCTCCTCCCCTGTGAGAAGGCTGACAGCCCCTGCTCATACGGCCTTGGATTTCACTGCTACAGGAGCACCCCTCCCGCACACTGAAATTCTCTATGGAACTTATTGGCACTTACTGAATGAGAATATGGCAGTCAAGGTTTTTTAAAGCAGATAGCACTCTTCCTGCCTCAACGAACAGAAGGCATTATCTTAGATAAAAAAATAAAACCACCAGCATGCCATATTAGAAAAAACTTTCTTTAAAGAAGCCTATGAAAGAAAATTAAAAAAACAGATTAACGTTCTTTCCTTCGCTCATGATTTTTAAACAGCAGTATTTTCATTAATATATTCAACAATGCCATGGTTACTGCTTTTGTACTTAAAGGAACTAGCACCCATTGTCAAAACCAATAGTCTTTGCTTGTTCTTTGTGTAAAGATAGTTGCTATTCTACATATCTGCATGCAATGAAACATACAACATAACACCAGTCGAGCACAACACTGTGCTAGACGCATATTTGTAGCTTAGGTGTCTTAAAGTGCCCTCGGAATTACATCCAACACATCCTTTGAAAAGACCCCTCCATTTTTTTTTTAACAGTGCATAAAGCCATGGAAACAACACCATTTTACAGTAACCTCACATCATGTTACTGGACATCATGTATAACTGATAACTTCTACCTTTTCAGTCTCCCTATGTACGGAGGCATTGTAAACTCTCATCCACCGCACCCCACCCCTTGCTGTAGTTTGTTCTTCACAGGCCTCTTCTCCCTACAACTCTGCAGAGAAAGACTCAGGTCATAAAGTACAAAGCTGAGTGAGTAAAAACATTTGGAATCTCTAAATGGCTGGATCGATTACTGAAAGAATGAATGGATGAATGAAAAGCGAATAGTTACATAATCAAAGAAAACATGGATGCATGAATGAATGACTGTAAGTATAGATGAGAGAAAAGATAAATAGATGGATGTATGGCTGGAAGGTTGCATAAATGGCTAGAAGAATGGATAGATATGTTAAAGGATGGATGCATGAGTAAAAGAGCACCTGATGCATCAGTGATTTAGTGGATGGATGTGTGAAAGGATAGATAGATAAAAAAGTGAACGGGTAGATGATGGGCAAGTAAATGCGTGGATAGATAAAATGATAAGTGAAAAAGTAAAAGAATGGATAACTGAAAGGGTGATTATAAAGATTAATTAGTAAGTCAAATGGGGTAGATGGACAAAAGCATGGATACATCAGTGAAGTAAAAGGGTGGCTGGTTAAGAGAGCGGATGGCTGGATCATTTAACGGATGATTGGATGAGTGAAAGAATGTGTCCCAATTACTTTAAGAAAGGTAACAGAACGTACATACCACCTACCAACCGTTAAATAAAATGGTGAGGAACCACTGTAAACTGCTGAGTAAGTCAAGGAATCCACAGGTGAACATTGTTTACGAACCACTGTCCTAAGTGATAAAAATCGGTCCAAATACATAAATATTTTTGTGAAGTCAGCAATATTCATCCATTACCGAGCTATTGGCCTTAGTCATGTTATATACCTACCATTACATGACATAACTAAGAACTGCTCAAGGGCAGCTATTAGATTTTGGACATTTTCGACCATAGCACAAATATCTTCAAAAGTGGGTAAAAGGAGATAGCAATGTTAGGAACTGTTTCCAGTCACTAACATCTTGCAATACTAACTTTGCATGTCAACAATAATAAATTTCACACACAAACAAAGCGAATCACAAGATACCATTATCTGTTATTAGATGTAGCTAACTGGTGTTAGTATCACCTACATACTAGAGAGATAATTTTATCTCCGCTTTCTTGGCTTTTGAAGCCAAAAAAGCAGAATAAAACCCCCTTGATAATATGCTCCAAAGTTCTTTAACACATATCATTTACCTGAAATGTTTTGACACATCCGCATTAGTGAACTGACTCACCGAAATGTTGCTGATTTCTTAAATTAATTTTTAAGAGACTCCTTGTGACCGTACAGCCAATCCTCCATGAAAGTACTCACATAAAACACAACACTGGTATGACCAGGATACTCAAAAAAATGACACAGTGTTGAAAAAGTATTTTTATTTTTTATACTTACCTAAGAAATAGTAATGAAGAAAAACTTAAGATCTTTAAAACAACATGGTATCTGTTGAAAAAAAGTAAAAATAAGGTTATAGTGTCATTTAATGAAACAAAACAAAGTAGAAGTGATTGAAACAGAAAGTGAAAGAAAAGAAGACTGAGGGACAGAAAAAGACCGGGACAGAATTATTTGAAAGAAATAATAGCACTCAAAGAATGACTGTCTAAAGAAAAGTAAAGTGAGAGACAAAATGAGAGTATAATCAGTGATAATACACGAAACAAACAGTCTGTAAAATAAACAGACTAAGAATACTGAAATGTCTTAAAGAGATAGATACAATAAAGGAACAACACTAAGAGAAACAGAGTGAAAAAGAATGAGTAACAGAAGATGAATGGAATAGAAACAGATATGGAGTGTAAGAGAGACAGATAAAGAGAAATGAAGTAGGATGAGAGAACTAAACTATAGATTTAAGTTTGGAAATTGAGCATAAATAATGAAAGCAGAGTAAGGGAACAAATTGGAAGGAACAGTAAAACAAAGAAATTAATATTTAGGACACAAAGGTGATAAAGGGTCAATAAAGGTGACTCAGTATAAAACAACGTAAGTAACAAACTGAAGAGTTAGATAGACTGAATAGAATATTAACAGAAGAGATGTAAGAGAAACAGCATAGAAAATTTAAAAATGCAAAATGTGCATGAGTTAAAGGGAATAAACATGTCTAAACACCACTAACAAAGGAAGAGGATGAAAGAAATAAGGATAAGAGAGAGGTACACGACACTCTCAGATATGATTAGTTGTACTTACCGTAAAAATGTAATATCTGTGGAAGACAATAAAGAAATCTGTTATAATACATATTTCTAAATCCAATGTAACAAAATAACTTAGACAACATATTAAATGGTTTATTTTTGCTGTCCTCAGATAAATTGATTTTCACTATAAACAGTGATTTCAATACTAATCATCATGTAACAGCGGGGATAAAAAAACACAATCAAAATGATTGTGTTTAAAAAACCCGTACAAGATCTCTATACATACTATAAATACCTAGAAAAAAACACGTCTTAAATGTTTTTCTCTATTTTGCAATTTCTTGAGTAAGCACACCACATACTCCACAATTACAAACTAATTAAAGTATACCAGTAACTTTTAATTTCCTCTCAACAAATAACCGTGCAACTATGTTCTTAAAACATTTATCTCAAGTCAACATTTTGATATCTCATTTTTTTCCGCGTGGCCAAATACTATGAGTTAATTCGTTATTTTTTGAGTAACTGTCAACAAACTTGCGAGTAAGTATGTTCTAGAAACATTTATCTCAAGTCCACATTTAGATATCTCATACTTTTCCGCGTGGCCAAATAGTATGAGTTAATTCCTTTTTTTAATACCTCTCAACAAACTTCAGAGTCAGTATGTTCTAAAAACATTTATCTCAATTCCACATTTTGATATCTCATTGTTTTCCGCATGGCCAAATAGTATGAGTTAATTCCAACATGTCCTGTACCATAAACATTAAGGAAACCTTACCTGATACTATCACTTTGCCACATAAAAGTTTCATTTCTAGATTTGAACACCCTCAATCACATTATTTCTAAACAACACAGTTTCATATCTTTACAGTATTACTCTGACTAGACCAAGTAATTTCACTGAAATTTTGGTTCCAAAAATATCAGATAAGAATTTCTTAACTCAGAAGGCAAACGTTCTTAAAACTTAATTGACTATCATTGCAGAGTATCCAACCAGTTGGACACTTCAAATAAGCTATGTAATGTCCTGATGATATTGATGGCCCTTCATGAAAAATAATTGCTACAGTTACAAATGTTCTTCTAGAAATAGATATTTGAGAAGCCACAATTTTTTTTATTGAAGTTGACAATTTACTTCCATCAGCTCTGCATCGTTGAAGCATTAAAATTACATACTGTCCATATCTGTGGATAAATAAGGTTGATAACATTTCTGAGTTACATTGAGAGCAGACCATGTTCTGATACGCATCTTTAACTAGTTTATTAAAGGACACTGTTTCACAATCTGGTAATGTTAAATATATAAATCTTTCTGTGTGTATCTCAGTACTACTTATAAATGAGCAATTATTGCAAATATATTCCCATTTATAAGATAGCCCAAAAAGACTATCAATACCTACACCTTCTTCTTCCAAAACTGTAAGCATATACATAATAAATTCCTGACAATCCTGCTGAATATTCTGAGAAAATTGATTTACTCCTGCACATATGTCTAAAACATTCCTTACTTCTGAAACACTTGCTACTTCACTATTACCACTGGTACATTTTTCAAACACAGAATTTAAAGAACAACAAAATGTTTGCTCCTGATTTTCTCTAATCTGTTGCTGTAAACTTTGTAGAAAAAAAAACACATTAACCACTACATTTGCATTGCAGTTGACACCAGACCTATTTTCAAATTTAAATCCAACAATATCTGTAGTACTAACCTTTTTCTTACTCCTACCAATGACAGTCTCATCTTTTTTTCTTCGTTTCTCTACTACTTCAGTACATTGTTCCTCATTTCTCCTTTTCTGACCAACTATACTCTTCTTAATTAAAGGATATTGAGGTAAACTTGGAGCATATTCTCTTCTTAACCTATTATACTCCTTCACACATTTTAAATCTGCACTAATCTTTGTCTCATCAAAATCAATTAGATAAAGTCCAGATAAAGTTCTAACTCGTGATAAAGCAACATATCCCATACCCTCTTTGAATACACTATTTCCAATATTTACCAAAGCACAATCTACACTTAAACCTTGAGATTTGTGAATAGTCACTGCATATGCCAAACAAATTGGAAATTGTTTCCGACGGACATACAAGTCTTTCACAAGTAAAAAACGACTTGAACAGCGACTGAATTGTTGAACTTCCTCAATTCCATCAAATTTTATTCGTAAAAATTCAATCTCATCTCTATTTGGGTAATTTACAAAACCAACAATATTACCCATTGCTCCATTCACCAAACCTCTTTCTACAATTAAATTTCTCCGTAAAATAATCCGACAATTTAAACATACATACAGATTCTTCTCTAAACCAGCAGTTTTAGATATAGATTTCTGAAGAGTATCCAATTTTAACTTTAATTTTTCAGACAAAACAATAGTTCCTTCATGCTCTATTTTATCTTTAGCTTCCAGTTTCTTAATTTCTTGATTTTCCAACTTCAACATTTTCTCATTGAAAACTGAGCATTCTTTCAGAGTTGGCATCAAGCATATGACTGACTTATCTTTTACCTCTTTACTATATATTTTCTCAGGTACATTATCTTCATTGGGAAACAACTTACAAAGTAATCGAGTTCGTAGAGTTTCTTTCGCATCTTCAGTTAGTTTTCCAATCCTTATATCTTGAAGAATATTTCCATATTTAGTATCCTTTGCCTGTCGCATATTTTGAATCAGTTCAGTATATTTGAAATGTGACCATATATGAACATTTCCAATACTGCCAAGACACTTTCTGGTGTCTTCATGTGTAACAGTTTCAAATACAGATTGTCCTTTCACAGGAGTTAGTTGCAGTAGATCTCCAAAAACTATGACATGTTTCCCTCAAAATAAGACATAATAGTCAGTTTTAAGTATCTGCTGCATTCTTAAATGTACAAAAGCAAGCATTAAATTGGATACCTTGCTTACCTCATCAATAATGAGAAGTTTCATTTCTTTAAGAACTCTAGAAACTTCATAACAAGCGTCTCCAGATAGCTTGTGATATTGTAATTTATTTTCATGTTCAACTGGCAGCATCAGTAAGCGATGTAAAGTAATACCTTTAATATTATGTGCTGCCAATCCAGTTGGAGCAGTAACAACACAAGACAGCGGTGACTGAGTTCTTTGCTGTAGATATGTAGTAATTCCTTTTATAAGAAAACTTTTCCCTGTTCCAGCTTCTCCACTTACATATAGTCGAATTGGTTCAAATGACATACATGAGCATTCTTTTTTGTCATGACGAAAACCATGCTCAATGTGCTCTGTCACTTCGTCATATATCTGTCTTTGCTCAAGATTAAATTCCTTCTCCAATTCTTCTAAGTTTATTATATCCTCTTGAGCTTGCTGCATTGCTCTTTCTACCTCATCCATGGCAGTGGCTGCTTCATTTCGGATAATTGGTTCTCCCAGTGGATCCTGACTCAACGATGCAGAACTTTGAGTGTCTTGTGAACTTTCTCTAGCAATCTCCGCTGCAATTGTTGCTTCTTGCTCTATTTCGTCGTTCAACATTTTGAGATAATTACTAAAAACAGGACATTCTATACTAATTTTTGATGCGTTAAAGGAATCTTCATAACTAACGAAGTCTCCAAGTAGTTCCTCTCCAGTACGCCATGGTTTAAAGAGTTGCAAAAGAGCTAAATAGTAAAATTCTCTTTTGTCTGGATGTTCACAACTCAGTTTTCGGTGATTAATCAGGTGTCCTTTTTTTTGTTTCACCAGACATCCTTCCTGTCCAATCACAGCGTATATACCTTTTTCAACATTCTCTCTAATATTCCTTTTAAAAGTGTATTTTTCAAGTACTTCATACAGACAAATGTTTTCAAGCAGAGTACTTCTATTTGGATAGTATGTATCCAACATATTTGTTTTCAGAATGTCTGTACTGTCTGGTTCTTTCTGTGCTAAATATTCAATTTCTTGCACAGTTTTCAAAACACGGCTTCGTGTTCCTGCAAGACCTAAACTCACCCACAGGATACTACGAGATTTCGCATAAAGATTTGCTGATGATAATCGATCACAACATTCATATGCGCCAATTTCTCGATGAGATAACATCTTCAAACTGTACGTATACAATTTCTTGCTTAGGCTCTTTTCATGAGAAATATCTTCCCACATCTCCTTCAGTTCCGTCTTTTCAGATTTCGTGATGTAAGACGTTACATATCGAGCCACAGCAATAGAGTTATCCACAACATATTGTATATCCATGTTAGCATTCCACATGGTCAAAATGACAGGGTTGTAGTCATTTATATATTTGGACTCTTCACCTCTTCTTAAATTGTATGTATTTTTGGGTGATCTTCTTCTGATATTATGTCGCAAAGTTGACATCAAATTGTTGACTCTTCCTTTTGAAAGCACCGGTCGTGCAAATCCAAAACGACATTTAGTATAGAATTTATCCTTTGATTTGAATTTTCGCAGACAATATTTTCCACAACGATATCTTTGAAACTGTAACACTTTTCCTCTTAAGTCCTTATCAGTTGTACTGTTAGGTATGTCACAAGTGGCATATTGTTCAATAAAAGACAGTACAGTGTCATCGGAGTCTTTTCCAAATTTTGGAGCATCCTTGATCCATAGTAACATGTGAATATGAGGAGCACCTCTTGCTTGATACTCTTTTCTCCAGAAGAAATCCAGAACTTCACCAAGCGGAGGATTTTTCTTGTTTGTAATAAAAGACATCATAGCTTCAAACCTATGATTAAAATATCTGCAAACATTAACCGGATCCAGCGAACACAATTCTCCTGGTGTCTTGTAGTTTATATTTTCAATATTTACATTCGCCTCCCGAAGAAAATCAAGTAAATCTTCCCAGGCATACTCTGCACAGCTTAGAGTTAAAAACCATGTTGGTGCTCCCAAGTTTCTTAGCATGCATTTTAAATCTCCATGACGATGGTACCAATACTCATTAGTACCACATTGACATGCCATTAAATTAATTAGGTGAGAATCCAAAACACTATCTTTCTCTTGCACTTTATCCATAAATTCCTTTGCTGAAACATTTTGCAGATGCACACCACTTTTTAAGATATGGTTTACTGCATAAGAAAGACCAGATAAGTCACTCTCAAACAGAAGATGAAACAAATATGGAATACGTTGACGAAATCTAGGATCTTCTGCATATAATCTTGTTGTCCGATACTCAGATGCAGGAATCTGCATAGGTCGATCATCATATCGCGCACCTTCACCTGTTGGGAATAACTGTGGAAAACAACGACCTTCCAAACTTTTTTCCCATACACTAATAGGACTTCCTTCTGCTTTTTTCATCTGAAATAACTCAATAGCATTCCCCATTGCTTCTTTCGAATACAGTGGATGAACACTGTAATGTTCATAAATTTCTTCCGTTCTGGACAAGTCGACTTTTTCAATTTGTCCAAAAGACAAATCATTATCCTCTTCTTCACTTACATCCTCTTCTTCTACATACAACTTTTTTTAGTATTTATTATTTTTGACTAAATACAACGTTGCCTTTTTCACTTTCCTAACATCCACTAAATCTTGCCAGATTTTCTTACTCTTTGTAGGTACACCATTAACTAGAATAACTAGAGGTTCCTCTTCTACATTTTCAATAGCAATTGTCTCCATATTTTTTTTTAAATCAAGTGGCAAATATACAACTCTGATTTAATCAAAAAGAGACAAGCTCATGTTTTACGGAATGTACAAAAAGTAAAAGACTCAAGTATTTTTCGTCATGGGGTGGGAACACCTGGTGAGTGTGTTCATAAAGCCCTCACCCACCAACCTAGTTGGTGGCATGCTTCATCATCGGGCCCACCCAGTGACACCTAGCGTGTCCCGGGTGTGCTTCAACCCCTGATTGCAGCGGAGCAGGTATATTGCTGAGTGTGCAGTGAAGAGTGTTATGAAAGTGATGTTAAAACGGCTTGGCGGGGGTCCCAGTACCCGAGGGTAAATTAGACTTTAATACCTGGGCCTCCGTCAGCGGTTAAAAATAAGGCTGTTGGATGTTAGAGGCGAGTTACGACCTCCCACATCCGGTGAGTCAACATGTTTCAACCAGTGCCTTATGTATATGCTGGCTTTCTTCAGGACCTATATCAAAATGGGTGTAATTAAGCTAGTGGGTGTGTAATTCAGACTATGTGTCTACACACCCTAAAGTGTTTATCTATGTGTGAGAGGGGGATTCCCTTCTCAAAACACCTGTACATGTAACATATATGGACAGAGACAAAACATACAGGGAAAAAGAGAGTCACTCGGATGTATGGCATTAAGCACATCTGGTTGCTGTCACTAAAGCGGGTGGGGTGTAGGCTATAGGCGGCTATGGTGTAATGGTATTGGTTGTACCATTAAGTGAGAATCGCACTTTTAGTTCACTAGTGGAGTGGCTAAAACACGGATATCACATACACTGTGCATATGTGTGAGGCGGCGCAAGAGCTAGTTCTTACGCTAGTTTTAGCAGTTTCGGACCTCAAGGTTGAGAGGTGGCAGGGGGTTGACCCTATGGAGAATAAAGGTTTGGCCACATTGATTAAGGAGGCCTGTAGGGAAGAAAGATAGCGCTTACCAGAGGTAGTGGTGGTTGTTCTCATACTCACAGCTTTTCTGGGCAGAGCCTGCTCTGGACCTGTAGTGCCTCCTTCGCATACCGGTGAGTAATGGCCGGTTTTGCTGGGTGTTATATACTGTGGTCTTTTGGATTACCATGTGCACCTGCAAGTGTGGAGGTAAGAGTAGAAATACTCGAAAAGTCGAGTCATAGTGCCTGAGGGAGCCGTTCCACGGTGTGGGCGCATGCGCAGTACCCATGGGTGTAGATGCGCATGCGCGAGGCGGTAGTGTTCCAACCGCGCGTGCGCGTCAATATTTGACTGCGAGGCTCAGGGGTGCATGCGCGGGGCGGTAGTGTTCTATCCGCGCGCATGTGTCACTGTGTGACTGCGGTGCTCGGGGGTACAGTGACCATTATTGGTGAGGCATAGGCCGATTCATACCTACGCATGCGCAATGGTAGGAACATGGTAGATATGTATTTTGGGCCATAGAGAGTGCGTTATAGTTCATAACTCGGGAATGGCACAAGTATAGCTGGTGTGAATGGGGACATTAGGTTTCAAAATGCTCAGAACTCAGGGGCTCTACCTCGAGGGAGATATGTTGCCGGGGGAAAGTTAACACGCCCAGTAGGGTGTGACAAACAGAGATGGGTCACGGTGTTGGTATGTGCACTGCAGTTAGGGATATGTCAAGGAGTTCCATGGGATGGCATCGTTGAGGCCCTGGGTTGCTGTTGAAAGGCGGTATATCCATCGCTGTTCCTTACTCAGTAGTTTTTTGTCATTGTCCATTGTGCTTTCTGGAACCTGTTCAATGACCGTCCAGGTTAGGACGTTGGGTGTGTGGCAGTGGGTAATGAAATGGTTGGTGAGTCTGCTGATGTTTTTCCTGCATCTTATAGTACTTCTATGTTCTGTTATTCTCGTCTTGATTTTGCGTGTCGTCATTCCGACATAGCGGAGACCGCATGTGCATGTGAGTAGGTATATCAAGTTGCGGGAGTTACAATTGGTGTGGCTACGTTGAGTCCAGACCTTGTTCGGCTCCAAGTCCAGGGTTTTGGTGTGAGTGGTGAGGTGACATACGCTGCAGTCATTGCAGGGATAATGTCCAGCGACCTTTGGGAGGCCCCATGCGTTCAAAATAGTATTGGTGGGTTGTTTTGGTTGTGGTCTGGGGCGGGTGCTGACCAGGCGATCTTTCAGGTTGTTGCATCGTTTGTACGCAAATCTCGGGGTGTCCCATTTCCTCTGTCCGGAATTGATTATTTTCCAATGTTTTCTGATGATTTTGGTTACTTCATTGGACGCCGTGTTGTAGGTGGTAACACAGGTGAAGGGATGGTCGTCTTGGTCTTTAATGACAGTCTCCTTAAAGCTTCACGGTTCTGGTTCCTTGCCCTTTTCTGTGTTTTTCTGATGATGGCTTTAGGGTAGCCACGGTGTTCCAGTTTGGTAGCCACTAGCTTAATTACACCCATTTTAATATAGGTCCTGAAGAAAGCCAGCATATACATAAGGCACTGGCTGAAACATGTTGACCCACCGGATGAGGGTGGTCGTAACTCGCCTCTAACATCCAACAGCCTTATTTTTAACCGCTGACGGAGGCCCAGGTATTAAAGTCTAATTTACCCTCGGGTACTGGGACCCCCGCCAAGCCGTTTTAACATCACTTTCATGACACTCTTCACTGCACACTCAGCAATATACCTGCTCCGCTGCAATCAGGCGTTGAAGCACACCCGGGACATGCTAGGTGTCACAGGGTGGGCCCGATGATGAAGCATGCCACCAACTAGGTTGGTGGGTGAGGGCTTTATGAAAACACTCACCAGGTGTTCCCACCCCATGACGAAGCATACTTGAGTCTTTTACTTTTTGTAAATTCCGTAAAACATGAGCTAGTCTCTTTTTGATTAAATCATATATAACCCCGGGGATAAGGACTAGCTTTCTGGTCCTCTCTCTCTCTCTTGATTACGCATTCTCATAGGCAGCGCACAGCTGCGAGAGCAATCCCAGCACCATGGCAGAAAACCATGGTCTGACCTTTGATGAAAACGACGTGGTAGACATCCTCTCTGACCCATCGTTCCAAGCAGACTTCACCATCGCAAGCACCATCGCACAGACCACCGATTGGGAGAGCCTAACAGAAAAAAAGCGCAACAGGATACGCACTATCTTTCATGGGACAATCCTGACTCAATATCTCAGAACAATACAGCTCCTAGGGGACTTCTAGTGACCAACGCACTCAGGATCTTCCTCGATGACCCCACCTTCAGGAAGGACTGGGCCCAGATCGCCTGGCACTGCACCAGGGACTGGATGATTCTTATCATAAAAACAGCTACGCGACTATCAGAGGCGTTTCTGATTGAAATCCAAGCAACAGAAAGCCACTTCAAGGCCACCATAACTTCATACAAAAAGAAACTGGACGACCAGAATAAAGACATAAATGAATACAAGGAATACTTGACCCAGGCCAAAATAAAGAAATTCGACAAAGACCTTAAAAAATTCAGTTATGCCAAAGTGTACCCGTACTCGGAAGATGATTATACTCCACAGACCAAGAACACCAGCATGTCCAACTCCTCAGGGGATGACAGTTCTGTCTCTAGTGATTCCAGCACTGGCTCACACAAACGGGGAGGAAGAGGGAGACGCGGACAACGCTGGCCAAACACTTGGCAAGGAGGACAACAAGGACACTTCCACGGTTTCCCACCAAATTTCGGCCATATGCAAAATCCCTATTATGGTTTCCCCCCCATGTATCCCCCGGGACCCATGCCACTATTCACAGGCAACCAAGGGCCACACATTCCTTTTTTAGGACAGGGCCGAAGAGCACGGGGCAGAAGAAGATCAAACCCACAACAACCACAAGTCCACTGTGGCAGGGAAGAGAACCCAGTGAGCTCGAACACACGCCAGAAGACGAAAGAGGCAACACCAGGAACCAGCAAATAATGAGGCCCAATGACCTACCCTCATTGGTATTTAACCTATCCAGCACACCCCTAACCATTAAAGAACAGTCGGTACTGGAAAAAGGCTTGTCGTTTGTCCCCACCACCAAACTCGACAAATTCAAACTACATGTAGAATTGGCCCAATTCTTTAGAAAACTCAAACTAAAATCCTTCTTTGAGAAACCAACCCCCGAAACTGAGCCAGTCAATGAAAACCCCAATGTCACGGGCCTCCGACCAAAATCCACGTTCGTGCCACCACCCTCTACCATCCCATCCGAAATCACGACATTTGAACAGGCTGTGTACAATGACATAGAGAGACTCAATCCTACCAACTACTTCAACAATCTATCCTGGGAAGATAGGAAGACCATACAACGCCTACAAGAAAACCCCACGATTGTCATTAAACCGGCAGATAAAGGGGGAGGCATCGTCTTACAAGACAAACAAGACTACGACACAGAGTGCCGCAGATTACTGAGTGACAACAGAAATTATCGAAGATTGGAACATGACCCAACAGAAGAACTACGGACCACGATCCACGCACTAGTCAAAAGGGCAGCAGATGCTGAGCACATTTCCAAACAGGAAGCAGACTACCTATGCCCCCAGCACACCAGGATCCCGTACTTCTATACAGTACCGAAAGTACATAAGGGCATTAACCCCCCTCCTGGCAGACCCATCGTGTCAGGCATAAACTCCTTACTGGAACCACTGTCACGGTACTGTGATTTCTTCTTGAACCCTCTAGTGCAAAGAACACCTACATATATCAAAGACACCAAGCATCTCTTACAGGTCATAAACAACAAGGAGTTCAATCCCAACACACAACTACTGGTAGGATTGGACGTGGGAGTCTGTACACGAGCCTCCCACAAGATGCCACCCTGACTGTGCTCCATGACATCCTCATGGAAGCCCCCTGGCCATAACATACCCCGAGGGACTTTGTGATGGCTTGTGCAACCCTAGCTCTCAAAGAAAATTACTTTGAATATGATGGCATCCTTTACTTACAAACAAATGGGACGTCCATGGGCAGCGTTTTCTCCTCTAGCATAGCGGGACTGTATTTCCACCATTTTGAACAGTCCCACATAACGACAGATACCAACCCTTTCATCCATCATATCCTGAGTTGGCGCAGGTACATAGATGACATTCTGTTGGTCTGGCAGGGATCCCAGACTGACCTAGACAGATTCATGACCTGGCTCAACAACAGGGACCCATACCTTAAATTTACCAGCACGGCTAGCAACAATCAACTACCCTTCCTAGACCTGGACATCACAGTCAAGGACGGGACCCTGGTCACGACAACCTACTATAAGCCAACTGCGAGGAACTCACTGCTTCATTTTACGAGCTTCCAACCCCGCCCACTTCGAGAGAACCTGCCCTACGGACAGTTTTTACGCATACGTAGAAACTGTACCTATATTACCGATTACAAAAAGCAATCCACGGAATTGACTACCAAACTGGAACACCGTGGCTACCCTAAAGCCATCATCAGAAAAACACAGAAAAGGGCAAGGAACCAGAACCGTGAAGCTTTACTGGAGACTGTCATTAAAGACCAAGACGACCAACCCTTCACCTGTGTTACCACCTACCACACGGCGTCCAATGAAGTAACCAAAATCATCAGAAAACATTGGAAAATAATCAATTCCGGACAGAGGAAATGGGACACCCCGAGATTTGCGTACAAACGATGCAACAACCTGAACGATCGCCTGGTCAACACCCGCCCCAGACCACAACCAAAACAACCCACCAATACTATTTTGAACGCATGGGGCCTCCCAAAGGTCGCTGGACATTATCCCTGCAATTACTGCAGCGTAGGTCACCTCACCACTCACACCAAAACCCTGGACTTGGAGCCGAACAAGGTCTGGACTCAACGTAGCCACACCAATTGTAACTCCCGCAACTTGATATACCTACTCACATGTACATGCGGTCTCCGCTATGTCTGAATGACGACACGCAAAATCAAGACGAGAATAACAGAACATAGAAATACTATAAGATGCAGGAAAAACATCAGCAGGCTCACCAACCATTTCATTACCCACTGCCACACACCCAACGACCTAACCTGGACGGTCATTGAACAGGTTCCAGAAAGCACAATGGACAATGACAAAAAACTACTGAGTAAGGAACAGCAATGGATATACCGCCTTTCAAGAGCAACCCAGGGCCTTAACGATGCCATCCCATGGAACTCCTTGATATATCCCTAACTGCAGTGCACATACCAACACCGTGACCCATCTCTGTTTGTCACACCCTACTGGGCGTGTTACCTTTCCCCCGGCAACATATCTCCCTCGAGGTAGAGCCCCTGAGTTCTGAGCATTTTGAAACCTAATGTCCCCATTCACCCCAGCTATACTTGTGCCATTCCCGAGTTATGAACTATAACGCACTCTCTATGGCCCAAAATACATATCTACCATGTTCCCTCCATTGCGCATGCGTAGGTATAAATCGGCCTATGCCTCACCAATAATGGGCGCGCGGATAGAACACTACCGACCCCGCGCATGCACCCCTGAGCCTCGCAGTCAAATTTTGACGCGCACGCGTGGTTCGAACAATACCGCCTCGCGCATGCGCATCTACAACCACGGGTACAGCGCATGCGCCCACACCGTGGAACGGCTCCCTCAGGCACTATGACTCGACTTTTCGAGTCTTTCTACTCTTACCTGCACACTTGCAGGTGCACATGGTTATCCAATTGACCACAGTATATAACACCCAGCAAAACCGGCCATTACTCACCGGTATGCGAAGGAGGCACTACAGGTCCAGAGCAGGCTCTGCCCAGGAAAGCTGTGAGTATGAGAACAACCACCACTACCTCTGGTAAGCGCTATCTTTCTTCCCTACAGGTCTCCTTAATCGATGTGGCCAAACCTTTATTTTCCATAGGGTCAACCCCCTGCCACCTCTCAACCTTGAGGTCCGAAACTGCTAAAACTAGCGTAAGAACTAGCTTTTGCGCCGCCTCACACATATGCACAGTGTATGTGATATCCGTGTTTTAGCCACTCCACTACCGAACTAAAAGTGCGATCCTCACTTAATGGTACCACCAATACCATTACACCATAGCCGCCTATAGCCTACACCCCACCCGCTTTAGTGACGGCAACCAGATGTGCTTAATGCCATACATCCGAGTGACTCTCTTTTTCCCTGTATGTTTTGTCTCTGTCCATATATGTTACATGTACAGGTGTTTTGAGAAGGGAATCCCCCTCTCACACATAGATAAACACTTTAGGGCGTGTAGACACATAGTCTGAATTACACACCCACTAGCTTAATTACACCCATTTTAATATAGGTCCTGAAGAAAGCCAGCATATACATAAGGCACTGGCTGAAATATGTTGACCCACCGGATGTGGGAGGTCGTAACTCGCCTCTAACATCCAACAGCCTTATTTTTAACCGCTGACAGAGGCCCAGGTATTAAAGTCTTAATTTACCCTTGGGTACTGGGACCCCCGCCAAGCCATTTTAACATCACTTTCATAACACTCTTCACTGCACACTCAGCAATATACCTGCTCCGCTGCAATCAGGCGTTGAAGCACACCCGGGACACGCTAGGTGTCACTGGGTGGGCCCGATGATGAAGAATGCCACCAACTAGGTTGGTGGGTGAGGGCTTTATGAACACACTCACCAGGTGTTCCCACCCCATGACGAAACATACTTGAGTCTTTTACTTTTTGTAAATTCCGTAAAACATGAGCTAGTCTCTTTTTGATTAAATCATATATAACCCCGGGGATAAGGACTAGCTTTCTGGTCCTCTCTCTCTCTCTTGATTACGCAAATATACAACTCTACCCTTTAATCCTCTTTGTAAATCTGTAGGATTTAATTTACCAGTCTTAGGCTCTATACGAACAATAGCCTGAAAAGGATTTACACATTGAATCAGAATAGTCTTGAAATCCTTCAGTTCCGATGGAATATTTATCAACTCAAGATTATTATATACAACTTTAGCAGGCATTCTATTTTCATTTAATTTATTATAACAATATTTACAAATACGTTGCTCAAAACCCAAATCAAAATAGTTTTCTACCAGCAAATAAGTCGCAAACTCTCTCCACTTAGTATTATCTTCATCTTCACTTTTTAAATATAAATCAACTAACCTAGTTTGACTTTTGTAATGAATGCGTCGACAACACACACAAGTTAAATTTGGTTTTTCACCTGCAATCACCTTAAACGTTGTTATTTCCTGTTCAAATTCTTCAGTATTAAACAGTGCAACATTTTCTAACACATTTCCTTCTATAACTATATCAGTTTCTACATTCTCTTCATCTCGAGCAAAATAACTTACCTCAATTTCTGCACAAATATTCTTCACATCTAATGCACATCCATGCAAAAGAGCACTATTTAACTCGTTAAGTTTAAGTGCTGGACTTTTTGCATAATACATCTTTCTAACTAATTTTCCCATTTTGGTATGATGCACTGCTAACATCCTGAAGTGATGAAAAACACTCTGGCATATTTTTTTAGAAAGACAAGCCAGAGAATGGCCTTGCAAACCTGTTTTTTCTCTCACTCTGCAACGATCTAATTCTTGCAACATTACAATTTTTTTTTTTAGACTTTCCTTAGTGTACTTACGTAAGAAATGGCGAAAGAAATCAATTGAATCCGGTCGTACACTTCAAATACTGCTACAATTCCAACTATAAACAGGAGCGTGAACACGTCCCTGTAAAACTTCTCCACCTATTTCCCCTTCTGGATTTGTGACCTCAATTTTCTCTTTCTCAATAGGACAGCCATCCTTCACTTCATACGCTCGACCACTGGTGTCAACTGCATGCAACAAGTCGTTACTTTGAAAGTAACTCTCTTCATTAAAAAATGGCTCAGAATTTGAAGTATGCATCCATTTACCAGAAAAGATTTTACAAAAATTACTTCTATTTATGTGTCTCTTCCATTTACTCTTAGCTTTTAAAACTCTGATTGCCTTATTTAGTGTATTTATTCTTTTAAGCACTAAAATAAACAATTTTTTTTGTCTCAAACGCATCATCCACAACTTCCTCTATATATTTTTTCTTCCTATAAAAAGCAGATTTCCTTTTAGAAACTTTTTCCTTTTTCAATAAATTCAAAACTACTCTTTTATGAAACATACGTTTCCTTATTTCCGCAAACTGATTAGTACGTCTTTTACTGTACATACTTTCCTCACCACTGATTTCAGACACAATTTTCTTTTTTCTTCCATTTCTCCTTGTAGATACTGAAAACTGTTTTTCCTTTTCAACATTATCCAATTGAGTTTTCCTTTGACACAATTTTTTCAAAAAATCCTTGCTGCTCTTACCAGAAGCACTCTTGTTTTTCCCCGTCCTTTGTTGATTAGATAAATCTTGTGCCTCTTTCCTCTTCAAATGGTATGTCTTTTTATACAGCTTTCTTTTTTCATTTCTGGTCGGCATAGTGATTGATGTTTGTGATATAAATGACAATCTGTTTGGAAAAAAGTTTAAAAATATTATAGACCCCTACTACCATATATTTTACAAATAATAACTACTGCTTCATTTTATAACTACAATAAAGACAAATAAACAGTCTCTGGTCAGAGTAGGAAATCCTATAGTGAATATTGTTTCTAAATTTATGACACTCCATACCTGTGTTATCATTATAGATGTATTTTATTAATGTAATTTTTCAGGCATATAAGTACTATACTAATTTTCAAGCATTGTAGGTGTTCCTAATGCTTTTAATTTTTTTTACTTTAATCTGTTACACACCTCATCAAAACTTTTACTATCATTCTCAAAAAAAAAAATACCAATGAATAGTACAACAATTATGTTTTCAAGTTTTTTTTATACAAAAATAATTTTATTGATTTAATAATTCGTATTCCAGAAGCACATGTAGCATCATTTCATCAGATACTTCATTAATATTATTTTCTTCTTGCAAATTCTCTTCTTCTTCCCCTTCCACCATTTCTAAGTATGAACTATCAAAACTGCAGTCCCAAAAGTCCTCATTTTCTGTTCCATTTTCGTCTTCAAATATTTCTTGTAATAATTCTTCAATAAGTTCAGTTGCCATTTCAAAATGGACATTTATATTTTCTGAAGATTGTTCCATTTTACTACTTCCTTTCTATCTTCTGTGTCCTTTTAAGAAAATATAAAGACTAAATTATATCTTTCTTATGATTAGATGACCAAAAATTACCGTTACTAATCTTTAAACTATATACATTTTCATACTTTTTAAGACATTAACTACATAGATTAAGATAGCACCTTCCTCTTTATTTTACAAAGAAACTGACACTTTGATCCTACACATTAACACTATTCCTTTTAATTTTTCTAATTGAAATTGTGCTGTAAAAACACATTTCAGTGTGAAATTTGTTTTCAGGATTTGTGTGCTGTAGAACTATTTATACACTTTCTAATTTATTTGTAGGGATCTATTTTCAGAGTTCACCACTACAAACTATGATTCAAACTGTATGCAAACTGAAGGAGTGACTCACAATATACCAATTAAAACATTCACTAAACAGATTGCTACTTCCCACAAAGGCTGTTGCTTTTACCTTTAAACAGCATACTCAACATGTAAATTTCATCTAATGTAAAACATTTCATCATAACCATATGAAACCACATTCATCCGCGACTCGTGGAGGGAATTATGTTGGGGCAGGGAGACAAGGAGGAGGAGGTGTAGGGTGGAGGGACTGAAAAACCTGGATATAGATAATTTCTAGTAAATACATAATTTAATTATTGAAATGAATTTTGCAGTGCGCACTGCATTGCAAAATACGATGCTGTGTACACTACAAAACTCGTTTTATTAATTGAATTGTATACTTACCTGCAATTATCTATATCCCAGATTTTAGATCTCTCCATCCTACACCTCCCCCTCCCTCCCTCCCTGCCCCACCGTAAGTCCCTCCACAGCCTCCGACTGACCACATCATAATACACCTGTGCAAATGCATATAATACAGTGCAAATAGATAGTATATTCACAGAAATGCATCAGAAATGGCCATCACACCAACAGCCATATCATAATAGACCTCTATAAATCAAGAAAAATGACTGTACACAAATGATACAGCATAAGTTAGAGAGATAATAATGACTTAGCAAAAATTAATCCACGTAAACAGCAAACTCTTACAATCAAAGAATAGATGAACCCAAACTACATAGAAAATAACACATGAACCCGGCCCATAAAAAGATACTACCAACAAACAATGGAACCGTATTTCAAAATACATATGTACTGCAAGCAGGTACAGACATGTTTAAAATAGAAATTAAAATCCTCCTGCAAAAGAGAAGCAGTGCCAATATTCTTAAAAATCTTGCTTATTATGGTAATCTGCACAAAAATAAATTGTCATTTAAAAAATTTCAACTCACCTGTAAAAAAGAATTTGGTCGTTGTATACTCTCACGTTCACTTCAGGTTGTTGCTTTTCAGCACCAAACACTCTTAAAAAAAATAAACAACTACATTTTAGTTAACATATTACAGACATATTTATTAGACAACATACACCCATTCTGCCAAATTTCATGCCTAACAGATACATTCCCTAATTTTCTATCCAATATATATCCTAAAGCCTAAGTTTAATATTTCTTTGTGAAACACATTTAATTACCAACTTTTTCACCCACAATTTTTTTAAATCAATCATCATTTACAGTATAATCTACCACACATTGCCAGGATACTACATGCAATATTTATGATATGCACTGCTACACAACATTACTTAGTATATTTGTTTCCTAAATACATGTACATTATATGCAGGGTATTTTTTAACAAAATGGCGCTCAACACTTGCTGATTTCCTCCGAATCGAATCTTTACAGACGTTAATCAGCAAATCACAATGCCGCTCACGCACAGCCACATAAGTGACTGAAAAGGCAAAAGGGTCTACGCATTGAATGTGGAAAACCGAGAAATAATCTTGTATGATGAAAAGGAAACGTGGGTCGGAAAAAAAATTTAATGGTGCAAAGGGAGATGAGACATGAAGATAGTTTCAGGACTTTAACTTTTGTACTTTTGCCTTTTTTTCAAAATTGCACAAATTTACAGTTTCGGAATTGTGATTTGCTGCTTAACGTCTACCAACATTCGAATCGGAGTAAATGAGGAAGTGTTGACCGCCATTTTGTTAGTGCGAGTGAATATATTCTACAGAACACTGAACGCGAAATGTTCTATTGGTTGTGGAAAAAAAGAAATGTAAAAAAACAGTGGATAGGCAGGTGTGTTTGCAGGGAATTGCGCCTTATTGGAGAAGCGTGGCTCAGTGGTTAGAGGCGGCTGACCCGGAAGCTGAGATCGACCGTGGACCAGGGTTCGATTCCCCGCCTCGGCGGGTCTCGGGCTTAAAATTCCACGGACTCGACAATTCTCGCTCCGGTGCCTACTCGAATCACGGGGTTACACTCTGCAACTCTGGGCAATAGCTTGCTTAATCTCCACTACGGCCCCTCGCGGCGGGATGCCTGGCTTTCACCTTGTGGACACCCTGCCGGGGTTTCTCACAGGGGAATACCAGGACGGGTTCCCTAAGCAAGCGCCAGGATGCCCTTTGGGTGACAGGTTTGCGCTATATAAGTACACCTACATTTACATTTACATTACATTGCTTTGATTTAGAACTTTGAGATATGAAGTTTTGACCTGTGCATTCAGCCAGGTGCAGAATGAGCTGTTACCATGGTAACAGCTAGAGAAGGCAGAGGGTGAAGGGTGACCTGTATGTGACTTTGAAAATATTGAAAGGATAACCAACTGAAATGTTAATTTGATTACGAAATTGTGCGGGAACATATATGATTGGTTAGAGAGACATACATGAGTCTCTATTGACAGGAAATCTATGCCATTATTCTTTGGTTGCAGTGATAGAAGTATTATTGAGAGCTCCGTCAAACTGCTATTGTTTTGCTACTATCATTGTTCTACATCTTATAAAGCATTGGTAAAGGTGAGTGTGTAACTGTTTGTTTTATGATGTACCGTTAAATGTGGTTTGATCACTATATTTGATTATTTGACTTACAGTGTCTAAGCAACAACATTTTTGACTTTGTTACGGTTTTATATGTTTTCAACTACTGTTTTTTTAAAATTTGATTAAGGTTAGTGGACTTCAGTCATGTGTTTATGCTATCCACTACTGGTATGTCTATGAATTAAATGTCAGTTAGAGACGGATCTGCACCGAAATTTCGGGGGGGACGAAAAAAAAAGATTTTTTCTAGGGGGACATGAACGTGTAATCTGTAGGTAGAGTAAAGCTGGAGGGGCTCTTAGAATGGGTAAAACAAGTGCAAGGCCTAATTATTATTCAAATCGTTCTTTATAGAGATGTGAAACGTTCAGGTGCGGATCTGTGTGTATCTGGGATGTATGTTATCTTGGGCTTCCACAGCAGACGTGAGTGAGGGGTGGAGGGGGTGAAGTTGTGTCCAGTTAATTGGGGTTGTGAGCCGTTTTTTCACTTTCTTTGAAGTGTGAATTATAGTTTTGAATGTATTTGTGGTATACTGAATGAACAGAATATAAAATGTAATAAAATAGACAGAAATTAATTGAGATTTAGGAGCGTTTGTACATAATTTGTAAAGTTGGTTACAGATCAAAAAAAGGAATTAGCAGAGACACAGATAATGCAGGTAGAGAGAGAAATGGTAGATTATATGTGATATCGTCGACAAAAAGTGGGAATGCTTTAGGTATTTTAAACTTTAAGTTTGAGGAAAAAATTACAGTGTGGTTTGTGGCCGAGGGATGCACTGGTGGGGGTGGGGTAAGAGGGAGAGGTGTCCCAGTACAATCAAATGAAAAATTGTGACCATGAGGTTGTACACGGGTTCGTGGAGTATATGCCTTCATAAATTGATGTAGAAGACCGAATATATATAGAGGTTTCTGTGTTCCGCCGTTTGACTGTATTTTCATCTTACTCCTGCTTTCCGTATCAGTTGCTTTGTGTTATCTTAGTGTGTGTATGTGTGTGTGTGTGCGTTCAGTCTGGGCTGAGGAAATTTGTTCTGCAGGCAGACACAGATAGTCGCATCAAAGTACTTGGCAGGTTTCGAAAATATTATTTATATAATTGAGATGGTTTTTGGAAGCGTTAGTCAGTGTATGTCGAGTTTTAGAATTACCGCTCGGTGGGCACCACAGAGCTGAGGGTTTGTTGTGTTTCACTTCTTAGTCCCTTTGGTTTTTCACTTTGTTGTCTGATGGCTGGCAAAGACGTGTTTGTTATAGTGGAGATGAAAGGGTGATAAGTACTGAAATACGAGATAGCGTGTGCTCTGTGGAAGCGGGGGAGCAGTGATTAACAGTCTGAGTGAACCACAACTGCGGCGGTGCTTCGTTACAGTAATAAATTATTTTTTTGCCAGAGGTACGATTGATGCTATGGTTCACAACTCGCAAAGAAAGGCTTGACTGACCGTCGCAGGCCAGCGGGTTGAACTATGAATAATTCAGGTTGACAAAAGAAAACTTGAATTGAGTACAGCTGAGATTACGTCAAACACATGAATACAGTTTTAGTATACATTATTTCAGTTGCGAATATGGGTAAAAGAGGGAACGTATATATTTGAAATATTTATTCACTAATGCAGTGCTTTGAAGCAAAGTTGTTTATCTAATACAAGTAAAGATATTATAAAGAAAGTAGTGGGCATAGTTACTAGTCCATACAACACAAATGATGGAAATGTAGTATGAAGCAAAATGAATAACGTTTAAAAACATATTGTACAGCCCCGCAATCAAATATATTAAATTATATTGCATGCAAGAAGGTGTCTTTTGATTTTAAGTTCAGTAATCATATATGAAAATGCTAGTGGTTAAACATCACCTCATTAACAATTAGTTTTCTGCATACGAAGCACTAACAAGCTTGTTGTATGGTATTGTGAAAGGAAATGGAAAACGCGCCAAAAGCGAGAACTTGGCTGGAGGTGCATGTATGTTATCTGCCGGTACGTTTGAAAATTAGTACTCAGAACAACTACAGTATTGAGATAATTTTTTGAAAGGTTTCAGTACTCGATGTAACATACAGGTTGATAAGCATGGGTAATATCAGTGTAATCATATACTTTTCAGTTATGAATCAAAAATCTTTCAATAGGCATAAAACAAAAACAGCACATATGTGTGTAAGGCAGAAATTGGAGTAGAAAGGGAAAATGGTGATAAACGATATAAAAAGTCATTGTAACTATACATATTTATCAGGGCACATTTATTGCTTCGAGAATATTTCAAATTAGATAAGATAACATAAGCTAGTGATTTGTTGAAATTAAAGCATCATGAAATGTTTTGAACAAAATCGAGTAGGTGTGGAAAAAAAATTAACTCCACATAAAATAAAAAAATCTCACCAGCAGGAAATTGCAATGTCCAATGTTAGTAAAGCCAATAGGTCTGTTTATATAAAACATAAAAATAAAAAATAATACGAAAAAAAGGAAGGGAAAAAACAGTCAAGATATCAATGGCTTGCATAACAGTCATCCTCCCATTGAATAGGCAAAGTAAGTGGCAACCGCTTCTAAAAGAAAGTCATTGTTATCGTCCGAAAACAAGTCAGCCATCCAATTGAAAAGAGGAAATGAACATACATGTTCTTTAATTACCGGAGCCTCTAGTACCATCAGAGGACAACTCGGTGAATTTTCAATGTAGCTGTGTGCCAAGAAATCTTGCGCCGCTGCGAATATATTCCAATGACCCAGAACTCCATGTATCGCTGCAAAGGCCACAATCCCTCCGTCGGAACAAAGCTGTTCATGATCAAGTAATGGATTCATGAGATGATTGTAATTCACTTCAGGAGGTACTGAGTTGCAGAGACATAAATCCAGGGCCCACATGAAATCACAGCTCAGGCAATGAAATACAGGCTGCACACAGGTGAAATAGGAAAATCAAAATGATAATCCATAAGATGCACTCAAAGTCGCGAGTGGTACGATGCCATAGTACTCAAGCATCTTGTGGCGAAACAGATCTAAGTGCTCCAGCTCGTTTGCGAAGACAGGACGGACCTCCATTTTGTAATAAAGAAAATAGGAATACAAAAGTAACAGCTGCTGGTAGTAGATGAGGAAGTTCAGAAACATAGATCAGAGAGTATTGAGTGAAGAGTAGCAGAATGCCTTTAAATAATTTGGTGCAAAAAAATCACCAAACCATTGGTTAGTAGTTGCAAAAAAAATAGCCCAGCTGGGAAGTGGAGGAGCGTTAAAGATTATGAGAGTCACCTCAGAAAATTGTAAAGGAAGGTCACTATTTTATAAGGTATGCAGTTTTCTGCGAGTGCTAGCTAAGTGAATGAGATTTGTTTGTGAACAGATGCTCGGGTAGTTTGATTTTGTGACAATAAGGCTGTTGTTCAAGTCTGGGGATGGAACTTTCAGTTCAAGGCCGGATTTCGCGGCCAGACGGAAACATCAAGGTTCTCATGCGGAGGTGGATAAACTACATTTTTACAGGGAGATATATGCAGAGTGACTATTATAGAGTAAGGCTTGTCGTTTAAAAACTCAAAGTAGTTCACATTGCTTGTAAATAAATAATCACTGCTGAGTATTAAGGTAAAATTCGGCATTATAGGGGGTACCGGTGTACCTTTGAAAACACATGCAACATTACAGCGCTTCCTGTTAAATAAGTCATGCAATTGGTAGTGCCTGGATGTGATCAATTATGTGCGGTATTGATATTTTTGACACTGTGTACTTATGAGTAGTGGAGAAGTGACGCAATGAGATGATGTTAGGTGAGTGTAGTGTAGTAACGGAACGGAAAACCTGTAAAGAGAGTTACATTTAGTGTGGAACACTTTTTAATTTTTAAGAAACTTAGATATGAGAATATTGTTGTAGTGTCAGCGGGACTGTAAGTTGAAGTTTGATAAACATTATTGAGAGGAGTAAATTAAGGTTTATTTAACTTGTGCAGCTATTAATCTGTGTGAAAGGCAATAGTCCACAGTCTTTTAAATAGGGGTGCGCGATTGAGTGCGCGCACCCCGCAACTTTTTTCAGAAAAAAAAAATGGTCTTTTCGCGTTCAGGGTCTATACTGCACCCCCAGAGGAAACCTATGCGGTTAGATAATCTGTACCTTCTCCCCTTTCCATGTTCTAACCCTTTGTTCAGTAGAATATATTCACTCGCACTAACAAAATGGCGGTCAACACTTCCTGATTTCCTCCGATTCGAATGTTGACAGACGTTAAATAGCAAATGACAATTCCTCAAACTGTAAATTTTTGCAATTTTGAAAAATAGGCAAAATTATAAAACTTAAAGACCTGAAACTATGTTCAAGTCTCCTCTCCGTTTGCACCATTAAATTTTATTTACAAACCACGTAGTCGTCAGTCTTGTAAATAGGGGTGCGCGAACGAGTGCGCGCACCCTGTAACTTTTTTCACCAAAAAAAAATTATTTTCGCGTTCAGGGTCCATACTGCACCCCCTGAGAAAACCTACCCGGCCAGACAATCTCTACCTTCTCCCCTTTCCATGTTCTAACCCTTTGTTCTGTAATATATATTCACTCGCACTAACAAAATGGCGGACAACACTTCCTGATTTCCTCCGAATCGAATGTTGACAGACGTTAAACAGCAAATCACAATGCCGCTCGCGCACACCCGCATAGGTGCGCGCACCCGTGCGCGCTTACAGATATATAACTGATTTCAACTTTAATTTTCTCAGTAACTACTGAACGGATTTACACCATTTAAACAAAAGCGTGATCTGCGACCCACACTCCACCTTTCTACCAAATTTCTTATAAATCCATTCAGCCGTTCGAGCTGTAGCCGTGTCTAAACATCCTATGGAAAATAACATGGGAAAAACACGTTTTGGGACCCCCTTTTATCTCAGCCCCCACTTGACGAATCCCCCCAAAACTTTCACAGAAGGAGCGCAGCGGACCGAGCCATCTTCTTTGAGAAATTCGCAAAGATTCGTCCACCGGGGCCAAAGTTAATCCAAATAGAATGTTGCAGATTTCCTATGGAAACTAGGTCCTAACTATAACTACCTACTGGCGACCGCGGAGCACCATTAAAGCAGTCAAACTACGGGTCCTGGAGCATCAACGGGCCATTGCTAACAAGGATGAGAGTTATCCAATGGCCCGGCATTTTGCATCTCATCACAATAGTGACAGGACATTGTTGAGTTTCTTCGGCCTAGATTGTGTCCCGTTAGACATAAGGGGCGGGGATTTGAAACGGAAGCTTAGGAGATTGGAGTCCAGATATAGTGTAGACCTCCAAACGAAGTCACCTGGAGGTCTCAATTCAGGGGAGGAACTTCTATCACACCTTTAAGTAACAGTAATTGAACAGTATATGGGCAACATAGTGTCAATGCCTGAGAATTTATTGTTTTGTCTGTATGATTAGTTGCGTAATTTCTGTTGGTGTGTGGGCGTTTACCTCACGATGAACTGAGGATCGATTTTCTATCCATTCAATATTGTGGTACACACGTTATGGGAATATAACAATTGATAAAAATTGTATGGGCCATTCAGGCCGCAATTATCAAAACGTTTAACACAATTCTAATGAGTACAACTAATTTACATGAACCCTTCGCCAACAGAGCAACATGGTTTAATTAGTGTAATGTTCAACTGGTCTACTAGAATAGCATCGGCCATCAATCTAATTATGATGATAATTGCCCATTCAGGGCTAAATTGTAAATACGGTGTATATATTGTGTAAATACCTCACCAATCAATCCGTAAATGTGCTTAAAAGTGTATCGAGAATTGACCAGTTTGAATATTGCTTTGGAATGCAGTTTTACTATTATGATTTGAGTATTTTCACCATTCTAAGATGGCGCTCATGAATTGGAGAGAATTGTCCATTGTTTGTTTCAATGGAAATGCCTTATTTTTACTTCCGCCTTGCCGTCGCCAGCTGACACTGACGAAGGCAAGTGCTGAAACGCGTCTGTTTGGATCATCTTTTGCGCAATAAACTTATAACTGAGTTTAGTCTGCTGCGAGTGCTGTTTCTTTGGCCCGAGGGGCTGTGGAGCTCTGAATATATATATATATATATATATATATGTATATATATATATATATATATATATTACCTACTGGCGGTCGCCAGTAGGTATATATAGTTAGGATTTTTTCTCTATGGGATTTTTGAAAATTCTATGTCTAATAACTTTGGCGTTTGTGGACGGAATTGGCTGAAATTTTCAGGAAAATGGCACATTTTGTTTCTGAGCAGCCCTTGAAAATTTGGGGGGGTTCGTCAAGGGGGGGCCGAGAAAAAAGGGGGGTCCCAAAACGTGTTTTTAACATTGAGTTTTCCATAGGGCGGTTGGCCTCACTTTTAGCCCGAACGGCTGAATGGATTTGCACGAAACTTGGCAAAATTGTAGGGACTGGTAGCCCGATGTGCCTTTTGTAGGTCTCAATATATGTGCTCCAGTGGATTTTGAGAAATTAACGTTTAAAAAAAGATATATATCTGTAACAGCGTACCGGGCAGCGTCCCAGGACGCGTACTTTTCGTGCAACGGAGCTTTGTGAAGCGAAGCTGATTGGTTCTCCGGCGTCTGTCAACATTCCAAACAGTCCGTAGCGGCCGCCATCTTGTCTCTCGGTAGGATCGAGAGACAAGAGGAGGCCAAAGCGAAGGGGCAAATGACCATAAGGGGGAATAGTAGATCCTCGCTGACCCCCTAGGTTTGATGTGGAGGTTTTAAAAGGGCCCCGCGGGGCAAAAAAAAAAATAAGAATAATAATCGAACGGCTGAATGGATTTGCACGAAACTTGGTAAAATATTAGGGACTGGTAGCCCGATGTGCCTTTGCTAGGTCTCAATATATGTGCTCCAGTGGATTTTGAGAAATTAACGTTCAAAAAAAGATATATATCTGTAACAGCGCTCCGCTTCGCATACTTTTCGCGTTACGGAGCTTTGCGAAGCTGATTGGTTCTCCGGCGTCTGTCAACATTCCAAACAGTCCGTAGCGGCCGCCATCTTGTCTCTCGGTAGGATTGAGAGACAAGAGGAGGCCAAAGCGAAGGGGGAAATGACCATAAGGGGGCATAGTAGATCCTTCCTGACCTCTTAGGTTTGATGTACCATTTTGCCAAGTTTGGTGTAATTCCGTTCAGCCATTCAGGCTGTAGACGTATGTAAATGTCCTATGGAAAATTGCATGGGGAAAACACATTTGAAAGTGTTGAAATTTAGAACCAATTAAAATGTTACTTTGGTTTTGTATTTGTGTGTGATGAAAGGTAATTGGTTATGTATATATGTCAAATGAGAGGAAACCACAGCCATTTTGTGATACTACTGTCTGAGGTACATTTGTGAGGAATTTTTGGTGGTGAATTTCTGGTGTTTGATTTACACAGTACTAACACTTTTCCTACTTTTAAAAAGGTGAGTTGTTAATTTGTAAGGGGAACTATGTTGTACACTTGAAGATAATTTGAAAAATGTTTTCTGTTATTTATTTGCAGTCCTTCTGTTATACTAAATACTTGATAAAGTTAGTTTTATATTATGTATTACTAAAAACGATAAATGAAAGTGATTATTTTTTTCTGCAATTTACAGCAAGCAATTTCAAAATAAAATGGCTCACAATGAAGAGACTGTGGCAATTTCTTTTGAATTGTCCACTACATTGATTGAAATTGAGAGCACCAATAATGAAATATTGTCACAAGGAGGACATGACTTGTATGATTCCATTAGATTGATTGAAATGGACAGCACCAAGAATGAAATATTGTCACAAGGAGATGACTTGAATGATTCCACTACGTTGATTGAAATTGAGAGCAGCAATAATGAAATATTGTCACAAGGAGGAGATGACTTGTATGATTCCATTAGATTGATTGAAATGGACAGCACCAATAATGAAATATTGTCACAAGGAGGAGATGACTTGAATGATTCCACTACATTGATTGAAATTGAGAGCACCAATAATGAAATATTGTCACGAGGAGATGACTTGAATGATTCCACTACATTGATTGAAATTGACAGCACCAATAATGAAATATTGTCAGAAGGAGGAGATGACTTGAATGATTTTTTTGATCAATCTCTTGATGGCGAATTTATCGAGTGTTTGGAGACCATAGAGTTACAAGAATCATTATTGCAGACTTTTCATGAGGACATTGCTGATGAGGACATGTTACTAGTTCTTTCAAATTTAGAAAATTCTGAAGAATAAATTTATATTTAGAAATCAAAAATTGTTTGAGACATTATTCATTTTTATTTTTAATTTATGAGGTTGTAGCGAAGTGATTGTAGTATAAAATGAGACTTATAGTATAGAGTGCAACATTTTTATGTTACATGGTAAGTTTACTCATATTTACTTCCCTTCTGCCACTATATTATCTCCAATGTGTATTTGACATCTCTTCTTCATCTCCGGCCTCCTTTCTCTCACTGTGTGTCTCCGATGCATCTTATCGCTGCTATTTTGTGTAATTACAGAAGAGAGTAAAATAAAATAGTTCGGAACGTGAAAAGGGGGCAAAGTAGAGTACTCCTCACCCCCTAGGCCTTTTTAGGCGGTCCCAAAAGGATCAGTTTCTGCTTTCCTGAGAGATTATGGTATGAGTTCCATATACCACAATAACTTGCATTACAACATGCAAGATATCTATCTCCTATTACCAACTTTTGGAGATATTCGCGCTAAGCGTGAATATCTCCAAAAAGTAACACCTGCCCTGAGCAGTTCTTAGCCATGTTATCCAATGGGGGGTGGATAACATGGCTAAGAGCATTAGCTCGGTAATGTATGAATATCGCTGAGTTTTTAGCGATATTCATGCATTGCGGCCGTTTATTATCGCATTTGTGATAAACCTTGATAATAGCAAGGTTTATCTTCGATAATTTCTGACGATGCTTAGCGGTAAAAAATTCGTTGGTAAGCATCGTTAGCGATAAATATCGCTTAACTTTGGTAATATGCCCCAACGTCTGTTAACGTTCGATTCGAAGGAAATGAGGAAGTGTTGAAAAACATTGTCTGCGCCATCTTGCCTTTTTTGAAATGCCACACTTTTGTCGTGCACGGCAGCCATTTTAGATGTCTTGACCAGACCCACTCTCTGCACGCTGTCGATTCGTAGCATGGCTCCTCACCCTCGCAAGCATCTTCCCCAGGCACTGGTCACCCCCGCTCTCTGTCTTATGCATGGGCAATAAACCTCCCCTCATCTGCGCTGCTCTTCCCTGAGAATCACACTGTGCCCGCCCGACACCTCCCTTTCGCCCTATTCACTACCGCACCCTCTGACACTCCTCTTCCTCTGTGTCCGATTGTCCAGGCTATCAGCTAGCCCTGCAGATGTAGTTTATGGCCCCAGCTGTAAAGAATCACCCCTCTTCAAAGGAGTTATAGTAGATCAAGGCCCACACCCGATGAGATCCGTCACACCACACGTGTTCCTACTATCTGAAAACTATCCTGTATTGTGATTGGGGAGGGGACCGAGCCTGAAGCGGAAGATTCCAGGAATGACTCTTTGTACATCAAAGTTTTTACAATTATGTGTCACATTAAAAATATATAGCACTCCAACAAAGTAGTAGGAATATAAAACTTTAATAACATATAAATATATACAACAAAACAAAAACAGTAAAAACATTTAAACAACGAAGAGACCGTGGCAATTTCTTTTGAATTATCCAATAGCTTTATTGAAATTGACAGCACCAATAATGAAATATTCTTGTCAGTAGCGGTCTGTTGTGCGAATAGTTCCAAGGCAGCAGAACGCGCTGAAATCTAGATGGCACGAAAGTGATGTCTAGCAAGTTGCCGCCCAGCAAATAACGGCGTGGGGCGCCGCGGGGGTGAGTGAGTCCAGTAGGCACCACAGCTATTCTTACCGGCATTGCAGAATTACTGCTGGGGACAATGCCTGTGCTGTAGCAGGGTCACAGCAGAAACAAAAAGGATTCTGTTGAAGATGTTGTTGGTTTTCAATTTGAAAACAGTTCTGGTGTCAACTGCTATGCTAATGTAGTGGTTAATGTTTTGTTTTCTCTAGAAAATGTAAAAGAGGGGGAGGCAGTCCAAAGTTCCGTTAAAAGGGCAAAGGAAAGGATCGGTGGTTTGAACTATCAGTCAAAAAGGGGAGGGGGTGCAACAATTTTTCCTACCGGGTCACACTGTGCTTTCACCGGAAGTGAGGTCTGCAGGATTCTAGTAATTCAAAGTGAGGCTGGCGCCGACGTCCCGCGGATACAGTTTCGTCACTCCACGGGTGATCATGGCAGTCATTCCCCATCGGGGGTCGGAGACTCCCGCGGCTCCTCTAGAATCTTCAAGGTCGTGGAGGACTACGGTGGTGGAGTCAACCAGTGACCGGGCCATTTCTTTATGCTGGGCCCGCTCTTGCCAGGTCGACCGCCATTTTGAGAGTTCGGTAGCTACTGGCGATCGCGGGGTCAAATGAGCGGACGGGCTCCACCCTGCCGGGCGAGACGTTGCAGCATGGCCACAGTGGAAGAACTCTTTTCCGGGCGCCTGGAGCGTTGAGGGTGCAGCTGGGAAGCCTCCACTGGGGAGGCGGGAGAGGCCTGTTCGCACCGTCTCTCCCTCCCAGTGCACCCCACGGCGTCTCGCTTGAGATTTGTTATGGCCGGACCAGGCGATGAGGACGAGGGGGGGGGGTCGGAGGCATGTGCAAGACATCCCCCCCCAGGGTTGTTGCAGCAATTATACAAGAAAGAAGAAGTGTCCCGTCCGTCTTCGGGCCGGGCTTCCGGTAGATGTCGGCCGGACGCCCCTGGCTCTGGCCCCATGAACGGGTTTCTTGGTTTATCGGATGCAGCCGGATCCCGTCGGCCTCGGCCCCCCGACCGTTGGTGGCCGGACCGGAAGAGCATGTGGCGGGACTACCTGCAACTCTCAAGGGCCACCGCGGCCGGACTGGGAGAGAGAGGGGAGGGTCGAGGAGACATTCCCCCCCCTGCAACTGTTCAGCGTTGTAAAGGCAATCCCCTGGCCGGGTCCTGCTGGTCTCGGCCTCTCCTCCGGCTACACCCTACGTTAGGATCTCCTGGCCGAGGCGTGGCAGCAGGACCTGCCTTATATGGGCTGCTCCCGGCTGGGCGTAGCCGGAACCCTGCCCCACCTTGGAAGTTTCCAGAGTGGGGGCGGATGTTCTACTGACTTGCATTTTCCCTAGTCTATCGATTTTTTTGGCGTGGCAGGCGGTGGGACAGCGAGGGGTGATTTGGTTTCTCTTACTGTTTTTCTGGTCTCTCACCACTGGCATATTTTAACGTTTTCTTGTTTCTAGGACATTAATAGGTTTTATCATTACGTTATGTTATCGTTTCTTTGTTCGTTGTTTAATAAAAGTTCATGTTCATCAGTGGCCTACTGATTTTCGTTTTCCTATTCTTTTCTTTCCAGGTTGTTTCATGCTAAAGTTTCTGTTAACAGGATACAGTGATCACTTCGTTATTATTGCATATGTCCTTTTCACTAGGGGTGCTCTCTGGTCGGGCCAGATGACGTATGTCTAGTAAATGGTCCGGGTGAAACAGGTGCATCAATCAGTGGGGAGTAGATAGGCATGACAGATTACAACGGGGGAGAAAGGTCCGCATTACGTACCCTTTCACTACTTGCAAAGATTTTCCTACGTTTATTTGCAAACAGGGAATACCTCCAAAAAGAACTAATTCCCAAACAGTCAATGTTCGGACAATCAATCAATCAATGAGGAATGAAATAGGTACGACGTGTTAAAGGCTTGCGTTACCTACCCTTCACTATCTGCAAAGGGAGAGAGAATATTCCTATTCTTCCTCGTTTGCAGGCAGAGAAGATCCTTAAGAGAACCAACTTCGAACAATTCAATGCTCGATTCAAACAATCAACAAGGGGTACTGTGAACACAAATGAACGCCGCTTATGTACATACGCATTGCTATTTTCAACAGGTTGTTCCTAATGTTTCTATTTTAGCGAGGTCAAAAAGAGATCCCATTAGTGGCCTACTGATTTTGCTCGATTCCTTTTGTTTTTTTACACGGTTTTTCGCTATCTGCAAAGACTAAACAGAGTATTTTGACTCTGTGCTTGTTTGTAAATAGAGAATGAACCAAAGAGAACAATCAATCAAATGGAGAGAGAAGCAGGCACGACGGATTACAAAGGGGGCAAAGGGCTGCGTTAACTACCCTTCACTATCTGCAAAGAGAGAGTACTCCTAATAGAAATGAGGGGTGGGGGGCAGCATTCAAAGCAGATCAGTGTGCATAAACAAGAAAATGTTTTTACTTACCACGTACTTGACATTCGACAGCTTATGATATTTGCTATTAAAAAACCATTGAAATTCACTGAAAAAACCATAGGTTATAGACCATATATAGTTAGGAATTAGCATTTACAAAACCTTGAAAATTCACTGAAAAAACCATAGGTTATAGACCATATATAGTTAGGAATTAGCATTTACAAAACCTTGAAAATTCACTGCAAAAACCATAGGTTAGAGACCATATATAGTTAGCTGGACATTTTATTGACATAAAACCAATGAAATTCCATATATAGTTAGTTGCACTAACTATATATCGCGCACCCGCAATCCACTGCTGATGATGTCACATATTACATCATTCATGACATGGTCAGTGACATCACTGATGACATCACTGATGACATCTCAAATGACATCACTGATGGCATCACTGATGACATCTCATTTGACATCAATGACCACATCACTGATGATATCATTCATGTGACAATACAATGCATCTCCTCACATTTTAATATAACCTCTGTTTCACCCAGTGTCAAAAAGAGTATAATTTTTGAAACCATTGACACACCAATACTAGTTACTACATACGCACTCACTGATTGCTACGTCTACACACACCTTCACTCATTCACCCATACAATCATTCATACATACAATCACTCATCTTTACAACACTATCATATGCACTCATACACCTATACAGACACTCACAGTCTGCCACTCATCCATGGAGTTACTTACACACCTAGTCAGTCCTGTAAAGAATCAATGAGACTTCCATTTTCTTGTCTATACAGTTAAACATAGAGCACCTTACATTTTCAAACATGTACTAACACATACTTACTTTCTTATACAATCATTGATACAAGTACAGATTGATCTGCACAGAGTCACACACCTCCCAGCTAGCCACACACACACTCAGTCTCCCATACAAATACTTGGGCAATCAATCAATAACCCATATAGTTACTCATATAGCTACTGATCAACACATGCAGCAGTTTACAGAACAACATACATAATAATGCACAAATTAAGACAGTTTAGTCACTAACCCATGCACTCAGTGAGACACATTTAATCACTCACTCATACATTCAGTCATGCACCTACTAAATCCTTCGTCCAGACACTTATACATCCACTCATTCTTCAATATGTAAGACATATTTTAACTTTACAGAATTATACAGTCACTGGATGTAGTCATCAGTGATGTCATTTGAGATGTCATCAGTGATGTCATCAGTGATGTCATTTGAGATGTCATCAGTGATGTCATCAGTGATGTCACTGACCATGTCATGAATGATGTAATATGTGACATCATCAGCAGTGGATTGCGGGTGCGCGATATATAGTTAGTGCAACTAACTATATATGGAATTTCATTGGTTTTATGTCAATAAAATGTCCAGCTAACTATATATGGTCTCTAACCTATGGTTTTTGCAGTGAATTTTCAAGGTTTTGCAAATGCTAATTCCTAACTATATATGGTCTATAACCTATGGTTTTTTCAGTGAATATATATATATATGTATTTATATATATATATATATATATATATATATCTTTAACATTTAATGCCAAGCTTATGTTATCTTATTTATTATTTCTTAATATTTCCTGTCACTTACTTCTCATATGGAACTTGTATCTTTCTCTTTATCTTTGCTTGCCTTTGAAGGATTCTCATCTAATTGCACTAGAATTCCCTATTAGGTACTGATTAATGCATTTCCTTTTATCCTTCTGTCTTTTGTCTCTTACAGGTTCTATTCGTAGTTTTTCTTTTCTCAGGTAAGTACGTAGACTCTAACGTATTTCTTATTATTAATTAATCCTTGTTTTTAACCTATTTAATTTTGCCTTTTGTTTTTACTGGTTACTGGATTAGGGACTTCTGATTTAGGTAAGTATTGAATTACTCACAAATATCCACAACTTAGTCTTTTAAACATTCAGGACTTTCAATACAGTTTATCATTGGTACTATCACTTAGCTCTGTCTTCTTTTACTCCGATTTCAGGTGGTGCTGTGCTTCGTGAAGTAAGTTTATTAAAACAACATCTCAGCTACGATATTTCAAGATGATTTGTCTTCTCTAATTTGACACCTCTGACAATGCCTTTCACTACCCTAACTACTCCGACGAAATTTTCTTTAACCCAGACACAAGAACCGACGCAAGGGAATATTTCCTGACTAAATTCTGTGCTGTGTAGTTTCTTCTACGCTTCCTCTGGAATCTTCATTTGTGAAGTGCGCAGATGATTGTGAGCACGCACCTCACGTTAGTTCAGCAACACCTGTGGGGGAAAGAGCTAGACCGCTGCTGGAACTCCATACCGTCGGCCATCTTAGAGTTCCTGTATTGCAATAATTTTGCCCAACCATTGCTCTTTGGCTGTTTTTTTTTTATATTAGGCTGTTACCATTGCTGATCAAGGCACCAATAGTTGAGCTAGAGCTCAGTAGAGGTCTGACAACCATCTACTTAATTATTTATGAACACTAATCCAGTGTTCCATTCAAATTGCAGAATACTAACCAAGCCTATGCCCCACCTGACCTAGCCCACATATTCCAGGCAGGCCAATTTTTCAGTAAGTCTGCTTTTCACTTTTAGCCCTAAAAAATGCATAGATGGAGGACACATGCATAAATTTGCGCATACATCAAATTGTTGGTAGGTTGCGTCTGATGTTCCGCTAGTGACACTGCTAAGCCTTACCACTCACTAAACAAACTACAGAAGGACTGGGGTAAGCAGCACTGGCAGTGACAGAGAATGCGTCACACAGACCTCTAAAATATTACCAACTAATACTAACTAAACCTATACCTAACTTAAGTTCTCTAAGTAAACTCTTACATAATCAACCCAAGCGAGTGCAAAGTAGCATCGAGCACCTGTGTCCTACAGTCACAGAAGATTTTGAAACATAATTTACTTGCAATGTAAGCAGCAGTATTCTTGCTATTCAGAAAAAAATTATGCACAATACATATGCAACTAGTATATAATAGTAGCTACTCACCAAGCCCCATGACCTTGACACTTAGCAGGTCCAGCAGGTCCAGCTCCCGGTCCAAGATGTCTGACCACCGGTGGGCCAGCTGGTTATGGGTGTGCTGGACCCTTGAGTGATGAAATACTGCACGGTGTACCTTCGCCCACCGGCGGTGACGCTTCTGAGCAGGGTACCCGGGGCCAGGCCTGCCGCCTGCTGCCAAGGTCAAGGGTAGGTGGTGCTACACATAAAAAAACAAGGGCGGCCACCTCTACCTGGTCAAAAAGCTCCCGGGCCAGAACCAATGCAGGGTACAGACTGCCGCAAGGCAGGCGGCTGTTGGGCACAGGCCCCTTGCCCTTGGAGCCCTTAGTACCCTTAGGCATGGTTCGGGTTGAGCAGGTGGCGAAAAAGAAAATTTTGAAGAAAAAATAAAGTTAGGAGAAGAAGTAGGAGCTTAAAGAAGAAAGTAATATAAAATAGTAAAAAAGGGAAAAACGCAGTAAAAGTAGAAATAAAATGCAAAATATAGACTTAGGAACAGAGAGGGATAGATAAAAAATCAAAACGTAAGGATTGCAAAGATAGAGAGAGGATAGAAAAGCAGGCCCAGAACATTAGCATAGAGTGAAAAACAAGATCGCCGAGCCCATCACCACCGCGTGGGTAAGTTTGCGTGATATTTCCCACCGAGCAGGCAGAAAGCATCACAAACACGTAAGGCGCATTGCTGAACATGAAATGTGCATCGCAAACACGCTATACGCGACTGGAACAGGAAATAAGGCATCGCGAACAGGTGGGACAAGTGAAAAACAACATGGCCGAGCCCATAGGCGACAGCATGGGTAAGTTAACGAGATACTATCGCCCGAGCACACAAACAGCATCCCAACCACGCAATACACCTCAGCAAGCAAGAAAATCCCATTGCGAACGGGCAGGAGAAGCAACTACACACATTCAAGTAGGTACATGTAGCTCAAGTAGCACTTTTGCATCTTCGCGTAGCTTCATGTAGCCCGACTACGCGAACTACGCTGATGGTTAGTTGGTACCACGTAGGTAGGTAACAATGCGGTTGTTACAACTACTGCGTTGTTACCACGCTTTACATCGCAAGTCATTTCTACGACTTGCGTAGGTGGAGTACAACACAAGGGAATCTGTTGGATTTTAAGTCCAACACATTCCCTACTGTTGCGCTAACTGGAGTAGGAATAGTAATTTATATTATTCCTAAGTCCAGCGTGCCATCTAGCGTGAGTCGTAGAAAAGACTTGCAATGTTAAGCCACGAGTGGTAAAAACAACGCATTCGTTGTAACAACTGCGTTGTAACCTACTGTGTGGTATTTGCTCATGGTGTAGCATCATACATTCTACTTTAGGAGATCAATATGCTGGAGTGTATGCTATTGGAAATTCTATGGTTGGTGAAGCAGCCAAATTTGCAGTAGCCAAAATCAAAGTAGTGGTAGTTACTAGGTCTAAGACTAGGATTGACAATGACATTTTAGCCGCTATAGCCGCATCCAAAGAGGGTACTCCTTCCTCAGGGTTTCCCTTCATGTTATTCTTATCACAAGACTTCTAAAAATGTGCAGTTTGTGACTATTCCTTCTGTTGGAGATCGTGTGATTCCCAAAATGGACTGCAGACTATCTCCCATTGTAGCTGCCCATGAAGGCATGGCTTCTGCTCATGCAATATTGACAGCTACTGTTTTTTCTTGTACAACAACTCTATTGGTGGCACAGTTTGTATTAGCAGAATCATAAAAAAGTGTTTTGTTGTGATATTTGTCAACAAATTAAGGATTCTACTGTTTCGCGTCCACCTGAGACTCATCTTTTCATTTCTAATCATCCATTCAGATGTATTTATCTTGATCACTGTGGCCCTTTGACATTCGACAATGCTTTCAAATATATTTTGATTCAGTGGATTCTTGCACTAGGTTAATCTGGATTTGGGTGCAGCACTCTGCTGACTCTCGTACTGTGTCATATATATATATATATATATATATATATATATATATATATATATATATATATATATAAATATATATATATATATATATTCACTGAAAAAACCATAGGTTATAGACCATATATAGTTAGTAATTAGCATTTAGAAAACCTTATTTTACTCACACAAAACCATTGAAATTCCATATATAGTTAGTTGCACTAACTATATATCGCGCACCCGCAATCCACTGCTGATGATGTCACATATTACATCATTCATGACATGGTCAGTGACATCACTGATGACATCACTGATGACATCATCTAGTGTCTGTGTGTTTTTGTAAAGTTTAAATACGTTTTACATATTGAAGAATGACTGGATGGATGGAAGACTGAGTGTGTGTGTGGCTGGTTGGGAGGTGTGTGACTCTGTGCATATCAATGTGTACTTGTACCAGTGATTGTATAAGAGAGTAAGTATGTGTTAGTATATGTGTGAAAAGTATGGTGTTCTGTGTTTAACTATAGATGAGGAAATCGAAGTGTGATTGATTCTTCACAGGACTGACTAGGTGTATGAGTGCATATGATAGTGTTCTAATAATAACTGACTGTATGTATGAGTAATTGTATGGGTGAATGAGTGAATGTGTGTGTAGACGTACGAATCAGTGAGTGCGTATGTAGTAACTGGTATTGGTGTGTCATGATGTCATCAGTGATGTCATTTGAGATGTCATCAGTGATGTCATTTCAGATGTCATTAGTGATGTCATCAGTGATGTCACTGAAGTATGGTGTTCTGTGTTTAACTGTATAGATGAAGAAATGGAAGTGTGATTGATTCTTTACAGGACTGACTTGGTGTGTGAGTAACTCCATGGATGAGTGGCAGTGTGTGACTGTCTGCATAGGTGTATGAGTGCATATGATAGTGTTGTAATAATGAGTGACTGTATGTATGAGTGATTGTATGGGTGAATGAGTGAATGTGTGTGTAGACGTAGGAATCAGTGAGTGCGTATGTAGTAACTGGTATTGGTGTGTCATGATGTCATCAGTGATGTCATTTGAGATGTCATCAGTGATGTCATCAGTGATGTCATCAGTGATGTCATCAGTGATGTCACTGACCATGTCATGAATGATGTAATATGTGACATCATCATCAGTGGATTGCGGGTGCGCGATATATAGTTAGTGCAACTAACTATATATGGAATTTCAATGGTTTTGTGTGAGTAAAATAAGGTTTTCTAAATGCTAATTCCTAACTATATATGGTCTATAACCTATGGTTTTTTCAGTGAATTTTCAAGGTTTTGTAAATGCTAATTCCTAACTATATATGGTCTATAACCTATGGTTTTTTCTGTGAATTTCATTGGTTTTTTAACAGCTAATATCTGTAGCTGTAAAATGTATTCTTCTTTAAATCCCAAAATATATTTTATATGTTTATTAATAATTTTTTTTTTAAATATTTTTTTTTCTTCGTTCCCGCTTCGTGAATCGGGAAGCTTCCCGTTAGCTGACCTTGATGCCGCGAAATAGACCGCGAGCCGGTAAACGTTTCTTTACCGCAACTGCCGCGTTAGAAAACAACATCGTGACGCCTCCCGTCCGCATGACGTTTCGCGTTGTCGCGTGATACGTCATATGACGTGCTACGTTAGCGAACTGGTACGCTTACCGAGTCGCAAAGCACAGGTTTCTGGAAGCAAACCGGGAGGCCCTGCAAAGCGCTTAACGTAAACACAGCAGGTCATGTGACTTGGTAATAACACTTTTCATTGGTTCATTTCACTTTTGGTTTCCTAATGATGTAAGACTAGGTCATATAATCTAAAATGAACACTTTTCATTGGTTGAGAACTATTGTTTTTCCCAAATGATGAAAATCCCTCCTTCTTTCCTCACTCTGACTTTCATCATTGTGAGAGAAAGACCCTTTGTTACCAGTGAGCAATGGCTTCTTTAGTAGCTTCAGCTGGTGCTTCCCCACCACCTCCACCACATCCAAGGAAGAGTGGACCACCTGCTCAAGTTATAATTCAGCAAGAAGAGGAAGAAGAGGAACAGGACGACGAGCACGAAGAGAGGCACTTTTTGCCTGAGGAGCCCAGGACGTCTCACCGGAAAGAAAACTTCATTTGGCAATTTTATAAAATTCCCAAAGTTCAGAAAAAAGTAAATGCAAGATACGTAACTTGCCTTATATGTCAAGATAGACTGTCCAGAGGGACCGACAAAAAATACAGTTTCGGAAACTACACAATGCATCGCCATATGACTAGGTGGCATCCTAACAACTACAGTGCTGCACAGTTTCGTAACGACCTAGATAATCTCCCTATTATGGCCAGAAGATCTGTTGTACCGGAAGTAACGGGACCAGAGGGCAGGGAGATGGTGCCAAATATACAAACGAGATTTCGTGAAGTAAAACAAGTCTGCGTACATTGCAGTGGATTCATTTGCTACGGAGAAAGAAGCATCACTCTGATCAACAGAGCTATTGACAATCATGCTCATGTTTGTCCGAAACGCCCCAAACAATAAATTCTTTTTTTTTTGTTGCTCCTGTTGAGCCCTTTACAATGAATCGTTTTCATTGCCCCCTCCAAGAAAAACCCAAAAAAATATAAAACTGTTCAGAAAAATTCAAAAAAAGTAAAAAAATGTTCAGAAAAATAATAAAAAAAATATAAAACAACAAAAACAATAAAAAAAAAATTCTTTTCAGAACTACCTCCCCGTTATTAAAAAATTGGTACAATATTTGGAACTGTGCCAACCTCTATTTCTCGTAGTTCGCTTCCCAGTTCGCTCGCCGGTACGCGAACCGGAAGTGAACCAAAAAATTGTTTTAAAAAAAAGAACAGTAAGTATAAGGGAAGGAAACAGACACTTATGTTAAAAGAAAGACAGCTATAGGGGAGTAAACTAGAGATACTATTACCCGTAATCCACTGCTGATGATGTCACATATTACATCATTCATGACATGCTCAGTGACATCATCAGCAGAGGATTGCGGGTTTTTTGGCAACGTGCCTTATCCACGGTTTAATAACGCTGCCTTTTGCTTTATATAAGTTTTCAAATTGTATGAAATATATACCAATAGGTCGTTATGAACCTTTAGGTAGTGCTTTTCTTCATGAGGTCTGGTCGCTTCCATACACATACAGATGTTTCAAAGATGATCAAGAAGTTTATCTGAATGGAGAGGAATGCACTGAGACGCCAGATCATTCACTAATGTGTAGGCACATACAGTTACACGGTTCATGCAACAAACACCGACCAAATATGGCTTGCGTGTTGCAAGGCACGCCAGTTCCTGCTATCATCCCCACGTTCAAGTTGTTGGAAAATGGTAGTTATTTGATGCTCAATAATGAAGATTGTTCTGGGTTAATTAAAAGTATTCCTTTTATCGTAACAGTAAGTGAACGGGTTATTTGCTGCAGAAATGTTCTATTTCCTCCCACACATGAACATAAGGAGTTTTCAATCTGGCCACAAATACCAACCTTGGGAGCAGATTTCAACGGCATGGCAAGAATAAGAGCTCTTTTGTCTCAGAGAGAGGTGGCCTTGAGTTCGGCCCGTGAAACTTTCGTGCTTCACATAGCGAACACCCGTACAGAGTTGCAGACCCTTTTCAATACTGATTCGCCTTTGCATTTCAGCGACATGGTTCGGACTATCTTTAACGCGTCCTCCACAAAGGCCCTGGCGCACTTTTTTAAAGTTGTTACCAGTGGTCTCGTGACTTCATTTGAGAAAATCTTTGGAGTCATCCCTGCTTTCTTTCATTCTATTTTTTCCACTGGGCTTCGTGGATTCCCATTTTTACTTGCATTACCAGCGGACGCTCTTGTGCTTTTTTACATTTTTAAATATGGATGTCCCTCCTGTGCAAGCTTCCGCCCTGCAGCTGCTGACACTGTTCCGCAATCGCATGCTAGAATATTATGGCACAATGCCGTTGGCGATATTAAGCACGGCATATGGATTATCTTTTCGATTCTCCTACTTCACCTGTGTCCAGCCTGTATTTCACTGCCTGACCTGTGATTTCGATTGGGCCATTGATTTGTGTCTCTGCGGACCGGTTTCTCCTGACGTCGACTTTAATCAGCTGATGACTCCTATCATTACTCACGAGTTGGTTTGTCCTGGCGAAAGGATTATGGCTGTGGCATTGATGCATGGACTAATTGGTCCCTGGAATTTACTGGCGGCAACACAGTCTTTCTTGGAACAGAGCTTTCTTGAAAACCCACCGAGCTGTCCTCTGATGGTGATAGAGGATCCGGTGCTGGGAGAGCACGTATGTTATTTCCCGCTTTTAAATTGGATGGCTGAACTCTTTTCGGATGAAGACGGTGACTTCCTATTGGAGGCTGTTGCAGCTTATTTTGCATACACAGTTATGTCATAGACCTTTTTCATGTTTGATATGCTGAGTACTAGCATTTCATTGACAATTCATTGACTTATTTGTCAAGTTTTTATTATTTAGCTTGCCTATAAGCTTAAGACTCGATAAAGTACTTGGCTGTTTTATTTTTCTTTAGCATTAAATTTTCCTAGTTTTTAATGTTTTACCTTGCGGACCGTCCACATATAAAGTTGCAATCTGCTCTCATGAGATGGCACTTCTATTATCTTATTCAGTTCATTTCCAGATCATGGGGAGGTGTCATCTAGGTCCTGGATATCTTTACACCGTGTTAAGTTAGCATGGGCTCATTACCGGTTTAAACGCCATTTTTCCTTTTTTGCAACTTCTGCACACGACACTTAGTTGTTGCTTTAGCTTTCAACCTAGTAGTTCATCGTGGTTTACATGAGAATAATATGTTATTGCTCTACTATCTGCTTTGCTTGTTAAACTATATCTGTACAGCGAGTGCTGAAGTTTCAAGAACAACACGATACAGAATTGTTATGAGGTCTGATCTCCACGACTTCATACTCATAACATAAGTGCAGCTTCTGCCAATTCTGGGCATGAGGCGGGTTTTATATTGCTTTGCCGAACACACATACACAACAGTTGATGCGGTTCACATGAAGAGAGAGCTGGTGTATGCTGATGTGATTCCTTCAAATCTAAGACACTAAAGTATGGGCACGCCCTAAACCAACACAAACAGACCTTCTTAGCAAATCATATAATATGTGTATTAGGGAGGGTGAGATATAAGCAGCCGCGGGCCGTGGAGGGAGTTACGGTGGGGCAGGGAGGCGGGGAGGGGGAGGGGCAGGGTGGAGCCCTCTCCACCCTGCCCCTCCCCCTCCCCGCCTACCTGCCCCACCGTAACTCCCTCCACGGCCCGTGGCTGCTTATAAGTGTTGCTAACTCTTATTCATTTACAGCATGTTAACATACTGTCACCATTCGCTTTTTATGTACTAGTAACTATGCTGGTAATTTTGCTACTGATAATATGTGTACTTGTATTATCTAAGATACTACGCCTGAGAAGACGGCATTAGTAAATAAAAATTTCAAATACACATGTGTTCTTCTTAACTCCATGTTCTGGTTTCTAAGAAATATATAACGACCGACTGTTCATGAGTTCCACGTATCCTGAGGTACTATAAGTTCATATTCTGGATCGTCTAAACATTGAGAGTTTGTTATATCCAATGTGACACTGTACCTAGCTTGCTATGGGGTTTTTGATTACTAAGGTGAGTTTTGGGGCACCCTAATTCGCCGAGGTTCCAATTCTCGGTCCACAGTTCTGTGTGAGAACAGAAACCCTGCGACAGGGGCACCCCCGACCCTTGCTGGAGCTTCATCACACTTGCGATACAACTCCAGCAATGCGCCACCTTTACGGCACAGATACATCACGCTTCTGTGTTGTTTTTGCCCCATGATGCGCCGCATTGTAAATGCAGCACACCATAGGTGACGGAACAGCGGCACAGAATGACTAACACATCCCTGGTGATGCGCCAGTCATCATAAATCTATCCCTATGCTTCTTATCTTGTTAGAGATGAACCGCCATATGTATCATCAAAGTTTTTTGCATTTCCTAAATAGCGAACTTTAAGGAATACATAGCGATTCTTTACCATTCCTAGTTTGCGATGAGCTATTTGCTAATTACAAATTACCCATTCATTTCCTTCATTTCCATAGGGCGGTTGGACTCACTTTTAGCTCGAACGGCTGAATGGATTTCCACGAAACTTGGCAAAATTGTAGGGACTGGTAGCCCGATGTGCCTTTGCTATGTCTCAAGATATATGCTCCAGTGGTTTTTACGAAAATTAACTTTGAAAAATATATATTGGGCTACATTGGCCTATATATATGTTGGAGCCCAAATGTAGCCCAATGTAGCCCAATGAAGCCCAATGAAGCCCAATGTAGCCCAATGTAGCCCAAAGATGGCCGCCAGAGACAAAAAAAACAAATGTAGCCCAAATATCAGCCAGATGTAGCCCAACTATAGCCCAGTGACAGAATGACCAATCAGCTTCGCAAACCTCCGTTACGCGAAGCGGAGCGTTGTTACAGATATATATCTTTTTTTGAACGTTAATTTCTCAAAATCCACTGGAGCACATATATTGAGACCTAGCAAAGGCACATCGGGCTACCAGTCCCTAATATTTTACCAAGTTTCGTGCAAATCCATTCAGCCGTTCGATTATTATTATTATTTTTTTTTTTTGCCCCGCGGGGCCCTTTTAAAACCTCCACATCAAACCTAGGGGGTCAGCGAGGATCTACTATGCCCCCTTATGGTCATTTGCCCCTTCGCTTTGGCCTCCTCTTGTCTCTCGATCCTACCGAGAGACAAGATGGCGGCCGCTACGGACTGTTTGGAATGTTTACAGACGCCGGAGAACCAATCAGCTTCGCTTCACAAAGCTCCGTTGCGCGAAAAGTCCGCGAACCGGAGCGCTGCCCGGTCCGCTGTTACAGATATATATCTTTATTTGAACGTTAATTTCTCAAAATCCACTGAAGCACATATATTGAGACCTACAAAAGGCACATCGGGCTACCAGTCCATACAATTTTGCCAAGTTTCGTGCAAATCCATTCAGCCGTTCGGGCTAAAAGTGAGGCCAACCACCCTATGGAAAACTCAATGTTAAAAACACGTTTTGGGACCCCCCTTTTTTCTCGGCCCCCCCTTGACGAACCCCCCCCAAATTTTCAAGGGCTGCTCAGAAACAAAATGTGCCATTTTCCTGAAAATTTCAGCCAATTCCGTCCACAAACGCCAAAGTTATTAGACATAGAATTTTCAAAAATCCCATAGGGAAAAAATCCTAACTATATATACCTACTGGCGACCGCCAGTAGGTAATATATATATATATATATATATATATATATATATATATATATATATATATATATATTCACTGAAAAAACCATAGGTTATAGACCATATATAGTTAGGAATTAGCATTTAAAAAACCTTATTTTACTCACACAAAACCATTGAAATTCCATATATAGTTAGTTGCACTAACTATATATCGCGCACCCGCAATCCACTGCTGATCATGTCACATATTACATCATTCATGACATGGTCAGTGACATCACTGATGACATCACTGATGACATCTCAAATGACATCACTGATGACATCACTGATGACATCTCATTTGACATCATTCTTGTGCTAATACGATAAACCTCTTCAGACTCTAATATAACCTCAGATACACTCAGTGTATACAGACACTCACACACTGCCACTCATCCATGGAGTTACTCACACACCCAGTCAGTCATGCAAAGAAACAATCTCACCTCCATTTCTTCAACTATACAGTTAAACACACCTTACTTATTGAAACATATACTAACACATATTTACTCTCTTATACAATCCCTGATACAAGTTCACAATGATCGATACAACCACTCACTCATTCAGTGGCTCTCATGCACAGTTATTTATATATGCCAACTCTCACATGTACTGTGTTTTACATATGTACTTACTATGACATGTAGCATTGAGATATCCATTCACTCATCAATACACTCATGCACACAGTCAACTGCCCATGTAGCTGTTTCCACATGCACTCTTGAACTCATACACCTAGTGAATAAACTGCTCACACATCTATGCATAGAGTCACACACCTTCCAGCCACCCCCACACAAACTCAATCTCCCATAGAAATACTTGGGCAACCAATTAATAACACATATAGCCTCTCGTATAGCTAATGATCAACACATGCAGCAGTTTACAGAACAACAGACATAATGATGCACAAATTAAGACAGTTTAGTCACTAACCCATGCATTCAGTGAGACACATTTAATCACTCACTCATACAGTCAGTCATGCACCTACTAAATCCTTCATCCAGACACTTATACATCCACTCAAGACATATTTTAACTTTACAGAAAAATACAGTCACTGGATGTTGTCATCAGTGATGTCATCAGTGATGTCATTTGAGATGTCATCAGTGATGTCATCAGTGATGTCACTGACCATGTCATGAATGATGTAATATGTGACATGATCAGCAGTGGATTGCGGGTGCGCGATATATAGTTAGTGCAACTAACTATATATGGAATTTCAATGGTTTTGTGTGAGTAAAATAAGGTTTTTTAAATGCTAATTCCTAACTATATATGGTCTATAACCTATGGTTTTTTCAGTGAATTTTCAAGGTTTTGTAAATGCTAATTCCTAACTATATATGGTCTATAACCTATGGTTTTTTCAGTGAATTTTCAAGGTTTTGTAAATGCTAATTCCTAACTATATATGGTCCATAACCTATGGTTTTTTCTGTGAATATATATATGTATATATATATATATTCACTGAAAAAACCATAGGTTATAGACCATATATAGTTAGGGATTAGCATTTAAAAAACCTTATTTTACTCACACAAAACCATTGAAATTCCATATATAGTTAGTTGTACTAACTATATATCACGCACCCGCAATCCACTGCTGATGATGTCACATATTACATCATTCATGACATGGTCAGTGACATCACTGATGACATCACTGATGACATCTCAAATGACATCACTGATGACATCACTGATGACATCATCCAGTGACTGTGTGTTTCTGTAAAGTTTAAATATGTTTTACATATTGAAGAATGAGTAGATGTAGAAGTGTCTGGATGAAGGATTTAGTAGGTGCGTGACTGACTGTATGAGTGAGTGATTAAATGTGTCTCACTGAGTGCATGGGTTAGTGACTAAACTGTCTTAATTTGTGCATCATTATGTCTGTTGTTCTGTAAACTGCTGCATGTGTTGATCAGTAGCTATATGAGTAACTATATAGGTTATTGATTGGTTGCCCAAGCATTTGTATGGGAGACTGAGTGTGTGTGTGAGTGGCTGGGAAGTGTATGACTCTGTGCATAGATGTATGGGTTCAAAAGTGCATGTTGGAAACAGCTGTATGGGCGGTTGACTGTGTGCATGACTGTATTGGTGAGTGAATAGATATCTCAGTGCTACATGTCAAATTAAGTACATATGTAAAATACAGTACATGTGAGAGTTGACATATATAAATAACTGTGCATAAGAGCCAGTGAATGTGTGAGTGGCTGTATTGATCATTGTGAACTTGTATCCAGGATTGTATAAGTGAGTAAATATGTTTTAGTATTTGTTTGAATAAGTAAGTAAGGTGTGTTTAACTGTATAGTTAAGGAAATGGAGGTGTGATTGATTGTTTGCATGACTGTCTAGGTGTGTGTGTAACTTCATGGATGAGTGACAATCTGTGAGTCTGTGTTTACACTGAGTGTATCTAAGGTTATATTAGAGTCTGAAGAGGTTCATCGTATTATCACAACAGTGATGTCATCAGTAATGTCATTTGAGATGTCATCAGTGATGTCATCAGTGATGTCATTTGAGATGTCATCAGTGATGTCATCAGTGATGTCATTTGAGATGTCATCAGTGATGTCATCAGTGATGTCACTGACCATGTCATGAATGATGTAATATGTGACATCATCAGCAGTGGATTGCGGGTGCGTGATATATAGTTAGTACAACTAACTATATATGGAATTTCAATGGTTTTGTGTGAGTAAAATAAGGTTTTTTAAATGCTAATCCCTAACTATATATGGTCTATAACCTATGGTTTTTTCAGTGAATTTTTAAGGTTTTGTAAATGCTAATTCCTAACTATATATGGTCTATAACCTATGGTTTTTTCAGTGAATTTCATTGGTTTTTTAATAGCTAATATCAAAACCTTTACAATGTATTATTCTTTAAAAAGAAAAATATTTTTTACATGTTTTTTATACAATTTTTTTTGTATTTTTTTTGTTTCGCTCCCAGTACGCGTACCGGTTAGTTTCCCGTTAGCTCAATCCGGAGGCGCGACCCGGTACGCGAACTGGTAAACGTTCCTTTAGCGCACCTCTCGCGTTACAAAACAACATCGCGACGCTTCGCGTCAGCATGACGTTTCGCGTTCTCGCGTAATACGTCATATTACGTGCTACGTTCGCGTACCCGGAAGCGCAGCGGTACGCGAACCGGAAGCGATCCGCGGCGCGGCGCCGACCGCGTAATGTAAACATAGCAGGTCATGTGACTCGATAATAACACTTTTCATTGGTTCATTTCACTTTTGGTTTCCTAATGATGTAATACAAGGTCATGTGATCTAAAATGGACACTTTTCATTGGTTTAGAACTTTTGTTTTTCCCAAATGATGAAAACCCCTCCTTCTTTCATCACTCTGACTTTCATCTTGGTGAGAGAAAGACCCTTTATTGAGACTTTGTGATGGCTTCATTAGTAGCTTCAGCTGGTGCTAGCCCACCACCTCCACCAAATCCAAGAAAGAGAGGACCACCTGCAGAAGTAATTCTGCAAGAAGAGGAAGAACAGGAAGAGGAGGAAGAGGAGGAAGAGCATGAGTTTTTGCCAGAGGAGCCCAGGAGGTACAATCGACAGGAGAATTATATCTGGCAATTCTACAGAATTCCTGAGGGGCAAAAGAAAGTGAATGCTCGTTACGTGTTTTGCCGCATATGCGGTGACAGATTGTCAAGGGGCACCGATAAAAAATATAGTTATGGCAATCATACTATGCATCGGCATATGAGTAGGTGGCACCCAAATAATTATAGTGCTGCCCAGCTACGTGACCAACAACAAAATCCCCTCCAAATGGCAAGAAGATCGGTGGTTCCAGAGGTGTCGGGACCAGAGGCGAGGGAGGTGATTGCAAACATCCAAATGTTGTTTGGGCACGTAAAACAAGTGTGCGTGGAATGTGGCGCTTTCATCTGCTACAGAGAAAGTAGCATCACTTTGATTTTGCGAGCAATTCAAAATCATATTAATGTTTGCACAAGACGCACCAAAAAATAAATTCTTTTTTTTTTTTGCTCCTGTTGAGCCCTTTATAATGGATCGTTTTTGTTTCCCCCCCCCCAAAAAAACCAAAAAAATTTTAAAAACGTTCAGAAAATACAAAAAAAGTAAAAAAATGTTCAAAAAATACTAAAAAAAATATAAAACAACAAAAACATTAAAAAAAAAGTTCTTTTCAGAACTAACTCCCCATTATAAAAAAATTGGTAGAATATTTGGAACTCTGCCAACCTGTATTTCTCTACGCGTACCGGAAGCTAACCAAAAAAATATTTTTTAAAAAAGAACAGTAACTATAAGGGAAGGAAATACACAGTTATGTTAAAAGAAAGACAGCTCTAGGGAGTAAACTAAGAATACTGTTACCTACAATCCACTGTTGATGATGTCACATATTACATCATTCATGACATGGTCAGTAACATCAACAGCAGTGGATTGTAGGTAACAGTATCGTTAGTTTACTCCCTATAGCTGTCTTTCTTTTAACATAACTGTCTATTTCCTTCCCTTATAGTTACTGTTCTTTTTTAAAAAACATTTTTTTGATCAGTCATAAACAGTGACATTAATAGAAACAGAGAGAGTGAACAAGAGTGAAGAACTATGGTCCTCCTCAGCCACCCTCAGAAAACCAAGGGGGTCAAGATACATCTACCGTGCCCCCTTCTACCTATTCTGAACATTATTTGCCCTCCATCTTGTATCTTGATTCGAACGAAACACAAAATGGTGGACTGCCATAACGCTGCTGGTTTGCGAACCGGGCAACTTCCCAGGAAGCGGTCCCCAAAAAAAAAAAGTTGGGAAAGTAATTCACAGACACTAAGAGTAATAGAGATGGAGTGAGTGAACAAGACTGAGGAACTATGAGAACAGAGGGACTGAGAAAAAGAGTGGAAGGAGTTGAGTAAATAGGTAATAGAGAAAGGAATGAGGAAAGTAGCAAAGGCACTAAACTGAGGATTAAAGAAGTGAAGCAGTGGATCTAATAGTAGGTGAATGTGATAGAAATGTAACGAAAAGAGTACAACTATTTACCTTGTAATTGCCGTTAAATTAATCACATTTTATTTCTATACTTTCAATCTGTGAAAGAGAGAACCAACATTTGAAAAAAATTAAAATATGTATTTAAAAATTACAAACGACAAGGGAAAATATTGAAGGACAAATAGTTTTTCTACAACTTTGACACTGACAGAAGCTTCTGCTTCTCCAGGTCCTCTACACAATGCTAAAGATATACATTTTAAACTAACAGTATCTTGATGCAGATGAAGTGAGGCCTATCTTAAAACATGGTGCATCTTTTGCATTGCTCTTGTTTCAGAAAAGTGTCGCTTCAGTATGCCAATAACATGTCTCCTATCCAGAGATTTGTTTGAGGTGAGGCCTACTCAGAGTTCAAGATGAGATTTACACTTGTTGAAGTGTACAGAGGAGATAATATCTGTGAAAGTCTACTAATGAAGTGAGTCATGTCCACTGCACTCTTCAACAAAGTAGAAACCTCCTATGTTTCCCTGGACAGACCTAAACTTGATCTGCACAATGTGATTCGTAATGATAGGAAACTCAGGTGATGTAATTGAAATATGTGCAATTTATTTTGCTCATTTCACAATCACATCACTTGTGTTTCCTTTGCTTAGGTATCTCATTGTGCAGATGTAGTCCAGCATATGAAAGAATACGTAGAAGTGCAGCACTGCATACAATAAATTTAACACTTACAGAAAACTCACCTTCTCCATGCCTCCTACACAGTTCTACATATACATCATAAATGCAAACAGTACAGAATTAATTATACATGTTAAATGGTTTATTTTTGCTGTTCTCAGAATGTATCAAAATTCACTAAAAACAGTGACTTGAAGGTATTCATCATGTAACAGCGGGGAAAAAAAAACACAATCAAAATGATTGTGTTTAAAAAACCCATACAACATCAGAAAATAAAATTCAGAACTCCTTAAAGTTAACTTACTTTCCATGACGTCCAAGGATGTCCTATGAACAGCTTACACTCTTTTGTGCTGTTATTACTTTCAGCCCGCCACTTTCTGAAAGAAAACCTCCATCGTTTTTAAAAACACGTTACATGCAATAAATGACTTCTTGCTCTCTACCACTATTTTCCACAAGGCCAAATCTAGTCAGAGATATTTATAACTCTTGGATTTCTTGTAAGCCAATCCCATCATTTGGCATTTCCGCAACTTTCAGAATTAAAATGTTGAAGATCATTTTCACAATCCTGGAATAGTAATATCTTCCCCTTCTTGGTCAGTCATGTTCTACATTTCCTATGACACTGATACTGCTTAATATGAAGCAGACTTACACTACCTCTATGAGTACTACAATTATTTAATTCTCTACATCACTTTTAATCACAAAGCAATGTAAAACAGTAGACAGCATTGCAGACTTACATTCCCTCTACTCCATGTTTTGATTGGCTGCTTCAATTAGCTTATGAAAAGAAACAGTTTTTCTGAACTCATTTAAAGTGCACATACATCTCCATGATGTCCAATCCTTTGATTAGAAGTTATGTCTCTGAACTACACTTATCCTCAAGGCCAAATTGTGTAGGAGCCATTAGAACTTCTTGAAATTCCACAGATCATATCCCGAGATTATTTTCCTAAAATTTTGGTTTTAAAAACACCAGGTAAGAGTTTTTAAGGTCATACGGCAATTTTTTTTTGAAAATTAAAACAGAATCATTGCAGAATGACCAGCCATTTCTAGACTTTAAATAAGCTGTGTAATGTCCTGATGATATTGAAGGGCCGTCATGATATATAATTGCTGTAGTTACAAAAGTCCTTCCTGATATTGACAACTGCGAAGCTACAAAATTTTTTATTAAAGTTGTCAATTTTGTTCCATCAGGCCTACATCGTTGGAACATTAAAATGACGTACTGGCCATATGTTCGTATAAATAATGTGGACATCATTTCAGATTTACATTGGCTACACTCCATGCTGTGATTAGCAGCTTTTACTAGCTTATTAAAGGAGACTGATTTACTGTCTGGCAAAGTTAAATATATAAATCTTTCTGAGTCTACACTAGTAGTACTTGATACCATACAGTTCTCGCAGTCATGCTGCCATTGATAAGAAAGCCCAAACAGCTGATCTACATCTACACCTTCAGCATGTAATACATCAAGCATATACATTAAAAACTCCTGACAATCTTGCTGAATATTTTGAGAGAATTGTGTTTGCCCTGAACATCTGTCTAACAGGTTTCGAATTTCAGACACACTTTCTATTTTTGTTCTATCTGTGCTACATTTCTCTAACACAGAATTCAACAAACTGCAAAATCTTTGATCAGAATTGACCACAATCTCTTCTTTTACATTTTTTAGAGAAAACAAAACATTAATTACTACATTAGCATAGCAGTTGACACCAGAACTGTTTTCAAACTGAAAACCAACAACATCTTCAACAGAATCCTCTTTGTTTCTGCTTGTAATTTTAGGTTCATTCACTTTTTGTCTTTTTGCTACAACCTCCCCAGTATTGTTCTCATTTCTTCGTTTCCGGCCTACCAGACGTTTCTCAAACAAAGGAAACTGAGGCAAATGTGGCGCATACTCTCTTCTTAACCTATTGTATTCCTTAACACAATCTAGATCTGCACAAATGTTTCTGACATCACACTCAATCAAGTACAATCCCGATAAAGTTCTAACTCGTGACAATGCCACATATGCCATACCCTCCTTGAACACAGAACTGCCAATATTCACCAATGCAGTGTCTACACTTAAACCTTGCGATTTATGAATTGTCACCGCATATGCCAAGCAAACAGGGAACTGCTTACGGCGAACATATAAGTCTTTTACAAGCAAAAATCTAGCAGAACAACGAGCAATTAGCTGTACTTCCTCAATGCCATCAAATTTAATTTTTAAAAATTCAATTCCATCTCTATTTCTGTATTTCACAAAATCAACAACATTACCCATTGATCCATTTACCAGACCTCTTTCAACATGTAAATTCCTTCTTAAAATTATACGGCAGTTCAAGCACACATTCAGAGTCTTTTCAAAACCTGCAGTTTTAGATATAGTCTTCTCTAATGAATCCAATTTTGATTTCAGATTCTCAGACAAAATAATTGTTGATCCCATATGCTCTACTCTATCAATAGCTTCCACTTTCACAATCTCTTGCTTTTCTAAATGCAACATTTTGTTGTTAAATTTGGCACATTCTGCAAGAGTTGGCATCAAACATATTCCAGATTTCTTATCAGTAATTTTCTGAAAAATATTCTCAGGCACAACATCTTGTTCTGGATATAAATTTGACAGTAATCGTGCATGTAAAGCTTCTTTCCCATGCTCGGTCACTTTTCCAATTCTAACATCTTGTAGAATAGTCTTGTAAACTTCATCCTTTGCCTGACGCATATTTTCATGCAGTTCAGCATAATTGAAGTTTAACCATATATTGACGTTGCCAATGCTGCCTAGGCACTTCCTGGTATCTTCATGCGTGAGCATTTTGAACACAGGTTGCCCTTTCACTGGTGTCAGCTGCAGAAGATCTCCGAAAACAATGATGTGTTTGCCACCAAATAACACATCATACTCTGTTTTGAGAACTTCTTGCATCCTCAAATGCACAAAGGCAAGCATGACATTGGAAACCATGCTTACTTCGTCAATGATAAGAAGTTTCATTTTCCTCAAGATTCTTGAAACTTCAAAACAAGCATCTCCAGATAGCTTGTGATATTCTAATTTGTTGTCATGCTCCACTGGCAGCATCAGTAAACGATGTAAAGTAATCCCTTTAATATTATGTGCTGCCAGTCCAGTTGGAGCAGTGACAACACAAGACAGCGATGACTCTGTCCTTTCCTGCAAATAGCATGAAATTGCTTTAATGAGGAAACTTTTTCCAGTTCCCGCTTCTCCACTCACGTACAGTCGGACAGGCTTCAACGACGTACATGAGCACTCTTTCTTATCATGACTTAATCCATGATCAATTTGCATGGTAACTTCGTCATATATTTTCCTCTGCTCAACGTTGAGTTGCCTTTCCAACTCTTCTAAGTTAACCGCATCCTCTTGAGCATGTGCCATGGCTCTTTCCACCTCATTCATAGCAGTGGCAGCTTCATTTTCAATAAGAGGTCCTCCTAGTGGATCCTGACTCAATGAAGCAGAACTCTGACTGTCCTGAGAACTGTCTCTGGCAATCTCGGCTGCAATCGTTGCTTCCTGCTCAATTTCCGCATTCAACATTTCTACATATTTGGGAAAAGCAGGACATTCTATGGTCTCCTTGGCGGCATTGAAAGAGTCTTCATAACAGAGGAAATCTCCAAGCAGTTCCTCTTCTGCACGCCAAGGCTTGAAAAGTTGCAAAAGTGCTAAATAGAAAAACTCCTTTTTTTCAGGAGATTCGCCACTCAATTTTCGATGGTTTATCAAGTGGCATTTTCTTTGCTTCACCAGACATCCCTAACTTCCTATTACAGCATACACTCCTTTCTCAGTATCTTCTTTGATGTTCCTCTTGAACATGTAATTTTGCAGAACCTCATACAGACAAACATTCTCTAGGTGACTGCTTCGATTTGGATAATATGTATCCAACATGTTTGTCTTCAAAATGTCGGTACTGTTTGGCTCCTTTTCCGCCAAATACTCAATTTCCCGCACAGGTTTGAGAACTCGATTACGCGTTGCAGCAAGACCAAGACTCGCCCAAACGATACTCCTGGACTTGGCATAGAGACTTGCTGAAGACAACCGGTCAGAACATTCGTACGCTCCGATTTCTCGATGCGACAACATCTTCAGACTGAAACTGTACAACTTCTTGCTGAGGCTCTTTTCATGGGAAATGTCCTCCCACATATCCTTCAATTCTGTCTTCTCTTTTTTGGTGATGTAAGACGTCACATACCGAGCCACAGCCATACAGTTATCAGCCACAAACTGTATATCCATGTTAGCATTCCACATGGACAAAATCACCGGGTTGTAGTCGTTGATGTACTTGGACTCTTCGTTCCTCTTCAAATTGTAAGTGTTTTTAGGTGATTTCTTCATGACATTGTGTCGCAGCGAAGACATCAAACTGTTTACTCTTCCTTTAGAAATCACCGGTCGTGGAAAGCCGAAACGACATTTAGTGTAGAACTTGTCCTTGTTTCGGAATTTACGACGGCAGTACTTTCCACATCGATGGCTTTGGAAACGCAGAACTTTTTCTCTTAGGTTTTTCTTCTCCTTTGCGTTTGGAACAGCACACGTAGAATACTGTTGGATGAAACTCATCACTGAGTCATCTGGATCCGTTCCAAATTTAGGTGCATCCTTGATCCACAGCAACATATGTATATGAGGAGCACCTCTTGCTTGGTACTCCTTTCTCCAGAAGAAATCCAACACCTCTCCAAGAGGTGGATTCTTCTTATTCATGATGAAAGACATCATAGCTTCAAATCTATGATTGAAGTACCTACATACATTGACTGGATCCAAAGAGCACAGTTCTCCGGGTGTCTTGAATTCGATGTTTTCTACGTTAGCATTTGCCTCTCGTAGAAATTCAAGTAAGTCTTCCCAGCCATACTCGGCACAGCTCAGAGTGAGGAACCATGTGGGAGTACCTAAGTTCCTCAGCATACATTTTAAATCACCATGACGACGGTACCAGTACTCATTAGTACCACGCTGACACGCCATGAGATTAATCAGGTGAGAATCCAAAATACTATCTTGGACATTCACTTTATCCATAAAATCACTTGCCGAGATGTTTTGCATGTGTATACCACTTTTCAAGATGTGGTTCACTGCATATGACAGTCCAGACAGATCGCTTTCAAACAGGAGATGAAACAAATAAGGAATGCATTGTCGAAACCTAGCATCTCCTGCATACAATCGCAAAGTCCGGTATTCAGAAGCAGGAATTTGATGAGGTCGCTCATCATATCTTCCTCCCTGACCTGTTGGAAAAAGCTGTGGGAAACACCGAGCTTCCAAACTTTCCTCCCAAACACTAATGGGACTCCCTTTGGCTTGTTTCATTTGAAACAACTCAATAGCATTCCCCATGACTTCCTTTGAATGCAAAGGATGAACACTATAATGTTCATATATTTCCTCACTAGTAGAGGGTTCTACTTTCTCAATTTGACCAGCACACAAATCGCTATCCTCTTCCTCACTTACTTCCTCTTCTGCAACATATACATTCTTATAGTATTTATTATTTTTTTTCAAATACAATGTTGCCTTTTTAACTTTCCTAACATCTACTAAATCTTGCCATATTTTCTTATTCTTTGTCGGAACCCCATTAACTAAGATAACCAGAGGTTCCTCTTCCACTTTTTCTACTCCAATTGTGTTAATGTTTTTCTTCAAATCTAGAGGCAAATAAACAACTCTTCCCTTTAATCCTCTCTGTAAATCTGATGGAGGCAATTTCCCTGTCTTTGGCTCCATTCTTACAATAGCCTGAAAGGGATGGATACTTTGAATCAAAATAGATTCATAAGTATTTAAATCCTTCAATTCAGAAGGAATCTCAACCAATTCCAGATTATTATGAACTGCTCTAGCAGGCATCTGGTTTTGTTTTAATTTGTTACAACAATAAGTACACACACGTTGATCCAATCCCAAATCAAAACAATTTTCTACCATCAAGTATGTTGCAAAATCCTTCCATTCACTATTATTTTCCCTTTCACTTTTTGCATATAAATCCACTAACTTAGTCTGATTCTTATAATAAGTGCGTCGACAACACACACAAGTGAAATTAGGCCTCTCACTTGATTTCATGTCAAACGTCGCAATTTCCCTCTGGAAATTATCTGTACTGGAAACATGTACAGTATCTTCCAAATGACCCTCTATTTCTTGCTCAATTTCAACATTCTCCTCTTTACTTCCAAAGTAACAAAACTCAATTTCTTCACATATATTCCTCACATCTATTTCAGAACCATGCAAAAGAGCAGCGCATAATTGTTTCAGCATAATTGCTGGACTCTTAGCATAATACAACAGTCTAACTAACTTCCTCACTTTGTTATGATGCACTGCTAGCATCCTGAAATGATGAAAAACACTCTGGCATACTCTCCTGGAAAGACAAGCCAGTGAATGACCATGCAAACCTGTCACTTCTCTCACTCTGCAAGGATCTAATTCTTGCAACAACCTCATTTTCTGCTTCAAACTTTTCTTGTTAAATGACCGTACAAAATCACAAAGCAAATTGATGGAATCCTGTCGCACACTGCAAATACTACTACACTTCCAGGTGTACACAGGACCCTTAGCACGTCTTCCTAAAACCTCATTACCTAACAACTCTTCTGCCTCTGTTGTCACAAGTTTTTCTTTTTCAACTGGACAACCATCTTTCACTTCATAAGCACGACCACTGATGTCAACTGCATGCACCAAATCATTATCCTGGAAATAACTCTCTTCATTAAAAAATGCCTCACAGCTTGAACTATGTATCCATTCTCCAGAAAAAACTTCACAAAAATTACTACGATTAACTATTCTCTTCCATCTACTATTTCTTTTGAAATCAAAAATTGCCTTGTTTAGCTTCCTAATTCTATTGATTATCAAAATAAATAACTTACGTTTAATTTCAAAAGCCTGATCAATAACTTTCTCAACTTTTTTTTTTCTCCTATAAAAAACTAATTTCTGTTGACCTTTCTTAATATTTTTTAACAAATTGCCAATTATCCTGTTACGGAACATTCGTTTACGAATCTCCGTAAACTGTTGTTTCCTTCTACTATCATGCACAGATTTATCTCTTGCTCTAGCAGTAACATTTTCATTTGTCCTTTTCTTTCCATTTGATTTACTTGTGTTGTTATGGATTGAAACATTTTCTGTACTAATATTTTTTTTATTAGAAATATTTTTTATGAAATATTTAGAGCTCTTACCCGGTGCTTTCTTCATCGCTTGAGAAATCTTTTTGTTAGAGGACTGCTGCATTTTTTTTTTCTCCTGCTGTCTTTGACGTTTTGCAGCCTTCATCTCTCTTATTTTTGTAGGCATAGTTGAATCTGAGGAAAAATATAATAAAAATGTTATTAAACATTATTATCAAACAGTAAATCAGTAATAGTGATCAAAAACATAACACACTACTTGACATTTTAAATAGAAGATTTTTTAGTCCTTGCAAATTTACAATACAGAAATAGCAGAAAAGAAATGAGATTTATATTTATGTTACCTATGCTATTTTATATGTGAATCTGATCTAATTTTATGAGCATATTTTAATATTTTATTGAAGACACTACACATAACCTGTTTTTGAAGGTGTCTTTATTTTTAAATTAAACGGTTTACCTTTTTACTTTTTATTGATTATAAATTTTAAAAATAAATGTTTATAATTCCAAAGGCTCAAGCAGGTCAGCTTCCCATCCTATATCATATAATTCGGACAAATCTGCATCCTCATCACGCTCTTCTTCATCCTCAGGATTTAAATCATCCAATGGATCAACATCCACTGATGTTTCAATTACAAGTTCAATGATGAGGTCAAAATCAACTGATTGCAGATTGTCGCTCATGTTGAGGTTGTCTTTATCTTTAAAGAAAGACAACAACAATGAGATGTTGCAGAGTAAGAGACAAATCTCACAGATTATAATAGTAAAATTATTTAACAAGAGTAACATTTTGCAGCTATTATTTAGCCATGTCCAGCGATGCTGAGCAGGTGAAGCCTATGTCTAATTTTTCACTGAACAGGACTCATCTGTTCTTAACCTTGGATAAGCCTCAACGACTCTGTGTCCCCTGCACATACTCAAATGTTAAAGTGCAGATTTATATTAAATGGCACATCCCCAGGCATGCACCAGTTAATGTGCACCACTGCTTTACCACCCATGGTGTGCCGCATTTACAATCAGATAGGAGAAAGCTGCTTCAAAACCCTGCGCCTGCTTGAAGCTGGCATAGGTCTTGACGCAGCATTGTATAGATGGGGCACCCCTGATCCTTGCTGGAGCTGCATCGCACTTACGATACAACTCCAGCAATGCGCCACCTTTACAGCACAGATGCGTCACGCATCTGTGCCTTTTTTGCCCCATGCTGCGCCGCATTGTAAATGCAGCACACCATGGGTGGCGGAACAGTGGCGCAGGATGACTGTCACATCCCTGGGGATGCGCCACTCATCATAAATCTATCCCTAAGCTTCTTATCTTGTTACAGATGAACTGCCATATGTATCATCAAAATATTTTACATATTATAAATAGCAAATTTTAAGGAATAAATAGCGATTCTTTACTATTCCTAATTTGCAATGAGCAAATTGCTAATTGCAAATTACCCATTCATTTCCATAGGCTAGGAGGCTCATAGGAATTAATGTTGCAAGTTGTGATTAGCAATTAGCTCATCACAAAATAGGATTTTTTTCAAGCGTGCAGGGGTATCTCAAGAACACCCTGCTGCACCCCTGAAAAAGAAATTTGGGAGCACATGGCACACCTACATGCCCTAATGGCATGTATGGGCGTCATATGGGACCTTTTTTTTTTTTAAAAAAAAATGCTTTTTGAAAAGAATTCGCAAATTACCACAAACTACAAGTTGGTGGTAGTTTCCAAATCCTTAATATCATTTTTTACATATTTTTTTTTTATACATTGCATTTAAGGAATCACAAATTTTGAATTATTGACATTTTAAGTAATTTCCACATGTGCACTGTTTTCTAAATATAATTTGAAAATCGTTTTTGGGGAAAAGTAATGGTTTGCAAATTTATGACAAGGACATAATGGTGTATGCTTCTCTATAAGGCATTTCAGTATCTCTAATGTCATTTTTCCCATATTACATTATAAGACCTTTCCCCATGAAGCACATTCCTTGTAAATATGCTCCCACCAGTGCATTGCAAATTTAGATTTTGACTGTTTCAGACACATAGCCATGTTGAAAGTGACCCAAAAAAATTGCAAACGTTTTAAAAAAAAACATTCATGTGTCTTAATGACATTTTAAGTCATTTCCCCATGGACAATGTTTTCTAAGTGGCACAAAAGAGGTATACACCTATCATAAATCTGTCCCTAGAATTATAAATGATTAAATCAGGATGACAATAAGATGTGGCCTATCCAGAGGTTTGTTTAAGGTGAGGCCTACTCAGGATTGCAGATTAAAGTTATGCTTGATGAAGAATACAGAGGAGATAATTTATTGTAAAGGCCTACCAATGAAGTAAGTGATTTCTACTTCATTGCACCAGTCATCATAAATGTATCCATAAGCTTCTTATCTTGTTAGACATCAACCGCCATATGTATCATATAACTATTTTGCATTTCCAAAAAAGCGAATTTTAAGGAATAAATAGCGATTCTTTACCATTCCAAATTTGCGATGAGAAAATTGCTAATTGCAAATTACCCATTCATTTCCATGGGCTAGGAGGCTCATATAAATGAAGGTGCAATTTGCGATTAACAATTTGCTCATCACAAATTAGGAATTTATTCCAAAAGTGCAGGGGTGTCTCAAGAACACCCTGCTGCAACCCTGAGAAAGAAATTTGGGGGCATATGGCGAACATAAATTTTAACAACATTCCTTTACCTCAAAAACGATTTTCAAATCATAACTTCAAAACACTACACATGGGAAAATTACTTAAATTGTCCTTAAGACACATAAAAGCGTATTTTGATTGGCTTTCCTGCATGGTAGGGTCACTTTTAACATGGCTATGTAACATAAACATTCAAAATCAAAATTTTCAATGTACAGGTGGGAGCATATTTACAAGCAATTTGCGCCACAAAGAAAGGTCTGACATTAAAATGGGAAAAATAACATCAGGGACAGACAATTGCCTTATAAAGAACCATACACCATTATGTCCTTCTCATGAATTTAAAAACAATTCCTTTTTCCCAAAAACGATTTTCAGATCATAATTTTAAAAAACTGCACATGAGAAAATGACTTAAAATGTCATTGAAACACATGAAAGCGTTTTTTTATTGGCTTTCCTGCATGGTTGGTTCACTTTTATCATGGCTATGTAACACAAACATTGATAATTAAAATTTTCATGCACATGTAAGAGCATATTTACAAGCAATTTGCGCCACAGAGAAAGGTCTTACACTAAAATGAGAAAAATAACATCAAGGACAGTCAATTGCCTTATAAATAACCATACACCATTATATCCTTGTCATGAATTTAAAAACAATTCCTTTTCCACAAAAACGATTTTCAAATCATAATTTCTAAACACTGCACATCAGAAAATGACTTAAAATGTCATTAAAACACATGAAAGCATTTTTTGATTGGCTTTCCAGCATGGTTGCGTCACTTTTAACATGGCTATATAACAAAAACATTCAAAATCAAAAATTTCCATGCACATGTGAGAGCATATTTACTAGCAAATTGCGCCACATAAATCATAATTTTCTCCTTAAAGCACACTATTCTCTATCTAAAGTAAAGAAATATTTTCTCACCTTAGCAAATACTTTGAGTTTGAAAACAGTCTAAGAAACACACCAATTTGTCTTCAGCAGAGCAAAAGGTATGCACTCCAGAGTCTGCAGCTATCAAAAGCACAGAAATGGTGTAATTCTTCACACATATTTCTCATGTCACCCAATCAAAACTCTTCCCTCACTTTTTTTCAAATGAAAACCCTTCCCCCTCTGCCCTTTCTGCCTATTTTCCATAGCAACCACCTCTTGGAGAAACTCTGGTGTTTGCAAATTCACACAACAATGTTGCAATTGAACTCTGAACTCTCAGTGCACCTGCATATCCAGTGCTTTCTTTCATTTAATGATTTTTTATTGACCACTCAAAATACATCTTTCAAAGAACACATCTCTACACCCTAACTTTCTGTTTTCATCAATCAAAATCCACCAATCACTGTTACTACTTCATGAACACAGAAACTCCACAGTTTTTTTCATTTCAAACTCACATTTTTTCAACTGCCATTTCATTGCCACACTTCATCTGACTGCAGGAGAACCTTCTCTCACCATGTTTTCTGTCTGGATTGTTGGTCATAGTTATATTCACTGGGCTCAAAGGTACGTTGAAAGCAGGAATTTACCTAACCTCAATTTACAAGATGTGGAAATTAAGTGGTTTGGCCAGAGAGGATTAAAATGTCACCAATTGATACCATTGGTGAAAACCTTTATGCATTTGCCAAAACCTGACCTGTTAATTGTGCACTGTGGAGGTAATGACTTGGGCACTTTGACTGGTGTAGGTCTGGAAATGCTTTTAAAGGACACCTTTGAGCAATTAATGGCACTTTTTCCTCAGACTGCCTTGGTATATTCAAATATATGCCAAAGACAGAAATGTAGGTGGTCAAACCAATTTTGTCCACAAATTGAGAAGTCGAGGAAGCATGTAAACAAATCTGTTTCAGCTTACATGAGAGACCATGGAATGGGCTCCCTGTACAACAATAACTTGCGTTACTACATGCAAGATATCTACAGAGGAGATGGAGTTCACTTCTCAGATGAGGGCAACAGAGTTTTCACTCTGAATTTAAAAATGTGCATTGGTACCTACTTATAAGTACCTAAATGTACCATAAACCCAAAAGCTCTTCTCAGAGCTACCCTACATCTAATCACTCACAATTATTATTTTACTCTAACTTTTTTCACTAATTTTCAACAAAGTACACTCCCTGGGGCGCTACCCGGTACGCGTACCGGGAGCTAACCTCGCGAAATTTTTTAAAAAAATGTTATTTTTTCGCACATATGGGCCTCATCAGCCACCCTCACAAAACCTAGGGGGTCAAGATAAGTCTACCGTGCCCCCTTCTACCTATTCTGAACATTATTTGCCCTCCATCTTGTATCATAATTCGACCGAAACACAAAATGGTGGACTCCCGTTACGCTTAAGGTTCGCGTACCAGGGCGCTCACCGGTTCGCGTACCGGGTCGCTTCCTGGGGAGCGCACCATCAAAAAAGGTGGGAAAGTAGTTCACACAAAAGCCACTTGAGACAATTTCACCAAATATAGATTAGCTCATACTACATACCAATCCCTACCATTTTCACAAATTTGATTGGAATTCCATTTAGCCATTTAGCCTGTAGACCTCTCTAAATACCGTGAGGTAAATTACTTCACAAAACACATCTGAAGTGTTGGAATTGACAACCAATTAAAATGTTACTTTCATTTTCTACTTTTTTTACCTGACATTTGATTGGTTATGTACCCGAATATATATAAAGGAAGAGAAGGAAACACAGCCATTTTGACTACTACTTCCTGGTGTACATTTCATTTGGATTTTCATTAATAACTTCAACTTCTTTTTAAAGGTAAGTTGTTATTTTTAAAACTGAAGTATATTGTGCACTTTAAGTTAATATGGCAAACTTTTTCTGTTAGTTATATACTATCCCTCTGTAGTACTTATAAATTTAGATACACTTTTTTATATTCCTACTTCCACTCTGATACTATACACTGCCCAAAGATAAATTCTCTGATAAAAACTGCCTATCTAAAATTAATCCCAACAGTGCCCTACCTCTACTAATATATATTTTTTTATGCAAATTTCAGGAAAAATGGAAAGTGAACAAAACATTTCATTTGAAATTGTCCTTCCAGAGTCCAACACAGAAATCATTGATCCAAATGAGATTGAATTTATGGATGAAACATGGGACCAAGAACTACTGCAATGTGTGCAAGCAGTAGATAACCTCCTTGCAAATGAGGACATTTTACAACCTCAGAGACTACAATCTATATTCCATGATTATGAAATTTCTGACAATGAAATGTTAGAAAGTTTAATAAATTATGAAACACAATAAAAAAAGTTAAAAAAAAAAAATAAATAATCAACAAAACCAACAATCAATTAACATACAGCATTTGAAAAGTCTATCATTCATTTTTTATTGTGATACGCTCCCCAGTACGCTTCCCGGTTCGCGTACCGGGCGCTAACCACGAAAAAAAACAAAAAAAAATTTTTTTTTTTTTTGCTTAGCGGGGCCCCTTTAAAGCCTCCACATCAAACCTAGGGGGTCAGGGAGTATCTACTATGCCCCCTTAAGGTCATTTGCCCCTTCGCTTTTGACCTCCTCTTGTCTCTCGATCCTACCGAGAGACAAGATGGCGGCCGCTCCGGACTGTTTAGAATGTTGACAGACACCGGAGAGCCAATCAACTTCGCTACGCGAAGTTCCGTTACGCGTCAAGTACGCGTACCGGGGCGCTGCCTGGTCCGCGCTTACAGATATATATCTTTTTTTGAACGTTATTTTCTCAAAATCCACTGCAGCACATATATTGAGACCTACAAAAGGCACATCGGGCTACCAGTCCCTACAATTTTGCCAAGTTTCGTGCAAATCCATTCAGCCGTTCGGGCTAAAAGTGAGGCTAACCGCCCTATGGAAAACTCAATGTTAAAAACACGTTTTGGGACCCCCCCTTTTTTCTCGGCCCCCCCTGGACCAACTCCCCCCAAATTTCCAGTGGCTGCTCAGAAACAAAATGTTCCATTTTCCAGAAAATTTCAGCCAATTCCGTCCACAAACGCCAAAGTTATTAGACATAGAATTTTCAAAAATCCCATAGGGAAAAAATCCTAACTATATATACCTACTGGCGACCGCCAGTAGGTAATTTATATACATACATATGTAAATACATTACCTACTGGCGGTCGCCAGTAGGTATATATAGTTAGGATTTTTTCTCTATGGGTTTTTTGAAAATTCTATGTCTAATAACTTTGGCGTTTGTGGACGGAATTGGCTGAAATTTTCAGGAAAATGGCACATTTTGTTTCTGAGCAGCCCTTGAAAATTTGGGGGGGGTTCGTCCAGTGGGGGCCGAGAAAAAAGGGAGGTCCCAAAACGTGTTTTTAACATTGAGTTTTCCATAGGGCGGTTGGCCTCACTTTTAGCCCGAACGGCTGAATGGATTTGCACGAAACTTGGCAAAATTGTAGGGACTGGTAGCCCGATGTGCCTTTTGTAGGTCTCAATATATGTGCTCCAGTGGATTTTGAGAAATTAACGTTTAAAAAAAGATATATATCTGTAACAGCGGACCGGTTAGCGCTCTGGTTCGCGGACTTTTCGCGCAACGGAGCTTTGTGAAGCGAAGCTGATTGGTTCTCCGGCGTCTGTCAACATTCCAAACAGTCCGTAGCGGCCGCCATCTTGTCTCTCGGTAGGATCGAGAGACAAGAGGAGGTCAAAACAAAGGGGGAAATAACTATAAGGGGGCATAGTAGATCCTCGCTGACCCCCTAGGTTTGATGTGGAGGTTTTAAAAGGGCCCCGCGGGGCAAAAAAAAATAATAATAATAATAATCGAACGGCTGAATGGATTTGCACGAAACTTGGCAAAATTGTAGGGACTGGTAGCCCGATGTGCCTTTGCTAGGTCTCAATATATGTGCTTCAGTGGATTTTGAGAAATTAACGTTCAAAAAAAGATATATATCTGTAACAGCGCACCGCTTCGCGTACTTTTCGCGTTACGGAGCTTTGCGAAGCGAAGCTGATTGGCTCTCCGGTGTCTGTAAACATTCCAAACAGTACGTAGCGGCCGCCATCTTGTCTCTCGGTAGGATCGAGAGACAAGAGGAGGCCAAAGCGAAGGGGCAAATGACCATAAGGGGGCATAGTAGATCCTCGCTGACCCCCTAGGTTTGATGTGGAGGTTTTAAAAGGGCCCCGCGGGGCAAAAAAAAAAAATAATAATAATAATCGAACGGCTGAATGGATTTGCACGAAACTTGGTAAAATATTAGGGACTGGTAGCCCGATGTGCCTTTGCTATGTCTCAATATATGTGCTTCAGTGCATTTTGAGAAATTAACGTTCAAAAACAAGATATATATCTGTAACAGCGCTCCGCTTCGCGGAGATAAAATTATATCTGTATTACCTAGCTGTTGCTAACACCAGTTAGGGACGGCTAGTAGGAGATAGCGACCATCTTGGGTCCCACTTTGCATGTGAGTGATATTTATCACTAATGACATGCAAAGTGGGCATGCCAAGATGTTAGCGACTGGAAACAGTCGCTAACATCGCTATCTCCTATTATCAACTTTTGGAAATATTCGAGATAAGCGCGAATATCTCCAAAAAGTAACAGCTGCCCTGAGCAGTTCTTAGCCATGTTATCCAATGGGAGGTGGATAACATGGCTAAGAGCATTAGCTCGGTAATGCATGAATATCGCGGAGTTTTCAGCGATATTAATGCATTGCGCTCGTTTTTTATCGTATTTCCGATAAACCTTGATAATAGCAAGGTTTATCTGCGATAATTTCTGACGGTAAAAAAATCTTTGCAATGCATCGTTAGGGATAAATATCGCTTAACTTTGGTAATATGCCCCAACGTCTGTTAACGTTCGATTCGAAGGAAATCAGGAATTGTTGAAAAACATTGTGTGCGCCATCTTGTCTTTTTTCAAATGCCACACTTTTGTCGTGCACGGCAGCCATTTTAGATGCCTTGACCAGACCCACTCTGTGCACGCTGTCGATCCTTAGCATGGCTCCCCACCCTCGCAAGCATCTCACCCAGGCAGTGGTCACCCCCGCTCTCTGTCTTATGCATGGGTAATAAACCTCCCCCCATCTGCGCTGCTCTTCCCTGAGAATCACACCCTGTGCCCGCCCGACACCTCCCTTTCGCCCTATTCACTACCGCACCCTCTGACACTCCTTTTCCTCTGTGTCCGATTGTCCAGGCCGGTCCTAGGCTATCAGCTAGCCCTGCAGATGTAGTTTATGGCCACAGCTGTAAAGAATCACCCCTCTTCAAAGGAGTTATAGTAGATCAAGGCCCACACTCGATGAGATCCGTCACAGCAGAAGCGTTGCTATTATCTGAAAACCATCCTGTATTGTGATTGGGGAGGGGACCGAGCGTGAAGCGGAAGATTCCAGGGATGACTCTTTGTACATCAAAGTTTTTACAATTATGTGTCACATTAAAAATATATAGCACTCCGACAAAGTAGTAAGATTATAAAACTTTAATAATTTATAAATATATACAAGAAAACAAAAATAGTAATAACATATAAACATTTTTAGAGAAAAACAACGAAGTAGCGGTCGGCTGTGCGAATAGTCCCAACGCAGCACAATGTCCAGATTTCCGGCGTGGGGCGTCGCGGGGGGTGGGTCATCAGTAGCAAACTGTTGTGCGAATAGTTCCAAGGCAGCAGAACGCGCCGAAATCTAGATGACACGAAAGTGATGTCTAGTAAGTTGCCACCCAGCAAATAACGGCGTGGGGCGTCGCGGGGGGTGGGTCATCAGTAGCAAACTGTTGTGCGAATAGTTCCAAGGCAGCAGAACGATGGCACCAAGGTGATGTCCAGTAAGTTGCCGCACTGGTTTTGGTATCCTACAATGCTGCTCCGAATAACGGCGTGGAGCGCCCCGGGGGAGGCGGCGTGAATGGGCCTCTCCAGGTGGAGTCTCATCTGTTTTAGTGGGGCGCCCCTTTACCGTTTCAGTTGCCATTCCGTCCGCTTTTGGTCCACTGTGTCAAAATCCGCCATTCAGCTGAGTTGCGCCCACTCTTGCGGTGCAGCGATAGGCGGCTGCCACAGGACTCTCAAAATGGCGGCAGGCTCTTTCCTTTTTGGGTCTGGTCCACTGAAATGGCCCTGGGACACCTTGGAAATCGGACGCTTGTCTGCTAGGTCTTGGACCCCATTCTCGAAAGCGTCCCCTCCGCCTTGAGAATTCATCAAAAGTTTTGGGGGCCCCGACTCCTGCAGGCTTCTGGTGGGGAGCGGCTGCCATGATTGCTCGCGGAATGACCACGACGGAGCTACGAGATGGTGGTGCTCTCATGGTGACGCCAGTTTAGTCTGAAACATCCAGAAACAAGGTGGGGCTTTCATCGTTTGGGGGAAAAAAAAAGTTTTCATCCAATGAAAAGTGTTGTTTTTAGGTCATATGATCAAGCCTTCCATCATTCGGAAACCAAAAGTAAAATGAACCAATGAAAAGTTTTATAAACAAGTCACATGACCTGTTATGCGGCATAGGGTATAAAATGCGGAGAAAATACGTTGGCACGTGAGGCGGCGTCAGTAGCGGACCGATGTGCGAATAGGCCGAAGGCAATACAACGCGCCAAGATCCGGATGGCACCGAGGTGGTGTCATAGTTGAGAGTTCTGAGCAGCGGTTGTAACACTGTCTGAAGCTTATTTGCAGCTGCTGCAGCTTCACTACGCGCCAAGATCCGGATGGCACCGAGGTGGTGTGTAGCAAGTTGCCGCACTGGTGTGGCCATCCTACAATGCTGAAAGTCGGCGTGGGGCGCCCCGTTGGCCTGTGAGTTTGCGTCAGTAGCGGACCGATGTGCGAATAGGCCGAAGGCAGCACAACGCGCCAAGATCCGGATGGCACGAGGTGGTGTCTAGTAAGTTGTCGCACTTTTGTGGCCATCCTACAATGTTGAAAGTCGGCGTGGGGCGCCCCGTTGGCCTGTGAGATGGCGTCAGTAGTGGACTGATGTGCGAATGGGGCCAAAGGCAGCGCAACAATATTTTCTGACGAGAAGACACCAAAAGGTGCTGACATTCCAAGATCCGGATGGCACCGAGGTGGTGTCTAAGTTGCGGACTGATGTGCGAATGGGGCGAAAGGCAGCGTAACAATATTTTTTGTATGGAAGATACCACTAGGCGTTGAGATGCCAAGATTCGGATGGCACTGAGGTGATGTCTAGCAAGTTGCTGTACTGGTGTGGTCATCCTACAATGCTGAAACTCGGCGTGGGTCGCCCCATTAGCCTGTGAGATGGCGTCAGTAGCGGACCGATGTGCGAATAGGCCGAAGGCAGCACAACGCGCCAAGATCCGGATGTCACCGTGGTGGTTTCATAGTTGAGAGGCACTTCATCTGCAGTGGGGCGCCGAGATCCGGATGGCACCGAGGTGATGTCTAGCAAGTTGCTGTACTGGTGTGGTCATCCTACAATGCTGAAACTCGGCGTGGGTCGCCCCATTAGCCTGTGAGATGGCGTCAGTAGCGGACCGATGTGCGAATAGGCCGAAGGCAGCACAACGCGCCAAGATCCGGATGTCACCGTGGTGGTTTCATAGTTGAGAGGCACTTCATCTGCAGTGGGGCGCCGAGATCCGGATGGCACCGAGGTGATGTCTAGCAAGTTGCTGTACTGGTGTGGTCATCCTACAATGCTGAAACTCGGCGTGGGTCGCCCCATTAGCCTGTGAGATGGCGTCAGTAGCGGACCGATGTGCGAATAGGCCGAAGGCAGCACAACGCGCCAAGATCCGGATGTCACCGTGGTGGTTTCATAGTTGAGGCACTTCATCTGCAGTGGGGCGCCGAGATCCGGATGGCACCGAGGTGATGTCTAGCAAGTTGCTGTACTTGTGTGGTCATCCTACAATGCTGAAACTCGGCGTGGGTCGCCCCATTAGCCTGTGAGATGGCTGTTCTTTGGATTTGGGCCTGGTCCACCAAAATGGCCCTGGGACACCTTAGAACTCGGACGCTCGATTTTTTTTTCCTTTCCTGTACATGCAAAAAAAGGTAAATGCCCGGTACGTTACACGCTTCATCTGCCACGATGAACTCTCCAGAGGAACCGAAAAAAAATATAGTTGTGGTAACTATACCATGCATCGTCATATGGAGAGGTGGCACCAATTAATTATAGTGCTGCATAAAAGAGAGATTTGGAGGAGAACCCCTGACCTGCTAGTACATTCATCAAAGAAGTGGCACTGAGAGCTTCAGAGGCAAGGGAAACGGTCCCAAATATTTAGAAGAACTTTGGAAAGATTAAAATGACATGTTTAGATTGTGGCAAATTAATTTCATGTGGACAGATGAGTGTTACTCTAATAAATACAGCATATGAACATCATCATAGTCGATGGTTGGTAGAGACATTTTGACTATATCCTGGACCTGCCCGTCCTCGCCGAAAATGGCGCCAGAATAAATGGGACTCGTAACTCCTTGTTGTGTACTGGTTGCAGAACCTTGAAATCACGAGATACGTATGCAGTTTTGAAGCACATGGCGGGCGGGGACGAGAATTGATTGAATATTTCGACATCCCTATTGATATTAAGTTCTGATGTGTTATTGATTACTGTACTGTTGAAAGTTCGAATTAACGTCACCCATGGTACTTGCCCGCAAATGTATATCTAGATAATTTTATTGTAACTGGCCCTGTCGTATTTTAATTCTAAAATGTACGTCCACCGATTCCGTAACTGTTAGACACCTTAGTTCTTGCAACCTAATGGCCCGCCCGTTACGTTCCTCTACAGTGTAAATGTCTATTCATCATATACGATTACAGTTTGCTCTGTGGCAGGCCCACGTGGTTATAGGCTCGTATTTGTATAATGAAATTTTCTCAATAAAGGTTTTTAAAAGAAAACATGGTAGTAGTATATACATTGGTAAAGTTTTTAATAATAGTGACTGTTTTAGAATCATTAAAAGGCAAGTGAAATAAAGCAGACCAATTACATGAAGGGTAAAAGGTATAATACGAAGGAACGCAGTAAAGATAAATGGTCAAGGGCTGTTGTGTTTTCTATTCCTGCAACATAAAGTGATCGATAAGAATCTCATATTCAGGCGTATCGGCGACTAAGACAGCAGGTCGACCCTCTTTTGCTCAACGGCTCCGTCATGGGACGAAGAAACGCTCTTTTTCTCGAAAAAAGAATATATTTTACTTGCAGGACAGTTGTAAAATTTCCGGGAAAGTACATTAGCCTGGAACATTATAACATATATTTAAGAAAAAATAATGTTCGGAAGTAATGAAAAGCGTAATTTTTAGGTCATATGACCAAGCCTTTCATCATTACAATAAGAAAAGTAAAATGAACCAATGAAAAGTTTTATTAACAAGTCACATGACTTGTTATGCTTACGTTACGCGCTGCGCGCCCCGGATGACTTCCGGATGCGCTAACGCGGCGCGTCATATGACGCATTACGCGACAACGCAGGTACAGAATATAGTCAAAATGTCTCCACCAACCAGCGGTCAGAACACAACCCCTTTCAGCAGGCTAAATAGTTCTGTTAAATGACAACAGAAGGGACAGGCAACAAGAACCATCAGTCAAAGAGGGGAGAGCTAGTTCTTCTCTACCGGGTTACATTGGGGCGCTACCGGAACTGATCGAATTGGTAGTCTACAGTGTTTCTGGATGTTTCAGACTGAAGCTGGGGTTAGCATGAGAGCAGCACCATTTCGTAGCTCCGTCGTGGTCATTCCGCAACCAATCATGGCAGCCGTTCTTTATCGTTATTTTGGGCGGGGTGGGTGGCGGAGCCGAGTTGTTTTGCAGCCATCATTGTGTGGAGTTCAGTTCATCTCACTAGTTTTGTATTTGTCATGAGGGGTTGTTCCTAATGTTTCTATTTTAGCGAGGTCAAAAAGAGATCCCATTAGTGGCCTACTGATTTTGCTCGATTCCTTTTCTTTTTTTTACACGATTTTTCGTTATCTGCAAAGACTGAACAGAGTATTGCGACTCTGTGTTTGTTTGTAAATAGAGAATGAACCAAAGAGAACTAATTCTAAAACAGTAAATACTTGGATAACAATCAATCAAATGGAGAGAGAAGCAGGCACGACGGATTACAATGGGGGCAAAGACCTGCGTTAACTACCTTTCACTATCTGCAAAGAGAGAGTACTCCTAATAGAAATGAGGGGGGGGGGGCACCATTCAAAGCAGATCAGTGTGCATAAACACGAAAATGTTTTCACTTACCACGTACTTGACATTCGACAGCTTATGATATTTGCTATTAAAAAACCATTGAAATTCACTGAAAAAACCATAGGTTATAGACCATATATAGTTAGGAATTAGCATTTACAAAACCTTGAAAATTCACTGAAAAAACCATAGGTTATAGACCATATATAGTTAGGAATTAGCATTTAAAAAACCTTATTTTACTCACACAAAACCATTGAAATTCCATATATAGTTAGTTGCACTAACTATATATCGCGCACCTGCAATCCACTGCTGATCATGTCACATATTACATCATTCATGACATGGTCAGTGACATCACTGATGACATCACTGATGACATCTCAAATGACATCACTGATGACATCACTGAAGACATCTCATTTGACATCATTCTTGTGCTAATACGATAAACCTCTTCAGACTCTAATATAACCTTAGATACACTCAGTGTATACAGACACTCACACACTTCCACTCATCCATGGAGTTACTCACACACCCAGTCAGTCATGCAAAGAAACAATCTCATCTCCATTTCTTCAACTATACAGTTAAACACACCTTACTTATTGAAACATATACTAACACATATTTACTCTCTTATACAATCCCTGATACAAGTTCACAATGATCGATACAACCACTCACTCATTCGGTGGCTCTCATGCACAGTTATTTATATATGCCAACTCTCACATGTACTGTGTTTTACATATGTACTTACTATGACATGTAGCATTGAGATATCCATTCACTCATCAATACACTCATGCACACAGTCAACTGCCCATGTAGCTGTTTCCACATGCACTCTTGAACTCATACACCTAGTGAATAAACTGTTCACACATCTATGCATAGAGTCACACACCTTCCAGCCACCCCCACACAAACTCAATCTCCCATAGAAATACTTGGGCAAGCAATTAATAACACATATAGCCTCTCGTATAGCTAATGATCAACACATGCAGCAGTTTACAGAACAACAGACATAATGATGCACAAATTAAGACAGTTTAGTCACTAACCCATGCATTCAGTGAGACACATTTAATCACTCACTCATACAGTCAGTCACGCACCTACTAAATCCTTCATCCAGACACTTATACATCCACTCATTCTTCAATATGTAAGATATATTTTAACTTTACAGAAACATACAGTCACTGTATGTTGTCATCAGTGATGTCATCAGTGATGTCATTTGAGATGTCATCAGTGATGTCATCAGTGATGTCACTGACCATGTCATGAATGATGTAATATGTGACATGATCAGCAGTGGATTGCAGGTGCGCGATATATAGTTAGTGCAACTAACTATATATGGAATTTCAATGGTTTTGTGTGAGTAAAATAAGGTTTTTTAAATGCTAATTCCTAACTATATATGGTCTATAACCTATGGTTTTTTCAGTGAATATATATATATATATATATATGTATGTATGCATGTAAATATATATATATCGACTATTCGCACAGCCGACCGCTACTTCGTTGTTTTTCCCTAAAAATGTTTATATGTTATTACTATTTTTGTTTTCTTGTATATATTTATAAATTATTAAAGTTTTATAATCTTACTACTTTGTCGGAGTGCTATATATTTTTAATATGACACATAATTGTAAAAACTTTGATGTACAAACAGTCATCCCTGGAATCTTCCGCTTCAGGCTCGGTCCCCTCCCCAATCACAATACAGGATGGTTTTCAGATAATAGCAACGCTTCTGCTGTGACGGATCTCATCGAGTGTGGGCCTTGATCTACTATAACTCCTTTGAAGAGGGGTGATTCTTTACAGCTGTGGCCATAAACTACATCTGCAGGGCTAGCTGATACCCTAGGACCAGCCTGGACAATCGGACACAGAGGAAAAGGAGTGTCAGAGGGTGCGGTAGTGAATAGGGCGAAAGGGAGGTGTCGGGCGGGCACAGGGTGTGATTCTCAGGCAACAGCAGCGCAGATGGGGGAGGTTTATTACCCATGCATAAGACAGAGAGCGGGGGTGACCACTGCCTGGGGGAGATGCTTGCGAGGGTGGGGAGCCATGCTAAGGATCGACAGCGTGCACAGAGTGGGTCTGGTCAAGGCATCTAAAATGGCTGCCGTGCACGACAAAAGTGTGGCATTTGAAAAAAGACAAGATGGCGCAGACAATGTTTTTCAACACTTCCTGATTTCCTTCGAATCGAACGTTAACAGACGTTGGGGCATATTACCAAAGTTAAGCGATATTTATCCCTAACGATGCTTAGCAACGATTTTTTTACCGTCAGAAATTATCGCAGATAAACCTTGCTATTATCAAGGTTTATCGGAAATACGATAAAAAACGACCGCAATGCATTAATATCGCTGAAAACTCAGCGATATTCATGCATTACCGAGCTAATGCTCTTAGCCATGTTATCCACCTCCCATTGGATAACATGGCTAAGAACTGCTCAGGGCAGGTGGTAGCTTTTGGAGATATTCGCCCTTATCTCGAATATTTCCAAAAGTTGATAATAGGAGATAGCGATGTTAGCGACTGTTTCCAGTCGCTAACATCTTGGCATGCCCACTTTGCATGTCATTAGTGATAAATATCACTCACATGCAAAGTGGGGCCCAAGATGGTCGCTATCTTCTACTAGCCGTCGCTAACTGGTGTTAGCAACAGCTACGTAATACACATATAATTTTATCTCCGCGAAGCGGAGCGCTGTTACAGATATATATCTTGTTTCTGAACGTTAATTTCTCAAAATGCACTGAAGCACATATATTGAGACCTAGCAAAGGCACATCGGGCTACCAGTCCCTACAATTTTGCCAAGTTTCGTGCAAATCCATTCAGCTGTTCGATCCTACCGAGAGACAACATGGCGGCCGCTACGGACTGTTTGGAATGTTTACAGACACCGGAGAGCCAATCAGCTTCGCTTCGCAAAGCTCCGTAACGTGAAAAGTACGCGAAGCGGTGCGCTGTTACAGATATATACCTTTTTTTGAACGTTAATTTCTCAAAATCCACTGGAGCACATATATTGAGATCTAGCAAAGGCACATCGGGCTACCAGTCCCTACAATTTTGCCAAGTTTCGTGCAAATCCATTCAGCTGTTCGATCCTACCGAGAGACAAGATGGCGGCCGCTACGGACTGTTTGGAATGTTTACAGACACCGGAGAGCCAATCAGCTTCGCTTCGCAAAGCTCCGTAACGCGAAAAGTACACGAAGCGGTGCGCTGTTACAGATATATACCTTTTTTTGAACGTTAATTTCTCAAAATCCACTGGAGCACATATATTGAGATCTAGCAAAGGCACATCGGGCTACCAGTCCCTACAATTTTGCCAAGTTTCGTGCAAATCCATTCAGCTGTTCGATTATTATTATTTTTTCTTTTTTTTGCCCCGCGGGGCCCTTTTAAAACCTCCACATCAAACCTAGGGGGTGAGCGACAATGTACTATGCCCCCTTATGGTCATTTGCCCCTTCGCTTTGGCCTCCTCTTGTCTCTCGATCCTACCGAGAGACAAGATGGCGGCCGCTACGGACTGTTTGGAATGTTGACAGACGCCGGAGAACCAATCAGCTTCGCTTCACAAAGCTCCGTTGCGCGAAAAGTACGCGTAGCGGAGCGCTGCCCGGTCCGCTGTTACAGATATATATCTTTTTTTAAACGTTAATTTCTCAAAATCCACTGTAGCACATATATTGAGACCTACAAAAGGCACATCGGGCTACCAGTCCCTACAATTTTGCCAAGTTTCGTACAAATCCATTCAGCCGTTCGGGCTAAAAGTGAGGCCAACCGCCCTATGGAAAACTCAATGTTAAAAACACGTTTTGGGACCCCCCTTTTTTCTCGGCCCCCCCCCTTGACAAACCCCCCCCAAATTTTCAAGGGCTACTCAGAAACAAAATGTGCCATTTTCCTGAAAATTTCAGCCAATTCCGTCCACAAACGCCAAAGTTATTAGACATAGAATTTTCAAAAATCCCATAGAGAAAAAATCCTAACTATATATACCTACTGGCGACCGCCAGTAGGTAATATATAACTAAAAAAATACTTTAATAAAAGTTTACCAAACAAAGATCTACCTTGAATAAAAAATCGAATTATACTAAAGCTTTCAATACAATCACACTAGAAACAAATGTAACCAATACATTTGGTTAAACAATTAAACAAACAATATAAAATGCACTCTTGTGACAGCCACTCCCTTCTGACTTTGGATATTACGGTTTTCTATGTCATGGGTATTTACTACCACTCTTAAAGTATAGGGGCTTTCATTAGTTTTGACTGGCATTTCTCCATCTATAGGTGTTACCCGATCATGCTGTGATATTGGTTCTTTTCTGAAAGGTGCCTTACATTGGAACAAAATCCTTAATTTTGTAACTGTTTCTGTTTTCCTGCCCTTTAAGTATAAGACTTGCTGGACCTATTTTATGATGCACCTTTTTTAACTGATTATACAGAGTAACAGTAGCAGTAATTTTGTGTTGTTTTCTATTTTAATTATGTTGTTTGATTTTATATGTTTTATCCTTTCATGATTATGTTTTATAATCAAATCAAGATGCATTCAATCAATCAAGACAAATAGCAAATAGCTCATCGCAAACTAGGAATGGTAAAGAATCGCTATGTATTCCTTAAAGTTCGCTATTTAGGAAATGCAAAAAACTTTGATGATACATATGGCGGTTCATCTCTAACAAGATAAGAAGCATAGGGATAGATTTATGATGACTGGCGCATCACCAGGGATGTGCTAGTCATTCTGTGCCGCTGTTCCGTCACCTATGGTGTGCTGCATTTACAATGCGGCGCATCATGGGGCAAAAACAACACAGAAGCGTGATGTATCTGTGCCGTAAAGGTGGCGCATTGCTGGAGTTGTATCGCAAGTGTGATGAAGCTCCAGCAAGGGTCGGGGGTGCTCTGTCAGTGATGTCATTTGAGATGTCATCAGTGATGTCATCAGTGATGTCACTGACCATGTCATGAATGATGTAATATGTGACATGATCAGCAGTGGATTGCGGGTGCGCGATATATAGTTAGTGCAACTAACTATATATGGAATTTCAATGGTTTTGTGTGAGTAAAATAAGGTTTTTTAAATGCTAATTCCTAACTATATATGGTCTATAACCTATGGTTTTTTCAGTGAATTTTCAAGGTTTTGTAAATGCTAATTCCTAACTATATATGGTCTATAACCTATGGTTTGTTCAGTGAATTTTCAAGGTTTTGTAAATGCTAATTCCTAACTATATATGGTCCATAACCTATGGTTTTTTCTGTGAATATATATATGTATATATATATATATTTATATACATACATATGTAAATACATATATTACCTACTGGCGGTCGCCAGTAGGTATATATAGTTAGGATTTTTTCTCTATGGGTTTTTTGAAAATTCTATGTCTAATAACTTTGGCGTTTGTGGACGGAATTGGCTGAAATTTTCAGCAAAATGGAACATTTTGTTTCTGAGCAGCCACTGGAAATTTGGGGGGAGTTGGTCCAGGGGGGGCCGAGAAAAAAGGGGGGTCCCAAAACGTGTTTTTAACATTGAGTTTTCCATAGGGCGGTTAGCCTCACTTTTAGCCCGAACGGCTGAATGGATTTGCACGAAACTTGGCAAAATTGTAGGGACTGGTAGCCCGATGTGCCTTTTGTAGGTCTCAATATATGTGCTGCAGTGGATTTTGAGAAAATAACGTTCAAAAAAAGATATATATCTGTAAGCGCGGACCAGGCAGCGCCCCGGTACGCGTACTTGACGCGTAACGGAACTTCGCGTAGCGAAGTTGATTGGCTCTCCGGTGTCTGTCAACATTCTAAACAGTCCGGAGCGGCCGCCATCTTGTCTCTCGGTAGGATCGAGTGACAAGAGGAGGACAAAACAAAGGGGGAAATGACCATAAGGGGGCATAGTAGATCCTCCCTGACCCCCTAGGTTTGATGTGGAGGCTTTAAAGGGGCCCCGCTAAGCAAAAAAAAAAAATTTTTTTTTGTTTTTTTTCGTGGTTAGCGCCCGGTACGCGAACCGGGAAGCGTTCTGGGGAGCGTATCACAATGAAAAATGAATGATAGACTTTTCAAATGCTGTATGTTAATTGATTGTTGGTTTTGTTGATTATTTTTTTTTTTTTTTTTTTTTAAGCTTTTTTTATTGTGTTTCATAATTTATTAAACTTTCTAACATTTCATTGTCAGAAATTTCATAATAATCATGGAATATAGATTGTAGTCTCTGAGGTTGTAAAATGTCCTCATTTGCAAGGAGGTTATCTACTGCTTGTACACATTGCAGTAGTTCTTGGTCCCAAGTTTCATCCATAAATTCAATCTCATTTGGATCAATGATTTCTGTGTTGGACTCTGGAAGGACAATTTCAAATGAAATGTTTTGTTCACTTTCCATTTTTCCTGAAATTTGCATAAAAAAAATATATATTAGTAGAGGTAGGGCACTGTTGGGATTAATTTTAGATAGGCAGTTTTTAACAGAGAATTTATCTTTGGGCAGTGTATAGTATCAGAGTGGAAGTAGGAATATAAAAAAGTGTATCTAAATTTATAAGTACTACAGAGGGATAGTATATAACTAACAGAAAAAGTTTGCCATATTAACTTAAAGTGCACAATATACTTCAGTTTTAAAAATAACAACTTACCTTTAAAAAGAAGTTGAAGTTATTAATGAAAATCCTATTGAAATGTACACCAGGAAGTAGTAGTCAAAATGGCTGTGTTTCCTTCACTTCCTTTATATATATTCGGGTACATAACCAATCAAATGTGAGGTAAAAAAAGTAGAAAATGAAAGTAACATTTTAATTGGTTGTCAATTCCAACATTTCAGATGTGTTTTGTGAAGTAATTTACCTCACGGTATTTAGAGAGGTCTACAGGCTAAATGGCTAAATGGAATTCCAATCAAATTTGTGAAAATGGTAGGGATTGGTATGTAGTATGAGCTAATCTATATTTGGTGAAATTGTCTCCAGTGGCTTTTCTGTGAACTACTTTCCCACCTTTTTTTCCCAGGGAGCGACCCGGTATGCGAACCGTTGAGCGCCCCGGTTCGCGTACCTTAAGCGTTCCGGGAGTCCACCATTTTGTGTTTCGGTCGAATTAAGATACAAGATGGAGGGCAAATAATGTTCAGAATGGGTAGAAGGGGGCACGGTAGACTTATCTTGACCCCCTAGGTTTTCTGAGGGTGGCTGAGGAGGTTTATATGTGCGAGAAAAAAAACATTTTTTTAAAAAATTTCGCGAGGTTAGCTCCCGGTACGCGTACCGGGTAGCGCCCCAGGGAGTGTACTTTGTTGAAAATTAGTGAAAAAAGTTAGAGTAAAATAATAATTGTGAGTGATTAGATGTAGGGTAGCTCTGAGAAGAGCTTTTGGGTTTATGGTACATTTTGGTACTTATAAGTAGGTACCAATGCACATTTTTAAATTCAGAGTGAAAACTCTGTTGCCCTCATCTGAGAAGTGAACTCCATCTCCTCTGTAGATATCTTGCATGTAGTAACGCAAGTTATTGTTGTACAGGGAGCCCATTCCATGGTCTCTCATGTAAGCTGAAACAGATTTGTTTACATGCTTCCTCGACTTCTCAATTTGTGGACAAAATTGGTTTGACCACCTCCATTTCTGTCTTTGGCATATATTTGAATATACCAAGGCAGTCTGAGGAAAAAGTGCCATTAATTGCTCAAAGGTGTCCTTTAAAAGCATTTCCAGACCTACACCAGTCAAAGTGCCCAAGTCATTACCTCCACAGTGCACAATTAACAGGTCAGGTTTTGGCAAATGCATAAAGGTTTTCACCAATGGTATCAATTGGTGACATTTTAATCCTCTGTGGCCAAACCACTTAATTTCCACATCTTGTAAATTGAGGTTAGGTAAATTCCTGCTTTCAACGTACCTTTGAGCCCAGTGAATATAACTATGACCAACAATCCAGACAGAAAACATGGTGAGAGAAGGTTCTCCTGCAGTCAGATGAAGTGTGGCAATGAAATGGCAGTTGAAAAAATGTGAGTTTGAAATGAAAAAAACTGTGGAGTTTCTGTGTTCATGAAGTAGTAACAGTGATTGGTGGATTTTGATTGATGAAAACAGAAAGTTAGGGTGTACAGATGTGTTGTTTGGAAGATGTATTTTGAGTGGTCAATAAAAAATCATTAAATGAAAGAAAGCACTGGATATGCAGGTGCACTGAGAGTTCAGAGTTCAATTGCAACATTGTTGTGTGAATTTGCAAACACCAGAGTTTCTCCAAGAGGTTGTTGCTATGGAAAATAGGCAGAAAGGGCAGAGGGGGAAGGGTTTTCATTTGAAAAAAAGTGAGGGAAGAGTTTTGATTGGGTGACATGAGAAATATGTGTGAAGAATTACACCATTTCTGTGCTTTTGATAGCTGCAGACTCTGGAGTGCATACCTTTTGCTCTGCTGAAGACAAATTGGTGTGTTTCTTAGACTGTTTTCAAACTCAAAGTATTTGCTAAGGTGAGAAAATATTTCTTTACTTTAGATAGAGAATAGTGTGCTTTAAGGAGAAAATTATGATTTATGTGGCGCAAATTGCTTGTAAATATGCTCTCACATGTGCATGGAAAATTTTGATTTTGAATGTTTGTGTTACATAGCCATGTTAAAAGTGACGCAACCATGCTGGAAAGCCAATCAAAAAATGATTTCATGTGTTTTAATGACATTTTAAGTCATTTTCTGATGTGCAGTGTTTAGAAATTATGATTTGAAAATCGTTTTTGTGGAAAAGGAATTGTTTTTAAATTCATGACAAGGATATAATGGTGTATGGTTCTTTATAAGGCAATTGACTGTCCTTGATGTTATTTTTCTCATTTTAGTGTAAGACCTTTCTCTGTGGCGCAAATTGCTTGTAAATATGCTCTCACATGTGCATGGAAAATTTAGATTTTGAATGTTTGTGTTAAATAGCCATGTTAAAAGTGACCAAACCATGCTGGGAAGGCAATCAAAAAACGCTTTCATGTGTTTTAATGACATTTTAAGTCATTTTCCCATGTGCAGTGTTTAGAAATTATGATTTTAAAATCGTTTTTGGGGAAAAGGAATTGTTTATAAAATCATGACAAGGACATAATGGTGTATGGTTCTTTATAAGGCAATTGACTGTTCCTGATGTTATTTTTCTCATTTTAGTGTAAGACCTTTCTCTGTGGCGCAAATTGCTTGTAAATATGCTCTTACATGTGCATGAAAATTTTAATTATCAATGTTTGTGTTACATAGCCATGATAAAAGTGAACCAACCATGCAGGAAAGCCAATCAAAAAACGCTTTCATGTGTTTCAATGACATTTTAAGTCATTTTCTCATGTGCAGTTTTTTGAAATTATGATTTGAAAATCGTTTTTGGGAAAAAGGAATTGTTTTTAAATTCATGAGAAGGACATAATGGTGTATGGTTCTTTATAAGGCAATTGACTGTCCCTGATGTTATTTTTCCCATTTTAATGTCAGACCTTTCTTTGTGGCGCAAATTGCTTGTAAATATGCTCCCACCTGTACATGGAAAATTTTGATTTTGAATGTTTATGTTACATAGCCATGTTAAAAGTGACCCTACCATGCAGGAAAGCCAATCAAAAAACGCTTTTATGTGTCTTAAGGACAATTTAAGTAAGTTTCCCATGTGTAGTGTTTTGAAGTTATGATTTGAAAATCGTTTTTGAGGTAAAGGAATGTTGTTAAAATTTATGTTCGCCATATGCCCCCAAATTTCTTTTTCAGGGTTGCAGCAGGGTGTTCTTGAGACACCCCTGCACCTTTGGAATAAATTCCTAATTTGTGATGAGCAAATTGTTAATCGCAAATTGCACCTTCATTTATATGAGCCTCCTAGCCCATGGAAATGAATGGGTAATTTGCAATTAGCAATTTTCTCAAACAAATTTGGAATGGTAAAGAATCGCTATTTATTCCTTAAAATTCGCTTTTTTGGAAATGCAAAATAGTTATATGATACATATGGCGGTTGATGTCTAACAAGATAAGAAGCTTATGGATACATTTATGATGACTGGTGCAATGAAGTAGAAATCACTTACTTCATTGGTAGGCCTTTACAATAAATTATCTCCTCTGTATTCTTCATCAAGCGTAACTTTAATCTGCAATCCTGAGTAGGCCTCACCTTAAACAAACCTCTGGATAGGCCACATCTTATTGTCATCCTGATTTAATCATTTATAATGCTAGGGACAGATTTATGATAGGTGTATACCTCTTTTGTGCCACTTAGAAAACATTGTCCATGGGGAAATGACTTAAAATGTCATTAAGACACATGAATGTTTTTTTTTAAAACGTTTGCAATTTTTTTGGGTCACTTTCAACATGGCTATGTGTCTGAAACAGTCAAAATGTAAATTTGCAATGCACAGGTGGGAGCATATTTACAAGGAATGTGCTTCATGGGGAAAGGTCTTATAATGTAATATGGGAAAAATGACATTAGAGATACTGAAATGCCTTATAGAGAAGCATACACCATTATGTCCTTGTCATAAATTTGCAAACCATTACTTTTCCCCAAAAACGATTTTCAAATTATATTTTGAAAACACTGCACATGTGGAAATTACTTAAAATGTCAATAATTCAAAATTTGTGATTCCTTAAATGCAATGTATCAAAAAAAAATATGTAAAAAATGATATTAAGGATTTGGAAACTACCACCAACTTCTAGTTTGTGGTAATTTGCGAATTCTTTTCAAAAAGCATTTTAAAAAAAAAAAAAAAAAAGGTCCCATATGACGCCCATACATGCCATTAGGGCATGTAGGTGTGCCATGTGCTCCCAAATTTCTTTTTCAGGGGTGCAGCAGGGTGTTCTTGAGATACCCCTGCACGCTTGAAAAAAATCCTATTTTGTGATGAGCTAATTGCTAATCACAACTTGCAACATTAATTCCTATGAGCCTCCTAGCCTATGGAAATGAATGGGTAATTTGCAATTAGCAATTTGCTCATTGCAAATTAGGAATAGTAAAGAATCGCTATTTATTCCTTAAAATTTGCTATTTATAATATGTAAAATATTTTGATGATACATATTGCAGTTCATCTGTAACAAGATAAGAAGCTTAGGGATAGATTTATGATGAGTGGCGCATCACCAGGGATGTGACAGTCATCCTGCGCCACTGTTCCGCCACCCATGTTGTGCTGCATTTACAATGCGGCGCAGCATGGGGCAAAAACGGCACAGATGCGTGACGCATCTGTGCCGTAAAGGTGGCGCATTGCTGGAGTTGTATCGTAAGTGCGATGCAGCTCCAGCAAGGCTCAGGGGTGCCCCATCTATACAATGCTGCGTCAAGACCTATGCCAGCTTCAAGCAGGCGTAGGGTTTTGAAGCAGCTTTCTCCTATCTGATTGTAAATGCGGCACACCATGGGTGGTAAAGCAGTGGTGCACATTAACTGGTGCATGCCTGGGGATGTGCCATTTAATATAAATCTGCACTTTAACATTTGAGTATGTGCAGGGGACACAGAGTCGTTGAGGCTTATCCAAGGTTAAGAACAGATGAGTCCTGTTCAGTGAAAAATTAGACATAGGCTTCACCTGCTCAGCATCGCTGGACATGGCTAAATAATAGCTGCAAAATGTTACTCTTGTTAAACAATTTTACTATTATAATCTCTGAGATTTGTCTCTTACTCTGCAACATCTCATTGTTGTTATCTTTCTTTAAAGATAAAGACAACCTCAACATGAGCGACAATCTGCAATCAGTTGATTTTGACCTCATCATTGAACTTGTAATTGAAACATCAGTGGATGTTGATCCATTGGATGATTTAAATCCTGAGGATGAAGAAGAGCGTGATGAGGATGCAGATTTGTCCGAATTATATGATATAGGATGGGAAGCTGACCTGCTTGAGCCTTTGGAATTATAAACATTTATTTTTAAAATTTATAATCAATAAAAAGTAAAAAGGTAAACCGTTTAATTTAAAAATAAAGACACCTTCAAAAACAGGTTATGTGTAGTGTCTTCAATAAAATATTAAAATATGCTCATAAAATTAGATCAGATTCACATATAAAATAGCATAGGTAACATAAATATAAATGTCATTTCTTTTCTGGTATTTCTGTATTGTAAAAATGGCAATGACTAAAAAATCTTCAAAATAAAATGTCAAGTAGTGTGTTATGTTTTTGATCACTATTACTGATTTACTGTTTGATAATAATGTTTAATAACATTTTTTATTATATTTTTCCTCAGATTCAACTGCAGATCATTTCAAGATTTAAATATGCCTACAAAAATAAGAGAGATAAAGGCTGCAAAACTTCAAAGACAGCAGGAGAAAAAAAAAACGCAGCAGTCCTCTAACAAAAAGATTTCTCAAGCCATGAAGAAAGCACCGGGTAAGAGCTCTAAATATTTCATAAGAAATATTTCTAATAAAAAAAATATTAGTACAGAAAATGTTTCAATCCATAACATGAGAAGTAAATCAAATGGAAAGAAAAGGACAAATGAAAATGTTACTGCTAGAGCAAGAGATAAATCTGTGCATGATAGTAGAAGGAAACAACAGTTTAGGGAGATTCGTAAACGAATGTTCCGTAACAGGATAATTGGCAATTTGTTAAAAAATATTAAGAAAGGTCAACAGAAATTAGTTTTTTATAGGAGAAAAAAAAAAGTTGAGAAAGTTATTGATCAGGCTTTTGAAATTAAACGTAAGTTATTTATTTTGATAATCAATAGAATTAGGAAGCTAAACAAGGCAATTTTTGATTTCAAAAGAAATAGTAGATGGAAGAGAATAGTTAATCGTAGTAATTTTTGTGAACTTTTTTCTGGAGAATGGATACATAGTTCAAGCTGTGAGGCATTTTTTAATGAAGAGAGTTATTTCCAGGATAATGAATTGGTGCATGCAGTTGACATCAGTGGTCGTGCTTATGAAGTGAAAGATGGTTGTCCAGTTGAAAAAGAAAAACTTGTGACAACAGAGGCAGAAGAGTTGTTAGGTAATGAGGTTTTAGGAAGACGTGCTAAGGGTCCTGTGTACACCTGGAAGTGTAGTAGTATTTGCAGTGTGCGACAGGATTCCATCAATTTGCTTTGTGATTTTGTACGGACATTTAACAAGAAAAGTTTGAAGCAGAAAATAAGGTTGTTGCAAGAATTAGATCCTTGCAGAGTGAGAGAAGTGACAGGTTTGCATGGTCATTCACTGGCTTGTCTTTCCAGGAGAGTATGCCAGAGTGTTTTTCATCATTTCAGGATGCTAGCAGTGCATCATAACAAAGTGAGGAAGTTAGTTAGACTGTTGTATTATGCTAAGAGTCCAGCAATTATGCTGAAACAATTATGCGCTGCTCTTTTGCATGGTTCTGAAATAGATGTGAAGAATATATGTGAAGAAATTGAGTTTTGTTACTTTGGAAGTAAAGAGGAGAATGTTGAAATTGAGCAAGAAGTAGAGGGTCATTTGGAAGATAGTGTACATGTTTCCAGTACAGATAATTTCCAGAGGGAAATTGCGACGTTTGACATGAAATCAAGTGAGAGGCCTAATTTCACTTGTGTGTGTTGTAGACGCACTTATTATAAGAATCAGACTAAGTTAGTGGATTTATATGCAAAAAGTGAAAGGGAAAATAATAGTGAATGGAAGGATTTTGCAACATACTTGATGGTAGAAAATTGTTTTGATTTGGGATTGGATCAACGTGTGTGTACTTATTGTTGTAACAAATTAAAACAAAACCAGATGCCTGCTAGAGCAGTTCATAATAATCTGGAATTGGTTGAGATTCCTTCTGAATTGAAGGACTTAAATACTTATGAATCTATTTTGATTCAAAGTATCCATCCCTTTCAGGCTATTGTAAGAATGGAGCCAAAGACAGGGAAATTGCCTCCATCAGATTTACAGAGAGGATTAAAGGGAAGAGTTGTTTATTTGCCTCTAGATTTCAAGAAAAACATTAACACAATTGGAGTAGAAAAAGTGGAAGAGGAACCTCTGGTTATCTTAGTTAATGGGGTTCCGACAAAGAATAAGAAAATATGGCAAGATTTAGTAGATGTTAGGAAAGTTAAAAAGGCAACATTGTATTTGAAAAAAAATAATAAATACTATAAGAATGTATATGTTGCAGAAGAGGAAGTAAGTGAGGAAGAGGATAGCGATTTGTGTGCTGGTCAAATTGAGAAAGTAGAACCCTCTACTAGTGAGGAAATATATGAACATTATAGTGTTCATCCTTTGCATTCAAAGGAAGTCATGGGGAATGCTATTGAGTTGTTTCAAATGAAACAAGCCAAAGGGAGTCCCATTAGTGTTTGGGAGGAAAGTTTGGAAGCTCGGTGTTTCCCACAGCTTTTTCCAACAGGTCAGGGAGGAAGATATGATGAGCGACCTCATCAAATTCCTGCTTCTGAATACCGGACTTTGCGATTGTATGCAGGAGATGCTAGGTTTCGACAATGCATTCCTTATTTGTTTCATCTCCTGTTTGAAAGCGATCTGTCTGGACTGTCATATGCAGTGAACCACATCTTGAAAAGTGGTATACACATGCAAAACATCTCGGCAAGTGATTTTATGGATAAAGTGAATGTCCAAGATAGTATTTTGGATTCTCACCTGATTAATCTCATGGCGTGTCAGCGTGGTACTAATGAGTACTGGTACCGTCGTCATGGTGATTTAAAATGTATGCTGAGGAACTTAGGTACTCCCACATGGTTCCTCACTCTGAGTTGTGCCGAGTATGGCTGGGAAGACTTACTTCAATTTCTACGAGAGGCAAATGCTAACGTAGAAAACATCGAATTCAAGACACCCGGAGAACTGTGCTCTTTGGATCCAGTCAATGTATGTAGGTACTTCAATCATAGATTTGAAGCTATGATGTCTTTCATCATGAATAAGAAGAATCCACCTCTTGGAGAGGTGTTGGATTTCTTCTGGAGAAAGGAGTACCAAGCAAGAGGTGCTCCTCATATACATATGTTGCTGTGGATCAAGGATGCACCTAAATTTGGAACGGATCCAGAAGACTCAGTGATGAGTTTCATCCAACAGTATTCTACGTGTGCTGTTCCAAACGCAAAGGAGAAGAAAAGCCTAAGAGAAAAAGTTCTGCGTTTCCAAAGCCATCGATGTGGAAAGTACTGCCGTCGTAAATTCCGAAACAAAGACAAGTTCTACACCAAATGTCGTTTCGGCTTTCCACGACCGGTGATTTCTAAAGGAAGAGTAAACAGTTTGATGTCTTCGCTGCGACATAATGTGATGAAGAAATCACCTAAAAACACTTACAATTTGAAGAGGAACGAAGAGTCCAAGTACATCAACGACTACAACCCGGTGATTTTGTCCATGTGGAATGCTAACATGGATATACAGTTTGTGGCTGATAACTGTATGGCTGTGGCTCGGTATGTGACGTCTTACATCACCAAAAAAGAGAAGACAGAATTGAAGGATATGTGGGAGGACATTTCCCATGAAAAGAGCCTCAGCAAGAAGTTGTACAGTTTCAGTCTGAAGATGTTGTCGCATCGAGAAATCGGAGCGTACGAATGTTCTGACCGGTTGTCTTCAGCAAGTCTCTATGCCAAGTCCAGGAGTATCGTTTGGGCGAGTCTTGGTCTTGCTGCAACGCGTAATCGAGTTCTCAAACCTGTGCGGGAAATTGAGTATTTGGCGGAAAAGGAGCCAAACAGTACCGACATTTTGAAGACAAACATGTTGGATACATATTATCCAAATCGAAGCAGTCACCTAGAGAATGTTTGTCTGTATGAGGTTCTGCAAAATTACATGTTCAAGAGGAACATCAAAGAAGATACTGAGAAAGGAGTGTATGCTGTAATAGGAAGTGAGGGATGTCTGGTCAAGCAAAGAAAATGCCACTTGATAAACCATCGAAAATTGAGTGGCGAATCTCCTGAAAAAAAGGAGTTTTTCTATTTAGCACTTTTGCAACTTTTCAAGCCTTGGCGTGCAGAAGAGGAACTGCTTGGAGATTTCCTCTGTTACGAAGACTCTTTCAATGCCGCCAAGGAGACCATAGAATGTCCTGCTTTTCCCAAATATGTAGAAATGTTGAATGCGGAAATTGAGCAGGAAGCAACGATTGCAGCCGAGATTGCCAGAGACAGTTCTCAGGGCAGTCAGAGTTCTGCTTCATTCAGTCAGGATCCACTAGGAGGACCTCTTATTGAAAATGAAGCTGCCACTGCTATGAATGAGGTGGAAAGAGCCATGGCACATGCTCAAGAGGATGCGGTTAACTTAGAAGAGTTGGAAAGGCAACTCAACGTTGAGCAGAGGAAAATATATGACGAAGTTACCATGCAAATTGATCATGGATTAAGTCATGATAAGAAAGAGTGCTCATGTACGTCGTTGAAGCCTGTCCGACTGTACGTGAGTGGAGAAGCGGGAACTGGAAAAAGTTTCCTCATTAAAGCAATTTCATGCTATTTGCAGGAAAGGACAGAGTCATCGCTGTCTTGTGTTGTCACTGCTCCAACTGGACTGGCAGCACATAATATTAAAGGGATTACTTTACATCGTTTACTGATGCTGCCAGTGGAGCATGACAACAAATTAGAATATCACAAGCTATCTGGAGATGCTTGTTTTGAAGTTTCAAGAATCTTGAGGAAAATGAAACTTCTTATCATTGACGAAGTAAGCATGGTTTCCAATGTCATGCTTGCCTTTGTGCATTTGAGGATGCAAGAAGTTCTCAAAACAGAGTATGATGTGTTATTTGGTGGCAAACACATCATTGTTTTCGGAGATCTTCTGCAGCTGACACCAGTGAAAGGGCAACCTGTGTTCAAAATGCTCACGCATGAAGATACCAGGAAGTGCCTAGGCAGTATTGGCAACGTCAATATATGGTTAAACTTCAATTATGCTGAACTGCATGAAAATATGCGTCAGGCAAAGGATGAAGTTTACAAGACTATTCTACAAGATGTTAGAATTGGAAAAGTGACCGAGCATGGGAAAGAAGCTTTACATGCACGATTACTGTCAAATTTATATCCAGAACAAGATGTTGTGCCTGAGAATATTTTTCAGAAAATTACTGATAAGAAATCTGGAATATGTTTGATGCCAACTCTTGCAGAATGTGCCAAATTTAACAACAAAATGTTGCATTTAGAAAAGCAAGAGATTGTGAAAGTGGAAGCTATTGATAGAGTAGAGCATATGGGATCAACAATTATTTTGTCTGAGAATCTGAAAACAAAATTGGATTCATTAGAGAAGAGTATATCTAAAACTGCAGGTTTTGAAAAGACTCTGAATGTGTGCTTGAACTGCCGTATAATTTTAAGAAGGAATTTACATGTTGAAAGAGGTCTGGTAAATGGATCAATGGGTAATGTTGTTGATTTTGTGAAATACAGAAATAGAGATGGAATTGAATTTTTAAAAATTAAATTTGATGGCATTGAGGAAGTACAGCTAATTGCTCGTTGTTCTGCTAGATTTTTGCTTGTAAAAGACTTATATGTTCGCCGTAAGCAGTTCCCTGTTTGCTTGGCATATGCGGTGACAATTCATAAATCGCAAGGTTTAAGTGTAGACACTGCATTGGTGAATATTGGCAGTTCTGTGTTCAAGGAGGGTATGGCATATGTGGCATTGTCACGAGTTAGAACTTTATCGGGATTGTACTTGATTGAGTGTGATGTCAGAAACATTTGTGCAGATCTAGATTGTGTTAAGGAATACAATAGGTTAAGAAGAGAGTATGCGCCACATTTGCCTCAGTTTCCTTTGTTTGAGAAACGTCTGGTAGGCCGGAAACGAAGAAATGAGAACAATACTGGGGAGGTTGTAGCAAAAAGACAAAAAGTGAATGAACCTAAAATTACAAGCAGAAACAAAGAGGATTCTGTTGAAGATGTTGTTGGTTTTCAGTTTGAAAACAGTTCTGGTGTCAACTGCTATGCTAATGTAGTAATTAATGTTTTGTTTTCTCTAAAAAATGTAAAAGAAGAGATTGTGGTCAATTCTGATCAAAGATTTTGCAGTTTGTTAAATTCTGTGTTAGAGAAATGTACCACTGATAGAAGAAACATAGAAAGTGTGTCTGAAATTAGAAATCTGTTAGATAGATGTTCAGGCCAAACACAATTCTCTCAAAATATTCAGCAAGATTGTCAGGAGTTTTTAATGTATATGCTTGATGTATTACATGCTGAAGGTGTAGATGTAGATCAGCTGTTTGGGCTTTCTTATCAATGGCAGCATGACTGCGAGAACTGTATGGTATCAAGTACTACTAGTGTAGACTCAGAAAGATTTATATATTTAACTTTGCCAGACAGTAAATCAGTCTCCTTTAATAAGCTAGTAAAAGCTGCTAATCACAACATGGAGTGTAGCCAATGTAAATCTGAAATGATGTCCACATTATTTATACGAACATATGGCCAGTACGTCATTTTAATGTTCCAACGATGTAGGCCTGATGGAACAAAATTGACAACTTTAATAAAAAATTTTGTAGCTTCGCAGTTGTCAATATCAGGAAGGACTTTTGTAACTACAGCAATTATATATCATGACGGCCCTTCAATATCATCAGGACATTACACAGCTTATTTAAAGTCTAGAAATGGCTGGTCATTCTGCAATGATTCTGTTTTAATTTTCAAAAAAAAATTGCCGTATGACCTTAAAAACTCTTACCTGGTGTTTTTAAAACCAAAATTTTAGGAAAATAATCTCGGGATATGATCTGTGGAATTTCAAGAAGTTCTAATGGCTCCTACACAATTTGGCCTTGAGGATAAGTGTAGTTCAGAGACATAACTTCTAATCATAGGATTGGACATCATGGAGATGTATGTGCACTTTAAATGAGTTCAGAAAAACTGTTTCTTTTCATAAGCTAATTGAAGCAGCCAATCAAAACATGGAGTAGAGGGAATGTAAGTCTGCAATGCTGTCTACTGTTTTACATTGCTTTGTGATTAAAAGTGATGTAGAGAATTAAATAATTGTAGTACTCATAGAGGTAGTGTAAGTCTGCTTCATATTAAGCAGTATCAGTGTCATAGGAAATGTAGAACATGACTGAGCAAGAAGGGGAAGATATTACTATTCCAGGATTGTGAAAATGATCTTCAACATTTTAATTCTGAAAGTTGCGGAAATGCCAAATGATGGGATTGGCTTACAAGAAATCCAAGAGTTATAAATATCTCTGACTAGATTTGGCCTTGTGGAAAATAGTGGTAGAGAGCAAGAAGTCATTTATTGCATGTAACGTGTTTTTAAAAACGATGGAGGTTTTCTTTCAGAAAGTGGCGGGCTGAAAGTAATAACAGCACAAAAGAGTGTAAGCTGTTCATAGGACATCCTTGGACGTCATGGAAAGTAAGTTAACTTTAAGGAGTTCTGAATTTTAATTTCTGATGTTGTATGGGTTTTTTAAACACAATCATTTTGATTGTGTTTTTTTTTTCCCGCTGTTACATGATGAATACCTTCAAGTCACTGTTTTTAGTGAATTTTGATACATTCTGAGAACAGCAAAAATAAACCATTTAACATGTATAATTAATTCTGTACTGTTTGCATTTATGATGTATATGTAGAACTGTGTAGGAGGCATGGAGAAGGTGAGTTTTCTGTAAGTGTTAAATTTATTGTATGCAGTGCTGCACTTCTACGTATTCTTTCATATGCTGGACTACATCTGCACAATGAGATACCTAAGCAAAGGAAACACAAGTGATGTGATTGTGAAATGAGCAAAATAAATTGCACATATTTCAATTACATCACCTGTGTTTCCTATCATTACGAATCACATTGTGCAGATCAAGTTTAGGTCTGTCCAGGGAAACATAGGAGGTTTCTACTTTGTTGAAGAGTGCAGTGGACATGACTCACTTCATTAGTAGACTTTCACAGATATTATCTCCTCTGTACACTTCAACAAGTGTAAATCTCATCTTGAACTCTGAGTAGGCCTCACCTCAAACAAATCTCTGGATAGGAGACATGTTATTGGCATACTGAAGCGACACTTTTCTGAAACAAGAGCAATGCAAAAGATGCACCATGTTTTAAGATAGGCCTCACTTCATCTGCATCAAGATACTGTTAGTTTAAAATGCATATCTTTAGGATTGTGTAGAGGACCTGGAGAAGCAGAAGCTTCTGTCAGTGTCAAAGTTGTTGAAAAACTATTTGTCCTTCAATATTTTCCCTTGTCTTTTGTAATTTTTAAATACATATTTTAATTTTTTTCAAATGTTGGTTCTCTCTTTCACAGATTGAAAGTATAGAAATAAAATGTGATTAATTTAACGGCAATTACAAGGTAAATAGTTGTACTCTTTTCGTTACATTTCTATCACATTCACCTACTATTAGATCCACTGCTTCACTTCTTTAATCCTCAGTTTCCTGCCTTTGCTACTTTCCTCATTCCTTTCTCTATTACCTATTTACTCAACTCCTTCCACTCTTTTTCTCAGTCCCTCTGTTCTCATAGTTCCTCAGTCTTGTTCACTCACTCCATCTCTATTACTCTTAGTGTCTGTGAATTACTTTCCCAACTTTTTTTTTTTTGGACCGCTTCCCGGGAAGTTGCCCGGTTCGCAAACCAGCAGCGTTATGGCAGTCCACCATTTTGTGTTTCGGTCGAATCAAGATACAAGATGGAGGGCAAATAATGTTCAGAATGGGTAGAAGGGGGCACGGTAGATGTAGCTTGACCCCCTTGGTTTTCTGAGGGTGGCTGAGGAGGACCATAGTTCTTCACTCTTGTTCACTCTCTCTGTTTCTATTAATGTCACTGTTTATGACTGATCAAAAAAATGTTTTTTAAAAAAGAACAGTAACTATAAGGGAAGGAAATAGACAGTTATGTTAAAAGAAAGACAGCTATAGGGAGTAAACTAAGGATACTGTTACCTACAATCCACTGCTGTTGATGTTACTGACCATGTCATGAATGATGTAATATGTGACATCATCAGCAGTGGATTGTAGGTAACAGTATCCTAAGTTTACTCCCTAGAGCTGTCTTTCTTTTAACATAACTGTCTGTTTGCTTACCTTATATTTACTGTTCTTTTTTTTAAAAAATATTTTTTTTGGTTAGCTTCCGGTACGCGTACCGGGTAGCGCTCCGGGAGCGAACTAAGAGAAATAGAGGTTGGCAGAGTTCCAAATATTCTACCAATTTTTTTATAATGGGGAGTTAGTTCTGAAAAGAACTTTTTTTTTAATGTTTTTGTTGTTTTATATTTTTTTTAGTATTTTTTGAACATTTTTTTACTTTTTTTGTATTTTCTGAACGTTTTTAAAAAAAAATTGGATTTTTTTGGGGGGGGGGGAAACAAAAACGATCCATTATAAAGGGCTCAACAGGAGCAAAAAAAAAAATAAAATTTATTTTTTGGTGCGTTTCGTACAAACATTAATATGATTTTGAATTGCTCGCAAAATCAAAGTGATGCTACTTTCTCTGTAGCAGATGAAAGTGCCACATTCCACGCACACTTGCTTTACGTGCCCAAACAACATTTGGATGTTTGCGATCATCTCCCTCGCCTCTGGTCCCGACACCTCTGGAACCACCGATCTTCTTGCCATTGGGAGGGGATTTTGTTGTTCGTCACGTAGCTGGGCAGCACTATAATTATTTGGGTGCCACCTACTCATATGCCGATGCATAGTATGATTGCCATAACTGTATTTTTTATCAGTGCCCCTTGACAATCTATCACCGCATATGCGGCAAAACACGTAACGTGCATTCACTTTCTTTTGCCCCTCAGGAATTCTGTAGAATTGCCAGATGTAATTCTCCTTTCGATTGTACCTCCTGGGCTCCTCTGGCAAAAACTCATGCTCTTCCTCCTCTTCCTCCTCTTCCTGTTCTTCCTCTTCTTGCAAAATTACTTCTGCAGGTGGTCCTCTCTTTCTTGGATTTGGTGGAGGTGGTGGGCTAGCACCAGCTGAAGCTACTAATGAAGCCATCTCAAAGTCTCAATAAAGGGTCTTTCTCTCACCAAGATGAAAGTCAGAGTGATGAAAGAAGGAGGGGTTTTCATCATTTGGGAAAAACAAAAGTTCTAAACCAATGAAAAGTGTCCATTTTAGATCACATGACCTTGTATTACATCATTAGGAAACCAAAAGTGAAATGAACCAATGAAAAGTGTTATTACCGAGTCACATGACCTGCTATGTTTACGTTACGCGGTCGGCGCCGCGCCGCGGATCGCTTCCGGTTCGCGTACCGCTGCGCTTCCGGGTACGCGAACGTAGCACGTAATATGACGTATTACGCGAGAACGCGAAACGTCATGCTGACGCGAAGCGTCACGATGTTGTTTTGTAACGCGAGAGGTGCGCAAAAGGAACGTTTACCAGTTCGCGTACCGGGTCGCGCCTCCGGATTGAGCTAACGGGAAGCTAACCGGTACGCGTACTGGGAGCGAAACAAAAAAAAATAAAAAAAAATTGTATAAAAAACATGTAAAAATATTTTTCTTTTTAAAGAATAATACATTGTAAAGGTTTTGATATTAGCTATTAAAAAACCAATGAAATTCACTGAAAAAACCATAGGTTATAGACCATATATAGTTAGGAATTAGCATTTACAAAACCTTAAAAATTCACTGACAAAAACCATAGGTTATACACCATATATAGTTAGGAATTAGCATTTAAAAAACTTTATTTTACTCACACAAAACCAATGAAATTCCATATATAGTTAGTTGTACTAACTATATATCACGCACCCGCAATCCACTGCTGATGATGTCACATATTACATCATTCATGACATGGTCAGTGACATCACTGATGACATCACTGATGACATCTCACATGACATCACTGATGACATCACTGATGACATCTCAAATGACATTACTGATGACATCACTGATAAAATCATCCATGTGATAATACGATGAACCTCTTCAGACTCTAATATAACCTTAGATACACTCAGTGTAAACACAGACTCACAGATTGTCACTCATCCATGAAGTTACACACACACCTAGACAGTCATGCAAACAATCAATCACACCTCCGTTTCCTTAACTATACAGTTAAACACACCTTACTTATTCAAACATATACTAAAACATATTTACTCACTTATACAATCCTGGATACAAGTTCACAATGATCCATACAGCCACTCACACATTCACTGGCTCTTATGCACAGTTATTTATATATGTCAACTCTCACATGTACTGTATTTTACATATGTACTTAATTTGACATGTAGCACTGAGATATCTATTCACTCACCAATACAGTCATGCACACAGTCAACCGCCCATACAGCTGTTTCCAACATGCACTTTTGAATCCATACATCTATGCACAGAGTCATATACTTCCCAGCCACCCACACACACACTCAGTCTCCCATACAAATGCTTGTGCAACCAATCAATAACCTATATAGTTACTCATATAGCTACTGATCAACACATGCAGCAGTTTACAGAACAACAGACATAATGATGCACAAATTAAGACAGTTTAGTCACTAACCCATGCACTCAGTGAGACACATTTAATCACTCACTCAAAAATTCAGTCATGCACCTACTAAATCCTTCGTCCAGACACTTATACATCGACTCATTCATAAATATGTAAGACATATTTTAACTTTACAGAAAAATACAGTCACTGGATTTTGTCATCAGTGATGTCATCAGTGATGTCATTTGAGATGTCATCAGTGATGTCATCAGTGATGTCACTGACCATGTCATGAATGATGTAATATGTGACATCATCAGCAGTGGATTGCGGGTGCGTGATATATAGTTAGTACAACTAACTATATATGGAATTTCATTGGTTTTGTGTGAGTAAAATAAGGTTTTTTAAATGCTAATTCCTAACTATATATGGTGTATAACCTATGGTTTTTGTCAGTGAATTTTTAAGGTTTTGTAAATGCTAATTCCTAACTATATATGGTCTATAACCTATGGTTTTTTCAGTGAATATATATATATATATATATGTATGTATGCATGTAAATATATATATATCGACTATTCGCACAGCCGACCGCTACTTCGTTGTTTTTCCCTAAAAATGTTTATATGTTATTACTATTTTTGTTTTCTTGTATATATTTATAAATTATTAAAGTTTTATAATCTTACTACTTTGTCGGAGTGCTATATATTTTTAATGTGACACATAATTGTAAAAACTTTGATGTACAAACAGTCATCCCTGGAATCTTCCGCTTCAGGCTCGGTCCCCTCCCCAATCACAATACAGGATGGTTTTCAGATAATAGCAACGCTTCTGCTGTGACGGATCTCATCGAGTGTGGGCCTTGATCTACTATAACTCCTTTGAAGAGGGGTGATTCTTTACAGCTGTGGCCATAAACTACATCTGCAGGGCTAGCTGATACCCTAGGACCAGCCTGGACAATCGGACACAGAGGAAAAGGAGTGTCAGAGGGTGCGGTAGTGAATAGGGCGAAAGGGAGGTGTCGGGCGGGCACAGGGTGTGATTCTCAGGCAACAGCAGCGCAGATGGGGGAGGTTTATTACCCATGCATAAGACAGAGAGCGGGGGTGACCACTGCCTGGGGGAGATGCTTGCGAGGGTGGGGAGCCATGCTAAGGATCGACAGCGTGCACAGAGTGGGTCTGGTCAAGGCATCTAAAATGGCTGCCGTGCACGACAAAAGTGTGGCATTTGAAAAAAGACAAGATGGCGCAGACAATGTTTTTCAACACTTCCTGATTTCCTTCGAATCGAACGTTAACAGACGTTGGGGCATATTACCAAAGTTAAGCGATATTTATCCCTAACGATGCTTAGCAACGATTTTTTTACCGTCAGAAATTATCGCAGATAAACCTTGCTATTATCAAGGTTTATCGGAAATACGATAAAAAACGACCGCAATGCATTAATATCGCTGAAAACTCAGCGATATTCATGCATTACCGAGCTAATGCTCTTAGCCATGTTATCCACCTCCCATTGGATAACATGGCTAAGAACTGCTCAGGGCAGGTGGTAGCTTTTGGAGATATTCGCCCTTATCTCGAATATTTCCAAAAGTTGATAATAGGAGATAGCGATGTTAGCGACTGTTTCCAGTCGCTAACATCTTGGCATGCCCACTTTGCATGTCATTAGTGATAAATATCACTCACATGCAAAGTGGGGCCCAAGATGGTCGCTATCTTCTACTAGCCGTCGCTAACTGGTGTTAGCAACAGCTACGTAATACACATATAATTTTATCTCCGCGAAGCGGAGCGCTGTTACAGATATATATCTTGTTTCTGAACGTTAATTTCTCAAAATGCACTGAAGCACATATATTGAGACCTAGCAAAGGCACATCGGGCTACCAGTCCCTACAATTTTGCCAAGTTTCGTGCAAATCCATTCAGCTGTTCGATCCTACCGAGAGACAAGATGGCGGCCGCTACGGACTGTTTGGAATGTTTACAGACACCGGAGAGCCAATCAGCTTCGCTTCGCAAAGCTCCGTAACGCGAAAAGTACACGAAGCGGTGCGCTGTTACAGATATATACCTTTTTTTGAACGTTAATTTCTCAAAATCCACTGGAGCACATATATTGAGATCTAGCAAAGGCACATCGGGCTACCAGTCCCTACAATTTTGCCAAGTTTCGTGCAAATCCATTCAGCTGTTCGATTATTATTATTTTTTATTTTTTTTGCCCCGCGGGGCCCTTTTAAAACCTCCACATCAAACCTAGGGGGTGAGCGACAATGTACTATGCCCCCTTATGGTCATTTGCCCCTTCGCTTTGGCCTCCTCTTGTCTCTCGATCCTATCGAGAGACAAGATGGCGGCCGCTACGGACTGTTTGGAATGTTGACAGACGCCGGAGAACCAATCAGCTTCGCTTCACAAAGCTCCGTTGCGCGAAAAGTACGCGTAGCGGAGCGCTGCCCGGTCCGCTGTTACAGATATATATCTTTTTTTAAACGTTAATTTCTCAAAATCCACTGTAGCACATATATTGAGACCTACAAAAGGCACATCGGGCTACCAGTCCCTACAATTTTGCCAAGTTTCGTGCAAATCCATTCAGCCGTTCGGGCTAAAAGTGAGGCCAACCGCCCTATGGAAAACTCAATGTTAAAAACACGTTTTGGGACCCCCCTTTTTTCTCGGCCCCCCCCTTGACGAACCCCCCCCAAATTTTCAAGGGCTACTCAGAAACAAAATGTGCCATTTTCCTGAAAATTTCAGCCAATTCCGTCCACAAACGCCAAAGTTATTAGACATAGAATTTTCAAAAATCCCATAGAGAAAAAATCCTAACTATATATACCTACTGGCGACCGCCAGTAGGTAATATATAACTAAAAAAATACTTTAATAAAAGTTTACCAAACAAAGATCTACCTTGAATAAAAAATCGAATTATACTAAAGCTTTCAATACAATCACACTAGAAACAAATGTAACCAATACATTTGGTTAAACAATTAAACAAACAATATAAAATGCACTCTTGTGACAGCCACTCCCTTCTGACTTTGGATATTACGGTTTTCTATGTCATGGGTATTTACTACCACTCTTAAAGTATAGGGGCTTTCATCAGTTTTGACTGGCATTTCTCCATCTATAGGTGTTACCCGATCATGCTGTGATATTGGTTCTTTTCTGAAAGGTGCCTTACATTGGAACAAAATCCTTGATTTTGTAACTGTTTCTGTTTTCCTGCCCTTTAAGTATAAGACTTGCTGGACCTATTTTATGATGCACCTTTTTTAACTGATTATACAGAGTAACAGTAGCAGTAATTTTGTGTTGTTTTCTATTTTAATTATGTTGTTTGATTTTATATGTTTTATCCTTTCATGATTATGTTTTATAATCAAATCAAGATGCATTCAATCAATCAAGACACACTAATTAAAGCAAATAATAACTCTAAAAATGACAAACATTACAAGGGGAGGAATCTTCTGGATTCTCATTCCAAAATATTATACTTCAAAATATACATATTCAAGTAAGTGACACCTATAATTAGACTAAAAGTTAAATAATCATTACCTAAAAAAATAATTAATTTGCAAGTAAATAGTAAAGCACACTGTAACGTCCATCGTTTTACAAAGACTTAATCAATAAACCTTCCATATCAACAATCAACAAACTGCTATATAATTTCATCTAAAAAAAGCATCAACAGTTATTAATTCATATGGCTACACCTACAACCAAGAATGTTTACTGGCAGGAACTATAAACTGGAATGCATGCTATAGAAGGGCAAAAAGAAATTAAAATGTTGTAATTATCATAAAAGGGCATAACCAACCCCAAATGTTACACAGATAGAAGTGAGAGACATTTTACAAGACATCAAAGAGGGAAGCACTAGTTCTCAAGATCCCAAAACCAAAATCTTAAAAGAGGTTCTACCCAAAGGCCCTGAACATATAATAGGCCAACTGCCATTGATCCCCACCTTAAAACATCTAATTACACACACACTAACAAAGCCACCAGCAATACCCCACCTTCTCCTGGATCATACATATAACATATACATACCAGAGCATCAAAAAATAACACACAAAAGAGTAACCCTTCCTACTAAATGACAATAAAAATTATGAAAAATGAATCTGAATCTTTACTAATGTAAACAATTTAATGAAACGTACCAAGTGACAAACATGGATGATGAATGTGACCTTTAAAATGTGCCCCAAGCCATTCACTACAATATGCAATATACATGGTGAATTTCAAAACACCAATATCCCTTACATTTATTTTTTACTTCCAAATGTACAAGGCAGTACCTACATTGAACTCCTAAATCATATATATAAAAAAATAACTACTACCCTTATAGTCTTTGAGCAAGCTATGATTCAATAAATCCTACAAATATACCCCAAACAGGCATACAGGGCTGTTACTATCACTTTACTCAAAATATATTTTTCAGTAGCCAAAAATTTACCCTATGGGCGTGTTTGAGATGTCGATGGAAAGGTTGCTCCATCATAATGGTGATGGATATCCCATCCACTTAAATATAAATCCTCTAGTATGTAATGGGATATACGTTTTGGTGGTTGTGATGGAGTAAACTGTCCGCTGTGATCTAAATAGGGTCCTAAGTGTAGAATAATCCACTAATAGCCAATTTCCTCTTGAAGTAAAAATAATGATAGCAGTAGCCTACGTCTCATCACAGAGGTGGTCAACCACTACAGCATACTAATTGAAAGCTCTTACTATCAACAAAATTAAGGAAAAAGTATTACCCTAATGCATTATTTCAAAGATACTTGGGTTGGCAAATTGTACTGGTCAGGACACAGACATCAAGGCAGGTTCCAGATTCCATGGTGGAATGTCTATGATAGCTCCTTGGTACAATAAGCCAAAACAAATAAGGTAGTAGGAGGATGCATAATGCCTTCCATTGCACACTAGGCAGAACTCATGCTACATTATACACATTCATTGAAGCACTGAAAAAAGAACAAAGCTACCAAGAACTAAGAATAGAACAATTTGTTATCAAAATTGATCCTAACCTATCCAAACTACAAAATGTATGAGATGCTGCTAAGCAAACTATTAATATATGACAAAGTACTAGATTACGTGACCTACTATATACCTTAGAAACCACAACATACTTGAACACAATAAACCAAATATATTTGGTTAAACAATAATATCACTATTTCCTTTCATAAGTAGAAAAATTACATTAAAAAGTACTATTCACTGATGTAATTATGATTATAATATTAATAATGAAAAAACATAGATCATACTAACCAAAAAAACAACTTAAAAACAAGCTGACTATAACATTCAATAACCCATTCACTGCGAGTGTCAGCCTACGGCCGTCGCAAGCAGTACCTCCGTAGTGCTGCTTACGTCCGTTGGCCTATACGGCCCTGCACACTTAATAGAACGTTCCGCACTGGCGCAGATTGTTGAAAGCAGTTAACCCCTTCGATGCTCATGGCGAGCTCAGCTCGTCATGGCATATACCTCTAGGGTGCTCATGACGAGCTCAGCTCGTCATGACCACTCCCATTAACATTATAGCCCAGCACAGCAGATGAAGATCTTCAGCATCCATGAGGCTAAGGTGTTAAATACAATACATATTATAAACAATAACACAGAATAATAACACATGCATAATATTACCAAAACAATATCACATTTCCCACTTAACAATAAAATAATATATGGTTTTGTAGCTGCAGAACTCTTACAAATTCACATAATAAAAATAATAATCTATCTAAAGATAAATATTACCAAAAGGCCTCCCAAAAATCTAAAATATTTAAAATCCAATCAAAATCTCTCAAATCAACCCAAATTCTGTAGGTTCCATAAAAATACTTGAAAGAAGATTTAAAAAAAAGATCTGCTCCAGGAAACACAAAACATTGGAAAATCCAATTAAAAACAGATTTCCTGCAAAAAAGAATCATAAACTTTAACTTCCCATTGAAATCACTCTCAAACAAATACAGTTTTTGCTAACCTTTCTCTTATTGCATAAATAGATTTCAACATGTCAAATCAATCAAAACAATTATTGTTCTAAGTTCATAAAAACCATCACAATTTTGCCATGTAGACAAATTTACAGAGCACATAAAATCTTTGTGAATTTTAGTACATACATACTTCTAAGTAACATGATCTGAAATGTCCTAATTGGTTACCAGAACTTGAGCTAATGTGCAAAATATAAATTATTTCCTAATAATGGAATAAATAACACATCAAGTGGTTGTGTTGTGCTTAAGGTTCCTATCATAAAATCAGTCATAATCAAAATCATGTATAATTTTAATGAACTAGTGGCCACATTGAGGTCCTGCCCTACTTATCTTTGGTGTAATATTGGACAATTGAGCTTCCTATTTATAAAGTGCCATTGTATTATTAACTTCTGGACCACTGAAAAGTATAATCCTCTGTAAAGTGCCACAGTGCTGGTAAACATATTAAACTTCAAAGTTTGTTAACAGATTACATTCATACACCCAGTGTATTGGCTTCATATACATTATTTCCACTATAAATTAGGAGAATCATCTGTTTACAGAAAAAGTCTGTTTATGAGTACACTGGTCCGAACACTGCTGTACTCGGGATCAAGGTCTTACGGCACCACCTCAGCAGTCCGACTCCCCAATTATAATCAGACAGCCACAAGATTGTTGCACCACCTGGATCCGGTGGTGGTGGGGAAAGCAGCAGGCATGAGATGGCCAATGGCCATCACCACCATCTAAATCACAGCCTGCCTTTTCACAACCTTTTCATGGCAGAGACCTAAAACAGGATGATTTTTTTCCATTGTGAAAAGGGCATGGGGGCATATGTTGTGCCCCCCTCTTCTTGCACTGTCATCCGTGAACTGTCTACCATGCAAGACATGATGCAGGGTTCACAGTACACTGCCACCACAAAACTGTCAGCCCTGTGGTATAATCATAATACAGCAGTCAGGATGCCGCTGGCTTGATAGCATTCTCCCGACAGCGGTCTGATGGTCATCATCATAATCATGTCCTTAATCTAAGTGTCTGATAGATTAAGTGCAAGGGAATTAGTAACATTTAGACCACTAAGACCCAAGTTATGAAATTGGTGGTGCAGCATCTGGTCTGCCCCACCAAACCTTTTGTGAGGCCTTCTGTCAGATAACTAGTGTTTCTGGTGTCTAGCTGGTGTTTTTTTCCATTGCCATGGTGGTGTCATTAAAAGCAAGTACAGCAATGGGAACATCAAAGAACAGTTTCCGCTTAGCTTGGACTGAAAATTCCATTCTGTACAGGAATGTGTGTGCATGCACACAGGGGGCCACCTGTTGTGCCCCCCTATGTGCATCCACGGCCCTGCATGCACCAGTGTTTCTTCTCTGCCAGGGTTCACATGGAGTAAGAATCTCCATTTAGACCCTGGTAGAGAGGTAACTTGTGATATGCTTTGTGGCACTGAGGCAGTCCCGCCAAGCATACTGCGGCATCCTGACCGCTGTAACCCTGCGAGGGAATGATGGTTTGCAGTTGCAGCAGGTTTCTGGCAGTCCGATTATCTGACTCGTAATCAGGGGGTCGAGAGACCACCATCGTTGTGCCCCCCAACTCTGGCTTTACTCAGAAGGCCAAACTTAAAGTCAGGCCCTTAAAGGTGTAGTCCTCTGAAAAGTGCTGCATCACTGATAAATACATACGTAACATATATGCATCAAAAGATAATGAATATCTCATATTTGAAACATAACGTAATCAAATATTAGCATTGCATTAAAAAAAATTACACAATTCACACAACAACATATTGAAAAACCCATCTAAACAAACAAAAAAACTTTTAAACAACACTGTACCCAACTTATAAACAAGCACACTGTATTGCCCCTATCCTAGAAACCATTATAAAATCTTTAAAACGGAACTTACCTGTTCCAATTAATAATAGCACCCAACTACACTTTGCCACCTGTGAGCTTGGCCAGAAAAAATACCAATAGATTACAAAAATAGAGGCTAGCAATGAGAAAAAAGTCTGACTAATGAAACTAAAACAAAACTATCTCCCCATAGAAATTAATCAGAATATATACCGCAAATGTTCAATAAATGTAGAAAAAAGGGCCGAAATTATTAAAAGAATTTCATGTATGAAACTGTATTTGAACATTTTTAAAGTATAATTTAAATATTAGTTTAAAATGTATACAATTATTATATATGAAAGTGACAAAGTAAAAACAAATCTAACATTATATTGAATGTAAAATACCATATGAAATTGATATTATAATATTTCATTTAACAGATGTATGTGACAAAAATGTAATTAAATAAGCAATTGACATTGTCTATAAATAAAAGGTAAACAATATGTGTGACATTTATTTATTATGCTAATTTTCATGAAAACGCTTATTGTAAAACATTTTTTTTTTCTTGAATCCAATATAAATCCACTCAGGGAAGGTGTTAGACACTAAAGGGATACAACTTACTATTCCCACTCAAATATAAACCAAGTTGGGAAAGATGTTGGACACGAGAAGTGGCATTAACTATTCCTACTCCAATGTAATAAACTCAGGGAAGGTGTTGCTCACAAAAGTGACCATACTTGCTATTCCCACTTAAATCGAAACCAGTTTGGGGAAGGCATTAAACCCTAATACAGTGACATTTACTATTCCTACGCCAATTTAAACCAATTTAAGAATGTGTTGCTCACTGAAAGGGTTTAATTGAGTATTCCAACTCCAATATTAACCAATTTGGGGAAGGTGTTGAACACTAAAAGGGTGAAATTTACAATTCCCATTCCAATGTTAATCAACGCAAGACAGGTGTTCGATACTAAAGGGGTGAAATTTACTCTTCATACCTCTATCTTAATCAACTCAGGGAAGGTGTTGAACACTAAAGGGGTAATATTTACTGTCCCCATTCCAGTAAAAAACAATTTGAGGAATTTGTTGGACAGTAAAAGGCTGACATATTTTATTACTCCCACTCAATCTAAACCAATTTGAGAAAGGACTGTCAGGACTGACAGACATCCGGTTGGCAGTCCTGACACCGCAATTACAATGTGACTGCACATGGTGTAGTTGCAACCTCCCATTTCTCAATGGGTGCTTGTACAGCAGTCTGAAACTGGCCTCAGCACAAGCTCCCAAAGAGAAATGGAAGTTTCTGTTAATCCCTATACTGAGTGGCAGACACCACGGTGCAGCAATTAATAGGGTGTGCCACAGGTACCCCCAGGTTCCCAACCATAGGCCAATGAGGCATACCCAAAGTCATTTTCTAAGGGGATTTTCATGTCGGAAAGCCCAACATGAACAGCTTGTCAGAAAACAACATCTGAACCCCCACGAGGAAACACCATTCATAGGGCATTATGTGCAGCCTCTGACTTGCCTATGGGCTGCTTTAGCCCATTGGAAGACATCCAGTCCAATTGGCTTCCTAGTTTAAACTCTGTCCACCCTTAGGGCCTTATTATGAGTAGCCCACACCACAGGTGGTCCAAAGACCGCCATATTTCTAGTTGACCATGGTGCCTAAATTGTGGATCCGATGGGGAGTACTTTTACCAAATATGTTGATGTCTGTGTGTGCATTCTGTTGGCATATGTGTTGGATGCACATATATGTGTGGAAAATACCATCTACCCATTGCCTGTGTTCTGTCCATATGTTGGCAGTCCTGACAATGGGAATATGGTCTCACCTGTAGATTGTCCCAAATGGAGTTCTCAAGGTAAAGATCCTGCTGTTAAGAAGGGACCTGAAGAGTGGGATCCACATTGGCATTCGCCTGGAAGAGCAAACAAGGGGTGAGTGCGCACCCCAAATACTTCGTCACTGCCACCTTGAAGCAGGCGGTCAGACTGCCGTAGTTAGGTCATGGAAAAGCCAACTCGTAATATGCATGTTGGTGCAGCTCCCCCGCACCACTCCATGGTAGAAGACTATCCCTTATTGAACAAATATGGTTAGTGATAAAATATCACAACCGTGCCGAACGCACAGCGCAATTATACTTTTTTCCTCCTCTTCTTGATATTAAAGAACCATTAGTTTTAGACTGACACTTTGTTATCATGTGATTTTCACATTTATTTAGATCATATTATTCTTGTTATTAAATTCATAACCAGTTTCAAATTTGAACATTCATTGTCATCATTTCATTACAAGAAACACATTTTCTAATGCATTGTATTGACATTCATACAGACATTATGGGTCATTCGGCGATAGTTGAAATAGTTGGCCAGATGCATTTCGGGACCAATGTCCCTTCTTCAGGGGCCTCTGTAAAAAACCGTGAACAAAAATAAATGTTAACCACACACTATGTTCAAATTGGTTCTAATAGCCACTTCAAAGTTCTGAGTATATCACCATATTCATCATGTTATCATTAGGTTTATATCACAGTCTCAGTTTGATCTCTATAAGATTTACAATACATCATCATCCTATGCATTTAAGTTGTTATTAGACATAGAACTAATTGGTAGGAAACACTGTCTGTGTAACCATGTGCAAATATGGACTCTGTTTTGAGCTTGCTGGTGCTTCTGCTTTCTGCCCAAACTATACGGAATTTACATATAATCTGTTATTTTATTGTTCAAAAAATGATTATGGGGTAAACACTCACATATTTGTGTATCATAAATTGTTTCACTCAGCGATGTTGTGGTAACTGTACACCTTGTTAAAATCTGGTGAATGAAGGAGGGACAGTTTTAATCGAATTCCCTCTTATATCCTTTCATAATATATGTAGTTTTAGTGAGAAACAACGTATAAGCGTTCATTACCTTGTCTTGTAATCAGTTTTGCCTGTCTGAAATAAATCAAAACAAACAGCCGCTTTTAGTATCGGGCAAGTAACCAAACCGTGGCTTTTGGGCTGCGCTTTTAAACAACCAAGTTTAGTCGATAAGTAGCTCACCTTTAGGATTATTCAGGTGAAAGTTAACGCATCGCGTTTAGTCTTCAGCACAATTCCGGGTTTCTGAGATCAGAAAACCCTTTCCGCGATTCTATTAAGTACGGGTAGCGAGTGGGACCGTCATAGCGTAAAAGAAAGAAAGAGGCCGCAATGCTGCGGCGGCCATATTGAATAATTGCATTCGCCGTAATGGAGTTAAACATAGCGTGTAAACACTCCGTGATGAATGGTGATGAATACGCACACTAAACATGAACACGAGATGTACAATATAAACTACACGTGCCAAAATCAATGATACTTAAGTTTGGCCTAAAAAATATTTTTGTTACTTCGCGTAGATTATATGTCAATTAACTGTACTGCACTATTCCTATTTATTTGAGGCGTGTAAATATATATATCCTTCAGGCCCAGTAGTTTTATTGATATCCAAGCGTGGTGGTTGCTCGATGAGTGAAACCATGAATTATATGTGTAATATCCTAGAATTTTGAGATAGTTTGGACAATCAATTTATCAGGCAATCACTTAATAACATTTCTAAACAGTCATACACAGACAACCATGATTTCAAAACAGCCCACATATACAGTAAAGTTGCGAGTCTTTCATCTTAAAACGATTACACATGTTACAAAAAACATCCTAAATCGAACTTGTCATTAAGACCCTGAGGTTCCATAGTTTGGAATTTTTTAATTAACATCACCTCCCTTTGGGATAAGATTTTACGATTATCTGTCCCTTCTCTAGTTTCAATTTTCTCAATAACCATGGATCGGACTTGAGATATGTTGTGTTTATAGGTAATCCAATGTGCGGCCAGATTGGATTTGATGTTCTGATTATGTATCATGCTCTTGTGTTCTCCTATTCTGACTTTAAGTTTTCTTTCTGTTTTCCCAATGTACAGAAGTCCACAGGGACATTTTATGCAGTAAATTACAAAGTTTGAGTTGCAGTCCGCTGTGAATTTCAGATTTATTTTTTCTCCTGTTCTTGGATGGGTTACGAAGTTTTGTTGCATTTCATTGTTGCAATGTATGCAGTTGTTGCATTTCCTCATTCCTCTATAGTTGTCAATTTAAGGTGCTGTTCTCAGTTTGAGTTGTTCTTGTAAGTTGCGGCTTCTGGTATAAGCAAAAATAGGTTTAGTCTGGAAGATGTTGTTGAAATCTTCATCATTTTGTAATAGTTCCCATCTTTTTAAAATTATTTTCCTGATGTTGATGGCTCTGGTGGAGAACTTAGATACAAATACGTTTCGTGTCATGGTTGTCACTTTTTTTTTGCTTTTCAATAAAGTTTCATGCTTAATGGTTTTAACATGGTCCTCTTCTTTTTCGATACAGCTCAGGGGGTAACCCCTTTCCTTGAATTTCTTTTGTAACCTGCATATATCTTCCTCATGGGCCTCTGCTTCTCAACATCTGTGAAAAAGGTACATTTTCAATCAATTTTGGGGAGTGACAACTCTGGTATAGTAATGTGTTGTTGCGATCTGTAGTTTTCACGAATGTTTGAGTTTGAATTTCTGATTCTCTTTTTGTTATCTTCACATCCAGAAACAATATTTCTTTGTTGCTAATCAGGTGTGTAAATTTTATTCGAGGATTTTTCTCATTCAACTCCTCGATGTTCTGTTCTAAAGTTGTTCTCGAACCATTCCAAATTAGGAAGATATCGTCTATGAATCTCCGGTACAGTATGAGGTTCGCTTGCCATTTGGTGTCAGATAATATGTGAGATTCTTCGAACTGAGCCATGAAGATGTTGGCATAGGTTGGAGCTCCCCCGAATACCATACTGGTTCCACTGATTTGCAAATAAAAATCTTCTTCGAATCTAAAATAGCTGTGTTGAAGACAAAATGTAAGAAGCTCAATTATCAAGATTTTATTGGCACCCACATTTTCCAATTGTAATAAGGCCCATTCAGTTGCTTCAATGCCTTCCTTAAGGGGAATAGATGTGTATTAACCCTGGGTGAAGCACTACGCTACGCTTGCGGAGTTTGCGACGTTTTCGCAACTTCGCACTACGCGAGCTGCACGTAGCACAGTGCGAACATGCGTAGTGCAGCGTAGCGTAGTGCAGCGGTAATTTTTTGCTTGTTTGCGGTCCTGAACGTCATGTTCGCGACTGCGAGCAAGCAAAATATCATCCCGGCGAGATTCTCTACGCGTGGAGGTCAGGTTTCTCATTGTGAGTGGTTGCGCATGCTCGCGACCGCTCTCAATGAGAAAGTACATGTTCGCGTTGAGAAAGCTGCCGCTCGAGTAATAATCTACTCGAGCAGCAGAAAACTACAGCTCGCACTGTGCAAGATGCCGTTTTCAATGCTTGCACAGTGCCGGATGCTTGTCTGCACTGTGCAATCATTGAAAACACATCTTGCACAGTGCGAACATGCTACTACGCAGCTCGCCTAGTCCTACGTGAAGTTCGGGTAGTGCGAAGTGCACTTCGCGTAGCTTCGCGTAGCGCTACTTCGTTAACTACGCCCACCCTTAATGTGTATAGGGCGGTAACGTCGATGGTGCACATCATCCACTGTTGACTTTGCGTCATATCGAGCTCATTCATTTGATTCAAGAAATCTGTAGTGTCTCTGATATTCGTTTTCCATTGGTTGACGAATTTTTGTAGAAATTGATCAATATATTTCCCCAAAGGTTCGAATAACGATCCCGCCCCGGAGAATATCCCTTACCAAGAACGTTGTCTGTTGGCGGTCTCGGCAGTTCAGCCGTGGTCTTCACAAATCCTATCCGTCCAACTCGTAATACGGAGGACGGACCACCGAGCTCTCATTTTTCAGATCGGCACCCCTAGTACGTTAGTCCATAGGACAACCAAACTAATAATAAGTCCCATACTAATCTCACTCCAATCTGAACCAGTTTATGAAAGGTGTTGGACACTAAAACATTGTCATTTACTTATCCCACTCCACTCAAAGCCAAACTCAGGGAAGGTGCTGGTCAATAAAGGGGTGACATTTACTGTTCCTACTCCAATATTAACTAATTTGGGAAGATGTTGGACAGTAAAGGAGTAATATTTACTATTCCCACTCCAATGTAAACTAACTTGATGAATATATAAAAACGTTAAGATACAAATTTAATAATTCCAATTCAAAATAAACCTTTTTAACTATATAATATATATTTTTTAAATATACTTACACAAATATTACTAAACATAATCACACTTAAAAACATTTATATTTTTCTAACTCTACAGACTATAACACAGTAATTAAAAATACTATTATTGAAAGAAAAATGAAAAGGAAAAAAATAAACATTAATTATAATTCACTAAACAATTTTCCAATTTTTAATTTAACTGTTTCATTATTCATATTTTTTTAAAGTACAATTCTTTTTTTGTAAATAGAGAAATTGTACAAATAATGATCTCCACTTTTGAAAATATTTCCCATTACAATAATTTATCTACCATTTTACATTTTAAACATTTTTGTACAAAATTGACAAAAATGTAATACACAAAGAAATGTAAATGTAATCATTACAATAAATACAAAAATATTATTATATATGAAATTATAAATGTTTTTTATATCTGATGGTTTATTCAAATAAAATATATATCTTATTTCACAATAAATATTTTGTATTAAACATATACAATAATAAACTATATTTTCAAATTAATAAATCAACCTTCATATTAAAACAGTATTAACTTAGAATTAAAAATGATAGCACAATTTTAGAAAAAATCTCCTCTCATTTATCGCCTAGTAACCCAACATTTCAAATTAAACATCTTAACAAATAGAAAATAATTCTAAAATTAAACATTAAAAAGGCTGAACACATATAATATAAAAAAAAACATTACACACTATTCTCTTTAAAACAAAAAAAGTATTTCTGGTTGGTGAACTCCGCTGCGCTCGTAGAGTTTACTGCACTCTGCATTATATGCAGTGGATAGACTTCTGAAAACTTTGCTTCGAAAAGTGGAGCTGTGTTATTTTCCTTGCACGCATTTGTCAACATCAAGTTGGCGTGCACAAGCGAGGAAAATGCACCTCCTGGCAAGATTTTTCCTTCTTCGCAATTGTCAACATCAAGTTAGCAAGCCACCCCAGTTCCGACATTTATCTAACACACTCCGCTGCTCATGGAGCTCCATGTAGCGTGGCAGAGTCATTTTTCCACTTTGCGGAGTTCTGCAGAGCTAAACTCTGCGTACTCTGTCAAGGCTTATATATAGATATATATATATAGTATGTATATTCATTGAAAAAACCATATGTTTCACACACTTTATATTTAGGAATTAGCATTTAAAAAAACATGCAAATTCATTGAAAAAACCATAGGTTTCACACGTTATAGTTAGCTGAACATTTCTCTCATACAAAACCTTTGAAATTCCTCCGTGATAGTTAGCTCAGCTAACTATAACTTGCGCGCCCGCAATGCACCGCTGATGACGTCACATATTACATCACTCATTACATGGTCAGTGACATCACTCACGACATCGCTGATGACATCTCAAATGACATCCCAGATGACATCACATCTCTCTCTGTTGTTAATTGTTAGTGCACACACTCATACTTGCACATGCGCGGTGCACACCTGCCCACACTACCCACATGCCACCGTCTAGCATTCTTGCTATCATTTAGCCTGGAAACTAATACATTATCCAATGGCATTTCCCCCAGGGCCATCATTCTTGCAGACCGCAAAAATGCTACCAATGACGGCCCTGGGCTTGGTTTGGTCAGCCCCCGCAGTTCCCATATAATGCGGGCACTGACGTGGCACGCTCTCTTTTGCTTGCCTGTGCTGCGGTGACAGACAGACTGTCGACAACACCCCAGACTCAGCAAAACCGCAGCCTTTCAAGACAAGACAAAATAGACAGAAGCAAAGGTAAGGAAGACGTCACAACATAAGCCTCCACTGTAAATTGTATATGCATAATGCTATTTTTTTATCCTTCATATGGCTTTCCTACCCCATAATGGTTTTAAATTGAACGAACAAAATAGAAATATTTCTTTATAAGTGACCAGGTCCTTAACACCTCTAATTTAAAAAATTGTGCATGCATAAATTTCTGTGTCGTATTCCTGTACGATAGTAGTTACGCAACTCAGTTTACGATGACTAATCAAAATGTCCTTTTTTTTTCGTCACCAAACATTGTTCAGAAGCAACCACGGCCTATCGAGCAACAGCAATGGAATTCTCTGCAACTTATTGAATATACTTTGACGTATAGAAGCAGAGTTCAAGTCGAATGGTGAACTCCGGTGGTCGCCCTCTTTATACAAGGTAAGCACAGCAGCCTAGATCTACAAAGCCTTCATAGCAATGCATTAGAAATAAGTCACCATAACGGGCGTCAGTAACGCAGTAGGCACTTTCATATAGACACCACTTGAACGCGGCACTATAACAACTGAAATATACCAGGTACACTGCACTCGTAAAACTGTAGTGTTAGCTTTATTTGTGAAACAAGAGAGTGCCATATTATCAAGCCTCGGTGACAAAATTATCGCCACTTTATTGGCAGGAAAGTGCCGCTAAAGTGGCGATAATGAGTTTGATAATATGCTCTATGGAATTCCAATCGAAGCTCATGTTAGATGTGAAGGACATCAGACATGAGCTTCGATTGGAATTCCATAGAGCATATTATCAAACCCATTATCGACACTATCCTGGCAATAAAGTGGCGATAATTTTGTTGCCCAGGCTTGATATTATGGCCCAGAGTGCGTACTGTACAGCAGCTTCTCTGTACAATCTATAATTACCTCTGAGCAGTGACAACAGATAGGTTACAACAGTCTGACAAACAGATCCACAACCTTATTACGACACTTTTGAGTCGCTTTTAACATGGGTAAAGTGATGCAAGGAGCTAGTAAATCTACGTCTGACTTTTCAAGAAAAAATCTCAACTCCAGACTCTGCGACACAGTTTTAATGTTTTCTCTCTCTCTCACTCTCTGTGACATTCTTTCTCTTTCTCTCTTAAACTTAGGCACTGCTGTCTTGGATGTGTAGACGTGTAGAAGAATTGTTCAGAATAAGTTGTGACACCAAGTGCCTAAAATGTTTACCCACATGGTTTATACAACGGTAAGCACAGAGGCCTAGATCTACAAAGCCTTCATGTGAAAGAATTAGAAAGAAGTTGCCATAACTGGCGTTAGTAACGCAGTAGGCACTTCCATATAGACACCACTTGAACGCGGCACTATAACAGAACTGGAATGTACGAGTCACACTGCACACGTAAAACCGTAGAGTTACCAAAACTTGTAGGGGCATAGTATAACTGTTTCAGCGTCAGGAAACTGCCCCTAAAGCGGCGATAATGGGCTTGATAATATGCCCTTGTGAATTCCCATAGTAGCCCAGGTTAACACCAGAACCTGGACTGCTATGGGAATTCACAACAGCATATTATCAAGCCCATTATCACCGCTTTAGCAGTTTCCTGCCGCTGAAACGGCGATAATTTTATCGCCGTTCTTGATAATATGCCCCGTAATGCTTCAGCTCATTTACTCACATCTACATAATTCTAAACTCTAATTTTCTTTTTTCTTTTGCAGATTACCAATCGGACACCTTTTGGAATCCATTTCACAATTTGTTTATAACATTGTTTAAGTTATTTTTCCAGTTCTAATATAGTTATAACTGAGTTTTGTTTATATGTATTGTTTAATAAAAGTTAATAAAAAAACTACATATTTCTTTTATTTTATGGGGGAGGGGTATGATGGCCCACAATAATGTTGAAATACTATAGTAAGATATTCAAGACTAGGATTGAAAACTACTGAGTTCTAACTAACAGATATAATAAAAACAATGGTGAGAAACTACTAAAATGGCGGTGGATGGAGTACGTAATCAACGTTTGGCGCCTCGGCACTACCTATCAAATAAATATATAAAAAATATGACTATTAATACTGTACAAAAGTACAGCAGCGGATGACACACACAAACCCGGAAAAGAAAGTGACACGTTTACTAACTGATACAAAGAAAGGTTTGCTTGTTGAACTTGAAGAATAAGAAAACATGGGCTTCGAAACAACGCTGAGCATGCGAAGAGATTACAACTGCTACACCCTAAAAAAATTAAAGCTTTACATACTATCATTGAAATGAAGAATCATATTATCAACAAAAGGCGATACATTATCGCTGCTTTTATCGACAGGAAACTGCCGATAAAGCAGCAATAATGTGCTTGATAATAGGCCCTTGTAACTTCCCATAGCAGCCCAGGTTCTGGTGTTAACCTGGGCTCCTATGGTTATTCACAAGGGCATATTATCAAGCCCATTATCGCCGCTTTATCGGCAGTTTCCTGCCAATAAAAGTGACAATAGTGTATCGCCTTTTGTTGATAATATGGCCCATTGATCTTTTTTTTGACCAGTAAACTTAGGTGCATATTATCAAGGACCAGTGTTAAAATTATTGCCGTTTTATTGCAGGAAACTGCTGATGAAACGGTGATAATGAGCTTCATAATACTGCCTTGTTATTTCCCATAGAAGCCCATGTTAACATGAGAACAGAGGCTTATATGGGAATTTACAAGGATGTATTATCAAGCCCACCCTCCCAACATTAATATAAAAACTCCAGACAATGCAGGTACCCGGAGCTGGAAGGTCATTTTACATATCACTGCCCCAGAAATGTGGCGTTCCCCGCGATGTGTACGGGAAGAGAGAGTGAGAGAGCTCAAAACATTTTTTTTTTAAAAAGACCCGAGGGATGCTGCTCATTGAGACTGCGGGGAGTAGGACGGTAACACCCACCGCATAATTCAAAATAAAGCCAGAGGAGTGCCGTTCCCCAGTGCTCGGTGCACCTTACAAGCCCCCATTATGCAGAAAAATGCCCAGGTAATTTGCCCCCCCGGGACCTAATGAATAAAACGGACTTCTACTTTTTTTCAACTTTTCCACCGCGTACAAGTACTGCGCGAGTACACCGCCATTTTCTATTTTTTTTAATAAAAATTGAGTCTAAAGATCTATGTACCAACCCCTGACCAAGACTATAGGCTCAGAATGTTTCTATTTCTCAACTTTGTTTTACTGTTTTCTTGTGACTCTGCTCTCCCGACAAACAACATGGCTGCCAACACTTCCTGGTTTGGTGTATTGACAGCCAATCAGCATGCAGCTCCTGCTCGTAATTGTATGTTTTTCCATACAGGTAAGCCGCGATTTTTCTTTAAAAAAAATCAAATAAAAAATAGAGCCTAAACATCCATGTACGACCCCCCGAGCAAGCTTAGAGGGTCAGAATGTCTCTACCTTACCCCAATCCCTCATTTCTGAAATTTGTTTTGCTGTTTTCTTGTGACTCGGTTCTAGCGAGGCACAAGATGGCCACCAACACTTCCTGGTCTCGAGTGTTGACAGACAGTTCACAGCCAATCAGCGTGCAGCTCACGCTCGTAGATATCGCTATGATTTTACTTGAAATTTTCTCAGAAACAATCTGTGAACAGAACTCTGCATCTCTGCCAAATTTTGTGTAATTCCGTTCCGCCGTTCGGGCTGTAGCTCTGGCTAAAGGTCCCTATGGAAAATTGCATGGGGAAAACATGTTTTGGGACCCCCCTTTTTCTCAGCCCCCCACTTGACGAATCACCCCCAAACTTTCACGAAAGGAGCGGAACCGAGCAGGCCATTTTCTTGAAGAAATTCACAAAGATTCGAAAATTATTCCAAATAGAATGTTGTGGAAACGGCGCAAAATGCAACGTGGTCACACCTCAATTTTGCAGTTAAAAATTGACTCTTTGATGGCAAAGTGCCTACCTGTAGTTTTTGCACCCTAGCTCTGCCGGCACTTAGGGAAACCTAGCAAACCGATACATTTTTGGAAACTAGACACCCAGGGAAATTTAGGATGGGGTGACTCGACTGCCTACCACCAGGTTTTGTTAACCAGAATCCCTTGCAAAGCTAAGAATTTGACAAAAAAACACATTTCCCTCACATTTCTGTGGTGGAAAGTTCTGGAATCTGCGTGGATCAACAAATTTCCACCCACCCAGCGTTTCCCCAGGTCTCCTGAAAAAACATGGTACCTCACTTGCGTGGGTAGGCATAGTGGCTGCGACATGAAACAGCACAAAACGCAACGTGGTCGCACCTCAATTTCCCTGTGAAATCTTGCCCTTTTTGAACAGAGACTACCTTTTGTTTTTGAGCCCTAGCTCTGCCAGCACCTAGGGAAACCTAGCAAACCTATACATTTTTAAAAACTAGACAACCAGGGGAATTTAGGATGGGGTGACTCGACTGCCTACCACCAGGTTTTGTTACCCAGAATCCCTTGCAAATCTAAGAATTTGACAAAAAAAACACATTTTCCTCACATTTCTGTGGTGGAAAGTTCTGGAATCTGCGTGTATCAACAAATTTCCACCCACCCAGCGTCCCCCCAGGTCTCCCGAAAAAAATGGTACCTCACTTGCGTGGGTAGGCATAGTGGCTGCGACATGAAACAGCGCAAAACGCAACGTGGTCGCACCTCAATTTCCCAGTGAAATCTTGCCATTTTTGGACAAATAGACTATCTTTTATTTTTGAGCCCTAGCTCTGCCAGCACCTAGGGAAACCTAGCAAACCTATACATTTTTTTAAAGTAGACACCCAGGGGAATTCAGGATGTTGTGACTCGACTGGCTACCACCAGGTTTTGTTACCCAGAATCCCTTGCAAAGCTAAGAATTTGACAAAAAAAAACACATTTTCCTCACATTTCTGTGGTGGAAAGTTCTGGAATCTGCGTGGATCAACAAATTTCTACCCACCCAGCGTTCCCCCAGGTCTCCCGAAAAAAATGGTACCTCACTTGTGTGGTTAGGCATAGTGGCTGCGACATGAAACAGCGCAAAATGCAAAGTGGTCGCACTTCAATTTCCCAGTGAAATCTTGACATTTTTGGACAAAGAGACTACCTTTTGTTTTTGTGCCCTAGCTCTGACAGCACCTAGGGAAACCAAGCAAACCTATACGTTTTTGAAAGCTAGACACCCAGGGGAATTCAGGATGGGGTGACTCGACTGCCTACCACCAGGTTTTGTTACCCAGAATCCCTTGCAAAGCTAAGAATTTGACAAAAAAACACATTTTCCTCACATTTCTGTGGTGGAAAGTTCTGGAATCTGCGTGGATCAACACATTTCCACCCACCCAGCGTTCCCCCAGGTCTCCCCAAAAAAATGTGACCTCACTTGCGTGGGTAGGCATAGTGGCTGCGACATGAAACAGCGCAAAACGCAACGTGGTCGCACCTCAATTTCCCAGTGAAATCTTGCCATTTTTGGACAAAGTGCCTACCTGTAGTTTTTGCACCCTAGCTCTGCCGAACCTAGGGAACCCTAGCAAACCTATACATTTTTGAAAACTAGACACCCAGGGAAATTTTGGATGGGGTGACTTGACTGCCTACCACCAGGTTTTGTTAACCAGAATCCCTTGCAAATCTAAGAATTTGCCAAAAAACACATTTTCCTCACATTTCTGTGGTGGAAAGTTCTGGAACCTGCGTGGATCAACAAATTTCCACCCACCCAGCGTTCCCCCAGGCCTCCCAAAAAAAATGGGACCTCACTTGCGTGGGTAGGCATAGTGGCTGCGACATGAAACAGCACAAAACGCAACGTGGTCGCACCTCAATTTCCCTGTGAAATCTTGCCCTTTTTGAACAAAGAGACCACCTTTTATTTTTGAGCCCTAGCTCTCCCAGCACCTAGAGAAACCTGGCAAACCTATACATTTCTGAAAACTAGACACCCAGGGGAATTTAGGATGGGGTGACTTGACTGCCTACCACGAGGTTTTGTTACCCAGAATCCCCTGCAAAGCTAAGAATTTGACAAAAAAAACACATTTTCCTCACATTTCTGTGGTGGAAAGTTCTGGAACCTGCGTGGATCAACAAATTATCACCCACCCAGCGTTCCCCCAGGTCTCCCAAAAAAAATGGTACCTCACTTGCGTGGGTAGGCATAGTGGCTGCGACATGAAACAGCACAAAACGCAACGTGGTCGCACCTCAATTTCCCAGTGAAATCTTGCCATTTTTGGACAAAGAGACTACCTTTTGTTTTTGAGCCCTAGCTCTGCCAGCACCTAGGGAAACCTAGCAAACCTATACATTTTTGAAAACTAGACACCCAGGGGAATTCATGATGGGGTGACTCGACTGCCTACCACCAGGTTTTGTTACCCAGAATCCCTTGCAAAGCTAAGAATTTGACAAAAAATACACATTTTCCTCACATTTCTGTGGTGGAAAGTTCTGAAATCTGCGTGGATCAACAAATTTCAACCCACCCGGCGTTTCCCCAGGTCTCCCGAAAAAAATTGTACCTCACTTGCGTGGGTAGGCATAGTGGATGCGACATGAAACAGCGCAAAACGCAGCGTGGTTGCACCTCAATTTCCCAGTGAAATCTTGCCATTTTTGGACAAAGAGACTATCTTTTGTTTTTGAGCCCTAGCTCTGCCAGCACCTAGAGAAACCTAGCAATCCTATACATTTTTGAAAACTAGACACCCAGGGGGATTCAGGATGGGGTGACTCGACTGCCTACCACCAGGTTTTATTACCCAGAATCCCTTGCAAAGCTAAGTATTTGACACAAAAAAAACATTTTCCTCACATTTCTGTGGTGGAAAGTTCTGGAACCTGCGTGGATCAACAAATTTCCACCCACCCAGCGTTCCCCCAGGTCTCCCAAAAAAAATGGTACCTCACTTGCGTGGGTAGGCATAGTGGCTGTGACATGAAACAGCGCAAAACGCAACGTGGTCGCACCTCAATTTCCCCGTAAAATCTTGCCATTTTTGGACAAAGAGACTACGTTTTGTTTTTGAGCCCTAGCTCTGCCAGCACCTAGGGAAACCTAGCAAACCTATACATTTTTGAAAACTAGACACCCAGGGGAATTCAGGATGGGGTGACTCCACTGCCTACCACCAGGTTTTGTTACCCAGAATCCCTTGCAAAGCTAAGAATTTGACAAAAATAACACATTTTCCTCACATTTCTGTGGTGGAAAGTTCTGAAATCTGCGTGGATCAACAAATTTCCAGCCACCCAGCGTTCCCCCAGGTCTCCTAAAAAAAATGGTACCGCACTTGCGTGGGTAGGCATAGTGGCTGCGACATGACACAGCGCAAAACGCAACGTGGTCGCACCTCAATTTCCAGTGAAATCTTGCCATTTTTGGACAAATAGACTATCTTTTGTTTTTGAGCCCTAGCTCTGCCAGCACCTAGGGAAACCTAGCAAACCTATAAATTTTTTAAAAGTAGACACCCAGGGGAATTCAGGATGTTGTGACTCGACTGCCTACCACCAGGTTTTGTTACCCTGAATCCCTTGCAAAGCTAAGAATTTGACAAATAAAACACATTTTCCTCACATTTCTGTGGTGGAAAGTTTTGGAATCTGCGTGGATCAACAAATTTCTACCCACCCAGCGTTCCCCCAGGTCTCCCGAAAAAAATGGTACCTCACTTGTGTGGTTAGGCATAGTGGTTGCGACATGAAACAGCTCAAAACGCAACGTGGTCGCACCTCAATTTCCCAGTGAAATCTTGCCATTTTTAGACAAATAGACTATCTTTTGTTTTTGAGCCCTAGCTCTGCCAGCACCTAGGGAAACCTAGCAAACCTATAAATTTTTTTAAAGTAGACACCCAGGGGAATTCAGGATGTTGTGACTCGACTGCCTATCACCAGGTTTTGTTACCCAGACTCCCTTGCAAAGCTAAGAATTTGACAAATAAAACACATTTTCCTCACATTTCTGTGGTGGAAAGTTCTGGAATCTGCGTGGATCAACACATTTCTACCCACCCAGCGTTCCCCCAGGTCTCCCGAAAAAAATGGTACCTCACTTGTGTGGTTAGGCATAGTGGCTGCGACATGAAACAGCGCAAAATGCAAAGTGGTCGCACTTCAATTTCCCAGTGAAATCTTGCCATTTTTGGACAAAGAGACTACCTTTTGTTTTTGTGCCCTAGCTCTGACAGCACCTAGGGAAACCTAGCAAACCTATACATTTTTGAAAGCTAGACACCCAGGGGAATTCAGGATGGGGTGACTCGACTGCCTACCACCAGGTTTTGTTACCCAGAATCCCTTGCAAAGCTAAGAATTTGACAAAAAACACATTTTCCTCACATTTCTGTGGTGGAAAGTTCTGGAATCTGCGTGGATCAACACATTTCCACCCACCCAGCGTTCCCCCAGGTCTCCCCAAAAAAATGTGACCTCACTTGCGTGGGTAGGCATAGTGGCTGCGACATGAAACAGCACAAAACGCAACGTGGTCGCACCTCAATTTCCCAGTGAAATCTTGCCATTTTTGGACAAAGAGACTACCTTTTGTTTTTGAGCCCTAGCTCTGCCAGCACCTAGGGAAACCTAGCAAACCTATACATTTTTGAAAACTAGACACCCAGGGAAATTCAGGATGGGGTGACTTGACTGCCTACCACGAGGTTTTGTTACCCAGAATCCCCTGCAAAACTAAGAATTTGACAAAAAAAACACATTTTCCTCACATTTCTGTGGTGGAAAGTTCTGGAACCTGCGTGGATCAACAGATTATCACCCACCCAGCGTTCCCCCAGGTCTCCCAAAAAAAATGGTACCTCACTTGCGTGGGTAGGCATAGTGGCTGCGACATGAAACAGCACAAAACGCAACGTGGTCGCACCTCAATTTCCCAGTGAAATCTTGCCATTTTTGGACAAAGAGACTACCTTTTGTTTTTGAGCCCTAGCTCTGCCAGCACCTAGGGAAACCTAGCAAACCTATACATTTTTGAAAACTAGACACCCAGGGGAATTCATGATGGGGTGACTCGACTGCCTACCACCAGGTTTTGTTACCCAGAATCCCTTGCAAAGCTAAGAATTCGACAAAATATACACATTTTCCTCTCATTTCTGTGGTGGAAAGTTCTGAAATCTGCGTGGATCAACAAATTTCAACCCACCTGGCGTTTCCCCAGGTCTCCCGAAAAAAAATTGTACCTCACTTGCGTGGGTAGGCATAGTGGATGCGACATGAAACAGCACAAAACGCAGCGTGGTTGCACCTCAATTTCCAGTGAAATCTTGCCCTTTTTGAACAAAGAGACTACCTTTTGTTTTTGAGCCCTAGCTCTGCCAGCACCTAGGGAAACCTAGCAAACCTATACATTTTTAAAAACTACACACCCAGGGGAATTCAGGATGGGGTTACTCGGCTGCCTACCACCAGGTTTTGTTACCCAGAATCCCTTGCAAAGCTAAGAATTTTACATAAAAAACACATTTTCCTCACATTTCTGTGGTGGAAAGTTCTGGAATCTGGTTGGATTAACAAATTTCCACCCACCCAGCGTTCTCCCAGGTCTCGCGAAAAAAATGGTACCTCACTTGCGTGGGTAGGCATAGTGGCTGCGACATGAAACAGCGCAAAACGCAACGTGGTCGTACCTCAATTTCCCAGTGAAATCTTGCCATTTTTGGACAAAGAGACTATCTTTTGTTTTTGAGCCCTAGCTCTGCCAGCACCTAGGGAAACCTAGCAAATCTATACATTTGTGAAAAGTAGACACCCAGGGAAAATTCAGGATGTGGTGACTCGACTGCCTACCGCCAGGTTTTGTTACCCAGAATCCCTTGTAAAGCTAAGAATTTGACAAAAAAACACATTTTCCTCACATTTCTGTTGTGGAAAGTTCTGGAATCTGCGTGGATCAACAAATTTCCACCCACCCAGCGTTTCCCCAGGTCTCCCAAAAAAAATGGTACCTCACTTGTGTGGGTAGGCATAGTGGCTGCGCCATGAAACAGCGCAAAACACAAAGTGGTCGCACTTCAATTTCCCAGTGAAATCTTGCCATTTTTGGACAAAGAGCCTACCTTTTGATTTTGTGCCCTAGCTCTGCCAGCACCTAGAGAAACCTAGCAAACCTATACATTTTTGAAAACTAGGCACCCAGGGGAATTCAGGATGGTGTGACTCGACTGCCTACCACCAGGTTTTGTTACCCGCAATCCCTTGCAAAGCTAAGAATGTGACCAAAAAAACACATTTTCCTCTCATTTCTGTGGTGGAAAGTTCTGGAATCTGCGTGGATCAACAAATTTCCACCCACCCAGCGTTCCCCCAGGTCGCCCGAAAACAATGGTAACTCACTTGCGTGGGTAGGCATAGTGGCTGCAGCAGGAAAAGGTTCAAATCATATGGTGGTGAATTTACAATACCCTATAGCAAAACTACCTTGATTTTTTGGGGGGGGGCATCTGAGTTTGTGGCCCGGGGCTCAGTGGCCATCTTTTGAAACTACCAAACCCAAACAGGTCTGAAAACTAGACACCCGGGGGAGTCCAGGGAGGTATGGCATGCTTGGGTCCCCCAATGTTTTCCTAAACAGAAATGCCTTCAAACCTTAAATTTAGGTTAAGAAAACCACTTTTTCATACATTTTTGGGTGGGATCTCCCTGCCGGCACAAATGTCCTACCACCCACCGTTCCCCTTGATCTCCCGAGTAAAATTATACCTCACTTGTGTGGGTGGGCCAAAGCCCTGTGACTAAGGTTGGGGTGCTTAATTTGTTAAACCTATATACTAGATTTTTTTTTAATTCATTTTTAGCCTGTTCTGCTTTGGGGCACCCACATAAGTGAGGTATCATTTTACTCTGGAGAACAAGGGGAACGCTAGGTGGTAGGACATTTTTGCCCGCATGGAGATCCGACGCAAAAAAGTTTGGAAAAATGTTTTTTTTACCTAATTTTAAGGTTTGCAAGGAATTCTGGGTAGGAATACATTGGGGGTCCCACGCATGCCATACCTCCCTGGACTTCCCCGGATGTCTAGTTTTCAGAACTGTTTGGGTTTGGTAGTTTCCAAAGATGGCCGCCGAGCTCCGGGTCAAAAACTCAGGTGCCCCCGCCAAAATCAAGGTAGTTTTGCTATAGGGTACGATTTGGACCTTTTCCTGTTGCAGCCACTATGCCTAACCATGCAAGTGAGGTACCATTTTTATCGGGAGACCTTGGGGAACGCTGGGTGGGAGGTAATTTGTGTGAGCATAGTGATGCCACGCTTTCCCACACACAAAAAGTGCAAAAAAACAAATTTTTTCAGCTAGAATTGAGGTTTGCAAGGGATTCTGTGTAAAGGAACTTTGGAGGATCCATACAAGCCATACCTCCTTGGAAGCCCCTGGGTGTCTACTTTTCAGAAATGTGTGGGTTTGGTAGGTTTCCCTAGATGGCCGTCTAGCACGGGGCCAAAAATCCAGGTAACCCCTCTTGCAAAAGCTGGTGGACTTGACAATGGTGACAATGTCATAGTGGCTGCAACAGGAAAAGGTCCAAATCGTACGGTGGAGAATGAAGTTTTCAATTTGAGAGCGTGCGATTCAAGGGACAATATTACATGGAAATTGTGACAGACAATTTCAAGTTTGCAGGAGATTGTGGATAAAAAACAACAAAAGAATTCACCAGAAAGACATGACCATATACTTCCTTGTTTTAATAATAATTAATCTAAATTTAGTAAGTTATTTATAGCTATAATGTACACCCTAACAGAGTTACTCAAAAGTCAAGCATTCAAGCACGGCTATCTATTCCTCAAAGACACACAGAAAATTTTATTAACAAGATATTTCAAAAAATGAAATGCTCTGTCAATAAATAAATGCATAAAAACCGAACTAGTGACTCACAACTCGTGAGCTGTAAAGCCACGACAAGGCAACAACCGTTTTACAAGCCATTCACGCACCTTTCATACCTGATACAAACAGTGGCGTCACTAGGGTGGTGCAGAGGGTGCGGACCGCACCGGGTGACACCATCACATGGGGTGACACATCCGTGAGGCCAGCTTCGTCTGAACCGCAGACCTGTGCGCGCTGCAAAAGCTCACACACACATACACATGCTGCAGTAGCATGACGCCTCGGGGCGGCCGGTGAACGTTGCAAACTTGAACCGTCAGCAAAGAAGGCAGCATGACTGGAGAAGCTCAATTCACACTGCACTTAGAACAAAAGGGAATTACCTGTTTATTTCAAATATTTTATGGATTGAAACATTTTCAATTTGAATTATTTCCAACACCTTTATGGTTATCGTTTATCTAATACTGGTAAAAGGGATTGGCAAAGCAGTTTATGCGTATATTCATTGTTGTGTGACGTGTCTAAATGCAAAACTAAAATTTTCAAAGACAGACACTCGAATACTGGAAGTGTGGCATATGATGCAATCAATGGATTATTCTAGCTCAATTGCTTACGCTACTTAATCACGTCGGCTGTGCCTCTTGGATGCGATATCCAATTACCTTTGGCACCTCCTGTTTAGTGACCCCTTCCCTGCCTTTTTCATCCCATTTAGAGCACTGCCTGGAACTGACTAAAAGTTATCTGTAAAACTCAACTCACATACTGGGATCCCGGAAAACCAAGCCACCCTCCATGGGGTAGCCTGGTACGTTGTGGTTACGCTGTCAGATATGGAACGATGGGATTGACTGATCTCAAACCACCAGCACCATCTGCCTTCCAATCAGGATGTTTCTGAACCAGATGTTTCCCCGGCCTTTGTCCTGACAGATGTTTCGGCATTCTTCTTAGCTTAGGAAGCCAGAGCTAAAATATTACTGTTTTTTCATTGTATTCAAATGAGCACTGGTCACCACTATAATATTAGCCTAGAAACATTGTCTGGTGAGCTAAAAGCTTGCTGCTTACACCTGCGGAGTGCTGCATGTCAGTTCGAATCCTAGCAAGGCCAGCCTATCCTTTCCTCCCCAAAAAGTAGTGTAAGTTATCTACGGGTAAATATAGTCAATAACACCTGTTATTTACAGCGCTAAGAAACAGCCGAGGTGGTATATGGTGTGCTATAAAAGCGTAAGCTATTATTATTTCTATGTCGAGCGCCTAGAAAGAGTTTAAATAGTCAATTGCAAATATAGTTATAATTTGTGTGGAACTGCATTCCTACTGCATTTACTTCAGAACTTCATGTATCTGCTACTCCTGGCAGCTAAATCCGACATGGAACTCGATGAGGGTTGTGCCATTCCATCGCACCTTCCTTAAAAACATATTTATTCATTAGTAGTTGGTGCACGCCTTTCACACAAGTGCAATAAAAGTACGAGGCAGTCCGTCACGCTACATAAAACACGTCTGAATTATTATGCTATCTGAAAAATATAAACACAGTCTATTCAGGCGCTTCCTCCTACTAAATATTTACTTTGTTTCCATGTGCCAATGTCCATCATTGGGTAAGTAGTGAGGGGGTGGCACCATGAGTTACGCACCGGGTGACACCAACCCTAGTGACGCCGCTGGATACAAACCAGACCATTGACACCATCCGGAAGGAACAGCAACACATTACAACAATCACAATAAGGGACAAGGTACACCCTACTTCAGAAAGAGATAAAAGACAAATATTACTGCACAGCCATCTATTCCGCAAGCACACACACACACTGGTTGGATTTGGCACGAGGGTGAGTGATGATTCAGTACATACAATTGTATTCGCAAGTAATTTCACAAAAATGAAATACACTGCGTATAATTGAAAGTATGATAAACTGAACCCCTGACTCACAGCTCGTGAGCTGTAAAGCCACGTCAAGGCACCAACCTCTTTACAGGCCATTCATACACCTTTCATACGTGTGACACATACAAAACATTCACATCGCCAGCCGCGGACCCATCACATTACAACCCTCACACCAGCAGACAGCACCATTCAAGGGCCCATCACTTTCACACGCCCACATTTCTGACATTGCAACAACACAAAATGATGGACTGCGTGGAGTGTCACTCAACTAGCAGTGTGTGTAGTGAACAACAGAAAGTAACTACTCACACACCGCCAGCCGAGCGCCAGTCCACCCACACCACCATCCAAGCACCAGACCATGCGCACCGCCAGCCAAACACCACTCAGCGCACACAGACAGCCAAGTACCACTCCACACACACCACCAGCCAAGCACCACTCCACGCACACTGCAAGCCAAGCGCCACTCCACACACACCGCCAGCCAAGCACCACTCTGTGCACAGACAACCAAGTACCACTCCACACACACCATCCAGCCAAGCGCCACTCCACACACACCGCCAGCCAAGCGCCACTCCACGCATACCACCATCCAAGCACCAGACCATGTACACCTCCAGCCAAATACCACTCAGCGCACACTGACAGACAAGTACCACTCCACACACACCACCAGCCAAGCACCACTCCACGCACAACGCAAGCCAAGCGCCACTCCGTGCACAGACAGTCAAGTACCACTCCACGCACCCCACCAGCCAAGCGCCACTCCACACACACCACCAGCCAAGCGCCACTCAACACACACCACCAGCCAAGCGCAACTCCACACACACCGCCAGCCAAGTACCACTCCACACACACCATCCAGCCAAGCGCCACTCCACGCACACCGCCAACCAAGTGCCACTCCACGCACACCACCATCCAAGCACCAGACCATGCACACCGCCAGTCAAACACCACTCAGCGCACACTGACAGCCAAGTACCACTCCACACACACCACCAGCCAAGCACCACTCCACGCACACCGCAAGCCAAGCGCCACTCCGTGCACAGACAGCCAAGTACCACTCCACGCACACCACCAGCCAAGCGCCACTCCACACACACCACCAGCCAAGCGCCACTCAACACACACCACCAGCCAAGCGCAACTCCAAACACACCGCCAGCCAAGCACCACTCTGTGCACAGACAGCCAAGTATCACTCCACGCACACCACCAGCCAAGCGCCACTCCACACACACCACCAGCCAAGCACCACTCCACGCACACCACCAGCCAAGGACAAATCCAAACACAACACCAGGCAAGCGCAAGAGCACGCACACCGCCAACCAAACACCAGACCACGCACACCGCCAGCCCAGCACCAGTCCACAGACACCGCCAGACAAGCACCAGTCCACAGACACCGGCAGCCAAGCGCCAAACCATGCACACCATAAGACAATGGACACTACACGCGAACCAACATCATACTTTAGTTTTTTTGAAAATAAAAGAAAACCAAAAACAAATTGCAAATTGATACAAATCTACTAACTCAACAACTAAATCTAAAAAGATTACACAAATGCAAACTTTGAAACTGAACAATAAGACCAACCAGTTCACTTTACCACTCATTGATACTCCCAAAAATTCTTTTGCGTGTGGTACAATCTAAAACAAGCAGGTACACACAGCCCGGGGTTTGAAGGGCAGTCCGGGCAGTACATACAAACCTCCTTCCGCAAACCTCTTCGCCAACAGACTCTACATCTCCGACTGGGAAAGTCTTTTGAGATTGTAGGAGGAATTGTATCAGGAAAGTGGCGATCTTTCAATCTGGCAATATCCTCCACCACTCCAACTCTAGGAACACTTGCCTGTTCCACTAAAACAAGGCTGCCTATAACAGACTCCTGAAACTTTACAAAAGTCATCTTTGACTGGGGACAAGATTTCTGGAACACAAAAAAAAGCATTAAAGGTTGCCTAGTGGAAAAGATGGATAGCCAACTTCTTGTACCAAATGTAAGCCTTACGAAGAGGAGCATACGGTTCCAACCTCTGATCTACTCTTTCAACACCACCTATGTACTTATTGTATTGCATTATGCACACAGGTTTGCGCACTTCTGCAACCTGACCCCAAACAGGCACCTGTTCAGTGCTTTCATCATGTATTGTAGTCAACATGTAGACATCTCTCCTGTCTGAAAACTTCACAGCTAGAAGCTCCTCACAACGCAATGCACTGCACTGTCCCCGAGCAAGCTTTCGACAAACAAGTTCTTTTGGGAAACCTTTACGGTTTGAGCGGATTGTGCCACAAGCAACAGTGTCCACTTTGGCCAATTCCCTGAACAACCGCTCACCAGTGTAGAAGTTATCGACATACAAATGATGGCTTTGTTAAAAAATCCACCACCAAGTTCCCACACAATTTTCTCAGTCACTCCAAAAGTCGACGGACAACCAGGGGGGTTAATCCTGGATTCCTTACCAGTGTACACCCTGAAATTAGAGACCTATCCAGTCTCACTGTCACACAGCATATACAGTTTGATTCCATAGCGTGCCCTCTTACTAGGAATGTATTGCCGAAATACCAAGTGGCCCTTGAACAACAGCAAAGACTCATCCACTGCAATTTCTTTCCCAGGATAAAAGATCTCAGAAAATCGTTCAACAAAAGGATCAATGACTGGCCAAATCTTGAAAAGACGGTCACAATCAGGGTGATCTCGTGGAGAAGCAAGACTATTGTCAACAAAATGCATCATCCGAAGCAGAAGCAAAAACCTATCACGACTCATGACTGCCGGAAATATAGCTGTTGCCATCAAGGGACTAGTAGACCAATATGAAGCCATTGATGGTTTCCTAAGCAAGCCCATCAAAAAAGTTAAACCCAAAAACGTTTTCATCTCCTCCAAATTTGTGGGAGTCCACCGGGTAGCTCTAGCGTGGGGCTTAAGGCTGGCACTGTTCACCCTCAAAAAATTTTCAGGATACAAATTAGTCTGCTCTACAATCTCTGCCAAAAACACATCATCCATAAACAACTTGAAAAAATCAATAGGCAAAAAGTTTTCAGTGTTCACCCTACACCCTGGAACACCAGTAAATTCAGGCAATGCCGGCTGCACCATGCCTGGTGCAACCCAGAGGTCAGAACTTTCATCGTCAAGTCTGCCTCTTGTCTCACTGCACCAACTGGACGTCTAGCAGCCCCAGGCTGCAGCCCAGATGTCTCTTGCCGCACTATTGGCACAGCAATGTCCTCCGCAACCACAGGCACATCATCCACACCAAAAGTAGCTTCATCAGCACTCAGAGTGTCTTCATCATCAGATGAAGCCATGTGTAGAGAAAACTCACTACCTGAATCTTCACCTCCCACCTCTGGCTCAGAATCAGAGTCAGTCTCTGGACCATGATCAGAGGAAGAATCAAAAAGCATTCCAACAACTTGCTGAGCAGTAATCCGGCGGCTATTTTATTTCTGAATTTGTAAAGCACCTGGTTACACTGTCAGTGTGTCCCCGCGCTGTCAGAAGAGCCAGCTACTCCGTCAGTAAGAACAAGACGGGCTAGTCTTTAGGAAAGAGGAATGTTTTAAGTTTCCTGCGGAAGATGAGCTCCGATGTTTCCACTCTAAAGCTCAGGGGGAGAGAGTTCCATTTGTGTGCCACCAAAGTACGAAAGGATCTTCCTCCCATTCTGGCTTTCTTGTGTCTGGGGACAGCGAGAAAGCCTCCTCCCAGCGAGCGGAGTTGTCGGGTGGGCGTATAGGGGCAGAGAAGGTTCCGAAGGAAGGCCGGGCCCTTGCCATGTACGATCCTGTGACCAATACAAAGAACTTTGAAATCGATTCTTTCATTGATCGGAAGCCAATGTAGTGTTTGTAGGGATTTTTTTGAGGCGGCTCTTCTGGGCAGCCGGAGGACCAGGCGAGCGGCAGCATTCTGAATTGTCTGCAGTCGCCGCCGACTAGTGGCGTTGGCACCTAGATACAGGGCATTGCCGTAGTCCAGTCTTGACGTGACAAGGGCGTGGACCAGGGTCTTCCTAGATGATTCTGGGAGCAGGTCGATGGTTTTGCGGAGTTTCCGTAGAATCGAGAAGCACGTACCAGCTACCCGTCTGGTATGGTAGTCGTAGTCCAACTTTGCGTCCACCCATACTCCCAGATTCTTGACCCGATCACTAGGGGTAGGGAGGGGCCCCAAGGTCTGCGGCCACCAGGCCGATGACCAGACTGAGGGGGGTTTTCCAACAATCAACACCTCAGTCTTGTCACCGTTAAGACGGAGGCAGTTCTTCGCCATCCATCCAGCCAGCTCCTGGAGGCATGCTGAGAAGTTCGCAGCGGCTTGTTCAGCCGGTTGGGTCAGAGCGACCACCAACTGTGTGTCGTCTGCGTATGTCACTACTTCCACCCCATAGCGTTCCGCAGTAATAGCCACGGGGGTGACATATAAATTAAAAAGGGTTGGACTGAGACTTGAGCCCTGCGGCACTCCTTGACCGAGGTCAAAGGTGTCGGAACGTGCTCCTCCTTGCTCCACCGAGAAGCTACGGTTGGTGAGAAATGATTTCAGCCATAACCAGGCCATGCCTGTCACCCCTCCTTTCTTCAGACACTGTAGCAACGTATGATGTGCCACAGTGTCGAAGGCTGCACTGAGGTCCAGGAGCACTAGTGCTGCCACATGACCAGCGTCAACGTGCTTCCTCAGTGCCTCAGTCGAAAAAAGGAGGGCTGATTCTGTGGAGTGGCGGGCCCGGAAGCCCGATTGGTTGGTATGCAGGAGGCCTCTGGACTCTATGTGTGCTGAGAGTTGTTGGTTGACCAGCTTTTCCGCCAGTTTAGAGAAGAAGGGTAGAAGCGAAATGGGGCGTAGGTTGCTAAGCTGGGACGCACTGATGTTGGGCTTTTTCTTAAGAGGCAGTACGACTGCCTGTTTCCACCCGTGAGGGACCTTGCCAGTGTTAAAAGAGGTAGACAATATGTGGCCAACATAAGGTGCCAGAAGACTCATGGCGCTGGCCAGGAATTTGGCAGGGGCAGGATCGTGCGGGGAGCCTGATTTGATTCCTTTAGCAGTGGCTATCAGGAGGTCCTCCGACGGAACCTGGTATACTGTGAGGCAGTCTTCGATCTTTGCCTCCCAAGTTGCTTCTTCCTGAAGAGGAAGAAGGTTAGAGCCAGTTCTGGCATCATCAGGAAAGCCATTATCCTTACAAATAAAGGAGTCTGCACAAACAACTCAACAACCCCAACACTGCGCAAAGTAAGATAAAAAATGTAAGCCTTTTTCACAAAAAACTATATTTAGAAAAAATATACAATTCACCAACAAGACACAACTACACTCACCAGCACCTACTCTGCAAAGACACAGCAAATAGGCAACGATATCCCACTAGAAAGAAGAAAAAACAAGCATTTACAATGCAACGGTCTCGACTTTGCAAAAGTGCGAGCAATTGGCCTTGTTATTGACAACATTTTTATTTATGTGTTGTGCTTGAAAAATGGCATTGTCATTTACAATGCCAATAGCTTAATCTCTTGCAAATGCCACACACAAACACACAGACCCACACAGAGCCCCCCCACACACACAGAGCCCTATACACACACAGAGCGACACACACACACACACATCCAGACACACACACAGAGCCACACACACAGAGCCACACCCACACAGACAGAGCCACACCCACACAGACAGAGCCACACACACAGACAGAATGAAGTGCTCAAATACCAGAGTGTTTAAGCACTAAGCCTATATTTACATAAATAACAAGGTTGAAGCCATGAATATTGTACAGTTAATAAATATTGATATTAAGTGGAGCGTGTCCTCGAAGACATTAAATATCAAGGTCTTTCCTCCCAAACCCGAGAGTTACAAAGCGCTGTAAACCCATATCTATCCATCGGTAGGGTGCATGTTTACCCAACGCTTCGCTTCCGCACAGTGCATATCTACCTTTGTTTTGACCAGACCAAATATGTCTTTTTTCTCTTAAAGTCAAGAACCCGTGGTTTAAACAGAAGTAGTGTGTCCTGGAAGGAACGCTCGTGGCCTTAGAACATGCTTTATTTGTATTTTTTTAAGGAAGGATGTTGAATAAAATTCCTCCTCTTGAAGCTACAGAGTTTGCAGAAGGGAAGGTGCAAGGAGGGAGAGTCTGCGCACTGCGGGAAGAACAGGTCACCTTTGTAAGCATCAAGAATGAAGAGACTCCGCAGACAACCAGGAGGCGAAGGGCACAGGCGAAGTGCAGCTCAGAGCCATGGGAAGCGGCTCCCCAAGACACTACGGATATTTTGCCATATGCAAGGAGCAATAAGGAGAGTTCAGGAAACCACGCAGGAGTAACTACTTTTTATCCAGGGTAGAAATCCATTAGTATATTAAATCATTGGGCCAAATAAAGAAGCAAACTCCCACAACCAATTTAACCATCAAGTAAGCGTCAACGGAAATCCGGCCTCGCCCCCACGATCTCACAAATATCACCCTCGGGTACTGAAGAAATTTCAATAAAACTGCTATATAATTAACTATAGTTCTCAAAATTCTTGTAACGCAGGTACCATTGCTTCGAAAATCGACCGAGCTCTTTTTTTGTTGTTTTTTAAACCACACCTGCCATTGCCTATTTAAAAGGGAGTGTTTTTTTCATGGTAAAACTTTTAATTTCTTTTCAACTTTTTCCAACTTTACACAGTAACCACTCCACTTGGAGTCAGAAGATGTTAAAATTTGTATTTTAAGTGTGAGAAATAAAAATAATATTTGTTTCCTATGCACACGTGCACGTACCCCTCTTATCGCAAATAGATGATTTAGACAGTCCTCTGTGAACTTGTAATATGTATGCTTACCGGTCCGTGGAAGGGGGGCCCGGGCCAGGGACAGCAGCCTGAAGCAGGCGGTTCTACACAGCGCAGACATGCTGGTGTCAGTTCTGGGGCAGCTCCTGTGAAATGTCACAACCAGCAAATGAAACAATATACGTGGCGACGAACAGCGCCATCTTGGGACACGCTACCTTTGTATTTGTTCATGGCTGTGCTATGGGTTTATTTATTATACCTGAACCATCCGTCTTGAAATCAGTGCTTTAAAAATGTAAATGCGTCCATCCTCATTATTCCCTCTAACAGCAATTTACCTTCAATACGTATATATGTAATTAAGGGATCTCCAGCAGTGCCCAACCCTCTAGCTCCCCTCTCACCTGCCTCGATGTCCTCGCTTCTCGCCGAGGCTACACCGGCTCTAGGCTAAAAGGCCCCCCGCCATGCGGGGCTTTGCGTTTCTTCTACATCGGGGCAGCGCGAGCGCGGAGCAACGCAGCAGGGTGCTTTCATTTCCCTGCTCCTGGAAAGGGCACGCGGGGAGGGCAGTCCGTGTTGTGGAGGAGAGAGAGGGGTACTCTGGAGTGGCAGCGGAGTCAAAGAGAGACGAGACTACAGTGGGGCCCAATTTCGGCAATGATGAAGCAGGGGTGGTCGCCGCCGATGGCACGGCCCGGGCACGGCTGAAACTACAGAGGCATGGCAGGAGCTGTGAGGAGAGCCTGTGGGTTGCTGGTGCTACAGTAGCCGTAAGTCCCGGGCGTACTGCCAGCCAAGGATCTTCCACGGAGGAGAGCAGAGGGGGCGGTGTCGCCCACGGGGCAACCTGACAAGGGACAAAGCTGCGTAATCGCTCTGCAGCCAATCAAGCGCCAGCACCGAGGAGGAAAGCCGGAGACTTGCGCTACACGCCTCTCTCCGAGGTTAGCGACGGTGTCACCATTGATTCTATTTGCTGCAGAGTCAGTTCCTCCCCGGTCAGCGGCAGTACAGCCAATGGCAAGGTTAGGAAGAAAGAGGGGGCGGGCAGACAGAGTCGAGGGCATGACTCACTGTATGAGGAGGAAGAGAAAAGCAGAGGTGGGACTACCACCCACATCAACTCATTTGCCGCGCCCCAAGGCTGTAACAGTTACCACTGGGTGTCAGTTTACTTCCACCTACTCTTGAACACTTGCGTGGCAACTGTAAAAACAAGTCAGGTCCCGGGCCGCGCTGTGATTGGCTGACGTCACGGGGGTGTCCCGGGCCGGCAGCCAATCACAGCGCGGCCCGGGAATGACATCACGGGGGTGTCCCGGGCCGGCAGCCAATCGCAGCGCGGCCCGGGACAAAGGGGCGGGGCTTAAAAAAAGCACCAGAAACGCCCCCGAATCGCGTTTTCAAGAGAAAGCGCGATTGACAGCCTCTGTCTCCCAATGGCTAGCCTCCATTTATGGAGCTAGCCAATGAGAGGCAGAGGCGGTGCCGACATCCCTACTGTAGACAATAGTTTTCGATCTGGGAGTGGCACTGCGTGCCCCTCGCCAGGTCGAAACCTAAAAACTTACATCTACAGAAGGACACATCAAAAACAAATGCAAAACATGTTTTACAATCACAACAAACAGAAACCAAACATACTCGTATTACTACACACTTTGTCTAGTGGGCTTTTCTATCCCCCCCTGGGTCCAGAAACGGTAAAAAAAACAGCCGATCTGCCCCCAGGGGGGCAGAACAGTCTACAAGGGGTCCCTTCCTTTATAAATATAATAAAATCCCTGGTGTCTAGTGGGCTTTTCTGCCCCCCCTAGGTCCAGATCACGCGCTAACATGGGCGATCTGCCTCCAGGGGGTGCAGAAAAGTCTACACTAAATTGTTATGGCCCTGGAACAACCCTTGCCCAAGGGGTCGCTTCCTTTACTAATAAAAACACAATCCCTGGTGTCTAGTGGGCTTTCCTGCCCCCCCCTCGGTCCAGATTCCAGAATAAAAGGGCCTATCAGCCCCCAGGGGGGGCAAAAAAGTCTAAACAAATTAAAAATGCCCTAGGAAGCGACCCTTACCCAAGGGGTCGCTTCCTTTTCTGAAAAAAAAACATCCCTGGTGTCTAGTGGGGCATTCCTGGTTCAGGATCGCGACGCTGTGCGCCATCCTGAACCAGGAATGCCCTGCATTGGGACATCAGGGGAGAGGAAACAGTGTTTCCTCCCCCCTGATGCCTCAAGGCACCGAGAAATGGCCCCCCACCGCACCGGAGAGCAGGAAACAGACCTACCTGCTCGAGGCGCTGGAAGCAAATGGCTTCCAGCGCGTCTAGCACTTCCTGATGATGTCGGCGCGCAAATACAGTGCGCTGACGTCACCAGGAAGTGCAGGGGGGGCGGGGGGAGCAGCGCAAAGTCTTCCGCTGCCACCCCCACTACTGCCACCATGATCGGTGCCCCGGGGAGGAGCGCCAGCGCTCCCCCCGAGGGCTGTACTGATGACGGAGCGGTTCCGTCATCAGCACAGCCCAACCGATGCTGATGACGGAACCGCTCCGTCATCAGCATCGAAGGGGTTAAAAAACCTTAGACATTCACGGAAAAGACCATAAGTTTCATCCATGTTATAGTTAGCTGGATATTTCTCTCATACAAAACCATTGAAATTCCCTCGTTATAGTTAGTTCAGCTAACTATAACTCGCGCACTCGCAATGCACTGCTGATGACGTCACATACTACATCACTACATATGGCCAGTGACATCACTCATGACATCACTGATGACATCTCAAATGACATCACTGATGACATCATGCAGTGAATGTGTGTTTTTCTGAAAATTATTTATGTTTTATATATGTATATCTCAAAGTCGATGGATGAATAGATTGGTACATAAGTGTCTAAATGAATGATTTGTTTTGTAAATACATGGGTTAGTGAGTAATGTTTAAATATGTAAATATCTGTATCAGTCTCACACATTTTTTGAATAAGTGACTGCATGGGTTGGTGAGTAGCTACATGAGTGTCTGTATAGGTTATCAGTTGTTTTTTGAGTATCAGTATGAGTGTCTGAGTGTCTATATGGTTCGGTGGGGGATATTACTTAGCGCATAGATGCATAAATGAGTGACTCACTGTTTATATGTTTTTTGAAGACAGCATGTGTGGATGAGTGTGTGTTTAGGTGTGTTAGTGAGTGAATTACTGTCTCAATACTGTCTTTATGACTAAGTACATATGCTTTAAACTACTATATGTGAGTATTGCTGTATATAAGTGAGTGTATATATATAAGGTTGAGAGATTCAAATAGTTCCTGTATAACTAAGTATATGTTTCTATAAGTGATTGTTTAAGAGAGAGAGTATTTCTACATTTCTGTACAAATAAGTGTAGTGGTATGTGTATAACTGTATATGAGAGCAAATGGATGTGTGAAAGTTTATTTGCAGGTGTGAGTATGTGTGTCAGTAACTCTATGTATGAGTGTAGGTGTGTAACAGGATGTATAGGTGTATGAGTACATATGATGAGTGAGTACATGTATGAGTGACTATATAGAACTGTAGGTGAATGAGTGGTTGTGGATGTAGATTTTGGAATTACTGAATAGGTTGTTCTAACTAGTATTGTTATCTACATTACTTTGAACAGTTTAGTTTCTATTTTTGAATGTGTGTATCAAAGGTTATATTAGGGTAAGAGGAGGTGTGCCACTCTTTCACAAGGATGATGTCATTAGTGATGTCAGCAGTGATGTCATTAGAGATGTCATCATTGATGTCATGAGTTATGTCACTGACCATGCCAAGAGTGATGTAGTATGTGACGTCTTCAGCAGTGCATTGCGGGCGCGCGAGTTATAGTTAGCTGAACAAACTATAACGAGGGAATTTCAATGGTTTTGTATGAGAGAAATGTCCAGCTAACTATAATATGGGTGAAACCTATGGTTTTTTCAGTGAATTTCCACGTTTTTTTAAATGCTAATTCTTAACTATAACGTGTGTGAAACCTATGTTTTTTCAGTGAATTTCAAAGGTTTTGTAAATAATTCCTAACTATAACGTATATGAAAAATATGTTTTTTTCAGTGAATTTGAAAGATTTTGTAAATGATAATTTTGAAATATACTAATTATTATATTTCTTTCTTTTTATAGTAATTTCCTAATTTTTTATTAGAAATACTTATATTTATTTTATTTTTAAAGTTACATTTCATATTTTTAATGTAAAATAATAACAAAAGTAAATTAAAAAAGAATGCACTGCTAGTGAAACTGCCTCGGTGAATTTATAAGTGTTTGTTAGGGGCAGATTTACAACACCCTTGTGCCTCTTTCACACCACCGTTGGATCACTTTTTTGATGAAGCACTGGTGCAAAAGATGCACCACGATATGTGGTATTTACAATGTGACGTATCTGGGAACTACATCACATTGTAAATCCCTGTACGAGAAGGACACATTCCTACATAGGGAGGCGTTCCTGCGCAGAAACACCTCCTAAAAGAGGCTGACTACAATATACAAAATGTTACTTTGTCACTTTAGCGCTAATGCTTTGTCAAAACCCTGCACTACCTTGAAGCAGGTGTAAAGATTGACACAGCAGTCTGGGCATAGGGCCCCCAGACCATTGCTGGAGATATGTTGCACTTCCAACATAACTCAAACAATGCACCACCTTTAAAGCACAGATACATCACATATATGTGCCATTTTTGTCCCATCGTCCACTGCATTGTAAATACGGCGGATCCATGGTGGTGGTGTCACGGAGCACAATAACTGACATATTCCTGGGGATATGCCAGTTATTGTATATGTGCCCATTAGTGTTTTAATGTAGTGATAGGATTACTACATACCGATGAATGAGTCACTACAAAGAGAGTTTGTTGGAAATGTAACGATACAAACTAGTAAATTGAACGTATAAAACACAAATTTGCAAGTACTTAGAAGACTACATACATCGTCTACAGGGTTTTGAAGCAGTCTATGCCCTAAAGCCTATTTTAAAGCATGAGTACTTAGATAGTGAGTGAATGATTACAAAACTGCAAGGAAGGAACCTAATTGAATTTATAACTGCCTCAGTTGTACCACAGTATGCAGATAAACACATACTGCTGAATGGCTCACTACAATATTGAAACAGTAGTGTGAGAATGTTTGTTGGAAATATTAGGATACACATTGTGGAATTGAACGTATAAAACATAAGTTTGCTGGTACATAGAACAGTGCATCTACAGTCCATAGAGCTTTGAAACAACATATGCACTAAGGCCTCTTTTAATCCATGAGTATCTAGATACTGACTGCATCATTACACTTCTGCCAAGAAAGTCCCTCACTTAATTTATTATAGCTTCAGTTTTACCCCCGTACAATCAAAAAGAACATACTGCTGAGTGGCTCACTACAATACTAATTTTTTGTGAAAAAGTATACGCCCAGGCAGACTACGAATACAAGGAGCTGGCTATTTAAAGGAACATGTTATATAAACATTAGACAAAAAAGGAGGCAATGAAATACGCAAAAAACGAGAGGTTTTCTGGATTTTCACCCTTGGAACATTTGACCATGGCTTGAACCAGGATCTACCCTGGGAGAACGCGATAATATGACTATGTAATTGATTTATATTAAATACGGTACATATAGTGGAATTCTCAGCGAAAAATATACTCCTGACAACTTGCCACGAGTCAAAACTGCTAGTAAATATCGTTTTCAAATAAATTAGAGCAGATATTCGGATGTTTATTTGTTCATTCAGAATAAACGTAATACCTTTTTAAAACTGGGGAGGTACCTCCCCTTTTTCCGAATACAAATAGAAGTGAAAGAAGGACTTCGTTTGATCCTCCATTTCCACACGAACCGCTGAAGGAAGCAGACGCGCCTCGCACTACTGAATGATAGAACGGTAAGAGTTCGAGAAACTCCGCGTTTAACTCCGCTGGCAACTCCGCTAGGAAACCCCGTTAGCCAATTTAAAGTGATACATGCGAAGTCCCGCTCCAAACCTGTTTTTTGCTTTAAGTTAAAACTAGTTTCCTTTCTTTATCTTTCCTAGGTTTTGCGGGCATTGTATCTTTTATCGGACATCTCTTCCGTATGGGAATACCTTACTGATCAAGCGAACAAAGAGAAAAGGGCGCGAAAAAAAGCTATTAGCGACCTCCATACTCGAAAGAGTGTCTTTGAGGTAAATAAATATAAATGTGATATGTTTAAACAAGATAACCGCGAAATCGACAAAACTGTACTGTGTTTAATATTAACATTGGTCAATTCTACTTTTTTAGGACCGATTTTAAATCACATTTACAAACCTACATACTACCAGCTAAACCCGCCTACTCTCATCTTTACTAGAACGAACCAACCCATAAGATCGCTTTTTCGCCATCTCTTCCTTGTGAAAGCCGACTCTTATAGAGAGGTAAACAAGAGTAAACGTGAGAGATTATTGAACGGTCATGACAAAAATGGTACAAACATACATATTATCTGATTATATAGGTATTCGATCTTAAGAGCGACAACGCAGCACTACAACATATTAGAGTGGCAGGAAATGACGGAGAATTTTCGCTACCTTTCTCGCTGAAAACCGGTGAAAATTAGATGAAGGTAGAAGTGAGAAGAAAGCAGTGAAGACTGTACAAACAGGTAAAAATATGGTTGAATAACATGAAAGAAACCGAGAATAGAAAACAGAGACCTCCTTGATAAGTAATATGTTGCAATAAAATATATTAAAAAAAAAAAAAACCCTTGTCTCTTTATCCAAAAACAGATATCACATACCTACCTAAAATAGTAAAGGAAAGGTGCCTTACTCCCTTCATCGAGTCTGCATGGTTTCTAAGTATTAACTGAGAATGGCCTTTATCAGATTTTTCTCGTAGGTAAGATCATAATTTTGGTAAAATCATGTAAAATCATGTTTTTTGACAAAATACATTGATACAGTATAAAAATGGAAATAAATTAGTTTAGTGAGGGACTCTTACAAAATGCAGATACAATTTGTTTCCCTTGCCTTTATCTTTGGAGTCAATAAAGATGAATGGTAAGGAACGTAGCAACAATGCTCTCCTAAAGTTAATAACAGTGACTTTTTCAAAAATGAAAGCACTATGGCTGACTATGATTAATACCCTTAACCCCCCCTTTTCCTTGATGTCAAACACCTTAATGTTACGCCATCCTCCACCAGCTGAATATCCCTTTTCATTTTGACAAGGCCTCGTTGTTTTTCTTAAAAATGTAATTGGCATAATATAGCATAGACGATTGTCATTACTAAAAATTTACGCTTTCCAATTTTTGCTACTTTTTATCGTCCTGTATATAGAAATGCAAGTCTGGCTAAGAATTTTTTTTTTAAAGAAATGATACTCTAGTTTTAATCATCAGTGAATGTATATAGTTAAGAAATAGGCAATAGACTGTCATTGTTTGTCAGCCGAAAATACAGTTTTATCCAGCTTAGAAAAAAGTGGCTGTACATTCATCTAAAAATAATGTTTTATTCTGTTTAGAAAAAGTGGCTGAACATTCATTTGTCCTGATGAAGACAAAAGATTTTGTCGAAACGCGTTGACACACTCAACTCTGCAAAATCGGGGATGCTTTAAAGAAATCTTTTATTATCAATTTGCTTTTGGTTTTTTATAATGTACTAAGAAAAAGTTACATACAATTGATGTACTATATTTTTTACTGTGTATATCTGATGTATAGAGCTATATTTATTGATCTCTTTTAAAATATCAGAATTAAAAAATATTTTTTCATATCATTACAGTTTATTGCACTATTTTTTGTCTAATGTTTATATAACATGTTCCTTTAAATAGCCAGCTCCTTGTATTCGTAGTCTGCCTGGGCGTATACTTTTTCACAAAAAATTGTTTTCCCTGACCCAGGAGTCGATCCTTACCAGGGGGTCCTTGATACCTACATAATATCACTACAATACTAAAACAGCAGTGTCAGGGTGTTTGGTGGAAGTCTAAGGATACAGACTGGGGAATTGAAGGCATAAAACACAAGTTTGCACCTCCATACAAGACTACATCTATACTCCATACGGATTTTAAGCAATCGATACCCTCAAATTCACTTTGCATATTTTAAATCAATACAACATTAAAAGAATATATATAACTGAATCGATAACTGCTTCACTTTTACTACAATAAATACATTAGTAGATAGTGCTAAAACCTTTATTATTTTTCTAAAATAAATAGATTCTTATAACATCTCATAATTTAACAGACATTCCAATACAACTTCATCAGCTATGTAATTCAGATCCATTTCCTCGTCAGCAGGTTCTGATTTAATGTGTTCTAAAATTTCAACATAATTTAAAACATCAACGAAATCTGCATCAAAGCTTTCGTCTTCAAAATCACAATTGATGTCTGCAAAACAGAAACAATTAGTTCTTCAATTATATTCAAAATAATATCCACAATCTCCTGAGTATGAGGCAGTTCTCTTTCCATAATTTTTCCTTTATGTTCTTGCTCCTTGTATAAAAATATAAACAGTTAATTTTATCACTTTTCGTAATATATAATACAAAACTACAGTTTTCACCAATTTTGGCCTACAAAAAATACTATTATCTAATAACATTCCATTAGTACAGTTGTACTCCTCTGCAAAATTATACAACTATAATTACTTATAAGGATATCCTGTTCTTAGCTTTTTTTAATTTTTGAAAGCAATCACTCCTTATGACTATAGGAAAAGACTCAGGCTGGTGTAGTAAAGTACACTACTAAAAAATGTAGAATAAGTCTATTCACCTTACCCTTTCCAAAATAGTAAATGTGTTTTACTATGATGTAAAAGATAGTATTCATTGTCGTGAACAACACTGTGTATCTGTGTATTGTCGGAGGGAGGATTAATTAAGGGTCAGGGAGGTGGGGGGCCTGGCAGGGCTCAGAGCCTGCACCGGGGAGTTGGAGAGAAAGAGAGCCGGGGACCTAATGGGACAGCTTAATTTGTAACCGGTGCTGCTGGAACGCTTGCTCTAAAAATAGGGAAAAACAAACATATGAGCCTCTGAGACTGTTCCTGAGAGTTGTACAAGTTTTATTAGAAGACACAGCTTCTAGAAATGTTCAATGATATCACAAAAACCACATAGTACTTGGTCCTGCTCCTAGCACTCTCTTGAAAGTTGCTTAGACCAGTTTGGATGTACAAAATACAGTTGACAGCTGCTATGAGAGAGAGAATATACTTTAAGTACACTTGTGAGCTTTGAGGCAGATTGCATAGAAAAAGGTTAAGCACATAGTATTGGGAACACTCACCACTGTATACAAGTTGTATCCCACAAGTACAAGTTAAACACCTTAAATGCAGTGAAGATAAAACAAGGTCAGAGAAAACATAACATTTCAAATGGCGAAATATAACTTTGAATGCAAAAAGGAAAAAACATTTCATACAGCAGAATATACAATAGAGCAGCAGAGCCAAGTACATGAAACAAGGGCTATCTCGAGTAACCCCTGGGAAAAACTCGTGTCCGACACTAAAGTGTAGACGCGGAGTAGTTCAACGATATTCTCGTGGACCTCCTTTTTATATTGTTCAGGGGTCACGTCATCTCACGCCACCTCGTACCACATACCCTTCCATCGTCACTTATTGGCCTACCCGGTACCTTCCCATCATAAGTGTAGATGTAGCCCCTTTCTCGTAATTGTGGCACGTACGCCAGTCTAGACTGAGTTCCTGGCATTTTGACTGGAGGTTTGTCATTAATATATCATACACAACACAAATGTGTTATTATTACTTTGAAGGATTCTATTCATGTGTTTATGTGCCAGTCTGTGATACTGATTTGCCACATTTATCCTCATTTATCGGACTAGCTTTAGCTGTGGTGGGAACTTCCTCTTTCTCCGTTCACAGCTTTCAGGTGGGGGCCTGGGGTGTGTTGCAAGATTAAGAAGGAACTTGAACTTTATCGTTCGTGAACCTAGCATACAGTAGGGTGGGGGCCTAATGAAGGAGTGCGAAGCCACGCAGACAAGTGGAGCTGGGTGAAGCATGGGTCAGACCTGCTTTCTGCTTCTGCTTAAGCTAAGGAAAAATGGCAGCACTCTGGTCAATTTAACTGAGGCCTATAGTAGGACAACAGTAGGGCCTACACAGGGGTTCCCGCTAGCTAAGTGATAAGAACGTCCTAGGATAACTATGCAGTAAAATTATCTCCCTCTGTCAGTATATTTAGACATCATTATCACACTACTTTTTGAATACTTCATGTGTTTACTCTATCTCTATTCCTCATCTATAACTTAGTCTAACCCTACCAAATACGTACCCCTTCCAATTTCGAACTAGCCTCTCATCTAGTATTTATCTGCAACCTTGTAGCTTACGGTTCTTTATTTTTCTCACTACTTTTAACCTATAATTACGTAACATTCATTAACCTAGGCCTCACACTTTATTGTCTAATTTGTATATTATAAATTTCCTTGTGTTCTTCGACTAACTTTTCTTTATGCAGTTGCTTGTTATGTATTTTGTCAATCATTCACTGTCTTGTGTTTTTCATTAATGTTCCTACTTAATTCAAAAGTCTTTCTTCTATTCCTAACTCAATGTGTTCTTTTCCCTTAAGACCTTGCTTATCACAAATGTTATCAATTCTTTTAAGTTAGAGAAAATACATCGACTGACTACATTCAATATTGTCTATACCGTCAGGTAAGTTTACTTACTCACTAACTTGTCAAACAACAATCTTTAACTCTCACAGAAATATTTCCACTTTCTCTTCAGGAATGTCTAAGGAGCAATTCAAAATGGGTCTGAAATCTGCAATGTCCTCGATGAAGTGCGCACTCGTTAGTGAGCACGCGCCTCAACAAGGATTTCCCACAACTCTGTGGTAAATGACTAGATCGCTACCGCGTCTTTCAGCTGAGGCCCGTGGAGGGAGTTGCGGTGGGACACGCAGGGTGGGCGGATGAGGGGCAGGGTGGGGGATGATGAACAACGGAATCTGGCTCATTGCAGGTAAATAAACAATTACATTAATAAAACAAATTTCGGGCCGTATTATCAACAAAACGCGATATCAACAAAAGAGGACACATCATCCCCGCTTTTATCAGCAGGAAAGTGCCGATGAAGCGGCGATAATCCTTCTCGTTTTGTTGATAATATGACCCGAAATGCATGCTAATGGCTTCGTGGTGGCGATCGCGCTTGGTTAGGGGATCGTACATGCATGTTTAGGCTCTATTTTTATTTTTTTTAATCGCAACGTACGCGCATAGAAATATGTACAATTACAGGCAGGAGCTGCATGCTGATTGGCTGTCAGTACTCCGAATCAGGAAGTCTTGCAAGCCATCTTATTTTTCACGACAGCCGAGTCACAAGGAAATAGTAAAACAAAATTGACAAATAAGGAAAGCTATAGTTTTGCTCAGGGGGGGGTATATTTATTGTACATGTACCAACCACGTATGGACGACGTACAGCTGTAATGTTGAAAGTCGTCACGTATGCCTACATAACCAAGAAAACTAAAAATAATTTTAGATATTTATGAAGTGTATTTGTTTATGTGTTGTGCGGCTCTAAAAAGAGCTGTTGTGTTTATTGTGAGATTTTAGTACCTACAAGTAAGTACCAATGCAGAGTCTTAAGTTTATGAGGAACACTATGTTCCCCTCATCTGTAAAATGTACACCATCTCTCCTATAAATGCCATGTATATTGAAACACAGATTATTGTTGTAAACGGACCCCATTCGGTAGTCTCATGTTTCCTAGCTTTTTCAAACTGTGTACAATAGAGGTTGGGCCGCTTCCATCTCTGCCTTTGGCATATATTAGAATATACAAAGACAGTTTTCGGGAACAGTGTCATCAATTTGGGCAAAGGTGTCCTTCATGAGCATTTCCAGAGCTACCTCAGTCAAAGTGCCTAGGTCATTGCCACCACAGTGCACAATTATGAGGTCAGGGTGTTAGAGATGCATAAAGGATATCACCAATGGCACCACCTGGTGCAACTTTAATCCTCTCTGTCCAATCCATTTAATGTCTACATTTGGTAAACCTAGATCCTTGTGAATTCTACCTTTGATCCAGAAAATATAGCTGTGTCCCACAATCCACACTGTAAGCATTTTGAAGAGAGGTCTGGATGCACTCTGATGGCATAAAGTGTTCATAATATTATCGCCTGCATTGATAATATGCTCCTATATTTGTCCGTTGTTAAACGTTTTATAGTAGTAAATGTGTTTGCTATAATGCATGCTGTTATGTTTTTTTCTTTAATATCATTTTGTGCCTCTGTACATTAAGGGATTATGGGCCATATTATCAATAAAGGATGATACATTATCGCCGCTTTTATCATCAGGAAACTGCCGGTAAAGCAGTGATAATGCTCTCGATAATATATCTTTGTGAATTCCCATAGAATTAATGTATCGCACTTTACTGATAATATGGCACTGATGTGCATATTATTAAGAACCAGTGTTAAAATTATCATCGTTTTATGGACAGTAAACTGCTGATAAAACGGCGAAAATTGGCTTGATAATAGCTTCTTGTAAATTGCTAAAGAAACCCAAGTTCCTGTGTAAACCTGGGCTGGTATGAGAATTCTCAAGGGCATATTATCAAGCTCATTATCGTCGCTTTATCAGCATTTTCCTGCCGTTAAAAATGACAATAATCTATCGCCTTTTGTTGATAATATGTCCCGAAATTAATTTTATTCATTTAATTGTTTACTTACCTGCAATGATCGAGGTGGCAAATGACCAAGGGGGGCGATAGGCAATTATCATCGATTCACCATCCATTTTTGGCCGCTAAGCAGCGACAATTCTATCGTCCAAATAGCAACCTGTCGCTAACTGATGTTAGCGACAGCTTTTACGCGATAGCAAGCAGTTTGGGGCCCGCTTTGCATGTCAGCAATGTTTATCACTAATGACGTGCAAAGTGGGCGTACCCAACCAGTTACCGACTGAAAGGAGTCGCTAACGTCGCTATCGCCTATTAGCAAGGCAGGCGTACCGTTGAAAATATTCACGTTAACCGCGATTATCTCCAAATACTAACACCTGCCCAGACCAGTTCTTAGCCATGTTATCCAATGGCAAGTGGATAACATGGCTAAGACCATTTTGTCTCTAATGCGTGAATATCGCTGTATTCTCAACGATATTCACGCATTTCGCCGCTATCGCTGGACATTTTACCACAATGCAGAAAAACGTTGCTAATAGCAAGTTTTCCCTGCTAACATATCCAGAGATATGCAGCGATAAAAAAATCATCGATAACCCTATTTAGCGATAAATATTGTTACTTGTTGGTAATATGCCCCCAGATTCCGTTGTTTATCACTCCTCACCCTGCCCCTCCTCCGCCCCACCTGCCTGCCCCCCTTGTAACTCCCTCCACAGGCCGCGGCTGCTTCTATATTCTGTTATATTGTACTGTCTATTTATTCTCTCATTTTTAATTAAATTTTCTTTGCTTCATACTCCTTGTTCTTTTGTTGTAAGTCCTCTTATTTTTATACTCCGAGCTTTGTCCTCATACTCCTCACTCTCTTCTTGTAAGTAATATAATAGAATATTTGATATATATTTTTTTGTAATGTCACATATATTTTTTTATTATAGGTTGTGTTTATCGATACTAAAAGTACTGCATCTTGCCAGCGAAGTACCAACAGACGAAGCAACGAAAGAAAAGTGTGTATTTGAAGAGAACTCACCAAGAAGAGAGATGTCTTAACAAACAGAAAGACACTCCTGGTAAGAGCAGGAGCACTTTTTTGAGGAAAATACTAAAGACTAAATAGTATTCAGAAACAAAAAAATTTCCTTAGTGTATCAGCAACGGAATTGTTTTTACTAATAAACAAAAGAATAATGGAAAATCAAGTGCAGACAAAACTGTGTATAGTACAAGGAGAAAAAATCAATTCATAGAAATTAGGAAACATTTTTTTTTTAATACATTGGTATCAAATTTACTGAAAGAAATTAGGGTATATAAGAAAAAAACATTATTTAATAGGAAGAAGCAAGTTATAGGAAATATAGTTGAGAAAGCTTTGTAATTGTAAAGAAAACTGTTTATATTAGTAATCAATAGAATTAGATCACTAGATAAATCAATCCATTTAATGAAGAGCAAAAGTAGGTGAAGAAGACTAATTAACAGAAGTAATTTTTGTGAGGTTTTTTTGGGTGAATGGAAACATACTTCAACTTCTGAGCCTTTTTTAATGAAGAAAGTTATCTTCAGAGTATTAATTTGTTGCATGCAGTTGACACTACTGGCCGTGCTTATGAGGTTACAAATGGTACACCTATTGAGAAAGAGAAAATTGTTCCTAGAAATGCAGAAGAGGTGTTAGCTGCTGAAGTTTTAGGGAGACGTCCTAAAGCTCCGGTGTACACTTGGAATTGTAGTAGTATTTGCAGTGTCCGGCAGGAATCTATTGATTTTTTTACACAATTTCTTACGTAATTACATGAAGAAAAGTGTTAAACAAAAGATTAAGATGTTACAAGGACTAGACCCCTGCAGGGTGAGAGAAAATACTGGTTTGCAAGGTCATTCTCTACCATGTGTTTCTAAAAAAGTATGTCGAAGTGTTTTCCACCATTTCAGGATGTTAGCAGTTCATCATACTCAGATGAGGAAATTAGTCAGAACATTGTATTACACGAAAAGTCCAGCACTAATGTTAAAAAAGTTGAACAGTGCTCTTTTGCGTGGATCTGTATCAGACGTAACAAATGTTTGTGATGAAATTGAGATTAATTACTTTGGTCCTCAGGAAGACAGTGCAGAAAGTGAGAGATTAATAGAAGAAAATGTGGAAGAGAATGTAGGACAGTGCAATGTAGAAAGTTTTGAACAAGAAATTATAAAGTTTAAGGTGATTTCAGGTGAAAGGCCAAATTATTCTTGGATCTGTTGACGACGAATTCATTATAAAAATCAGACCAGGACTGTTGATCTGTATTTAAAAAGTGAAAAGGAAAACTAATAATGAGTGGAAAGATTTTACAACTATTTGTTGGTAGAGAATTGTTTTGATTTGGGTTCTGATCAGCGTATTTGTAAATATTGTTATAACAAATTAGAAGAGAACAAAATACCTGCTAAAGCTGTGCATAATAATCTTGAGTTGGTAAATATTTCTTCTGAACTGATGGATTTAAATACTTATGAGTCTATTCTTATTCAATGTGTGCATCCATTTCAGGCTATTGTTCGTATGGAGCCTAAGATAGAAAAATTGACACCTTCTCATTTACAGAGAGGATTAAAGGGAAGAGTTGTATATTTGCCTCTAGATTTAAAGAAAAATATTGAAACTATTGGTGTAGAAAATGTAGAGGATGAACCTTTAGTTATTCTTGTTAATGGCATTCCTACTAGTAAGAAAATCTGGCAAGAATTAGTGGATGTTAGGAAAGTGAAAAGGGCAACGTTGTATCTGGTAAAAAATAATCAATATTACAAAAATGTGTATGTGGGAGAAGAAGAAATATCTGTACAAGGAGACACTGAATTGCCATCTGGTCAAATTGAAAAAGTGGATGTGTCCAGAACTGAAGAAATCTACAAACATTACAGTGTTCATAACAGTGTTCATCCATTGCATTCCAAAGAAATGATGGGGAATGCTATAGAGTTATTTCAAATGAAAGGAGCAAAAGGAAGTCCCATTAGTGAATGGGAAAAAAGCTTGCAAGCTCGTTGTTTCAATCAGTTGTTTCCTACAGGAAAAGGATTCCTGCATCTGAATACCGCACATCAAGATTATATGCAGAAGATGCAACATTTCGACAATGTATTCCATATTTGTTTCATCTTTTGTTTGAGAGTGACTTGTCTGGACTTTCTTATGCAGTAAACCACATATTGAAAACAGGTGTACATCTGCAAAATGTTTCAGCAAAGAAATTTATGGATAAAGTACAGCAGAAAGATAACGTGTTGGAAACTCAGCTGATTAATCTGATGGCATGTCAGCATGGTACTAATGAGTACTGGTACTGTCGTCACGGATAACTGAAATGTATGCTAAGGAACTTAGGAACTCCTACATGGTTCCTTACTCTAAGCTGTGCTGAATATGCTTGGGATGATTTACTTCAATTTCTTCGAGAGGCAAATCCAAATATACCAAATATTGAATTGTGCTCTTTGGATCCTGTTGATGCATGCAGGTATTTCAATCATAAATTCGAAGCTATGATGTCTTTTATCACCAATTTAAAAAATCCTCCTCTTGGAGAGGTTCTTGATTTCTTTTGGAGAAAGGAGTATCAAGCGAGAGGTGCTCCTCTCATCAATATGCTATTATGGATCAAAGATGCTCCCAAATTTGGAACAGAATCAGATGATACTGTGTTGTCTTTTATTGAGAATATGCTACATGTGAAGTACCCAAAAGTACACAAGAAAAGGACTTAAGACAACAAGTCTTACGATTCCAAAGCCATCGTTGTAGCAAATACTGTCGTTGAAAGTACAAATCTAAGGACAAATTCTACAGCAAATGCCGTTTTGCATTTCCTTGACCTGTAATATCGAAAGGAAGAGTGAACAGTTTTATGTCATCTTTGCGACATAGTGTCACAAGAAAGTCTCCAAACAATACCTACAACTTAAGAAGAAATGAAGAGTCAATACATAAATGACTTGAACTCAGTCATTTTGTGTATGTGGAATGCTAATTTGTTATTTGTTATTGCGGGTTTATATCGCGCCAAATCACCTGCAGGACTCAGGGCGCTTTTACCTCATGACATAATAACCAAGGTACTGAGAAGGGTAGAGGAAGGGACAGGATTTACGCTAGGTTGTGTGCTGTTCTGAAAAGGTTGGTTTTCAGGGCTTTCCTGAAGCGGAGTAGGTTACCCTCCTTACGGAGTGCCTCAGGCAGGGCGTTCCATAGGTTCGGTAGCACGACCGAAAAAGATCTCCCTCCCATTGTAGCCAGTTTGAAACGTGGGCAAACAAGGAATTGGGCGTCTGAAGACCTAAGGTTTCTTTCCGGTCTATATACCTCAATCCGTTCCTTGATGTAGGCCGGGGCCTGCCCATAGATGGCTTTATGGGCTATACAGAGGCTTTTAAAGGTGGACCTCTGGCCGATTGGCAGCCAGTGTAGACTCTTTAACAATGGGGAGGCATGCGCTTTCCTCGGGAGATTAAAAATGAGCCTGGCAGCATCGTTTAGGACTACTTGGAGTCTGTTAATTAGCGTCTTTGGCAGGCCTAGGTAGAGCGCATTTCCATAGTTGAGTCTTGACACTATGGTGGCAGAAACCACTGTGCGAAGCATCGGCTCGGAGAGGAGAGGAACTAGTTTGCGCAGCTGTCTTAAAGGACCAGTGCAGGTACCGACTACAGTGGAAACCTGGTTGGTCATTGAAAGAGCACTGTCTAACTTAATGCCAAGACTTTTGACTGTAGTGACTGGCTGTGGAGTAGGGCCCAGCTCCTGGGGCCAGAACATGTCACTCCAGGAGGAGCACTTGGATGGTACTATCAGCACCTCTGTTTTTTCCGGGTTAATTTTTAGCTGGTTAGTAGCCATCCAGTGAACTGTGTATCTAAGTATGTCCTGGGCGTGTGACTGGGCTTGTACGGTGTCATCTATGCCCAACAGCAGCTGTGTGTCGTCGGCATAGTTGAACACCCGACAGCCCATCTCCGCTAGTGTGTTAATCAGAGGCTGCAGATATAGGTTAAACAGGAGTGGGGATAGCGCTGAGCCCTGGGGGACACCACAGGTCAGACCTCCCACTCCTGATATGCTATCTCCCATCTGGATTCGCTGGGTTCTCCCAGATAAGAAAGATTCCAGCCACCGAAGAGCTGAGCCCTGAATCCCAACCCCAGCCAGCCTGTCCAGTAGAAGGGTATGGCTGACAGTATCGAACGCCGCTGATAGGTCTAACAAAATCAGGGCGCTCGGTCTCTTACTGTCAGCCATCCTTCTGAGCTCATCCAGCACCGAGAGCATGACAAGCTCGGTGCTGTGATGTGCGCGGAAACCTGCCTGCCTCTCATGGAGTAGATGGTTAGACTCCAGGAAGCTAGACAGAGATTTAAGCACATGTTGCTCAAGAACTTTGGACAGGAAAGGCAGCTGGGATATGGGCCTATAATTTTTTAAGGCGTTGGGATCTGCCCCCACTTTCTTTAGCAACGGTCTTACACGAGCTTCTTTGAAGCTAGTGGGGAGCTTGCCGGTGCTCAAGGATTTATTCAGTGTGGCTAGGATATGGGCCTCTAGCATAGGTCGTGCCAAGCAGAAAATACTAGGAGGGCAGGGATCTGCTGGGGAACCTGATTTTGTCTTCCCCATCAGCGATTCGAGGGTTAGTGAGTCCATAAGGGGAAATGATGCTAGGCAGCTGGCAGCAGGGTTTAGGATAGCCTGTTGCTCGATGACGCCATGCCCCATATTTTTTATTTCGAGCATAATGGCGTCTACTTTATCCAGAAAATATTTCTGGAAAGTATCACAGTTTATGCTGCTGTTTATATCCTGAGCTTTTTTAGTTAATTCCTTCAGGATTTTCCTTTGAACATTGGTCGCCCTATTTATACGAATCTCATAAAATGAGGCTTTAGTTTCCTGGGTGGATTTTTTATAGCTGCGAAGCGCCTTCTTATATTGTTCACAGGAGTCAATATCCTTATTTTTCCTCCAGTTTCTCTCCATGTTACGCAGAGCCTTCCTTTGATCTCTCAAGGCTGGTGTGAACCATGGGGCTCCCTTTATTCCACTATTTTTTGTTTGGAGTTTCTCGGGTGCTAACTGATCGATGGCTGTTACTAAATAGTCCATCATGTCCTTACAGTCTTGGTCTACATCTTTATTAGATGATGTCGGCTGGACAATTCCCCTGAGTGCCGTGGTCAGTGTGTGTTGGTCCACATTTTTCCACTGGCGGGTCAGTCTGGGTTTAGGTGCTGGACGGGAGGGTAAAGTATCCAGAGGGATGTCACAGTAGATCAGATGATGATCGGACCAGATACAGGGGAGGATTCCAGCTAATACCACCCTGAAATCTGTGGTCCATATCAGATCTAAGGTGTGGCCTTTTATATGAGTAGGGGCGTTTACGAGCTGCCTAAAGCCCAGGGAGGACATAGTTGTCTCTAGGGAGCTAGCTGCTGGCTGTTTCTGTTCTTTGTCCCAGTGAAAATTAAAGTCTCCTGTGACTATGATGTTTCTATATCTGGAACACATGTCGGAGACAGAAGACATAAAGGAGTCATTAAAGCCTGGGGTGGCATTGGGGGGGCGATAAACTGTAAGAACTGTAACACACATGTTATCAAGCATGATTTTTATCGCCAGCAAGTCGGCCAGATCCGCTGACTCAGGTAGTATTTTGGTTGCTGCTAGATGTCTCTTAAATATTATTATTATTAATATGGATATTCAATATGTTGCAGACAATTCCATTGCTGTTGCTCGATATGTGACATCATACATAACAAAGTCAGAAAAGACGGAATTGAAGGAAATGTGGGAAGAGATTTCCCATGAGAAGAGTCTAAGTAAGAAATTATACAGTTACTGTTTGAAGATTTTATCTCATCAAGAAATTGGAGCGTATGAGTGCTCAGATCGCTTATCATCTGCAAGTCTATACTCCAAATCTAGAAGAATCATGTGGGTGAGTCTAGGTCTTGCTGCAACACGAAACCGAGTTCTTAAACCTGTACAAGAAATTGAATATTTAGCTGAAATAGAGCCAAAAAGTACTGATATTCTGAAAACAAATATGTTGGATACATATTATCCAAATAGAAGTCATCATCTTGACAACATATGTGTCTATGAAGTGCTGCAAAACTATATTTTTAAACGGCATATTACCGAAAATATTAATAATGGTATATATGCCGTTATTGGTTCTGAAGGATGTCTGGTGAAACAAAGAAAATGAAATTTGATTAATCACCATAAACTAAGTTGCGAAACACCTGACAAAAGGGAATTTTACTATTTAGCTCTTTTACAACTTTTCAAGCCACGGCGTTCAGAATTGGAATTACTTGGAGATTTTGAGAGCTATGAAGATTCCTTCAATGGAACTAAAGATACTATAGAATGCCCTGTGTTACGCAGAGTAATCAGCAAGATTGTCAGGAATTTTTAATGTTTATGCTTGGTATCCTGGAAGATGATGGTATAGATGTTGAAAACCTTTTTGGCCTTTCTTATAAATGGCAGAATGACTGTCGAAATTGTTTGTTTACATGTAGCACTAACTTAGACACTGAAAAATTCATATATTTGACTTTACTTGACTGTGAATCAGTGTCTTTTAATAATCTAATTAGAGGAGCAAGTCATAACATGGAGTGTAGCCAATGTAAATCAGAAATGTCATCAACAATATTTATACAAAGATATGGACAGTATGGTTTTTTAATGCTGCAACGTTGTAGAACTGATGGAACAAAATTGAAAACTTTAATTAAAATTTTTGTAGCTGGTCAATGTACAATATCAGGAAGAACTTTTATAGCTGTTGATATTATTTTTCATGATGGACCTTCTACCACATCTGGACATTACATTGCTTATTTAAATGTCTGAAAGGTTGGATACAGTGTAATGATGCTCAATAGGTTTTTAAGCAACTTTTGCCCAAAGAGTTACCAAATTCTTACCTAATATTTTTAAAGACAAAATTTTAAGATCAGAATTTGCCCTTTAGGATTTGTGCTGTTAAGGTAGATTAGTCTGGTGTTGTAGAGTATTTTGTAAGTGAGAGTGAGGAGCTTAAAGGTGATCCTTTTCTTGATATTAAGGCAGTGTAGGTGTATCAGGTGGTGGGTGATGTGGATGCAGCCGGGGACATTGATCATCAGTCAGGTAGTGGTCTTTTGGATTTGTTGTAGTTGTTGTAGGTGTTTGGCAAGAACTCATGTGTAGAGTGTTTTACCACAGTGTAGTCTGCTGCTGATGAGGGCCTGTGTCACTGTTCTTCTTTTGGTTAAGGTCCACTTGTAAATGTTGCAGAGCATGTGGAGGGTGTTATAGCAGTGCAAGGACACGGTGTAGACTTGCTTAAACATGGAGTGGGAGCAGTTGAGATTGAATCCTATGTTGTGCACATGGTTAGTAGGTGTTGGTACTCTTCACACTGTAGTCAGGTAGCAGGAGTTGTCTGAGGCTGATGGAGTGGGTCTGAGGATGAGTACCTTCATCTACTGCCAGTTTGTGTTTACAGTGCTGCTCTTTATGTAGTTAGTGACGTCCTTCATTGTGTCATGGAGGTTCCTTTTGGTGCTATGTGGCTTCTTAGTGACGAAGAGGATTAGCTGGGTGTTCTTTGTGTAATAGATGTTGTTGTAGTTGTAATGGTGGGCTACTTGTGTTAGGCTGGCCATGTAGATGATGAACTGCGTCGGATTGAATGCTGTGTCCTGGTAGACCCGTAGATGATGTTGGTGGTTTTGGAACAGAAAGCTGGGAGGCGAACATTCAGGATTACTATTGAACAACTTCCAAACAAAGGATTTGATGCATACTATTTGGCCGTAAGGAAAACTGTCCGAAACCATTAGGGACTTTTTGCTGTGTATTTTCTCAGCATCTACTTGTAAGTAACATTATTTACAGTGTAAGAAAATTAATCAGAATATATTGTTATTTTATGATTGCTTGAGATATCTTATATTTACGTAAGAAATTTCTCTTAGAAAATAACATTTAGGATATGTTTTATTTCTATTTTTTATATTGTTATTGACAATGTTGACTGGGTTTTTTTAAGATATTCTTATGGATTGTCTTTTTTTTGCCAGCTGTTATGTGATGGGTACTATTGAACTCACTGTTTGTAGTGAAATTCAATATACTCTGAGAACAGCAAAAAAGGCAAATCAAATGTTTTACAAATTATTTTGTGTTGTAAAGTATATTTAGTAACTGTGTTTTTTTGTATCTTCCACAGGTGACAATTTTACAATGTATACTTTTTTATTTTTTATTATGCTTAATGTTAGTACAAGTAACTGACTCAGCCGCGGCCCGTGGAGGGAGTTGTGGTGAGGTAGGCAAATCGGGCGGGGGAGGGGAAGGGTGGGGGTTATACACAGCGGAATCTGGATGATTGCAGGTAAGTAAACAATTAAATTAATAAAATTAATTTCGTATCCTGCGCCCTGCATCGCAAAATGCGATGCAGGACACGGAACAAAGTTGCATATTATCAACAAAAGGCGATACATTACCACCGCTTTTATCGGCAGCAAAAATTCCGATAAAACGGTGATAATGGACTTGATAATAGGGCCTTGGAAATTCCCATAGCAGCCCAGGTTCTGGTGGGCTGTTATGGGAATTCACAAGGGCCTATTATCAAGCCCTTTATCGCCGCTTTATCGGCAGTTTTCCTGCTGATAAAAGCGGAGATAATCTTTAATAATATCTTTCTGTTGACGAACATGCGTTGCAATGCCTGTGACTTACATCCTTCAAATTAGTTTTTAGGTATACGTGTGACCAAGTCTGATAACATCAGAGTTTAAGGACAAACACCATGGTGTCTGTGACTCGAAATCTCGTCGATCACTAAGAAAATAGGAAGATGATAAAATGAAAGTAACAGATGTAATAAAAACAACGGTGAAAAACTACTAAAATGGCGGTGGACGGAGTACGTGATCAACGTTTGGCACCTCGGCACTACGTTCCAAATAAATGTAGATAAAATACGATTATTAATATATTACAAAAGTACAGCAGCGGATGACACACACGACCCGGGAAAACAAAGCGCCACATCTAATACCTGAAATAAAGAAAGCTTTGTTTGTTGAACTTGAAGAAAAAGAAAAGTGTGGGCTACGAAATGAGGCTGCGCATGTGTACAGAGTACAACTGCTACACAGAAAAAGGAAAGTTTTACATATTATCATAGAAATGAAGGGGCATTTTATCAACAAAAGGCGATACATTACCACCTCTTTTATCACCAGTGACTGCCGATAAACCGGCGATAATGGGCTTCATAATAGGGCCTTGGTAATTCCCATAGAAGCCCATGTTAACACCAGAACCCTTATCGCCGCTTTATCTACAGTGTCTTGCCAATAAAAACAGCGATAATGTAGCGCCTTTTCTTGATAATATGGCCCATTCCTCTTTTTTTTGACCAGTAAACTTAGGTGCATATTATCAAGGACCGGGGCTAAAATTATCGCCGTTTTATTGACAGGAAACTGCAGATAAAACATTGATAATGAGCTTCATATTATGGCCTTGTTATTTCCCATAGAAGCTCATGTCAACCAGAACATAGGCTTCTATGGGAATTTACAAGGACATATTATGAACCCACCCTCCCAACATTAATAAAAAACTCCAGACAATGCAGGTACCCGGAGCTGGAAGGTCATTTTACATATTACTGTCTCAGAAAGGTGGCGTTCCACGCGACGTCTACAGGGAGAGAGAGAGAGTGCTCAAAACATATATATTTTTTAAAAAGAACCCAGGGGTGGCGCTCACCGAGACTGCAGTAAGTAGGACCATAAACCCCCCCACATACTTCAAAATAAAACCAGAGGAGTGCCCATCCCCAGTGCTCGGGGCACCTTACAAGCGCCCATTATGCAGAAAAATTGCCCCTGTAATTTTCCCCCCGGGACCTAATGAATAAAACGGACTTCTAGTTTTTTTTCAACTTTTCGACCGCGTACAAGTACTGCACGAGTACCCCACCATTTTTTATTTTAAAAAAAAAATTGAGCCTAAAGATCCATGCACCACCCCCTGACCAAGACTATAGGCTCAGAATGTTTATACCCTGCCCCCTTTCCTTATTTCTCAACTTTGTTTTACTGTTTTCTTGTGACTCTGCTCTCCCGACAAACAACATGGCTGTCAACACTTTCTAGTTTGGAGTATTGACAGCCAATCAGCATGCACCTCCTGCTCATAATTATAGGTATTTACATACGCGTACCCCATCATTTTTTATTTTAAAAAAATACAAATTGAGCCTAAAGATCCATGTACCACCCCCTGACCAAGACTATAGGCTCAGAATGTTTATACCCTGCCCCCTTTCCTTATTTCTCAACTTTGTTTTACTGATTTCTTGTGACTCTGCTCACCCGACAAACAACATGCCTGCCAACACTTCCTGGTTTGGAGTATTGACAGCCAATCAGCATGCACCTCCTGCTCATAATTATAGGTATTTACATACGCGTACGCCGCGATTTTTCTTTAAAAAAAATCAAATTAAAAATAGAGCCTAAACATCCATATACGACCCCCTGAGCAAGCCTAGAGGGTCAGAATGTCTCTACCCTACCCCCTTCCCTTATTTCTCAACTTTGTGTTACTGTTTTCTTATGACTCGGTCCTAGCGAGGCACAAGATGCCACCAACAGTTCCAGGTTTTGAGTGTTGACAGACAGTTCACAGCCAATCAGCATGCAGCTCACGCTCGTAATTGAAGAGATTTCAGTACGTGTACTAAACTCCGACTCTAGATATATGTCATCAGTGATGTCATTTGAGATGTCATCAGTGATGTCATGAGTGATGTCACTGACCATGTTATGAGTGATGTAATATGTGACGTCATCAGCAGTGCATTGCGGGCGCGCGAGTTATAGTTAGCTGAACTAACTATAACGGGGGAATTTCAATGGTTTTATATGAGTGAAATGTCCAGCTAACTATAACATGTGTCCAACCTATGGTTTTTTCAGTGAATTTCAAAGGTTTTGTAAATGCTACTTCCTAACTATAACGTGTGTAAAACCTAAGTTTTTTTCAGTGAATTTCAAAGGTTTTTTAAATGCTAATTCCTAACTATAACGTGGCTGTAACCTATGGTTTTTTCAGTGAATTTCAATGGTTTTGTAAATGAAATTTTTTTAATGTAATGATTGTTATATTTTTTATACTGATATACTATATTATTATACATTTTTTATTTTTTGGGCAGTGTGGGGGGGGATTGGGCACCCCCCACACTTCTTTATCACTATGCCCCCACAATTTGGTCCCCCTGGGGGGTAATTTTTAAATAAACATACCGGGTTGTTTTCTAAAAAAACATTTTTGGCCTTGGGGGTCCTTGTGGGACCCCATGAGCACGCCTAGGGGGCCAGGGTGCTTCAACCCTGCCCCCTTTTTGTGTTGTAGACGTTTGTTTTTCAGCTTTCTTGTGCCTCGGTCTACCGAGCACAAGATGGCTGCCAACACTTCCTGGTTTGAAGTGTTGAAAGCCAATGAGCATGCAGCTTGTGCTCGAGAAGTTTTAGAACTCAAAAAGGGGGCAGGGTAGAAGCACCCTGACCACCTAGGCCTGCTCAGGGGTTCCAACAAGGACCCCAAGGCAAATTTTTTTTGGGGGGGGGGCAAATCATGGGATGCGCGCATCGTGCGTGCACCCTGCAATTTTTCAATTTTTTGGGGGGGCTTGGGGGTCCCTGTGGGACCCCCTGAGCAGGCCTAGGGGGTCAGGGTGCTTCTACCCTGCCCCCTTTTTAAGTTCTACACTTTTTTTCTGCTTTCTTGTGCCTCAGTCTACTGAGGCACAAGATGGCTGCCATCCATTTCTGTTTTGGACTGTTGACAGACAGTGGCAGCCAATCAGCATAAAGCTCGTGCACGGCAAGGTGCGCGCACGGTGCGCGCTTATAGATATATAATTGATTTCAACTTTAATCTTCTCAGGCACTACTGGAGGGATTTACACTATTTAACCAAAAGCGCGATCTGCGTACCAGACTCTACCATTTTGCCAAGTTTGGTGTAATTCCGTTCAGCGGTTCGGGCTGAAGACGTGCCTAAAGGTCCTATGGAAATTAACATGGGGAAAACACATTTTGGTACCCCCCTTTTTTCTCGGGCCCCGCTTGACGAATCTACCTGAGACTTTCAGGGAAGGAGCGGAGCGGAGCTGGACAAAATTTTGGAAAATTACACACAAATTCCTCACACAATTACACACAAATTCCTCAACCAGAGTTATTCCCAATAGAATGTTGCGGATTTCCTATGGAAACTAGGTCCTAACTATAGGTCCTAATATATATTACCTACTGGCGGTCGCCAGTAGGTATATATAGTTAGGATTTTTTCTCTATGGGTTTTTTGAAAATTCTATGTCTAATAACTTTGGCGTTTGTGGACGGAATTGGCTGAAATTTTCAGGAAAATTGCACATTTGGTTTCTGAGCAGCCCTTGAAAATTTGGGGGGGGTTCGTCAAGGGGGGGCCGAGAAAAAAGGGGGGTCCCAAAACGTGTTTTTAACATTGAGTTTTCCATAGGGCGGTTGGCCTCACTTTTAGCCCGAACGGCTGAATGGATTTGCACGAAACTTGGCAAAATTGTAGGGACTGGTAGCCCGATGTGCCTTTTGTAGGTCTCAATATATGTGCTCCAGTGGATTTTGAGAAATTAACGTTTAAAAAAATATATATATCTGTAACAGCGGACCGGGCAGCGCTCTGGTTCGCGGACTTTTCGCGCAACGGAGCTTTGTGAAGCGAAGCTGATTGGTTCTCCGGCGTCTGTCAACATTCCAAACAGTCCGTAGCGGCCGCCATCTTGTCTCTCGGTAGGATCGAGAGACAAGAGGAGGCCGAAGCGAAGGGGCAAATGACCATAAGGGGGCATAGTACATTGTCGCTCACCCCCTAGGTTTGATGTGGAGGTTTTAAAAGGGCCCCGCGGGGCAAAAAAAAATAAAAATAATAATAATCGAACAGCTGAATGGATTTGCACGACAGTTGGCAAAATTGTAGGGACTGGTAGCCCGATGTGCCTTTGCTAGATCTCAATATATGTGCTCCAGTGGATTTTGAGAAATTAACGTTCAAAAAAAGATATATATCTGTAACAGCGCACCGCTTCGCGTACTTTTCGCGTTACGGAGCTTTGCGAAGCGAAGCTGATTGGCTCTCCGGCGTCTGTAAACATTCCAAACAGTCCGTAGCGGCCGCCATCTTGTCTCTCGGTAGGATCAAGAGACAAGAGGAGGCCAAAGCGAAGGGGCAAATGACCATAAGGGGGAATAGTAGATCGTCGGTGACCCCCTACGTTTGATGTGGAGGTTTTAAAAGGGCACCGCGGGGCAAAAAAAATAATAATAATAATAATCGAACGGCTGAATGGATTTGCACGAAACTTGGCAAAATTGTAGGGACTGGTAGCCCGATGTGCCTTTGCTAGGTCTCAATATATGTGCTCTAGTGGATTTTGAGAAATTAACGTTCAAAAAAAGATATATATCTGTAACAGCGCTCCGCTTCTCGTACTTTTCGCGTTACGGAGGTTTGCGAAGCTGATTGGTTTTTCGGCGTCTGTAAACATTCCAAACAGTCCGTAGCGGCCGCCATCTTGTCTCTCGGTAGGATCGAGAGACAAGAGGAGGCCAAAGCGAAGGGGCAAATGACCATAAGGGGGCATAGTAGATCCTCCCTGACCCCCTAGGTTTGATGTGGAGGCTTTGAAAGGGTCTCGCAGGGCAAAAAAAAAATATACCGTTTTTTTAGTTTTTTTGCGTGGAGTGCGCCCGGTTCGCGAACCGGGAAGCGGTCTGGGGAGCGTACTTTCTTGAAAATTAGTGAAAAAAGTTAGAGTAAAATAATAATTGTGAGTGATCAGATGTAGGGTAGCTCTGAGAAGAGCTTTTGGGTTTATGGTACATTTAGGTACTTATAAGTAGGTACCAATGCACAGTCTTAAATTCAGAGTGAAAACTCTGTTGCCCTCATCTGAGAAGTGAACTCCATCTGCTCTGTAGATATCTTGCATGTAGTAACGCAAGTTATTGTTGTACAGGGAGCCCATTCCATGGTCTCTCATGTAAGCTGAAACAGATTTGTTTACATGCTTCCTCGATTTCTCAATTTGTGGACAAAATTGGTTCGACCACCTCCATTTCTGTCTTTGGCATATATTTGAATATACCAAGGCAGTCTGAGGAAAAAGTGCCATCAATTGCTCAAAGGTGTCCTTTAAAAGCATTTCCAGACCTACCCCAGTCAAAGTGCCCAAATCATTACCTCCACAGTGCACAATTAACAGGTCAGGTTTTGGCAAATGCATAAAGGTTTTCACCAATGGTATCAATTGGTGACATTTTAATCCTCTGTGGCCAAACCACTTAATTTCCACATCTTGTAAATTGAGGTTAGGTAAATTCCTGTTTTCAGCGTACCTTTGAGCCCAATAGATGTAGCTATGTCCAACAATCCAGACAGAAAACATGGCGAGAGAAGGTTCTCCTGCAGTCAGATGAAGTGTGGCAATGAAATGGCAGTTGAAAAAATGAGAGTGTAAAATGAAAAAAACTGAGGAGTTTCTGTGTTAATGAAGCAGTAAGAGTGATTGGTGGATTTTGATTGCTGAAAACAGAAAGTTAGTGTGCATGGATGAGTTCGTTGAAAGATGTATTTTGAGTGGCGAAGAAAAAATCATTAAATGAAAGAATGCTTTGGATATGCAGGTGCACTGAGAGTTCAGAGTTCAATTGCAACATTGTTGTGTGAGAGGTCTTGCAAGAGGTGGTTGCTATGCAGAAAAAGCAGAGAGGGGGCAGAGGGGGGAAGGGTTTTGCTTTGAAAAAAAGTGAGGAAGAGTTTTGATTGGGTGACATGAGAGATCTGTGTGAGGAATTACAGCATTTCTGTGCTTTTGATAGCTACTACAGAAAATGTTTCAGTCCAGAAAAGGAGACAGATTTCAAATGGTAAGGAAAGGCCAATGAGAAATGTTACTGCTAGAGTAAGAGATAACTCTATGCATGAAAGTAGAAGGAAACAAGAGTTTAGGGATATTCGTAAACGAATGTTCCGCAACAGGATAATTGGGAATTTGTTAAAAAATATTAAGAAAGGTCAGCAGAAAGTGGTTTTTTTATAAGAGAAAAAAAATTGTTGAGAAAGTTATTGATCAGGCATTTGAAATTAAACGTAAGTTATTTATTTTGACAATCAATAGAATTCGGAAGCTAAACAAGGTAATTTATGATTTCAAAAGAAATAGTAGATGGAAGAGAATAGTTAATCGTAGTAATTTTTGTGAAGTTTTTTCTGGAGAATGGATGCATAGTTCAAGCTCTGAGGCATTTTTTAATGAGGAGAGTTATTTCCAGGATAATGATTTGGTGCATGCAGTTGACACCAGTGGTCGAGCTTATGAAGTGAAAGATGGTTGTCCAGTTGAAAAAGAAAAACTTGTGACAACAGAGATAGAAGAGGTGTTAGGTAATGAGGTTTTAGGGAGACGTCCTAAGGGTCCTGTGTACACCTGGAAGTGTAGTAGTATTTGCAGTGTACGACAGGATTCCATCAATTTGCTTTGTGATTTTATACGGTCATTTAGTAAGAACAGTTTGAAGCAGAAAATGAAGTTGTTGCAAGAATTAGATCCTTGCAGAGTGAGAGAAGTGATAGGTTTGCATGGTCATTCACTGGCTTGTCTTTCCAGGAGAGTATGCCAGAGTGTTTTTCATCATTTCAGGATGCTAGCAGTGCATCATAATAAAGTGAGGAAATTAGTTAGAATGTTGTATTATGCTAAGAGTCCAGCAATTATGCTTAAACAATTATGCGCTGCTCTTTTGCATGGTTCTGAAATAGATGTGAAGAATATATGTGAAGAAATTTAGTTTTGTTACTTTGGAAGTAAAGAGGAGAATGTTGAAATTGACCAAGAAGAAGAGAGTAATGTGGAAGATAGTGTACAGGTTTCCAGTACAGATAATTTCCAGAGGGAAATTGCGACGTTTGAGGTGAAATCAAGTGAGAGGCCAAATTTCACTTGTGTGTGTTGTCGACGCACTTATTATAAGAATCAGACTAAGTTAGTGGATTTATATGGAAAAAGTGAAAGGGAAAATAATAGTGAATGGAAGGATTTTACAACATACTTGATGGTAGAAAATTGTTTTGATTTGGGATTGGATCAACGTGTGTGTACTTATTGTTGTAACAAATTAAATCAAAACCAGATGCCTGCTAGAGCAGTTCATAATAATCTGGAATTGGTTGAGATTCCTTCTGAATTGAAGGATTTAAATACTTATGAATCTATTTTGATTCAAAGTATCCATCCCTTTCAGGCTATTGTAAGAATGGAGCCAAAGACAGGGAAATTGCCTCCATCAGATTTACAGAGAGGATTAAAGGGAAGAGTTGTTTATTTGCCTCTAGATTTGAAGAAAAACATTAACACAATTGGAGTAGAAAAAGTGGAAGAGGAACCTCTTGTTATCTTAGTTAATGGGGTTCCGACAAAGAATAAGAAAATATGGCAAGATTTAGTAGATGTTAGGAAAGTCAAAAGGGCAACATTGTATTTGAAAAAATATAATAAGTACTATAAAAATGTATATGTTGCAGAAGAGGAAGTAAGTGAGGAAGAGGATAACGATTTGTGTGCTGGTCAAATTGAGAAAGTAGAACCCTGTACTAGTAAAGAAATATATGAACATTATAGTGTTCATCCTTTGCATTCCAAGGAAGTCATGGGGAATGCTATTGAGTTGTTTCAAATGAAACAAGCGAAAGGGAGTCCCATTAGTGTTTGGCAGGAAAGTTTGGAAGCTCGGTGTTTCCCACAGCTTTTTCCAACAGGTCTGGGAGGAAGATATGATGAGCGACCTCATCAAATTCCTGCTTCTGAATACCGGACTTTGCGATTGTATGCAGGAGATCCTAGGTTTCGACAATGCATTCCTTATTTGTTTCATCTCCTGTTTGAAAGCGATCTGTCTGGTCTGTCATATGCAGTGAACCACATCTTGAAAAGTGGTATACACATGCAAAACATCTCGGCAAGTGACTTTATGGATAAAGTCAATGTCCAAGACAGTATTTTGGATTCTCACCTGATTAATCTCATGGCGTGTCAGCGTGGTACTAATGAGTACTGGTACCGTCGTCATGGTGATTTAAAATGTATGCTAAGGAACTTAGGAACTCCCACATGGTTCCTCACTTTGAGCTGTGCTGAGTATGGCTGGGAAGACTTACTTGAATTTCTACGAGAGGCAAATGCTAACGTAGAAAACATCGAATTCAAGACACCCGGAGAACTGTGCTCTTTGGATCCAGTCAATGTATGTAGGTACTTCAATCATAGATTTGAAGGTATGATGTCTTTCATCATGAATAAGAAGAATCCACCTCTTGGAGAGGTGTTGGATTACTTCTGGAGGAAGGAGTACCAAGCAAGAGGTGCTCCTCATATACATATGTTGCTGTGGATCAAGGATGCACCTAAATTTGGAACGGATGCAGAAGACTCAGTGATGAGTTTCATAGAACAGTATTCTACGTGTGCTGTTCCAAACGCAAAGGAGAAAAAAAGCCTACGAGAAAAAGTTCTACGTTTCCAAAGCCATCGATGTGGAAAGTACTGTCGTCATAAATTCCGGAACAAAGACAAGTTCTACACCAAATGTCGTTTCGGCTTTCCACGACCGGTGATTTCTAAAGGAAGAGTGAACAGTTTGATGTCTTCGCTGCGACATAATGTGATGAAGAAATCACCTAAAAACACATACAATTTGAAGAGGAACGAAGAGTCTAAGTACATTAACGACTACAACCCGGTGATTTTGTCCATGTGGAATGCTAACATGGATATACAGTTTGTGGCTGATAACTGTATGGCTGTGGCTCGGTATGTGACATCTTACATCACCAAAAAAGAGAAGACAGAATTGAAGGATATGTGGGAGGACATTTCCCATGAAAAGAGCCTCAGCAAGAAGTTGTACAGTTTCAGTCTGAAGATGTTGTCGCATCGAGAAATCGGAGCTTACGAATGTTCTGACCGGTTGTCTTCAGCAAGTCTCTATGCCAAGTCCAGGAGTATCGTTTGGGCGAGTGTTGGTCTTGCTGCAACGCGTAATCGAGTTCTGAAACCTGTGCGGGAAATTGAGTATTTGGCGGAAAAGGAGCCAAACAGTACCGACATTTTGAAGAGCAACATGTTGGATACATATTATCCAAATCGAAGCAGTCACCTCGAGAATGTTTGTCTGTATGAGGTTCTGCAAAATTACATATTCAAGAGGAACATCAAAGAAGATACTGAGAAAGGAGTGTATGCTGTAATAGGAAGTGAGGGATGTCTGGTCAAGCAAAGAAAATGCCACTTGATAAACCATCGAAAATTGAGTGGCGAATCTCCTGAAAAAAAGGAGTTTTTCTATTTAGCACTTTTGCAACTTTTTAAGCCTTGGCGTGCAGAAGAGGAACTGCTTGGAGATTTCCTTTGTTACGAAGACTCATTCAATGCTGCCAAGGAGACCATAGAATGTCCTGCTTTTCCCAAATATGTAGAAATGTTGAATGTGGAAATTGAGCAGGAAGCAACGATTGCAGCCGAGATTGCCAGAGACAGTTCTCAGGACAGTCAGAGTTCTGCTTCATTGAGTCAGGATCCACTAGGAGGACCTCTTATCGAAAATGAAGCTGCCACTGCTATGAATGAAGTGGAAAGAGCCATGGCACATGCTCAGGAGGATGCGGTTAACTTAGAAGAGTTGGAAAGACAACTCAACGTTGAGCAGAGGAAAATATATGACGAACTTACCATGCAAATTGATCATGGATTAAGTCATGACAAGAAAGAGTGCTCATGTACGTCGTTGAAGCCTGTCCGACTGTACGTGAGTGGAGAAGCGGGAACTGGAAAAAGTTTCCTTATTAAAGCAATTTCATGTTATTTGCAGGAAAGGACAGAGTCATCGCTGTCTTGTGTTGTCACCGCTCCAACTGGACTGGCAGCACATAACATTAAAGGGATTACTTTACATCGTTTACTGATGCTGCCAGTGGAGCATGACAACAAATTAGAATATCACAAGCTATCTGGAGATGCTTGTTTTGAAGTTTCAAGAGTCTTGAGGAAAATGAAACTTCTTATCATTGACGAAGTAAGCATGGTTTCCAATGTCATGCTTGCCTTTGTGCATTTGAGAATGCAAGAAGTTCTCAAAACAGAGTATGATGTGTTATTTGGTGGCAAACACATCATTGTTTTCGGAGATCTTCTGCAGCTGACACCAGTGAAAGGGCAACCTGTGTTCAAAATGCTCACGCATGAAGATACCAGGAAGTGCTTAGGGAGTATTGGCAACGTCAATATATGGTTAAACTTCAATTATGCTGAACTGCATGAAAATATGCGTCAGGCAAAGGATGAAGTTTACAAGACTATTCTACAAGATGTTAGAATTGGAAAAGTGACCGAGCATGGGAAAGAAGCTTTACATGCACGATTACTGACAAATTTATATCCAGACGAAGATGTTGTGCCTGAGAATATTTTTCAGAAAGTTACTGAGAAAAAATCTGGAATATGTTTGATGCCAACTCTTGCAGAATGTGCCAAATTCAACAACAAAATGTTGCATTTAGAAAAGCAAGAGATTGTGAAATTGGAAGCTATTGACAGAGTAGAGCATATGGGATCAACAATTATTTTGTCTGAGAATCTGAAAACAAAATTGGATTCATTAGAGAAGAGTATATCTAAAACTGCGGGTTTTGAAAAGACTCTGAATGTGTGCTTGAACTGCCGTATAATTTTAAGAAGGAATTTACATGTTGAAAGAGGTCTGGTAAATGGATCAATGGGTAATGTTGTTGATTTTGTGAAATACAGAAATAGAGATGGAATTGAATTTTGAAAAATTAAATTTGATGGCATTGAGGAAGTACAGCTAATTGCTTGTTGTTCTGCTAGATTTTTGCTTGTAAAAGACTTATATGTTCGTCGTAAGCAGTTTCCTGTTTGCTTGGCATATGCGGTGACAATTCATAAATCGCAAGGTTTAAGTGTAGACTGTGCATTGGTGAATATTGGCAGTTCTGTGTTCAAGGAGGGTATGGCATATGTGGCATTGTCACGAGTTAGGACTTTATCGGGATTGTACTTGATTGAGTGTGATGTCACAAACATTTGTGCGGATCTAGATTGTGTTAAGGAATACAATAGGTTGAGAAGAGAGTATGCGCCACATTTGCCTCAGTATCCTTTGTTTGAGAAACGTGTGGTAGGCCGGAAACGAAGAAATGTGACCAATACTGGGGAGGTTGTAGCAAAAAGACGAAAAGTCGATGAACCTGAAATTACAAGCAGAAACAAAAAGGATTCTGTTGAAGATGTTGTTGGTTTTCAATTTGAAAACAGTTCTGGTGTCAACTGCTATGCTAATGTAGTAGTTAATGTTTTGTTTTCTCTAGAAAATGTAAAAGAAGAGATTGTGGTCAATTCTGATCAAAGATTTTGCAGTTTGTTAAATTCTGTGTTAGAGAAATGTAGCACTGATAGAACAAACATAGAAAGTGTGTCTGAAATTCGAAATCTGTTAGACAGATGTTCAGGCCAAACACAATTCTCTCAAAATAGTCAGCAAGATTGTCAGGAGTTTTTAATGTACATGCTTGATGTATTGCATGATGAAGGTGTAGATGTAGATCACCTGTTTGGGCTTTCTTATCAATGGCAGCATGACTGCGAGAACTGTAGGGTATCAAGTACTACTAGTGTAGACTCAGAAAGATTTATATATTTAACTTTGCCAGACAGTAAATCAGTCTCTTTTAATAAGCTAGTAAAAGCAGCTGATCACAACATGGAGTGTAGCCAATGTAAATCTGAAATGATGTCCACATTATTTATACGAACATATGGCCAGTATGTCATTTTAATGTTCCAACGATGTAGGCCTGATGGAACAAAATTGACAACTTTAATTAAAAATTTTGTGGCTTCACAGTTGTCAATATCAGGAAGGACTTTTGTAACTGTAGCAATTATATATCATGATGGTCCTTCAATAACATCAGGACATTATACAGCTTATTTAAAGTGTAGAAATGGCTGGTCATTCTGCAATGATTCTGTTTTAATTTTCAAAAAAAAATTGCCGTTTGACCTTAAAAACTCTTACCTGGTGTTTTTAAAACCAAAATTTTAGGGAAAGAATCTCGGGATGTGCTCTGAGGAATTTCAAGAAGTTCTCATGGCTCCTACACGATTTGGCCTTGAGGATAAGTGTAGTACAGAGACATAACTTCTTACCATAACACTGGACTTTATGGAGAAATACGTGCACTTTGAATGAGTTCAGAAAAACTGTTTCTTTTTATAAGCTAATTGAAGCAGCCAATCAAAACATGGAGTAGAGGGAATGTAAGTCTGCAATGCTGTCTACTGTTTTACATTGCTTTGTGATTAAAAGTGATGTAGAGAATTAAATAATTGTACTAGTCATAAAGGTAGTGTAAGTCTGCTTCATAGTAAGCAGTATCAGTGTGATAGGAAATGTAGAACTTGATTGAGGAAGAAGGGGAAGATATTACTAGTCCAGGATTGTGTAAATGATCTTCAACATTTTAATTCTGAAAGTTGTGGAAATGCGAAAAGACGGGATTGGCTAACAAGAAATCCAAGAGTTATACATGGCTCTGACAAGATTTGGCCTTGTGGAATCTTGTGGTAGAGAGCAAGAAGTCATTTATTGTATGTAACATGTTTTTGAAAACGATGGAGGTTTTCTTTCAGAAAGTGGCGGGTTGAAAGTAATAACAGCACAACAGAGTGTAAGCTGTTCATAGGACATCCTTGGCCGTCATGGAAAGTAAGTTAACTTTAAGGAGTTCTGAATTCTGATTTCTAATGTTGTATGGGTTTTTTAAACACAATCATTTTGATTGTGTTTTTTTTTCCCCGCTGTTATATGATGAATACCTTCAAGTCACTGTTTTAGTGAAATTTGATACATTCTGAGAACAGCAAAAATAAACCATTTAACATGTATAATTAATTCTGTTCTGTTTGCATTTATGATGTACATGTAGAACTGTGTAGGAGGCATGGAGAAGGTGAGGCTTCTGTAAGTGTCAAAGTTGTTGCATACAGTCCTCATATTCTACGTAGTCTTTTATATTTCATTACTTTCACTGTTTCTGACTGATCTAAAAATTTTTTTTTAAAAAGAACAGTAAGTATAAGGGAAGGAAACAGACAGTTATGTTAAAAGAAACACAGCTATAGGGAATAAACTAGGGATACTGTTACCCGCAATCCTCTGCTGATGATGTCACTGAGCATGTCATGAATGATGTAATATGTGACATCATCAGCAGTGGATTACGGGTAATAGTATCTCTAGTTTACTCCCTTATAGCTGTCTTTCTTTTAACATAAGTGTCTGTTTCCTTCCCTTATACTTACTGTTCTTTTTTTAAAAAAAAATGTTTGGGTTCGCTTCCGGTTCGCGTACCGGGGAGCGAACTGGGAAGCGAACTAAGAGAAATAGAGGTTGGCACAGTTGCAAATATTGTACCAATTTTTTAATAACGGGGAGGTAGTTCTGAAAAGAACTTTTTTTTAAATTGTTTTTGTTGTTTTATATATATTTTTTTTTTTTCTGAACATTTTTTTACTTTTTTTGAATTTTTCTGAACAGTTTTATAATTTTTTTGTTTTTTTTTCGGAGGGGGCAACGAAAACGATTCATTGTAAAGGGCTCAACAGGAGCAAGAAAACAAAAAAAAAGAATTTATTGTTTGGGGAGTTTCGGACAAACATGAGCATGATTGTCAATAGCTCTGTTGATCAGAGTGATGCTACTTTCTGCGTAGCAAATGAATCCACTGCAATGTAGGCAGACTTGTTTTACTTCACGAAATCTCGTTTGTATATTTGGCACCATCTCCCTGCCCTCTGGTCCCGTTACTTCCGGTACAACACATCTTCTGGCCATAATAGGGAGATTATCTAGGTCGTCCTGTTCCTCTTCTTCGTCTTCTTGCTGAATTATAAATTTAGCAGGTGGTCCACTCTTCCTTGGATGTGGTGGAGGTGGTGGGGAAGCACCAGCTGTAGCTAGTAAAGAAGCCATTGCTCACTGGTAACAAAGGGTCTTTCTCTCACAATGATGAAAGTCAGAGTGAGGAAAGAAGGAGGGATTTTCACCATTTGGGAAAAAAAATAGTTCTCAACCAATGAAAAGTGTTCATTTTAGATCATATGACCTAGTCTTACATCATTAGGAAACCGAAAGTGAAATGAACCAATGAAAAGTGTTATTACCAAGTCACATGACCTGCTGTGTGTATGTTACGTGCTTTGCAGGGCCTCCCGGTTTGCTTCCAGAAACCTGTGCTTTGCGACTCGGTAAGCGTACGAGTTCGCTAACGTAGCACGTCATATGACGTATCACGCGACAACGCGAAACGTCATGCGGACGGGAGGCGTCACGATGTTGTTTTCTAACGCGGCAGTTGCGGTAAAGAAAAGTTTACCGGCTCGTGGTCTATTTCGCGGCATCAAGGTCATCTAACGGGAAGCTTCCCGATTCGCGAAGCGGGAACGAAGAAAAAAAAATATTTTAAAAAAAAGTTATTAATAAACATATAAAATATATTTTTGGATTTAAAGAAGAATACATTTTACAGCTACAGATATTAGCTGTTAAAAAACCAATGAAATTCACTGAAAAAACCATAGGTTATAGACCATATATAGTTAGGAATTAGCATTTACAAAACCTTGAAAATTCACTGAAAAAACCATAGGTTATAGACCATATATAGTTAGGAATTAGCATTTAAAAAACCTTATTTTACTCACACAAAACCATTGAAATTCCATATATAGTTAGTTGCTCTAACTATATATCGCGCACCCGCAATCCACTGCTGATCATGTCACATATTGCATCATTCATGACATGGTCAGTGACATCACTGATGACATCACTGATGACATCTCAAATGACATCACTGATGACATCACTGATGACATCTCATTTGACATCATTCTTGTGCTAATACGATAAACCTCTTCAGACTCTAATATAACCTTAGATACACTCAGTGTATACAGACACTCACACACTGCCACTCATCCATGGAGTTACTCACACACCCAGTCAGTCATGCAAAGAAACAATCTCACCTCCATTTCTTCAACTATACAGTTAAACACACCTTACTTATTGAAACATATACTAACACATATTTACTCTCTTATACAATCCCTGATACAAGTTCACAATGATCGATACAACCACTCACTCATTCAGTGGCTCTCATGCACAGTTATTTATATATGCCAACTCTCACATGTACTGTGTTTTACATATGTACTTACTATGACATGTAGCATTGAGATATCCATTCACTCATCAATACACTCATGCACACAGTCAACTGCCCATGTAGCTGTTTCCACATGCACTCTTGAACTCATACACCTAGTGAATAAACTGCTCACACATCTATGCATAGAGTCACACACCTTCCAGCCACCCCCACACAAACTCAATCTCCCATAGAAATACTTGGGCAACCAATTAATAACACATATAGCCTCTCGTATAGCTAATGATCAACACATGCAGCAGTTTACAGAACAACAGACATAATGATGCACAAATTAAGACAGTTTAGTCACTAACCCATGCATTCAGTGAGACACATTTAATCACTCACTCATACAGTCAGTCACGCACCTACTAAATCCTTCATCCAGACACTTATACATCCACTCATTCTTCAATATGTAAGACATATTTTAACTTTACAGAAACATACAGTCACTGGATGTTGTCATCAGTGATGTCATCAGTGATGTCATTTGAGATGTCATCAGTGATGTCATCAGTGATGTCACTGACCATGTCATGAATGATGTAATATGTGACATGATCAGCAGTGGATTGCGGGTGCGCGATATATAGTTAGTGCAACTAACTATATATGGAATTTCAATGGTTTTGTGTGAGTAAAATAAGGTTTTTTAAATGCTAATTCCTAACTATATATGGTCTATAACCTATGGTTTTTTCAGTGAATTTTCAAGGTTTTGTAAATGCTAATTCCTAACTATATATGGTCTATAACCTATGGTTTTTTCAGTGAATTATATATATATATATATATATATATAAATATATATTTATATATAATTATATATATATATATATATATATATATATTACCTACTGGCGGTCGCCAGTAGGTATATATAGTTAGGATTTTTTCTCTATGGGATTTTTGAAAATTCTATGTCTAATAACTTTGGCGTTTGTGGACGGAATTGGCTGAAATTTTCAGGAAAACTGAACATTTGGGGGGCATTCGTCAAGGGGGGGTCGAGAAAAAAGGGGGGCCCAAAACGCGTTTTTCCCATGTTAATTTCCATAGGGCGGTTGGCCTCACTTTTAGCCCGAACGGCTGAATGGATTTGCACGAAACTTGGCAAAATTGTAGGGACTGTTAGTCCGATGTGCCTTTGCTAGGTCTCAATATATGTGCTCCAGTGGATTTTGAGAAATTAACGTTCAAAAAAATATATATATCTGTAAGCGCGCTCCGGGCAGCGCCCCGGTTCGCGTACCTGACGCGTAACGGAACTTCGCGAAGCGAAGCTGATTGGCTCTCTGGTGTCTGTCAACATTCTAAACAGTCCGGAGCGGCCGCCATCTTGTCTCTCGGTAGGATCGAGAGACAAGAGGAGGCCAAAACAAAGGGGGAAATGACCATAAGGGGGCATAGTAGATCCTCCCTGACCCCCTAGGTTTGATGTGGAGGCTTTAAAAGGGCCCCGCGGGGCAAAAAAAAATAAAAAATTGGGGGTTTTATTGCGTGGGGAGCGCCCGGTACGTGCACCGGGAAGCGGTCTGGGGAGCGTACTTTAAGGAAAAAAGAATGATAGACTATGATATTTTGAAATATTGTATGTTTATTGATTGTTCTTTTTGTTGTTTTTTTTTGTTTTTTTTTATTTAAGTAGCAGTATTCATGATTATTAAATACAAATTTATTTTTGGGATTGTGCACAGTATACTATAAGTCTGACTTTACATTATAATCAATTTGGTACTAGTTTATGAATTACATATAAAAATGATTAAAGACTCAAACAATTTTTTAATATTAAATATAATTTTATTTTTCTGATTCTTTTTCAAAATTTAATAGAACGTCTAACATTTCACTGTCCGATATGTCTACTTTTTGACTGAACATAACTTCCCACATTTGACCGTCCTCATATTGAAGTAAGAAATCCACAGATTCTACACATTGTAGAAGTTCATGGTCTCGTGATTCATCCATGAATTCCAAGTCAATGGGTTCAATGATTTCCTCATTGTTCATGTCTAGGACAATTTCAAAGGAAACGTTCTGTTCTCCTTGCATTTTTGTGCTGAAATTTGCATAAAAAATAAATATATCAGTAGAGATAGGGCACTGTTGGGTTTAAGTTCAGACAGGTACTTTTGAGGCGTGAAGTAGTACTATTAAAAAGTGCCTGTGAAAAAGCCTAAGTAAATTCATAATTATACCACAGAAACCTAAATGAATCCATAATTATAATAAACAAGCCTTTCTCAATGTGTAACTCTTACAGAGGGATAGTATATATGTTATAAATGAAAGCTGCGTAGTGTGGAAAAGTAAATTCTGCCATGTTCTGTGTCCCTACGCCTCCTCCATCATATGTTATGTGTGCATGATTAATATGCATATGTATTCCCCATATTCGATTAAAGACGCAATTATAGTTGTGTCCACCTCTAGTATGCCAGTTTCCAGTCCTCGTGAATACTACGAATATCAGGCCTATGTAAAGCTACGTTGCCACGTTTCCCAGTGTGCACGTTATTTCATTGTAAAGTCCCCGTTTCTAGGCCTCAAAAGGGCCCGGACATCAGATTCAGCTTCTGTCTTCTGAGCCCTCGCTGAGGAGCGACACAGCCCCCACCTGTATCCTCGACCCTTCACTTACTTCCTGCCTCACAGTGCCCGGTTCAGCCTGGCTCTGCCTCTGAATCTGCCAAGAATATGTTATGGTTCCAGTTATCAGTTCAGTCCTCCTTCTCTGCATTCCTAAGCTACTGAATCGCATCAATAGTTACCGTCATAGTCTAGCTTTTACGTCTCCATGTAAGAGAAATACTGCATTTAATGGTCATTTAATATTCCTCATCACGCACTACATGTAGAATAATGCCTGCTTCAGTCTTAGAGTCTGTTAGCCTTTCCCCTCCTGACTTCTAGTTTATATCAACATGTTCCCTAAACATCAGATACTAGATACTGCTTAGGTACATGTCGCCCTGACTCTCCAGACTTCAGTCTCTGCTCCTAGCACAGAGTTCATAGCCCCCAGCTTCTCCTAGTGATACGTCATTGCTAGTTTGCGCGCACCATCAGGTTAGAGGTCCCGGCTCCTTAGGTAGCCCCCTCCATGGTTTCCGCCCCATTCATGACATATTCTTTTACGTTTGCATCACATGTCTATGTATACACCCTGTTCCACCCATTTTCACCCTTATCTTTCGCGACTGCTACGCGTCACGCCTCTTGCTCCACCCACTGCTACGCCTATTGCACTGTAATGCTATGTGTTTGCGTTATGTATATATGCTCATGTACTGTTATTAAAAAGTTATCCTTCCTGCCTTTGCCCCGATCCTGAACCCGTGCAGGTTGTCCTGTTCCTGTCCTTATGCTGTATTAAACCTGCAAAACTCCTACTACCTCGAATCTTGACTCTTATTTATTGAGCTATCTGTTATTCATTTATGCATTCAAAAATAGGGTATTATTTATTTATTTACCACATAATGGCGCCCGAATAGGGACTTGCCCTTTCCCCATGCGTCGGTGAAGCCACGCCGACCCCCTGACCCTCTGCAGTCGTGACGGAACTCTTCTGCGCACCGGCAGATATTTCTGCTTCAAGTATCCCTCAGGCCCACGGAGGAGACGGAGGAGGCGGTCCAGCATCCAGACGAGACGGTGGAGGAACGCGGCGAGTCCCGACCAGAGCCCAAGCCGAGAGTCCAAGGTCCGAGGTATCCGGAGGTCCACCCGTAACTGAAGTTCGAAGTTCGTCGTCCGTCGTCGTAGCAGTCCCGTCCAGTCCGAGGCCTTCCGTTCTTGCTGCCCGGTGAGTACCGTTACTGGGGTAGTATCTAGACAGGGTCAATCTAATTGACTCTGGTCCGTGGGTTGGTGGTACACAGACCCACAAACGAAGTGTCCACTTCGGTGAATGCGGGTCCTGACGTGTCTCTTTATGAGACCGGTGAGTTTCGTACTGTTTCAGCAGTGCATCTAGTTTCTGTTCTAGTCAGTTCTGTTCTCGAGAAAATTCATGTGTTCTGTTCTCAGTATTCCAGGTAGTATTCTGTTCGAACTGTTATTTTAAATGTTCTTCATGTATTTTAATGTCGTGGTATGACTGCGAAGTAATTATCGTGTTTATTGTGTAATTACGTATTGTGTCTCAGTTACAGTTCAGTCATGCCCTTGTTTTCTAAGTTACGTCAGTTAAAAACTATAAAGGGTCTGCTGGAAGCAGCAGTTCCTGTCCCGCCTAGGGACAGTCCAGGTCATTTCATGTATCAGAAGCATGGCATAAGTGCCATATTATATCTAGATTTATGGGTAGAATATACCAAAGAGTTGGAAGAAAAGTATAGATGGCCCGTATCAGGTACGTGGGATGCCGAGTACATCATGAGAGTAGAAGAGGCATTATGGAAAAAGAAAGCCAGACAATCACAGAAAGATGCCATCGAGTTATGGCGCAAAGAAGCTCATAAAAGAACCGAAAAAGAAATCAGAAAGTCAGAATTAAGTAGAGAATCCTTAGAACGAGCCCAAGAAAAAGAATTAATCGAGATAGGTGAACGAGTCAAAACTGAACAGTCCGACAGACAGAGGAATGCCCTCATTAAGGGTATGTACCCTCTTCTTGCCGAGGGCTTGCCAAAAGCGACCCCGGAGGCATCCAGTAATTTCCCGCCACCATTAGTTCCGACCAAGTTACGTCACAAACCGACCGCAGCTGGTATTTTCATCTCGTCCTATTTGGACGACACAGTCCCAGAATATGCAAATCCTGTTCTCGCCCCACCAGTCCCTGTAAATCAGGCACTTCCCGTTCCTCCAGACACCGGGGCACCCCTTGCAGTACCTGCTACGGTCCCCCAGGTCCAGCCCGCCACACAAGTTCAGCCCTCATTTCAATTTCCCGCCCTGCCAGGACGAAGAGCATCAGTTGACAATTCTAGTCTAGGGGCCGCAGGAGGAGGTCCTCCTCAGACCCCGCCGCCACATAAGCGTTTAACGTCAGTCGAATTACATGCACAAGCGTCACAGCGCACGCCCAGATATCAGACTGTAGCAGAAATAAGAAAAGCCCTTAATGAATGCGGCTATGATCCAGTCCCAGGCGAGGATAATATGGTTTTATATTCATTACGCGTAAGAAAGGTGGCCGAGTATCTAGTCAGCCTACCAAATATGAAGGAAGATCTAGACAGAATATATCGTTTCATCCGTACAGGGGATGATCCAGAAAGCATTGGCGAAGCCATGTCTCAAAGGAAAGCTGAGATCCAGCTTATGATATTAAAGTTTCTGATCAATTGCCTAATAAGAGAACAAGATTACCCGTCCAAAGATCCGGCTGAAATGAAAATCCTGACAAAGTGGAGTGATAATATAGCCGAGGGTAAGCACAAGACCATCGGTGCTATGGAGAGTATGTACAAGAAAATCCGTAAAGAAATAATAAAGTTACACGAACAACGTAAAGCAGCACAAGTAAGCGAGAAAGAAAGTAACTCTGATCCTGAAGAGTTAGACGACGAGAATCCCGTCAGAATAGCGTATGTAGGAAAATCTAGATTTCCAGATCGCCATTTATGTCTAGAACACAAGTCTACTTTCCATCATCCAGCACTAGAACAAGGTTCTCTAGAACAAGTGTTTCAAGCTACCGATCACATTCTGAAATCACGAATCGGTTACAGCGAGTTAAGTACTATGCATGAACAAGAACTAGCCCGATCAGCAGTCCGATGGACTACTGATTCTACCACTTTTCCAGACGAAATAGTGGCACAAATGTTTCTGAAACTGCCCCCAGCCGAGCAACGACTGGTGGGTATGTATATGATCCAGCACCTCATTACATTGTATGAGGGTCAGCACTCTGATCCAGGTCCGTTACATGATATCCTGAACGAGTTACTCCAGTATAGATGGAAAGGTCTAGGTACCGATTTAATTAGTGTCATTCTAGAACAGCGCCACAAATATAGAACGTTTCTGAACCCGCATTTTGTTCATGTCTCACCCCCAGAAAGTAAACCCTTTTATATAGACAGACAGAATCCATTACGAGAAGTCCACCCAGTTAGAGGAACGGGTGGCGAAATGCAACGAGTGTTTGTTTATACCCCGATCACAAAGATGGAACTCCTAGAGATGAAAAAATTAATTCCCTGTCATGATAAAGACCCAGCAGGGTTCCATAGAGAATTAAAGGACATGCTCCGTATGGGAGAATACACGTATCCAGATATAATTAAAATGTTAAAGGTTCTGTTGCCCGCAGGGGTATATGAAAAGCTCAAGGAAAAAGATTGGGAGGTGGGAGAGAAAAAGATAGATTGGGCAGTTCTAGAAGCTGAAGACAAGATACGAGTACCAGGTACCGGTCTTGGAGATAAATGTAAAGAATTACCAGAATTATTGATTCAAGTTTTACCCAGATTACTAACAACTAAAAAGGAAGACTGGGATGCAATCTCAGCCTGTAAACAGAAACAAGACGAAGACATTAGTGATTTTTATTCTAGATTTGAGAAATGTTTTAGCATCAACAGTGGCCTCAAGACAAGTAGCGAGTCATACCCTCACCTTTTTGTTACCAAATTAGTCGAGAATTCAAGTCCTCAAATTAAAAATCGAGTTTTGAAAGTCGAAAGTACCTGGCAAGCTAATACCCCGTCCCAGATGTTACAGATGCTCCAATACCACCAGAATAGAATCAGAGAAGAGCAAGAACACGAGAGAAAACGTATGAAAGACACGAAAATGAAAGTACTAGTTGCACAATCTGTTCCTCAAGACAGCCAGAAGAGGGGTCCGAATCAAGCCAGTCATCCTGCAGCTCCCGTTAAAGGGAACTGCAATTATTGTAAACAGCCAGGTCATTTTATAAACGAGTGTGCAGTTCTGAAACACAACATAGCTACCGGTAAGACTAAAGAAAGACCACGACCACCTAGACAAGAACAAGTTTCACAGACTCCTCAGCCACAGAATGCACCACAGACAGTTACAGTACCGCAGCCTATTGCTGCAACACAGCATGTTACACAGCAGATGTACCAATATGCACAGTCCGAGTATCCAGAGTACCAGCAGTATTCATGAAACAGCCTAGAGAGGGAGGTAGGCTTGCCTCTCATCGAGATACCTGTAGATCAAGAAGGTCCCTATGTTCACAGTCAAGTATTAGGGAAAGATAGAAAGTTTTTGATTGATACAGGGGCAAGTAGGACCACAATTAGTCACGCCGAAGTTCCAGGGGCTCCGCTCTCAGGCTCTAGAAATGTTTCCCTTGGATTTTCAGGAAAGCCTATCGTAAATGAAATATCAAAGCCAGTTACCCTAGAAGTAGGTCCATTGTCCCGTACTACTGATCTGTTACTTACTAAGTCATGTCCAGAAAATCTATTAGGCATTAAAACACTGAAGGAGTTAGGTGCAGTCATTTGCTGTTCCCCAGAGGGAATACGATTGTTCCTACGTGACTTCAAGGGTCACTATGTATTACGAGATTTTGATCCGAGATTGTCTAATGTCCCGCAGCATCTATGGGCGCAAGGTCCAACTGATGTAGGTTACATGCAAATCACACCCCATCGTGTGACTCTCAAGCCAGGTGTAGTGTTACCACGAATCAGACAGTACAGATTGCCACCTGAGGCTGTAGCAGCCTTATCCAAAATTATTGACGAGCTCATCGCTCAAGGAGTAGTTGTAGAAACTGACTCCAATGTATGCAATTCTCCGATCATTCCAGTCATGAAACGTACTGATCCAAATGCACCCCCAGTATATCGATTAGTGATTGACCTACGAGAACTTAATAAATGTATTATTCCTCAGTACCCAGTTGTCCCAGATATCTCTTCCCTATTGACAGCCATTGATTCCGAAGCCACGTTCTTTACTGTAATCGACCTCAAGAACGCATTTTTTAGTGTTCCAATTCATCCAGACAGCCAGTTTCTTTTCGGATTTTGTTTAAATGGAAGGAGCTATATGTTCACACGAGCTCCTCAAGGTTTCACAGAAAGTCCTAGTATTTACAGTCAAGCACTTAAGAGACAACTAGACAACATTCACATGCCAACTGACACTGCCCTGCTCCAGTATGTCGATGATCTACTGATCACAGCCCGTTCTGAACGTGCTTGTGAGCAAGCATCCCTTACAGTCCTGTATTTCCTAGCCGAGATGGGGCACAAGGTGTCCCCTTCTAAGCTTCAATTCTGTGTCCAGCAAGTGGTCTACTTAGGACACTTACTGTCCAAGTGGGGTAGGCAGTTGACACCAGACCGTATCCAGTTAATAGTGAGTCTTCCTCAGCCCAAGACCCAGAAGGAGGTACGTGCTTTTATCGGCCTTACTTCTTATTGCAGACAATGGATTCCTCAGTATGCATTTCTAGCCAAGCCACTGATACAGTTAACGACACAGGAGGCAGCCGCATCGACTGTTCTCCCTTGGACATCTGAACATACACTTAGTTTCAATGAGTTAAAGAAAGCCCTATGCCAAGCTCCAGTTCTAGCTACACCGAACTACAGTAAGCCTTTTACACTTTTCGTCACAGAACGTGAAGGTACAGCATTATCCGTCCTCACACAAAATCAAGCAGGACAATACAAGCCCTGTGCTTATTTTTCGAGCACATTAGATCCTGTAGCCCAGGCTCTGCCTGCGTGCCTCAAGTCAGTTGCAGCCACAGCACTAGCTATCAGACAAAGTGATTCCATAGTATTAGGACATTCCTTGACAGTACAAGTTCCACACTCCGTGGAAGTTCTTTTGAATCGAACACAAACTCAGCACTTGACAATTGCACGTTTAACAGGTTATGAATTGACACTGTTCCAGCCACACATAGAAATCAGACGCTGCAACGTTCTAAATCCTGCCACACTGTTACCGTCAGTTAATTCACATTCTGCCACACACGATTGTGTGGAAGTAGTCAACATTACGACAAAGCCAAGACAAGATCTGACAGATATTCCGTTACCAGACCCCGACCTGACACTTTATGTGGATGGTTCATGCATGAGAACTAGTACAGGAGAACTAGTCGCCGCGTATGCAGTGACTACTGACACCGAAGTTATAGAGACACACCGTATTGACACCCTGTCTGCTCAAGCAGCAGAGCTAGTTGCTCTGACTCAAGCCTGCATACACGCCAAGAACCTGAAAGTTAATGTTTACACAGATTCACGCTACGCATTTGGAGTCGTACACGACTTCGGAGTGCTCTGGCAGGAGAGAGGTTTCATGACTTCTCATGGAACCAAGATTCAGCATGGTCTCCTTATTCAAGCTCTGTTAGATGCAATACATTTACCGACATCTATTGCTATCATGAAATGCAAAGCACATACGAAAGTTACTGACACTATTTCCCAGGGTAATGATCTAGCAGATCGCACAGCCAAGCTTACAGCACAGACTCCAGACATTCCAGTTAATCCGACACAGACACATACTCCAGATCCGACTACATGTATGACGGTTAAGGACCCTACTCAAGATGTCATAGACATACAGTTACATGCTACTCCCGATGAAATCAAGAAATGGTCCGAACAAGGAGGGGTCCAGACAGATCAGGGATGGGTGACGAAGGGTAGAGCCACATGGTTTCTCCCCGACTCTATGGTCCAAGTCATTATTACTACCGCACATAGTCCAGCACATTTAGGGGAAAAAGCAATGTTAGACAGTATCCAGAACATTTGGTTCAACAAGCATTTACGAGCTGCAGCCAAGCAGAAAGTCTGTACCTGTATGATATGTTGTCAGTTTAATCCAGGTAAAAGTGTCCCGGTGGAACAAGGGGGATTCCAGCCTCCTGACCACCCTTTTGAAGTCCTCCAAATGGATTATATTCAGATGGAGCGATGTCGAGGTTTCAAGTATGTCCTTGTAGTTGTATGCGCTTTGTCCAGGTGGACAGAAGCATATCCAGTCTCAGATTACACAGCCGCGACCACTGCCGAGCAGTTGGTTCGTGAGTTCTTCCCTCGTTATGGACTCCCTAGAGTCGTATATTCTGATAACGGCCAGCCATTCTCATCTGAACTCATGAAGCATGTTTCCCTTTTGTTAGGGTACCAGTGGAAGTTCCATTGTGTACGCCATCCCGAAGCAGCAGGTCTCGTAGAGAGACATAATCAGACCCTGAAAATTCGAATTGCAAAAGTTTGTCAAGAGAAAGGTGTAGACTGGCTAATAGCTCTGCCAGTTGCTTTGTTTTACATGCGTATGGTCGCACATTCCAGATCAGGTCTGTCCCCGTATGAGGTCGTATTCGGCCGCCCCCCTAACATGTGGGGTACTCCTAGACCCCGAAGTATTACCGATGTTTCAAGTAATATGCTGACAGATTACCTAGCTTCCTTGATGTCTGCCCTCAACTCTTGTCGTTCACAGGTTGCCGCCGCATTTCCAGACAATACCGAGGTGGCACCGCATGAAATCGTTCCCGGATCCATGGTCTTAGTGAGAAATTTCGACCGATCAAGTCCGCTGGAGCCTCGCTGGAAGGAGCCCCGACAGGTCCTCCTCGCCACCCGTACAGCCGTGAAGTTGGAAGGTCGCAAAGGCTGGGTGCACCTTTCGCACGTAAAGAAATTTTATGGACTGAAACCGGTCTCAAAGAACATTTCCCAGGATTTGAAGGATTGCCAAAGCACTATTCTTAAGGACTGTCCCGCAAAGAACAATGATACTGCACCCCCCCTGTTAGAGAAAACTCCGCAGCAGGAGTATAAGTTGAAACTCCGGTCTAGTAAAATAAGTCAGCCAGTTTGATTGTCTAAGTCCTCCCCTAGGTGAAACGGTTAGACTGTTTCTGACATGTATAAAATAGACCCCCATAGTGAGAGAGTTAGTCAAAACTCAATCCGATGTATCGTTTTTCTAAGTTTCGTTTTATTTCTCAGCATTATGATTTCCTGCACCAGTTATGCATTTTACTTGTATTTTCCAGTTTCTCATGTAAATAAGTCTTCTAATGTTACAGCAGAGCACACGTTTAGTGATCTGCCTCCTCATGAACTCTCTTACCGCCTCGCTATGCGAAATAATTCTTTTGTCCGCATGTTACATTATTCACACCAGACCAGCAATGCCACTAATTGTTGGGTATGTGGTCGACTCCCCCCTTTCCAGACACCGAAGGGAGTTCTGCCACTCTTTCCTTATCCTTTTTCACATAATGGTTCGTGTGGAGCATGGTCCACGTTAACGTCATCCTCAACAGATATGTCTTTTCTTAACAGTACATGTTTTCCAGACAAGCAAGGTCTTCCCCACAGAACAGGGTTAGATCTAGAAAATGAAGTTTACAATTTAGGTAATTATTCTTCGAATTTCATGGTCCTGAATGTTCAGTCTGATACTACTCCAGACTTACCTGCTATTTCAGTACTACCAGTCAAAGGCGAATTATGTGTCCGAAATAATGGTTCCATACATGTAGGACATAGTGATTGTACTACTATTGTCAGTTATAGTGACAGTGGGAAATCTATTTTCAAAGCTTCACGTCATTCTTATTTTATTTGTGGTCAAACCGCATATGTTTGTTTGCCCCTCGATTGCGAGGGAACCTGTTACATTGCCTTCCTACTGCCACCTGTTTTCCTAGCCCCATCTGATTATCACAGAAACACACATCTAGTACACGTTAGACATAGAAGGGAGATCGAGTCCCCGATTGTCGATTATACTGAAACTGCTCTAGAACAGTATACAGATTTCAATAGAGGTTTCTTCTTCTTTATAGGACCTATCCAGAATAGTAAGCTAATCCGTAGGTTAACAAGAACCCTTGAAGCTGTAGTAAATGAGACTGCCTCTGCTCTAGGTAACTTAACCGAAGAGCAATCTGCTATGAGATTTGTAGTTTTGCAAAATCGTCTCGTCCTTGACGTCATATTGGCCGATAGGGGCGGGGCCTGTAGAGTCATCGGATCTAGTTGCTGCATTTTCATTCCAAATAACGCGCCGTCTGTTTATTCAGCTATAACCAGACTTCATAAAATTGCCCATCTGTTACACCAAGATCCAGGCACCTGGACATGGTCCGGTTGGTTCTGGAATATAATTTCCGCCTGGGGATGGAAGGTATTGTCCTTTCTAGGTATTGCAGTAGCGATCATATTCAGCTGCTGCCTCTGTATACAATGTGGCCCTGCGATTTGCGGCATTTGTGCTACCTCTTGTATTCCTAGTCCCAAGCCCCGTTCTAAATCCCGTTCCAAAACAATTCGAGACGAGCAATTGATACTGTATGAAATGATAGATGGTATCATGAATATTGATGTTTCCTGATGGAAACGTAGTGACAAGGAGGGAATGTGGAAAAGTAAATTCTGCCATGTTCTGTGTCCCTACGCCTCCTCCATCATATGTTATGTGTGCATGATTAATATGCATATGTATTCCCCATATTCGATTAAAGACGCAATTATAGTTGTGTCCACCTCTAGTATGCCAGTTTCCAGTCCTCGTGAATACTACGAATATCAGGCCTATGTAAAGCTACGTTGCCACGTTTCCCAGTGTGCACGTTATTTCATTGTAAAGTCCCCGTTTCTAGGCCTCAAAAGGGCCCGGACATCAGATTCAGCTTCTGTCTTCTGAGCCCTCGCTGAGGAGCGACACAGCCCCCACCTGTATCCTCGACCCTTCACTTACTTCCTGCCTCACAGTGCCCGGTTCAGCCTGGCTCTGCCTCTGAATCTGCCAAGAATATGTTATGGTTCCAGTTATCAGTTCAGTCCTCCTTCTCTGCATTCCTAAGCTACTGAATCGCATCAATAGTTACCGTCATAGTCTAGCTTTTACGTCCCCATGTAAGAGAAATACTGCATTTAATGGTCATTTAATATTCCTCATCACGCACTACATGTAGAATAATGCCTGCTTCAGTCTTAGAGTCTGTTAGCCTTTCCCCTCCTGACTTCTAGTTTATATCAACATGTTCCCTAAACATCAGATACTAGATACTGCTTAGGTACATGTCGCCCTGACTCTACAGACTTCAGTCTCTGCTCCTAGCACAGAGTTCATAGCCCCCAGCTTCTCCTAGTGATACGTCATTGCTAGTTTGCGCGCACCATCAGGTTAGAGGTCCCGGCTCCTTAGGTAGCCCCCTCCATGGTTTCCGCCCCATTCATGACATATTCTGTTACGTTTGCATCACATGTCTATGTATACACCCTGTTCCACCCATTTTCACCCTTATCTTTCGCGACTGCTACGCGTCACGCCTCTTGCTCCACCCACTGCTATGCCTATTGCACTGTAATGCTATGTGTTTGCGTTATGTATATATGCTCATGTACTGTTATTAAAAAGTTATCCTTCCTGCCTTTGCCCCGATCCTGAACCCGTGCAGGTTGTCCTGTTCCTGTCCTTATGCTGTATTAAACCTGCAAAACTCCTACTACCTCGAATCTTGACTCTTATTTATTGAGCTATCTGTTATTCATTTATGCATTCAAAAATAGGGTATTATTTATTTATTTACCACAGTAGTCCATGTACTTTCTTGATGCTCCTTTATTCAGATAAGATGGTAGGTAAGATATATAAAGGGAAACCCCACCAGGAGTGGCCTCCTGCCACTCAGCCCACATTCAACTGCCAGACATCCACACTGAACATTCTAGCAGGCTCTTGCATCACACATTCTAAGCTGGGCAGCAGGGACAAGTATAACAATATAACTATCTGAAATTTTTTTCAAATTTATAAAATAATATCTTACCTTTTAAAAATAAGTTTAAGTTGTGAGTGAAAATGATCTTGCAATGTAGTTCAGGAAGTAGTAGTCAAAATGGCTGTGTTTCTCTCTCTTTTTTTATATATATTCAGGTACATAACCAATCAAATGTCAGGTAAAAAAAGTAGAAAATGAAAGTAACATTTTAATTGGTTGTCAATTCCAACACTTCAGATGTGTTTTGTGAAGTAATTTACCTCAGGGTATTTAGAGAGGTCTACAGGCTAAATGGTTAAATGGAATTCCAACCAAATTTGTGAAAATGGTAGGGATTGGTATGTAGTATGAGCTAATCTATATTTGGTGAAAGTGTCTCCAGTGGTTTTTCTGTATATTACTTTCCCACCTTTTTTGAGCGAGCGCTTCCCGGTGCGCGCCCCGGTTCGCGAACCGGCAGCGTTACGGGAGTCCTCCATTTTGTGTTTCGGTATAATTGAGATACAAGATGGAGGGCAAATAATGATCAGAATGGGTAGAAGGGGGCAAGGTATATGTATCCTGACCCCCTAGGTTTTCTGAGGGTGGTTGAGGAGGCCCATATGTGCGAAAAAAAACCATTTTTTTAAAAATGTTCACGTGGTTAGCGTCCGGTGCGCGTACCGGGTAGCGCTCCGGGGAGAGTACTTTGGTGAAAATTAGTGAAAAAAGTTAGAGTAAAATAATAATTGTGAGTGATCAGATGTAGGGTAGCTCTGAAAAGAGCTTTTGGGTCCTGTGGCTGATTTAGGTACCTACAAGTAGGTACCAATGCACAGTCTTAAATTCTGGATGAAAATTCTGTTCCCCTCATCTGAGAAGTGAACTCCACCTGCTCTGTAGATATCTTGCATGTAGTAATGCAAGTTATTGTTGTACATGGAGCCCATTCCATGGTCTCTCATGTAAGCTGAAACACACTTATTTACATGATTCCTCGATTTCTCAATTTGTGGACAAAATTGGTTCGACCACCTCCATTTCTGTCTTTGGCATATATTTGAATATACCAAGGCAGTTTGAGGAAAAAGTGCCATCATTTGGTCAAAGGTGTCCTTTAAAAGCATTTCCAGACCTACCCTAGTCAAAGTGCCCAAGTCATTTCCTCCACAGTGCACAATTAACAGGTCAGGTTTTGGCAAATGCAAAAAGGTTTTCACCAATGGTATAAATTGGTGACATTTTAATCCTCTGTGGCCAATCCACTTGATTTCCACATTTTGTAAATTGAGGTTGTGTAAATTTCTGTTATCAGCAAACCTTTGAGCCCAGTGGATATAACTATGTCCAACAATCCAGACAGAAAACATGGTGAGAGAAGGTTCTGCTGCAGTCAGATGAAGTGTGGCAATGAAATGGCAGTTGAAAAAATAAGAGTTTATAATGAAAAAAACTGTGGAGTTTCTGTGCTAATGAATCAGTAGCAGTGATTGGTGGATTTTGATTGCTGGAAACAGAAAGTTAGGGTGCATGGATGAGTTCTTTGAAAGATGTAATTTGAATGGTCAAGAAAAAATCATTTTATGAAAGATTGCACTGGATACGCAGAGTTCAATTGAAACATTGTTGTGTGAAGTTGCAAACATGAGAGGTCTTTCAGGAGGTGGTTGCTATGCAAAAAAGGCAGAAAGGGCAGAGGGGGGAAGGGTATTGATTTGAAAAAAGTGAGGGAAGAGTTTTGATTGGGTGACATGAGAGATATGTGTGATGAATTACAGCATTTCTGTGCTTTTTTTGGCTGCAGCCTCTGGAGTGCATACCCTTTGTTCTGCTGAAGACAAATTGGTGTGTGTCTGAGACTGTTTTGAAACTCATAAAGTATTTGCTAAGGTGAGAAAAGATTCATTTAATTTATATAGAGAATAGTATGCTTTAGGGAGAAAATTATGAAGAAAGTTGTGTATTTAAAATGTTGCTTTGTGTCAAGTGTTTTACAAATAGATTTTGTTTCTTTGAGTTACATAGCCATGTTAAAAGTGACGCAAAAATGGTGCAAGGGCCTTCAAAATACGCTTTCATGTGTCTTAGGGCATTTTAACTCACTTCCCCATGAATGTGGTTGAATAATTGCTTTACATGATGTGTTTAAAAATGTTTTTTGAAATCAATTAGGTTTCTTGATATGTACTGCTAGAGTTTCATAGGTTGCTTGGGGCATATTTATACGGCCTTTGAGTCTCTCTGATGTTATTTTTCCCATTTTAATTTAAGACATTTCCCTGTGGTGCAAGGTCCTTGTAAATACGCCCCCATCTGTGCTTGGCAAATTTAGATTTTGATTATTTGAGTTACATAGCCATGTTAAAAGTGACGCAAAAATGGTGCAAGGGCCTTAAAAAAAACGCTTTCATGTGTCTTAGGGCATTTTACGTCATTTCCCCTTGAATGTAGGTATATAATTGATGTACATGATGTGTTTAAAAACGTTTTTTGAAATCAATTAGGTTTCTTGATATGTACTGCTAGAGTTTCATAGGTTGCTTGGGGTATATTTAAAAGGCATTTGAGTCCCTTTGATGTTATTTTTCCCATTTTAATTAAAGACATTTCCCCGTGGTGGAAGGTCCTTGTAAATACGCCCCCATGTGTGCTTGGCAAATTTAGATTTTCATTCTTTCAGTTACATAGCCATGTTAAAAGTGACGCAAAAATGGTGCAAGGGCCTTAAAAAAACGCTTTCATGTGTCTTAGAGCATTTTAAGTCACTTCCCCATGAATGTAGGTATATAATTGCTTTACATCATTTGTTTAAAAACGTTTTTTGAAATCAATTAGGTTTCTTGATATGTACTGCTAGAGTTTCATAGGTTGCTTGGGGCATATTTACAAGGCCTTTGAGTCCCTTTGATGTTATTTTTCCCATTTTAATTTAAGACATTTCCCCGTGGTGCAAGGTCCTTGTAAATACGTCCCCATCTGTGCTTGGCAAATTTAGATTTTGATTCTTTGAGTTACATAGCCATGTTCCATACAGTGCTCACCTTCTGCGTAGTCTTTGATATGCTAGACTTCATCTGCACAATGAGATATCTAAGCAAAGGAAACACAGGTGATGTGATTGTGAAATGAGCAAAAGAAATTCCACATTTTTCAATTACATCACCTGTGTTTCCTAACTTTACGAATGACATTGTGCAGATGAGGTTTAGGCCTGTCCACAGACACAGAAGAGGTCTGGCCTTTGTTCAAGAGTGAAGTGGACATGACTCACTTCATTGGTAGGCCTGCACATATATTACCTCCTCTGTACTCTTCAACAAGCCTAAATTTCATCTGCAACCCTGAGTAGGCCTCACCTCAAACAAACCTCTGCATAGGCCACACCTTATCGTCATCCTGAATCAATCATTTAAAATGTTAGGGACAGATTTATGATAGCCGTGTGCCGCTTTTGCGCCGCTGTGCGTCACTTTTGTGACGCAGCGGCGGTGCAAAAGATTTGCTATATTGCGACATATTTACAACTTGATGCATCTAGGCAGATGTGTCATGCTGTAAAGTCCTGTGCCACATGAAACCTGCGTCAGGTTTCATATAGGCGTTTTGTTGCAGGCTGGGCATTCATTTGCATGAAAGCCCTGTAAAACTAACACAGTGAAATTTAGAAGATTTCACTGAGTCAGCTTTATGGCATTGCTGAATCAAATCCTTACGCCTGTTTGAAACAGGCATAAGGAGTGATGGACCATGCAATGTGTGGTTTGCCCCTGTGCATTGCAGTAGACATGTTGCGCTTACGACGTGATTCCTGCAATGTGCCGCTTTTGCGGCACAGATGCGTGACGCATCTGTGCTGTTTTTGCTCAATGGTGCTCCTCATTGTAAATGCGGCACACCATGGGTGGCAGAGCAGCGCTGCACGTTAACTGGTGCATCCCTGGGGATGCGCCAGTTAACATAAATCTGCCCCTTTACATTTAAGTATGAGCAGGGGACACAGAGTCGGTGAGGCTTATCCAAGGTTAAGAAGAGATTAGTCCTGTTCACTGAAAACTTGGACATAGGCCTCACCTCCTCAGCATCGCTGGACATGGCTAAATAATAGCTGCAAAATGTTACTCTTGTTAAACAATTTTACTATTATAGTCTCTGAGATTTGTCTCTTACTCTGCAACATCTCATTGTTGTTCTCTTTCTTTAAAGATAACGACAACATCAACCATGAGTGATAATGAGCAATCCGTTGATCTCGATCTTATCATTGAACTTGTCATTGAAACGTCAGTGGAAGTAGATCCCTTGGATGTTTTAAATCCTGAGGATGATGAAGAACATGATGAGGATGCCGATTTGTCAGAATTGTATGACATAGGGTGGGAAGCTGACCTGCTTGAGCCTATGGAACTATAAACATTTATTTTTAAAAGTTAATGAAAAGTACGTAAACCGTTTCATTTAAAATTAAACACAACTTCAAAAACAGGTTGTGTGTAGTGTCTTTAATAAAATAGTCAAATATGCTCCTAAAATTAGTTCAGATTCACATATAAAACAGCACAGGTCAAATGTAGAAGCATTCCATTTCTTTGCTACTATTTGTGACTACTAAATTTGCCAATGCACTAAAAGTTATTGTATGTAAAAATGACAAGTAGTGTGTTACATTTTTGACGACTGTTATTGATTTACTGTTTGCTAATAGTGGTTAATAACATTTTTAATTATATTTTACCACAGATTTAACTGCAGATCATTTCAAAAGTACATAATGCCATCTAAACAACGAAACCGAAAGGCTACAAAACGTCAAAGACAGCAGCTTAATAAATTCTTGCAGCAGTCCTCTACAATAAAAACTCGTCAAGTCACCAAGAAAGCTCCGGGTAAGACAACGAAATCATTCATAAGAAACATGTGTAGAAAAAAAAGTAGTACTACAGAAAATGTTTAAGTCCAGAAAAAGAGAACCAATTTAAACGGAAAGGAAAGCCCAATCAAAAATGTTACTGCTAAAGCAGGAGATAACTCTGTGCATGGTAGTAGAAGGAAAAATCAGTTTAGGGACATTTGTAGATGAATGTTCCGCTACAGGATAATTGGCAATTTGTTAAAAAATATTAAGAAAGGTCAACAGAAAGTGGTTTTTTATAAGAGAAAAAAAAGTTGAGAAAATTATTGATCAGGCATTTGAAATTAAGCGAAAGTTATTTATTTTGATAATCAATAGAATTAGGAAGCTAAACAAGGCAATTTATGATTTCAAAAGAAATAGTAGATGGAAGAGAACAGTTAATCGTAGTAATTTTGGGGAAGTTTTTTCAGGAGAATGGATGCATAGTTAAAGTTGTGAGGCTTTTTTAATGAGGAGAGTTATTTCCAGGATAATGATTTGGTGCATGCAGTTGACACCAGTGGTCGAGCTTATGAGGTGAAAGATGGTTGTCCAGTTGAAAAAGAAACACTTGTGACAACAGAGGCAGAAGAGGTGTTAGGTAATGAGGTTTTAGGAAGACGTCCTAGGGGACCAGTGTATATCTGGAAGTGTAGTAGTATTTGCAGTGTGCGACAGGATTCCATCAATTTGCTTTGTGATTTTGTACGGACCTTTAATAAGAAAAGTTTAAAACAGAAAATGAAGTTGTTGCAAGAATTAGATCCTTGCAGAGTGAGAGAAGTGACAGGTTTGCATGGTCATTCACTGGCTTGTCTTCCCAGGAGAGTATGCCAGAGTGTTTTTCATCATTTCAGGATGCTAGCAGTGCATCATAATAAAGTGAGGAAATTAGTTAGAATGTTGTATTATGCTAAGAGTCCAGCAATTATGCTTAAACAATTATGCACTGCTCTTTTGCATGGTTCTGAAATAGATGTGAAGAATATTTGTGAAGAAATTGAGTTTTGTTACTTTGCAAGTAAAGAGGAGAATGTTGAAATTGACCCAGAAGAAGAGGGTAATGTGGAAGATAGTGTACAGGTTTCCAGTACAGATAATTTTCAGAAGGAAATTGCCACGTTTCAGGTGAAATCAAGTGAGAGGCCTAATTTCACTTGTGTGTGTTGTCGACGCACTTATTATAAGAATCAGACTAAGTTAGTGGATTTATATGTGAAAAGTGAAAGGGAAAATAATAGTGAATGGAAGGATTTCGTAACATACTTGATGGTAGAAAATTGTTTTGATTTGGGATTGGATCAACGTGTGTTTACTTATTGTTGTAACAAATTAAATCAAAACCGGATGCCTGCTAGAGCGGTTCATAATAATCTGGAATTGGTTGAGATTCCTTCTGAATTGAAGGATTTAAATACTTATGAATCTATTTTGATTCAAAGTATCCATCCCTTTCAGGCTATTGTAAGAATGGAGCCAAAGACAGGGAAACTGCCTCCATCAGATTTACAGAGAGGATTAAAGGGAAGAGTTGTTTATTTGCCTCTAGATTTGAAGAAAAACATTAATACAATTGGAGTAGAAAAAGTGGAAGAGGAACCTCTGGTTATCTTAGTTAATGGGGTTCCGACAAAGAGTACGAAAATATGGCAAGATTTAGTGGATGTTAGGAAAGTCAAAAAGGCAACATTGTATTTGAAAAAAACAATAAGTACTACAAGAATGTATATGTTGCAGAAGAGGAAGTAAGTGAAGAAGAGGATAGCGATTTGTGTGCTGGTCAAATTGAGAAAGTAGAACCCTCTAAAAATTAAGAAATATATGAACATTATAGTGTTCATCCTTTGCATTCCAAGGAAGTCATGGGGAATGCTATTGAGTTGTTTCAAATGAAACAAGCCAAAGGGAGTCTCATTAGTGTTTGGGAGGAAAGTTTGGAAGCTCAGTGTTTCCCACAGCTATTTCCAACAGGTCAAGGAGGAAGATATGATGAGCGACCTCGCAGATGTATGCAGAAGATCCTAGGTTTCGTCAATGCATTCCCTATTTGTTTCATCTCCTGTTTGAAAGCGATCTGTCTGGACTGTCATATGCAGTGAACCACATCTTGAAAAGTGGTGTACAGATGCAAAACATCTCGGCAAGTGACTTTATGGATAAAGTCAATGTGCAAGACAGTATTTTGGATTCTCACCTGATTAATCTCATGGCGTGTCAGCGTGGTACTAATGAGTACTGGTACCGTCGTCATGGTGATTTAAAATGTATGCTGAGGAACTTAGGAACTCCCACATGGTTCCTCACTCTCAGCTGTACCGAGTATGGCTGGGAAGACTTACTTGAATTTCTACGAGAGGCAAATGGAAACATTGAAAATATCGAAATCAAGACACCCGGAGAACTGTGCTCTTTGGATCCAGTGAATGTATGCAGGTACTTCAATCATAGATTTGAAGCTATGATGTCTTTCATCATGAACAAGAAAAATCCACCTCTTGGAGAGGTGTTGGATTTCTTCTGGAGAAAGGAGTACCAAGCAAGAGGTGCTCCTCATATACATATGCTGCTGTGGATCAAGGATGCACCTAAATTTGGAACAGATCCAGAAGACTTAGTGATGAGTTTCATAGAACAGTATTCTACATGTGCTGTTCCAAACGCAAAGGAAGACAAAAGCCTAAGAGAACAAGTTTTACGCTTCCAAAGCCATCGTTGTGGAAAGTACTGTCGTCGTAAATTCAGAAACAAGGACAAGTTCTACACCAAATGTCGTTTCGCCATTCCACGACCGGTGATTTCTAAAGGAAGAGTGAACAGTTTGATGTCTTCGCTGCGACATAATGTGATGAAGAAATCACCTAAAAACACATACAATTTGAAAAGGAACGAAGAGTCCAAGTACATCAACGACTACAACCCAGTGATTTTGTCCATGTGGAATGCTAACATGGATATACAGTTTGTGGCTGATAACTGTATGGCTGTGGCTCGGTATGTGACATCTTACATCACCAAAAAAGAAAAGACAGAATTGAAGGATATGTGGGAGGACATTTCCCAGTAAGAAGTTGTACAGTTTCAGTCTGAAGATGTTGTCGCATCGAGAAATCGGAGCTTACGAATGTTCTGACCGGTTGTCTTCAGCAAGTCTCTATGCCAAATCCAGGAGTATCGTTTGGGCGAGTCTTGGTCTTGCTGCAACGCGTAATCGAGTTCTGAAACCTGTGCGGGAAATTGAGTATTTGGCGGAAAAGGAGCCAAACAGTACAGATATTTTGAAGACCAACATGTTGGATACATATTATCCAAATAGAAGCAATCACCTCGAGAATGTTTGTCTGTATGAGGTTCTACAAAATTACATATTCAAGGGGAACATCAAAGAAGATATTGATAAAGGAGTGTATGCTGTAATTGGAAGTGAGGGATGTCTGGTCAAGCAAAGAAAATGCCACTTGGTAAACCATCGAAAATTGAGTGGCGAATCTCCTGAAAGAAAAGAGTTTTTCTATTTAGCACTTTTGCAACTTTTCAAGCCTTGGCGTGCAGAAGAGGAACTGCTTGGAGATTTCCTCTGTAACGAAGACTCTTTCAATGCCGCCAAGGAGACCATAGAATGTCCTGTTTTTCCCAAATATCTAGAAATGTTGAATGCGGAAATCGAGCAGGAAGCAACGATTGCAGCCGAGATTGCTAGAGACAGTTCTCAGGACAGTCAGAGTTCTGTTTCATTGAGTCAGGATCCACTAGGAGGACCAGTTATCGAAAATGAAGCTGCCACTGCCATGATTGAAGTGGAAAGAGCCATGGCACATGCTCAGGAGGATGCGGTTAACTTAGAAGACTTGGAAAGACAACTCAACGTTGAGCAGAGGAAAATATATGACGAAGTTACCAACCAAATAGATCATGGATTAAGTCATGAGAAGAAAGAGTGCTCATGTACGTCGTTGAAGCCTGTCCGACTGTACGTGAGTGGAGAAGCGGGAACTGGAAAAAGTTTCCTCATTAAAGCAATTTCATGTTATTTGCAGAAAAGGACTGAGTCATCGCTGTCTTGTGTTGTCACCGCTCCAACTGGACTGGCAGCACATAACATTAAAGGTATTACTTTGCATCGTCTACTGATGCTGCCAGTGGAGCATGATAACAAATTACAATACCACAAGTTATCTGGAGATGCTTGTTGTGAAGTTTCAAGAGTCTTGAGGAAAATGAAACTTCTTATCATTGACGAAGTAAGCATGGTTTCCAATGTCATGCTTGCCTTTGTGCATTTGAGAATGCAAGAAGTTCTCAAAACAGAGTATGATGTGTTATTTGGTGGCAAACACATCATTGTTTTCGGTGATCTTCTGCAGCTGACACCAGTGAAAGGACAACCTGTGTTCAAAATGTTCACGCATGAAGATACCAGGAAGTGCCTAGGGAGTATTGGCAACGTCAATATATGGTTAAACTTCAATTATGCTGAACTGCGTGAAAATATGCGTCAAGCGAGGATGACGATTATAAGAATATTCTACAAGATGTTAGAATCGGAAAAGTGACCGAGCATGGGAAAGAAGCTTTACATGCACGATTACTGTCAAATTTGTATCCAGAAGACGTTGTGCCTGAGAATATTTTTCAGAAAATTACTGAGAAGAAATCTGGAAAATGTTTGATGCCAACTCTTGCAGAATGTGCCATCTTCAACAACAAAATGTTGCATTTAGAAAACCAAGAGATTGTGAAACTGGAAGCTATTGACAGAGTAGAGCATATGGGAGCAACAATTATTTTGTCTGAGAATTTGAAATCAAAATTGGATTCATTAGAGAAGACTATATCTAAAACTGCTGGTTTTGAAAAGACTCTGAATGTGTGCTTAAATTGCCGTATAATTTTAAGAAGGAATTTACATGTTGAAAGAGGTCTGGTAAATGGATCAATGGGTAATGTTGTTGATTTTGAGAAATACAGAAATAGAGATGGAATTGCATTTTTAAAAATTAAATTTGATGGCATTGAGGAAGTACAGCTAATTGGTCGTTGCTCTGCTAGGTTTTTGCTTGTAAAAGACTTATATGTTCGCCGTAAGCAGTTTCCTGTTTGCTTGGCATATGCGGTGACAATCTATAAATCGCAAGGTTTAAGTGTAGACAGTGCATTGGTGAATATTGGCAGTTCTGTGTTCAAGGAAGGTATGGCACTGGGACAGGAACAGACTAATTTGCATATAGCCAGGTTCTGAGCTGGGATGGTGCATTGAGCTAAAAACGGTGATGGATTAAAACCATGATCTCTTGACTTGGTAAGAGTATTCTGCATCATTCAGAAACTCTGTCCATCACCACCCCCCTTTTCCAAAATCGGTTTATCCACACTATGTGTGGGAGGGTATGCTCAGACGTGAGTCCCTTGCTCATTGCACCATCAGGATTCAAGCAAGCCGGGCCGAAGAAGGCTGTGATGCCAGAAACCGGTCCCCGGAAGCTTGTTTCCTTACCAGTATAAGAATTGGCTTGGTAGTTTGGTTTGCCCTGTTCCCATCATGCACTGGGACAGGAACAGACTAATTTGCATATAGCCAGGTTCTGAGCTGGGATGGTGCATTGAGCTAAAAACGGTGATGGATTAAAACCATGATCTCTTGACTTGGTAAGAGTATTCTGCATCATTCAGAAACTCTGTCCATCACCACCCCCCTTTTCCAAAATCGGTTTATCCACACTATGTGTGGGAGGGTATGCTCAGACGTGAGTCCCTTGCTCATTGCACCATCAGGATTCAAGCAAGCCGGGCCGAAGAAGGCTGTGATGCCAGAAACCGGTCCCCGGAAGCTTGTTTCCTTACCAGTATAAGAATTGGCTTGGTAGTTTGGTTTGCCCTGTTCCCATCATGCACTGGGACAGGAACAGACTAATTTGCATATAGCCAGGTTCTGAGCTGGGATGGTGCATTGAGCTAAAAACGGTGATGGATTAAAACCATGATCTCTTGACTTGGTAAGAGTATTCTGCATCATTCAGAAACTCTGTCCATCACCACCCCCCTTTTCCAAAATCGGTTTATCCACACTATGTGTGGGAGGGTATGCTCAGACGTGAGTCCCTTGCTCATTGCACCATCAGGATTCAAGCAAGCCGGGCCGAAGAAGGCTGTGATGCCAGAAACCGGTCCCCGGAAGCTTGTTTCCTTACCAGTATAAGAATTGGCTTGGTAGTTTGGTTTGCCCTGTTCCCATCATGCACTGGGACAGGAACAGACTAATTTGCATATAGCCAGGTTCTGAGCTGGGATGGTGCATTGAGCTAAAAACGGTGATGGATTAAAACCATGATCTCTTGACTTGGTAAGAGTATTCTGCATCATTCAGAAACTCTGTCCATCACCACCCCCCTCTTCCAAAATCGGTTTATCCACACTATGTGTGGGAGGGTATGCTCAGACGTGAGTCCCTTGCTCATTGCACCATCAGGATTCAAGCAAGCCAGGCCGAAGAAGGCTGTGATGCCAGAAACCGGTCCCCGGAAGCTTGTTTCCTTACCAGTATAAGAATTGGCTTGGTAGTTTGGTTTGCCCTGTTCCCATCATGCACTGGGACAGGAACAGACTAATTTGCATATAGCCAGGTTCTGAGCTGGGATGGTGCATTGAGCTAAAAACGGTGATGGATTAAAACCATGATCTCTTGACTTGGTAAGAGTATTCTGCATCATTCAGAAACTCTGTCCATCACCACCCCCCTTTTCCAAAATCGGTTTATCCACACTATGTGTGGGAGGGTATGCTCAGACGTGAGTCCCTTGCTCATTGCACCATCAGGATTCAAGCAAGCCGGGCCGAAGAAGGCTGTGATGCCAGAAACCGGTCCCCGGAAGCTTGTTTCCTTACCAGTATAAGAATTGGCTTGGTAGTTTGGTTTGCCCTGTTCCCATCATGCACTGGGACAGGAACAGACTAATTTGCATATAGCCAGGTTCTGAGCTGGGATGGTGCATTGAGCTAAAAACGGTGATGGATTAAAACCATGATCTCTTGACTTGGTAAGAGTATTCTGCATCATTCAGAAACTCTGTCCATCACCACCCCCCTTTTCCAAAATCGGTTTATCCACACTATGTGTGGGAGGGTATGCTCAGACGTGAGTCCCTTGCTCATTGCACCATCAGGATTCAAGCAAGCCGGGCCGAAGAAGGCTGTGATGCCAGAAACCGGTCCCCGGAAGCTTGTTTCCTTACCAGTATAAGAATTGGCTTGGTAGTTTGGTTTGCCCTGTTCCCATCATGCACTGGGACAGGAACAGACTAATTTGCATATAGCCAGGTTCTGAGCTGGGATGGTGCATTGAGCTAAAAACGGTGATGGATTAAAACCATGATCTCTTGACTTGGTAAGAGTATTCTGCATCATTCAGAAACTCTGTCCATCACCACCCCCCTTTTCCAAAATCGGTTTATCCACACTATGTGTGGGAGGGTATGCTCAGACGTGAGTCCCTTGCTCATTGCACCATCAGGATTCAAGCAAGCCGGGCCGAAGAAGGCTTTGATGCCAGGAACCGGTCCCCGGAAGCTTGTTTCCTTACCAGTATAAGAATTGGCTTGGTAGTTTGGTTTGCCCTGTTCCCATCATGCACTGGGACAGGAACAGACTAATTTGCATATAGCCAGGTTCTGAGCTGGGATGGTGCATTGAGCTAAAAACGGTGATGGATTAAAACCATGATCTCTTGACTTGGTAAGAGTATTCTGCATCATTCAGAAACTCTGTCCATCACCACCCCCCTTTTCCAAAATCGGTTTATCCACACTATGTGTGGGAGGGTATGCTCAGACGTGAGTCCCTTGCTCCTTGCACCATCAGGATTCAAGCAAGCCGGGCCGAAGAAGGCTGTGATGCCAGAAACCGGTCCCCGGAAGCTTGTTTCCTTACCAGTATAAGAATTGGCTTGGTAGTTTGGTTTGCCCTGTTCCCATCATGCACTGGGACAGGAACAGACTAATTTGCATATAGCCAGGTTCTGAGCTGGGATGGTGCATTGAGCTAAAAACGGTGATGGATTAAAACCATGATCTCTTGACTTGGTAAGAGTATTCTGCATCATTCAGAAACTCTGTCCATCACCACCCCCCTTTTCCAAAATCGGTTTATCCACACTATGTGTGGGAGGGTATGCTCAGACGTGAGTCCCTTGCTCATTGCACCATCAGGATTCAAGCAAGCCGGGCCGAAGAAGGCTGTGATGCCAGAAACCGGTCCCCGGAAGCTTGTTTCCTTACCAGTATAAGAATTGGCTTGGTAGTTTGGTTTGCCCTGTTCCCATCATGCACTGGGACAGGATCAGACTAATTTGCATATAGCCAGGTTCTGAGCTGGGATGGTGCATTGAGCTAAAAACGGTGATGGATTAAAACCATGATCTCTTGACTTGGTAAGAGTATTCTGCATCATTCAGAAACTCTGTCCATCACCACCCCCCTTTTCCAAAATCGGTTTATCCACACTATGTGTGGGAGGGTATGCTCAGACGTGAGTCCCTTGCTCATTGCACCATCAGGATTCAAGCAAGCCGGGCCGAAGAAGGCTGTGATGCCAGAAACCGGTCCCCGGAAGCTTGTTTCCTTACCAGTATAAGAATTGGCTTGGTAGTTTGGTTTGCCCTGTTCCCATCATGCACTGGGACAGGATCAGACTAATTTGCATATAGCCAGGTTCTGAGCTGGGATGGTGCATTGAGCTAAAAACGGTGATGGATTAAAACCATGATCTCTTGACTTGGTAAGAGTATTCTGCATCATTCAGAAACTCTGTCCATCACCACCCCCCTTTTCCAAAATCGGTTTATCCACACTATGTGTGGGAGGGTATGCTCAGACGTGAGTCCCTTGCTCATTGCACCATCAGGATTCAAGCAAGCCGGGCCGAAGAAGGCTGTGATGCCAGAAACCGGTCCCCGGAAGCTTGTTTCCTTACCAGTATAAGAATTGGCTTGGTAGTTTGGTTTGCCCTGTTCCCATCATGCACTGGGACATGAACAGACTAATTTGCATATAGCCAGGTTCTGAGCTGGGATGGTGCATTGAGCTAAAAATGGTGATGGATTAAAACCATGATCTCTTGACTTGGTAAGAGTATTCTGCATCATTCAGAAACTCTGTCCATCACCACCCCCCTTTTCCAAAATCGGTTTATCCACACTATGTGTGGGAGGGTATGCTCAGACGTGAGTCCCTTGCTCATTGCACCATCAGGATTCAAGCAAGCCGGGCCGAAGAAGGCTGTGATGCCAGAAACCGGTCCCCGGAAGCTTGTTTCCTTACCAGTATAAGAATTGGCTTGGTAGTTTGGTTTGCCCTGTTCCCATCATGCACTGGGACAGGAACAGACTAATTTGCATATAGCCAGGTTCTGAGCTGGGATGGTGCATTGAGCTAAAAACGGTGATGGATTAAAACCATGATCTCTTGACTTGGTAAGAGTATTCTGCATCATTCAGAAACTCTGTCCATCACCACCCCCCTTTTCCAAAATAGGTATGGCATATGTGGCATTGTCACGAGTCAGAACTTTATCGGGATTGTACTTGATTGAGTGTGATGTCACAAACATTTGTGCGGATCTAGATTGTGTTAAGGAATACAATAGGTTAAGAAGAGAGTATGCGCCACATTTGCCTCAATATCCTTTGTTTGATAAACGTGTGGTAGGCCGGAAACGAAGAAATGTGACCAATAGTAGAGAGGTTGTAGCAAAAAGACGAAAAGTCGATGAACCAGAAATTATAAGCAGAAAGAAAAAGGATTTTGTTGAAGATGTTGTTGGTTTTCAATTTGAAAACAGTTCTGGTGTCAACTGCTATGCTAATGTAGTGGTTAATGTTTTGTTTTCTCTAGAAAATTTAAAAGAAGAGATTGTGGTCAATTCGGATCAAAGATTTTGCAGTTTGTTGAATTCTGTGTTAGAGAAATGTAGCACTGATAGAACAAAAATAGAAAGTGTGTCTGAAATTCGAAATCTGTTAGACAAATGTTCAGGTCAAACGCAATTCTCTCAAAATATTCAGCAAGATTGTCAGGAGTTTTTAATGTATATGCTTGATGTATTGCAAGATGAAGGTGTAGATGTAGATCACCTGTTTGGGCTTTCTTATCAATGGCAGCATGACTGCGAGAACTGTAGGGTATCAAGTACTACTAGTGTAGACTCAGAAAAATTTATATATTTAACTTTGCCAGACAGTAAATCAGTGTCCTTTAATAAGCTAGTAAAAGCAGCTGATCACAACATGGAGTGTAGCCAATGTAAGTCTGAAATGTTTTTCACATTATTCATATGAACATATGGCCAGTATGTCATTTTAATGTTCCAACGATGTAGGCCTGATGGAACAAAATTGACAACTTTAATTAAAAATGTTGTGGCTTCGCAGTTGTCAATATCAGGAAGGACTTTTGTAACTGCAGCAATTATATATCATGACGGTCCTTCAACAACATCAGGACATTACACAGCGTATTTGAAGTCTAGAAACGGCTGGTCATTCTGCAATGATTCTGTTTTAACTTTTAAAAAAAAATTGCCTTTTGACCTTAAAAATTCTTACCTGGTGTTTTTACAACCAAAATTTTAGGGAAAGAATCTCGGGATTTGCTCTGAGGAATTTCAAGAGGTTCTAATGGCTCCTACACTATTTGGCCTTGAGGATAAGTGTAGTACAGAGTCAAAAAAAATTTGGGAGTTTAAAGTAGTTACTGAAAAAAAAAAAGGTTTTCTTACAGAAAGTGGTGGACACAAATTAGTTAAAGGACAACAGAGTATTTCCCAAAGCAAACGGTGTTCTTACCATAACACTTGATGTCATGGAAAAATAACTGCACTTTGAATGAGTTCAGAAAAACTGTTTCTTTTAATAAGCTAATTCAAGCAGCCAATCAAAACATGGAGTAGAGGTAATGTAAGTCTGCAATGCTGTCGACATATTTTGAACAAACTTTTGGTTATAATGTCATTTAGAAATTCCAACTATATAAACCTGATGAAAATAAGTTTTCAACTTTAATTACAAATGTTGTGGCTACACAGTTGTTGATTTTAGGAAGAACATTTCTAACTGCAGCTATTATATGACATGATGGTCCTTTGACAACATCCACTGTGATCAAGAGAATTAAATAATTGTAGTAGTCATAGAGGTAGTGTAATGTGCCTCATAGTAAGCACTATCAGTGTCATAGGAAATGTGGAACATGAGTGAGCAAGAAGGGTGAGATATTACTAGTACAGGATTGTGAAAGTGATCTTGAATGTTTTCTTTCTGAAAGTTGCGGAAATACAAACTGACGGGATTTGATTTGAAGAATTCCAAGAGTTATAAATGGCTCTTACACGATTTGGCCTTGTGGAAAAGTGCGGTAGAGAGCGAGAAGTCATTTATTGTATGTAACATATTTGTCAAAACGATGGAGCTTTTCTTTCAGAAAGTGGCGGGCTGAAAATAATAACAGCACAACAGAGTGTAAGCTGTTCATAGGATATCCTTCGACGTCATGGAAAGTAAGTTACTTTTCAGGAGTTCTGATTTCTGATTGGTTATGTTATATGGGTTTTTTAAACACAATCATTTTGATTGTGTTTTTTCCCCCGCTGTTATATGATGAATACCTTCAAGTCACTGTTTTTAGTGAAATTTGATAAATTCTGAGAACAGCAAAAATAAACCATTTAACATGTATAATTAATTCTGTACTTTTTGTATTTATGATATACATTTAGAACTGTGTAGTAGGCATGGAGAAGCTGAGGCTTCTGTAAGTGTCAAAGTTGTTGCATACAGTGCTCACATTCTACGTAGTCTTTCATATGATAGACTACATCTGCACAATGAGATACCTAAGCAAAGGAAACACAGGTGATGTGATTGTGGAATGAGCAAAAAAAATTGCACGTTTTTCAATTACATTACCTGTGTTTCCTAACATTGCACATCACATTGTGTAGATGAGGTTTAGGCCTGTTCCAGGAGACAGAGGAGGTCTGACATTTGTTCAAGAGTGCAGTGGACATGACTCACTTCGTTGGTAGGCCTGCACATGTATTATCTCCTCTGTACTCTTCAACAAGCCTAAATTTCATCTGCAACCCTGAGTAGGACTCACCTGAAACAAATCTGTGGATAGCCACACCTTATAAGCATCTAGAAACAATCATTTAAAATGTTAAGGGCAGATTTATGATGGCCGTGCGCCTCTTTTGGGCCGCTGTTCCGTCACTTTTGTGACGCAGCAGCAGTGTAAAAGATGCACCATGTTGCAAGATAGGCCTCAGTTCATCTCCAGCAAGTTACCGTCAGTTTAAAATGTATATAATTAGGACTGTGTAGGGGGCATGCAGAAGCTGAGGCTTCAGTAAGTGTCAAAGTGTCAAAGTGTCAAAGTTGTTGCATGCAGTGCTGCACTTCTGGGTACTCTTTCATATGCTGGACTACATCTGCACAATGAGATACCTAAGCAAAGGAAACACAAGTGATGTGATTGTGAAATGAGCAAAAGAAATTGCATGTTTTTCAATTACATCACCTGTGTTTCCTAATATTACGAATCACATTGTGCAGATCAAGTTTAGGCCTGTCCAGGGAAACAGAGGAGGTCTGGCCTTTGTTCAAGAGTGAAGTGGACATGACTCACTTCATTGGTAGGCATGGACATGTATTATCTCCTCTGTACTCTTCAACAACTCTAAATTTCATCTGCAATCCTGAGTAGGCCTCACCTCAAACAAACCTCTGGATAGGACACACCTTATTGGCATCCTGAAACAATCATTTAAAATGTTAGGGACAGTTTTATGATGGCTGTGCACCTCTTTTGCGCTGCCGTTGCGTCACTTTTGTGAGACAGCAGCAGTGCAAAAGATGCACCATGTTGCAAGATAGGCCTCACTTCATCTGCATCTGCATCAAGATACTGTTTAAAATGTATATTTTTAGGACTGTGTAGGGGGCATGGAGAAGCAGAGGCTTCTGTAAGTGTCAAAGTTGTTGAAAAACTGTTTGTCCTTCAATCTTTTCCCTTGTCTTTTCTAATTTTTAAATACATGTTTTAATATTTTTCAAATGTTTGTTCTCTCTTTCACAGATTGAAAGTATAAAAATAACAAGTGACTAAGTTAACGACAATTATAAGGTAAATGTTTTGTACTCTTTTCGTTACATTTCTATCACATTTAACTTCTATTAGTTCCACTACTTCATTTCTTTAACCCTCACTTTCCTGCCTTTGCTACTTCCCTCATTCCTTTCTCTATTACTTACTTACTCTACTCCTTCCACTCTTTTTCTCAGTCCCTCTCTTCTTATACTTCCTCACTCTTGTTCACTCACTCCGTCTCTATTACTCTCACTGTCTCTGACTGATCACTCTTTCACTACTTGTTCATTATGCTTTCTCTCTGTAGTTCAAGCACACTAAGGGGCATATTATCAACACAGGCAATAAAATTATCGCTGCTTTTATCGGCAGAAAACTGCCGCAAAAGCGGCTATAGCGGCAGATTTCTTCCGCAAAAGCAGCGATAATTTTATCACCTATGTTGATAATATGCCCCTATGTTATTTACATTTCTTTGCTGTTTAAATCATTCCTTTTCTGTTACTTCTTCTTTTCTGCTTTCTGTTTTTTCTCTCTGTTATTCCACCTGTTTTAATCTTATTTTGAACATTCACTCACATTCTCTAAGAAACTCTTGTTTATTATTCTTCTACTCTACTTTTTTTCTTCCACTTCCTTATCTATTTTGTTTTTCACAATTATACCCTCTTCCATCTTTTCTTCGGTAAATAGATCTATTAAACAGTATCTCTGTGTTACTCCCTATAGCTGTCTTTCTTTTAACATTACTCTCTGTTTCCTTCCCTTATACTTACTCTTCTTCTTTTTTTTTTTTTTTGGTTCGCTCCCGGTTCGCGTACCGGCGAGCGAACCGGGAAGCGAACAAAAAGAAATAGAGGTTGCCAGAGTGCTAAACATTCTAGCAATTTTTTTATAAAGGGGAGGTAGTTCTGAAAAGAACTTTTTTTTAATTATTTTTGTTGTTTTATATATTTTTTATTATTTTTCTGAACAATTTTTTACTTTTTTTGTATTTTTTGAACGGTTTTATATTTTTTTTGTTTTTTTTTAGGGGGAACAACGAAAAACAGGCATTACAAAGGGCTCAACAGGAGCAAAAAAATGTTTTATTTTTTGGGGCGTTTTGAGCACTTGTGGTTTTCAAATGCTCTGTTTATCAAATTGATACTCATATTTGCACATGAGAGTAGGTCACCACAATAAAGGCACACTATCTTCATGTGCACAAAATTCTGTTGAATTTTTGGCACCGTTTCCCGCGCCTCTGGCCCCGACAGAGTTACCTGTGCCGATGTACTGGCCACAGGAGTTGGTGGGTTGTCTTGGAGGTGACGCATCTCTGCAAATCTGTAATTCAGTGGATGCAACCTCTGCATATGACGGTGCATAGTATAGTTGCCGTAACTATACTTTTTATCTGTGCCTCTAGATAAAACATCTTTACATATGAGGCATGTCACGTGGCGAGCATTCACTTTTTTTTGGCCTTAAAGAAAAGCAAAAAACTGCCAAATAAAACTATCTTTGTGGTGAGATATCCGGGGCTCCTCACGTAAAAACTGCCTTGGCTGTACTTCCTCTTCCTCTTCTTCGTCCTATTCCTCCTCTGGGTTGGGAAGGAACTGTGGAGGTGGTCCTTCCTTCCTAGGTGGTTGTGGTGGTGGTGGGAGTCCACCAGCTGCAGCTACTACAGATGCCATTATTTTAATAAGCAAAAACAGGTCTTCCTCTCACAAAGATGAAAGTCAGAGTGAGGAAAGAATGTGGGGGCTTTCATCATTTGGGAAAAAAAAAAATTCTAAACCAATGAAAAGTGTTATTTTTAGGTCATTTGACCTAGCCTTACATCATTAGGAAACCAAAAGTGAAATGAACCAATAGAAAGTTTTATTAACAAGTCACATGACCTGTTACGCTTACGTTACGTGCTCCGCGCCGCGCCCCGGATCGCTTCCGGGGAGCTGCGCTTCGCGCCTCGGTTCGCGCTCCGGAGCACTTCCGGGTGCGCTAACGCGGCGCGTCATAAGACGTATTACGCGGCAACTCAATACGTCGCGCTTACGCGACGCGTCACGATGTTGTTTTCTAACACGGCAGTTGCGCTAACGGAACGTTTACCGGTTCGCGGACCAGGTCGCGGCACCAAATTGAGCTAACGGGAAGCTACCCGGTGCGCGGACCGGTAGCGAAACAAATTTAAAAAAAAAAAAAGGTATATATATATATACATACAAAAATTATATTAAAAACATATAAAATATATTTTTCGATTTAAAGAAGAATACATTTTAAAGCTTTTGATATTTGCTATTAAAAAACCATTGAAATTCACTGAAAAAACCATAGGTTATAGACCATATATAGTTAGGAATTAGCATTTACAAAACCTTGAAAATTCACTGAAAAAACCATAGGTTATAGACCATATATAGTTAGGAATTAGCATTTAAAAAACCTTATTTTACTCACACAAAACCATTGAAATTCCATATATAGTTAGTTCCACTAACTATATATCGCGCGCCCGCAATCCACTGCTGATGATGTCACATATTACATCATTCATGACATGGTCAGTGACATCACTGATGACATCACTGATGACATCTCAAATGACATCACTGATGACATCACTGATGACATCTCATTTGACATCAATTACCACATTACTGATGATATCATTCATGTGACAATACAATGCATCTCCTCACATTTTAATATAACCTCTGTTACACCCAGTGTTAAATACAGAGTATAATTTTTTAAACCATTGACACACCAATACTAGTTACTTCATACGCACTCACTGATTCCTACGTCTACACACACATTTACTCATTCACCCATACAATCATTCATACATACAATCACTCATCTTTACAACACTATCATATGCACTCATACACCTACACAGACACTCACACTCTGCCACTCATCCATGGAGTTACTCACACACCTAGTCAGTCCTGTAAAGAATCAATCACACTTCCATTTTCTTGTCTATACAGTTAAACATAGAGCACCTTACATTTTCAAACATATACTAACACATACTTACTCTCTTATACAATCATTGATACAAGTACACATTGATCTGCACAGAGTCACACACCTCCCAGCCACCCACACACACACTTAGTCTCCCATACAAATACTTGGGCAACCAATCAATAACCCATATAGTTACTCATATAGCTACTGATCAACACATGCAGCAGTTTACAGAACAACAGACATAATGATGCACAAATTAAGACACTTTAGTCACTAAGCCATGCACTCAGTGAGACAAATTTAATCACTCACTCATACAGTCAGTCATGCACCTACTAAATCCTTCGTCCAGACACTTATACATCCACTCATTCTTCAATATGTAAGACATATTTTAACTTTACAGAAATACACAGTCACTGGATGTTGTCATCAGTGATGTCATCAGTGATGTCATTTGAGATGTCATCAGTGATGTCCTTTGAGATGTCATCAGTGATGTCATCAGTGATGTCACTGACCATGTCATGAATGATGTAATATGTGACATCATCACCAGTGGATTGCGGGTGCGCGATATATAGTTAGTGCAACTAACTATATATGGAATTTCAATGGTTTTATATGAGTAAAATAAGGTTTTTTAAATGCTAATTCCTAACTATATATGGTCTATAACCTTGGGTTTTTTCAGTGAATATATATATATATATATATATATATATATATATATATATATATATATATATATATATATATATATATATATATATATATATCACAACAACTTGGCTCGATTTGGTTGACCCCTGGAAAAAGCTATTACGCTGACATTTGGTTTATTCCGAGCTTAATGGGGTGGATCGGTTGCACTGGATAGTGGCCATGATTGTAAACAATCCAAGACGATTGAATGTGGCGGCAATTTCAAACAGTAGCAACATTGTTACCCAACCTCTCGGGTAGGATCTAAAAACAGCCCAAGGAAAGAAACGAGTGTGGGCGACAACTAATTAGTTAACGAGGAAAACGAAACAAAATTTCTCGAGGTAAAGATCCTGAACTGTAAAATATGGAACAAAGAGAAGCAAAGCGGAGTGAGCATTTAGTTTCTCTATTTGATGAAGACGCAGTGGTGCAGGACAAAGGAAAAACTAAACAGAGTACACAGAAATCAGATACGAGGAGTAAACTGGAATTATGGGAAAAACTGAGTAAAAAGGAAATAAATAAGTGGTGGGAGCTAATCACTCTGAAAAAATATCTGGAAGTAAAAAGGGTGGCAAGGGGCTTGTGAATTTCACTTATGCCGAGTCAGCAGGATGCTTCAAACGAGTTATTAAATGAATGGGGCCAACACATATTGGAGTCCTCACTAGGACTAATGATTATACTGGTAAAACATCTAGAGATCTCACTGGCTAAAATCAAATAGGAACTATTGGAGTTGGAAAAAGAGTTGGCTGCAATTGAAATGAATCAGGAAATGACAAAAATGAGAACGGACTTGGAAAAATATGTGGAAAAACATGAGGATATCGTGAGAAACCGTAAACAAATGAAATATCAGAGAGATAAAGATGACTATGCACAAGTTCGCATATTCACGTATGCCAAGAAATTTGACATTTTTCAAGATTACAAATTAAACAAGAGTAATTCTCAAAGCCTCTCTAGTGTCACATCAGTAACATCAACAGGAACAAATGAAGACGGATCAGAAGAGAACATGGACCAAACTACTCTGGATTTTTAGGGGATATGAGGTTGGTTCTCAGCCAAAGAAATTGGGAACAAAATCAAAACCAAGGGGGAAGAGCGAGAGGAAGAGGACGCAAATGGGTACCCAGGACAGGTGCCCCGGAAGCATCCAAAAAACCAGGAGAGGCAACAGGAGAAAGTGGCTCCTCAGAAGAAATTGGAACCAAAACAAGGAGTATGCGTCTGAAAAACTTAAAGTGAATTGGCAGGAAAATGAAACAACAGACGAATCTGTCATCACGTCCCCTGAACCCGAATGAAAAGTCATTACTCAAATATGGAATTAACTTCTGTCCTATGGAATCTATGGATATGGCACAAATACGCCTAGATATATATAAGTATATCCGGAAAATCAAATTGGCAAAAATATTTCAGGAGAATCAAGAAATGTCAAATTACACAAAGAGGAAAAAGAATAAACTGTCGGAATTGAATACGGAAGTACAAGGATTAACTACAACCAACCTACCAGCACTAATGACCCTTGTAAATCTCGATGTTATGAAAGAGGGTGATGCAATCACAGAAGAGGTGGCCTGCCCCCAAAAGGGAGCTGGTCTAAGTGGAAAAAAACCTCTTTCCAAGTTCTATCCTCAATTACCACAAGGGAACAAAATCGGCCTGTTTCAAGAGGCAGTAATACAGGATATTTATCAAATCAAAGGTACCAAATATCGTGATAACTTGAAAACAGAGGAAAGAACAGCTCTAAAAAACCTTATGGAAGATCAAACAATAACAATTAAAATGGCCGACAAGGGTGGCAACATTGTTATTTTTCACAAAAAAGACTACATAATCGAAGCCCATTCGCAGCTAAGGAACAAACAATACTTTAGGAAATTGGAGCAGAATCCTACCCAAATTTTCAAAACAAACTTGGATAAAAAAATCAATGAATGACACAGTGAAAACTAGGCCTGGGCGAAGCACTACGCTCCGCTCGCGGAGTTTGCGAAGTTTTTGCAACTTCGCACTACGCGAGCGGCACGTAGCACAGTGCGAACATGCGTAGTGCAGCGTAGCGTAGTGCAGCGCTAATTTTTTGCTTGTTCGCGGTCCTGAACGTCATGTTCGTGACCGCGAGGAAGCAAAATTACATCCCGGCGAGATTCTCAACGCGAGGAGGTCAGGTTTCTCATTGTGAGTGGTTGCACATGCTCGCGACCGCTCTCAATGAGAAACTACCTGTTCGCGTTGAGAAAGCTGCCTCTCGAGTAATAATCTCCTCGAGCAGCAGAAAACTACAGCTCGCACTGTGCAAGATGCCGTTTTCAATGCTTGCACAGTGCCGGATGCTTGTCCGCACTGTGCAATCATTGAAAACACATCTTGCACAGTGCGAACATGCTACTACGCAGCTCGCGTAGTGCTACGTGAAGTTCGTGTAGTGCGAAGTGCACTTCGCGTAGCTCCGCGTAGCGCTACTTCGCGAACTACGCCCACCCTTAGTGAAAACCTGATTGATAGTGATGAATGCAAATTTCTGACAACCAAACACCCGGTAACTGCCACCATTTATTTCTTACCGAAGGTGCATAAGAACCCACTAAAACCACCAGGGAGGCCAATTGTAATGGCGAAGGGCTCACTTATGGAACCGGTGGCTAATTATATTGATTATTTTCTTATGCCTTTTGTAATAAATCTGAGTTCATATTTGCGGTACACGAGTGATCTGTTGAAAAATTTACAAGAACTTTCATGGCAACCAAGTTACATGTTAATCACGATGGATGTAATTGCCTTATATTCAAACATTGATCACAGCATTGGCACAAGAGCATGTGCATTTTTCCTAGAGGAAAGGAACATTCAATTCAATAGACACAACCAGATGCTTCTGGATATGATCGAATTATGTCTTACCCAAAACATCTTTCTCTGCGGGGAAGAAATCTATCAGCAAGTTAAAGGCTGTGCAATGGGCTTCTCCTTCAGTCCAGCCTTCGCATGTCTCACTATGGGATGGTGGGAGCAACAAGTGGCTTGGCATCCGGACAATGATCATCATGTAAACAAAATAGCGAAGTGGCTGAGATACATAGACGATCTTCTGTTAGTGTGGGATGGATCAGCAGAGGAATTTGAAATATATTTCAATTTATTGAACTCGACAGATACTAACCTAAGATTTACATATACTATCAGTCGTGATCAAGTAACCTTTCTGGACACCACAATATACATTCACAACAACAAGGTGGAGACCAGACTATACAGAAAAGAAACATCAACAAATGCCACACTTCATGCGGAGAGTTTCCATCAGACATCAGTAAAAAATACATACTGTACGGAGAATTTTTAAGGCTACGTCGCATATGTTCACAAGAAGAGGAATGGACAACTAGCAGTTGCGACATGGCAAAAAGATTCAAACGACGAGAGTACAAACAAGGAGTCATCATCAAAGGCTGAATGAGCAAATGAGAAAAAAAGAGAAGACATTTTGCAAACAAAATCAAAAAAGAAAGATGTCTGAACTTAAACCCAACAGTGCCCTAACTCTACTGATATAGTTATTTTTTATGCAATTTACAGCAAAAAAATGGAAGGTAAAGAGGAGAGCAATACAATTTCTTTTGAAATTATGGATAAGGATATTCTTAACGAAGACTTGGATTTCATGGATGAGTCTGAGGATCAAGAACCAATTGACTGTCTTGAAGCAATTGAATCATGTAATGAAAATCCCACCGAGACACAAGATGGCGGCCGCTCTGGACTGTTTGGAATGTTGACAGACACCCGAGAGCCAACCAGCTTTCCGCTCGCGTACTCGCGTTACGCGCCGGGTGCGCTCCCCGGTGCGCGTACCGGGGCGCGCTTATAGATATATATATTTTTTTTAACCTTAATTACCCAAAATCCACTGGAGCACATATCTTCAGACATAGCAAAGGCACATCGGGCTACCAGTCCCTACAATTTTGCCAAGTTTGGTGGAAATCCATTCAGCCGTTCGGGCTAAAAGTGAGTCCAACCGCCCAACGGAAATTAACATGGGGAAAACACGTTTTGGGACCCCCCAAATATCTCGGCCCCCGCTTGACGAATCCCCCCAAACTTTCAGGGAAGGAGCAGAGCGGAGTGGGCCATCTTTTTTGAGAAATTCGCGAAGATTCGTCCACCGGCGCCAAAGTTATTCCCAATAGAATGTTGCGGATTTCCTATGGAAAACAATCCTAACTATAACTACCTACTGGCGACCGCCATTAGGTAATATATATATATATATATATATATATATATATATATATATATATATATATATATATATATATATATATATATATATTCACTGAAAAAGCCATAGGTTTCACACCAGTTATAGTTAGCTGGAAATTTTACTTGCATAAAACCATTGAAATTCCCACGTTATAGTTAGTTGGACTCACTATAACTTGCGTGTGCAATACATTGCTGATGACGTCACATATTACATCACTCATGACATGGTCAGTGACATCACTCATGACATCACTGATGACACCATCCAGTGAATGTCTGTCTTTCTGAAAAATAAATATGTGTTATATATGTATATGTAAAAGTTGATGGAAGAATACATGTTTAAATTGATTGGTTAACTCGTTTATTAAGTGTATCTTAGTGAATACATATATTAGTGAGTAATGTTTAAATATTTAAATATATGTATTAGTGTTTGACTTTGTGTATAAGTGGCTGCATGGGTTGGTACGTAGCTACATGTGTATGTATATGGGTTATTAGATGTTTTTTTTTAGTTTCAGTATGAGTGTCTGTATGGTTTGGTGGGGGTATTACATACATGCATGAATGACTGACTCTCTGTATGTGTTTGAAGACAGCATATGTGCAGGACTGTATGGGTGGATGAGTGTGTATATGTGTGTGTTAGTGAGTGAATGACTGTCTCACTAGTGCCTTTATCAGTAACTACATATGTGTTAATGTAGTATATGTCAATATTGATGTATATAAGTGAGTATATGTGAGAGTAAGAGATTGTAAGACTTCCTGTTTAAATAAGTATGTGTTTCTCTAATTTATTGTTTAAGAGAGTAAGTATGTGTAAGTTTCCTTAGAAGTAAGGTGGTAGTGGGTGTATAGCTGTAGATGCAAATAAATGGATGTTCAATAGTTTATTTGCATGTGTCAGTATGTGTGAGAGTATCTTTTGGATGACTGTCGGTGTGTAACAGAATGTATAGGTGTATCACTCCATATGATGAGTTAGTATATGTATGAGTGACTATATATAACTGTTGGTGAATGAGTGGATGTGTACATAGATGGTGGAATTATTGAATTGGTTGTTGTAACTGGTATGGGTATCTCCATTATTTTGAACATTTTAGTTTCTATTATTGAATATGTGTTTCAAGGGTTACATTACAGTGAAAGGAGGTCCGTCAGTCTGTCACAAGGATGGTGCCATCAGTGATGTCATGAGTGATGTCACTGACCATGTCATGAGTGATGTAATATGTAACGTCATCAGCAGTGCATTGCACGCGCAAGTTATAGTGAGTCCAACTAACTATAACGTGGGAATTTCAATGGTTTTATGCGAGTAAAATTTCCAGCTAACTATAACTGGTGTGAAACCTATGGTTTTTTCAGTGAATTTAATAGGTTTTTTAAATGCTAATTCCTAACTATAACTGGTGTGAAACCTATGGTTTTTTCTGTGAATTTCAATGTTTTTTTTAATAGCAAATCTCTATAGGTATGAAAAGTAATATTTTTTATAACGAATTTTATATTGTATAAATATGTAATTTTATTTATTTATTTATTTTGTAAAAATGTTTTCTTATATTTTTTGCCCGGAGCGCTCCCGGGGCGCGTACCGGTGAACGCACGGGTAAGCGCAATGTTACGGCGCGCCCAGGGGAGCGTCCCGTTAGCGCTATTCCCGCGAACGAAAACAACATCGTGACGTTTCACGCCATATGACGCACTGCGTAAGCGCACCCGGAAGCACGCGATCGCATACGATCGCGCAATGTCTCGACGCGCTTAAGCCACGCGCCCCGGGGCGCGTAGCGTAAGCGCGTCGGGTCATGTGATCTGAAAATAACACTTTTCATTGGTGCAAATCAGTTTTGGTTTCCAAATGATTAAAGCCTGGATCATCTGACTTGAAAATAACACTTTTCATTGGTTCAGAACAGTTTTGTTTTCCAAATAATGAAAGCCCCACCTTTTTTCCTTATTCTGACTTTGTCCTTTGACTGAGGAAGACCTGTTTGGAGTTCTATCTGTACTCTTTACTTGTATAACATGGCTAAGGTAGCAGCAACAGCTGGAGCATCTGCCCCACCACCACCACCACCACCACCATCTAAAAGAACACGAGAAGATTACATTGGTGGTCAAGAGGAAGAGGAGGAGGATGATGAATAGGAGGCACAAACAAGGCAGTACTTGCCTGAAGATAAACAGCCATACAACCGAAAGAACACTTTTGTATGGGAGTTCTATAAAATCCCAAGGAATTTTAAGAAAGTCAACGCGGCAAAGGTAACTTGCTTGATTTGTGGTGCTGAACTGTCTAGGGGGAACCCTAACAAAAAGTATTCCTTCGGGAATCATACCATGATTCGCCACATGATGCGTTTGCATCCAAATAATTATTCAAATGCAGAGTTAAGGGACCTCTGCAGTAAACTACCCCCATCAACGTCTAGACCCTCAACATCAAAACAACCCACTTCATCGGGTTCGGGGGCAAGAGACACATTGGCTACTATCCAACCTAAGTTTGCCAATTACAACATTTTATGCAAATTTTGTAACAAGACACTTTGCTATGGTGAGCAAAGCATCAAACTTATTATGGTTGCTGGTGATAACCATAAGTGTACAAAAAACCCTAATTTTTCCTGTTTTTTTTATGCTCCAGTTGAGCCATTTACAATTCCCTGTTTTTTGTTTCTCCCCATAAAAAATATAAAAGTGTTCAGAAAAGCCAAAAAAAGTACAAAATGTTCAAAAAAACATAAAAAAATATAAATCAACAAAAAGAAGAAAAAAAACAGTTCTTTTTAGAACTACCTTTACTTTATAAAAATAAACCAATATTTTTAATGAATCTGTGTCAATCTTTTTTCTGCAGGGTACGCGTACCGGTACGTGCACCGGGGCGCGCACCGGGGTGCGCACCAAAAAAAAAATAAAAAAATTAATGAAGAAGTTAGCATGAGGGAAGAACACAAAGAGAGTAATGTTAAGAGAAAAAGAGCTAGAGGGAGAAACACAGAGGGATTGTTTATCACATAGTAAAAAACAGAAAAGGTGTAATAGGGTGAAAGTGAGAAAAGGAAAATGAATAAGGAAGCGAAAGAAGGGAAGACAGAGGAAGAAGACTAAAATAGACATAGTGAGAGAATGTGAATGGGTGTTGAAGGACAAATAAAGAACAGTAAAAAATGGGGAATGAAGAGTAGTGACGGATCCAGGATAAATGAACAACGGTGAGAGAGGGTAAGGAAAGAGCAGTGAGTATAAGTAAAGAGGGGTGAAAGAGCGTGAAAAATTTAATTAGGATAACACATGGGGAGTGATAAAAAGAAAGGACAGAGACAGTAAAGGAAAGACTGTCAGAATGGGTCTGAGTGACACAGCAAAGAAAGGTAAGTAATGCAGTATGTGTGACTTATAGGGAGTCAGTGGGTGTAGGTCGGGGTGTGGGTGTGTAAGGTGTGTCTATGGGTGTGGGTGTGTGGGGTATTTCGGTGTGAGTGGAGGTGAGGGTGTGTGAGATATGTTTGAGAGGTGTATGGGTGTGGGGGGTATGTGTGTGGGATGTATGTGTGTGTATGGAATGTGTGTGTGTGTGAGAGTAGTGTATGTGGTGGAGGTGTGTGTATGTATAAGGTGTGTGTGGGGTGTGTATGTGGGGTGTATGTCAGAGGTGAGTGTATGTGTTGGAGGGGGATGAGGTGTGTATGTAGGAGTGAAGTAAATAATTAAGAAAAACAGAATGAGTGAAGAAGCAAAGGAAGGGAACAGAGGGTAAGTGAAATAAAGAATAGGGACTGAAAGAAGTTGAATATGAGAGGGGAAATAGGGAAAGGGGAGTAAACATGGAGAATAAGAATAAGTGAGGGAAGCAGAGTAAAGAAACAGGAGTGAGGTTGGTTGAGAAAATATTAGTGAGCTTAAAGCAAAGGGTGATGACAAACTACATTTTTGTAGTGACACTTACCATATAATAAATGTAACTGTAATTACATTTTTTACTACACTTTGTATCTGTGAAAGAGAGAAGAAAAAATAAGTTATATTTAGTAAAATATGTATTTTAAATTAAAAGATACAAATGAAGAGGTTAAAAATCATAACAGTGTATTTAGAAATAAAGTAAGAGTGAAGGACATAGAAAGGGAAATAAAGTAAGGTAGAATGAAAAAAAGAGAGAAAAAGAAATAGAAGCATTGCAAATTACTAAGAGTAAGGCATATAGATTTACTGACAGAGAGGAAGACAAGAACAGAGAAATGAACTGAAGTTAAGAAAGATACTAAAACAATGTGAGTTAGTAAAACTAAGTCAGGAAACAGTAGTAAGTAAAAAGATAATGACAGAGATGGAAAAGAGTCTAATTAAGAATGCATTTAGAAGAATGAGGAATAGAAGATAACTGAGAGTAAGTGAAGAACAGTCATAGAGTGAAGGTATGAAGAGAGAGAATAATATACAATGATTGAGGGAAATGGAGTGAGGAAGTTAGTAAAGAGACACACTAAGAGAAATACTGAGTGAGGTGGAGTACAATGAGTGAGCAAAGGAAATGAGTAAGGGAACAAAAAAAGAAAACAGAGGAGAAAACGACTAAAACAGTGGTAATGAGAGAAACTAATTTGGTGATGAAAGTAAAGAAAAGGACATTGAAAAAAAGGAAATGAGGGGTAGTAATGGAACCGGACTAAAAGAAATAGGTTGAAGAGAGAGGAGCAGTGAAGTTGTTGTAAGAGAAATGATAGAAGGTAGATAAACACAAGTGAACATAACACAAGGAGAGTGAGGGACTGAGTACATAGAGGTAGTGAACGGAAAATAGAGAGAAGAGGTCAAAAGTAAGGAGGAAACAAAGATAAGCGAGGGAGAGTGGATGACTTATAGTGATAGAGTGCGACAATACTGGTGAGTGAGTAAAGAGGAATTACTAAAAGAGCAAAGGAGGAAAACACTGAAAAGGAAACTAAAGCAGACAGACTGAAAGCTGAATAGTTATGCAAGGGAGAGAGTGGATGCAGACAGTTGAAATGCGAATGAGGGGTTGTGAAAGAAGTGGAGAAAAAGAACAGGGTTGAAAGAGAGTGAAAGAAAGACATTATAAGTGAGTAAAAAGAGCTGAAAGAGGGTGGAAAAAGAAAAGTGAGTGTGAGACAATGGGAATATAATTTAAATTTCAGAATACAAACTATAGATTAACTTGTACAACATGTTACATAGTTTATTTTTGCTGTTCTCAGAATATTTATTTATTTATTTATTTTAACGACTTGTAGAGCGCCTGGTGACCCGAAGGCATCCCCGCGCTGTAATGATTTTGATATCCAGATGAGATGGAGGAGAAAAAAAGAAAAGGGGGGGACGTTATTTCGGAAATAGAAGTGTTTTCAATTTTTTTCTAAAAATAAGATAGCTGGGTTCCAGTCTGAGGGTACGGGGGAGTGAGTTCCATCCGGTGGAAGCTTTCACAGAGAAGCGTCGGCCTCCAGTGCGTGTCTTTTTAAATTTGGGGATGTTGGCTGGATGTTCATTCTCGGACCGCAGGGATCTGGGAGCTATATAAGGAGTTACCAGGTCGCTGAGAATCGGAGGGCCAGCTCCATTAATCAGTTTGTAAGCCGTGCACATGGCTTTGAATTCCACCCTTTGACGCACCGGGAGCCAGTGCAGGGCTTTGATGGCAGGTTTAGCTGACACTCTGGAGGGAAGGTTCATGAGTAGTCGGGCTGCAGCGTTCTGTGTTCGTTGTATTTTAGCCAAGGTGGCCTCAGGGACACCCAGGTAAACCATGTTACTGTAGTCCAACCGTGACAGTATTAGCCCTTGGACTAGGAGTTTTCTGGAGGTGGGCGGGAGTAGGGGAAGAATCTTGCGGGTGGTGCGCATAAGCCCAAAACAGGTTCCTGCAGTTTTGGCCGCTTGTGTTTTCATTGATAGCTCGGGTTCTAGCCAGACTCCTAGGGTCTTAATTTCTTTTTTCGGGGTGGGAATTTCCCTGAACACGTCTGGCCAGGCTGATGGGGGGATGGTCACCCATTGCTTTCCCATGAGCATCACTTCGGTCTTCGACCCATTTAATTTGAGTGATGATTCACACATCCAGCCATAGATTTTCGTAAGGCAATTTGCCAAATTGTCTGGGTGGTCGTCTAGTTGGGATAGGGAGACGACCAGCTGTGTGTCATCCGCGTAACTCACAATTTTGATGCCGAAGGGTGTCACCACGTCTTCAAGGGGGGCCATATAAGCATTAAAAAGCGTAGGGCTTAGAGATGATCCCTGGGGGACCCCGCTCGTGAGGGGGAGGGTGGACGAGTGGTGATTGCTGTCCCATACCTGGAACGTGCGCCCGGCAAGGAAGGACTCTATCCACCTGAGCGCCATCCTGGTGAGCCCTGCTGCCGCCAGCCGTTGGAGGAGGACACGATGGTTGACTGTGTCGAAGGCTGCACTAAGATCCAGGAGGATCACTGCCACTGACCCTCCTGAATCCAAAATGCGCCTTGCCTCCTCGATAACGGCCAGAAGGGCGGTATCAGTGCCATGACCCGGGCGAAACCCAGTTTGGGATTGCCGTAAGATGTTATTTGCCTCGAGAAACTGAGACAATTGTCCGTTGACCAATTTCTCGGCTACCTTGCTGATGCCAGGGAGGAGTGAGATTGGCCGGTAGTTTGCCATGTCTGCTGGGTCTAGCTGGGGTTTTTTAAGGAGTGCTTTCACGACTGCGCTCTTCCAGCTATCGGGGGCAGATCCTTGGGCAAGCGAGCTGTTAATAAGCTCTGTGATCGTGGGAACTATGACAGGGGCTACGGTTTTGAGGAATCTAATTGGTGCGGGATCCAGAGGTGATCCGCTTTTCATTTTGGCCAAGGTTGCATCTACCTCGTTGCAGGTTACTGCCCTAAATGTAGCTAGTTGGGGGCGCATGCTGCTTCCTGCTTGGTTGGAGGGTGATTCATTGTCCGTGTGACTAGAGGGACAGGGGGGGGAGGGATGTTAAGATTCGGGCAATTTTGTCATTAAAATAGGTGGCTAATTCATTGCTTCGGTCAACAGGGGGGGCGTTGGAGGAAGGAGTGGTTGGTACTTTCAGTAGCTCTTTTACGATTAGGAAGGATTCCCTAGCTAAGTTGGTAGATTCTCTTATCCGAGTGTCGTAATGGGAGGCTTTAGAGCGCTTAATGGAGGCTTTGTATAATCTAACTGAGTTCTGGTAGGCTTCCTTGCTGGCGTGCTGCCAGTCTTTCCTCCATAGCTGTTCGGCTTTCTTGCATTTTTTACGTAGTAATCGAAGTTCCGGGGTATACCACGGGGCGGAACCTGGTTTCCCGTTTTTGTCCTCCCGGGATCTAAATGGGAGTACGGAATCCAGGGAGGTAGTAATCCACTCTCTGAATTTACTATCGGCGAAAGCCGGGTCTTCTGCATGGGCAGGGGTAGTTGACTCTAGGGTCCTGGCCCAGTCTTCGGTGGGGAGCTTGGACCAGGCCCTGTCCCTGGTGTAAGTGGGAGGTTTTTGAGATTTCCTGAAAGGTCCTAATAGTTGGAAAGAGACTAAAAAGTGGTCCGTCCAGGGGAGGGGGAGGGACTCGCTGAATTGCATGCTGGGGGTGCTTGTAAACACCGGGTCCAGCAAGTGACCTTTGTTGTGTGTAGCTCCGGAGTTTAGGAGGTGGAGGTCGAGAGCCGCCAGATCGGTGATCAAGTCGGCTGCCCCAGTATCTAAAGGGTCATATTATTGAATTTCACTTAAAAAAGTGAGTTCAAACTACTCATCAGATTACAGCGGGGAAAAAAAAACCAATCAAAAAGATTGTGTTTTAAAAAAAAACATCTAAAGTTATAAATAACAAACGTACACTAATCTTTGATTTACTTACTTTTCCTTTAGGCCAAATAGTATATCATGAAGTTCCTTTTCGTTGGAAAATACTCTGCTGTTCTATTAAAATTTCATCGACTTTCTAGAAGACAACCTTGAAGAACATCTGAAATATTTTCATTATTTTCATATACTCCTTCTTTTCAGTCATAACTCTTTGCTCATTCCTTCACCATTCCTTAAGGCCAAATAGTGTCAGATGTATCATAATATTTTCAAATGAATTAAAACAAACTTTAAAATTACCGTTTTTCCGACGTTCTGAAAAAAAGGCTCAGACAACATTTTCATAATATTTAAATTTACCTCGCTCCATCTGTGACTTACTCATGTTCATCATTTCCAATAATACTAATATCACTTCCTATAAGATCCACTTACAGTACCTATATAACAAATCAATTATTTATATTATCTTGATCAATTTTACTCAGAATATAATTTTAAATAGCAAACTAACCTTTATTAACTGCTCCCGTCTTCATACGCCAATTACCTTTACTTAAATTTCGGTTCTAAAAACACTAGATATGAATTTTTTAAGTCAAAAGGCAAACGTTGTTTAAAAGTCAAATGAGTATCGTTACAAAGGGTCCAACCTTTGCAACTTTTTAAATAGCATGTGTAATGCCCTGATGTTGTTGAAGGCCCGTCATGATAAATAATTGCTACAGTTCCAAATGTTCTTCCTGAAATGGATAACTGAGAAGCCACAACATTTTTAATAGAAGTTGTCAATTTCGTTCTATCAGGTCTACATCGTTGGAACATTAAAATGACATAGTGACCGTAACTTTGTAGAAATAATGTGGACAGCATTGCAGACTTACATTGGGTACACACCATATTGTGATCAGCTGCTTTAACTAGATTATTGAAAGACACTGATTTGCAGTCTGGTCAAATATATAAATCTTTCAGTGTCTATTCTAGTAGTACTTGAAGAAGTACAGTTATACTCCTTCATCTTGCAATACATCAATTTCTCTGCACCCCCCCTCCCGGTCACTTGTGGGGTACCCCAAGGTTCTTCTCTTTCCCCTCTTCTCTTCAATCTCTATATCCGCCCCCTTATTTCCTCTCTTCTTGAGCTGGGGGTCTCGGTGTATAACTACGCAGATGACCTCCAGCTCGTCTTTGACCTATCTTCTCCTACTCACTCTCTCCCCAAGCTCAGCTCTACTCTTGTCCTCATCTCCCAATGGATGAGCTTCAATCATTTGAAGCTCAATCCTGACAAGACAGAGCTTGTTCTCACTGGTGGTCCCTCTAACCCCTGGTCCTCTGTTCACTGGCCCCTTTCCTTTGGTCCTCCCCCCTCCCCAGTTTCTTCTGTCCGGACCTTGGGCATCAAGATCAGTAATGATCTTTCCATGCATGCGCACATCAGCTCCGTTGTCTCCTCCTGTTTTTTTTCCCTCCGCCTCATTCGAAAAATTTCCCGTTTTTTTTCTGTTGATGCCCTCAAAGCCATCATTTCTGCCCTCATTACATCCCGCCTGGATTATGGAAATGGCCTGTACGTAGGCATTCCGGCCTACGAAACTCGCCGGCTCCAGGCCATCCAGAACCAGGCGGCCCGTCTTGTTTTTCGTCTCCCTAAGTTCTCCCACATCACTCCTGCCCTTAAATCCCTTCACTGGCTCCCCGTTCATTTCAGATCCCAATTTAAACTTGCCTGTTTGGCTTTTCGGGCTCATGCCCGCTCCGCTCCTCTTTTTATCAATTCTTTAATCTCTTCTCACGCCCCTTCCCGTTCTCTTCGTTCGTCTTCTCTCTCTCTTCTTCACGTTCCCCGCTTCCGCAAATCCCGCACCGGAGGTACCCGCTTCTCGGTGCGGGCTCCCCAGATCTGGAATACTCTCCCCCTCTCGATTCGTTCCATTCCTATCTTCTCACACTTTCGTAAAGCTCTCAAAACTTTCCTTTTTCTTCAGGCTTTCCCTGGCTAAATCCTCTGGACCCCTGGCAGATACGGTTGTGTTCCTCAGCGCCAGGAAGCCGCTTGGCCGCAGTGCGCTTTAGAAGTTTCTTTTTCATTTCATTTCATTTCATCAAACATATACATTAAAAATTCCTGACAATCCTGCTGAATTATCTGTGAAAATTGATTTTGACCAGAACATATGTCTAGAAGATTTCTAATTTCTCAAACACTTTCTATTTTTGCTCTATCACTGCTACATTTCTCTAACACGGAATTCAATAAACAGCACAATGTTTGATCCCGATTTTCAACAATCTGTTTTTGTAAATTTCGAAGAAAAAAAACAACATTAACTACTACATTAGCATAGCAGTTGACACCAGAACTGTTTTCAAACTGAAATCCAACAACATCTTCAACAGAATCCTTTTTCTTTCTCTTTACAATTACACTTTTATCTACTTTTTGCCTTTTTGCTAGTACTTCACTGCAATTTATCTCATTTCTTCTTTTTCGGCCTACCACACGTTTTTCAAACAGAGGATATTGAGGCAAATGTGGAGCATACTCTCTTCTTAACCTATTGTATTCTTTAACACAATCTAGATCAGCAGAAATCTTTGTTTCATCACACTCAATCAAGTACAATCCTGATAAAGTTCTGACTCGTGATAATGCCACATATGCCATACCCTCTTTAAACACAGAACATCCAATGTTCACCAAAGCACTATCTACACTTAAACCTTGAGATTTATGAATTGTCACAGGAAACTGTTTTCGGCAAACATCTAAGTCTTTCACAAGCAAAAATCTAGCTGAACAACGACAAATGTGTTCTATTTCGTCAATGCCATCAAATTTGATTTTTAAAATTTCAATTCCATCTCTACTATTGTAATTCACAAAACCAACAACATGACCCATTGCTCCATTTACCAGACCTCTTTCAACATTTAAATTACTTCTCAAAATGATACGACAATTTAAACACACATTCAGAGTCTTTTCAAAACCAGCAGTTTTAGATATAGTCTTCTCTAATGAATACAATTTTGATTTCAAATTTTCTGACAAAATAATTGTTGCTCCCATATGCTCTATTTTATCTATAGCTTCCAGTTTTACTATCTCTTCATTTTCTAACTTCAACATTTTGTTGTTGAACATGAAACATTCTTTCAGAGTAGGCATCAAACATATGCCAGATTTCTTCTCGTTAATTTTCTTAAAAATATTCTCTGGAATAATGTTTTCATTTGGGTACAAATTAGAAATTAATCGTCCATGTAAAGCTTCTTTCCCATGCTGACTTATTTTTCCAATTGTTACATCTTGTAGAATATTTTTATAATCTTCATCCTTTGCCTGCCGCATATTTTGGAGTAGTTCTGCATATTTGTAATTTAACCATACATTAACGTTTCCAATGCTTCCTAGGCACTACCTCGTATCTTCATGCGTGACCATTTTAAACACTGGTTGACCTTTCACTGGAGTCAACTGCAGTAGATCTCCAAAAACGATAATGTGTTTTCCTCCAAATAAGACATCATAGTCTGTTCTAAGAATTTCTTGCATTCTCAAATGCACAAAAGCAAGCATTACATTTGAGACCATGCTTACTTCATCAATGATAAGAAGTTTCATTTTCTTCAGGATTCTCGAAACTTCACAACACGCATCTCCCGATAGCTTGTGGTATTGCAATTTGTTATCATGCTCTACTGGCAGCATCAGTAAACGATGTAAAGTAATCCCTTTAATATTATGTGCTGCCAGCCCAGTTGGAGCGGTAATAACACAATACAGCGGTGATTCAGTCCTTTTCTGCAGATAAGTTGCAATTGCTTTAATCAGAAAACTTTCTCCAGTTCCCGCTTCTCCACTCACGTACAGTCGGACAGGCTTAAATGATGTACATGAGCACTCTTTCTTCTCATGACTGAATCCATGTTCAACCTCTGCTGTGACTTCGTCATATATCTGTTTCTGCTCAGGGTTTAATTGTTTCACCAAATCTTCTAAATTAATAATATCCTCTTGAGCTTGCTCCATAGCTCTTTCCACCTCATCCATGGCAGTAGCAGCTTCATATCGGATAATTGGTCCTCCTAGTGGATCCTGACTCAATGAAGCAGAACTCTGTCTGTCTTGAGAACTGTCTCTCACAATCTCTGCAGCAATTGTTGCTTCTTGCTCTATTTCTTCATTCAACATTTCCAGATAATTTGGAAAAACAGGACATTCTATCGTATCCTTAGTTGCATTAAAAGAGTCTTCATAACAGAGAAAATCTCTAAGTAGTTCCTCTTCTTTACGCCATAGTTTGAAGAGTTGCAAAAGAGCCAAATAGAAAAATTCTCTTTTATCTGGATTTTCACAACTCAATTTTCGATGATTAATCAAATGATCTTTTTTCTGTTTCACTAAACATCCTTCACATCCAATGACAGCATATATTCCATTATTGATATCTTCTCTGATGTTCCTCTTATAAATATATCTTTGCAGAACTTCATAGAGACAAGCGTTCCCAAGATGAGGACTTCTGTTTGGATAGTATGTATCCAAACTGTTTGTCTTTAAAATATCTGTGCTTTCTGGTTCTTTCTCTGCCAAATACTCTATCTCTTGTACAGATTTCAAAACTCGATTTCGTGTTGCAGCAAGACCTAGACTTATCCAAATGATAGTTCTAGATTTGGCATAGAGAATTGCTGATGACAATCGATCAGAACATTCATATGCTCCAATTTCTCGATGCGACAACATCTTCAGACTGTAACTATATAATTTCTTGCTTAGACTCTTTTCATGTGAAATGTCCTCCCACATTTCCTTCAGCTCTGTCTTTTCTTTTTTTGTGATGTAAGACGTCACATATCGAGCCACAGCAATAGAGTTGTCAGCAACGAATTGAATATCCATGTTAGCATTCCACATGGACAAAATCACTGGGTTGTAGTCGTTGATGTACTTGGAGTCTTCATTTCTTTTTAAATTGTATGTATTTTTTGGTGATTTCCTCGTCACAGTATGTCGCAGAGAAGACATCAAATTATTTACTCTTCCTTTAGAAATCACTGGTCGTGGAAAGCCGAAAAGACATTTTGTGTAGAACTTGTCCTTGTTTCTGAATTTTCGACGACAGTACTTTCCACAACGATGGGATTGAAAGCGTAAAACTTGTTGCCTTAAACTATTTTCTTCGGTAGTTTTCGGAACAGCACATGATGAACACTCTTCAATGAAGATTATCACTGTCTCATCCGAATCTGTTCCAAATTTGGGTGCATCTTTAATCCACAACAACATATGTATGTGAGGCGCACCTCTCGCTTGATACTCCTTTCTCCAAAAGAAATCCAAAACCTCTCCAAGGGGAGGATTTTTTTTGTTGGTAATAAAAGACATCATAGCTTCAAATCTATGATTGAAATATCTACATACATTCACTGGATCTAAAAAACACAGTTCTCCAGGTGTTTTGAATTCTATATTTTGTATATTTGCATTTGCCTCTCGTAGAAATTGAAGTAAGTCGTCCCATGCATACTCGGCACAGCTAAGAATGAGGAACCATGTAGGAGTTCCTAAGTTTCTTAGCATACATTTCAATTCCCCATGACGACGGTACCAATACTCGTTTGTACCACGCTGACATGCCATAAGATTGATTAAATGAATTATTTTGTCTGCCCGCGTTGCCGTTGCTGTTGTGGAGAATCGACCTATAATCCCGGGAGAGCATTGCATCCCATTGTGGACCCGCCCGCCAGTCTCCAGCCGCTCCCTCACTCTCTTACCAACTGGAGCGGGAGCCGCCGGGAGGAGACCGGCGAGGGGCAGGACCACAACCCCCAGCAGCCCTACTGGGGTCCGCCTCATCTGTAAGCGCCTGGTGGCGCATAAATACGGCGCCATCACTACAGCGAGTGGAATTCTTTTGTCTGCCCGCATTGCCGCTGCTGTTGTGGAGAATCGACCTATAATCCCGGGAGAGCATTGCATCCCATTGCGGACCCGCCCGCCAGTCTCCAGCCGCTCCCTCACTCTCTTACCAACTGGAGCGGGAGCCGCCGGGAGGAGACCGGCGAGGGGCAGGACCACAACCCCCAGCAGCCCTACTGGGGTCCGCCTCATCTGTAAGCGCCTGGTGGGGCATAAATACGGCGCCATCACTGTCTCGCGGGACGCCGGGCGAAGCCCGGGCCAAGGGCGGGCCCGTCCAAGCCCGTCACAGACCGGAGGAGACTGGGCTGGGGCCACCCTCTAACAACGACTACAAGGTACCTCTTCATTAAAGACCCCACACGCTGAGTAGAAGGGGAATAAACAGCACTCGTGCTGCATAGTCCATAGTTACTTGGAACCTGACACCTGCCCTGTCTAATCACACATAATGTCACCGAGGGGCTCTAGAAGTAAAACGCTCAAAAATATGGCAAAATCCGTGGGTCCAATAGATCAATTTATCACCAAAGTCAATCAAACTATCGACCAACCAGTAATGTTGATTGACCGACGAGTTTCTTACAAACTAGATCAAGCAAGACGCTCATCAATGGGATTACTGGCTCAAGCACAAACCCCAATCATACAACCGACAAACATACTCGCACCAGAAATACGTGCAGACATCCATGTCATTCCCAATTCAGTTGATCTGTCAGTATGCTCGCTATTGTCGGATTCGCAACTGACTCAGGATCTTGAGCAAACTCCTGACATCTTTGCGAGCCCGCATTTAGTGGAATACGATTTCACACAGAGTGAATCAAGAGGGTTAAGGGAGGGTGTAATTCCGAAACACCCGCAATATAAGGGAACAATATTAAAAAATCAAGATAACAAAGACACTGCAACCTCTGATTCCACACAACATAACTTACACCCTAAAAAATCTCATGAGTCCAATACAATTAACGAGCAAAGTCAGGATAACAATAAATCTACTGAAACAACAGAAGCTAACAGAAATATCAACCTTGATGTGGTCGAGCTCGACGACCACCTAAATGCAGTCAATTCTAACAAGACTCATATAGAAAATCCAGATTCACTCCCAGCAAAAAGTAATAAAAAAGCCGAGCCACAATACACCTTGGCCAAAGAGATAGCTGAAATAGTTAAATATCAGCTACAACCAATTCAAAAAAGCCTTGATATTATCGAGAAGCAAGTAGCAATACTAGTTGCCATCTAAAAAAAAAACACAAATCCAAGAAATCAAGACCTGCCAAACTTGGGCGGATCCAAACCTGTACCTAATAAAGTAAAGTCCACCAACAATTCAGGACAACCACCTAACAACAACACGACCGTAATAAATACTCCAATTGTTAGGTCCTGTGAAAAACTTAAATAATCCACCCCCCGCATCAAAAACCAAGACTCTCCAAGAACCCTCTAAAAAAGCTCCAGAACCACAGAATCTGTTGCCAATAAATGTTCCCTCCAGACTACTCGTAGCAACCACCCCCTACCATGAACACCCCCAGAGGCATAACACTAAGCCAGAACGTATAAAGAAGAGATGGCCCAAAGCAGCAAACCTCCCACCGGAGGCCGCCCCTTTTGTAGTTATTTTAACGGGAGTTCCAGAATTAAGTAACGACACAGATGAACCAACCTGCTCCTTACTAAATAAAACTCGTCACTGGCTGAATATTAACAGACCAAATCAGCATAATCATGCCACTAAAATTACCACAGTAAGACGAGCCTCATGGATAGGACATCAACCAAAAACTATCCCAGGCGACTGTATAATAGTCAATTTTGAGAACCCCCGTGCAGTGGATTATATCTGCTCTTGGGACTCTTCAGGTAGCAGTGGAGGAATAAATGTAAAACGACTATCATTTTTCTACCCCCGTCAAGGTCATTACTCCGAGGGCCCTAATTGGTCCTCAAACTGGTCTTGGAACCAGCCTGAGCATGGACAAAGAGGCTGGACCCAGGGAGACTGGGGTTATGGAAACAATCAAAGGGGTTGGTCCCAGGGAGAATGGGGGCACGAAAACAAAGATCGGGGTGACTGGAACATCTATGGTAGGAGAGCCCAACAATTACCATACAGGGAACCATGGGGTGGAATACCAACTTTCAATAGCTTTAGCTGCTTAGAGATGGTCGATTGACCACCATCACAGAAGCACGTCATTACTTTTTTGTCCAATAACAGAGCCTCACCCAACGAATCAGTCAAGAATCCTGAAAAGATTACATCTAATAAGGTCCCTTTTACATCAACTAACCGGTCGCATGAATTAATCGTGACGACAAACACTCAAAAAATGGCAGACCGGATACAAGAGCAACAATGCCCTCTTAAGGTCCTTACCAGTCCTCCCTCTCCACCACAAACTGGTTCAGAGGTGCAGGAAAGCATCTTAAACTCGATACCTGAGTCTCAATCGAGTCAACCCGAAGAAATCAACGCCCAGAGCACGACACCCATTGTAATTGACGATAACTCCGATAAAAGGCTGTTATTCTGGAACGTGGCGGGGCTAGCCACGAAACACACTGAAAAAAGCTTTCTAAGCCTGGTAAACTCGAACGACGTAATTTGTCTTCAGGAGACATGGCTTAATGACCCAATTCATTTTTTGGGCTACAAAACATACTTCTCTCAAGCCATAAGATCCAATTCAGGCAGAAGTAAGGGAGGCTTAATAACATACATTCCCAACCTCTGGCCTTGTCGTGAAATAACTTCCGTAATGTTAGGTCAGAATTTTTCGATCATTAACATACGCGGAACCAGACAAGAGGTTTACCCCATCATTAATTTTTATAATAACATGAGCTTAATAGAGTTGACTAAGGCCATAAACAAAATATTCCACCTAACAAATGATCTCAAAACAAAACACGCAAAGGATTTCCACACAGTAATTTGGGGAGGAGACTTTAATCTCCACTTATGTAACAGAAGCGATACCCCCATTTGTGGGATCATAGATGAAGAAGGAAACACTCTAACCCATTTTACTCACACTACAGAGGGCAGCAATATACAGTCCACGATGACTGATTTAGACATAGGGTTCGCTAATATGATAAAAACGCCTCCAACTGAATTCATTCCAACTTTTCACGGCAGAGGTTGCAAAACCCTAATAGACTATATTTTGGTATCTATAAACAAAGCAGAAAATATCAAGACCTTTGAAGTGCTCGACAACGCACTCAGTGATCATTCCCCCATCAGAATGACGTTTCAGGAACCTAAACACCAGAATAAGCTAGACAGGGTGCACTCTAGCCTCCTACATCAGCAGGTACTAACACTGGACAGATTAAACGGCTACACCTTAAAATGGGGCAAAATAGACCAGGAAACTGTAAACACAAGAATATTAAAACATGTAGAAATGAAATAGATAGGTGTTTAGATCCTTCCACAACTCCTAACGATATCCTGACTAACTATACCGACATTGTGGAAAACATCAGAAAAGAATTAACCAAGCCCCACACAAAAAATAGCACTACAAGCAAGGGATGGTTCACCACGGAATGTACAAAAGCTTATTCTAATTTAAAGAAGGCCCTTGCCAAAAAAGAAAGAGACAGAGAGGAGGTGATTAAATTAAGGAAGGCAAGCAATTCGAAAAAGAAAAAAGGACCTCCAAGCAAACCTATGGACTGAACTACAGAAAAGCAGTATTCAAAAAGATAGTACTGCTTTCTGGCAGATAGTGAAAACTCCCTTCCTAACAGAAAAGAACGATGTCCCCTCACTAGATGTTGCTATAAATGCCGGGGATTGGGTGCAACATTTCTCAGGGGTTTTCAGTAAGGACAAACCTATAGACCTAGATCATCCGGACCGCCTTCCGCCGGTGAAATATCCACTAGTTGTTCACTTCACAATCAATGAAACGCTGAAGGCAATAAAAAACGTGAAATCAGACAAAGCACCAGGTCCAGACTCGGTTCCTATGGACCTTTACAAATATATACCTGACCTCTGGGGCCCACTGCTCACCAAAGTATTAAACGGGGCGAAGGAGATAGGTCTCCCTGAATCCTGGTCAACTTCGATACTCATCCCCATTTTTAAGAAGGGTAACAGAGATAGCCCCTCCTGTTACCGTCCCATCTCCCTCCTGGATTCGATCGGAAAAATGGCAGGGTGCATACTTCTTGATCGTCTCCAGGAGTGGTCGCTAGAACATGGGGCAATCTCGGACCTACAATATGGGTTCAGGACGGGACTGAGCACAGTCGATCCGGTTTTAAACTTAACACTACTGGCCGGAAAATATGTAGACGCTAAAAGATCTTCTCTACACATGGTCTACGTCGACCTCACAGCAGCGTTCGACTGTGTCGAACACTCGAAACTATGGTCAATAATGTTGCAAATGGGGATTGATCCACCAATAGTTGATTTCCTCCACGAACTATATACCGGTGCCACGGGAAAGGTGAGATTTGGGACTGGTGGTCAGCTAACTGAGAGTTTCCTAATACAGAAGGGGGTCAGACAAGGATGCGTGTTATGTTATGTTATGTTATGTTAATGGGTGTCTTATATAGCGCTCGGCTACTCCAAGGAGTGTCCCGGCGCTTTCTGACCCAAGACTGAAAAAAAAGCAGGGAACGTAACAGTTATTGAGTATAGAGCCATGTTTTCAAGGCCTTTCTAAAAGCCAGTAGATTTGGAATGAGTGTGCTGGCCCCCTTCCTATTCACGCTCTACACCAACGGGCTAGAGGCCACAATGTTAAAGGGTGCAAAAGATCTCCCAGCAGCTGGTCGTCGTCAAATTCCAGCACTACTATATGCCGACGATGCGGTAATCCTCGCCCGAACCCCAGTCCAGCTCCAACGGGTATTGAACAACTAGCAGGGAAGCAGGGAAGCAGGGAACATAACAGTTATTTAGTATAGAGCCATGTTTTCAAGGCCTTTCTAAAAGCCAGTAGATTTGGAATGAGTGTGCTGGCCCCCTTCCTATTCACGCTCTACACCAACGGGCTAGAGGCCACAATGTTAAAGGGTGCAAAAGATCTCCCAGCAGCCGGTCGTCGTCAAATTCCAGCACTACTATATGCCGACGATGCGGTAATCCTCGCCCGAACCCCAGTCCAGCTCCAACGGGTATTGAACAACTATTGCTCCTTTATGACCAGTCTGAGTTTAAAAGTCAATATAAAGAAAACATATGTGATGCACGCTGGCATAAAGGGGAAAAAAAACATAGAAAATCTACGTGGATAATTTACCCCTTGAAAGAACAGACACGTATCTATACCTAGGCATCATCATCGATGAGGCATTCAAATGGAAGGAAGCCATCAACTCCCGTAAACTGGCCTTCATAAGAACTGTCGGTGCACTAAAGGCATTCTCTCTTCGACTCGGCAAAAGACCCCCGACCGAGATGATAAAAATATACAACTCTAAATGTCTCAGTACAGCAATTTTTGGTGCAGGGGTCTGGGGGGGGGCAAACGTAGACCAGGTCCAAAAAGTTGAAAATTCCTTCCTAAGATTCTTACTGGCCGTACCAAAAAGTACAACTACATATGGGTGCCATCTCGAACTTGGTATGGATTATATTTCTGACATCATCAAAATCCAACCGATTATGCTGTGGCGCAGAATCTGGGCAACGGATCAATGCCAGCTTACAAGAACAATAGTCCTGGACTGTATGAAACTTGAGAACACGAGAAAAATAAGATGGTTGGTCTATGTGAAAACATTTCTTACAGACATTGGATATGTGAGATGTTTTGACGATCCCTTATCGGTAACAGACATATCAAAAAAAGAACTAAAAACACTTTGTCTGTCACATCTATCTCAATTGCGGTTGCTGAGCGAAATAGGGAAGCCATCAGTTCAGCAATGTCTACTAATCCAGTCTGTTTCCACTATCCAACCATATCTTCAGTATAATTTAACTCAATATGAAAGATACCTTCTCACCCGTTTCAGGTTCAATTTATACCATTATATGGTTTTATTTCCTAAAAAATGACTGGTCACACAATGTTTCTGTTTGTCCTTGCGATTCAACGTCTTTACAGTCCAAAATTCATGTTCTCATTTTTTGTAAATTCTATATACCATCACGTAGGCGGTGGATAACACCACTATTAAAGGTTCTAAAGATCCGCAAATGTCGCCCGGCCTATCTGGCCTTACAGCTTTTGGAAAATAATCTGATGGCAAAATCTATTGCACAGTTTCTCAAACTGTGTGTTAGGCACGGAATGAATCTCTGAACAGTGACTGAATAGTCTTTCCGAAACAAAATGGACTTATAAAAAATGTTTTTATAACATCCTTTTGAAATTAGAAAGAATGTGAATTTTAAATATAATTTTTTATTGTGTTTTTATGTACTTTTATGGCTTTCAATGGAAACCGAATTAAGACGATTTGATTTGATTTGATTTGATTAAATGAGATTCCAAAAAATTATCTTGCAGATTCACTTTCTCCATAAAGTCCCTCGCCGAAATATTTTGCAGATGTGCTCCACTTTTCAGTATATCGTTTACTGCATAAGAAAGCCCAGACAAGTCACTTTCATACAGTAAATGAAACAAATAGGGAATGCATTGACGAAACCTTGGATCTTCAGCATATAATCTTACAGTTCGATATTCAGATGCAGGAATTTGAAGTGGTCGATCGTCATATCGTCCACCTTGACCTGTTGGAAATAGCTGTGGAAAACAACGAGCTTCCAAACTTTCTGCCCATACACTAATGGGACTTCCTTTTGCTGCTTTCATTTGAAACAATTCAATTGCATTCCCCATTACTTGTTTGGAATGCAAAGGATGAACAGTATAATGTTCATATATTTCTTCACTTCTAGACACATCAACTTTTTCAATTTGGCCGCCTGAACAATCACTGTCTTCATCTGCAGCTGTTTCCTCTGCTGCAACACATACATCTTTGTAATACTCATTGTTTTTGACTAAATACAACGTTGCCTTTTTGACTTTCCTAACATCCACTAAATCTTGCCAGATTTTCTTACTCTTTGTCGGAACCCCATTAACTAGAATAACTAAAGGTTTCTCTTCTACTTGTTCTATACCAATTGTATCAATATTTTTTTGAAATCTAGAGGCAAATAAACAACTCTTCCCTTTTATCCTCTCTGCAAATCTGTAGGAGGCAATTTCCCTATCTTAGGCTCCATGCGAACAATTGCCCGAAAAGGATGGACACATTGAATCAAAATAGACTCATATGTATTTAAATCCATCAATTCACGGGGAATGTCTACCAACTCCAGATTATTATGAACAGCTCTAGCAGGCATTCTGTTTTGATTTAATTTATCATAATAATATTTACAAATACGCTGATCAGAACTCAAATCCAAACAATTCTCCACCCACAAATAAGTTGCAAAATCCTTCCACTCATAATTATTCATCTTTTCACTTTTTACGTATAAATCAACTAATCTAGTTTGATGTTTATAATGACTTCGCCGACAACACACACAAGTAAAATTCGGCCTTTCACTTGATTTCACCTTAAACCTGGTAATTTCCTGCTCAAACTTTTCTGTACTTGAAATCTGTACATTGTCTTCCACATTACCTTGAATTGCAGTGTCAATTTCTACACTGTCCTCTTTTTCACCAAAATAACAAATCTCAATTTCTTCACAAATCTTCTTCACATCTAATTCAGTTCCATGCAAAAGAGCACTGTTTAATTGTTTAAGCTTAAGTGCTGGACTTTTTGCATAATACAACATTCTCAATAATTTCCTCATTTTGGTATGATGCAGTGCTAACATCCTAAAATGATGAAAAACACTCTGACAGACTTTTCTAGAAAGACAAGCCAGTGAATGGACTTGCAAACCTGTGTTTTCTCTCACTCTGCAAGGATTTAAGTCTTGCAACAACTTCACTTTCCGCTTTAGACTTTTCTTACTATATGTACGTAAGAAATTACAAAACAAATCAATTGATTCCTGTCGCACACTACAAATACGACTACACTTCCAAGTGTACACTGGACCCTTAGTACGTCTCCCTAAAACTTGATCAGTTAACACCTCTTCTGGTTCTCTAGGCACAAGTTTCTCTTTTTCAATCAGACAACTGTCTTTCACTCCATACGCTCGACCACTGGTGTCAACTGCATGCACTAAATCATTCTCCTGGAAGTAACTCTCCTCATTAAAAAATGGCTCACAACTTGAACAGTGCATCCATTATCCTGAAAAAACTTTACAAAAATTAGTCCGATTAATTACTCTTTTCCATCTACTGTTTGATTTGAAAACATCAATTGTCTTGTTAAGTGTCCTAATTCTATTGATTATTAAAATAAATAATTTTTTCTTAACTTCAAAAGCCAGATCAACAATCTTCTCTACACTTTTCTTTTTCTTATAAAAAGCAGCTCTCTGTTTACCTTTCCTAATGTTTTTTAACAAATTTAAAACCACCCTATTGCGAAACATTCGTTTACAAATGTCTCTAAACTGATTCTGCCTTCTATTCCTATACATATTATTCTCTCCTGCTTTTGAAGTACATATGTTGCGTATGAAAGACTTAGTTGTCTTACCATGAGCTTGGTTCCTGTTTTTTGAAGTATTTGTTGTAGAAGAGTGCTGTAATTCCGTTGTTGTTTTTGTTTTTTGGCGATTATGTTGCTTTCTTCTCCTTTCCCTTGAGGGCATGTTTGCTTACTCTTGAAATCTTGATTTCAATCTGTGTTAAACAAAAAAATAGCACAATATAGACCACTATTACCAAACAACTAAGCAATGACAAAAAGCAAACGATCTATTCAGGGTTACAGATCAGGTGAGGATTCTCCAGGGGTGCACAAAAGGTGAGGCCTGTATTGAAGAGTATAGTGGAAGACAGCTCTGTTTACAGGTACAAAGAAGATGAGACCTGTGTCTAAGAGTCCAGTAGGGCATAGACTTCATGAAGTCTAGTCCACTGCACTCTTATATACAGGCTTCACCACCTATGCTTCCCAGGAAAGGCCTCTCTCCCACTACAGTCTTGATCATAAACCTCACCTCCTCTGTCCCTCTGGACATGTCTCACCTCATCTGCACAATCTACTTCCTAATCTCAGGTAACACAGGTGACATAATTGTGAAAAGGTCACATTTTTTTATGTAATCGTGCACACGCTTTTTATTTTTTCTCAAAAATGTAAAAGCTAATAATTTGCACCAAAATCGATTTTTCAATAACATTTTAGAAACACAGTGCAGGTCCTACTATTTAAACTTTCTCAAAAATGTAAAATTCATTAATTTGCAGCAAAAACATTTTAGTAGTGTATTGAAAAGCTTATACATATGACCTTTTCATTGTTTTTCAAATGTTATTCTAAAAAAAAATTATAAGACCTAAGCAGGAATACTCATGTGATGAAGCCTGTCCAGAGGAGCACAAAACGTGAGGCTTGTGTCCAAGATTGCAGTGCACAGGACTAAACTGGAGTAGTGTGTAAGAAAAAGATGAGCCTTATTTATAAACCCCTGCATCAGTTTTGCGCTACTGATGCGTCATTTTTTGTGATGCATTGGCAGCATAAAACATGTGCCTTGTTGCGCCATATTTAAAAAGTGACGCATGTAGGTAGATGCGTCATTTTTTAAACCTCTGCGCCACATTATACCTCTGTCAAGTATAATGTACACAGAGGGGTCATTTCTCCGCAAAAAACCTCGTAATAATGACGCAGTGAAATCTATGAGATTTCACTGCTTCACTTTTAGGACACTGTTACGTCAAAATCTTGCACCTGCCTGACAGCAGGGATAAGACTGAGGCAAACGCTTTCACATGGAGCTTTCCCCATGTGATAGTATTCTGACACCTAAACAGGAGTACAGATGAGATGAAGCATGTCCAGGAGAGCACAAAAGGTGAGGCTTGTGTCCAAGAGTGCAGTGGACAGAACTAAACTGGAGTAGTGTGCAAAAAAAAAAAACCTCATTTATGAGGCCCTGCTTCAGTTTTGCACTGCTGATGCGTCACTTTTTGTGACGCATCGGCGGCATAAAACAGGTACCTTTTTGCACCATATTTAAAAAGTGACGCATGTAGGTAGATGCGTCATTTTTTAAACCTCCGCGCCACATTATACGTCTGTCAGGTATAATGTACACACAGGGGTCATTTCCCCACAAAAAGCCTCGTAATAGTAACGCAGTGAAATCTATGAGATTTCACTGCTTCACTTTTAGGACACTGTTACATCAAAATCTTGCACCTGCCTCACAGCAGGCATAAAACTGAGGCAAACGCTTTCACATAGGGCTTTCCCCATGTGATAGTATTCTGACACCTAAACAGGAGTACAGATGAGATGAAGCCTGTCCAGGAGAGCACAAAAGGTGAGGCTTGTGTCTAAGAGTGCAATGGACAGGACTAAACTGGAGTAGTGTGCAAAAAAAGATGAACCTCATTTATGAGGCCCTGTGTCAGTTTTGCACTGCTAATGCGTCACTTTTCGTGACGCATCGGCGGCATGAAACATGTACCTTTTTGCGCCATATTTAAAAAGTGACGCATGCAGGTAGATGCGTCACTTTTTAAACCTCTCCGCCACATTATACTTCTGTCAGGTGTAATGTACACAGAGGGGCATTCCCCCGCAAAAAGCCTCATAATAGTGACACAGTAAAATCTATGAGATTTCACTGCATCACTTTTAGGACACAATTACGTCAAAATCTTGCGCCTGCCTTACAGCAAGCGTAAGATTGAGGCAAACGCTTTCACATGCAGCTTTCCCCAATGTGAAAGGATGCATTGCTGGAGTACAAGCATTCCATTTCATTACTGAAAACTCACTATTTTACAAAATACATTTCCTCTCTCTTGCAAACAATGCTACCAAACATTACCCCCAATTTTTTTTTTAGGTAGATGCGTCATTTTTTAAACCTCTGCGCCACATTATACGTCTGTCAGGTGTAATGTTCACAAAGGGGTCATTTCTCCGCAAAAACCCTCGTAATAGTGACGCAGTGAAATCTATGAGATTTCACTGCATCACTTTTAGGACACTGTTACATCAAAATCTTGCACCTGCCTCACAGCAGGCATAAGACTGAGGCAAACGCTTTCACATAGGGCTTTCCACATGTGATAAGATTCTGACACCTAAGCAGGAGTACAGATGAGATGAAGCCTGTCCAGGGGAGCACAAAAGGTGAGGCTTGTGTCCAAGAGTGCAATGGACAGGACTAAACTGGAGTAGTGTGCAAAAAAAGATGAACCTCATTTATGAGGCCCTGCGTCATGTTTTGCACTACTAATGCATCACTTTTTGTGACGCATCGGCGGCATAAAACATGTACCTTTGTGCGCCATATTTAAAAAGTGACGCATGTAGGTAGATGCGTCACTTTTTAAATCTCTGCGCCACATTATACTTCTGTCAGGTGTAATGTATGTATTGTATATATGTAATGTACACAGAGGGGGCATTCCCCCACAAAAAGCCTCATATTAGTGACACAGTAAAATCTATGAGATTTCACTGCATCACTTTTAGGACACAGTTACGTCAAAATCTTGCGCCTGCCTTACAGAAAGCATAAGATTGAGGCAAACGCTTTCACATGCAGCTTTCCCCATGTGAAAGGATACATTGCTGGAGTACAAGCATTCCATTTCATTACTGAAAACTCACTATTTTACAAAATACATTTCCTCTCTCTTGCAAACAATGCTACCAAGCATTACCAAAAAAATAACACAAACAAACAGCAAACAAGCTCAGTGTGCTTCCTCATCGTTTTCCAATTACCATTTTATGAACAGAACACAGGTCCTATGTACAAGCATTCATTTTCACTACTAAAAGCCATTAATTTACCTTAAAATCGTTTTTTATTTAATATTTTATGAACAGAGCACAGATCCTATTTACAAGCATTCATTTTCACTACTAAAACCCATTGTTTTGCACTAAAATCGTTTTTCAATCAACATTTTAGAAACACTGCACAGATCCTATATACAAGCATTCATTTTCACTACTCAAACCCATTGATTTGCACTAAAATCATTTTTCAATTACCATTTTAAGAACAGAACACAGGTCCTATGTACAAGCATTCATTTTCACTACTGAAAGCCATTAATTTGCCTTAAAATCGTTTTTTATTTAATATTTTATGAACAGAGGACAGATCCTATTTACAAGCATTCATTTACACTACTAAAACCCATTGTTTTGCACTAAAATCGTTTTTCAATTAACATTTTAGAAACACTGCACAGATCGTATATACAAGCATTCATTTTCACTACTCAAACCCATTGATTTGCACTAAAATCGTTTTTCAATTACCATTTTAGGAACAGAACACAGGTCCTATGTACAAGCATTCATTTTCACTACTGAAAGCCATTAATTTGCCGTAAAATCGTTTTTTATTTAATATTTTATAAACAGAGGACAGATCCTATTTACAAGCATTCATTTTCACTACTAAAACCCATTGTTTTGCACTAAAATCGTTTTTCAATCAACATTTTAGAAACACTGCACAGATCCTATATACAAGCATTCATTTTCACTACTCAAACCCATTGATTTGCACTAAAATCGTTTTTCAATTACCATTTTAAGAACAGAACACAGGTCCTATGCACAAGCATTCATTTTCACTACTGAAAGCCATTAATTTGCCCTAAAATCGTTTTTTATTTAATATTTTATGAACAGAGGACAGATCCTATTTACAAGCATTCATTTACACTACTAAAACCCATTGTTTTGCACTAAAATCATTTTTCAATTAACATTTTAGAAACACTGCACAGATCGTATATACAAGCATTCATTTTCACTACTCAAACCCATTGATTTGCACAAAAATCGTTTTTCAATTACCATTTTAGGAACAGAACACAGGTCCTATGTACAAGCATTCATTTTCATTACTGAAAGCCATTAATTTGCCGTAAAATCGTTTTTTATTTAATATTTTATGAACAGAGGACAGATCATATTTACAAGCATTCATTTTCACTACTAAAACCCATTGTTTTGCACTAAAATCGTTTTTCAATTGACATTTTAGAAACACTGCACAGATCCTATATACAAGCATTCATTTTCACTACTGAAACCCATTGATTTGCCCTAAAATTAATTTTTAAAATAACATTTTAGATACTAAGTGCAAGTCCTATGTACAACCATTCAACTTCACTACTAAAACATCACTATTTCACAAAATAAAATTTTTGCAAATGTAGAAACCATGTATTTTTTAAAAGCATCACACAAACCAAAAGCAAAGAAAATCAATGTGCTTCTGAATCTAAACTCTCTATTTAAATGAATCATAACTCACCTTTACAAATGCTTTGAGAGATTCAGAACAGTGTCAGATACACACACCAATATTTCTATAGCAGAGCAAAAGGTATGTTCTCCAGGCACTGCAACCATTATTGGCACAGAAAATCTCTAAATCTACCCACATATTGCTCATGGTAACCAATCAAAACTCTTCCCTCTGTATTTTCAAACCAACACCCTTCCCCCCCTCAGCCCTTTCTACCTGTTACCATAGCAACTCCCTCCTCACTGAGCTCTCAGGTTTAAAAGTTTATTCTACAATGTTTCAAATCACCTCAGCAAGGATGTTTGACCTGCAAATACACCAGCTTATCTGGTGCAATGTTTCTTCAAATGACTTTTTTTAACCATTCAAATTACTTCTTACACAGAACACAACCATGCACCCTAACTTACAGTTTTCAACTATCTCAATCTACCAATCATTGCTTGATTGAGCACTGAAACTCCACAGGTTTTTTTTTTTTGCAAACTCCTACTGTTCCAACTGCCATTTTATTCCTACACTTCATCTGACTGCACCAGAACCTCCTCTACCATGTATTCTGTCTGGATTATTGGACATAGCTATATCCACTGGGCTGAAAGGTATGCAGCTACCAGAAATTTTCACAACCTTGATTTACCAAATGTGAACATTAAATGGATTGGCCAGAGAGGATTGAGATGTCACCAATTGATACCATTGGTGAAAACCTTTTTGCATTTGCCACACCTTGACCTCATAATTCTGCACTGTGGTGGAAATGACTTAGGCACTTTGACTGGGGTAGGTCTGGAGATGGTTTTAAAGGACACCTTTGGACAATTGATGACACTTTTTCCTCAAACTGCCTTGGTATATTCCAATATATGCCAAAGGCAGAAATGGAACTGGTCCAACCAATTTTGGCCACAATTTGATAAAGCACGGAAACATGTGAATAAATCTGTTTCTGCTTACATGAGAGACTATGGAATGGGTTCAATATACAACAACAAATTGTGTTACAACATGCAAGATATCTACAGAGGAGATGGTGTGCACTTTTCAGATGAGGGGAATAGAATATTCCTCCTGAATTTAAGACTGTGCATTGGTACCTACTAGTAGGTACCTAAATCAGCCACAGAACCCAAAAGCCCTTTTCAGGGCTACCGTATCTCTGATCACTCCAAAAGATTATCTTTTTCTAACTTTTTTCACTGTTTTTCACTAAAGTACGCTCCCCGGTACGCTCCCCGGTGCGCGTACCGGGCGCTCCCCCGCGAAAAAAATATATATATTATTTTTTCGCCTATATGGGCCTCCTAAGACCCCATCAGAAAACCTAGAGGGTCAGGGAGTGCCTACGATGCCCCCTTATACCCATTCCCAACTTTGTATGTCCTCCATTTTCTGTCTTAAATCTACCGAAACACAAAATGGAGGACTCCCGTTGCGCTGCCGGTACGCGTACCGGGGCGCGCACCTGGAAGCGCGCCCAAACATTTTTAAAAGTTAATTTACATAAAAACCACTGGAGACACTTTCACCACATATAGAATAGGCCATACTACATACCAGTCCCTACCATTTTTCCAAATTTGGTGGAATTCCATTGAGCCATTTGAGCTGTAGCACTGTCTAAATATCCTGAGGTAAATTACATGACAAAAACACATCTCAAGTGTTAGAATTTACAACCAATTAAAATGTTACTTTCATTTTCTACTTTTTTTCATGACATTTGATTGGTTATGTACATGAATATAAATGAAAAATGAGAGGGAAACACGGCCATTTTGACTACAACTACCTGAGGTACATCTTGAAAGGATTTTCGCATTTTTTCTTCTTCACCTCTCTGTAAAGTAAGTTGATAATTTGTAAGGGGCACTTTAAGTTAATTCGTAAAAACGTTTTCCAATAATTATTTACTGTTCCTCTGCTATAGTTATAGATAGAGATAGGCTCCTCTGTTATATTTATGGATTGACTTAGGCTTCTCTGCTATAATTAGGAATTTACTTACGCTTCTTCACAGGCACTTTTTGATATTTCTACTTCCTGCCTGTTACCATACACTGCCCAAAGTTAACTTCACTGTAAAAAAATCTGAACTACCTGTCTGAACTTAAACCCAACAGTGCCCTAACTCTACTGAAATAGTTATTTTATTTTTTATGCAATTTACAGCAAAAAAATGGAAGGGGAGCAAGAAAATATCAATGTTTCCTTCGAGATTACATCTGAGGAGATTCTAAATGAAGATTTTTTTGATGAAGAATTTATGGATCAGTCTTTGGATCAACAATTTGTTGAATGTTTACAAGATATAGAAACATGCATGTTTGAGGAGATTCCAGATGTTGTAATGCTGGAAGTTTTATTGAACTATGAAAATTCAAACCAATACATTTGTATTTAATAATTAAAAATTCTTTGAGACATTATTCATTTTTATATCTAATTCATTAAGTACTAGCAAAATAATTATGTTTATATTATAGTCTAAAGTGAAACTTACAATATACTGTGCAATTTTAAAACATCATAAGGGAGCAGAGTAGACTACCCATGATCCCCTAGGTCTTCTCAGGGAGTACTTAAAGGATCTGTTTCTGCTTTCCTGACAGACTATGGTATGGATTCCATATACCACAATAACTTCTATAACAACATGCTAGATATCTACATAAAAAAGGTGTACATTGAATTTAAAACTCTACATTGGTACCTACATGTTGGTACTTAAATCACCCACACAACACAACAATTCAATTCAGACCTACCCTACCTCTAAGCACTTTAAATGATCATTTTACTGTTTCACTGAGTTTTCCCCATGTGTGGGGGGAGGTGTGTGTGGGGGATGGTGGGGTGTGTCTGTGAGGTGTGTGTGTGTGTATGTGTCTGGGGGGTGTGGTATATAGTTGTATGTAGATGTATGGGGTATGTGGGTGTGAGTGGGGGTGTGGGTGTATAAGGTGTGTGTGTGGGTGTGGGTGTGTGGAATGTTTCAGTGTAGGTGGAGGTGTGGATGTGTGAGATGTGTGTAGAGTGTGTGTGGGTGTGGGGGGTATGTGTGAAGGATATGTGTGTATGTGTGGGATGTGTGGGTGTGTCTGTGAGGTGTGGGTGTGTGTGTGTGGGGGGGGAGGGAGGTGTGTCTGTGGGATATGTGGGGTGTGTCTGTGAGGTATCTGTGTGTGCGTGTGTGTGTGTGTGTTGGGGGGGTGGTGAGGTGTGTGTGTGAGTGTGGGTGTGTGGGATGTGTGGGTGTGGGTGTGGATGTGTAAAGTGTCCGTGTGGGGGTGTGGGGTGTTTGGGTGGAGGTGGAGGTGTGCGTGTGTGAGGTGTGTGTGGGGAGTGTGTGGGTGTGGGGGTGTGGGGTTGTGTGCATGTGGGTGTGTGTGGGACGTACTTGTAGGTACCTAAAACAGCCACAGAACCCAAAAGCTCTTTTCAGAGCTACCCTACCTGTAATCACTCAAAATGACTATTTTACATTAATATTTTAACTATTTTTCACCAAAGTACGCTCCCTGGTACGCTCCCCGGTGCGCGTACCGGGCGCTCCCCCCGCAAAAATAGTTTGTTTTTTTACTCGAGGGACCCTTTATGGCCCCCACATCAAACCTAGGGGGTCAGGGGGGGTCTAACCTGCCCCCTTTTGATTATTTCCCCGTTTGTTTTTAGCCACCTCTTGTGTCTTGATCCTACCGAGACACAAGATGACGGCCGCTGCGGACTGTTTCGAATGTTTACAGACACCCGAGAGCCAATCAGCTTTCCGTGCGCAAGTCGCGTGGCGCGCCCGGAGCGCTCCCCGGTGCGCGCACCGGGGTGCGGCTATAGATATATATATTTTTTTAAACCTAAATTACTCAAAATCCTCTGGAGCACATATCTTGAGACATAGCAAAGGCACATCGGGCTACCAGCCCCTACAATTTTACCAAGTTTGGTGAAAATCCATTCAGCCGTTCGAGCTAAAAGTGAGACCAACCGCCCTATGGAAATTAACATGGGGAAAACACATTTTGGGACCCCCCTTTTATCTCAGCCCCCGCTTCACGGATCCCCCCCAAAAGAGAAGAACCGGAGCGCCGCGAGGCAGATTTGCTGAAAGATTCAGGCAGATTCCTCAACCGGCGCCAAAGTTATTCCCAATAGAATGTTGCGATTTCCCTATGGAAATCAATCCTAACTATAACTACCTACTGGCGACCGCCAGTAGGTAATATATATATATATATATATGTTTATATATATATATATATACATATATATATATATATATATATATATACACAACAAAATGTTGCCTGCAGTGAGGGAGCCCAACCCAGGTAATTGAAGGGATGTGGGCATGGCCATCCATGTGGCCCGATGGTCTTTGTAGTACTGTCCTGGGATATTTACTCAATTGAGTTGCAGTGCTGGATCAAAATTATTTCAGTAGTTATCCCCAGTGGGTTGCAGAGGCAATATCACGATGTCTGTGATGTGTTACAATCTTCCAATGAGACTACCCTGGTAAGTAAAATATCGCCACAATTTATTGGAAGATAAAAAAGTTCAGCACAATGAATGTTGCCTTTCAAGAGGTGTGAGTCCTTGCCCAATGCGTTTTGTTCTCTGCTGCACTTCTTCATGCGCTGCGGGCCGTTGTTTGAATCCAGGTAACAGCAGTTTTTCACCATGCACCGTTATTTGAAGGGATTGAATCCGCCCATGTGGGCGTGGCCATCCATGTGGCCCGGTGGTCTTTGTAGTACTGGTGCTGTTGATATTTACTCAAGTGAGTTGCCGTGTTGGTTCAAAATTATTTCATTAGTTATCCCCAGTGGGTTGCAGAGGCAATATCACAATGTCTGTGATGTGTTACAATCCTCCACTGACCCTTCCCTGTCCCTGAGCCAAAATGTTGTTTGGCGTTGCAGCGGGGGCCGTATAAACATAGCGGGGCTCCCCTCGTGGCTCAGGCTGCGCCGCATACAATCCAACAAAATGTTGCCTGCACACAAAAATGTTGCCCTTGAAAGGAGGCCACAGCGGAGGACATCTGCTTTATTTGAACAGAACTGCCCACCTGGGCATGTCTTAGCACCTCACTCGGCATATGCATAATGTTGCATCATGGTATTAGCAGTCCCGACTGATATCATACTCAAGTGAGTGGTGCCACTGGTTCCTATTGCCAACAAAATTAAAATCCACAGTGGGTGGTGTGAGATACACAGTCAGCATCTTTTGGAATACGTTACCCCTGGGTATTGAATACCTCAGCTCCATTTCACGGCACACGATGATTCACTGCCAGGACCCACAACCATGCAGTGGGCTCCCCTCATGACCGGGGCCAGCCGCATTATAAATCCACACATAAAGGTTGCCCTTGAAAGCAGGCCACAGCAGAGGACACCTTCTGCCACGAAGGGTTCCGCAAGTTACTGAAAGCACTGTCCATCATACATTCAGCTCAACGCGTTTCGGGTTGTCTCTTGATCGCGAGCCATATATAGATATAGATATAGATATAGATATATTTATATATATATATATATATATATATATATATATATATATATATATATATATATATATATATATATTCACTGAAAACACCATAGGTTATAGACCATATATAGTTAGGGATTAGCATTTAAAAAAACCTTATTTTACTCACACAAAACCATTGAAATTCCATATATAGTTAGTTGCACTAACTATATATCGCGCACCCGCAATCCACTGCTGATGATGTCACATATTACATCATTCATGACATGGTCAGTGACATCACTGATGACATCACTGATGACATCTCAAATGACATCACTGATGACATCACTGATGACATCTCAAATGACATCACTGATAACATCTCAAATGACATCACTGATGACATCTCAAATGACATCACTGATGACATCTCATTTGACATCAATGACCACATCACTGATGATATCATTCATGTGACAATACAATGCATCTCCTCACACTTTAATATAACCTCTGTTACACCCAGTGTTAAATACAGAGTATAATTTTTGAAACCATTGACACACCAATACTAGTTACTACATACGCACTCAGTGATTCCTATGTTTACACACACATTCACTCATTTACCCATACAATCATTCATACATACAATCACTCATCTTTACAACACTATCATATGCACTCATACACCTATACAGACTCTCACACTCTGTCACTCATCCATGGAGTTACTCATACACCTAGTCAGTCCTGTAAATAATCAATCACACTTCCATTTTCTAATCTATACAGTTAAACATAGAGCACCTTACATTTTGAAACATATACTAACACATACTTACTCTCTTATACAATCATTGATACCAGTACACATTGATCTGATCTGCACAGAGTCACACACCTCCCAGCCAGCCACACACACACTCAGTCTCCCATACAAATACTTGGGCAATCAATCAATAACCCATATAGTTACTCATATAGCTACTGACCAACACATGCAGCAGTTTACAGAACAACAGACATAATGATGCACAAATTAAGACAGTTTAGTCACTAACCCATGCACTCAGTGAGACACATTTAATCACTCACTCATACAGTCAGTCACGCACCTACTAAATCCTTCATCCAGACACTTCTACATCTACTCATTCTTCAATATGTAAAACATATTTAAACTTTACAGAAACACACAGTCACTGGATGATGTCATCAGTGATGTCATTTGAGATGTCATCAGTGATGTCATCAGTGATGTCACTGACCATGTCATGAATGATGTAATATGTGACATCATCAGCAGTGGATTGCGGGTGCGCGATATATAGTTAGTGCAACTAACTATATATGGAATTTCAATGGTTTTGTGTGAGTAAAATAATGTTTTTTAAATGCTAATCCCTAACTATATATGGTCTATAACCTATGGTTTTTTCAGTGAAGATATATATATATACATATATATATATTACCTACTGGCGATCGCCAGTAGGTATATATAGTTAGGATTTTTTCTCTATGGGATTTTTGAAAATTCTATGTCTAATAACTTTGGCGTTTGTGGACGGAATTGGCTGAAATTTTCAGGAAAATGGCACATTTTGTTTCTGATCAGCCCCTGAAAATTGGGGGGGGTCGAGAAAAAAGGGGGGTCCCAAAACGTGTTTTTAACATTGAGTTTTCCATAGGGCGGTTGGCCTCACTTTTAGCCGGAACGGCTGAATGGATTTGCACGAAACTTGCCAAAATTGTAGGGACTGGTAGCCCGATGTGCCTTTTGTAGGTCTCAATATATGTGCTCCAGTGGATTTTGAGAAATTAACGTTTAAAAAAAGATATATATCTGTAACAGCGGACCGGGCAGTGCTCCAGTTCGCGTACTTTTCGCGCAACGGAGCTTTGTGAAGCGAAGCTGATTGGTTCTCCGGCGTCTGTAAACATTCCAAACAGTCCGTAGCGGCCGCCATCTTGTCTCTCGGTAGGATCGAGAGACAAGAGGAGGCCAAAGCGAAGGGGCAAATGACCATAAGGGGGCATAGTAGATCCTCCCTGACCTCTTAGGTTTGATGTACCATTTTGCCAAGTTTGGTGTAATTCCGTTCAGCCATTCAGGCTGTAGACGTATCTAAATGTCAATAATCGAACGGCTGAATGGATTTGCTTGAAACTTGGCAAAATATTAGGGACTGGTAGCCCGATGTGCCTTTGCTAGGTCTCAATATATGTGCTCCAGTGGATTTTGAGAAATTAACGTTCAAAAAAGATATATATCTGTAACAGCGCTCCGCTTCGCGTACTTTTCGCGTTACGGAGCTTTGCGAAGCTGATTGGTTCTCCGGCGTCTGTCAACATTACAAACAGTCCGTAGCGGCCGCCATCTTGTCTCTCGGTAGGATCGAGAGACAAGAGGAGGCCAAAGCGAAGGGGCAAATGACCATAAGGGGGCATAGTAGATCCTTCCTGACCTCTTAGGTTTGATTTACCATTTGGCCAAGTTTGGTGTAATTCCGTTCAGCCATTCAGGCTGTAGACGTATGTAAATGTCCTATGGAAAATTGCATGGGGAAAACACATTTGAAAGTGTTGAAATTTAGAACCAATTAAAATGTTACTTTGGTTTTGTATTTGTGTGTGATGAAAGTTAATTGGTTATGTATATATCTCAAATGAGAGGAAACCACAGCCATTTTGTGATACTACTGTCTGAGGTACATTTGTGAGGAATTTTTGGTGGTGAATTTCTGGTGTTTGATTTACACAGTACTAACACTTCTCCTACTTTTAAAAAGGTGAGTTGTTAATTTGTAAGGGGAACTATGTTGTACACTTGAAGATAATTTGAAAAATGTTTTCTGTTATTTATTTGCAGTCCTTCTGTTATACTAAATACTTGATAAAGTTAGTTTTATATTATGTATTACTAAAAACGATAAACTAAAGTGATTATTTTTTTCTGCAATTTACAGCAAGCAATTTCAAACTAAAATGGCTCACAATGAAGAGACCGTGGCAATTTCTTTGTAAGGGGAACTATGTTGTACACTTGGGACCCGATTCACAGAACTAACTTAAGACAAAATCCTAAACTTACTACCATTTTCGTATTCACAGAAGGCCCTTACCTATTTTGGTATTCACAGAAGACACTTACTCATTTCGGTATTCACAGAAGTTAGGACTCCTAACTTTAGGACTCCTAAATGCATTCTGTGAATACCATAAGTCTTAAAATTAGGATTATTCTCAATTTAGTAGTAGTAAAGTTAGGACTCCTAACTTTAGGACTCCTAAATGCCTTCTGTGAATACCGAAAGTCTTAAAATTAGGATTTTTCTCAATTTAGTAGTAGTAAAGTTAGGAGTCCTAACTTTACTACTATTAAATTGAGAAAAATCCTAATTTTAAGACTTACGGTATTCACAGAATGCATTTAGGAGTCCTAAAGTTAGGAGTCCTAACTTTACTACTACTAAATTGAGAAAAATCCTAATTTTAAGACTTTCGGTATTCACAGAAGGCATTTAGGAGTCCTAAAGTTAGGAGTCCTAACTTTACTACTACTAAATTGAGAAAATTCCTAATTTTAAGACTTTCAGTATTCACAGAAGGCATTTAGGAGTCCTAAAGTTAGGAGTCCTAACTTTACTACTATTAAATTGAGAAAATCCTAATTTTAAGACTTACGGTATTCACAGACTGCATTTAGGAGTCCTAAAGTTAGGAGTCCTAACTTTACTACTACTAAATTGAGAAAAATCCTAATTTTAAGACTTTCGGTATTCACAGAAGGCATTTAGGAGTCCTAAAGTTAGGAGTCCTAACTTTACTACTACTACATTGAGAAAAATCCTAATTTTACGACTTACGGTATTCACAGAATGCATTTAGGAGTCCTAAAGTTAGGAGTCCTAACTTCTGTGAATACCGAAATGAGTAAGTGTCTTCTGTGAATACCAAAATGAGTAAGTACCTTCTGTGAATACGTAAATGGTAGTAAGTTTAGGATTTTGTCTTAAGTTAGTTCTGTGAATCGGGCCCTAGAAGATAATTTGAAAAATGTTTTCTGTTATTTATTTGCAGTCCTTCTGTTATACTAAATACTTGATAAAGTTAGTTTTATATTATGTATTACTAAAAACGATAAATGAAAGTGATTATTTTTTTCTGCAATTTACAGCAAGCAATTTCAAAATAAAATGGCTCACAATGAAGAGACCGTGGCAATTTCTTTTGAATTGTCCACTACATTGATAGAAATTGAGAGCACCAATAATGAAATATTGTCACAAGGAGGAGATGACTTGAATGATTTCATTAGATTGATTGAAATTGACAGCACCAATAATGAAATATTGTCACAAGGAGGAGATGACTTGAATGATTCCACTACATTGATTGAAATTGAGAGCACCAATAATGAAATATTGTCACGAGGAGATGACTTGAATGATTCCACTACATTGATTGAAATTGACAGCACCAATAATGAAATATTGTCACAAGGAGGAGATGACTTGAATGATTCCACTACATTGATTGAAATTGACAGCACCAATAATGAAATATTGTCACAAGGAGGAGATGACTTGAATGATTTTTTTGATCAATCTGTTGATGGCGAATTTATCGAATGTTTGGAGACCATAGAGTTACAAGAATCATCATTGCAGACTTTTAATGAGGAGATTCCAGATGAGATGATTGAAGAGGAAATTGCTGATGAGGACATGTTACTAGTTCTTTCAAATTTAGAAAATTCTGAAGAATAAATTTATATTTAGAAATCAAAAATTGTTTGAGACATTATTCATTTTTATTTTTAATTTATGAGGTTGTAGCGAAGTGATTGTAGTATAAAATGAGACTTATAGTATAGAGTGCAACATTTTTAAGTTACATGGTAAGTTTACTCATATTTACTTCCCTTCTCCCACTATATTATCTCCAATGTGTATTTGACATCTCTTCTTCATCTCCGGCCTCCTTTCTCTCACTGTGTGTCTCTGATGCATCTTATCGCTGCTATTTTGTGTAATTACAGGAGAGAGTAAAATAAAATAGTTCGGAACGTGAAAAGGGGGCAAAGTAGAGTACCCCTCACCCCCTAGGCCTTCTCAGGCGGTCCCAAAAGGATCAGTTTCTGCTTTCCTGAGAGATTATGGTATGAGTTCCATATACCACAATAATTTGCATTACAACATGCAAGATATATATCTCCTATTACCAACTTTTGGAGATATTCGCGCTAAGCGCGAATATCTCCAAAAAGTAACACCTGCCCTGAGCAGTTCTTAGCCATGTTATCCAATGGGAGGTGGATAACATGGCTAAGAGCATTAGCTCGGTAATGCATGAATATCGCTGACTTTTTAGCGATATTCATGCATTGCGGCCGTTTTTTATCGCATTTGCGATAAACCTTGATAATAGCAAGGTTTATCTTCGATAATTTCTGACGATGCTTAGCGGTAAAAAATTCGTTGGTAAGCATCGTTAGCGATAAATATCGCTTAACTTTGGTAATATGCACCAACGTCTGTTAACGTTCGATTCGAAGGAAATGAGGAAGTGTTGAAAAACATTGTTTGCGCCATCTTGCCTTTTTTGAAATGCCACACTTTTGTTGTGCACGGCAGCCATTTTAGATGCCTTGACCAGACCCACTCTCTGCACGCTGTCGATTCGTAGCATGGCTCCCCACCCTCGCAAGCATCTTCCCCAGGCACTGGTCACCCCCGCTCTCTGTCTTATGCATGGGCAATAAACCTCCCCCCATCTGCGCTGCTCTTCCCTGAGAATCACACTCTGTGCCCGCCCGACACCTCCCTTTCGCCCTATTCACTACCGCACCCTCTGACACTCCTCTTCCTCTGTGTCCGATTGTCCAGGCTATCAGCTAGCCCTGCAGATGTAGTTTATGGCTCCAGCTGTAAAGAATCACCCCTCTTCAAAGGAGTTATAGTAGATCAAGGCCCACACCCGATGAGATCCGTCACACCACACGTGTTCCTACTATCTGAAAACCATCCTGTATTGTGATTGGGGAGGGGACCGAGCCTGAAGCGGAAGATTCTAGGAATGACTCTTTGTACATCAAAGTTTTTACAATTATGTGTCACATTAAAAATATATAGCACTCCAACAAAGTAATAGGAATATAAAACTTTAATAACATATAAATATATACAACAAAACAAAAACAGTAAAAACATTTAAACAACGAAGAGACCGTGGCAATTTCTTTTGAATTCCTGATGAGGACATGTTACTAGTTCTTTCAAATTATGAAAATTCAGAAGATGTTGCCTGGGGGTGGGTCGTCAGTAGCAGTCTGTTGTGCGAATAGTTCCAAGGCAGCAGAACGCGCTGAAATCTAGATGGCACGAAAGTGATGTCTAGTAAGTTGCCGCCCAGCAAATAACGGCGTGGGGCGCCGCGGGGGTGAGTGAGTCCAGTAGGCACCACAGCTATTCTTACCGGCATTGCAGAATTACTGCTGGGGACAATGCCTGTGCTGTAGCAGGGTCACAGCAGAAACAAAAAGGATTCTGTTGAAGATGTTGTTGGTTTTCAATTTGAAAACAGTTCTGGTGTCAACTGCTATGGTAATGTAGTGGTTAATGTTTTGTTTTCTCTAGAAAATGTAAAAGAGGGGGAGGCAGTCCAAAGTTCCGTTAAAAGGGCAAAGGAAAGGATCGGTGGTTTGAACTATCACTCAAAAAGGGGAGGGGGTGCAACAATTTTTCCTACCGGGTCACACTGTGCTTTCACCGGAACTGAGGTCTGCAGGATTCTAGTAATTCAAAGTGAGGCTGGCGCCAGCATGGGAGCGCCGACGTCCCGCGGATACAGTTTCGTCACTCCACGGGCGATCATGGCAGTCATTCCCCATCGGGGGTCGGAGACTCCCGTGGCTCCTCTAGAATCTTCAAGGTCGTGGAGGACTACGGTGGTGGAGTCAACCAGTGACCGGGCCATTTCTTCATGCTGGGCCCGCTCTTGCCAGGTCGACCGCCATTTTGAGAGTTCGGCAGCTACCGGCGATCGCGGGGTCACATGAGCGGACGGGCTCCACCCTGCCGGGCGAGACGTTGCAGCATCGCCACAGTGGACGAACCCTTTTCGGGGCGCCTGGAGCGCTGAGGGTGCAGCTGGGAAGCCTTCACCTGAGGAGGCGGGAGAGCCCTGTTCGCACCGTCTCTCCCTCCCAGTGCACCCCACGGCGCCCCGCTTGACATTTGTTATGGCCGGTGGCGATGAGGACGGGGGGGGGGGGTCGGAGGCATGTGCAAGACATCCCCCCCAGTGTTGTCAAAGCCATTTTTGAAGAAAGAAGTGGTGCCTGGCGTGTTGCCGCTGCTATTACGAAGGAGAAAAGAAAAAATGTCCCGTCCGTCTTTGGGCCGGGCTTCCGGTGGATGTCGGCCGGACGCCCCTGGCTCTGGCCCCATGAACGGGTTCCTTGGTTTATCGGCTGCAGCCGGATCCCCTCGGCCCCCCGACCGTTGGTGGCCGGACCGGAAGAGCATGTGGCGGGACTACCTGAAACTCTCAAGGGCCACCGCGGCCGGACTGGGAGAGAGAGGGGAGGGTCGAGGAGACATTCCCCCCCCTGCAACTCTTCAGCGTTGTAAAGGCAATCCCCTGGCCGGGTCCCGCTGGCCTCGGCCTCTCCTCCGGCTACACCCTACGTTAGGATCTCCTGGCCGAGGCGTGGCGTGGGTGTGTGAGTAACTCCATGGATGAGTGGCAGTGTGTGAGTGTCTGTATACACTGAGTGTATCTAAGGTTATATTAGAGTCTGAAGAGGTTTATCGTATTAGCACAAGAATGATGTCAAATGAGATGTCATCAGTGATGTCATCAGTGATGTCATTTGAGATGTCATCAGTGATGTCATCAGTGATGTCACTGACCATGTCATGAATGATGTAATATGTGACATCATCAGCAGTGGATTGCGGGTGCGCGATATATAGTTAGTGCAACTTACTATATATGGAATTTCAATGGTTTTGTGTGAGTAAAATAAGGTTTTTTAAATGCTAATTCCTAACTATATATGGTCTATAACCTATGGTTTTTTCAGTGAATTTTCAAGGTTTTGTAAATGCTAATTCCTAACTATATATGGTCTGTAACCTATGGTTTTTTCAGTGAATATATATATATATATATATATATATATATATATATATATATAACATTTGTATGGCAAAATGAAACCCCTCATTTTGTTCCTTTGCAAATTAAATGTTTTAAGTGTTAACACTTTATTCCAATCAAGATGACTTCAGGTGTGCCATACTTTTGTCATAAGTAAGACTGTTAGCGCTCTAGTTGTTCTTTAGAACACTCTGGGACATTCTGTCACTGGGCTATAGTTGGGCTACATCTGGCTGATATTTGGGCTACATTTGGGCTCTTTTGTCTCTGGTGGCCATCTTTGGGCTACATTGGGCTACATTGGGCTACATTGGGCTCCAACATATATAAAGTAAAGTCCACATTTGTAAAGCGCACAATCACCCGTAAGGGTCTCTAGGCGCTGGGGGCCGTCGGGAAGATTAAGCGAGCTATTGCCCAGAGTCACATGGTGCTGGGCTAACCTGCCGCCGGAGCCGGGGATCGAACCGTGGTCCCCAGATTCCAGCGTCAGTCGCCCTGGCCGCGGCGCCACACCTCTCCATAGCCCAATGTAGCCCAATATATATTTTTCAAAGTTAATTTTCGTAAAAACCACTGGAGCATATATCTTGAGACATAGCAAAGGCACATCGGGCTACCAGTCCCTACAATTTTGCCAAGTTTTGTGGAAATCCATTCAGCCGTTCGAGCTAAAAGTGAGTCCAACCGCCCTATGGAAAACTCAATGTTAAAAATACGTTTTGGGACCCCCCTTTTTTCTCAGCCCCCGCTTGACGAAACCCCCCCAAATTGTCAGGGGCTGCTCAGAAACAAAATATGCCATTTTCCTGAAAATTTTAGCCAATTCCGTCCACAAACGCCAAAGTTATTAGACATAGCATTTTCAGAAATCCCATAGAGAAAAAATCCTAACTATATATACCTACTGGCTATCGCCAGTAGGTAATATATATATATATATATATATATATATATATATATATATATATATATATATATATATATGTATATATATATATATACATATATATATATATATATGTATATATATATATATATATCCAAAAGTAAAGGTTGCCCACATTGAGGAAGCCACACGCATGGGGTAAGTATTCACCGCTTTAATGAAGAAAGCTGCAACATAGGATCAGGACACCTCCAACAGTCTGTGTACCCGACGCGTTTCGTGCACCCTTGCACTTATTTATTTATTTATTTATTTATTTACAGGTTTATACCGCGCTAGGATCACCTCCCGAAGGAGTATCTCCGCGCCTTTGAAAACCTTTTCAGCTTGTGGCAGTAGGTACACAGGTATCACTAGTTGGAAAATAGGAAGGTTTTTAACTGTTTTCTGAACGGGAGATATTCCTGGCAGAGTCTCAGAGAGAGAGGGAGGCTATTCCACAACCTTGGTCCGGCTATGGATAGCGCCCTTCCACCTTGCCTGGTCTTTCTAGCTCTTGGGACCTGTAGTAGGGCTTGGTCACTAGATCTCAAGGACCGTACAGGTTTATAGAGGGAGAATCTGCTGTTTAAATACTCAGGACCTCTATTATTCATGGGTAGTGCAGTCAATTGAGCAGCCCCTCGCATTTAAACAGCACCTGATGTTCGTAGTGAGGCACGCCTCAAAGGGAGTTTCAACGACGCACTGCCTGCTGGCTCCTGTAGTGCTGGTATCATCTTGCTCAAGTGAGCTGCAAGGGTCTGCCACCATTCCGACATAATTGAATCCCAAGTGGGTTTGGAACGAGTCTGTGAAACCCTTGCTGCGCCGTAGAACTTTCTTAGCGCATCCCCATGCCTCTTCACAGCAAGGCACCCCCAGGCGCCGGCATGAGACCAACAGCGTGGCGGAGCTTCCTCACGGCCGGACTGGCCGTGTAAATCCAAAAGTAAAGGTTGCCCACATTGAGGAAGCCACACGCATGGGGTAAGTATTCACCGCTTTAATGAAGAAAGCTGCAACATGGGATCAGGACACCTCCAACAGTCTGTGTACCCGACGCGTTTCGTGCACCCTTGCACTTATTCATGGGTAGTGCAGTCAATTGAGCAGCCCCTCGCATTTAAACAGCACCTGATGTTCGTAGTGAGGCACGCCTCAAAGGGAGTTTCAACGGCGCACTGCCTGCTGGCTCCTGTAGTGCTGGTATCATCTTGCTCAAGTGAGCTGCAAGGCTCCGCCACCATTCCGACATAATTGCATCCCAAGTGGGTTTGGAACGAGTCTGTGAAACCCTTGCTGCACCGTAGAACTTTCTTAGCGCATCCCCATGCCTCTTCACAGCAAGGCACCCCCAGGCGCCGGCATGAGACCAACAACGTGGCGGAGCTTCCTCACGGCCGGACCGGCCGTGTAAATCCAAAAGTAAAGGTTGCCCACATTGAGGAAGCCACACGCATGGGGTAAGTATTCACCGCTTTAATGAAGAAAGCTGCAACATGGGATCAGGACACCTCCAACAGTCTGTGTACCCGACGCGTTTCGTGCACCCTTGCACTTATTCATGGGTAGTGCAGTCAATTGAGCAGCCCCTCGCATTTAAACAGCACCTGATGTTCGTAGTGAGGCACGCCTCAAAGGGAGTTTCAATGGCGCACTGCCTGCTGGCTCCTGTAGTGCTGGTATCAGTTACTGAAAGAACTGTCCATCATACATTCAGCTCAATGCGTTTCGGGTTGTCTCTTGATCGCGAGCCATATATAGATATAGATATATATATATATATATATATATATATATATATATATATTACCTACTGGCGGTCGCCAGTAGGTATATATAGTTAGGATTTTTTCTCTATGGGATTTTTGAAAATTCTATGTCTAATAACTTTGGCGTTTGTGGATGGAATTGGCTGAAATTTTCTGGAAAATGGAACATTTTGTTTCTGAGCAGCCCTTGGAAATTTGGTGGGGGTTCGTCAAGGGGGGGCCGAGAAAAAAGGGGGGTCCCAAAACGTGTTTTTAACATTGAGTTTTCCATAGGGCGGTTGGCCTCACTTTTAGCCCGAACGGCTGAATGGATTTGCATGAAACTTGGCAAAATTGTAGGGACTGGTAGCCCGATGTGCCTTTTCTAGGTCTCAATATATGTGCTCCAGTGGATTTTGAGAAATTAACGTTTAAAAAAAGATATATATCTGTAAGCGCGCTCTGGGTAGCGCTCCGGTCCGCGGACCTTAAGCGTACCGGAACTTCGCGTAGCTAAGCTGATTGGCTCTCCGGTGTCTGTCAACATTCTAAACAGTCCGGAGCGGCCGCCATCTTGTCTCTCGGTATGATTGAGAGACAAGAGGAGGCCAAAACAAAGGGGGAAATAACCATAAGGGGTCATACTAGATCCTCCCTGACCCCCTAGGTTTAATGTGGAGGTTTTAAAAGGGCCCCGCGGGGCAAAAAAAACAAAAAAATGTTTTTGTTTTGTTTTTGCGGGGGGAGCGCCCAGTCCGCGAACCGGGAAGCGTTCTGGGCAGCGTACTGCAATGAAAAATGAATGATAGACTTTTCAAATGCTGTATGTTAATTGATTGTTGGTTTTGTTGATTATTTTTTATTTTCTTTATTTTTTAAGCATTTTTTTTATTGTGATTGTGTTTCATAATTTATTAAACTTTCTAACATTTCATTGTCAGAAATTTCATAATTATCATTGAATATACATTGTAGTCTCTGAGGGTGTAAAATGTCCTCATTTTCTTTTTTTTTTTTTTTTTTGTTCAAACTGTTTTTATTGTGAACACAGCGATAAGCCTACAACCCCTTTCCGGGGCCGGCCGCGCATGGAAGAGCCAGTAGGTAGAACTAAACAGGGGAGATGGAGTTATTAACACAGCGCCCTGCCTACAACCCCCGGAGGGGGGGGCCGGCCGCGTGGCTTAGGGGAGAGCAGAGCAAGAGGTGGCCATAAGCTGGCAATGCGCCGTTGTGTGGGGTAGGCACGTATGTGAGGAATAGCAATGGTGTCACATTTTCAACAGGCCCAACAGGGACCTAACTGCCCCAGAGAGGGGTGGAAGCCAGGGTGGCAAGTAGGAAGGAAGTAAAGTCAGGAAAGGAGCTAGCAGTGACAAGGTGAAGTGGAGGTAGAGGGGCGCACCCGTGGCAACAAACAGGGAGTGCAGAGCACAAAGCGGCGTTGGGGTTAGCGGTTAAGAGTCTAGTCTGTTGGGGTCAGCAGGGATGAGGGCGTCCTCGAACAATTGCAGAGCGCGGAGCCTGGGAGGCATGTATCGGGCATAGCTAATCGAGCACAAGAGGCGCACTAGGGGTTCCCACACTGCCTTGAAGCGCACCCCCCTGAATTGTATCCGCGCTGTGAGTAGTTCCATAGTCAGGATCTGCCAGAGGCGCACGAACCAGGATGCTATCGGCGGCGCCTCTGTTCGCTTCCAGTACAGGGCAATGAGCTGTTTGGCAGCACCTAGCATGTGGAGGGTGAGGATCCAGTCGCTGCGCGTGAGGGCCCTAAGTGTGGGGGGTCGGATGCCCAATAGGAGTGTGCAAATCTCTTCAGGGAGGGGGAAACCCAACACCTTCTTGATGTGACTGAGGACCTCCTTCCAAAAGACAGCTAGGGTAGGGCAGGACCACCAGATGTGTACGAAGTCGCCAGTCGCAGTTCCACACCTCCAGCACAACGGCGAGGTAGTGGGGAACATTTTGCTGAGTCGCAGGGGGGTGTAGTACCATTGCGTCAGCATTTTGTATGCGTTTTCCCTTTGCGGGATGCTGCGGTAGGTTTTGGGGATGTCGTTCCAGAGCCGAGTCCATTGAGAGGGTGTGATGTCAGCGCCTGTCGCCGACTGCCACTGTTTCTGATAGGGGTGTACAGGTGGGGCGGTGGGGTGTTGCAAGATGTTGTAGATCTGGGAGATGAGCCGTTTCAGCCCCCCGAGGGATCGTGCCAACTTCTCAAAGGGGGTATACGTCCTAGTAGCAGCTTGGTACATGTCCTCCCCTGAGGTCCAGTGGCGCAGCTGCGTGTACTGTAAGTGGGCGGTGGGGGGGAGCCTGAATTCCTCCTTGCAGTCTAGCCATGTTTTAGGCGATCCGCCAAGAAAAAGGTCTCCTGCAACTCTGCAGTCGCCTTGCGTCCAGCTCTCAAAAGCTCGGGTCCGGGCGGCTGGAGGGAAGTGCGGGTTACCCGCAATGGGAGTATGCGGAGAGGGAAACGTGGTGAGACCCTTGGCCACTGCCACCCTGTCCCATATCTCAAGAACCGTCCTCGTGGGGACCGCAAGATAATGTCCTCATTTTCAAGGAGGTTATCTACTGCTTGTACACATTGCAGTAGTTCTTTGTCTAAAGTTTCATCGAAAAATTCAATATCATTTTCATCATTGATTTCTTGGCTGCTCTCTTGCAGGACAATTTGAAATTCAACTTTCTGTTCGCCTTCCATTTTGCCTGAAATTTAGATTAAAAAAATATATATTAGTAGAGATAGGGCACTGTTGGGATTAATTTTGGGCAGTGTATAGTATCAGAGTGGAAGTAGGAATATAAAAAAGTGTATGTGATTTAACGTAAGTAAATTCATAATTATACAAGAGAAGCCTAACTCCATCCATAACTATAACAGAGAAGTCTATCTAAATCTATAACTACTACAGAGGGATAGTATATAACTATCAGAAAAGGTTTACCATATTAACTTATAGTGCACAATATACTTCAGTTTTAAAAATAAAAACTTACCTTTAGATGGAGAAGTGGAGAAGTGGAGAAGTGTGGCTCAGTGGTTAGAGGCGGCAGACCCGGAATCTGAGATCGACCGTGGACCAGGGTTCGATTCCCCGCCTCGGCGGGTCTCGGGCTCATAAATTCCACGGTCTCGACAATTCTCGCTCCTGTGCCTACTCGACTCACGGGGTCACACTCTGCGAATCTGGGCAATAGCTTGCTTAATCTCCACATCGGCCCCTCGCGGCGGGATGCCTGGCTTTCACCTTGTGGATACCCTGCCGGGGTTTCTCACAGGGGAATACCAGGACGGGTTCCCTAAGCAAGCGCGGAGATGCCCCAGGGTAAGTCCTGCGCTATATAAGTTTCATACATTTACATTTACATTTAGAAGTTGAAGGAATTAGTGAAAATCCTATTGAAATGTACACCAAGAAGTAGTAGTCAAAATGGCTGTGTTTTCTTCTCTTCCTTTATATATATTCAGGTATATAACCAATCAAATGTCAGGTAAAAAAAGTAGAAAATGAAAGTAACATTTTAATTGGTTGTCAATTCCAACACTTCAGATGTGTTTTGTGAAGTAATTTACCTCACGGTATTTAGAGAGGTCTACAGGCTAAATGGCTAAATGGAATTCCAATCAAATTTGTGAAAATGGTAGGGATTGGTATGTAGTATGAGCTAGTCTATATTTGGTGAAATTGTCTCCAGTGGCTTTTCTGTGAACTACTTTCCCACCTTTTTTGATGGTGCGCTTCCCAGGGAGCGACCCGGTACACGAACCGTTGAGCGCCCCGGTTCGCGAACCTTAAGCGTAACGGGAGTCCACCATTTTGTGTTTCGGTCGAATTAAGATACAAGATGGAGGGCAAATAATGTTCAGAATGGGTAGAAGGGGGCGAGGTAGACTTATCTTGACCCCCTAGGTTTTGTGAGGGTGGCTGAGGAGGCCCATATGTGCGAAAAAAAACCATTTTAAAAAAAAAAATTCGCGAGGTTAGCTCCCGGTTCGCGTACCGGGTAGCGCCCCAGGGAGCGTACTTTGTTGAAAATTAGTGAAAAATGTTAGAGTAAAATAATAATTGTGAGTGATCAGATGTAGGGTAGCTCTGAGAAGAGCTTTTGGGTTTATGGTACATTTAGGTACTTATAAGTAGGTACCAATGCACATTCTTAAATTCAGAGTGAAAATTCTGTTGCCCTCATCTGATAAGTGAACTCCATCTCCTCTGTAGATATCTTGCATGTAGTAACGCAAGTTATTGTTGTACAGGGAGTCCATTCCATGGTCTCTCATGTAAGCTGAAACAGATTTGTTTACATGCTTCCTCGACTTCTCAATTTGTGGACAAAATTGGTTTGACCACCTCCATTTCTGTCTTTGGCATATATTTGAATATACCAAGGCAGTCTGAGGAAAAAGTGCCATTAATTGCTCAAAGGTGTCCTTTAAAAGCATTTCCAGACCTACACCAGTCAAAGTGCCCAAGTCATTACCTCCACAGTGCACAATTAACAGGTCAGGTTTGGGCAAATGCATAAAGGTTTTCACCAATGGTATCAATTGGTGACATTTTAATCCTCTGTGGCCAAACCACTTAATTTCCACATCTTGTAAATTGAGGTTAGGTAAATTCCTGTTTTCAGTGTACCTTTGAGCCCAGTGAATATAACTATGTCCAACAATCCAGACAGAAAACATGGTGAGAGAAGGTTCTCCTGCAGTCAGATAAAGTGTGGCAATGAAATGGCAGTTGAAAAAATGAGAGTTTAAAATGAAAAAAACTGTGGAGTTTCTGTGTTCATGAAGCAGTAACAGTGATTGGTGGATTTTGATTGCTGAAAACAGAAAGTTAGGGTGCACGGATGAGTTATTTGAAAGATGTATTTTGAATGGTCAATAAAAAATCATTAAATGAAAGAATGCACTGGATATGCAGGTGCACTGAGAGTTCAGAGTTCAATTGCAACATTGTTGTGTGAACTTGCAAACACCAGAAGTCTTCCAAGAGGTGGTTGCCATGCAGAAAAGGCAGAAAGGGCAGAGGGGGGAAGGGTTTTCATTTGAAAAAAAGTGAGGGAAGAGTTTTGATTGGGTGACATGAGAGATATGTGTGAAGAATTACAGCATTTCTGTGCTTTTGATAGCTGCAGACTCTGGAGTGCATACCTTTTGCTCTGCTGAAGACAAATTGGTGTGTTTCTGAGACTGTTTTCAAACTCAAAGTATTTGCTAAGGTGAGAAAATATTTCTTTAATTTAGATAGAGAATAGTGTGCTTTAAGGAGAAAATTATGAATTATGTGGCGCAAATTGCTTGTAAATATGCTCCCACCTGTGCAAGGAAAATTTAGATTTTTAATGTTTGTGTTACATAGCCATGTTAAAAGTGATACAAACATGCTGCAAAGGCAATTAAAAAACGCTTTTATGTGTCTTAAGGACATTTTAAGTAATTTTCTCATGTGCAGTGTTTTGAAATTATGATTTGAAAATCGTTTTTGGGGAAAAGGAATTGTTTTTAAATTCATGACAAGGACATAATGGTGTATGCTTCTTTATAAGGCAATTGACTGTCCCTGATGTTATTTTTCTCATTTTAATGTAAGACCTTTCTCTGTGGCGCAAATTGCTTGTAAATATGCTCCCACCTGTGCATGGCAAATTTAGATTTTAAATGTTTGTGTTACATAGCCATGTTAAAAGTGACCCAACCATGCTGGAAAGGCAATAAAAAAACACTTTCATGTGTCTTAAGGACATTTTAAGTAATTTCCCTGTGGGCAGTGTTTTCAAATTATGAATTGAAAATCGTTTTTGAGGTAAAGGAATGTTGTTAAAATGTATGTGCGCCATATGCCCCCAAATTTCTTTTTCAGGGGTGCAGCAGGGTGTTATTGAGACACCCCTACACCTTTGGAAAAATTCCTAATTTGCGATGAGCTAATTGCTAATTGCAAATTGCACCTTCTTTCATATGGGCATCCTGGCGCATGGAAATGAATGGGTAATTTGCAATTAGCAATTTGCTCATCGCAAATTTGGAATGGTAAAGAATCGCTATTTATTCCTTAAAATTCGCTATTTTGGAAATGCAAAATAGTTATATGATACATATGGTGGTTGATGTCTAACAAGATAAGAAGCTTAGGGATAGATTTATGATGACTGGCGCAATGAAGTGGACATCACTTACTTCATTGGTAGAGCTTTACATGTATTATGTCCTCTGTATTCTTCATCAAGCGTAACTTTAATCTGCAATCCTGAGTAGGCCTCACCTTAAACAAACCTCTGGATAGGCCACATCTTATCGTCATCCTGAATTAATCATTTAAAATGCTAGGGACAGATTTATGATAGGTGTATGCCTCTTTTGCGCCACTTACAAAACACTGTCCATGGGGAAATGACTTAAAATGTCCTTAAGACACATGATTGTGTTTTTTTAAAGCGTTTGCAATTTTTTTGGGTCACTTTTAACATGGCTATGTGACTCAAACAGTCAAAATCTAAATTCACCATGCACAGGTGGGAGCATATTTACAAGGAATGTGCTCCATGGGGAAAGGTCTTATAATGTAATATGGGGAAAATGACATCAGAGACACTGAAATGCCTTATAGAGAAGCATACACCATTATGTCCTTGTCATAATTTGCAAACCATTACTTTTCCCCAAAAACGATTTTCAAATCATAATTTGAAAACACTGCACATGTGGAAATGACTTAAAATGTCCTTAATTCAAAATTTGCTATTCCTTATTTTGCGATTGCACTGAAGGATTTGAAAATTTTGCGATTCCTTAAATGCAATGTATCAAACAAAAAATATGTAAAAAATGACATTAAGGATTTGGAAACTACCACCAACTTCTAGTTTGTGGTAATTTGCGAATTCTTTTCAAAAAGCATTTTTTTCCAAAAAACAAAAGGTGCCATATGACGCCCATACATGCCATTAGGGCATGTATGTGCGCCATATGCCCCCAAATTTCTTTTTCAGGGGGTGCAGCAGGGTGTTCTTGAGACACCCCTGCACCCTTGGAAAAATTCCTATTTTGTGATGAGCTAATTGCTAATCGCAAATTGCACCTTCATTCCTATGAGCCTCCTAGCCCATGGAAATGAATGGGTAATTTGGAATTAGCAAATTGCTCATTGCAAATTAGGAATGGTAAAGAATTGCTATTTATTCCTTAAAATTCGCTATTTAGGAAATGCAAAATAGTTTGATGGTACATATGGTGGTTCATCTGTAACAAGATAAGAAGCTTAGGGATACATTTATGATGACTGGCGAAATAAAGTGCAAATCACTTACTTCATTGGTAGGCCTTTACATGTATTATCTCTTCTGTATTCTTCATCAAGCGTAACTTTAATCTGCAATCCTGAGTAGGCCTCACCTTAAACAAACCTCTGGATAGGCCACACCTTATCGTCATCCTAGATTAATCATTTAAAATGCTAGGGACAGATTTATGATAGGTGTATGCCTCTTTTGCGCCACTGTGCGTCACTTTTATGATGCAGCGGCGGTGCAAAAGATTTGCTATGAGGCGACAAAATTACAAATTGATGCTTTTAGGCAGATATGTCATGGTGTAAAAAAAACGTACCACATGAAACCGATGCAGCAGTGATGCAAAAGATGCACCATGTTGCAAGATAGGCCTCACTTGGGGCCATATGTATCAAGCTAATTAGCATTCGCAAAGATCAAAATTCTGCGAGTTTCGGCCTTTGCGAATGCTAATTAGACAAATGGTATGTATCAAACAAGTTTGATGCAAAATAAGGAATAGCACAATTTGCTATTCCTTATTTTGCGATTGCACTGAAGGATTTGCAAATTTTGCGATTACTTAAATGCAATGTATCAAACAAAAAATATGTAAAAAAATGACATTAAGGATTTGGAAACTACCACCAACTTCTAGTTGGTGGTAATTTGTGAATTCTTTTCAAAAAGCTTTTTTTCCAAAAACAAAAGGTGCCATATGACGCCCATACATGCCCTTAGGGCATGTATGTGCGCCATATGCCCCCAAATTTCTTTTTCAGGGGGTGCAGCAGGGTGTTCTTGAGACACCCCTGCACCCTTGGAAAAATTCCTATTTTGTGATGAGCTAATTGCTAATCGCAAATTGCACCTTCATTCCTATGAGCCTCCTAGCCCATGGAAATGAATGGGTAATTTGCAATTAGCAAATTGCTCATTGCAAATTAGGAATGGTAAAGAATTGCTATTTATTCCTTAAAATTCGCTATTTAGGAAATGCAAAATAGTTTGATGGTACATATGGTGGTTCATCTGTAACAAGATAAGAAGCGTAGGGATACATTTATGATGACTGGCGAAATAAAGTGCAAATCACTTACTTCATTGGTAGGCCTTTACATGTATTATCTCTTCTGTATTCTTCATCAAGCGTAACTTTAATCTGCAATCCTGAGTAGGCCTCACCTTAAACAAACCTCTGGATAGGCCACACCTTATCGTCATCCTAGATTAATCATTTAAAATGCTAGGGACAGATTTATGATAGGTGTATGCCTCTTTTGCGCCACTGTGCGTCACTTTTATGATGCAGCGGCGGTGCAAAAGATTTGCTATGAGGCGACAAAATTACAAATTGATGCTTTTAGGCAGATATGTCATGGTGTAAAAAAAACGTACCACATGAAACCGATGCAGCAGTGATGCAAAAGATGCACCATGTTGCAAGATAGGCCTCACTTGGGGCCATATGTATCAAGCTAATTAGCATTCGCAAAGATCAAAATTCTGCGAGTTTCGGCCTTTGCGAATGCTAATTAGACAAATGGTATGTATCAAACAAGTTTGATGCAAAATAAGGAATAGCACAATTTGCTATTCCTTATTTTGCGATTGCACTGAAGGATTTGCAAATTTTGCGATTACTTAAATGCAATGTATCAAACAAAAAATATGTAAAAAAATGACATTAAGGATTTGGAAACTACCACCGACTTCTAGTTGGTGGTAATTTGTGAATTCTTTTCAAAAAGCTTTTTTTCCAAAAACAAAAGGTGCCATATGACGCCCATACATGCCCTTAGGGCATGTATGTGCGCCATATGCCCCCAAATTTCTTTTTCAGGGGGTGCAGCAGGGTGTTCTTGAGACACCCCTGCACCCTTGGAAAAATTCCTATTTTGTGATGAGCTAATTGCTAATCGCAAATTGCACCTTCATTCCTATGAGCCTCCTAGCCCATGGAAATGAATGGGTAATTTGCAATTAGCAAATTGCTCATTGCAAATTAGGAATGGTAAAGAATTGCTATTTATTCCTTAAAATTCGCTATTTAGGAAATGCAAAATAGTTTGATGGTACATATGGTGGTTCATCTGTAACAAGATAAGAAGCGTAGGGATACATTTATGATGACTGGCGAAATAAAGTGCAAATCACTTACTTCATTGGTAGGCCTTTACATGTATTATCTCTTCTGTATTCTTCATCAAGCGTAACTTTAATCTGCAATCCTGAGTAGGCCTCACCTTAAACAAACCTCTGGATAGGCCACACCTTATCGTCATCCTGGATTAATCATTTAAAATGCTAGGGACAGATTTATGATAGGTGTATGCCTCTTGTGCGCCACTGTGCGTCACTTTAATGATGCAGCGGCGGTGCAAAAAATTTGCTATGAGGCGACAAAATTACAAATTGATGCTTTTAGGCAGATATGTCATGGTGTAAAAAAAACGTACCACATGAAACCGATGCAGCAGTGTGGCAAAAGATGCACCATGTTGCAAGATAGGCCTCACTTGGGGCCATATGTATCAAGCTAATTAGCATTCGCAAAGATCAAAATTCTGCGAGTTTCGGCCTTTGCGAATGCTAATTAGACAAATGGTATGTATCAAACAAGTTTGATGCAAAATAAGGAATAGCACAATTTGCTATTCCTTATTTTGCGATTGCACTGAAGGATTTGCAAATTTTGCGATTACTTAAATGCAATGTATCAAACAAAAAATATGTAAAAAAATGACAGTAAGGATTTGGAAACTACCACCAACTACTAGTTGGTGGTAATTTGTGAATTCTTTTCAAAAAGCTTTTTTTCCAAAAAACAAAAGGTGCCATATGACGCCCATACATGCCATTAGGGCATGTATGTGCGCCATATGCCCCCAAATTTCTTTTTCAGGGGGTGCAGCAGGGTGTTCTTGAGACACCCCTGCACCCTTGGAAAAATTCCTATTTTGTGATGAGCTAATTGCTAATCGCAAATTGCACCTTCATTCCTATGAGCCTCCTAGCCCATGGAAATGAATGGGTAATTTGCAATTAGCAAATTGCTCATTGCAAATTAGGAATGGTAAAGAATTGCTATTTATTCCTTAAAATTCGCTATTTAGGAAATGCAAAATAGTTTGATGGTACATATGGTGGTTCATCTGTAACAAGATAAGAAGCTTAGGGATACATTTATGATGACTGGCGAAATAAAGTGCAAATCACTTACTTCATTGGTAGGCCTTTACATGTATTATCTCTTCTGTATTCTTCATCAAGCGTAACTTTAATCTGCAATCCTGAGTAGGCCTCACCTTAAACAAACCTCTGGATAGGCCACACCTTATCGTCATCCTGGATTAATCATTTAAAATGCTAGGGACAGATTTATGATAGGTGTATGCCTCTTTTGCGCCACTGTGCGTCACTTTTATGATGCAGCGGCGGTGCAAAAGATTTGCTATGAGGCGACAAAATTACAAATTGATGCTTTTAGGCAGATATGTCATGGTGTAAAAAAAAACTACCACATGAAACCGATGCAGCAGTGATGCAAAAGATGCACCATGTCGCAAGACAGGCCTCACTTGGGGCCATATGTATCAAGCTAATTAGCATTCGCAAAGATCAAAATTCTGCGAATTTCAGCCTTTGCGAATGCTAATTAGACAAATGGTATATATCAAACAAGTTTGATGCAAAATAAGGAATAGCAAAATTTGCTATTCCTTATTTTGCGATTGCACTGAAGGATTTGCAAATTTTGCGATTCCTTAAATGCAATGTATCAAACAAAAAATATGTAAAAAAATGACATTAAGGATTTGGAAACTACCACCAACTTCTAGTTGGTGGTAATTTGTGAATTCTTTTCAAAAAGCTTTTTTTCCAAAAAACAAAAGGTGCCATATGACGCCCATGCATGCCCTTAGGGCATGTATGTGCGCCATATGCCCCCAAATTTCTTTTTCAGGAGGTGCAGCAGGGTGTTCTTGAGACACCCCTGCACCCTTGGAAAAATTCCTATTTTGTGATGAGCTAATTGCTAATCGCAAATTGCACCTTCATTCCTATGAGCCTCCTAGCCCATGGAAATGAATGGGTAATTTGCAATTAGCAAATTGCTCATTGCAAATTAGGAATGGTAAAGAATTGCTATTTATTCCTTAAAATTCGCTATTTAGGAAATGCAAAATAGTTTGATGGTACATATGGTGGTTCATCTGTAACAAGATAAGAAGCTTAGGGATACATTTATGATGACTGGCGAAATAAAGTGCAAATCACTTACTTCATTGGTAGGCCTTTACATGTATTATCTCTTCTGTATTCTTCATCAAGCGTAACTTTAATCTGCAATTCTGAGTAGGCCTCACCTTAAACAAACCTCTGGATAGGCCACACCTTATCGTCATCCTGGATTAATCATTTAAAATGCTAGGGACAGATTTATGATAGGTGTATGCCTCTTTTGCGCCACTGTGCGTCACTTTTATGATGCAGCGGCGGTGCAAAAGATTTGCTATGAGGCGACAAAATTACAAATTGATGCTTTTAGGCAGACATGTCATGGTGTAAAAAAAGCGTACCACATGAAACCGATGCAGCAGTGATGCAAAAGATGCACCATGTTGCAAGATAGGCCTCACTTGGGGCCATATGTATCAAGCTAATTAGCATTCGCAAAGATCAAAATTCTGCGAATTTCGGCCTTTGCGAATGCTAATTAGACAAATGGTATGTATCAAACAAGTTTGATGCAAAATAAGGAATAGCAAAATTTGCTATTCCTTATTTTGCGATTGCACTGAAGGATTTGCAAATTTTGCGATTACTTAAATGCAATGTATCAAACAAAAAATATGTAAAAAAATGACATTAAGGATTTGGAAACTATTGTGGTAAATTGGTGGTAATTTGTGAATTCTTTTCAAAAAGCTTTTTTTCAAAAAAACAAAAGGTCCCATATGACGCCAACACATGCCCTTAGGGCATGTATGTGTGCCATATGCCCCCAAATGTCTTTTTCAGGGAGTGCAGCAGGGTGTTCTTGAGACACCCCTGCACCCTTGGAAAAATTCCTATTTTGTGATGAGCTAATTGCTAATCGCAAATTAAACCTTCATTCCTATGAGCCTCCTAGCCCATGGAAATGAATGGGTAACTTGCAATTAGCAATTTGCTCATTGCAAATTAGGAATGGTAAAGAATTGCTATTTATTCCTTAAAATTCGCTATTTAGGAAATGCAAAATAGTTTGATGGTACATATGGCGGTTCATCTGTAACAAGATAAGAAGATTAGGGATAGATTTATGATGACTGGTGCATCACCAGGGATGTGTCAGTCATCCTGTGCCGCTGTTCCGCCACCCATGGTGTGCTGCATTTACAATGCGGGGCATCATGGGGCAAAAATGGCACAGATGCGTGATGTATCTGTGATGTAAAGGTAGTGATTGCTGGAGTTGTATCGCAAGTGCGATGCAGCTCAAGCAAGGCTCAGGGGTGCCCCATCTCCACAATGTTGCGTCAAGACCTATGCCTGCTTAAAGCAGGCGCAGGGTTTTGACGCAGTTTTCTCCTATCTGATTGTAAATACGGCACACCATGGGTGGCAGAGCAGCGGTGCACGTTAACTGGTGCATGCCTGGGGATGTGCCATTTAACATAAATCTGCCCCTTTACATTTAAGTATGTGCAGGACACACAGAGTCGGTGAGGCTTATCCAAGGTTAAGAAGAGATGAGTCCTGTTCACTGAAAAATTAGACATAGTCTTCACCTGATCAGCATTGCTGAACATGGCTAAATAATAGCTGCAAAATATTACTCTTGTTAAACAATTTTACTATTATAATCTCTGAGATTTGTCTCTTACTCTGCAACATCTCATTGTTGTTATCTTTCTTTAAAGATAAAGACAACATCAACATGAGTGACAATCTGCAATCAGTTGATTTTGACCTCATCATTGAACTTGTAATTGAAACATCAGTGGATGTTGATCCATTGGATGATTTAAATCCTGAGGATGAAGAAGAGCGTGATGAGGATGCAGATTTGTCCGAATTATATGACATAGGGTGGGAAGCTGACCTGCTTGAGCCTATGGAAATATAAACATTTATTTTTAAAATGTATAATTAATAAAAAGTAAAAATGTAAACCGTTTAATTTAAAAATAAAGACACCTTCAAAAACAGGTTATGTGTAGTGTCTTCAATAAAATATTAAAATATGCTCATAAAATTAGATCAGATTCACATATAAAATAGCACAGGTAACATAAATATAAATGTCATTTCTTTTCTGCTATTTCTGTATTGTAAATTTGCCAAGGACTAAAAAATCTTCTATTTAAAATGTCAAGTAGTGTGTTAAGTTTTTGATCATTGTTATTGATTTACTGTTTGGTAATAATGGTTAATAACATTTTTTATTATATTTTACCACAGATTCAACTGCAGATCATTTCAAGATTTCACCATGCCAACAATAGAAAGACAGAGAAAGGCTGCAAAACGTCAAAGACAGCAGGTGAAACAAAATAAGCAGCAGTCCTCTAACAAAAAGATTTGTCAAGTCACGAAGAAAGCACCGGGTAAGAGCACAAAATATTTCATAAGAAATATGTGTAGTAAAAAAAATATTACTACAGAAAATGTTTCAGTCCATAAAAAGATAAGCAAATCAAATGGAAAGGAAAGGCCAATCAAAAATGTTACTGCTAGAGCAAGAGATAACTCTGTGCATGATAGTAGAAGGAAACAACAGTTTAGGGACATTCGTAAACGAATGTTCCGCAACAGGATAATTGGCAATTTGTTAAAAAATATTAAGAAAGGTCAACAGAAACTGGTTTTTTATAAGAGAAAAAAAAAAGTAGAGAAAGTTATTGATCAGGCATTTGAAATTAAACGTAAGTTATTTATTTTGATAATCAATAGAATTAGGAAGCTAAACAAGGCAATTTATGATTTCAAAAGAAATAGTAGATGGAAGAGAATAGTTAATCGTAGTAATTTTTGTGAAGTTTTTTCTGGAGAATGGATGCATAGTTCAAGCTGTGAGGCATTTTTTAATGAGGAGAGTTATTTCCAGGATAATGATTTGGTGCATGCAGTTGACACCAGTGGTCGTGCTTATGAAGTGAAAGATGGTTGTCCAGTTGAAAAAGAAAAACTTGTGACAACAGAGGCAGAAGAGGTGTTAGGTAATGAGGTTTTAGGAAGACGTGCTAAGGGTCCTGTGTACACCTGGAAGTGTAGTAGTATTTGCAGTGTGCGACAGGATTCCATCAATTTGCTTTGTGATTTTGTACGGTCATTTAATAGGAAAAGTTTGAAGCAGAAAATGAAGTTGTTGCAAGAATTAGATCCTTGCAGAGTGAGAGAAGTGACAGGTTTGCATGGTCATTCACTGGCTTGTCTTTCCAGGAGAGTATGCCAGAGTGTTTTTCATCATTTCAGGATGCTAGCAGTGCATCATAATAAAGTGAGGAAATTAGTTAGAATGTTGTATTATGCTAAGAGTCCAGCAATTATGCTTAAACAATTATGCGCTGCTCTTTTGCATGGTTCTGAAATAGATGTGAAGAACATATGTGAAGAAATTGAGTTTAGTTACTTTGGAAGTAAAGAGGAGAATGTTGAAATTGACCCAGAAGAAGAGGGTAATGTGGAAGATAGTGTACAGGTTTCCAGTACAGATAATTTCCAGAGGGAAATTGCGACGTTTCAGGTGAAATCAAGTGAGAGGCCTAATTTCACTTGTGTGTGTTGTCGACGCACTTATTATAAGAATCAGACTAAGTTAGTGGATTTATATGCAAAAAGTGAAAGGGAAAATAATAGTGAATGGAAGGATTTTGCAACATACTTGATGGTAGAAAATTGTTTTGATTTGGGATTTGATCAACGTGTGTGTACTTATTGTTGTTGCAAATTAAATCAAAACCAGATGCCTGCTAGAGCAGTTCATAATAATCTGGAATTGGTTGAGATTCCTTCTGAATTGAAGGATTTAAATACTTATGAATCTATTTTGATTCAAAGTATCCATCCCTTTCAGGCTATTGTAAGAATGGAGCCAAAGACAGGGAAATTGCCTCCATCAGATTTACAGAGAGGATTAAAGGGAAGAGTTGTTTATTTGCCTCTAGATTTGAAGAAAAACATTAACACAATTGGAGTAGAAAAAGTGGAAGAGGAACCTCTGGTTATCTTAGTTAATGGGGTTCCGACAAAGAATAAGAAAATATGGAAAGATTTAGTAGATGTTAGGAAAGTTAAAAAGGCAACATTGTATTTGAAAAAAAATAATAAATACTATAAGAATGTATATGTTGCAGAAGAGGAAGTAAGTGAGGAAGAGGATAGCGATTCGTGTGCTGGTCAAATTGAGAAAGTAGAACCCTCTACTAGTGAAGAAATATATGAACATTATAGTGTTCATCCTTTGCATTCCAAGGAAGTCATGGGGAATGCTATTGAGTTGTTTCAAATGAAACAAGCCAAAGGGAGTCCCATTAGTGTTTGGGAGGAAAGTTTGGAAGCTCGGTGTTTCCCACAGCTTTTTCCAACAGGTCAGGGAGGAAGATATGATGAGCGACCTCATCAAATTCCTGCTTCTGAATACCGGACTTTGCGATTGTATGCAGGAGATGCTAGGTTTCGACAATGCATTCCCTATTTGTTTCATCTCCTGTTTGAAAGCGATCTGTCTGGACTGTCATATGCAGTGAACCACATCTTGAAAAGTGGTATACACATGCAAAACATCTCGGCAAGTGACTTTATGGATAAAGTCAATGTCCAAGACAGTATTTTGGATTCTCACCTGATTAATCTCATGGCGTGTCAGCGTGGTACTAATGAGTACTGGTACCGTCGTCATGGTGATTTAAAATGTATGCTGAGGAACTTAGGTACTCCCACATGGTTCCTCACTCTGAGCTGTGCCGAGTATGGCTGGGAAGACTTACTTGAATTTCTACGAGAGGCAAATGCTAACGTAGATAACATCGAATTCAAGACACCCGGAGAACTGTGCTCTTTGGATCCAGTCAATGTATGTAGGTACTTCAATCATAGATTTGAAGCTATGATGTCTTTCATCATGAATAAGAAGAATCCACCTCTTGGAGAGGTGTTGGATTTCTTCTGGAGAAAGGAGTACCAAGCAAGAGGTGCTCCTCATATACATATGTTGCTGTGGATCAAGGATGCACCTAAATTTGGAACGGATCCAGAAGACTCAGTGATGAGTTTCATCCAACAGTATTCTACGTGTGCTGTTCCAAACGCAAAGGAGAAGAAAAGCCTAAGAGAAAAAGTTCTGCGTTTCCAAAGCCATCGATGTGGAAAGTACTGCCGTCGTAAATTCCGAAACAAGGACAAGTTCTACACCAAATGTCGTTTCGGCTTTCCACGACCGGTGATTTCTAAAGGAAGAGTAAACAGTTTGATGTCTTCGCTGCGACATAATGTCATGAAGAAATCACCTAAAAACACATACAATTTGAAGAGGAACGAAGAGTCCAAGTACATCAACGACTACAACCCGGTGATTTTGTCCATGTGGAATGCTAACATGGATATACAGTTTGTGGCTGATAACTGTATGGCTGTGGCTCGGTATGTGACGTCTTACATCACCAAAAAAGAGAAGACAGAATTGAAGGATATGTGGGAGGACATTTCCCATGAAAAGAGCCTCAGCAAGAAGTTGTACAGTTTCAGTCTGAAGATGTTGTCGCATCGAGAAATTGGAGCTTACGAATGCTCTGACCGGTTGTCTTCAGCAAGTCTCTATGCCAAGTCCAGGAGTATCGTTTGGGCGAGTCTTGGTCTTGCTGCAACGCGTAATCGAGTTCTGAAACCTGTGCGGGAAATTGAGTATTTGGCGGAAAAGGAGCCAAACAGTACCGACATTTTGAAGACCAACATGTTGGATACATATTATCCAAATAGAAGCAGTCACCTCGACAATGTTTGTCTGTATGAGGTTCTTCAAAATTACATATTCAAGAGGAACATCAAAGAAGATACTGAGAAAGGAGTGTATGCTGTAATAGGAAGTGAGGGATGTCTGGTCAAGCAAAGAAAATGCCACTTGGTAAACCATCGAAAATTGAGTGGCGAATCTCCTGAAAAAAAGGAGTTTTTCTATTTAGCACTTTTGCAACTTTTCAAGCCTTGGCGTGCAGAAGAGGAACTGCTTGGAGATTTCCTCTGTTACGAAGACTCTTTCAATGCCGCCAAGGAGACCATAGAATGTCCTGCTTTTCCCAAATATGTAGAAATGTTGAATGCGGAAATTGAGCAGGAAGCAACGATTGCAGCCGAGATTGCCAGAGACAGTTCTCAGGACAGTCAGAGTTCTGCTTCATTGAGTCAGGATCCACTAGGAGGACCTGTTATCGAAAATGAAGCTGCCACTGCCATGAATGAAGTGGAAAGAGCCATGGCACATGCTCAGGAGGATGCGGTTAACTTAGAAGAGTTGGAAAGACAACTCAACGTTGAGCAGAGGAAAATATATGACGAAGTTACCATGCAAATTGATCATGGATTAAGTCATGACAAGAAAGAGTGCTCATGTACGTCGTTGAAGCCTGTCCGACTGTACGTGAGTGGAGAAGCGGGAACTGGAAAAAGTTTCCTCATTAAAGCAATTTCATGCTATTTGCAGGAAAGGACAGAGTCATCGCTGTCTTGTGTTGTCACCGCTCCAACTGGACTGGCAGCACATAACATTAAAGGGATTACTTTACATCGTTTACTGATGCTGCCAGTGGAGCATGACAACAAATTACAATATCACAAGCTATCTGGAGATGCTTGTTTTGAAGTTTCAAGAATCTTGAGGAAAATGAAACTTCTTATCATTGACGAAGTAAGCATGGTTTCCAATGTCATGCTTGCCTTTGTGCATTTGAGAATGCAAGAAGTTCTCAAAACAGAGTATGATGTGTTATTTGGTGGCAAACACATCATTGTTTTCGGAGATCTTCTGCAGCTGACACCAGTGAAAGGGCAACCTGTGTTCAAAATGCTCACGCATGAAGATACCAGGAAGTGCCTAGGCAGCATTGGCAACGTAAATATATGGTTAAACTTCAATTATGCTGAACTGCATGAAAATATGCGTCAGGCGAAGGATGAAGTTTACAAGACTATTCTACAAGATGTTAGAATTGGAAAAGTGACCGAGCATGGGAAAGAAGCTTTACATGCACGATTACTGTCAAATTTATATCCAGAACAAGATGTTGTGCCTGAGAATATTTTTCAGAAAATTACTGATAAGAAATCTGGAATATGTTTGATGCCAACTCTTGCAGAATGTGCCAAATTCAACAACAAAATGTTGCATTTAGAAAAGCAAGAGATTGTGAAACTGGAAGCTATTGACAGAGTAGAGCATATGGGATCAACAATTATTTTGTCTGAGAATCTGAAAACAAAATTGGATTCATTAGAGAAGAGTATATCTAAAACTGCAGGTTTTGAAAAGACTCTGAATGTGTGCTTGAACTGCCGTATAATTTTAAGAAGGAATTTACATGTTGAAAGAGGTCTGGTAAATGGATCAATGGGTAATGTTGTTGATTTTGTAAAATACAGAAATAGAGATGGAATTGAATTTTTAAAAATTTAATTTGATGGCATTGAGGAAGTACAGCTAATTGGTCGTTGCTCTGCTAGATTTTTGCTTGTAAAAGACTTATATGTTCGCCGTAAGCAGTTTCCTGTTTGCTTGGCATATGCGGTGACAATCCATAAATCGCAAGGTTTAAGTGTAGACTGTGCATTGGTGAATATTGGCAGTTCTGTGTTCAAGGAGGGTATGGCATACGTGGCATTGTCACGAGTTAGAACTTTATCGGGATTGTACTTGATTAAGTGTGATGTCACAAACATTTGTGCGGATCTAGATTGTGTTAAGGAATACAATAGGTTAAGAAGAGAGTATGCGTCACATTTGCCTCAGTATCCTTTGTTTGAGAAACTTGTGGTAGGCCGGAAACGAAGAAATGTGACCAATACTGGGGAGGTTGTAGCAAAAAGACGAAAAGTCGATGAACCTAAAATTACAAGCAGAAACAAAAAGGATTCTGTTGAAGATGTTGTTGGTTTTCAATTTGAAAACAGTTCTGGTGTCAACTGCTATGCTAATGTAGTTGTTAATGTTTTGTTTTCTCTAGAAAATGTAAAAGAAGAGATTGTGGTCAATTCTGATCAAAGATTTTGCAGTTTGTTAAATTCTGTGTTAGAGAAATGTAGCACTGATAGAAGAAACATAGAAAGTGTGTCTGAAATTCGAAATCTGTTAGACAGATGTTCAGGCCAAACACAATTCTCTCAAAATATTCAGCAAGATTGTCAGGAGTTTTTAATGTATATGCTCGATGTATTGCATGCTGAAGGTGTAGATGTAGATCAGCTGTTTGGGCTTTCTTATCAATGGCAACATGACTGCGAGAACTGTATGGTATCAAGTACTACTAGTGTAGACTCAGAAAGATTTATATATTTAACTTTGCCAGACAGTAAATCAGTCTCCTTTAATAAGCTAGTAAAAGCAGCTGATCACAACATGGAGTGTAGCCAATGTAAATCTGAAATGATGTCCACATTATTTATACGAACATATGGCCAGTATGTCATTTTAATGTTCCAACGATGTAGGCCTGATGGAACAAAATTGACAACTTTAATTAAAAATTTTGTAGCTTCGCAGTTGTCAATATCAGGAAGAACTTTTGTAACTGCAGCAATTATATATCATGACGGCCCTTCAATAACATCAGGACATTACACAGCTTATTTAAAGTCTAGAAATGGCTGGTCATTCTGCAACGATTCTGTTTTAATTTTCAAAAAAAAATTGCCGTATGACCTTAAAAACTCTTACCTGGTGTTTTTAAAACCAAAATTTTAGGGAAATAATCTTGGGATGTGCTCTGTGGAATTTCAAGAAGTTCTAATGGCTCCTACACAATTTGGCCTTGAGGATAAGTGTAGTTCAGAGACATAACTTCTAACCATAAGACTGGACGTCATGGAGAAATAAGTGCACTTTGAATGAGTTCAGAAAAACTATTTCTTTTTATAAGCTAATTGAAGCAGCCAATCAAAACATAGAGTAGAGGGAATGTAAGTCTGCAACGCTGTCTACTGTTTTACATTGCTTTGTGATTGAAAGTGATGTAGAGAATTAAATAATTGTAGTAGTCATAGAGTTAGTGTAAGTCTGCTTCATAGTAAGCAGTATCAGTGTCATAGGAAATGTAGAACATGACTGAGCAAGAAGGGGAAGATATTACTATTCCAGGATTGTGAAAATGATCTTCAACATTTTAATTCTGAAAGTTGCGGAAATGCCAAATGACGGGATTGGCTTACAAGAAATCCAAGAGTTATAAATGGGTCTGACAAGATTTGGCCTTGTGGAAACTTGTGGTAGAGAGCAAGAAGTCATTTATTGCATGTAACATGTTTTTAAAAACGATGGAGATTTTCTTTCAGAAAGTGGCGGGCTGAAAGTAATAACAGCACAAAAGAGTGTAAGCTGTTCATAGGACATCCTTTGACGTCATGGAAAGTAAGTTAACTTTAAGGAGTTCTGAATTCTTATTTCTTATGTTGTATGGGTTTTTTAAACACAATCATTTTGATTGTGTTTTTTTTCCCCGCTGTTATATGATGAATACCTTCAAGTCACTGTTTTTAGTGAATTTTGATACATTCTGAGAACAGCAAAAATAAACCATTTAACATGTATAATTAATTCTGTACTGTTTGCATTTATGATGTATATGTAGAACTGTGTAGGAGGCATGGAGAAGGTGAGGCTTCTGTAAGTGTCAAAGTTGTTGCATGCAGTGCTGCACTTCTGCGTATTCTTTCATATGCTAGACTACATCTGCACAATGAGATACCTAAGCAAAGGAAACACAAGTGATGTGATTGTGAAATGAGCAAAATAAATTGCACGTATTTAAATTACATCACCTGTGTTTCCTATCATTACGAATCACATTGTGCAGATCAAGTTTAGGTCTGTCCAGGGAAACATAGGAGGTTTGGACTTTGTTCAAGAGTGCAGTGGACATGACTCACTTCATTGGTAGACCTTTACATGTATTATGTCCTCTATTCTCTTCAACAACTCGAAATTTCATCTGCAACCCTGAGTAGGCCTCACCTCAAACAAACCTCTGGATAGGACACATCTTATTGGCATCCTGAAGCAATGATTTAAAAATGTAGTGTCTTGCGACACTTTTCTGAGACAACAGCAATGCAAAAGATGCACCATGTTTTAAGATAGGCCTCACTTCATCTGCATCAAGATACTGTTAGTTTAAAATGTATATCTTTAGGACTGTGTAGGGGGCCTGGAGAAGCAGAAGCTTCTGTAAGTGTCAAAGTTGTTGAAAAACTGTTTGTCCTTCAATCTTTTCCCTTGTCTTTTGTAATTTTTAAATACATGTTTTAATATTTTTGAAATGTTTGTTCTCTCTTTCACAGATTGAAAGTATAAAAACAAAAAGTGAGTAATTTAACGACAATTATAAGGTAAATGCTTTGTACTCTTTTCGTTACATTTCTATCACATTCACCTACTATTAGTTCCACTGCTTCATTTCTTTAACCCTCAGTTTCCTGCCTTTGCTACTTCCCTCATTCCTTTCTCTATTACCTACTTACTCAACTCATTCCACTCTTTTTCTCAGTCCCTCTCTTCTCATAGTTCCTCACTCTTGTTCACTCACTCCGTCTCTATTACTCTTAGTGTCTTTGACTGATCACTCTATCACTACTTGTTCATAATGCTTTCTCTGTGTAGTTGAAGCACACTAAGGGGCATATTATGAATACAGCCAATAAAATTATTGCTCTTTTTATTGGCAGAAAACTGGTGCAAAAGTGGTTTTAGCAGCAGTTTTCTGCCGCTAAAAGCAGCTTTAGCGACACATTTCTGCCAATAAAAGCTGCAAAACTTTTATTGCCTATGTTGATGATATGGCTCTATGTTACTTACATTTCTTTGCTGTTTCAATTAATCTTTTTCTGTTATTTTTTGTTTTCTGTTTTCTATTTTTTCTCTCTGTTATTCCTCATGTTTTAATCTTATTTTGAACATTCACTCACATTCTCCAAGAAACTCTTCTTTGTTAATGTTATACTCTCTTTTTTTTTCTTTCACTTCGTTATCTATTTTGTTTTTCACAATTATACCCTCTTCCGTCTTTTCTTCGGTAAATAGATCTATTAAACAGTATCTCTTCTTTACTCCCTATAGCTGTCTTTCTTTTAACATCACTCTCTGTTTACTTTCCTTATACTTACTCTTTTTTTTAATTTTTTTATTTTTTGGGTTAGCTCCCGGTCCGCGTACCGGGAAGCTAACCCGGGAGCGAACCAAAAGAAATAGAGCTTGGCAGAGTGCTAAACATTCTAGCAATTTTTTTTGAAAGGGAAGGTAGTTCTGAAAAGAACTTTTTTTTTAAATATTTTTGTTGTTTTATATTTTTTTTTTATTTTTTGAACATTTTTTGTTTTTTTTGTATTTTTTGAACGATTTTATATTTTTTTTGGTTTTTTTGGGGGGGGGGAAACAACAAAAAACAGGCGTTGAAAAGGGCTCAACAGGAGCAAAAAAAAAATTACTGGGGGCGGTTAGGGCAATCATGGTGTTCATACGCCAGGTTTATAGCATTGATGCTCATGTTGCCACAAGCTAACAATGCACGACAGTGCATACAAGAATGAATCATGTGCCCAAAATTTTCTTGAATATTTGGCACAGTTTCCCGTGCCTCTTCTGATGTTAATGCAATTGGTAATCTTGGTCTGGCCACAGGAGTTGGTCTTGGATTGTCCTGTAAATCCCTTATTTCCGCCCGGCTGTAATTGAGCAGATGCTTCCTTGTCATGTGCCTGTGCATTGTGTGATTTCCGTAACTATATTTCTTGTTTGTCCCTCTGGACAATTGTTCTTTGCATATGAGGCAGGTGACATACCTCGCATTGACTTTTTTTTGGCCACGAGGGATCGAATAAAACTGCCAGATGAAACTGGCTTTCTTTCTGGAAACACGGGGCACCTCTTCTAAGAACTGTGGTTCTTCTCCCTCCTCATCCATTTCTTCCTCTTCTTCCTCAGTGTTGGTCAGGACCTGGGGAGGTGGTCCTTTCTTCCCATGAGGAGGTGGTGGTGGTGGTGGGGGTCCACCAGCTGAAGCTACCAATGAAGCCATTTTCCAACAAGCAAAATAGGTCTTCCTCTCACAATGATGAAAGTCAGAGTGAGGAAAGAAGGAGGGGTTTTCATCATTTGGGAAAAACAATACTTCTCAACCAATGAAAAGTGTTATTTTTAGGTCACCTGACCTAGCCTTACATCATTATGAAACCAAAAGTGAAATGAACCAATGAAAAGTTTTATTAACAAGTCACATGACCTCTCACGCTCATGTTACGCGCTGCGGAACGCGCCCCTTTTAGCTTCTGGGTCGCTAAGCTTCGCGCCTCGGTCCGCGCCCCGGGACACTTCCGGGTGCGCTAACGCGGTACGTCACAAGACGCATTACGCGGCAACGCGATACGTCGCGCTTTCGCGACGCGCCGCGGATCGCTTCTGGGGAGCTGCGTTTCGCGCCTCGGTCCGCGCCCCGGGGCACTTCCGGGTGCGCTAACGCAGTACGTCATAAGACGCATTACGCGGCAACGCGATACCGTCACTATGTTGATTTTTTACCGGTTCGCGGACCGGGTCGCGGCATCAAATTGAGCTAACGGGAAGCTTCCCGGTTCGCGGACCGGGAGCGAAACAAAAAAAATATTTTAAAAAAATTATTAATAAACATATAAAATATATTTTTGGATTTAAATAAGAATACAGTTTACAGCTATAGATATTTGCTATTAAAAAACCATTGAAATTCACTGAAAAAACCATAGGTTATAAACCATATATAGTTAGGAATTAGCATTTACAAAACCTTGAAAATTCACTGAAAAAACCATAGGTTATAGACCATATATAGTTAGGAATTAGCATTTAAAAAACCTTATTTTACTCACACAAAACCATTGAAATTCCATATATAGTTAGTTGTACTAACTATATATCGCGCACCCGCAATCCACTGCTGATGATGTCACATATTACATCATTCATGACATGGTCAGTGACATCACTGATGACATCACTGATAACATCTCAAATGACATCACTGATGACATCACTGATGACATCTCAAATGACATCACTGATGACATCACTGATGACATCTCAAATGACATCACTGATGACATCACTGATGACATCTCATTTGAAATTACTGATCACATCACTGATGACATCATTCATGTGATAATACGATGAACCTCTTCAGACTCTAATATAACCTTAGATACACTCAGTGTAAACAGACACTCACAGACTGTCACTCATCCATGGAGTTACTTACACACCTAGTCAGTCATGCAAAGAATCAATCACAGCTCCATTTTCACAACTAAACAGTTATACACACCTTACTTATTCAAACATATACTAAAACATAGTTACTCACTTATACAATCCTGGATACAAGAGCACAATGATCCATACAGCCACTCACACATTCACTGGCTCTTATGCACAGTTATTTATATATGTCAACTCTCACATGTACTGTATTTTACATATGTACTTACTTTGACATGTAGCACTGAGATATCCATTCACTCACCAATACAGTCATGCACACAGTCAACCGCCCATACAGCTGTTTCCACATGCACTTTTGAACCCATACATCTATGCACAGAGTCATACACCTCCCAGCCACCCACACACACACTCAGTCTCCCATACAAATGCTTGGGCAACCAATCAATAACCCATATAGTTACTCATATAGCTACTGATCAACACATGCAGCAGTTTACAGAACAACAGACATAATGATGCACAAATTAAGACAGTTTAGTCACTAACCCATGCACTCAGTGAGACACATTTAACCACTCACTCATACAGTCAGTCATGCACCTACTAAATCCTTCATCCAGACACTTATACATCCACTCATTCTTAAATATGTAAGACATATTTTAACTTTACAGAAAAATACAGTCACTGGATGTTGTCATCAGTGATGTCATCAGTGATGTCATTTGAGATGTCATCAGTGATGTCATCAGTGATGTCACTGACCATGTCAGGAATGATGTAATATGTGACATCATCAGCAGTGGATTGCGGGTGCGCGATATATAGTTAGTGCAACTAACTATATATGGAATTTCAATGGTTTTGTGTGAGTAAAATAAGGTTTTTTAAATGCTAATTCCTAACGATATATGGTCTATAACCTATGGTTTTTTCAGTGAATTTTCAAGGTTTTGTAAATGCTAATTCCTAACTATATATGGTCTATAACCTATGGTTTTTTCAGTGAATTTTCAAGGTTTTGTAAATGCTAATTCCTAACTATATATGGTCTATAACCTATGGTTTTTTCAGTGAATTTCGATGGTTTTTTAATAGCAAATATCATAAGCTGTCGAATGTCAAATACGTGGCAAGTAAAAACATTTTCGTGTTTATGCACACTGATCTGCTTTGAATGCTGCCCCCCCCCTCATTTCTATTAGGAGTACTCTCTCTTTGCAGATAGTGAAAGGTAGTTAACGCAGGCCTTTGCCCCCGTTGTAATACGTCGTGCCTGCTTCTCTCTCCATTTGATTGATTGTTATCCAAGCATTTACTGTTTTAGAATTGGTTCTCTTTGGTTCATTCTCTATTTACAAACAAACACAGAGTCGCAATACTCTGTTTAGTCTTTGCAGATAACGAAAAATCGTGTAAAAAAACATAAGGAATCGAGCAAAATCAGTAGGCCACTAATGGGATCTCTTTTTGACCTCGCTAAAATAGAAACATTAGGAACAACCCCTCATGACAAATACGAAACTAGAGAGATGAACTAAACTCCACACCATGATGGCTGCAATACAGCTCGACTCCGCCACCCACCCCGCCCAAAATAACGATAAAGAGCGGCTGCCATGATTGCTCGCGGAATGGCCACGACGGAGCTACGAAATGGTGGTGCTCTCATGCTAACCCCAGCTTCAGTCTGAAACATCCAGAAACACTGAAGACTACCAATTCGATCAGTTCCGGTAGCGCCCCAACGTAACCCGGTAGAGAAGAACTAGCCCTCCCCTCTTTGACTGATGGTTCTTGTTGCCTGTCCCTTCTGTTGTCATTTAACAGAACTATTTAGCCTGCTGAAAGGGGTTGTGTTCCGACCGCTGGTTGGTGGAGACATTTCGACTATATTCTGGACCTGCGTTGTCGCGTAATGCGTCATATGACGCGCCGCGTTAGCGCATCCGGAAGTGATCCGGGGCGCGACGCGCAGCACGTAACGTAAGCATAACAGGTCATGTGACTTGTTAATAAAACTTTTCATTGGTTCATTTTACTTTTCTTATTCTAATGATGAAAGGCTTGGTCATATGACCTAAAAATTACGCTTTTTATTACTTCCGAACATTATTTTTTCTTAAACATATATGTTATAATGTTCCAGGCTAATGTACTTTCCCGGAAAATGTACAACTGTCCTGCAAGTAAAATATATTCTTTTTTCGAGAAAAAGGGCGTTTCTTCGTCCCATGACGGAGCCGTTGAGCAAAAGAGGGTCGACCTGCTGTCTTAGTCGCCGATACGCTTGAATATGAGATTCTTATCGATCACTTTATGTTGCAGGAGTAGAAAACACAACAGCCCTTGACCATTTATCTTTACTGCGTTCCTGCGTATTATACCTTTTACCCTTCATGTAATTGGTCTGCTTTATTTCACTTGCCTTTTACTGATTCTAAAACAGTGACTATTATTAAAAACTTTACCAATGTAAATACTACTACCATGTTTTCTTTTAAAAACCTTTATTGTGAAAATGTCAGTATACAAATACGGGCCTATAACCACGTGCGCCGGCCACGGAGCAAACTGTAATCGTATATGATGAGGAGACATTTACACTGTATAGGAACGTAACGGGCGGGCCATTAGGTTGCAAGAACTAAGGTGTCTAACAGTTGCGGAATCGGTGGACGTACATTTTATAATTAAAATACGACAGGGCCAGTTACAATAAAATTATCTAGATATACATTTGCGGACAAGTACCATGGGTGACGTTAATTCGAACTTTCAATAGTACAGAAATCAATAACACATCACAATTTAATATCAATAGAGATGTCGAAATATTCAATCTATTCTCGTCCCCGCCCGCCATGTGCTTCAAAACTGCATACGTATCTCGTGATATCAAAGTTGTACAACAAGTACACAACAAGGAGTTACGAGGGCGAGGACGGGCAGGTCCAGGATATAGTCAAAATGTCTCTACCAACCATCGACTATGATGATGTTCATATGCTGTATTTATTAGAGTAACACTCATCTGTCCACATGAAATTAATTTGCCACAATCTAAACATGTCATTTTAATCTTTCCAAAGTTCTTCTAAATATTTGGGACCGTTTCCCTTGCCTCTGATGCTGTCAGTGCCACTTCTTTGATGAATGTACTGGCAGGTCGGGGGTTCTCCTCCAAATCTCTCTTTTATGCAGCACTATAATTAATCGGTGCCACCTCTCCATATGACGATGCATGGTATAGTTACCATAACTATATTTTTTTCGGTTCCTCTGGAGAGTACATCGTGGCAGATGAAGCATGTAACGTACCGGGCATTTACCTTTTTTTGCATGTAGAGGAAAGGAAAAAAAATTCAAGCGTCCGAGTTCTAAGGTGTCCCAGGGCCATTTTAGTGGACCAGGCCCAAATCCAAAGAACAGGCCGCCATTTTGAGAGTCCTGTTGCAGCCGCCTGTCGCTGTAGCATCAAGAGCGGCCGAAACTCAGCTGAATGGCAACTGAAACGGTAAAGGGGCGCCCCACTACAGCAGACGAGCCTCCACCTGGGAAGGCCCGTTCACGCCGCCTCCCCCCCCCCTTCGGGCACCCCACGCCGTTATTCGGAGCAGTATTGTAGGATGGCCACACCAGTGCAGCAACTTGCTAGACACCACCTCGGTGGTAACCGAATCTCAGCGCCTTGTGGTGTCTTCTAGTCAGAAAATATTGTTGCGCTGCCTTTGGCCCCATTCGCACATCGGTCCGCTACTGACGCCATCTCACAGGCCAACGGGGCGCCCCACGCCGACTTTTACCATTGTAGGATGGCCACACCAGTGCGGCAACTTACTAGACACCACCTCGGTGCCATCCGGATCTTGGCATCTCAGCGCCTTGTGGTGTCTTCTAGTCAGAAAATATTGTTGCGCTGCCTTTGGCCCCATTCGCACATCGGTCCGCTACTGACGCCATCTCACAGGCCAACGGGGCGCCCCACGCCGACTTTCAGCATTGTAGGATGGCCACACCAGTGCGGCAACTTACTAGACACCACCTCGGTGCCATCCGGATCTTGGCATCTCAGCGCCTAGTGGTGTCTTCTATTCGGAAAATATTGTTGCGCTGCCTTTGGCCCCATTCGCACATCGGTCCGCTACTGATGCCATCTCACAGGCCAACGGGGCGACCCACGCCGACTTTTACCATTGTAGGATGGCCACACCAGTGCGGCAACTTACTAGACACCACCTCGGTGCCATCCGGATCTTGGCATCTCAGCGCCTTGTGGTGTCTTCTATTCAGAAAATATTGTTGCGCTGCCTTTGGCCCCATTCGCACATCGGTCCGCTACTGACGCCATCTCACAGGCCAACGGGGCGCCCCACGCCGACTTTCAGCATTGTAGGATGGCCACACCAGTGCGGCAACTTACTAGACACCACCTCGGTGCCATCCGGATCTTGGCATCTCAGCGCCTAGTGGTGTCTTCTATTCGGAAAATATTGTTGCGCTGCCTTTGGCCCCATTCGCACATCGGTCCGCTACTGACGCCATCTCACAGGCCAACGGGGCGCCCCACGCCGACTTTCAGCATTGTAGGATGGCCACACCAGTGCGGCAACTTACTAGACACCACCTCGGTGCCATCCGGATCTTGGCATCTCAGCGCCTAGTGGTGTCTTCTATTCGGAAAATATTGTTGCGCTGCCTTTGGCCCCATTCGCACATCGGTCCGCTACTGACGCCATCTCACAGGCCAACGGGGCGCCCCACGCCGACTTTCAGCATTGTAGGATGGCCACACCAGTGCGGCAACCTAGACACTACCTCGGTGCCACCCGGATCTTGGCGCGTTGTGCTGCCTTCGGCCTATTCGCACATCGGTCCGCTACTGACGCCGCCTCACGTGCCAACGTATTTTCTCCGCATTTTATACCCTATGCCGCATAACAGGTCATGTGACTTGTTTATAAAACTTTTCATTGGTTCATTTTACTTTTGGTTTCCTAATGATGGAAGGCTTGATCATATGACCTAAAAACAACACTTTTCATTGGATGAAAACTTTTTTTTTTCCCAAACGATGAAAGCCCCACCTTGTTTCTGGATGTTTCAGACTGAAGCTGGCGTCAACATGAAAGCACCACCATCTCGTGGCTCCGTCGTGGTCATTCCGCGAGCAATCATGGCAGCCGCTCCCCACCAGAAGCCTGCAGGAGTCGGGGGCCCCCAAAACTTTTGTTGAATCCTCAAGGCGGAGGGGACGCTTTCGAGAATGGGGTCCAAGACCTACAAGACAAGCGTGCGATTTCCAAGGTGTCCCAGGGCCATTTCAGTGGACCAGGCCCAAAAAGGAAGGAGCCTGCCGCCATTTTGAGAGTCCTGTGCCATCCGGATCTTGGCATCTCAGCGCCTTGTGGTGTCTTCTAGTCAGAAAATATTGTTGCGCTGCCTTTGGCCCCATTCGCACATCGGTCCGCTACTGACGCCATCTCACAGGCCAACGGGGCGCCCCACGCCGACTTTCAGCATTGTAGGATGGCCACACCAGTGCGGCAACTTACTAGACACCACCTCGGTGCCATCCGGATCTTGGCATCTCAGCGCCTAGTGGTGTCTTCTATTCGGAAAATATTGTTGCGCTGCCTTTGGCCCCATTCGCACATCGGTCCGCTACTGATGCCATCTCACAGGCCAACGGGGCGCCCCACGCCGACTTTTACCATTGTAGGATGGCCACACCAGTGCGGCAACTTACTAGACACCACCTCGGTGCCATCCGGATCTTGGCATCTCAGCGCCTTGTGGAGTCTTCTATTCAGAAAATATTGTTGCGCTGCCTTTGGCCCCATTCGCACATCGGTCCGCTACTGACGCCATCTCACAGGCCAACGGGGCAACTTACTAGACACCACCTCGGTGCCATCCGGATCTTGGCGCGTTGTGCTGCCTTCGGCCTATTCGCACATCGGTCCGCTACTGACGCCGCCTCACGTGCCAACGTATTTTCTCCGCATTTTATACCCTATGCCGCATAACAGGTCATGTGACTTGTTTATAAAACTTTTCATTGGTTCATTTTACTTTTGGTTTCCTAATGATGGAAGGCTTGATCATATGACCTAAAAACAACACTTTTCATTGGATGAAAACTTTTTTTTTTCCCAAACGATGAAAGCCCCACCTTGTTTCTGGATGTTTCAGACTGAAGCTGGCGTCAACATGAAAGCACCACCATCTCGTGGCTCCGTCGTGGTCATTCCGCGAGCAATCATGGCAGCCGCTCCCCACCAGAAGCCTGCAGGAGTCGGGGGCCCCCAAAACTTTTGTTGAATCCTCAAGGCGGAGGGGACGCTTTCGAGAATGGGGTCCAAGACCTACAAGACAAGCGTGCGATTTCCAAGGTGTCCCAGGGCCATTTCAGTGGACCAGGCCCAAAAAGGAAAGAGCCTGCCGCCATTTTGAGAGTCCTGTGACAGCCGCCTATCGCTGCACCGCAAGAGTGGGCGCAACTCAGCTGAATTGCGGCTTTTGAAACAGTAGACCAAAAGCGGACAGAATGGCAACTGAAACGGTAAACGGGCGCCCCACTACAGCAGACGAAACTCCACCTGGAGAGGCCCGTTCACGCCGCCTCCCCCCCCCCCGGGGCGCCCCACGCCGTTATTCGGAGGGCGGCAACTTACTGGACATCGCCTTGGTGCCATCGTTCTGCTGCCTTGGAACTATTCGCACAACAGTTTGCTACTGATGACCCACCCCCCGCGACGCCCCACGCCGGATACCGAAATCAGTGCGACACCCAGACAACATCACCTGGGTGCCGTCCAGAAATCTGGACGTTGTGCTGCGTTGGGACTATTCGCACAGCCGACCGCTACTTCGTTGTTTTTCCCTAAAAATGTTTAAATGTTTTTACTGTTTTTGTTTTGTTGTATATATTTATAAGTTATTAAAGTTTTATAATCTTACTACTTTGTTGGAGTGCTATATATTTTTAATGTGACACATAATTGTAAAAACTTTGATGTACAAAGAGTCATCCCTGGAATCTTCCACTTCAGGCTCGGTCCCCTCCCCAATCACAATACAGGATGGTTTTCAGATAGTAGGAACGCGTGTGCTGTGACGGATCTCATCGGGTGTGGGCCTTGATCTACTATAACTCCTTTGAAGAGGGGTGATTATTTACAGCTGGGGACATAAACTACATCTGCAGGGCTAGCTGATAGCCTAGGACCGGCCTGGACAATCGGACACAGAGGAAAAGGAGTGTCAGAGGGTGCGGTAGTGAATAGGGCGAAAGGGAGGTGTCGGGCGGGCACAGGGTGTGATTCTCAGGGAAGAGCAGCGCAGATGGGGGGAGGTTTATTACCCATGCATAAGACAGAGAGCGGGGGTGACCAGTGCCTGGGGGAGATGCTTGCGAGGGTGGGGAGCCATGCTAAGGATCGACAGCGTACAGAGAGTGGGTCTGGTCAAGGCATCTAAAATGGCTGCCGTGCACGACAAAAGTGTGGCATTTGAAAAAAGGCAAGATGGCGCAGACAATATTTTTCAACACTTCCTGATTTCCTTCGAATCGAACGTTAACAGACGTTCGGGCATATTACCAAAGTTAAGCGATATTTATCCCTAACGATGCTTAGCAACGAATTTTTTACCGCTAAGCATCGTCAGAAATTATCGCAGATAAACCTTGCTATTATCAAGGTTTATCGCAAATGCGATGAAAAACGACCGCAATGCATTAATATCGCTGAAAAGTCAGCGATATTCATGCATTACCGAGCTAATGCTCTTAGCCATGTTATCCACCTCCCATTGGATAACATGGCTAAGAACTGCTCAGGGCAGGTGTTACTTTTTGGAGATATTCGCGCTTAGCGCGAATATCTCCAAAAGTTGGTAATAGGAGATAGCGATGTTAGCGACTGTTTCCAGTCGCTAACATCTTGGCATGCCCACTTTGCATGTCATTAGTGATAAATATCACTGACATGCAAAGTGGAGCCCAAGATGGTCGCTATCTCCTACTAGCGGTCGCTAACTGGTGTTAGCAACAGCTAGGTAATAGGGAGATAATTTTATCTCCGCGAAGCGGAGCGCTGTTACAGATATATATCATTTTTTGAACGTTAATTTCTCAAAATCCACTGGAGCACATATATTGAGACCTAGCAAAGGCACATCGGGCTACCAGTCCCTACAATTTTGCCAAGTTTCGTGCAAATCCATTCAGCCGTTCGATTATTATTATTTTTTTTTGTTTTGCCTCGCGGGGCCCTTTTAAAACCTCCACATCAAACCTAAGAGGTCAAGGAGGATCTACTATGCCCCCTTATGGTCATTTGCCCCTTCGCTTTGGCCTGCTCTTGACTCTCGATCCTACCGAGAGACAAGATGGCGGCCGCTACGGACTGTTTGGAATGTTTACAGACGCCGGAGAACCAATCAGCTTCGCAAAGCTCCGTAACGCGAAAAGTACGCGAAGCGGAGCGCTGTTACAGATATATATCTTTTTTTGAACGTTAATTTCTCAAAATCCACTGGAGCACATATATTGAGACGTAGCAAAGGCACATCGGGCTACCAGTCCCTACAATTTTGCCAAGTTTCGTGCAAATCCATTCAGCCGTTCGATTATTATTAATATTTTTTTTTTGCCCCGAGGGGCCCTTTTAAAACCTCCACATCAAACCTAGGGGGTCAGGGAGGATCTACTATGCCCCCTTATGGTCATTTGCCCCTTCGCTTTGGCCTCCTCTTGTCTCTCGATCCTACCGAGAGACAAGATGGCAGCCGCTACGGACTGTTTGGAATGTTTACAGACGCCGGAGAACCAATCAGCTTCGCTTCACAAAGCTCCGTAACGCGAAAAGTACGCGAACTGGAGCGCTGCCCGGTCCGCTGTTACAGATATATATCTTTTTTTGAACGTTAATTTCTCAAAATCCACTGGAGCACATATATTGAGACCTAGCAAAGGCACATCAGGCTACCAGTCCCTACAATTTTGCCAAGTTTCGTGCAAATCCATTCAGCCGTTCGGGCTAAAACTGAGGCCAACCGCCCTATGGAAAACTCAATGTTAAAAACACGTTTTGGGACCCCCCTTTTTTCTCGGCCCCCCCTTGACGAACCCCCCCCCAAATTTCCAGGGGCTGCTCAGAAACAAAATGTTCCATTTTCCTGAAAATTTCAGCCAATTCCGTCCACAAACGCCAAAGTTATTAGACATAGAATTTTCAAAAATCCCATAGAGAAAAAATCCTAACTATATATACCTACTGGCGTCCGCCAGTAGGTAATATATATATATATATATATATATATATATATATATATATATATATATATATATATATATATACACATATATATATATAATCCCAATTTCTTGCAACACAATCCTTTTTAGCAGATATTTTGTCCAAATACCGAAGCCTAACCAGCATCTCTACCTAATACTCCACCTTCCTACACTTTTATATTTTTCTTTGGCTGCCAGCAGCACCCGCAGCAATGGTAGACTGTCATGTTGTACATTTCCATGGACAATGTGGCAAGCACTGCACAGTGCCTGCCACCTTGTGCATGGACATGCAGGGTGGTACCATGTGTACCTCCAAGTGCTAGGGGCCCGCTAATCTCCGCCAGCCTTTCCATGGCAGCATCACCACTTTGGAAAGGCCTTAAATACCAAACATCATAATATGGATGTTGGTGCCTTCTTAGCATCACCACCATATGTGGGCCCCAGCTCCACCCAGCCGGCAATCGTAAAGATTGCTGATTGAGGGAAAAGTGGCAGATGGACTCTCTGTCCGCTGCGGTACACACCGCCTTCGTAATATGGCGGTGGGTAATTCAGGGTATGATGTTGTGATGGTCGCCATCCTAAACACCCCCTTAAACTTTGTCATATCACTTTTGTAACTTGAGCCTATAATGACTGCATCGTAGGTTGTCGCAAACCTCCTTCTCATTGCCAAAAGTGAATGAATAATGCTCAGGAAGGAACAGTGCTGAAACTTGGCCACTGGAATTAAACCTTCACAGACTCTCCTAATGACTGAGTGGGGTGCTTGTGAAATTTTGCTAATATAGGTGATGTCATGAAGGCATTTTTTGCAACAGAATGATGTGCATGTTAATAACATGGTTATCAGGCTTTCATGTGATTGGCATCTGTATAACATTTTTTCATTGTAGTATCTAACCTGTTATCAACAGAATATCTACAAAGGAGGCAAATTGAATTAGGTGTTGTATTGCATTCATAGAAAAACATTTCTCAAGAACAAATTAATTCAGTTGGCTGAGCTACAGCCTTGTAGCATAACTTAGTTCTTACACACGCACAATGTGACCCAAAAAGCACAAATAGGACAAGCCAAATGATTCAAATTAATTCAAAAGTATAAAACAGTAAAACAGCTGTTTGATGAGATCCTGAAATAACCTGAAATAAAACAATATTAACACTTGTATTTGAATTACATTTTCATAAAACTAAACTAATCCAACAGTTCAATGCAGCCACCAAACTCTTGGTCATGAACAAGTATGCATTTTAGGCGTTATCTTCATACAAATAACAGAAAATATTGTAATATTGATCCATTAGCAACTCTTGTAGGAAAACTATAGCAGCCACTGGAAAAATTAACATGAGGTTATCAATTCCTCCCAGCTTGATGGTGTAGGTTACTCTATAAGTTTAAAAGCATTACTCTACACGCATCAATTCTAATGTTTTCACTTAAGATAACAAAGATTTAAAAAATTGAGGCATGGAAAGTTTCAGCAGTTTTACCATGCGATCTTCTTAGGCAGAGATCAATGACTTCTGGTTCAGGAACTCAAACTTCTTCTGGTTCAAAAAACACTCATCCAGGCCCACCTGTGTCACTCCCTTTATGGATTCCTGTGATGGGCCCCCACACTATCTTTGAGAATAGGTCCTTCCCCACATGGGTGGTATATCATCATTGAGGATTGGTCCACCTCCCTAGCTCAGGATAATTTCCATTACCCCACACCCTCAGATGCAGACATACCTACTAAGGGTAGGGACCATGATGTTGTAATTACTGAACACAGCTACATATATGTTTTTGCCTTCACCCAATGAATTAAACAATATCTGTATGTTGAGTGTGTACATTGTCTCATAACAATGAAGGATATTACCTAATGATATACGTGTATTCAATACTGGGCAAAATTTGTGAATTCGCAGTACCTGAAGTTGCGCGAAAGCGACTTTGCGGTGCACAAAATCTGCGAATTTGCGGGGGTTTTTTTTTTCGTGTTCGCGGGGCTGCTTGCGTGTTCGCGGGGCTTTTTGTGTGTTCACGGGATTTTTTCAGCACGGCTACCGCGAGGTTTCCCATATGGTCGTACATGGGCTAGTTGCATGCTCGCGTTGTAAAATTGCATGTTCGCGTCCGTTTTTGCGTGCTTGCGGACAAAAAGTCTCGCAACCAAGCAAATAAATCTGCAAGCTTGCAAATTGCGAATTTTTTGACAAATTTGCACGATTCGCGGAACCCGATTTTGTCAAAAATTCGCAAATTCCGCGAGCGGAACATATTTTACGCCCATGCATTTTCAATACGCTTTAACATGTACTCCATATGGTTCACCTACGAGATTTATATCACGCAATTAATGTAATAATGAAGACTTGCAAATCCACCTAAAGTCGCTCAATGTTTTAAAGAATAACTGTTTTACAATGTATGACTCAAGAAACATCGTGGCTTTTAATATTCAATAGCCACAGAATTATTATAATGGTGAGGACATTCTACCCACTAATCAGTATCACGTCATGGGAAGGCTTTGACACACTGAAAGTTCCATTAACATTGGGCTCTCTGTCATCAAGTAAATTTGACGTTACAAGGGTTTCCTAGCAACCGGCAATGCACCAGCGCCGGCAGCATCCACGCGCTTGCAATTCCGGTCTAAACCAGTCAAGGAATGCATACGCTGTCATTGACGCTGACAAGCCGCTCCGGTACAGAGCAATTCTCGCCGCCGGCTCGAGCAGTTCCTTGGATCCTTTGGGACCACACTAAGGAATCTAAAGCATTAAGGAGTTTACTATTTAAGGGAAGCGGATGTGAAATACCAGCAATTCAACTGTACTTGATCCACATTCATTTGATAGCTTTCAGTTTCACACATCGGGCTAAATCACTGCCCCTTCCTCCATAGCAACAGCTGGATGGATCAACAGCGAACATGCTGTTTTTGAAGGGATCTCGATGAAAGATTGGGACTATACATGAACTATATCGAGGTAAGCGTAAGGAACGTGACCGCTTTTCAATGCTTCTATTTAACTCTTCATTTCACTCTGCCTGACTAATTGGGAGCAACTAATTAGGCCGCATTCTCCTCAACAGAACCTGACATCAAAGGAGTCATGCATCTCCTGATTGACTAGCTGCAAACATCATACTCCAAAGGAAAGCCTGGCTGGGTCTACTTGGAGGTGAGGTGTCAGCATGATGCATCGATCATGGTTTGTTTAAATTAAATATTTGCACATCCAAACCTGACATTTACCTCTTCTAATCATTAGGCTGCCACACATACCCCTACCTCTCTCACACAGTCCTGATGAAGACCCGCGCAGACGCTTCAAGAGTGCTACACTAGGGTTGAAACGTCGACATATCATATCAGTGGACCATCTTTCTAAGGATTCTGTACTTAAGACTGACTACTGTGGTATACAGAACACTCTTAGTGGCTGTGCAATACTGGTCACTCTCTCCCTTCCCATTCCCTACCCCTCCTTGTTACCCGAAATTGGCATTGTATATATTGTATATTACACTGGCACAAAATTCCACTGAGCACCAATTGTCACAAATTCTCACTTTGCGCACCACTGTATAAAGTTGACAGCCATTTACACCTTTAAAATGAAAGGGGCAGATTTATGTTAACTGGCGCATCCTCAGGGATGTGCCAGTTAATGTGCGCCACAGTGCGCCACTGCTCCGCCACCCATGGTGCACCGCATTTACAATGCGGCGCACCATGGTGCAAGGCAGTGAAGACGCGTGACGCATCTCTCGGCGTACGGGCGACGCATTGCAGGAGTCATGTCGCAAGTGCGACATGACTCCTGCAATGCACAGGGGCCACCTCTTCAATGCATGGTGCTTCACCCTTACGCCTGCTTCAAGCAGGCGTAAGGAATTGAAGTAGAAAGTGACTGAGTGAAATCTCATAGATTTCACTCAGCCACTTTTAGGAGGCGTTCCTGCGCAGGAACGCCCCCCCTGCGCCGTAACGCCTCCTTATGGTGCAGGGCTTTCCAACGTGACGCATCTGCTAGATGCGTCACGTTGTAAATAGGGCGCATTGTTTGCGCCGCCGTTGCGTCACATTAAGTGGCGCAATTGCGGCGCAAAGAGGCGCAAGGGCCTCATAAAGGCGTAAGGGTGACGCAACATGCATTGAATAGGTGGCTCCTGTGCATTGCAGGAGTCATTTCGCACTTGCGACATGACTCCTGCAATGCGCCGCCCGTACGCCGAGAGATGCGTCACGCATCCTCACTGCCTTGCACCATGGTGCACCGCATCATAAATGCGGCGCACCATGGGTGGCGGAGCAGTGTCGCATGTTAACTGGCGCATCCCTGGGGATGCGCCAGTTAACATAAATCTGCCCCATAGTCTTTTAGGGAGAAAGGCATTTAATAGAGGCACGCAAATTCTTTCTTCACCTGAATGATGAAACTGAGACAATTTGTTTTTTGTGCCTTTTTGAAAGTTTCTGTAAGAGCATGTTCCTTCATTTAGACTGTATCGCTCAGATGCACGATTTTGCACTTTATGTACTTTGGTGGGTGCCAGATCTGTAACATTTTGTATTCATTATACTTCTTATTTATGATGTATGTGTATGGTTTTTATTGTAATGAATTGGATATCTTTTTATTTTTGCACATTTTATGGATATAACATGCATTTAAATAAAGTTATATTTAATTGAATATATCTGTTTCTAGTTCAAAAGTTGTGACAACTTATTATGATTTTAAGAATAATTGCAAATTTACCATGGCAACATGAATGTTTTTCCCTTTCTACTTACCTTTTCCAAACTTCTGAATGCCTCCTAACTCTCCCTTAAGCTCTTACACCTGACTCAGTAATTCTCTTAACTGTGGAATATTTTTTCCCCACGGACTAAAATTGTGATATTGATAAAAAACTTGATTCACGCAATGGTTAAAAAAACTATTCACTTCATTAGCGGCTACATTTTAACCTAATATATTTATCAGTGTAAGTGAGAGAACCTTTTAGTATCCTTCTGTTCCCTTTGCCCTTTTTTGATGGATTAGCAAAAAATTTGCTTTACAAACTTCATGAACAGCGGCAACATTTATTCGACGTCTCTTTAAATGTGTCCCCCTTGACAAGTGTGCATAAACCGTGACACACCAAAAGTAAGCTAAACATGCTGGGCCAGATTTACTAATCCTCTTCACTAGTTAAAAATAATGCAAAGATGCTTTTAATACTTACTGTCCAGTGCTTAATGGGTTTTGTGCTAGATAAGTGCACCCTTTCTCTTTGCAAAACCAACGTTTTGCTAGTTAATGTTGCTTTGTGTCGGAAAGGGGCATTACAGGTATATTACTGGTACTGAAAATAGTAAATGCAAGTGGTTTGATGCAAAGTCAGATCTACTAAAATAGTTAGACTGGGCTTTTCACAAATTAGTGTTATATGGCCATAAGGGACATTGTCCACATTGCTAAGTTAGCATGAGCTCTGCTTCTATGATGCTGCTTTTGCGCATGTTACTACATGACTTTATGTTGCAAGACTCTGTTTGTGTCTTTCACATGAGAACTGACTGGTTTTCGCGTTCTCTGCTAGTTCCTGGGGCCTCATTTAGGAAAAGTGACGCATCGCTGTGTGAAAACAGCGATGCGTCACTTTTCACTGCGCTCCCCCTGCGACACTAATGATGCGTCATATTTACAGTATGACGCATCATGTGGCAAGGTGTTCCAGATACGTCAGTATTTCTGACGTATCTGTAGGTGCAAAAGTGACGCATTGCTGGAGTTTGTCACAAAAGTGACGCAAGTCCAGCAATGTGTACTTTCACATGGGGCAAGCCCCATGTGAAAGGGCATGCGTCAGTCTTACGCCTGCCATGAGGCAGGCGTTTGATTTTGACGCATTAGCGTCCAAGAAATGGCGCAGTGAAATCTTATAGATTTCATTGCGTCACTTCCATGACTCTTTCGTGCGACAAAACGCCCCCCCCTTGCATACATTATACCTGGCGCAGGTATAATGTGGCAAAAAGGTTTATAAAGTGACGCATCTACCTAGATGCGTCACTTTGGAAATGTGGTGCAACAAGGCACATTTTTTTACTCCACTGGTGCGTCACTAAAAGTGATGCACCAGCGGCGTAAAAGTGACCAAGGGCTCATAAATGAGCCCCCTGGAGTTTAGTCTGTACTAAGCCTTGGCGGGGTGGGCGTAGCGGAGTGCCACAGAGTTGATAACAAACTCTGTGGTGCCCGCGCATGCACAGTTTTCATTGAGAACGAGATGAAGAAAGGAGGAGGCCAGCTGGGGTCGCCGAAGACCCCGCAGATAAGGTAAGGTGCTTTAAAGGTATTTTTTTAAACTTTAGCAATTGTTAATAATAGGGCGGGGTGGGAGGCAGGGCCGGCCTACTCCGCTCCATGACGGAGTGTGTGGGGTTTTGCCTTCTCTGCTTTCTCTGCGGAACGCAGAGTTGGCAAAACTCTGCACACTTCACTGGCGGAGTTGAGTTCTCCGCCCACGGTTAGTCTGAACATGATGTGCAAGGTCGATATACAATGCCCCTTGTTATTCTGTTCTGGTCAGTCCCTAGCACCTAGACTAAACATGCTGACACAGTTGCACTGCTGGAAACTCATGCTTTGATATTACAGGGATGCATGTTGTTCAAAAACACACTTTGAGAGGGATCTTTCCAGGGAGAAGAGCTAAGCTGTTCCTATGATGTAAAACTTCCATCTAGGCACTAAGGTATGGGGTCTTCTGCCAAAGCCCAGAGATCTTCTTTTATATAATAAACTTCACCTTACCAAGAGGAGGGTGGTTAGGCCTTATAGTCCTTTTTCAACTGTTTGTATATGATGACATCCACCTTTATATTCTATGGAATTTTAACAATGCTAACTGTTTTAGGTTTATGCATTCCGCTGCTGGTAGTGGCTTGTATATTACATTATAGAGCACAACAGTTAAAGTAAACATTTTGAACTATAACAGTGACTCTGGCAATTCTTATTGTGGACAACTCGAGTTTGTGAGTGAGTGAGTGAGTGAGTGAGTGGGTGAAAGGGTATGTCTTGCTACAGCGATTCCTGAGTTAGTTGGGAGTGTTGTGTTCTGGGTTGTCTAATCATTTGGAGCTTTATGATTATGTGGGAGAACAAATGAGACACTATAGCTAGTCGGTTTGGGGATTTTGGTTATTGCGGCAGTAGGAAGGCTAAGCCCCTACACAACGAGATTCTGGTTTCCTGCACGTAGTTCTGTGTATGTGCAGAAACCCTGCAACATTAGCTACCACTGGCAAAAAGGTACACATAAGGGGAAATATGTGTATTTCTCTAAAATAAACCAAATTGGCTACATCAGGAAAACCAATATTTCTAGATTTAGGTATGCCCTGTTTCTCCCTCTTTGAATTGTAGTGAAATAAATTCAACTAGATTTTCTTTAGGATCCATCAAACAATGAAAATATATTGGGAAATCAGAAGATTTTGACCTCCGAGCCCCTTTAACATGTCCCCTATTGAATTCATATAAAACCTGAAACGCCTGTTGTGAGAAATTGGATTATTGTTTGGGGGGGGCGGTGTGAACCCTCTTCTAGCAGCAACCATAAACCCCTGAGGGTAGATTGGCACAAAAGCAGTCAAACATTGCTTAGTAGCAATGTATAAAGTATGTATGCAGCACACAAATAGTAATACAAGTCCACACCTATTTAGAAAAGTATAGTTACATTTAATACATTATTTAACACCAAAACAACAAAATTCCAATTTGTAAAACAAAAGTTATGCAATTTTGAAGTACAAAGAAACAAAAAAGCACCATCAGATCATATCTGGTACTGGTAGACTGGGCTGAAGTTATAAGTTCAGGCCAGCCGCAAGGGTGCACAAACTTTTTCAAGGACTGAGTTTAGTCTGCTTTCAAAGTACCTTGCAGACTGGGCATTACGATGCAAAGTCCTTGCTTAGAACTGTGCTGGGCCGGCATGGAGGAGCCGTTGATGAGGAGCTCTGATGCATCGTTCTGTTTTAAGAAGTATTTAGCACCAGCAGAGTTGATAAAGCCCTTGATCCAGGTCCAATTACAACATCGAATGGTATCAATTTAACCTTATTTTAAACAGTGCAGTTTGGCAGCACCAGAATAAAATCGATTCAGCCAGCCAAACCTCACTATTTTATATATTTTATGTTTTGTTGGTGTTGGGTGTAGGTACTTGTTAAATCTTTTTCTGAACACCTGTCTCTACCCTACTAGGTAGTGTATTTGTACACTCCCTTTCTGTCTCTCTATCCTGTTTGGTGCACATCTTTTTGCACTCTTTTCATCCTCCCTGCAAGGAAAGTAACCGATGATGAGAAGTGGGTAGACCGGTCATTCACAGACCGGGAACCCCCTCGGGTGTCACGTCCGTGAGGTACTTTCCTTGCTCCCACACATATTTTCTTTATGTGTTGTACCTTGTGCACAGTGTTGTTTGTATGTTTGAAGGCATGTCCGGACCTGTAACGCAGCACTGGCCTGACCTGGCCGCTTGGTGGGCCAATAGGAGGTTTGGCCCCTGAAGTTACGGAGTCTGAGATTCACAACATGCAGGCTGAATAGGGCTTCTTGTTTCAGATTTGTTGAGTGGGGGACTGCCCTAGATAGCCTTTTTCTCCCTCGTATCCCTTTCTGATTGATTGAAGCCTTTGATTTAGCCTGCAATCCTAGGCCTTGTGCCATCATGGAGGGAGCTGTCAAAGGGAGCTTGTGATTACTTGACTAATGTGGTGCCTGTAAGGATGACAACATAAGTTACACTGGCCCAAAGCTGCATCATGGTCAAAGTAGCCACTTTGTCTTGCAGAGCCTTGTGCTGTAATGCATATGTGCCAAGGATAGGATGAGTCAAATTCAAAGAAGCTTGTCACATCCCAGTGGCTTTGAACAATGAGTCAACTGACTAACCAATGGAGATTTTCTGGAGCCCTGGGTCCATACAGGCAGGCTAAATTCAGGAGAGTGGCTCAAAGCAGCATGACTGTCCTGGTGTAGCCACAGCAGGCTTTTGGTAGCAAATCCGTCCTTGTCATCAGGGCCGGACTGGTGCTTTTGGGCACCGGGCAATCTTCCAGTATGCTGGATGGGGTGGGGGGCGGTTTTCCGACTGGGAGACGGTTTTGTGACAGGGGTGCCAATTTTCAGTCGAACCGTCGTACCGTGAGTGACGTGAGCGTTGGGGCGGGTGGTGACTCATGCTGTTTAAGCAGGGCCAGTGCCCCCTCAGTGATGTTGGGAGAGGTCCATTCGAAACAGGTTTTCATTCAAGAGTAAAAGTTGAGGGCCTGGAACAGCCATGTGTTCCTAATAAAACTCATTGCTGCTAGAGACTGTGCCTGATTTCATTCCCTTTTAAAGCAGTGTGTATTTCATCACCTGTAATGAGTGCTGAGAGTAATCTCACTCCAGCATGACTACTTCATTGGAAGCCCATGGCCTCGTATCTCCATGGCTAGTGTTTTACTGGATCTCTCCCCTCTCCATAACTTTTGCCGCTGCATATTTGGCTGTGAATGTAACTCCCCTGTCTGCTTCCTTCACAAATTCTTTAAGCGCGGCGTCAGTTGTGACCTATAGTATTGTATCGCCTGAAGTGTGTTTTTGAAAGCTCAGTTTTAATTTCATATTCTTCCTGTGTCAAGAGGTGTGTTCTAATTGATCTATGTACCCTATGATGTCATACCTGACATATATAACTGACTACCATTTTGAGTGCCTCCCGTCCTTTTCCTGGACTCAAGACTGTTTTCCGGGGTTCCTTTGCTGGGTATATCAGTTAATCGGTACCCCAAATAATGACTTAGGGACATTATGTATTCTCAGTAGGCCTAAATTTCCTGACACACAGCATCTTCCCAGCATAAAGGTTTGTAACTTTTAGCACTTTAAATTTTGCCAGAAGGCAATGTTTTGCAGTGGCGACAAACTTCACAACTTGGTGAAGTTGCACAGTCTGGCACCTTTGCCCAACTTTGCCAGCGGTTTTATAATCTTGGACACTACTAATATGTTCTCAAGGCAAATTTGCCAATATTTTTACGGAGAATAATTATCAGATGTGGCCAGTGGAGGGAGTTGTGGTGGGGCAGAAAGGTAGGCGGGGGAGGGACAGGGTCGGGGGTGCTAAAAAACGGAATATGGATAATTAGAGGTAAGTAAACAATTTAATCTATAAACAAATTCGTAGTTCGCCCTGCATTGGGAAATGCGATGCAGCACATGCTACGAAATTCGTTTTATTGATTACATTATTTACTTACCTCCAATCATCCATATTCTGTTTTTTAGCACCCCCTCCTACAGCTCCCTCGCCCCGCCTTTCTGCCCCACCGCAACTCCCTCCACGGGCTGCGGCTGATACTTACCATAACTTTGTGTGTATTTAAAAAGTCTTGGCACAAATAATATTGTTTGTAGTTATTGAAAGACTCATCAGGAATCTTGTAATGTCCTTTTGGTACCAGGTTCCTAATTTCTAATAAGTCCCTTTGCAATCACTCCTACCAATACCATGGGATCTCACTTAAACCTAATTACTCTGCTGATCAGAGAGACAATCTGGTCAGACATGCTATTGAATCAGTTTGAAGAAGCAAGTAGCCATCAGCTAAACCAAGATGTACAAGAGCCAAAGATTTGCTGATTGTTTTTAAAGCTCAGATTTAATTTCATATTCCTCCTGTGTCAAGAGGTGTGTTCTAATTGATTTACGTACCCTATGATGTCATACCTGACAAATATAACTGACTACAATTTTGAGTGCCTCCCATCCTTTTCCTGGACTCAAGACTGACTGTTTTCTGGGGTTCCATCACCGGGTATATCAGTTAATCAATACCCCAGATAAGGACTCAGGGACATTATGTATTCTCGGTAGCTCTACATTTCCGGAACCTGACATACAGCATCTTCCCAACATAAAGGTTTGTAACCTTTAGTACATTAAATTTTGCAAGTTGGCAATATTTTGAAGTGGTGACAAACTTCAAAACTTGGTGAAGTTGCACAGTCTGGCACCTTTGCACAACTTTGACAGCCGTTTAATAGCCATGGACACTACTAATTTGTTCTCTAGGCAAATTTGCCAATATTTGTACAGAGAATAAGTACCATAACTTTGTGTGTATTTAAAAAGTCTTGGCACAAATGATATTGTTTGTAGACATTGAAAGACTCCTCAGGAATCTTGTAATGTCCTTTTGGTACCACATTCCTAATTTCTAATAAGTCCATTTGCAATCACTCCTACCAATACCATGGGATCTCACTTAAACCTAATTACTCTGCTGATCAGAGAGACAATCTGTTCAGACATGCTATTGAATCAGTTTGAAGAAGGAAGTAACCATCAGCTAAACGAAGATGTACAACAGCCAATGAATTGCAGAGTGTTTTTTAAAGCTCAGTTTTAATTTCGTATTCCGCCTGTGTCAAGAGGTGTGTTTTAATTGATTTACGTACCCTATGATGTCATACCTGACATATATAACTGACTACCATTAGGAGTGCCTACCATCCATTTCCTGGACTCAAGACTGACTTTTTAAAAATAAAAGTCAGTCTTTAACAATCGCCTCAAGTAGTTCATTGCAGAATCTAACAGTGCCCTTCTAAGAAGTGGCAGGTTATTATCTTGAAGTTTGGGGCATGAACTAGGGGTGTATCCAATCCAACCATTAAGGTGTCTTGTGCCCAGGCTGAAATCTTGAGGATATGTTTTGAATTGAGGAGTGAATTGTGAATGCTTAGGTCATGGGATGTCCAGGGTGCATGTCTGCAAAAAGAACAATTGATGGACATAATGCAGGACAGTGTCATAAATTCATCCCCGTACAGAGATCTAGGCCTAAATCCATCGTTTTTGTGCTCACCATGTCATTCCAATTTGGACCCAGCCATATGCAAATCAGTCTTGACCCTGTTCCCAATAGGAACAATCCAGCCTGAACTGCCAAGCCAGGCTCCTCCCTGGGCTGGAATCAAGCATCCTAGGACCGGTTTAGGGCTTTCAGCCCTCATCAGGCAGGATAGCTTGACTCCAGTGGCATGGAGCGCACGGTACCCACGTCTGGGCATACCCGTACCACTCGTGGTGACAAATGCAAAAAGAACAATTGATAGACAGAATGCAGAACAATGTCATACATTCGCCCCAGTACAGAGATCTGGGCCTCAATCCATCGTTTTTTTACTCACCATGCTGTTCCAGTTTGGACCCAGCCCTATACAAATCAGTCTTGACCCTGCGTCCAATGGTAACAGTCCAGCCCGAACTGCCAAGCCAGTTCTTCCCTGGAATGGAAACAAGCATCCTAGGACCGGTTTCAGGCTTTCACCCCTCATCAGCCAGGATTGCTTGACTCCAGTGGCATGGAGAGCACGAGACCCACATCTGGAAATACCCATCCCACTAGGGGTGACAAATGCAAAAAGAACAATTAATGGACAGAATGAAGATTTGACCCAGATCTCATGATGGGGGTGAAAGATTTGATTTGTGCTGTATCCCGTCCATCAATTGTGTATCTTTTGCTTTCTCGCCCTAAGTGTAGCAGGTATGCCCAGACGTGGGTCCTAGGCTCACTGTGCCACTGGAATCAAGCTATCCTGGCAGAAGAGGGGTGAAACCTCGAAACTGGTCCTAGGATGCTTGTTTCCGGTCCATGGAGGACCTGGCTTGGCAGTTCGGGCTGGACTGTTCCCATGAGGCACAGGGTCAAGACTGATTTGCATATGGCCATGTCTAAACTGGGGGGGCATGGTGAACATAAGAATGATATATTTAACCCAGATCTCTTGACTGGGGGTGAATGTTTTGATTTGTTCTGCATTCCGTCCATCATTTGTGTGTCTTTTGCTTTCTCGCCCAGGGTGAACGTCTAGCATCTTTTAAAAAAATCTATTTCTTTATTGTCATTTGTTATTTGCATACAGGATATGATATGACAAACAGCACAATGTTCCTTACAGCAGTGCAAGAATAAAAGAAAGGCTAATGGTCCCACCTCATAGTAATGAAAAGGGATGTGTTCACGAGAAAAAAACGAACAATGCCATAATCAATTGTTCAAGCGTCCCAATATGTAACAACACAGCATTATCCTAGTTTCAGCAAAGAAATATAAAAAATGGCTTATTGTATTCTATACATCAAACATAATTATCAGTGAACAGTTCTGATGAAATACCTACCCCCACCCACCCTCATCCACCCCTTTAGTGTAAGTGATAGTTCATAACTCATGAGTAAACACCCTTGCAGTCTCAGCTCATTTTGTATAATTCTTCAGGCATATTTAATATATTGTAGGCCACAAATGGACAAATAGTCCCATTCCATCTTAGCGCCACCTTTCTATGTCATGCAATTGATAAAGTTGAGTCTGACTAGGGGACTCAAGCAGAGCCCCTTTCATTGCACTCCAGGCAAGAAAGGCATGTTGTGCCTTTTCATCACTCCTGGTCCTCATCATATGCCCATCTTCTGTCGCTGACCATTCCAGTAGATCTTTCTCACACGCTTCCTGTGTCGGGTCGGGAGCCTAACCAGTGTATTGATATGTGCATTTTTGCCGCTATAAGGCCTAATATAGCAAGGCGTCTACTCAATCGCCGCTTTGGGTCTTCCGGGAGAAGACGCAGCAGGCTCTTATTAACTGTATGTGGGACATCCCAACATGACGGGCGCATTAGCTGGGCACAAATCTCAAACCAAAAGGAAATTACGACTGGCCAATACCACATCATGTTTAGGAAGTCGACCTCGACAGCCTCGCATCAGAGGCAGCTAGAATCTCTTGATGCATATATGGCCTGCAGTCATTTGGAGGAAAGGTAGGTCATAAGAACAACATTATACTTTATCTGTTTGAACCCAGCCGCACACAGACCACTTCCGGATGCCTTCATGCATCTTGGCACAGCCCTTAAGGGAGATAGGTTTATCGCTTAGGCGCTGCCATGTTTCCTCTATGGGTAGTGGCTTAAAATGCCTATTAGTACGTAGTGCTCAATAAAGATGAGTTATGAACCTTCAAACTCCTGCTATTGACAACATAGTTGCAAGTGTTTGTGGGGTTTCAGGAACCTCAGAGAATATGGGCCCGTCTTGAACACTTTTTCCTATGAACCTTTGCACAATTGTTTGAAGTTACGTGCTTTTTTAAATGACTTTATGCTGTTTTATATGAAGAATAAATTGGTTATATTTAAATTCATATTTCGTGCTCGACATTTCATTTTTTAGTGTTCTCTATAGGAATGTCTGTGATTTATGACTGGGTATCCTGGTGCTCCATAAGGTAATCATTTATTACGCTTTAAAAGTTAATACAATCTAATATGTAATGAAAAATGTGTTGAAAAATGTTTTGTTTTGGCATTTCTGTCTCCAATGTTCTTGGGGGGACAAACCCCCAAACTCCCACTGGTAGTGGTTGCTCACTGTGCTTGCTCGCTACACACCATATGGGGGTTGGTCTCACTTTTACTTTGTTCTCTCTGATTCACTACTTGTGTCTATTTTGGTACTCTCTGAAAGAAGGTCAATGAGTACATATGCCTTGGTGGGTAACCTGGTGCTCTTTAAGGTCATCATCTACTATATACTGTGCTTTGAAAGTTGATACAATTGAAAATGTAATGAAAAATGTGCTGTAAAATTCACCATTTTTGTCTGTCTTTTTCCAGTAGCAGTCGGGCTCACTCGCTGCGCTCGCTCGCTACGGGTCGGATGGAGGCAGGTCTGGAAAAATTTGGCAGGGCTGCTTTCAGTTCCTAGTCCGGCTCTGCTTGTCACTAAAGAAGAGTTTGGGCAACAGGGAAGATTTCACAGCTGGGTAGTCCTTTTTTCTAGCAGTGTCCACACGGCCAGAAGGTTTCTGAAGAGATGGGGTCAGATGGTCAACTATTTATACTTGGTGCGCACTTTGAAGTGGTTGAAGCTTCCAGAGTCCTCCCCCTACAAATGTGTCTGGAATTTTCTTTCTCTCGGTCCTGAACCCAGCTTGTCTGGGGGCACAAAATACTAGTGTGAAACCCCTTTTTGATTGGGCTGAGGCAGAGCCTTTGTGATGTGCCGTGTGGTAAGTGACAGTTTCTTCCCATTATCCTGCTAGAGATGGTCTACCCTGACAACACCAATTGCCCTTTAGTCTCACTCTCTAGAAGTAATACACAATAGACAAACTGCCAGTTGCACCTTGTCATGTAACCCTGGAAACAAATAGATTCACAACTGGGGCTGATTATTGTGGGTCTGTAATACATTATCCCTTAGTATGTGCCTACCTGATGCATAAGGGCCACATTTTCAAGTTTTTACACAGAGAAAGAGTAGGCCAGTAAATTACCATATTTATTTATTTTCATAGAAGGTTTCCCTAATAGCAGTGATGCACATAAGATTCAAATTAAAGGTAGTTGTAGTATAACGAGAAGAGTAACCAGCATAGTGCAGTTCCAGGATCACCACATACTGGAATTGTTAAATAGGCACTGATGAAGCAATTTCTGTTGTGAAACACACATTTGGCTCATTTGTGCTTCAAAATTAAAGGTATTAAAAATTAATTTTTCTTTTTACCAACAGCAAGTGGTTATGATAAAAAAACAGCTATTTTAAAAGTATAAAGTCTGACTTTACCATTAGCATTCTTAGACACCAAACTAAATATTTCTACCTACTCCAAATCAAAAGCTAGCACTCACTAACTATAATAAGGTAACCCAATGTTATCCTGTGAGAGAGGAAGGCCTTGCAGGAGTCAAAAAATAATTTAAGAGTTGTGTTGGACTTGGCCCTTAGGGCAGGTTCACCCCTAATCTTTTTGCTTTTATTTGTGACCCTGTGTTAGTGATTTTTGGGTCTCTGCGCACTTTTTCCCTGTGTCCCAGAGTAAAGTGCGTGCGTGTAGTATGGCTGGCCTGCCCTCCCATAGGAATGCATGGGGAATGTGTGTGTCCATGTTAGTTCCTGATGCGTGGGGAGTGCAGGCTCGAGTTTGGAAAGTGTGAACTCGTGAGAGTGAATGCTGCAAGATGGTGTATGCGGCATGTATGTGTCTAGAAGGGAAGTGCTACTTCTGGACATTGATGTATGTGTGCAGTGAGGATACTGGAGCGTGATTGGCTGGAGCTGGCTAGCATGCCAGGCTCCAGGAAGTCTGGATGGGTCTGCCCGGTGGTGAGTGTGAGATCAGCATGAGTGATGTGTGGGAGGAGTGCACCTGGGTCCTGGATGGGCTGGGTTTTTCCCCACACAATGCTGGCTCCGCCCCCCTGTGGTTTGTCTAATGACCCAAGCCTCCCCAGTGAATGAAAGGGGTGGTTGGGCCATCAAGGGTACTCCCAAGCCAGCTGCAACTGGTTTCCCCCCACCCTGCACCCTGAAACAAAGGATTTCACAGTATAAGAAGGGGCTGTGTCCCCTTACAATTTGTTCTACTTTGGGATCCTTGCCAGAGGGGGCTGTTGCTGCTGCTGGGGCCAAGAGGACCGCCACTTGGCTTGTCTCCCTGCCTGCAGACCTAGTGTGCTGGCTCTGGCCCTGCCTTGCCCCCCTACCTGCCCAAAAGGACTTTGCTTGTGGCCAGAGCGCCTGGAAGCACTTTATTTTCCCCCTTAGCGCTGAGCGCGCTTCTCTGTGCCTTGGGAGCGCTTTATTGACATTGCCGGTGCCCACCCGGCATCAGAGCCGATTTGCCGATTTTTGCCGAGCGAGTGCCCACCTCGCTTTATATTTTTATTAGAGGCCGGTGCCCACCCGGCATTGCCCCGTGCTATTTTTATAATTCAAAGCCGGTGCCCACCCGGCATTGCCCCGTAATCACCACCGCAGCCCGGGACCGAGAGAGAGCAGCGCTGACGTCACCCGGAGAGCCGCGCTGTGATTGGATACAGCTGCCGGGGGCTCGCCGGGTGACTCGCGCTGTGATTGGCTGCATGGGCCAGGGAAGCAGGAAGCAGCCTGCCGCGTCTCGCCGAGGCTCCCGAGGAAAGAGGAGCCCCGAGCCGCCCCAGGAGACAGCCGGTGAGTGGAGGGAAGAGAGGAGGGCGTCGGGGCACATTGTCGGTGCCCGCCCCTCCCCTTCCGTGTGCGGGCCGAGCAAGGCCCTCGTTGTGTTCAGGCCCAGAGAGGCTCGTGGGGCATTGTGTGATTCCTGAGTCCCCCGTGAGGGACTCCAACGTGGCCGCATTGTTGATTTAGGAGCCCGAGGCTCCTGGGGGCAATTTGTTTATTTAGAGCCCGAGAGGCTCCCACGCCCACAGCGATTTACGAGCCCCGAGGCTCGAGGGGGCATTGTATTGATTTAGAGCACTGAAGCTCTATAGTGCCTTATGTGATTTGCGAGCCCTGAGAGGCTCGAGGTGCCCTTCCTTCGCAGAGCCCTGAGAGGCTATTGGGGGGCCCAGTTCGTTGGTTGTAGCCCCGAGGCTCCCACGCTGTGGCTCCCCACCAGTGTTCTTGAGCCCACGAGGCTCCAACGTTGCTCATCTATTATTTACAACTGTCCAGCACTTAGTGGACAGTTGCTACGTTTAGGCTTTGTGTCGGTGCTGCCTGCGCAGCCTTCCCTGACATTGGACTCAGGGCAATTCAGCCCCTTGCGAGGCCAGTTGGCCTTAGGGACAATTCTAGTGTTGTGCTACATGCACCCTGCGCAATTTATGAGTTACTTGCTTATTTGATTTCTGCGCAAATGTTCTACCTGCACCTCTGAATGTGTTTTAATGTTTCAGGTGCAATTGTCTATGTTATTACCTTTGCTAAAAGTGACCTGCTTAGGTGATTCCTTATGTGTTATTCCCCTTTGCTAAAAGTGACCTGCTTAGAGGAATGTTTGTTTACCTTTGCTAAAAGTGACCTGCTTAGAGGAATGTTGATGTTTTATTGCCTTTGCTAAATGTGACTTGCTTAGGTGATTATTTTAGGTTTCCTTCCCTTTGCTAAATGTGACCTGCTTAGGTGATAGGTTTTCCTTCCATAGGTCCTGATGATAAGGTCCTAGTTCCCTGCGTGATTTCCCTACAGTGTTTAGGGTGGCGTAGGAGGTATTTACCCTTTACCAGTAGTTACTGGTTGTATGCTACATTTACTATTTCTGTGTTACAGTCATTATATGTTTATGTTCTAAGTGTTATACCTACAAGTGCTATTTCTAAAAAGTGCATACCCCTGACAGTGGTCCAGGTGGCCCTGTCCTGTACATAATCCCTTGTAAATCTTGCCCGTGCCTGTTGGCACATTGTAAAGTGTGTGTGTTATCTAATTTGTTTTTATTATTATAATACAAAGGCTATTTTTGATATAACCTTGTGTGGAGTTTCCTTTGTGGTGGGCCTAGGGTGTTGTCGCTGGGGTGCGTGCGCGAATACTTAACTCATACCGCCTCCAAGTTTAGCCTTGCTGCTCGCGCCACGTTACCTAGAGGGTGAGCAGGGGTTGCCTTGGTGTGTGACTCCCTTGCCCTGACTTAGAAATGGTGATCCCTGACTGACCTTGGCGCAAGCCTTGGCCAGCCAGAGATCCCGTTTCTAACAAGTTGTTTACTACCAGGACATGCACAACTTAAAATCACATGTCTAACTTTTTTTTAAATACACTGCTTCCCACCCTCTGAGCTGATTTACTGGCATAAAAAAAGACTAGGCATGGAAGCAGGTTTATTTTGTAAGGTTGAAAATACAGTTTATAACTGCACGCACAGGCTGCAATGAAAGGCATAGGACATGATTAAAGAGCTTCTTAAGTGGGTGTCACAAGGAGGGCTGCAAGGCTACTAAACGTAGAGTCCCTGGGTATAGGTGATACCACTTCACTAGGGTCTTACGAGGAACGTAAATGGGCTAATTTGGTGTAAGCCAATTTTAAAATATTGAAATGAGAGAAACACAAGCAATTTAACACTGGTCAGCAGCAGTAAAGAGAACACAGTCCTAAGGCAAACAGAAATGAGATCAGCAAAGAAGTGAAGATAAAGTCAGCATGTTTGAGGCTCAAATATCACCTGTAGTGGGTGTAATTTTCTTATTGCATGAAACACTTATTATAACTCAGCCACAAAGCTATTGCTGATTCAAAATGTTAGTGTTAGAAAATGTGTCATTACTTGTGTGGCCTGCAGAAGTAATGGGTCTACATTTGTCTTCCACTGGGAACCAAGCACCCCATTGTAGTGCTTGGCTCTCATAGGATATCAAGTAGAGCAGTCAAAGCACTACTCAAGGAAGATGGTACGGGCTAGTACTTCACAGATACACAATAACACTTAAACAATGATATGTCCTCTCTGTGTGTTTTCTTTCCAAAAACAAAAAAGTTCAGAAATTACAAATCTACACAAGGTGATGAAAATACTTCTTGGTGACATTGCAAAATCATTCATACCCCTCCCAGAGGGGGAGGGGTCTAGTACTACAACTCCCATGTTTAAACTGTATCTTGTCACTAAATGTAAGGATGGAACATAACTAGGAGTAAGAGCACTTAATACTGGACCCAAAGTGAGTGGCTGCCAACATAATTATATAAGCAAGCATTTCATCATAGGAAAACAAGCAATAATTGCATATAACCATAACTAAGAGTACCTAATATTGGCAATAATCCATATCTACTTTGCTCACGAGTGGCTGTCTCATTATTTTAATACAAAATTAGAAAGAGAACATGTCTAAGCATGACTGGAGGTTCTGTGTGCTCATCATAACTGTTAGTATGAATAAGCATTTCAAATTTCACTTTTATATCAAAATGGAGCAATATTATCTCTTCACGACTAGTGGATGTATGCAGCATTCACCAATGAAAATATTCAACATTAAACACGGGACTTTATACATAACCCCAAAAGGCAAAACATTTAGAATTACAACACAAGTGTAATTTCAGCCGTTTACCCCTAGAGGGTATCTATCAACATGAAATCTCATGAACCCAGGTCTGGAACAATAGGAGCTGCATAAAATAAAGGCGTGATACGCTGCACCCATGGAAGTCTTCCTGGGACTGCATGACTTCAACTCACCCTGGACAAAGCTTGATTCCCCCAGACAGAGGGACCCTTTCAGAGTAAAATGCATCACCAGACTCCCCTAAATATAGAGATCTAGTCCCCTACAGCAGGAAAAAACAACGCATCAGAACCAAAGAATCACTTGCAAATGGACCCTCTGAGGAATCGCATAGAAGTAAATTGTTCAACATAGTACTGATCTTCATGAAGCTTCAGGCTAGAACCATGTTCCCCTAGACCTCTAGATGTCAAAATAACTTTATTCTGTGCTTACCGCTTCTAAGGCTTGTTGGTCTCTTGTCCGGCAACCACCCCATTTACTCAACATTGCACCTGATGAAAAATCCTTGAAACCTTAATCCAACATCATTAGTGGGTTTGTTGTGAACTTTTTGCACCTTGTTTCACACCAGAACAGTATAATTAGTAAAACCAACTCCCCTGAGGCTCCTGCTTCAACACCAAGGACAGCCTCTGGGGCTTCTCGAGCCAGGTAAAATCAATCTGACTTTCATGTCTTGGTCCAGGGTACCGTATCACCCTTGCCACACAACTTGACCTGCAAATGACATTTTGCCACTAGTGCTTTTTACCATTGACCACAATGATAACATTCTTCAGTGCCTGCCACCTTGTGCAAGGACATGCAGGGGGTACAAAAGGCAACCCCCAAGTGCTAGGGGCCAGCCACGGCCCCCAAAGCTAAACCTCACCAGCCTTTCCATGGCCGCATCACCGTCATGGAAAGGGATTAAATACCAAACATCATAATATGGAGGAACCGTCACCATATATGGGCCCGAGCTCCACCCAGCCGGCAATCGTAACGTTTGCTGACTGGCGGAAGAGCAGCAGACAGACTATCCGTCCGCTGCGATACCCACCACCTTCGTAATATGGAGCTGGGTAATTAAGGTTACGAACTTGTGATGGTCCCCACCACCGGTACGGCAGTGGCGATTGTTACACCTTGCTAATCAGCCCCGTAAAAACTTTGTCATATCACTCTTGTAACTTGAGCCTATAATGAATGCGTCATAGGTTGTCGTAAACCTCCAGTTCATTGCCAAAAGTGATTGAATATTGCTAAGGAAGGACAGTGCTGTAACTTAGCCACTGGAATTAAACGTTCATAGACTCTTCAAATGACTGTGTGCAGAGAGGGATCTTCACAACCCTTATTATGAGGAGAAAAATCAACACTAATGAATTAATTTAGTGGAGTGCTTATGATTTTTTGCTAATATATGTGGTGTTATGAAGGCATTTTAGCAACCAAATTATGTGCATGTTAATAACAGGGTTATTAGGCTTTCATATAAATGGCATCTGAATAACATTTTTCCATTTTGACACTGTAGTATCTAACCTGTTATCAATAAAATATCTACAAAGGAGGCAAATTGCATTAAGTGTTGTATTGCATTCTCAAGAATGAATTTATTCAGATGGCTGAGCTACAGCCTTGTAGCATAATTTAGTTCTTACACTCGCACCATGTGACCCAAAAAGCACATACAGGACAAGCCAACAAGCACACAAACGCTGCTTCTGATTCAACATTAAAAAACAGTAAAACAGCTGATCGATGAGATCCTGAAATAACCTAAAATAAGACAATATTAACACTTGTATTTGAATTACATTTCTAATAAAACTAATCCAACAGTTCAATGCAGCCACCAAAGTCTTGGTCATGAACAGGTATGCATATTAGGCTTTTACTTCATACAAATAACAGAAAATATTATAACATTAATCCATTAGCAACACAGGTAGGAAAACTAATGCAGCCACAGGAAACAATGAACATGAGGTTATCAATTCCTCCCAGCCTGATGGTGGAGATTACTTTATATGTTCAAAAGCGTTTCTCTAATATCATCAATTCTAATGTTTTCACTCGATGTAAAAAAAGATGAAAAAAATGGAGGCATGGAAAGTTTCAGCAATTGTACCATGCGCTCAATGACTTGCACCTGTATTGTCAAGAGGAGAAGAGTTTGTGAAGAGTAGATAAGCATGAGTTTATGAAGAAAGAAATGGGGATCCCATGTGCAAGACAGAGGGAATTGTGGGTGGTAGAATGTTGTGGTAAATAAATAAATAATACCTCTATTTTTGACTAGATATACAATAACAGATAGCTCAATAAATAAGAGTCAAGATTCGAGGTAGCTAGAGTTTTGCAGGTTTAATACAGCATAAAGGACAGGAACAGGACAACCTGCACGGGAATAGGATGGCAGCGCTGCACACGGGCAGGATCGGGACAACAGCTAACTTTTAATAACAATGCACAAGTATATATAGTTAAACAAAATACATGATGTTCAATACAATAGGCGTAGCAGTGGGCAGGGCCTGTAACAGTCGCGAAAGATAAGGCAGAAAGTAGGTGTAACAAGAGGCGTGAACAGGGCGTATACATAGACATGTGATGTAAACGTAACAGAATATGTCATAAACGGGGCGGAAACATGGAGGGGGCTACCTAAGGAGCCGGGACCTCTAACCTAGTGGTGCGCGCAAGCTGGCAATGACGTGTTACTAGGGAGAAGCTGGGGGCTATGACTTCTGCGCTAGAAGGAGAGACTGAAGTCTGGAGAGTCAGAGCGACATGTACCTAAACACTATCTAGTATCTGATGTTTAGAGAACATGTTGATAGAATCCAAAAGTTATCAGGGTACAGGCTAACAGACTCTAAGACTGGTGCATGCATTATTCTACATGTAGTGCGTGTTGAGGAATATTAACTGACCATTAATACAGTATTTCTCTTACATGGAGACGTAAAGGCTAGACTGTGACGGAAACTATTGATGCGATTCAGTAGCTTAGGAATGCAGAGAAGGAGAGCTGGACTGATAACTAGAATCATAACATACTCTTGGCAGACTGGAGGCAGAGCCAGGCCGAGCCGGGCACTGTGAGGCAGGAAGTAAGTGAAGGGTCAGGGATACAGGTGGGGGCTGTATCGCTCCTCGGAGAGGGTTCAGGAGACAGGAGCTGAATCCGAGTCCGGGCCCTTTTGAGGCCTAGAAACGGGGACTTTACAATGAAATAACGTGCACACTGTGAAACGTGGCAACGTAGCTTTACATAGGCCGAATACTCGTAGCTTTCACGAGGACTGGAAACTGGCATACTGGAGTTGGACACAACTGTAATTGCGTCTTTAATCGATCATGGGGAATACATATGCATATTAATCATGCACACATAACATAAGATGGGGAACACGTAGGGACACAGAACATGGCAAAATTTACTTTTCCACAATGTGGCAAAATATACCTGGAAATAGCAGCCTGAGTGCATCAGTAGATTTGAGTCCTTCTAGTGATAAGTAGAAATAAGGAGCTCATTATTGCATTGAAGCAGGGGTGCTTGAAACGTTTGGCAACCAGAGTTATGTGACACTTGATATTCTCAATGGCTTAATGCAAGTTCTGATGGTTGGTATATCAGTGAAGCACATGACTTGGGAACGTATCAATTTTCATAAATATAAGTGAACCTGAAGTGAGTGAGGAAAGACGTGGAAGGGGGCCCACAACAACAATCATCTATTCTGATCAACCACTTACTGTTTTCTCTGTTATTGCTGAGGTAACTTACAAGAAAGTGCCAGAATCAACTATCCTTTAGTACATAATAGTAAACAACAATAGTGCTGATATGCATCTAGAATCTCTCCCAAATAGCATTCTCTGAATTAACTGTTGTTATTTGAAGTTCTACCCCTAGTGGGGCTCTTCCATTGTTAGCCTGCTTCAAAAGACCAATAAAGCCACCGAAACACAAACGGCTTCCCACACAACTCTGCCTTCTGACTAGTTAGGTAAAAGAATTGAAAAGATACTGATGAAATTCATAATAACCACTTTGCATGTAAAATACACTGCCCTGGATACTAATGTGTTTCAATAAACCAGAATAAGTCACTGCAAGCTCTGATAAGTGGCCTTTCCTCTAGCTTCTTTGAAGATGATGCCCCTGCTGACATTCATGAGGCATATCCAAGCCAAAATCATTACTCTTTCGGCCATCTTTATAGCCATACATTTGCCACAGCCAGCTATTACCATAGTAATGACCACTTCCTAGCAGTCAGCAACGTACCTGCTGTTTATAACACATAGGTTAATAGAATCAGTAGTACTGTAAACTCAGAGCTGCCTCAACTGAAATCTACCAGACCAAGTTCCTCAAATAATGTGAGTATTCCCTCATTCCCATTATAAAAACCTAATACCCAACATTGCTGGTTATGTTGGTGAATATCTTTTTTGTTTTAGCATCTCCCTTTCTCCAAAACACTAAGCCTGATGAATACCAAAATGTATGGTTTGAAAGGTGCATTCCTGAACAGGAGAATTTCAGTGCCTTTTTAGAGTTTCACTTTGCTGAACCATAACTAACATTTAACTGATTTTTTTTTTATTTTACCGTATGATTTACTGAAATGAACCTGCCATGTACTCATTTATCACACCAGGAGTACCTTAAGAGGATCTTCACTCATAGCATTTCATTTTCCACTTTTCTATTAAAAATGGTGTGTTTGGTACTTTTGATATTTCTGAAAATCTCAAAGTCTTCAAAATTATACAAAAGTCTTCCATTTGGTATCTACACAGCTCTTCTGATGTACGTAGTGGAGGAGTGAGGGTTGACTTGTTTGTGGGTACCTTGCATGCTGTGTAGCTACAATATCAGTTTCCCCTTCAGTGCCACTGTTTAAAAAACAGTGAATGTGAATAGCAGGTGTATAATCTTACTTGCATTCAGCTCTTCAACAGAAAAAAGACAAAGGGGTTCATTAGGATGGCGGGTGGACCCTCCCGTGGAATGGGACCGCCTACGATTGGTGTGGGGGTCCTGTTGCTGACATTAGGATGCACCCGCCCCACTGTGGGCGCATCCTGCATTCCTGACATTGCGGTGGGCGATGCTCTCAGCACCGCCCGCCACAATGCCAGGAAGGCATGTCATGCACTTCCATCCACAACATGGCAGGCACCGCACAGTGCATGCCATGTTGTGCATGGAACTGCATAACCATAGGTACCTCCCATGCGCACCCCCCACCGCCCAGAATCCCTTGGGCCTGCTACAGGCCCCTAATGGCAAAAAAAGCCAACCCCGCATTAATGCTAATATGGATGTCAGTGTCTGCCAGACACCGCCACCTTGTTAGCAACTTTTCCGCCCGGTTGACTCTGTGATCGGACGGAAAACCGGCGTTCGGTCTTTCCGTCCACAGGGGTCCCCCTTGCCATGGAGGGGAAATTCCAAAGCGGGTGGTGTTTGTTAGCGGGCAATCGCCACAGCCATACGGGCAGTGGCAATCCGTCCGCTAACCTAATGGACCCCAATGAATTTTTATTCAGAAACTCCGGTACTTGCACTCATTCAGCTCTTCAACAGAAAAAAGACAAGTCACTTTTCTGCAGAAACTCAGGTTCAGCTGCACCATTTGCAGTCCGTGGTGAATCCAGCAATGGGAAATTTCTTTGGTGCCCCCTTCTCTTGATGCCCTTAGCACATGAATATTTGGCCTGATGGTTAATCCAGCCCTGGCCCATTTTAACCAGATGCTAGCACTGGTCTGGAACGGCAGAGAAGCGGAGGCAGGAGCATTATTAACAGTGCCAGAGTGTGTTGAGAAGCCAGGAGGTCACCGTCACCACCAAACGCCGCCACCCATTGGCATTTCTTTTAGGATAGTCCGATCATGTATACCCTATTTTACATACATTATCCCATTCACGCGACTATAACAATTCCAAACAGGTGACCTTGCTCCTGTATCTTCGACACCAGGTGCTTAGTCTTCTATCAGAATCCCTGTATCTGACATAGATAAACATGTACCCCGGCTCAGCAGATTTATTCTGAATAAGGGTCACCACTTGCTTTTCATCCTTTGCCAACTGTCAGCGGTGCATGATCGCAATTGATTAGAAAAGCATTAGTGATTGTTTTCTAAACATTCATGATTGTTTTAAAAACATATTGATTCTAGAAAAGACCCTGGAGTGACCACTTTAGTATAAAAGAAACTCACTCCCCCTAAAAATGAGAGGAACATTCCTTCCAAGCAAAGACTGGGGTCCTGCATGCAGAATTTTTGACACAAAGCCATCGAAAGTCCCATGTGGGTTGTCATCCTCGGCGCAGAGACGGGGTCCTTCATTCCCAAACATCAGGTGAGGATCTGGTTCATCCCTAGGGGTTTCTTGGCTACAGATACACATATCTATACATATATACACCTACACATCCAGGTTTGGCTAGGTATATTTTAGAAAATTACTTATGGTGTGCATTTTAGGAATATGCCAGTGCTACCATTTCTATCTGAACTGTTTCTGTTTATCTTGTTAGCACTATGATTTATATGTATCAACTATTCACTATATTAGTACTAGCAATCTCTTGTGTATGCATCTGTCTCCTGATTGTTAGAGTACATATGTTTTACACCAAGATTTCTCTGGACAAATAAATACTTATCATCATTACTCATAATCGCCATCCTGTGTATTTTCTGGGAGAAAGCAAGCATGAGGGTCAGAGAGAAAAGTACTGTACTGTTTTCCATGATCCCTGAGGAATCACGGCTGTCATGTTCAGTGGTTGCCGGAGACTACATACACCGCTGTGGAATACACAGGGGTGGTATTGGCACTGTAGATCTAGCTGGTCTAATGGCTGACATATCCTAATGGGGGTGTCTGGAAGTGGTTGGGACACCAAATCCTCACTTTAGGTCATCCGAAAAGCGTAGGTCCTTGGGGACTCCTAGGAACTACAGAGGAGTGTGGCTTTTTTCAAGCATGGGCTCATATCCTGGGTCATAATGGGAGGAGGGGAAGGGAGAAGGGTGAAACAGCGCACTAATCTCTCCATACTCTATTAAGGAATACTAGTATTATGCTGCTTTGAACAATTTGGGTCTTTTTTTGTTTTTTCTACATACTTAACGCTTAATTTAGACTAAATCCCGCTTCACATGTTTTCTATGCAGCGCCCACTTGGTGATGGGAGCAGTATTAGATGGCATGTAGGCACTGGTAAAAATCCTTCATAATCCAATCATAGAAAATCCTACCTAAGCCAATTGTCTTCTTCTAAGGAACATTCTCTGGATTGGTGGTCCAGACTTCCCTCCATCCAAAACAAAGAGGAACTGACGTCTGACGTATTCAAAGCTCCAAGATATTCCCTCTGACCCCCATAAAGCTACAATGTCAAAGTAAATGATACCTGATTAAAAACGTGTTGCTTGTGGTGCGGGCAGGACTTCAGGCCCCAGTTCTCCCTGCGGAAGGAAGCAGCTAACTTTACTACAAGTGCCCAGTGGTGCCTACTTATTCCTGTGGGGCTCCCGCTGCACAAGACATGCCCGGGTCAGGAGCGGGCCCATCTGCACTTGTCCGTGGCCTGTTGAGGCTGGGCTGGGCATGCCCTTTTTCATTTGTTTTTTCCCCACTGCTGTCTATCTTGTGAGTGTTTTTGTCTGGTGCTGACAATGGATAAGCAGGAAGGGCTAGGGGTCCCGTATTCTTCGGGCTGGTCAAACCACCACCATCGACAGTATGTTGGAAAGGGTAATGAGGATTGTGGCAAAGGAAATGACATTAACAGAAAGGAGGTTATCCTTGTATTATAGGTTTAATCAAGGTTTCCAACTGGCCAAAACATCTCTGCCTGAGGGCTCTCCAGTATTATGTCTAGCCAACGATTCACTGCAATAGGAGATCCCATCCATTTCAGAGGAAACAACAGACACATTTAGTAATTGATCACCACTCTTAAATTCTGGCAGATCTATAACTCCTTTACCTGATAGGGAGCCAGCCCTCAGGAAGAAACAGCATGCCACAAAGTATTTAAAGGATCCCAGAACAAGGAGTGGTAAATCCACATGCCAGGGTCAGGTGACAAATTGGTGTTTTAAATTGCCCTTGTCACAATAAATACAGAATGTAGACAGTTCTATTATGGAGTTGTCGAAATTTAATCTATTGTATCAAAACATCAACCAATTAGAGCTCAAATGACATGTATTGAGAAATGTATGCTTGATATTAAATCAAGACTATCCATGCTTGAATCATCTATATTGTTATTTGTGCTGCACTCAATTCTCAAGCACTCCAAAAAGTGAACAGCTATGTCCAAACTCCTTGCTACCTGAATCTTGATCAATGTCTATCATTGTGTTGATTTTCAAAATGGGAGACAGCACCCAACCTAGTTGGCTTAGAACGATCTACCTTATCAACACCACAGCTAAGTTTCTAGGTAAAATCTTATACAACCATACTAAGGACTGGGGAGAAGCGACGTCAGTTTTATATCCCTGTCAATATGGGTTTAGGAGTAATGTTGACATGGTTGAACAATATTTAAACTTGATTCTGATACTAGGAAAATATACAATTGCACGTAAGTCACAAGTGTATTTACAATTTATGGAACTATACCAAGGTTTGGACAAATCTTTTGGTGCAGGGACTAGCTGAGGCACTAGTTCACTTTCTCACATTTTTGCACACAGATATGAAGGCCAAAGTGTTAGTCAACACAGAGGGTGAGGTTTCATCTCCAATAAATGTTTTGCAAGGACTGAGGCAAGGTTGCATACTGGTACCACATGTATTCATATTATATATTATTAACCCTCACCTGTTTTTAATTAACTTGACAACAGATGTTCCTCTACTCAATGGCTCCCCTTTACCTAAACTTGTATATGCAGGTGAATGGGTTTTAATTGCGCACAAGTTGAATGATCTATGACACCTGGTACAGGGCTTTGTGGATTTTATTGCCACCTTAGATTTACAAACACATTTTAACAAATCCTTTATTATGGCGGGTGGCCCCAAGAAACATAACTTCTACTATTTCTGCAGGCAACAAACAAAAGGAATTACAAGTTAGTACTTTTTCTCATTTGGGTATATCATTTGCAATCACAAGCTTACATGGCCCAAAGGTTGTGCAAAGCAGACAAAAACAAACAAAATCAATTTCCACACTATTTATTTTTGCCACCACCGAAGGGTGGGCATGTGCTCCCCCTTTATAGAAAATATATAATACACAATGTTTGCCTGCAGCCACGTATGGAACTGGCATCTGGAGGTTTCAGCAATGCAACTCAATTCAATTGGAAGAGAAAAGATCCTTATGGCTCCTATTTCGTGTTCTACTTACATTTTCCATAGAGAAATAGGTCCCCCATACATCAAGGATTACATAAAAGTCCTGACTGCCATTATTGTGGCTTGCCATCTGGATTAATGAAACAGTTTGTTTAACCAGGAAAATCATTAACAATTGCCTCAGTTGTGAAAAGGGGATTTAAATTACATGGGTAGCTAGTGTAAGATCCATATTCTGCTCTGTCAATCTCGAACAGATTTTTGATGATTTACTTAACAACTTAAATATTAATAAAAAACTGTTAAGGCAGGCCATATACAATGAGGCAAATTCAAATAGACTGCTTAAGAAAACTGTGAAGGAGAGCGTGTCAAATTATATGTTACTCGCCCCCTCAGATAGCATGTCAATGTTCTTAACTAGAGTGAGACGGCAGTGGGAATGAAGCCTTCTATTAGAGTTTTGGGGTGTTACAGCAAAATATCGGCTATAATTCCCGCTGGGTTCTAACATTAATTTGCATGTGATGGCGACTCAAGACAGTTAATGTTTAATTCTTTTTTTACGGTTTTGTCTTACATATTCCAAACATTTTCTGGTCCCTTTTTTCAAAAAACAAGGAGATAGACATTTGTTTGAGGCACACAAATTGTTTTTTCACCTGAATGATGAAACGGAGACAATTTGTTTTTGGTTCCTTTTTGAAAGTTGCTGTAAGAGCATGTTGCTTCATGAATACTGTATCGCTCAGATGCACGATTTTGCACTTTACCTACTTTGGTGGGCGCTTGATCTGTAACATTTTGTATTCATTAAACTTCTTATTTATGATGTATGTGTATGGTTTTTAATGTAATGAATTGGATATATTTTTATTTTTGCACTTTAATGGATACAACATGTATTTAAATAAAGTTATATTGAATTGAATATATCGGTTTCCATTTAAAAAAATGTTGACCACTTATGATTTTAAGAACTATTGCAAATTTACCATGGCAACATTACATTTTTTCTCTTTCTACTTACCTTTTCCAAACCTCTGATTGCTTACTAACTCCCCTTTAAGATCTTACACCTGATTCTCTCTTAACAGTGGAAAAAAAAATTCCCACGGACAAAAATTGCGATATTGACCAAAATCGCAACTCACGCAACGGCTAAAAAAACTATTCACTTTGTTAGCGGATAACAATTCCCTAAAAGTTCAATTGTGTTTGTCAGAAATCACACTTTAAAAGAAGCAGAAGTTTAACTGGAAAAATATTTACAAAAGTGTTAATCGTTTCAACTTCACTTGAGTCATTTTTCAATCACTTATATCCCAAAAACGTTTTAAAGTATTTGCACCAACGCATCAAAAGCACACTTTTGGAATAAAGTTCAACATTTGGCAAATTATGGCATTTTTCCAAACTGATATTTTTATTGCAGCAGTGAGAAAAACTATTCATGGGAGCTAAATCTTTTTGGCATGTCCCTTTAACTTCCTTTGATTCGAGCCTATATTACTTATTCTGCATGAACTCCTGGACTAGGCTTAATTTTCTGATAGTCTCCTACATTTTAACCTGAATTATTTATCATTGTAAGTGAGAGAACCTTTTAATATCCTTCTGTTACCTTTGCCCTTTTTTAATGGATTAGCTAAAGATTTGCTTCACAAACTAGAAGCTAAACATTATGAAAAACTGCAACATTTATTCAACGTCTCTTCAAATGTGTCCCCCTTGAAAAGTGTGCATAAACCGTGACACACCAAAAGTAAGCTAAACATGCTGGGCCAGATTTACTAATCCTCTTCACCAGTTAAAAATGATGCAAAGATGCTCTTAATGCTTACTATCCAGTGCTAAATGGGTTTTGTGCTAGATAAGTGCACTTTTCTCTTTGCAAAACCAGCCTTTTGCTAGTTAATGTTGCTTTGTGTCGGAAAGGGGCATTACAGGTATATTACTGGCACTGAAAATAGTAAATGCAAGTGGTTTGATGCAAAGTCAGATCTATTAAAATAGTTAGACTGGGCTTTTCGCAAATTAGTGTTATATGGCCATTAGGGTCATTGTCGACATTGCTAAGTTAGCATGAGCTCTGCTGCTATGATCCTGCTTTTGCGCATATTACTACATGACTTTATTTTGCAAGACTCTGTTTGTGCCTTTCACATGAGAACTGACCGGTTTTCGCATTCTCTGCTAGTTCCTGGAGTATAGTCTGTACTAAGCCTGGGCGTGGTGGGTGTACCGGGGCTACGCAGAGTGCCACAGAGTTCATAACAAACTCTGTGGTGACCGCGCATGTACAGTTTTCATTGGGAACGAGATGAAGAAAGGAGGAGCCAGCTGAAGACTCCGCAGATAAGGTAAGGTGCTTTAAAGTTATTTTTTTAAACTTTAGCAATTGCTAATAATAAGGCGGGGTGGGAGGTGGGTAATGCCAACTCCGCTCCACCACGGAGTGTGCGGGGTTTTGCCTACTACGTGTTCTCAGCTGAACGCAGAGTAGGCAAAACTCTGCACACTCCACTGGTGGAATGGGGTTCTCCACCCACGGTTAGTCTGAAAACGATGTGCAAGTTCGAACAATGATGCCCTTTGCTATTCTCTTCTGGTCAGACAAAACATGCTAATACAGTTGCACTGCTAGAGACTCATGCTTTGATATTACAGGGATGTGTGTTTTTCAAAAACACACTTTGAGAGGGTTCTTTCCAGGGAGAAGAGCTACGCTGTTCCTATGATGTACCGGTTGAGGGGCATCACAAATGCGGGAATTGTGTAGTATGCGACTACACAATTGAAGGCACAGAATTTCAGCATAATGGTGTCAAATGGAAGCACACAGGCTTCAGCAATTGCAAGACTAAAAATGTGATTTATGCAGTGGTTTGTCCCCGTGCAAAATTGTACATAGGCAAGACTTGCCAGCAAATCAACCAAAAAATTACCCAACATAGATCTAGGCTTAAGAAAAAGGTCATGACAGCTCCTATGGTGGAACATTATGTCAATGCTGGACACACAGAGAGGGATCTGAAGTGGACTGTGTTACTGTCAATGAACACGTCCAGTAAGATTACCGACATTGAGACCTTTCTACTCAGAAAAGAGGCTTATCTTATTATGAAATATAACACAGTTATGACCGGACTTAATGAAATGTCTGAAATCTCTCGGATTTGAGAGGAGATACGCCCGGAGTTATAACTGTCCTTATGAATCTTGATTACTGGTAAAACTTTGCTGTGATAAGCAATGAGTGAGAGGAATACTAATAAGAAATATTCACTTGTGATGAGAATATTAGAAGTATTGAGATGCTGCATGTGACCAGGGAATGTATTATAAGAAAAAGAAACTGGATCCTGGAAGGATGTTTTGTGATAATATGTTTAAGATGTAAACTCTTGTTTTGAAAATGTAGATATTGTTGAATAATGTTACAGGTTAAGAAGCCGTGGGTAGAGCCTTGGAAACATGGCCATCAGGCTGACAAATGAATACAAGCCAGCGATCGTTTCTGCTTAGCGTCTGAAAGTTATAATAACCAAGCTATTAGTGGCAGAGTAGCGCTGCACACAAAGACTATAATTTCCAGTATATACTGTTAAAGAACTACACTTCCTTGTTGCCACGGACGCAGCGCGAATGTGCACCGCATGGTGCGTGGTGAGTTTTAGGAACATTGCGGTGATAACCTGTCAGAGCCAGCGTCCTTTCCTGTCTAGCGCCCAATTTGAATAATAAAGACACATGTAGCCATCTAAAATCACTGCGGCACAATAGTATCATGCCATAGACTACAATCCCCAACATGAGCCCATGGAGAACCACAATTCCCAGCGGCATGTCTGATGACATGAATACAGCGCGCCCAGCGGTACGCGACGCAGATTCATGCTACGCGGCCGAGAGAATGAGAGAAGGAGGTTAAGACACGTCTACCGGTAAGTGCCATAGACGTGTGTGGAAGTAAAGTTAATGCCTAGAGATAACGCGGAACATGATACTAAGATCGCCCGTCATGTCTTTTTTGTGGGAAAATAGAAAAAAAGTCGTACGATTATCCGGGTCCCACTTTAGTAGGAGGAAGAGAAAAAACAGACGCCATAAGGTATGATGTTCGCTTAATGCAACGTTATTCTAATTGAGGCTGAATAAGGGTCCAAAACTAAGCATACTGGTGCCCTGTCCCTCTCTCCCTCCTCTCTACCCCTCCCCTCTTGTTGTCCTTTATTAGGAAGCAACGAGGATTAAGAAAAAAGGTGATTCAACTGAGTCTGGCATAATTAAAGGACAGGTATATTGCAGACAATGTTAGACCTGTCTAGCATAAACGCAAGGTAGCTGAATAAAACACCAAAAACTCCCTCTTATTGTTCACAGACTCATTGCTCATACAGACCGGACACAACGGTCTGGAATCCTCAGCTAAATAACGCTTTACCACATTGGCAGGTAGGTAGTCCCACATAGCCATTAGTATAAGCTTTTTGAATCATGTAAATATTGCAGACAAGTGACAGGTGTTTCATTTCTTGTACTTATAGATACACCCAATTGTGGATAAGTAAGATGCCCTGATGAGAGCACACTAAGGCAACTGTGTGTCTCAAAACGCGTCGGCACAGCGAGAATACCGCTGAGTTGTATTAGGAATATGTTTAATGACAACAATAATATCTTGGAGAATGAATAAGATGTAAACAAGATATGAGAATATTGTGAACATTTACACAGACTTGCAGTGCAATTGATTTGTCTTGCGAAGAGCATTTGTTTTGTGTCCCACATTGGATTGTTGACTGCAATTGTGAACATTGTGTGTAAAAATCTGTGAATTTCTTTGTTTGTTAAATACTGTTGTAAGTATTAGGTAGTGTATGTGTTTGTAAATGTTTGTTGGTAAATTCTGTGTGTAAATCTGTGGGGATCAGGACCAACCTAGGGGTGAGTTACTGGTATAAAAAAAGATTAGGCATGGAAGCAGGTTTATTTTGTCAAGTTGAAAATACAGTTTACAACTGCACACACAGGCAGCAATGAAAGGCATAGGACATGATTAAAGAGGTTCTTAAGTGGGTGTCACAACTGCAGGGCTACTAAATTTACAGACCCTGGGTATAGGTGATACCAATTTACTGGTGTATTACGAGGAAAGTAAATGTGCTAATTTGGTGTAAGCCAATGTTAACATATTGAATGAGCACTGATCAGCAGCAGTAAAGTGCACTCAGTCCTAAGGCCAACAGAAATGAGATCAGCATAGGAGTGGGCTACGGAGGCAAGGGTTGCATCGGGGGTAATAAGCAGATTACTGGGTGTAATCTGCTTATTGCATGAAAAATTATAACACAGCCACCAAGCTATTGCTAATTCAAACTGTTACTGTTGTAAAATGTGTCATTACTTGTGTGGCCTGCAGAAATAGTGGGTTCACATTTGTCTTCCATTGGGAACCAAGCACCCCATTGTAGTGATTGACTCTCATAGGATAGCAAGCAGAGCAGTTCAAGCTCTACTCAAGGAGATGGTACAGGCTAGTACTTCACAGATACACAATAGCACTGTGTGTATTCTTTTGAAAAACAAAAACGTTCATTTACTACACACACTACCCAATATTATGCAGAAATACTTCTTGGTGACATTGCAAAATCATTCTTACCCCTCCCAAAATGGGGGTCTAGTACTTCAACTCCCTTGTTTAAACAGTATCTTGTCACTAAATGTAAGGATGGAACATAACTAGGAGTAAGAGCGCTTAACCCCTTCCATGCTCGTCATGAACAATGGGAATCAATGAGTTCCAGCGCTGAGAGAGAATTGCTGTAGCATTGATGTGGTTAATATTGGCACCAAAGTGAGTGGCTGCCAACATCATTATATAAGGAAGCATTTCATCATAGGAATAAATTCAATAATTGCAAATAACCATAACTGAGAGTACTTAATATTGGCAATAATGCATATCTACTTTGCTCACAAGTGGCTGTCAGTCTCATTATTTTAATAAAGAATTAGAAAGAGAACATTTCTAAGCATGACTGGAAGATCTGTGTACTCATCATAACTGTTAGTGCTAATAAGCATTTTAAATTTCACTTTTATATCAACATGAAGCAATTTTATCTCCTAACGACTAGTGGAGGTATGCAGCATTCACCCTTGAAAATATTCCGCATTAAATACAGGACCTTATACATAACCCCAAATTGCAAACCATTTAGAATTACAACACTGGTATAATATTAGCCGATTTCCCCCTAGAGGGTATCTACCAACATGAAATCTCTCGGACCCAGGTCTTTAACAAAAGGAGCTGCATAAACCTAAGGTGGAAGTCTTCCTGGGTCTTCCTGGGACTGCATGACTTCAACTCACCCGGACAAGGCTTAATTCCCAAAGACAAAGGGACCCTTTGAGAGTATATACGAGGACGAGGACGTCAGTCGTATACGAGTTGCGCTTTAGGCAGCTGCTGATCATCCAGGCTATGACGTCATCCATTCCTTCCTGGAAACTGAGTTTGTTCGCTCCAGGTCACTTCATGAGGGATACGACAAGCTAGGTGTAGTCTGCATAGGATACTATGCTGAGTCCATGGTCTCTAACAATGGCAGTTAGGGTGGCCATGGATATATTTGATTTTTTTGGGTAAAAAATGCTATTGGAAAAAGAAAAACAAGGTACAAGGCAATGATAAAGTAATAATCGGCTCTACAAAAATACGACACATGTTACAACACAAAAATCAATAGATAGGCACCATACACTTCCCAAAAATGAGCCAAAGTGACAGTTTTCGAGCTTGAGCAATGAACAATTGATATGAAGGGACAGGGAATACAAGCAATGTACATATCATGTGGGAACTTACAGCCAAAGAGGTGGTTACACAGTTGATGGCAATATCGTTGTATAACTTCCAGGTTCATCCAATAATAGGCATATTTCACATCACAGTTCAACATATTTTGCCTCTGTATTTGTTCCATCACCCCCACTTATGGTCCCATGTCTTGGGGCACCCCTATGCTTGAACAAGTTATTTTTGGCAATTATTGCAACCCCTCAACCTCCTGGTAGGTCGCTCCCCCTCCACGCAGCTCCGCCTGTGTACCCCTGCCCCTGCTGCTGCTGCTAAAGACTCGCTGTGCCCTTCCGTTTTCTTTTACTTTCTGTGTCACTCGTTTTTCCCCCTCCTTTGTGCCCCGTTTTCTCTGCTCTGTGCCACTGTTTCCCCCTCTTTCTGCCCCGTTTTACTTTCTGTGTCACTCATTTATCCCCCTCCTTTGTGCCTCGTTTTTTCTGCTCTGTGCCACTGTTTCCTCCTCTTTTCTGCCCCGTTTTTCTTTCTGTGTCACTAGTTTTTCCCTCTCCTTTGTGCCCCGTTTTCTCTGTTCTGTGCCACTGTTCCTCCCTCTTTTCTGTCCCGTTTTTCTTTCTGTGTCACTCGTCTTTCCCCCTCCTTTGTGCCCTCTTTTCTCTGCTCTGTGCCACTGTTTCCTCCTCTTTTCTGCCCCGTTTTTCTTTCTGTGTCACTAGTTTTTCCCTCTCCTTTGTGCCCCGTTTTCTCTGTTCTGTGCCACTGTTCCTCCCTCTTTTCTGTCCCGTTTTTCTTTCTGTGTCACTCGTTTTTCCCCTCCTTTGTGCCCCATTTTTTCTTTCTGTGCCACTCATTTTCCCCCTCCTTTGTGCCCTGTTTTTTCTGCTCTGTGTCACTGTTTCCCCCTCTTTTCTGTCCCGTTTTTCTTTCTGTGTCACTCGTTTTCCCCTCCTTTGTGCCCCTTTTTTTCTTTCTGTGCCACTCTTTTTTCCCCTCCTTTGTGTCCTGTTTTTTTGCTCTGTGCCACTGTTTCCCCCTCTTTTCTTCCTGTGCCACTCGTTTTCCCCACAGCTGTGCCCCCTGTGGCACCGCCCCCTGCCCACAAACTGCTCCTGTCTCCCAGCTGCTCCTCCCTCCCACCTCCCCGTATATGGAGACGTTGCGCGGTGAGGAGAGCGACCCCTGACCCTCCTGATAGCTCGTTCCCCCTCTACGCAGCTCCACCTGTGTGCCCCTGCCCCTGCTGCCACTGCTAAAGACTCGCTGTGCCCATCCGTTTTCTTTTCTTTCTGTGCCACTCTTTTTTCCCCTCCTTTGTGTCCTGTTTTTTTTTGCTCTGTGCCACTGTTTAGCCCCTCTTTTCTTCCTGTGCCACTCGTTTTCCCAACCGCTGTGCCCCCTGTGGCACCACCCCCGGCCCACAAACTGCTCCTGTCTCCCAGCTGCTCCTCCCTCCCACCTCCCCGTATATGGAGACGTTGCGCGGTGAGGAGAGCGACCCCTGACCCTCTTGATAGCTCGTTCCCCCTCTATGCAGCTCCACCTGTGTGCCCCTGCCCCTGCTCCCACTGCTAAAGACTTACTGTGCCCATCCGTTTTCTTTTCTTTCTGTGTCACTCATTTTTCCCCCTCCTTTGTGCCCCATTTTTTCTGCTCTGTACCACAGTTTCCCCCTCTTTTCTGCCCCGTTTTTCTTTCTGTGTCACTCGCTTTTCCCCCTTTTTTGTGCCCCATTTGCTCTGCTCTGTGCCACTGTTAACCCCTCTTTTCTGCCTGTTTTTGTTTCTGTGTCACTCGTTTTTCCCCTTCTTTGTGCCCTGTATTTTCTTTCTGTGCCACTCGTTTTTTCCCCTACTTTGTGCCTCGTTTTTTCTACTCTGTGCCACTGTTTCCCCCTCTTTTCTGCCCCGTTTTTCTTTCTGTGTCACTCGTTATTCCCCTCCTTTGTGCCCCATTTTTTCTTTCTGTGGCACTGGTTTTCCCCCTCCTTTGTGCCCCGTTTTCTCTGCTCTGTGCCACTGTTACCCCCTCTTTTCTGCTCTGTTGTTTCTTTCTGTGCCACTTGTTTTTCCCCCTCCTTTGTGCCCCGTTTTCTCTGCTCTGTGCCACTCGTTCTTCCCCCTCCTTTGTGTCCCGTTTTTTCTGCTCTGTGCCAATGTTTCCCCCTCTTTTCTGCCCTGTTTTTCTTTCTGTGTCACTCGTTTTCCCCTCCTTTGTGCCCCTTTTTTTCTTTCTGTGCCACACGTTTTTCCCCTCCTTTGTGTCCTGTTTTTTCTGCTCTGTGCCACTGTTTCCCCCTCTTTTCTGCCCGTTTTACTTTCTGTGCCACTCGTTATCCCCGCCGCTGTGCCCCCTGTGGCACCGCCCCCTGCCCACTCACTCCTCCTGCCTCCCAGCTGCTCCTCCCTCCCACCTCCCCGTATATGCCAGACGCTGCACGGTGAGGAGAGTGACCCCTGACCATCCTGGTAGCTCGTTCCCCCTCTACGCAGCTCCGCCTGTGTGCCCCTGCCCCTGCTGCCGCTGCTAAAGACTCGCTGTGCCCATCCGTTTTCTTTTCTTTCTGTGTCACTCGTTTTTCCCCCTCTTTTGTGCCCCATTTTTTCTGCTCTGTGCCACTGTTTCCCCCTCTTTTCTGCCCCGTTTTTCTTTCTGTGTCACTCGTTTTTCACCCTTTTCTGTGCCCCATTTTCTCTGCTCTGTGCCACTGTTTCCCCCTTTTCTGCCCTGTTTTTGTTTCTGTGTCACTCGTTTTTCCCCCTCCTTTGTGCCCCATTTTCTCTGCTCTGTGCCACTGTTTCCCCTCTTTCTGCCCCATTTTTCTTTCTGTCACTGGTTTTTCTCCTTCTTTGTGCCCCGTTTTTCTTTCTGTGCCACTCGTTTTTCCCCCTTCTTTGTGCCTCATTTTTTCTGCTCTGTGCCACTGTTTCCCCCTCTATTCTGCCCCGTTTTTCATTCTGTGTCACTCGTTGTTCCCCTCCTTTGTGCCCTATTTTTTCTTTCTGTGGCACTCGTTTTCCCCCCTCGTTTGTGCCCCGTTTTCTCTGCTCTGTGCCACTGTTTCCCCCTCTTTTCTGCCCTGTTTTTCTTTCTTTGTCACTTGTTTTTCCCCTCCTTTGTGCCCCATTTTTTTTTCTGTGCCACTCGTTATTCTTCCTCCTTTGTGTCCCGTTTTTTTCTGCTCTGTGCCACTGTTTCCCCCTCTTTTCTGCCCCGTTTTTCTTTCTGTGCCACTCGTTCTCCCCGCCGCTGTGCCCCCTGTGGCCCGCCCCCCTTCCCTCTCGCTGCTCCCTCCTCCCAGATGATCCTCCCTCCCACCTCCCCATACATGCCGGACCCTGCGCGGTGAGGAGAGCGACCCCTGACCCTCCTGGTAGGTCGTTCCCCATCCACGCAGCTCCGCCTGTGTGCCACTGCCCCCGCTGCCGCTGCTAAAGATTCGCTGTGCCCATCTGTTTTCTTTTCTTTCTGTGTCACTCGTTTTCCCCCTCCTTTGTTCCCCGTTTTCTCTGCTCTGTGCCACTGTTTCCCCCTCTTTCTTCCCCGTTTTTCTTTCTGTGTTACTCGTTTTTCCCATCCTTTATGCCCCATTTTTTGTTTCTGTGCCACTCGTTTTTTCCCCCTCCTTTGTGCCCCGTTTTTCTACTCTGTGCCACTGTTTTCCCCTCTTTTCTGCCCCATTTTTATTTCTATGCTACTCGTTCTCCCCGCTGCTGTGCCCCCTGTGGCCCCGCCCCCCTGCCTACTCACTGCTCCCACCTCCCAGCTGCTCCTCCTTCCCACCTCCCCATATATGCCAGACGCTGCGTGGCCGTGGTGGTGGCGCGCCTTTGGCAAGCCCGTCTGCGCCTGTCCGCACCTGGACCACGCCCAGCGCCAGAACCCATGGCCCCCGCAAACTCCACAACGCCAGATTACGATACGATGCCAGCACCCTCCATGCACTCAACGCCGCCCGAGACCGAAGCTGCTGATTGATTGATTGATTGAGCGTCCCCAAGTCCACCTTCAAGGTCGCCACTCACGCAGACGACACCCTCAACACCGCCGAACACCCGCACATTTGGATCCACATCGACCCCAACACCACCCTCAGAGGAACACTTATCTACAGACCCCCCGGACTCCGGGCTCAGTTCAGCGACTCCATCGCTGACCTCGCCAGCATACACGCCCTCGCCTCCACGAACTATACCCTCCTCCTCGGGGACCTGTACTTCCACCTCGAGAACAACAACGACACCAACTCCGCCACCCTGATCGACAACCTCGCAAACCTTGGTCTCAGACAACTCGTCACCGCAACAACCCACGCCACCGGCCACACGCTGGACCCAGTCTCCTCCACAGACACCCACATCGCCTTCAACCACACCACCGAAATCCACTGGACCGACCACCGTTACATCCATTTCACCTTCAAGAAGCCCACAACGCACCACCGCACCCTACAGCTGCCTCGCCGCTGCTGGAGCAAAGTCACTGAAGACCAGCTGATCACCACCCTCGCCCAGAACCCACCCACTGACCCCAACAACCCAGACGCCGCAGCCTCAGACAGTGGATCGACGACTGCACCATCACCCTCGCTCCGCTCTAGAGACCCTCCAACACCCACACCTGCAAGAGAGCCACCTGGTTCACCGACGAACTCCAGACCTCCAAACGCGCATGCCGGAAACTGGAGAAGATATGGTTCCACAAACGCACACCGGACAACCACGCAGCCCACAAGGACGCCTCCCGCAGACATCACCACCTCATCAGATTAGCCAAGAGATCCTCCTTTAAAGACCGCCTGGAATACAACGCACACGACAGCAAAGAGCTCTTCCGCATCGTAAAGGAACTCTCCAACCCCAGCGCCAACACCAACGACATCCCGCCCTCACAAGAACTGTGCAACTCACTAGCCATCTTCTTCCAGCACAAGATCACCCCTACTATCCACAACAGCTTCAACACCACGACCGCCCCTACTATACCAGACTCCACCTCCCCTGTGAACACCACCAGCGCCAACCGCCTGACTTCCTGGACCAACGCCAACGACGATGAGACACGCAAGGTCATGAACTCCATCCATTCAAGATCTCCACCAGACACAGCCATCGCACCCCAACTATGGAACGTCATCAACATCTCCTTTGAAACAGCGACATTCCCAGAAAGCTGGAAGCACGCCAAAATAAACGCCCTCCTCAAGAAGCCCAAGGTGGACCCCAATTGCCTCAAGAACTTCCGGCCCATCTCCCTGCTCCCGTTCCTGGTGAAGGTCATCGAGAAAATCATCAACATGCAATTGGCCTGCCACCTCGGAGACAACAACATCTTGGACCCGTCCCAGTCCAGATTCAGACAAAACCACAGCACCGAGACTGCCCTCATCACCGCCATAGACGACATCAGGCATTAACTAGACTATGGCGAAACATCAGCCCTCATCCTCCTGGACCTGTCAACCGCCTTCTACACGGTCTGCCATCACACACTAAAGACATGCCTCCTAGACGCCGGAATCCAAGGGAAGGCCCTTGACTGGACCACGTCCTTCCTCTCCGGCAGAACCCAGAGTGTCCGCCTCCCACCCTTCCGATCCGAAGCCCCCGACATCATCTGCGGCGTCCCCCAGGGCTCATCCCTCAGCCCAACGCTGTTCAACATCTACATGGCCCCCCTCGCACATGTAGCCCGCCATCACGACCTCAACATCATGTCCTACGCCGACGACACCCAGCTCATCCTCTCCCTCACCAAGGACCCACACACCACCAAAAACAACCTCCACGAGGGAATGAAAGCCATCGTCGACTGGTTGAGAAGCAGCCGTATGAAGCTGAACTCGGACAAGACGGAGGTCCTCATCCTCGGACCCACCCCCTCAGCCTGGGATGACTCCTGGTGGCCGACCACACTGGGAACAGCATCGACACCCACCAACCATGCACGCAACCTAGGATTCATCCTCAACTCCACCCTCTCCATGTCTAAGCAGTTCAACGCTGTCTCCTCCTCCTGCTACAACACCCTCCGCATGCTCCGCAGGATCTACAAGTGGATCCCTACCGAATCAAGAAGAACGGTGACACAGGCCCTCGTCAGCAGCAGACTGGACTACGGCAGCGCACTCTATGCCGGAATCCCAGCCAAACACCTACGACGACTACAAGACATCCAAAATGCCTCCGCCCGACTGATCTTCAACGTCCCCCGCTGCAGCCACATCACCCCCCACCTGAGAGACCTACACTGGCTCCCCAGTATTGCCCCAATATTGGACATTGCCACAGGATATGGAGGAAAGTAGCCATCTGATTACAATTAAAGATACAGAGGGAATCAGGCCATCTACCCAACTTAATTAGAAGCTTTGCATCAAAGTACACACAATGGAGAATTGGACTAGGCACAGTCTCATTGGGATAGCTACTTCTCTAGGAGAAGTCAGTACATCACGCCAGTCCTCATCTTCAATGCTCCCCAGGTCCAATTCCCTGAGATCAGGTTGATGTTTATCCGTTTTTTTTATAGATAAGGGAGATACCATTTGTGGGCATAGGGTCTAGTATCAATCTATCCTCCAGTGAAGAGGATTCAGACAGAGGAAGCTCCTTGGGCATGGCAGCCATGGGCACTCATTGATACTTGGTTTGCAGGTCAGCAGATGTGGCCAGTCTACCCCTCACCCACATGCCCCCAACCATTGAGATGCCTATCATATTCCCAACATGTCTGGTTCCCAGAGGGGCGCAGCTTTTGTAAGTTGGTTGTGCCAACCCCATTTCTTATTGATACCGTACGTGCGGTGGGCCCTGTGAGATGAAACTTAGGGGGTTTGTGTACAGTGCTCTATTGCACCCAACCCATCCCAAAAACCAGTGGGTTTGGGTCATCATGCTACCTATGAAACCACTTATTAACCGCAACCAGCTGACATGCCTGGTATTAAAGGCACATATCGGGCAAGGAAATGCCTCCGTCATACCACCCTATAAGTTTGTTCATAGCTATACATGGTGCCCACCCCTCGCACAGCAGTCTTCGCACCACACTATCAATACTACTAAAGTGTGCATTGGGGATCACATTGGGGGTATTTTGCAGTGCGTATAAGAAACACAGGAGTAACATAATCGTAAAAGGTGGGCGCATGTCCCAGAAGGGTCAATGGGAGAGTAGGCCACTGTTTGGCATCTGATCTAAGATGGATAAAGGGCCCCAGCAGATTGGAGTAATAAAATAGAGTCAGATCCGGGGTAATGAAGATGCTGAGATACTTGAAGCCCTGCTATGCCAAGCCATGCTAGGCTCCAGGGCTTTGGGGTGGTTCCCCCTACAAGATGTACAGCTGGGACTTAGACCAGTTGATTGTATACCCTAAGTGGGCTCCAAATATGTGAAAGATGTGGAGGTGAGGCCAAATAGAGGAGGATGTCATCCACGTAAAGTGAAATGCAATCCTCATGATCCTCTGTCCATAAAGTCCTCTTATATGCGGGTCGCCCCTCATCCAAGTAGCATGCCGCTCTAATACAAAAGTAGAGTCGACACGGGGCACCCCTGTCTCCTCCCCCTCTGAAATGGTAAAGCCCTAGTGACGTCATTGTTGACTGTTACCTGTGCAGTCAGTTGGGTATAAAGTAGTTGGATCCACTTGATGAAGTTGGGCCCGAATCCCATCCGAGCCAGGACCGCAAAACGAAATAGCCACTCTATGGTGTCAAATGCCACAGTGGCGTCCAAGGAGAGAAGGATCCCATCCTCCCTAATCATACCCAATCTACCTAGGACCCCGTTCAACCACCACAGGTTCCAGGCTGCGTTCCTGGCATGAACCCAGATTGTTCCAGGTGCACCAGCTCAGTGAGAAACTAGAGAAGTCTGTTGGCCAATAGTTTTATAAGTATTTTCGCATCTACGGAGATGAGAGATATAGGGCGATAGGATGTACAATCCTCTGCAGGTTTACCTGGCTTGTGTATATCCACAACCGAGGCAGTCCTAACCTCAGGTAGCAAAATACCTAGATCTAAGCATTCGGCATACATGCTCAGTAAATAGGGGAGAGCTTGAATGTCATTTGCTTTAAAAATTCAATTGGGAGCCCGTTGGGTCGCATAGCTTTGTCCTAGTACATACCCTGAATTGCTTATGAATTTCAGTCTCTGTGATGACAATGTTTAAGGAGTCACTGTCGGGTTTTGACAAACAATCCACCTTTACCGTAGACAAGTGGTCCGCCGCCATAGCAGCCTGGGATGTTGTAGCAGAATTTCAACATGGCAAATGAATCAAAAAAATTATTGTTTTAAGTTCATAGAAACCATCACAATCTTGCCATATAGACAAATATACATAAAGCACATCACATCTTTGTGAAGTTTAGTGCATAATTACTAATGGTTTCATAAAAGTGTAGACATAACATGATAGAAATGTCCTAATTGCTTACTAGAACTTGAATTTTTGTGCAAAATATTAATTATTTCCTAATAATGGGTGGTCGTGTTGTGCTTAAGGTTCCTACCATAATATCAGTCGGAATCAAAATCATGTATAAGTTTAATAAAAAAGTGGCCACATAGTGGTCTCATCCTACTTCTTTTTGGTGCAATATTGGACCATTGAACTCCCTATTTATAAAGTGCCATAGTATTATTAACTTCCGGACCACTGAAAAGTATAATCCTCTATAAAGTGCCACAGTGCTGGTAAACATACTAAATGCCAAAGTTTGTTAACAGAACACATTCATACACCCATGGTATTGTAGTATCTTTCTGGAAATAAAGGCTTCATATAAATTATTTCCACTATAAACTAGGAGTATCATCAATTTACAGAAAAGGTCTGTTTATGAGGACAGTGGTCTGAAGACTGCTGTAATTGGGATGGAGGTCTTACAGCACCAGCGCAGCAGTCCTACTCCGCGATTATAATCATGGCAGTCAGACAGCCACAAAATTGTTTTTTCATGGCAGGGACGCAGCCATAAAAAGAGGGGCAGAAAGGCAGGGAAGAGACCTAAAACAGGGCTTCAGGTAGATGTTTTCCATTGTGAAAAGGGCATGAGAGCATATGTTGTGCCCCTCCTCTTCTTGCACTGTGACCCAGGAACTGTGTACCATGCAAGACATGATGCAGGGTACACAGTACACTGCCACCACAAAACTGCCAGCCCTGCGGTGTAATCATCATACAGCAGTCAGGATGCCGCTGGCTTCATGGCAACTGCTACAACAGAGGTCTGATGGTCATCATCATAAGCATGCTCATAATCTAAGGGTCAGCATCTAGTCTGCCCCACCAAACCTTTTGGAAGGCCTTCTGTCAGATAACAATTGTTTCTGGTGTCTAGCGGGCTTTTTTGGGTCAGTCCCATGGTGGTGTCTTTAAAAGCAGGTTCAGCAATAGGAACATCAAAAACTGTTTCTGCTCAGCTTGGACTGACAATTCAATTCCGTGCGCAAACCTGCGTGCATGCACATAGGGGGCCACCTGTTGTACCCCCCTATGTGCATCCACAGGCCTGCAGGCACCAGTGTTTCCTCTCTGCCAGGGTTCGCATGAAGTAAGAATCTCCATTTAGACCCTGGTAGAGATGAAACTTGCGATATGCTTGGTGGGACTGAGATAGTCCCGCCAAGCATACTGCGGCCTCCTGACCGATGTAACACTGCAAGGGAATGGTGGTTCCCTGGCATGTGCAGCAGGTCCGATTGTCTGACTCGTAATAGGGCAGTCGGGAGACCACCATCGTTGTGCCCCCAAGTCTGGCTCTCCTCGGAAGGACAAACTCAAAATCAGGCCCTTAGTGGAGTAGTCCTCTTCAAAGTGCTGCATTGCTGATAAATATATACATAACTTATAATCATCAAAACATAATGAATATCTCATATTTTAAAAATAACATAATCATACATTAGCATTGCATTTAAATAAAGTTACACAAGTTACACAACACCATATTGAAAATCCCATCTAAACAAACTAAAAACTTTTAAACAACACTATACCTAACTTTTACACAAGCATACTACATCCACCCTGACCTAGAATGCGTTATAAAATCTTTAAAATGGGACTTACCTGTTCTGATAAATAGCAGCAGATAAATATTGAGATAAATAACAACAACTTGCCACCTGTGAGCTTGGCCAGACATAATGCCAATAGATTACAAAAAAAGAATCTAGCAGTGAGAAAAAATGGCAGACTAATGAAACTAAAAAAAAGACTATCTCCCCATGGAAATCAATGAAAAATATACTGAAAATGTTAAAAATGTGAAGAAATTAGTAAAAATGTTTCATGTTTCAAACAATATTTGAAAAATTGTAAAGTATACATTAAACAATAGTTTAAAATATATACAAATATTTCCTATAAATTGACAAAGTAAAATAAATGTTCAAATATTATATCAAATGTATAATACCATATGAACGTTATATGATATTATTTTATTTAACACATGTATCTCACAACAAACGTAATTAAACAATCAATTAACATTGTCAAAAAATAAAATGTAACAATATATGTGATATTTATTTATTGTACTAAATGTCATTAGTTTTACCTGAATACATTATTAATCCCCTCAGTGAAGGTGTTAGACACTAAAGGGATACAACTTACTATTCTCATTCAAATCTAAACCAATTTGGAAAAGATGTTGGACACTAGAAGAGTGGAATTAACTATTCCTACTCCAATTTAACAAACTCAGGGAAGGTGTTGCACACAAAAGGGTTCATACTTGCTATTCCCAGTCAAATCTAAACCAATTTGGGGAAGGCATTGGACCCTTAAAAAGTGACATTTACTATTCCTACTCCAATTTAAATCAACTCAAGGAATATGTTGGACAGAGCAAAGGGTATAATTGAGTATTCCCTCTCCAATATTAACCAATTTGGGGAGGGTGTTGGACACTAAAAGAGTTGTTTTGGAAGAAAGAGGCCCCTACTTAAACGGATGAACCCTAGTAGGGATATAACACTTCTGTGAAAGCTGGCGTGTACACCGGGTTATGTGTATATTTCCTTAAATAACATCACACATTGTTACCTCATAGATTGACTAACACCATAGTATGTAAGTTTATAAAACTTTTTTAAATTCTTTTTTCTCACAAATATAGTGTAGTTTTTTTCTTTTTACAGTTTGTATACTTTTTTTAACAATAATTCATAAAATTCAAAACATATATATACAACCAATCTATATGGCTTCGTATTTACAATGATACATATTCAAGTACATATATCAGCAAATGATTATCATCGCCAAATACAAACCCGAATGCAACGCGTTTCGGCGAGTGGCCTTCGTCAGGAGTTCTGTATTTTCACTTCATGATTAAATACTTAAGTGTCTTAGTAGTATTTTTATCCAGTGTGTGAATATTGGAAGTAAAATCGTCCTGGATCAGGTTAAAATCTGTTATCATTAATGGTCAGACTTGGATTGTGAGGGTCAATTTTACGTCACGATCGGTCCTGCGTGGTGCTGTGTGCTTCCGTGACAGCCTGTGATTTCTGCAATTTTACTTGCTGATTTAACACCGGTCGACTTTAATGATGCAATCTTGTTGTACGGGCAAGACGGGACCTCGCAGCTTCCTAAACCAAGATTGCATCATTAAAGTCGACCGGTGTTAAATCAGCAAGTAAAATTGCAGAAATTCCCCAAGCATTTAGGAAGGGTCAATCACAGGCTGCCGACCTCTCAGCATTTACCCATGGGCCCCTGATCAACATACAGCTGTCCATCTTAGCCCTTTAGGACGAACACGAACACAGAATTATTAATATCCAAAACCATCAGATAGAATTCAGTGTCACGGAAGCACACAGCACCAGATACCACGGTGCAGCAATTGATAGGTGTGCCAGAGGTGCCAACCAGGCCCCCAACTATAGGCCAAAGAGGCATTTCCAAAGACATTTTCTAAGGAGCTTTTCATGTTGGAAAGCCCAACATAAACAGCTTGCCAGCAAACAACATCATAATCCCCATTTGGAAAGCCATCCATAGGGGATTATGTACGACCTCTGACAGGCCGATGGTCTCCTTGAGCCCATTGGAAGACTGTCAGTCCATTCGGCTGGCTAGTTGAAACTCCAACCACCCTTAGGGCCTTATTATGAGTAGCCCACAGCACAGGTGGTCGAAAGACTGCCATATTACGAGTTGACCATGGTGCCTCTGGTGTAGATCTGGAGATTTAGCGGCGGTGGTGAGTATGTGAGTATGTTTACCAAATATGCCTGTGTGTGCATTCTGTCTGCATAGGTTTTCGATGCACACATATGTGTGGGAAAATACCATCTACTCAATACCAGGGTCCCATCCATATGTGGGCAGTTCTGACAATAGGAATATGGACTCATCTGTAGATTGTTCCAAATGGGGTTATATTTATCCGGGTGAAGATCCTGCTGTGAAGACGGGACCTGAAGAAAGGGATTCACTTTGGAATCCACCTGGAAGACCATGAAAGGAGTGAGTATGCACCCCAAATCCTGTGTCACTGCCACCTTGAAGCAGGTGGTCAGACCAATGTAGTTAGCTCATAGAAAAGCCACCTCGTAATATGCATGGTGGTGCAGCTCCCCTGTAGCACCCTACGCCAGAAGACAATCCCTTGCCAAGAACACTGCCTGTAGGTATTCTTGGTGGTTCAGCCATTGTCTTCACAAAGCCTATACGTCCAACTCGTTATACCTAGGATGGAGCACCGAGCTCTCTTTTTTCGGATCGCCACCCCTAGTACTCCAGTCCATAGTACCACCAAACTAATAATAAGGCCCTTACTAATCTCACTCCAATCTGAACCAGTTTAAGGAAGGTGTTGGACACTAAAACATTGTCATTTACCTTTCCCACTCTACTCAAAGCCAAACTCAGGGAAGGTGCTGGTCACTAAAGGGGTGACATTTACTGGTCCCACTCCAATATTAACTAATTTGGCGAAGATGTTGGACAGTAAAAGAGTGATGGGGCATATTACCAAGGGCCTTATCGCTGCTTTAGCGGGAATGTTTCCCGCTAAAAAGGCGATAATTTTATCGCCCTATTACCTAGCTGTCGCTAACACCAGTTAGCGACAGCTAGTAGGAGATAGCGATCATCTTGGGGCCCACTTTGCATGTCAGCGATATTTATCGCTAATGACATGCAAAGTGAGCGTGCCAAGATGTTAGCGACTGTAAACAGTCGCTAACATCGCTATCTCCTATTACCAACAAAGGCGTACTTTTGGAAATATTCGCGCTAAGCGCGAATATCTCCAAAAGCTAACACCTGCCCAGAGCAGTTCTTAGCCATGTTATCCAATGGTGGGTGGATAACATGGCTAAGAGCATTAGTTAGGTAATGCATGAATATCGCTGACTTTTCAGCGATATTCATGCATTACGGCCGATTTTTATCACTTTTGAGATAAACCTTGATAATAGCAAGGTTTATCTGCGATAAAAATCAGCGGAGCTTGGCGATAATAATATTGCGGCTAACCGTGTTAAGCGATAAATATCGCTAAATCTTGGTAATATGCCCCGATATTTACTATTCCCACTCCAATGTAAACTAACTTGATGAATATATTACAACTTAAAAATACAAATGTAATAATTAAAATTCAAAATAAACCTTTTTAACTATATAATATGTTTTTAAATACACATACACAAATATTACTAAACATAATCATACATAAAACATTTACATTTTTCTAACTCTTCAGACTATAAGACAGTAAATACAAGTACTATAATTAGAGAAAAATGAAAATGAAAAAATAAACATTAATTATAATTAATTAAAACAATGTTCAGATGTTTATTGAATTATTCTATTATTCATATATTTTACAGTACAATTCTTTTTGCAAATAAACAAATTGTACAAATAATGTTCTCAACTTTTTAAAATATTTCCCATTACAATATTTTATGTACCATTTTACATTCTAAATATTTTTGTACGAAATGTATAAAAATGTAATACTCCAAAAAAATATGTTAAATGTAATCAAAATAATAAATACAAAAATACTATTTTATAAGAAAATATAAAATATTTAAAATAATGTAAATTGAATGTTTTATTTAAAAAAATAGGAGGCTCGGATCTGAATGGATGCACTTTACACAAGCCTCTCATGCATGGTCATTTCAATTCTTCTAACTGGATGACTCCTGGAACTGACCTAAGTGGTAAGTAAGGCTGTGCAAAGGCATAATCATGGACTGATGATTCTCTAGTGTCACAAATCTTTTGAGCCAGCCCATGCATGACAACATAAAGTCCTTTTTCCTCTTCCAAGTAGCCCTAACCAATTTTAATGAATATTTAATCACATTTACCAAATCTAAGAAAGTCGAGGGGTGTTCCTAATCCAACAAAATTAGATAGATAGAGAAAACGTATTGATATCTCGGGGAAACAGATCATAATTCGAAAAAATTCCAAAGAATACTAAAAGTATGCTCACCTGTATATCAACACCGAACATGGCTTTCATACCTTCAATAACCGACCCCCAGAACAAGTGAAACGTTGGACATCTTAAAAACATGTGTATAGCATCAGCTTTTTCCTGCTGACACTTCGGACAGCAAGGAATAAACAACATTTTCAAATTAATAAATTAACCTTCATAATAAAACATTATTAAATTAGAATTAAAAATGATTTTTAGAAAAAATCTCTCACAATTATCTCCTATTAACCCAACATTTCAAATTAAACATTTAAAAAATAGAAAATAATTCTAAAATGAAACATTCAAAAAGGCTGAACATATAGAACTTAAAAGGAAAACATTACACACTATTCTATTTAACACTAAAAACAAAGGGCCTCATTTATGAGGCTATGCGTCACTTTTACGCCGCTGATGCGTCACTTTTTGTAACGCACCAGTGGCGTAATGAATGCGCCTTGTTGCGCCATATTTACAAAGTGACGCATCAAGGTAGATGCGTCACTTTGTAAACCCCTGCGCCACATTATACCTGCACCAGGTATAATGTATGCAAGTGGGGCGTTTTGGCGCAAGAAAGGGTCGTAGAAGTGACGCAGTGAAATCTGTGTGATTTTACTGCGCCTCTTCTAGGACACAAATGCGTCAATTTCTTACGCCTGCCTCACAGCAGGCGTAAGACTGACGCAGGCCCTTTCACATGGGGCTTGCCCCATGTGAAAGGATACATTGCTGTAGTTGCGTCACTTTTGCGACACACTCCAGCAATGTGTCACTTTTGCACCTACAGTTACCTCAGAAATACTGACGTATCTGTAACTCCTTGCGACAAGATGCGTCATACTGTTAATATGACGCATCATTGGTGTCGCAAGGAGGACGCAGTGAAAAGTGACGCATCGCTGTTTTCACGCAGCGATGCGTCCCTTTTCATAAATGAGGCCCTAAGTCTGGGTGGTGAAAGGGCTTGCGTCAGTCTTATGCCTGCTGTGAGGCAGGCGCAAGATTTTGACGCAACAGCGTCCTAAAAGTGACGCAGTGAACTCTCATAGATTTCACTGCGTCACTATTACGAGGCTTTTTGCGGGGGAACGCCCCCTCTGCATACATTATACCTGACGCAGGTATAATGTAGCGCAGGGGTTTACAAAGTGACGCATCTACCTAGATGCGTCACTTTGTAGATATGGTGCAATAAGGCACATTTTTTACGCTGCTGGTGCGACACAAAAAGTGACGCACCGGCGGCGTAAAAGGCACGCACGGCCTCATAAATGAGGCCCTAAGTCTGGGTGGTGAACTCCGCTCCACTAGTAGAGTTTTCCGCAATCTGCATTATATGGAACTCACAGACTTCTGAAAACTCTGCTTCGAAAAGCGGAGCCGTGCTATTTTTCTTTGTCCCATTTGTCAACGTAAAGTTGGTGTGCACTAGCGAGGAAAATTCGCCTCCCAGTGAGATTTTTCCTTGTTCACAATTGTCAACATCAAGTTGGCAAGCATGAGCGCCGAAAATCAATCTTTTGGCAAGATTTCTCAAAGTGGGAGGTAAGATTTCTTTTTGCAAGTGGTCGCATATACTCGCGATCACTTTTGTTCAAAAACATGTTCATTCGCGTTGAGAAAGCTGCTACTAAATTAATAATCTCCTTGAGCAGCAGAAAGGAAGCAGCACCCGCTTGCACTGTACTGTTCGCGATGATTGCACAGTGCAGACAAGCATCTGACACTGAAAATCCCAGAAAACAGCAAATCCCAGCAAATAGTATTTATCTAACACACTCCGCTGCTCATGGAGCTCCACGTAGTGCGGCGGAGTTATTTTTCCACTTTGTGGAGTTCTGCATAGCTACACTCTGCTTAGTCTGTCAAGGCTTACTGAAAAAAACATTATATTCAACAATATGTATTTATTACATGGATAATTTTCACATCAATATTTCAAAACAATATTTTTGAGATCGATATTCCTGACCATGATATATGTATAAAAAACGAATACGGACAAGGGCTCTGTGTTTTCTCCTGGTAAAACCCAAACATGGGATTCTCCATTTCCTGATGGCAGAACCCGCCCTGCAAGGTCTGGGACCCCCAGTAAATTGAGCCTCTCTAAAACATTTTATGGAGGGGGCATGACCTGCTCAACGAACGTCCCAGCCCAAGGACCGCTATGGCTATATGGTAAACGTAAGTGAGAAAGGGAGATGAGAGAGGTGCCTGCCACCTTGTTCATGATCATGCAGGGGGTACCATAGGCAACCCCCAAGTGTTAGGGGCCCGTCGCCTGCCCCCAAAGCTAATCCCCACCAGCCTTTCCATGGCTGCATCGCCGTCATGGAATGGTCTTAAATACCAAACATCATAATATGGACCCAGCTCCACCCGGCAGGCAATTGTAACGATTGCAGATCGGCGGAATATCGGTGGACAAACTTTCTGTCCGCTGGGATACCCACAACCTTCATAATATGGCGGTGGGCAACTCAGGTTACGATGTTGTGACGGTCCCCACCACCAGCACAGCAGTGGCGATCGTTACGCCATCCTAATAACCCCCTTAAACTTTGTCATGTAACGTGAGCCCATAATGGCTGCGTCATAGGATGTCGCAAACCTCCTGTTCTTTGCCAAAAGTGATTGAATAATGCCCAGGAAGGAACAGTGTTGTAACTTGACCACCGGAATTAAACCTTCACAGACTCTCCTAATGACTGTGTGCAGAGAGGGAGCTTCCCAACCCTTAATATGAGGAGAAACATCATCACTGATTAATTAATTGAGTGGGGTGCTTATGAATTTTTGCTAATAATGGTGATGTCATGAAGGCATTTTGGTAATAAAATTATGTGCATGTTAATAACAAGGTTATCAGGCTTTCATGTAAATGGCTTCTGAATAACAATTTTGCCACTGTAGCATCTAACCTGTGATCAACAAAATATCTACAAAAGAGGCAAATTGCATTAGATGTTGTATTGCATTCATAGAAAAAACATTTCACAAGAATTAATTAATTCAGTTGGCTGAGCTACAGCGTTGTAGCATAATTTAGTCCTTACACACGCACCATGTGACCCAAAAAGCACATATAGGACAAGCCAATGAGCACACAAACACTGCTTCTGATTCAAAATTAAAAAACAACAGTAAAACAGCTGATCGATGAGATCCTGAATAACCTGAAATAAACCAACATTAACACTTGTATTTGAATTACATTTTTAACAAAATTAAACTAATCTAATCCAATTTATAATCTTTATTCGGTTCTTAAAAAGACACCATAAAAGCACATCTACAATATACACACAAAATATTCTAAAATACAATTTCCGTTAAAAAAGGATAAATTTAGCTAAATCCATAATTCGATGGGCTAATGGGGAAGGAAAATTCATTTTTCATGGGGTCAGGCGATGTTACAATCATAATTCTCTGGTGTTCCGTAACCGTAGTGCTAGCCGGATGAAGTTTATAGTGCAAAATAAAGTGTAGGCGTCTTCAGCTTCCTGGAGAAACTTCAGGGCCAGTTTTGCTTGTCTAAACTTTGATTCTTTCAGAATCCCCACCAGGAACTTACGTCTTGGCACTGTGTAGAATGGGCACAATAAAACAAAATTAAGGGTATCCTGCGGAGACCTGTTGTCGCAGCCGCAGGTACCCTTCTCTTCCACTGTGTGAGTGAACCCAGCAGGGACCGCGAATAAATGGTGAAGCATATTGAATCTGAAGCGAGTCATGAAATAGCGGTCCTGGGTATTGTACATGACCCTCAAATATGGCTCCATTCCTTGCTTTGCTGAAAGTTTACAGTACGATGAGACAGTGGGTTTATAACTTTCATTCTTGGCCCTAGTTGTCCGTAACCATTCTGGAAAAAGTTTTTTTACCATAGTTTTACTCTCAACTGTTAGGGATTCTGGGGAAGTAAAGAAGTCTACACAGTCAATCTCTGCAAATGAGTTCTTAATATACTTCAGCCAGGGTATTTTGTGTCCTTTGTCACGTTTAAGGCAATCCAAAATGATTTGTCTTGTTAGGGTCGCCTCTAGATTGGTCCATATTTTGACCCATGCCAGGAGAGGTTTAAGTTTAATCCGATCTTCTATAAAAGATTCTCCTACTTCCTCATGAATGATGTAGGCAGGGACACTCTGAGGCACTTTCAGAATTCTTCTCAGGAATTTATTTTCTTCAGTCTGTATTTGCTGTGCTTTGTTGTCTATAAAGCCCCAAACTTCTGCGCCATAGGTTACCTTCGCACAGCAAATTGACCTATATAGGGTTAATATTTGTTCTGGAGACCACCTTCCCAATCTTTGTCCATACCCCATGATGGCTCCTACTGACGCTGCCAATTTTGTTGCGTGTTTCTCTGCCAGGGGTTTAAAGTTAAGGTGGTTATCGAACAGTACCCCCAGGTATGAAAAAGTCTTAACCTGATTGATTTTGTGTGACCCGATGTGATAGACAAAATTCCCTTTTTTCATTTGCCCTGATGACATAATGTAGGATTTTTCCAGATTTGTTGTTAAATCCAGCTTGGCCATAAACTCGACAAAACCGTCAATCAGCTTTTGTAGTCCTAGGGGGGTTCTAGCTAGCAATGCCGCGTCATCGGCGTAAAGTAATACCGGCACTGCACGATGAGCGGTTTGGGGTGAGTCCACCTTTAGTTTCAGGAGATCTTTTTCCAGGGAGTTAATATATATAGAGAAAAGGAAGGGTGCAAGGATGCAACCCTGCTTTACTCCACTGGTGCAAGCGAAGGGGTCGGTCTTATTTCCCTCTTGGTTGTATCTCACGCTTGCTGATGTGTTCCAGTGTAAAATTTGCAGGATATCCACCAGGGATTGTTCCACACCCAGTTCTATCAACAGAGACCAAAGCTTTCTTCTGTTTACGCGGTCGAAGGCCGCAGAGAGATCCATAAACCCCATGTAAACGGATCTCTTACCAGCGATGGTATATTTTGCTGTCAGAAGGTATAAATTCAGGCATTGGTCAGAAGTGGATCTTCCCTCCCTGAAACCATATTGGATGTCCGAAAAGACCTGATGCTCCTCCACCCAATCTTGTAGACGATGTAAAATAACACGCCCCAGTACTTTTGCAGTCACGTCAATAAGTTAAATAGGGCGGTAACATTGGGGGTCGTTACGATTTCCTTTTTTTGTAGATCGGAACTATGGTTGCCGTCGACCAAGAACGAGGCAATCCTGCCACCATTGCCTCGTTCAAAACCCTGGTGAGCAATGGCGCCCATAGCTCGGATCTACTTAGGAATAGGTCTGGTGGAATTCCATCCGGGCCGGGTCCTTTGTTTTTGCTTAGCCCTGCTATTCCTGTTTCAACTTCTTCCAGGGAAAAAAACCAGTGTATCCGGCTGTATCCTCCTTGGGTCATCCCCCTGAGTAGAGTGTTTTGTATGATTATAAAGACTCTGAAAGTGGGTCTGCCACTGTTCTGGCAAGATGATGTTCGTTATTTTTGGTGCTCCTGGGTCCTGGAAACATGGGGAGTTAATGACTTTCCAGAAACTTGAGGTGTCTTTCCTCTCTGTGGCGTCCCTTAGATCCTCCCAGGCTTGAATTTGCAAACTTTGTTTACGCTTTTTAAGAGCTTTTTTGTATTCCAGTCCATTCTGAGCTACTGTGAGGTTATTCCTTGGTTTTTCATGAAGACTAAGTTTCAGTTTTTTGTGCGCCTTAGTGCAGACAGAGTCAAACCAACGTGGCATCGAGGGTACTTTACTAGTTCTCGAGGTCTTTAGGAGATTATTAACATGTGACGCAATTTCTTCAAAAGCCCTGACCACCAGGGCTCCTACCACCCTTGGATCAAGGCATATGTTTATTGCATTTAAGCCCTCTGTGATCAGTTTTTTGTAGAATCTGTCCCCATCAATCCTGGCCCATTTGATTCTCCTTCCTTGATCCACTGCCTTTTCTGTTATGTCAGTTCTCTTTAGACCTAATTTAAAATCAAACCCTTTCGTTACAAGTATCACCGGATTGTGATCACTGTAGATGCTTGCATCTATTATGATTTTACTAATGTTTCTTTTTAGTATGGGTGAGACAAGAATATAGTCAATGTAAGAGTGGCAACCTCTACCCCTAAAAGTTGGGTTTAGTTCTCCTTTTTCGCCCAACTCTGCGAGATCTAGGGTTTGGGTGAGATTGTACCTTTTCACTAGTCTCTCAAGGTCACATCCTTCTTTTGAATGGGTGAAATGTGGCCCTTTCACTATGGTACATCTTGACCAGTCTTTATGAAAGGGTTGTAATTTTTCACAAAGGTGACAATTAAAATCCCCCAACAGTATAAGACTTGGGGGGTTTGGTGTCTTATTTGAGAAATTCAGATTTTCTAAACAGGAGTCCAATTCCTTTACAGCTTTTCCCTTTTCCGTTGCACCAACAGCGTTGTACCAGTTGACCAAGAAAAGGTGTAGTGATTTGGAGTGAAACCTTACTACTTGTAGATTATGTGAGCCCTGGTTGAGATTTGTCCAAGTGCCCTGAATATGTAAGTTAACATATATCACTAGTCCCCCACTAGCTCTCCCTGAGGCTGCCTTTGTAGCTGGGACATGAAAACTTTTGTAGCCCTCTAAACTACAGTCATTTGATTCAATAACCCATGTTTCCTGTAGGCAAATTATTTGAAATGTATTTATGTAACTGATCCATTCTCGGGACTCGAGTTTGGCTGCTAATCCTGCTATATTCCAGGATACAATTTGTAAGTTTTCATAAGTGTTCTCCTTAGGACGTCCTGTTTGGTCTTCTAATGAGTGCACTGCCTGCTCGCCAATTTTAGTTAATGTAGTAAACCTGGGTTGTGGACTACAGTGAATAGTTGATCTGTTTTGTTCAATGGTGATCATATATTCTGGGGCTTTTATCAAATCACCTCTATCTCTACTTGTTTTGGGAGATCTATTGCCACCTCTCTCACACTGGGCAGGTAATGACCTATTCACATCTCCCCTTCTCGTTCCTATTTCCAACAGTTCTACCTCTCTTGGCCTTATATATTTCAGAATTTGCTTTCCCCTTCCATGTCAATCCACCTGTTCGAGAACGCTAAACCTGTTCCAGTGTGCGTACTGTGTCTCAAAGGGATCGTAATTTGTGGCCGCATAAAGAGGCCTTTGCCACTGGTTCGGTCTGTATTGGGTATCCATTTGGGGGTTTCTAAACATCGGGGGTATGTTGGTCTGCATAGGTCTATGAAGTGCGTGAGGGTAGAAGTAGGATAAATGTACAGGGTGAATTTGTGAATGAGTATCACTGGGAGATGCATTGCAAATGAAGTTGACCGCTGCAATGTCTCTGAAATTCACCGTAATTATATCCCCTGCTATTGTCTTGGTACCTTTGCCGATCCATTCCCCTCTTCTTACAGAAAGAATCTGTCCATGAATGTTGGGGGGTAGTGGTCTATGTATTTGCAACCACTGGGCACATTTATTTTTTAACTCTATTGGTGTTTCCCTTTTGCCTTCTCTTAGGGGTGGAACTCCTGTTAGTACCACTACAAAGGGTAAAGCTTCAGGTGGGAGATTAATTGTTCTAAAGCGGGATGCTGTTTTATTTTCTGTAATGTTTGCTGGAGGGATAAAATGTACCTTTGTGTTCACTTTCGGAGTTTGGATGTTATTTCCAGATGATGTTTGAACAGATCCGGAGGGTGGTTTATGTATTTGAGAATTTGTTTGTTTATTAGTCTTATCTAAATTCAGTGTGATACTGCCTGTCTGAGTGTCTTTTATACTTATTTGTGGGTCTCTAGGAAGATTATTTGCTACCACGTCCTGTATTGGATTTACCTTATCTTTAGTTGGTTTGTTGGATGAGGCCCCATCCAATTTTGTTGTTATTGAGGCACCCTCTTGTGCTGTTTGGCATTTTAGTGCAGCACCTTTATTATTTACGAGAGATGTTAGCCTGTCAATTTTAGATATGAGGGGTTTTATCAGCACGGTGATGGAATGTTCTAGGTCCATTTTAAGGTCGGCCACCATGTTGGTAATCCAGCAAGGTATTCCTGTAGTAGGTGGGTATATAGTGATAAACCACTTACTATTTGCTCTGTTATTGGTGAGGTAACCTACAAAAAGTTCCAGAATCAACTATCCTTTGGTACATTATTGTGAACAATATTAGTGCTGACATGCATCTAGAAACTCTCCCAAAGAGAGTTCTCTGATGTAACTGTCGCTATTTGAATTTCTACCCCTAGTGGGGCTCTTCCATTGTTAGCCTGCTTAAAAAGACCAATAAAGCCAGAAAAAAACAAAGAGCTTTCCCACACCTCTGCCTTCTGACGTGTTAGGTAACAGAATTGAAAAGATACTGATGACAATCATAATACCCACTTTGCATGTAAAATACATTGCCTTTGATACTAATGTCTTTGAACAAACAAGAATAAGTCACTTCAAGCTCTGATAAGTGGCCTTTCCTCTGCCTTCTTTGAACATGGTGCCCCTGCCGACATTCATGAGGCTTATCCAAGCCAAAATCATGACTCTTTCGGCCATCTTTGTAGCCATACATTTGTCACAACCAGCTATTACCATAGTAATTACCACTTCCTAGCAGTCAGCAAGGTACCTGCTGTTTATAATACACAGGTTTATAGAATCATTGGTACTGTAAACTCAGAGCTGCCTCCACTGAAATCTACCAGGCCAAGGTCCTCAAATAATGTGAGTATTCCCTCATTCCCATTATAAAAACCTCATACCCAACATTGCTGGTTCTGTTGGTGACTATCTTTTTTGTTTTTGTCACTTTCTCAAAAACACTGAGCTTGGTGAGAACAACATGCATGGTTTGAAAGGTGCATTCCTGAACAGGAGAATTTCATTGTCTTTTTAGAGTATCAGTTTGAATCTTCGCACGCCACATTTCATATGTTGGCATCTCTGATTGAAGCCACATAGAGGCAACACATAGTCAGGCAACAGCATTAGCCATAAATAAAATATAACGAAAAGGATAACAAATCTAAGTGAGTTCAGTATCCTCACCCACTCCTACTAGCATTATCTCTCTAGAAATACACACATTGACCCTTGTAATTTGTGATAAGAATTCTGAGATGCCCTCTATAAACTGTTTTAAGACTATGCAATCAAGAAATATATGTACAATATCAGCTTTCTCCGCCTTACACCTAAAACATTTCCCATCGTGAAGCCCGCCCCACTTCATCATTTTCACAGGGGTATGGTATAAATTAAACAAAGTTTTATAATGTTGAGTACGTACATTTTCATTCAACATGACTTTAGTAGCCATATCTATTGACTGTTAGACATAGGAGCCAGTATTACCAAATATTTCGCTCCACTTTGCTTCATGCATCTCAAAATCATCCCGTTGAGTCTCCAACAATACATCATACAGTACCCCAATCTTAGCTCTTTTTATCAAAGCCTTTATTAAATCATGAGTTATTATAGGTGTGTATCTACAATGTTTAACAATAAAAGTAGGCAGCATATCTTCCTTTATGATAGAAAAAACTATCCAATATCTCTCCAATGGAAGTGTATCCGGCCCTGCGGCTTTCCCTGGCGATAATCCATCTAATGCTGTCTGAAGTTCTAACATAGTGATGGGGGCTTCTAGCTCTTCCCGTTCTGCTGAACCAAGCCAGGTTAAATCAAAATTCAGTAAAAACCCGACTATTCTGTCCTGCTCCACTGAGTCTTGAGTATATAACTCTTTATAATAAGAATGAACTACCTCCAGTATTCCTTCCATGGTCTCAGCTGTACCCCCTTTGCCACCTTCCGGAATTTCAATTCACTGAGCAGCTTGTCTACCCCGCATTCTTTGAGCTAAACATCTGCCAGTTACTTCCCCGTATACATATCTTTCTTCCTGATATGTTTTAAACTGAGCAGCAATTTCCTGACTCCATACCCCATTAATCCTAGCCTTACAGTATGGAGTTTTAGTTTGAGCTTCTTTGCTATCAGCATTAGCTCTGACCGCTTGTATAAGATCCCGCTCAGCCTTCTTTAACTCCTCAAGCAAACCCAACATTTGTTCCTGCTGTTGTCTCTGCTTAGCCCACACATAACTAACTGTTTCACCCCTTAGCCCAGCTTTTAGTGAGTCCCAGAAAATTGTACAAAAAATGTTCTCAACTTTTTTAAATATTTCCCATTACAATTTTTCATGTACCATTTTACATTCTAAATATTTTTGTACAAAATGTATAAAAATGTAATACTCAAAAAAAATATGTTAAATGTAATCAAAATAATAAATACAAAAATACTATTTTATAAGAAATTATAAAATATTTAAAATAATGTAAATTGAATGTTTTATTTAAAAAAATAGGAGGCTTGGAACTGAATGGATGCACTTTACACAAGCCTCTCGTGCATTTAATCTGTATATCTTTCCACTCATTTTTGCACTTCAGAAAATGGAGGTCACCGTGTATAACTATGCCGATGACCTCCAACTTATTTTTCATCTTTCACACTCCCCAGTTAGTATCCTCAACTTTCAATCTGTTATGCTGTTCATCAGTGATTGGATGAACTGCAATCATCTTAAATTAAATCCGGACAAGACTGAACTTGTCGTCACTGGTAGCACTCCCAGTCCCTGGTCCCCCAACTTTTGGCCTTCCTCCCTGGGCACTCCCCCCACGCCCTCTTCTTCAGTCAAAACACTTGGGATCTCACTCAATAAACACCTCACTTCCCATTCTCAGATCAGCTCAGTTGTCTCATCCTGTTTCTTTGCCCTCCGCACTATAAGGAAAATCTCCCGGTTCTTTTCTCTCCCCGCCCTAAAACTGATCTTGATGGCAATGGTCCTTTCCCGGCTAGACTACGGGAATATAGTGTATAATGGCGCCCCCGCATATGCCTTTCGCCACCTTCAGCTAGTCCAAAATTAGGCTGCCCGCCTGATTTATGGGCTGCCAAGATTTCATCATACCACCCCCCTACTTGAATCTCTACATTGGTTGCCAATTAAAGAACGGGCCCTCTTTAAGCTGGGCTGCACTACCTTTCAGGCCATGGCGGGGACTTCCCCCAATGTTTATTGTCCGAACAGAGAACTCCGTTCCTCTACCAAATTCTTTCTTTCTGTTCCCCGGTTCAAAAAAAGCAAATCAGGGGTTTGAAATTTGCTGTCCTAGCCCCTACTTTCTGGAACTCCCTCCCCCTCTCCATTAGATCGATTCCCTCTTATCTCGACTTCCGTAGGGCTCTTAAGACTTTTCTTTTTTCACACCCCTTCCCACCTCAATAATTCCTCCGTTCTAGCCCTGGGTTAAGTATCCTCTAGTGCCATGAAACTGCCTTGTATACGTGCGCTTTATAAATTCCAGTAAATTCAAAATGGTCATTTCAATTCTTCTAACTGGATGACACCTGGAACTGACCTGAGTGGTAAGTAAGTCTGTGCAAAGGCATAATCATAGGACTGATGATTCTCTAGTGTCACAAATTTTTAGGCCAGCCCATGCATGACAACGTAAAGTCCTTTTTACTCTTCCAAGTAGCCCTATCCAATTTTAATGAATATTTAATCAAATTTACCAAATCTAAGAAAGTCCGTGGGTGCTCCTAATCCATCATGTACAAATTTCTCTATGGGCAAGCAAAATTAGATAGAGAGACAACTTATTTATATCTCGGGGAAACAGATCATAATTCGAAAAAATTCCAAAAAATAATAAAAGCATGCTCACCTGTATATCAAAACCGAACATGGCTTTCATACCTTCAATAAACGACCCCCAGAACAAGTGTAACTTTGGACATCTTAAAAACATGTGTATAGCATCAGCTTTTTCCTGCTGACACTTTGGACAGCAAGGAATAAACAACGGGCCCGATGCACAGAACTAACTTAAGACAAAATCCTAAACTTACTACCATTTTCGTATTCACAGAAGACACTTACTGATTTTGGTATTCACAGAAGACACTTACTCATTTCGGTATTCACAGAAGTTAGGAGTCCTAACTTTAGGACTCCTAAATGCCTTCTGTGAATACCGAAAGTCTTAAAATTAGGATTTTTCTCAGTTTAGTAGTAGTAAAGTTAGGACTCCAAACTTTAGGACTCCTAAATGCCTTCTGTGAATACCGAAAGTCTTAAAATTAGGATTTTTCTCAATTTAGTAGTAGTAAAGTTAGGACTCCTAACTTTCGGACTCCTAAATGCCTTCTGTGAATTCCGAAAGTCTTAAAATTAGGATTTTTCTCAGTTTAGTAGTAGTAAAGTTGAGAAACATCCAAATATTAAGACTTTTGCTATTCACAGAAGGCATTTAGGAGTCCGAAAGTTAGGAGTCCTAACTTTACTACTACTAAATTGACCACTTTGTGCTCGAATCCCTCCTGAGGCGGAAGCCGGGAGGTCTGTTGTGCCTGCTCGTTTTAAATTTCATTCATTTTCCTCACTGGCTTGATTGCAAAGCTGGCTTGTTGTGCTCACTTGTTTTAAAAAAATTCACATTCATTTGCTTGACTGCTAAGCTTTTAAATGTGTCCTACCTTTCCCCTGCGCCTCGCTGCCCGACCCACACTTCAGCCGACTAATTGGCTGTTCGGTCTCGGCAGGGCGCTCTGATTCTTAGCGGCCATATTGGGATAGAATTGGCGCCGTGACGCGCTCTAGTTCTCTTTAAAAGGGTTCCCTCTGTGCACAGCGCGTATTACCACTTTATGCTCGAATCCCTCCTGAGGCGGAAGCCGGGAGGTCTGTTGTGCCTGCTCGTTTTAAATTGTATTCATTTTCCTCACTGGCTTGATTGCAAAGCTGGTTTGTTGTGCTCACTCGTTTAAAAAAAATTCACATTCATTTGCTTGACTGCTAAGCTTTTAAATTTGTCCTACCTTTCCCCTGCGCCTCGCTGCCCGACCCACACTTAAGCCGACTAATTGGCTGTTCAGTCTCGGCAGGGCGCTCTGATTCTTAGTGGCCATATTGGGATAGAATTGGCGCCACAACACGCTCTAGTTCTCTTTAAAAGGGAAAGACCATGACTCCGCGCAGCGGACGCGAGCAGCGGACGTGCCGGTCGCGTGCCGGAGTCGTGCCAGAGTCCTGCCCGTCTGTGCCCTTCAGGGCCAAGGAGGTGCCAGGGGCCGGTCCTACTGCTGATTTCTGTCTCTCCCCTACTATACGATACAAAAGGGAATGATGGACGGAGGGTTTGAACAAATCAAACACTCACCCCCAGTCAACTGATCTGGGTTTAATCCATCACCATTCTTTAGCCCACACAGCCACCCCATTTCAGACATGGCTATATGCAAATCAGTCTGACCCTGTGCCTTATGGGAACAGTCCAGCCCGAACTGCCAAGCCATGTCTTCCATGGACCGGAAACAAGCATCCTGGGACCGGTTTCAGATTCATAATCCTCATCAGCCAGGCTATCTTGAATCCCGTGGCCAAGTGAGCAAGGGACTCACGTCTGAGCATACCCTGCCACACTTAGGGCGAACAAAGCGATACAAAAGGGGATGATGGACGGAGCGTTTGAGCAAATCAGACACTCGCCCCCAGTCAACTGATCTGGGTTTAATCCATCACCATTCTTTAGCCCACTCAGCCACCCCATTTCAGACATGGCTATATGCAAATCAGTCTGACCCTGTGCCTTATGGGAACAGTCCAGCCCGAACTGCCAAGCCATGTCTTCCATGGACCGGAAACAAGCATCCTGGGACCGGTTTCGGATTCATAATCCTCATCACCCAGGCTATCTTGAATCCAGTGGCCAAGTGAGCAAGGGACTCACGTCTGAGCATACCCTGCCACACTTAGGGCGAACAAAGCGATACAAAAGGGGATGCTGGACGGAGCGTTTGAGCAAATCAAACACTCACCCCCAGTCAACTGATCTGGGTTTAATCCATCACCATTCTTTAGCCCACTCAGCCACCCCATTTCAGACATGGCTATATGCAAATCAGTCTGACCCTGTGCCTTATGGGAACAGTCCAGCCCAAACTGCCAAGCCATGTCTTCCATGGACCGGAAACAAGCATCCTGGGACTGGTTTCGGATTCATAATCCTCATCAGCCAGGCTATCTTGAATCCAGGGGCCAAGTGAGCAAGGGCCTCACGTCTGAGCATACCCTGCCACACTTAGGGCGAACAAAGCGATACAAAAGGGGATGATGGACGGAGCGTTTGAGCAAATCAAACACTCACCCCCAGTCAACTGATCTGGGTTTAATCCATCACCATTCTTTAGCCCACTCAGCCACCCCATTTCAGACATGGCTATGCAAATTAGTCTGACCCTGTGCCTTATGGGAACAGTCCAGCCCGAACTGCCAAGCCATGTCTTCCATGGGCCGGAAACAAGCATCCTGGGACCGGTTTCGGATTCATAATCCTCATCAGCCAGGCTATCTTGAATCCAGTGGCCAAGTGAGCAAGGGACTCACGTCTGAGCATACCCTGCTACTATATACACAGCATATTCATTCAACACCTTGAGAGCTCTCCGCCCTCCGAGGTTATGCTGTCACTTTAAACATCGGCCGGAGGATCTGCATAGGGGATGTAACTGTCAGTGTTTTAGTAAGATGCAACACACTTCCTCTCTCACACCCCCGGTCGCTACGCCTCCCGTTGAGACGCACACCCCTTCTCTCCACTCTGGAGACACGGCTTTTCTCATAAATGCCCGCTCCTTGGTGAAAAATAATATCGCTTTTAGTGACTTCGTCTCTGACAGAATGCCCTCGTGGGTCTTTGTTACAGAGACCTGGGGCTCTGATTCAGCCGGTCCTGACCTAATTGATGCCATTCCCGATGGCTACGCCCTCGTGAGACTGGATAGAGTCGGCAGGAAAGGTGGGGGCATCGGCATACTGCATAAAACCTCGTCTAGTTGCCGCATTGAATGCCTCCCCTCCCCTCAAAACTCTTTCCAGGCCCTTCATTTTACCCTTAGCCCCTCTCCCACTGTGTCCTTGACTGGTGTTTTAATTTACAGTCCCCCTGGTCCCAGATCGGCTTTTTCTGCCAATCTCCTGGAAGTCAGAAACAGAAGGAACAGCGGCGGACTCTAGATGCCGCAATAGGCTTGGATAGCGTACTCAAAATGAAGTCTTAGGAATCAGAGTCAAATGAGTGGCGTGCACAATCTTCTCCTGCGCCAGCCGCTGACAGGCGCAACCCGTGCTAGCCGGGAACAAATATAAGTAAAACAATGGAGCGGTGCACTTTCCAAGTAATGTGGTATGCAATAAGAAAGCCCAATTTGTATCTTCTTTAAACGAGACTTTATTTAAATTTCCTTGAACATAGTGAACATCAGCCAACGCGTTTCGTTCGATTTTTCGAACTTCGTCAGGGCTTTTAAAATGCATTTTTCGATACGCCCGAACAGTACCGGCAGACCTACGACCCAAAGCCCTTAATATGGAGGCTGCATCGATACTCTGACACTGTGATCATTCATTTCCATAAGACGATCCTGGATCTTCTATCCAGGAATAAGTATAAGCCCGCTATACATAATTTAAAAGCCCTGACGAAGTTCGAAAAATCTAACGAAACGCGTTGGCTGATGTTCACTATGTTCAAGGAAATTTAAATAAAGTCTCGTTTAAAGAAGATACAAATTGGGCTTTCTTATTGGATACCACATTACTTGGAAAGTGCACCACGCCATTGTTTGACTAATTTTTAATATCTTGGAAGTCCTTGAACCCTACATTGATCTGCCCAATTTCTCTATCCTTGGGGACTTCAACTTTCATTTGGAAAGTTCTAACTCGCCCGATACTATATCGCTTGTGGATTCCCTAGCCTCTTGCGGGCTTTTACAAAAAGTGAGATACCCCACCCACGCAGCAGGCCATACATTGGACGGGGTCTTCACAAATGACCCTAGATTGGAAGTAGGTACTCCCATCTCCCTCTCATGGTCTGATCATAAGGCCGTCCCTTTTGAGTTCGATCCCGGGCAACGAGATCTGTCTCCAAAGGAACATAACTCCTGGGTTCACAAAAGGAACTATAGAGGCCTTAACAACGTAACCCTTAGCCCCTTCATCGCCAATTTCTTCTCCTCTTCAAAGCTGATACGGATACTGCAGCGCAGGAGCTTATTAACACCATTTCAAAAGCAGTTAATACTCTTGCCCCTGTCAAACTCCATTACTGCGCCAGGAAACGCCCGTCAGCCCCCTGGTTTTCTGACTCCCTTAGATTACGTAGGCAGGAATGTAGGAGACAAGAAAGACTCTGGAGAGCTCATCTTGACCCTGATGAAAGGATCAAACACAAAAATCTTATAATAGGCTATAAGGCCGCTATTCTAGTGGATAAACAAACCTATTTCACTGACTTGACCACTTCCCTCAGCTCACCAAGAGATCTTTTTAAAATTGTGGACTCTCTTTCTCTCACCCCTTCTCCTGACCCCACTGTCCCTTCCCAAGTACTCTGTGACCGGATATCCACGTTTTTTCACACCAAGATTGTGGATATTCACTCTGCTTTAGAAGCCCTCAATTCTATTCCTGACTCTGTCCTGCCGTCGGATCGACTGCCCCACCCTGTTCCGACTTTGGTACCCCAGGACGCTTGTCTAATTTCCCCCCCCCTATCCTATGAAGGCTTGAATGCTCGTCTTGACAAACTTAAATCGGGCTCCCCTTTGGACCCCTGCCCTCTCAAAATATTGAAAGACTGCAGGGAAGTCCTACTTCCCCCTTACCTGGAGGTAATGAATATGGCAATTTCTAATGGCGTCTTCCCTGCATCATGGAAGCTGGCTATTGTAAAACCTTTACTAAAAAAGCCAACTTTGGATCCTGGTACTCTTAAAAACTTTCGCCCTATATCCCTCCTCCCTGCCCCAGCCAAAATGCTTGAAGCCCACCTCAACCACCACCTCAGCGCCTTTCTTGACAATGTTAGCCTGCTTGATTCTTCACAGCACGGCTTTTGAAAAGCGCACAGCACCGAGTCTGCCCTTACAGTGGTGGTCAACAACATCCGTGCTAAGGGCGACAGAGGTCACTCTACCATCCTGATCCTGCTCGACCTTACAGCCGCTTTTGACACCCTGTCTCCATCCATCTTATCTAGGCGGCTCGGTGAGATGGGAGTGGAAGGACCGGCTCTCGGTCTTCTGACATCCTTCCTTAACCATCGTGCCCAACAGGTCAAACTGGGTGACTTCCTTTCCTATGCCAAGCCTTTGCACTGTGGGGTCCCACAGGCTCATCCTTGAGCCCTACTCTGTTCAACATTTATGTGGCCCCACTTGCAAGGCTTGTCAGAACTTATGGATTGGAAGTCCTATCATACGCCGATGACACCCAGATAATGGTCTCCCTATCTCATTCGGTGGAGTCCACGGCCCTTAATTTTAAGAAATGCATGGAAGCCGTGGCAGGTTGGATGTCCTCAACCTTCCTCAAGCTTAACGGGGAAAAAAAATGAGATTCTCATCTTTGGTGGCAAACAAGATCTATGGTCGGATGATTGGTGGCCTCCCTGGCTTGGAACTTGTCCCAAGCCGTCCCTGTCCGCAAGAAATCTGGGGGTCACCTTTGACACCACTCTGGCGTTTGATAAACAAGTGAATAAAACTGTCTCAACCTGTTGTGGGGTTTTAAGGATTCTTAGGAAATTAGTACACTTCCTCTCCTCTGAGGCTCGGAAACAGGTAGTAGTAGCCCTCATCTCACCTCGCCTGGACTATTGCAATGCCCTATATCTTGGCATTTGCAAAAAGCTTATTCAGCGCCTCCAGTTAATCCAGAACGCTGCAGCCAGGTTTGTGGTGAATGCCCCTAGGCGTGCTTCTGTTACAGAAATCAGAAAAACCCTTCACTGGTTACCAGTCCAGGCCAAAATTAATTTTAAGGTTCTGGTTCTGACTTACCGTGCTTTACACGGCCTGGGTGCTGAGGACATTGGATCTCTTGTGTCTTTTTACACCCCGGGTAGGGCCCTGAGATCGCCTCATAAAAATCTTCTGGCGACCCCCCGGATCCTTAAGGCCGGATGGGGAGGGAGAGCCTTTTTCCCCCTCGCCCCGAAGCTATGGAACACTCTTCCCGCTGACATTAAGGGCCAGCCTTCTCTTGCCCTTTTCCGGAACAATCTAAAAACCTGGCTATTTGCAGAATCCTACCTGTAATATCTGCTTCCTTCACTTGCCTCCGACCACTCAGCTGTGTTCTTTTTTCCATCTGATGCGCCTTGATGCCTTCGGGTTAAGTAGCGCTCTTATAAATTCTCAATTCATTCATTCATTCATTCAAGTTAGTTCTGTGAATCGGGCCCAACATTTTCAAATTAATAAATTAACCTTCATATTAAAACATTATTAAATTAGAATTAAAAATGATTTTTAGAAAAAAATTCTCACAATTATCTCCTATTAACCCAACATTTCAAATTAAACATCTTAAAAAATAGAAAATAATTCTAAAATGAAACATTCAAAAAGGCTGAACAAATAGAACTTAAAAAGAACACATTGCACACTATTCTATTTAACACTAAAAACTAAGTCTGGGTGGTGAACTCCGCTCCACTCTTGGAATTTTTCGCAATCTGCATTAAATGGAACTCACAGACTTCTGAAAACTCTGCTTCGAAAAGCGGAGCTATGCTATTTTTCTTTGTCCTATTTGTCAACATCAAGTTGGTGTGCACTAGCAAGGAAAATTTGCCTCCCGGCGAGATTTTTCCTTGTTCACAATTGTCAACATCAAGTTGGCAAGCATGAGCGATGAAGATCAATCTTTTGGCAAGATTTCTCAACGTGGGAGGTCAGATTTCTTATTGCAAGTGGTCGCATATGCTACTAAATTTACTACTAAATTAAAAAATCTCCTTGAGCAGCAGAAAGGAAGCAGCACCTGCTTGCACTGTACCGTTTGCGATGATTGCACAGTGCAGACAAGCATCTGACACTGAAAATCCCAGCAAATAGTATTTATCTAACACACTCCGCTGCTCATGGAGCTCCACGTAGTGCGGCAGAGTTATTTTTCCACTTTGTGGAGTTCTGCATAGCTAAACTCTGCATACTCTGTCAAGGCTTACTGAAAAAAAACATTCTATTCAACAATATGTATTTATTACATTGATAATTTTCACATCAATCTTTCAAAACAATATTTTTGAGATTGATATTCCTGACCATGATATATATATATATAAAACGAAGACGGACATGGGCTCTGTGTTTTCTCCTGGTAAAACCCAAACATAGGATTTTCCATTTCCTGATGGTAGAACCCGCCCTGCAAGGTCTGGGACCCCCGGTAAATGGAGCCTCTCTAAACATTTTATGGAGGGGGCATGACCTGCTCAAAAAACGTCCCAGCCCAAGGACCGCCATGGCTATATGGTAAACGTAAGTGAGAAAGGGAGATGAGACAGGTGCCTGCCACCTTGTGCATGAACATGCAGGGGGTACCATAGGCAACCCCCAAGTGTTAGTGGGCCGTCACGTGCCCCCAAAGCTAATCCCCACCAGCCTTTCAGTGGCTGCATCGCACCCATGGAATGGCCTTAAATACCAAACATCATAATATGGACCCAGCTCCACCCGGCCGGCAATCGTAACGATTGCAGACCGGCAGAAAATCGGTGGACAAACATTCCGTCCGCTGCGATACACACAACCTTCATAATATGGCGGTGGGCAACTCAGGTTACGATGTGGTGACGGTCCCCACCACCGGCACAGCAGTGGCGATCTTTACGCCTAATAACCCCCTTAAACTTTGTCATGTCACTCTTGTAACTTGAGCCCATAATGGCTTTGTCATAGGATGTCTCAAACCTCCTGTTCATTGCCAAAAGTGATTGAATAATGCTCAGGAAGGAACAGTGTTGTAACTTGACCACCGGAATTAAACCTTCACAGACTCTCCTAATGACTGTGTGCAGAGAGGGAGCTTCCCAACCCTTAATATGAGGAGAAACATCATCACTAATTAATTAATTGAGTGGGGTGCTTATGAATTTTTGCTAATGTAGGTGATGTCATTAAGGCATTTTGGCAAAACAATTATGTGCATGTTAATAACAAGGTTATCAGGCTTTCATGTAAATGGCATCTGAATAAAATTTTTCCATTTTGCCATTGTAGTATCTAACCTGTGATCAACAAAATATCTACAAAAGAGGCACATTGCATTAGGTGTTGTATTGCATTCATAGAAAAAACATTTCACAAGAATTAATTAATTCAGTTGGCTGAGCTACAGCGTTGTAGCATAATTTAGTCCTTACACACGCACCATGTGACCCAAAAAGCACATATAGGACAAGCCAACGAGCACACAAACACTGCTTCTGATTCAAAATTAAAAAACAGTAAAACAGCTGATCGATGACATCCTGAATAACCTGAAATAAACCAATATTAACACTTGTATTTGAATTACATTTTTTACAAAATTAAACTAATCCAACAGTTCAATGCAGCCACCAAAATCTTGGTCATGAACAGGTATGAATTTTATGCTTTAAACAACAATTATTATATCATTAATTAATTAGCAACACTTGTAGGAAAACTATAGCAGCCACGGAAAACATGAAACATGAGCTTATCAATTCCTCCCAGCTTGATGGTGTTGATTACTGTATACGTTCAAAAGCTTTACTCTACAATCATCAATTCTAATGTTTTCACTCAAGGAAAAAATGTTTTTAAAAATTGAGGCATGGAAAGTTTCAGCAATTTTACCATGCGATCAATGACTTGCTCCTGTATTGTCAAGAGAAGAAGAGTTTGTGAAGTGTAGATAAGCATGAATTTATGAAGAAAGAAATGGGGATACCATGTGCAAGACAGAGTGAATTGTGAGTGGTAGAATGTGGCAAAATATACCTGGAAATAGCAGACTGAGTGCATCAGTAGATTTGAGTCCTGCTGGTGCTCAGTAGACATAAGGAGCTCAATAATACATTGAAACAGGGGTGCTTTAAACGTTTGGCAACCAGAGTTATGTAACACTTGTTATTCTCAATGGCTTAATGTAAGTTCTTATGCATAGTATATCATTGAAGCACATGGCTTGGGAACATATCAATTTTCATAAATACAAGTGAGCCTGAAGTGAGTGAGGAAAGACGTGGAAGGGGACCCACAACAACAATGGTATATAGTGATAAACCACTTACTATTTTCTCTGTTATTGGTGAGGTAACCTACAAGAAAGTTCCAGAATCAACTATCCTTTGGTACATTATTGTAAACAATATTAGTGCTGACATGCATCTAGAAACTCTCCCAAAGAGCGTTCTCTAATGTAACTGTCGCTATTTGAATTTCTACCCCTAGTGGGGCTCTTCCGTTGTTAGCCTGCTTAAAAAGACCAATAAAGCCAGAAAAAAACAAAGAGCTTTCCCACACCTCTGCCTTCTGACGTGTTAGGTAACAGAATTGAAAAGATACTGATGACAATCATAATACCCACTTTGCATGTAAAATACATTGCCTTTGATACTAATGTCTTTGAACAAACAAGAATAAGTCACTTCAAGCTCTGATAAGTGGCCTTTCCTCTGCCTTCTTTGAACATGGTGCCCCTGCCGACATTCATGAGGCTTATCCAAGCCAAAATCATGACTCTTTCGGCCATCTTTGTAGCCATACATTTGTCACAACCAGCTATTACCATAGTAATGACCACTTCCTAGCAGTCAGCAAGGTACCTGCTGTTTATAATACATAGGTTTATAGAATCATTGGTACTGTAAACTCAGAGCTGCCTCCACTGAAATCTACCAGGCCAAGGTCCTCAAATAATGTGAGTATTCCCTCTTTCCCATTATAAAAACCTCATACCCAACATTGCTGGTTCTGTTGGTGAATATCTTTTTTGTTTTTGTCCCTTTCTCAAAAACACTGAGCCCGATGAGAACAACATGCATGGTTTGAAAGGTGCATTCCTAAACAGGAGAATTTCATTGTCTTTTTAGAGTATCAGTTTGAAACTTGGCACGCCACATTTCATATGTTGGCGTCTCTGATTGAAGCCACATAGAGGTGACACATAGTCGGGCAACAGCATTAGCCATAAATAAAATATAACGAAAAGGATAACAAATCTAAGTGAGTTCAGTATCCTTACCCACTCCTACTAGCATTATCTCTCTAGAAATACACACATTGACCCTTGTAATTTATGATAAGAATCCTGAGAATCCCTCTATAAACTGTTTTAAGACTATGCAAGAAATATATGTACAATATCAGCTTTCTCCGCCTGACACCTAAAACATTTCCCATCGTGAAGACCCGCCCCACTTCATCATTTTCACAGGGGTATGGTATAAATTAAACAAAGTTTTATAATTTTGAGTACATACATTTTCATTCAACATGACTTTAGTAGCCATATCTATTGACTGTTAGACATAGGAGCCAGTATTACCAAATCTTTCGCTCCACTTTGCTTCATGCATCTCAATATCATCCCGTTGAGTCTCCAACAATACATCATACAGTGCCCCAATCTTAGCTTTTTTTATCAAAGCCTTTATTAAATCATGAGTTATTATAGGCGTGTATCTACAATGTTTAACAATAAAAGTAGGCAGCATCTCTTCCTTTATGATAGAAAAAACGATCCAATATCTCTCCAATGGAAGTGTATCCGGCCCTGCGGCTTTCCCTGGCGATAATCCATCTAATGCTGTCTGAAGTTCTAACATAGTGATGGGGGCTTCTAGCTCTTCCCGTTCTGCTGAACCAAGCCAGGTTAAATCAAAATTCAGTAAAAACCCGACTATTCTGTCCTGCTCCACTGAGTCTTGAGTATATAACTCTTTATAATAAGTATGAACTACCTCCAGTATTCCTTCCATGGTCTCAGCTGTACCCCCTTTGCCACCTTCCAGAATTTCAATTCACTGAGCAGCTTGTCTACCCCGCATTGTTTGAGCTAAACATCTGCCAGTTACTTCCCCGTATACATATCTTTCTTCCTGATATGTTTTAAACTGAGCAGCAATTTCCTGACTCCATACCCCATTAATTCTAGCCTTACAGTATGGAGTTTTAGTTTGAGCTTCTTTGCTATCAGCATTAGCTCTGACCGCGTGTATAAGATCCCGCTCAGCCTTCTTTAACTCCTCAAGCAAACCCAACATTTGTTCCTTCTGTTGTCTCTGCTTAGCCCACACATAACTAACTGTTTCACCCCTTAGCCCAGCTTTTAGTGAGTCCCAGAAAATTGTACAAATAATGTTCTCAACTTTTTAAAATATTTCCCATTACAATATTTTATGTACCATTTTACATTCTGAATATTTTTGTACAAAATGTATGAAAATGTAATACTCAAAAAAAATATGTTAAATGTAATCAAAATAATAAATACAAAAATACTATTTTATAAGAAATTATAAAATATTTAAAATAATGTAAATTGAATGTTTTATTTAAAAAAAATAGGAGGCTGAATGGATGCACTTTACACGAGCCTCTCATGCATTTAATCTGTATATCTTTCCACTCATTTTTGCACTTCAGAAAATGGAGGTCACCGTGTATAACTATGCCGATGACCTCCAACTTATTTTTCATCTTTCACACTCCCCAGTTAGTATCCTCAACTTTCAATCTGTTATGCTGTTCATCAGTGATTAGATGAACTGCAATCATCTTAAATTAAATCCGGACAAGACTGAACTTGTCGTCACTGGTAGCACTCCCAGTCCCTGGTCCCCCAACTTTTGGCCTTCCTCCGTGGGCACTCGACCCACGCCCTCTTCTTCAGTCAAAACACTTGGGATCTCACTCAATAAACACCTCACTTCCCATTCTCAGATCAGCTCAGTTGTCTCATCCTGTTTTTTTGCCCTCCGCACTATAAGGAAATTCTCCCGGTTCTTTTCTTCCCCCGCCCTAAAACTGATCTTGATGGCAATGGTCCTTTCCCGGCTGGATTACGGGAATATAGTGTATAATGGCGCCCCCGCATATGCCTTTCGCCACCTTCAGCTAGTCCAAAATTAGGCTGCCCGCCTGATTTATGGGCTGCCAAGATTTCATCATACCACCCCCCTACTTAAATCTCTACATTGGTTGCCAATTAAAGAACGGGCCCTCTTTAAGCTGGGCTGCACTACCTTTCAGGCCATGGCGGGGACTGCCCCAGTGTTCATCTCATCCGCCATCAATGTTTATTGTCCGAACAGAGAACTCCGTTCCTCTACCAAATTCTTTCTTTCTGTTCCCCGGTTCAAAAAAAGCAAATCAGGGAGTTTGAAATTTGCTGTCCTAGCCCCTACTTTCTGGAACTCCTTCCCCCTCTACATTAGATCGATTCCCTCTTATCTCGACTTCCGTAGGGCTCTTAAGACTTTTCTTTTTTCACACCCCTTCCCACCTCAGTAATTCCTCCGTTCTAGCCCTGGTTTAAGCATCCTCTAGTGCCATGAAACTGCCTTGTATACGTGCGCTATATAAATTCCAGTAAATTCAAAATGGTCATTTAAATTCTTCTAACTGGATGACACCTGGAACTGACCTGAGTGGTCAGTAAGTCTGTGCAAAGGCATAATCATAGGACTGATGATTCTCTAGTGTCACAAATTTTTAGGCCAGCCCATGCATGACAACGTAAAGTCCTTTTTACTCTTCCAAGTAGCCCTATACAATTTTAATGAATATTTAATCAAATTTTCCAAATCTAAGAAAGTCGGGGGAGCTCCTAATCCAACAAGTACACATTTCTCTATGGGCAAGCAAAATTAGATAGAGAGACAACTTATTTATATCTCGGGGAAACAGATCATAATTCGAAAAAATTCCAAAAAATACTAAAAGTATGCTCACCTGTATATCAAAACCGAACATGGCTTTCATACCTTCAATAAACGACCCCCAGAACAAGTGTAAGTTTGGACATCTTAAAAACATGTGTATAGCATCAGCTTTTTCCTGCTGACACTTCGGACAGCAAGGAATAAACAACGGGCCCGATGCACAGAAGTAACTTAAGACAAAATCCTAAACTTACTACCATTTTCGTATTCACAGAAGACACTTACTGATTTTGGTATTCACAGAAGACACTTACTCATTTCGGTATTCACAGAAGTTAGGAGTCTTAACTTTAGGACTCCTAAATGCCTTCTGTGAATACCGAAAGTCTTAAAATTAGGATTTTTTCTCAGTTTAGTGGTAGTAAAGTTAGGACTCCAAAGTTTAGGACTCCTAAATGCCTTCTGTGAATACCGAAAGTCTTAAAATTAGGATTTTTCTTAATTTAGTAGTAGTAAAGTTAGGACTCCTAAATTTCGGACTCCTAAATGCCTTCTGTGAATTCCGAAAGTCTTAAAATTAGGATTTTTCTCAGTTTAGTAGTAGTAAAGTTGAGAAACATCCAAATATTAAGACTTTTGCTATTCACAGAAGGCATTTAGGAGTCCGAAAGTTAGGAGTCCTAACTTTACTACTACTAAATTGACCACTTTGTGCTCGAATCCCTCCTGACGCGTTTCGTTCGATTTTTCGAACTTCGTCAGGGCTTTTAAAATGCATTTTTCGATACGCCCGAACAGTACCGGCAGACCTACGACCCAAAGCCTTTAATATGGAGGCTGCAGCGATACTCTGACACTGTGATCATTCATTTCCATAAGACGATCCTGGATCTACTATCCAGGAAAAAGTATAAGCCCGCTATACATAATTTAAAAGCCCTGACGAAGTTTGAAAAATCGAACGAAACGCGTTGGCTGATGTTCACTATGTTCAAGGAAATTTAAATAAAGTCTTGTTTAAAGAAGATACAAATTGGGCTTTCTTATTGGATACCACATTACTTGGAAAGTGCACCGCTCCATTGTTTTACTTTTAATCGAGGGATCATCTCCTCGAATACCGCTCGACCGTATCTACCCTCTCCCCCATACCGCTACCTTCTGACGAAACTAGAGGGAAACACCATGCAACTACGTCGGTCAACCTAGCATTATTGAATTGTAGATCCGCATCTAAACATTCCGTAGAAATTAATCAGCTTATCCAGGATATGACATTAGATGTCCTTTTTCTTACGGAAACGTGGCTAACGCCCCACTCCAAAGCCGACATCGTCAACATGCTACCCACAGGCTACCTCATACTATACCAAAATAGATTTAAGGGTAAAGGAGGAGGGTTAGCGATTGTTTATAAAAACACTCTTACCTGCAGGATACAAGATGGAGGAATAGAGGACTGCGAAAATATCCACTTTTCTCTCCAAATAAATCCCAATAAAACCCTTTCGGGATTTCTCATCTATCGTCCTCCCGCCAGCCTAGGAAATTTTGTCAGTTCACTGCTAGAGGCCACCATCTCCACTGGCACATCAACCTCCAGCTTTCTCCTTCTAGGAGACTTAAACCTCCACTTTGAGGATAATAAAGATAAAGCCGCCGGAGATATAATATCGGAATTAAAAGCATTCGACCTCCTACTCAAAAACTCCGAAGCAACTCATGCCAAAGGACATCTCTTTGATCCACTCTTCACCAATCTTCACAATCTAGAAGTCTCTCACCCACACCCCCTTCCATGGTCAGATCATTTCCTTATCCCTTTTATTTGGCAGATTACTCCTGACACCCCCCAGATCCCAATTCCCAGACAACAGGAAAGAATTTGGTCCAAATTATCATTTGAAAATTGGACGCAAAATTTAATCCACTCTGCCCCCTCCGCAGATCCCGACCCAGAAAAATCCGACAAAAAATTTAACAACTGGCTCACCTCAACTTTAGATCAAGTCGCTCCTAAGAAAAATCTAAAAAAAAAATGCACTTCTTTTAAATCCCCCTGGTATTCCCAAGAACTCAGGATTCTACGAAAAAATTGCAAAGTTCAAGAACGCAAATGGAGAAAAAACTGGGACCCACTTATCAAAGAAGAATATAAAAAATCAATGAAGATCTATAAATTAGCCCGAAAGTCAGCACAGGACTCCTTCTATGAGGAAAAAATTAAATCTGCCTCCAACTCGTCCCGCGAGACCTACAAAATTTTTAAAAGCCTATTCAAAATTCCTAACCCTTCCCCCATCCAGGTACCCTCTGTTGCTAGATGCAATCAAATAGCAACTTTTTTTCAGAGTAAAATAACAACCATCCTTCAAACCCTCCCCCCCAAATCTGACAAAATCCCCGCAGAAACCTCGGCATTTCCAACGAACGGCCCTATACTTGACAGTTTTGATCAGTTGACCAATGAAGAATTTCTTAAAACTCTCTCAGGCATGAAAAGTGGCTCTCCTAATGATCCAGCCCCCATTCATATTCTCAAACGAGTGGGACCCACTATCTCACACCTTGCTACCAATCTCATTAATGCCTCCCTTAGCCAAGGAGTGGCCCCCCATAGCTGGAAGCACGCAGTTGTGAAAGCCCTACAGAAAAAGCCAGGTCTTGACCCACTTGACCTCTACAACCTCCGCCCAATCTCCCTACTGCCAGGGTTAAGTAAAATCACAGAGAAGGTTGTTAATCAGCAACTATCGGCTTTCTTAGAAACCAACAACCTTCTTCGCCCTTCTCAAACTGGGTTTCGTCCTGGTCAGGGGACCGAGACCGCCCTTCTTCAAGTGGTGGAGGAAGCCAGATGCATCTTGGATTCAGGGGAATCGGTGCTACTGATCCTCCTGGATCTAAGCGCTGCATTTGACACGGTTGACCACGAGATCCTGATACAGCGACTGTCTAATTTAGGAATAAGAAACATGGCACTTCGCTGGCTCACATCCTTTCTTAAAGACAGAACCTTTCAGGTCTGTGAAGGTAATGAGCGATCTGACTTCTTTCCCCTCCAGTGTGGGGTCCCTCAGGGCTCTTCATTGAGCCCCACACTATTTAATACCTATATGTTCCCATAAAATATCCCTCTTCAGGTTTTGTCTCTCAGCGCTGGGACGCCTATGGGCAGCCATGCGCTCTATAAATCTGTAAAATAAAATAAATAAAAATATGGCCCCCCTGGAGGAAGTGGTTACCCCATTCGGGATAAAAACCATCACATACGCTGATGACACCCAAATGGTGGTTTCATTTTCGATAGAAAATGCCCAAATCAAAAACCTTCATGACTGCCTTGAAGGGATCTATCAGTGGATGTGTAATTCTAGGCTGAAACTGAATGGCTCTAAAACCGAGCTTATGCTACTTGGACCCCAAACATCACCCCTCCCCAGCGCAATGTGGCCATCCTGCCTAGGCACCCTTCCTCAACCCAAGATGGAGCTCAAAAGTCTTGGTTTCTGGCTACAACAGGACCTTTCACTTAAAACCCTGTAAAAGGGGTCAGGAACAACCAATAAACAAAGATCCTTAAGTATTGCCCGGCGGTATCGCCTCTTTAACCCACAAAATATTAATCAATGAAGAGGCAGGCGCTGGAGACTGGAAGGCAGGAAACAAGGGTTTATTCTCTCCGGAGGAGAACACATCAGTTCGGACAGCAAGTATTGTCACGAGGTGCTCTAACCGCATCTCTGAGGCCTGGCCTCTTATACACAGGTTTATGATCTTTATTGCAGGTAACACATTCTTGCAATGCTTTGAAGTATGAAAGGACATCCTCGGAATCTCCCCTTCAGGCCCGTTCCCACACACATTTACAGTTGAAGTCCCCACCCCGGTCACAACAGGTGATGATTATCGCGCAGCTGGACATTCCGCCGATTCACGGGATGTGTGGGGTTGATCGGATCTCATAGGGAGGGGGCTTTGATCAATTCGAGGGTCCTTTAATGGGGGAAGCTTCCTACTGTACGGGGGGGCAATAAACAGTATCCGCAGGGCCAGGTGGCGGCCTGGGAACGAGGAAGACAAACGGGCACACAGGAAAAGGGGGTTTGTATCGAAGGGCCTGGGGCCATGAAAGGAATGAAGGGAGGTGTTGCGCTGGGAACAGGATGGGATTCCGGGGCAGAGCTGCGCTGAAGAGGGGTTTACGACCCAAGGCATGTGAGAGCGGGGGGGGGGGTCGTCAGCGTGCGGGGTTGAGAGAGAGAGAGAGAGAGAGAGAGAGACGCGCTGGCTATCAGCGAGGGGCAGGGAGGCCATGGTGCTCAAAATGGCTGCCGCTTACGTGCACGGATGGGTTCAAGAAGAGCAAGATGGCACCGATAATGTTGATGTTTGCAGCCTAACTTTTAACAGTCCTCCCTTTTCAACATATCTAGCCAACTTGCCTACTTAATGTCAATCTTCATCAAATTCCTAACCTCGGCATCATATAATGCTCCCATGCGTTCGTTCCCAAAGTCCACAGTCTTAGGGCAAATACAATTTGTACATAATGAACACAGAGGTGGCAGACATTGAATTCCTAAGCATAGACCGCATATCACAACTACAGGAATCAGGATAATGGTGAACAGTCTCCAGCCCCAGTTCTTAACGGTGTTCCAGAACCAACCACCAAGCGACCATTCTTCCTGATCCTGGTGGACTTCTGAAGAGAGTCTGTGAAGGTGTTCGATGGCTTTGTACACTGAGGGTGAGTTGTCCGGTATGTATGTACAGCAGCTGGACCCAATAATGCGGCATGCTCCACCACGGTCCGCAAGAACCACATCTAGGACAAGGCGGTTCTGGAGGGCCACCAAGCGGACTGCTTGAAGCTCGGCGGTGTTGTTAGCAAAGATACCAGCTGTGATGTTCATTGTTGTCTCAACTGCCTGAGTCAGATGTCGGATGGCACGGCTGTTTGCCATCGGGCCCCAGAGGGTAACAAGTCCCTTCATGGCATCGAGGAACTGCGCTCCTGTTGAGTCGGCTTGTTCAATGTCCTTGGCTCATTTTTGTCTATGATGATTCGCTGGGGCCACATAAGTCGGAGGAAGGATGAAGGAGATGAAACAAGTGCCCCCCCAGCCTTTGGGGAGCCAGGTGTAGGCTTTTGTGCCGCAGATGAAATACATGTTTGGGGACGACACAAAGGAAGGTGGATCCGTGGAGTCCAAAGTTCTGGTAAACCGGCAAGCACTGCGGCCCACCAGCTGTGTCCCAAGTCCTTCTATGCACATGTGGCCTGTGACGTTGATGACTGACAGGGCCACAGTCAGGGTGGCAGCCGTTCGTTTCTGCAGGTAGGAGAAGGTGGGTCTGGTTGGATTGTTGAACACCTGCATTTCAATTCGCTCTTTAGCAGGGATGTCCATGTGGATTGAGTCGTTGGAGGTCTGCGGGCAGAAGTGTGTCTTTGTTTTGTTTCGCCAGACCCCGTGGAAGAAATGCGTTACGGTTTTGCTGGAGGTGGCATTGTCCTTATAGCTTTCTTGCAGGAGGATCAGCCAAGCAAGGCAGGAGCCATGAACTGAGAAGGGTGAAGGGATGAATGGTATCGAGTGTCCAGTGGCGTGGGGTAGCAACCCACAGATCCAACAGTTGGTGGCATTGGTGGCCCCCTCCGCAGATCCCGACCCAGAAAAATCCGACAAAAAATTTAACAACTGGCTCACCTCAACTTTAGATCAAGTCGCTCCTAAGAAAAATCTAAAAAAAAAATGCACTTCTTTTAAATCCCCCTGGTATTCCCAAGAACTCAGGATTCTACGAAAAAATTGCAAAGTTCAAGAACGCAAATGGAGAAAAAACTGGTGAAGTAGCTGTACGAAAGAGTTATTCCAAAACTCCTTTCGTCTCTCTCTTAGTTGAGGAGAGAGCGAGATCAGATAATGTTCCTTCATGGTGGTAGGCTGAGCAGTGGTCAGGAATGTTTCGTGAGCAGGTGCATTTTCTTCCATAATCCAGAGTGTGGTCATGAGGAGAAAGCAGAAAAGGATTGTGATGAAGAGTGCAATTGTCTTTGAGCTGTGGAGTCTGTCTGTTCTTGGGTTTCTGTAGTGGGTATTTCCTGTTGCTTCCATCATCTTCTTATTTGGCGCTTCCATCATCTTCTTATCTGGCGCTTCCATTATCTTCAAGGTGCTCGGTAGCGGGCAGAGCCACAGACTTCGTTTAGCTTCTCTCCGGGTGACCCTTGGTGGTGTTTAGGTCACCGTTCTGAGATTTTAACTTAGTCTGTGGTCTACTTAGACGAAGCTCCCTCCTTTCGACGCAGGAAATACCCTTCTCTGGATGGCACAGTGGGATCAGAGAATTTTGAAAGTTCAAGTGCTTCGGTATCAGGATAGCAGGTTAGTGATGGTCGGTCCTTGTTCAGGAGCTCTTCTTGGTTGCCGATGTTTCCTGTCGTGGCCAGGGTCGAGGAGACCTTCTTACAGTGGTGTGCATGCAGCCAGTGCCGTTTCCCCTCCACACGAAGAGCCGTCCGGGTGGTGATTAACACTTGCCAGGGGCCCGTCCACCGGGGTTCCAAACTCTTCGACCGCTGAAAGTTTCGGATCAGCACGAAATCTCCAGGTTGGATGGCGTGACCCGGACCCCTGGAAGCATCGGGGATGGCCTGCTGCACCTGCTGATGAATGACAGACAGATTTTCAGTCAATTTATACAGATAATCAGACATTAGGACGTCCGGGACGTCATGAATGGAAGTTGGTTTCGGTGCAGACCAGACACTCATGGGTCGGCCGAAAACAACTTCATAAGGTGTTAAGTGATGTTTGGTGGGGGTGGAACGCATCGATAGCAATGCCAGTGGGAGGGCGTCTGGCCATTTCAGACCCGTGGTAGCCACTATCTTGGCCAGTTTCAGCTTTAGTGTGGCATTGTGTCGCTCAACAAGTCCAGCAGACTGGGGGTGGAAGACTGCGTGGAACTTCTGCTTGATGCCCAACCCCTTTAAGATGAGCTGGATGACTTCGGCTATGAAGTGGGGCCATTATCGCTCCATAAAATATGACAAAGGCCGTAACGGGGGAAAAACTCCTTTAACAATACTTTTGCAGTGGCCATAGCAGTGTTGTCACGGGTTGGGTATGCTTCCACCCATTTGCTAAATGCGCATACCACAACAAGTACATATTTCAGACCTTGGCATCTGTCTAGCTGGATGTAGTCCATCTGCAGGACTTCGAACGGGTGATTTGGGACCCCAAATCCTCCCCGGGGTACTACAGTTCCTTTCCCGGGGTTGTGTTGCAGGCATATCAAGCATTGTTGGACCAGACGTTTGGCGGAGTCTGTGATTTTATCATTGTGCCACACTCTGGAGACAAGTTCAATCATGGGGGCTGATCCTATGTGGGCAGAGGAGTGTGCCATAGTCAGTATGGGAACCAGGTACGAGTCAGGTAGCAACCATTTGTTTGTGTCTCTTGTCCGCCAGCAGCCTTCGTCATCTTTTAATCCCACCCGTGTCCATTCAGTCAGTTCGTGCTGTGTGCTAGCCATTTGAATGTCTCTAATAGTGTCCCTAGCGTCAGTCCATTTTTCTGCTTGTGACCTGGTCACGTACATATGTGTTGTCGTCCTATTTTCAGCTGTCGTTCGGGCAGTGATGTCGGCTAGTGCATTTCCCTGCCCAATCATGTCTGTCACCTTTTTGTGTGCCTGGCATTTGACGACTGCAAGCTTTGTGGGGAGAAGGACAGCTTCGATCAAGGCGGAGACTAGATCCCCGTGCAAAATGGGGGTGCCGTGTGAGGTCAGGAATCCCCTTTCCCTCCAAAGGAGCCCAAAATGGTGAACCACCCCGAAGGCATACTGGCTGTCGGTGTAAATGTTCGCTGTGGTTCCTGCTGCCAGAATGCAGGCTCGTGTCAGGGCAATCAGTTCCGCTGCCTGGGCAGATCGTTGCGTGATGCGGGCTGTCTCGACTACAGTTCGAGCCGTGGTGACTGCATAGGCAGCGGAAGTGGTGCCATCGGGGAGTGCATGAACCGTCCACCCACAGCTCTCCGTCAGGGTCAGGAAAAGCCGTGTCTCTGAGGTCAACCCTACTTCTAGTCTGTTCGTCCGTAAGAGTCACGCAGTCATGTACAGGGTGCACATTGGGATCGTTCTCTGGTAAGGGTAACAGAGTTGCCGGGTTCAGTGTGGTGCATCTTTTCAGGGTGATATGGGGTGCAAGCAAAGTCAGTTCATATCCAGTCAGTCGTGCACTCGTCAGGTGTTGCGTCTTGGTTTGGTTCAGGAGGGTGTCAACTGCATGGGGTACCAGTACCGTGAGGGAATTCAAGAGCACGATCCCCTCACTCTGTCGGATAGAGATTGCAGCAGCAGCTACAGCTCGAAGGCAGGCAGGCAAGGCTCTGGCTACAGGGTCAAGAGTGGCAGAGAAGTAAGCGCACGGTCGTTGCTTTGTGCCAATGGACTGGGTCAGGACAGATAAAGCGCACCCCTCCCTTTCGTGAGTCTAAAGGGAGAAGGGCTTTGTGTAATCGGGGGTACCTAGGACAGGGGCCGAACAAAGGGCATCTCGTAGTTCCGTGAAGGAGGTTTGACACTCAGGGGTCCAAGGGAGTGGGAAGGGGACGTCTTTAGCTTTCCAGAGAAAGCAGCGGTTTCACAACGAGGCTAAAGTTTGGTAACCACTGTCGGCAGAAGGAGGTGAGGCCTAGTAGGGAGCGAACCTGTTTCTGGGTCTTAGGGACAGGAGTTTCGAGAATGGTTCGGATCCGGTCGGGAGTGAGTTTCCTTCCTTCTTGGGACAAAAGGTGGCCTAGGTAAGTGACCTGGGGTTGGCAGAATTGCAACTTCTTCTTGGAGACCTTGTGGCCATTTTCCGCAAGGAAGTGCAGGAGTTGAATGGTGGCTGTAACTGCTAATGGAGTGGTGTCGGCTGCCAAAAGGATGTCATCGACATATTGCACTAACACCACTCCATCGGGTAACTGGACTTGATCCAGTTGTCTCTTGAGGGCCTGGCTGTAGATGCTAGGGCTTTCTGTGTAGCCCTGGGGTGCTCGGCAGAACCTATATGAGCGGGCTTTTAGGGTGAAGCCGAAGAGATATCGGCTGTCTGGGTGGATGGGGATGGAAAAGAATGCGTTTTTGAGGTCAATGACAGTGAAGGTGGTGGCAGTAGAAGGAATCAAAGTCAGGATGGTGGTGATGTCTGAGACCACGGGGTACTGGGGTACCACCACTTTGTTGATCTCTCGAAGGTCAATGATAAAACGGTATTCTTTCTCATCTCCCTCTCCCTGTTTCTTGATGATGGGCAAGATAGGGCTGTTGCAAACGTTGCTAACCACTTCCTCTACCACTCCTGCGTCTATCAGCGACTGAATAATCTTTACCAATGCCTTCTCGCCCTCGGGCGATATCCGATATTGTGGAAGTTTTGGGAGTGTTGCGTCTGGTCGGACAGTAATGTGCACTGGGTCAATCAACATGCGCCCTACGTCCGAATCCGTCTTGGCCCACAGATACGGAGGTAGAGTGTCAAGCAGGGATGTGTCAGCGTCAGTGATGGAAAACATGCGTCGGGGAGGGCAATGTCTAAGCAGAACGGGGTTGTCGTAAAGGAAAACTCGGACTCCGTCTTGAGAACATCTGATTGTCGCTCGGAAGTGTTTCAATAAGTCAAGTCCCATAATGGCGTCAGGGCTATTGGAGGAAAGCAAAAACGTGGTGTCAGTGGTGTTGTTTTCTAAGTCGAAGAGGATCGGGGCGGACAAAGGGTTAGTGGAGGGCGTTCCATCGAAACCTGTCGATGTTATAAGTGAGCCAGACAAGGGTGCCCTTGGAATCAGTCGTTTAGATAACGCACTACGTGTTGCGCCAGTGTCTACCAGAAATGGAGACGTTGTACCCAAGACCTTAGCAGTGACGTAAGGGCCTTGCTGGTCAACATAGAGCTCGACTGGATCCCTCCCTTGCCCATGGCGGTCCTATGCAAAGTTGTGGGCGTCATCGTAGTCAGATTGCTGGCATTGGTTCTGTCTGGGTCGATCAAATGTATTTGGTCTGCCTGATCTGTCGTTAGTCACGTCATTTGGGGGCCCTCGCTGTTGTCCCTTATTTCTCGGTCCACTTGCTATGTCCTTGGGGTCTTTGCTTCTGATTATTTCCAGAAGAACTGGGCATTGGGATTTCCAATGGCCAGTTCCTTTACAGAAAGCACACTGGTCCTCTCTAATGTCTGTACGTCCAATGTGGGGAGTCAAAGTGCGGTCCTTGGGAAGTGCAGTCTTAGGGACGTTCGTCTGATAGTTTCCCCGGTATTGGTCTCGTCCTATAGTCACCCCTTGCAGTTGGGCAATCATCACCCTCTCTTTCAAGTCCTTCTTCTTTTTCTCTGTTGCTCTATCGTTTTCATTTTTCTGATGTTCATAATATTGGGCCATCTGGAGGATAGCCGTAGGTTTGGAGGCTGCCCAACTACTCTCGCTAGCCTGCAGTTTCTGGGAGACCTCCGGTGACAGACCCTTAACATAATTCTGGACAAACAGATGGTGTCCGGTTGCAGTGGTCATGTCCTGGCTGCTGTAATCGGAGAACACCGTTTCAAACCGGGAGAAGTAGTCCGATACATCCTCCTGGGGTTTCTGGCGACAGGCCGTTACTATCGACCAGTCCACTTTCTTTTCTGGAATCAGGGTTTTTAATTTCTGTACGATTTTATCTGGAAGGTCTAGAATGGGTTTCAAAGGCTTTTGTCCAGGTCCTCGTTGTTTATCAATGCCATCGAGTTGTGACCAGGTATGTCCAAACAGTTCAAGGTGGTCGACTTTCCGGATTTGCTTCCACACATCAGCTGGTAGACATAACCCGAAAAACAAGTCGATGTCAGCCAGGGTCATAATCGTTGAACCTAGGGCTGTACCCAATTCAGTATAGAAGGCAGTGGGGTTTTTTCGTAGGTCAGGCAGAGATTTCCGGAATGTCAGAATCTCTTGCCGGTCCCATGGCTGGTAGACCCAGTTGTACACTACCCTCCCTTTTGCATCTTTGTGGTTTGCATCATCGTTAGTCCCTTCACCTTGTGGAGGAACCCAGTAAGGGGCAGCCTCTCGTATCGGCATCATGGTGTTAGATTGCTCAGTTTGTGGTTCGGTCGCTACGGATGTCGTGGGTTTAGCTCCCGATTCTCGTTCCGTGAGGTGGCGGAAAACCTCAAGCGTACGCGTAAGGAGGTCCGTCACATCACACTCGCCCTCATCCCCGATATCGACCTTCCGGTACAGAGTCGTTAGGCTCTCGGGACCTTTGTCTCGATATCGGTCCTCGTATGCGTTCAAGACATGGTAACACAGTCGTACGGTAAAGTGTCGTCTGTGACTCCCTGTATACGAGTTAAACATATCCGTGATGTACTCTTCATCTTCCTTCCTTTCTACCAGTGTCCTCGCTATCTTGTCGATCCCTACTCGCTCATCTTTGCTTAGTCTGCTTGTTCTTGCAGAACCAACCCTTCGGGTCTCAGGATCGCCTAACGTTGTCGTTTGCGTAGTATTTAATACAAGGAGTTCGGCCGGCACAGAGGCCATGGGGGCCGAAGCTGTGGCGCTACCCTCGTTTGTACCTGGGGGTGGTGGGTGCTGTGCTAAGGGTTGGGAAGGGGCATATGGAGGGGGCATGTAGATGATCGGAGGACCTAACAGCAGATCATCGTTGGCTCGTTGTTTCGAGGGTAAATCAGGGTAGAGCGTGGAGGACGTTCTAACCGGACACTGGCTTGATGTTTCCATTTCTAGTTTCTGTTTGGCTTTCTCTCTTTCCTTTATCTCTCCTTCTAGTTTCTGAGCAGCTAGGTGGGCTGCTTTTCGCAGCTCTTTTCCCAACCTATTCTCAGTTTTCTTTTTACGTTGTTCAGTTTCTTTGCGCCACATGCCGAAACTATCAAGCATAGTGGGCGTTGTCTTGTTTTTACCAAGGGCTGTTTCTAGCGCGTTTATTTTGTCATCATCAAAGGATCCTATCAGTGGCCACTGACTTTCTCGATCCTTTTACGTGTATTTATGCCACAGCTTGTTATAGGCTATAGCGATCAATCCATGCTTCATGAACATGTCCTTATTAGGGGTGCCTTCCAGTGGAGCCGGATGGTTCATCTCTAATAAGCGGTCCGGGCTAAACAGGCTACCAATCAGTGGGGAGAAGACAGGCATGACGGATCACAACGGGGACAAAAGTCGGCACTGCCTATCTTATCACTGCGTGCAAAGACTAGACAGAATATTTCTATTCTACGTTGTTTGCAGGCAGTGAATACCTCATGAACCAATATCGAATAGTCAACGTTCGGTCAATCAAACAATTCAGTGGGGAGAATAAGAAGGCCCGCAAAGGTCTGCGTTACCTACCCTTTCACTATCTGTAAAGGGGGGAGGTGCCTTCCTGTTTGCAGACAGAGAATCTCCAGAAAACAATCCGTGAACAGTAGTCCAGGTTCAAATAATTAATCAGTGGGGGAGAAAGATAGGCACGACAGCTGCGTTACCTATCCTTCACTGCTTGCAAAGAGAGAGCCTGTTGTTTCTCCGTTTGCAGACAGCGAATCTCCAAACAAATCGACAAAGAGTAATACTAGTATTTTCCAAACAATCAAACAATCATTTCGCAATTCGTCGTGTTTACACGACCTTACCCGGACCGCATGGACAGTTTCTTGTCTTCCGAATCCAGCGCCCGATCGTCCTCTTTTCTTCGTAATCCTCGCGGCACTCCTGATGGTTCCCAGTCAGGACCGTAGATCACTCGAGAGAGGTCTGTTCGGAACCAGTGAAGTTCGGATAATCGGCTGTCAGACGAGGGTCTATCGGACAGGTGCACTTCCCGATCGTTGCAGTTGTTCACTCTGTCGTCAGGACCTCTCCCACTGGATCCACGAGTCACTGATGGGCCCCACGTATGGGACGCCAATTGTAAAAGGGGTCAGGAACAACCAATAAACAAAGATCCTTAAGTATTGCCCGGCGGTATCGCCTCTTTAACCCACAAAATATTAATCAATGAAGAGGCAGGCGCTGGAGACTGGAAGGCAGGAAACAAGGGTTTATTCTCTCCGGAGGAGAACACATCAGTTCGGACAGCAAGTATCGTCACGAGGTGCTCTAACCGCATCTCTGAGGCCTGGCCTCTTATACACAGGTTTATGATCTTTATTGCAGGTAACACATTCTTGCAATGCTTTGAAGTATGAAAGGACATCCTCGGAATCTCCCCTTCAGGCCCGTTCCCACACACACTTACAGTTGAAGTCCCCACCCCGGTCACAACAGGTGATGATTATCGCGCAGCTGGACATTCCGCCGATTCACGGGATGTGTGGGGTTGATCGGATCTCATAGGGAGGGGGCTTTGATCAATTCGAGGGTCCTTTAATGGGGGAAGCTTCCTACTGTACGGGGGGGGGCAATAAACAGTATCCGCAGGGCCAGGTGGCGGCCTGGGAACGAGGAAGACAAACGGGCACACAGGAAAAGGGGGTTTGTATCGAAGGGCCTGGGGCCATGAAAGGAATGAAGGGAGGTGTTGCGCTGGGAACAGGATGGGATTCCGGGGCAGAGCTGCGCTGAAGAGGGGTTTACGACCCAAGGCATGTGAGAGCGGGGGGGGGTCGTCAGCGTGCGGGGTTGATAGAGAGAGAGAGAGAGACGCGCTGGCTATCAGTGAGGGGCAGGGAGGCCATGGTGCTCAAAATGGCTGCCGCTTACGTGCACGGATGGGTTCAAGAAGAGCAAGATGGCGCCGATAATGTTGCTGTTTGCAGCCTAACTTTTAACAACCCAGGCCAAAAAAACAGCAGGTACCTGCGTAGGCTTACTCCGTTCAGCCAGGAAAATTCTCCCTCTGCTCCCTGCACCCTCTCAAAAACTTTTAATACAAGGGCTGATATCATCTAGGCTAGATTATGGCAATGCCCTCTTTCTGGCAGCCTCTGAAACAACTTTGAACATCCTGCAGAGAACTCAAAATGCCGCTGCTAGGTTCCTGACAGGCACTCCCCGTAGAACATCAGCCAAACCTGCATTGAAGGCACTTCACTGGCTGCCAATCCGTGAAAGGGTCAAATTTAAGGCCCTATGCATTACGCACAAAGCTCTACAAGACCAGGGCCCCCCGCTGCATAAATTCAGGCTCTTCCCATACAAACCCAATAGATCTCTGCGCTCCTCCCATGGCAACTTGGCCACAGTACATAAAATTAAGAAAGCCCGTACTGGAGGACGCCGTTTCTCAGTTGCAGCTGCAATATTGTGGAACGCTTTACCAACCCATCTACGCGCGGAAACGAATCACAACAAATTTCGCAAGCTACTCAAAACCCATCTTTTCCCACAATAATCTGCGCTTTCCCTTCCCCTCTCTGTTTCCCCCCCTCAGTTGCTAGTACAATCCCAGCGCTGGGACGCCCCCGGGCAGCCATGCGCTCTAGAAATCCCGCTTTCATTTCATTTCATTTCATTCATTCATTCATTTCATTTCTCCTGGAAGTCCTTGAACCCTACATTGATCTGCCCAATTTTTCTATCCTTGGGGACTTCAACTTTCATTTGGAAAGTTCTAACTCGCCCGATACTATATCGCTTGTGGATTCCCCAGCCTCTTGCGGGCTTTTACAAAAAGTGAGATACCCCAACCACGCAGCAGGCCATACATTGGACGGGGTCTTCACAAATGACCCTAGATTGGAAGTAGGTATTCCCATCTCCCTCTCATGGTCTGATCATAAGGCCGTCCCTTTTGAGTTCGACCCCGGGCAACGAGATCTGTCTCCAAAGGAACATAACCCCTGGATTCACAAAAGGAACTATAGACACCTTAACAACGTAACCCTTAGCCCCTTCATCGCCAATTTCTTCTCCTCTTCAAAGCTGATACGGATACTGCAGCGCAGGAGCTTATTAACACCATTTCAAAAGCAGTTGAAACTCTTGCCCCTGTCAAACTCCATTACTGCGCCAGGAAACGCCCGTCAGCCCCCTGGTTTTCTGACTCCCTTAGATTAGGTAGGCAGGAATGTAGGAGACAAGAAAGACTCTGGAGAGCTCATCTTGACCCTGACGAAAGGATCAAACACAAAAGTCTTATAATAGGCTATAGGGCCGCTATTCTAGTGGATAAACAAACCTATTTCACTGACTTGACCTCTTCCCTCAGCTCACCAAGAGATATTTTTAAAATTGTGGACTCTCTTTCTCTCACCCCTTCTCCTGACCCCACTGTCCCTTCCCAAGTACTCTGTGACCGGATATCCACGTTTTTTCACACCAAGATCGTGGATATTCACTCTGCTTTAGAAGCCCTCAATTCTTTTCCTGACTCTGTCCTGCCGTCGGATCGACTGCCCCACCCTGTTCCGACGTTGGTACCCCAGGACGCTTGTCCAATTTCCCCCCCCCCTATCCTATGAAGGCTTGATGGTGTTGATTACTGTATACGTTCAAAAGCTTTACTCTACAATCATCAATTCTAATGTTTTCACTCAAGGTAAAAAAAGTTTTTAAAAATTGAGGCATGGAAAGTTTCAGCAATTTTACCATGCGATCAATGACTTGCTCCTGTATTGTCAAGAGAAGAAGAGTTTGTGAAGTGTAGATAAGCATGAATTTATGAAGAAAGAAATGGGGATACCATGTGCAAGACGGAGGGAATTGTGAGTGGTAGAATGTGACAAAATATACCTGGAAATAGCAGACTGAGTGCATCAGTAGATTTGAGTCCTGCTGGTGCTTAGAAGACATAAGGAGCTCAATAATACATTGAAACAGGGGTGCTTTAAACGTTTGGCAACCAGAGTTATGTAACACTTGTTATTCTCAATGGCTTAATGTAAGTTCTTATGCATAGTATATCATTGAAGCACATGGCTTGGGAACGTATCAATTTTCATAAATACAAGTGAGCCTGAAGTGAGTGAGGAAAGACGTGGAAGGGGGCCCACAACAACAATGGTATATAGTGATAAACCACTTACTATTTTCTCTGTTATTGGTGAGGTAACCTACAAGAAAGTTCCAGAATCAACTATCCTTTGGTACATTATTGTGAACAATATTAGTGCTGACATGCATCTAGAAACTCTCCCAAAGAGCGTTCTCTGATGTAACTGTCGCTATTTGAATTTCTACCCCTAGTGGGGCTCTTCCATTGTTAGCCTGCTTAAAAAGACCAATAAAGCCAGAAAAAAACAAAGAGCTTTCCCACACCTCTGCCTTCTGACGTGTTAGGTAACAGAATTGAAAAGATACTGATGACAATCATAATACCCACTTTGCATGTAAAATACATTGCCTTTGATACTAATGTCTTTGAACAAACAAGAATAAGTCACTTCAAGCTCTGATAAGTGGCCTTTCCTCTGCCTTCTTTGAACATGGTGCCCCTGCTGACATTCATGAGGCTTATCCAAGCCAAAATCATGACTCTTTCAGCCATCTTTGTAGCCATACATTTGTCACAACCAGCTATTACCATAGTAATGACCACTTCCTAGCAGTCAGCAAGGTACCTGCTGTTTATAATACACAGGTTTATAGAATCATTGGTACTGTAAACTCAGAGCTGCCTCCACTGAAATCTACCAGGCCAAGGTCCTCAAATAATGTGAGTATTCCCTCATTCCCATTATAAAAACCTCATACCCAACATTGCTGGTACTGTTGGTGACTATCTTTTTTGTTTTTGTCACTTTCTCAAAAACACTGAGCCTGGTGAGAACAACATGCATGGTTTGAAAGGTGCATTCCTGAACAGGAGAATTTCATTGTCTTTTTAGAGTATCAGTTTGAATCTTCGCACGCCACATTTCATATGTTGGCGTCTCTGATTGAAGCCACATAGAGGCAACACATAGTCCAGCAACAGCATTAGCCATAAATAAAATATAACGAAAAGGATAACAAATCTAAGTGAGTTTAGTATCCTCACCCACTCCTACTAGCATTATCTCTCTAGAAATACACACATTGACCCTTGTAATTTGTGATAAGAATTCTGAGATGCCCTCTATAAACTGTTTTAAGACTATGCAATCAAGAAATATATGTACAATATCAGCTTTCTCCGCCTGACACCTAAAACATTTCCCTTCGTGAAGCCCGCCCCACTTCATCATTTTCACAGGGGTATGGTATAAATTAAACAAAGTTTTATAATGTTGAGTACGTACATTTTCATTCAACATGACTTTAGTAGCCATATCTATTGACTGTTAGACATAGGAGCCAGTATTACCAAATATTTCGCTCCACTTTGCTTCATGCATCTCAATATCATCCCGTTGAGTCTCCAACAATACATCATACAGTGCCCCAATCTTAGCTCTTTTTATCAAAGCCTTTATTAAATCATGAGTTATTATAGGCGTGTATCTACAATGTTTAACAATAAAAGTAGGCAGCATATCTTCCTTTATGATAGAAAAAACTATCCAATATCTCTCCAATGGAAGTGTATCCGGCCCTGCGGCTTTCCCTGGCGATAATCCATCTAATGCTGTCTGAAGTTCTAACATAGTGATGGGGGCTTCTAGCTCTTCCCGTTCTGCTGAACCGAGCCAGGTTAAATCAAAATTCAGTAAAAACCCGACTATTCTGTCCTGCTCCACTGAGTCTTGAGTATATAACTCTTTATAATAAGAATGAACTACCTCCAGTATTCCTTCCATGGTCTCAGCTGTACCCCCTTTGCCACCTTCCGGAATTTCAATTCACTGAGCAGCTTGTCTACCCCGCATTCTTTGAGCTAAACATCTGCCAGTTACTTCCCCGTATACATATCTTTCTTCCTGATATGTTTTAAACTGAGCAGCAATTTCCTGACTCCATACCCCATTAATCCTAGCCTTACAGTATGGAGTCTTAGTTTGAGCTTCTTTGCTATCAGCATTAGCTCTGACCGCTTGTATAAGATCCCGCTCAGCCTTCTTTAACTCCTCAAGCAAACCCAACATTTGTTCCTGCTGTTGTCTCTGCTTAGCCCACATATAACTAACTGTTTCACCCCTTAGCCCAGCTTTTAGTGAGTCCCAGAAAATTGTACAAAAAATGTTCTCAACTTTTTTAAATATTTCCCATTACAATTTTTCATGTACCATTTTACATTCTAAATATTTTTGTACAAAATGTATAAAAATGTAATACTCAAAAAAATATGTTAAATGTAATCAAAATAATAAATACAAAAATACTATTTTATAAGAAATTATAAAATATTTAAAATAATGTAAATTGAATGTTTTATTTAAAAAAAATAGGAGGCTTGGAACTGAATGGATGCACTTTACACAAGCCTCTCGTGCATTTAATCTGTATATCTTTCCACTCATTTTTGCACTTCAGAAAATGGAGGTCACCGTGTATAACTATGCCGATGACCTCCAACTTATTTTTCATCTTTCACACTCCCCAGTTAGTATCCTCAACTTTCAATCTGTTATGCTGTTCATCAGTGATTGGATGAACTGCAATCATCTTAAATTAAATCCGGACAAGACTGAACTTGTCGTCACTGGTAGCACTCCCAGTCCCTGGTCCCCCAACTTTTGGCCTTCCTCCCTGGGCACTCCCCCCACGCCCTCTTCTTCAGTCAAAACACTTGGGATCTCAATCAATAAACACCTCACTTCCCATACTCAGATCAGCTCAGTTGTCTCATCCTGTTTCTTTGCCCTCCGCACTATTAGGAAAATCTCCCGGTTCTTTTCTCTCCCCGCCCTAAAACTGATCTTGATGGCAATGGTCCTTTCCCGGCTGGACTACGGGAATATAGTGTATAATGGCGCCCCCGCATATGCCTTTCGCCACCTTCAGCTAGTCCAAAATTAGGCTGCCCGCCTGATTTATGGGCTGCCAAGATTTCATCATACCACCCCCCTACTTGAATCTCTACATTGGTTGCCAATTAAAGAACGGGCCCTCTTTAAGCTGGGCTGCACTACCTTTCAGGCCATGGCGGGGACTTCCCCCAATGTTTATTGTCCGAACAGAGAACTCCGTTCCTCTACCAAATTCTTTCTTTCTGTTCCCCGGTTCAAAAAAAGCAAATCAGGGGTTTGAAATTTGCTGTCCTAGCCCCTACTTTCTGGAACTCCCTCCCCCTCTCCATTAGATCGATTCCCTCTTATCTCGACTTCCGTAGGGCTCTTAAGACTTTTCTTTTTTCACACCCCTTCCCACCTCAATAATTCCTCCGTTCTAGCCCTGGGTTAAGTATCCTCTAGTGCCATGAAACTGCCTTGTATACGTGCGCTTTATAAATTCCAGTAAATTCAAAATGGTCATTTCAATTCTTCTAACTGGATGACACCTGGAACTGACCTGAGTGGTAAGTAAGTCTGTGCAAAGGCATAATCATAGGACTGATGATTCTCTAGTGTCACAAATTTTTATGCCAGCCCATGCATGACAACGTAAAGTCCTTTTTACTCTTCCAAGTAGCCCTATCCAATTTTAATGAATATTTAATCAAATTTACCAAATCTAAGAAAGTCCGGGGGTGCTCCTAATCCAACATGTACAAATTTCTCTATGGGCAAGCAAAATTAGATAGAGAGACAACTTATTTATATCTCGGGGAAACAGATCATAATTCGAAAAAATTCCAAAAAATAATAAAAGCATGCTCACCTGTATATCAAAACCGAACATGGCTTTCATACCTTCAATAAACGACCCCCAGAACAAGTGTAACTTTGGACATCTTAAAAACATGTGTATAGCATCAGCTTTTTCCTGCTGACACTTTGGACAGCAAGGAATAAACAACGGGCCCGATGCACAGAACTAACTTAAGACAAAATCCTAAACTTACTACCATTTTCGTATTCACAGAAGACACTTACTGATTTTGGTATTCACAGAAGACACTTACTCATTTCGGTATTCACAGAAGTTAGGAGTCCTAACTTTAGGACTCCTAAATGCCTTCTGTGAATACCGAAAGTCTTAAAATTAGGATTTTTCTCAGTTTAGTAGTAGTAAAGTTAGGACTCCAAACTTTAGGACTCCTAAATGCCTTCTGTGAATACCGAAAGTCTTAAAATTAGGATTTTTCTCAATTTAGTAGTAGTAAAGTTAGGACTCCTAACTTTCGGACTCCTAAATGCCTTCTGTGAATTCCGAAAGTCTTAAAATTAGGATTTTTCTCAGTTTAGTAGTAGTAAAGTTGAGAAACATCCAAATATTAAGACTTTTGCTATTCACAGAAGGCATTTAGGAGTCCGAAAGTTAGGAGTCCTAACTTTACTACTACTAAATTGACCACTTTGTGCTTGAATCCCTCCTGAGGCGGAAGCCGGGAGGTCTGTTGTGCCTGCTCGTTTTAAATTTCATTCATTTTCCTCACTCGCTTGATTGCAAAGCTGGCTTGTTGTGCTCACTTGTTTTAAAAAAATTCACATGCATTTGCTTGACTGCTAAGCTTTTAAATGTGTCCTACCTTTCCCCTGCGCCTCGCTGCCCGACCCACACTTCAGCCGACTAATTGGCTGTTCGGTCTCGGCAGGGCGCTCTGATTCTTAGTGGCCATATTGGGATAGAATTGGCGCCGCGACACGCTCTAGTTCTCTTTAAAAGGGAAAGACCATGACTCCGCGCAGCGGACGCGAGCAGCGGACGTGCCGGTCGCGTGCCGGAGTCGTGCCAGAGTCCTGCCCGTCTGTGCCCTTCATGGCCAAGGAGGTGCCAGGGGCCTGTCCTACTGCTGATTTCTGTCTCTCCCCTACTATACGATACAAAAGGGAATGATGGACGCAGGGTTTGAACAAATCAAACACTCACCCCCAGTCAACTAATCTGGGTTTAATCCATCACCATTCTTTAGCCCACTCAGCCACCCCATTTCAGACATGGCTATATGCAAATCAGTCTGACCCTCTGCCTTATGGGAACAGTCCAGCCCGAACTGCCAAGCCATGTCTTCTATGGACCGGAAACAAGCATCCTGGGACCGGTTTCGGATTCATAATCCTCATCAGCCAGGCTATCTTGAATCCCGTGGCCAAGTGAGCAAGGGACTCACGTCTGAGCATACCCTGCCACACTTAGGGCGAACAAAGCGATACAAAAGGGGATGATGGACGGAGCGTTTGAGCAAATCAAACACTCACCCCCAGTCAACTGATCTGGGTTTAATCCATCACCATTCTTTAGCCCACTCAGCCACCCCATTTCAGACATGGCTATATGCAAATCAGTCTGACCCTGTGCCTTATGGGAACAGTCCAGCCCGAACTGCCAAGCCATGTCTTCCATGGACCGGAAACAAGCATCCTGGGACTGGTTTCGGATTCATAATCCTCATCAGCCAGGCTATCTTGAATCCAATGGCCAAGTGAGCAAGGGCCTCACGTCTGAGCATACCCTGCCACACTTAGGGCGAACAAAGCGATACAAAAGGGGATGATGGACGGAGCGTTTGAGCAAATCAAACACTCACCCCCAGTCAACTGATCTGGGTTTAATCCATCACCATTCTTTAGCCCACTCAGCCACCCCATTTCAGACATGGCTATGCAAATTAGTCTGACCCTGTGCCTTATGGGAACAGTCCAGCCCGAACTGCCAAGCCATGTCTTCCATGGGCCGGAAACAAGCATCCTGGGACCGGTTTCGGATTCATAATCCTCATCAGCCAGGCTATCTTGAATCCAGTGGCCAAGTGAGCAAGGGACTCACGTCTGAGCATACCCTGCTACTATATACACAGCATATTCATTCAACACCTTGAGAGCTCTCCCCCCTCCGAGGTTATGCTGTCACTTTAAACATCGGCCGGAGGATCTGCATAAGGGATGTAACTGTCAGTGTTTTAGTAAGATGCAACACACTTCCTCTCTCACACCCCCGGTCGCTACGCCTCCTGTTGAGACGCACACCCCTTCTCTCCACTCTGGAGACACGGCTTTTCTCATAAATGCCCGCTCCTTGGTGAAAAATAATATCGCTTTTAGTGACTTCGTCTCTGACAGAATGCCCTCGTGGGTCTTTGTTACAGAGACCTGGGGCTCTGATTCAGCCGGTCCTGACCTAATTGATGCCATTCCCGATGGCTACGCCCTCGTGAGACTGGATAGAGTCGGCAGGAAAGGTCGGGGCATCGGCATACTGCATAAAACCTCGTCTAGTTGCCGCATTGAATGCCTCCCCTCCCCTCAAAACTCTTTCCAGGCCCTTCATTTTACCCTTAGCCCCTCTCCCACTGTGTCCTTGACTGGTGTTTTAATTTACAGTCCCCCTGGTCCCAGATCGGCTTTTTCTGCCAATCTCCTGGAAGTCAGAAACAGAAGGAACAGCGGCGGACTCTAGATGCCGCAATAGGCTTGGATAGCGTACTCAAAATGAAGTCTTAGGAATCAGAGTCAAATGAGTGGCGTGCACAATCTTCTCCTGCGCCAGCCGCTGACAGGCGCAACCCGTGCTAGCCGGGAACAAATATAAGTAAAACAATGGAGCGGTGCACTTTCCAAGTAATGTGGTATGCAATAAGAAAGCCCAATTTGTATCTTCTTTAAACGAGACTTTATTTAAATTTCCTTGAACATAGTGAACATCAGCCAACGCGTTTCGTTCGATTTTTCGAACTTCGTCAGGGCTTTTAAAATGCATTTTTCGATACGCCCGAACAGTACCGGCAGACCTACGACCCAAAGCCCTTAATATGGAGGCTGCATCGATACTCTGACACTGTGATCATTCATTTCCATAAGACGATCCTGGATCTACTATCCAGGAATAAGTATAAGCCCGCTATACATAATTTAAAAGCCCTGACGAAGTTCGAAAAATCTAACGAAACGCGTTGGCTGATGTTCACTATGTTCAAGGAAATTTAAATAAAGTCTCGTTTAAAGAAGATACAAATTGGGCTTTCTTATTGGATACCACATTACTTGGAAAGTGCACCACGCCATTGTTTGACTAATTTTTAATATCTTGGAAGTCCTTGAACCCTACATTGATCTGCCCAATTTCTCTATCCTTGGGGACTTCAACTTTCATTTGGAAAGTTCTAACTCGCCTGATACTATATCGCTTGTGGATTCCCTAGCCTCTTGCGGGCTTTTACAAAAAGTGAGATACCCCACCCACGCAGCAGGCCATACATTGGACGGGGTCTTCACAAATGACCCTAGATTGGAAGTAGGTATTCCCATCTCCCTCTCTTGGTCTGATCATAAGGCCGTCCCGTTTGAGTTCGATCCCGGGCAATGAGATCTGTCTCCAAAGGAACATAACTCTTGGATTCACAAAAGGAACTATAGAGGCCTTAACAACGTAACCCTTAGCCCCTTCAACGCCAATTTCTTCTCCTCTTCAAAGCTGATACGGATACTGCAGCGCAGGAGCTTATTAACACCATTTCAAAAGCAGTTAATACTCTTGCCCCTGTCAAACTCCATTACTGCGCCAGGAAACGCCCGTCAGCCCCCTGGTTTTCTGACTCCCTTAGATTACGTAGGCAGGAATGTAGGAGACAAGAAAGACTCTGGAGAGCTCATCTTGACCCTGACGAAAGGATCAAACACAAAAATCTTATAATAGGCTATAAGGCCGCTATTCTAGTGGATAAACAAACCTATTTCACTGACTTGACCACTTCCCTCAGCTCACCAAGAGATCTTTTTAAAATTGTGGACTCTCTTTCTCTCACCCCTTCTCCTGACCCCACTGTCCCTTCCCAAGTACTCTGTGACCGGATATCCACGTTTTTTCACACCAAGATTGTGGATATTCACTCTGCTTTAGAAGCCCTCAATTCTATTCCTGACTCTGTCCTGCCGTCGGATCGACTGCCCCACCCTGTTCCGACTTTGGTACCCCAGGACGCTTGTCTAATTTCCCCCCCCCTATCCTATGAAGGCTTGAATGCTCTTCTTGACAAGCTTAAATCGGGCTCCCCTTTGGACCCCTGCCCTCTCAAAATATTGAAAGACTGCAGGGAAGTCCTACTTCCCCCTTACCTGGAGGTAATGAATATGGCAATTTCTAATGGCGTCTTCCCTGCATCATGGAAGCTGGCTATTGTAAAACCTTTACTAAAAAAGCCAACTTTGGATCCTGGTACTCTTAAAAACTTTCGCCCTATATCCCTCCTCCCTGCCCCAGCCAAAATGCTTGAAGCCCACCTCAACCACCACCTCAGCGCCTTTCCTGACAATGTTAGCCTGCTTGATTCTTCACAGCACAGCTTTCGAAAAGCGCACAGCACCGAGTCTGCCCTTACAGTGGTGGTCAACAACATCCGTGCTAAGGTCGACAGAGGTCACTCTACCATCCTGATCCTGCTCGACCTTACAGCCGCTTTTGACACCCTGTCTCCATCCATCTTATCTAGGCGGCTCGGTGAGATGGGAGTGGAAGGACCGGCTCTCGGTCTTCTGACATCCTTCCTTAACCATCGTGCCCAACAGGTCAAACTGGGTGACTTCCTTTCCTATGCCAAGCCTTTGCACTGTGGGGTCCCACAGGCTCATCCTTGAGCCCTACTCTGTTCAACATTTATGTGGCCCCACTTGCAAGGCTTGTCAGAACTTATGGATTGGAAGTCCTATCATACGCCGATGACACCCAGATAATGGTCTCCCTATCTCATTCGGTGGAGTCCACGCCCCTTAATTTTAAGAAATGCATGGAAGCCGAGGCAGGTTGGATGTCCTCAAACTTCCTCAAGCTTAACGGGGAAAAAAAACGAGATTCTCATCTTTGGTGGCAAACAAGATCTATGGTCGGATGATTGGTGGCCTCCCTCGCTTGGAACTTGTCCCAAGCCGTCCCTGTCCGCAAGAAATCTGGGGGTCACCTTTGACACCACTCTGGCGTTTGATAAACACGTGAATAAAACTGTCTCAACCTGTTGTGGGGTTTTAAGGATTCTTAGGAAATTAGTACACTTCCTCTCCTCTGAGGCTCGGAAACAGGTAGTAGTAGCCCTCATCTCACCTCGCCTGGACTATTGCAATGCCCTATATCTTGGCATTTGCAAAAAGCTTATTCAGCGCCTCCAGTTAATCCAGAACGCTGCAGCCAGGTTTGTGGTGAATGCCCCTAGGCGTGCTTCTGTTACAGAAATCAGAAAAACCCTTCACTGGTTACCAGTCCAGGCCAGAATTAATTTTAAGGTTCTGGTTCTGACTTACCGTGCTTTACACGGCCTGGGTGCTGAGGACATTGGATCTCTTGTGTCCTTTTACACCCCGGGTAGGGCCCTGAGATCGCCTCATAAAAATCTTCTGGCGACCCCCCGGATCCTTAAGGCCGGATGGGGAGGGAGAGCCTTTTTCCCCCTCGCCCCGAAGCTATGGAACACTCTTCCCGCTGACATTAAGGGCCAGCCTTCTCTTGCCCTTTTCCGGAACAATCTAAAAACCTGGCTATTTGCAGAATCCTACCTGTAATATCTGCTTCCTTCACTTGCCTCCGACCACTCAGCTGTGTTCTTTTTTCCATCTGATGCGCCTTGATGCCTTCGGGTTAAGTAGCGCTCTTATAAATTCTCAATTCATTCATTCATTCATTAAAGTTAGTTCTGTGAACCGGGCCCAACATTTTCAAATTAATAAATTAACCTTCATAATAAAACATTATTAAATTAGAATTAAAAATGATTTTTAGAAAAAAATTCTCACAATTATCTCCTGTTAACCCAACATTTCAAATTAAACATCTTAAAAAATAGAAAATAATTCTAAAATGAAACATTCAAAAAGGCTGAACAAATAGAACTTAAAAAGAACACATTGCACACTATTCTATTTAACACTAAAAACTAAGTCTGGGTGGTGAACTCCGCTCCACTCTTGGAATTTTTTGCAATCTGCATTAAATGGAACTCACAGACTTCTGAAAACTCTGCTTCGAAAAGCGGAGCTATGCTATTTTTCTTTGTCCTATTTGTCAACATCAAGTTGGTGTGCACTAGCAAGGAAAATTTGCCTCCCGGCGAGATGTTTCCTTGTTCACAATTGTCAACATCAAGTTGGCAAGCATGAGCGATGAAGATCAATCTTTTGGCAAGATTTCTCAACGTGGGAGGTCAGATTTCTTATTGCAAGTGGTCGCATATGCTACTAAATTTACTACTAAATTAAAAATCTCCTTGAGCAGCAGAAAGGAAGCAGCACCTGCTTGCACTGTGCCGTTTGCGATGATTGCACAGTGCAGACAAGCATCTGACACTGAAAATCCCAGCAAATAGCATTTATCTAACACACTCCGCTGCTCATGGAGCTCCACGTAGTGCGGCAGAGTTATTTTTCCACTTTGTGGAGTTCTGCATAGCTAAACTCTGCATACTCTGTCAAGGCTTACTGAAAAAAAACATTCTATTCAACAATATGTATTTATTACATTGATAATTTTCACATCAATCTTTCAAAACAATATTTTTGAGATTGATATTCCTGACCATGATATATATATATATAAAACGAAGACGGACATGGGCTCTGTGTTTTCTCCTGGTAAAACCCAAACATAGGATTTTCCATTTCCTGATGGCAGAACCCGCCCTGCAAGGTCTGGGACCCCCGGTAAATGGAGCCTCTCTAAACATTTTATGGAGGGGGCATGACCTGCTCAAAAAACGTCCCAGCCCAAGGACCGCCATGGCTATATGGTAAACGTAAGTGAGAAAGGGAGATGAGACAGGTGCCTGCCACCTTGTGCATGAACATGCAGGGGGTACCATAGGCAACCCCCAAGTGTTAGTGGGCCGTCACGTGCCCCCAAAGCTAATCCCCACCAGCCTTTCAGTGGCTGCATCGCACCCATGGAATGGCCTTAAATACCAAACATCATAATATGGACCCAGCTCCACCCGGCCGGCAATCGTAACGATTGCAGACCGGCGGAAAATCGGTGGACAAACATTCCGTCCGCTGCGATACACACAACCTTCATAATATGGCGGTGGGCAACTCAGGTTACGATGTGGTGACGGTCCCCACCACCGGCACAGCAGTGGCGATCTTTACGCCTAATAACCCCCTTAAACTTTGTCATGTCACTCTTGTAACTTGAGCCCATAATGGCTTTGTCATAGGATGTCTCAAACCTCCTGTTCATTGCCAAAAGTGATTGAATAATGCTCAGGAAGGAACAGTGTTGTAACTTGACCACCGGAATTAAACCTTCACAGACTCTCCTAATGACTGTGTGCAGAGAGGGAGCTTCCCAACCCTTAATATGAGGAGAAACATCATCACTAATTAATTAATTGAGTGGGGTGCTTATGAATTTTTGCTAATGTAGGTGATGTCATTAGGCATTTTGGCAATAAAATTATGTGCATGTTAATAACAAGGTTATCAGGCTTTCATGTAAATGGCATCTGAATAACATTTTTCCATTTTGCCATTGTAGTATCTAACCTGTGATCAACAAAATATCTACAAAAGAGGCACATTGCATTAGGTGTTGTATTGCATTCATAGAAAAAACATTTCACAAGAATTAATTAATTCAGTTGGCTGAGCTACAGCGTTGTAGCATAATTTAGTCCTTACACACGCACCATGTGACCCAAAAAGCACATATAGGACAAGCCAACGAGCACACAAACACTGCTTCTGATTCAAAATTAAAAAACAGTAAAACAGCTGATCGATGACATCCTGAATAACCTGAAATAAACCAATATTAACACTTGTATTTGAATTACATTTTTAACAAAATTAAACTAATCCAACAGTTCAATGCAGCCACCAAAATCTTGGTCATGAACAGGTATGAATTTTATGCTTTAAACAATAATTATTATATCATTAATTAATTAGCAACACTTGTAGGAAAACTATAGCAGCCACGGAAAACATGAAACATGAGCTTATCAATTCCTCCCAGCTTGATGGTGTTGATTACTGTATACGTTCAAAAGCTTTACTCTACAATCATCAATTCTAATGTTTTCACTCAAGGAAAAAATGTTTTTAAAAATTGAGGCATGGAAAGTTTCAGCAATTTTACCATGCGATCAATGACTTGCTCCTGTATTGTCAAGAGAAGAAGAGTTTGTGAAGTGTAGATAAGCATGAATTTATGAAGAAAGAAATGGGGATACCATGTGCAAGACAGAGTGAATTGTGAGTGGTAGAATGTGACAAAATATACCTGGAAATAGCAGACTGAGTGCATCAGTAGATTTGAGTCCTGCTGGTGCTCAGTAGACATAAGGAGCTCAATAATACATTGAAACAGGGGTGCTTTAAACGTTTGGCAACCAGAGTTATGTAACACTTGTTATTCTCAATGGCTTAATGTAAGTTCTTATGCATAGTATATCATTGAAGCACATGGCTTGGGAATGTATCAATTTTCATAAATACAAGTGAGCCTGAAGTGAGTGAGGAAAGACGTGGAAGGGGACCCACAACAACAATGGTATATAGTGATAAACCACTTACTATTTTCTCTGTTATTGGTGAGGTAACCTACAAGAAAGTTCCAGAATCAACTATCCTTTGGTACATTATTGTAAACAATATTAGTGCTGACATGCATCTAGAAACTCTCCCAAAGAGCGTTCTCTAATGTAACTGTCGCTATTTGAATTTCTACCCCTAGTGGGGCTCTTCCATTGTTAGCCTGCTTAAAAAGACCAATAAAGCCAGAAAAAAACAAAGAGCTTTCCCCACACCTCTGCCTTCTGACGTGTTAGGTAATAGAATTGAAAAGATACTGATGACAATCATAATAACCACTTTGCATGTAAAATACATTGCCTTTGATACTAATGTCTTTGAACAAACAATAATAAGTCACTTTAAGCTCTGATAAGTGGCCTTTCCTCTGGCTTCTTTGAACATGGTGCCCCTGCCGACATTCATGAGGCTTATCCAAGCCAAAATCATGACTCTTTCGGGCATCTTTGTAGCCATACATTTGTCACAACCAGCTATTACCATAGTAATGACCACTTCCTAGCAGTCAGCAAGGTACCTGCTGTTTATAATACATAGGTTTATAGAATCATTGGTACTGTAAACTCAGAGCTGCCTCCACTGAAATCTACCAGGCCAAGGTCCTCAAATAATGTGAGTATTCCCTCTTTCCCATTATAAAAACCTCATACCCAACATTGCTGGTTCTGTTGGTGAATATCTTTTTTGTTTTTGTCCCTTTCTCAAAAACACTGAGCCCGATGAGAACAACATGCATGGTTTGAAAGGTGCATTCCTGAACAGGAGAATTTCATTGTCTTTTTAGAGTATCAGTTTGAAACTTCGCACGCCACATTTCATATGTTGGCGTCTCTGATTGAAGCCACATAGAGGTGACACATAGTCGGGCAACAGCATTAGCCATAAATAAAATATAACGAAAAGGATAACAAATCTAAGTGAGTTCAGTATCCTTACCCACTCCTACTAGCATTATCTCTCTAGAAATACACACATTGACCCTTGTAATTTATGATAAGAATTCTGAGATGCCCTCTATAAACTGTTTTAAGACTATGCAAGAAATATATGTACAATATCAGCTTTCTCCGCCTGACACCTAAAACATTTCCCATCGTGAAGCCCGCCCCACTTCATCATTTTCACAGGGGTATGGTATAAATTAAACAAAGTTTTATAATGTTGAGTACATACATTTTCATTCAACATGACTTTAGTAGCCATATCTATTGACTGTTAGACATAGGAGCCAGTATTACCAAATCTGTCGCTCCACTTTGCTTCATGCATCTCAATATCATCCCGTTGAGTCTCCAACAATACATCATACAGTGCCCCAATCTTAGCTTTTTTTATCAAAGCCTTCATTAAATCATGAGTTATTATAGGCGTGTATCTACAATGTTTAACAATAAAAGTAGGCAGCATATCTTCCTTTATGATAGAAAAAACTATCCAATATCTCTCCAATGGAAGTGTATCCGGCCCTGCGGCTTTCCCTGGCGATAATCCATCTAATGCTGTCTGAAGTTCTAACATAGTGATGGGGGTTTCTAGCTCTTCCCGTTCTGCTGAACCAAGCCAGGTTAAATCAAAATTCAGTAAAAACCCGACTATTCTGTCCTGCTCCACTGAGTCTTGAGTATATAACTCTTTATAATAAGAATGAACTACCTCCAGTATTCCTTCCATGGTCTCAGCTGTACCCCCTTTGCCACCTTCCAGAATTTCAATTCACTGAGCAGCTTGTCTACCCCGCATTGTTTGAGCTAAACATCTGCCAGTCACTTCCCCGTATACATATATTTCTTCCTGATATGTTTTAAACTGAGCAGCAATTTCCTGACTCCATTCCCCATTAATTCTAGCCTTACAGTATGGAGTTTCAGTTTGAGCTTCTTTGCTATCAGCATTAGCTCTGACCGCGTGTATAAGATCCCGCTCAGCCTTCTTTAACTCCTCAAGCAAACCCAACATTTGTTCCTTCTGTTGTCTCTGCTTAGCCCACACATAACTAACTGTTTCACCCCTTAGCCCAGCTTTTAGTGAGTCCCAGAAAATTGTACAAATAATGTTCTCAACTTTTTAAAATATTTCCCATTACAATATTTTATGTACCATTTTACATTCTAAATATTTTTGTACAAAATGTATAAAAAAGTAATACTCAAAAAAAATATGTTAAATGTAATCAAAATAATAAATACAAAAATACTATTTTATAAGAAATTATAAAATATTTAAAATAATGTAAATTGAATGTTTTATTTAACAAAATAGGAGGCTGAATGGATGCACTTTACACGAGCCTCTCATGCATTTAATCTGTATATCTTTCCACTCATTTTTGCACTTCAGAAAATGGAGGTCACCGTGTATAACTATGCCGATGACCTCCAACTTATTTTTCATCTTTCACACTCCCCAGTTAGTATCCTCAACTTTCAATCTGTTATGCTGTTCATCAGTGATTAGATGAACTGCAATCATCTTAAATTAAATCCGGACAAGACTGAACTTGTCGTCACTGGTAGCACTCCCAGTCCCTGGTCCCCCAACTTTTGGCCTTCCTCCGTGGGCACTCGACCCACGCCCTCTTCTTCAGTCAAAACACTTGGGATCTCACTCAATAAACACCTCACTTCCCATTCTCAGATCAGCTCAGTTGTCTCATCCTGTTTTTTTGCCCTCCGCACTATAAGGAAATTCTCCCGGTTCTTTTCTTCCCCCGCCCTAAAACTGATCTTGATGGCAATGGTCCTTTCCCGGCTGGACTACGGGAATATAGTGTATAAAGGCGCCCCCGCATATGCCTTTCGCCACCTTCAGCTAGTCCAAAATTAGGCTGCCCGCCTGATTTATGGGCTGCCAAGATTTCATCATACCACCCCCCTACTTAAATCTCTACATTGGTTGCCAATTAAAGAACGGGCCCTCTTTAAGCTGGGCTGCACTACCTTTCAGGCCATGGCGGGGACTGCCCCAGCGTTCATCTCATCCGCCATCAATGTTTATTGTCCGAACAGAGAACTCCGTTCCTCTACCAAATTATTTCTTTCTGTTCCCCGGTTCAAAAAAAGCAAATCAGGGGGTTTGAAATTTGCTGTCCTAGCCCCTACTTTCTGGAACTCCTTCCCCCTCTACATTAGATCGATTCCCTCTTATCTCGACTTCCGTAGGGCTCTTAAGACTTTTCTTTTTTCACACCCCTTCCCACCTCAGTAATTCCTCCGTTCTAGCCCTGGTTTAAGCATCCTCTAGTGCCATGAAACTGCCTTGTATACGTGCGCTATATAAATTCCAGTAAATTCAAAATGGTCATTTAAATTCTTCTAACTGGATGACACCTGGAACTGACCTGAGTGGTCAGTAAGTCTGTGCAAAGGCATAATCATAGGACTGATGATTCTCTAGTGTCACAAATTTTTAGGCCAGCCCATGCATGACAACGTAAAGTCCTTTTTACTCTTCCAAGTAGCCCTATCCAATTTTAATGAATATTTAATCAAATTTTCCAAATCTAAGAAAGTCGGGGGGTGCTCCTAATCCAACAAGTACACATTTCTCTATGGGCAAGCAAAATTAGATAGAGAGACAACTTATTTATATCTCGGGGAAACAGATCATAATTCGAAAAAATTCCCAAAAATACTAAAAGTATGCTCACCTGTATATCAAAACCGAACATGGCTTTCATACCTTCAATAAACGACCCCCAGAACAAGTGTAACTTTGGACATCTTAAAAACATGTGTATAGCATCAGCTTTTTCCTGCTGACACTTCGGACAGCAAGGAATAAACAACGGGCCCAATGCACAGAACTAACTTAAGACAAAATCCTAAACTTACTACCATTTTCGTATTCACAGAAGACACTTACTGATTTTGGTATTCACAGAAGACACTTACTCATTTCGATATTCACAGAAGTTAGGAGTCTTAACTTTAGGACTCCTAAATGCCTTCTGTGAATACCGAAAGTCTTAAAATTAGGATTTTTCTCAGTTTAGTGGTAGTAAAGTTAGGACTCCAAAGTTTAGGACTCCTAAATGCCTTCTGTGAATACCGAAAGTCTTAAAATTAGGATTTTTCTTAATTTAGTAGTAGTAAAGTTAGGACTCCTAAATTTCGGACTCCTAAATGCCATCTGTGAATTCCGAAAGTCTTAAAATTAGGATTTTTCTCAGTTTAGTAGTAGTAAAGTTGAGAAACATCCAAATATTAAGACTTTTGCTATTCACAGAAGGCATTTAGGAGTCCGAAAGTTAGGAGTCCTAACTTTACTACTACTAAATTGACCACTTTGTTCTCGAATCCCTCCTGACGCGTTTCGTTCGATTTTTCGAACTTCGTCAGGGCTTTTAAAATGCATTTTTCGATACGCCCGAACAGTACCGGCAGACCTACGACCCAAAGCCCTTAATATGGAGGCTGCATCGATACTCTGACACTGTGATCATTCATTTCCATAAGACGATCCTGGATCTACTATCCAGGAAAAAGTATAAGCCCGCTATACATAATTTAAAAGCCCTGACGAAGTTTGAAAAATCGAACGAAACGCATTGGCTGATGTTCACTATGTTCAAGGAAATTTAAATAAAGTCTCGTTTAAAGAAGATACAAATTGGGCTTTCTTATTGGATACCACAATACTTGGAAAGTGCACCGCTCCATTGTTTTACTTTTAATCGAGGGATCATCTCCTCCAATACCGCTCGACCGTATCTACCCTCTCCCCCATACCGCTACCTTCTGACGAAACTAGAGGGAAACACCATGCAACTACGTCGGTCAACCTAGCATTATTGAATTGTAGATCCGCATCTAAACATTCCGTAGAAATTAATCAGCTTATCCAGGATATGACATTAGATGTCCTTTTTCTTACGGAAACGTGGCTAACGCCCCACTCCGAAGCCGACATCGTCAACATGCTACCCACAGGCTACCTCATACTATACCAAAATAGATTTAAGGGTAAAGGAGGAGGGTTAGCGATTGTTTATAAAAACACTCTTACCTGCAGGATACAAGATGGAGGAATAGAGGACTGCGAAAATATCCACTTTTCTCTCCAAATAAATCCCAATAAAACCCTTTCGGGATTTCTCATCTATCGTCCTCCCGCCAGCCTAGGAAATGTTGTCAGTTCACTGCTAGAGGCCACCATCTCCACTGGCACATCGACCTCCAGCTTTCTCCTTCTAGGAGACTTAAACCTCCACTTTGAGGATAATAAAGATAAAGCCGCCGGAGATATAATATCGGAATTAAAAGCATTCGACCTCCTACTCAAAAACTCCGAAGCAACTCATGCCAAAGGACATCTCTTTGGTCCACTCTTCACCAATCTTCACAATCTAGAAGTCTCTCACCCACACCCCCTTCCATGGTCAGATCATTTCCTTATCCCTTTTATTTGGCAGATTACTCCTGACACCCCCCAAATCCCAATTCCCAGACAACAGGAAAGAATTTGGTCCAAATTATCATTTGAAAATTGGACGCAAAATTTAATCCACTCTGCCCCCTCCGCAGATCCCGACCCAGAAAAATCCGACAAAAAATTTAACAACTGGCTCACCTCAACTTTAGATCAAGTCGCTCCTAAGAAAAATCTAAAAAAAAAATGCACTTCTTTTAAATCCCCCTGGTATTCCCAAGAACTCAGGATTCTACGAAAAAATTGCAAAGTTCAAGAACGCAAATGGAGAAAAAACTGGGACCCACTTATCAAAGAAGAATATAAAAAATCAATGAAGATTTATAAATTAGCCCGAAAGTCAGCACAGGCCTCCTTCTATGAGGAAAAAATTAAATCTGCCTCCAACTCGTCCCGCGAGACCTACAAAATTTTTAAAAGCCTATTCAAAATTCCTAACCCTTCCCCCATCCAGGTACCCTCTGTTGCTAGATGCAATCAAATAGCAACTTTTTTTCAGAGTAAAATAACAACCATCCTTCAAACCCTCCCCCCCAAATCTGACAAAATCCCCGCAGAAACCTCGGCTTTTCCAACGAACGGCCCTATACTTGACAGTTTTGATCAGTTGACCAATGAAGAATTTCTTAAAACTCTCTAAGGCATGAAAAGTGGCTCTCCTAATGATCCAGCCCCCATTCATATTCTCAAACGAGTGGGACCCACTATCTCACACCTTGCTACCAATCTCATTAATGCCTCCCTTAGCCAAGGAGTGGTCCCCCATAGCTGGAAGCACGCAGTTGTGAAAGCCCTACAGAAAAAGCCAGGTCTTGACCCACTTGACCTCTACAACCTCCGCCCAATCTCCCTACTGCCAGGGTTAAGTAAAATCACAGAGAAGGTTGTTAATCAGCAACTATCGGCTTTCTTAGAAACCAACAACCTTCTTCGCCCTTCTCAAACTGGGTTTCGTCCTGGTCAGGGGACCGAGACCGCCCTTCTTCAAGTGGTGGAGGAAGCCAGATGCATCTTGGATTCAGGGGAATCGGTGCTACTGATCCTCCTGGATCTAAGCGCTGCATTTGACACGGTTGACCACGAGATCCTGATACAGCGACTGTCTAATTTAGGAATAAGAAACATGGCACTTCGCTGGGTCACATCCTTTCTTAAAGACAGAACCTTTCAGGTCTGTGAAGGTAATGAGCGATCTGACTTCTTTCCCCTCCAGTGTGGGGTCCCTCAGGGCTCTTCATTGAGCCCCACACTATTTAATACCTATATGGCCCCCCTGGAGGAAGTGGTTACCCCATTCGGGATAAAAACCATCACATACGCTGATGACACCCAAATGGTGGTTTCATTTTCGCTAGAAAATGCCCAAATCAAAAACCTTCATGACTGCCTTGAAGGGATCTATCAGTGGATGTGTAATTCTAGGCTGAAACTGAACGGCTCTAAAACCGAGCTTATGCTACTTGGACCCCAAACATCACCCCTCCCCAGCGCAATGTGGCCATCCTGCCTAGGCACCCTTCCTCAACCCAAGATGGAGCTCAAAAGTCTTGGTTTCTGGCTAGAACAGGACCTTTCACTTAAAACCCTGTAAAAGGGGTCAGGAACAACCAATAAACAAAGATCCTTAAGTATTGCCCGGCGGTATCGCCTCTTTAACCCACAAAATATTAATCAATGAAGAGGCAGGCGCTGGAGACTGGAAGGCAGGAAACAAGGGTTTATTCTCTCCGGAGGAGAACACATCAGTTCGGACAGCAAGTATCGTCACGAGGTGCTCTAACCGCATCTCTGAGGCCTGGCCTCTTATACACAGGTTTATGATCTTTATTGCAGGTAACACATTCTTGCAATGCTTTGAAGTATGAAAGGACATCCTCGGAATCTCCCCTTCAGGCCCGTTCCCACACACATTTACAGTTGAAGTCCCCACCCCGGTCACAACAGGTGATGATTATCGCGCAGCTGGACATTCCGCCGATTCACGGGATGTGTGGGGTTGATCGGATCTCAAAAGGAAGGGGGCTTTGATCAATTCGAGGGTCCTTTAATGGGGGAAGCTTCCTACTGTACGGGGGGGGGGCAATAAACAGAATCCGCAGGGCCAGGTGGCGGCCTGGGAACGAGGAAGACAAACGGGCACACAGGAAAAGGGGGTTTGTATCGAAGGGCCTGGGGCCATGAAAGGAATGAAGGGAGGTGTTGCGCTGGGAACAGGATGGGATTCCGGGGCAGAGCTGCGCTGAAGAGGGGTTTACGACCCAAGGCATGTGAGAGCGGGGGGGGGAGTCGTCAGCGTGCGGGGTTGAGAGAGAGAGAGAGAGAGAGACGCGCTGGCTATCAGCGAGGGGCAGGGAGGCCATGGTGCTCAAAATGGCTGCCGCTTACGTGCACGGATGGGTTCAAGAAGAGCAAGATGGCGCCGATAATGTTGATGTTTGCAGCCTAACTTTTAACAGTCCTCCCTTTTCAACATATCTAGCCAACTTGCCTACTTAATGTCAATCTTCATCAAATTCCTAACCTCGGCATCATATAATGCTCCCATGCGTTCGTTCCCAAAGTCCACAGTCTTAGGGCAAATACAATTTGTACATAATGAACACAGAGGTGGCAGACATTGAATTCCTAAGCATAGACCGCATATCACAACTACAGGAATCAGGATAATGGTGAACAGTCTCCAGCCCCAGTTCTTAACGGTGTTCCAGAACCAACCACCAAGCGACCATTCTTCCTGATCCTGGTGGACTTCTGAAGAGAGTCTGTGAAGGTGTTCGATGGCTTTGTACACTGAGGGTGAGTTGTCCGGTATGTATGTACAGCAGCTGGACCCAATAATGCGGCATGCTCCACCACGGTCCGCAAGAACCACATCTAGGACAAGGCGGTTCTGGAGGGCCACCAAGCGGACTGCTTGAGGCTCGGCGGTGTTGTTAGCAAAGATACCAGCTGTGATGTTCATTGTTGTCTCAACTGCCTGAGTCAGATGTCGGATGGCACGGCTGTTTGCCATCGGGCCCCAGAGGGGAACAAGTCCCTTCATGGCATCGAGGAACTGCGCTCCTGTTGAGTCGGCTTGTTCAATGTCCTTGGCTCGTTTTTGTCTATGATGATTCGCTGGGGCCACATAAGTCGGAGGAAGGATGAAGGAGATGAAACAAGTGCCCCCCCAGCCTTTGGGGAGCCACGTGTAGGCTTTTGTGCCGCAGATGAAATACATGTTTGGGGACGACACAAAGGAAGGTGGATCCGTGGAGTCCAAAGTTCTGGTAAACCGGCAAGCACTGCGGCCCACCAGCTGTGTCCCAAGTCCTTCTATGCACATGTGGCCTGTGACGTTGATGACTGACAGGGCCACAGTCAGGGTGGCAGCCGTTCGTTTCCGCAGGTAGGAGAAGGTGGGTCTGGTTGGATTGTTGAACACCTGCATTTCAATTCGCTCTTTAGCATGGATGTCCATGTGGATTGAGTCGTTGGAGGTCTGCGGGCAGAAGTGTGTCTTTGTTTTGTTTCGCCAGACCCCGTGGAAGAAATGCGTTACGGTTTTGCTGGAGGTGGCATTGTCCTTATAGCTTTCTTGCAGGAGGATCAGCCAAGCAAGGCAGGAGCCATGAACTGAGATGGGTGAAGGGATGAATGGTATCGAGTGTCCAGTGGCGTGGGGTAGCAACCCACAGATCCAACAGTTGGTGGCATTGGTGGCGAGATTGTGCTGGTGAAGTAGCTGTACGAAAGAGTTATTCCAAAACTCCTTTCGTCTCTCTCTTAGTTGAGGAGAGAGCGAGATCAGATAATGTTCCTTCATGGTGGTAGGCTGAGCAGTGGTCAGGAATGTTTCGTGAGCAGGTGCATTTTCTTCCATAATCCAGAGTGTGGTCATGAGGAGAAAGCAGAAAAGGATTGTGATGAAGAGTGCAATTGTCTTTGAGCTGTGGAGTCTGTCTGTTCTTGGGTTTCTGTAGTGGGTATTTCCTGTTGCTTCCATCATCTTCTTATTTGGCGCTTCCATCATCTTCTTATCTGGCGCTTCCATTATCTTCAAGGTGCTCGGTAGCGGGCAGAGCCACAGACTTCGTTTAGCTTCTCTCCGGGTGACCCTTGGTGGTGTTTAGGTCACCGTTCTGAGATTTTAACTTAGTCTGTGGTCTACTTAGACGAAGCTCCCTCCTTTCGACGTAGGAAATACCCTTCTCTGGATGGCACAGTGGGATCAGAGAATTTTGAAAGTTCAAGTGCTTCGGTATCAGGATAGCAGGTTAGTGACGGTCGGTCCTTGTTCAGGAGCTCTTCTTGGTTGCCGATGTTTTCTGTCGTGGCCAGGGTCAAGGAGACCTTCTTACAGTGGTGTGCATGCAGCCAGTGCCGTTTCCCCTCCACACGAAGAGCCGTCCGGGTGGTGATTAACACTTGCCAGGGGCCCGTCCACCGGGGTTCCAAACTCTTCGACCGCTGAAAGTTTCGGATCAGCACGAAATCTCCAGGTTGGATGGCGTGACCCGGACCCCTGGAAGCATCGGGGATGGCCTGCTGCACCTGCTGATGAATGACAGACAGAGTTTCAGTCAATTTATACAGATAATCAGACATTAGGACGTCCGGGACGTCATGAATGGAAGTTGGTTTCGGTGCAGACCAGACACTCATGGGTCGGCCGAAAACAACTTCATAAGGTGTTAAGTGATGTTTGGTGGGGGTGGAACGCATCGATAGCAATGCCAGTGGGAGGGCGTCTGGCCATTTCAGACCCGTGGTAGCCACTATCTTGGCCAGTTTCAGCTTTAGTGTGGCATTGTGTCGCTCAACAAGTCCAGCAGACTGGGAGTGGAAGACTGCGTGGAACTTCTGCTTGATGCCCAACCCCTTTAAGATGAGCTGGATGACTTCAGCTATGAAGTGGGGGCCATTATCGCTCCATAAAATACGACAAAGGCCGTAACGGGGGAAAAACTCTTTAACAATACTTTTGCAGTGGCCATAGCAGTGTTGTCACGGGTTGGGTATGCTTCCACCCATTTGCTAAATGCGCATACCACAACAAGTACATATTTCAGACCTTGGCATCTGTCTAGCTGGATGTAGTCCATCTGCAGGACTTCGAACGGGTGATTTGGGACCCCAAATCCTCCCCGGGGTACTACAGTTCCTTTCCCGGGGTTGTGTTGCAGGCATATCAAGCATTGTTGGACCAGACGTTTGGCGGAGTCTGTGATTTTATCATTGTGCCAAACTCTGGAGACAAGTTCAATCATGGGGGCTGATCCTATGTGGGCAGGGGAGTGTGCCATAGTCAGTATGGGAACCAGGTACGAGTCAGGTAGCAACCATTTGTTTGTGTCTCTTTTCCGCCAGCAGCCTTCGTCATCTTTTAATCCCACCCGTGTCCATTCAGTCAGTTCGTGCTGTGTGCTAGCCATTTGAATGTCTCTAATAGTGTCCCTAGCGTCAGTCCATTTTTCTGCTTGTGACCTGGTCACGTACATATGTGTTGTCGTCCTATTTTCAGCTGTCGTTCGGGCAGTGATGTCGGCTAGTGCATTTCCCTGCCCAATCATGTCTGTCACCTTTTTGTGTGCCTGGCATTTGACGACTGCAAGCTTTGTGGGGAGAAGGACAGCTTCGATCAAGGCAGAGACTAGATCCCCGTGCAAAATGGGGGTGCCGTGTGAGGTCAGGAATCCCCTTTCCCTCCAAAGGAGCCCAAAATGGTGAACCACCCCGAAGGCATACTGGCTGTCGGTGTAAATGTTCGCTGTGGTTCCTGCTGCCAGAATGCAGGCTCGTGTCAGGGCAATCAGTTCCCCTGCCTGGGCAGATCGTTGCGTGATGCGGGCTGTCTCGACTACAGTTCGAGCCGTGGTGACTGCATAGGCAGGGGAAGTGGTGCCATCGGGGAGTTTGATGCATGAACCGTCCACCCACAGCTCTCCGTCAGGGTCAGGAAAAGCCGTGTCTCTGAGGTCAACCCTACTTCTAGTCTGTTTGTCCGTAAGAGTCACGCAGTCATGTACAGGGTGCACATTGGGATCGTTCTCTGGTAAGGGTAACAGAGTTGCCGGGTTCAGTGTGGTGCATCTTTTCAGGGTGATATGGGGTGCAAGCAAAGTCAGTTCATATCCAGTCAGTCGTGCACTCGTCAGGTGTTGCGTCTTGGTTTGGTTCAGGAGGGTGTCAACTGCATGGGGTACCAGTACCGTGAGGGAATTCGAGAGCACGATCCCCTCACTCTGTCGGATAGAGATTGCAGCAGCAGCTACAGCTCGAAGGCAGGCAGGCAAGGCTCTGGATACAGGGTCAAGAGTGGCAGAGAAGTAAGCGCACGGTCGTTGCTTTGGGCCAATGGACTGGGTCAGGACAGATAAAGCGCACCCCTCCCTTTCGTGAGTGTAAAGGGAGAAGGGCTTTGTGTAATCGGGGGTACCTAGGACAGGGGCCGAACAAAGGGCATCTCGTAGTTCCGTGAAGGAGGTTTGACACTCAGGGGTCCAAGGGAGTGGGAAGGGGACGTCTTTAGCTAGCAGAGAAAGCAGCGGTTTCACAACGAGGCTAAAGTTTGGTAACCACTGTCGGCAGAAGGAGGTGAGGCCTAGTAGGGAGCAAACCTGTTTCTGGGTCTTAGGGACAGGAGTTTCGAGAATGGTTTGGATCCGGTCGGGAGTGAGTTTCCTTCCTTCTTGGGACAAAAGGTGGCCTAGGTAAGTGACCTGGGGTTGGCAGAATTGCAACTTCTTCTTGAGACCTTGTGGCCATTTTCCGCAAGGAAGTGCAGGAGTTGAATGGTGGCTGTAACTGCTAATGGAGTGGTGTCGGCTGCCAAAAGGATGTCATCGACATATTGCACTAACACCACTCCATCGGGTAACTGGACTTGATCCAGTTGTCTCTTGAGGGCCTGGCTGTAGATGCTAGGGCTTTCTGTGTAGCCCTGGGGTGCTCGGCAGAACCTATATGAGCGGGCTTTTAGGGTGAAGCCGAAGAGATATCGGCTGTCTGGGTGGATGGGGATGGAAAAGAATGCGTTTTTGAGGTCAATGACAGTGAAGGTGGTGGCAGTAAAAGGAATCAAAGTCAGGATGGTGGTGATGTCTGAGACCACGGGGTACTGGGGTACCACCACTTTGTTGATCTCTCGAAGGTCAAGGATAAAATGGTATGCTTTCTCATCTCCCTCTCCCTGTTTCTTGATGATGGGCAAGATAGGGCTGTTGCAAACGTTGCTAACCACTTCCTCTACCACTCCTGCGTCTATCAGCGACTGAATAATCTTTACCAATGCCTTCTCGCCCTCGGGCGATATCCGATATTGTGGAAGTTTTGGGAGTGTTGCGTCTGGTCGGACAGTAATGTGCACTGGGTCAATCAACATGCGCCCTACGTCCGAATCCGTCTTGGCCCACAGATACGGAGGCAGAGTGTCAAGCAGGGATGTGTCAGCGTCGGTGATGGAAAACATGCGTCGGGGAGGGCAATGTCTAAGCAGAACCGGGTTGTCGTAAAGGAAAACTCGGACTCCGTCTTGAGAACATCTGATTGTCGCTCGGAAGTCTTTCAATAAGTCAAGTCCCATAATGGCGTCAGGGCTATTGGAGGAAAGCAAAAACGTGGTGTCAGTGGTGTTGTTTTCTAAGCCGAAGAGGATCGGGGTGGACAAAGGGTTAGTGGAGGGCGTTCCATCGAAACCTGTCGATGTTATAAGTGAGCCAGACAAGGGTGCCCTTGGAATCAGTCGTTTAGATAACGCACTACGTGTTGCGCCAGTGTCTACCAGAAATGGAGACGTTGTACCCAAGACCTTAGCAGTGACGTAAGGGCCTTGCTGGTCAACATAGAGCTCGACTGGATCCCTCCCTTGCCCATGGCGGTCCTATGCAAAGTTGTGGGCGTCATCGTAGTCAGATTGCTGGCATTGGTTCTGTCTGGGTCGATCATTTGGGGGCCCTCGCTGCTGTCCCTTATTTCTCGGTCCACTTGCTATGTCCTTGGGGTCTTTGCTTCTGATTATTTCCAGAAGAACTGGGCATTGGGATTTCCAATGGCCAGTTCCTTTACAGAAAGCACACTGGTCCTCTCTAATGTCTGTACGTCCAATGTGGGGAGTCAAAGTGCGGTCCTTGGGAAGTGCAGTCTTAGGGACGTTTGTCTGATAGTTTCCCCGGTATTGGTCTCGTCCTATAGTCACCCCTTGCAGTTGGGCAATCATCACCCTCTCTTTCAAGTCCTTCTTCTTTTTCTCTGTTGCTCTATCGTTTTCATTTTTCTGATGTTCATAATATTGGGCCATCTGGAGGATAGCCGTAGGTTTGGAGTCTGCCCAACTACTCTCGCTAGCCTGCAGTTTCTGGGAGACCTCCGGTGACAGACCCTTAACATAATTCTGGACAAACAGATGGTGTCCGGTTGCAGTGGTCATGTCCTGGCCGCTGTAATCGGAGAACACCGTTTCAAACCGGGAGAAGTAGTCCGATACATCCTCCTGGGGTTTCTGGCGACAGGCCGTTACTATCGACCAGTCCACTTTCTTTTCTGGAATCAGGGTTTTTAATTTCTGTACGATTTTATCTGGAAGGTCTAGAATGGGTTTCAAAGGCTTTTGTCCAGGTCCTCGTTGTTTATCAATGCCATCGAGTTGTGACCAGGTATGTCCAAACAGTTCAAGGTGGTCGACTTTCCGGATTTGCTTCCACACAACAGCTGGTAGACATAACCCGAAAAACAAGTCGATGTCAGCCAGGGTCATAATCGTTGAACCTAGGGCTGTACCCAATTCAGTATAGAAGGCAGTGGGGTTTTTTCGTAGGTCAGGCAGAGATTTCCGGAATGTCAGAATCTCTTGCCGGTCCCATGGCTGGTAGACCCAGGTGTACCCTACCCTCCCTTTTGCATCTTTGTGGTTTGCATCATCGTTAGTCCCTTCACCTTGTGGAGGAACCCAGTAAGGGGCAGCCTCTCGTATCGGCATCATGGTGTTAGATTGCTCAGTTTGTGGTTCGGTCGCTACGGATGTCGTGGGTTTAGCTCCCGATTCTCGTTCCGTGAGGTGGCGGAAAACCTCAAGCGTACGCGTAAGGAGGTCCGTCACATCACACTCGCCCTCATCCCCGATATCGACCTTCCGGTACAGAGTCGTTAGGCTCTCGGGACCTTTGTCTCGATATCGGTCCTCGTATGCGTTCAAGACATGGTAACACAGTCGTACGGTAAAGTGTCGTCTGTGACTCCCTGTATACGAGTTAAACATATCCGTGATGTACTCTTCATCTTCCTTCCTTTCTACCAGTGTCCTCGCTATCTTGTCGATCCCTACTCGCTCATCTTTGCTTAGTCTGCTTGTTCTTGCAGAACCAACCCTTCGCGTCTCAGGATCGCCTAACGTTGTCGTTTGCGTAGTATTTAATACAAGGAGTTCGGCCGGCACAGAGGCCATGGGGGCCGAAGCTGTGGCGATACCCTCGTTTGTACCTGGGGGTGGTGGGTGCTGTGCTAAGGGTTGGGAAGGGGCATATGGAGGGGGCATGTAGATGATCGGAGGACCTAATAGCAGATCATCGTTGGCTCGTTGTTTCGAGGGTAAATCAGGGTAGAGCGTGGAGGACGTTCTAACCGGACACTGGCTTGATGTTTCCATTTCTAGTTTCTGTTTGGCTTTCTCTCTTTCCTTTATCTCTCCTTCTAGTTTCTGAGCAGCTAGGTGGGCTGCTTTTCGCAGCTCTTTTCCCAACCTATTCTCAGTTTTCTTTTTACGTTGTTCAGTTTCTTTGCGCCACATGCCGAAACTATCAAACATAGTGGGCGTTGTCTTGTTTTTACCAAGGGCTGTTTCTAGCACGTTTATTTTGTCATCATCAAAGGATCCTATCAGTGGCCACTGACTTTCTCGATCCTTTTTCGTGTATTTATGCCACAGCTTGTTATAGGCTATAGCGATCAATCCATGCTTCATGAACATGTCCTTATTAGGGGTGCCTTCCAGTGGAGCCGGATGGTTCATCTCTAATAAGCGGTCCGGGCTAAACAGGCTACCAATCAGTGGGGAGAAGACAGGCATGACGGATCACAACGGGGACAAAAGTCGGCACTGCCTATCTTATCACTGCGTGCAAAGACTAGACAGAATATTTCTATTCTACGTTGTTTGCAGGCAGTGAATACCTCATGAACCAATATCGAATAGTCAACGTTCGGTCAATCAAACAATTCAGTGGGGAGAATAAGTAGGCCCGCAAAGGTCTGCGTTACCTACCCTTTCACTATCTGTAAAGGGGGAGGTGGCTTCCTGTTTGCAGACAGAGAATCTCCAGAAAACAATCCGTGAACAGTAGTCCAGGTTCAAATAATTAATCAGTGGGGGAGAAAGATAGGCACGACGGCTGCGTTACCTATCCTTCACTGCTTGCAAAGAGAGAGCCTGTTGTTTCTCCGTTTGCAGACAGCGAATCTCCAAACAAATCGACAAAGAGTAATACTAGTATTTTCCAAACAATCAAACAATCATTTCGCAATTCGTCGTGTTTACACGACCTTACCCGGACCGCATGGACAGTTTCTTGTCTTCCGAATCCAGCGCCCGATCGTCCTCTTTTCTTCGTAATCCTCGCGGCACTCCTGATGGTTCCCAGTCAGGACCGTAGATCACTCGAGAGAGGTCTGTTCGGAACCAGTGAAGTTCGGATGATCGGCTGTCAGACAAGGGTCTATCGGACAGGTGCACTTCCCGATCGTTGCAGTCGTTCACTCTGTCGTCAGGACCTCTTCCACTGGATCCACGAGTCACTGATGGGCCCCACGTATGGGACGCCAATTGTAAAAGGGGTCAGGAACAACCAATAAACAAAGATCCTTAAGTATTGCCCAGCGGTATCGCCTCTTTAACCCACAAAATATTAATCAATGAAGAGGCAGGCGCTGGAGACTGGAAGGCAGGAAACAAGGGTTTATTCTCTCCGGAGGAGAACACATCAGTTCGGACAGCAAGTATCGTCACGAGGTGCTCTAACCGCATCTCTGAGGCCTGGCCTCTTATACACAGGTTTATGATCTTTATTGCAGGTAACACTTTCTTGCAATGCTTTGAAGTATGAAAGGACATCCTCGGAATCTCCCCTTCAGGCCCGTTCCCACACACATTTACAGTTGAAGTCCCCACCCCGGTCACAACAGGTGATGATTATCGCGCAGCTGGACATTCCGCCGATTCACGGGATGTGTGGGGTTGATCGGATCTCATAGGGAGGGGGCTTTGATCAATTCGAGGGTCCTTTAATGGGGGAAGCTTCCTACTGTACGGGGGGGGGCAATAAACAGTATCCGCATGGCCAGGTGGCGGCCTGGGAACGAGGAAGACAAACGGGCACACTGGAAAAGGGGGTTTGTATCGAAGGGCCTGGGGCCATGAAAGGAATGAAGGGAGGTGTTGCGCTGGGAACAGGTTGGGATTCCGGGGCAGAGCTGCGCTGAAGAGGGGTTTACGACCCAAGGCATGTGAGAGCGGGGGGGGTCGTCAGCGTGCGGGGTTGAGAGAGAGAGAGAGAGAGAGAGACGCGCTGGCTATCAGCGAGGGGCAGGGAGGCCATGGTGCTCAAAATGGCTGCCGCTTACGTGCACGGATGGGTTCAAGAAGAGCAAGATGGCGCCGATAATGTTGATGTTTGCAGCCTAACTTTTAACAACCCAGGCCAAAAAAACAGCAGGTACCTGCGTAGGCTTACTCCGTTCAGCCAGGAAAATTCTCCCTCTGCTCCCTGCACCCTCTCAAAAACTTTTAATACAAGGGCTGATATCTTCTAGGCTAGATTATGGCAATGCCCTCTTTCTGGCAGCCCCTGAAACAACTTTGAACATCCTGCAGAGAACTCAAAATGCCGCTGCTAGGTTCCTGACAGGCACTCCCCGTAGAACATCAGCCAAACCTGCATTGAAGGCACTTCACTGGCTGCCAATCCGTGAAAGGGTCAAATTTAAGGCCCTATGCATTACGCACAAAGCTCTACAAGACCAGGGCCCCCCGCTGCATAAATTCAGGCTCTTCCCATACAAACCCAATAGATCTCTGCGCTCCTCCCATGGCAACTTGGCCACAGTACATAAAATTAAGAAAGCCCGTACTGGAGGACGCCGTTTTTCAGTTGCAGCTGCAATATTGTGGAACGCTTTACCAACCCATCTACGCGCGGAAACGAATCACAACAAATTTCGCAAGCTACTCAAAACCTATCTTTTCCCACAATATTCTGCGCTTTCCCTTCCCGTCTCTGTTTCCCCCCCTCAGTTGCTAGTACAATCCCAGCGCTGGGACGCCCCCGGGCAGACATGCGCTCTAGAAATCCCGCTTTCATTTCATTTCATTCATTCATTCATTTCATTTCTCCTGGAAGTCCTTGAACCCTACATTGATCTGCCCAATTTTTCTATCCTTGGGGACTTCAACTTTCATTTGGAAAGTTCTAACTCGCCCGATACTATATCGCTTGTGGATTCCCTAGCCTCTTGCGGGCTTTTACAAAAAGTGAGATACCCCAACCACGCAGCAGGCCATACATTGGACGGGGTCTTCACAAATGACCCTAGATTGGAAGTAGGTATTCCCATCACCCTCTCATGGTCTGATCATAAGGCCGTCCCTTTTGAGTTCGACCCCGGGCAACGAGATCTGTCTCCAAAGGAACATAACCCCTGGATTCACAAAAGGAACTGTAGACACCTTAACAACGTAACCCTTAGCCCCTTCATCGCCAATTTCTTCTCCTCTTCAAAGCTGATACGGATATTGCAGCGCAGGAGCTTATTAACACCATTTCAAAAGCAGTTGAAACTCTTGCCCCAGTCAAACTCCATTACTGCGCCAGGAAACGCCCGTCAGCCCCCTGGTTTTCTGACTCCCTTAGATTAGGTAGGCAGGAATGTAGGAGACAAGAAAGACTCTGGAGAGCTCATCTTGACCCTGACGAAAGGATCAAACACAAAAGTCTTATAATAGGCTATAAGGCCGCTATTCTAGTGGATAAACAAACCTATTTCACTGACTTGACCTCTTCCCTCAGCTCACCAAGAGATATTTTTAAAATTGTGGACTCTCTTTCTCTCACCCCTTCTCCTGACCCCACTGTCCCTTCCCAAGTACTCTGTGACCGGATATCCACGTTTTTTCACACCAAGATCGTGGATATTCACTCTGCTTTAGAAGCCCTCAATTCTATTCCTGACTCTGTCCTGCCGTCGGATCGACTGCCCCATCCTGTTCCGACGTTGGTACCCCAGGACGCTTTTCCAATTCCCCCCCCCCTATCCTATGAAGGCTTGAATGCTCTTCTTGACAAAGTTAAATCGGGCTCCCCTTTGGACCCCTGCCCTCTCAAAATATTGAAAGACTGAGGGGAGGTCCTCCTTCCCCCTTACCTGGAGGTAATGAATATGGCAATTTCTAATGGCGTCTTCCCTGCATCATGGAAGCTGGCTATTGTAAAACCTTTACTAAAAAAGCCAACTTTGGATCCTGGTACTCTTAAAAACTTTCGCCCTATATCCCTCCTCCCTGCCCCAGCCAAAATGCTTGAAGCCCACCTCAACCACCACCTTAGCGCCTTTCTTGACAATGTTAGCCTGCTTGATTCTTCACAGCACGGCTTTCGAAAAGCGCACAGCACCGAGTCTGCCCTTACAGTGGTGGTCAACAACATCCGTGCTAAGGTCGACAGAGGTCACTCTACCATCCTGATCCTGCTCGACCTTACAGCCGCTTTTGACACCCTGCCTCCATCCATCTTATCTAGGCGGCTCGGTGAGATGGGAGTGGAAGGACCGGCTCTCGGTCTTCTGACATCCTTCCTTAACCATCGTGCCCAACAGGTCAAACTGGGTGACTTCCTTTCCTCTGCCAAGCCTTTGCACTGTGGGGTCCCGCAGGGCTCATCCTTGAGCCCTACTCTGTTCAACATTTATGTGGCCCCACTTGCAAGGCTTGCCATATCTTATGGATTGGAAGTCCTATCATACGCCGATGACACCCAGATAATGGTCTCCCTATCTCATTTGGTGGAGTCCACGGCCCTTAATTTTAAGAAATGCATGGAAGCCGTGGCAGGTTGGATGTCCTCAAACTTCCTCAAGCTCAACGGGGAAAAAAAACGAGATTCTCATCTTTGGTGGCAAACAAGATCTATGGTCGGATGATTGGTGGCCCTCTCCCTTGGAACTTGTCCCAAGCCGTCCCTGTCCGCAAGAAATCTGGGGGTCACCTTTGACACCACTCTGGCGTTTGATAAACAAGTGAATAACACTGTCTCAACCTGTTGTGGGGTTTTAAGGATTCTTAGGAAATTAGTACACTTCCTCTCCTCTGAGGCTCGGAAACAGGTAGTAGTAGCCCTCATCTCACCTCGCCTGGACTATTGCAATGCCCTATATCTTGGCATTCGCAAAAAGCTTATTCCGCGCCTCCAGTTCATCCAGAACGCTGCAGCCAGGTTTGAGGTGAATGCCCCTAGGCGTGCTTCTGTTACAGAAATCAGAAAAACCCTTCACTGGTTACCAGTCCAGGCCAGAATTAATTTTAAGGTTCTGGTTCTGACTTACCGTGCTTTACACGGCCTGGGTGCTGAGGACATTGGATCTCTTGTGTCCTTTTACACCCCGGGTAGGGCCCTGAGATCGGCTCATAAAAATCTTCTGGCGACCCCCCGGATCCTTAAGGCCAGATGGGGAGGGAGAGCCTTTTTCTCCCTCGCCCCCAAGCTATGGAACACTCTTCCCGCTGACCATAAGGGCCAGCCTTCTCTTGCCCTTTTCCGGAAGAATCTAAAAACCTGGCTATTGCAGAATCCTACCTGTAATATCTGCTTCCTTCACTTGCCTCCGACCACTCAACTGTGTTCTTTTTTCCATCTGATGCGCCTTGATGCCTTCGGGTTAAGTAGCGCTCTTATAAATTCTCAATTCATTCATTCATTCATTCATTCAAGTTAGTTCTGTGAATCGGGCCCAACATTTTCAAATTAATAAATTAACCTTCATAATAAAACATTATTAAATTAGATTTAAAAATGATTTTTAGAAAAAATCTCTCACAATTATCTCCTATTAACCCAACATTTCAAATTAAACATCTTAAAAAATTGAAAATAATTCTAAAATGAAACATTCAAAAAGGCTGAACAAATAGAACTTAAAAAGAACACATTGCACACTATTCTATTTAACACTAAAAACTAAGGGGCCGATTATGATAGAGGATTTTCCGCCTCCTCCGGGCCGGCGGAAGCCACCGCCGGCCCGGAGGAGGCGGAAAATCCTCTGCGGAGTCACCAAAGACCCACCGCCGCATTACGATGGCTGGTGGGTCTTGGATTCTGTCCGCTGCTTTTCCGCCGCGGTCGGATTACAACCGCGGCGGAAAAGCTCTCCTTTGGCTGGCAGTGTCTATCAGACACCGCCAGCCAAATTAGGAAGCATTAGTAAACATGCTTTTCCGCGGCGGTTTTTCCGCCGTGGAAAAGCATGTGTACTTTTGCTTTTGGGGGCCCGTTGCGGGCCCCCAGGGCGTAGGCGGGTGGGGGGTGCACATGGGGGGTACCTATGGTACCCCCCAGCATTTACATGCACAAAGCGGCAGGCACCGCACGGTGCCTGCCGCTTTGTGCATGTAAATGTTACACATGCACTTTTAACATTGCGGCGGGTGCTGCTTGAAGCAGCACCCGCCGCAATGTTAAATATCCAGGATGTGACCGCCAGGGTGGCGGTCACATCCTGATTTGCATGGAGGGACCTCCGCAGTCCATGCGGACGGTCCCTCCACCTCTGGGATGGCGGACGGACGCAAGTCCGTCCGCCATCCTAATCGGCCCCTAAGTCTGGGTGGTGAACTCCGCTCCACTCTTGGAATTTTCCTCAATCTGCATTAAATGGAACTCACAGACTTCTGAAAACTCTGCTTCGAAAAGCGGAGCTATGCTATTTTTCTTTGTCCTATTTGTCAACATCAAGTTGGTGTGCACTAGGAAGGAAAATTTGCCTCCCGGCGAGATTTGTCCTTGTTCACAATTGTCAACATCAAGTTGGCAAGCATGAGCGATGAAGATCAATCTTTAGGCAAGATTTCTCAACGTGGGAGGTCAGATTTCTTATTGCAAGTGGTCGCATATGCTACTAAATTTACTACTAAATTAAAAATCTCCTTGAGCAGCAGAAAGGAAGCAGCACCCGCTTGCACTGTACCGTTCGCGATGATTGCACAGTGCAGACAAGCATCTGAAACTGAAAATCCCAGCAAATAGTATTTATCTAACACACTCCGCTGCTCATGGAGCTCCACGTAGTGCGGCAGAGTTATTTTTCCACTTTGTGGAGTTCTGCATAGCTAAACTCTGCATACTCTGTCAAGGCTTACTGAAAAAAACATTATATTCAACAATATGTATTTATTACATTGATAATTTTCACATCAATCTTTCAAAACAATATTTTTGAGATTGATATTCCTGACCATGATATATATACATAAAACGAAGACGGACATGGGCTCTGTGTTTTCTCCTGGTAAACCCCAAACATAGGATTTTCCATTTCCTCATGGCAGAACCCGCCCTGCAAGGTCTGGGACCCCCAGTAAATGGAGCCTCTCTAAACATTTTATGGAGGGGGCATGACCTGCTCAACAAACGTCCCAGCCCAAGGACCGCCATGGCTATATGGTAAACGTAAGTGAGAAAGGGAGATGAGACAGGTGCATGCCACCTTGTGCATGAACATGCAGGGGGTACCATAGGCAACCCCCAAGTGTTAGTGGCCCGTCACGTGCCCCCAAAGCTAACCCCCACCAGCCTTTCAGTGGCTGCATCGCACCCATGGAATGGCCTTAAATACCAAACATCATAATATTAACCCAGCTCCACCCGGCCGGCAATCGTAACGATTACAGACCGGCGGAAAATCGGTGGACAAACATTCCGTCCGCTGCGATACACACAACCTTCATAATATGGTGGTGGGCAACTCAGGTTACAATGTTGTGACGGTCCCCACCACCGGCACAGCAGTGGCAATCCTTACGCCATCCTAATAACCCCCTTAAACTTTGTCATGTCACTCTTGTAACTTGAGCCCATAATGGCTTTGTCATAGGATGTCTCAAACCTCCTGTTCATTGCCAAAAGTGATTGAATAATGCTCAGGAAGGAACAGTGTTGTAACTTGACCACCGGAATTAAACCTTCACAGACTCTCCTAATGACTGTGTGCAGAGAGGGAGCTTCCCAACCCTTAATATGAGGAGAAACATCATCACTAATTAATTAATTGAGTGGGGTGCTTATGAATTTTTGCTAATGTAGGTGATGTCATAAAGGTATTTTGGCAATACAATTATGTGCATGTTAATAACAAGGTTATCAGGCTGTCATGTAAATGGCATCTGAATAACATTTTTCCATTTTGCCACTGTAGTATCTAACCTGTGATCAACAAAATATCTACAAAAGAGGCAAATTGCATTAGGTGTTGTATTGCATTCATAGAAAAAACATTTCACAAGAATTAATTAATTCAGTTGGCTGAGCTACAGCGTTGTAGCATAGTTTAGTCCTTACACACGCACCATGTGACCCAAAAAGCACATATAGGACAAGCCAACGAGCACACAAACACTGCTTCTGATTCAAAATTAAAAAACAGTAAAACAGCTGATCTATGAGATCCTGAATAACCTGAAATAAACCAATATTAACACTTGTATTTGAATTACATTTTTAACAAAATTAAACTAATACAACAGTGCAATGCAGCCACCAAAATCTTGGTCATGAACAGGTATGAATTTTATGCTTTAAACAGCAATTATTATATCATTAATTAATTAGCAACACTTGTAGGAAAACTATAGCAGCCACGGAAAACAATGAACATGAGGTTATCAATTCCTCCCAGCTTGATGGTGTTGATTACTGTATACGTTCAAAAGCTTTACTCTACAATCATCAATTCTAATGTTTTCACTCAAGGTAAAAAAAAAATTTAAAATTGAGGCATGGAAAAATTCAGCAATTTTACCATGCGATCAATGACTTGCTCCTGTATTGTCAAGAGAAGAAGAGTTTGTGAAGTGTAGATAAGCATGAATTTATGAAGATAGAAATGGGGATACCATGTGCAAGACGGAGTGAATTGTGAGTGGTAGAATGTGACAAAATATACCTGGAAATAGCAGACAGAGTGCATCAGTAGATTTGAGTCCTGCTGGTGCTCAGTAGACATAAGGAGCTCAATAATACATTGAAACAGGGGTGCTTTAAACGTTTGGCAACCATAGTTATGTAACACTTGTTATTCTCAATGGCTTAATGTAAGTTCTTATGCATAGTATATCATTGAAGCACATGGCTTGGAAACGTATCAATTTTCATAAATATAAGTGAGCCTGAAGTGAGTGAGGAAAGACGTGGAAGGGGGCCCACAACAACAATGGTCTATAGTGATAAACCACTTACTATTTTCTCTGTTATTGGTGAGGTAACCTACAAGAAAGTTCCAGAATCAACTATCCTTTGGTACATAATTGTAAACAACATTAGTGCTGATATGCATCTAGAAACTCTCCCAAAGAGCGTTCTCTGAATTAACTGTCGCTCTTTGAATTTCTACCCCTAGTGGGGCTCTTCCATTGTTAGCCTGCTTAAAAAGACCAATAAAGCCACAGAAAAACAAAGAGCTTTCCCCAAACCTCTGCTTTCTGATGCGTTAGGTAAAAGAATTGAAAAGATACTGATGACAATGATAATAACCACTTTGCATGTAAAATACATTGCTCTGGATACTAATGTGTTTGAACAAACCAGAATAGGTCACTTCAAGCTCTGATAAGTGGCCTTTCTTCTGGTTTCTTTGAACATGGTGCCCCTGCCGACATTCATGAGCCTTATCCCAGCCAAAATCATGACTCTTTCGGCCATCTTTGTAGCCATACGTTTGTCACAACCAGCTATTACCATAGTAATGGCCACTTCCTAGCAGTCAGCAAGGTATCTGCTGTTTATAATACATAGGTTTATAGAATCATTGGCACTGTAAACTCAGAGCTGCCTCAACTGAAATCTACCAGGCCAAGGTCCTCAAATAATGTGAGTATTCCATCATTCCCATTTAAAAACCTCATACCAAACATTGCTGGTTTTGTTCGTGAATATCTTTTTTGTTTTTGTCCCTTTCTCAAAAACACTGAGCCTGATGAGAACAACATGCATGGTTTGAAAGGTGCATTCCTGAACAGGAGAATTTCATTGTCTTTTTGGGGTTTCAGTTTGCTGAACCATAACTAACATTTTTTTTCTAATTATTTATTGTTCAGTTCATAGCATATAACATTTATAAATCAATCATTTAAATCATTATTGTAGGAATGTTACACAATTGCAAATGATAGCACCAAAACATAGATGGCATAAAAGAATAAAGAAAGGAGAACACAAATATACAAAAACAATTACATTTCATATCGACATCCCCATATGTTGCAGCATAGGCTGCCAAGTTTGTATCCCTAGTTGTTTCTTCCTCAGCGATTTTATATGATACAGGCTGAATTTCAAATTAAATACATTGTAAAACTTCGCACGCCACATTTCATATGTTGGCATCTCTGACTGAAGCCACATAGAGGCGACACATAGTCGGGCAACAACATTAGCCATAAATAAAAGATAACGAAAAGGATAACAAATCTAAGTGAGTTCAGTATCCTCACCCACTCCTACTAGCATTATCTCTCTAGAAATACACACATTGACCCTTGTAATTTGTGATAAGAATTCTGAGATACCCCCTATAAACTGTTTTAAGACTATGCAATCAAGAAATATATGTACAATATCAGCTTTCTCCGCCTGACACCTAAAACAGTTCCCATCGTGAAGCCCGCCCCACTTCATCATTTTCACAGGGGTATGGTATAAATTAAACAAAGTTTTATAATGTTGAGTACGTACATTTTCATTCAACATGACTTTAGTAGCCATATCTATTGATTGTTAGACATAGGAGCCAGTATTACCAAATCTTTCGCTCCACTTTGCTTCATGCATCTCAATATCATCCTGTTGAGCCTCCAACAATATATCATACAGTACCCCAATCTCAGCTCTTTTTATCAAAGCCTTTATAAAATCATGAGTTATTATAGGCGTGTATCTACAATGTTTAACAATAAAATTACGAATTTGCAAAAATGTGAAAAAATTATTCTTAGATAGATTGTATTGTTCGACTAAATCTGAAAAAGAAACGATTATCCCACCACTATGAATGTCCCTTAGGCGTCGTATCACCTTATCCCTCCAGATAGCCATATTTTTATTCCAAAAGACGGAAGGGAATATTTCCATGGAATTAAAAGGCGTATAATAGCCTATAGGCTTATAAATATCGTTTTGCCTATCACCTTCTACGCCTTATATGCAGCACAAGCTATTTTAAATTGCGTTCTTTTAAAGTAACTTGGTTCATAAAACTTAAACAAGGCCTCGCTCGCCTGAGTCCCCATCAACATTTGATATATGTTAGAAGTTTCAAATGGTCGCACTTCTATCATGGTCACCAAATACTGCATGTTCTGTAAAAGACAGACTAAATAATAAAGTGTAAAGTTCGGCCCCACCAACCCCCACGTACCAATGGTAACGACATATACTTTGAAGCGCACCGAGTTTTTTTCTTGCCCCATATAAACCTAACTGCGAGGGACTGAAGCTGTGATAATTGCAATCGTGTCAACTCTAGCGGTACCATCCTGAAATAATACATTGCCCTAGGGAGTATACAAATTTTAAGAACAGTGCATCACCTTACCATTGATAAATGGAGACACTCAACCTTTTCCAATTGTCTTCTTGCCGAGAACATTATGTTTGCCTGGTTAACTTCAACAATCTCTTGGAGTGACATCCTAATCTTTATTCCCAAATATCTTGCTTCTGGTGCAACACATACTTCACCAGGATAGTGTTCCCTCAGTGCAAACAACCTGGGTTTTAGAGACATTTAACTTATACCCGGCAACTTCCCCAAACTATTGAGTCTGGTTCTCAATCTCCCTTAACGCTTGCTCGGATGTTATTACCGCTATATCATCAACGTAAGCAAGAACACACACTTGATACTGCCCCACTACCATTGACTGTATTCCATTCGTTGTTTCCGGCAGTTGCAGCAGTGGATTAATATAGATAGCAAAAAGTAAAGGCGTGCAGGGACATCCCTTCCGGGTTCCCCTAGTTATATATACAAAAGATGACTCCTTCCCCATTGCACACATTTTAGCCTGCGGTCGTTTATACGTAGTTTGTAGCGCTGTCAAAAAATGGGGTCCAAACCCCATCTTTTGCATTGTGGCCCAAAGAAACGACCACGATACATGGTCAAATGCTTTTTCAGCATCTAAAAAAATTATACCTATATGCGTTTGCTGTACAGTAGCATAGTCTAATAGCGCGATCACCCTATGTAAACGATTGACCGTACTCCTACCGGGCAAAAAGCCATGCTGATGTCTAGATACCAATGGGGATATAACTTGCACCAGCCGAGGTGCAAGCATATTTGAATACACCTTCTCATTAGCATTCATTAATGAAATGGGTCTATACCACTCCGGAAGCCTAGGAGGCTTATCCTTCTTTTTAAAAATCACTATATTGGCATCATGCCAGGATGTTGGAGGGTTCCCACACTGAGCCTCTATAGTGGAGGAGTGTGGCTCAATTGTTAGAGCGGCAGACCCTGATGCAGAGTTCTGGCCCAGGACCAGGTTCAATTCCCGCCTCGGCGGGTCTTGGGCTCAATTTCCTCGGACCTGACAATTCTCGCCTCGGTGCCTATTGAAGGACTGGACTTTTTAACAGTACCAGCGGTGCCAGGGAACAACACCTATAACCTTAATGGGATACCTGTTTCGGCGCACAAACTACAGAGACACGGGACACTTCCTTCGGCGTCAAAGATTCAAGGTTTATTTACTGCAGGGAACACAGAAGTCACAACAAGTACAACACGTGCAACTTGGGGAGACTGCTTCAAATTGGTTCTGTGGATCGCTCCTTTTATACAGAATTTACTCATAGGACAACATGGTACACAAAAGTTTACAACCTGGTTCCCATAATTATCCCCCAGAGGGGTCGCTTTGGTCACTTTGGTACACATAAGGTCCGGAACATAAGTGCGGAAACATTTGGCGGTTCCCAACTGTAAAAACCCATCTTCCCAACATTAGTGAATTCCAATCGGCAGTAAAACAGATCGAAATAGGGACAAAGACAGGTGCAGAGGAAGATGGAGACAGTGGGAGATTGAAAAGGGTGTAAAAGGGGAGGTATCGGGAAACACGAGATACAGGCATTAAAGGGACGTGCCTAATGAGATGCACGGCTGAGACAATAAACCGGCACGGCAGAAGCGGCTCAAGCGGGGCCGTCTGCCTTACAGTATCATCCCCCTCATCGTAAAAGATATTTACAAAGAACATGTGTCTTCCACAAATATCTTGAGAGTCCCAGGGTAACGAAGCGGACAGTGTCCGTTCGCTGGCTACTTGAGGGCAAGAGACAAAATGGATGCCGTATCTAAGATGGAACCCGTGGGTACAGATGAAAAACCCACATATCAAACGAACGGTTTAAGTTAGCACAGCGAAACTGCGCATACTTACTAAACTCGTCATTTGCGGTTCTTAGATACCAGACTCGACCATATTCGTGCGAGTCGAAAACATCACTTACAATTATCACGGAACCTCAGACGCTCCTTTTGCCCTCATGTAGGCAAGCACTAGTCGGAATCATATTCGATATTCATCAGATCCTCGAGATGTTGCTGTAGCATAGCTCTGTCCAACCGAGACCCTTTGGTAACAGGTGGCTGTCTCATACACGTTGTAGCACAGAGGCCACATAAGGCAGGACCACACTGCACGCAAAGGCAACACGTGAACAGGAACGCTACAACGACTCCAATGATCATCAGAATCTTCCAACCCCAGGTCGACATCAGGCCCCAAAACCATCCAAGTAGCGTCCAATCCCCTACATCCACGTGTATGGATTCGGAGATCTTATGCAACTTCGAGATGGCTTGATAGACAGTCGGAGCGTTATCAGGAATGAAAATACAGCAGCTCGAATGGATCACGTTACATACCCCACCTCGATCTGCTAAGATCACGTCTAAAACCATACGGTTTTGTAACGTCATAAGTCTATCCGCCTGAAGTTCTGTGGTGATATTACCAAGGGCACTGGCAGTAATATTAGCTGTCGATTCTACCACTCGAGTCAACTGTCTCAGGTTCCTACTATTAACCATAGGTCCCCAAAATGGGAGGAAACCCTTGAAAAAGTCTCCTGCCTCTTGACCGGCAGTATCCTCTTCGCTAATTACGCCTCTCACAACTCTAGTTTTGTGATAATCTGCATCTACAGTAAACGTCGGAGGCAACAAGTTTGCGATAAAACATGAGCCCATGAAGTCAGAGGGCAACCATGCATACGCACGATCATGACAAATAAAGTATGTGCCCTTGGCAGCCAAAAACACAGGGGATGAGACCATTGGCAAAATATAATTTTCAGTGCAAGCACTCTCTCCAAGTCGGGCTTTTGATCTACGGCCGCGACCTATTAAACAAAAATTACCAATGTGGGGTACGACCCATATCGGAGGCGAGCTTTTAAGCTGTTTTTCACCAGTGAACACACTATATTCGCCTCTACTTAGGACCCTATAGGCTTGTACCTCTTCTTCAGGGATAAGCGAGGGATCATAGATATCGCTATCTAAATCCTCTATTGCTATAGACAAAGATTTTTGGTACGAGGTAGGATCAGAGTAGGGGGAACGTGGTTCTCGAATGGGGTGGAAACCCAGTGCGCTTCGAAACATTGTTTGAAATGCTCGAGCAGACCCTTGGGAGCTATACGGTAACACCAGATATGGAATTCCCTTATCCGTAGTATGCGGCATCAACCCACACACCCAACAATTAGTAGTGTTAACCACTAACTGATGCTGATGAAGGAGCTGAATAAAGGAATTGTTGCGGAATTCTGCACGTCTAGCCTGCTCGTGTTCAGGTAAGATGTGAAAAGAATGAGGAGAAACAGTGGAGGTGAGTTTAAGGTCAGGGGTAGGAGTAGGTATGGTAGAAGGCAAGAAGTAAGACATCGTGTAATATACTCCACCCGCCAATAACGCAGAAACAGTCACAAACAGTACAAATATTTGGAACACAAAACATTTGGTACGACTGAGTTGCTGCAGCTTGAATCTCTGTGCTTGAGCTCTTTCCAAGTCCATCAGCTTTGAAAATGCCATTCCCTATGACCGTCCGCAACGTTTCTTGACGCACTTCGTTCTGTGTAGCAATAGTCAATTCCTAGGAGTTCCCAGGAACCGACGGTCTTTAACCTAGCGTCAAGACCTACTAACCAGGAGGAAGTACACGCGCGGCCCTACGGCCTTTATTTCACATATATATATGTATGTGAAAACAATGTCTCTCAGCTGTGGAAACAAAAAAGTGTAAGGAACGAAGCTCAATGAATATGTACAAAATAATTACAATAGTATGAGTGTTCAAACTGATCATTGAAAACGGGATAATGCACTTGTCAAGAGACAGAACGGGTTTTTTTTATTAGTCTTTAGTGCTGGATCGCAAAAAATATCGGGTTTTCCCAGGACGTGTCTGTTCGTTAAACAAAAGATTCGTCGAAGGGACAACGCCCTGTTGATCAGCTGAATGTTCTGGTCTTGAGTCTTCTGATGACAAGTGTTCAACAATGCCCTTTTGCTGCACTGAGGATTCTCCGACAGGTTGTGCGTCGCTGAAAGGTACAAACGCCGGCAATCCTTCGGTTTCAGTTGATGCAATGCCTTTCTTCACCCACGAGTCTGCTGGCAACGGGATGGGGACTTTCTTGGTATGGGTGGCATGCACCCAATTTTTCCGCCCCTCGAGACGAACTGCAGTTCTCGTGGCAAGGAGGACCTGATAGGGTCCAGTGAACCTGGGATCCAAATTGTTTTTGCGCGAAAAATTTCGCGTTACCACCCAATCTCCGGGCTGGAGCTGGTGGCCTGGACCCTCTGTCTGCGTCGGCAATGCTTCGTGAACCTGTTGGTGAATTAACCTCAGTTTAGCAGTCAAGTCATAAAGATAATCGATCAACATTGGATACTCAAGATCACAAAAGGCACCCGGTCTAGGGACCCCCCAAACATTGGCAGGACGACCGAACACTATTTCATAGGGACTGAGCCCTACTCGGGAGTGTACAGTTGCCCTTGTTGACAGCAATGCTAAGGGTAAAGCGTCAGGCCACGAAAGACCTGTCGTAGCCTGAATCTTTGCTAGTTTTAGTTTAAGGGTGCCATTGTACCCTTCAACCAAACCAGCTGACTGAGGATGATTGGCACTATGGAATTTCTGTACAATCCCTAACCCGCGACACACACTCTTCATCACGCTCCCAACAAACTCACTTCCGTTGTCTGACCACACAACCCGAGGCATTCCGTAGCGGGAAAAATACTCTTTGAGTAAAATTTTTGCCGTGGATAAAGCCGTATTATCCTTAAGGGGGTAGGCCTCAATCCACCTAGAAAATGCACACACCACAACCAGCACATACTTCAAATTATTACATCTCTCCATGTGGATAAAGTCCAACTGGATAACTTCGAAAGGGTACGTAGGAGGGGCAAAATGGCCAGGTGGAGTGGGAGTGCCCTTACCAGGATTGTGCATCAAACACACCATACAATTCTTAACCAAGCGTTCAGCACATTTCGTAATACCATCATTCTTCCACACAGGAAACAGCAATTTACAGATACCTTTCGCGCTAATATGTGCTAATCCATGTGCCATAGTCACAATAGCCAGCACATATGCATCAGGCAACATCCATCTTTTCTGTTCCGATAAGTCAATCCAACAACCATTCGCATCCAACTTTCCCGTACTTTCTTTCCACTTCGTCTTTTCAGTCTCGGTGGCCTCATTCTGAATTGCTTTCACACTCTCGATAGTGTTTTCACACATACTTGATTCTGCAGGCCACCTAACCGAACTCGTCACATACATTCGAGTGCTAAGGTTCCGGGCAGTCTCCTTAGCAGTCTCATCCGCAAACGCATTACCACGACCAACATCATCCGTCACTTTACGATGCGCACTACATTTAACAATCGCCACTTGCTTAGGCAACGTAAGTGCATCCAAAAGATCATTTACAAGCTGGCCATGTTGAATCTTCGTACCATGTGACGTAAGGAATCCTCTCTCTCTCCACAGTCGTCCAAAACTATGTGCCACACCAAACGCGTATTGACTATCTGTAAACACATTCACCCGTTTATCTTTAGACAACACACATGCTCTCGTCAAAGCAATTAACTCAGCAGCCTGAGCCGAATTCTGACTTAACCTTGCGCTTTCCACAATCGTTCTCAATGTAACTACAGCATACGCAGTTGTCACATCACCATTCGGCAACTTAAAACAGGAACCATCCACATATAAAGTACCATCGGGATCTGTCAATGGAGTATCTCTTAGGTCAATGCGACCCTTAGTTTCCTCTTCAGTTTTGAGATAGCAGTCATGTACTGCTTCATCACTTGATTCTGTGTCGATCGGCAGCAATGTTGCTGGATTCAACACATTACATCGTTTTATCCGTATGTGACTGGCCAGCAACGTCAACTCATAACCAGACAATCTTGCACTTGTCAGATGTTGAGTTTTCGTTCGGTTCAATAGAGTGTCGACTGCATGCGGAACCATTACCGTGAGCATATTATCCATGACTAGACCTACGGACTGTCGAATGGACGCCGCAGCTGCCGCTGTTGCCCTTAAGCAACTTGGCAAGGCTCTTGCTACTGGGTCTAAAGTCGAAGAAAAATAGGCACATGGGCGTTGCTTACCACCAAAAGGTTGTGTCAAAACACTCAACGCGCAACCATCCCTCTCGTGAACGTATAGTGTAAACGGCTTACTGTAGTCAGGAGTGCCCAACACAGGAGCCGAACACAACGCATCACGCAATTCAGAAAAACTTTTCTGACATTCTTCAGACCAAGGTACTGGGGATGGAACATCTTTGCATGTAAGGGCTATCAATGGTTTCGCCAACAATGAAAAATTTGGAATCCATTGTCTGCAGTAGGACGTAATACCTAAAAAGGCGCGAACATCTCTTTGAGTTTTTGGCACAGTCATTCGGGAAATCGCTGCAATTCTCTCTGGGGTCAACCTTCTCCCTTCTTTTGACAATAAGTGACCTAGATAGGTAACTTCTTGACAACAATACTGTAGCTTTGAAGGCGATACCTTGTGGTGCAAGTCATGTAAATAGTGCAATAATGATACTGTAGCCGTTTTGCAAATGGCCTCCGTATCAGCTGCCACTAAAAGATCGTCAACGTATTGAATCAAAGCTGCACCTGTTGGTAATACAAAGGCATCAAGCTGACCTTTAAGTGCTTGGCTGTAGATTGACGGACTCTCACAGTAGCCCTGTGGAGCGCGTTTTAGCCTAAAACTGCGACCTCCTAATGAAAATCCGAATAGGTCTCTGCTTTCCTCTGCAATCGGGATGCTAAAGAAAGCATTCTTTAGATCGATCACTGTGAACCAGGAGGCAGATGCCGGAATCATTGTTAATAAAGCTGTAATGTCAGGGACCACAGGAAATTGTGGAACTACTATTTTATTTACCTCTCTCAAATCTATTACAAAACGATATACAGGAGGTTTAGTTGGGTCAGTTCGTTTCAAAATCGGCAATACAGGGCTATTGCACACGTTTCCACGAGTTTCTTCAACAACACCCTTTCCAATGAGATCATAAACAATTGCTAACAGCGCTCGTTCGCCCTCAAGAGAAATACGATATTGAGGTAAACGCGGTAATCGCACATTTGGTTTCAATTGAATCACATAGGGTGGAATGTCTAACAGGCCCACGTCATTGGGACCTGTGGCCCATAAGGACGCAGGGAGGGAACTCAATTCCGGTGGGAATTTATCAACCGATAAATACATGGGAGAGATCACTCTCCGTCCCAATGTAAGCTCCACTCCTTCGGGGGAACAATACAATGTTGCATATAATCGTTTCAACAAATCCAGGCCCAAAAGATTTTCACCACAACCTGTAGATAGAATCAGTGGAGCGGTTAGCTCACGAGGTCCAATCATAAGAGGCAAAGGATTAGAGACTGGGTTACTAACAGGGGCGCCAGAGAATCCAACGGAAACATTCGTTAAGCCAGACAAAGGTGCGCCAGGGAGTTTTGAATGCATGATGGAACTTTTTGTCGCACCAGTGTCTAACAGAAAAGGCTCAACTACACCTGATGTAGCCACTGCAACGTAAGGCCCACTCTGATCGACCGGAACTGACACTACTCCCTCTTTTTGTCGTTGGCTGTCCTAGTAATGGTCATTTACAACAGTTTCATGCTCTACGTAATAATCATCAACATTATATTGTGCAGATCGAACTGACCCCGCATTTCGCTGGTCAAAGTAATTATTTGCGTCTGATTGATTTTGATGACGATCAATCTGATTGTGGAATGAACCACGACCTCTACCACGTGGTGCCTGTTGAGGACCACCACCACGGTTTCCACGTGTCGACACACCATTCAGACGGTCCCGTAAGGCAAGACAATCATATTTTAGGTGTCCCTCTTTCCTACAATATGCGCACTGATTATACCCAAGTGAAGATCTGGAATCAAAGTTGTCAGAGCGCGGCTGTGTCCTATCGAGCTGTGCTCGTGGTCGATACTGCTGTTGCGAATCATTTTGGTTTGATCGTGGAGGGTATGCTTGCTGCAACAAAACCTTCGTTTTGAGTTCTTTCGTTTTCTTTTCTACACGATCACTTTCTTCCTTTTCCCTATTCTCATAATACTGAGCCGTTGCTAGTATTTGCGCAGGGGTTGAAACTGCCCACGCACTTTCTGAATTCTTTAATTTGTTGCATAGCTCAGGCAGCAAATTTGACACGAATTTGTCAACGAATAACCGCTGGCCTCCCTCAGCGCCCATGTCCTGGCCGCTGTGGTCGACAAACGCTTCCTCAAACCTTGTAAAGAAATCTGAGACACTCTCGTCTTTCTTTTGCTTACAAGCTGATAACTTATCCCAGTTCACCTTCATCGCTGGCATGAGAGTTTTCATGAGCGTAATGATTTTCTGAGGCAAATCCAAAATCAGCTGTTCAGGCTTGGCCCCACCAACTTGTAATGCATCAGCTGCTAGCAGTGCAGCCCAATCACCCCCTAATTCAACTGCGTGATTGGCTTGACGAATTTTAGCCCAAACTGGTTGCGGTACAACATTGCCAAACAACATGTCGATGTCGGCAATATTCATAATAGTAGCTTCCACCAGTTGTGATAACTCCTTATAATAACCAGACGGATTTTTACGCGGATCAGGTAAGGATTGCTTCACTTGCAAAACTTCTGATCGTTTCCATGGAAGATGTATCCACACCCTTCGGAAATGCGGTAAAACCGCAAGGTTAGCTTGCGGATCTCCAGGCACCCACAGTGGCGGGACTTCTCTCATAGGATACTGACCAGGAACCACTTTCCAGTTTTCAGTGGTATCATCTAATGATACCCGAGAATGTGCTGTGGGTCTGAATGCTAATAAGCGTTCCACGGCACGTCGTACATCGTCTCCTATAATCATACCGTTCGAAAAGTGACTCTGAAGTTCAATTATGTCGGACGGTACATCATCTACATCATCATTATACCATTCTTCCCTCAAAAAGTTACACATCTCCTCAAATACGAATCTCTGCGTAGGCTCATTAAACTGAGAAAACGTATCAAAGACTACACGTGGAGTGTAATTAGCAGGATGTCTTATCCACCTATGTGCCATTGTTACTAACGTCTCTTTCTCCCTACCACTAGGGATCTGACTCCGTCTCTGAGGAGTGTCAGATGAATCAGACAAAAATAACAGACCAGAAAGAGGTGAATAAAGAGTAGCAACAGAGTTAGGAACACGCTTACGGACAGAAGGAGAAAGAAAAACAGGGGCAACAACACTGGAGGTGAAGGAAGGCATAGTAGAAACGGACAAGGTAGTCGGAGTAGCAGAAACAACAGTCTGCGAAGGTACAGGTACAGGAGCAGTAGGAACAAGAACAGGTGGTGAAACAAACGTAGGGTTAACAGCGGGCTGGCCCGCAGCCGCTGGAGCAACAAGAGGTACAACAGGAGGTACTACAGGAGCAACTACAGGAGCAGTAGCACCCTGTACATAAGGAGGTGGTGATTTCATCAAGTATGACAGCAAAGAATCCTCCTTCAAATCTTCTGCTTTCTTTTCCAGATTATTCGGTAAAACTGGGTAACATTTATCTATTTTCATGTGATGCAATCTAGTAGCGATTTCCATGTCTTTTTCTTCTTTGTCTTGTCTACATTCTTTTATAGCTTGCATTACAGGAACAAACTCTTGCTTTTGATTCTTTTTAAGTTGTTTGATTTCCTTCTGCTTGGCCTCTTTACGCCATATCCGAAAGGAATCAAACATAGCTGGCCTAGCTTTCTTTAAAAATAATTTAGCCTCAAGATTATCTAAAATCGAAAGTTCAAAAGTTCCATGTGGTGGCCATCTAAGATCACCGTCTTTCTTTGTATAGCGGACCCAGTAATCATTATATATTATAGGACCCACCCCATGTCGACTATAAAGATCATGTATCGGAGTTCCAACTGGAGGTATCGGACACGAGTCCTCCAACCGGGAATCCATTGCGCAACATTTGAAAATACGAAACAAATCACTATGGCTAGGCATCGTGCACACTAACCTAGTATCAAACTTCAAGAATTACCGAAGCAATAAAACCTCGTGTAAGTCAAAACCCTCGGTTTTTGGCAATTGCAACTGTCAAATAATACTAAGGACCGATACTAAGAACCACAAATGCAATGGAACCATGCAATACAACAAAGCCTTAAGGCTATCACAAAGCTCGGAGAGCTAACCACAAAGCCTGAGGAGGCTATTACAAAGCTCGGTGAGCTATTACAACAAAGCCTTAAAGGCTAACCACAAAGCTTTCAAAAGCTAGAACAACCACTAAGGACTGGGAGCGACCCACAAATACTTAACTCAGAGCTTCAATGGCGTCACCAGGAAGGCCCGTCTATCGTCTCGCTTGTACATAAGGTCTACGCCGGGCGTCGAAGACAGGTCGACAGTCAGGGCATCGGTCCGTCGCAGCCGTCAGGAGGCGGGAATCTTCGCAGGGAAAAACTTTGGGCCACTTATTTCGACAACAGGATCGATGAAGCGGGGTGCACCTTCCCTCGGAGATTTCACACGAAGTTCCTCACGATCATCAGGCTTTGGACCGGACCGGTACCGCTGAAGTCGCCCCACGTTGGGCACCAACTGAAGGACTGGACTTTTTAACAGTACCAGCGGTGCCAGGGAACAACACCTATAACCTTCATGGGATACCTGTTTCGGCGCACAAACTACAGAGACACGGGACACTTCCTTCGGCGTCAAAGATTCAAGGTTTATTTACTGCAGGGAACACAGAAGTCACAACAAGTACAGCACGTGCAACTTGGGGAGACTGCTTCAAATTGGTTCTGTGGATCGCTCCTTTTATACAGAATTTACTCATAGGACAACATGGTACACAAAAGTTTACAACCTGGTTCCCATAATTATCCCCCAGAGGGGTCGCTTTGGTCACTTTGGTACACATAAGGTCCGGAACATAAGTGCGGAAACATTTGGCGGTTCCCAACTGTAAAAACCCATCTTCCCAACATTAGTGAATTCCAATCGGCAGTAAAACAGATCGAAATAGGGACAAAGACAGGTGCAGAGGAAGATGGAGACAGTGGGAGATTGAAAAGGGTGTAAAAGGGGAGGTATCGGGAAACACGAGATACAGGCATCAAAGGGACGTGCCTAATGAGATGCACGGCTGAGACAATAAACCGGCACGGCAGAAGCGGCTCAAGCGGGGCCGTCTGCCTTACAGTATCATCCCCCTCATCGTAAAAGATATTTACAAAGAACATGTGTCTTCCACAAATATCTTGAGAGTCCCAGGGTAACGAAGCGGACAGTGTCCGTTCGCTGGCTACTTGAGGGCAAGAGACAAAATGGATGCCGTATCTAAGATGGAACCCGTGGGTACAGATGAAAAACCCACATATCAAACGAACGGTTTAAGTTAGCACAGCGAAACTGCGCATACTTACTAAACTCGTCATTTGCGGTTCTTAGATACCAGACTCGACCATATTCGTGCGAGTCGAAAACATCACTTACAATTATCACGGAACCTCACTATTCTAATCATGGGCCCCACGCTGCAACTCTGGGCAATAGCTTGCCTAACCTCCACACCGGCCCCAACAGCGCAAGGATGCCTGGCTTCACCCTGGGGGTGCCCAGGAGTGGACACTTCACAGGGAAAGCCAGGAAGGGTTCCACAGCGGTATGAGTAATAGCGCCAGGAAACCGCTTGGTGGCAGTGCGCTCTACAAATACCTTGACATTTACATTTACATTTATAAAAGTAGCCAGCATATCTTCCTTTATGATTGAAAAAACTATCCAATATATCTCCAATGGAAGTGTATCCGGCCCTGCGGCTTTCCCTGGCGATAATGCATCTAATGCTGTCTGAAGTTCTAACATAGTGATGGGGGCTTCTAGCTCTTCCCGTTCTGCTGGACCAAGCTAGGTTAAATCAAAATTCTGTAAAAACCCGACTATACTGTCTTGCTCCACTGAGTCTTGAGTATATAACTCTTTATAATAAGAATGAAGTACCTCCAGTATTCTTTCCATGGTCTCAGCTGTACCCCCTTTGCCACCTTCCAGAATTTCAATTCACTGAGCAGCTTGTCTACCCCGCATTCTTTGAGCTAAACTTCTGCCAGTTACTTCCCCGTATTCATATCTTTCTTCCTGATATGTTTTAAACTGAGCAGCAATTTCCTGACTCCATACCCCATTAATCCTAGCCTTACAGTATGGAGTCTTAGTTTGAGCTTCTTTGCTATCAGCATTAGCTCTGACCGCTTGTATAAGATCCCGCTCAGCCTTCTTTAACTCCTCAAGCAAACCCAGCATTTGTTCCTTCTGTTGTCTCTGCTTAGCCCACACATAACTAACTGTTTCACCCCTTAGCCCAGCTTTTAGTGAGTCCCAGAATATTGGTTGGGCAGCTGACCTTCTGTTGCTCTCCAAGAACAGTGTAGCCCAGGTTTGAATAGGTCAAATGTATTCCTCATCTTGTAGAAGTTTTTTGTTGAATGTGAAAGATCGCTGTTCCCTTGGAAGGCTAAATCTAGCAAGATCCAATACCACAGGCCCATGATCCGATGTAATACGTGGCCATACCTGTGTCTTTGCACCAACGGTAAGCGACCGAGGTAGAAAGATGTAGTCTAACAGAACAAACTTGTTTTGTGTGTATGAATAAAGCCCAGATCCCGATGATTCACAGCGGTCCACCTATGAACTAATCCATGATTCTGCAACAACTGTTGCAAAGCACTAAATATGTCTTTACAGAATGAGGATCTCATATCTGCCCATCCTCATGTATATTAAAATCCCCAGATAATATCAGGGGGGTCCGCCAGAGTGCCAGCTCAACATTCAAAAGCTCCAAAGTCTCGGCCTCATCCAAATTTGAACCATATACTGTACAGAGCACAGTCTTGGTGCCCCCTAAAATGCACTCCGTAATAGCCCACCTCCCCAGATGATCTACCTTCTCTCTACCCGTACCTGCTATGCAGTGGCGCACCATGATCGCCACCCCCCTATTCATAGTAGATTGTCTGGAAGTTGTTAACAATGTAAATTCCAGCTCAGATAATATCATATGATTGGACCAGGGGACATGTGTCTCCTGCAGACAAAGAATATCTGGATTTATTAACCGCAAATCTGCAACAACACGTTTCCTCTTGAGGACATTATTCAGCACACAAACATTAAATGGACATATACGCAACCTCCTATCTGCCATTACTAAGTAAATATCTCATAGCCATCAATATATATAAATATGTCATGTCATTCCTGCAACACATACTATGAACTGAATTTTTACCCTTTAACAGATTCCCGGCCGACTCCCCAACTGACCCTATACACCCCCCAGCACCACCCCAAAGGAAGCCCCCACCCCCGTGACCCTCCCCCATCATTAAGGAATTAGGGCCAATGAATAGCCCACTTAGTACGATGGGGGTACGACTCGCACACCCATCGTACATGGGGTACGGCTCGTACACCGATCATACAATGGGGGTACGGCTCGTACACCGATCGTACAATGGGAGTACGGCTCGTACACCAATCGTACAATGGGGGTACGGCTCGTACACCGATCGTACTATGGGGGTACGGCCTGTACACCCATCGTACATGGGGTACGGCTCGTACACCCATCGTACAATGGGGATACGGCTCGTACACCGATCATACAATGGGGGTACGGACCGTACGGTGTGTATGTGTTTGTGTGCTTTTCCATACGACTCGCCCTTACCGGACGTGGACCGTACGAATCGCGTCCTCATACCCCGGTCCGGATCGTACTCGTCGGGTCGTACGGCATGTGTACGAGTCGTACGGTATGTGTACGAGTCGTACGGTTCATGGTTACAGCCTTGCAATACGTATGAATCGCGACGATTCGGACGGATTCACGGAATACGGATCGTACTTCGCGACTCGGACGGACGGGTATGATTCGTACGGAGAGGGCTCCGGATACAAATCGTACGGACGTTTTTTTTCCCGAATCGGAATCGACCACTTAATAGAGGCACAAAAATGTTTTCTTCACCTGAATGATGAAACTGAGGCAATTTGTTTTCGGTGCCTTTTTGAAAGCTGCTGTAAGAGCATGTCGCTCCATGAATACTGTATAGCTCAGATGCATGATTTTGCACTTTATGGGGCAGATTTATGATAACTGGCGCATCCCCAGGGATGCGCCAGTTATCTTGCGCCGCTGCTCCGCCACCCATGGTGCGCCGCATTTACAATGCGGAGCACCATGGGGCAAAAACGGCACAGATGCGTGACGCATCTGTGCCGTTAACGTGGCGCATTGCTGGAGTTGCGTCGCAAGCGCGACGCAGCTCCAGCAAGGCTCGGGGGTGCCCCATCTTTGCAATGCTGCGTCAAGACCTACGCCTGCTTCAAGCAGGCGCAGGGTTTTGACGCAGCATTGGCCTGAAAGTGACTGAGTGAAATCTTATAGATTTCACTCAGCCACTTTGCGAGGCGCACCTGCCTCGGAACGCCCACCCTGCGCCGGAACACCCACAAGCGGCGCAGGGCTTTACAACGTGACGCATCTGCCTAGATGCGTCACGTTGTAAATCGGTCGTAGGGATGCGCCACGTTTACGCCGCCTTGCGTGACGCAACAGCGGCGTAAACGTGGCGCAAGGGCCTCATAAATCTGCCCCTATGTACTTTGGTGGGCGACGCACTGTAAAATTCTGTATTCATTATACTACTTATTTATGATGTATGTTTATGGTTTTCAATGTAATGAATTGGATGTATTTTTATTTTTGCACTTTTATGAATACAACATGCATTTAAATAAAGTTATATTGAATTGAATATATCTGTTTCCATTGACAAAATGGTGACCTCATATTATGATTTTAAGAACAATTGCATATTTACCATGGCAAAAAAAAAACCTTTCAACTTACTTTTTCCAAACTTTTGAGTGCCTCCGAACTCTGCCTTAAGCTCTTACACCTGACTCTACATTTTCTTAACTGTGGAATATTTGTTTCCCACGGTCTAAAATTGCGATATTGGCCAAAATCGCGATTCACATGATGGTTACAAAAATTATTCACTATAAAGAGCTACGAGGACTCAGGGTAGAAACGCGCTTTAGAAATCTGATTTCATTTTATTCATTTCATTTCACTTTATTAGTGGATAACAATTCTTTGAAAATTCAAATGTGTTTATCAGAAATCACACTTTTAAAGAAACAGAAATTTAACTCGAAAAATATTTACAAAAGTGTCAATCTTTTCAACTTTACTTGAGTCATTTGTCAATCACTAATATCTCAAAAACTTTTGAAAGCATTTGCACCAAAGCATCAAAAACACACTTTTGGAATAAAGTTCAACATTTTGACAAGTTTTGGAATTTTTCCAATGTGATATTTTTGTTGCAGCAGTGAGAAAAACTACTCATAGGAACTACATATTTTTTACTTGTCCCTTTAACGTCCTTTGATTTGGGCCTATATTTCTTATTCTGCATGAACTCAGATATTCCTGAACTAGGCTTAATTTTCTGATGGTCTGCTACATTTTAAGCTGAATTAGTTATCAGTGTAAGTGAGAGAACCTTTTAATATCCTTATTTTACCTTTGTCCTTTTTTGATGGATTAGCTAAAAAAATTGCTTTACAAACTAGGAAGCTAAACCTCATGGACATTTATTCGACATCTCTTTAAATGTGCCACCCTTGACCAGTGTGCATGAAACATGACACACCAAAAGTAACCTAAACATGCTGGGCCAGATTTACTAATCCTCTTCAGCAGTTAAAAAGAATGCAAATATGCTCTTAATGCTTACTATCCGAGTCTAAATGTGATTTGTGATAGATAAGTGCACTTTTCTCTTTGCAACACCAGCTTTTTGCTAGTTAATGTTGCTTTGTGTCACAAAGGGCATTACATGAATGTTACTGGCACTGAAAATAGTAAATGCAAGTGATGTGATGAAAAGTCAGATCTACTAAAATAGTTAGCCTGAGCTTTTCACAAATTAGTGTTATATGGCCATTAGAGTAATTGTCGACATTGCTAAGTTAGCATGAGCTCTGCTGCTATGATGCTGCTTTTGCTCAAGTTACTATATGGCTTTATTTTGCAACACTCTGTTTGTGCTTTTCACATGAGAACTAACTGCTTTTTGTGGTTCTGTGCCTATTCCGGAGTTTAGTCTGAACTAAGTCTGGGCGTAGTGGGAGTAGTGGGGCTACCTGGAGCACCACGGAGTTGATAACAAAGTATGTGGCGATCCGCATAGCTCTGATATGCCACCTGCCTCCCACCCACCCTATTATCAACAATGCGCATGCGCAATTCTTGCAAGAAATGCACATGCTCTGGCGTCCACCCATGCGCAGTTTTGACTGTGAATGAGATGAAGATAGGAGGAGGACAACTGGGGAAGCCGCAGATAAGGTTAGGTGCTTTAAAGTTTTTTTTTAAAACAATTGTTAATAATAGGGCAGGTGGGAGGCGGGGCAAGCCAACTCTGTTCCACCACAGATTGTGCAGGGTTTTGCCTACTCTGTGTTCTCCGCAGAATTCAGAGTAGGCAAAACTCTGTACACTCCATGGTCTGAGTGGAGTTCTCTGCCCACGGTTAGTCTGAACACGATGTGCAAGGTCGAACAATGATGCCCTTTGTTATTCTCTTCTGGTCAGTCCCTAGCACCTAGACAAAACATGCTAACACAGTTGCACTACTGGAGACTCATGCTTTGATATTACGGGGATGCATGTTGTTCAAACAGACACTTGGAGAGGGACCTTTACAGGGAGAAGAGTTATGCTGTTCCCATGATGCAAAACTTCCATCTAGGCACTAAGGTATGGGGTCTTCTGCCAAAGCCCAGAGATCTTCTTTTATATAATAAACTTTACCTTAACAAGGGGAGGGTGCTTAGGCCGTAAAGTCCTTTTTCCACTGTCTGTATATGATGACATCCACCTTTATATTCTATGGAATTAGAACAATGCTAACTGTTTTAGGTTTATGCATTCCACTGATGGTAGTGGCTTGTATACTACATTATGGAGCACAACTGTTAAAATAAGCATTTGAACTATAACAGTGACACTGACAATTCTTATTGTGGATAATAACGAGTGAGTATGTGAGTGAGTGAGTGAGTAAAAGGGTTTGCCTTGCTACGAGATTCCAGAGGCAGTCAGGAGTGTTGTGTTCTGGATTGACTAATCATTTGGAGCTTTGTGATTATGTTGGAAAACAAATGAGACACTATAGCGAGTCAGTTTTGAGATGTTGGCTACTGAGGCAGTAGGAAGGCTAAGCACATACACAACAAGGTCCTGTTTTCCTGCGCATAGTTCTGTGTATGTGCAAAAACCCAGCAACATTAGCTACCACTGGCAAAAAGGTACATATAAGGGGAAATATGCTTATTTCTCTAAAATAAGCAACACTGACTACATGAGGAAACCAGTCTTTGTAGATATAACCCTGCCCTGTTACTCCCTCCTTGAAATGCAGTGAAATAAATTCTACTAGATTTTCTTTAGGATTCATCAAACAATGAAAGATGAAGATTTTGACCCGAGTCCCTTTAACATTTCCTCTATTGGATTCATATAAAACCTGAAATGCCTGTTGTGAGAAATTGGATTGTTGATGTTTGAAGGGGTGTGAACTCTCTTCTAGCAGAAATCACAATCCCCATAAGGGTAGATTGGCACAAAAGCAGCAACACTTTAATTAGAAGCAATGTATAAAGTATTTATGAAGTACACAAACAGTAATAACTGTCCACACCTATTTAGAAAAGTATAGTTACATTTAATAAATGATTTAACACCAAAAGAACTAAATTCCAATTGTTAAAACTAGAGTTAAGCAATTTTAAAGGTTTTAAATAAATCAAGTGCAAAGAAACAATAAAGCACCACCGGATCATATCTGGTACTGGTAGACTGGGCTGAAGTCAAAGTGCAGGCCTGCTGCAAAGGTGCACAAGCTTTTTACAGGACTTAGTTTCGTCTGCTTTCAAAGTACCTTGCAGACTGGGCATCACGATGCACAGTTCTTGCTTAGAACTGTGCTGGGCCAGTATGGAGGAACTGTCAATGAGGGCTGTGATGCAAGGTTCTGTGTTAAGAAGCATTTAGCACCAGCAGAGTGCTAGATGGAGCCTGCAATACTAGGCCTTGAGCCATCATAGAGGGAGCTGTCAAAGGGAGCTTGTGATCACTTGCCCAGTGCGGTGTCGGCAAGGGTGACAAGATCAATTTCACTGGCCCAAAGCTATCATCAAACTGCATCAAGGTTAAGGTAGCCACTTTGTCTTGCAGAGCATTGCACTTTTATGCATCTGTGCCAAATATGGGATGAGTCAAATTCAAAAAAGCTTGTTACATTTCAGTGGCTTTGAACAATAAGTCAATTGACTTACCAATGGAGATTTGGGTCCATACGGGCAGGCTAAATTCAGGAGAGTGGCTCAAAGCAGCATACATGTCCTGGGGGAGCCACAGCAGGCTTTTGGTAGAAAATCAGTCCTTGTCAGTAAAGCAGAGTTTGGGCAACGGGACGTAATTCACAGCTGAATAGTTATTTTTTCTAGCAGTGGCCACAGGGCCAGAAGGTTTCTGAAGAGATGGGGTCAGAGGGTCAAGTTTATACTTTGTGCCCACTATGATGTGGATGAGCTTCAGAGTCCTCCCCCTACAAATGTGTTTGGTAATTTCTTTCTCACTGTCCTGGTCCCAGCTTGTCTGGTGGCACAAAATACTAGATGCGAAAACCTTTTTTTACTGGGCTGAGACATAGACTTTGTGATGTGCAGTGTGGTAGGTGACAGCTTCTCCCCATTATTCTGATAGAGATGGCCTATCCTGACAACACCAATTGCCCTTTAGTCTCACTCTCTAGACGTAATACACAACAGACCAACTGCTAGCTACACCTAGTCATGTAGCCCAGGCTACAAATAGATTCACAACTGGGGCAGAATATTGTGGGTTTGGAATACATTATCCATCAGGATGTGCCTTCCTGATGCCACAGGGCCACATTTTCAAGTTTTTATACATAGAAGGAGTAGGCCTATAAATCACTATATGTTTATTTTCATAGAAGATTTCCCTAGCAGCAGTGGTGTACTTACGATTCAAATTAAAGGTAGTTGTAATTAAATGAGAAAAGTAACCAACATAGTGCTGTTCCACGATCACCACATACTGGAATTGTTAAATAGGCCCTGATGAAGATATTTTCATTGTGAAACACACATTTGGCCCATTTGTGCTTCAAGATTACATTTATTAAGAATTCATTTTTGTTTTTACCCACATCAAGTGGTTAAGACAAATAAACAGCAACTTTAAAAGTATAAGTTTAAGAATTGAGATGGTTTTAATTGGCATTCTTTAGACACCAAACTCAAAATTTCTACCTGCTCCAAATCAAAAGCTAGCACTCATTAAATGTAATAAGGTAACCCAATGTTATCCTGTGACAGAAGTAGGCCTTGCAGGAGTAGAAAAATAATGTAAGAGTTTTTCAATAACAGGAAATGTAAAACATAAAATGACATGTCTATCTTTTTTTTAATACACTGTTTCCCACCCTCTGAGCTGTGTAGGACCAACCTAGGGGTGATTTACTGGTATAAAAAAGAAGGATTAAGCATGGAAGCAGGTTTATTTTGTCAGGTTGAAAATACAGTTTACAACTGAATACACAGGTTGCAATGAAAGGCCTAGGACATGATTAAACAGCGACTTAAGTGGGTGTCACAAGGAGGGCTGCATGGCTCCTAAATCTGCAGGCCCTGGGTATAGATGGTACCACTTCACTAGGGTCTTATAAGGAATGCAAATGTGCTCATTTGGTGTAAGTCAATTTGAACATATTTATATGAGAGAAACACAAACAATTTAGCACTGGTCAGCAGCAGTAAAGTGCACAGTCCTAAGGCCAACAGAAATGAGATCAGCATAGAAGTGAAGATAAAGGCAGCATGTTTGAGGCCCAAGTATAACCTGTACTGGGTGTAAGTTGCTTACTGCATGCAACACTAATTATAACACAGCCAGAAAGCTATTGCTAATTCAAACTGTTACTGTTAGAAAATGTGTCATTACTTGTGTGGCCTACAGAAGTAATGGGTCCACATGAGTCTTCCACTGGGAACCAAGCATCCCATTGTAGTGCTTGACTCTTGAAGAGCAGTCCAAACTCTACTCGAGGAAGATGGTATGGGCAGAGGATGAGCCTATCTGTGTTGTTTTGGATGGTCTACAGTTTGTGTAGCAGGGACTTGTTGATTCCAGCATAGAGGGCATTCCCTTCACCAGCCTGATGGTTATGAGTGCATGGGTGATAGTCTTTCTGGCTTTGGGTATCCACTTGAAGGTCTTGTGGAGGATGCAGAGGGAGTTGAAGCAGGTGGAGGTGACAGCTGTGGTCCGCGTAGGGGTGGGTGGGTTTCTGAGGACAGGTGATCACCAGTTGTTGTCCCAAGCCATCGGGGTTGATACGAGGACGAGGACCTCGGTCTTATCCGAGTTGAGCTTTAGGCAGCTGCTGCTCATCCAGGCTACAATATCCTTCATTCTTTCCTGGAAATTGAGTCTTTTTGCTTCAGGTTTCTTCATGAGGGAGACAATGAGCTGGGAGTAGTCTGCATAAGATACTATGCTGAGTCCATGCTCTCTGGCAATGGCAGCAAGGGTGGCCATGTAGATATATATATATTTTTTTGTTAAACAATTTTATTAGAAAAAGAAAAATAAGGTACAGAGCAATGATAAAGCAATAATTAGGCCTTCAATATTACGACACATGTTATGATACAAAAATCAGTCGATAGGTACCATACACTTCCAAAAGATGAGCCAGAGTGTCAGTTTCTGAGCGTGAGCAGTAAACAACTGATATGAAGGGACAGGGGAATACAAACAACGTACATATCATGTGGGAACCTACTGCCAAGAGGTGGTTCCATAGTTGATGGCAATCTAGTCACATCACTTCCAGGTTCATCCAACAATAGGCATCTTTCATGTTGCAGTTCAACTGAAGGCGACATATCGCTTCTGTATTTGTTCCACCGCACCCACTTATGGTTCACATTTTTTGGGGCACCCCTTATGCTTGAACACATCCTTTTCGGCAATCATTGCATGTCCATGTCAATAGCCCAATCATGCATGCATGGGGCTGTTCCCACCCCCCACCTGTGCAATGTTGCGTTTTGCAATGGCCCACCCCAATGAGGCTCATGGCTGCTTGATCTGCGTGAAGTCCATGGCCTCCCACACGTTAAGGAGGCATAGTTCGGGGGAGACCTTCAAAGTCTTGCCGCACGCCCTCTCCATCTGCTATGTGACCATATGCCAGTATTGCCCCACTATTGGAGATTCCCACAGGATATGGAAGAAAGTACCTGTCTGAGTTCAATTACGGATACAGAGGGAATCAGGCCATCTACCCAACCTAAACAGAAGCTTTGCATCAAAGTACACACAATGGAGAATTTTCTATTGGACTAGGCTCAGCCTCATTGGGATAGCTACTTTTCTAGGAGAAGCCAGTACATCAAGCCAGTCCACATCTTCAATGCTCCTCAGGTCTGTTTCATACCCATGCCACAGGCGTAGCATAGGATCAGGCCTTTATGGGCATTGGGTCTTGTATCAATCTATCCTCCAGTGGAGTGGATTCAGGCAGAGCAAGCTCCTTGGGCATGCCACCATGACCGCGTGGCAGATCTGAAGATACCTGAAGGCCTCGGTGGGCGCTAAGTGATACTTGGTTTGCAGGTCAGAAAATGTGGCCAGTCTCCCCCTCACCCACACGTCCCCAACCGTTGAGATGTCTATCATATCCCACCTATCAAATCCCAGACATTTACTAAGCTGACCCAACATGTTCAGTTCCCTGAGCAATATAGCTTTTGTTAGTCAGTTATGCCAATCCCATTTCCTATTGATACCATGCCAGACTTCTACCGTACGTGTGGTGGGCTCCATGAGATGAAGGTTACTTGGGTTTGTGTACAGTGCTCTATTGTACCCACCCCGTCCCAACAACCAGCGGTCTGTACAAAAATATGGGTCATCGTGCTCCCCATGAACCCACTTATTAACCGCAACCAGGGATAGGCCAGGTAATAAAGCCTCATATTGGGCAAGGAAATGCCTCTGTTATAACACTGCATTGTACATTTTTTCATTGTTATATGCGGCGTCTGCCCCTCCCATATCCCACCTATCAAATCCCAGACATTTACTAAGCTGACCCAACATGTTCAGTTCCCTGAGCAATATAGCTTTTGTTAGTCAGTTATGCCAATCCCATTTCCTATTGATACCATGCCAGACTTCTACCGTACGTGTGGTGGGCTCCATGAGATGAAGGTTACTTGGGTTTGTGTACAGTGCTCTATTGTACCCACCCCGTCCCAACAACCAGCGGTCTGTACAAAAATATGGGTCATCGTGCTCCCCATGAACCCACTTATTAACCGCAACCAGGGATAGGCCAGGTAATAAAGCCTCATATTGGGCAAGGAAATGCCTCTGTTATAACACTGCATTGTACATTTTTTCATTGTTATATGCGGCGTCTGCCCCTCCCAAAACAGTCCTCGCACCACGCTATCAATACTATTAAAGTATGCTTCGGAGGTCACATTGGGGGTACTTTGCAGTATGTATAAGAAACGCGTGAGCGCCAGCATCTAAAAAAGCGCCACATGCCCCAGAAGGGTCAACAGGACAGTACGCCAATGTGTGGCATCTGATCTAAGATGGGTCAAAGGTCCCAGCAGATTGGAGTCATAAAATAGAGTCAGATCTGGGGTAAGGAAGATGCCGAGATACTTGAAGCCCTGTGATGCCAAAGATACACTGTACCCACTACGGCTTTGGGGCGGATCCCCCCACAAGACGTACAGCTGGAATTAGACAATTGATTGTATACCCCGAGTGGGCGACAAATTTGTGAAAGATGTACGGAACACAACGCAGGGACCGCACAGGTGAGGCAAAATAGAGGAGGATGTCATCTGCGTAAAGCGGAATGTGATCCTTGTGATCCTCTATAAATCTAAGTCCCCATATCTCCGGGTCACCCCTAATCCAGGTAGCCAGAGGCTCCAATACAATGGGAAAAATAGAGGTGAAAGGGAGCACCCATGTCTTGTACCCCTCTGCAATGGGAAAGTCCTAGGGACGTGATTGTTGACTTACCTCTGCGGTCGGTTGGGTATAAAGTAGTTGTATCCACTTGATTAAGTTGGACCCGAATCCCATCCGAGCCAGGACCGCAAAAAGAAATGCCCACTCTATGGTGTCAAATGCCATAGAGGCGTCCACGGAGAGCAGGATCGCATCCTCCCTAATCGTACCCATTCTACCTAGGACCCTGTTCAACCACCGCAGGTTCAAGGCCACGTTCCATCCTGGGATGAAACCCAGATTGATCTGGGTGCACCAGCTCGGTGAGAAACTGGAAAAGTCTGTTGGACAATAGTTTTGCAAGTATTTTTGCCTCTACGTAGAGGAGAGATATAGGGCAATATGATGTACATTTACCTAGCTTGTTTATAACCACAATCGAGACAGTCCTAACATCAGGTGGCAAAATACCTAGATCAAAGCATTCGGTATACATGCTCAGTAAATAGGGGTAGCGCTTGGATGCCATTGGCTTAAAAAGTTCAATTGGAAGCCCTTTGGGTTCCATAGCTATGCCGGAGCGCATGCCCTGTATTGATTTTTGAATACCAGTCTCTGTGATGGCAATCTCTAAGGAGTCACTGTAGGGTTTTGACAAACGAGCCACCATTACCATAGACAAGAGGCACGCCGCCATAGCAGCCTGGGATGTCGCAGCAGAAGTGTAAACCAACAAGAAATGAGTGGTAAACATTTCGGCAATAGGTTGAGGGTCAGTGAGGAGTGCACTGTCGACACCAGTTAGCAAGTGAACCCACCGTGCTCCCTCTTTTCTAACCAACCAGGAGTTAACCCGTTCATTCGCCATATTCGTAAATCTTGTGACGGGTGTCTATATAGCATGCTGTGGCAGCTTCCATTGGAATTTGCTGATAGTCCAGGTGCACCATATTTAATGCATGCTGTGCATCAGGGTTAGGGTCAGATGCCAGGGCTTTTTCCCTAACCAGGATATCCTCCTCCATCTCCACTACATATTTGGCAAGTTCCCTCCTATGCCCAACCAGTAGCGATACGGCACAGCCCTTATTGACAGCACCAAATGCCCCCCAAAGTATACAGGCAGAAGTGACTGACCCCACATTTACTGTAAAATAAAAATCAGTGTCTTTAGGCAGCGCTTCCCTAATGTGTGGTACTTTAAGCACCCATGGTGTGATAGAAAGGGTGATCTGGCTCTTAATCTGTCCCAAGGTTAAAGTCGTGAGGACTGGGGAGTGGTCAGAGATTCCCCGCTCAAGCCACCGGGACTCAGAAAATAACATGCATATCTTGGGCATGTGTGAATAGGTGGGCAATGCAGGATTGAGTATTATGGGCCCCAGAATAAACATAAATTGTACAGTGTCCGGGTTGAGCCATCTCCAAATATCCACCAAGCCCATGGCATGCAAGAACTCTGTTAACAGGGATCCCCCTTGCGGGTCCGTGGGTGGAAGGAGATGATCCCTGAAGCCGTCCAATGCCAAATTGAAGTCTCCCCCCAGCGCCAGTAAGCCCAGAGGAAAGTCAAGTATGAGCGCTCCTAAGTCTTTCAACCTCAGAACGCTGTAACCCAGTGGGGACATACATGGATAAGACATTGAGAATCTTTCCAGGTCCTGTGGGTCATATATGGGCAACCCCTGCGAAGAAGCATCCCCACACCCCTTGAACCCGATGTAAATCCCGAATGAGCAATCAGTCAGTATTCTCACCTATTTAGTGCCCCGCAGAGAATTCCCAACTAAGTGTGTCTCTTGAAGGAAGACTATATCTTGTGTCTGGCACTTCAGGTACTGCAGCACTATCCCCCGCTTGATCCTGTCTCACAGACCATTGACATTCCACGTGAGGAGTGTAAGAACTGAGTGTAAAGCCATACAGGTGATATGGGTGGACAAAGGATAGGATCTTGGTTATGTTATCGGAGAAGCGGATGCAGGGGAGCCCCTACATGGCAACAAGATGGACAGAGCTCAAATATCCCACACGGGTGGACATATTTGATGAACTTCATGGGTTCCCAGCGCTCCCCATAGTGAAACCACTGTACACTGGCGGTATGCAAAGGATGTCAATGAAAAAGAGACTATGTGCCTAGGAAAATTAGACCCAATGGTGCAAAGAAAAACAAACAGGAGCATTGCACAAGTACAATAAACAAGAACCCAATAACAACAAACCTCCCCTCCCCCCAGAACTCAACACCCTCCCCCCACCCTGCCTCCCTGCATAACAGGTACAAAAACCTCCCATCACCCCCAACTTACAGAGTGCCTGTCGCACTCCCTCAACATCATTGTGAACATGAACAACCCCAATCCCTAGGGTAACGGTTCATGGAGAGAAGACCATCCCTGGCCTATAAGCCCATGACATAGTATATAAGCACAGTACAGAAAATGTTGCAGTGTACCCTGTTAACTAAAACCAAATGAAACAATTCAGCACAAACCCCATGCAAATGAAAACCACGCAAAAGGGGAGTCATCTTAAAACTCAGAGCCACTGCCAAATTTCCATTTAGAAAGTCTTATGACTCGCGACAGTCGAGTATACTTGCAGAACTCCACTTTTACAGCATGACCTGCCTCTCCATCAGGGCTTGGGGGATACTAATCAACAGTTCGCTAGCCGTCGAGCCAGTCCCAAGGGTCCTCAGGCCTGGTGAAGAACCACAGTTTACCCTCTGACTCCATTCGCAGCTTTGCATCATGGCGTATTTAATTTCTTTTCCCCTTAGTGCCCGCTTCACGTCCAGAAAGCTACACCTCTGCTTTTGAACCCTCAAGGTGAAATCTGGGAAAAAAGTGACTTTACTATTGTTGATCGTCAATGGAGGGGCCCCCCTCACCGTCTGAAGAATTACATCTCTGTCACGGTAGTTAAAAACTTGTGCAAAGAGAGGTCTGGGAGGTGCCCCATGCTTCCGTCTGCCCCTGGGGACACAATGGGCTCGCTCAATCGAAAAGCACTTGGAGAGGCCCCTTGGTTGAAGCTGTTGGAGGATCAATTCCTCAAAAAAGAGGTAAGCAGCCTGCCCCTCTGCCGGCTCCGGCACACCTAAAATGTGTAGGTTATTGCTTTTCATGCAGCCTTCATAATCATCCAACTGTAGTGCGAGAGCCTCCTGAGTAGTTTGAAGTTCGGTTACTTGATGCTTAAGAAGTTCTGAGTCATTACTCAGTTCATTGGTTATACTCTCAACGGAGCTAATGCAGTCAGGCATCTTCCGCATGTCTGTGTGGATCAAAGCAATCTCCGCAGCAACCATGTCAATGCGGGTTAAAAGTGAGGTTCCCACAGTAGTCCTGTAACATGGGATTTGGGGCCAGCATGGTCCCCATCCAAGCCCTTCTGCCATGCAAATGTTTCCAGTTTTGCTTACACCGCATTGCGGCCACTGCGGCCGCTTGTCTTGTTGTTGCAGGTGGAGTGAGGTGTCAGAACAAAGGCCGAGCCCCTCCAGTTACTCACCACTGCCTGCAGTAGGACTAGCCCACACTGGCCTGTCAGCTTTTATCGTAGGCGCCCAGACCCTAGTATCACTGGCCGTCCTGCAAACACCTACAAAATAAGGTGATTACTGTTTGCCCAGCCGTCAGGGTACCGGAAGCGTGGAGTTGAGATCTCCCGGAATCAATCAATACCCCTGACCCCACTACCAAAGCCAGGGAGAATCCCAGGCACTCCAATAGACTGTCAGCGTCAGAGTGGCAAAGGGAGCAGATTCCCAGGTCCGGGATCCACCACGCCGTCAGTGGTGCAGCTATTGTTCATACCGAGGGCCACGCATCACTCACCTAAATTCCTCCAGTTGCGAGGCAACAAATGAACACCAGCACCAACCCCAAAGGCCAAGGTATGTACTCAGCCCCCCGAGTGGTCCCGCTGGTAGTAAGAAGTCACTGGTTGAGGCGATTAATCCACCGCAAGCTAGGCCAGCCCGGAGCCACCAGTGTGGCCCCCCTACCCCACAACTAGGCCACAGCAGCAGCCTAAATTAGGTCTTTCATCCAGGGGAAGATGCGGGGCACTCTGGATCTGCCAGTGCCATCGCTGAAGTGGCCACGCACCTCCCACAGCACACGTAGAAGGCAGAGCTTGGCGCCGACCCAGGCGAGGCAATTCAGGCCCCGACCAGCCCGGGCCCACCAAGTCTAAACGCAAAGGCCGCAGAACTCTGGCCACAAGCTGCAGCGTACACAATCCCTCAACAAATGTTGCCGCACCACAGGAGACCAGTTGTGGGGAGCTGCACATTCACAACCAACTCTACCGATGTAGTCCACACTCCGAGCAGGTATAGGCCCGGAAGCTAGGCTGCAGCGTGGATTTTAGCCCAAGTCTGGAAAAGCAGCAGGGCACTCACAGGCAGCCATAGCTGCCAACACACGCAGAGCACGATTACTCCGCAGAGGCTTCAGCGATCGAGGACGCTCCACGTGGGAGCAGCAGGGCACACCTTCAGGGACAGGTAGGCTCATCCACCAGTATATCAGGCCGAGGCACACTGTAGAAATTCAGACTGATTGTGAGTGGCGCAGTGGAGCTCAGCTACCGTGCTGCCATTCCCTTCAGCAGTTGTCAATGCCCCGGCCATGTAGATATTGAAGAACGTGGGGCTGTGCGATGATCCTTGGGGTACTCTGCACTTGATTTCTTTGAGTTCGGACAGGAAGGGAGGCAGTCTGATCCTTTGAGTTCTGCCGGCGAGAAAGGAGGGGATCCAGTCAAGGTTGGTTACTCGTCTGCTGGCGTCATGGAGTCTGGCTGCAAGAGTTCAGTAGGAGACTGTATCAAAGCCTGCGGCTGGGTCTACCAGGATGAGGGCTGCAGAGTGGACGTGATTGAGGAGCTTGCGGATGTCGTTGGTGGTGGCGAGGAGGGTGGGCTCGGTGCTGTGGTTTCTGCGGAATCCAGACTGGGAGGAGCCAAGGATGTTGTTATCTTCGATGAAGGTGGTAAGCTGGGCATTGATGATTTTCTCAGTGACCTTGACTGTGAAACGAAGGAGAGAGATGGGGTAGTAGTCCTTCTGGTTCGTTGGGACGGCAGAGGGTTTCTTGAGGAGAGATTTGACCTCTGCCTGCTTCCAGTCATCGCAGAAAAGGCTGGATTCATAGGTGGTGATGATGGTGTGCGTAGTTTGGGCGATATGGTGGTGGCTGCTCTGTAGAAGATGTGTGGTTGGCAGGGGTCCATGAGGGGTCCTGAGTGGGTGCTCCTCATGGTCATGGTGGTCTCTTCGGTGGTGACAGGGGTCCAGGTGGTGATGGTGAGCTGGCCGTGCTTGATTGAAAGGGCAGGGCAGTTGCTGGAGTTTGTTTGTTGAAGTTGTTGTACAGGGTCATAATTTTTGTGTGGAAGTAAGAGGTGAGCTTGTCGCAGTGGTCCTGGGAGGGTTTACATATAAATCGCCTTTATTATAATACTTTGTTGTATTTATTTCTTTTGAGTCATGCCAATGAATTATTGTCCATGTTGCTACTTTAAAAGCCATATTATTCTTTGTATCTCTATCAGGACTGAGCTAAGGATATATTATTGTGAATCCAAGGATAATATTTTGCGTCTGTGAGAGTACTGCATAATGAAGCCTAACTAGGGACACTATCTTATTGTACAGCTTACTACACTTTCCAACTTTTTCTTCTGTCTAATACTGATACCAGAAAAACCCTCCAAGAGTTGTTCTTTCTATATCTCCAGTCCCACTTCTTACCTTCCTCACAATTGCTCCAGCACTTATATCAGTTTTATTGGGTATATTCTGTTCCGCAGTAATGGATGTAGGCAGTCATTGTATATGCAATGTACATGTGGCTTACAACCCCAATAATTTGCACCTTCCTAAAGTTGCTATACGTCTACTTAATTATTTGTGGTCTTTGGTAATTGTATCGGTCTTTCATGATCCTCTCCACACTATCCTGAGAAGTAGGCAGGTCTATATAATGTCTATTCTATCCTACCTCACAAGTACTTTTTAAGCCCTTTTGCTCATTTTAACAATTCCATTTCCCCTAAGCGAATTGAGGTCATGTGTGGACATGGTCTGCTCCCACTTAGTTCCCATAACAGATAGTAATCAACTCCATATCATCTCTCCCTGACCATGTCATTTCACTGACACCTTGACATCCTCTAGAATCAAATGCTGGCCATATCCATACATTAGTGAGTGTTCTAAGGCCCAGTGTTAAAATAGAATGGCTATGTAACCACCTCCTTCATTTCCCTGATGCGTGCCTTCATTCCAATCTTTGTACTTCTGTCACAATCCTCACTCAGAAAGAACATCTCATACCATCCTTCGCTCCACAAACACTTTTGAAACACTACTATCAATGTGCCACTGAGGGTCCCTTACTTCTCGCCCTCCTGGCTGGGTGTCTCACAATCTAAGTTGGTTATGGGTACTTTCAAAGACAATACACTCTTGGACCTTGTCATCTGACTCTTGTATCCGTGGCCCATAATGGCTGCATCTGTAGACATTGTTGTGAGCCTCCTTCTCAGTGCATTGCCAAAAGTGATTGAATAATCCCTTTTGTGTGTGCATACTTAAGGAAGAGACAGTGCTGCCACTTGGCTACCAATGTCACCTGGTCAGACTTCCACCTGCACAGACTCTCCTAATGACCATTGCAAATTGTGACTTGCAAATTGTGCCTCATTGCGACCCGCAATTAGCGAGTCGTAATCACCTATGTACAACAGTGTCTGAGACACTTTTTGTGATTCAAATGGGGTCGCAACTTGCATGCCTCATTAATATTAATGATGCTGCCGCAATTTGCGACCCCATTGGGAATGGCTGACACTCCTAGGGAAGGTGGTCTGCTGTGGCTAGCAGAACTCCATGTCTGGGACTGCTTTTAAATAAAGCAGTTTTTTATGTTTTATATGCAGACCGTTTTTCTTGAAGAAAAATTGGATGCATTTAAAAAAATTAAAATGTAACTTTCAATTTTCATTTTTTAAGCGCAGGCAGTGGTCCCTTTCCTGTTTGCACGTGCATTACCACCCTTCTGAGACGGGTAGTAAACTGCAAGAGTTTTTTTTTTACTGCAATTGCATTCGCAAAACATTAATACATACTTTGTGGAGTCGCTGTTAGGGAGGCAAACCCACCTTCCTACAAGCGGGTTGCTAAACACTATTTTGCGAGTTGCAAATTATTTGGGACTCGTAAAATAAGATTAGTACATGGCCCATTGTGCATGCAAAATTCCGTCATATATCTGGCCCACTGTGAGCAATTTTTTGAGTAGGGCGCGTATAACTTTTTCCTAATAGAGGTGATATCATAAAGGAATTATCACAAAACAATTATGTGCAGGTTAATAACAGGGCTATCAGACTTTTATGCAAAGGACATCTGTATAACATTTAACACATTTTTCCACTGTAGATCAATCACTGTTTATCTAACCTCTTATCAACAAAATACCTACAAAGTTGGCAAGTTGGGAATTTGGGCAGGTAGCACTAGGCATTTTATTATGTTTATAGAAAAACAAGCGTACGATATCTCTGCATGCTATTAAATACTAGATCGGCATGCAGACATGCTCAAGATATCTTTGAGCTTCTGGATACGGCTAAGCCTCTGTGTCTCATGCTTACGGAGACATGGTGGGGAGACGCGTCGAATCCAGATGTCGCTATGGCAATACCACCCGACTACAATGTATTCAGGAAGGACAGAGTTGGGGGAAGGGGCGGTGGAGTGGCACTTGTGGTGAGGAAGGACATTGTATGTTCGATCCTGCCAGTGGAGGATATTCGTGGCTCGGAGGTCCTTGCTTTTACTATTTCTTTAGCTCCGCACCAATCCGTGAAGGGGTTATTAGTTTATAGACCGCCCGGCCCTCCCGGAACGTTTTTTGAAGATCTAGATTCCACCCTACTGAGACTGGCCCTGAAAGCAGAACACTGCATTGTGGCCGGGGATTTCAACTTCCGGATGGACGATCCTCTGGACGCGGCCGCAATTAAAATCTTTGAGGCTACGGCTCCATTGGGTTTGCTTCCCTACGTACATGAGCCGACGCATAATAGGGGGCACACCCTAGATCAGGTTTTCTCGACCTCTCTTTTAGAGGCGGTAGAGATTGCCCCGGTTATATGGTCTGACCACTCGCTGATTAAATTTTTGATCAAAAGCACAGCTAAATCGGCTGCTGCCGTCCCTCAGCGACATGGTCAACCCTATAGGGCGTACCATCGAGTGACCCCTGAGATGCTGGCTCAGGCAGCTCTGGACCACCCCTGCCCTCTTGCCGGTGATCTGACGAAGGATGTGGAGTCCTTGCAGGCGTGGTTGGCTGATAGGCTTAATGACCTGGCCCCGGAACTAGCCCCCCATCGTACCCCCAAGCGAGTCTCCGCCCCTTGGTTTACCGTTGCATTGTCGGCTAAGCGGCAGCAGTGCAAGGTAGCTGAAAGAACTTGGCGGTCAAAATACGATGTGGAGGCAAAGGTGGCCTTTAAGAACTTGGTCAAGGAGTATCACCGAGATATCCGACTAGGTAAGAAAATCTACCTGGCAGGTAGGATTGATGCTGCCTCCAACTCCTGCAAGGAGATCTTCTCTATAGTGAGGGAGTTTACATCGCCCCGGATAAACACTGCCGAGGAGAGGCCTTCTGACATGTGGGCGGCAGATCTTGCTGTTTTTTTTACCAGCAAGATCCAATTGCTACAGGCCTCTTTCCCGGGGACCATTCCCGAGGAGCGGACTGTCAGTAAGGCCATTCGTTCGCCCCCGGTGTTGCCGGGCCCCACACTGGGCGCATTTCCATCTATTTCGGCGCCCGTTTCCTTAGCACTTTTGAGCAACTTGAAGTCCGGCTCGCCCCTGGATCCTTGCCCTGCTAAGATTCTGGCGAAACTGGCTGAGGTTATTAATCCTTTGGTTAATCCGCTGCTGAATCTTTCGTTGAGCCAGGGAGTGGTTCCGCAGGCTTGGAAGCAGGCGATGGTCATCCCGCTGCTTAAGAAGCCTGGCCTGGACCCTAAGGCCCCTGTCAACTATCGGCCTATCTCTCTGCTGCCGGCTCTGACGAAGGTTGTTGAGAAGCACGTGCAGACGGTGCTCTCCAACTTTTTAGAGTCGAACGAGATTCTGCACGCCACCCAGTCAGGTTTTCGCCCGGGTCTTAGTACGGAGACCGCGCTCCTCGAGGTCTCCGAAACAATCAAGGAGTCGTTGGATTCAGGGGGTAAAGCCATGCTGGTGATGTTGGACTTGTCGGCGGCTTTTGACACCGTTCCCCATGATGGTCTTCTCACAAGACTCTATGAGATAGGACTTCGGGGAACGGTGCTCAGCTGGTTTTCTTCCTTTCTAGCCGGCCGCCGGCAAACGGTCTGGGCCGCTCCGGATTCCGCCGTGATGCCGCCTCTGGGAGTCGGGGTCCCTCAGGGCTCTATTTTGAGCCCGACCCTCTTTAATATCTTCATGACCCCTTTGGCGGCTTTGGCGGAGTCTTTCGGGGCCCGGATCGTATCGTACGCCGACGATACCCAGCTCCTCTTCTCGTGTAAGAGAGGAGTGGACTTTGAGGGGGAGAGTATCCGGGATTGCCTTGAGGCTGTGTTTCAATGGTTCCATCTACACAGCCTCAAGTGCAACCCCGATAAGTCTGAGGTACTCTTCTTCGGGTGTGATGTGGAACCAGAGTGGCAGGCCTGGTGGCCCATTAACATGGCCCCCCCTTCGTGCTCATCCCAATGGGCTAAGAACTTGGGTGTGAAGATGGACACGGGGCTAACAATGAAGGCCCAGATCCTCGGAGTGTCGGGTATGTGTTTTGGCCTCCTGAAGATGCTACGGAGGTTTCTTCCCCTTCTATCGGAGGAGCACAGGAGGCTGACTGTGCAGGCCCTGATAGGGTCCAGGTTGGATTATTCCAACGTTCTATACCTGGGCCTGCCAGAATACCTGCTACAGCGGCTGCAAGTTGTGCAGAATGCTGCGGCGCGTGCAATCTATGGATTGAACAGACGGGCCAGTGCTACGGTTCTGTTACAGACCTTGCACTGGCTGCCAGTCCGTAAGCGGATCGCCTTTAAGACCTTGACTCTGACGTACAAAGCGCTTCATGCGACGGGGGCTAAGTACCTCCAGAGGAGACTCACCTTTTACCAACCGGCGCGCTCCCTGAGGTCAGAATCCTTACTTCTGGCGACCGTCCCTCGAGTAAAGCGTGCACGCCTGGGAGGCCGCTCATTTGGTTTACTGGCGCCCCAACTGTGGAACTCTCTGCCCCTGTCTCTTCGGGGAGCATCTAGTTTATTAGCCTTCAGAAAGGACCTTAAAACGTGGTTATTCTCCCAGTAGGTCCTCGGTGTTTTATTTTTTTTTTGTTGTTGACTGTGTATCTGTTACTCTCTTTTTAATGTGTTATGTTTGTTTCACTGCAGCCTATTAATTAAAAGCGCCGGGACACTCTTTTTGAGTAGCCGTGCGCTCTATAAAAGCCACTATAACATAACATAACATAACATAACAAGTCTCAAGAATTAATTAATTCGGTTGGCTGAGCTACAGCATTGTAACATGATCATCGAAGACGAGCCAAAGAGTACACTAACGCTGCTTCTGATTCAAAATCATAAAATAGTAAAGCAGCTGATTGAGAAGATCCTGAAATAAAGTGAAATAAACAATATTAACACATATTTGAATTACATTTTTTTACTAAAACTAAATTAAACCTTGCAATGCAGCCACCAAACTCTTGGTTATGAACAGGCATGAATAGTATCCTAAGAAGTTCATGCATATATCACAACATTTTATAACATTAATCCATTAGCAACACTTGCATGAAAACTATAGTAGCCACAGGAAACACTGAACATGAGGTTATCAATTTCTCCCTGTGTGATGGGGTAGATTATTCAATATGTTCAAACGCATTACTCAACCGATAACTCTGCAAGCATAAATTGTAATGCCTCTCTCAAGGTGATTAAGATAAACACATTTTAAATTGAGGCATGGAAAGTTCAGCAATTTTATAATGGAGCCTGTACAGTCAGAGATGGATGGCTTGCTCAATTGCACAATTACTTTCATGTAGAAATTAATTGGCATCCTGTTTGAACATCCTGGTGTACCTTAAGACGACCTTCACTCACAGCATTTAATTTTCCATTTTTCTATTAAAAAATTTGAATGTTGGTGTTTTTTTGGGGGGAAAATCAATTTTAATCTCTTTTTATCATTGCTTTTTTTCCCCAGGAAAAAATAACCAATAATAAAAAATAAAAAAAACTTTTTGTAAACACATAAGGACATTTATAAAATTGCAAGACACATTACAAGTGATTTTAAACACAGCCCACACTCAAATGCTTTGATTGATTGATTGATTAATATTCCAGGGGAAGTCCATACCACTCTCGTTTTTGTCTCCAGATTGAATGGCTGGCCATCGCAGCGCTCTAGTCGGAGCATTGTATGCCATTGGCCGATGCACAAATCAACTTTGTGGGCCTCACATACGTTTCCGGGAGCGCTTGGCGTCAAAACAGGGGACACTAGTAATCACAACAGGAAGTACTCGATTTTTTTTTTACAACAGTTCAACTGTAGCTTTTAAAGTGTTTTCCTAAAGTTAGGACATAATTTTAGCATTTTTTTCCTCGGCCATTTAAAAACATAAGTACACGAGGCACTCACAGACTGAGAAGTGCTTCTGCTCTGTACAGTTTACCAGCACCCACCTACAGCGCCCTAGAGCGTCCTCCGCGCTTTAGGAAACAGCAAAACACATTTGGCTGTGAGAGATCGTCACCGACGAGTTTGGATTTTTAAAAAAAATATTTTTATTAGAACAGGAAAATAGATAGGCATAGTCAACAGTTATAACAAGCATTTGCAATGCAATAGGTCTCGCATTAGGCAAAGTTTGAGCTTTTAGTATTGTAAATGGCATTGGCTATTTTTTTTTGCAGTAGTTACGTTTTGTTTTTATAAAAAGGGACATATAAAATATGTTGCATATTGACATATAATGATGCAGCCCGGACTGAAGTTAGAATACCCATGCCAAGCATTGCTAGACTAAAAGTGGGAATAATTCTAACAGGGACACCACCAATAAATTAAGAAGGAACTCCATTACGCTAAGGCAAGCATTACCGCCTTCGGGTAAAGTCCGCGCTATATAAAAATGCATAAATACATGAATAAATAAATACCGCCTTCGGGTAAAGTCCGCGCTATATAAAAATGCATAAATACATAAATAAATAAATACCGCCTTCGGGTAAAGTCTGCGCTATATAAAAATGCATAATTAAATAAATAAATGCATACCGCAAAACATCCTCGTTACTCTGCCGGCCTGCGACCAGGAAGTCAGGCAGGCCGGCGCAACACCCGGAAACAGGAAGTAGGAGGGCGGGAGCCTACCCCGCCTCCCACGGAAGAGCCGCGATTGGAGCCGTGTTGGGACCACCGGAGCAGGCAGGAGCCTACCCTGCGCCCCGGTGCCTAATGAGGGAAGACGAGTCCTGCTGCCGGGCCCTGCAGCTGAGGAGAGCCGGTGAGTGCGTTGCTGAGCTGCTGCTGCGGGCGGGCGGGCGGCGGAGGGGCGGGGGGGGGAAAGCATGTACGGACGGGCGGGGGCGGCCTGTGTATGTGTGTGTGCGCGTGTGTGCGTGCGTGCGTGTGTGTGTGTATGTGTCTTGGAGTGCGTGTGTGTGACTGTGGGATAGGGGGTGTGTGTGTGAGCGAGTCGATGTGTACGGCGCGGGACGCGGACGCGACGTGCGCGTTCGCGCAGACGAATCCAGGAGAGGAAATGCTAGTGCACCCTCTGGTCCGTCCTTCCCTCCAGACAGCTGACTATACGTCTCCGTCCCTGGAAGCATCCTTTGGATGCTAATTCCAGGGCGAGACCTAAAAAGGAATGCAATCCATCCAGGGAGAAAGTTGAATACATTATGTAATATATGCAGATTAATTTCAAAGATATGAAACATTCTGGTACCCTCATCAACATATTCACCTTACAAGGTTCAAAAAGTTTAAATAAAATATCCTACTTGAAGATATTTGACTCTAACTAGGTGAAATTACATCATCATTGCTATTTACATTTTAATACAAGACTATTTGTTTTTTGATTCTCTCGTTCCCCCTGTGGTGTATTTCATGGAGAGGTGTGGCACAGCAGGTAGAGCGGCTGACTCCGGAGCACGGGGGCTCACAAGTCGATTGCTGGCAGTAACTAAGCATCCTGTGACTCTGGGCAATAGTTCACTTAATCTCCCCGACGGCCCCCAGCTCTGGAAAATTTAAGGGGTGAGATGTTCGTGCTTTACAAATAGGAATTATCATTATGGTTGTCCTCTTTTTGTGTTTCATCTATATTATTGTTGATGCAATTTTCATTATTTGAAGTAATATTTTCGGTACATTATTATATAGAAAATTGATGCCTGGGAAGATGCATTGTTTAATTAAATTACCGTGGCAATTCTTTCAGGAACATGAATAAATAAAAATGAGTTGACAAACAAAACAAATAAAGAGTCACACTTGCCTACATGATTTTGCTAAATCCATTTTCCCTTTCTTCAGACATGCCATTGTCTACTTGCTGTTTTGTCAGTCAACTCTGCAGGGGTGATGTGCTACAGATACGTACCTGAGGCCCAGAGATTAACTGAATTGGGAATGGTGAAGCCTGGGATAGGGCTTGCTAGGCAAATGAAGGTTTTCAATAACACAGGATTAAATATATCAAAACCCTGGACTACAAATCCCTTTAGAAAGCCTGGCAGTAGCCATTGTAGATTGTGCTGGTCAAATACAGAAAATAAAGTTATTACCTGGAGGACTTGGGAAACCTAAAGAAATATGTCCCTGGAAGGGATCTCTCTGTTCTTAATGAGGCCTTGGGGAGTAAAGCGCTGATAGCCTACTTCGAACATGCAACGAGTAAGTATTAGAAAGAAACTATATTACATTTCATAAGTTTTTTACAACCTTTACATCTTGTCTCTGGCCCACTGTTAAGCCACTGTATTAAATGCCATCAGTTCACTTTAGCAGTGTTCTTTTAAAAGCCAAACTTCATATGCCTTAAATCTGTTCTCATAATAGGGAGATGAACCAAAGTGTACTGAACACTGAACCCGAACTGAAGTTAGAATACCCATGCCAAGCATTGCTAGACTAAAAGTGGGAATAATTCTAACAGGGACACCACCAATAAATTAAGAAGGAACACCATTACGCTAAGGCAAGCATTACCGCCTTCGGGTAAAGTCCGCGCTATATAAAAATGCATAAATACATGAATAAATAAATACCGCCTTCGGGTAAAGTCCGCGCTATATAAAAATGCATAAATACATAAATAAATAAATACCGCCTTCGGGTAAAGTCTGCGCTATATAAAAAAGCATAATTAAATAAATAACTACATACCGCAAAACATTCTCGTTACTCTGCCGGCCTGCGACCAGAAAGTCAGGCAGGCCGGCGCGACACCCGGAAACAGGAAGTAGGAGGGCGGGAGCCTACCCCGCCTCCCACGGAAGAGCCGCGATTGAAGCCGTGTTGGGACCACCGGAGCAGGCAGGAGCCTACCCTGCGCCCCGGTGCCTAATGAGGGAAGACGAGTCCTGCTGCCGGGCCCTGCAGCTGAGGAGAGCCGGTGAGTGCGTTGCTGAGCTGCTGCTGCGGGCGGGCGGGCGGGCGGCAGAGGGGCGGAGGGGCGGGGGGGGAAAGCATGTACGGGCGGGCGGGGGCGGCCTGTGTATGTGTGTGTGCGCGTGTGTGGGTGTGTGTGTGTGTGTGTGTGTATGTGTCTTGGAGTGCGTGTGTGTGACTGTGGGATAGGGGGTGTGTGTGTGTGAGCGAGTCGATGTGTAGGGCGCGGGACGCGGACGCGACGTGCGCGTTCGCGCAGACGAATCCAGGAGAGGAAATGCTAGTGCACCCTCTGGTCCGTCCTTCCCTCCAGACAGCTGACTATACGTCTCCGTCCCTGGAAGCATCCTTTGGATGCTAATTCCAGGGCGAGACCTAAAAATGTTGTCTCTAACTTTTCCAAAGGCGAAACCATTGCATTGTAAATGCTGGTTTATAATATGATTATTAATATCCCTGATTTTGCCTAACTACAAGTTCTTGTTATTTGTTACTATTTTCTGTTTTTTTACTGAAACATTTTTATGCAACTATTATATGCTGATGGTTTGCAGGATACCCTTTGGGTGATAGTGCGCTATATAAGTGTACCTACATTACATTACATTGTATTCACCTGTGCTTTTATGGATATCATGTATCCGAATAAAGATTGTTTGAATTGAATTGTTTAGGTTTGGAAATCCAAAAATGTAAAGCCCTCTGACCACAACCCTAGTTTCAGATAACGGGGTCGCCCATGACATGGAACTACTGAGCGATATACTATAACAGAGTTTCTGCTTGCCGTGCAAATGCCACGTCGCACAGTGGGTAACTCAGCAGAATAAGCGGCGGTTCCTGGTGTGTTCGATGCACAGACAGTGCCCAGCATCCCCACGGAGCGGCGTTAAAGATTTTCAGCACCACAGACAAAAGTGCGTGTTTGGCCGTGGCTCCCTTTCCCAGACGTTACAAGGTGGACTTTGCTGCCCCCTCCTGGAAGATACCTGCTATTGAACTATTAGCTGAGATGGCATTCCAGTATAACGATAGATACTTTCCATGGAAAGAACAGTGTGCCCTCTCCATTGAGGCTCGTACAACGGCCGTACTAATGAAATGACAGTGAACACTCACAAAATCATATTCCACCAATGGCTTCCCGGTTGGCATTCACTAGGTTTGGTTGGTGTAAGCCCTGCAAAGTCGCTTTAAGTACACGAAATAACAAAAAAACATCGGTCCAGCATTTGGCAGCTGTTTTGCCATGTACATCCTCGCATTCATTCTTGGATACAAGGACATATTTTGCACTAAGAAAAAGTCGCAAAATCACGCGTGCACGAACAGCATCTGCACACGTTCTCTTTGCAAACCTTGTTTCCTGTGTTTATGCCATGGGATTTTGACCCGAACAGAAGCTTCTTTACTTGATCTGGTCACGGTGTAATCACGTAATTGCCATGATTTCATCACAAATGTAAAGCAAATGCCAGAAATTAACTGAGATTACACTGTGTAACAGAAATTTCACCAGGACATACATAAAACCACAGAATTAGCGATAGCATCATAAGCGTGTCCTTTCACTGCAATTGCTTAATCCTCTGCATGTACACGGAAATCATTTGTCAAATATCAGGAAATGTAATCAAATAATGGAACAAAACAATTAAATGGAAAGGATAGCAAGGGTTATGAAAACATGTTCTTTGCTCACATAGATTGATTATGCACTCAGCTGTCTGTTGTACGTGCACCACAATATGCTTACAACGTGTGCAGTCTCCGAAGCTGTACGTTGTTACCGAAAGCACAGTGACAGTCCAGTATGCAAATAAACACAGTGCTAGGTGCTTGTGTGCTGACAAAATGGCCGTCTCTTCATCGCGGGCGCACTCTGGAAGTCAGGCAGCCTTTGTTTGGACGTGGGCGGGGCTCGTCAAAGAAACAGGAAGTAACCGCCGAGGAGGACGTCCGAAACATGCAGGCTCCACGCTGAAGTCCCGGGGCGCTTCAGAGAGACCGGGCGAAAGAGCGAGGGCAGACTGCATGGCAACAGAGGCAACACGGGGCTCCCGAGTGGTGAGGAGACCCCTGCGGCGTGCCAAAAGACGGCCCAGGAACCTGCACACCGAGCCGGTAAGTGAGAGCTTGCAGGCGGGGCGGGGGGTGGGGCGCGGGGGGGGGGATTGTCTGTGCGTGTACTCTCGTGTGTGGGCGGCGGCGGCGCGGGACGCGGACGCGACGTGCGCGTTCGCGCAGACGAATCCAGGAGAGGAAATGCTAGTGCACCCTCTGGTCCGTCCTTCCCTCCAGACAGCTGACTATACGTCTCCGTCCCTGGAAGCATCCTTTGGATGCTAATTCCAGGGCGAGACCTAAAAAGGATTCCATATTACAATTTCTCAATGGCAACTTATAAGGAACCAGAGTCCCACAGCCTTTAACTAAAACATCCTTACTAAACTTATGAATAATAGGTTACATTAAATAGAATTAATAAATAAAGTGCCATGTGCAAATCATTTTGGGGCATATTACCAAGGGCCATTATCGACTTTTTCCCGCTAAAGCAGCGATAATTTTATCGCCCTATTACCAAGCTGTCGCTAACACCAGTTAGCGACAGCTTGTAGGCGATAGCGGGCATTTTGGGGCCCGCTTTGCATGTCAGCGATAATTATCGCTAATGACTTGCAAAGTGGGCATGCCAAAATGTCTGCGACTGAAAACAGTTGCTGCAATCGCTATCGCCTATGATCAACACAGGCGTAGTTTTGGAAATATTCGCGCTAAGCGCAAATATCTCCAAAAGATAACACCTGCCCTGACCAGTTCTTAGCCACGTTATCCAATGAGAGGTGGATAACATGACTAAGAGCATTGTCAAGGTAATGCCTGATTCACACATTTCGCTTCTGAGATAAACCTTGCTAATAGCAAGGTATCTCAGCGATACAAACAGGTGAAGGGCGGCGATATAAATATTCCCGCTAAGCCAACTTAGCGATAATTATCGCTAGTTGTTGGTAATATAGCCCTTTGTTTCTTGTCTGACACATTTGAAAAAAACATAATTTCTACAAAGTGCCACGTGCATATATAATTTATTTTTAACTAATTCATGATCATCAGGTTTCCTCTGTAAACCCATAAGGGAGAAAAGGTTGCCAAATACCTCCAAATCTTACCACGGCTCCTATACGCTTGGCATAGGCCTCTTCTTTTCTACAAGTCCTGGTCAATGGTGAATGTTGGTGCTTGTGATATTTCTGAAAATCTCAATTGTTTCAAAATAGTTTCTGTTTCCAAGTACAGTTTGGTGACCACATATTAACTGTAGAATTCTTTTTTCTCAAAGCCTAAAATTGTAATATTGACCAAAATCATGATTTACAAGATGGTTAAAAAATATTATCCACTTTTCACAGCTGATCACATTCCTCAAAAAATGTAAATGTGGCTATCAGCAATCACAATTGTTTTTTAAACACAAGTTTACCTTGGAATGTGTACACAAAGGTTACTTTTTTTCAAGTCATATTCAGCCTGTTTTTCAATCACTAATATCTCATAACATTTTAAAGTATTTACCCCAAACCATCAAAAGCACACCTTCGGAATAAACATTCATGCAATGTTTGACATTTATCCATTCTGTTGTTCAGGAGTGGCCATGCATCTAAGAGCAGTGGGGCTGAGTAGGGGGAATTCGATAGATTACAACACGAAGAAATTAAATAAATGGTTAATTTTCGATCGTCCACCCCGTGGCCCCATCACTGTTACCTTCATGGCCCACTCATAATGTTGTTTCTTTTGCAGCAGTGAGAAAAAATCCCCATGGGATCTAAAATAAGAATACACATCTTTTTTTGACCTGTCAATTTGGTGCCATCTTAGTTCTTCGGTATGAACTTAAACATTTGTGCACTAGGCTTCATTTTCTGATGGTCTGCTAAATTCGATGCAGATTTTTTTTTTCATAGTCAAAGTCATAAGTGAGTGAATCTTATAATGCCCGTTTTTTCTTTCTTTCTTTCTTTTTATTTATTTATGCAACTTATAAAGAGCGCAAATACTCTTAGGTGTCTCAGCAATATCTCTGCTTTTTCTTGACATTTAAGCTCAAAATTTGACATGCAAACTAGAAGCTAAACCTCATGAACATTTATAATATTTTGTGCAGATTTCTCAATCAACACTAAGGGGTCCATTAGGTTAGCGGGCAGATCGCCACTGCCTTCATGGCAGTGGCGATCCACCGGCTAAAAACCACCGCCCGCGACATTACCATGGGGGGGATGCAGAGTCTGGGAGACACCGCCGTACATATTACATGAATGTGGGGATGTGCCTTTCCGTGGCGGCAAACGCCACGGAAAGGCATGCCGTTTTTGCCATTGGGGCCAGGGATTTTAGGGGGTGGGGGGTGTATCTATGGTACCCCCTGGAGTTCCATACACCACATGGCAGACACCACGCAGTGCCTGCCTCGTGTGCATGAGAGTGCACAACATGCCTTTGTGGCTTTGCGGCGGGCGGTTCTGAGAGCAGAGCCCACCGCTATGTCACAAATGTAGGATGCGCCCCCCAGTGTGGCAGGCGCATCCTAATGTCTGCGATGGGACCCCCGCACAAATGACGGGCGGTCCCAATCCACGAAAGGATGGCGGGCGGACAAAGTCAGCTCGCCATCTTAATGACCCCCTATATATATTAATATACTTCCCTTTAAGTGTGTCGCTCTTGACAGGTGTGCAAACTATGTGGCATACCAAAATTAAGGTAAACTTTTTTGCCCAGGTTTACTAAGCCTCTGCACCAGATCAAAATAGTACAAAGTAGTTCTTAATACTTATTATCCAGTGCTATAGGGATTTTGTGCTAGAGACACAAAGTCAGCGTTTTGCAGTTTAATGTCACTTTATCTCAAGAACGGCATTAACGGGATATTACTGACACAGATAATAAGAAATGTAAGACTTTGGCCCATATGGAGGTAATACATGTTTTGCGATTCTCAAATTGCGATGTAGGTAGGATTAGCAAAATATTTTGCAAATCACACCAAATCCTTATTTGCGAATCGAAAATTGAGATTCGCAAATAAGGAACACCTTCCCATTCGTTCCTAAGGGCTAGAAGGCCCATAGGAATGAATGAGAAGACATTCTCAATTTGCGATTCTCAATTAGAGAATCGCAAATTGAAAATGCAATTTCAAGGATGCAAGGGTGTCAACAGGACACCCTTTTGCACCCGTGAAATTAACATTCAAGGATTCAAGGGTGTCAACAGGACACCCTTTTGCACCCCTGAAATTAACATGTGTGCACATGTGGCACACATACATGCACTAATGGCATGTATGTGTGCCACATGCATGCTTGAAAAATGCAATAAAGTGCATTTTTCACAAAAATCGCAAATTTCCACCATCCTAAAGTTGGTGGTAATTTGCGATTGCTTAAGCATAAATTCGCACAACTTGGATGCTACCTACATTGCTTTTAAGGAATCGCAATTTGGGATTTATTAAATGCATTTGCAAAATAAGGAAACGCAAATTTTGCGATTTCTTATTTTGCGTGTGGGTGTTTGTGTGCTACATAGCACACTGCCCAAATTGCGATCTCAAACATTTGCGATCATAATTGGGCTACCTACATATGGCCCTAAGCATGATCTACTAAATAGCCACACATTAGCTACCACTGGAAGAAGTTACAAATAATGGTAAATGTGTTAAATTCTCTATAAAAACAACACATTGCATGAGTGCTGAATTAGTCAACCCAGATCAAAAGCATAGGCACATTTGAGCTTGTCTGGGCAGAGGAATTTTCATTGAAAAGGCTTGTTTCTAGTACAAATCATAAGATGAAAGGCATTCTTGCCATTGAGTCATGTTGCAAGGCTGTATGTTACAAATGTTAGCCTATTTGTGTGCAAGCACATAAGAAGGCAACATCAGTAAAACAGTCTTAGTAGATATAGACAAGCAATGAGGTAAATGTGACTTGGTTTTGTTTAAGATTCATCAAACAGTGCAATATGTTAGAAAATCAAAACATTTTAACCCCCAGCACCTTTAACATTACCTCTATTAGATTCTTATAAAACCTGAAATTCCTGTTGTTGTAGGGGGTGTGAACCCTCTTCAAGCATCAACCACAATCACGGCCATAGTAGCATGGCACAAAGGCAGTTAAGCTTAACTTAGAGGCAATACATAAAGTATTCATGCAGCATAGAAATTGTAACAAAATCTCACATCAAGTTAGAAAACTAGAGTGAAATTTACTAAATATTTGACACCAAAATAGCAGCATTCCAACCTGTAAAACCAGACTTATGCAATTTTAAAGGTTTTAAATAAGCCAAGTGCCAGGCAGGAAAAAATACACCATTGGTCCATATCAGGGCCAGTTTGAGCGGGTCGAAGTCCCAAGTTGAAGCTGTACATGGTGATACAAGACTGAGTTTAGTCTGCTTGCAAAGTACCTTGAGGCCTGGTGTCATGATGTAAAGTGCTTGCATCAAACTGAGCTGGGACGACATTGAGGAGTCATCCACCAGGATCTGGGAAGCATTGAGAAGCATTTAGCACCTGTGGAGGTAGTGAAAACCTAAACAGGAGTCTGTAATACAAGTCCTTATTCCATCAACAAGGTAGTCTCTAACTGGAGTTTGTAAGCACTTATGTGGTGCAGCTTTGGAAAGGAGGACAATATGCTCCTCACTGGGCTGAAGCCATTGTCAAGCAGAGGGAGACACCTCAACTTGGGGGGCCTTGCACTGTGAGGCATCAGTGCCAAGGATGGGATGAGTCAAATTCAAAGAAGCCTTCTAATTCCCTATGGCTTTGAACAGTGAATCATCTGACTTACCCATGGATATTTTCCGCAGTCCTGGGTAAATACTGGCAGGCTAGATACAGGAGGGTGGTTCAAAGCAGCAGAAGAATCCTGGTTCAGCCATAGCAGGCATCGGGCAGCAAAGCAGTCCTAGGTCAGTAAAGCAGACTTTGGGCAAAAGGGCAGACTTCACAGCTGAGCACTCCTTCTTCCTGGCAGAGTCCACAGGGTCATAAGTGATCTGAAGAGTTGGGGTCCGATGGTCAACTATTTATACTTGGTATCCACTTTGAAGTGGATGAAGCTTCTAGAGTCTTCTCCCCACAGAGGAGTCTTAATTTTCCTTCCTCCCTGCCCTGGCCCCAGTTTGTCTGGGGTCAAAGAATACTATTGTGAACCCCTTTTTTGCTTCATGTGTGTGTCTAAATTTAAATTAAAACTGGTTTATTATTATAAATTAGTTTTAGATTTCTTTTGAGTCGTGACAATTACTTATTGTCCATGTTGATACTTTAAAATGCTTAGTACATGTTTATCTAGTAAAGCATGAATGCACTTTGCGACTCTACCCTGACCAAGCTAAGTATCTGATCTGATCACCCACTTAATCGGTTTCTCTGTTATTGGAGAGGCAACTTACAGGAGGGCACCTCTGCCTTCTATTATGTCAGGTAAAAAGTATTGAAAAAACACAGGCGACAATCATAAAAAACACTTTGCAGGTTAAATTCATTAATTAGGATAAAAATGCGCACAATAAATAAGAAGAAGTCCATGCAAGTTCTAATAAGTGGGTCTTTCATTGGCATCTTTGAAGATATTGTCCCTCCACCACATTCATGATGCAAATTCAAGCCAAAACCTTTACTCTTTTGGCCATCTTAGCAGGCATCAATTTATCACAGCAAGCTATTGTCACAAATACTTGCACATTGGGGGTGGGGGGTTATATTTTTAGGATAACACCCAACTTGGGATGTGGACTCCGGACTTCTTTTGAGGGGGGGGGGGGCTGACCCCATCCTCCTGTGGTCAACCCAAGCTAAAAACAAGTATTTCTGTCCTTGAAATGCAGTCAAACCCACAGGGCATTTTTGAGGGCTCCTCCATGAACTTTTTTGAATTTCAGGCTTGATTGTTAAAGGCTCCAAATGTGGACCCATGGCCAGGAGAAGATATATATATATATATTATATAGATATATGTATAATATTCACTGAAAGAAATTGGTTTCAGGGATATTATAGTTAGTTTGATATTTCACTTGAAGCCAGAATAATGTGTCTGTTATAGTTAGTTGAGCTAACTATAACTTGTGGCCCCGCAATGCACTGCTGATGACATCACATATTACATCACTCATTACATGGTCAGTGACATCACTGATGACATCACTGATGACATCTCAAATGACATCACTGATGCAAAGGCAATTTTGCAGAGTATTGTAAAAAGGGGATGTGGCCACATACCACCTCTCAGCAATCCCACTTTGTGGGTCTTACTGGAACTAACAGGTGGTATAGTTGGCCCCCCAGGGGCCATCAAGAGGCAAGGCAACTTCATCTGCCAAACATGAGCTCAACAGGGGGTGTGAATGCAGCGTGGTGCAAAAAGGGAGCGCTGCCTGCAACCACCTTTCAGCAATCCAAATGTGTGGGGATTACATGAGGTAACAGATAGGCTAGTTGGCCCCTAGGGACCCAAAACCAAGAACGCAGCCAGGAAGTGCGTTTGCAGAGTGGCCGGAAAAAGGGACGTGGCCTGCTATCAGAACTTATCAATAATGCTGTGTGGGACTTACTGGAGGTAATTGGAGGGGTAGTTGGCTCTCCAGAATGTCCTTGGGGGACAACTACCCCTCCTGTTAGCTCCAGTAAGTCCTACACAGAGGCATTTCTAAGAGATCATTGAAGGCCATGCCCCCTTTCTCCATCACTCTGAAAACATGCCTCCTGGCATACTACTGGTTGACGAATGAAGTCCACTTTACTCCTGAGGGACTTTGAGAGCCAAGAAGCCCTTCAGATACCTCCTGTAAGTCCTACAATATGGAATTCCTGAGCGCTGGTTGGAGGCCCAGTCCCCCTTTTCCACCCCTCTGCAAATGTGACTACTAGTTAAAAAAGCATTTGCAATGCAATAGGTCTTGCATTTGTGAGAGTTAGCGATATTGGCATTATAAATGTAAAAGGTGTTTATGAATGTTCTTTGTAGTGGTGTGGATGTAAATTGTGCATAGTGGAATTAAGTGGTAGTTTGTGCAGTGAAATTATGTGGATGGAAAGTATGTGGTATATAGTGTATAAGAATGATGTGGAGTGGGATTATGTGTTATGGAGAGTAATTATGTGGTATGTTAGACTGTGTCTTGGAGTGGTAACATCAGGTTTATTCTTCCTCATTTCCATAGAAGCAAAACTATAAACTCAATGAGAAACAAAAAAAGAAGCAACCACAGAGGAGAACTTCTTGACCTAGTCACAGGTATGAGCAGGGCCGCAGGAATTATTCGACTGTTCAACTACACCAATTTTTGCATAATTATAGTTTTTTTGCATTTGCCACATTATCCATCTCTGCCACATAATCTGCAGATTTGAACAAAAAAAACTTGTTTTAGCTCAAACGGCTCAAATATTACCAAAAATGAAGCAAGGATGGTTGCTGCTATTTTGGGACTTGTTTAGGTAGAAGTTGCAGATTTCAAAGAGGTCGGAGTCGGAGTAGTCACTCATGGTGCGAAGAGGTCTGTGTGTACAAAGGCGTAGTTGACCAAAGTTTGGCATATTTGTTTTTTTTGGAGTTGCCAGATCATTGAGCGGAGGACCAAGAGGGGCGGGTTCTAGAGTTGGAGGATTTGAACTGATTGAAATCCGTTCTGAGTCGGGCAAGTTCTGTAACCAAGGTAGAGATATTGCAGTCAATGTTGCGAAGGGTCTGGGTTAAGAGAGTGAGGTGGGATGTGGTTGGGGCAGAAGTGGGGGAGGAGGTATGGTCTCTGTTGGCCGGGGAAGGAGGTTTGTTGTTCGGAGAGGGCAAGAGGCCGGGGGGACGAGGGTAGTACCTCTTTCTGCATTTCTCTTACTTCTTTCTGTACCTCAATTGTCCTCTTTCTGCACCTTACTCTCTTCTTTTTGAACCTCATTTGCCTCTTGCTGCACCTCACTCTCTACTTTCTGCACCTCACTTGCATCTTTCTGCACTTCTCTTACCTCTTTCTGTACCCCTCTTGTCTCTTTTATGTACCTCACTTGCCTCATTCTGCACCTTACTCTCTTCTTTCTGCCACACTCTTGCCTCTTTATGCATATCAATTTCCTCTTTCTGCAATTCTATTGCCTCTTTCTGTACCTCACTCTCTCCTTTCTGTACTTCTCTTGGCTTTTTATCCACCTCACTTGCCTCTTTCTGCACTTCTCCTGACTCTTTCTGCACCTCACTCTCTTCTTCCTGCACTTCTCTTCCCTATTTTACAAACCTCCCTTGCCTCTTTCTGCACTTCTCGTACTTAGTTCTGCATCTAACTTGCCTCTTTCTGGACTTCTCCAGGCTCTTTCTGTACTTCTGTAGCTTCTTTCTGAACTCTCTTGCCTCTTTCTACAATTCTTTTGCGTCCTTATACATGTCTCTTGCTTCTAGCTGTACCACTCTTGCATCTTTTTGCATTTCCCTTGCCTCTTTCTGTACTCCGCTTGCCCCATTCTGTGATTTACTTGCCTCTTTCTGCACTTCAATTGCCTAGTTCTGTACCTATCTTGCCTCTTTCTTGACATATTTTGCCTATTTCTGCACTTATCTTGCATCTTTCTGCACTTCTCTTTCTCCACATCTCTTGCCTCTCTCTGCACCTTACGTGCCTCTTTCTGCACCTCCCTCTCATCTTTCTGCACTCCTCCTGCCTTTTCTGAATCTTACTTGTCTTTTTCTGAACCTCACACTATCTTCTTTCTGCACCTCTCTTGCCTCTTTCTGCACCTCACTACTTTCTGCATGCACCTCTCTTGGATTTTTCTGAACTCCTCTTCTCTCTTTCTGCACTTCTCTTGCTTCTTTCTGTTTCTCTCTTCACTTTTTCTGCACCTAACCTGCCTTTTTCTGTACTTCACTTGGCTCTTTCTTCACTTATCTTGCCCCATTCTCTTGGTTCTGTACCTCTCTTGCCTCTTTCTGCACCTCACATATTTTTTTAACCTCCCTTTCCTCTTCCTGTACTTCTCTTGCCTCTTTCTGCACCTCACGTGCTTCTCCCTACACTTTTCCTGCCATTTTCTACACTTCTCTTCCTTCTTTCAGCACATCTCTTGCCTCCTTCTACATCCCACTTGCTTCTTTATACACCTCTCTCTCTTCTTTCTGCAACTACCTTACCTCTTTCTTCAATTCTCTTGCCTCTTTCTATACCTCTCTTGCATCTTTCTGCACCACACTCGCCTCTTACTGCAATACTGTTGCCTTTTTTTCAGTTTTCAGTACCTCACTCTCTTCTTTCTGCAACTTGTTTGCCTCTTTCTGTGCCTCTCTTACCACTTTCTGCACTTCTCTTGCTTCTTCATGTACCTCTCTTTCCTCTTTCTACACCTCACTTGCCTCTTTCTGCACTTCTCCTAGCTCTTTCTACAACTTAGTCTTTTCTTTGTTGATATCTCTTGACTCTGCATTGAGCTTGCATTTTCTGCACCTCTCTTGCCTCTTTCTACACTTCTTTTGCATCTTTCTGCACCTCTCTTGCCTCTTTATGTACTGATCTTGCCTCTTTCTGACCTTTTTGCTTCTTTCTGCACAACTCTTGCATCTTTCTACACTTCCCTTGCCTATTTATGCAATTACCTTGCTACTTTCAATGCTTTACTTGCCTCTTTATGCACTTGTCTACCTCCTTCTTTTTGCACTTCTCTTGCTTCTCTATGCACTTCTATTTCCTCTTTGTGCAACTCACTTGCCTCTTTCTGTACATGATGCTCTACTTTCACATTGCAGTCAGGTATCTGGACATAAAGTTTGCACCTCTGTCAGATACTCCCTCCTTAGGGAAACCCACTCTTGAGAAAACTCCCAAGAGGGCTCATGCCACAACAGGTACTGTAGTGGTCCTAAGGGGAATTGCCTCTGGGTACCCAGTGGAATGGTCCACCACCACTAGGATAAACCTGTGCCCAGATGCAGTCTGAGGATCCATTAGTCTAACAATGCCAATCCCCGCTCTCTCAAAGGGGATAGTGGTATCAGGGGGGCATTTGTAGTGCCACATGCCTTACAACTGGCTTGACGGGTTACACAGGAGCGACGAAACTCCTTTGTGTCTTCAGACATGTGGGGCCAGTGAAAGTGTGGGAGAATTCTATCCGAGGTCTTGTTCTGGGCCAGGTGTCCTGCTCAAGGAATATCATGGGCTAGTGTCAATAGAAAGCCCCTGAACTTGAGAGGTATAACCAACGTCATGGCTGTCCTAGCCTTGGGGTCTCTACTCTCTGAATATGGGAGTCCATCATCCCAATAGTTTGTATGGATGCCACTAGAATTCCCAGCAGCCTCAGCAGCAGCTTGCTGTCTGAGGGGTTCATGGGAAGGACAGCTCAGCTGTTCCTGACTCAGATCTGCCATGGAAGGGCCCCCTGTCCCCAAGAACTCAACCTGATCAGGTTCAAGCTCCTCTGGGAAAGTTCCTTCTTTAGGAGCACAATCATCTCCCTCAAGAGACTGATCATCACGCTGAGTCAGGGGGGAAGGCACTACCTTAACCCTACTGCTCCTTTTCTTGGAAGTACCTTGTCCATTATTCCAGAATCCAGAGCCTATTAAGTTTCAGGCTTTTGGACCTGAGACCTAGTCACAGCTATCACATGTGCAGAGATCCCTAACTTGTTTGCATGGGTCCTAAACTCCACTTCAGACCAGGCTGAAGTCTCTAAATCATTGCCAAGCAAGCATTCAACAGGGAGGTCTGAACTCACCACAACCTTCTTAAGGCCAGTTACACCTACCCAGGAGAAATTAACAACTCACAGGGCAAAGTTGGTCCAGACCTTGCTAACATTGGTCACCATAGTGACACTTACCCCAGTGTTCCTGTAGGCCAAAGACTTGTTTCCATTTATTAAAGACTGTTGTCTGTACTTGCCCATATTACTGGGACTCACAGAGAAGGTCATATCCATGCCTCCATCACAGACTAACACAGCCTGAGTTGGAACTCTGACTAGGCCAGAGCCCATCTCAGTACCCATGGTTAACCCTACTACACCCTTCTGATGAGTACCACCACTTGGAAGTGAACTAGGGAGAACAGTTGCCATAGGGGTAATGGTGGCTGGAGTTGCATCCTTCTTGGGGCAAACCCTTGTCCAATCGCTATTCTGTTTTCAGACTTTACACCATGGTTTCTTTTGGCCTTTTCCTTTCTTGGAAGATTGGGAATCCCTACCATTAGAAGCTTTTTGGTGACCTTGTGAAGACTCCTGGTCTTTACCCTTCTCCTACCCTTATTAGGATCTTGCTTCTTTTGGTCACTCCCTTGGTTCTGTACCTTCTGCTTCACCCTGGTTCTTACCAATTTGTCTGCCTTCTTTCCCAATTCTTGGGGAGACGTCAGATCAGAGTCTACCAGTTGCTGATGCAACAGCTGATTCTGACAGTTATTAAGGATCTGTATAATCACACACTTTACTGCCCTGTAACCAGCCTTCCAGAGCCTTAGTAGCATAATCTACAAAGTCAGCCCAGTCCTATGTCTGTACCTTCTGGGTATCTCTGAACTGTATTCTAACTGCTGAGTGGTTAGGCCAAACCCATCTATAAGAGTACTCTTCAGGACTTTGTAATCATCAGCATCCTCTTCTCTGACAGTGAGGAGCGTGTCCTTATCTTTGTCTGCAAAGGAGAGCCACAAGATTGCTGCCCACTGCTCCTGGGGTACCTTCTGTACTTTGCAAGCCCTTTCCAGCGCAGTCATCCAGTTGTGGATGTCATCCCCATTCTGATAGAGAGGGACAATCTTGTTTAAGTTTCTATGGTCATAAGACCTATCCCTAACACTAAGGAAGTTGCTGCCACCATGGGATTCTAGTCCCATCTTTTTTTCTTGCTTTCTCAAGCGCCAGGGACTCACTTTCTAAGGCTACTTTCTGTCTCCTTATCCTCAGCTGAGCTTCTTCCATTCTCACCTGATAATCTCTCTTCTCCTGGGAGGAGTCCCTCCTATGAGAAGAGACAGAGGTCCCTATGAGGAGAGACAGAGGTCCCTATTGATGTGCCAGAATGAACAGACACCACTGAAGGTGATCTTGGTCTTCTAGGCACACCACCAACTCTTTCGGAGGGGACAAAGAAGTGTCCCACTGGGTCTCCCTCTCCATCTCCAGTAGTAGCTGGATTGTCAAGGTCTAGTTCATTGTCAACCTCCTGGTCAGAACCAGAGTCTGAATCGTGTAGGATTGGACCGCTGGGATTTTCCTCATCTGCTGTTCCCAGCCCACTGCTTCAGGTTCCGAGGCCTTCTTCAGGTCATCTAACAGCAATACCTCCCTGAGGCGTTGGGTGTTGGCATCTTTGCCTGTCTTCAGTTGTCTAAGTGTACACAAAGCCCTTAACTCAGAGAAAGTGAATGTGTCATACTTAGATGTCAGTAGCAAACTGACATCCGGCAGTGACACACTAGGTCCTGCCTGTGAATCCATCTTTACTACACTTGATTTGTTGCTGTCCTGGTATGCTTCAGCAAGGTCAGATTCTTATAAAACAAATCTGGCTGCGTAACAGGGTTCGAACAGTAAAAGAAACAGTTTTGGTACGTTTTTCCTGCACTCTACCGTCGGACTTGGCAAGGTTCTGGAAATACGTGTCCAAGCTGCGAATTAGTCTTATGGAAGTAGAGGGCCCAGTGAAGATGAAAGACAATGTAGCTCAACAAGTACCACTAACCAGTCGGCGAAAATGTTATTTTAGCTATGAAATTTTAGAACTTACATGAATCTCTGCAAAAATGTTGAACTGGCAGTTCCTTGTTGTCTTATCATTGTATAGACTTACTTTTTTTTGTACAACGCTTTGATAGTATTGCATGTAAATGTTTTTCTTTTATAACTGTTGCTTTAATTTTCTTTTAAACTGTATGTAAGACATATTGCAAATGGGTTTAAGTAACTGTGCAATATAAATACAAATAATTAATTCATTCATAGTGAGGTATGGTATATGCACTACCTACTCTAGTTGGGTACCTACTGGACTCTCTTGAGTTGTAGAAAGGGTGTGCTTAAGCCCTTGACAGACAACTCTAAGTTCAGTAGAACTTACTGTATTTAAGCTTGTATTATATGTACCTCTGGTACCTTCAGTGGTTTTCAAATGATCAAACACTTGAGATTATCTGGTAAAACAATGGCAAACTGGAATCCCACACAAGTTGGCCTGGCATATGCTGTCCACTATTCTTGTGAGACCTTGCATCCGTCCAAACGACCCCTTATTGATGTTAGGTTAAAGACAACATTATAAAAAGCTATCCTAGTGGTAGCTGTGGAGAGCAGCCTTCAGGCGAAGTTTTGAAGGAATGTAAAGCAGCTTGTTTTGCCAATCTTCAATCTTGTGAATGACCAAATGAAAAGAGAACCACACCAGGTGTATATATAAAATATATGTATTTATTCTAAACGCACTCCTCTAGTCTCTTTAGGTGGCTAGAGGCAAAAGTACATCAGTTAAACTTATTTAGCACACAGTAAATTAGCACAGTATATGTTTAGCCCTAGGGGGCCTCACAAATCGTACACTAAGAAAGTGGTATAATGATAATGATAATGATATTTATAAAGCGCACAAATACCAACATGGTGTCTCGGCGCTGACAACAATGAGCAAACCCTGCCTAACACCTCTCAATGGAACAGCCAAGTGTTCACATTTTTTCTAAAGCTCAGGAGAGAGCTAGCCTTCCTGATTTCCGATGGCAACATGTTCCACAGCTTTGAAGTGCCATACTGAAAACTCCGCCCTCCCCAATGCATGGTCCGAATTTTCAGCACTGCCAATAGTTTCACATCCGTAGAACGGAGTGGTCTGGCTGGCTGGTACCACACAAAGAGCTCCTGAAGAAACAGCGGACTCTTCTGTGTCAAAGCTTTATAGGCCACACAAGGCGCCTTAAATTTGATCCGTTTCGCCACTGGAAGCCAATGAAGCTTCCGAATTTCCTCTGAGATGGATTTATGTCGGGGAAGGCTTAACAGAAGGCGGGCCGCCGAGTTCTGTACCGCCTGAAGTTTCCTCAGGCACTGCTTCTGGGCATTCAGATAGAGCCCATTGCAGTAATCCAGCTTGGACTGTATGAGGGAAGTGATGACCACTTTCTTAGTTTCCACAGGAATATAAGGAAGTACCTTCCTAATTTTTTTCATCAGGAAGTAGGAAGCGGACACAATAGCATTGGTTTGTGGAATGAACGTCAGTCTGTTGTCCAGCAAAACACCTAAGTTTCTAGTCTTTGCCGTTGGAGTGGGCGGCGCGCCCATTTCTGCTGGCCACCAGAGATTACTCCAGGAAGGTTGTAGATTGCCAAAAATCAGCACTTCTGTCTTATCGGAGTTTATTTTGAGGCAGTGACTACTCATCCAGATGTTAATTGCGGCCATGCAGTTATGGAATTGCACGGCAGGTGAGCTCTGTTTTTTATGAGCTGCAACCACAATCTGTGAGTCATCCGCATAGGATATTAATGAGAAGCCGTAATCTCTGACAAGCAGAGCAAGTTCAGTGACGTATACGCTAAACAACAGAGGACTCAGCAAGCTTCCCTGCGGAACCCCACAAGGCAGAAAATAAGGCTCAGAGTTAAAACTGTCAAGCAACACTGTTGATCTCCTCTCCTGTAGAAAAGAGGCTAACAAGGCCAATGCCATACCATCGACACCCAAGGTTTTTAAACGGTGAATCAGGAGGGTGTGATCAACAGTGCTGAATGCGGCGGAGAGATCGAGTAAGATTATTGCAGCGGTACCTCCACCGCCCAGTACCACTCTAATCTCTTCAGTCGCCTTAATGAGTGCTGTCTCAGTGCTGTGTTCCTTACGGAAGCCAAACTGGGAATGATCCAGCAACCTGTTGTCATCAATAAACTGAGTCAATCGTACGTTCATCATTTTGTCCACAATTTTGGCTGGTAGGGGGAGGCGGGCAATCGGATGGTAGTTGGAAGTGGAAAGGGAGTAAAGGGAGAACAGACGTCTCCTTCCAGATGCAGGGGAAAGTGCCAGAGGTAAACATCCTGTTGAAAATGTCTGCCAGCACAGGACTCACAACGTCCACCAGTTCCCTCAAAAAGGCTGACGAACACGGGTCCAATGGAGAGCCTGTTTTAGAGGCCAGTATGTAATGATTCACTGTATCCGCCAGAACAGGAGAAAACTCAAGGAACCTGCTCATGCTGATATCTGGAGCCTGTGTTTTGGGTGCCGGCTGAGCACCTGGGCCATCACTAAAGTTACAGACAATATCCAACACTTTGCTTTTGAAGTTGGAGACCATATCATCAACAAACTGTTGACTTCCCAGTTTGTTCAGTGCCTTGGAACCGTAAGTTTGTTTATAACGGCAAACAGCTCCTTTGAAGAATATTTCGCAGAGTCAATCTGATCTTTTAAGTATTTACTTTCCTCAGTAATCACAAGAGCTTTATAGGACCTGAGAGCTGTACTATAGACCTGTTTGTCAGAGTCAAGGTAGTTCAAGCGCCAACGGCGTTCCATATGACAGCATTTCTGTTTCTCTTTGCGAAGGATGTCAGAGAACCAGAGAGCTGATGGCGCCGCCCTGTTGCGTGAGATGTTTTTGATAGGAACAGCTAAATGAATGGCTTCCTCTAGCCAGCTATTGTAGTTAATGACAGCTTCATCCACATTAGCGCAGCTCAGAGGGGCGGAACACTCCAGTTTTGTTCGAAGAGCTATTTTGTCCACTTTACTCCAAGCTCTGCAGGGGGCTGCCTGAAGCATAAGCTTGCTAACCTGACGGGAAAAACTCTTGGGAAAAATGAAGTCAATAAGAGAGTGATCCGACCAGGGAAGTGGAATCACCTCTTTAAATACAAGCCCATGAAAAGAGGAGAAGATACCATCCAGCGTGTAACCCGCTTCATGAGTGGGAACACCAACAAGTTGAGACAACCCTGCTGCACCCAGGGTATCCAGGAACATACCAGTCTCTTTATTTGCAAGGTCCTCTAAGTAGAAATTAAAATCACCTAAAATGGTGAATTCTTTATTTGCTAACACTGTCTCAAGCACTTCGTCAAGATTGTTTACAAACAGGGATTTAGTCCCGGGTGGACGGTACACAAGGATACCCTTAAATGACAGGTTGGCGCTAAGTTTGGCAGTAAAATGTAATGCTTCGCAACTGGAAAACGACAAAGGATGGATCTCTAAACAATCTCTAAAGATAATTGCTACTCCGCCTCCTCTCTTACCCAAAAGCCTATCCACCTTCACAAAAGTGTACCCCTCTGGGAGGTGGTAATAAAATCCGGGTCCGAGGCAGCATCGGCCCATGTTTCTGTTATAAAAAGTAGGTCAAGCTTCATATTTTCTATTATTTGGGCTATTTCATACCTGTGTTTCTCCAAGGATCGTACATTAACAAGCCCGCCCTGTAGTGTACTGTTGGACCGCAGGTTGCGTAATTTAGTAAGCACAGTAGCTGCGTTAGTTTTGTTCCTAGTCGAGAAGGCAAAATTGCAGCTGGGGCAACCGCCACTGTCATTTAGCGAGCATACACCACATACCTCAATCACTTGGTTACAATAGTAGAGTTCCTCCTTAGAGTAGGTTAGCCGGTCCTTATAAAAACTGGCATCGTTCCGTGCGCTCGGCGCAGGCCAGTCGCGGCCGGACACAGACAGACTTGCCTTAGGCGTGCCTTCGGCATGCCCACGGCGCGCCCGCTGCACGCATCCGGTGCATGTGTGGCTAAAAACCTTCCTTCCGGCGTACGACTAGACCGCGTCCTGACGGAAGTCGGGCTTGTGTGGAAATGGTGGGAACCAGGGAACCACCCGCCGCACAAACGGCACAGCAGCCGCGGCGGACTGTGGTCGGTCCCAGAACAAAGAATGTGGCAGCAGCAGGTAAAAACGGCACAGTTAAAATATCTAACAGTTTTTAGAATCACTCCAGAATTGCGGCGCCAGCAGGGCTACTCACAGTCCGCTGCACGTCTGCCAAGCCCCAGCCTAAATACCTTCCTTCCGGCGGACGACTAAACCGTGTCCTGCCGGAACTCGGGCTTGTGTGGAAATGGTGGGAACCGGCCTCCGCACAAATGGCACAGCAGCCGCGGCGGACTGGGGTCGGTCCCAGAACAAAGAATGTGGCAGCAGCAGGTAAAAACAGCACAGTTAAAATATCTAACAGTTTTTAAAATCACTCCAGAATTGCGGCGCCAGCAGGGCTACTCACAGTCCGCTGCGTGTCCGCCAAGCCCCAGCCTAAATACCTTCCTTTCGGCAGACGACTAGACCGCGTCCTGCGGGATGTCGGGCTTGTGTGGAAATGGTGGGAACCGCCCTCCGCACAAACGGCACAGCAGCCGCGGCGGACCGGGGTCGGTCCCAGAACAAAGAATGTGGCAGCAGCAGGTAAAAACGGCACAGTTAAAATATGTACCAGTTTTTAAAATCCCTCCAGAATTGCGGCACCAGCAGGGCTACTCACAGTCTGCTGCGCGTCCGCCAAGCCCCAGCCTAAATACCTTCCTTCCGGCGGATGACTAAACCGTGTCCTGCCGGAAGTCGGGCTTGTGTGGAAATGGTGGGAACCGTCCTCTGCACAAATGGCACAGCAGCCGCGGCGGACTGGGGTCGGTCCCAGAACAAAGAATGTGGCAGCAACAGGTAAAAATGGCACAGTTAAAATATCTAACAGTTTTTAAAATCACTCCAGAATTGCGGCGCCAGCAGGGCTACTCACAGTCCGCTGCACGTCCGCCAAGCCCCAGCCTAAATACCTTCCTTCCGGCGGACGACTAAACCGCGTCCTGCCGGAAGTCGGGCTTGTGTGGAAATGGTGGGAACCGTCCTCCGCACAAATGGCAGCAGGTAAAAATGGCACAGGTAAAATATATAACAATTTTTAAAATAGCTCCAGAATTGCGGCCCCAGCAGGGCTACTCACATTCCACGACTGACATAGATACAAGGCCTAGAACCTGTAGAACTGCTGGGGCCACCAGGAACCACCCAAAGTAGTGGCACAGGGGACCCACGGGGAACACGTGCAGTGCCTAAACACAGTTGTGAATCACCATTTACTTCTATGGGAAAAGTCGCAGTTGGAAAATTACAAAGGAAGGACACTTAGAAGAGGACTTGGAGCAAACCCCTTTAGAACCAGGCAGGTCTAAAGTCAATACCCACAGGAGCACTGAAGTACTCATGTTACCTCACCCAGGGAAGCCAGGTGAATAGGTGTCTTTTCGTGTCGGGTTTTGACGTCGTTGTCAATGGTGAGCTGCGAGAAAGTGCTGCAGGTGACCAAGTCGAAAGTGTCCGGATGGATCCAAGCCTGGATCGGAGTCGAGAAGAAACTGAAAGCAGAGGGGACAGAGTCTGGGTCACTAGCCAATTACCAAGGAGATGATGCCAACCAATGTCGGGTGATTTCAGGTGAAGAAGGTTAAAAGAATATGTTCACATTTCTGTGTGCTTGTGCATGTCTGTGTGTGTAATGGTGTGGACATGTATTTGGGTGTTTTTGTATTAGAGCACGTAATTCTATATGTGCTTGTGTTTGTGCGGGCAGATGTTTTTGTTTGTGTGCGTATGATGGTGTGTGCATGTATTTGAGTGTCTTTGTATTAGAACATGGGATTGTTTGTGTGCTTGTGCATGTGGATGTTTCTGTATGCGTGCTTGTATGCGCCCTCTGTTCACGTATGAGAGTGTGTGCACACATTTGTGCGTGCTTGTGCATGTCTGTGCATGTGATGGTGTGTGTGTGTGCATGTATTTTGCGTGTACGTCCTTGGGTATTTTTGTTCTGGAGCATGTGTTTATATGTGTGCCTGTGTTTATGATAGTTTCTGTATGTGTGCTTGTGTGTGTGTGCGTGAATGTGAGTGTGAGCACATTTACATGTGCTTGTGCATGTCTGTGCATGTGACAATGTTTGTGTGTGCATATATTTGGGTGTTTTTGTATTAGAGCATGGGATTTTATGTGTGCTTGTGTTGTTGGATGTTTTTTGTCTATGTGCTTGTGTGTGTGTGTCAGTGCTCACATGTGTGTGTTTTTGTCCATATCTCCGCGTGTGATTGCATGTGCACGCCGGATTAGTTCTTCTCTGGCGTCCGCTGTACTGGATATTGACTTTAACTGACAGATGCCTGACCTTAGGACGGCCACCAGTGTACCATTGTACAATACAGTCCCCTGTCCGACCCCAAGATGGCTTCCATAAAGGCCCATACATGTTGTTTTACTTCCCCGGGACAACAATTGGACATTGATCAGACCTTGAACCTATCCCCTAGCCTGCCTACACATCAGGACTTGGAACCTGCGGAACGTACCCCAGACTGTGGAGACCTAACGATTTGGCTGATGCATCTTCCTCCTACCCCTTTACCCTATCCCCTTACCCTTCATTGCTCCATTCATCTTGTCCCCTATGTTCTTTAAATGCTTTTCTTGATACTTATGTAACTTTTAACTGATGTAAATTGCAACATTATTGTTCGTCATGTACGGCGCTCTGATTCTCTTGGGTCTAGCCAGCACTATATAATACCTAATTCATTATATTTGTTCCCATTTAGTACTCTTTCTTTCTTTGTTTACCTCCCTAGCTCCTAGCTTCTATCCCCTCTCCCCTGAATCTCTCATCTTGCTTGCTAATCTGCCTAGCCCCCTGTCCTCTGTGCCCTTTGACTAAGCACTCCTTCTCCCCTTGTTGGGGAAAGATCCAATTTTTATATTCTGGAGTCTCAGTGAACAAGCTGAGAGAGTCCACATCGCCAAGGGAGCCACTCACAGCTGAGGTATGGTAGGGCACCCATTGCCAAAGCACTCCCTCTCCCCTTTTTGGGGAAGGATTCAGAATGTAGGCCTTGGAGTCTCAGAGAACCCTCTGAGAGAGTCCACTGTGTAAAGGGAGCCTCCCTGAGATCACAGCTTACTGGACTTTGGACGTTGCTTTGACTCGTCTACCGGTGTGTGTTCCCAGTCGGCCTTCCCCTCCTCTTCCCATGCGGTGTCCTTCACCCTCCCCTCCTCTTTCCTGCCTTCATTACCTGTCTGCTTCCCCAGCTCCTCCCGCCTCCCCTGAATCTTTCCCCCTTCCTGCGTTTACCCTTACGTATTTGTGCTTATTTTTTATCTCAACCATACAAGTAACTATGTTGCCATGCTCTAACTGTGTAACCTTTGTAACTATGTAACCTGTAACTATGATCTGATGCTCATGTAGCAGGAGGCGTCAACGACAACCAGGAGCTGGATTCAAGCTGTCCTACAATGGATGTCGAATGCTGCGGTGTCGGATTCCGGATGCGTTCCAACAAGCCTTGGCAACAGCAACCCACACAGAAAGCAAAGATTGGCTTCGGTGTAAACCAGCAAGGTCTAAGGGACTCACACTTTGGAGGGGAGTTAGGGCACATCTGGAGCAACTAGGAAAGACCTTCGTTGGGACTCTTCAGTTGACGGACCAGGGATTGCGAAGGAGCCTCGAGCGGAAATGCTAGAAGCGGGCCTACGGAACACTCGTGGAGTGTAGGCCCACAGTCTTCAGTGCAAGTGGTGCTCAGGGCTTGGAATACAAGAAGCCCAATGCAAAACTTCGGGAAAGCTCGGGAAGTCAATGCACTTGCAAATGTGCACAGTGTCCAGGAGTTCCGGTCCCACATCTCTCGTGAAGGCTGCAGGTCTCAGCTTTGGTGGGATCTCGTGTCGGCCTTGTAGTTGTCTGAAAGTCCATGTCCTGTGTCGCAAATCCATCAGGATCCGGTGGGAGCCTTGTAAATGCAGATCGGCAAGATGCTTCTTTGGTGCCTGTTTGAACAGGGGAGTCACTCCTTGACTCCAAGGGAGATTCTTCCTTTTTCTAGTCATAATAGAATGTCGAAGGTCCAGGATATATGTTGCAGGGTGTCATCCAGGGTAATCTAAAGTCCTAAGGACTGGGTTCCTATACTTAAAGTAAGTTTAGGGGGAAACATCCTTTACAACGCAACTTTTACCACGCAGTGCCTTTACGACGCAACTTTTACAACGCAACCCATTACAACGCATTGCGCTGGGGGGCGCTCTAGGATAGGCAATAAGTTTAATTTACTGTCCAACACCTTCCCTAGTGTCCACGGGGACTGGAGTTGGAATAGTAAATTAAACTATTCACTATCCAGCACCCCAAAGCGCTATGCGTTGTAAAGGTTTGCGATGTAAAAACCGTGTTGTAAAGGCATGCGACGTAAAATCATGCGTTGTAATGTCATACATCCAAGTTTAGGGGTTGGACATGCTCTAGGGACCCACCTGTTGGTGGATCCAGGGAGGGGGTGGTTACACCCCTTTCCCTTTGTCCAGTTTCACGCCAGAGCAGGGGCTGAGCTCCCCTGCAACCGGTTTGAATTGGGGTATGCACAGGGACACCAAGTTTGCCCCAGCACTGTCCTTAAAGCATTCACTGAATGCACCCAACAAGCCTCAATACTTTAAAGCCTATCTGAGGAGGTGGTTACACCTCCCTGTGACAGGAAACCTATTGTCCAGGCCTAGTTTCGTCCAGCAGCAAGAGGTCAGACTCGTATCTGTGGCTGCAGCATCCATTTTGTGATGCTGGGGCTCTTTTAAACTTTTACCGGTCAGGTAAGTGTGTACATGTCTTCTCCCTCTGAAAAGGTGGAATTCTACCCACGCCACCAGGACTGGCGAAGGGGTAGGATTATAAAGTGTTTGACACCAAACACGACATGTTTCCATGCAGCCATTCTAAACTTAGCATTTACCGCAAGGTTATAATGCACTTAAGAGTATATGGTCTTTTAGCATCACAGAACAGCTACAGAGTATAGATTCCAAAAGCTGCAGAAGTGTCCTGCTCATGCATGGGCACCCTGTCACACAGAACCAAGCACTCTGCCTTCAGGATTGTTAAGGCCTGCTATAAGATTGACTTATAGGTTTATGTGTCAGTGATTAAAGGTAGATATAGGTGGCCTATATCTTAGTATGGGGTGCATGCACCACCTTACCCAGGCTGCAGTAGCAGACCCCTCACAGTCTGGCTTCCGAGCGAACCACAGCACCGAGACCGCCCTCATCGCCGCCACCGATGACATACGAACTCTGATGGACAACGGAGAAACAGCGGCTCTCATCCTCCTGGACCTCTCCGCGGCCTTCGACACTGTCTGCCACCGCACCCTAGTACAGCGCCTTGGCAACATCGGAATCCAGGACAAGGCACTGGAATGGATCACCTCCTTCCTCGACGGAAGAACACAGAGAGTCCGCCTACCACCGTACAAGTCAGAGGCCACCAAAGTCATCTGCGGCGTCCCTCAAGGATCCTCCCTGAGCCCCACCCTCTTCAACGTCTACATGAGCCCCCTCGCGGCCATCGCACGCCAACACAACCTCAACATAATCTCCTACGCCGACGACACCCAGCTGATCCTCTCCCTGACCAACGACCCCGCCACCGCCAGAGCCAACCTGCACGAAGGGATGAGAGAGGTAGCCGAATGGATGACGACCAGCCGCCTGAAACTGAACACGGACAAGACGGAGGTCCTCATCCTGGGCTCCTCGCCCTCCGCCTGGGACGACTCCTGGTGGCCTCCCGCCCTGGGCACCGCACCCAAACCGACGGACCACGCACGCAACCTGGGCTTCATCCTGGACTCCTCCCTCTCCATGACCAGACAAGTAAACGCCGTCTCCTCGTCTTGCTTCAACATCCTGCGCATGCTACGCAAGATCTTCCGGTGGATCCCCACCGAGACGAGGAAGACGGTCACCCAGGCCCTCGTCACCAGCCGACTGGACTACGGCAACGCCCTTTACGCCGGAACCACCGCCAAGCTCCAGAAGAGACTCCAGCGGATCCAGAACGCCTCGACCAGACTCATCCTCGACATCCCCCGACGCAGCCACATCTCCGGACACCTGAGAGATCTGCATTGGCTCCCGGTCAACAAGAGAATCACCTTCCGTCTCCTCACCCACGCGCACAAAGCCATACACGACCAAGGCCCGAGCTACCTCAACAACCGGATCAACTTCTACACTCCCAAGCGCCTCCTCAGATCAACCAGCCACGCCCTCGCCGCCGTCCCCCGCATCCGAAGAGCGACAACAGGAGGAAGGTCCTTCTCCTACCTGGCCGCCAAGACCTGGAACTCACTCCCGACCGACCTACGCCTGACCCAAGACCACCTCTCCTTCAGGAAGAAGCTCAAGACCTGGCTGTTCGAGCAGTAACGGCCCCCCCCCCCAACCCAGCGCCTTGAGACCCTACGGGTGAGTAGTGCGCTCTACAAATGACCTGATTGATTGATTGATTGACCTGTGGTGCCATTTTGAAAGGCTTCCCAGGGGTGGCATAATACATGCTTTAGCCCCTGGTACCTATGTCCTTGGTACCTAAGGTACCATATACTAGGGACTCACAAGGGTAATCCAGTAACCAATCTGGAGTGTATCTAATGTACAGGCAATCAATTTAGAGAGGAAGCAGCGAGGTTGGGGCCTTGGTGAGCAGGGCTCCAGCCAGACTAAATTCGAGAAACAGTGAAACACCAGCAAAAAGTGGGGGTAACCATAGTAAGCAAATACTACTCTCCAACAATGACCATGTCATGAGTGAAGTAATATGTGACATCATCAGCGGTGCATTGCGAGTGCACAAGTTATAGTTACCTCAACTAACTATAACAGGCAAATTTCTATGGTTTTATATGAGTCAAATGTCCCACTAACTATAACGTCCTTGAAACTTATGTTTTTTTAGTGAATTATATAAATAATCCCACTTTTTTGCAACACAATACTTTTTATCAGGTATTTTGTCCAAAAGACTGAAGCCTAACCTGCATCTCTACCTAATACTCCACCTTCCCACACTTTTGTATTTTTTTTTCTGTGTTTTACAGAGGAATCATTTCTGCCATAAAAAACACCTCCGTAGATGTGTTCTTCTAAATCCCCAATTCTAATCCTTTTCTTCTTCAGTATTGCAGCAGCACTGCACTGCCATCATTTTCCATGGGTAAATTCTGTTCACCGGCATTTACTGATGTATACAAAAAATATATATGCAGTATTCATGATGCTTAAAACCCCAATGTTGTGCTCCTTACAATTCTTGCTTCGTCTCGATTTAACTGAACAATAAGGGGCCTATTAGGATGGCAGGCGGACCTGAGTCCACCCGCCATCCTAGTGGGAATGGGACAGCCCACCTGCAATGAGGCAGTCCCGCACCCCTGATCATGATGCGACCGCGCCATTCGCATCTGGCATTGTAATGTTGTGGCGGGTGCTGCTGGCAGCAGCACCCGCAGCAATGGTAGAATGCCATGTTGTGCATTTCCATGCACAATGTGGCAGGCCCCACGCGGTGCCTGCCACCTTGTGCAGGGACATGCAGGGGGGTACCATGGCCAACCCCCAAGTGCTAGGGGCCCACAAAGGGCCCCCAAAGCTAATCCCCCCAGCCTTTCCATGGCAGCATCGCTGCCAAGAAAAGACATTAAATACAAAACATCATACTATGGATGGCGGTGCCTGCAGGGCACCACCACCACATATGGGCCGCAGCTCCACCTGCCCGGCAATCATAACGTTTGCTGACTGGCAGAAAAGCGGTAGACGGACTTTCCATCCAACACTTCGTAATATGGTGGTGGGTAATTCAGTTTACGATGTTGTAACGGTCGCCACCACTGGCACTGCGGTGCCAATTGTTACGCCACCCTAATCACCCCCCTAAACTTTGTCATATCACTCTTGTAACTTGAGCCCACAAAGGCTGCATCGTAGGTTGTCAAAAACCTACTGTTCATTCTCAAAAGTGATGAATGATGCTCAGGAAGGAATAGTGCTGTAACTTGGCCAAAGGAATTAAACCTTCACAGACTCTCCTAATGACTGTGTGCAGAGAGGGAGCTTCCCAACCCTTATTATGAGGAGAAACATCTACAATATTTAATTAATTGAGCGGGGTGCTTATGAAATGTTGCTAATATAGGTGATCTCATGAAGGCATTATGGCAACAAAATTATGTGCATGTCAATAATAGGGTTATCAGGCTTTCATGTAAATGGCATGTGTATTACATTTTTCCATTTTGCCACTGTAGTATCTAACCTGTTATCAACAAAATATCTACAAAGGCGGCAAATTGCATTCGGTGTTGTATTGCATTTATAGAAAAACATTTTACCAGAATTAATTATTTCATTTGGCTGAGCTACAGCCTTATAGCATAATTTAGGGCCAGATTTAGGAGCCCAAATACCGGTCGGTAAAGGCCGATTTCGGCCGTTACCGACCGTTATTTAGGAATTGGCATGTAGGGGCCATTATTTTACAGAATCGGTAAATTTACCGATTCGGTAAATTTACCGATTCTGTAAAATACCGAATCGGTAATTTTACCGATTCGGTAAATCCAAATGTAGGTGACACTCCTGAGAGTGTCACAGGCACTTAAGAGTCAGTATTTTACCACACAATCCTATTGTGTGGGAAAATACCGAATCCAGGTGTGCATGCACATCTGTGCATGCACATTGTGCAATGTGACACACAGACTTGCCCTAAGGGCATGTATGTGTGCCACATGTCACACATGCCTTTACTTCGGGTGCTAGAGGGTGTCAAAGTGACACCTACTGCACCCTTGCAACATTCGGTATTTACCGATTCGGTATATACCGAATCGGTATTTGCAATTGATTCCTATGGGCTTCACAGCCTATAGGAATCAATAGGAAATACCGATTCGGTATTCCGAATGTTACCGATTCGGTATTTCCATTTTTAAAAAATACCTACATCTCCCAGCTTAATATTTATCGATTCATAAATACCGAATCGGTAACATTCGGTATTTATGAGTCGGTAAATGTCCCTCACCTACATCTGGCCCTTAGTTCTTACACACGCACCATGTGACCCAAAAAGCACATATAGGACAAGCCAAAGAACACACAAAGGCAGCTTCTGATTCAAAATGATAAAACAGCTTATGGATGAGATCCTGAAATACCCTGAAATCAAACAATATTAACACTTATATTTGAATTGCATTTTTAATAATACTAAGCTAATGCAACAGTTCAATGCAGCCACCAAACTCTTGGTCATGAGCAGGTATGAATTGTAGGCGTTACCTTCATGCAAATAACAGAAAATATTATAACATTAATCCATTAGTAAAACTTGTGGGAAAACTATAGCAGCCACAAGAAACAATGACCATGAGGTTATCAATTCCTCCCAGCTTGATGGTGTAGATTACTCTATGAGTTCAAAAGCATTACTCTATGACCATCAATTTTAATGTTTTCACTCAAGGTAAAAATGACTTAAAAAAATTGAGGCATTGAAAGTTTCGGCAATTTTACCATGCGATCAATGACTTGCACCTGTATTGTCAAGGGAAGAAGAGTTTGTGAAGAGTAGATAAGCATGAGTTTAAGAAGAAACTCATGCTGATTCTTGGTAGAATGTGGCACAATATACCTGGAAATATCAGTATTTTCAGCCTGAGTGCATCAGTAGATTTGAGTCCTGCTGGTGCTCATTAGACATAAGGAGCTCAATAATAGATTGAAACAGGGGTGCTTTAAACGTTTAACAACAAGAGTTATGTGACACTTGCTATTCTCAATGGCTTAATATAAGTTCTTATGCATAGTATATCAGTATCAATTTTCATAAATATGCGTGAGCCTAAAGTGAGCATAAAGTGAGGGAGGAGGGACGTGTCAGGAGGCCCACAACAACAATTATATATCCTGATCTGATCAACCACTTACCGTTTTCTCTGTTAGTTGTGAGGTAACTTATAAGAAGTTTCCAGAATCAACTATCCTTTGGTACATAATTGTAAACAATATTAGTGCTGATATGCATTTCGAATCTCTCCCAAATAGTGAGTGGCTGCCAACATCATTATATAAGCAAGAATTTCATCATAGAAATAAAAGCAATAATTGCATATAACCATGACTGAGAGTACTTAATATTGGTAATAATGCATATATACTTTGCTCACGAGTGGCTGACAGTCACATTATTTTAATAAAGAAGTGAAAATGTCTAAGCATGACTGAAAGATCTGCGTACTCATCATAACTATTAGTATGAATAAGCATTTCAAAGGTCACCTTTATATCAAAATAGAGCACTTTTATCTCTTCACGACTAGGGGATATATGCAGTATTCTCCCTTGAAAATATTCAGCATTAAATACGGCACTTTATACATAACCCCGAAAGGCAAAACATTTAGGGGCCGATTTACAAGCCCCTCACGCCTTCATTATGCTGATGTTGCGTCACTTTTGTGATGCAGCGGCGGCGCAAATCCAGCGTCATGCTGCGGGGTATTTACAATGTGATGTATCTGGGAGATGCGTCACGAGCTTGGGGGGCCTTCCGGCACAGGAACGCCTCCTACAAGTGGCTAAGTGAAATCTACAAGATTTCACTCAGTCACTTTTAAGGACATGCTGCGTCAAAACCCCCGCGCCTGCTTGAAGCAGGCGTAAGAATCGACGCAGCATGTTAGGGATAGGGCACCCCCGAGTCTTGCTGGAGCTGCGTCGCACTTGCAACTCAACTCCAGCAATGCGGCGTCTTTCCAAGCATCTGCCCATCCGTGCACCACAGTGCGCCGCATTGGAAATGCTTCAAAAAGGGTGGTGGTGATGGACAGAGTATCTGAATTAAGCAGAACACTCCTACCCAGTCAAAAGATCAGGGCTTGATCCATCACCGTTTTTTAGCTCACTGCACCATCCCAGTTCAGAACCTGGCTACATGCAAATTAGTCTGGCCCTGGCCCAGTGCATCATGGGAACAGGGCAGACCAAACTACCAAGCCAATTCTTTACTGTTTAATTCAGACACTCTGTTCATCACCACCCCCTTTTCTGAAGCATTGGAAATGCGGCACATCAGTGGTGGTGCACGGGTGGGCAGATGCATCGCAACTCTTCTGGTGCATCACTGCTGATTAGCAGCGATGTGCCAGGAGTAGTAAATCTGCCACTAAGAATTACAACACAGGTGTAATTTCAGCCGGTTACCCCTAGAGGGTCTCTCCCAACATGAAATCTCACAGACCCAGGCCTGTAACAACAGGAGCTGCAAAAACGATAGACGTGATACTCTGCTCCCATGGACTCCTTCCTGGGACTGAATAACTTCAATTCACCCTGTTATTTATGAGGTGGTGCACACCCTTGTAGTTGTTATCAAACTAATTCAAGTTAATCTAGTTTTATGGATTGGGTGCTCCTTCAGGTAGCGTGTCCGTCCTTACCACGTCAGTTACACATAACAGATGTGAAATCCTTGTACACATCAATCCCCCATGAAGGTGGGATTAAGGCAATGGAAAAGGCTATCATTGAGAGTGAAATAGAACCTGGTATGCAAAAATTCTTGATGGAACTCATGATCTTTACGCTTTACCAGAGCTATTTTGAATATGACAATGCAAGTTACCTACAACTATCCGGTACCTCAATGGGGAACTGTGCCGCACCTATGTATGCTAATATATTCATGGGACAGTATGAGGAAACGAATATCTATGACAACCCAAATTGGATTAACAACCTGAAACTATATGTACGTTATATTGACGACGTATTCATCGTCTGGACGAACACCAAAGAAAAACTACAAGAATCGCTCCAATTATTGAATGAGACCAACGATCGTATACAATTCACTTGGGAATTTGATGACAATACCATTACTTTCCTTGATGTCAAAATCACCCTCACAGCATCCGGTTTTGAGACTGATATATACCGGAAAAAGACAGACAGGAACAATACCCTGCACTATAGTAGCTTCCATCAATCTTCACTGAAAAACCACCTCCCAGTTTCCCAAATGATGCGAGTTAAAAGAATAGTATCAAATGATACATTAACTCAAGATCGACTAGAGGAAATGAGTAAAAGATTCATAGACAGAGGATACCCGAGCTGTCTAATTGAACAAGCCAAAGAACAAATATCTTCGATCCAGAGAGAACAACTTCACGCCAGAACACATAAACCTAAAGAACAAAGGATGGTCCTAGTATCAAAATTCTCCACCATGAGTCGGGCGTACAAGAAAATTATTTTAAAATACTGGCCGATCTTAAGTACAGAACCTGACTTTGGCACAATGTTCGAGAATCCTCCAATATTAGCACACACCAGGAACGCTAATATTAAAGAAATACTCAACAAAAAGACCTTAAAATCACAACAAACTAAGGGCACAAAACCCTGTCTAAACTGTAATAATTGTCATAACATCATCAGCGGCAATCAGTGACCCACCCAATGAAGGGTTAGAACATCAAGTTGCAAGTAAACGCCACATGTGACAGCTCTAATGTGGTGTATCTGATAAAATGCACATGTGGTAAGCCTTACATTGGCAAAACTGAGCGAAAGATTAAGACTCGCATTAATGAGCATAAATCTAATATCCGTACCAAATATGCAAAGTCCAACATTGCGAACCATTTTAATGAGGCACGTCACAATATTTCTCAACTGAAATTTATGATTTTGGAAACTGTAAAAAAGCGAGATAACATGGACAATAACAAGTACTTATTACAGCGAGAAATGGCGTGGATTTTTAAATTACAAACTATGAAGCCGTTTGGATTAAACGACCGTCTTGAATTTGCACGCTTCATTTGAAGATACCCCCTAAGGGGTACATGATGTCTGATACTAGGTCTCTTGAGTGCAATGGTTTTGCACGCGATACACATTCAGCATGACATATACAATGAGTCATTAATTTGTGTTGATTTTGATTATCTGTACATGACATAGGTTATCCGGTTACCATTTAACCAGGTCACATATACATAGATTCACGGTGATTTAGTTTCCCCTTCTAACATGGCTTCCACGCTTTGGGCCACACTTGTCCTTTTTTAATACCGACTAGCCACACACTAGACCAAGATGGCCGACGCCATCGGGAAGTCCGCTTTTTATGTTTATAGAGTTGAGCGCGCCCTTCATTAAATGCCGACAAACACCCGCTCACTTACAGTGCCGAATGAGATTGTTTCCCCGATCATGCCGCTGGCCCACATTTATTCCGGTAAGCTACCAAGCGTTTCTGCCGCTCGAACCTGCACGCATTATTTCTTGAGCCCACACTATAGGTGGGCAATGATAGTTTTCGTGTTTCTTTGCAGAACACGCCTAAAGAAGATCGACTTATCGTAAGCCTAAACCCATCTTATACCGACCCTTCTGTTATTAAATAAACCACAGGGTGACGAGTATAAATCATGTAGCAGCACTGTGCATGCTAAGCACTCTTTCACCATCACGGCATTAATGTTGAACACCGTGATATCACACATTTACATAGTTAATCAATCCCTGCATGCTGATACTCGTTTTTTCAATATCCCTATCACCCGCCACTACACTCTTGACCTTTCCAAGACCACATCACTCCTTTTTTTATATGGTTGTGAATTTCTGTGTACTTTCGGTTGACTATGGTTTAAAGGCTGTGTTAAAACAATGTTTCTTTAGATAACTGACTATTACATTGTATATTATGATGGCTTAGCCATGTGGCTTACAGTTATATTTTACATTGTAGAGCTCCCAGATGAAGGGCAGACAAGCCCGAAATGCATTGGGAAATAATGGAACAGCTATAAGTTCGATATGAGTGGAAATAACTCTATGGATTGATGATGAATTCATAATGAACTTTAAGAAATAAATGTTTACATTGATGAAATAACCAAGGAGTCTTGATTTTCAAGAACATAAAGGTGTGCCCAAGATCAGGGATGTTATCACCAATCTGATGGTAACACTTTCTTGTTCAATTCACCCTGGACAAAATCTTGATTTTCCCAGACAGAGGGACCCTTTGAGAGTAAAATGCATCACCAGACTCCCCTAAAGAAGTACATCTAGTCCCCTGTAACAGCAGGAAAAAACAACACATCAGAACCAAAGAATTGCCGGCAAATGGACCCTCTGAGGAATCGCATAGAAGTGAATTATTCAACATAGTCTTGGTCTCCATGAAGTTTCAGGCTCCTACCATGTTCTCCTAGACCTCCAGACATCAAAATACCTTTCTTCTGTGCTTACGTCTGCTAAGGATTGTTGGTCTCTAGTTCGGCAACCACCCCCTTTACTTAACATTGCACCTGATGAGAAATCTATGAATCCTTAATCCAACATCAGTAGCGGGTTTGTTGTTGACTTTTTGCACCTTATTTCCCACCAGCACAGTGCAAGCACTAAAACCAACTCCCCAGAGGCTCCTGCTTCAACACCAAGGACAGCCTCAGGGGATTCACAAGCCTGGTAAAATCAATCTGACTTTCATGTCTTAGTCCTGGGAACCGTATCACCCTTACCATACAACTTGACCTGCAAATGACAGTTTGCCACTAGTGCTTTTTACCATTGACCATAATGATAACATTCTTCAGTGCTGATTTGCACTGATTTAATATTCAATCAATAAATCAATCAGGGAATCTTAAAAGCATACTACTCACCCGTGAAGGTTTCAAGGCACTGGGGGGGAGGTCGGGGCAGCTCAGAGTTAGCCACAACGCCAGGTCTTAAGGCTCTTCCTGAAGGTGTGCAGGGTGGAGGAGCATCTGATGTCAACTGGGAGTTCATTCCTGGCCTTGGCAGTGACGTAGGAGAAGCTTCTTCCACCCGTTCTGTCTGGGGATGTACGTTTTTTCTGCCAGGGCGAGCTCGGCTGAGCAAAGGTTTCTTTTGGGTACGTGGAAACAGATTCTTTCATTGAGGTATTTGGGTCTGATTTTGTGGACTGATTTGTAGGTGTGGGTGAGCAGCATGAAGGTTACTCTCTTCTCAACTGGGAGCCAGTGGGGGTCTTGCAGGTTTTTGGTCATGTGCTCCTGTTGAGGGTCGCAGAGTATGAGTCTGGCTGTGCTGTTTCAGATGGTCTAGAGTCTGTGTAGCAAGAACTTGTTGATTCCAGCATAGAGGGCATTCCCTAGGTCCAGCCTGGTGGTTATGAGTGTTTGGATGATAGTCTTTCTGGCTTTGGGGATCCACTTGACGGTCTTGTGAAGGATGCAGAGGGAGTTGAAGCAGGTGGAGGTGACAGCATTGATCTGGCTGGTCATGGTGAGGGAGGAGCTGAGGATGAGGCCAAGGTCCCTGGTGTGGTCCATAGGAGTGGGTGGGTTTCTGAGGACAGGTGGTCACCAGTTGTTGTCCCAAGCCATCGGGGTTGATACGAGGACAAGGACCTCAGTCTTATCCAAGTTTAGCTTTGGGCAGCTGCTGCTCTTCCAGGCTGCGATGTCCTTCATTCCTTCCTGGAAAAGGAGTCTGTTTGCTTCAGGTTTCTCCATGAGGGAGACAATGAGCTGGGAGTAGTCTGCATAGGATACCATGCTGAGTCCATGCTCTATGACAGTGGCAGCAAGGGTGGGCATGTAGATATATATTTTTTGGGGTAAACAATTTTATTAGAAAAAGAAAAATAAGGTACAAAGCAATGATATAGCAATATTCAGGTCTTCAATAATATGACACATGTTACCACACAAAAATCAATCGATAGGCACCATACACTTCCCAAAGATGAACCAGAGTGACAGTTTTCAAGCTTGAGCAGTAAACAACCGATATGAAGGGACGGGGGAATAAAAACAACATACATATCATGTGGGAACTTACTGCCAAAGAAGTGGTTACATAGTTGATGGCAATATTGTCGCGTCACTTTCAGGTTCATTCAACAATAGGCGTCTTTCAAGTATTTGCTCCACTGGCCCCACTTATGGACCCATTTCTTGGGGCACCCCTTATGCTTGAACAACTCCTTTTCAGCAATCATTGCCCTGCCATGTCAATGGCCCAATCATGTATGCATGGGGCTGTTCCCACGCCCCACTTCTGCGCAATGTTGCATTTTACAATGGCCCACCCCAAGGAGGCCCATATCTGCTCGATCTGCATGAGGTCCGTGGCCTCCACATGTTAAGGAGGCATAGTTGGGGTGGGCCTTGAAAGTCCTGCCGCACGCCATCAACATCTGCTGTGTGACCCTATGCCAGCTTTGCCGCACTATTGGAGATTTCCATAGGATATGGAAGAAAGTACCTGTCTAATTAAAATCACGGATACAGAGGGAATCAGGCTGTCTACCAAACTAAAACAGAAGCTTTGCATCAAACTACACAATGGAGAATTTTCAATTGGACTAGGCGCAGTCTCATTGGGATAGCTACTTCTCTAGGAGAAGCCAGTACATCACGCCTGTCCTCATCTTCAATGCTCCCTAGGTCCGATTCCTACCCATGCCGTAGGCATAGCATATGATCAGGTCAGTTACTTAGCAGTTTTTTATAGGTAAGGGAGATAGCCTTTGTGGGCATAGGGTCTAGTATCAATCTATCCTCCAGTGGAGAGGATTCAGGCAGAGGAAGCTCCTTGGGCATGGCAGCAGTGACTGCTTGGCTGACCTGAAGATTGCTGAAGGCCTCGGTGGGTGCTAATTGATACTTGGTTTGCAGGTCAGCAAATGTGGCCAGTCTTCCCCTCACCCACACATTCCCAACCATTGTGATGCCTATCATATCCCACTAGTCAAATCCTGGACATTACTAAGCTGACCCAACATGTCCGGTTCCCAGAGCGGTGTTGCTTTTGTAAGTCAGTTGTGGCAATCCCATTTCTTATTGATACCATGCCAGACGTATATGGTACGCGTGGTGGGCCCAATGAGATGAAGCTTACGGGGGTTCGTGTACAGTGCTCTAAGGAAGAGGTGTGGCGCCGCGGCCAGGGCGACTGACTCCGGAATCTGGGGATCACGGTTCGATCCCCGGCACCGGCGGCAGATTAGCCCAGCACCATGTGACTCTGGGCAATAGCTTGCTTAATCTTCCCGATGGCCCCCAGCGCCTAGAGACCCTAACGGGTGATTGTGCGCTTTACAAATGTGGATATTATTATTATTATTGTACCACCCCGACCCAATAACCAGCGTTCTGTGTGAAAATTTGGGTAATCGTGCTCCCCATGATCCCACTTATTGACTGCAACCAGCTGAGAGGCCTAGTAATAAAGACGCATATTGGGCAGGGAAATGCCTCCGTTATACCACCCCATAGTAAGTTTGTTCATAGCTATATGCGACGCCTGCCCCTCCCACAACAGTGCTTTCACCACGCTGCATCGGAGACCTCATTGGGGGTATTTTGCAGTGCGTATAAGAAATGCGGGAGCACCAGCATCTTCAAAAGCACCTCACGTCCCAGAAGGGTCGACAGGAGAGTACGCCAATGTTTGGTGTCTGATCTAAGACGGGTCAAGGGGCCCAGAAGATTGGAGTCATAAAATAGAGTCAGAACCGGGGTAATGAAGATGTCGAGATACTTGAAGCACTGTGATGCCAAAGGTACATTGTAGCCTCCAGGGCTTTGGGGCTGATCCCCCCACAAGACATACAGCTGGAACTTAGACAAGTTGATCCTATACACCGAGTGGGCATCATATATATGAAACATGTGGAGAACACGACGCAGGGACCGCAAAGTTGAGGCCATATAGAGGAGGATATCATCCGCATATTCTTAAGCCAATGGCGTCCAAGCTCTCCCCCATTTACTGAGCATGTATACTGAATGCTTTGATCCAGGTATTTTGCCACCTGATGTTAGGACTGTCTCGATTGTGGTTATACACAAGCCAGGTAAACCTGCAGAAGAATGTACATCCTATCACCCTATATCCCTCCTCTCTGTAGAGGCGAAAATACTTGCAAAACTATTGTCCAACAGACTTCTCCATTCTGTCACGAGCTGGTGCACCTGGATCAATCTGGGTTCATGCCAGGACGGAAAACGACCTTGAACCTGCAGCGGTTGAACGGGGTTCTAGGTAGAATGGGTATGATTAGGGAGGACGTGATCCTGCTCTCTTTGGATGCCAGCCAGGGGCGCACCAAGTCCAAAAGCAAAGGCCTCAGAACTCCGGCCGCAAGCTGCAGCGCACACAATCCCTCAATAAATCCTGCCGCACCACAGGGGAGCAGTTGTGGGGATCTGCACATTCACAACCAACCCCACAGATTTAGTCCACACTCCGTAGCCCCCTCCAAGCAGGTACAGGCCCGGCAGCTAGGCTGCAGCTGTGGCGTGGATTTTTGCCCAAGTCCAGAAAAGCAGCAGGGTGCTCACATGCAGCGGTGGCCGCCAACACACATGGAGCACAATTACTCCACAGTGGCTTCAGTGATCGAGGCCGCTCCTCACATTGCAGCAGGGCACACCTTCAGGGACAGGTAGGCTCGTCCACCAGTATATCAGGGCGGAACACACTGTAGAAAATCAGACTGATAGTGAGTGGTGCAGTGGAGCTCGGCTACAGTGCGGCCATTCCCTTCAGCAGTTGGCCACGCCCCCGGCCATGTAAACATTGTAGAGCGTGGGGCTGTGCGATGATCCTTGGACTACTCTGCACTTGATCTCTTTGGGTTCAGGGAGGAAGGGAGAAAGTCTGATCCTTTTGTTTCTGCCGGGGAAAATGGAGTGGATCCAGTCAAGGGCGTTTCCTCTTATGCTGGCATTGTGGAGTCTCTCTGCAAGAGTGCTGTAGGAGACGGACTCAAAGCCTGCGGATTGGTCTACCAGGATGAGGGCTGCAGAGTGGCCCTGGTTGAGGAGCTTGTGGATGTCCTCGGTGGTGGCGAGGAGGGTGGACTCAGTGCTATGGTTTGTGCACAATCCAGACTCGGAAGATTCAAGGATGTTGTTATCTTCGATGAAGGTGGTAAGCTGGGCATTGATGATTTTCTCAGTGACCTTGGCTGTGAAAGGAAGGAGATAGATGGGGTAGTAGTCCTTCAGGTCCGTTTGGACGGCAGAGGGTTTCTTGAGGAGGCACTTGACCTCTGCCTGCTTCCAATCATAGGAGAAAAGGCTGGATTCGTAGGTAGTGTTGATGGTGTGCCCTAGTTTGGGCGATATGGTGGTGACGCCTCCGTGGAAGATGTGCGGTGGGCAGTGGTCCGTGAGGGGTCCTAAGTGGGTGCTCCTCGTGGTCATGGTGGTCTCTTCAGTGGTACAGGGGTCAAGCTGGTGAAGGTGAGTTGGCCGTGCTTGCTGGAGGGGAGGGCAGTTTCGGGAGTTTGTTTGCTCAAGGTTTCGTAGAGGGTCTTACTTTTTGTGTGGAAGTAAGAGCTGAGCTTGTCACAGAGGTGCTGGGAGGGTTTGACGTCCATGGCTTCGCTGGGCAAACATCCATAACTCAAATATCTGATTACTTCACTTTGGTGTCTACATTTTCATACATATTGCCTTTATTATAATACATTGTTGTAATTATTTCTTTTGAGTCATGCCAATGAATTATTGTCCATGTTGCTACTTTGAAAGCCATATTATTCTTTGTATCTCTATCAACACTGAGCTAAGGATTTAATTTTGTGAATCCAAGGATAATCTTTTGGGTCTGTGAGAGTACTGCATAATGAAGCCTAACTAGGGACACTATCTTATTGTACAGCTTCCTACACTTTCCATGTTTTTCTCCTGTCTAATACTGATACCAGAAAAACCCTCCAAGAGATGTTCTTTCTATATCTCCAGTCCCACTTCTTACCTTCCTCACAATTGCTCCAGCACTTCCACCACTTTTATTTGGTATATTATGTTCCACAGTAACAGATGTAGGCAGTCATTGTTTATTCAATGTACATGTGGCTTACAACCCCGATAATTTGCACCTTCCTAAACTTGCTATACCTCTCCTTAATTATTTGTGGTCCTTGGTAATTGTATGGGTCCCTGGGACCACAGCCTTCCCTTAAACAATGTTTGTGCATGCATTCTCAAAGTGGAATGGGTCCCCTGGGGTCCCCTTCTTGTTTGCGTGTGCTTTACCATCCTTCTGAGAAGGGTGGTACACTACGAGTTTTTTGCGACTGCAATTGCGGTCACAAAACATAATTACATACTTTGTGGAGTTGCAATTAGGAAGGGAATGCCCCTTCCACTAAGCGTGTGGCTAAACACTATTTTGCGAGTCTCAAATTATTTGAGAGTCATAAAATAGGGTTAGTACATGGCCCATTGTGCATGCAAAATTCTGTCATATATCTGGCCCACTGTGAGCAATTCTTTGAGTAGGGTGCATAGGACATTTTCCTAATAGAGGTGATATCATAAAGGAAATATCCCAACACAATAATGGGCAGGTTAATAACAGGGATATCAGAATTTCATGCAAAGGACATCTGTATAACATCAATCACTGTTTATCTTACCCCTTATTAACAAAATACCTAGAAAGTTGGCAAGTTGGGAATTTGGGCAGGTAGCACTAGCCATTTTATTGTGTTTATAGAAAAACATGTCTCAAGAATTAATTCATTCTGTTGGCTGAGCTACAGCATTGTAACATGATCTATTTCTTAACCACGCTCCATGTGACACAACAAGCACACCTAGGCTGACGAGCCAAAGAGTACACTTACGATGCTTCTGATTCAAAATCATAAAATAGTAAAGCAGCTGATTGATAAGATCCTGAAATAAACTGAAATAAACAATATTAACACTTATATTTGAATGACACTTTATTAATAAAACTAAATTAAGCCTTGTAATGCAGCCACCAAACTCTTGGTTATGAACAGTCATGAATTGCATGTTAAGAAATTCATGCATATATCACAACATTTCATAACATTAATCCATTAGCAACACTTGCATGAAAACTATAGTAGCCACAGGAAACACTGAACACAAGGTTATCAATTTCTCCCTGTGTGATGGGGTAGATTATTCAATATGTTCAAATGCATTACTCAACCGATAACTCAGCAAGCATCAATTAAAATGCCTCTCTCAAGGTGCTGAAGATAAACACATTTTAAATTGAGGCATGGAAAGTTTCAGCAATTTTATAATGGAGCCTGTACAGTCAGAGATGGATGGCTTGCACCTGAACTGTCACAACTGCGAAGAGTAAAAGAGCGAGAGTCATGGAGAAAGTAATTGGCATCCCGTTTGACCACCCTTGTGTATCTTAAGAGGACCTCCACTCACAGCATTTCATTTTCCATTTTTCTGGTGCTTTTTTTTTTGGTTTGTTTTTTAGGAAAATCAATTCTAATCGCTTTTTCTCATTGCTTTTTTCCCGGGAAAAAATAACCAATAATTTAAAAAACTTTTCTTTTTTGAAACCTAGATTTAAAAGCACGTTTATAAAATTGCAAGATATATTGCAAGTGATATTAAACACAGCCCGATATTCCAGGGGAAGTCGATGCCACTCTCGTTTTTGTCTCCAGATTGAATGGCTGGCCATTGCGGCGCTCCAGTCGGAGCATCGTATGCCATTGGCCGATGCACAAATCCACTTTGTGGGCCTCACTACATTTCCGGGAGCGCTTGCCACCAAAACAGTTTTTTAGGGATGAAAGTTCTTGATTTTTTTTTTTTTTTACAACTGTTCAACTGTAGCGTTTAAAGTGTTTTCCTAAAGTTAACTTAAAAACAAAAGTACAAGAGGCACTCACAGACTGTGAAGTGCTTCGGCTCTGTACAGTTTACCAGCACCCGCTTACAGCGCCGTGATGCCCTTTAGAGCGAGCTCCACGCTTTAGGAAACGGCAAAACACATTTGGCTGTGACTATTCAGAGCATCTGATGAAAATTCGTCACCGACGTGTTTGGATTTTTTTTGTTTTAAATATTTTATTAGAACAGGAAAAATAGATAGGCATAGTCAACAGTTATAAAAAGGATTCCATATTACAATTTCTCAATGGCAAATTATAAGGAATCAGACTCCCACAGCCTTTAACTGAAACATCCTGACTAAACTTATAAATAATACGTTACATTAAATAGAATTAATAAATAAAGTGCCAAGTGCCAAGTGCAAATCATTTTGTTCCGTGTCTTACACATTTAAAAATACCATAATTTCTACTAAGTGGCACCTTCATATATAACTTACTTTTAACTAATTCATGATCATCAGGTTTCATCTATGAACCCATAAGGGAGAAAAGGTCGCCAAATACCTTAGGGCCATATTATCAAGAAAGGGCGATACATTATCGCCGCTTTTATCGGCAGGAAACTGCCATAAAAGCCCAGGTTAACACCAGAACCTGGGCTTCTATGGGAATTCACAAGGGCATATTAACAAACCCATTTCCTGCTGATAATGCATCGCCCTTGCTTGATAACATGGCCCTCTAAATCTTACCACGGCTCCTATACGTTTGGCATAGGCCTCTTCTAATCTACAAGTCCTGGTCAATGGTGAATGTTGGTGCTTGTGATATTTCAGAAAATCTCAATTGTTTCAAATTAGTTCCTGTTTCCAAGTACAATTTGGTGACCAAATACTATGATTTTAAGAATAATTGTAAATTTATCATAGGAAATTTCTAATTTTACAATGTTTGCATCCTTTTTACCCACTTCTGACTACCCCCTAGCTCCGCCATAGGCTCTTACATCTGACACATTGCCTTCTCTTAACTGTAGAATTCTTTTTTCTCAAAGCCTAAAATTGTAATATTCGCCAAAAACATGATTTACAAGATGGTTAAAAAACATTATCCACTGTCTCAGCTCATCGCAATCCTCAACAAAAGTAAATCACAATTGTTTTTTAAACACAAGTTTACCTTGGAATGTATACAAAAAGTTTTTGTTTTTTTCTACAAGTCATATTCAGCCTGTTTTTCAATCACTAATATCTCATAACATTTTAAAGTATTTACCCCAAACCGTCAAAAGCACACCTTCAGAATAAACATTCATGCAATGTTTGACATGTACCCTTTCTGTTGTTCAGGAGTGGCCATGCAGCTAAGGGCAGTGGGGCTGGGTGGGGGTAGATTTGATAGATTACAACAAGAGGAAATTAAACAAATGGTTAATTTTCGCTCGTCCACCCCGTGGCCCCATCACTGTTACCTTCACGGGCCACTCTTAATGTTGTTTCTGTGGTAGCAGTGAGGAAAAATCTCCATGGGATCTAAAAAAAAGAATACACATCTTTTTTGATCTGCCAAGTTAACTTCCTTTAGTTTGGTACCATCTTAGTTATTCGGTATGAACGTAAACATTTGTGCACTAGGCTTCATTTTCTGATGGTCTGCTAAATTTTTTCAGAGTCAAAATCATAAGTCAGTGAATCTTTTAATGCCCGTTTTTTCATTCTTTCTTTCTTTCTTTCTTTCTTTTTATTTATGCAACTTATTTTATTTTTCAGTTTAAGAAATTTTTATTAAGATTTACCAATACAATACATAAGCCATAGAGTAATAGGTGGGTAACAAAATCCAAGAAAACATGTGGCATATGGAAGATGTACAATATAGACTAAAAAGGGAAAGGGGAAAAGGATAGGGAAGAAGGGAAAGAGGGTAAATAAGAGAAGAGGAAAGAGTAAAAGAGAGGTCTAATTCAATAAGAAAGAGGAATATGTGCAAGATTGAGAAAAAGATCATATGATCATCTGGGAAATTTAGAGGAAAGATAAGTGGTAAAGGGAAGCCAAAGAAGATCAGATTTAATTTTTAGGGAAACAGAAGAAGAGGAGGCGACAGAAATCCTATGTTCATCACAAATGAAATTCCACCAGGTAAGTACAGATAGTTTGGAGTTATCTTTCCAACACGATAAAATCACTTTAAAAGCAAGGGCAATACAAAGATCAAGTAATCTAGCATTAGAGGATACAATATCAATATCAGGTGATAAAGGACCTAAAAAAACATTCAATAGGGATAAAGGCGAGGAGCATTGAAACATTGGCATGCAAATATTCCAAACAGAATTCCAAAAAGTTAAAAAAGAAGGACAGTCATATAATTGGTGCTTAAGAGTGCCTGTTTCTTTTGAACATGACCAACAAAGTGGGGATGAAAGTGGTGAAAACTTATAAATGCTAACAGGTGTAATAACAGCTCTATGGTAGATAAAAAACAAGGATTGATACGTGCAGCAATAGAAACTTTAAACAATTTGGACCATAATTGATCTCATGTGACAACAGATACAGATAGAGAAACAGAAAAATCAGTTTCCCAGGCAATCTCAACAACTGATTTAGAACGAACAGGAACAGTGGATAACAATATTTTATAACCAAGGGCAGCTTTAGGTTGATGCAATGAAAATAAAGGATACAGAAGAGTAGATGGAGCTAAAAAAAGAAGCAACTTGACATAAAAACTGTGTGCTGAAAGGAAAAATCCTTTAGAAGTGAGCGTTCAAAAACAACCCAACTGGGTATTGGAGTGGTCATGAAATCATAAGCTAAGGAAAAATATTGTTTAATCAAGAAAGCGGAGTGATAAGATTTAAAGTTAGGAAAGGGAACACCGCCTTCGTTCTTAGGTCGAATGAGTTTGTTTAAGAAAATGCGAGGGTGCTTATCGTTCCACAAGAATTTAGTACAGAGAGAATTTATGCGGGAAAAATATGAATTAGGAATTTTTATAGGGAGCATAGAAACAATATAGAGTACATGAGGAGTAATCATCATTTTGATAGTGTCAAGTCTGCCCCACCAGGACAGGTATAAAGGAGACCAAATGTGGAGAAGGGATTGAAGTTTCTTTATAAGGGCTTCAAAGGTGAATTTAAGTGTATCAACTAGGGACGAAGAAAACCAAATGCCAAGGTATTTAATTTTGGAGGGGCACCATGCAAAATCAGTAGAATTGAACATGAATTTATAACAAATAGAATTCAGAGGTAAGACCTCTGTTTTAGAAAGGTTAAGTTTATAACCCGAAACAGAGGAGCATAATAGGACTTCTTCCAAAAAAGGCGGGAGAGACGAAACAGGGTCGGCCATACAAACCAAGATGTCGTCCGCATAAGCGGATATTTTTGTTTCAATAGAGGCATATTTGAAGCCAGCAATCTTAGTGTTAGTACGAATTCGTTCCAAAAAAGGTTCAAGGCAGAGAATAAATAATAGAGGGGAGAGAGGGCAGCCTTGTCTTGTACCTCTAGATAGGGAAAAAAATCTAGAGAATTGATTGTTAACAAAAATACTGGCACGAGGGGAAGAGTGAAGGAGTTTAACCAGGGAAATAAAAGAGAGGCCAAAACCGAACCAATGTAACATAAATTGCCAATTGATGCGGTCAAAGGCTTTCTGAGTGTCTAAAGACAAAGCTGCTAGAGGGGTTTTAAAATTCTTGCTTTGCGAGATAATATTGGAAAACATACGAGCATTGTCAGCAGCAAGTCTACCCTTCATAAAACCAACTTGATCCGTTTTAATTAGAAGTGGGATAAATAGATTCAAGACGAGATGCAAGGATTTTAGCAAAAATTTTACAATCATAGTTAATTAATGATATAGGACGGAAGTTTTTACAATGGAAGTGATCTTTGTCGGGTTTGGGAATTATAATGATTAGTGCATCCATGAAAGACCCAGAGGCATTAGCGTCAGCAATGAAGGAGTTAAAAAGTTGTAATAATTTTGGCGCAAACATTTTGTGAAAGGTAGAGTAGAACTCAACTGGCAATCTGTCAGGACCCGGTGCTTTTGATTTTTTCAGGGAATTAATGGCCTGAAGAACTTCCTGAAGGGAAATATCCTTCTCTAATTGGTGAAATTCATCAGGGAGCGACGTTGGTGAAGGGAGACCATCGAAGAAAGATGCTAAATTCTGAGCGGAGGGGTGAGTGTCATCAGTATAAAGGGTGTCAGGAGGCATGTCATGGCTGCAGTTGGTAGTTCTAGAAAGGTTAGGCACTCTCGATTCCTGATCAAACCTAGAACTGTCAACGTATGGCGGTATCTGTAAGTTTAACGTTCCTTCCTAAGATGGCCACCAAAGTCGCCAGGTAGCTGTCAGTAGTTGCTTGGCTAGGCGGTTTAGTTGATGTGGGGCGCGCAAGCCTGGCGAGCTGCGCACTTCAATTTTGAACATTCCCTGAGGAGAAGTCTGTGTCCGTTCCTCCGCGTTTGTTTTCATAGCGGGAGGAAACGGAATTAGTATTTCAGAGTAGTGAGTAGTTTCAGTCGGAAGATAAAAGAAGCCTTATATATATATCTAGTAGTTCCTGTGTGAAACATCAGAACTCTTTCCACCGAGCATATATCCATCGACTAGAAGGTGGTTGGTGGACCTTCGAGGCTCTAAGCAGTTATTTGAGCCAGTTCTGAGACCTACGTCAGCGCAAGCTGTTTGGAAGCATAGGAGACAATTCTGCAACCTTGGAAATTTGAGGGCTTCAGACTTTACGTTGTAAAGGTACTGTTTGCTGTGCTGAACCTCCCTTCGTTGCGCTTACCCTTATTTTCCCTTCCTTTCTCTCCTACCTTGATTCCTTTTTGCGCGCTACGGATGTTCAACGACTTGCACAGCTTGTACATATGTTCAGCGGAATAAAAAGACCATAAATGTACAGACAATAGAAAGTCGATATTGGAGATTCAACAGGTAGGATAGTTCTGAGTGGAGCATTCCTAGAATCCTTCTGCTGAACAGGAAAATTTCATTAATGTAGTTATTTTCTCTTTTAGATAGAATCTCCCAAACTCCATACTTACTTAATATAGAAGAGAGGCGAAGACTCTGCAGTGAGCTGGTAGGATAAAAGCTAAGTAGAGCATTGAATGTTAAATGATTCTAGTGTAGTGTTCTCAAAACCCCCACCCCTCTTTTTTGTGTGCATTAGACACCCTATTTAAGATGTCAGAAGAAGCAGTAGAAGATTCCAGAATCTGACCGGGGTGCCAGCAACAGAGTGTCTCTTCTTTCTCACTCCACTTCCCCTTTCCCCCCCTTGCTGGTCTAGTAGACAAATTCGCTGCGACACCAGTGAGTGGGAGTTTGGGACTAGCAGCTGTTCAGCCTCTGCGAAGCATCTGGAGCCTTTGACAGATTGAAGTGCCCAAGAAGTTTGCTTCGCCTGGGCAGAATGGCTGAGGGATTTGATTTGAAGGTCTTGGGAGAGATGTTGGGGGGAATTCAGCAAGAGATAAGAGCAGTCCGAGAGGAAAATAAGATTTTGGAACAAGAATTAGGGGCGTCCCGACAGGAGACTCAAGTATTAGCTCAGAAGGTGGATGGGTTGGCCATGGGGAATCCTGCGGGTGGGTCTTCTTCCACACAGGTTCCCGCTCATAGTACGGACCCAAAAACAGTGGCTCAGGTTATCCATTCAGTCTCTCCTCTTATTCCTTTAGCAGCCCCAGAAAGGTTTCAGGGGGATCCCCAAAAGGCTCAGTTATTTTTGACCCAATGTTCGTTACATTTCATGTGCCTCACAAATTTATTTCCTGATGCAAAATCAAAGGTAGCTTTTGTTCTTTCCTATCTGGGCGGAGGTGCAGCAAATTGGGCTATGCCTTTAGTATCCCGAGACGACCCCTTTCTTTATGATTTTGTCCAGTTTGAGAGGGAGTTTTTGAGGATTTTTGACTGGAGACGGGTTTCTCAGGCCACCGACAATGAACTGTTGGAGTTGCGTCAAGGAACTAAGGATTTGCTGACATACTTAACGCAGTTTAATAAGCTGATTATTGAAACCAATTGGCCTGAAGAGAAACGAGCTGCTTTGTTCTACCGAGGATTGCATGATGAGCTTAAAGACATTCTGTCACAGATACCCAATCGACCTAAAGAATTATCTGCTTTAGTGGATCTTGTTTTAGAATTAGATTTTAGAAATTCCGAGAGGAAAGGTGAAAAGAGGAAGGATTGGAGAATGAATTTTCCTCGTCTGGATAGAATGAAGGTTGACAGTGGAAAAGGTAGTAATGAAGCAGAGCCAATGCAGATTGGAGCTGTCCGTGGCCCTCTGAGTAAGGAAGAAAAGGAGCAAAGATGGCAGAAGAAATTATGCCTTTATTGTGGAAGTCCAGGTCATTTCGTAAGAGAATGTACCAAGCGTCCCAAGACTCCCATGAAGGGAAACGACTCCAGCCACCAGTAGACGGAGTCACTCTGGTGGTCGAGGAAGTTAAGACAACTCCTGAAGTTCATTTGATCATGAATATCTTGCAGACGATGTCACCACACGTTATTCTTCATATGACTTTGAAATTCCGAGAATTTGAGTTTCCTAGTGTGGCTATTATGTTGGACTCTGGTGCCACAGGCAATTTTTGTGACCTAAAGTATGCTAAGAGGATGGGTATTCGAGCAATTCAAAAAGAGAAAAGTGAACCAGTACGAGCGGTGCATGGTACCAACTTGTCGTCTGGTCCTATTACAAGTCACACCGAATGTTTGGAGTTAATTCAAGCTGATGGGCAACGAGAAATCCTCCAGTTCAACCTTATTGATGCCCCGCAGTTTCAATTCATTTTAGGTCTGCCATGGTTGTCTCAGCATAATCCGACTATCGATTGGGAAAATCGGACGGTGAGGATGCAGTCTTCCTTTTGTCAGGAACATTGCTATCAGGATTCGAAAAGGATAGAGGTTCCCTCGCTAGCCAATCTGTTATCGTTTGGAGGGCAGTCCATTGGAGTTATCAATTCTGTCGATATCCCAGAGGAGTATCAAGAGTTTCAAGACGTCTTCAGTGAGGTGGAAGCTGAACACTTGCCACCACATCGTCCATATGACAGTACCATAGAACTAGAACCTGGAGCAGTTCTTCCTTGCAGTAGGATCTATGCGTTAACAGAAGCGGAAAATCAACATTTGAAGGAGTATTTAGATCGTTATCTTGCAAATGGATTTATTAGACCTTCACAGTCTCCTGTGTCCTCTCCTTTGTTTTTCATACCAAAGAAAGAAGAAGGAAAATTAAGGTTGTGTATTGATTACCGCGCCTTAAATCAGGTAACCATCAAGAATCGTTACCCTTTGCCTTTGATTTCGGTTCTCCTAGACCAGGTAAAGGAGGCGCAGATCTTTACGAAACTGGATTTACGAGGAGCTTATCATCTGGTTCGTATGAAGGAGGGACACGAATGGAAGACAGCGTTTCGTACAAAATTCGGTTTATTCGAATACAGGGTAATGCCCTTTGGCCTTTGCAACACTCCAGCAGTGTTTCAACATTTTATCAACGATGTGATGGGAGATCTCCTTGATAAAATTGCCATCATTTACTTGGATGACATATTGGTATTTTCTAAAGATCCCAAAGATCATCCTGAACATGTCCGAAGAGTTTTGGAACGTTTACAACAATATCGCCTGTATGTTAAGTTGGAAAAGTGTGTCTTCAATACTACTCGAGTGGAGCTCTTGGGATTCATCTTGTCCCCCTCTGGTGTGGTCATGGATCCTAAGAAAGTGCGTGCTGTGGAAGATTGGCCATCACCTCAGGATGTGAAGGAAATTCAGAGATTTCTGGGTTTTGCTAACTTTTATCGACGTTTCATCCAAGGATTCTCTCAACTCATCGTGCCCATTACCCGTTTACTTAAGAAAGGAGTGAGATTTGAATGGACAACTGAGGCGGAGCAAGCTTTTTGTCTGTTAAAGAAAAGGTTTACGTCGGCTCCTATTCTCCTTCATGCTGACCCTTCTGAACCTTTTTATGTGGAAGCGGACGCTTCGGAGCAGGCGATTGGAGGAGTACTTTCTCAAAGGCATCGGAGTACTGGGCAACTTCATCCGGTGGCCTACCGCTCCTGGAAGTTGAGTTGAATTATACGATTGCCGAGAAAGAACTATTGGCGGTGAAGGATTCCTTTGAGGACTGGATACACTATTTGCTAGGGGCCAAGCACACAGTTACAGTGTATTCTGATCATAAGAATTTGCAATTCCTCAAATCTGCCAAAACTTTGACGCCTCGACAGTTGCGGTGGTCACTTTATTTTGCTGATTTCAACTTTGTGATCACCTACCGTCCAGGTCCCAAGAATGGAAAAGCGGATGCCTTGTCACGCATTGACACGCAAGAAAGTGAACATCTTGTGGAAGCTCAGCCTATTATTCCTGCCTCCAAAATAATTTGTACCATTCCCATAGACAATTTTCAAGAGGAAGTAGGGAAGAGCTTGTCCATCGAAGAAATTCAGGACTGGGCAGCTCAGGATAGTGAGCGAAGTGTACATCAGCAGTTGCCTTATCACAAAGAAGCCTTGTATCTACCGACGACAGTCTTACAAGTGAAGGCCCTTCAGAAATGTCACGACCATCCGTTGGCTGGTCACAAAGGAATCGCTAAGACCTTGGATTTGGTGCAGCGGTACTTCTGGTGGCCTGGGTTATCCTCTCATGTCAAAAGTTATGTCTTATCCTGTGAGTTATGTGCTCGAAGTAAACCTAGCAGACAGGCACCTTCCGGGCTGTTGCAGCCTTTGCCCACCCCAATCATCCCTGGCACACTATTTCAATGGACTTTATTGTGGAACTTCCTAAGAACAAGGGTTATGATACTATTTTGGTGGTGGTGGATACCTTTTCTAAAATGAGTCACTTCATTCCTTTGAAAGGCTCTCCTTCTGCCCCAGAGTTAGCCAGAGTGTTTGGTGAACATATCGTCAAGATTCATGGGATTCCACAAGTAGTAGTCTCCGATAAGGGTCCTCAATTTGTGTCTCATTTTTGGAAGGCCTTTTTGCAGGGGTTGGGAGTGGAGAGAAGATTGACCACTAGCTATCATCCCGAAGCAGATGGGCAGACAGAGCGCACAAATCAGGAACTGGAGCAATATTTGCGCTTGTTTCTGGTTGAAGCGGGAGGTGATTGGGCAGACCTGCTGTGGATGGCTGAATTCGCTAACAATAATGCGAAGAGTGCTTCTACTGGGTACTCTCCGTTTTATTTGAATTTTGGTCGTCATCCTAATCCATTTTTAATAAATGCTGATTCTGAGGTTCCTGCTGTGGGGACCTTAATGAAAGACATGGACTCCTTACACAAATCTGCTGAGACCAATCTGATCAGAGCAAAACAGTCTTACAAGAAAGGTGCAGATAAACATAGAAAATCAGCTCCCCCATACAGAGCAGGAGATCAGGTTTGGTTATCTTCAAAAAATCTACATTTGAAAGGTAACAGGAAGTTTCAACCAAGATTTGTAGGTCCTTATGTAATTGAGGAGGTATTGGGCCCAGTCACGGTCAGATTAAAATTACCGGCCAAGTTAGGAATTCACCCGGTGTTCCATGTCTCTCTTCTAAAACCAGTTGATCTTAAATTACGATTGTCTAAGCCACCTGATCCTGTACTTGTTGCTGGTCATCCGGAACATTTGGTGAAGGATATTTTGGACTCTAAGCTCCGAAGAGGGAAATTACACTATCTGGGGGACTGGAAGGGGTATGGTCCTGCAGACAGATCCTGGGAGCCAGCAGATAATATTCATGCCCCATCCCTGATTAAAAGATTTCATGCACAGAAACCATCCAAGCCAGGACCGATGAATCGGTCGTTGAGAGGGGGTACTGTCAGGAGGCATGTCATGGCTGCAGTTGGTAGTTCTAGAAAGGTTAGGCACTCTCGATTCCTGATCAAACCTAGAACTGTCAACGTATGGCGGTATCTGTAAGTATAACGTTCCTTCCTAAGATGGCCGCCAAAGTCACCAGGTAGCTGTCAGTAGTTGCTTGGCTAGGCGGTTTAGTTGATGTGGGGCGCGCGAGCCTGGCGAGCTGCGCACTTCAATTTTGAACATTCCCTGAGGAGAAGTCTGTGTCCGTTCCTCCGCGTTTGTTTTCATAGCGGGAGGAAACGGAATTAGTATTTCAGAGTAGTGAGTAGTTTCAGTCGGAAGATAAAAGAAGCCTTATATATATATCTAGTAGTTCCTGTGTGAAACGTCAGAACTCTTTCCACCGAGCATATATCCATCGACTAGAAGGTGGTTGGTGGACCTTCGAGGCTCTAAGCAGTTATTTGAGCCAGTTCTGAGACCTACGTCAGCGCAAGCTGTTTGGAAGCATAGGAGACAATTCTGCAACCTTGGAAATTTGAGGGCTTCAGACTTTATGTTGTAAAGGTACTGTTTGCTGTGCTGAACCTCCCTTTGTTGCGCTTACCCCTATTTTCCCTTCCTTTCTCTCCTACCTTGATTCCTTTTTGCGCTCTACGGATGTTCAACGACTTGCACAGCTTGTACATATGTTCAGCGGAATAAAAAGACCATAAAGGTACAGACAATAGAAAGACGATATTGGAGATTCAACAGGTAGGATAGTTCTGAGTGGAGCATTCCTAGAATCCTTCTGCTGAACAGGAAAATGTCATTAATGTAGTTATTTTCTCTTTTAGATAGAATCTCCCAAACTCCATACTTACTTAATATAGAAGAGAGGCGAAGACTCTGCAGTGAGCTGGTAGGATAAAAGCTAAGTAGAGCATTGAATGTTAAATGATTCTAGTGTAGTGTTCTCAAGACCCCCACCCCTCTTTTTTGTGTGCATTAGACACCCTATCTAAGATGTCAGAAGAAGCAGTAGAAGATTCCAGAATCTGACCGGGGTGCCAGCAACAGAGTGTCTCTTCTTTCTCACTCCACTTCCCCTTTCCCCCCCTTGCAGGTCTAGTAGACAAATTCGCTACGACACCAGTGAGTGGGAGTTTGGGACTAGCAGCTGTTCAGCCTCTGCGAAGCATCTGGAGCCTTTGACAAAGGGTTTGATAATAATTATAGAACACTTCTGCAATGTCTTGATCAGATGTGACAAGTTTATTAATAGTGGTATTAAGGATAGGACCTATTGTTTTACGTTCAGGTTTTATTTTTAGATAATTGGCCAACATTTTACCAGCCTTGTTTTGACCCCCATGGAATGTGGATTTAACTTTAAGCAAAGTATTACATGTTTCAATAGTAGCGATCTTGTTAAGCTCAGTTTTCGCTAGTAATAGGTCGCAGAGAGCAGTGGAAGACTTGGAGGAGAAATAAGAGTGCTCAAGCCGTTTAATGTTCTGGAGTTGATCTTCATATTTAGTTCTGTTAAGTTTCTTTTTTCTTGAGACATAAGATATAACGAAGGCCCGTAGAGCAGCCTTAAAAGCATCCCAAGTATTAGGGATAGAGGTGTCCGACGGGTTATTAAAGGTAAAAAACTCCTCAATAAACACAGTAATTTCTTTTACAAAAGCAGTATCGGACAGGAGGAATGTATTGAGTTTCCAGCGACTCAATTTAGAAGAGGTAAGGGAAAGGTCAAGGGAAGCATAAACAGGTGCATGGTCAGAAATGAAAATGGAACCAATTTCAGATTTGAGAATTGAGGGGAGTAAAGATTTACTAACCAAAATGTAATCAATCCTTGAGCAGGTATGGTGAACATTTGAGAAAAATGTATATTCAAGGGAGTCAGGATTACATGTTTTCAACACATCATATAATGGACGAGAGGCAATGGCAGATTGGAAACATTTATGGGATTTGTCAGGTTGAGATTTACACAAGGAAAAACTATCTGAAAAAGGGTCAAGCCATTGGTTAAAATCACCTGCAATTACAATGTTTGGGCAATCAATTGAGGAAATAAGGATTTTAATATCAGTCCAAAATTTGGGATCAGGTCTAAAAGGACCATAGATGTTCAATAAGACCAATGTTTTATTCTGGATCACAACCTTAGCCATTGCCCAACGGCCTTCACCATCATTCTGAGAAGAGAGAATTTGAACGGATAATGCTTTATGAAACAAAATAGCAACACCTCCTTTTTTGTTAATAGCAGGAGAAAAAACAACCTGACCCACCCATTGTCTTTTTAGTTTAGTCGATTCGACATCCGTACAGTGGGTCTCTAGTAGAAAAACAACCTGTGAATTAAGCTTAGATAAATGAGACAATACGTTTTGATGCTTGACAGGATGTCCAAGACCTCGAATGTTCCACGAAATGTATGCAACTTATAAAGAGCGCAAATAGCCATAGGTGTCTCGGTGCTATCTCTGCCGATTCTTGACATTTAAGCTCAAAATTTGACTAGCAAACCAGAAGCAAAACCTCATGAACATTTATAATATTTTGTGCAGATTCATCAATCAACACTTTAACTTTACCTCTATTAGATTCATATAAAACCTGAAATTCCTGTTGGGAGAAATGAGGCTGTTGTTTTAGGGGATGTGAACCCTCTTCAAGCAGCAAACACAATCATGGCCAGAGTAGCATGGCACAAAGGCAGTTAAGCTTAACTTAGAAACAATACATAAAGTATTCATGTAGCATGGAAACTGTAACAAAATCCCATATCAAATAAGAAACGTAGAGTCAAATTTAATAAAATATTTGACACCAAAATGACAACATTCCAACCTGTAAAAACCAGACTAATGCAATTTTAAAGGTTTTAAATAAACCAAGTGACAAGCAGGAAACAATACACCATCGGTCCATATCAGGGCACAGTTGAGCGGGTCAAAGTCCCAAGTTCAAGCTGTCCATGATGATATACAGGTCTTATAGAGGACTGCGTTTAGTCTGCTTGCAAAGTACCTTGAGGCCTGGGTGTCATGATGCAAAGTGCTTGCATAAAGCTGAGCTGGGACGACTTAAGGAGTCATCCACGAGGATCTGGGATGCGAGGTACAGCATTTAGAAGCATTTAGCACCTGTTGAGTTAGTGAAAACCTAGACAGGAGTCTGTAATGCAAGGCTTTATAGAACTATGATAGCAGCTATACATAATTGGGTGTAGCTGACCCCCCGGGCACCGATGTGTGCTGAATCAGCTCTGAGTTTTCTGTTGCTCAAGTACCAAGTTTATATTGGTGTTAGTTCAAAATGACACAGTTAATCCATTGTTCCAATGTATTTCATTTATTCTTCATGAAATGCTTTCAATTATTTCACATGAAAATCCAATGCATTTCGGCAGTGTCTTCCTGCCTTCATCAGGGAAATAGTGAATCTACAATTCAAAAAAATAGTTTTAACCTATGATGTTTCTGGACGATTTATATCCAATATAACACATCCGCTATAAATATACATTCATTCAACATTAGCAAAGTGTGTTAAAAAAATCTTTCAGTAATGAATCAACAAACATATTGACTGAAATGCATTATCTCGTTTCACATTTAACTTAGTACACATGTTATTAAACGTAAATGTTACTTCATTTCCTGAAACTATTTCGGATGGCTTTACTCGCCTACTGTGGGAGGGGATTGCTAAAGTTGTTACCGTGCTTGACCGCGATACTGAAATAATAACCTCGCGTTACGCGCTGGCAATGCTGTTCTCAATATCTAACAAACACCAAATGTGCTAAACGAACGCGCTATCAAGTGCTTAAGATTCGCGCTTACTTAACGTGATGCTATTCCTTCTAGAAAGGAGAGTTATGTTTATCTTAATCTTACGCCCTTACGGAGCCTGTTCCTGGCTGTTTAACTGCTCACCTCGGCGTTTCTGATTCTAGCGCCATTCCTCTACGGACAAATCCTCCTCTCTTCCGGTGTTACCTTCATCGCGCGTGCGCCCTATTTAACTCCCGCTAACCCGTTTTTTTTATATATGTACACTCTAACTTTATTGAATTCCTGTTTAAGGGGATCTGCGCCAGTGCTCACTACCACTATGTATTTGTGCTGCTACAAATGCTAGCAAATCATTAAATATCGACAGATAATGCCGTACATATAATTGTGAATCACAATTTAAAGCTATGTTCATTATAAGTAACAAAGAAATTCTGTTCTTTCGTTCAGTCCTCCTGGCTTCAAGCTGCCCAGGTTATAAATCCAATAATTCTCCTGTTTGAGTAACCTGTTTTTATTCATGGAACCTTCCATTCTTGGCAATATTTCAAGAACACATACTCGTAGTTGGCTGACGTTATGTTGCATCTGAGTGAAATGTTCCGCCACACTAGTTTTCGTGGATTTAAGTCTGATGGTACTCTTGTGCTCATTCATACGGATTTTTAGTTTACGTTCAGTGTGTCCTACGTAAACGTCTCCGCAGGGGCATTTAATCATATAGATTAAGTTGCTAGAGTCGCATGTTGCATTCACTTTTAGTGAGATAGGATATCCCTTTTGTGGATTGGTGTCACTACAACGCATGCTTTTACCACGCATGCCTTTACAACGCGGTTTTTACCACGCAGTCCATTACAACGCATAATGCTTTTAGGCGCTGGATAGTGAATTATTTAATTTACTATTCCAACTCCAGTCCCCGTGGATAGCAGGGAAGGTGTTGGATAGTATATTAAATACATTCCCTATCCTAGAGCGCCCCCCAGCGCATTGCGTTGTAATGGCTTGCGTGGTAAAAGTTGCGATGTAATGGTAGTGCGTTGTAAAAAATTCGTTGTAACCGTGCTACACCCCCTTTTGTGGATGTGTTATACTTGATCCCTTGATGATGTTGTTGCATGTGCTACAATTATAACACGGAACCGTTCCTCTGAATGATATTTTGGGGGGTTCTTCATCCAATGGTTTTAGGAGATCCGCTAAATTTTTGGCACGAGTGTGTGCGAAAATGGGTTCTTCTGAGAAAATTCCTTTGAAATCAGGTTCCATTGTTAGCATTGGCCAATGCTTTTTGATGATTTGCTTGAATTGGGTGCTGACTGTGGAGAATTTACTCACGCATGTAATGCGATTGCTGGGTGGAGATGTTTTTCTGGTTAGTAGCTCTTGTCTGGATTTTTGTTGGGCTCGTATTAGAGCTGTTTGAGTGATGTCTAAAGGGTATCCCCTTTCTCTGAATCTTTGTTTCATAGCGTTTAATTGTTCTCTGCATGTGGACGCCTCTGAGACCACTCTCTTCACCCGTAGCATCTGGGAATAAGGAAGGTGTTTTTTAAGGGCTGGAGGATGGTGACTTTTGTATTGCAACAAGTTGTTTCTGTCTGTTCGCTTGCGATATAAGTTTGTGGAAAATACATCAACCTCTTTCGTTATGTCAACGTCCAGATATTGTATTCTGGATTCGTGGATATTCCATATAAACCCAATTTGATCTATTTTCTTATCCATGCTTTGTAATTGCTCTTCCAGTAGGTCCTGAGAGCCTCTCCATATGACGAAAATGTCATCTATGAACCATACATACATGACGATGTTGTTGATCCAAACCGAGTCTTGAAATACATGTGCTTCCTCAAATGCTGCCATAAACAGATTGGCGTACGCCGGAGCGGCGCAATTTCCCATGGATGTCCCACTTTGTTGCATGAACCATTTTTTATCTTGTTCAAAGTAACTATGTAGTAATGTGAACTGCATTAGTTCTAAGATAAATAGTTGTTGTTCTTGTGGGTACTCACTATGTAAAAGGGCGCTTTCAATAGCTTCCAGTCCTTGCTGATGCGGTATCGAAGTATAGAGTGCTTTTACATCAATCGTGGCCATGATCATGTTTTCGTCTGGTTGAATGGTAGACAGTTTCAAAAGGAAGTCTGTGGTGTCTTTCAGATATGATCTGGTTTTTAACACTAGTGGTTGCAAATATTTGTCAAGGTATTTCCCAACTGGTTCGTGGATGCTCTGTTTAGTGGACACTATTGGTCTACAAGGTGGTTTCAATAAGTCTTTATGAACTTTAGGAACTAAGTAAATTGTAGGTGTTCTATAATGTTCCTGTGTGAGGTATCTGAGGGTTTTTTCCGTAATGGTTCCTTGATCGTGTGCTTTTTGGACGATATTCTGCAATACTTTTTTGATTTCTGCTGTAGGATTGGTATCCATCTCCATGTATAGATTGGTATCTCCTAGATGTTCCTTCATGGTGTCTTGGTAATATGTTTTGTTGAGGATGACTAACGCTCCTCCTTTATCTGCCTTTTGGCATATGATATTCTGATTCTTCGCTATTGATCTGAGAATCCCAAATTCTTTCTTCGTGATGTTCGTTTTGTGCTGTTTTGGTTTGGTGTTTAGTTGTTTTAAGTCTTTACTGCATAGTTGTTCGTATAGATCTATGGTCTTGTGACTGATAGGTGGCATGAATGTACTTCTGGTTTTCAATCCCCTTAGTTCATTAGTCTCCATAGTAGGTTGTTTATCCACAATGTTTTCAAAGAAGTGTCTGAGGCGCAATTTTCTTGTGAGTTTGAATAAACTCACTTCAAGCTCTAGGGTGTTGGTATGAGCTGTTGGGACAAATGATAATCCTTTTTGTAGTGTCGCTATTTGTATTTCACTGAAAGTGTAATCTGATATGTTCGACACTAAGTTTTGTTGGTCTGTTGTTGTTTCTTCTTCTCTTTCTTGGTTAGTGTAGAACGCGTTTGCAGTTGATTGGATCCTGTTTCTTTTTCTACGTCCCCTCCGGAGTCTTCGATTTCTATCCGACCTTCCTCTAAAAAAGATACCGCTGTAGATGTGGTGGCTTGTTCTTTTGGCTGTGGTTCTTTTTGAGGTTTGTTTTTTGGCTGGGTTGTCCTTTCACTATCCGTAGAAGATGTATCAGTATGTGATGTATACCCTTTGGATTGTCGTTTTCTCGCATAGACCTCCGCCCATGTGTAGACCTCTTGTAACTTGTAATCCAAAGTATCTCGCTTGTATTTCCGTAATTTGCGCTCATTGACTTCTTGAGTGTGTTTTATTAATTGTGTGTTTATATCTTCTAGAGTTGCAGCTAGTTCTTCGGGCGTAATTAGTTTGCCAATTTCTGCTTTGGTTTGTTCGATTTCTTGAGTAAGTTCTTCTAATATTTGGGCCAATTCTTCTATGATCAATAGGATAAGATCTAAACTGCATTTGTTCAGAATAGCGAACCATTTTTCAGTGAAGTTTTTCGAATTTTTACATAAGCTGGGTTTGAGTGCAATCCTGAGGCCTCTAGGTATCCTTTGAGCTTTATGATATTTAATCATAGTGGATGCGTGCATTCTCTGGTTGATCTCCTTCCGGGTTAAATATAGCAGGTGTCTTATTTGTTGCTCCTTATTTTTTGAGTAGACTTGTTCTTTACCCGATGGTTGAATTAATGAGTAGATTTTTTCACTAGCGTCTGTCGCGTAAGCGAACGTTGCTGCTCTCCTATCTGTGGAGGCTGTTATATCTTCGTATTGCATTTTTCAATTCTTGGAATGTTCATATGCGTGCTTCTATCCTTTGAGGCGGGTTAAGTAATATACTGTGAGTGTAGGACAGAGCACAGCGGTTCTAACTGGAAGATATTCGTAATTTTCGTGCCTCCGGGGCTCTCTCCCCGTCTGGAGTTGTGTATATAGAACTATGATAGCAGCTATACCTAATTGGGTGTAGCTGACCCCCCGGGCACCGATGTGTGCTGAATCAGCTCTGAGTTTTCTGTTGCTCAAGTACCAAGTTTATATTGGTGTTAGTTCAAAATGACACAGTTAATCCATTGTTCCAATGTATTTCATTTATTCTTCATGAAATGCTTTCAATTATTTCACATGAAAATCCAATGCATTTCGGCAGTGTCTTCCTGCCTTCATCAGGGAAATAGTGAATCTACAATTCAAAAAAATAGATTTAACCTATGATGTTTCTGGACGATTTATATCCAATATAACACATCCGCTATAAATATACATTCATTCAACATTAGCAAAGTGTGTTAAAAAAATCTTTCAGTAATGAATCAACAAACATATTGACTGAAATGCATTATCTCGTTTCACATTTAACTTAGTACACATGTTATTAAACGTGAATGTTACTTCATTTCCTGAAACTATTTCGGATGGCTTTACTCGCCTACTGTGGGTGGGGATTGCTAAAGTTGTTACCGTACTTGACCGCGATACTGAAATAATAGCCTCTCGTTACGCGCTGGCAATGCTGTTCTCAATATCTAACAAACACCAAATGTGCTAAACGAACGCGCTATCAAGTGCTTAAGATTCGCGCTTACTTAACGTGATGCTATTCCTTCTAGAAAGGAGAGTTATGTTTATCTTAATCTTACGCCCTTACGGAGTCTGTTCCTGGCTGTTTAACTGCTCACCTCGGCGTTTCTGATTCTAGCGCCATTCCTCTACGGACAAATCCTCCTCCTCCCCTCCTCTCCTCTGGCTTTATGCCATCAACGAGGTAGCCTCCAACTGGATTTTTTAAGCTCTTATATGGTGCAGCTTTGCCAAGGAGGACAAGATGCACCTCGTTGGGCTTGTGCCATTGTCAAGCAGGGGGAGACACCTCAGGTTGGGGGGCCTTGCGCTCTGAAGCATCGGTGCCAAGGATGGGATGAGTCAAATTCAAAGAAGCCTATTAATTTCCCTGTGCCTTTGAACAGTGAATCATCTGACTTACCAATGGAGATTTTCTGCAGTCCTGGGTAAATACTGGCCGGCTAGATACTGGAGGCTGGTCAAAGCAGCAGAAGAATCCCGGTTCAGCCATAGCAGGCATCGGGTAGCTAAGCAGTCCTTGGTCAGTAAAGCAGACTTTGGGCAAAAGGGCAGACTTCCCAGCTGAGCACTCCTTCATCCTGGCAGGGTCCACAGGGCCAAAAGTGATCTGAAGAGTTGGGGTCTGATGGTCAACTATTTATACTTGGTGCCCACTTTGAAGTGGAGGAAGCTTCTAGAGTCTTCTCCCCACAGAGGTATCTCAATTCCCCTCACTCTCTGCCCTGGCCCCAGTTTGTCTGAAGGGCAAAAAAGACTATTGTGTGAAACCATTTTTAAGCAGCCTGAGGCAGAGTCTTTCTGATGTGCATTTAGAAAAATGCCATTAAAGAGGGCAGTCAACAATGGAACTATGGCAGGACCAAGTATCCGATACAACTCCCCATGTAAACCGTCCGGGCCTGCCGCTTTTCCTTGCTTCAGTTGCCCGATAACCTTACTAACTTCAGCTTCCGAAATTTCCTTATCAAGGTGGTCACTCTGATCCTGTGTAAGAGTAGGCAATTGAACCTTTTCTAACCAGGTTTCCCTAACCGAGGGGTCATCCATGATCTCCTCCCTATAGATGTTCTGGAAGAACTCCTGAAAAGCGCTTCCGATTTCTGAGTTAGAGGTCCTAGCTATTGATTCCCCCTCACATTTAATTTCCCTAATATGTTTTTTGGCTTGGTCTGATTTTATCTTTCAGGCTAGGACCTTGCCTGCCGCCTCTCCATACTCAGAGTTTGAGAGTTTGCTCGCCTCCCACCTCTTTGCAACTCTTTCCTGTAGTACACTTTCCAGCTTTCTTTTTCAGTTTGTCCCGGTTCTCTTTATCCTCTACAGATCCTCCAACAGGGCCACACCTCAGATCTATTGTATGCAATTCCTGCTCTAGATTTTTGATTTCTTTCCTGTATACCTTCCCTCTGTGTGAGGCTCTACTGGTTATACACCCTCTTAAATAAGCTTTAAGAGCCTCCCACACCATTACTACACACACTGAGTTTAGGTTAGTTTCCAAGAATGAAGTAGCCTCAGCTAACAGAAAGCCTTTCTCTTCCTCTTCAAGTAAAATTGTCCGGTCAAAAGACCAAGATGGGAGTCTGATCTGTTGGGGGTGTGTCAGAGTGAAGAGAATGGCTTAATGGTCGGATAGGTGGGAGGGGAGATATACAAACTCCTTCAACAAATCTCTGAGGGTATTGCTGAAGAGAGCTTAGTCGATCCTTGACTTATGTTTGTATTTAACATTCTGGAAAGAGACCCCCATAGTGTTGCCCGCCCTCTCCCTCCATACATCCGCTAGACCCAAAGTTGACATTATTGATTGAAGGGTAAGTCTTGTTTTAGAAGGCGTCAGGGCTCTGGAATTCGGGGACTTATCCAGCCTGGGATTTAAAACTATATTGAAATCTCCAGCCCAAATTAGCGGGTCTTGGGAGGTGATCAAAGAACTCTGAATCTTATTTAAGTAGGTAGAGTCATCGTGGTTCGGGCCATAATAGCCTACTAAGGTATATGGGTGGCCATCTAAAACTATTCTAGTCAGAAGCCATCTCCCACTGAGGTCCTCAACGTAATCCACGATCTGTGCCTTAGCTAACCTTTTAAAGATGATGAGGATACCTCGAATATTGGCATTATGATTCGTACAGACAAATTTGTCCACCCACCTCTGCTTTCTCAACATTTCGTTGACTTCATGCTTAAGTAGGTGTGTCTCCTGTATGACAATGACCTGCATGGGGGAATCTCTCAAGTATTGTAAAATTCTGTGCCTCCTTCCCCTCACACGCAGGCCATTGACATTCCAGGACAAGAATTGAACCACGGTCATACCTCTTTCCTACTCCCTCCCATCTACCCGTCAATTGGACTAACACCTTTCAACTGTATGGAGAGGAATCCCTTGACCAGGCGGAACCCACTCAGTTGACGTTTAGAAATACTGTTACTCAAACTAAAATTAACGAGAGCAGGTTTCAAGGACATTTTAGCATTCCCCCCCTCCTTCCCCCTTCCCGCCCACCCCTGGAAAACCCTCCCTCACTTACACTGGCCAGATGGATAGCCAGGTTTACGGTGTTGGACTGACCCTCCCCACCCCACCCCCCACCTATGCCATGTACAAAAAAACGGCTAAAAAAGAACAAGGCATATTAGGCATGGAAATCACGTGAAAAAGAGGGCGTAAGGAAGGAAGGAAGACAGGAGAAATGGATTTGAGAACCACACCCATTTAAAAAAAAAATCCCCCTTGTTTTCCCCTTTTTTTTTTTACGTTATATATATATATTTTTAGACCTTTTTAAGTTTCATTTTTTTTTTGCCAGTTTTACTCTGTTTCAAGGCTACATATATAAATGATTTTCAGACCTCCAGAAATAAAGGAGAGACTACTATGCTCAATGCATGGGAAAAACTGCCACCTTGAATTCCCTTAGAGATATTAAGGGTCTAAAACCCCGCCTGCGAGTGTGCCATTATAGATGCAATCAATTCGTCGGCTTCCAAAGGAGATCGGATGTTGTGCATTTTATTATTATACATCACTCTCAGGAAGGCTGGGAACCTCATCTGGACTGTTGCCCCCACTGCTCTAAACTTTTCCATTTTCTGACCGAGCTCCCACTGTCTATCTAAGGTGGTTTTTGAGAGATCGGACCGAACCTCAAAGGAGAAGTCAGGGGCCTTTAGTGACTTCGCCTTCAATGCGAGGTTGAGGATTTTTTCCTGTAATGTATATGTGAGGAAATTCAGTAAGATCTTTCTGGGTTTCACTTTCCCTGGATTGAGGCGGAAAGGATCTCAATGAATTCTCTGGATATCTCTCTCCAAGATTTCCGCTGTTTCTTCCAGATTGAGGGCGTTCTTTAATAATGTGACCATGAAGGCCTTGATGTCTCCACCCTCGTTCCCCTCCGGAACCCTCAGGAGTCGAAGGTTGTTCCTTCTGGATTAATTCTCTAGAGACTCTACCCTATCTTTCATTGCATCCCCCTCTCTCCTAAGGGATTGGATCCTGGTCTCTGCTGACTCCAGACTCGCCTTTAGCTCCCCAACTGAATCCTCAAGGCTCTCAGTTCTTTCAAAAAGCCTGTCTACCTTTTTCTCAAGGGTGTCACAAACCGCCCTGATCTCGTTCTGGTTTGTCTTGGATTCCGCAAAGCCATTCCTTATCTCATCTCTCATTGCAGTCAACAGTGCCTCCAATGAACTGCCACCCCCCTTCTCTCCAACCTTCTCTCCGACCATAGTGTCTCCCGTGTCCCCCTCAACGGCCTCAACTGCCTGCACAGTATGGGTAGGCTCCCCGAGCTCTACCGCTAGATTTTATTTTAAGGTCACTGTTGTGGCAGCTGGGTTGATGGATCCAATCACTGTGGCCCCTGAACCATTGATATCCTTGTTCATGTTTCGCTGGGTAGTACAGTTCCCCACCTCTGTGCCTTGTGTGATATCCAGGACTTGGGGCAACGCTTTAAAGTACGATCTCAGCGAGTGTGTAATACGTGTCACGCTGCCAAGGGGCTGGAACTGGTCTTAGGATGCGGTGCACCCCCTCTGATTATAACACCCTGCTTCACTTCTGAGCTATCACTGGTGATGTCTGCTTCCACCTCAGCCACCACCTCAGACTCGGTCCCAGTCCCAGCCCCGACCTCCCCCTCTGCTTCCCTCTCACTACCTTTGTCCGTGCCACTGTCTGGGGTGGAGTGGGGGACTACCTTGCACCCCTCACCTTGCTTCCCCACAGGGGTGCTGATCCGAATGCCCTTCCCCTGTCTCTTACCCTTGGCTCCACGTATCCCTGATGTGCAGCTGACAACCTTTGGGGCTTTAGACACTATCCACCTTTTAAACGGCCAACCTGCCCCCATGCCTCCTTACTGATCAATGCACTCGAAGCTTCATGGGTCCCACGGGCAGTCTCCTTTCTTTTTTCCGCTTAAGATCTCCTCCCTTAGTGTCGTCCTCAAGCTCCGTCTGCCTTGAGCGGAGTTTTGTGAATATCGGGTGAGTCCTCCTCCGCCCTTCTCCCCTCTCAGCTTCTGCTCCTGCTCTAAGGAGCTCGCGAGCTGCTGCCCTGCGGCCACGCTGTAACTCCACAACTGCCTGTCTCCACCGCTGAAGCGAGGCGGGGAGAGGATCCAAACTTGCGCCCACGCACATCAGCGCCGGGCTCCGGAGACCGATCTTCAAACGCTTTCCCGATCTCTTAAAAGCTCCGCGGCTCCAGGGCTCGAAATATATCGCCCCGCAATCCACAAACAAATATATACGAGAACGCCGTCATGGAGAGCCGGTGAAGTCTAGTAAAAGGTCCGGTGTGAGTATGGTGGTAGAGAGAGTCTGTCCCTGACGTGCGCGCCGCTCTAACCAGCGGCTGCCATGTTTTCCTCTGTCAATCTCTGTGCTATTGTCATAACCCCCATTCAGATTGGCACCTGTCTCATGCCATCCTCCCCTTTGCAAACACTTCTGAAACAGCACTAGTGCTGGGCCAATAAGGGTCCCCCACCTCCTGCCCTCCTGGCAGAGTGTCTCACAAGCTAAAATGGCTGTGGGTAGCCGCAGAGGCATGCACTTCTGGATCTCTTCTTATGTCTCTTATACCTGGGACAATAATAACTCAGTACATAGACTTTGTCAGCAACCTCCTTCTTATTGCATTGCCAGAAATAATTGAATAATCCCTTTATTATGTAAATACTAAGGAAAAGACAGTGCTGACACTTGGAAACAGGTGTCACTTGGTCAGGCTTCTACCTGCACGGACTCCTCTATTTGCGCAGACAGGGAGCTTCCTAAATCTCGATGTGTTTCTTGTTTTGTGTAGAAAAATCTGAAATGTAATGAATTTTTGGAGTGTGGTGATTATGATATTTTCCTAATAAAGGGAATGTAATAAAGGATTTATCAGAATAAAATGATGGGCAGGTTAATACCAGGGCTATCAGGCTTTCAAGCATAGGAAATCCATAGAACATTTTGCCATTTTGCCACAGCAAATCAATTGCTATTAAGCTAACCCCTTATCAACAAAAAAACGAAAAGTTGGGAGTGTGGGCAGGTGGCATTAGGTGCTGTATTGTGTTTACAGAAAAACATGCCTCAAGAATTAATTAATTCAGTCAGCTGAGCTATAGCATTTTTGCATACGTTATTTCTCACCCACTCTCCATGTGACCCAAAGAGCACATATAAAACGAGCCAAAGAGCACACAAATGCTGCTTCTGATTCAAAATTATAAAACAGAAAACCAGCTGATGGATGAGATCCTGAAATAACCTGAAACAATTCAATATTTACACTTATATTAGAATTACATTTTTTAGTAAAACTAAATCCAACCATTCTATGCAGCTACCAAAATGCTTGCGATGAACAGGTATGAATTTTACGTTTGCAGGAGGCCCAAAAACAATGCTCTATCCTGATTTGATCATCAACTTAATCGGTTTCTGTGCTATTGGAGAGGCGCCTTACAGGAAGGCACAAACAGTCTTCTCCTCACCTCTGCCTTTTATTATGTCAGGTAAAAAGTATTGAAAAAACACAGGCGACAATCATAAAAACCACTTTGCAGGTTAAATGGATTAATTAGGATAATAATGTGCTCAACAAACAAGAAGAATCCCATGCAAGTTCTAATAAGTGGGCTTTCCTCTGGCTTCTTTGAAGATAATATCCCTCCACCACATTCATGATGCAAATCCAAGCCAAAGCCTTTACTCTTTTGGCCATCTTAGCATGCATCAATATATCACAGCAAGCTATTGCCATAAATACTTGCACATTGGGGGGGGTTATGCTTTCAGGATAACACCCAACTTAGGATGTGGACTCTATTCGGGGGGAAGCTGACCCCATCCTCCAGTGGTCAAACCAAGCTAGAAACAAGGAATTTTTGGGGGCTCCTCCATGAGCTTTTTTGAATTTCAGGTTTGATTGTTAAAGGCTCCTGATGTGGACTCAAGGCCAGGAGAAGATATATATTATATACATATATGTATAATATTTACTGGAAAAAAATAGTTTCAGGGATGTTATTGTTAGAGATTTGCATTTAAAAAACGATAGAAATTCACTGAAAAAATCACAAGGTTCAGGGATGTAATAGAAATTCGTCCGTTATGGCTAGTTGATCTAACTATAACTTGTGCCCCCGCAATGCACTGCTGATGACATCACATAGTACATTACTCATGACATGGTCAGTGACATCACTCATGACATCTCTGATGACATCTCAAATGACATCACTGATGCAAAGGCGCTTTTGCAGAGTAGTGTAAAAAGGGGGCGTGGCCACTGTCCACCTCTCAGCAAACCCGCTGCGTGGGTCTTACTGGATCTAACTGGAGGGATAGTTGCCCCCCAGGGGCCCTCAAGAGGCAAGGCAACTTTATCTGCCTAACAAGAGCTCACCAGGAGGTTTGTTTGCAGAGTGATCGAGAAAGGGAGTGTGGCCTGCAACCACCTCTCAGCAATCCAAATGTGTGGGGCTTACTGGAGGTAACAGGTAGGCTAGTTGGCCCCTAAGGACCCAAAACCAAGAACTCAGCCTGGAAGTGCGTTTGCAGAGTGGCTGGAAAAAGGGGCATGGCCTGCTATCAGAACTTATCAATCATGCGATGTGGAACTTACTGGAGGTAATTGGAGGAGTAGTTGGCTCTCTAGAATGTCCTTGGGGGACAAGTACCCCTACTGTTAGCTCCAGTAGGTCCTACACAGTGGGATTTTTAAGAGGTCTTTGGAGGCCATGCTCCCTTTCTCTACCACTCTGAAAACATGCCTCTGGCATACTACTGGTTGACGAATGAAGTCCACTTTACTCCTGAGGGACTTTGAGAGCCAAGAAGCCCTTCAGGTACCTCCTGTAAGTCCTACACAGTGGAATTCCTGAGCGCTGGTTGGAGTCCCAGACCCCTTTCTCCACCACTCTGCAAATGCGACTACTAGTTAAACAAGCATTTGCAATTCAATAAGTCTTGCATTTGTGAGAGTTAGAGATATTGGCATAAATGTAAGAGGTGTTTATGAATGTTCTATGTAGTGGTGTGGATGTACATTGGGTGTAGTGGAATTACATGGTAGTTTGTGCAGTGAAATTATGTGGATGGAAAGTATGTGGTATGTAGTGTATGTGTTATGGAGAGTAATAATGTAGTATGGCAGTCTATGTTGTGGAGTGGTAACATCAGGCTTATTCTTGCTAATTTCCATAGAAGCAAAACTATAAACTCAATGAGAAACAAAAAAGAAGTAACTACAGAGGAGACCTACTGGACCTAGTCAGAGGTATGAGCAGGGCCACAGGAATTATACGACTGTTCTGCCACACCGATTTTTGCATAAATATTTTTTGCTTTTGCAACATTATCCATCTCTGCCACATAATCTGCAGATTTAAATACAAAAAACTTTGTTTCTAGCTCAAACGGCTCAAATATTACCAAAAATGAAGCAACATGAGTAAATGCACGGTGGAAGGCCCTTTGAAAATCTGGAATGGTCACCTGTTACTTATTGCTAAAAGTGGGTATTAAATTGGTACTAATGGTGATCAAACCTCTCAGGTTTCTTTCTGCTCGTCTCTTGCCTTTATTTATTTATTTATTTATTAAAGAAGTTTTATATAGTGCTAGCTCCACCCGGGGGTATTAGAGTGCTTTACATTTGCATAAACATAATTAGGGAATCAGAACAGTTGAAATGAGTGAAGAATTCATACATGGTGGACTAAAAGAGTCAATTGAGTAATATATATATATATTTTTTTTTAAGTTTCAAAACCTTTATTCGTTTGTACAAGTAAAACACCGCTATTCAGCCAACAACCCGGAGGCAGGCAGCTTTATATGAATCATCTGGACCACAATGTGTGGTTTCGCATTTACACACTTGTACATTGCTGCTGTATTGAAATCTGTAATTAACTAAATACCCAAACTAGAAGCGTTTCACATATCAGATCGGTCAGTCCAGTGTCCTGTGAGTATCATTACTACCGCGATTTTGTCGTGAGTTACCTATCTCCGGGGTATTGGATCCTATCCACACACACTTGATGCGCAGCTCATGCAGTCATCCACATCCAATCGCACGATTAATGCCCATCTGCGCACACTGTCCCGCAGCCCAGTCTCCAACCCGCCAACTCATACCCCTCCCCAAATCTGGGTCCGCTTCCTACTCCACTTACATACTATTCCTATTTATCCTTCCCACATATCCCCGGCTGCACATCTCCACCTCTGCCCCATTCAACCAAGTTGTCAATGGCTGCCAGATATCAGCTGGCCTAGATCTCTGCGGCATTAGTTCCCAATAGGTTGTCAATTGGTCCCTACAGTACAGTGCCGAATTTAACCATCCTTTTACCACTGGTGGGGCCCTTTGTTTCCAGTGTAGTGCAATCTGTCTTTTTGATAGCAGAAGTAAGAGGGCAACAAATTTTCTGGAAGCACCCGGTACGTTCACTACGAAGCCAAGGAGGGCCACAAGTGGGTCCGGTCCCATTACCTCTTCGACTATCTGTCCTATCTTTGAAAGACTTCTAACCAGTTTTTATTCACAGTCGCGCATTCCCACGTTAAGTGGTAGAAATTCGCGTCTTTGGCTCCACACCTCCAGCAGTTAGCATCGGCTAATAGGCCCATTTTAAATAATTGCGTAGGTGTGCGGTATGTTCTATGCAGGAAATTAAAATGGATTAATCTCAGCCTGTAGTTAGGTGACAGGTGTTCAAGCTGGGTACAGCAAAACGCCCATTGTTTTTCCGTTATATTGATTCCCGCCTCCGCCTCCCAGTGCAATCTCGAATCGGGTTGTAACACAGGAGCCGTGTCCTGTGTGTTTCTATAGATCCTAGTAATCAGTTTGCTTGTCGAACTGTTCGCTAATATGTCTTCCAGCGCCGACAATGTCACGCCACTCGCAATTGGTAATAAAGGAGTAATTCAGATGCTGTGGGCACCTCGGACTCGCTCATTTCACGTAAAGTAACGAACGTGTCATCCGGGTAGAGATCGCCCGCCACCGACAGTCCGCATTTGCGTGCCCTTTCTGATATTGCCGTGTCAATTAATGGCTCCAATAGCGGGTTACTACTCAGCGGCATGGATGGTGCGTATAGCTCAGCCAGTCCTGCTCGCTTTGCTATACTCAGCCAGGCCCACCTCACCTTCTCCACTGTGTCTATGTCCATTGGTGATCGTTTATACTTGTGATAAAGTGTAGTCGCTAATGGGGTGGGCGCCGACACGTCTTTCTCGATTGCCACATGTGGGTGATACGGTATCGGATGTTGCCAATAGTGTAAGTATTGGGCCTGCGCACTGTACGCATAGAGTTCAAAGTCTGGGGCCGCTAGCCCACCTTGCCGGAAGGGAAGTGTCAGCAATTTCCAGGTCACTCTGGGCTGCTTCCCCGCCCAAACCAGCTCCAGAATCGCGGAGCGGATACGCATGAAGAAGGAGAGTGTAAGTGGCAGAGGTATGTTCGTGAAGAGGTACAGAAACTTTGGCAGTATTACAATTTTTGTTATGGCTATGCGACCTGTTAGGGACAGAGGTAGGGTCTTCCATTTTTTAACTTTGCCTTCAAGCCACTCCACCGCCACTCCGTAGTTTGACAGCCATATGTCCTGTATTGAGCGACTAATTCTTATACCTAGATATTTAACCTCATCTGTCACCCACTCTATAGGGAATTCGGTTTGGCATTTGGACGTGCCATCAGTTAGAGGCAGCATTGTCGATTTGGACCAGTTTATGTTTATGCCGGTTAGGCCGCTATATCTCACTAATTCGCGCATCAGAAGGTCAAAGTTGTCTACCGGGTTTTGCATGTATATTGTGATGTCGTCCGCATACATGGACACAAGCAGCCCCCTGGATGTAAAGCCAATGCTGCGATGTGTATGATGTTGCCGCAGCCGCGCGCAAGCGGTTCTGTGGCTATGGCGAACAGTAATGGCGACAGGGGACATCCTTGCCTGGTCCCCCTCATGATGTTAATAGGATTCGAAATTTGCCCATTCACCTTTACCCTCGCTGTCGGGTTATTATATAAGATGCCAATTTTCTGTATGAATAACCGACTGAAGCCCATGCGGGTGAATAGTGACAGTAGGAACTTCCATTCGAGGGAATCGAACGCCTTTGTGGCGTCTAACAGGGCAGCGGTGGCTTGTACCTTGGGATCCAAGTAATGTAGTAGGCCGAACAATGTTCGCAAGTTATGGGAAGTTGATCTGCCCGTCACAAATCCTGACTGATCCGACAGTGCTATCTGGGGCAACATGGGTTTTAGTCTGTCCGCCAGTAGCTTCGCATAGATCTTGGCGTCTAGATTTATCAGTGAGAGCGGACGGTACGAGTCCGGGCTGGTTGGGTCTTTATTGGGCTTTAGCAGTGTGATTATCATGGCTTCCCTAAGCAATGGCAGGAGGTTCCCGGTCTCAATCGCTTCTATGTACACCTTGTGAAGTCTGGGCACAACTATGTCGGCATATTCCTTATAGAATGCCGCGGTTAGACCATCCGGGCCTGGTGCTTTGCCCGACGGCAAGCCTGCAACGGCCACCCTTATGTCTTCTGTCGTTATCGGTAGATCCATGTATTCCCGTGCCCAATTATTGAACCATGCCAGAGCTATCGTTCAAGATAATCAGTTATCGCCTGCTCCTCTGGTTTCACCTTGGAAGTGTACAGTGTTTCATAATAATCTGCCATTGTACGCAATATGTCTGGTGGCGTTCTGACTAGGCTCCCAGTCTCGTGTCACAGCTCCATGATATACTCTGTACCTCTAGGTTTACGGAGCATGTTGGCTAGAGTTCTGCCCGCGCTGTCCCCCTCTCCATATCGTCTAGCCTGAACATATTTATTTAGGAACTTCACTTCTCTGTCCGCTTCCTCTTGATATTGGGTGAGTTTCGTTCTAAAGTCGGCCCGGGATCTCTCAGTGGGTGTCGCAGTTAGAGTGACCTCCAAGGCTGCTATTTCCTTTTCCAGTCTATCCAGTGTGTCCCTAATAGACCTAAGTACACCCGTTTTGTGCGCCTTGCAGTGTCCTCTGGTGACCACCTTGCAGGCCTCCCAAAGTGTACCCGGCGATTCCACAGACCCTTCATTTAGCTCAAAATGTTCCAATATCTTGTCTCTTAACTACTCTCTAAATACTTGATCTAGCAGTGCATGGGAGGGGAACCTCCAGCCAAACGGTTGTGTATATGGTGTTGGGGTGGCAAGTGTCAAACCTACTGGCACATGGTCAGATATGGATCTCGGTAGGTGTGTAGCCTCTAATACAGAGGTATGAAGATCTCTAGACATTAACCAATAATCCAGTCTTGACCAAGCGGCTCTATGTGCTGTAATACAAGTGCCCACGCACGTATCTGGATGTAGCAGCCTCCAGGAGTCTACCAGTGCTGCTTCAGTAATAATGTCTCCCAATTTCTCAGCTGCCTTTGGGTGGTGTTCCCGGGCTGTACCTTGCCTATCCATAGCGTCAGAAAGAACCACATTGTAATCGCCCCCCCACAGTATCGCTGTTGATCCAAATGTCTGTAGTTTATGCCACAGCTCCTCGAAAAATTCTGGATTATCATTATTTGGACCGTATACATTGACCAGCAGCACTTGCATTCCATACAACATCCCCAGAATCAATATATACCTCCCCTCTGAATCTGCTAATACCTTATGTGTTTTCCAGTGTAGCCCTCTCCGGATTAAGATCGCCACTCCTCTTGCATAGTTCGAGTAGGGAGCATGGACTATTTCCCCCATCTAGTGTGTTTGAGCAGTGACGCGCCAGTGTTAGTTAAATGAGTTTCCTGCAACAAGCAGATATCAACTTGCTTCCTTATCAAATAGGAGTGTATAAGTCTCGCTTTTCTCTTATCATTCATGCCCCTCACATTCCAAGATAAGCACTGTATTGACATCATAACTGCATCGGTGCGTTAGGTTGTCGGCTCGCCTGCAGCATATCCCCCTCTGGAACCACACAGACATTAATTTAAGGAGAGTGTGCAACATTTGGTTCACCGGAGCGTATATTGTGTGCGGCTGTTTGTACAGGGCCCCCCCCCATGCTAGCTGTTAATAAAGCCTCCCCCAACCACCCCCAGATCAGGCACCCTAAACTTCGGTCGTATTCTGCAACCATTGTAGTGTGCTCAGACCAAGCACGTATTGGTGACCTTTGCAGTGAAATGCCCCTACAAAGTAACATTGACAAACATAATACCCAGTTCCCAGTCCCTCCCTGCCCTCCGGCTCCAACCCCCCAATCAGGTTGTGCATATCCCCACCCTCTTCCCTTCCAACCAACTCCAATTAACATCAACAGCAGTTGAATTGTCCAGATCGTGAGACTCATCCCATGGGGTATGGAGGAAGGCACCATCAATCCCTGTACTCGTGACATGGTGATCGAGCGCTGGCCTGACATTGCCTGCTCTAGGACCCCCAGCACCCTGCATCCAAATGAATTAGCGTATGCATGTATTAAAGCGTTGGGAGATTAGACACACCCAGTATAAACAGTAAAACCCCAGGTCTATTAGGAGTCAGTGCCCATGTAGTTCACCCAATCATAACCAGTAGCACATAGTATCACTCAACGTCACTTAGCTGCTCAGTTGCATCCTGTACTTCTGTTGCCGTCTGTCCTTTCTGCTCCTTAGCAAGTTATTTGGCATATTTCAATGCCGCTTTCGCATCTACAAAAAAGTTGGGTCTTCCTGGACCCTGCATCCTTAGTTTTGCCGGGTAGATTAAAGAGTATTTCGTGCCAGTCTGCTGGAACACCTTCTTTGCTGACAGGAATTCTCGTCGAGCAGCCTGTACCTGGAGGGTGAAGTCAGGATACATGGCGATCCGGTCCCCCTTGTATTGCAAATCTTCCATTCCGCGTGCCAAGCGTAAGATTGTGTCTCGGTCTCTGTAATTGAGGATACGGGCCAGGATGGGCCTCTGCGGTGCACCTGGTTTGGGCTTGGGTCCCAGAGTTCTATGAGCTCTCTCTACGAGGAACACTGACGAGAGTCCATCTCCAAAAATGTCCTTCATCATTTGTTCGATGTAGCGTTCCATGTTTGCTATGTCCGTGGATTCTGCCACGCCCAGGATGCGGGCGTTGTTTCGTCGCGACCTCGCTTCCAAATCCTCATTCTTCTGTTGAATCAGGACTAGCACTTTATACATGCCCCGTACTTTTTTGTCCAAAACTGTTTTGGCTTTCCTCCGTTTCGGTCACGCGTGTCGCCAGCACTCCAACTCTACCCTCCTGTTTGTCCATCCTCTTTGTCATGCTGTCCATGTGTGCGGCCAGGGCATCCATTTTGGTATCTATGCCTTGCAGACTCGTTTTTAGATCCTGGAACATGGCTCTGATGTAATCCGCCGGCAATACAGTCCCGATACCTCTTGTTACGGTTGGTCCGGGCTTGGCGTTTTCTTTTTCGACCTGTCAAATGTGATTTTGGGTTGCCTTGTGTCAGGTTTGCCCATGGAGAATCTCGGCCACGCGTCGTATGGGAGGCTGCTTCACGCGCCTGGTTCCCCGCGTGGGCACTGCATGACCAAGTGCTTTGATGGTCTCCTGCCCACAGTGGTATCCCCTAGGGTTGTGCACTATGTCCGCTGTTCGTTGGTAATAGACCGGTGCACTGCCAACAGTCACTTCGGGCAGTAAACAGAGTCTCTTCGAGTCTTCGCTCGTTTAGTATCGCTAAGGACAGGAGAGGGAGCATAGCTACACTTAATACCGATGGTCTTCTCCGGTGATATGTGTGCAGTCAGGTGGGGGTAGATTTGTGACAATGCGGGCCCATTGCCCGAGCCGCACGTCGTGCGTTTGCTCACTCTGTCCGCTACACCTAATCCCAGAGCAAAATGGCGGTTCGCGCTTTTTTTTTCTCTTCCCCCCGTTGTTGCTCTACCCAGTTTGTAATGGCCAGCTCAGTCTAGCACCTGCACAGGTTAGGGTTTTTATAGTATTATCAAGGCCTTGCTTGCAGCTCGCTGCTAGCTCGCTGTTAGGAGCGGAGCGATCACCTCACCTCCACGACGTGCTTATGCCAGCGTCAGCCTATCTCTCCATGTGCCCGCCGTTCTCCCGGCGGTCGATTCGTCTAGGAAAGGCAGGCGTTGGGATTGTTCAGTGGTCATAATAATGCAGGAGGTGATTGAGTATGAGAGAAAAGGGTGGGAGGAGGAAATGGTAGGATGGGAAAGGAAGGAAGCAGGATGGCGAGGGGTCAGGAAGGGGGAGAGTAGGAGAGAGAAGGGGGTCCGGGCATGGCGTTTTCTGTTTCGACCTGTCAAATGTGATTTTGGGTTGCCTTGTGTCAGGTTTGCCCATGGAGAATCTCGGCCACGCGTCGTATGGGAGGCTGCTTCACGCGCTTGGTTCCCCGCGTGGGCACTGCATGACCAAGTGCTTTGATGGTCTCCTGCCCACAGTGGTATCCCCTAGGGTTGTGCACTATGTCCGCTGTTCGTTGGTAATAGACCGGTGCACTGCCAACAGTCACTTCGGGCAGTAAACAGAGTTTCTTCGAGTCTTCGCTCGTTCAGTATCGCTAAGGACAGGAGAGGGAGCATAGTTACACTTAATACCGACGGTCTTCTCCGGTGATATGTGTGCAGTCAGGCGGGGGTAGATTTGTGACAATGCGGGCCCATTGCCCGAGCCGCACGTCGTGTGTTTGCTCACTCTGTCCGCTACACCCAATCCCAGAGCAAAATGGCGGTTCGCGCTTTTTTTTTTCTCTTCCCCCCGTTGGTGCTCTACCCGGTTTGTAATGGCCAGCTCAGTCTAGCACCTGCACAGGTTAGGGTTTTTATAGTATTATCAAGGCCTTGCTTGCAGCTCGCTGCTAGCTCGCTGTTAGGAGCGGAGCGATCACCTCACCTCCACGACGTGCTTATGCCAGCGTCCGCCTATCTCTCCATGTGCCCGCCGTTCTCCTGGCGGTCGATTCGTCTAGGAAAGGCAGGCGTTGGGATTGTTGCCGCTTCGACCCTCCAGTTGTGCCGTGTGGTGCTTCCGATAGCATGGTCGCAGCTGCTTACCCTCTCTGAGGACCTCAGCATCTCAAGTCCGTTGCTTGCAGTGGAGCGGTCGCGCACCTCCGGCTGGCTCGTCCCAACGTGAGCCCCCGGCTTCCAGCAATGCACCAGGCCTACGCTCGGCTGCTGATCGGGCTGTCTTGAATCTCCGAAAAGCGGGTGTTCGTCGCCACGAAACCTACACAAGGTCAGGCGGGTGTTCTCCGTAGTCTTTAGGGACCGTGGGGTCCAAGCCACAGTGTCAGGTTAGACGGATAAATGCGGGATTAATTTGCTCGATCGGCGGAGCTGCGGAGTTAGGCAGCCATTCCGCTCGGCGGCCAAGCTACGCCCCGTCAATTGAGTAATATAGACAGTAACAGTATAACAGTACTCAAGGGTAGTCGCAGTGGTCATAATAATGCAGGAGGTGATTGAGTATGAGAGAAAAGGGTGGGAGGAGGAAATGGTAGGATGGGAAAGGAAGGAAGCAGGATGGCGAGGGGTCAGGAAGGGGGAGAGTAGGAGAGAGAAGGGGGAAATGGTAGTGCTTTATGTAGGAGGGGGAGTATAGCAAGTACAGTAAGAGAGGGATTAGGTACCCCGCTATTTGTTGAGCAGGTGTATTTTAAGGTGTTTTTTTATGTTGACATAAGAAGGGTTACATCGTAGATCTTTGGGGAGGGCATTCCAAATGCTGGGGGACTTACTAGAGAAGGAGCGGGATTGAGTGACTTATTTTTAACAGCGGGGATGAGGAGAAGAGAGTTGGTGCTTCTCAATGTCCTGGCACAACCTGCTTTATTGAGTTTGTTGGAGCGGTAGAGCAGTGTCTTTTGGTAAAGGGCATTGTGCGTAATGCAGGCAATTTTATAGGAGGGTCTACCTTGAGCGTTAGCTTACTGTTGATGGTAATGCCAAGAGATTTAACTGATTCGGCGAGGGAGAGAGAGAACAGTTTAGGGCAGTAAGGTCAGCGATCCATGATTGAATAGGGAGAGGGTTGTTAGGAGAGAAGAGATTGATTTCAGTTTTGTTAGGATTGAGTTTGAGATGGTTGATGTAGAACCAGGTTTGAATCTTGGTGGGGGCAGAGTTGAGGTGTAGGATATCGGAGTGGGATTAATTTTATAGTTCAGTTGGGTGTTATCAACGTACAGGTGATAGTTGATTCCGGCTTGTTAAAGTATGAGGGTAAGGGGTTCCATAAAGAGGTTGAAGAGAGTGGGAAGGAGGATAGATTCTTGGGGGACATTGAGGGAGACAGATGTGGGGCAAGAGAGGCAGTTATGAATTTTGATTTGTTGAGTTCTATGTTGGAAGTAGGAGGGGAAACAGTTTAGGACAGTGCCATTAAGGCCGAAGCGATCTTTGAGTGCATTGGGTAAGGTTGAATGGTTAACCGTGTCAAATGCAGCAGTGAAGTCGAGAAGAATGGGTAGGCAGGTCTCGCCCTTATCCAGGGCGATGTGGATGTCATTGACTATGTTAAGCAGTGCAGTTTCAGTGATGCAACCTTTGCGGAAGCAGAATTGTAGGGGGTCGAGCAGATTGTAAGTGTCAATGTGTTTATCCAATTGAAGTAGGGCACATTTTTCAAGGGTTTTGGAGAGTAGGGGGAGGTTAGAGATAGGGCAGAGGTTGTTATGGCCATTTGGAGGGGTGTGATTTGTCCGAGTTGGATGGAGGCATTAATGATATTGGTCCAATAAGGGACAATGATGTTCTTTAGATCTTGGACAAGGGCAGATGGGAGAGGGTCTTTTGTGTGAGAGGACAGTTTTAGTTTGGATAGGATGTTAAAGACTTCCAGTTCGGAAACAGGGTGGAAATTTTACCAGGAGGCATTATTTTTAAGCAGTGGATTAGTGAGGTGGGGTTCGTGAGAGGTAGATGAAGGAAGGTGTAGAGAAGAGGTAGGGGATGGAATCAGGAGGGAGGATGGTATTGAGAAAGCATTCCGAGGACATTTAAGGTGGGAGGGAACTAGGTTACAAGGAAGTACTGATCAATTTTGGAATTTTTTTCAGAGAAAGAATTAGCAATTTCTTTACATTTGCTTGTGTAGGCTATCAGGTTGGGGGGGCAGGGGAGGTTCTCATAATGTTGAACAGTTCTCTGGGTCTGTTCTGGGCATGGGATAGTTGCAAGCGAAAGATTGATGCCTTATCAGAGAAAATGTGTTTCTTGTAGGTAGGTTCTAAGGAGGGCAAGATAGTAGGGGGGGGGGAGTTGTCTCCATGTTCTTTCTGCAAGCCTAATTGAGTGTCTTTCCTTGTTGAGGTCTGAGGTAAACCATGTTTTGGAGGGGACATTTTTTAGCCTTTTAAGTTTGGGTGAGGCAAGTTGATGAAAAACCTCAGAGACAGTTTTGTTAAAGTGCTCAGTAAGTTTGTTTGCATTGGGAGAGTGTAGGGTGAAATGAAGTTGGGTTAGCAATTTGGACTTCAGTGTGCCAGGAGAGATTTGCTTAAGATTTCTGGTCACATTCATGGCTTTATTGTTTTTAGCTGGGGCTGGCAGGGTTGGGGGCGAGATCATGAACAATATGAAGTGGTGGTCGGACCAGTCGATAGGGATGATGTTGGATAGGGATTGCAAATCAGTGTTAGAGATGATGGTGTCAAGAATATCTCCTTTGGAGTGGGTAGGGAAGTGGCAAAGTTGTTTGAGATCGCTAATCTCAAGAAGATTAGTGAGAAGTCTGATTGTGGGGTCCTCGGGTTTATTCCAGTGAAGGTTAAGATCTCCTAGGAATAGATTTTCAGAGTTAGAAAGTAACAATTGCGTGGGAAGGTCTGATAGCTCCTCGGCGAAGGAAAGAGGCTCACCCGGTGGGTGGTAGATATTATGGAGTCGAATTGGGGGGGAGCGTTTCATCTTAAGTTCGGCTCCATGGTATTCGAAGGTTGAATAATCTGTTTTCTTGACTAGGGATAGTTGTAGTTTGTTATTAAAAATAATTGCTAGACCACCCCCTATTTTTTCAGATTTGTCTGTTCTAAGAATGGAGTAACTGACGGGGAGAGTCGGTCGAGAACGGGTGTTGAGTGATCTTTGAGCCAGGCTTCCTTGAAGAAGGCGATGTCAATATCTTCACTAAGGATGGTTTCCGATATTTTGGGACTTGTTCAGGTATGAGTTGCAGTGATCAGAGAGGTCGGAGTCGGAGTAGTCACTCAAGGTGTAAAGAGGTCTGTGTGTACAGGCAAGTAAAGGGGTGGTTGACTAATGTTTGGGAGCATGGAGAGGAGGACCAAGAGGGGTGGGTTCTAGGGTTAAAGAATTTGAACTGAATGAAATCCTTTCTGAGTCAGACACGTTCTGTAACCAAGGTAGAGATATTGCACTCAATGTTGAGAAGTGTCTGGGTTAAGAGAGTGAGATGGGATGTGGTTGGAGAAGAAGTAGGGGAAGAGGTATGGTTTGAGTTGGCCGGGGAAGGAGGTTTGTTTTTTGAGAGGCCGGGGGATGAGGGTAGTGCCTCTTTCTGCATTTCTCCTGCTTCTTTTTGCACCTCAATTGCCTCATTGTGTACCCCACTGTTTTCTTTCTGCACCTCACTTGCCTCTTGCTGCACCTCACTCTCTACTTTCTGCAACTCACTTGCATCTTTCTGCATTTCTCTTGCCTCTTCCTGTACCCCTCTTGCCTCTTTCCACACCTCACTTGCCTAATTTTGCACCTCGCTCTCATCTTTCTGCCACTCTTGCCTCTTTAAGAATTTGAATTTCCTCTTTCTGCAATTATCTTGCCTCTTTCTGTACCTCACTCTCTCCTTTCTGTACATCTATTGGCTTTTTATCCAGGTCTCTTGCCCTTTCTGCACCTCACTTGCCTCTTTCTGCACTTGTCTTGCCTCTTTCTGAACTTCTCTTGCGTCTCTCTGTTCCTCTCTTGTGACCTAACCTGACCTAGTCAGAGCCGGTCGCTCCACCCACCTCGTGGCCCATCCCTGGTGTGCCCGATCTCCGCTTGCTGCCGCCGCCGCTGCCCGCTGTGCCTCTGTTGTGCCCCAGAGCTCCTGTGGCCCTGAGCTCGCCTGACCGTACAGTATCTCGTTTTGTTGCTGTTTACTTGTTGAGCATATTATTTTGTTCGTGACCGTCTTTGTTTCTGCCCCTGTTGTGCCACTGTATTTTTGGTTGTTGTGTTCTCGACCCCTATGCCCCTCCACCCCGCTCCCCGCTCCATGCCGCTGCTCCCCCCAACCCCATTCCCTCCTGCATCACCGCTTCTGCCCTCCCCACTCGCCACCCCGCTCCCGCCTCCCAGCTGCTCCTCCCTCCCACTGGTATCTTAGGACTGCGTCCGCGAGGCGGGGAGCTGTGACCTGACCTGACCTGGTCAGAGCCGGTCGCTCCACCCGCCTCGTGGCCCATCCCTGGTGTGCCCGGCCTCCGCTTGCTGCCGCCGCCGCTGCCCGCTGTGCCTCTGTTGTGCCCAGGAACTCCTGTGCCCCTGAGCTCGCCTGACCGTACAGTATCTCGTTTTGTTGCCATTTACTTGTTGAGCATATTATTTTGTTCGTGACCGTCATTGTTTCTGCCCCTGTTGTGCCACTGTATTTTTGGTTGTTGTGTTCTCGACCCCTGTGCCCCTCCACCCCGCTCCTCGCTCCCTGCCGCTGCTCCCCCCAACCCCGTTCCTTCCTGCATCACTGCTTCTCCCCTCCCCACTCGCCACCCCGCTCCCGCCTCCCAGCTGCTCCTCCCTCCCACTGGTATCTTAGGGCTGCGTCCGCGAGGCGGGGAGCTGTGACCTGACCTGACCTGGTCAGAGCCGGTCGCTCCACCCGCCTCGTGGCCCATCCCTGGTGTGCCCGATCTTCGCTTGCTGCCGCTGCCCGCTGTGCCTCTGTTGTGCCCCTGAGCTCCTGTGCCCCTGACCTCGCCTGACCGTACAGTATCTCGTTTTGTTGCCGTTTACTTGTTGAGCATATTATTTTGTTCGTGACCGTCTTTGTTTCTGCCCCTGTTGTGCCACTGTATTTTTGGTTGTTGTGTTCTCGACTCCTGTGCCCCTCCACCCCGCTCCCTGCCGCTGCTCCCTCCCACCCCCGTTCCCTCCTGCATCACCGCTTCTCCCCTCCCCACTCGCCACCCCGCTCCCGCCTCCCAGCTGCTCCTCCCTCCCACTGGTATCTTAGGGCTGCATCTGCGAGGTGGGGAGCTGTGACCTGACCTGACCTGGTCAGAGCCGGTCGCTCCACCCGCCTCGTGGCCCATCCCTGGTGTGCCCGATCTCCTCTTGCTGCCGCCGCCGCTGCCCGCTGTGCCTCTGTTGTGCCCCTGAGCTCCTGTGCCCCTGAGCTCGCCTGACCGTACAGTATCTCATTTTGTTGCCATTTACTTGTTGGCCATATTATTTTGTTCGTGACCGTCTTTGTTTCTGCCCCTGTTGTGCCACTGTATTTTTGGTTGTTGTGTTCTCGACCCCTGTGCCCCTCCACCCCGCTCCCTGCCGCTGCTCCCTCCCACCCCGTTCCCTCCTGCATCACCGCTTCTCCCCTCCCCACTCGCCACCCCGCTCCCGCCTCCCAGCTGCTCCTCCCTCCCACTGGTATCTTAGGGCTGCATCTGCGAGGCGGGGAGCTGTGACCTGACCTGACCTGGTCAGAGCCGGTCGCTCCACCCGCCTCGTGGCCCATCCCTGGTGTGCCCGATCTCCTCTTGCTGCCGCCGCCGCTGCCTGCTGTGCCACTGCTGTGCCCCTGAGCTCCTGTGCCCCTGAGCTCGCCTGACCGTACAGTATCTCATTTTGTTGCCATTTACTTGTTGGCCATATTATTTTGTTCGTGACCGTCTTTGTTTCTGCCCCTGTATTTTTGGTTGTTGTGTTCTCGACCCCTGTGCCCCTCCACCCCGCTCCCTGCCGCTGCTCCCCCCACCCCCGTTCCCTCCTGCATCACCTCTTCTCCCCTCCCCTCTCGCCACCCCGCTCCCGCCTCCCAGCTGCTCCTCCTTCCCACTGGTATCTTAGGGCTGCGTCCGCGAGGCGGGGAGCTGTTACCTGACCTGACCTGGTCAGAGCCGGTCGCTCCACCCGCCTCGTGGCCCATCCCTGGTGTGCCCGATCTCCGCTTGCTGCCGCCGCCGCTGCCCGCTGTGCCTCTGTTGTGCCCCTGAGTTCCTGTGCCCCTCAGCTCGCCTGACCGTACAGTATCTTGCTTTGTTGCCGTTTACTTGTTGAGCATATTATTTTGTTCGTGACCGTCTTTGTTTCTGCCCCTGTTGTGCCACTGTATTTTTGGTTGTTGTGTTCTCGACCCCTGTGCCCCTCCACCCCGCTCCCTGCCGCTGCTCCCCCCCACCCCTGTTCCCTCCTGCATCACCGCTTCTCCCCTCCCCACTCGCCACCCTGCTCCCGCCTCCCAGCTGCTCCTCCTTCGCTCCGCCCCACCACTCTCCATATATGGCAGAGTCCGTGCGTGCGCGCAGCGTGCACGTGCAGCGGGCGCACCAATGGTGCGCGGAAGGCGTGCCAAAGGCAAGCCCGTCTGCGCCCGTCCGCGCCTGGACCGTGCACAGTGCCATACCCCCTGACCACCCCAGCTGCCATTCCACCCGCCGGACATACGACGCCGCCACCCTCAGCGCACTCAACGCCGGCCGACCCCCTGGCTGCCACCAAGCCGCCCCAGGACACACCCACGGACCCTTCACCTGCCAATCCTGCAAATTCTCCTGCAACCGGACCTGCAACTCACCTGCACCCGCCAAACCGAGCACCAACAGCAACCACCTGAAGCGCATCCTGCTCAACACCCGATCCATCCACAGACACACCGTGGAACTATGGAACCTGCTCAACACCACCTCTCCGGACGTCGCCTTCCTAACAGAGACCTGGATGAACGCCTCCTCAGCACCCGACATCGCCATAGCCATCCCGGACGGATACAAGATCACCCGGAGGGACCGCGTCAACCAGACTGGAGGAGGCATCGCCATCGTCCACAAGAACACCATTCGCATCACGACCAACTTCGACGACACCCTCACGGCCGCCGAACATCTTCACTTCCAAATACACACCGACCCCAAGACCACTCTCAGAGGCATCCTCATCTACAGACCCCCAGGACCCCGCACACAATTCAGCGAAGACATCACAGACTTCATCAGCCCACACACCCTCCCCTTCGCTGACTACATCCTCCTAGGAGACCTCAACTTCCACCTGGGGAACAACAACGACAACAACACCACCACCCTGCTGGACAACCTCGCCAACCTCGAACTCAAGCAACTGGTGAACACCCCCACCCACTACGCCGGACACACACTAGACCCAATCTTTTCCTCCAGCAAGCACATCTCCTTCAGCCACTCCACCGGACTCCACTGGACCGACCACAGCGGCGTCCACTTCAGCTTCAGAAAGACCACGACTCACCACCTCCTGCAACAAGTTCCCCGCAAGAGCTGGAACAAGATCACCACCGACAACGGACCCCAACCAGGCAGCCCTCAACCTCGCACAGTGGATCAACAACTGCGCCGACGACCTCGCACCCCTGAAAACTCATCCCAACAGGCCCGGAAGCAAGAAAGCCCCATGGTTCAACGGCGACCTCAAGAACTCCAAGAAGAACTGCCGCACCCTTGAGAAAGCCTGGCGCAAGAACCCAACCTCAGACCACATGACAGCCCTCAACCTCGCCACCTGCAAACACCACCAGCTGATCCACACCACCAAGAAGTCAGCATCCAAGGAACGAATAGACAACAACGCACACAACAGCAAGGAGCTCTTCAGCATCGTCAAAGAGCTCTCCAACCCCAGAGCCGGAAACAACGACATGACCCACTCGCAAGACCTCTGCGACTCGCAACGTTCTTCCACAACAAGATCGCAGACATACACAACAGCTTCGACGAACAAGCCACGCACCCAACCGCAGAACCAACGCCCCCCCACCACCACCCTCCGTGCCTGGACCCCAGTCAACACCGAGGACACCATCCACACGATGAACACCATCCACTCCGGATAGCCAACCGACCCATGCCCCCACCACGTCTTCATCAAGGTCGACTCCGTCATCGCACCCCAACTCCGGGACATCATCAACTGCTCCTTCAACACCACCACCTTCCCGGAGAGCTGGAAGCACGCCAAACTCAGCGCCCTCCTGAAGAAACCATCAGCAGACCCCACCAACCTCAAGAACTACCGCCCCATCTCGCTCCTCCCGTTTCCTTCCAAAGTCATCGAGAAGACCGTCAACAGACAGCTTGCCGCCTTCCTCGACTACTCACAGTCCGGCTTCCGAGCCAACCACAGCACCGAGACCGCCCTCATCGCAGCCACTGACGACATTCGAACCCTGCTCGACAACGGGGAAACAGCGGCCCTCATTCTCTTGGACCTCTCCGCAGCGTTCGATACTGTCTGCCACCGCACCCTAGTACAACGCCTCAGCAACGTCGGAATCCAAGAGAAGGCGCTGGATTGGATCATCTCGTTCCTCGCTGGAAGAACCCAGAGAGTCCGCCTCCCCCCGTTCAGATCTTTCTGCACTTCTCTGACTTCTTTCGGCACGTTTCTTACATTTTTCGGTTCTTCTCTTGCCTCATTCTGTGCTTCTCTTGCTTCTTTCTGCACCTCTGTTGCTTCTTCATTTACCTCCCTTACCTCTTTATTGACCTCACTTGCCTCTTTCTGCACCTCTCTTGCCTCTTTTTGCATTTCCCTTGCCTCTTTCTGCTCTCCCCTTGCCCCATTCTGTGCTTTACTTGCCTCTTTCTGCACTTCTCTGCTTTTTTTCTGCACGTCTCTTGCTTCTTTATTTACCTCCCTTGCCTCCTTATTCACCTCACTTGCCTCTTTCTGTACCTCTCTTTCCTCTTTTTGCATTTCCCTTGCCTTTTTCTGCACTCCCCTTGCCCCATTCTGTGCTTTACTTGCCTCTTTTTGTACTTCTATGCCTTTTTTCTGCACGTCTCTTGCTTCTTTCTGCACGTTTTACTTTTTTCGGTTCTTCTCTTGCCTCATTCTGTGTTTCTCTTGCTTCTTTCTACATCTCTCTTGCTTCTTTGTTTACCTCCCTTGCCTCTTTTGTTTACCTCACTTCCCTCTTTCTGCACTTCTTTTACATCTTACTGTACCTCTCTTTCAACTTTCTGTACCTTACTTGCCTCATGATGCACACCATTCTCTTGATTCAACACTTCTCTTACCTCTTTCTGCACTTCTCTTGCTTCTTTCTGTACCTTGCTTGCCTCTTTCTACAACTCACTTGCCTCTTTCTGCACCTCAATTGCTTAGTTCTGTACATATCTTGCCTCTCTCTGTCCCTCACTTGCCTCTTTCTGCACTTATTTTGCCTATTTCTGTACTTCTCTTGCGGCTTTCTGCACTTCTCTTTCTCTTTCTCTACTTGTCTTGCCTCTCTCTGCACATCACTTGCCTCTTTCTGCACTTCTCTTGCCTTTTCTTCATTTCACTTGTCTTTTTTCCAACCTCACACTATCTTCTTTCTACACCTCTCTTGCCTCATTCTGCACCTCACTATCTTCTGCATGCACCTCTCTTGCCTTTTTCTACACCTTATTCTTTTCTTTCTGCAGCTCCCTTGCCTCTTTCTGAACTCCTCATGCCTCATTCTGCACTCTTTCTGTTTCTCTCTTTACTTTTTCTGCACCTAACCTGCCTTTTTCTGCACTTCACTTGCCTCTTTCTTCACTTATCTTGCCTCTTTCTGCACTTTTCTTGCCTCCTTTTTTATCTCGCCTCTTTCTATTCCTCACTTGTAACTTTCAGCACCCCATTCCCTTGTTGTGTACCTCTCTTGCCTCTTTCTGCACCGCACCTATTTTTTAAACCTCCCTTTCCTCTTTCTGCACTTCTATTGCCTCTTTCTGCACCTCACATGCTTCTTCCTACACATCTCCTGCCTTTTTCTACACTTCTCTTCCCTCTTTCTGTACAACCCTTACCTCCTTCTGCACCCACATGCTTCTTTATGCACCTCACTCTCATCTTTCTGCAACTACCTTGCCTCTTTCTTCACTTCTCTTGCCTCTTTCTATACCTCTCTTGAATCTTTCTGTACCACACTTGCCTCTTTCTGTAATACTGTCTCTGTTTTCAGGGTTTTTTTGTAGAGTTTTTATATAGCGCGAACTAGAACCGAACCGAATCAGTATCAGAGCGCTTTACATAGCACCATTTACGTTACATGAGGACACACTTTCATTGTTTAGGCATGGGGAGATTAAGTGATTTGCCCAGAATCACAGGGGGTTTTTGGCGTCGTTACCGAGACTCGAACCCAGATCCCCAGGTCCGAGGTTGAGCGCCTTAGCCGTCAGGCCAACCCCTCTCAGTACCTCACTCTCTTCTTTCTGCACCCCACTTGCCTCTTTCTGAACTTAAGTTGCTTCCTACTGCAATTCTTTTGCCTCTTTCTGTGTCTCTCTTACCTCTTTCTGCACTTCTGTTACCTCTTCAAGTACCTCTCTTTCCTCTTTCTTTACCTCATTTGCTTCTTTTTGCACGTCTCCTAGCTCTTTCTGAACCTTATTCTCTTTTTTCTGCATCTCTCTTGACTCTTTCTGCATTGCGCTTGCTTCTTTCTGCACTTCTGTAGCTTCTTTCTGCACCTCTCTTGCCTCTTTCTAGACTTCTTTTGCGTCTTTCTGTACCTTTTTGCTTCTTTTTGCACAATTCTTGCATCTTTCTGCACTTCCCTTGCATCTTTCTGTACTTACCTTGTCCCTTTCTGTGCTTTACTTGCCTCTTTCTGCACTTGTCTACCTTCTTTCTACACTTCACTTGCTTCACTCTGCACTTCTCTTATCTTTTTGGGTGGTTCTATTGCCTTTTTCTGTGCCTCTCTTGTTTCTTTCTGCACTTCTATTTCCTCTTTGTGTACCTCACTTGCCTCTTTCTGCATGACATGCTATACGTTCTGCACCTCACTTGACTGTTTATGCAACTCACTCTTCTTTCTGCACCTCTCTTGCCTCTTTCTGCACCTCACTCTCTTTTTTGCACCTCTCTTGAGTCTTTATGCACTTCTTTTGCCTCTTTCTCATCTTCCCTTGCCTTTTTCGTCACCTCACTTGCCTCTTTCTGTACCTCTCATGCCTCGTTGTTTACCTCCCTTGCGTCTTTGTTCACCTCACATATCTCTTTCTGCACTTCACTTGCCTCTTCCTGCACTTCTCTTGCTACTTGCTGTACATCTCGTTCAACTTTCTATACCTTACTTGTCTCTTTCTGCATCCCATTCTCTTGTTTCTGCAACTCTCTTACCTCTTTCAACATCTCACTTGCCTCATTCTGCACTTCTTGCGCCTCTATCTCCACTTCTCTAGCTGCCTTCTGTATGAATTAATTTTATTTTGTTTGGTTACTAAAAACCATTACATAAAACCAGAATACAAAAGTGACAACATTACAAAAGTTAAAATCCAAGGGAATTGCAAGAGTTCAGTTTATCTATTTGCTCCATAGGTGCTAAACGAGCTGGGGAAAAGGATCATTGACCGGCAGGTGACTCTGGAGACCGGCTTGTGGAAGCCATCAGCTTTGCCCGTGCTTGAAAGATAAACTTTCCAAAGGCCGCTATGTGCTTTACCGTGGACAGTGTATAAAGATGAGTAATCCCCTCCTCTGCAGTGCGTGACCCTGATTGTCTAAGTAATGGCCTAAGGTAAAGACTACGGGCCGGGCGTAGGGCCGGGCAGCAGAAGAGGAGATGGGCCAGAGACTCACGTTTGTACCTGCAGAGCCTCCATTCCCAGACTCCTGAGCTGGCCTTGCCGCAGGCATATAGTTCTATGAGGGGCAGTGGATGTAGTCTGTAGGTCAAAATCTTATGAAGGGCAACACGGCCCACTGCCTGCGTGAGGTGATGTTTGGAAGTGTGCTGGGTTTGCGGGAAACACAGGGTCTTATGCAAGTCTTTTCTTCTCAGAGACTCCAGGTCCAGTTCCCGTGACCGAGCCCGCACTTGTTTTTAATCGCGTTCTTGATGGCAAAGAAATTGACATGTTCAGGGTTCCATGTGTCCATGGCATGTTTGAGGTGAGTTTTGGCCACTTCGCGGGTGTCCGACCAGGGGTTCCAGGGATCTCTGAATATACACTTCAAGACTGACTTTAATGTGTTCTCCTGAGCCGCAGTTGTTAAAAAGTAATATTGACTTAAGGAGGCCAGCTCTTCCAGCTTTTGCTGGTTGAGTGAGAACTCCAGGCGGATGAGGGTGTTTCTGGTGCACCTTGGAAGATGGTAGACTTTCTTATATGCTCTGCACTGGATTTTTTCTAATTCCTTGTTCAGTTTGCCCGGGAATGCCTCTAGGGCGTAGTTGAGAGCCGACATAAGCTTGGCTTTAAGAACTCTGTTAATGGCCATGGTAGACGGGCTATGTAAGGAGGCTTGCAGCTTGCAAATGGCATAGGTGATGGATTTACCTTTGGCTTGGATTGACTTAAGGTGGGCACTTGCAAGCCCTGATTCCTGAAAACAAATGCCCAAATAGATATACCGCTGCGTGGTTTCCAGAAGGAGATTGCCTAGCCTCCATTTTAAAGCTTTCTTCCTTGGGTGATGACCAAAGATAATCACCTTTGACTTGGTTGGGTTTGCTACAAGCCTGTTTTTGTTGTTATATGCGGCAAGTGCCGTCAACACCTTTTGTAGCCCCATTCTCGTGTGGTCAAAGAGGACCAAGTCATCAGCATATTGCATGAAGAGAATTTTATTTCCACCAATCTTGGGGGTCGCCAAGGCAGCCCCAGTCAAAGCCTTCTCCATGTCAGCTGTGTATAAATTAAATAATAATGGGGCTAGCACGCACCCTTGTTTTAATCCTCTGTCTGTGTTGATCTTGGCAGATGCATAGTCCCTCGAGAGTTTAACTCACACCCATGTTTTTTGGTAAAGGGACTGTATCGCTCTTAACAGTACAGGGTTGATGTTCCATTGGACCAGCTTGTGCCACAAAATTGCGCAGTCTTTTTGCACCACTCTAGCATCTTTCTGCACTTCCCTTGCATCTTTCTGTACTTACCTTGTCCCTTTCTGTGCTTTACTTGCCTCTTTCTGCACTTGTCTATCTTCTTTCTGCACTTCACTTGCTTCACTCTGCACTTCTCTTATCTTTTTGGGTGGTTCTATTGCCTTTTTCTGTGCCTCTCTTGATTCTTTCTGCACTTCTATTTCCTCTTTGTGCACCTCACTTGCCTCTTTCTGCATGACATGCTCTACGTTCTGCACCTCACTTGACTGTTTATGCAACTCACTCTTCTTTCTGCACCTCTCTTGCCTCTTTCTGCACCTCACTCTCTTTTTTTGCACCTCTCTTGAGTCTGTATGCACTTCTTTCGCCTCTTTCTCATCTTCCTTTGCCTTTTTCTTCACCTCACTTGCCTCTTTCTGTACCTCTCTTGCCTCTTTGTTTACCTCCCTTGCATCTTTGTTCACCTCACATGTCTCTTTCTGCACTTCACTTGCCTCTTCCTGCACTTCTCTTGCTACTTGCTGTACATCTCGTTCAACTTTCTATACCTTACTTGTCTCTTTCTGCATCCCATTCTCTTGTTTCTGCAACTCTCTTACCTCTTTCAACATCTCACTTGCCTCATTCTGCACTTCTTGCGCCTCTATCTCCACTTCTCTAGCTGCCTTCTGTATGAATTAATTTTATTTTGTTTGGTTACTAAAAACCATTACATAAAACCAGAATACAAAAGTGACAACATTACAAAAGTTAAAAACCAAGGAAATTGCAAGAGTTCAGTTTATCTATTTGCTCCATAGGTGCTAAACGAGCTGGGGAAAAGTATCATTGACCGGCAGGTGACTCTGGAGACCGGCTTGTGGAAGGCATCAGCTTTGCCCGTGCTTGAAAGATAAACTTTCCAAAGACCGCCATGTGCTTTACCGTGGACAGTGTACAAAGATGAGTAATCCCCTCCTCTGCAGTGCGTGACCCTGATTGTCTTAGTAATGGCCTAAGGTAAAGACTACGGGCCGGGCGCAGGGCCGGGCAGCAGAAGAGGAGATGGGCCAGAGACTCACGTTTCTACCTGCTGAGCCTGCATTCCCGGACTCCTGAGCTGGCCTTGCCACAGGCATATAGTTCTATGAGGGGTAGTGGATGTAGTCTGTAGGCCAAAATCTTATGAAGGGCAACACGGCCCACTGCCTGCGTGAGGTGATGTTTGGAAGTGTGCTGGGTTTGCGGGAAACACAGGGTCTTATGCAAGTCTTTTCTTCTCAGAGACTCCAGGTCCAGTTCCCGTGACCGAGCCCGCACTTGTTTTTTAATCGCGTTCTTGATGGCAAAGAAATTGACATGTTCAGGGTTCCATGTGTCCATGGCAAGTTTGAGGTGGGTTTTGGCCACTTCGAGGGTGTCAGACCAGGGGTTCCAGGGATCTCTGAATATACACTTCAAGACTGACTTTAATGTGTTTTCCTGAGCCGCAGTTGTTAAAAAGTAATATTTACTTAAGGAGGCCAGCTCTTCCAGCTTTTGCTGGTTGAGTGAGAACTCCAGGTGGATGAGGGTGTTTCTGGTGCACCTTGGAAGATGGTAGACTTTCTTATATGCTCTGCACTGGATTTTTTCTAATTCATTGTTCAGTTTGCCCGGGAATGCCTGTAGGGCGTAGTTGAGAGCCGGCATAAGCTTGGCTTTAAGAACTCTGTTAATGGCCATGGTAGACGGGCTATGTAAGGAGACTTGCAGCTTGCAAATGGCATAGGTGATGGATTTACCTTTGGCTTGGATTGACTTAAGGTGGGCACTTGCAAGCCCTGATTCCTGAAAACAAATGCCCAAATAGATATACCGCTGCGTGGTTTCCAGAAGGAGATTGCCTAGCGTCCATTTTAAAGCTTTCTTCCTTGGGTGATGACCAAAGATAATCACCTTTGACTTGGTTCGGTTTGCTACAAGCCTGTTTTTGTCGTTATATGCGGCAAGTGCCGTCAACACCTTTTGTAGCCCCATTCTCGTGTGGTCAAAGAGGACCAAGTCATCAGCATATTGCATGAAGAGAATTTTATTTCCACCAATCTTGGGGGTGGCCAAGGCAGCCCCAGTCAAAGCCTTCTCCATGTCTGTTGTGTATAAATTAAATAATAATGGGGCTAGCACGCACCCTTGTTTTAATCCTTTGTCTGTGTTAATCTTGGCAGATGCATAGTCCCTCGAGAGTTTAACTCTCACCCATGTTTTTTGGTAAAGGGACTGTATCGCTCTTAACAATACAGGGTTGATGTTCCATTGGACCAGCTTGTGCCACAAAATTGCGCAATCTTTTTGCACCACTCTACCATCTTTCTGCACTTCCCTTGCATCTTTCTGTACTTACCTTGTCCCTTTCTTTGCTTTACTTGCCTCTTTCTGCACTTGTCTGCCTTCTTTCTGCACTTCACTTGCTTCACTCTGCACTTCTCTTATCTTTTTGGGTGGTTCTATTGCCTTTTTCTGTGCCTCTCTTGTTTCTTTCTGCACTTCTATTTCCTCTTTGTGCACCTCACTTGCCTCTTTCTGCATGACATGCTCTACGTTCTGCACCTCACTTGACTGTTTATGCAACTCACTCTTCTTTCTGCACCCTCTTGCCTCTTTCTGCACCTCACTGTCTTTTTTTGCACCTCTCTTGAGTCTTTATGCACTTCTTTCACCTTTTTCTCATCTTCCCTTGCCTTTTTCTTCACCTCACTTGCCTCTTTCTTTACCTCTCTTGCCTCTTTGTTTACCTCCCTTGCCTCTTTGTTCACCTCACATGTCTCTTTCTGCACTTCACTTGCCTCTTCCTGCACTTTTCTTGCTACTTGCTGTACATCTCGTTCAACTTTCTATACCTTACTTGTCTCTTTCTGAACTTATCTTGCCTCTTTCTGTACTTCTCTGGCATCCTTATGGCCCTCTCATGGATTGTTCTGCACTTAACTTGACCCTTTTTGCACCTCACTTTCCTCTTTTTTTATATCACTTGCCTCTTTCTGCACCTCACTTGCCTCTTTCTGCACCATGCTCTAGTGTTTCTGTACCTCTCTTGCCTTTTTCGGCACCTCACTTGACTCTTGCTGCACTTATCTTGCATCTCTATATTTTTTTGCTTCTTTGTGCACCTCTCTTGCCTCTTTCTGCACCTCGCCTGCTTCTTTCTGTACTTTTTTGCTTCTTTATGCATTTCTCTTGCCTATTTCTCCAGCTCTCTTGCCTCTTCCTATCCATATTCTTCCCCTTTCTGCACTGTTGTGGTCTCTCTCTGTACCTCTCTTGCCTGCTTCTATACCTCAGTTTCCTCTTTCTGCACCATACTCTCTTCTTTCTGCACTTCTCCTGCCTCTTTCCTTATATCTCTTGCCTCTTTCTGCACTTCTGTTGTTTTTTCAATAGCTCAACTGCCTCTTCCTGCCTTTCTCTTACCTCTTTCTGCACTTCTCTTGCCTCTTTATTATCTCAATTGCCTCTTTCTCCACCTCACCTGCAACTTTCTGTACCTCACTTGCCTCTTTCAACACTTCTCTTGCCTCTTTCTGCACGTCTATTGCATCTTTCTGCACCTCACTCTCCTCTTTGTGCACTGCACATTCCTCTTTTTGCACCTCACTCATTTCTTTCTGCCCCTCTCTTGCTTCTTTCTGTACTTTTTTGCTTCTTTCTGCATTTCTCTTGCCTATTTCTCCAGCTCTCTTGCCTCTTCCTATCCATATTTTTCCCCTTTCTGCACTGTTATGGTCTCTCTCTGTACCTCTCTTGCCTGCTTCTATACCTCAATTTCCTCTTTCTGCACCATACTCTCTTCTTTCTGCACTGCTCCTGCCTCTTTCCTTATATCTCTTGCCTCTTTTTGCACTTCTGTTGTCTTTTTCAATAGCTCAATTGCCTCTTCCTGCCTTTCTCTTACCTCTTTCTGCACTTCTCTTGCCTCTTTATTATCTCAATTGCCTCTTTCTCCACCTCACCTGCAACTTTCTGTATCTCACTTGTCTCTTTCAACACTTCTCTTGCCTCTTTATGCACGTCTATTGCATCTTTCTGCACCTCACTCTCCTCTTTGTGCACTGCACGTTCCTCTTTTTGCCCCTCACTCTTTTCTTTCTGCCCCTCTCTTGCGTCTTTTCAAACTTATCTTGCCTATTTCTGTACTTCTCTGACATCCTTATGGCCCTCACATGGCTTTTTCTACACCTACATTGACTCTTTTTGAACCTCACTTTCCTCTTTTTGACATCACTTGCCTATTTCTGTACCTCACTTGCCTCTTTCTGCACCATGCTCTATTGTTTCTGTACCTCTCTTGCCTTTTTCGGCACCTCACTTGACTCTTGCTGCACTTATCTTGCCTCTCTATATTTGTTTGCTTCTTTGTGCACCTCTCTTGCCTCTTTCTGCACCTCGCCTGCTTCTTTCTGTACTTTTTTGCTTCTTTATGCATTTCTCTTGCCTATTTCTCCAGCTCTCTTGCCTCTTCCTATCCATATTCTTCCCCTTTCTGCACTGTTGTGGTCTCTCTCTGTACCTCTCTTGGCTGCTTCTATACCTCAGTTTCCTCTTTCTGCACCATACTCTCTTCTTTCTGCACTTCTCCTGCCTCTTTCCTTATATCTCTTGCCTCTTTCTGCACTTCTGTTGTTTTTTCAATAGCTCAACTGCGTCTTCCTGCCTTTCTCTTACCTCTTTCTGCACTTCTCTTGCCTCTTTATTATCTCAATTGCCTCTTTCTCCACCTCACCTGCAACTTTCTGTACCTCACTTGCCTCTTTCAACACTTCTCTTGCCTCTTTCTACACGTCTATTGCATCTTTCTGCACCTCACTCTCCTCTTTGTGCACTGCACATTCCTCTTTTTACACCTCACTCATTTCTTTCTGCCCCTCTCTTGCTTCTTTCTGTACTTTTTTGCTTCTTTCTGCATTTCTCTTACCTATTTCTCCAGCTCTCTTGCCTCTTCCTATCCATATTTTTCCCCTTTCTGCACTGTTATGGTCTCTCTCTGTACCTCTCTTGCCTGCTTCTATACCTCAATTTCCTCTTTCTGCACCATACTCTCTTCTTTCTGCACTTCTCCTGCCTCTTTCCTTATATCTCTTGCCTCTTTTTGCACTTCTGTTGTCTTTTTCAATAGCTCAATTGCCTCTTCCTGCCTTTCTCTTACCTCTTTCTGCACTTCTCTTGCCTCTTTATTATCTCAATTGCCTCTTTCTCCACCTCACCTGCAATTTTCTGTATCTCACTTGCCTCTTTCAACACTTCTCTTGCCTCTTTATGCACGTCTATTGCATCTTTCTGCACCTCACTCTCCTCTTTGTGCACTGCACGTTCCTCTTTTTGCACCTCACTCTTTTCTTTCTGCCCCTCTCTTGCGTCTTTTCAAACTTATCTTGCCTATTTCTGTACTTCTCTGACATCCTTATGGCCCTCACATGGCTTTTTCTACACCTACATTGACTCTTTTTGAACGTCACTTTCCTCTTTTTGACATCACTTGCCTATTTCTGTACCTCACTTGCCTCTTTCTGCATCATGCTCTATTGTTTCTGTACCTCTCTTGCCTTTTTCGGCACCTCACTTTACTCTTGCTGCACTTATGTTGCCTCTTTCTTTATTTTTCTTGCCTCTTTCTGCACGTCTCTTGCCTCTTTCTACACTGAACATTCCCCTTTCTAGATCCCACTCTCCTATTTCTGCACCTTTTGTGCCTCTTTCTGCACCTCACCTGCCTCTTTCTGCACTTTTATGGTTATTTCTGCATTTCTCTTGCCTATTTCTCCAGCTCTCTTGCCTCTTCCTATCCATATTTTTCCTCTTTCTGCGCTGTTCTGGTCTCTCTCTGTACCTCTCTTGCCTGCTTCTATACCTCAGTTTCCTCTTTCTGCACCGAATTCTCTTCTTTCTGCACTTCTCCTGCCTCTTTCTTTATATCTCTTGCCTCTTTCTGCACTTCTGTTGCCTTTTTCAATAGCTCAATTGCCTATTCCTGTCTTTCTCTTGCCTATTTCTACACTTCTTTTGCCCTACTCTCTTCTTTCTGCACCTCCCCTGCTTCTTTCTGAACCTCAATTTTTTGTTCTGCAACTGTCTTGCCTCTTTCTGTGCCTCTGTTACCCCTTTCTGCACTTCTCTTGCCTCTTCATGTATCTTTCCTGCCTCTTTCTGAACCTCACTTACCTCTTTATATACTTCTCTTGCCTCATTTTGTGCCTCACTCTCTTCTTTCAGCATCTCTCTTGTATATTTCTGCAATGCTCTTGCCTCTTTCTGCATTTCTGTATCTTCTTTCTGCATCTCTCCTGTCTCTTTTTGCAATTCTCTTGCCTCTTTCTTCACTTCTCTTACCTCTTTCTGTGCTTCCCTTGCCTCTTTTTGCATCTCACTTGCCTCTGCCTGTACCTCACGGTCTATTTTCTGTACCTCACTTACATCTTTCTGTACTTCTCTTGCCTCTTTCTGCACCTCACTTACCTCTTTATACACTTCTCTTGCCTCATTTTGTACCTCACTCTCTTCTTTCAGCATCTCTATTGCATATTTCTGCACTGCTCTTGCTTCTTTCTGCATTTCTGTATCTTCTTTCTGCATCTCTCCTGCCTCTTTTTGCAATTCTCTTGCCTCTTTCTTCACTTCTCTTGCCTCTTTCTGTGCTTCTCTTACTCTTTCTATACTTCTCTTGCCTCTTTTTGCACCTCACCTGCCTCTGTCTGTACCTCACGGTCTAATTCCTGTACCTCACTTACATCTTTCTGTACTTCTCTTGCCTCTTTCTGTACCTTGCTTACCCCCTTCTATACTCCACTTGAGTCTTCTGCACCTCCCTCTCTTCTTTCTGTCCTAATCATGCCTGTTTCTGCTCCTCACGTACCTCTTTATGCACTTCTCCTGCCTCTTTCTGCAACTGTCTTGCCTGCTTCTCCATCTCACTTTCATTTTCTTGCACCTCACTTGCCTCTTTCTGCAGCTCACTCTCTTTTTTCTGCACCCCTCTTTCCTCTTTCTGAACTCCTCTTGCCTCTTTCTGTACCTCTCTTGCCAGCTTCCCCGCCCCTCTTGCCTCTTTCTATTTTTCTCTTGCCTCTGTCTGTACTTCCCTTGCCCCCTTCTGCACCTCACTCTCTTCTTCACTCTCTTCTTCATTAAACTCTCTTGCCTTTTTTTATTTGTCTTGCCTCTTGTATCACCTAACTTGCCTCTTTCTGTGCCTCACTTGCCTCTTTGTGAATTTATCTTGCCTATTTCTTCACTCCTCATGCAGCTTTATGCACTTCTCTTGATCCTTTTTGCACATTTCTTGCCTCTTTCTGTACCTCTCTTGCATCTGTCTACACCTCACTTGTCTCTTTATGCACCTCACTACCTTTTTTCTGTACTTCTCCTACCTCTTTCTGAATCTTACAGGTATCTTTCTGTACCTCACTGCCTTCTTTAGGCACCTCTCTTGCCTCTTTTTGCACCTCACTCTCTTCTTTTTGCACCTCTCGTCTCTCTTTCTGAACTTCTCATGCCTCTTTCTTTTCCTCACTTGCCCCTTTCTGCACTTCTCTTGCCTCTATCTATAATGCTCTTACCTGCTTTTGCACCTCACTTGCATCTTTATGTACCTCACGTGCCTCTTTCTGCACCTCACTCTCTTCTTTCTGCACGCTTTTTGCCTCTTTCTGCAAATCTCTTGCCTCTTTCTGTACCTCTCTTGCATGCTTCTGCACTAGTCTTGGCTCTTTCTGTACCTCTCTTGCCTCATTCTGCAACCCACTTGCCTCTTTCTTCATCCACTCTTTTGTTTCTGCCTCAAGCAATACTGTCCAAGTATCGACAGTGTGGCTATTTAAAGTGGGGGTAGGGGGTTGAAGATCATTTCCCTTTTGAAATCTTCTCCCAGCCAATAAATAAATCACAAAAGATGCTAGAGAATGAAAAAGTGGCTTGGTGTTTTTCATTTTTTTCAGCTTTAAACAAAGCACTGTTATTAGCACAATGCTTTTTTTGGTCAGAGCATGGCGTTCCCCCCGGGATCACTTGAGGCCCCTCTAGGGGGGGCTCTACCCCAGTTTGAAGACCCTTGATATAAATCTATATAGGATCCGCACATTTAGACAACATAAACTGTGGAATTGGTGTCCAGACTTATTCCAGAGACCCCCACCGAGTATGTTCGCCTGTAAAAAACAGCTATCTCACAGTGCCACAATGAACTCCTCTTACCAAGGACAGAATAGATTCTGGCAACTATTGAACATGACAACCCTGTCCCATTAGGGATCGTGGAAACAGTACAGTTCTTTTTGCTCAGTCACTCATCCTCAGAGAGATACACATAATTAAGTGTGGGGACGTTTTCGATAAGCAATTATTGAATCAGCGTCATTCTGGCGTAAAACATTCGTGGTGAAACAACCATAAGACTGAAACAGTTATAAATGGTTATAAGCACCAACAGAGTAAATGGATGGTAGATTTCTACCATAGTGCTAAAACAATGAATACATACAAGCATATAAATACATGACAGTAATAATACATACCCCATACGATGCATGTCCAATCTAGATGTACCTGGCATGTATGTATGTGTATAGCCAAGAATCCCCCTAGGATAAGACCAACCTTATTACCTGGGGTGAGAGAATAAACAACCCCATCTTAGTTTCAAGATGGACACCAGCGAGGGAGGTCAGATCGCTACGTGCTGGAGTGTCTGCATGCAGTGTCAGTGTCTCACATTAAATTGTCAGCATCGAAGTCTTTCTCCTCTGCCTGCCTCAGCAAAGATATCGTGTTTATATACCCAAAAAGGTACCCTCTGGGGTTCTATCTTGCTGTGTCATGTCGGCCAAGGATGGCGAAAGGGATGACCCGAAACTGGACATGAAAAAACACATTACAAGATCCACCAAAAGTGCTTTTCTCAACCTGAAACTACTGTACAAAATAAAACACTTCCTCCCCCCGAAGGATCTTTAACAAGCCACTAAAACATTGGTGCTCTCCAGATTTTGAGATAGCAGCCCTGATTGGGAAAGCAAAATCGCACCTAGCCACTCTGAAAACAGCCTTCAGTGCTACAGCCTGCCTCACGCATAAAGCTCTGCACACAGGCAAACCGGAATACTTGGCCTCCAAACTCAAAAGGGCCGGCCAGTCCAGGACACTCAGGAGCTCCAACACTCTACTACTCATCTCACTGAAAACTCATAAGCAAAAACCCCCAGCTAAATCATTCGCTCGAAATGCCCCAAAAATCTGGAAATCCATCCCTCCCACATCAAAATGATCCCCTCATTCCCTAAATTCAAGAACCTGCTCAAAGTCCTCTTCCTAAACTGCTCTCGAGCAAACCAATAGGAGCCAAGGAAGCACCTTAGACGGCTCACAATCTTACTGTAATTTTGAGACTGTTGACACTGACTCGGATCTAGATAACTTTCTCTTGGATGCTTGTCTTGATTCATCGAAACCCTGCACGCTCATGTGCTCAATCGCTCCTTTGTCCAATCTATACACGGCTCGAAACCCTCATGTTCTACCAGGATGTATGACGTTACAACGCATACTTTTACTCCGCATACCATTACAACGCGGTATTTACAACGAATACCGTTACAACGCATAGCGCTTAGAGGTGCTGGATAGTGGTAAGTATAATTTTCTATTCCAACTCCAGTCCCCGTGGACACTAGGGAAGGTGTTGGATAGAAAATTAAACTTATTCCCTATCCTAGAGCGCCCCCCAGCGCAATGCGTTGTAAAGGTATGCGGAGTAATGGTCGCGTTGTAGTGGTAGTGCGGAGTAAAAATTGCGTTGTAACAGGTGTATACCGTTCTACCATAATATTTGTATTGTATATTTGCACATAATTGTACATAAAAAAAATTAAAGAAAACATAGTTATTATGAAGAAGATAGTAATCCTGCTGTGATTCTGAGAATCCTCATGCTTAATAAAGGAGGCTAGTTTTCTGGGAAAACCACGTTACATTTTTTACAGTACCTTAATATGTAACAGATCAATACCAAAAACCATTATGTATAATGGCAGACGAAATGTAGGTGAAAAGTTAGGGGCCAGATGTATGACCTGCTAAATAGCTTCTCGCAAATTGTGTCACATTTGGGACTCACAATTTATGAGGCGCTATTTGGCATGTAAAAAAGTGTGTTTAACACTGTTTTGTTTCCCAATGGGGTCGCACAATTCGAGACTCATGAATATTAATAGCCTCTCCCAATTTGCAAGCCCATTGGGAATGACATGCCCTCCCAGGGATGGTGGCCTGCTGGGCTCAGCACATCAACATGTCTGGGACTGCTATTAAATGAAGCAGCTTTTTTTTAATGCAACCCGTTTTGCTTAAAGGAAAATGGGATGCATTTAAAAAAAAAAAATGAAACGTTTTCCCTGGGACCACTGCCTGTCCTTAAAAAATAATATTGCATGCATTTGCAAAGGGTAAGGGGTCCCCAGGGGACCTCTTCCAATTTGTGAATGTATTACTACTTACTTGAAGTAGGTGGTAGTTTGTGAGTGTTTTGCGACCGCAATTGCAGGTGCAAAACATTGGTACATAGCTTGACGGTCGCTATTAGGAAGGGAACGCCCCTTCCTAGTAGCGAGTCGCAAAATAGTATTTTACAAGTCGGAATTGTTTTGCGAGTTGCAAAATACTGTTTCTACATGGGCCCATGCTTTTTAGCATGCGAAAACTGGTCTAAGACCTGTTTGCGCATGTTAAAAAGCATTGTACATCTGGCCCTAGGTGACTATCAAGGCCTATATTGGGGTACATTACAAATCATAACACCCACTCCTCATCTGACAGGACAATATACTTAAAAGGTGTATGACATTCTAAACAATAATAAAACATTGTTAAATAATTATCATAATACACATTTGAAAAGTATACAAAACATACCTAAAAACTCTGTTAGAATCCCTATAAGTCCTTTAAAATATGTTCAGATATATAGTTTGAGCAACTAAGAGAGTCTGAAAGCCATGGTGCTCCGTAAAAGTATAGAAAGAAGAAAACAAAATGTGTTTAAAATACACATTTTGGATGTTTTGGAAAAAGGCCTAATTCTTCCCAGCACACAGAGAGCCAACCATTTTTGTGTCCTGTGTGGGAGATGTAACATCACTGCTGCTTGCCTTCGCAGACAACGGTCCCTGTAACACCTCACAGATTAGGTTGATTGCACAATGATGATCTTCAGTGCCCAAAGCAGATGCTGGGGAAGCATTTGAAACACCCATAGCCTGTGTGCCTGTAGCCGAGCCGGAATCCAATCCAACAGGAGGTCCCATGGTGGCTCTAAGAATGCCTACATCATTATCGGAATATTCTGAGGACACTGAACTACGTGGGCATTTAAAGGGTCCAGTAATACATCCACATCTGGATGCACAATCGATGGAAGTGGTAGACAGCAATCCAACACACATTCTTGTCTGCAGAGCAAGCAGTAGAGAACAGGCAAAACAAAGTCAATCCAGACTGGTCGGAATGATAGAAACCAAGACGTGTTTACCTCCTGAAGTCGAGGTGTGCCCAGATGGAGTACCATGCAATCACAGTAACTTTTCTCCAAGAGCATTTTTTCCATCTCCTTGGTGACTGGGACATCAATTGCGTAGCAGAAAAATTTAAATCAGGATTCCCACGACCAGTAGGAGGATTCACGGAAGCCCTCCAAAAATACTTCCAAATACAGAGTGTATAAAAGCTGGAATCACTCCGAAGACTGTCTGAAAGTTACTTAACAGTCCAGAAAATATGATCTTAAATAGATACACTCTACCCTTCATAGCTGAAATGTTAAAGATATGCTGTACCATTTCTCTGAAATGGAAAGGGCAGTTAGTTCATACCAGTACCTGTTTCTCTGCTGAGGACCTTGTAGCCTGAATATCAATTTGTTGAGCTGAGGTTAAGGCCACATCTTTCTGTAAAAGCATGGCTTCATACGGCTCAGAGTATCAAACCGCATAAAGGAAACATTCACCAAAGGCCATAATTGTGCCTCCCTAACTGTGTGGGTTGTTGGAAACAATACTTGCATGCAATGCGTTACCCTGGAACTTTGTGTGAATAGATATGCGATGTCTGGAAGCATCCCACAACAACCTTGATCATTCAGCATTAAGTAACTCCCATATGAGAGCAACCAGAACACTGAACTAATCACAGTAAGAGGTGAATGCTTTAAGTGACAGGACAGGTATTCAACTGAACCTTTACAGGCCCCATGAAGCATAATATCCTGGCAAAGTAGAGACCCACTTAATTAAGTTTTGCAGTATTTACCTCTGAGAAACACTTCAGTATCTCCATTCCTGCATCTAAATGTATACAGTAAATCACAAGAGTCATGGATGAAGTATTTACCCAATGCTTCTTATCTGCCTACTTGGTGGTGTTCTAGCAAAATTGAAATTGGAAAGTTGTTACTGGCAATTCTATATAGCAATGAATTAACCATTCTGTGAACGGTTTGTTTTGCCACAGTGAAAAGTAATTTGTCTAATTTCTCAATGTGAACCATTGTATATTTTGCATCTCTTTGTGTCATTCTCATCTGTCTCTCAGATAGAATATATGAAGGGGATAGGGACGTACTGTTAATATATTGCCAGGGTACGTGACCAGAGCACAATGATTATAGTGCCCAGCTTAATAATAGAATGGATCGTAACTGTGACTATTCGTGTTGTAAGATGGGCACCTCCTGTTCCATTATATCTATAGGAGAATATACAATGTTGCCCAGTGAATACATCCTAGATATTAGAGTGGTCATACCATTGTCAACCACAGCCAAAGCCTTTTCTAAGTTAACTCTGTCAATTTCACGCAATCTCTCTGCAGCTTCCTGTTGACAGATTGTCCAAATTTCATTATAAACAGCGTATAGGAATTGTTTCTGATGTGGATTTTGGGGACCTAGAAAAAAATCCCTAAGATCCCTCGCACCCCATTGGCCGCCCCACTCCCACCTCCCAGCTGCTCCTCCCTCCCTCTGACCCTCATAAGAAGGCCGCGCAGCTGTAGAGAGAGCGACCTTTGACCCTGTCACCAGGAAGGTCGCTCCCCTCTCCGCCACGCAGCCCCCTGTGTGACCTGTGACCCTCTGCCGCCGCCACTCGTTCTCAGCCCGCCTCGCCTGCGCCCCACTGGAACTTGTCTCTGTCTCCTTCCTCTGTGCCCATTTTTTTCCTTTTGTACCCCCTTCCTCTGTGCCCTGTTGCTTTTGTACCCCCTTCCGCTGTGCCCATCTGTGGCTTTTGTTTTTAACTTCCCGCTCGTTGTGGCCCGTTTCCCCCTTGTGCCCCCTTCCTTCATTGCCCCTTGCCTCTGTTTCCCACCGCTGCGGGCCCGCCCCCTCGCACCCCATTGGCCGCCCCGCTCCCCCCTCCCAGCTGCTCCTCCCTCCCTCTGAGCCTCATATGAAGGCCGTACAGCAGACGCGCACAGCGGGCTCGCCATTGGTGCGCCAAAGGCACGCCAAAGACAAGGCCGTCTGCGCCCATCCGTGCCCGTCCGCGCCTAGTCCGTGCCCAGTGTCAGAACCCCTGGACCCCGCACCCCCGCAATGCCAGACTGCACTACGACTCCAACACCCTCCACGCACTCAATACTAGACGAGACCACCCCTGCAACCGGGCCACCCCGAAGCGCACCCAAGGGCTCTTCACCTGCCGGAACTGCAGATTCACCAGCATCCAGCCCACCAGACCACCAACCAGAGAACCCAACCACCTCCGCTGCATCCTCCTCAACACCGGCTCCGCTCGCAAGCACGCCATCGAACTCTGGGACCTCCTAGACTCCACCGCCCCCGACGTGGCCTTCCTGACGGAGACATGGCTGAACGTCACCTCTGCACCAGACATCGCTATAGCCATCCCACAGGGCTACAAGATCACCCGGAGGGACCGCACCAACGGAGTTGGAGGGGGAATCGCCATCATTCACAAGGACACCCTCAGAGTCTCGACCAACACCGACGACACCCTCACCACTGCCGAGCACATGCACTTCCAGATCCACACCGACCCCAACACCACCCTCAGAGGAACACTCGTCTACAGACCTCCAGGACCAAGACCACAGTTCAGCGACACCATCGCTGACCTCGTCATCACCCACGCCCTCGCTTCCACGGACTACATCCTCCTCGGGGACCTGAACTTCCACCTCGAGAATAACAACAACGCCAACTCCAGCGCCCTGATAGACAACCTCGCCAACCTCGGACTCAAACAGGTCGTGATGACTCCCACCCATGCCGCCGGACACACGCTGGACCCCATCTTCTCCCAAGCCCCCACGTCTCCTTCAACCATACCACCGAACCCCACTGGACCGACCACAGATGCGTCCACTTCACCTTCAGGAAACACACCACACACCACCGCACCCAACAGCTGCCACGCCTCTGCTGGGGCCAGGTCACCAAGGACCAACTGACTACCACCCTCGCCCTGAGACCACCCGCCGACCCACCGACCCCGACACCGCCGCGACCAACCTCAAGCAGTGAATTAATGACTGCGCCAATGCCCTCGCACCTCTCAAGACCTCCACAACCAACCACACCAACAAGAAAGCCACCTGGTTCACCAAAGACCTCCTGACCTCCAAGAGCACCTGTCGGAAGCTGTAGAAGAAATGGCTCCACGATCGAACACCAGACAGCCACAAGAGCGCCTCCCGCAAACACCACCAACTTATAAGGACCGCCAAGAGGACCGCCTTCAAGGACCGCCTAGACAACAATGCACACAACACCAAAGAGCTCTCCAGCATCGTGAAAGAACTCTCCAACCCCAGCTCCAACACCAACGACATACCACCATCACAAGACCTGTGCGACTCCCTGGCCACTTTCTTCCACCACAAGATCACCGACATCCACAACAGCTTCAACTTCGGGACCCTCACACTCACCACTGAGTACACCACCCCCGCGACCACCAGCCGCCTGACCGCCTGGTCCAACATCAGCGACGAAGACACCATCAAAACCATGAACTCCATCCACTCCAGATCCCCATCCGACCCATTCCCTCACCACGTCTTCAACAAAGCCAGCACAACCATCGCCCCCCACCTCCGGAAAACAATCAACAGTTCCTTCCAGTCAGCAACCTTCCCGGAAAGCTGGAAGCATGCTGAGATCAACGCCCTTCTTCAGAAGGCCAAGGCGGGCCCTAAGGACCTCAAGAACTTCCGGCCCATCTCCCTACTCCCGTTCCCGGCAAAAGTGACAGAAAAGAATGTCAACAAACAGCTAACCCGCTACCTCGAAGACAACAACATCCTGGACCATTCCCAATCCAGTTTTCGCAGCAACCACAGCACCGAGGCCGCCCTCATCGCCGCCACTGATGACATCAGGATGCTAATGGACAAAGGAGAAACAGCCGCCCTCATCCTCCTGTACCTATCAGCAGCCTTTGACACAGTCTGCCACCGCACCCTATCAGCACGCCTCCATGACGCCGGAATTCAAGAGAAGGCCCTGGCCCGACCACATCCTTCCGCTCCGGCATAACACAGAGCGGCCGCCTCCCACCCTTCCGCTCAAAAAACACTGAGATCATCTGCAGTGTCCCACAGGGATCCTCCCTCAGCCCGACGCTGTTCAATATCTACATGGCACCGCTCGCCCACGTCGCACGTCAACATAACCTCAACATCATCTCCTAGGGCAACGACACCAGCTGATCATATCCCTCACCAAAGACCCCCACACCGCCAAAGCCAACCTCCACAGAGGAATGAAGGCCGTAGCCGACTGGATGAAGGACAGCAGACTGAATCTGAATTCAGACAAGATGGAGGTCCTCATTCTCGGACCCACCCCATCGGCCTGGGACGACTCTTGGTGGTCCTTATTGCTAGGCACACCCCCGGAACCCACAGACCACGCACGCAACCTGGGAGTCATCCTCGACTCCACCCTCTCTATGACCAGGCAAGTCAACGCCGTCTCAGCATCCTGCTTCAACATCCTCCGAAAGCTCCACTGGATCTTCAAATGGATCCCCCCGACACGAGAAAAACCGCCACCCAGGCCCTCGTCACCAGCAGACTCGACTATGGGAATGCTCTCTACTTAGGAACAACAACCAAGCTCCTAAGATGACTACAACGAATCCAGAACGCCTCGGCACGCCTGATCCTCGACGTCCCCCGACGCAGCCACATCACACCCCACCTGAGAGGCCTGCACTGGCTCCCAGTCAACAAGAGGATCACCATCAAACTTCTCATCCACGCACACAAAGCACTACACAACGCCAGACCTACATACTTCAACAACCGACTCAGCTTCCACATCCCCACCCGAAGCCTCCGCTCAGCCAACCTCGCCCTCGCCACAGTTCCTCGTATCCGAAAAACCACCATTGGCGGCAGATCCTTTTCCTACCTTGCCGCCAAGACCTGGAACGCTCTCCCCACTAGCCTACGACAGACTCAGGACCTGCTGGCCTTCAGAAGACTTCTCAAGACCTGTCTCTTCGAACAGTAGCGCCCCCCCTCCCAGCACCTTGAGACCCTCACGGGTAAGTAGCGCGCTTTAAAAATGCATTGATTGGTTGATTGATTGATGTAATCTGAGAGTAAGGACAAGTGCTGTTTCACCTGTGACAGTATTAAGGTTCTTAGCCAATCAAGGAATAACTTCCCAATATTGTATAATGTCACCATCCCCAGATGTTCTTGTTGTACTTACCATAAGTCAGGCATATGGATACTAAACCCTTCAGTGTTACCACTGAATCTTGACTGACACCTATTTGTGTTGAGAGGCCAAACCAACTATTTCTTCCAATAGAGTTATGTCATCTAGTGTACCCTCACCATTTTTGGTATAGTTTTGCCATCCCTCCAAGTGTGAAAGTGAGGGAATACAAGGTGTGCTCAATTCATTAATTTTGGCTAACCCACGACAGGAGGTCTGTTGCACAGTGTTGTTCAGGAAGATGATTTATTGTTGTATGAGGCATGCTTTAAATAGTGCTTTAGTTCCCTGAACCTGCCATTACTTAGTACCCCAGACTGATTTTATGTCAATAGTATCTTTCCATAAGTCAAAACCCTGTTCAGACATTTGGCAATTAAGGATGCCCGAAATTTATTGAGTTCCTGTAAAACAGAAAACATTTAGCAATGTCAAATGGTGTTGCATCCACCACTGTGCTGCCTCAATCGATGTCAGGTACCCACATTCTTATCCTAAATAGGGCCTCACAAGGAGTAATGCCGCCTAGGGAACTTCTTGGCATGGTATTAAGTGATCTCTGGACCGCATATAGGTGATTAATCCACCTACCACCCAAGCCTAATACCTTTGCTGTTAAGGATTGCTTTAATTCCTGTTTTTTCCTCTCCACAATTTAATTTCCCTCTGGATAATATGGAGATGTGTACCACTATGCTACACCGAAATTCCCATGGCTTCCTTGTAAGCCCCATTGCTAACAAGGGGCTACAGTCAGAGTGTAATGTGCCAATTGTGTATGTCCCTATGAAGACTCGCGAATCCTTTATAACCATTCAGAAGTCAGTCCGAGTGCTGATGCCAAACCCACAGGAATCTAGAGCATGAATCCACTGGCACCAAGATGTACTTGTAAGCCCCAAACGATTGTAAGGGACCGCAGTGGTCCAAACAGAGACAAGCAAGATGATTGTCTGAAATTAGTCGTGGTTTTGCTCCGGACGTGCTACGGGGGAACCTTTCGTGTGATGACAGATGTCGCACTTAAGGACACATGATTTTGTCTGTTTTGTTAAACCTGGTCACCAATTGCGTTGTTTCAGTTAAGATACTGTTGCGGTAATACGTGCGTGTGCAGAACCCAGACCTTGTGCGCAGCTAGAATTAAACATAATCTGTGATACATGTTTGGTATTACTCTATCCCCTGCTCCTGAAATTTGAGCATACAGAATATTTTTTGCATCTAACTTGTAGGAGTACTTAAGTAGAAAGCCTTTTAGCATGGCTGAGCTGTGTTTGCATGAAGAAATTACAGCTATCATTATCTGTCCGTCTATTCTCATCCTAGAAAGAGTGATTGCATCAGTTCGAACTATCGCCTTGGAGGCCTCATCAGCCAATGAATTCCTCTTAACGCGAACACCATCACGTTGATGACTCAGCGTGTGTATCATATGAGCTCTTGGCAAGTCTTTTTTTGTCAGCTCTGCTACTTGTTCCCAAAGCAATTTGTGCTTTATTGTGCACCGTTTTGAGTCTTTAAACCCACTCTGACCCCAGTAGTAAAGATATTCATTATAAAACTATAAGTCTGGGGAATTACCGATCCAAATTTATAAGTGTCAGTGATAGGGCTTTTAATTCTGCCAGCTGTACCGTGCAGTCTCCCAGAGACTGCATCTTCACAATGCTAGGATGGAACTTGCCTTCCTGCATACGTCCTTTGACAGTCGCAAAAGCTGCGCTGTATTGCTGTTTACTTCCTATGGCAGGCTGGGTGGAACCATCAGTGTAAATAATGTATTCTCACTGATCTAGAGGCATTATTTGATTCAGGAGACGATATTCTTGTTCTATTGCAGGAATTCTTGTGTTTTTAATGTAGAACCAAATTTGTAGTCTTCATCTTTCACAGTGAGAGAATAAGTCCATTGTATCCATCGCGGATGTAAATCTTTTGCATTGGATTGCTTGCCTTTTTAACAGCCTCTAAGGCTGGTACTGGAGTTACGACAATTATTTGTTTCCCTGTTCTCTTACTACGGCAGTCTGTACTGCTGTCATAATTTTTTCTGTTGAAGAAAAGTGCATTTCAGCGTTTGTGTACAAGTGTGATTTGTATGCTATGGGTACTGTTTCACATTCAATGAAGGTTAGGTAGGTGTACCCTGATTGTTACATGGATCACCAGATTTGTGGTTATACACGTGTGTGTAGGTGTTTGGTTAGCTATCATGTACGCTTCTAAGGAATGAAGTATATCCGTGTTTTCCTGTGTCCAATGTTTAACTGAAAAATCAGGTCTGATTGGATCATAATTATCTGCCTAAACCAAAATGTATATTCTGCCAAATTCCAGGAATCCCACTGTAAATTTTTCAGAGTTTTCAGAGTTTTTGGAAGTTGGAACAGTGCAAACGTGTCTAAAAAGTTAGCTGCGAGGCTTTTTCCTTTACTTGATAACTCATATTCCAAGAATGGGACATTGAGGTGGACTATTTTTTGATTTTTTTAAGTTGAATTTATAGTCCTCAGAGACAAATGCCAACAATATGTTGCTCACCCTGGTCAAATGATCCAATAAATCATCATCCATCAGATAAATATCATCTACATAGGACAATTCCTCCCCATCAAAATATTTGAAGCAACTCTCTTACCCTAACTAGAACAACCCGGGGCTATTCTTGGACCCTTGTGGCAGCTGACAGAATTGACTTTGAGAGACTTGGGCTGAGAATGCTTTCAAATATAATCTTTCAGGCACTATCTTTTGGCAGAAAAATCCATTTGAGATTTCTACTGTAGTTTTGTATTTTTTCCGCACAGTTATTCATTAATGAGACAATGTGTGCATTCTGTGCTGCAAATGTCTTTGTGCTTGTGTTCAGATGTCTATAGTCTAAAACTAGGTGGTATGAATTGTTAGGCTTCATTATGGGAAGCAAAGCATTATTCATTAAAGAGGTACAATTCTCTATCACACCTTGGTATTCAAGTTTATCTAAGATCTCTCTGACTTGTTTTTTCGCTTCTTGTTTTTTTGGGTACTGTCTCTGTGTAGTTGGAGTAGTTTTTACTGGGATTACATGGTGAGGTGACTCAGCATCCCAACCAACATGATTGCGATGTGATGCAGGAGCTAATCCTACCGCCCACTCCTGCACATATGAATGTTTTAATGATACTGGAACAAGATTGGGAAAGGCCGGTAAAAGTTTGTTTCTCTATTTGGGCACTCTAAAACCATCTCAGGCAGCTAATCCTTTTCAGACAAAAGTATGTCATAGCCATAAGTCACGTTCTCCCAAAAGAGACATTTAATTTTTTGGGGCTTGTCCCCCTCCATTTGGAGTGCTATTTCATATAAAGGATGTGGGACACATACCCTAGTATCAGGTGTTTCTACCGCGATCTGTTCATTCAACACCGCTGTCACCAGAAATTCCATCAGGTTTGGCAATTACTTCTGCTGTGCTGTCTAGCATCATCAGAACCCATTCCCTGTTGAGAAGTTGAGTCCTCAGTATCCTTGGCATTTCTTTCTTTAAGGCCAGATACATTCTTATTTTTAAATTGAGGTTTAACTTCTTTTTTGATTTTATAGTCCGATGTGTATCTGTGGTCTTGTTAATTCTTCTAATCTGTGTTCTCACCATCCTTCCCTCTCGGAGTGTTTTGATGAACCCTGAAAGGAATGAGAGGAAAGTGTATCAGTATCCTGATACCTGTCAGTTTTTTTAATGTTATCACAATTCCTAAGGTTGTACCTCATTTAGGAGAGCTTCTTTTGAGGAGACCCACCTCTTTATAGTGATCTATTCTCTCTATTCTTTTGTTGTTTTTTATCCCATTTCTTCTTAGACGAATCAGGTGCTTGCTTGGTGCTATCCTTTTCATGTCCAGGTCAGGTTTTGTTGCTCTTGCTCATACATTATTTCTACCTAGTTTGGCATACGTATCTTCAATTATTTGTGGTAATTCATGATCCTGTTGTACAGGAGTGAAATCCCTTAAGCATTGGCGTATCGCCAACGCTGCTGCCCTTCCTTTTATGTTTGCTAACATAATTGTGGATACCTGGGCAAAACTTCCTAACAATTTCATACCTAAGTTCGGAGCAGGTTCTGCTATATACTCATTCTGCATTTGCCTCAAAATGCCTGGTATCACAGCATTTGAAGGGATACCATGAGTTTGGGTATAGATGGCAGTAAAATCTGTACCCCAAGAGGTACAATCCTCTATCGGGAGAGCTATTACCCATTGGCAAGCAGCTTGTTAGAATTCTGTGTTTTTCTTGATGGCCTGTGTGTGGGAACACTACCTCTAACTGTGTTATTTTCTAAGCTATCGGAAATGGCATTTGCTTGTGTTTAGTAGGCATCCTACCTATGAATGCATTCAGTGTTTATGGAGTTATTTTATTGCAGTTTCTTATATTCGTCCTGTTGGTGTAACCCTTGCTGGTTAAAGTGTGTGTTCTCATGACAAACTGTGTCAGATTTCTGTAGAGTTGTACTATTTCTTAGAGAAGTGGACATTAGTCTGCTATTGGCATTGTGTCTATTTCTGGATGCGGTGTGGAAATCGCTAGGACAGGCCAAGTCACTCCATCTCTGCTGAGCAGACTGGGTTTTACTTTATCTGCTGTGTGTTGAGGGGCACCTTTAAACCAGTTTATATGCTCCTGGTAGGTGAGCGAAACTTCAATGTCCTCATATGGACAGTATTCCTCTGGTATTTGGTATTTTATCTTCAGTGTATTAATGAAATGTATTTGTGAGTGCATCTGCTGGGAATTTGACCCATGAATAGAATACTTCTGTCCTGTATGACTCGTGTGCCTTAATCACGAAGGTTACAGTCCCACCTCTTGCTGTGACTCCAGATTCTACCAATTTTAAAGTGAGCACATTTCTGACATGTTCTGAAATGTTTATAGCACCTGCTTGTTCTCCTTCCCCTGCTGCATTCGCATGTAATGCTGGTACAGTGTTTTCTTCTTAAGACATTTTTGAAGGAGTTTCAAGGAAACTAAGATAAGGTTTATGCATAATTGGGAACTATAATCCTTGAAGCTTGAATAAGCCTAAAGCCAATATATAGGGTATGCCTACTCAGCTGGTGCAGATTTTTCCCTTCCCACATTATACATCTTTGGGTAAATGTGAGTCGGGGACTCTGAGAAAAGCATGACTGAACTAGTCAGTGTTGACTGTTAAATAAGAACCAAACCAACGTTTGCGGCATCAATCTTTATATGATCTGCGCATTTAGACAATGAGAAACTGTAGGATTGGTGTCCAGACTCATTCCAAACGCCCCACGTGGTATTATCACCTGTAAACCAGCTAGCTCACAGTGTAACTATGAGATCCTCCTACCAAGGAGAGAATAGCTTCTGGCAACTATTGAACATGACAACCCTGTCCCATCAGGGATCAAGGAAACAGTACAGTACTTTTCACTCAGTCACACATGCTCACTTTGACTCAAGGGGATACAAAGAATAAACGGTGGGGATGCTTTCAATAAACAATTATTGAACCAATGTCATTCTACAGTAAAATATGTGTGCTGAAACAACTATAAGACAGAAGCAAATATAAATAATTAAAGACACCAACAGAGTAAATGGATTTTAGATTGTAGACTCTACGATGCAGGAATCCAGGACAAGTCCCTCGACTGGATCTGCTCCTTCCTCTCCAGCAGGATGCAGCGGGTCAGACTCCCCCCTTTCCTCTCGGACCCCACACCTATCACCTGCGGAGTCCCCCAGGGCTCCTCCCTCAGCCCGACGCTCTTCAACGTCTACATGGCTCCACTTGCCCCCATCGTCAGAACCTACGGACTCAACATCGTGTCATATGCAGACGACACCCAGCTCATCCTCTCCCTATCCAACGAGCCCAACACCGCCAGACGCAACTTTCGAGAAGGCATGGAAGCCGTCGCCAAATGGATGAAAAACAGCTGCCTACAACTAAACACCAACAAAACAGAAGTACTCATCATGGGCCCAAACCCCGATGCCTGGAGTGACACCTGGTGGCCCACCGCCCTCGGAAACCCACCAACCCCCACAGACCACGCACGCAACCTGGGAATCATCCTGGACTCCGAGCTCAAAATGGACCGTCAGATCAACACTGTCTCATCTTCCTGCTTCCACACCCTCCGCCTCCTTCGTAAGACCTTCAAATGGATCCCCCTCGAACACCGAAAGACAGTCACTCACGCCCTGGTCACCAGCAGACTCGACTACGGCAACGCACTCTACGCCGGAATAAACAAAAACCTCATCCGCAAGCTACAGAACATCCAGAACGCCGCCGCAAGACTGGTCCTCAACCTGCCAAAACACTGCCACAGTTCCCAGCACCTGCGCACACTCCACTGGCTCCCCGTCGAGGCGAGAATCACCTTTAAGATGCTCACCCACGCACACAAGGCCCTCCACGGCACCGGACCAGCATACCTGAACAGCCGACTCAAATTCCACGCACCCCAAAGGACCCTACGATCAGCCCAGCTTTCCTACGCTGTGGTCCCCCGCACCAGAAAGACCAGATCGGGAGGCCGCTCCTTCTCCTTCCTCGCGGCCAAAGCATGGAACGCCCTTCCGCTCCACCTCAGACAGACAACATCGCTCCCCATCTTCGCAAGAAACCTCAAAACCTGGCTCTTCGACAGACCCCCTCCTTGATGGAATGGAACCTGCACCCCCCCAAACCCCCCCACCCCTAGCACCTTGAGACCCTTACGGGTGAGTAGTCGCGCTTTAACAAACTCCTGATTGATTGATTGATAGATTTAAAATGGAAGTCTTTCTCCTCTGCCTACCTCAGTAAAGGTATGGTGTGTATATACCAAAAAAGTTACCCTCAGGGGATCTACCTTGCTGTGTCATGTTGGCCAAGGATGACGAAAGGGATGACCTTTATACATAGTTATTATGAAGAAGATGGTAATACTGCTGTGATTCTGAGAATCTTCATGCATAATAAATGATTCTAGTTTTCTGGAAAACCATACAACATTTTATGCGGTACCTAATAGGTAAAATATCTAAACCAAAAACTGTTATGTAGTAGAATAGCAGAGAAAATTTAGGTGAAAGGTGAGGTTACTAACCAGGCCTATATTTGAGTACATTACAAATTATAACATTCATTGTCATCACAGTGCACAATCATGAGGTTAGGAGGATGGAAATCCAAAAGGATTTTAACCAAAGGCTTCTTTTAATTCTTTTAATTTACTCGCGCTGCCGGTCATCACACCTAGAGCTGCTAGAGCTCGTTAACATCGCGCTGTTACCTGGTGTCGGCTCCGTAGGCCGGGGAATCTGGACAGGCTTACCTGCACCTTAAACTTGTTTACACCCGTATTTGGCGGGATATAGATAGATTACTGGGTCCGACCGCCATCTTGGGTGGGGGTGAAGCTTGGGAGCACTTCGGGCGCCATCTTGAGAAGGTCAAGGGACGCAGGAGGCGGACTTCCGCACTTGGTGTGCTTATTTAAGCCACCGAGTGCACCGACAGGTCAGAACTATTGGCCTGCGCGCTCTTTATTGCTGCTACATTTTTAACTGTGCTCTTTCTTTTAATTTACTCGCGCTGCCGGTCATCGCGCCTAGAGCTGTTAGAGCTCGTTAACATCGCGCTGTTACCTGGTGTCGGCTCCGTAGGCCGGGGAATCTGGACAGGCTTACCAGCACCTTAAACTTGTTTGCACCCGTGTTTGGCGGGATATAGATAGATTACCGGGTCCGACCGCCATCTTGGGTGGGGGTGAAGCTTGGGAGCACTTCGGGCGCCATCTTGAGAAGGTCAAGGGACGCAGGAGGCGGACGTCTGCACTTGGTGTGCTTATTTAAGCCACCGAGTGCACCGACAGGTCAGAACTATTGGCCTGCGCGCTCTTTATTGCTGCTACATTTTTAACTGTGCTCATTCTTTTAATTTACTCGCGCTGCCGGTCATCGCGCCTAGAGCTGCTAGAGCTCGTTAACATCGCGCTGTTACCTGGTGTCGGCTCCGTAGGCCGGGGAATCTGGACAGGCTTACCTGCACCTTAAACTTGTTTACACCCGTATTTGGCGGGATATAGATAGATTACCGGGTCCGACCGCCATCTTGGGTGGGGGTGAAGCTTGGGAGCACTTCGGGCGCCATCTTGAGAAGGTCAAGGGACGCAGGAGGCGGACGTCTGCACTTGGTGTGCTTATTTAAGCCACCGAGTGCACCGACAGGTCAGAACTATTGGCCTGCGCGCTCTTTATTGCTGCTACATTTTTAACTGTGCTCATTCTTTTAATTTACTCGCGCTGCCGGTCATCGCGCCTAGAGCTGCTAGAGCTCGTTAACATCGCGCTGTTACCTGGTGTCGGCTCCGTAGGCCGGGGAATCTGGACAGGCTTACCTGCACCTTAAACTTGTTTACACCCGTATTTGGCGGGATATAGATAGATTACCGGGTCCGACCGCCATCTTGGGTGGGGGTGAAGCTTGGGAGCACTTCGGGCGCCATCTTGAGAAGGTCAAGGGACGCAGGAGGCGGACTTCCGCACTTGGTGTGCTTATTTAAGCCACCGAGTGCACCGACAGGTCAGAACTATTGGCCTGCGCGCTCTTTATTGCTGCTACATTTTTAACTGTGCTCATTCTTTTAATTTACTCGCGCTGCCGGTCATCGCGCCTAGAGCTGTTAGAGCTCGTTAACATCGCGCTGTTACCTGGTGTCGGCTCCGTAGGCCGGGGAATCTGGACAGGCTTACCTGCACCTTAAACTTGTTTGCACCCGTGTTTGGCGGGATATAGATAGATTGCCGGGTCCGGCCGCCGTCTTGGGTGGGGGTGGGGCTTGGGAGCACTTCGGGCGCCATCTTGAGAGGGTCAAGGGACGCAGGAGGCGGACTTCCGCACTTGGTGTGCTTATTTAAGCCACCGAGTGCACCGACAGGTCAGAACTATTGGCCTGCGCGCTCTTTATTGCTGCTACATTTTTAACTGTGCTCATTCTTTTAATTTACTTGCGCTGCCGGTCATAGCGCCTAGAGCTGTTAGAGCTCGTTAACATTGCGCTGTTACCTGGTGTCGGCTCCGTAGGCCGGGGAATCTGGACAGGCTTACCTGCACCTTAAACTTGTTTACACCCGTATTTGGCGGGATATAGATAGATTACCGGGTCCGATCGCCATCTTGGGTGGGGATGAAGCTTGGGAGCACTTTGGGCGCCATCTTGAGAAGGTCAAGGGATGCAGGAGGCGGACTTCCGCACTTGGTGTGCTTATTTAAGCCACTGAGTGCACCGACAGGTCAGAACTATTGGCCTGCGCGCTCTTTATTGCTGCTACATTTTTAACTGTGCTCATTCATTTAATTTACTCGCGCTGCCGGTCATCGCGCCTAGAGCTGCTAGAGCTCGTTAACATCGTGCTGTTACCTGGTGTCGGCTCCGTAGGCCGGGGAATCTGGACATGCTTACCTGCACCTTAAACTTGTTTACACCCGTATTTGGCGGGATATAGATAGATTACCGGGTCCGACCGCCATCTTGGGTGGGGGTGAAGCTTGGGAGCACTTCGGGCGCCATCTTGAGAAGGTCAAGGGACGCAGGAGGCAGACTTCCGCACTTGGTGTGCTTATTTAAGCCACCGAGTGCACCAACAGGTCAGAACTATTGGCCTGCGCGCTCTTTATTGCTGCTACATTTTTAACTGTGCTCATTCTTTTAATTTACTCGCGCTGCCGGTCATCGCTGCTAGAGCTCGTTAACATCGCGCTGTTACCTGGTGTCGGCTCCGTAGGCCGGGGAATCTGGACAGGCTTACCTGCACCTTAAACTTGTTTACACCCGTATTTGGCGGGATATAGATAGATTACCGGGTCCGACCGCCATCTTGGGTGGGGGTGAAGCTTGGGAGCACTTCGGGCGCCATCTTGAGAAGGTCAAGGGACGCAGGAGGCGGACTTCCGCACTTGGTGTGCTTATTTAAGCCACCGAGTGCACCAACAGGTCAGAACTATTGGCCTGCGCGCTCTTTATTGCTGCTACATTTTTAACTGTGCTCATTCTTTTCATTTACTCACGCTGTCGGTCATCGCTGCTAGAGCTCGTTAACATCGCGCTGTTACCTGGTGTCGGCTCCGTAGGCCGGGGAATCTGGACAGGCTTACCTGCACCTTAAACTTGTTTACACCCGTATTTGGCGGGATATAGATAGATTACCGGGTCCGACCGCCATCTTGGGTGGGGGTGAAGCTTAGGGCACTTCGGGCGCCATCTTGAGAAGGTCAAGGGATGCAGGAGGTGGACTTCCGCTCGGTCCAATACAATAAAGGAATGGTGGACCAAGCGCGCAGCGGTCACGCGCAGCGGGCGCTACCTCTGGCCTTTCACACTCTCCCTGCTTAGTATACTCTCGGGCTGCCCTGTTGGATCTGAGACCGAGCCAGGCATCTTCGACGCAGAATGTTATTGTTTCATCTTCGGCTCGCTCTTTGTCATGCGGTCTGCTTAATGTTCGGTCGCTTTGTAAGCACCACACAGAGATCGCTTTTCTCATTGAGTCCTCAGGGCTGGAGGTTTTGTTTTTAACTGAAACCTGGACTCGTGAGGACTGCCTGGTCGAATTAGGTTTGGCCTGCCCCCCAGGCTTTAAAATCATTCACACTCCTCGGCCGAAGAACAGAGGCGGTGGAATAGGTGTTATCTATAGAGAAACGCTGGGGCTCCTCCAATTTAAAATCAGGGAGGTCCTGGGCTTTGAGTTGATGGGATTCTCTATAAAAGATTCTGAGAGAACACTGCTTACCGGCGTGCTGTGTTACCGCCCGCCGGGCTCTGGTTCTTCCCTATCAGACTTTATCGACCTGATATACGATCTATCCAACACCCACTCTAAGTTGCTGGTCCTAGGGGACTTCAACTTATGGCAGGGTGGTCCTTTGGATGGTGCGTTTACGACAATATGCCAAGCTCTTTGAGATATTCAGTTGCAGCAACTGGTCCGATCAGCAACCCATAGGGGGGGCCATGTCTTGGACCTGGTCTTTGCTGACACACAATCTGCAGTGGTCAATGACATTCTTTGTCAATATTGGGCCGACCACTCACTGGTTGCTTTCTCCCTTCAGATAGGAGTCCATCCATCTGGGGAAGCTGGTGTCGGACAGGCTAAAATGGGTAGACCTTGGTCCCGGCTACTACACTCATCCTCGTCACTCTCTCTATTACCTGAGAACTTTTGTCTGAGTAAGTCGGTAGAGGAAGGCTATCTAACTCTGTGCCGATCTATTACTCATGCGTTAGACAAGGTCGCGCCCCTTCGTAAGTCTCGAGGTAGACTGAATCGGGCGTGCCCCTGGTATACGGAGGAACTGCGCCAACTGAAACTAAGTTGTAAACGCGCCGAAAGGGCTTGGAGGAAGCACTATTTGATTCCATCAAGGGCCTCGTTCAGGCTGGCATTGCAGGGCTACAAGGCACAGATAAAGCTGGCTAAAGCGACTTTTCTGGAATCCACCTTGAACAAAGCGCCTAACAAGTCTCAGGCTCTGTTTAAAATCGTCAGGGACCTGTCTCATCCTGCATGCGTGGCCAATACGGTTGTTGCGTCACAGGCTCTGTGTGACTCCCTGGCTGGCGCCTTTGAGGAAAAGACCGCTAAGATTTTAGACGGTCTAAAGAACTCTTCGCCTCCTGCTCTCGGTCTGGAAGCTCCGGTCAGCCCGTCCAGTCGACCCCGGTCGGTTGTCTCTGGCTCCGGTCTGGGAGCTCCGGACGGGTCACCCAGTCGACCTCAGCCGAGTGACGGGTTTTTTAGCCCGGGCAATCTCGGCTTGGGAGCTCCGGTTAGCCTGTCCAGTCGACCCCGGCCGGCTTTCTCGGGGCCCGGTCTGGGAGCTCCGGACGGGTCATCCAGTCGACCTCAGCCGAGTGATTGGTCTCTTAGTTTGGGCAATCTCGGCTCGGGAGCTCCGGTTAGCCCGTCCAGTCGACCTCGGCCGGTTGTCTCTGGTACCGGGCTGGGAGCTCCGGACGATCTATCCAGTCGACCCCAGTAGAATGACTCGGTTCTTAGTTTGGTAGCTCCGGAAAATCTCTCCAGTCGACCCCAACTAAGATCTTTTCCTAACCCTTCCTTTGAGGAATTTTGCAGCATAGCACACACGGTGTCATCGGGCTCTCCGCTCGATCCACTGCCCCCTTAAGTTTAAGGCCCTCTGTATTGCTTATAAGGCTGTACATGGCACGGGACCTAGGTTCTTGGTTGAAGCCTTTCAACTGTATACTCCCACCAGGCAATTAAGATCGGCCAATATCAGTCTCCTCCCTGTGCCACGCACAAGATCGGTCACCTGGGGAGACAGGTGCTTTCTTGTGGCCACTCCAAAACTTTGGAACCTCTTGCCACTAGCCATCAAAACCGCCCCGAATCTGATGAGCTTTCGCAGGCTCTTGAAAACATGGCTGTTTAATCAGTAAGAGGATGGTTTGATGATAGATTCCAGTTGCTCTACAGCGCCGAGACACCTTCGGGTATTTGTCGCGCTATAAAAGTTGCGTAAATAAAATAAATAAATAAAATAAATTTTGGAAGGCATTTCAGGCTGAACTATTTCAGCCTCTACATTCCATCTGCCTCCAATCTCTGGATCTGGCTCCTGTTCCCGAATGCTGGAAATTAGCAGTAGTGTCTCCTCTGCTCAAGAAACCAACGCTGGATCCTGCCTGTCTCTCCAATTACAGAGCAATTTCCTTGCTCCCTTTTCCTATTGAGATCTTGGAAAAATGGGTGACCCGCTCCCTTTCGGGCTTCCTGGAGGAAATTGGATGGTTCGATGAGTCACAGTTTGGCTTCCGTCCTGGGCACGGGACGGAATCCGCACTGGTAACCGTACTGGACAATCTTCGCTCGCGTGTCGACAGTGGTCGGGCGGCCTTTTTAGTGCTGCTCGACATGTCAGCAGCGTTCGACACGGTTTGCCATCGGACCCTTATCGGGAGGCTTGAGGAGTGCGGGGTCACAGAGGGAGCAAGAGACTGGCTGGTATCCTACCTCAGCAATCGGCAGCAGCTGGTCTCGCTACCTCCATTTCGATCGGAACCACGGAAAGTAGGGCAGGGGGTCCCTCAGGGCTCGGCCATCAGCCCTATACTCTTTAATCTATACCTCCGCCCTTTGGTCCAGCTTATAAAATCTTTTGGTGTCTCGGCTTTTAATTACGCTGATGACACCCAGCTGGTCTTTTCTTTGGAAGGAAATAACGCGGTCCCACTGGAGACTTTCCATCGCTGTATGGCAGCCACAGCGGAGTGGTTGCGGGCTAACTCCCTCCAATTTAACAGCACTAAGACGGAGGTGCTTCATTGCTCCATGGACCGGATCCCGCGAGTACTTCCAGAGAACTTTTGGCCTGTGACTTTTCCTGAGCCAGTGTCGGCGGCGGAGTCAGCTCGTAACTTGGGGGTGATCTTCGGCCCAAATTTACAGCTTGATATGCACGTTAACAAGACCATCTCTACGTGCATGATGCTGTTACGTATGCTGTGCAAAGTTCTACCCCTTCTCCCCGCTCAGGCCAGGCCAGAAGTAGTGCATGGGACTATACTAAGTCGCTACTTCTGGAGGCTCCAAAAACTCTGCTGGGGAAGTTACAACGGGTGCAGAATATGGCCGCTAAGCTGGCTCTCTCTCGCCCCAATTTTAGCTCCTCTACCCTAGCTTTAAGTGATCTTCACTGGCTTCTGGTGCACTTGCGTGTACTGTATAAAGCGGCTTGTCCGGTGTTTAAGGCAGTACACCGACAGGGTCCAGTGTTACTGCAGAACATGTTCGCCTGGTACTCTGCCTCGCGGCCTCTCTGCTCTTCTTCGGCACAACTGCTGGTGGTCCCGAGGTTTCAAAGAGTTAGGATGGGCGGCCGCTCATTTAGTGTAGCAGCGGCTAAACTTTGGAACTCCCTGCCACTCTCTCTGAGAAGCCATAGGGATTACCTTCCGTTCAGGAAAGCGTTAAAAACGCATCTCTTTCCAAAAAATGTTTGAGCTGCGAAAAGTGATGTTGACCGAAGTTCAAGCGCCAGGATGCCCTTTGGGTGACAGGATCGCGCTTTATAAGTATACAAAATAAATAAATAAATAAATAAAGGCAGCAATGGATTACACTTTAACCCTCTCTAGCCAATCCAATTGTCCACATTGGGCAAACACAAGTCCCGGTCAATACCACTATTTCTTGCAGCTTCTCTAGCCCAAAAGACATAGCTATGGTCCAGAATCCACAATCTAACCATTTTGAACTGAAACAGAAGAAGCAGACAGGAGAAGGCTGGAGCTAAAATTGAGGTATTCTCCTGGTTAAAAAAACAAAACACATATTTGATTGGATATGTTGAAAATGTAGGTGAATTCAATTAGGTGGTGTGTTGAGAGGAATAGTAACCAGATATGTGATTGGCTCTTGTAAAAAATAAATGTAATAAAGACTTGGATATGATTTTGTATACAGTACACTACACCTGCTGCAGTTTATTTTGGTCCTTCTAGAATATTTTGTGAACTTATTACCTACCAGAACTACTAGGTTGGTATGGCAACTATTGCTTGGAGTGTATTGGGGAAATATGTTAAGGACGCAGGTCAATTTAAAAAACAATTGAGGTGTTAGAGTAACTTTACTATAAAACAGTGTTTCATTTCCTAGTGAGGGTTTGCTAAACAAACTTTAGTATACTCTTAAAGTAATACAACTATGAAGGTAAATATCCACTTTGGTAGTGTTTGTAAAAGTGAGTGAAACCATTAACACATACTAACCATTGAAAAGTTCAGTGACAATGCTAAAATATGAAAGAGATATTTCCACATGCTAGTTCTGCAGTATTAGATTGCAAAATTGTAAAGGTTGCAGTTAATGATTGTTTTGTATAGGAGTGGTGTGTCATTCTTATGCTTAGATTCTACAAATTATGAGACTCTAGCATCTATCTAATAAGAGCCAAAAAATGTATCTGATCAATTGGCTCAATCTTCTGAATGTGATTTACATTTCTTTTTTAAAATATTTCAGAAGGTATATCTGTGTGTGAGATTGTTAAAAAGAGTTCTAAATGTATACAAAAGAATTTAAAGTACACAACATGTTTATAACTGGTAGTATGTCTGCTTTTATATATTTATTATTAGAAGAGTAAGACACAGTTTGTATTAGGTGAAGATTAGGTGTCTGTGAAGTTAGTTAACAATGTGTTGCGATTAAGCTCCATATTTCCTTGTGCTACCTTAGTCCTATCTCTAAAGGTTAACATTTTATGTAATAGTGTATTTGAAGATGTGAAAATTGTTTTATGTATATATATGATCTGCTGGTCACAAAGAAAGTTCTGGGACATGTAGGGCCCGATTCACAGAACTAAATTAAGACAAAATCCTAAACTTACTACTTTTGGTATTCACAGAAGTTAGGATTTTGTCTTAAGTTTGTCTTAAGACAGACTTAAGACATACTTAAGACAAAATCCTAACTTAAGTCTGTCTTAAGTCTGTCTTAAGTTTGTCTTAAGACAAAATCCTAACTTCTGTGAATACCAAAAGTAGTAAGTTTAGGATTTTGTCTTAAGTTAGTTATGTGAATCAGGCCCCCAGTTCTATTTACTCCATTTTAAAAGAAGACTCATCATTGAAAGAGGAAACATGCAGTGTAGATGTATATGATTCAGGATGCCTACTATGTATTAGATATTCTTTACAGTGCCTCTTTCTAAATTATAAGACAGGTTTGTATATTTTTATATGGTGAGACATGTTCTTTAAGCTTCTACTAAGTCACGTCTATAGTATGGGGCTGCTCGCATAGTCAAAAATGCACTGTTGAAAGATGGGTAGGCTTAATAGTGCAGACTGCCCCCGTGGAGTCTCACTGCCAGCTTGACCTTGCATAAAACATCTTTTTGTGAAGTGGTGAAAGCTTGATTTACAACTGATAACTGACCTGTGCGATATGCTGTAGATGTGCCGTAAGTGTGGTCTTTTTTACTTAAACAAGTGAAATGTGTTGTTTTGAGTTTTAGTACACACTGCTATTGCAAGCACTACATATGCTAAAGCACCCCTTATGCAGCCAAAATAGATGTTCTCTCCTAGAGACCCATGTGTCTAATTATACATTCACACTCCACCCAGGCTTCATTTTAACATAACTAAGTAGAAAAAAGCAGACAGACACTAAAACACTAAAACACCCATACAGACTGTTGCATAAGCAGCCAAGCATGCAATCACATAGACAGCAGAACAAATGGGTAGCTAGTGCTAATGGATGCAGTTGCACACACACTTAAATAACCAAATAGTCACTAACCCACCCAGGAGGCAATATATGCAGCCCCTTACAGACACATTTAGAGAAGCATACATGTCACAAAGACAGGCAGTCATTTACTAACAAACGTACATAGATAGGAACTAAAACACTCAATCAGATATCTGCTAAAGACACTTTCAAGTCTACCATGCAAAGAAGTATTATTCATGTCTTGGGCCTGCTATACTCACTCACCCATACAGCACACTTTATCTTTTTTTTAATTGTGAAAGTTGTTCCAAGAAAAACCTTTTTTTCTCGATTACGCCTCAGTACCCCATTACCCCGTGGCCAAACTATTTAGAATAGGTGAGGGGCAAGTGGCCCCCCACAAACTCATATTATGCCCTGGGGACCACCTCCTCCAGAACTGTATATTTTAAAGGTGGAAGGTCCATGTGGATCCCCTCCCTGAGCCTCTTTAGGCCCATTTATTTTACAGGGAGGTGGGACCCTCTTCCCAAGCTTCATATATCCCCAGGATCCTTTCTCCTGCGGCCTCATTTAAAAAAAGATGAATGACCCTCTGGCTCCCACAAACAATTTGTTCCTGGTGCAGGGGGAGCCCTGGGGCTGCTGCTACACACAGAGAGCAGCTTTCCAGGCAGGAGCAGTATGTTGCTCTGTTTCCCTGCACGTTTCAGTGTGGGCGGGGAAACAGATCTCAAATCTGCTCCCAGCGATGGGAGCATTTTGAAAGCCTCTGCCTTCTGGGAGCAGACTTTGCATTTGCTCCAGTGTGGAAGGAGTTGCAAAAATGCCCTCTGCCCACGCCAGTGCAGGAAGGGAAACTATGTTTTGCTCAGGGTAGGCTCCCCAGGACACAGTATGTCAGCCAGTCCTGGGGGATGGCATACATAGGGCTTTTAGAGGCTCAGGGAGGGGGGCCATATGGAGTCACTCCCTTTTAAAAAAAACACAGCCTTGGGAGGTGGGGTCCCCATGGCCATTTAAAGGCTTAGGTCAGGAAGAGGCATGGTCCTTCTCCTTAAAAAATACATTGAGCCCCGAGTGATTGGTCCTGCTACAGCATAAGGCTTGGGGAGGGGTTCATACCCCCTTACCATATTTATAAATTGGTGCCCCAGGAGATGGAGGTCCCTGAAGCTGAATATGTCTCAGGGACTTTATGTCCCTTCCACTAATTAACTAAATTGTGCCAATGGGGATGGGTCCCCAGGAGCAGAAATGACTCAATGAGCGGATCTGCATACCCCTCTCCTTAAATAAAGAATGCTGGCCCAGGCTGCCACTTTTTGTTGCAGTTGCTCAGGAGTCCTGCAAGATTGTGGCAAAATTTGCTAATTTATTTTCAATTTTGTACCTGGGGGTTTCCATCTTTTATGGCTTATGGACAGCAGAACTAGGAGGTGGTTGAGTTAGTTAAAACCTAGAATATATTACATTGAGGAATTAGGTTGATTATATTGAAGATCATATCCATTTTCCCCTCTTTCTGCTGTGGTGTTATGTCTGATGCTAATTAGATTTGTTGTCTTGTGATTGGAGTCACCTAATACCCTGGTTAGACTATAGTAAGAAGACACACATCACATTGGGCGGGCCATATATGTTTTCTCAACCGGAGCACCTGCCGAAAGATGAAAGCTCATGGATTAAAACATCTTTTATGGATTATAGACAAAGGCAACATGAGCAGGTTGAGTTAATTAAAACCCACGATAAGATTACATGTTAATACAAACTACACTAGAGTTTGAACCGTATCTCAATTTTGTATACAGCTTTTAGGATTTGGCCTAGGCGGAGATTGCTATGCGGAATTCCATGGAGTGACCAAAAAACTCCACCAAACTATGTGGAGTTACGCAAGAGGTACAATGTATTAGATTGCATGGTTCTCACTGATTTCTAGCACTAGGTGTTTGTCCTGTACTGGCAAATCAGCATTAGCGGCACCATGTGCTGCTTCTTTCTACTGCTCGGGGCCTACTGGGGCACCACCATAATAATACCTGTGGTACCACACACCCTACAGGAAACAGCCAGTTTCCTATAGAACCCCCCCAGCCCACAGGTCAGGAGGCTCAACCTGGTTGGAGTGTTGCAGGGTCTACTCTGCTTTACATCTTTTTGTGCAGGTCAGTCCAACTGGGGAGATGGCCTACTTCAACAGTTTCAGGACTCAATTGAAAGTGCCCATTTTCTACCTCGTTAGAATTTCCAGCTGAGTGGCACCTTTCTCAACGCAAATGGATGGCAACTTAACATATGATCACCTGCGACCGCCTGTGTTGAGAAATCTCACTGCCTTTGAAGTGCAGCCTAGGCTTCTCCAGATAGTGGGGATACCATCCCCAATGCCCTGCTACACATGTGGCAGGAGGACAGGTGGGAGAAATAGATAAATGAGGATGAGTGTCTACAGTCAGCCAGCACCACCCCCTAAGGTGTGTCAGGCAATGTGGAACTCTCTCTTGAAATCCACCATCTTGAGATCCTGAGAAAACTACCTATCAGGGCTAGGGTAGTACACCTTCCCATATGAAGTGGTCCCTTAGAGGGTGTAGGCAACCTAACGGTAGTTAGCCCATTGGCTACTGCCTGTTTCCCATGTAACAACCCTACATCTATCATTGAGGTCAAATCCTGTGACCTTCAAATGAGATTTGACTGACAAGAAGAAGAAAATGACAAAGAAGGCCTGTGTATTAGAAACTTGGCAGCAAACTCAGCCTTCTGCCTTAGGGACTCAACAATCGTGGTTGTACAGTTTTGTCCTGAACCTGTGAGCACTCCAAGAATACCTGAGCTTTTCCAGCCTTTGAGAAATCACTGAGAACTTCCCTTGGAGTGATGATACCACTTCCCTGTACAATATAGGCACTTATCGTGCTAAGTCCTGGGCAACCCCAGCACAGCTCCCAAACTAGACGGGGTATATCAATTCTGTCTCCCCACCAAGATTGGAGACACCAAAACCTACTGGAGCCATCAAACAAGTATACCCGGTGTACCAGACACCCTATAGCAAACAACCAGTTTCTTATACAACCCCCCAGCCAACCGGCCAGGAGGCTCAGCCAAACCTCCTAGTCTTCCCAGTCTGTCATGTGAGGAAGAGTAGGGAAACTGGTTAGAGTGTTGCAGGGTCTACTCTGCCTTCCATTCTTCTGTTCAGGTCTGTCCCTATCGGGAGCTGGCCTACTTGAACATTTTCAGGACCCAATTGAAAGTGCCCATTTTCTACCGCTTTAGTGCCTTTACTAAATATTTTTAATTTGTAATCAGAGGTATCCACCTCTTCTAATTCTAACTTAGCCAGGGCAACATCCAGTTTACCCAAAGAGGTTGCCCACAGCTGGCGTAACCCCATCATGACCAACATGAACAGGGGGCCTAACTCACTATGTGAAATGGGGTCAGACCACCATGCCAAGGACAATGCAGCTAGCTAGAAAGGCTAACACCTAGAAGAGGCCACTGACAGCTGTCTGTGCCCAGGACCACACATTTAGCACTTCACTGACAGGTGAAAGAGCCAGCTTACATATTTTTTGGGGTTCTTGTTGACTGTCTACTGCTTTAGGGTGGGGGGTTATTACCTCTTGTAGCAAAAACCCTTCTTCCAACCTCTTTTCTGTTAGCTGAGGAGCCACCAATTTAAGATGAACAGCTGCCTGACTAGTCAGAGTTTTCTGAGGCATGAAGGTTCTACAAGTGCCAACTTTGTATTTCTCCCCCACTGGCATATTATCTACTTGGCTCACAGGAACTGTCGCTAACAGTTGCCCACCCTTCCTACAATCCCTATTGTTCTTTTTCTGTTGGGGCTTACATGCATTATTTGCAGGTTTAGCCTCCCCATAACCCTTGGGGGAGGTCTGGCACTGGACCAGTACCTCTGTTTGGCTCAGACCACCCTCTTGGTGGTTATCTCCAAAGAGACAGTCAAGGGAAATTATTTACTGACTGCCCCCATTCTGAAGGGAAGAGACCCAGCTATTTTTAGGGGCACTACAGCCAAAGGTATTTCATTGATCTCAGCTGGGATGACTCTTCCCTCCCTGTCTCAGTTGGGATAAACTGGTTGGAGAGAACCATCCTGTCATGCACAGCAGTGTGACTGGTACAGGTATCTCTCAGGGCAGTGGCTGGGATTCCATCTACCAGTAGGTGGTGGAAGTGTTTACTCCACTGGAATCTTTGGCTCACCTTTTGGGCCCAATTCCCAGTTAAAGATGAGTGGAACCTCCTTGTCTGAGGAGTTACCCTCTAAAGCTACACTAATTACCACTGCAGGTGCACTAGTAAGTTTGTTTTTTAGGATAATAGGGGTCTCTGGCCAGGTGCCCTGCATTCCTGCATTTAAGTTTTCTTGGGGTTCCATTTCTTAAACTGATACACACCATTAGTTTGCGAGGTGTCTCTGGGCCCAACACCCTCAAGAGGTGTTTGAGGGCCTACAGGGCACTTTCTTTTGGTTACCACCACTATGTCTAGTTTCGGAGACTCTGATTCTTACCCAATGATATGCCTTCTTCCCCAACTCTTGAGGAGAGACTGGCCCCAGGTCTACTAGGTATTGATGCAACTTTTCTTGCACACAATTACTTAATAGATGTTCTTTCAATATCTCATTTCTAAGCCCATCATAATCATTCACCTTGTAACCTTTTAACCAACTACCTTATGTATTCACTGAAAAGTCCACAAAATCAACCCAGAATTGACTCTAGGATTTTGAGTCTCCTTGAATTTAATTTGGTATTCCTAAGTGGTGAGTCAAACGCTTTCCAACAAGGTACACTTCATGAGGTCATATGACTGAGCATCGTTCACATTCAAAGTCAGGACTCAGAGTCTATCCCTGCGTTTTCCTAAGAATAGTTCCCACAAGAGAGGAGCCCAATTTCTTCAGGGTACCATTCTAGCTAGGCAGGCTCATTCAAAGCAGTGAACTATCGAGTGATGCTATCACCCTCTGAATATTTAAGGAAAATCCATTTGGGGACTTTGGAATCAAAGTACTCTTCTCTCTCTCTTATTATAAAATTGCTGCCACCAGAGATAGGTCTTTGACCCATCTCTTTTCTTTGCCTTTCTATGTACAGGAGTTGAGCTTCTAATTTCAATCTCCGGTAAAAACTTTCAGCATGATATGCCCCTCTGCAGGAATCTCATCTGGCTTTTGGTGGATGGAATCAGCCACCCCCTGTTTGATTTTCAGTGTCTTCCCATCAGTTTCATAATTATCAGAGTCAGCTACTAGTTCTGGATGGCCTCTTTCAAACTCTGCTAATAGTCTTCTAAGATTGTCTTTTTTAGAATGATTGCTAGTATTGATATCATAGCCCTTACAGATGGCCCTCATACTGGCATATGACAGGTCAATGTAAGGGGTCAGATTGAGCTACTGAGCCTGGTTTTCTGCATTACTCATTATTTTACTAAACTTGGGAACTTTTTATGAAGATAAGACAACTCTCACACCAAATACGTTGTGCTAACTATAGCAACATACTTTTACCGTTCTAACCACTTAGTTTCAGGGACTTGGCCAAGGCCCTAGCAGTCAATTTTAGAAATTTAGAAAAAAATAAGCCAATAGAAAATTACAGCTAGACTTAATACAATTTTTGCATTTCCTCATGTGGTCACTTATTGACAATGTGGTTCCAGAAAATGCAAATTCTTCTATCCCACTGCTGAATCACTAATGTAGGAATCTGGCTCTCTATATAGTGTCCTAAAACAAAGTAAACTATGAAGAGAGTCTAGTGGGTCCCTTACTGTTACAATGAGTTTAACGTAGATAATACTAATGCTCTTTTTGTGATAATGTGGGTGAGCAGTTAGGCTTATTAGAGGGTAGTACTAACCATTTGTTTTACTCACTGAGGCAATGAATGAGACACACTCAAGAATACATCTGAGAAGAATGTATACAAATTATATTGATTTTTATATATATTTTAAGACCAAGAATGTAAATCTACAGTAAGTATGATTTTTGAGAGTTCAGGAAATATATCACTTTTGTGTGCAATAACACACCATTGAAGTCAATAGGGAACAGCAGAAAAATGCATATAAAATCAGGTGTTGCTCAGAAATGAATTTGCCTTAAATACATGAAAAGACAAGAGGTGTTTGTCAAAACATGAACAAGTTTGTTTAATTAAACGGTGAGCAAGGAGAGCCTTCGTAAAAGTGTGTCTTATCAAAATTTCTTGATGTACAAAGTTTTGCCTATCTATTTATACCATTCATGAGGTGCAATAAAATGTTCTCTACATTCCTAAAGAGCATCTAAGTCGTAAAACAATCAAATGTGTGCATCTGCTAAGGACACAGATGGATATCAACCGTCTGGGAGATGGTCATTACATTTGTGTTCAGATGTCCGGCATGAGGAGCACATAATCACTATATGTGGTGTGCATGTCATTAACTGATTGGCTGAGTGTACCTATCTACATGTGGTATCTAGCTTTGTGGTATTTATGGAGAATGTGAGCATTTGGCTACACGTGTTTTATTGGGGTCATTACCTCAGATCTGTTTGCGGTGCAACTATCTATCTGTGGAATAGATCAGGGTTTTCACCGGGTGCATGCTTTCCTTTAGTTTATCGAGGCCCCTACCGGTGACCTGATACATGATAGTCATTGGCTTAGTTCGCAGGACCTACCTGCCCACTTATATTTGACTGAGGGTTGATGGGAAGGTCACATGGGTTAATTCAACAGCAATGTTGTGAGTTCATTGGAACTCCTAAAAATAATATGGAAGCCAATGGTTTCAGACCGCATGGTGTGTGTAACCACGTATACTCTGGTTTAAAAAAACATACAGAACATCTTTAAGAAGAAATGGGCAATTTTGAACAGCGGACATCGAAAGTGGGAACCCCCACTTTTCGCTTTCAAAAGGAGTAGAAACTTGAGGAATGACCCGGTGCACTCCAAGATCACACACAAAGTCAATGACAACCAAATGACCCTATGGAGCCACCCAAAACCAACAGGCCACTACCCATGTGGCAACTGTGTGTGCTGTCGCTTGACCACCAGTACCAAGGAAGTAGACATTGGCACAGACAACCCATGGAGTTTAAAAGACTTGAGTAATTGCAATACGGAAAACATGATCTACCTCCTGACCTGTCCATGCAATCTTAAGTACGTCGGGATGACGACAAGGAAGGTGAAAACAGGGATCAGCGAACATCGCAGCACAATCCGGTGTAGGATAACATACACAAAACTGACAAAGCATTTCACCGAAAAAACCATAATGATTCTGATCTATTTTGGGTCATTTTGGAGGTGATGAAAAAACATAAAACTGACATTAGCAGACAACAACACATCCCAAACACCGTTGGGTGTACACGTTACATACATGGGAGACAGGCCTTAATGACGAAATACCATGGCTACAGTTGGCAAAGTGACCAAGCCTAGCCCGATGTACAGAATTACCATCTGCTCACGCATTTGTTCACTACCGTAGATAAACACTGTAACAAACCCACACTTGGACAGTCCACGGGGTTAGAATTAGAGGTATCACCGCAGGCTACAGAATAACAACCACAAGCAATATCCAACCGCTTCAATATCCAAGAATTAGTACACAAGGAATCACTCAAAATAGAAAAATTGGGATGGTTATGCCCAGCCTCGTAACCACCTCCGAGCAAGTTAGCTGGCTCAAACGCAGAACATGCGAATGAATAGAGATCATTGCACCCACATTCAGGCCACCATGGATAAAAGCAGCGATTAGAAAGGAGTGGACATTTTTTTTTGTTCCACCATTCCATAAGATCAAGGTGCTAGAGTAGGACGAGCATTTTCGTACCCACAATGAGTACGTGCATTGAGCGGTGCATAGCAGCGACAAATCGACTTTCGATCTAGTGACTCGGACTGCGCATATTCAGTAATGGCAACAGGCCCCGGAGTGATGGCAGACTGATAATGTGGGTGCTACTATTGGGAGTGCATGTGCACCATAGTAATACTAAACAACTGGGCGGAAAACTCCCTTTCCCCCAATTTGTGAGGTAGTACTTGGGCACGCCCTACACCAGGCGACCATGCGCAGCCCCAGCGAGACACAGGATATCAATTCAATTCAAATAGTGCTTTATTCGAGTAATTACTCATAAAAGCAAGACATTCACAAAAAATTAAAATACAATTAAATTTACAGTCAATCACAAAGACAGTGCACTATAGAATCCATAAAATACACTCAGTTAAAAAAGTTTCCCATGATACTTGTTTAGCAAGTAAAAAAAAGGTTAATACATTGTTAGGAATAGCAGAGTTGTAAGAACATTAACGGTCTAAAAACAATAATAACAAATTCATGAAAACAGGTTTTACAGACAGAGAATAGTTAATTAACTAGCAGTCTCTGTCTGATCGCCCAGACCCATCCAATATATTTAGCAGTGGCAATTGATATACATGTGAGTGAGCTTGAACATATGATACGCAGGGCAACAGAGCTACAGTTGGTCCCGAGATTCCTGCACATTGGTGCTAACCAGACGCGTCTTGGAGCACAGTAGGCGTTACAAGCAAACAAAAAATGTCCAAGTGTTTCCTTTCCAATTCCGCAGGCTGGGCAGGTGTCACACCCCCCTGCTCCCCATTTTGCTGACAGAGTTCTTAAGGGGAGGGCACCAGTTCTCAATTGGAATAGGAGCTTTCTATCTCCCGGCTTAGATATAATATCCCAGTACGACTCCAAAGCGGGATACAATTTAGCCTCAAGAAAACCCGCAGTCATGGACTCAATGCTAGATCTACTCCGGCTCCTGCTCGCAACATTTTCCCAAAATATATTTTTTAAGACAGACTTAGTGGGAAATGTTGCACCTGCTGGGTCTAACCATAGCAAGCTTAGCCCAAGCTCAAACAGTTTTGCTTTCAATGTTTTGAACCAGCTAATTTTATGAAAACAGTCCGCCTTGATGACATCAATAAAACCTTCAGCATAATGAGAAAGCTCTGGCGTAGTCCAGAGCCTTCGCCAATACAGAATTGGTCGTAGTCTAGCTAGATCCATGATTTGTTTCCTACCAAGATCATATCTTAAAGGCAACAATGGAGTGCTTTTCGGGGTACCAGTGAGTAACCGTAAAAACTTGTTCTCAGAGGCTTGTAAAGTACTCAACTTTTCAAACCCCCACATCTCCGCACCGTAAAGTGCGGACCCAATTGCCTTTGCTTCGTAAACCAGCAATGCTGGCTTGACGGGTTTGGTCAAAGACTTTCTGTGAGCCAAACTGATAGCACCAGCTAGTTGCTTATGATGCAGAGTAGCAATATTTATGTGCTGACACCACCTGTTGTTATCTGCTATATAGATACCCAAGTACGTAAATGAATTTACCACCTCGAGAAGCCGGCCACTCATGACGATTTTAGTCATGAAAATCATGAGTTTCGTTTTGGTCATATTCACCTCTAGACCGTGTTCCCCACAAAATGTATCAAAAATGGACAGAGCACGCTGCAAGCCACAAGGGGTTTTGGATAAAATAAGCGTGTCATCCGCAAACATTAAAATAGGGATTTTTAGACTAGAAAGAGAAGGAGCATCTACTGATGCTGATACCATACGGGAGACAACACCGTTAATGTATAAAGTGTACAAGGTTGGGGCCATTGAACACCCTTGTCGAACCCCACGCTCAACGGGAAAGTCCACTGTGACCATCCCATGGCCACCCCACTGAAGTTTTGCAAAAGTAAGCTCGTGGAGGCGCATTATCAAAGTCAATAGCTCCACAGGGACCCCCAAACTCTGTAAAACTCTGTAAAACTCTGTTTAACCCGTGGCACCAGGTCGAAGGCAGCCCGAAGATCGACAAAAGCCGCGTATAGGCTACCTCCTCCCAGCACCACAGTCTTCCATTGCAGCAATTGGAAGCGGAATACTTGGTCCACCGTACTTGTTGCCCTTCGGAACCCCGCTTGAAAGGGTGATAAGATGTTGTTGTCCTCTGCCCAGTCAAGGAGCCTGTTTACGACCACACGGCCGACTATTTTTTGCACAGTGTCAATTAGGCTTATTGGCCTATAGTTACCTGGCTGAGCACGATCTCCCTTTTTGAACACTGGGATAATCACGGCACCCCGCCACGATGCCGGAACCTCAGCACCTTTAGCGATGAAGTTGATAAGTAAGTACATATATTTACACCATCGCTCCTTATCATTTAGGAAAATATCAGCAGGGACACCATCTAGGCCTGGAGCACGCCCTCTATTAACTGAATTTAGGGCAGACATAGTCTCTTTGTAAGTAAAAAGATTACCTTGGGAAAAAGACGGGATAATACTGTCCTCGACGATGATCTGGTTATTAGCAGCGTACTGGGAACTAAAAAATTGTACCCAGTCGTCTTGTGGGACATTGTTATTAATGGGGTCCTCCACTCTCTCGCATCCCCATTTAACGATGTTCCAGAACAGTCTGGAATCCTTTCTGTCACTAGCTCTTTTCAAATTACACCAAAGTTGCTCATCCCAGGCTCTCTTTGCTTTCGCTATTCAAGCTTTATAGTCCTTTCTGGCTAGGCGGGTGGCCACGGGCTCCCTCATCTTAATGGCGTGACCCAGAGCAAGTCGTGCCGCCCTACATTCGGCATTATACCATTTTGCACTTTTGCAAGCTCTTGCCCCGTTGCGCTTAGCAGGTTTCAGGAAATAATTTTTGATCTTGCCAAAGAGGGTATCATGAATATTGGCCACGTGCCCAATCCCGAGGGAGAAACGCTAGACACTTCCATGGCCAATATAGCTTTATCGGTTTCAAAATTAATATTATCAATGACCTGTTGGTTTGTTACTACGCTAGCCCATCTGAGCCTACGCATATCGTTTCCTGGAATAATCAGAGGTGGTACAAGAGCATTAGGACAAAATGAATCATTCCCAGTGGGCCACCATGTATGCTCCACACATAGGGGATTGTGGTCACTCTCGGGTCTCACAACAACCTCCATGTCACAGACAGAAGGCCATAATGTCATACTGCAAATTACAAAATCTATTCTGCTTTTATGTCTCCCGTTATCAAATGTCATAGAGCCTTTTTTGTCCAGTGCTGTTCTTCCATTCAAAGCTCTTAATCCTTTTTCGAGAAACATAGCATTCAGACCTATTATGTCCTTAGTCCAACGTGTGACTGGCTTCAATTCTAGCACAGGGATACTCCAAAGGGAATCCTCTTCGACTCCAAGAAAGGCCTCGCCAGTGACCAAAGGCTCAAAAGTCCGATTAAGGTCACCTGCTATAACAATATTGTTATCATGCGAGTATGTATCAAGAAGGTTACCCAAGGCAATTAAAACTTCAGATCGACCAACCTTAGTACTTCTGGCATATATATTATAGATATCAAGTGAACCTGAAATATTATTGGTTATCCTGATTAACTGGATATCATTATGGCTAGTCACCATACTTTTGATTGTTTGTTTAAGGGACTGTCGAACCCAAATTGTGAGACCCCCCATTGGTCTCCCTTTAGGGCCCTTTATTGCTTGCACAGAAAAATTTAAATATCCCAACACATAAACGGGTTCGCATGCCCAAGTCTCCTGGAATATACATACATCAAATAAACTAACAAAGCCAAGCCAGTCCCCACAATCTAATTTAGAACACAGCCCGGCCAAGTTCCAAGAGATTAGGTTTCCCATCCCAATCAAAGTACCAGCTTGCAACTTAGGAGTAGGGCCCGGGTTACTAGGCTCGCCCGCTAATGTCACTGCAGAACTTGCCTGGGCTACATTACATATGACATCACTATTACCCACCCCGGTAAGCCAACTACAAAATCACAGCATGCAGAGGGTAAGGCCGTGACCGTTTGGGGATCCGTCAGGCCGAACCCGGCCCCAGACCTAGGCACCATCTTGTTTCTAGGGCACATGCCCTTCTGGGAAGGCAGGCTACCACTACTCTGAACCGTTGAAGCTGATAATACAGAACTTTTACCCCCCAAAAGTCAATCACATTGGTTCAGGTTAGAGAGGGCTGAGAACCTGTTTTCGAGATTTAATCCCCACTCAGTAGATTGGGCAACCCTCCTACCCTTGTTTGTCACCACATTCCATTTTGTCCTTAGTGTACACGGGTTAAGACTCCTCCCTCTTCGGAGATAAAAAAAAGTCTAAAGTGAGTGGAATAATATGAGTTGTTTTTCGCTGTGGCGGGAGAAGGTTGGGCAGAATGTTGGTTAATACATCTGGATCTGAAAAATTCAGTACAACACAATCAGCCCTAAATCTTTTAGGGCTACTTCCAATCCACTCCACCCTCCTAGCCATAACTAATTCTTCTGCCAACTGTTGCTTACCCCAGGGAGTTATAACCATATTGTTAGTCAGCCAATGTAGGGCCTTAGACAGCAGGGATGAAGTAGTTTCATCCTGTCCAGGAGCCAAGGTGGGGACATTAGCTAAAACAAGAACCAGGGGGGAAGCCTCAACAATAAGCTCAGCCGAGCCTTTCACGGGATTCAGGACAGTAGATACAACTGGAGAGGCAACTTCTCCTAGCTCATCATCCACTATGGCTGTCTGAGGGACCGCCGGGTGATTAAACAAAGGAATAATTCCATCTCCACCCTCAGGTCTGGAGGTTCCCTTTTTTAACTCCACTCTAGATACTACTTTGTCAGGCAGCTTTTCTACTTCAACTAGAGTTTTGTTCAATAAATGCCCTAATCTGTCTACCTCAGCAGTTAACTTCTCAATCCTGCCTACCAAAGGCTTTACAATGCCCTTAATTTTCGAATCTATCATACCCAACAGCTTCTTAAATTGCTCATTAGTCAGAGACATACAAACTTCATCAATTGACCCTACTTCCTCGACCACAACAGTATTACTAGGTGGAGGAGCAGGCCTTTTCCGGCTCGAGCGTAACCCTCCGCGTTTAGGCTGGTCCTTTCTTACTCCTCTGGTGGTACACAGTGCAGGGACTGGGGTTGGGGCTTTTTCCTCAATTTGATGTAATTCAACCTCCCCTCGCTATCACTATCTTCAGTTACACAGTTGATCTGAGCCGAAATGACCTTGTCAGCGGGGTCAAATAATACAACAGCGCTGCTACTGCTATCTAGATCGGGGAGTTGGGCAAGATCAGGATCCGGCAAAGTAGTTTTAGGAGATACACCCAACCCCAATGAGGATCTCCTCTCGCTATTTATTTTAGCTACTACCTGAACTAGGTAGTTATCCATAGTATCAAAGGACCCTGGTTCTCGTAGTCCCGGCCCCTGTGTTCAGTCCGTGTGATCCGGTAGAGGTATTATCCCTTCCACAAGGCAAGCAGGCACTCTGTAGCAGTGACAGGCAGAATCTGGTTGTGAGTCCCAAAGTGACAGTTTCGAGCGGCCCCCGCAAAGCGGGGGCCGCGAGCTGTAAGTAGGCGGTGGAACAGGGCGGAGCAGGGGCGGGAAGAGACACCAGGTGCGCTGCGTTGGAAGTGCGCAAAGGACCCTGGTTCTCGCAGTCCCGGTCCCTGTGTTCAGTCCGTGTGATCCGGTAGAGGTATTATCCCTACCACAAGGCAAGCAGGCACTCCGTAGCAGTGACAGGCAGAATCCGGTTGTGAGTCCCAAGTGACAGCTTCGAGCGGCGCCCGCAAAGCGGGGGCCGCGAGCTGTAAGTAGGCGGTGGAACAGGGCGGAGCAGGGGCGGGAAGAGACACCAGGTGCGCTGCGTTGGAAGTGCGCAAAGGACCCTGGTTCTCGCAGTCTTGGCCCCTGTGTTCAGTCCGTGTGATCCGGTAGAGGTATTATCCCTTCCACAAGGCAAGCAGGCACTCCGTAGCAGTGACAGGCAGAATCCGGTTGTGAGTCCTAAAGTGACAGCTTCACAAATATATGTGGCCTCCCTGCTCCTTCTGGTTCCTCGACTTCTTCGTAACTTTCGGTTTTACACAGAAAAACACAGGATATACATCATGCGCTTGCAATTAGCACGTATTAGGCAATTAACCAACTACTTAACAACAGTATTTAAACCCTCCGGGTTCACACCACATTCCATCGACGGGGAGACCGAGAGGACGACTGTAGATGGAATGGCTGGATGCGCTGAATTAAGACAGTAAGAGTGTGATTGCCACATATGTTTGCGAAGGTGTAACTTTGCATCACTTTCTGTTGAGTGTGTGTGTGTTGCCTACACAGGGCATACAATTTTGAAACCACATAGTAGTATATGTTGGCTTTGGAGTCACAGACCTGTAACTGCACACACAGGCTATGACCCTTTGTACTTCTCCATTACAGAAAGTCACAGTAGACCATTCCACCCTCGACCTCCCAGGGAGCAAGTAGAATAGGAATTTAGGGTAAGAAGCCTATACTTGCCACGTTTCTCATAAAGACCACACCACTCACGCAATAGGTGTGACGTTGCATGGAAGAAAAATTGTGCCACTTGAAATATACTTACACTTTTGGTATGTATGTTCTTTTTGTTTCCTTTTTTTCTTACAAAATCACTCACACCGGTACTACATTGACAGGGTAGCTAGTAGTAGGTCCTTTTTGCACTATGTGCAAAAAGGCTGCACCCATATCTGGAAACCCTTTCGTCCTGATGAATACTACGTACCCTACGGGGACACAAATGCAGAAACATGTTGACCACTTTAACACAGTGAAGGGAGAGTTTGGTCCCAGATCACCGTTCAACTCTTTTAATACCATGCATTTGTTCCCTGAATAAATACAGTCTATTGACAAATGTAATGGTTTTTAGATCACCTCGCACTGTTTCACGGGCCACTACTTAGCTTTAGAAATGTATCCCTGTCTCCAGGTGTATGCCCACCCTCTATCAAACAAACTTTTTAGAGGGTGAGGACAGGCGATGATGAAGCATGACACAGGGCGGTGTGTGAGGCCAGTCCGTCACTTTTTATGAGATGTCCCCACTGGTGCTGCATCTTAAGATCACTCTGTAGAAAACTGTAGGAACCCAAAGTAGGGCCAGCCCATTTTTGTGTATACATACCGTATTGGAGGCTGGCTAGTCCCTAGGCCCCGTGCCTCAAGTTCCCATCCCCAGCAAGGTCTGGGGCTAGTGTGTGGGGCACAAATGCTTTACATAAACAAAGAAAATCCAACTTTGGGGGGGAAAGGGAAGAGTGATCAAAAGGATATTGAAGCACTCAGTGTTTGATAAAATACCCCTCACACACCAAAAGGCCCCTTGGTGTCATGCTTCATCATTGGGGTCTTCGCACCCCTCTATCGGGATGCGGCGTGCTGCGACCTACGGATACGCGGGAGCACTTTCAAGTTGGCTATGTGTAGTGTACAATGTGTGGGGTATGTGAATAAAGTGAGTAGGGAACGTAGTGAAGGTTTAAAAAGTACCTGGCACTTGAGAGAAAAAAGATTTTTATTCCGAACTCTGGCTGGTACTATTAAAAATAAGTGCAGGGCGAGATCAACCTGTTGTGTTAATGAACAGGATCTCTGGTGTGCTATGTTGTCGACATGTTTCGGAGACTGGCTCCTTCTTCAGGACAGGGGCACAAACTCCCTTCCCTACTCACGTCTTCTTCTACAAAAAAAGGGTGATTTTTACAGAAAAGTGAAATTTTTGTAGGAATAGGCTAAGTGTGCCTACAGCGGTCTGCTACAAGTACAATGACCTGCAGAAAGACAAAAACCAAAAGACTAATGGTTACCCATGTAGCGGGTAGTTGCAAGACGCAGTCGCCTTGAACCACACCATTTGCTTGATAATAAGCTAGTAAAAACGGACTCACACCACATACAACATAAAACACATAAAACTAGGATTTTACTGCCAGTTGTACTCATACTTGTGAAGCCTGGTTGGTGGGCTTCATGAACAGCGTGTAGGGGTGTTGCTCCAATGGCTATCTGTAGTAGAGAATGATGTAGCTGTAATTTTACAATTCAATCTCACTTACTTTGGAGGAAAAAGGATCTCTTGTAGGATGTTCTTTTCTAGATGATATACTCACAAGGTCTGGACACTCTGATCGCCGCCTACCCCTCGCGCTACTCCGCTGGTGTGGAGTCATGCGAAGGACATGGGTATTTATACTCTGTTTCGTTAATTGGGCGGAAACGAGAGTGACACCATGTATGGGTGTTCCGCATGTCAGCCATACAGGGCGATCGTATGTTACTGCTGCGTGAGCACAGGATCAGTGTCTGTCTGGTATGGTTAGTTTCCCATTGTGCCGCTATGTCTTTGCGCATGCGTAGTGCGAGTTCTGGTTGTCTAATCACTCGCGCATGCGCGGTAAGCCCCAAGCGCCAAGCGCACTGGGTTCTTTTATCGGGGGAGCGCGATTACGGTCCACGTGTCTGCTGGATGCACCAGTTATTTGTTGAATGGTGCTGAGTGAGGATAGCGACCTTGTACATCCGAAGTGATTAGTAACCCCTTGCTAAGGTTGAGAATGAATGACAGTGGATCATGGCAGGGGAACCTTTTGACAGATGGGAATTACTCTATCAAGTACTGTACTGATGTTTTAGTGGTACTTATGCTGATAGTTGGCTCCAGGGCACATCATCATTAAGCCCAATGATATGGGTGCCCAGACGGAACACCCATCTTTGTTCCTTTTGGAAAAGACCAGCATCAGTGGGCAACTGTTCGATTATTGTCCATTTCAAATCGTTGACGCAGTGCTGCATAGTGAGGAAATGTGTGGCCATTTTCGTCGTACTTTTCTTACATCTCACATTGCTTTTGTGTTCATTCAATCGTGTTTTGACGGCTCGTGTTGTCATTCCCACATATTCAAGATTGCATGGGCACTTGATGAGGTAGATAACGTTTTTAGAGTTACAGTTCGTAAATCTCCGCTGCTCCCATGTCGATCCATTACGGAATGTGAGTTTTTTGCTTTTTTCGGTTAAATGGCAGCTGCTACAATTGCCGCATGGGAAATGACCTTGAATCCCTATGGATGGTTGAGGGGATGCTGTTGTAGGTTTCGGTCTGGTGTGTACCAAAATATCTCTGAGGTTGCGTCCTCTGCGGTGGGCAAACATTGGTTTGTCTAGATCCAGATCACCGCTCGTCAGTATTCTCCAATGTTTGTTCACAATCTTGGATACTGCATTGGACATTGTGTTGAAAGTGGTCACACAGATTGGTCTTTTGTTTTGAGTGGGTTCCTTGGTTCGTTCCTCCAGTAATGATTCCCTGTTATTGTTTCTTGCTCTTTTTAGTGCTTTGTTGATGATCCTGTCTGGATACTCTCTTTGTCTGAGTTTGTCTTTAAGGTCGGTCGCCTGTTCCTTGAAAGCAGACACGTCAGTGCAATTTCGCCTGAGCCGTAGGAACTGCCCGTAGGGCAGGTTTTCTCGTAGGTGGCGAGGGTGAAAGCTATCGTACCTTAGTAGGCAGTTCCTGGAAGTAGGTTTAAAATGGGTGGTTGTTTTAAGTAAACCAGTATCTGCATAGATGTTGAGATCCAGGAACACCAACGTTTGGTTTGAAATGGTGCTCGTGAATTTCAGGAATGTGTTTTGGGTGTTCAGCCATTCCAAAAAGAGCTTCGCTGATTGGTGGTCGCCTTGCCATATGACCAGGATGTCATCTATATATCTTTTCCAACATTTTATATTTGGCCAGTACGGGTTGTGTTCATGGAGTATCTTACTGGTCTCGAGGTGGTGCACATAGAGACCAGCTAGGCTCGGAGCAAAGGTGCTTCCCATGCTGGTCCCATGGCATTGTTGGTAAATAGTGGACTTGTACTGGAAAAAGTTTTTCTGCAGGGCCAGTGAGATGCATTCCAGAACTAAGTTACGTGGTGTCTGGTATTTCCATTGGGTCGAAAAGAGAACTTCTTCGATGATCATCAAAGTTTCATCGTGGGGCAGGCTGGTGTATAAACTTTCCACGTCAAGAGACATTAGTAGTTGGGTTTGAGGGTCAAAAGTCATTTCCTGGAGGAGTTGTAGTACTGCCTTGGTATCAACAAATAACTGGTGCATCCAGCAGACACGTGGACCGTAATCGCGCTCCCCCGATAAAAGAACCCAGTGCGCTTGGCGCTTGGGGCTTACCGCGCATGCGCGAGTGATTAGACAACCAGAACTCGCACTACGCATGCGCAAAGACATAGCGGCACAATGGGAAACTAACCATACCAGACAGACACTGATCCTGTGCTCACGCAGCAGTAACATACGATCGCCCTGTATGGCTGACATGCGGAACACCCATACATGGTGTCACTCTCGTTTCCGCCCAATTAACGAAACAGAGTATAAATACCCATGTCCTTCGCATGACTCCACACCAGCGGAGTAGCGCGAGGGGTAGGCGGCGATCAGAGTGTCCAGACCTTGTGAGTATATCATCTAGAAAAGAACATCCTACAAGAGATCCTTTTTCCTCCAAAGTAAGTGAGATTGAATTGTAAAATTACAGCTACATCATTCTCTACTACAGATAGCCATTGGAGCAACACCCCTACACGCTGTTCATGAAGCCCACCAACCAGGCTTCACAAGTATGAGTACAACTGGCAGTAAAATCCTAGTTTTATGTGTTTTATGTTGTATGTGGTGTGAGTCCGTTTTTACTAGCTTATTATCAAGCAAATGGTGTGGTTCAAGGCGACTGCGTCTTGCAACTACCCGCTACATGGGTAACCATTAGTCTTTTGGTTTTTGTCTTTCTGCAGGTCATTGTACTTGTAGCAGACCGCTGTAGGCACACTTAGCCTATTCCTACAAAAATTTCACTTTTCTGTAAAAATCACCCTTTTTTTGTAGAAGAAGACGTGAGTAGGGAAGGGAGTTTGTGCCCCTGTCCTGAAGAAGGAGCCAGTCTCCGAAACATGTCGACAACATAGCACACCAGAGATCCTGTTCATTAACACAACAGGTTGATCTCGCCCTGCACTTATTTTTAATAGTACCAGCCAGAGTTCGGAATAAAAATCTTTTTTCTCTCAAGTGCCAGGTACTTTTTAAACCTTCACTACGTTCCCTACTCACTTTATTCACATACCCCACACATTGTACACTACACATAGCCAACTTGAAAGTGCTCCCGCGTATCCGTAGGTCGCAGCACGCCGCATCCCGATAGAGGGGTGCGAAGACCCCAATGATGAAGCATGACACCAAGGGGCCTTTTGGTGTGTGAGGGGTATTTTATCAAACACTGAGTGCTTCAATATCCTTTTGATCACTCTTCCCTTTCCCCCCCAAAGTTGGATTTTCTTTGTTTATGTAAGTATCAGAGTGGAGCACAAATCCGACGAATAGCTCTACCTCCCTTTTTTTGGTTTAAACTATAGTCTAGGCAGCGTGCAGCTGCGGGAGTATTCCTATCACACCACAGACACATAATCACATACACTAGGTAACTGTAGACCACAGCGGTCTCTCTGAAATGGAGGACGAACATGGCTTAACCTTCGGCGAGGATGAAATTGACAGGATCTTGGCAGCAGTAAATCCTTTTGAGGGCCTCACTAACCCTGAAACCGGCCCAAACATTGATGATTGGAATGAATTGGTAAAACTAAGACGCAACCAAATAAAGGCAGCTTTACATGGTTTGATAATGACAGGATACCTGAGGAACAAGATGGGACCAGCTGGACTAATTGTAAAAAATGAACCATTTATCTTCCAGACTGATATGCAATTTAAAAAAGAATGGTCGTTGATCTCTTGGCATTGTACCAGGGACTGGTTGGTCCTAATAATTAAAACAGCAACCAGAATCACACAAGAACTTAAAATAGAGATCGGTAAAATTGAGGTCAAACTCAATACATACATGTCAACGGAAGACCTTAAAATCAGATTGGATGAATTGAACCAACAAATGACAGAATTTGAATTTACTTTGAAACAAAGCAAACTTAACAAATTGAGTAAGGACAAAGACAAATTCACACCAGAGGGAACCTACCCCTACACTAAGGCGGACTATGTGTCCACGAGAAATGACACTGATAGTGATGGGTCAGACGGTAGCTCCACCGGTTCGAATTCCAGCGGTGGCAGAAGGAACCGCCCGAATAGAGGCGGGTGGAGACAAAGACGACAACAATTCCCAAGACAAAGAGGATGGAGGGGATACCCGCCCCAGTACCCACAATTTATGGCACCCCCACCTTTCCAACCTTTCCAGTTCAACCACCAACCGGATATACAGGGTTTCCCACAATGGAACCAGGACTTTAATGGAGGTTTTTACGATCCACAGCCTTTTTTAGGCTCCCGCCCAGGAACACGGGGAAAGAACCGGAAGGGCAACAACGTCACCTGGGAATCAACGGACCAAGGGAACCCCAGACAAACCAGGAGCATGACAGGCTCCCTACCCAACCAGGCATCAACCAGCAACCAGAGAGGGACCTAGTGGTAAATCTCACTTCCAAACCTCTGACGAGTATCCAACGACAGGTACTAAATAAAGGTTTGGGATTTGTACCGACACAAAAACCGGACATCTTCAAAGTAAACGTGGAAATGAAGGAATTTGTACGAAAACTAAAACTACAGGTCTTTTTCAGTGACAAACCAACACAAGCTGTGATGACAGACACTGGTCTGAGACCAAAATCGACCTTCACACCTCCTGACCCTACACTCCCCATTGAGCTACTCGCTTTTGAGAAGGCAGTTATGACGGATGTCAATAAATTGGATGTGTCACCCACACAAATCTTCCACAATACGACCAAGGAGGAGCAGCTTGCCTTAAGGAATTTATCTGAAGATATCAACATGGTAATAAAGCCAGCGGACAAGGGGGGAGCAATAGTATTACAGTCCACTGAGGACTACGACAATGAATGCATGCGCCTCCTGTCTGACAGACGAAACTACATGGTTTTACAACAGGACCCAACTGAACATCTCAGGGTAAAAATCGGATGCATGATTGAGGAAGGTTTGACACACAATTGGCTGAGCAAAAAGGAAGGCGAATTCCTTATGCAAAAGAAACCTCGCATTCCATATTTTTACAGTATCCCCAAAATACATAAGGACATCAGAAAACCGCCGGGTAGACCTATAGTCTCGGGCATTGGATCTATTCTAGAACCTTTGTCGAAGTTTGCGGACGCATTCCTGAGACCCCTGGTGCAGTCCACAAATACGTACCTAAAGGATACCAAGGCAGTACTACAACTCCTCCAGGAAATGACTTTTGACCCTCAAACCCAACTACTAATGTCTCTTGACGTGGAAAGTTTATACACCAGCCTGCCCCACGATGAAACTTTGATGATCATCGAAGAAGTTCTCTTTTCGACCCAATGGAAATACCAGACACCACGTAACTTAGTTCTGGAATGCATCTCACTGGCCCTGCAGAAAAACTTTTTCCAGTACAAGTCCACTATTTACCAACAATGCCATGGGACCAGCATGGGAAGCACCTTTGCTCCGAGCCTAGCTGGTCTCTATGTGCACCACCTCGAGACCAGTAAGATACTCCATGAACACAACCCGTACTGGCCAAATATAAAATGTTGGAAAAGATATATAGATGACATCCTGGTCATATGGCAAGGCGACCACCAATCAGCGAAGCTCTTTTTGGAATGGCTGAACACCCAAAACACATTCCTGAAATTCACGAGCACCATTTCAAACCAAACGTTGGTGTTCCTGGATCTCAACATCTATGCAGATACTGGTTTACTTAAAACAACCACCCATTTTAAACCTACTTCCAGGAACTGCCTACTAAGGTACGATAGCTTTCACCCTCGCCACCTACGAGAAAACCTGCCCTACGGGCAGTTCCTACGGCTCAGGCGAAATTGCACTGACGTGTCTGCTTTCAAGGAACAGGCGACCGACCTTAAAGACAAACTCAGACAAAGAGAGTATCCAGACAGGATCATCAACAAAGCACTAAAAAGAGCAAGAAACAATAACAGGGAATCATTACTGGAGGAACGAACCAAGGAACCCACTCAAAACAAAAGACCAATCTGTGTGACCACTTTCAACACAATGTCCAATGCAGTATCCAAGATTGTGAACAAACATTGGAGAATACTGACGAGCGGTGATCTGGATCTAGACAAACCAATGTTTGCCCACCGCAGAGGACGCAACCTCAGAGATATTTTGGTACACACCAGACCGAAACCTACAACAGCATCCCCTCAACCATCCATAGGGATTCAAGGTCATTTCCCATGCGGCAATTGTAGCAGCTGCCATTTAACCGAAAAAAGCAAAAAACTCACATTCCGTAATGGATCGACATGGGAGCAGCGGAGATTTACGAACTGTAACTCTAAAAACGTTATCTACCTCATCAAGTGCCCATGCAATCTTGAATATGTGGGAATGACAACACGAGCCGTCAAAACACGATTGAATGAACACAAAAGCAATGTGAGATGTAAGAAAAGTACGACGAAAATGGCCACACATTTCCTCACTATGCAGCACTGCGTCAACGATTTGAAATGGACAATAATCGAACAGTTGCCCACTGATGCTGGTCTTTTCCAAAAGGAACAAAGATGGGTGTTCCGTCTGGGCACCCATATCATTGGGCTTAATGATGATGTGCCCTGGAGCCAACTATCAGCATAAGTACCACTAAAACATCAGTACAGTACTTGATAGAGTAATTCCCATCTGTCAAAAGGTTCCCCTGCCATGATCCACTGTCATTCATTCTCAACCTTAGCAAGGGGTTACTAATCACTTCGGATGTACAAGGTCGCTATCCTCACTCAGCACCATTCAACAAATAACTGGTGCATCCAGCAGACACGTGGACCGTAATCGCGCTCCCCCGATAAAAGAACCCAGTGCGCTTGGCGCTTGGGGCTTACCGCGCATGCGCGAGTGATTAGACAACCAGAACTCGCACTACGCATGCGCAAAGACATAGCGGCACAATGGGAAACTAACCATACCAGACAGACACTGATCCTGTGCTCACGCAGCAGTAACATACGATCGCCCTGTATGGCTGACATGCGGAACACCCATACATGGTGTCACTCTCGTTTCCGCCCAATTAACGAAACAGAGTATAAATACCCATGTCCTTCGCATGACTCCACACCAGCGGAGTAGCGCGAGGGGTAGGCGGCGATCAGAGTGTCCAGACCTTGTGAGTATATCATCTAGAAAAGAACATCCTACAAGAGATCCTTTTTCCTCCAAAGTAAGTGAGATTGAATTGTAAAATTACAGCTACATCATTCTCTACTACAGATAGCCATTGGAGCAACACCCCTACACGCTGTTCATGAAGCCCACCAACCAGGCTTCACAAGTATGAGTACAACTGGCAGTAAAATCCTAGTTTTATGTGTTTTATGTTGTATGTGGTGTGAGTCCGTTTTTACTAGCTTATTATCAAGCAAATGGTGTGGTTCAAGGCGACTGCGTCTTGCAACTACCCGCTACATGGGTAACCATTAGTCTTTTGGTTTTTGTCTTTCTGCAGGTCATTGTACTTGTAGCAGACCGCTGTAGGCACACTTAGCCTATTCCTACAAAAATTTCACTTTTCTGTAAAAATCACCCTTTTTTTGTAGAAGAAGACGTGAGTAGGGAAGGGAGTTTGTGCCCCTGTCCTGAAGAAGGAGCCAGTCTCCGAAACATGTCGACAACATAGCACACCAGAGATCCTGTTCATTAACACAACAGGTTGATCTCGCCCTGCACTTATTTTTAATAGTACCAGCCAGAGTTCGGAATAAAAATCTTTTTTCTCTCAAGTGCCAGGTACTTTTTAAACCTTCACTACGTTCCCTACTCACTTTATTCACATACCCCACACATTGTACACTACACATAGCCAACTTGAAAGTGCTCCCGCGTATCCGTAGGTCGCAGCACGCCGCATCCCGATAGAGGGGTGCGAAGACCCCAATGATGAAGCATGACACCAAGGGGCCTTTTGGTGTGTGAGGGGTATTTTATCAAACACTGAGTGCTTCAATATCCTTTTGATCACTCTTCCCTTTCCCCCCCAAAGTTGGATTTTCTTTGTTTATGTAAGTATCAGAGTGGAGCACAAATCCGACGAATAGCTCTACCTCCCTTTTTTTGGTTAGCACAAATGCTTTACCCATTGCCTCCGGGATAAGTCTGACTGCTCTGCCAAGCTGCCAAGGGGGTGAGCCAGGATTATCTTGTGTGTGTAACTCCCTTACCCTGACTAGAGTGCTGGGTTCTGCCTGGCTTAGGTGTATACCCTAGCCAACCAGAAACCCCTTTTTGAACATTGGTTGTCAGCAGTGAGTATAGGACTTGCATTTGCAGAGTAACGCAGTGACTAATGGTTGCACTACAAACTCGGCACTTAGACCACTGAGTTCTTCTATTTTTTGTGAGACCCCTAGAAAGTCAAACTAAGAGCAAGAAGTGTCCTAGCTGTCACCTTTTAAATGCTGCTACATTAATTTATCAGACGTTGAACCAACAATTTAATTGATATTGGCTTGAGGTCTAGAACAAATTACACTTATTTATGCATAAATGAGCATCAAATAAACCCCTTGTTGCTATTATTCCTAGAAAGTCAGTTATTTCCCACCTGGGTGATCCAAAATTTCTTGTGGCAGGAAGTATGTTTAACTTTAACAAGTTCTATTATTACTCTGTACTATGAGTGATGTAAAGCAGTTCTGTCAGGAACTTGGATGTCATGTGAGAAGTTCCACCATGAGAGTGGAACTGCAGGAGTCCTTGTTTGCCTGGTGGACAGCCAAAAACCGGAGAGTGGAGGATGATGACGAGAAACTTGTAGAGGAAAACCAGTCAGGGGGTTTGGTAGCCCAAAATCTGCCTGTGAGAGTGAGGACCTCCAGGCCTGGCAGCAATGTATCTTCTAGGCGTATTTCCAGAGAGGCTCTGGTGGACAGAAGAGGGCCAGGGTTTATGAGTTATTGCTTGAGAACCTCAAAATGGAAAGCAAAATGTTTGAAGACAAGAAAAAGAATGCTGTTGTGGCATGCAGTGAAAATTAGAGAGTTTGATGAGAAGTTTGAAAGGATTGAGTCCTGCCTTAGCCAAGCAAAATGGAATGTGTGTTCGCTCAGGAACTGAGCTTGGCTGGAGATAGAAGCCACCAGTGTGGATTCCAGCTCATATGGTGGCAGCAAACATGTGGTGTCTAGTGCTGAGAGAGAAGTACATATACCCATATGTGGCACCTGACTTGAAGGAGTGGGTTGACATACACAGGGGGTTCATATTTATGAGGTAGCTCCAATGGTGTGCAGTGTCCCTGATGTGGATTGGGGAACTGGCACAGGGGTTCATAGTACTAACAGTGGGAGTGATACTTTACTGACACTAGATGAGAGGTGCAGGGAGAAGGGTTCCCCCATGGTCGGAGTCCTGGGATGTGTGTGTGGAGACTTCCCAAAAGAGTGTGGGTTAGATGACAGATACAGTCAGACACTATCTTGCCAGTTTCAGGAGAGTGATGTTTTGGTGTGTTTGCGAGGCACTGGATGGTAAGGTGAAGGGTAGCGTGGTTAACACCTGTGAGGGGCTGTGTGACTCAATTGTTGGAGACCATATTTTAAGTCTCTGTTTTCCAGGGCTATGGCAACACCCATTGGAACATCACTCAGTCCCCTCCCCCCATACTCCGGGTCCACTCAAGTGCATACTACTCAATTGTAAGTCAGCTAGCAAACACGCCTCTGAGATCTTCTACCTCATTGAAAAGAATGAGATCAATATCATTATCCTAACAGAAACTTAGCTCAACCCTTCGTCCACTCCAATTCTTGACCTCCAGGTGCCCCCCACCCACGACATAATTCATCTTGACAGAGGTAAGAAGCTGGGTGGCAGCCTAGCTTGTATACCTCGAAGTACTCTTGCGGTCTCCATTTCAGAGTCATCTCTGCCAGTAACTTGCGAATACCTTTGTCTGAATATCTCTAGTAACAATCAGCTGGTCTGCAAACTATACACATTCTATCACCCCCCAGGCAAGAATCTCCGCTACATTGAACAATTCATGGAAATCATTTCTGGCAATGTGGACTCAGTCCAGTCCCACATCTACCTTGGGGACTTTAACCTTCACTGGTCCAACACTAATAATCAAGTAGTCTCATGCCTCAATTCCTTATTGCATGACCACAAATTGATTCAACACTGTGACCAGCCTACTCAGACTAAAGGTGAAACTTTAGACCTCATCATCTCCAAAGCTCATACCATCTCATTGGATTCCATCATACCATGTGACTGGTCGGACCATCACATCATTTTCTTCGAAGTCAACTCTGAAGTTCATCAGTGTAAGTCACAAAAAAACAAACCAAAGATATGGAAAAGGGACCTCAGAGATAAAAACACAGCTGACCCAGCAACCCGCTGTAATCAGGCCCTCTCTCCCCAATTGGATATACTTGAAGTTTAGGCTCTCACAGACTTCTACAGTTCTTCTATTTCCAACATCATGTACTCTGTGGCCCCACTACAACAAATAAATGCACCTGCAAACAATTCTAAACCTTGTTTCATTGGCATCAATATGAAAGCAAGGAAGGCTCTATTGCTACCCAATGAACCTGCACCCCCACAGGCCATACTAGACAAGACAGCATCATGTAGTAGGGGTATCAAGAACAACGCGTCCTGGGACACCTTTACCCCCCTCAATGAAATTGATATCAAAAAGGTCTTTCGGAGTATAAACCCATCTAATCACTTCAGTGACACGTTACCACCTACCATCTTCAAAGTAATTAAGGATGAATTCTCCCCCTTCTGAACCAAGATCGTCAATGCGTCTCTGTCGCAAGGCACGATCCCAGAATGCCTAAAAGAGGCTCAGGTAACACCTATAAAAACACAGCCGACAGTACAGATTTTAACAACTTCCGACCTATCTCCAGCATCCCCGCTCTAGCCAAACTCCTTGAAAAATGCGTCCAGTCACAATTATGTGCGCCCATCGAACATTTCCATCTCCTGGACCAACATCAATCTGGCTTTCATAATGGGCACAGCACTGAATTGGCTCTCACCCACATGATGGATGACATCCTAATAATGCTTGATAGAAATGAATCCTGCCTCCTTATCCCACTTGACCTTTCCTCAGCATTTGACACTGTCAATCATGACAACCTAATATTCATTTTGGAGCATAGGATGGGCCTCTCTGGTCAGGTACTGGACTGGTTCTCGTCCTTCCTGCAGCACTGAACCCAAAGAGTTAAATCAAACCACATACTCTCCCAGCTATCCCCAGTCAGCATGGGGGTTACCCAAGGGTCCTCACTATCTCCCATTCTCTTCATGGTGTTCCTGAAACCATTAGCTAATGTTCTAAAATCCTTGGATATTCACTTCATTATGTATGCAGACGACACCCAACTCTATCGGAAAATCTCCTCCCCGGATGACATCACATCACTCAATTCTACCCTACTGACTACCCAAAACTGGTTAACTGCAAACCACCTCCTTCTAAACACCTCCAAACCAGAATTCCTCCTCATTTCTCCCCCGAAACATACTCCTAAAATCGACGAATGGATGATCCAACTCACCGCCTTCAACTGCTCCCCCTGCATTATTGACTCAGCTAAGTCTCTAGGAATTACCGTGGACAAGAATTTGAATATGAAGACTCACATTAGCAATGTGTGTAAGGGAGCTAACCACCTTCTGAGAACACACCGGAATCTCAAACCTTTCCTACCTCAAGCAGATTTTAAGCAAGTGGTCCAAGCGTGAGTTTTGCCGAGACTTGACTATGGTAGTGCTACGCTATGTGGCCTCCCAAAATATACTTTGGCCCCCCTAAAGGCTTCACAGAACGTTGCGGCCAGATTGGTCATGGGAACCAAGCGAAATGCACACTTCTCCCCAGTTTTAAAATCGTTAAACTGCCTATCCTACAAAGCTAGAATTCAACTGAAGATTGCCTGCCTATCACACAAAGCCCTCCACTTCAAAACCCCCATCTACCTTGCACAAAAACTAGAACTATCCGGAGGGGGTAGACCATGAAGGAGTGCTAACTCCCTCCTCTTGAAACCACAGATCTTCTGCAAAAATAGAACATGCCAACGAGCCTGCTCTGGCGCCACTCCTAAAATTTGGAACTACCTTCCACCTGAAATACGGAGGATCTCTTCTAAAGCTGCTTTTAAACTGGATGCAAAAAGATTCCTCATGAACAAGTTCTTACCTTAACATGAGGGGCAATTTTTTGCTTTAAGCACATTGCACATATTATAGTATTGGATATCATTCTTGTATACGATCACTATTTTGTTTTTAGTACTCCTGTACATGCTTATTGAATTTTCTCCCTTTAAGACATTATGCTCCATCGTCTAGCCCATTCTTTGTTCACCCATGAGTATAAATGATGTGTTGGTTCAACATTTGATTCAATGCCTATTAGACTCCCCATTTGACTTATGTGTTGACTGTTGTCTTGGTACTGGTCACTAGTCCTGTATACATTTACTGGACATAATCCCTTTATGTCTTTATGCCCATTCATACTCAATCACTCAGGTTTATAAATGAGCTGTTACGTTAGTACTATTAGATTCAATGCCATGTTAGACTCATGTTTATTTTGTATTTGCCTCAAATTGTAAAGCGCTCTGATATCCTCCGGGATCAAGTTTGCCATATATAAAACTTTATAAATAAATAAATAAACATAATTTTACAGGACTTTCTCAAAAAAGAAGACCAAGTAGGCAACGAACCATCATTCAGCTATTCATTTAAAGGCAGGATACAGCTGAGAGTCATTCAGCGTGATAATTTAATGCCAGTCAAAGCCCTCATACAGGGAGTACCAACATATTGGACCGTGACTTATATGCTTCAACGTCTGTTTGAGCAGTTCAGACGGATCAATGAATATGCCATGCAAATTGGGGATGCAACTATGAAGGCATGATCATTTGAGACGGAACAATGGAGCCTTGTCAAATTCCAGACAAAGATGTTGCTTCCTTTTGAGGTGTTCACACAGGAAGTCAGCAAGAAGGACAGTACAATGGGCCAAGCTATCACATTTTTGCACATGCTACAGGGATAGCTGAAGAAGGTGTCTGCAATGAATGCACATGTGGAGGAAAATACATTCCTTCACTTATATGTTAATGTAAGGGCACACTAAGACATTGTGTCATCCAAACATTATATCTGTGCCATAATTCTAGGTCCATGGTACAAACTGTCTACTGTCATTCCTTTTTTAGACGGGGATGTTGCAAAATACAAAACATGGATAGCTGAGCAAACCAGTGAGCTAGAAAAGAATGGCCAGGAAGTGGAGGCCCACTCTTCCAGGGCACAAGCTCTGCAGGCTAGCCTTCAGGTTCTGATCCTGAGGGCAGTGCATTTGGCTTATATCAGCCAAAACCAACAACAGGAACACTATCAACAACAAGACCAGGAGCATCAGATCCCACATCTTCAAACTGAGTGGTTTCTACTGGCAGGGCTTAACTTTAGTGCAGAGGCGAAGGCAAAAGAGGTTGAGCAAAGTGAAGCATCAGCAATGAAGATTGAACAAAAGCCCAGAACCATCTGGATGGCGCAAAAGAGGGCTACCTTGATCAAAACCCATTGGTGTATTTTAATGAGAAGAGGCACAAATGGCCAGTGCTCAGCAGTCTGGCGATAAACAATCTGGCTTGCCATGAAGTCACCGTCTGAGCTGAGTGTGATTTCAGTGCTGCTGATGCCATTGTCACAGTGAGAAGGACCAGTATGTCATCCCAAAATGTGGAGAGATTAACCATGATTAAAATCAATCAGCACCTAATACTTTCAGATTACTCCACACCTGAAGTACGACAGGAGGAAGACGAGGGAGACTCATGACATGAATGCAGTGTGTTTGATGACATACTTCTGGGAAAACTACCTGTGTTTGAGGATGAGCCCCACTTCCCTGACTACTAGGCATTGGCCAACAACCATAGAACTTTCTCTCTCTATCGCTGATCTTCCTTCTTTTCTTTGATGCCCTAAAAGAAAAGTAGCTAGGGGAACATTATTTAGTTGTATTTGTTGGTGTCTGATTGACTAATACAGCCCCACTGCCTTACTCTTAGACACATTTAATTTCCGGATTGGAGTTGTAAGTGAAGAATTCCCCACTCCGGCCATTTCCCTCTAGGACATTGGAGATGCAACAGCGTGCAGTGAAGAAATCCCACATCCCACCCTTTTTCCTCCAGTACATTGGATTTTGAAATTGAATTGATACAAAGAAGTTTGCCCCTGTCTCCAAACCTGGGCTGTGACCCATGAGTATTTATCATTTCCTAGTGTATTATTCCTCTAGCAAGTCTGCCCCACATTATTTGATTTAGACATGCCAATGTCACAGTGACCACACCTGAATTAGAAGAACAGGTAAATGTGATGCATTGCAGGCTGAGTTATTGTTGTTTCTGAGTGTGTTGTTGAGATGATAGATGTGGTGGCAGGCAGTGACTGTGACACTGGGTGTTTGTTTATCTACAACTACTGCTCTTAAATGTGTTTGTGATGATTTACATATGATGATAGGTTTCTGCTTTAGTTTATACTCCTTAAAGAGTCACACCCAACCAATCCCTCCAGAGTAGATAACCCACATCTAGTTTAAACAAAAAATGACTCATTGTTTCTCTTGTTTTGCATCAACAGCATTGTACTACAGGTCCATCAATTGCATTTGAGTTGGACTTGTGACAGAGTCGGTAAGGAGTTCGACACCTTACTCAAAGTCAGGAGGATCAGGGATGATGGAAGGACTCAAGGCATAAATGTGACTACTTTGAAACTGCCACCAGAAAAATAAGTTTTCCAACTTGACTGAAACCAATACACTTGGTGACGACTTTTAATTGGCCTACCCAACTCTGTGTAGTGGTGGTGAGTGGTGACAGGGGTGCGTTGATTAATTTATTGGATGTTGGAAATGCAATATTGCTGGATGTGTGTGCTTAGTCAGTTCTGTCTGGCTCCAATTTAAAGTTAAGTGGTGGTTGGGTGGGATCATGATGTTGTATAGGTACCTGGAGACAGAAATTTAGTCATTAATGATCATCACATTATTAATGATTGTGCTGTTAAGCTACATATTATTCTTATGATTCATAAATGATGATGAATTGATGATCATGATACTAATAGTTACATGCAAAATCTTTTCAATGGTTTTAGGTTGTTACAAAATTGCCCTCACCTAAATGTTCACAGACCAGTCATAAAAATGAATGAGTGCTAAAAGGGCTAGTCAGTCAGTCAGTCATAAAGTCTATATTGCGAATATTTCATCATAAAAGACATACTATACCATTCATAATTTACATTGGTACAAATATTCCAAAACAATATATAAAGTTAGTTATCCATAGTATGTAAAAAAATAAAACATATGAATAGATAGATAGCTAAAACCTGTCATAAAAAGATATTAAATATACAATTTTGCAAAAAGACTTGACAGCTTAATGAAACTATTTAAAACAAATGGGACCCTCCTCAACTATCCTTGCGGCCTTAATAATAGCCGCTACCCCAGTAGCCACAGCATATCTTGTGGACCAGAAAATCAGAAGCTAATCTTCCGAGACCGAAGAATCCAAGCCCAACTAATGAATTTAGCCACGCTAGTCTCTTCTCTCTTGCGCTGCCTCGGAGTCTTCTCGGTGCACTCCTTATGAAGGTCAACTTCTTTCTTTCTCCTTGATTCTACAATATCATTTTTGTTTTTCAATACATAGGCCCTCTTCTTAACCTGCGCCAAATGGAAAAGCAGCATAACACTTATGCGTACCTTCTCAGACTGCATCTGCGTCAGACACCCTAGACACCCTAGATTGACAGACAGTCCAAGAGGAATGAAGTTGCAACTATCAATTTGGCAGTACAATATCATTTAGATAATCCTTAGAATTGTGTGTGTTGTTCACTTGACTCCTACAGAATTTGTAAAATAGTTGCTATCTTTGAAAGCTAGGACATTTAGATATATAATGTTATGTAACTTGGGTCTCTCTGGGAAGAGACAGACAATTTGGTTTGCTGTGCATTTAAGTTATCTGTACTTATTCCATTGTTTCTTTTTACTCTCCTATCGGATTTATGATGGTTGGCTGATCATTGCCCAGATGAATGTCGTCCTTGTGTAGTGTTTGTCTTTGTCAAAACCTTACCCCAAATCTCCTTTCTAACCATTCATCAGCCTCTAACCATCTTTCCCCGGGCTGTGTGATTCATTGAGGTGTGGCTTAATGTACACCATCATTGGACCACATACTTGTTGGTGCAAATGTAGTTAAAGCAACACCAACTCAGTGCAGGATCTTCAGGTTTTTTCCTATTACTGAAACTATAGTCCAAGCTGGCCCCGCCCATAAAAGGTGTACATTTTACTTATAGAGGAACATCATTCATAAGTATCAGCATTCAGGCATTGTGTGTTGCGTTAAATGCTTACAATAACCATGCCCTTCAGACTTAAGTCTCTTCTTAATAAATCACAATGCAAGACTAAGAGTCACTTTAGTTTCCTTGAAAAACTAGCTTACTATCCATTGTTCTAATTTTGTTGCTATTCTGTATCAGGTTCTTGTTGTGTGCTAGACTAGTCTGGTATCAACGCTCAAGTGTTTGTAAAGCCTACTAATAATCATACCACACAAACTCAGTTCTTTTTATTTTCAAATTGTTGCCTATGAGGAGTAGTGCTGCTGATTAAAATCCTACAGTTGCAGTTCAACTAGGCGGGAGCGGAACCTGACTTCTGATTCCCGCACCGGTGTTAGTGCACTAATCTGGTACTACTACCACCAGGGCACTTTGGGAAACCCTGCAGCCCTTGCTCCTACTTCTAGTCGGAAAGAGAACTATAGTTTGTTGTTCAACTAAGTTGTTGTAGCTAGGAAAGACATTGGCAAACACCCAAACCCCCTTATATTGGGCAACATAGATGCATCTAGGCTGCAGAGACTACAAGAGTTGTAGTCCAAAAGTACGACACAAGCATAGCACATACATTGTTGTTAGTTACAAACTGTCAGCATATTTTATTATTATTTTGCACTAAAAGGTAACTTTAAAAAGTAAAACACCCCCAAAGACCTTGATTAGACATTAGAGGCATAAAGGCATTTAAATATTTGTTTTTCAAGACAAAACAAAAACTCATCCACCAACAGCAACACCTGGCCCACCCCTCTCACAAAAAAATGAAATATCCCTGTCCCAAATCATTGTCTGTAAAAAAGAACAACGTCCAGAAACCATGATCGCAAATCCCGCATTCCCACACTCTCCACCCACAACAACAAACACATTCCACCCACCAAAACAAAAGTTTCAAAAGGGACAGAGGAAATTAAACAGGGCACAGGATCATAGGGAAGGGGCCCCCAGGTCTTATTGGAGGTAACAGGGGAGCTATTTGGCCCCAAGGACCATGAAAAGCCAAGGGACATCATCCTTCAACTATTATTGTGCCGGGGCACCTTTGCAGAGTGGTGGAGAAAGAGGGCCTGGCCACCTAAAATCTCTCAGTAAACCCACTGTGCGAGATGCACTGGAGGTAACAGGAAGACTTGTTGGCCCCCAACGGGGACAAGACCTTTGACAACTTCTCGGCAATCCTGCTTTTTGTGAGTTACTGGATTTAACAGGAGGGGTGTTGGTGCCCAAGGATGTCCTTGGGGACCAACTACCCCTCCTGTTACCTCTAGCATGTCCCACACAGTGGGATTGCTATGAGGTCTTTGAAGGCCACGCCCCCTTTCTCTACCACTCTGAAAACATGGCTCCTGGTGCATTACTGCTTGACTACTACTTTAAAAACCATAGAAATTCACTGAAAATGTCAAAGGTTACAGGGACGTTATAGTTAAGAATTAGCATTTAAAAAATACTTAGAAATTCACTGAAAAAAAACAAAGGTTACAGGGACGTCATATTAGAAAATATAATTAAAAAAGCATTACAAATTAATTGACAAACAAAAGTTACAGGGACGTTATAGTCAGGCTGACATTTCACTTGTACAAAACCAGAGAAATTCAGTAGTTATATATAGCTGAGCTAACTATAACTCACACCTCTTCAATGCACTGCTTATGTCCTCACCTATTACATCCTTCATGATATGGTCAGTGACATCACCGATTATATCAGTGATAACATCTTAAATGATATCAGCCCTCTCCCTTCTTCCTGGGGTCACTACAAGCCTAAAAAAAGCAGTTCTTCCATACTAATGTGGCCATGCCCTGCAGTGACTTATGGGGCGCTACTTCTAGAGAATGTATCATTGAGCAGCAGCTCCCCCACTGCTCTGGGGAGAGCTGTGCTTTACTTCCTGGCGACCTTGACAGTTTTCTACCTTTTCTCAGGGGCCCAGTACCACCCAGGCATCCAACACACAGGTATGATATTGGAGAGCAGCTTGGGGATACCACCCATGGCTGCTCTTACCGGCATCTCCTGGGTAGCCAGCACACTCATGAGAGCCTGCCCCTTCTCTTCTGGTCTGACCACTCCTGCGGGCAGATGCACTCTTGACAGGAGGGCCATTAGCCACCTGGGGCTCTTAACAGGGAGTGCAACAACGTGTCCCTCCCTCTCTGGAGCCCAGGGTTGGGATCCTGGGTCCCGTGGTCATCGCTCAGGGAGCGCAACGGTGCTCCCTGAGATTCTGACACCTCTCTGGAACTCGGGGTTGGGATCCTGGCACCCCAGGAAACATCACTGTGAGTGCAATGGTGCTCCCCGACATTGTACCTCTCTGGGGCCCAGGGTTGGGATCCTGGAGCCCCCAGGCCTTTTCACGGGTACTGCAATGGTGCTCTCGGACTTCTCTTTTCCCTCTGTAGACCAGGGTCAGGATCGTAGGCCCCCAACAGCACTCCCCAACTTTGTCTTCACAAGGGCCACTTATCAGGGTGCTTTGTCTTCTTCTGGGGTCAGCCCCTGGGACTGGACCCACCCTGAGGGCACATCAGAGACCGGTGGTGGAGCATATGTGCTTAGTTGTCGGTCCAGTAGAGGTCAAAGGTCGCCTACCTTCTGGGGGCCTTTCTCAGCCCTCATGAGCCCAATTGTGACAATGTTAGCCTCTTTTTGTTCCTGCTAGGCAGTCCTAGCCACTGGGAGCAGTCTCCATCTGCCTCCTGGTGTCCCAGAGGATGTACTCAGCAGGGAGGAGGTTTCACTGGCTCCCTGCTCCAGCCTTTCACTTGGTTTCCTCTTCTATGAGCAGAGACCCAGGACTTCCCTCACTGGTACGAGACTCCCTCAGAGGCACAGTCAAAAGTCCTGGGGGCAGTTAGGGGGTTCCTCTTTCCAACTTCCCATAGCAACAGTGTCTAGCACCAGACTTCCTCAGCAATACCACTTCCCAAAGAGAGCTCCTCTTCCTGTGCAAAACCTTTTAAGAAGGGGCGCAGGGGGCTATAAGGTATGCATATCTGCCCTGCAGTGCCAAATCACTTCTCTGCCCTGGATCCATCTTTCTTACACAGGCCTTTGGGTTACTTCAAGATGGCGTTGTTCAGGGGTCCCATGCCACTTGGTTTCTAAAAAGCCCCTTTCCCCACCACCCACTTACTGACCTCACAGCTCGGGCCTGGAGCCAACCCGCAGACTGGCACTAAGTGATAGCTGCTGATTGACGTCCTTTAGCTTCATCCCACCTCTCACTCCTGGAGAGAAAACCTCTGCCCTGTGGAATGCTTACATTGACGGGTTAGGCCTCTAGTGCTACACTTGGGGGAAGGCAATTAATCCAGCCTAGTAGGGTCACACCAGGTCCAGGCTCTGGTTCTGAGCTGAGTCAGAGAAATATGACATTTCTGCTTTACCCATAAGCAGGACAGGTGTACCTTGGACACAGCCGAATTGTGCTTTTCACACATCCCACAGTGTACCTTTCTTTGTTTCTTGAAGATTTTGGGCCCAAGGGAACTGAAACTACCCCCTGGGGTCTCCTTCTCTATAGGAGTATAATGGAGGGTTCCTACAGTGAAACAGTAACCCAAACTGACTATCCCTTACATGTGTAACCCCACATTATAAGGCCAATTTCATGTCAGCACCCAACTCTGCATTGAACCTTCTACAACATTTTACTTGTACCTAGCTCCTGGGCAGCACACAACAAGAATCTCACCTGCACAGCTCTTACACAGATACACACACGGGTGCACATGTGTCCACCTGTAACCAGTCCGGTCCCCCTTAACCTGGACTTATCTCACAAGGGGGACACCGGAAGAAAACAGATGCAGTCTATTTTATCAATGGTTTTCCGTGGGTGAGTCCTAGCTTATAATGCTCTCCCACAGTGTCTGTGAGTGTTTGGTGATTCACAAGGTATATGAGTGCTATATAGATGATTCAGTGGGCACGTGACTGACTGTATAATAAATAGATTGATTGTGATTCTACCATTTGATAAATTCATTAGTACATCCATATATGAAATCTCTTTTTGACTGAGGTTACGGGTGAAAGTAAGGTGTTCAAATTTGGATTTTAACCTCTTGATGTTCATGTCCAAATTGTCTTTAGTTTCTTACCAAATTAACAAGAATATCATGGATATATCCTACATTCATTAGTAAACCATTCTCCCAGAACCATTCCCTGTAGACATGCCTATCTTCAAATTAAGCCATGAATGCTTTTGCAAAACGCAGTGCCCTCAAAAAACCCATAAAGGTACCATTCATGTATGAAGATAATTGTTGTCCTGCTCCTTGAAATAACTGTGATTTAAAGCAAAATGCTAAATTTATATCCCAAAAAAATATGTATTGCTGTGAAATGTCGGTCACTCTTTCATGTTTTAATATTTCAAGCATACATTCTCAGATTTCGTTTACAATCTTTATGTTTTTTTCACCAAATCCTTCATCAAAACATGTAGCTTTAAATTGTGGAACATCTATTGTTAATATATTGCTTAAAAGGGGCTTACATCTCAACCCCATACTTTCTTGGTTTCTTGTGCTTGCCACTTACTTTCCCTCCATTTCTATTGCCTGTTATATGCTATTTCCTGTTCATCCTCATGTGATCTCTCTAATCAGTGTCCCGAGGGCCAAGCACTCTTTTCATTCACTTTTGAAGTGGAACTTTTTTTTTTAGGTTTTCTTGCACAGAGTTTGTGGAAATAGCCGACAAATCTTAACACGCCCCCTCTCATATGGAACTGAATGTGCCTTGTTAGTTTCTTGCCAGCACTTCTTTTGTATTATTATTAGCATTATCTTTCTCATGCACACGCCCTCTGACTTTAACATAACTGCCTCTCAGGACGTTGCCTCACATGAAAGTTTACTCTTAGAATTTGCATTATTATTATTATTATTATCTTTGTGTGCTCAGGCAGCCTGACTTCCATATGGCCGCCACTCAGGACCAGATGACTCTTAAATTTCACTGGATATTTTTATTATGATTATTATCTTCATCATGCTCAGAGAGCCTGACTTTATTATATAGCCGCCTCTCAGGTCATTGACTTGTATGAAAGTGTGCCAGTTGACTCTTAGATGTAAAAGGATATGATTACTATATTATTATTATTATTATGAGTATTATGATTCTTATTATGATTCTTATTATTAGCTTGGTTACACTCAGTGAGCCTCACTTTAATATGGCCGCCTCTCAGGATGTTGTATTGCATGAAAGTACGCAAGTTGACTCTTAGATCTCTGGGGATTGATGTAATTTACTACGAAGTTCCCTGATACTGGCCAATGATCGTGCACGTTTTTATGAAGAGGCACAATTCAAACCGAAGGCATGTCTAACAGCTAAGACTGGGCAGCACTTGACCCTCGGTATTAGAACTTAGTAGAAAACAACTGAGAAGCGGTTGAAGTGCAGGTCAGCAGTTAAGGGAAGAGGAGACCTTTGTCTCTGGTTAGCACGAAGCAGAACCACTTGCAGCATATAGCCGGGGCCATTTTAGGAATGTTTTGAAAACAAAAGTGGCCCTCCTTGTTCTAGCACCTACTTTAGCTATGTCCTTGCATGTGAAGGAACGCACAAATTGACAGCAAAGGCATTTCTCTCTCAGAAAGACTGCACCTTAAGAGTCTGTCAATTTCAGTTACATTTGATTACAAATGTGTTTAGAGGCTACATGAGCACCAGCACTCTCATGTGAGGACTTCCACATAATATTAGCTGTGATGACATTTACTCCCAAAAGTAATTACTCACTTTACAAGATGGTGTCTAAGATTAAACACAGAGTGCAGTCTGAGTGCTTTTGTGGAGATGTGCAGTCAAGGTTAAGTATGGCAATGTTGATTTGTGTGGTTTATTGTGGGTGAGGACCAAGTCTGTAATAACTTGCTTGGATGTGTCATCATTTGTTTTAGGTGATTACTGCCTGGCAAAAGTAGCTGATGGTAGAAATTGTTGTTGTTTGGCTTTCATATTCGGGATGAGTTGAGTGCATGTTCTGTGTTTGATTACTATGTGTACTGTTGTAAGGTGGTGACATCTAAGCAGCAATCCTTAACTCAATGTGCCATGCTGCCAGGTGAGAATTGTTTTGCAGCAGTAGGGTATAGTTCTATTAGTCTCTAACGAGTGGCTTAGAGCACCCATTATAAATGATGGTCTACACCAACAAGGGAGAAAGTTTTGCAGCTGGTTGAACATTTCATCAAACAGAAGCAAGGGTTTCTCCATCTTTTTACTTTTAATAACGTGCTCATGTTTCATGATTGCATAAACTTGGACACATGCAAAGGGTGAATTGGTGGAAACAATTGTGCACTGTTTTAATTAGATTTTCTAGAAAGAGGTCACCTTTCCATATTATAAAATGTATTCTGCTGCACAACACTTACATATCTTTCACCAACTCTCAAACACCACTCACCCAGCACACTCACCCACCATTTACTTTGCACAGCCAACATGACACTGCACTGGCAGTCAGATTCAGATACTGCTCACCCATCACTCAAACAGTGCTGACTTTGGTCTCACTCATCATTGACATACCTCTCAACCAGCATTCACATTTCTGCCCCACCCCCTTCCACCCACACCTCTCACCCTGAACTCCAACTTCTCAAGCTGCACCTATACCATTGATACACCACTCACACTATACTTGCACATGTTTTACCTTGTGCAGTGTAACATCTCTCACCCTGTACACTCACAAAATTCTCGTTCTGCACAGAACACACATCAATCACCATACATTCAGGACTTTAACCCTGCACTCAGTCACTTATCAACCTTCATTTATGCACCACACTCCCTGCACAAAGAGAACTCACACCATTCTCCCTGAACTCATACACTGTTCCCACACCTCTTATTAATAATCTCGTTGGTGAAACCTAATGCATTTACCAATGATTATTTTCAAAATGTTCTATGGGGAGAATCGCCAAGCACTCTCCTTAGGTCAGTGGGTTTGCTAAGTGTTATGCCTCACCACGTTTAATAGTCATCACCTACTCCTGCAGGCCAGATGTAAAAGGTATGTGCAGGAGTACAAGATGAAAGACGAAATTAAACAAATAGCCGGGTAGCAGTCCACAACTGCTAGAAAACTATTTAAAAAAACAATTTGGAAGAGAAGGGTCAGATGATCAGATACCCTAGTAGCAGTTTGCACCTGCCAGGTATTTTAAAAAGCTATTGGTAAAAAAGTATTACAAGTAAGCAATGTAGCTTGAAGTGGGGTTGGCTGTGGCAAGCAATAGATGCAACTGTGGGCAGACAATGTAGGCCAGTCATGCAGTCCTGTGGAATGCTACAAGGCAAGAAAAGTCGCATCCAAATTCAGCCGTGGAAAGATACAATTCCTCCAATAATAGCAATTGCAAAGGAATATTGAAGCTAAATAAACAATAAAGCATTCCAATCATGTTCAAGGGATTGACCCATGCCTGCTCTATCTATTGCAATATTATATACAATACGACTTTTACAAAATAGGCAGGACATGAAAATATCTATGCCATTTTAAAGAAAGAAAGAAGTATATTTTAAGCTCATTGTAATGTTTTTTTTTTATGTCTTTGCATGTGATAGTTGGTTGCCTAGGGTCATCCTTCTAGAAATAGTTAATTACCCAATATCTGTAATGAGTCTAAGAAACTTTCTTGTGAATATCACATGCAAGGACCATTAAAAAGTCAATGGGTCATTTGGTCTTTGTTGCTAGAGGTCTTCTCCAATGAACGTTCAACAAGCAGCACTGTATCCTTGTGATAGTTTCTGTTTTCGGAGCCAGATCTCATTTAGGAAGCAGTAAACTTGTCAGATGAATCTGTAAATAGAAGGGATAACACTCACTTAGGATGATTTGATTTCCTTTAACAGTAAACAATTTTCTGTGATGCATTTTGACAACCTGCACTTTGTAGTGTTACAGTAGCACTACATGTGTACTAAAAAATTGTATTTACACAAACTAAGCTACTCCTATGTGTTCTGTGTAGACATCTCTAGCACTTGTGCAAAGATCTCCAAGCATGGAAGACTATGGTTTGGTTGGTACTTGAAAGAGGGAGAAGGAGCAGTGGCTGGAAAACCAGAAATATGTACCTCTGATTAAAAGGGGTAAGGTTAGATTATGAAGGGGCTCAGGACAGGAAAGGGAAGGGTTAACGGAGGAAAATTATAATACATTCACTCATTTACAGGAGCGTAAGATTATTGCTACTCACAAACTACACTTCTAAACTTACTACAGCCAAAAAGGTCCTAAAACATTTGCCCAACACTGTCTAGGAGTAAGTCCAGCACCACGCATGGCCGTCCACAGATCTTAAAATACACTAACATAGAAAATAATGAAGGCAAGTACTTAAAATGAATCCCAAAAGAATGGTGTTAAATAAGTGAAAAAAATGTGTATATATATATATACACACACAGGGGAAGGTTTAGCAAGGTTTTGAATCACCCTTGTGCCATGCAAGGGGGTCACAAAGGCATCTTATCAAGCTAAACAAGGACACCTTTTGTGGCCCTGTCTGGCTTGATTATCTACATTAACGTAAGGAAGTGCAAATCTCCGCTTCGGGTTATTCTGCCCTTTGGAGGAGTTCCATGGGTGGAGAAAAGGGTGCTCCCATGCATCCACTTACGGATTTTGGCACATTCCCAGTTTTACCATTTGTAGTAGACCTAGGAATGCATCAAAGTTCTATACCTTCATAAGGGGTTTGTAACAAAGGGAAATATCATTATTCACATAGCATATATCAGATAGAGACATAAATGGCAGTTGCAGGTGAACATGCAGCAGCAAGGTCAAAACGGTCACCTCCAATTTTTCATAAGGTCTAGGTGCCGCCAGAGAGAAGAAGGTTTGCTCAAAGTAAAAGTATGCCATTTTAGATATGAAGCTGGGATAGAGGAACATGAGCCATTAGGTTCACTGCAGATTCAAGGCACCTGATTCTGAATTCTAGGCCTGGCACGCGGGTGGCTTATCTGCTCAATGCCAACTGTCCAGGACTGTTTTATGAACTGAGAGCTCTGAAACCAGTTTTCCCCATAACAAGCTTATGAGGTTTTTCTGTATCTAAAAGTAGCTCTACTGTGTGCATCCCTGCCTGCTATTTCATTTTCTTTTTTTTAACTTCATTTAAGTTATCCAGAGTATATGGAAATTAAACCCAACCATATAACAAACAGGTACATGTGGCATGCTTCAATAAAGTTGCGTTGAGCAAAACAAAAAGTAGTACCAGGGCAAAAATATAGTTAATATGCACTCACTCATATGAGAAAAAGGTTCATGGCTCTGTCAGAATCATAAGGGCCACATATCTCCTCTTCAAAAAGAGGCCCATTTTCATGTATTGCCATACAAACGCACAGCGGGTTAGTTTCAGTACGGTGTCTGACAATCAGATACTGCCAATTCACTCTCATCTTGCTATTTGCTGTGAGGACTGGTAATTTCTGAGGGGCCCCAATTCTCCCAAGATCCAGGGCCAGCTCTAGGATGGTGCGACCAGTGCCACAGCACCGGGTGCTAACTTCACATAAGGGCGCCTGTTTGCTAGTTTATATTGTGCTTAAAAGCACCTGCTGCCCTGTTCCTGGTGTCCACAATTTTCAGTCAAAAATACAAATGTGAAGAAAACTCTGGTGATTAATGTTCTTCCAGGTGAGATTGGAGTTTTGTCTATAGAAGTTTTGACTCGTGGACATTTTGATTCATAGTAAGGTAGTGCAGAGGGTTAATATGCCTGCTTCAAAGAACATGCACCATGCAGACCACAAAGTGAATATAATGTATACAGGTCAGTGGGTTACTGCTTTTGTCAGACTTACTTTTGTTAGTAGCAGTTTACAGTGAGTTATTAACTGTCATCAAAGAACTGCATGCAGACGTTAAAGTATAGATTAGAGCATATGGATTTTTTTCCCAGACTTTCATTATTCTAAAGTTGCAAAAAGGGTTAATTTGGGTGCAAATCAGTTCTTGTTATTAAAGAGAGCCCCAATCCATTGTGTTACATTTTAAATTCACAGTTTGTGCTTCTCCAGACCAAGTACTCTTCAACTATACTGCCTATCTGTATAGATGACATGTAAATCCACCCCTTGTTGTCCTCTGTCTTATGTAAAATTTACTATACACTGATTTACACACATATGATTATCTCTGTGTAATTTGTGTGTTATGTAAAGTGCTCTGACACCCTTCACTTTTATGAGTGATGCTATAAAATGTATTAAATGCACCTGAGAGAGAGGTTATGGAGACTGTTAAAGGGTGGTAGGGAGGGAATCCAACTTAGGTGGTCATTGGGGGGGCGCCAAAAAACATTATCGCACTGGGAGCCACCAGTGCTAAAGCTGGCTCAGTCAAGGTCAGCATTGCAGGCCCTGCATCTTGTCAAAGTAAGATGCAATACTTTCACCAGCAGCCTCACACCCCACCCAGGCATTCTCGAGGCTCAGGATTTTTTTTTTTAGAAAAGAGAATTAATAATGCCACCAATTGTCTGGGTTACTGTTGAACATGCTTAACAAATCCCAAAAGTAGTATTTCAGGAGCATCACGTCCCCAATAACTCTGACTTCCTCTCTCCAGTAAGTAGTCACCACAGGGCACATACATGTTAGGAGAAAAAATTTACTGGGGTTTGCCCACTCCTAAAGCAACAGACTGGCTGTTCGAGATTTAGCCAATGCAGGAAGCTGGGGGACCAATACAGCTGTTGAGGAATTTGAAGTGCATCAACTTATGTCTGTAATTAATGAATACCCTATGCGTTTCTGACTAACAACCTTTCCATTTATCAGGATCCACACAGTCTCACAGGTCAGCCTCTTGTCTGTCTATTATATTACTCGCAGCCATGGTTACAGAATAGGTGCATAATACATGGGATTCTGTAATCCCTGGGTAAACAGTAGTATATATGGGGCATGTGTATGAGGAAGGCACTCAGAGCAGAGAAGAAAGCCAACTAGCTGCGCTCCACTACGTGACAGGAAAAGGGCAACAATGCACTTTATTTTAAAGAATACTACACATTTCTGCCTTTGTCCCTGCGCTGGTTCCAATTTGGCTACATTGTGCCAATGCTGGCACCCCTGCACCATGATTCAAGGGTGCCTGTGTTGTAGGCAAGATTGATTTTGTGCAGGAAGGGACACATTTCTGCACAAAAACAATCCTGAGAGGCATATTCCTCTTTCTATGCGTGATGCAGAATGCAGCACACATATAAGTGAGGAAGAAATTAGGAGAAATAAAATAAATATATTTCTCATCATTACGCCTCCCTTAAGAAGGTGTATCCTTTTAGTGGATTCCTTAGTCTTCCTTTAGTGGATTCCTTAGTCTGTCTCTTTGGTAAATCTGGGAATGCATAAAAACACATTGGAGTTGTGTTGGAACACTCACACAACACAATCCCAGGGCAGAGTAACACAATACAGCGAATTGCACTGTGTTGCGTTACTCCTGATTTATAAATTCATTCAGGGCCATGTAGGGTGATCTTGCAGGGCTCATGCATTGCATTATGTTGAAACATAATATGTCACTTGTGACGCACCTGGTCACAGATTATTAAGAAAAGACATCAGAACACAGCTATTTTAACTTATTACAGTAAAATTTTAATGTTACAATACCTGCTGCTAGTCGACAAGGTGAAATTTTAAAGCAATGAAAATAAAACGTTTCTTTATTCCGATTTACGCTAATAGCTCACAAGGCAAGCAGTGAGACTATCTTTATATTTTGCACTCTTAGTTAGAAAAAAAGGTCTCTCATATGAAAGAGCTATGCACCAAGGTTTTAAGTGGTTGGTGGGAAAGGTGATGGTGTGCCCATGTATTATATTGGATAGAGTGCCCACTGATGTACATGATAAGGATAAGGATATTTCAAGCCATCTCAGAGTTCAGAATCATAACTCTTCTGTGACTTGCAATATGATTATAATGTACAAGAGGGAGTATTTTATCCCTTCTATGGCTTATACAGATAGGAAATTCAGGCTCTAACTTGTGAGTGCAGTATCATCTGCATGAGTGTAGTGAAATCTTGGGGCTCACCAGGAAAGGTAGACACTTATGTGCGTACTTGTGTGTCTTAGTCTAAGGTAGTCTAATATATATATAGTGATGTCAGAGTTCCTTCCCCCGAGTACTAGTCCATTGTTATGAACTTTGGCCAGATCAATCAATTTTTATAGCAATGCAATGCAGGAAGTCAGCCACCTGCAATGCGCTTTGTGAAAGAGAGAGGGCAGGAATGCGCCATATTTACCAATATATGGTGCATTACTGATTTCTGCTTGCACTGGGGCCTAATTTGCTGCCTATCATCAATGCAGGCACCTTTGCCCCCAGGATTGTTTTTGAATGGAAAAGAACACAGGAAAGCAGCACACGTAAAAATAGGAAACAAAACGGAGAGATACAGATATTGTGCCTCCCCTGGGAAGGCATGGCATTTTGGCGCATTCCTATGTTTCACAGTCAACAAAAGGTGTCTTACATTGCTTGGTAAATCAGATTTTTGAATTGCATTACCCTTGCGACTCATGTGTGACTCATGGGCAATGCAATTCTATGATAATCTGGCCTTAAGTGTTGCGATGGAGTTTGCCCTCCTTCAGGAAACTTGCCATTGCTAGTCTGGCTTAATTCCCTTGTCTAGCATGGGAGAGAGTGTAGGGTTTTCTTTTAGTCATAGTTCTAGGGCGCACAGTTGCATGAGGCCACATCATCTCACCATAGTCCACACTGGTCAACTAGTGTAGTGCACTGTTTGTATCAGCCACATAGGCATACTTCGGTCCACTCATAAAAAATTGACCCTCAAAACATCCCCATACACAAATATCGAGCTATAAATGTTGATGTAAAAATATAGTTGGTCAAAATATTGATTTGAATATGTTTATAAAAAATAATATTAAATATATTAAATAATAAAATGTACTTAAAAAATAAATTTGATTTAATATACATTTTACCAAACATAACAAATAAAAGTAATTTAAAAATTGTAAACATACGTATATAAAATGTAATATTATCTACTGGCAGTCGCCAGTAGATAGTTATAGTTAGGACCAAGTTTCCATAGGAAAAACATTTCTTGTTTTCTCAATATCTTTTGCGCCAGTTGATAAATCTTCACCAAATGTTCAAAACAAGTGGCCCGCTCCGGTCAGCTCCTGTCTTGAAAGTTTGGGGGTGATTTAATAAGTGGAGGCTGATAAAAAATGGGTGTTCCAAAACTTGCTTTCCCCATGTAATTTTCCATAGGAAACTTTAGACACAGCTGCAGCCCGAACTGCTAAAAGGAATTATACCAAAAATGGTAAAATTGTGTTCAGTAGTTCCTGAGAAATTCGAAAAAGAAAACGTTTTGATATCTAGGGCAGCGGTGGATTCACGAATTCTCCCGACCACGAGCTTCACTGTGATTGGCTGCCAACACTCTGAATCAGGAAGTGTTGGCAGCCATCTTGTGACTCAGTAGAACCGAGTCACAACACAATAGTTGAAAAAGCATTTAAAATCAAGAAAAGGGGGCAGGGTAGAAACACCCTGACCCCCCCCAAGGCCCCAAAACGTTTTAAAAAAAAATACTTTTGGCTTAAATTGCAATGGGGCACAAAACCTGCCAGAATTATTTTAAAAAATGAATACCTTGGAAGAAGTATTGTTGGGGAGGTGGCCCGGCCCGGCCTCTTCTGGCCGCTGACGGCTGCAGACGGCCCCGCCCTTGTCCCGGGCTTCTCCCGGGCTGCTCCCGCCGCGCAGGGAGTAGCGCTGGTCTTTATGCGCCACCTGGCGCGATCTTGCGGTGTGCGGCTTCCGGCCGCTGAGGGTGCTGGGGATTGAAGTCCCACCTGTTCAGCTCTCCTCTCTACCGCGGCGGCACTCAGATGACAGAGAATGCGGCGGCGGGAGACTGGCTGCAGCGTCGGTCCTCCGGGGTCCTTTAACAGTCAGGGTCCACTGGTGAGGGCACAACAACACCCCCGTGGCTTTTGGCAATCTCCCCTGCTCTGCCGGGAGTAGCGCTGGTCTTTATGCACCACCTGGCGCGATCTTGCGGTGCGCGGCTTCCGGCCGCTGAGGGTGCTGGGGATTGAAGTCCCACCTGTTCAGCTCTCCTCTCTACCGCGGCGGCACTCAGATGACAGAGAATGCGGCGGCGGGAGACTGGCTGCAGCGTCGGTCCTCCGGGGTCCTTTAACAGTCAGGGTCCACTGGTGAGGGCATAACAACACCCCCGAGGCTTTTGGCAATCTCTTTTATTTACACTGGATTACCTACTAAACAATGTTTTTGCAAGCCATTCGATGTAGGCATTCAACTTTAACTGAAACATTATCTTTTGTAACTAGGAGGCCACATATGACTACTGTCCTACTCACTAGTCACCACTGTAAGTAAGTAAACTCTGAACCTGTTTTGCTGTAAATATATATATTTTTCACCTTTAGGATTCACAAGTCAAAGTTGTAGTCCTCAATGTGCTTATGGCTTTGACATCCACACTGACTAATCACCCACACCACACCTGATCACTTTGGTTGAACATCTACAATGTTATCTATCACTGTGCTATGTGCCGTGTTTCTTTAGTGGAAGGTTTCTGTTCAAGATGCTATGGATGTGAAATTAAAAAAAATGAATGAATACTTAAATGTTCAATAAAATGTAGGTAATGTACACATGTATCAAGAGTCATAAGAATAGGTAGTCCTTTTGAATGTTGAATAAAATGAGTTCTCCCAAAAGCAGAATGTCCCTGTCTTCACCATAATTAACCATAATATTATGAGCTAAAATTTAAAACTCGAGAAATAAATACCTGTATCCTCATAGTCATCTAGAAGTTGTCTTGCTTTATTTAGTGGGCTTTCCACTTCTTCCAGTCGTGTTTCCATTTTGTTCAGCTTAGTTTCCATTTGTTTACCTTTTTCTGTAGCATTTTGCAATTCTCGTTTTGATAGTTCCTGTTTTTCCCAACTGATATGCAACAAGCTAGTGCAATTGATTATCATCTGTGTAGCTGATAGGTTACTTGCTAGGTGAGCCTCCTGGCAACTTTGCTGCTCAATTTGCATTGTCGAATTCATCATCTCTATAATTTGTATAAGGTTGCTGATTTGTCTCTGGTTGTTCTTGTACATCTGAAAGACTGGGCATTGAAAGTTTGCTGTTATGTTTCTCTGATGTGTGTTTCTCATCTTAAAATAATATTCACAACATCATTCAATATCACAAAATCTAACTTTCACAATAATAACACAAATGTAAAGGAGAACTCATCTGATGCTCTTTTTAACTATACACAGGCCCACACAATATATCTTTATGCATCAAACCAATTTCAGATATGTAGATGCTGCATTTTTTCGGCATGTAACGCTAGCAACTGGTAAGTATATTAAAAATACAGAAACCATGAAAGAAAATGCCTTTTTTTGCATAATTACCCCAAAACCTTTGGACTGATGCTGCTGGTTTTTTTTACCCTTAAAGTTCAGTGAGCCCTGTTAATGAACCCTCAGTGACAGTGGTCAGACCCTTAAAAGGGTGTATATCTAATTGGTTTACAGACATTTAACATAAGTTAACTTACATGTACTGACTTTTTACGTCCTAGTAAATTATATCAGGGGTTCTCTCATGAACTGCACCACTTTTAGTGCCCCCAAGAGTGTGACAAAACAGAGCTTGCCTCCCAGTCTGCCATTGAAAAGTAGAAAAGCAGTTTTTAAAGTGCTTACTCGTATTTGCCTTTTAAACCAATGGTATAGCCTAAACATTCCTTTTTAATATTTCAACTTTCATGTTTAATGTCATGACTGTAAAAACCCGGCATTCTAACTTTTCATGTAGCATGGCTAGAAGTCTCATTGCGAACTCGGCAGCAGTAACTTACAAACGAGACTACTAAGTACAGCACTTTAAGGTATCAAAAGAATCAGTGCAATAAAACCGATTCAAGTAGATGTTTGTTGTTGAGCAGAGCTGCCTATTTAAACACAAAAATACAATCTATTTTTATAATTAAGTGGTAGATTTGTATTGTCTTCTTATTCACTGTTTTGGTACTTTAATCCTTTACACATGTTTCTTTGATAAAACCACAGCTACCCAGGACTGAGCTAAGGACTTACAGATGATCCTGACTGGAGTTTGATACAGAATTATTTCTTTTTTGCAAGGTGAGGTTGCATGACCACACCATATAATAATCCATACTTTTTTGTGATCCATATCACAAGAATTGCCTCCTTTACCCGTTTTATGCGAAGCACCCTTAAAAGCAAAATCCAGCAATTATTATTATAATCGTTTTGATCAAAATATTTCATGGGGACAAATTATGGATTATGGATGAAATAGAATGTATGGATGTTTAGTAAATGTGTGCACATATTTTGTAAATTTCTAATATATTAGTGCAATAATTCTGCACATAGACAAACTGCAGATTGATCATCAATGTCCATTGTAAATAGAGTTTGTTTCGTTCCTCTTTGTCTATGTTTACTTTGCTAACAAAGGTGTATGTAGGGAAATTTAGCAAGGTTGTGAGAAAGGCTTTCACAGATTTTTTTTAAGTGCGGATTTTATGATTGTAGGAAACTCATCTTTTCTGCATGGCCCCCCCTTAGAGTTTTTTCATTTTTGCTGGATCTTATATGTTTGCTGGCTTTAGAACTCTGTCCAAGTTTTCCCTGCTACTCAATGGTGAAGCGATTTAGTCCATTTTGCCTCGCTGTTATTGTGGCTGAAGATTGAACTCTCAACGTATACCTATTGTTTAAGGCAAGATAATGCTGCTAATATGCTATGGTTATCATATGTTAAACATACTTTTTGGGATCTTGAAGGGCCAAATCTTTTCTTTCTACAAATAAAATTAATTGTAGTGCAAAAAACAAGGTAAAAATCATGGGGCATATTTACAAGCCCCTATCGCCACAGGGGCATGACTTTTTTATGTGCTCCGGTGGTGTAGAACTATTTTCAATATTTACACATTTGACACAGCTCCATGCTCTTAGATTTTCTACTAAATATGCAGCCATGTTCTTTCATCAGCAAAACAAAGCCAGAGTTTTGAAATATCAAATATTGTCCACAGTATCTCACTATTAGGATTTAAAGCAAACATAGGGTGCTGAACTTTATCTCTAATTTGTTATAAATCACAAACAATATTGTACGCAAATTCAATGGCTCCATGCTCGAATTACTAAACTTATGAATTGGACTTTATCATTTTATCCTTTTGACAATGTTCGTATATATGTATTTATGTTCTGCCTTTTGATGTCTACTCACCCAATTAACGCTCTTGACTGACTGACAGCTATGCTAACACTGCCCGATGCCGTACTCTGAAGCATCTGTCTGCACCATAAATTCCTTGGAGAAGTCAGGGGACCTGAGCCCTGCTCACCTAGGTTAGAAATGTCCTCTCCGATTTCCTCAAGAGCTTCCTCCTCAGGGATCCTATCTACTTTCACTGTGGGAACTTCAGGGACTGGTGTCATGCACCCCTTGCCCATTACCTTGGCAGAAGTCTGATTCATTTTTCCTAAATCCAGACTTCATTGACTCCATTTCCGGGCAGCCATGGCTTGTGTGGTTCATGAAGACCCGCTCAGGCAATCCCATCATCTCCAAGTGAGACTTGAGCTCTACCTATCCCCAGGAAGCATGCTCCAGGTCACTGCCTACCCTACATTCTACCGGCATGAGTGGGCTCACAGCAACTTACAGAGAACCTGAGACCCCCTTCATTCAAAGATTACCAGAGCCATTGGTACTCTCAAATTGTCACTGACTAAGATTTGGTGAAATATGTTTGAGAGGACCGGCTCTGCATACACCAGCTGACACTTGACAGGTATCATGCTGGTTCCTGTGTTTCACAAAGCCTCCACCCATTTCCCATTCATGGTGACCCACTGTCTATACTTGGAAGTATTGGAAGGCACCCATCGCCCATTAATGGTGACCCACTTTCTATACTTGGAAGAATTGGAAGGCACCCATCGCCCATTAATGGTGATCTACTGTCTATACTTGAAAGTATTGGAAGGCATTTGGGCTTTTGACAGACATTTGGAGTTGTCCTTAGAGTGACCATGCTTAAAGCACTCTGTTCATTGGGGTACTAATCTCCCTGCCTTATGGTCAAAGAACACGCTCTTCTTTGGATTTGACTGGAACTAGTTGGCAATACTCCCATGTGAATTATTTTGGTGGCCTTTTGAGAATTACTTCTATTTAATTGTTCTCATCCCTTTTTCTTCTGTTGGGAACCCTAGCTACCTTTGTGGGTGGCCCCCCCAGAGAGCTTTTTAGACACTCTGGTGCCACCCCGGAGGTCAACCTCCTCACCAAGTTGCTTCCTGCAGTCAGTAAGCTTACTGTGAACCAGGTGCCGGTGCAACTGTGTAGAATAGATATAGAGTCTAAGAAGCTGGTTCTGCATATGGTTTGCCATTAGGTGGTTATACAGTCCATGGGTTCCCCAAAAGTGTATAGGGCACAAAGTAAAACCCAAAGTGCTCTAGTAGTGCAGGTGAGCAGCCTTCAGCCTATCACAGAGGAGTGTAAGACATGTATTAATAGTGATCAATAATGGACACACAACTCAAGAAGGAGATTCAGACCAATTTTGTAAAACTAAGCTCTGTTTGTACTTTATTTAACTACATTTTAAGATCAAGATCAATGCAATGAGGTAAGTACGTTATTAAATAAAAATACTTTTCACTTTCAAAAAGAATAACAATAATGTGGTTACAAAGGTAGGTAAGCAGCTTACTATATCAGTTTTCAGGCCCAAAGATCAGCAAGGAGCAAAGCTCGCTAAGTACCAGCACTGCACCACCAGTGGCGCAGGAGTGGCTGGGTGCAGAGGTCAAAATCAGAGTTGGTCTAATCGGTTTCAATGGAGACTGGGGGTGCTCGAAGTCACACTGCTTGCAGGTCAGTAAGTTAGCTGCAGTAGCAAACCTTGAGGGTGAGAGCAAGCACAGGGGGGGTCACAAAGCAGCACCAAACATACACCACCAGCGGTCTAGGTCTGGGGCAGCAACCTAAATACTATATTTTGGGGATATTTTAAGGGAGTAGCAGGTAGGGCATATGGGCACCTTCCATGAGGTGAATACACCTGCTATTATACCACCCTCCTGTGGGATGAGGCATTGGCCTAGCCCTGCTTTGAGATGTACTCTCATCTTTATGATGAAGGGGACTGAAAAGTGTGCTCAACTTTGCCTCCTCCACCTGAGGGATGATCTTGGCAAAGGTGGGCACACCTCCTTGTCTTCCTAGGTTTTCCTGCCGGTTTTCCCACCCCAAGTGGGGGCGATAACCAGGGCTTTCCATCGACGCATTTTTGTGGCAGAAACTTATTTAAGGACACAATATTTATGTTTATGTTGTTCCTTTAATGTAACATATAATGTTTTTGTTTGCCACTTGTCTGGTTTGTGATATTTTTTTTGTATACCAGCACCCTGTCTTGAGCGTAGCTATTTTAGAAGTTTTTGTACCATGTAGAATAAATAATAACTTTTTGATATTGAAAATATTGTTTTTTGATTGAAGGGCTTCTTCACTTTTTTCTTTTTCCTTTCACAGATTTATTATTGCTTATTCATTATTGCTTATAACTCCAAACTTGATGTGATCGATTACACATTTTTAAGTGATCTTTACCCTGAAACTACTGTTAGGTGTATTCACTGGATCAGTCCAGCTCGAACTGAAAAGCCATGCCTTCCCTGGACCGGAACAAAGCATCCTGGGACCTGTTTCAGGCTAACAGCCCTCATCAGCCAGGTTAGCGTGAATTCAGTGGCAAAGTGAGCAAGGGACCCATGTCTGGGCATACCCTGCCAACTTAGGACGAACAAAGCAAATACAAGGAGATGATGGACGGAGCGCTGACACTTTTCAGACACTCACCCCCAGTCTCAGATCCAGCTCGAACTGAAAAGCCATGCCTTCCCTGGACCGGAACAAAGCATCCTGGGACCTGTTTCCGGCTAACAGCCCTCATCAGCCAGGTTAGCGTGAATCCAGTGGCAAAGTGAGCAAGGGACCCCTTGTCTGGGCATAGCCTGCCAACTTAGGACGAACAAAGCAAACACAAGGAGATGATGGACGGAGCGCTGACACTTTTCAGACACTCACCCCCAGTCTCAGATCTAGGTTGAATCCATCATCGTTATTTGGCTCACTTCGCCACCCCAGTTCAGACACAGCTATATGCAAATCAGTCTTGACCATATGGCTCATAGGAACAGTCCAACCCGAACTGCCAAGCCATGTCTCCCCTGGACCAGAAACAAGCATCCTGTGACTGGTTTCGGGCTAACAGCCCTCATCAGCCAGGCTAGCTTGAATCCAGTGTTAAAGTGAGCAAGGGACCCACGTCTGGGCATACCCTACCAACTTAGGGCAAACAAAGCATAATCCCAAAACCGGTCCTAGGATGATTCTTTCCTGGCCTGGCTTTTCTGATTTGACTGTTCCCATTGTGCGCAGGGTTAAGACTGATTTGCATGTGGCTGGGTCCAACTGGAATGACATGGAGAGCAAAAAAACAATGGATTTAGGCCCGATCTCTGTACTGGGGTGAATGTATGACATTGTTCTACATTCTGTCCATCAATTGTTCTTTTTACATTTGTCACCCCGAAAGGGATGGGTATGCCAAGACTTGGGTCCCGTGCTCTCCATGCCACTGGAGTCAAGCTATCCTAGCTGATGAGGGGGTGAAACCACAAAACCAGTCCTAGGATTCTTGTTTCCAGTCCAGGGAGGACCTGGCCTGGCAGTTCAGGCTGGATGGACTGTTCCTATTTGGCGTGAGGTCAAGACTGATTTGCATATGGCTGGGTCAAAAGTGGAATGGCATGGTGAGCAAAAAAACTATGGATTTAGGCCCAGATCTCTGTCCAGGGGTGAATGTATGACATTGTTCTGCATTCTGTCCATCAATTGTTCTTTTTGCATTTGTCACCCTGAGTGAGACGGGTATGTCCAGATGTGGGTCCTGTGATCTCCATGCCACTGGAGGCAAGCTATCATGGCTGATTAGGGGTGAAACCCTGAAACCGGTCCTAGGATGCTTGTTTCCAGTCCTGGGAGGACCTGGCCTGGCAGTTCAGGCTGGACTCTTCCCAGTGGGCGCAGGGTCATGACTGATTTGCATATGGCTGGGTCCAAACTGTGAATGGCATGGTAAGCAAAAGAAATGATGGATTTAGGCTCAGATCTCTGTGCTGGGGTGAATGTCTGACACTGCTCTGCTTTCTGTCCATCAACTGTTCTTTTTGTATTTGTCACCCCGAGTGGGACGGGTATACCCAGACGTTGGTCCAGTGCTCTCCTTGCCACTGGAGTAAAGCTGGCCTGGCTGATGAGGGGTGAAACCCCGAAACTGCTCCTAAGATGCTTGTTTCCAGTCCAGGGAGGACCTGGCCCGGCAGGTCGGGCTGGACTGTTCTAATTGGGTCCAGGGTCGAGACTGATTTGCATATGGTGGGTCCAAACTGGAATGGCATGGTGAGCAATAAAACAATGGATTTAGGCCCAGATCTCTGTACTGGGGTGAATGTATGATATTGTTCAGCATTCTGTCTATCAATTATTCATGTTGCATTTGGCCTTGATGTTCAGCTCGTTTAGTCTCAGTTTGTAAGCCAAAAATAGTTTCTTCTCTGCAAAGTCTTTGTCAGCCTTGGCCTGTTTGTCTTCCCAATCAGCCTTGTAATCTACAGCTTCCATTTAGTATTTGTCCATCTGTAGCTTTAATTCTCTCTCCTCCCTCCTCGCACTCAGCTTTTTTGTGCATCGGCCACAGGCGACACTGCCTACTGCTCTCACAGGGAGCTCAAAGTTCAGGATGTAGCCCTCAAATGTTGCAGGTTCGCTACTCAGAAGAGCCGTTCGCAGGCTCTCTCATCTCATCACTCTCCAGAGAGAGGAATTCTGCCCAGGCTCTCAAGGCTTTTGAAATTCCACCTTCTTGGTGGCTCTCTGGGCATTTACCCCCATCTCCTTGCAAACACATTTCAACTGAGCCACTCTGTAATCCTCTAGCTTGGCCAGCTCAAGCTCCATGGCTCCAGTTGCAGAACCAGCTATAGACATAATGTAGAGGATGAATTAAAAGGCAAAGCAGGGAAAAATTAATAAAATTCAAAATGGTCTTGGATATGGATGGGTAGTTTATACCTATCTACGGTATGGCACTGCATGAACACAAGCCCTATCCTCACCGCTGATCAGCAATGTTAGAAATTGGGTTCCTGGTTGGCAAAGGTATGCATCATGTCCAAGCAGGAACACAACCTAAGTTCTCCTGTGCTCACATTCGGGTAGCTTGGCACAAAGCAATCAGGCTTAACTTAAGAGGCAAAGTGCAACAGATTTGTATAACAATTCCACACAAGATGAGAAAATAGATTATGATGTTATGAAAAAAAACAAGACCAAAATGAGAAACATCCATCCAGTAGAAGTAGTGATATGAATTTTTTAAACACAAAATTAGAGCTTAGAAACAAATAGCGCTCTAAGAGTTAATTGGTTGTGCTGGACTGGGACAAAGTCAAGGGTTTGGGCCACCTGAAATAGAGTTTAGACCAGCTATAGGACCCATGCAGGCCACACCCAGCACAAATACATTAATCCTTGTCTCAGCATGAGATGTGTTAATGAACTTCACACAGTTGGAGTGTTGTGTTGGATTTCTTCCCTTAACTGTGGTGATGGATCTGTTCTGCTGAGCAAAGAACCAGTTCTGAGCGTGGTGGTTCCAAAGGCAATGTGTCTGGTTAATCCATGCTGGAAGGGCAGTATGTTGATCTTCTACATACTGTGGCAGTGATGTGTTGATTTTGGACTTCCACTTCTGGATGCGATGCAGCGATTCTGAATGTGATGCACCTGGCCAGTTCCCGCAAAAGATTTGAAGCGTTGATTCTGCTCTCGGACGGTGCTTCAGTAGCACTGGAGCAAACGGCTAGGTCCACTTCTGAGGGTCCAGGGCAGGGGAGGCACCACTTGGCTGAAGAGACTGACAAGCATATGAATGAATGAATGAATGAAAGAGCATTTGTGGAGCGCGCAGCTAATCACAAAAGAGTGTCCTGGCGCTGAAAAGACTATCAAACCCATTTCTTCCCCCAAAGAAAGGGGGGGGCTGGACGTTAATTACGGAAAAGCCCGGTTTTAAGCATTTTCCTAGAAACAGTTAGGTCAGACTCTTTTCTGATAGTCAAAGGAAGAATGTCCCAGGTGTTGGCTCCAAGTAACAGAAGAGAGCGACAGCTAGAATGGGAGCGGTATATCCTAGGGACGGATGCCATGATAAATGTGGAGGACCTCAGGGTTCTTGGTAGCACATAGTGCATGACTCTCTTTCTGAGATACTCCAGTCTGTTTCCCTGCAGGGCCTTAAAACTGATCTCTTTTTTTTTACAGGGATCCAGTGCAAGGCCTTTATGTGAGGGCAAATATGAGTCCTAGGTTTGAGCAAAAAGACCGCTCTGGCGGCTGCCTTCTGGACCACCTGCAAGCGGATGAACAAATATTCAGGGAGGCCTAGGTACAGGACGTTAACGTAGTCCAGTCTTGAAGTAATCAATGCCCAGACTACGTGCTCCTATGTTCAAGAGGGAAAAGGGGGGAGACATTTTCTTAGCATTGGAAGAATCCCAAAACAGGTGCCTGCTACAGACTGGACTTCATATCTCATTGAGAGGGTGCTGTCCATCAGGACACCCAGATTTGTGGCAGTGCTAAGAGCGGAAGAAGGGGTGACATATCCGATGGCCAACAGCGTTTCCACTCATCCCCATGAGGGGAGCCAAAGAAGATGACCTTACATTTTAACTGGTTATTCCTCAACCATGAGAACACTTTCGAGAGAGAGGAGGTGATCTTGTCACCTCCATAGTTGGCTCCCTTGTCGCAGTTAAATAGGAGCTGTGTGTCATCAGCCTAAGAGATCATTATTCTGCCAGTGGAGCCAAGGGAGACATATATAGCTTAAACAATGTGGAACTTAGTATCGAGCCCTGAGGAACTCCTACTTTCAAACTTGGGATGGGGCCACAAAGGGGGGGGGTCTAGACTTCCTGGCATCTATCCTCTAGGAAGGAGGAAAACCAATTCAAGACAGTGCCGCCTATTCCACAGTCCTGTAGCCTGTTCAGGAGTCTCAAGTGCGGCATGGTATCAAATGCCACAGAGAGATCTAATAAAATCACAATGGTTTTACCACCTTGATCCAGCTTCTCCTTAATGAGCTCAGAGACTTCGAGCAGGGCAGTCTCTGTACTATAGTTGGCTCTGAAATTGAAACCCGACTGGCTCTGGTGTAGGAGCTGAATTTCTCAGCATAATCAGAAATCACTGAATCAACATATTTCTCTAGGGCCTTACAGGCAATAGGTAATAGTGATATAGGTCTGTAATGTGCTGACATTGAGGAGTCAGCACATTACAGACCTATATCACTATTACCTATTGTCTGGGATGGTGCAGTGAGCTAAAAACGGTGATGGATCAAACCCTGATCTTTTGACTGGGTAGGAATGTTCTGCTTAATTCAGATACTCTGTCCATCACCACCCCCTTTTGAATCGTTTTGGCCACCACAAGTGTGGAAGGGTATGCTCAGATGTGAGTCCCTTGCTCACTGCACCATCAGGATTCAAGCAAGCCGGGCCAAAGACGGCTGTAATGCCAGAAACCGGTCCCCGGAAGCTTGTTTCCTTTCCAGTAAAGAATTGGCTTGGTAGTTTGGTCTGCCCTGTTCCCATGATGCACTGGGCCAGGGTCAGACTAATTTGCATGTAGCCAGGTTCTGAACTGGGATGGTGCAGTGAGCTAAAAAACGGTGATAGATCAAGCCCTGATCTTTTGACTGGGTAGGAGTGTTCTGCTTAATTCAGATACTCTGTCCATCACCACCCCCTTTTAAGACATTGAGGAGTCAGCAGAGGGATTCTTCAGTAAAAGGAGAATTTTAGCACATTTCCAAAAACCAGGCACATGGCCTGCCACAAAGGATGAGTTAAGTATCTTATTTGCAACAGGGTTAACAGATGTGGCCACTGAGGCCAACAGTTTAGCTGGGCGAGGGTCAGAGGGGGACCCTGACTTCAGACTATTGATGATATCCAAGGATACCTCAGGTTGAAGCAGAGGGAACTGTACAAGAGTCAGGCTGACCATAGAGACGGGTAACGCCACAGGGGCTGAATTGTTGGCATGGTCCTGACTCAAAAGAGACCCCCTAGAGAAGGAGTCTTGAATGTTCATGATTTTGTCATTAAAGAAATATGCAAGTTGGTTGGTCCATTAGAGAGATAGGGGAATAGCCCTAGCAACAGATGATGGGCAGAGAAGTCTTTCACAATTTTAAAGATCTCCTTGCCTTTGTTGCCAGATGTCTCAGTTTTAGCTTTTAGATAGCATCTTTTGTCATCCTGGATTTTAGTATAATGTGCCTTCAAGGCCTATTTGTATTCCAGTTGATGATTGAACATTATTAAAGCATGTCCTTTAAAAAGATCGACTACCTAAGACATACATTGAAAATACAAATACATTGCTCAACATAGAATTAAACAAACATTGTCAGCAAAAACAAATTAACATTTGAACATTAACCAGTCATCTTTAGACATGACAGCCTTATATGTGAGTTGTTTCAATACTATTAGTTTATGTGGTTGTCTAGGCTGAGGCCTACTGGGTAAACATTTTATGTCTATGAGGGCAAACACATTTTTCACAATTGACTCCGCATAGATCAATCTTATTCTATTTATATCCCGGGAGGAAAAACCGGTAATGTGCTTCGATCCCCTTCATCAGTTATTGGGGTTTCTCTTCAGGGACTGGATAATATCTGTATAATTTTAGGATAAAATCAAATTTCCGTTATGAGGCTTGTGTTTGCCAGTGTACCGGTATTCTGCAGGTCTGGTTAGATTATTAATAAATTATTCTCATCCGTGTTAATCTGTCCAATGCAGTGGACCGTAACTGCATAGAGGTTTTGTGTGTCTAAATCTAATTAATAAACAAAGAGCCTCAATAAGTCATCAGTCAGGAGCATGTTTTGATAAAAACTGTTTAAAAGTGGCATTTGCTAAACTGGCATCTAACATCCAACTTCACCATAAGTAGTGATTTTAACTTGTCAGTACAGTGAGACTCAATCTGAAAAGTTGATTTCTTCACAATTAGGAGTTACACTTAAAAGATGAAATAAGGTAAGCCCAATGTTATCCTACGGGCGAGGCGTTCCAATAGTGAAAAAAAATGAAATTGGGAGTTTTTACCACTGCAAAGACATGTAAAGTGCAAGTACCGCTTTTAATCCACATATCATCCTGCCCTGTCAGGTATACAGGGCCTACCTTAGGGGTGACATATGTATAAAAAAAAGGACGGTTAAGGCTTGGCAAGAGGGCTTACTTGTCATGTCAACATGGCATTGTGAAACTTCACACAGGCTCTGCAGTGGTATGTCTGAGACATGGTCAAGGGGCTATTTATGTGGGTGGTACAATCAGTGCTGCAGGTCCACTGGTAGAATTAAATTTAAGGCCTGGGCAGGTGTAGTGCACTTTACTTGGGACTTATATGTAAAGTAATATGCCACTTGAGGATGAACCAATATTATCATGTTCAGGGAGGCGAGCCCAAGCACTTTAGCACTGATTAATAGTGACAAAGTGTGTTGGAGTCCTAAAGTCAGCGAAAACGAGGTCAGAAAAAGTAAAGGGCGGGAGGCACAATGTTGGGGGAAGACCACCCTAAGGCTGTCAGGTCACACACACTCATCTCGGCAACCCTCTAAAGAAATTAAACCATATCACCAACACAATAAATGGGCTACACTGGTTCCTCATGCAGGCCCAGATCATCTTTATAACATGCTGCATCCTGTACAAGGATGGCATCTGTACTGAGACCCCTACCAACTAAACATGTCTGGAGGCTAATGTCAGACATGGAGCACTGACTTTGTCAGATTGAAACTAAATACTGCAAGAAGGATAAAACCAGAAAACACAACTTGTGTACCTCATTTACACAGGAATTAAATCATTCCTATTGACTTATAATTTGGGCAGAAACTGAAAATTCATATCTTCACAGATAACAATTTCTCATAAGAATATGTCTTACCCAGTCAAAGAAATATAACTTTAGCCTGCCACTTCTACCAGTCAATATTTATACCCACCCCGGGCCTGCCCCGTGTACACTGATCCATTACATTTGTGCTATAGAAATACCAAAAGATGCATACAGACATACAGATCATCTTTGGATATTGCATTGAACATGTTTCATTAACATTTGGAATCAGAAGTCATCAGCAATTTGCAGCCATTGGGAAATTCTTCCTTAGTCTCATAAAAAGGACTTTGAATATTAAATCTATTTCATCTTTGTATTTCCTAAAGGACCATTTTCTTTTACCTATACGTGTCTCTCTTGTAAAATGATGATTTGTAAAAAGATGAATAGTTTAATTTCAACCTTCAAACTAATGCAGGTGAAAAGAAATGAAAGATTTAATTACAGGTATTGAGGCAAACAGTATAGACATTCCTATGTGCACAGCACTCTTGAAACCAACATGTTAAGGATCCCCTGTGTTGTGTTGGATTTCAACATTTCAGATGTCATTGTACATTTTCCATGTACTGTGAATTATTAACAGTGAGTATGTTTTGGATTGGTGACTGTATGAGATACACATCAGATAGGTCTTTGAATACTTACATTGTGACCCTATTCCTATGCATGATGCCAGCAGAATGAGGCACATCATCAGCAGGATTTGTATATTGTGTTTTTTCCAGAAAGGCAGCACCTTGAGAGCTAAAAAATAAAAGATGTTTATTTTGACTTTAAACAACATTGCATATGTTATAGAACTCTACCTATGTACATTATTAGTATATGCTTATGATTTTATTGAAATTATAGAAGTTATACAGCTACATTCTGTGTAGCTGTTCACTTATTAACCCCTTGAGCGCTCATGACGGAACCACTCCGTCACGAGCCACGGACGCGCTGTGCTGGTGACTGAGTGTCTCTATCACGGTGCTGCCACGATTCCCCGCCTGCGCGGTGGTTTTATTGAGCGGGTGGGGCCGTGACGGACCCACTCCGTCACAAGCACAGCGGGCCCGTGGCTCATGACGGAGTGGTTCCGTCACAGGCACGGTGGCGCTGCGCGGCCCACCCTACCCCCCAGCGCTGCTTCGGAATTACCGCCGCGGCCAAGAGGTTAAAAATGGATTTCATTTTGAATAAACACCTCTTGAGTATAGTAATTGGAATAAAATATGAACTAGCCCTGGCAAAGCCAATGTTGCTGATAAAAGTCTAGCTATATGCTTTGACAGTGTTATTTTCGTTGCTTTTCGCATGTCACCACACATCATGATGCATGCACAAGCATGAACAACAGTGTTGCAATGTTTTGTTTATGAAATATTGCCCATTTAAAGATGCCATTGATGTGCAAATATTTGTGCATATATGTTATGTGCCAGTAACAGTGCATCAAATGGAAGTGAGCAGCCCAAAATCAGTTATCAGCTGCAAACCCTTCATGAAAATTCAATAAATATGAATATGGAAAGGGGGAAGCGAAGGGTATAAGACCAGGTGTGGGAGGCAGAAGAACAAGCAAAATAACGAGCAAGGAAACAAATGCACTCCCAAAGTGTGCTCAATGCTAAAATCTAAGTATTGGCAAAGCCAATAGGTCAGTTTTGTTTTTAGTCTATGTGTTGTTTTGTATTACCAGGTGTAAGTTGTTGGATTTAGTTGGATACACATATAGGCACATAGGCACACACACAATGGGGACAAAAATATACACCCCTGAACACAAATGCAGTCAGACAATACACATATGGGCCCATGCATGATATGTTCAGATAGAGGAATTGTTTCTTGAATACAAGGATAAATAGATGGTCCATTAGCTGCAAGTGCATATAATAATGGGTGGGTAGATCAATGCATGTGGTTACATAGTGAATTAATACATATATGTCTTGATGTTGGTTGATATACATGTGTATGGGTGAGAGTTGATGATAAATGCTTAGGGATAAGTCAATGGATGTATAAATGTGGCCAGATGTGGGTGGATGAAGGTTTAGTGAGTGAAGGAATAATAGATGATACAGTAATGGGTGGGTAATTACGAGTAGGAAGATGTTCTGCTCGATTTTTGGGCTCTATTTATGAGTGATGGTGACTTTAAGCTTGCTACCATCCTGAAGCTCTATTCTTGCCTTGTGTTGGTCCTTTTAAGGCCTTTTTGCCATACCTAGAAGCATAAACTAGAGGATAGCTGCTTAATATGATGATAGATCCCTTATTGTTGACTCTAATCCATCTATTGCCTATTGGCTTTGACATAATTATGTGTCCTTTCATGATTCTACCTATAGTAGAGGGTGGATCCTGTTGTCTTGACTTTATATTACATATTGGTATGGTTTGTGTATGTACTCTGACAGAGCTAGGTGTTATTTCATCCTTCTCAGGCCTACAAGGCCCAGAACTAGAGAAACTCCATTTTGCTTTCTGTCCCTACAGACCGAGATCCTTGCAGGGTAAAGGTGATGTTTTAGTTATGAGGTGTTGTTCGCTTGGAGAGAACCGGTTCAGGCCGGCCCTTGTCGAAGGATTGTATTTTTCTCTATGTTGAAGACGCAACATCGGGCTGGCCAGCTGGGGGTGCGTCCTTGGCACGGAGTGGTACAGGAATTTGGAGGGCGGCAGGCTGATGGCAGGAACTTTCCATGAGGAGACAGCATTCCATATTAGTGAAGTGCAGAGGCGGAGTCAGGGAGAAGGACTTTGGGTTGGAAGGAGTGCAGTCGTGGATTGGAACAGAGAGCGTTAGAGTGCAGAAGGAGAGGAGATGGAGCAGGGGAGAAGAGACGGTGGATGCTTGGAACAGAGGGAAGACAGACAGCCAGTGAGCTGGAACCAGAGAGAGAGAAACTAGAAGCAGTTGTGAGTAGATGGTGTTCTGAACAGAGAGAGATGAAGCAATGTTTGGAGCTGAAGACAGCAGTTAGAAGTAGTTACTTATCCGGAGGAGTTGTGATCAGCTGGAGTCTGAGGTGATGCCTTTTGGAAGAGACTAAAGTTATACTAATCTGTGAGAGCAGCTTGAGTGAATTGGATATTTGAACAGAGATAATCAGACAGAATGAAGAAGCTAGTGGAGCGAACGGTTATCAGAGCGGCAGAAACAATTAGACTGAAGCTGGAAGGCGGAGACAGTTCGTGGGGGAGAGGTGTCCAGTGCAGAGTGATCAGCGCAGATGCATGTCCAAGAGTGCAGAGGAGAATCACAGACGAGGGAGGAATCCAGATGACAGCTAGAACAAGACTCCATACTAATCAGGTGATATCTGTCCTGTTATGTTAGTTCCCATGAATCATTATTACTAATCCTTTTCCTTTCAGCGGTGTGCAGTCTATTTACAGTCCCTGTTAGTTAGGTGAGGATGTGGTCTTTACAGAGACCCGGCAGAACTGTGTATGTGTCTATTATGTGTTGTAGTATGGTGTTATATGTTTGTTTATTGTAATGGGAAATAAAGTACCCCAGTTCTTAGTGAACCGACATGTGCCGTGTGTTCTTGTATGAGAGGGTAACCTATTCTTCTAGTCAGATGCTGCTATGTGAACAGATGCTAACCCTGATCAGGTAAGTGGTAACTGAATAAGGGAGAGAGGAGCCCCTTGAATTAACGACTACGCTGTACATTACCTAAATTGGCAACTATTGTGTGATCCAGAATAATGTAGTACTATACCCCTGATGAATAGTGAGACTGATCCCTTTATGTAATGGTAATCATAGGACACTGATACTGCCAGGTAATAAAGATACCCCAGTTCTTAGTGAACCGACATGTGCCGTGTGTTCTTGTATGAGAGGGTAACCTGTTCTTCTAGTCAGATGCTGCTATGTGAACAGATGCTAACCCTGATCAGGCAAGTGGTAACTGAATAAGGGAGAGGGGAGCCCCTTGAATTAGAGAACATGTTGTACATCATCTAATTTTGCAACTATTGTGTGATCCAGAATATTGTAGTACTATACCCCTGATGAATAGTGAGACTGATCCCTTTATGTAATGGTAATCATAGGATATGCTGTCGTCTGGGTAGGTTGTCTGGGTCTGTATGAGACCGCGAGATCGCCGCTGATGCTGCCGTCTGGGTAGGTTGTCTGGGTCTGTATGAGACCGCGAGATCGCCGCTGATGCTGCCGTCTGGGTAGGTTGTCTGGGTCTGTATGAGACCGCGAGATCGCCGCTGATGCTGCCGTCTGGGTAGGTTGTCTGGGTCTGTATGAGACCGCGAGATCGCCGCTGATGCTGCCGTCTGGGTAGGTTGTCTGGGTCTGTTTGAGACCGCGAGATCGCCGCTGATGCTGCCGTCTGGGTAGGTTGTCTGGGTCTGTATGAGACCGCGAGATCGCCAATTCTGATACTGCCGTCTGGGTAGAGAGATCTGGGTTCGTATGGGACCGCGAGATCGCCGATTCTGATACTGCCGTCTGGGTAGAGAGGTCTGGGTTCTAATGGGACCGCGAGGCCGCCGATTCTGATGCTGCCGTCTGGGTAGGTTGTCTGGGTCTGTATGAGACCGCGAGATCGCCGATTCTGATACTGCCGTCTGGGTAGAGAGATCTGGGTTCGTATGGGACCGCGAGATCGCCGATTCTGATACTGCCGTCTGGGTAGAGAGGTCTGGGTTCGAATGGGACCGCGAGGCCGCCGATTCTGATACTGCCGTCTGGTTAGAGAGGTCTGGGTTCGTATGGGACCGCGAGATCGCCGATTCTGATGCTGCCGTCTGGGTAGGTTGTCTGGGTCTGTATGAGACCGCGAGATCGCCGATTCTGATACTGCCGTCTGGGTAGAGAGGTCTGGGTTCGAATGGGACCGCGAGGCCGCCGATTCTGATACTGCCGTCTGGGTAGAGAGGTCTGGGTTCGAATGGGACCGCGAGGCCGCCGATTCTGATGCTGCCGTCTGGGTAGGTTGTCTGGGTCTGTATGAGACCGCGAGATCGCCGATTCTGATACTGCCGTCTGGGTAGAGAGATCTGGGTTCGTATGGGACCGCGAGATCGCCGATTCTGATACTGCCGTCTGGGTAGAGAGATCTGGGTTCGTATGGGACCGCGAGATCGCCGATTCTGATACTGCCGTCTGGGTAGAGAGGTCTGGGTTCGAATGGGACCGCGAGGCCGCCGATTCTGATGCTGACGTCTGGGTAGGTTGTCTGGGTCTGTATGAGACCGCGAGATCGCCGATGCTGATACTGCCGTCTGGGTAGAGAGATCTGGGTTCGTATGGGACCGCGAGATCGCCGATTCTGATACTGCCGTCTGGGTAGAGAGGTCTGGGTTCGAATGGGACCGCGAGGCCGCCGATTCTGATACTGCCGTCTGGGTAGAGAGGTCTGGGTTCGTATGGGACCGCGAGATCACCGATTCTGATACTGCCGTCTGGGTAGAGAGGTCTGGGTTCGTATGGGACCGCGAGATCGCCGATTCTGATACTGCCGTCTGGGTAGAGAAGTCTGGGTTCGAATGGGACCGCGAGGCCACTGATTGCTAATAATATAGGAGGTACATGGTATGTATCTTAGGAATTCCCTGTCCTTAGGGGGTAGATACCTGTTGTGAATAGGTCCTAGGTAGGGACAGAGGGTAACGTTCTGGCTGGGTTAGTAAGGCTCTGATGAGCTGGTTCTATCTAATCTGAGAACCCAAGCAGAACATTTGGCGTCACGAACCGTTTACGTTCACCTGTGTGAAAATCCTTTGAAAATTTGACATCTGTGAACAGTCTGTGAATTGCATGGTGAGGTGTGGTCCCTGACCTATTGGCTTGAACAGTTGGAGTGTAGGGAGATTGCGGTACATCATGGCATCTGACTTATGCAGTGTAGGAGAAATGCTTTTCATCTTGGTGTTTGGACTGTCAGGCTGGAAGGGTGACTGTGTGTGTGGGAGCCAATTACATTTTGGTGTTGATGAGATTGTGCATTTGTGTATGAAAAAGGCTTGTACATTGCTTATCACATTGCTTGCTGCATTTACTTATGCTGTGAAGTGTGAAATGTATTCTGTGATATAACTTGCTGAAAATCTTGTAAATAGCGCCTTGTGATTAAGGCTTTTGAAACTTTGTAGATAGCGCCTTGTGATTAAGGCTTTTGAAACTTTGTAGATAGCGCCTTGTGGTTAAGGCTTTTGAATCTTTGTGGATAGCGCCTTGTGATTACGGCTTTTGAATCTTGTACATGTGGTCTGTAGCGCCTTGTAAATATGGTCTGTAGTGCCTTGTATATTTGGCCTCTGAATAGCGTGTTATCATTGTGTTTCTTGTGAATAGCGCCTTGTGCTTAACATGTATGAGTGGCTTCTTACGACCATGTGCATAGCGCTTTGTGCTTCGGATGTGTGAATAGTTTGTTGAATCCATGTGCATAGCGCTTTGTGAGTGACTAGTTGAATTATTTCTGAATTGCGCCTTGTGCTTCTGACTTGTGAGTAGCTTTTTAAGGATCTTGTGCATAGCGCCTTCTAACTAAGGCTTGTGTGCCTTGTGTGTAGCGCTTTGTGCTTGAGATTGGTGAATAGTTTGTTGAATCCATGTGCATAGCGCTTTGTGGGTGACTAGTTGAATTATTTGTGAATTGCGCCTTGTGCTTCTGACTTGCGAGTAGCTTTTTAAGGATCTTGTGCATAGCGCCTTCTAACTAAGGCTTGTGTGCCTTGTGTGTAGCGCTTTGTGCTTGAGATTGGTGAATAGTTTGTTCCATTGAGCAGGGAAGGGTCGGATCCTTTCTGTCTGTTGGGGGAGAAAATGTGTTTTTGAAAGGAGCTCGACTGTTATGTGAGAACGTGAGAGATTAGTCCTGGGACTTTCCCTTGTGTCTGCAGCGCTCGGGGAAGGCTTAGGTTTCAGCTGCCAAAGGGTTAATATCTTGAATTGAGACAGCAGTGTTCATTTTTACGTACTGTTTGGAATGCATCCACGGGTTTCTGTGTGTATTCCCTTTGTACACATGATTTAATGAGTTTGACTCGGAGGTGTACATCAACCTGTCGGAATGCGAGGGGGTGTTTTGGTCGTTTTCAGCTGTGCACAGATGGTGCAATCTTCGGTTGTGGAAATGAAATTATTTCACTGTAGAATGTGCTTTAATTGGTGAAATGCAACCGTGTGCTTTTAAATGAAATGATGAATCTGGCCCTTTTTATAGGTAGAATGGAAAAGTTTGCTCACTTAATTATGAATTCTTGGTTATGCAATGCAAAATTATATGTTGCCCCTTGTTTAATTTGATGGTGTTTCACATGTTATAAAAAATGAAATGTGTCTGCATGCATTGTTGTTCTAATATTTTTTCCCTTTCAGCAAATAGTGAACCGTTATGACAGAATTGTTTGATGTTCGTGTATACAGTCAAGGGTGGCTATGAGGTTCTATTTTGATTTTGACTTTAATACACTCACATCCCTTACATCAGTTTAAAATTGCTTTAGTGCAGAATGCCGTCTTTTGAATGTTGGTTAACTTTTCATATGGCTATAGAAAAAATAATAGCTTAAGAACTTGATTACATTAGTTAGAGAAATACGGTGCTTGTCTGAAAGGAGAAAAGGTAAAATACCAGCTGGGTGGAGTTTCATTTAAAAATGTGTGAGAAACTCCACAAAGCAGAAATTGTTGTTGTAACCTTGAACGAGATAACTCAGGCCCGTCCTCAGACCAGATGGTGGGGGCCTTGTGCGAGCATTGCAGCGAAGCTCGGCTCCTGCTTGTTATGGTTGGAGCTGGTTCAAAACTCTGAGCGCGACCATCTTTTAGAGGGAGGGGCTGTTTCTCAAAGGAGTGAGGAGTGACTGGGCCCCAGCCCTTCTGACTTGTGTAAAAAAAAAAAAAATTGGGATTTTGCCCAAACAAATTTAAAGAGAGTGTTCAAATCATCCCTTGGATTTAGAGAGTTCTTTTCAGGAATTAGGAGGTTTTCTTCTTACAGAAATGAAAAGCACTTGGGGTGCTTTTTTGAATGGAAAATCTGTTTTAGCAAGATTGATGATACGTGTTTTTCGTTCCAGATTGCTGATCTATGGGGGCCCTGTATGAGTGTGACTTTCTTATTTTGGAGTGATGGGCTTTGTTATTTTTGGATGAGTGTTGCCCTTCCCAACCCCCCCCCTGAGGCTGAATCCAGGATTAGAAGCAGACGTACCAGGCTGACCAGACGGGAGGGTGTGCTTCATTGGCACCGGATGCAGATGAAGACGGAGGGTCGTGGCCTACACGAATGAACTGTTTTCCTAAGGAGAAACCAACGATGGATTCCTACAGAAGAGAACTTGTACATTAACTGAACTTTTGATAATCATGTTTGGATTCCCCCCTAAAAAAAAATTTTTTTGTGACAAAGTCAATAGTTCTGTGTTTGAAAAATGGAAACCCATTTGTAATTGGTTATGATGATGCTCCTTTATGAAAGGAGTCTACAATGTAATTCCTTGGCCTGCATTCTTGAGTCTTGCATTTTTTCCCATGTTTCTATTTCAGATGGACATTATGCCACTCTTTGCAGTTACCACAAACAGGCCCCAATGATAATGTTAAATTTGCAGTCCTGTTTATGCTTTTGATTTTTCAGTTTGAAAGATGCAGTGCCACATTCATAATTTGGCCTTTGGTTTAATGATTATGCAAATGATTTTGTTTGAAAGTCATAGGGTGCAGTATATAATTAGTGACCTGCTTTAGTAATCTGATGCCCTGTGATACATGATATTTTGATCTTAGTATACTATGCTATTACAGATTGACTTTACACTTGTTTATCTTTCACCTATTGGATAGTTTTCCTGTTTTCTGTAAAACAGTTTTGCCAATGAAGGGAAAGTAGTGTTATAGTGTTCTGCATGATGGTGCACACATGTGTTCCACAGATTGATACAGAGGGATTAGGTGCACACTGTTTCCTGAGTTAGATGACTTATGACCTTTGCCTATTGACTTTGGCATGGTCTCCTATCACTTAGTCTTTCAAGTTTAAGTTTCTGATTCAGCTATTTTAGCTATAGGGATTTCTGGACAGACTATGTCTGAATTATCTTTTAGAAGAGTATATGCACCACAATTAGATCACTGTTTCTGATTTCTTGCTTGATATGCATAGTGCTACACCAGCTATTTTGTAGGAATGGGGTTATCCTTGTTTTCCTGTTATTACACTTTTACTTTGATCCATCAACTTTTAATTGGAGCAGTGGGATTAGTTCCAAGGGTGGTCACCCTAGACTTTAAGTTGTCCCGGGAGGTGTGTCATTTAGTTAGGTCATGTCCTAGATTTACTAGTAATAGTTGCCCAGACATTGAGGACCCTTTGTTATGTTATTTGTCAGACTTTACCAAATCCTTTCTTAAGTTGACCGAAGTAGGTAGGCCTCATTTAGGCCCTTTGTTATTTTTACTTCACAGACATGTCCCTACATTAATAGATTTCATGAGTTATTACTAGAAGTTGAGGCACATTTAGTTCAAGGGTGCTTAGGTTAGTTTCTTAAGTTGACCGAAGTAGGTAGGCCTCGTTTAGGCCCTTTGTCGTTTTTATTTCACAGACATGTCCCTACATTAATAAATTTCATGAGTTAGTACTAGAAGTTGAGGCACATTTAGTTCAAGGGTGCTTAGGTTGGTTTCTGTGGTTATCAGATATTTTGATTTGTTTTCAATTGGTTGTTAGATTTACATTCACTATATCAAGCCTTAGGTAGTATTTCCTTGGTTGTCATTTATTTTAGGGAGTCTTTTTGTTTTTGATTTTGTTGATAGATCATGTCAATGTTTGTTTATTTGTTTGTTGTTGTTTATTGATGTTAGCAAGTTAAAGTCAAGGGTGCAATGTTCTGCTCGATTTTTGGGCTCTATTTATGAGTGATGGTGACTTTAAGCTTGCTACCATCCTGAAGCTCTATTCTTGCCTTGTGTTGGTCCTTTTAAGGCCTTTTTGCCATACCTAGAAGCATAAACTAGAGGATAGCTGCTTAATATGATGATAGATCCCTTATTGTTGACTCTAATCCATCTATTGCCTATTGGCTTTGACATAATTATGTGTCCTTTCATGATTCTACCTAGTAGAGGGTGGATCCTGTTGTCTTGACTTTATATTACATATTGGTATGGTTTGTGTATGTACTCTGACAGAGCTAGGTGTTATTTCATCCTTCTCAGGCCTACAAGGCCCAGAACTAGAGAAACTCCATTTTGCTTTCTGTCCCTGCAGACTGAGATGCTTGCAGGGTAAAGGTGATGTTTTAGTTATGAGGTGTTGTTCGCTTGGAGAGAACCGGTTCAGGCCGGCCCTTGTCGAAGGATTGTATTTTTCTCTATGTTGAAGACGCAACATCGGGCTGGCCAGCTGGGGGTGCGTCCTTGGCACGGAGTGGTACAGGAATTTGGAGGGCGGCAGGCTGATGGCTGGAACTTTCCATGAGGAGACAGCATTCCATATTAGTGAAGTGCAGAGGCGGAGTCAGGGAGAAGGACTTTGGGTTGGAAGGAGTGCAGTCGTGGATTGGAACGGAGAGCGTTAGAGTGCAGAAGGAGAGGAGATGGAGCAGGGGAGAAGAGACGGTGGATGCTTGGAACAGAGGGAAGACAGACAGCCAGTGAGCTGGAACCAGAGAGAGAGAAACTAGAAGCAGTTGTGAGTAGATGGTGTTCTGAACAGAGAGAGATGAAGCAATGTTTGGAGCTGAAGACAGCAGTTAGAAGTAGTTACTTATCCGGAGGAGTTGTGATCAGCTGGAGTCTGAGGTGATGCCTTTTGGAAGAGACTAAAGTTATACTAATCTGTGAGAGCAGCTTGAGTGAATTGGATATTTGAACAGAGATAATCAGACAGAATGAAGAAGCTAGTGGAGCGAACGGTTATCAGAGAGGCAGAAACAATTAGACTGAAGCTGGAAGGCGGAGACAGTTCGTGGGGGAGAGGTGTCCAGTGCAGAGTGATCAGCGCAGATGCATGTCCAAGAGTGCAGAGGAGAATCACAGACGAGGGAGGAATCCAGATGACAGCTAGAACAAGACTCCATACTAATCAGGTGATATCTGTCCTGTTATGTTAGTTCCCATGAATCATTATTACTAATCCTTTTCCTTTCAGCGGTGTGCAGTCTATTTACAGTCCCTGTTAGTTAGGTGTGGATGTGGTCTTTACAGAGACCCTGCAGAACTGTGTATGTGTCTATTATGTGTTGTAGTATGGTGTTATATGTTTGTTTATTGTAATAGGAAATAAAGTACCCCAGTTCTTAGTGAACCGACATGTGCCGTGTGTTCTTGTATGAGAGGGTAACCTATTCTTCTAGTCAGATGCTGCTATGTGAACAGATGCTAACCCTGATCAGGTAAGTGGTAACTGAATAAGGGAGAGAGGAGCCCCTTGAATTAACGACTACGCTGTACATTACCTAAATTGGCAACTATTGTGTGATCCAGAATAATGTAGTACTATACCCCTGATGAATAGTGAGACTGATCCCTTTATGTAATGGTAATCATAGGACACTGATACTGCCAGGTAATAAAGATACCCCAGTTCTTAGTGAACCGACATGTGCCGTGTGTAACCTGTTCTTCTAGTCAGATGCTGCTATGTGAACAGATGCTAACCCTGATCAGGCAAGTGGTAACTGAATAAGGGAGAGGGGAGCCCCTTGAATTAGAGAACATGTTGTACATCATCTAATTTGGCAACTATTGTGTGATCCAGAATATTGTAGTACTATACCCCTGATGAATAGTGAGACTGATCCCTTTATGTAATGGTAATCATAGGATATGCTGTCGTCTGGGTAGGTTGTCTGGGTCTGTATGAGACCGCGAGATCGCCGCTGATGCTGCCGTCTGGGTAGGTTGTCTGGGTCTGTATGAGACCGCGAGATCGCCGCTGATGCTGCCGTCTCGGTAGGTTGTCTGGGTCTGTATGAGACCGCGAGATCGCCGCTGATGCTGCTGTCTGGGTAGGTTGTCTGGGTCTGTATGAGACCGCGAGATCGCCGCTGATGCTGCCGTCTGGGTAGGTTGTCTGGGTCTGTATGAGACCGCGAGATCGCCGCTGATGCTGCCGTCTGGGTAGGTTGTCTGGGTCTGTATGAGACCGCGAGATCGCCGCTGATGCTGCCGTCTGGGTAGGTTGTCTGGGTCTGTATGAGACCGCGAGATCGCCGCTGATGCTGCCGTCTGGGTAGGTTGTCTGGGTCTGTATGAGACCGCGAGATCGCCGCTGATGCTGCCATCTGGGTAGGTTGTCTGGGTCTGTATGAGACCGCGAGATCGCCGATTCTGATACTGCCGTCTGGGTAGAGAGATCTGGGTTCGTATGGGACCGCGAGATCGCCGATTCTGATACTGCCGTCTGGGTAGAGAGATCTGGGTTCGTATGGGACCGCGAGATCGCCGATTCTGATACTGCCGTCTGGGTAGAGAGGTCTGGGTTCGAATGGGACCGCGAGGCCGCCGATTCTGATGCTGCCGTCTGGGTAGGTTGTCTGGGTCTGTATGAGACCGCGAGATCGCCGATGCTGATACTGCCGTCTGGGTAGAGAGATCTGGGTTCGTATGGGACCGCGAGATCGCCGATACTGATACTGCCGTCTGGGTAGAGAGGTCTGGGTTCGAATGGGACCGCGAGGCCGCCGATTCTGATACTGCCGTCTGGGTAGAGAGGTCTGGGTTCGTATGGGACCGCGAGATCGCCGATTCTGATACTGCCGTCTGGGTAGAGAGGTCTGGGTTCGTATGGGACCGCGAGATCGCCGATTCTGATACTGCCGTCTGGGTAGAGAGGTCTGGGTTCGAATGGGACCGCGAGGCCACTGATTGCTAATATTATAGGAGGTACATGGTATGTATCTTAGGAATTCCCTGTCCTTAGGGGGTAGATACCTGTTGTGAATAGGTCCTAGGGAGGGACAGAGGGTAACGTTCTGGCTGGGTTAGTAAGGCTCTGATGAGCTGGTTCTATCTAATCTGAGAACCCAAGCAGAACAGAAGAGGATTTAAAAATAAATGCATGTGGGTAGATCATGTATGGGTGAGGATAGACTGATTCTCTGATGTTGTTGAATGAGACAATTAAGTAATTTCTAATCACAATGATCTGCTAGCGAAGAGTAAACACCTTAAGAACACAAAATTCAAATGTGCTTTGTAGCAGAGATTAAATAACACAAGCTTACCACAAACCTTTCTGAGTCATGTTCAACACATTCCAAGCCCTAAGTGGCTAGGAGTGTAAACTCTTTGTAGAATACCTGCAGGTGGTACCACCTTATGTTGCCATCAGATGGCTTAAGGCCTGATTAGGATTTTGGCAAATTAATTACTCCGTCAGAATGGTGACGGATATCCTATCCGCTAAAATCCAAATCCCATAAATAAAATGGCATTTAGATTCAGACATTCAAACGAAAAAGATCTGGCTGAACCAGGCAACAACCATTCATTTTAAGTCTCTACCTCAACCCAACCATTGTTTCATCAATTATACAGTCTAATCCAGTCCCCTGTGCCCACTATTCTACTCTATATATATAAAAACGAAAGTATGTCTGTTTGTCCTTTATGCATTACTGCACCATTCATCCGATCGGCATGAAACTTTAAGAAGTTGTTGAGTACACTCCCGCGAAGGTTTCTGGCAAAAAAGAAAAAGAAAAATTGTTAAAAGTTGTTGACTACACTCCCGCGAAGGTTTCTGGCAAAAAATTAAAATAATGTGTTAAATATCAGCCCCCCGGACCCTCAGGGCCCTCAAAATCTTTCCAATACTGGACGTTTACAGTTTCCGGTGCGACTCGCTTTTGCAATGACCATCAACAAAGCACAAGGACAATCGCTGCAAGTGTGTGGACTACATTTGGAGTATCGGTGCTTCTCACATGGACAACTGTATGTGGCCAAGTCTTGCGTTGGAAAACCTTCTGATTTATTCATGTACGCACCCGACGGAAAAACAAAAAATACTGTGTATTGGTACCATAACAAGTTTCCATAAATTTGCTTTCTTCTGAGATCGCAGCAACGTGCGACGGGTAAGCTAGTGTTTTATGAAAGAAAGAATGAAAGTCGGATCACTCGTAAAAAACATACCCTCAGCAAATAGGTGTATGTGTATCACAATGAAAATGTGTATAGAGATGAGAAAGCACCTCACGTGCGCACCACTAGAGGAGCTACTGGCAGGTTCTCATCAGCTTGCCCCCATTTTTATCATCATCGGTAACTTTCTCATGTAGGAAAGAAATTAGTGTCCAGTAAAGAAAGTGTAAAGAGATGTAGGAGGTGATAAGCATATCGCTGAGAAAAGAAAAAAGAAAGTAAAGACCGTAAGTCTCAAAAAGCGGTAAAATAAAGCTAGGATTCACATATATAGTTACAACTTTTTAATCCAAAATGTGAGCTTGCTCAGCATTAAAAACACAGCATGTTGTAAACCAATTCAAGGATGGCCAACATGTTTCATTGCCGGTCAGCAATCACCTCACTGGACATCTGACATTGAGTATCAAGTGACAAGTGGAAGATACGGGCCCGCGTACCAGCTCCTACAATGTCAAAAGGGTGTGCACCTCTTACACTTTAACCATGGATTTTCTCCAAACCACTTTCATCCAGTATTAGACCTTCCCAGCAATGCCCCCAGACCCCTCAACCCACCCGCAAAAAAGTAGAACACCCCCAAACAGGTCAAAAGCAAAAATGGAAAATGTCACACTTAGAAAATTTGAGGCCTACCTAAAATTCACTCCAAACGCGCTCTGCAGCTAGGCCCTAACTCCCCTTTTCCACCATGGATTTTCTTCAAACCACTTGCAATCAAAATTAGACTATCCCAGCAGTGCTCCCAGACCCCCTGACCCACACCCAAAAACCGAGAACCCCCCCAAACAGCCCCCCAAAAACACGCAATACTGCTAGGCCTCAGTTTAAATTGTGCCAAAACGCTGTCTGCTACTAGGCCCAAACCCCCCCTTTTCCACCATGGATTTTCTTCAAACCACTTGCAATCAAAATTAGACCTTCCCAGCAGTGCTCCCTGACCCCCCGACTCACCCCCAAAAACCTAGAACCCCCCCAAACAGCCCCCCAAAAACACACAATACTGCTAGGCCTCAGTTTAAATTTTGCCAAAACGCTGTCTGCAACTAGGCCCAAACCCCCCTTTTCCACCATGGATTTTCTTTAAACCACTTGCAATCAAAATTAGACCTTCCCAGCAACGCTCTAAGACCCCCCGACCCACACTCACAACTCTAGAACACCCACAAGCAGCCCCCAAAAAACATGCAATACTGGTATATCCAAAACAGGGTAAATTGCGCTGTTCACACAAAATTGCTGTTTTCACCACTTCCACTACTTCGATCCTCTTGAAACTTACCTGGACACTTGTTCCAGCAATTCCAAAGAATCTCAGCAAGGCAGAACAAAATCGAACCACTGCGCTCTTTGGAGAAGAAGAAGGTCTACGACTAGTTTTCACTTTTCACCCAAACACACGCGCCCGCAAAACACCAAAAAAGGCCAAAATTCTGCCAATTCTGGACCAAAGAACAACAAACCCCCCTCAAACCATGCCAACATCATTATGAACGAGCCTGCATTGGGCCCTGAGCCCTAGACTCAGCGGGAACCCTACCAACTTAAACCCCAAAACCCTAGTAAATCGCACTGAACCCTAAACCCTAGATATGCTTTGTCTGTGTAAAAGAGCCTAGGTATGCTAAATCAGGATGCTTCACTCAGTGGTGCCTGCCTTGACCGTCTGCATGGCGCTGCCGCAAGCATGGACCAAAAAAACGTTCCGCTCAAGAATTTGCGAATTGTCAGCAAATTTAGCAAACATAACGGCTGTTTGGCCCAAGCTTGAGGCAGTGCCATGCAGACGGTCAAAGCAGGCACCACTGAGTGAAGCAACCTGATGTAGCATACCATGGCTCTTTGTCAGACAGACAAAGCATATCTAATTGTATGCAGGAAGCCACATAGCTCCAATTTTACATGAACTGATGTCTGGAGTGGAGTGGACTCCACCTGGCATAACAACAACAGTACACTGCCTCGCCCTCGACCACTACATACCACGAATAGACAGACATGTAGTTCTGCTGTAGTAGTTGTTGTAGACTTGTTTACCTGTTTGCCACCCATGAATTGGCCATAGTTCTTCCGTAAACCGACGCTGATGATCCATCCATCCCAGTGAGTGACTGTAAAGAAAAAAGATATATTATTTAATCAATCATCATGGTATATTGGCAAGTGAGTCCACTCCAAGGACATTTTGCATATTGGAAAATGCAACATAGTGGCCCCTGAAGTTGAAGTACAATTTGAATTAAACAAGGTAAAAAAACAACAGAGTAGTAGACATGAGTTACAATTACTGTGTAAAAGATTAAATATTAACTAAGACAAGACATGTGATTCATTTCATGCACAAAAAACAAACAGCAATTGGTTTCATCAGAGCCAGACAGCCATTGCTGTCCACTGCATGCCATCTTCTCATTATTCATTACCTGTTCTACTTTTTGTCCGCATCTTCTTCGGAAAGGGAGGGCCCACAGGGCAGCCTCTCCTCCTGTCAATTTCAGAAGTAACTCTGTCAGCAATCAGCAAGCATGTAGTCAGTCAGTAATTTCAGTCCCATTTCAGGGGACTCGTCTACGAAAACAAAGTTTCTTTATTCTTCATAATCCATCCATCTGCCTTGAGGGAAATGGATAGGGGGAGTCTGGAGCAGGAGGATAGAGGAGCATGATTGAGTTGTGAACTTGTGAACCTAAGGATTGCAGACTGCGGCACATTCAAATCAATAAGGAAAATACGATGAAGACAGTGCTGCTGATGGACTTGTTGTGATTAGGTGATTACAGTTTTGTTGTGATAAAAGTTGCAAAACAAAGAAAGACACACAGGAATAAAAGTGAATAAGGACGAAAACAAAGGAAGTCATTTTCAGGCCTCGGTGTCAGGGAAGTAGAGCTCGTCCTCAAACTCTAGGAATTGAGACGGGAGTAGGTCAGCTAACAGAGAAGAACTTCCGTCACCTAAGTCGGTGTCCTCTTCTTCCTGCGTGCATTCAGGTATTTTGTAATCTGGTGGTATGAAGTGCTGATTCATCTTGATAAGTGTTAACCTCTCCACATTTTTGGGCAAGAGGCGGGTCCTTTTTGAAGTTAAAATGGCACCAGCAGCACCGAAAACACGTTCAGAAGACACACTTGCGAGTGGGCAAGACAAATAATTTAGAGCCAGGTTGGTGATCAGTGGCCATAGAGGACTTTTCCTATACCAATACAGCAATGGGTTCTGATTAACAAAGACCTCTGTTGGGTCATCCAGATAGGCCTGCATCATCGACTCAAGGTTCTCCAGGGTTGTTCCACTTCGCGTACGATCTGTGGCCTTTGCAGCACTGGAACGAGCCAATCTGCTTCCGACAATATTATGGCTGGGCCTGGTGCAGGTGAGGATGATGATACGGTTGCTGGTGTTGTTAACGGCTGTGAGGGAAAGTGATTCCCTTCGGCCACAGATTCAGAAGTGGAACTTGACGCCGGATGGCCTGCTGATTCAGTTGTACTTCTGCCGGCTCCTTGAATTTTCTGCCGCTCTTTTTCGAACCGAGTGGCTGACACAGCTAGCCAATGTTTGTACTTTTAAACATCTACTTCATCAAAAGGAATGAATGCTTTCCTGGCCACTGCCTTTTTGTACCGGCGCAAATGTAATGTTGTTCTGTATGTATGTTTTTAAGCCTTGCATTGTCAACTAGGCGGCTTAATAACCTCTCCGCCAACTGATATGCGTCTTCCTTTTCAGCATCATCACGGAACGTTGAAGACACCGCCTTCAGTTGGTGCTCTAGATGACCAACAATGGGATAGCTTTGCCCAAAGAACAGTCCTCCAAGCCGACTTCAAGCGTGAAGACCTCCAAAGGACGAAGCATGTCTGTCAGGCTTGCAACTAGCTTCCATTCCTCCAACTCTAGCGTCATGTCTTTCATAGTAGAACCCAGTTTACAGACATAATCATTTATTACCCCCCATTGCTCAGACAGACGCTCAAGCATGTAAAAGGTTGAGTTCCATTGTGTTGCCACCTCCTGGATGAGTCCTTTGACTGGCAGTCTACTTTCATGTTGAATGCTACTTCCGGGCCTTAAAAGAATGGCTGAAATGTGTGCAGATTCTTCGGCAGGTGATCAGTAACTTGCTGACTGTGTTTTCTTTTTTCAAGAAATCTTGCACCATGATGTTAAAACTGTACGCCAAACACGGCACTCTGAAGTACTCACCCTCCTGCATGGCCTTAACTATATAACTGCCATTATCCATGGAAACATAACCAACTATGTGATTTCTTGGATGCAGCCATTCAGAGACCTTCCTATCAAACTCCTCCAAAAAGTTAGGTGCAGTATGAGTTTTCTCCATAGCAAACATGGCTACAGTTGCATGTTTCCGAGTAGCTTGAAAAACTGTGTCCGGGTCAACACCTGCATTTATCTTGTCTCTAACCCCTGCAAAAGTGACCCAGTGTGCAGTGATGCACATGTAATCAAGGGCTTGGCAACTGGTCCACATGTCTGTTGTCAAGTGGATAGTGTGAACAGCACTGTTCTGCAAAGCTGCCCCAATCACATCCAGCACATCTTGATGTAGTGCTGGAACCGCAACTCTGGCAAAATAGGACCGGCTAGGAACCCTCCATTTAGGGCAGACTGTTGCCACTAATTCTAGAAAACCCACCCCTTCCACAAAAGAAAAAGGGAGAAGGTCCAGCGCTAGCATTTTAGCCAGCTTTGAGTTATACAGACGTGCCGTTGGGTGGTTGCGTTCAAATGGCGCATCCGACCAAAACATTCTGCTAATGGTGGTCTGGACCGTTTGACGTGATGATCAGGATGCAGACTTCTTCAACCAGTTAGGTTTATTGATGTACTTTTCCACATTGGTGTCTGTCCCACGCTCTTAGTGTGCCTCCTACATGTTGGCAGGGTTGAGAATGTGGGCGCTACCACTGCAGTGCTGCTGCCAGGGGTACTGGGTCTACCAGAAAAAATGTCGGTCGGTTCTTGACTTCCCCCCTGCACAATAAGCCCCTCGTCAGCATCAGATGCAATGTGAACAGATACATTTGAATCAGTTCTACTTTTGGCTTCCCGGATGTTCCTTAGGTGCGCATCCCACTGGATAGTGTGGTGTTTTTTGAGATGACCTCTCTGGCCTCCGGTACCATAGTTGGTACCAAGCTTACCCCGACTAACTAATATTTTACAAATCGAACAAACTACCATGTTTTCCGCCTTTTGGCTAACAGTAAAGAAGTCCCAAACTGGGGACTGGAGATGTCTGCTGGTGGTGGAGGTGCTACTTTGAGTTTCAATGCCAGATGAAGTGGAGGATGGGCGTGGCTGAATTTGTTTCTGTCGTTCACTTACAGCACCACTACTTGAGGTAATGGAGGTCGAGCTGGATGGAGGTCCCTGCCAGCCCTTCTGACTAAAAAATATGGAAGCTGTAGGTCGTGTTGGTGTTGTACTTAACTGTGTTGGTAGTTGTACCAGTGCCACGCCACCTACATCCCGCTCAGCAGCCATTCGGGATAGGGTGAAAATGTCTGTCTGCTGCATGCCCACTGGGGCTGGAGTGACAACTGTGATGACTGGGTTGTCGTCAGACTGTTCATCAGTAGAAGAAGACACCACATCTTGTTCGTCGTCATCACCCATAAGTAGAAGCCTTGTGGGAACCTTCCTTTTAGGCTTAGCTACCTTTGTCGGCTCATGGCGTGCCTCACTCTCAGACTGCATTTGTGGATTCCAATCAAGATCAAGGTCATCAGAATGAAGGGGGATTGAAGAAGAACTTGTAGTAGTAGTAGTAGCCCTCCTTGACATTTTTCTTGCTGGGGATCTGGAAGACAATGGATCATCATCAGGTGGAGTGGCTTCCTCAGATGATACCTCCGCTTGAATATCAATTTGCTGATGTGCCCCTACTTCTGGAGGAACAAGCGTTGTAGGCACGTGTGGCACTCCATGAACCTCTAGTAGCACCTCTCCATGCGCCTCTCCTTGCGCCTCTCCTTGCACCTCTACTTGTGCCTCTACTTGCGCCTCTCCTTGCGCCTCTCCTTGCCCATGTACTTGCGCTTGTACTAGTTGCACCTGTGGTTGTCATTGCGGCTGTGGTTGTTGAACACTCGTCAGCTGAGTTACACCCGGCGTTGATTGGATGGTACTTTCTTGTGATGAGCCTACATCACTAGTCGACGGGGATTGAGAAACTAAAGTGGCTGCCTCAGCAGCACTCATGGTCTTGGACCTAACTTGGCATGGTGGCACTGAGCCCAACGAAGGGGAGGTGCGGCTTCCAGATTGGTCCCCGGCGGACACCGCTGCTGCTGTAGGCGTAGGTTTTTTTCCCCAAAAAAAGGTGTCGGTGGGCACACCAGTCTCCTTGGTAGGTGGTGCCACTTGCTTCTTCTGCTCCTTCTTACTGGCAGTGGCACTGGCAACTTTTTTCGCTGAGGCACTACGGCCACCGTTCTTTGGGCCCATCTTCTTCAGATGTCAGAACAACAGGCCGCAGTTGCACGAGTTGCAGAGTTGTCTTGTCAGTGGCCACACGTGACGTCATGTGACGTTGTGCTGCACACACCGCTGCAGGACTTCTTCCTGGCACTGGTGGTTCTCTTGTGCACCTAAAAGCAATGGAAACCAGAGGAACATCAGTTAAACACCCCAAAAAAGTCAAATAACACACAAACATCACCACAATCCAATGCCATCCATGCCCTCAATGATGTTTAAATTCAAGACACCCCACAGAAAGACTTGGTCCATGCACCACTCACTACCCCTGGGCCTAATGGAAGAAAGCAGGGCAAACTGGGTGCAGGACTGAGCACACTGCCTGGCTTCAAAATGAGCCCTTGACTCCCAGCTACATGGCCAGGCCCTGCCTGGACAAGGCCTCAAAATGGCCCCCACCCACATGGCCAGGCCCCAACAACGTCCCATAAAGTCAAAAAACACACAAAACTCACGCAATCCAATGCCATCCATGCCCTCAATGATGTTTAAATTCAAGACACCCCACAGAAAGACTTGGTCCATGCACCACTCACTACCCCTGGGCATAATGGATGATTGCAAGGTAAACTGGGTGCAGGCCTGAGCACACTGCCTGTCTTCAAAATGGGCCCTTGACCCCCAGCCACATGGCCAGGCCCTGCCTGGACCAGGCCTCAAAATGGCCCCCACCCACATGGCCAGGCCCCAACAACACCCCAAAAAGTCAGAAAACACACAAAAATCACCATAATCCAATGCCATCCATGCCCTCAATAATGTTTAAATTCAAGGCACCCCACAGAAAGCCTTGGTCCATGCACCACTCACTACCCCTGGGCATAATGGATGAAAGCAAGGCAAACTGGGTGCAGGCCTGAGCACACTGCCTGGCTTCAAGATGGCCCCTTGAGCCTTGGCCCCCCCACTTGGCTAGGCCCTGCCTGGACCAGTCCTCAAAATAGCCCCCACCCACATGGCAAGGCCCCAACAACAGCCCAAATAGTTGAAAAACACACAAAAATCACCACAATCCAATGCCATCCATGCCTTCAATGATGTTTAAATTCAAGACACCCCACAGAAAGACTTGGTCCATGCACCACTCACTACCCCTGGGCCTAATGGAAGAAAGCAAGGCAAACTGGGTGCAGGCCTGAACACACTGCCTGGCTTCAAAATGGGCCCTTGAATCCCAGCTACATGGCCAGGCCCTGCCTGGACCAGGCCTCAAAATGGCCCCCACCCACATGGCCAGGCCCCAACAACACCCCAAAAAGTCAGAAAACACACAAAAATCACCACAATCCAATGCCATCCATGCCCTCAATAATGTTTAAATTCAAGGCACCCCACAGAAAGACTTGGTCCATGCACCACTCACTACCCCTGGGCATAATGGATGAAAGCAAAGCAAACTGGGTGCAGGCCTGAGCACACTGCCTGGCTTCAAAATGGCCCATTGAGCCTTGGCCCCCCCACATGGCTAGGCCCTGCCTGGACCAGTCCTCAAAATAGCCCCCACCCACATGGCCAGGCCCCAACAACAGCCCAAAAAGTTGAAAAACACACAACAATCACCACAATCCACTGCCATCCATGCCCTCAATGATGTTTACATTCAAGGCAACCCACAGAAAGACGTGGTCCATGCACCACTCACTACCCCTGGCCATAATGGATGAAAGCAAGGCAAACTGGGTGCAGGCCTGAGCACACTGCCTGGCTTCAAAATGGGCCCTTGACCCCCAGCTACATGGCCAGGCCCTGCCTGGACCGGGCCTCAAAATGGCTCCCACCCACATGGCCAGGGCCCAACAACAGCCCAAAAAGTAAAAAAAACACACACAAATCACCACAATCCAATGCCAACCATGCCCTCAATGATGTTTAAATTCAAGACACCCCACAGAAAGACTTGGCTCATGCACCACTCACTACCCCATGGGCATAATGGATGCAAGTAAGGCAAACTGGGTGCAGGCCTGAGCACACTGCCTGGCCTCAAAATGAGCCCTTGACCCCCAGCCACATGACCAGGCAATGCCTGGACCAGACCTCGAAATGGCCCCCACCCACATGGCCAGGCCCCAGCAACACCCCAAAAAGTCTAAAAATAAATAAAATAACCACAATCCAATGCCATCATGCCCTCAATGATGTTTAAATTCAAGACACCCCACAGAAAGACTTGGTCCATGCACCACTCACTACCCCTGGACCTAATGGAAGAAAGCAAGGCAAACTGGGTGCAGGCCTGAGCACACTGCCTGGCTTTAAAATGGGCCCTTGACCCCCAGCTACATGGCCAGCCCCTGCCTGGACCAGGCCTCAAAATGGCCCCCACCCACATGGCCAGGGCCCAACAACACCCCAAAAAGTCAAAACACACACAAAAATCACCACAATCCAATGCCATCCATGCCCTCAATGATGTTTAAATTCAAGACACCCCACAGAAAGACTTAGTCCATGCACCACTCACTACCCCTGGGCATAATGGATGAAAGCAAGGCAAACTGGGTGCAGGCCTGAGCACACTGTCTGGCTTCAAAATGGCCCCTTAAGCCTTGACCCCCACCACATGGCCATGCCCTGCCTGGACCAGGCCTCAGAATGGCCCGCACCCACATGGCCAGGCCTCAATAACAACCCAAAAAGTAAAAAAAACACACAAAAATCACCACCATCCAATGCCATCCATGCCCTCAATGATGTTTAAATTCAAGACACCCCACAGAAGGACTTGGTCCATGCACCACTCACTGCCCCTGTGCCTAATGGAAGAAAGCAAGGCAAACTGGGTGCAGGCCTGAGCACACTGCCTGGCTTCAAAATGGACCCTTGACCTTCAGCTACATGGTCAGGCCCTGCCTGTACCAGGCCTCAAAATGGCCCCAACCCACATGTCCAGGCCCCAACAACACCCCAAAAAGTAAAAAAACACACAAAAAACACCACCATCCAATGCCATCCATGCCCTCAATGATGTCTAAATTAAAGACACCCCACAGAAAGACTTGGTCCATGCACCACTCACTACCCCTGGGCCTACTGGCTAGTGAGGCTTAACAGGCACCCCAACATTAAAAAAAAAAACATTTAACAGTGAGCTAAAATTTCATGACATAAATGAGAAGTTACAAAAAAAAATCACAGAAACAGTTGTATCATGCACCCGAGACTAACCCTGGGCCTACTGGATACTGTGGCTACCCACAATATATTTTTTGTGAAAAAAGTTTTAAAACTGTAGTTGTAGCAACTGCAATGCCCCAAACAAACAACACCAACTTACTTGTAAAATCTCAAGTCCAAAAGTGATCCAAACTCCAAAGTCCAGAAAGTCCTCAAATACAAATATTCAGCAGCAGCCACATAAAGAAATCCTTCCAGCTCCAGATCCAAATCAAAAGTGACCAGGACATGGACAAAGCACTGGGAGGAGCCTGCTGGACAGGAACAGGAAGGTGGAGACTCTGGGGCACTTCCTTCCTCCCACCCCCCCCCCAAAAAGGGACTCCTTGCACCAAAAAGTGCAGCCAAATGTCAAAGCGAGCTGTTCAAATCTCCCGCTGAAAATTAGCTGCGCGCCGCATCTACGTATTCGACATTGTTTACTCCCGCAATGCGTGATCCCGGGCCCTTTTGACGTACTCGCGTTGTCAAACACTCGCTGTGCAAGATGGCGTGCCGTGATGACGTAATTGAGGTCGAAAAACTCTCGCGCGATCACGCAGCAAGATCCAAAATGGCGCAGCACGCGCAAACCGGCAGAAAAACAACTCGGCGAACACAGAATCGCGGTTAGTCAACGCAGTGCGCACGATATTGTATTTTTCAAGCGCGACCAAGCAAAAAAATCCGCAGCTTGCGAATTTGCGTTTTTTTGGGCAAATATGCGCGATTCGCGGACCGCAAATTTGCCAGAAATCCGAAAATTCCGCGAACGAAACGGATTTTAGGCCCACGCCTAATGTAAGGGTTAATGTGAATAATGGTGGTACTCGGGAGCAGGATCATGAGGGAAGGACCCTGGGGCTCCAAATACGCAAAGAAAGTCCATGTCTGGCAAGGGAACTAATAATGGGGTAGCTGCAAAGACTAACCAGCCCCATTTGGATCTTCCTCCAGACTGTGCGCCATAGGTGGTAACAATGACGCGGGTCCCAGAACTGGAACAGGGCAAGTCTGAAACACATGATCAACTTAAATGTAAAACGATTCACTGGCTAAACGCTATCAGACCCCTTCCGGGTGAAGTTCGTAGCCAGATACGGTGTGTGAGGAGAGTGAGCTGGGTGGGGAACCAACAGAAAAATGAAGTGGGGGATTGCATCGTTGTAAATTTTAGGGACCTGAGAGCAGTGATCCACGTATGTGCATGGCTGTTGAGACCCACAGGCACAACTATCAGGGCCTACAACCTTAGCCACTTCTACTGCCCTCTAAAACAACTGTTTAATTATGACCACCAAGAAAGGAATAGGGTCGGATACAACGGTTTGCAATTCATGGTCCCACTTAGTAATAGATTCAGTGGTTTAGATCTGGTAGACTGACTAAACCCCACGCTCACTAATAGGGATGTTATGCCAATTCTAAAACCAATATCTAGTGGGGTTTAGGGAGGGGGGATATTGCCCCGAATTGTGCCAAAGGTAAACAAGGGGTTGGCTTTGGATGACTTAACATTGTGGCCCAATACAGCTGATGTGGGGGAGAATTCCATTAGAATTATTGTGCCCAGTTGTGAAGACCCTGCGCTAGACCAGGGACCTAGGGGAGACTCTGAAACTCTTATTCAAGGTCTGAGATGCTTGAGATAAGCCCCCAAGGGGAGAAAAGTCTAGATGTAGGTGGTCTTAGAATCTTATCCTGGAATATTGCAGGTCTGATGTCCAAAATGGACCAACCGGTCTGGGGGTCCTTCATTGATGGACATGAGATCTGCTTATTTCAGGAAACATGGGCAATTGATTCTCAGTATAGAACAGGATATGTGGCATATTGTGAAGCAGTGTCCAAGGGGCCCATGGGTAGACCATCAGGAGGACTCTGTATATGGGTAGGCACCCATTTGGGCTTCAAAATAAGGCGGGTAGACACGCACTCCCCCGATATTATGTGCATACTCCTGATACACAGTAATCTCCCTAGATTAGCTGTTGTTAATACCTACTCGAGGCCAGTACAATATTAGTCCACTTCCCCAACTATAGATTCTCTGGCAGACTTCCTCGGCACACTTGAGGGTGGCATCCACCTCATTATTGAGGGGGATTTTAATTGTCATTATGAGCCACTTAAAGAGATGACACAACCCATAAGTTCCAAAGAGGATTTATTATGGTCAATTCCCCCTCCTAATAGTTATCCCACTAAGGGGTGGACACCTCTTGTTTTACAGTTAACAACCCTAACACTGACCTACTCCTTAAGAGCATGTAATGGGAGGTTTAATGGAGACAATCCGGGTAATCCCACATTCAGGTCAGGAGATGTATCATCAATAATTGACTACCTAATGCTTAGTGTGGAACTTTGGCACCATGTGACTGACTTTAGAGTCAATGCACGCCCTGAAAGTGACCACAACCCACTGATTATGAATCTGGATTTCCTGTTGGTGGGAGTGGCCACCAGTCAATAGACTGTGCTATGTAATAATCTAGAAGTGGCACATGGAGGTAGGCGTATAAGGTGGGCAAAATCAACCAGTCTCCGGACATTCTATTAATTCTTTATACAAGTGTTATTCCTCTACTGGAAAAGGTTAGTGGCCTAACTGAGAATAGATTAAACACGGCCTCTTTAACCAATTTCGGGGAAATACATACTGAAATGGTACAGATTTTAGCTGAGTTTTTCTTTTCTAATGTCAGTTCGCAAAAGCAGAAATCCGGGTCTAATAAAGAATCTTGGTATAGTAGGGATTGCAGGGTAGCCAAAAAGGCATTGCTCTGTGCACTCAAGGAGAGTGACAGGGTTCGCAACAGGGATGCCAGGGCTGATTTTAGAAGAATAATTAAAAAAGCTAAATTGGAATGGGAGGATGACAGATGGCAGGCCAATAAGACCACCTTAGAACTTAAGGACGGCAGATCATTTTGGAACCTTGTTCACACTGGGAAATCTGAGGGAAGGACAGATATTGATCCTAATATTGACAAACAATCAAGGTTTCTATATTTTAAAACAATCGTATTCTGGATCGTCCCCTCCTCCTCCTGATAGTAATTCATTCCATTGTTATTTTAACTCGGAACTAATACAGGAAACACCCCCATTTACAAGTGGCGAGGTTCTATTAGCTCTAGCAAAATGACTACCCAACAAGGCGCCCGGGCTGGATAGGATCCCAGGGGATTTGTTTAAAAATGAACAGACAGTATGGGCACTGTATCTTTTACTGTTGTTTTAATGGGATACTACATGGTCTTCCATTACCCTCAACATGGGTGGGGGAAGAGATTGTCCCCATTTTTAAAAAAGGGTCGCCGATTGAGCCTGGGAATTACAGACCAATCAGTCTCATCGATGTCACACAGAAAGTTTATGGAAGGATACTATTGGGCAGATTACAGGAATGGATTGAGGACCGAGACATATTAACTCCATTACAAGCAAGATTCAGATCGAAAATTTCTACTACAGACCAATTATTCAGGCTCCAGTTAATTTACTGGAAGCATGTAGTTTTAGAAGGGGGAGCTTGTATCTTACATTTGTAGTCCTGAAGTCGGCATTCGAAGATGGTGGATCGTGACCAGTTGTGGAAGATCTTACTGGACATGAGGGTTCCGCCTTATCTTTGCTTTCAACTTAAAAGCCTTCATGAAAACACCTATGCTAGGGTAAGATACGGGAAGAAAGGTTCTTTAACAGTGTCCTTCCCAGTGGGAAAGGGTGTCAGACAAGGCTGTGTATTGGCCCCGACCCTCTTTTCTTTATTTCTAAATGGTCTGATAGATGACCTGCTTCTCGCAAAAGATCTAGATGCCCTGAGAATCTCGTCATCTAAATTTCCTGCTCTAATGTTTGCAGACGACACCCTGCTCCTCTCTAAGTCATCAATGGGGATGCAGAAGGTGTTGAATGAGTTTGCCCAGTTCTGCAAGAAGCAAGCATGGGCGTAAAATCCGTTCCGCTCACGGATTTTGTGGATTTTCGGCAAATTCGCAATCCGCGAACTCTCGCGAACTTGCCGAAAATTCGTAAATCCGTGCGAAGCGGATTTTTTGCTTGGTCGCACTTGCCAACTAGAATACTATACAATTTCGCGGGAGTAAACGCTTGCGAACACGTAGATTCGGCGGGCAGCGACAATCTCGCAATTGCGGCATTGCAAAATTTGCAATTTCGCACAAGAAATCCACCAGCAGGCAGCATAAACCTCGAAATTTATGATTTTTATCAGAATAACTCCTCAGGTTGACATTTGCCTGCACTTTTATTTTGCAAGGAGTCCATTTTGGGGGGGGGGGAGGAAGGAAGTGCCCCACAGTCTCCAACTTCCTGTTCCTGTCCAGCAGGCTCCTCCCAGTGCTTTCTTTATGTGCTGGTCACTTTGATTTGGATCTTGACCTGGAAGGATTACTTTTTGTGGATGCTGCTGGATATTTGGATTTTTGCAAAACTGAAAGCACTCAGCAGGTGCAAAAGTTCAATCTTATCCTTATTTTAGTAACCATTCCCTGTAGTGCTTCCTGAGGGGCCCCTTCAGAGTTCAGTTGCCTACTTGCAACTATTCTATGACCCTGCTCTGACCCTCACAGCAGGCTCAGAGAATAGCTACAAGTATACAACAAAGGTCCTGTTAAAAAAATTACACTGCAACAGAAAGCAATTACAGATAAGGAAGCAGGTGCCAGCCTGGAAGTTCAAATTCAGTGACACATTAATCAGCCCCTAATTCATTCATGTCAGTTGAGGCAGGGCAGGTGTGCTTTTCCCCCCATAATCTACAGTGATGAACTAGAGGGTGGCATGGGTGAGCCAGAGGGTGGCATGGGTGAGCCAGAGGGTGGCAGTGGTGAAACAGAGGGTGGCAGTGGTGAAACAGAGGGTGCTGTGATGAACCAGACGTAGACACAACATGGTCGCGACCGTTGCTACCCGACAAGTAAGTTCGCGTTTGCGAACTGGTAAAAAAACCCTTGCGAAATGGCAGAAACACTTGTGAACACACAAAAAAAAAGGAATCTGCCAAATTCGCGAGAGTTCGCGGATTTTGCGGATTGCGAATCCGTAAATACGCAATTTCGTGGATTGCCAATTCGCAAAATCCGCCCATGCTTAGCAAGAAGCAAAAATTGGTGGTTAATATTAATAAAACAAAATATACGGTCTTCAATACCACCACCACCACTAACTGCCCATATCCTCTGATGGATGATAGACCGTTAGAGCAAGTTAAAACATTTGACTATCTGGGTCTGTCACTAAATGACAAGATGGGATGGAGCACCCAAATTGCCAAGGCAAATTTGAAATTAATACAAGCTGTAGGAGGTTTAAAGATTTTAAGTCCGTTACTTGAGATTTATAAAGTCGTAGCTAGGGCGGCTGCCATTTACGGGGCAGGACTCTGGGGCCACTGCTCGCCTAAATGCCTCCAACTTACGGAAAATACCCTTATAAGAAACATTCTAGCTTTACCAACAAGCACCCCCCTGGTCCCGCAACAAATGGACTTGGGAATTCTCCCAACACAAGATCTTATCTCGGCTAGGCCGCTGCTATATTGGCAGCGGCTGTGGAGCACACCGGAATTAAGGCATTTTAGGGATGAACTGAAAGCGGTACTTTGATTGTTGGGGGCTGCAGGCCGTATACCCTGGTTGTTGTTTATAAAGGACTCCTTCCGTGCCATGCGCATGGAGGACCTATGGACCTCGCCCGAAGAAGCATGTCCAGCTATCTCCAAAAGTCAATTAGCTAAGACTGTGAGAGGTTATAAACTCACAAGAGTAATACAGGGAGTAGCTACGACAAGCTTAACACATGTGTTTCTGGATTTTAAGTCAGTTTATCAATGTGAATTGATTTTAGACCAGATTCAGCCACCGTTAGCAAGGAGGCTATACTTGCAATTCAGATACGGAACCCTCCCGCTTTATGCAGTAACTGATAAGTGGGCTGGACACGCAAAATCACTATGCCCAGGCTGCATGGTGGAGGAGGAAACTCTGACCCATGTAATGTTCTTTTGCCCTGCGTATTAAACATCCAGGGCAAAGTGGATCATCCAATTGTGTAAGAACATGGGCATTAGAAACTATCAAGATCTTCTAAGGATTCTAAAATCTGACACTGCATTAGTACATGCTGTAGTGTGCTCAAAATGTCTCTTTGCAATGTGGCTTAAGCGTATGTTTTTGGTGAAGGAAGCTATATAGTTACTAGTGATTCCCTTCTTCTGGATACATTTTTTATGTATTACGTTGGGATGTTTTGTTCTCTTTTAAAAATTATTGTTCGCTGATTTTTAGATTCCCTTTTTAACCTTTTATCTTAAATTATGTTTTTATATAGCCTTAACTATATGGTTGATTTATTTCACTCCTACTGCGACTCTTTGCACAATGTATGAATTTATATGAAGTGAAACTGCAATTGACAATGCTTGCACTGATTATGTTTTAATGTATTGTAAAAATTACTTTTGTGCTTTTTTGGCAGAAATAGCCGCAATAAAGCTTAATGAATGATGAATGAATGATGACTGTCTTCAGTCTGTCTTAAGTCAAACTTAAGTCAAACTTAAGTCAAACTTAAGACAATATCCTAACTTTACTACTACTAAATGCCTTCTGTGAATACCAAAAGTAGTAAGTTTAGGATTTTGTCTTAAGATAGTTCTGTGAATCGGGCCCAGAGGCACTATTTAGGGCATGCCTCATTCCACAGCAGATTAACTTTTCAAATAATACTGTGCAACAAACATCCTGACTTGGAATAGTTGAGAAAATGGACCTGAACACTCCAAAGTTTCCTATACCAACACAGGGGTGGCAGAATTATTCTTCAAAGGAAGGGACAACAATTGATGACATACTGAAGTACAATACATCAGACCAAATTGAAAGGAGTGGGTGGTTTAGCCCTTCGACACAAACACATGTCATAGGCGGTTCCTGCACATAACCAAGGGACTCAGTATTCATAGGCCAGATCCACAATATGTACAGAGAGAACATCCACGGGTAGTGACATCCTATAGTGTTGGGAAGTTGTGCCTAAAATGGCTGGAAAACTCAACACTTGCAGAAGTGAAACAACACTTATCTTTACTCCCACAAGACATGGATCTTAGGGACTTTTTACTAGGACCTAGGAAACAACGTCAAAAACATTTCATATATGCAGGCATTTATGCTGCCTATAATGAAATCTGGAAGATTTCCCAACAAGAAGCCGCAGACAGAATACGGGAAATAGACCATATAAACTTAGAAAATATTCATTGGGCAACATTGTATCTTCTGCTATTGACATACTGGAACAGGATTTGGCACTATTACAACACAGCCAATCTCAGTTACGTTCTAATATGTTATTGAGCTGGACATAACAATCTTTCCATGCAGGCTTTTTGCCTTGGCGTTTTATAAACAGTATGTCTCTGTTTTCAGAATACAATCTAACTGATACACATATAGAAATGGCACTAAGGGTAGCTAAATATACATTGCTGCAAATTGAAAAACTGGACAGGCTTCCATTCCCAGTGGCAGAAGTACCATCCACAGAGTGGCTAACCCACAGCCAAATCAATCTCCCGGTCACGGCCTTTCAGTTTCACTATTGCCTTGAACAAAGGCAGGCAAGCAAATATGAAAAATTGGACAAAGAATACATTAAGAAATCCTGGCATTTACCATATAGATTGTGATGCCGGAGTGGAGATCAAGAAGTGTTTCTTAGTGGTACTAACTGCAAGAGTGCTTTAAGCGGTTCTCTCATGTGCAAAGATATCGTTTTGCACGGGGCCTGTAGTGGTTCAGTTTCGAATCTGTCTTATCACATGATCACACCAGCGTTGGAGTTACTTTCAAATGGGAGTTACTTGATGCTGAACGATCAAGGTTGTTGTGGGATGCTTCCGGGCATTGTATATCTGGTCACCGTGAACACCAGGGTTACTTGCTGTATGCAAGTATTGTTTCCTCCAACAAATACAGTCAGTAAGGCACCAGTATGGCCTTCACTGAATCTTTCTTTTATACAGTTTGATATATAGTGGAGAAGTGTGGCTCACTGGTTAGAGGAGGCAGACCCTGAAGCAGAGGTCAGACCCGGGACCAGGGTTCAATTACTGACGCGGCAGAGTCTTGAGTCCAATGTCCACGGACTCGATAATTCTCGCTTCGGTGCCTACTCGAATCACGGGTTCACACTCTGCAACTCTGGGCAATAGCTTGCTTAATCTCCACTATGGCCCCCCCACGGAGGGATGCCTGGCTTTCACCTTGGGGATGCCCAGTACGGGTTATCTCACAGGGAAAAAGCCAGGACGGGTTCCCAAAGCAAGCGCCTTGTGACCTTGCGGTGATAAGGCGCTGTATAAGAACTTTTAACATTTACATTTACATTTGAGCAGAATGAAAGCCATGCTTTTACAGCAAACCGTGCCATTGACCTCTGCATGAGAAATCTTTGAACTTCAAGTTGCGAGGACATCGACAGAGATACAGGTGCTAATCCACACAAACTGCCCCCGACATTTTGGAGAAATAATGGGTCGTATCGTAACTATGTCAGATACGAGCATTTTTGTACACCTATTTAAAACCATAGGGTCAGGGTTCCTTACCACCTTCCAGACCATCCTCAGAGTTGTTCCTAACTTTATAGCATCATCCACTCACTCTATCACACAAGGGGAAATGCTTTTAATGCAACTGGTTGATACAACTCATCATCTACCCTTTCAGAATGCAGGAATTATTTCATTTTTTATATCATCCATGGAAAATCTGCCAACGCGTTTCGAGACCAGGGCTACAGCTGCCGGGACTCTCCTCAGAGTGAGTGGAGGACACTTGATAGATTAGCTTTAGTTGTAGGGTGGATGATGTTTTAGAGTGAGTGTTGGTGTTGAATGTTTGTTTGTATTAATTTATGTCTATAAGAATACATTTGATGATTTGAAATTGAAGCATTTTCTTTTCTGTGCACTGAAAGGCGGGAGTCTAGGCATATAAGACAGTGCATTTCCAGCTCTCTGTGTCATCGCACCAAGAGCCACACTACAAGGCCAGGCGGCAGCTGATTCAGACGTTTGCCACGGCAGAATACGGAGATCGTTCAGCCCTTCACTAATCAAGTAATTAACTCCCCGCACTCCACCACAGTGTGGAAAATGCCTTTCTCCTCCACCCCTTAGCCCCTGTTACCCTTTTTATTAAAACTACACCCATTCCTCCTGCAGCACATGAAAACACATGAAACCATCCGGTGTTATACACAAGGAAAGTATAGTGCTATGGCTGTAGAAAGGCTTTGGAAGAGCCCCTTGACCTTCACCAAAAAGAGCCAGTTTTCCTTACTGTGAGGAAAGGCACATCAGTGTGCTAGCATTTGTGCATTGTTAACAAGCAACTTATGTAACTGTGTCCCCTTCCTCGCTTGACCGCATATTGAAGAACCCAGCTGGGTCCTCACGTGAGTCCTTCTTTCTTATTTTTCATCACGCACGGAACACGTCACTTTCATTTAAGTTGCGCCCTTTTATAATCCATGTAATTGCCTTCAATCCTAGTCCTTCATTAAGTTTCTCATATATGTGCCGGTAATTGGGCCTAATGCTTTCCCCATCATATCCTTTGTAGATGTCCCCACATTAACAGTCCTGAGGAGACCACACATTTATACGAGGGTCCATCACACAGCTAGTATCACTATATACCTAGGCTGCTGACAACGTATATTTGAATGGTCGCTTCTTGCAATTTATGTAAACCCCTTGTAAATTGTTCACTGTATATAGTCACTTTTTGATTCCATGTTTCACTTGGGGACACAATGCACAAAGTGTAGCACTTTTTGAATTGAAGAAAGTGTTTATACTATTTTACTGTGTATTTATAAAATTGTTAATGAGCAAACTGTGTAGAAAGTTCATTTTGAACTCTGATATTACTAGGTCCTTTACAGGCTTACTGCCTTTGTGTGTACATAGTGCTTACATTGTTTTCCCATTATCCACTGGAAGCACTGTTTTATCATATATAACAATCCCTTTCATGGTCCCCAGAGGAGTTGGTTGACAGGCAGAAGTAGAGGGAGCATCAGCTGGCTTTAGAGAAGCTCCAACAGGATCATGCTATGGTGCTAGCGCATTATGGATGCAGGGCACAGAGCCTTAGAGGAAAAAATGGCATTGTTGGCTCAGGAGTTGAGTCTCAGCGCTGTGGGCCTTGAATGGAAAAAGCTAAAGACTGAGAGGGTCCAGGCACAGGAGAGGAGGGAGGAGGCTGAGAGGGCATTTGCCCGGCAGAAACTAGTTCTGGAGGGTAGATTAGCCCCTGAGTGCAGTTTTAGTTGTCTGGACTCACCAGTGGGTACAGTGGTGGCAGCAATACGGAGTCCAGTGCAGGAAGTCCCAGATCACAGAGCATGGTACCTAGTTCCCAGGAAGAGGGTGTCACACCTGAAGGGTATAGGTTGAGATTAAGGGGCAGTAGGAAACTGTCTCACCAGTATTGGGGGAGTTTGTGGATGAATGTTATGATGCACTGGAAGAGTGGGTGATGGTTAGCACGGTAAATGATTTTGATTTTGAAGGGCTGTTCAATCTGGTTGTCAAAGAGTACATGTTCAGTCATTGTTTTCCAGGGTTGTGCCAACACATGTTGGAGTGTGGGTTCTCTGATCCCAGGGTGCTTGCATGAGAGGCAGACCTCTGGGTGAGTGCCAGAGGGTCTGACGAGGCATTGGAGAGTAACCCTAATAGGAGTGGCTCAGGTAGTTCCCAGTCTAGAGTGGTGGTAAAGGTTCAGAGTAGTCCAGCTAGGTCCAGGTGTACTGGGAGGGCTGTAGGGACTCATGGCCTGTCTCTCCGGAGAAGGAGTGAGAATGGGATGCGTCCCAAGGTACCGGAAACTTAGTTTTAGGGCCTGGATGGTTCCTTAAGGGAACACCAGGTAGTGAGCCTAGGCTGTACTAGAAGTCGATTTGACGGGGATCTCCGAGTGTCAGAAGAACGTGGAGTGTCTGTAAGCAGAGCTCCAGTGGTCCTGTGTCTGGCGGTGCCACTCCTAAGTGGAGGGTGCAGAAGTCCAGATGGAGGGGTGAGAGGAGGACAGAGTTCCCAGTGGGAGAACCAATGGGTCAGGGACTAGCCAGAAGGACTCAGTTTTCTAGAAGTGACCATGGTGACAACACGTCTGTTTTGGGGGGTCTTCATGCACTGTCAGATGGATAGGGGTCGGGAGATCAGCACCAGGCAGACTGTCACATAACACATGAGAGATGTGTTACCCTCTGGGGGGGGGGCATTCATGCTCCCCAGGAAATCCTGGTGTGCCAGGTGGGTGCTCAGCTGTAGGGTACCATTCCTGGGTTGGGAGGCCAGGTTCAAGGTATGCCTGACCTGGAGGGAAGGACAACTGTAAACAGTGTCCTGACCGATGTAGCTTCTAGTGGTACCACTCCAGTTGGGAGGGTGCAGGACCCTGGAAGGGAGTGAAGAGGTTGGGAGTCCTCGCCTTTGACCCCAGTGCAACCTGTTTAGTTTAGAACTGCCCTGATGAGGGTTAGAGTGGAGAAGAGGTACTATGTGCCTGGGGTTACTGCCCCCAACTCTGTGAGTTGGCAAGGACCAGATTCATCTGGATGGCCTAGGGCCTGGTCCTGGCCGTGGACAACTAGGGAGTACCAATGGGTTAGCTTAGGTGGTCCTGGGAGGTTTAACAGAGGGAACCACATGGGTTCAAAATGGTGAACTGCAGTGTATCCCTGCAGTTGCGGGCCCGTGTCCGTGTTCACAGCAGGGATGCCCATTAAAGTGGTGATTGGTCCACCCTGCGTTTTGGCTGGAAGGGGGTTGGGTTGGACTTTTCCCTTTTTACAGGGTCATCACCAAACTTTTTGCTTTTCTCCTAGCCTTTTCTCTGACATGGTGTTGGTGGTTTAGGACTCTGGGGACTTTAGCACTGCTCTCCAGTATAAAGTAAATGTGCTCTCTGTGTTAAATAGTATAATTTTGGTCTACACCTGCCTGGCCTATTTAATTCACCTGTCAGCCCCTTGTAAAGTGGTATCTCAGATACCCAGGGCTGGTAAATTAAATGCTACTGCTGGGCTTGCATCGCTGATTAGGCCACCCACCAAAGTCGCCTTTCAAACCTATCTTAGGCCTCTGCCGAATGTCCTGTGCGCAGTGTTACTGCCGCTGTGATGTGGCACCTAAATTGTGTACCATGTCTGTGACACCCCATTTTTCTCAATGTCAGTCACGCCTAAGGTAGGCCCTAGCTAGCTTTATGGGCAGGGTGCATTGTAGGTAAAAGGTAGGACATGTACCTTAAGTGTGTGACATGTCCTGGTAGTGACAAACAGCCATTTTGGATTCTCACTACTGTGAGGCTGCCCTTCCATAGGAATGCATTGGGCATTCCATGATAAGTGTTCCAGTAGTATTTCCTGATATGAGTGGAGCAGCATGGTCAAGTTTGGTATGTTTGTAATAGTGTTAATAAATGCTACCCAATGGTGTGCGCAGATTTATTATAACTATTTTAGAAATGCAACTTTTAGAAGTTGGAATTTCTGTGTGCTATGTGTCTGCCTGCCGGATGTGGATTGCATGTCTGTCTATTGAGTGACAGGGGCTGGTGAGGTGTGTGTGGCTCCAGGAGGGGCAGGGTGAGTCAGCACTGGCTGAATGTAACATCTGAATTTGGAGTAGTGGGAGAAGAAGTCCCTGGTGCCTGAATAGGTCTGGGCCTAGCCTGTACAATGCTGGCTCCACCCTCGGTTGTGTGTCTGATCACCAAGCCCCCACCTAACATAGGGGAAGACGAGCCCTGTCAAGAGAGTGCTCCAAAATCCCCAGAACCATTTGGGACTGTTTCCCCCAAAGCCTTGTAGTGCAGACAAAGGAGAATATGTGTTTAAATACTGGAGCTGTGACCCCATGAAAGAGAGCCTTTCCTGGGACTTGGGGGCCTGTTGCTGTTGCTGGGCTCCAGGAGGAACTGCCACGAGGGACTGCCTCCCTACTGGAGGGTCCTATGTGCTGACCTGCCTTGGCTTAGCTTTACCCCCTTGAACTGTGCAGGACTTAGCACCTCGTGAGCGCTTTATCTATTTTCAAGAAGAGGAGTGCGTGGGCTTCTCAGCGCTGAGCTGCCCATCTTTCAGAGGGAATCCCCATCATAGGATTCCCCCGTGCTGCTTTGTGGAGCGGGAGTCCACCCCGCATTGTGCCTGTCGAGTGGGAGCCCACCCCGCATTTGAATTATCGGTGGTTGCCCATCCAGCGTTTGTGCCTCTGAAGCAGGTACCCTCCCCGCATTGGCCAGCATTCACCTCCGCAGCCGAAGACGAAGGAGAAGAGAGCCACCGCCACCACACATGACCCGGAGGGCAGGTCGAGGTGTGCCTGGCTGTGGGCGTGACCGGAAGAGTTGTGCAGTGGTAGCAGGAAGCCCTGAGTCGCAAAGCAGAGTGATAGGCGACGGAGCCTCGTGGGCGACAGTGGCATTGTTTCAGCCTTCCCCACCTGGCAGAGTGGAAGGAAGGCTGCAGAGATCACCGGTTACAGAGAGGTGGAATCCCAAGCAGCCCCGGTGAGTGGGGCTTCATGATGGACCATTGTTTGTGCCTGCAACGTTAAGGCCCAGAGGGGAGCCCTCCCAGAACATTGGTGCCTGTATCTTTGGTGCTGACCAAAGCTGCCCTGCGAGAGCGCAGGCAGCTGCAACGTTTGGGGGCACTTTTTGTTCTAAGAGTCCTGGAGTAGGGCTCTGGTGGCACAGTTGTGCCACCGCTGTTTTGTTCTTCAGTTGCACCGCCGTAGCGGGCAACTGCAATGAGGGGGCATTGTTTTTCTTTAGCTGCTGGTGGCAGGTGCATGCCCTGACATTAGTGGACAGAGGGCATTTTGAGCCCTATAGGAAGGCCAGTTGGCCTTTCGGTCATTTTAGGGTGTGATTGGGGCATACTGTGTTTATGCTGGTGATGCTTATTCCCTAATATGATTCATGTGATGTATATGCCAAAAGTGATTTATGCACTCTGAGCTGAGCATAATGTAATTATGCTTGTGTGGCCTATTGCGTAAGATGTTTTACGCTTAGGAGGGTTGGGCCTAATATGTTTTTTATGCCTACTGTGATGCAGACCTAATGCGTTCATGATGCTAGATATAATGCTGAGGTCATTGTTTTACCATTAAAGAATGAATGAATTATTTATTTGCATGGTTAATAAAATCCAATACAAAAACAACCTATATATAAGTATAAAAAATTATTAAATATATGTACACCACATATTTATAAAACTTCCTTTGCTGTTGTTAATTTAAAACAGTGGAAATAATAACAGTCTTTTTGGCGCAACAAGTCAGTCTTTCGATGGTGGCCAATCTGGGTAGGCCCCTCAACCGGTGATTGCCACAGACATCCAATGTAGACTTATCCATAAGAGCTGAGCGGGTGTGTTAAATAAATTTAGAAAAGTTGATCATGTGCTTCACAGTGTCCAATAAATATAACTGTTAGACTGCCTAGTTTCTTGTGTGCGTGCCCAGTTGAAGGAGAATGGGTGTAAGATGGATTTGGTGAGCTAGCTGCAAGGCGGGACAGCAAAGTAGGATGTGAGCCAGTGACTCTCGTTTATAGTTGCAGAGGCGACACTCCATGATGACCGGTCTTACTTTCACCATTGTGTACAGTTCTTTTAGTAAAAGAGGGTGTAATCTGACTGAAAGAATCCTATTTAGGGCCAGTCTCCCCATGGCTGCATAAGAAGTAGTGTAATGCCAAGTGATGTGTGGGGGGAAGTTTGGATCTCGTGAAAGCCTCTGGCTGCCAGAGCTTCAATGTCCAACATACGAGACCTTGATCATTTTGATGGTGGTATACTCAATTATTTTGGAGTCCCAATTCTCTGGGGCTAGTTTCAAGAGTTCTTTGGCTGAGGTGAGGCCAGTGGACCAGGAATTCCTAGGTTGTTGAAAGATATTCTTTGTGACAGCCTTAATCGAGTGCTCTGGTGCTGCAGTTGTTAAATACAAATATTTCGCTAGAGCCGCTAATTCTTTCAAAGTTTGTCGGTTGAGATTGAAATCCAGCCGAATTAAAGAATACCCGGTGGCTGGTAAATGAAATAACTTTTTGTAAACTGCAATTTACCTGGAAATGCCTGTAGCACATAGTTGAGGGAGGGTAGTAGTTTTGCCCTCAAGATTCTTTGAATAGCCATTCTTGGTGGGCTTTCTAAAACAACATAGAGTTTGCAGATAGGGTATATAACCATTTTCCCTTTCTTCTGGAGCTTGTGGCGGTGAACCCGTGAACGGCAAGTTTCACAGATCCAGACCCCAAGATAGTTATACGAGTGTGCACAATTCAGGATTAATGGGCCTAGCCTCCACATTGTCACTTTTTTTTCAGATAGTGGCCAAAGATCACTATCTTGGATTTAGTTGGATTGGCGACCAGCTTGTTTTTGGCGTTGCATTCTGAGAGTGCTGTCAATGCTTTTTGGAGACCGATCTTGGTATGATCCAAAAGGACCAGGTCATCAGCATATTTAATCAGCTGAATCTTGTTTTGCCCGATCTTGGGGTTCACTAGAGTGGCTCTGTGCAGAGCACTGCCCATATCCGATGTGTATAAATTAAAGTGCAACGGGGCGAGGACGCAACCCTGCTTTAGCCCGTGATCCATGGCGATTTTTTCTGTGGCAGAGTCACATGAGAGTTTAACTCTCGCCCAGGTTCGGCAATACAGGGATCTAATAGATTGTAGCCGCGATGGGCTGATGTTACAATGTGCCAATTTCTGCCACAGGATTTTGCGGTCAACCCCATCAAACGCTGCTGTGTATTCGATAAAACAAGCAAAAAGCGGCAGGGTGCCATGAGCCACCGCTTGGTGTACTAGGTATGCTAGGACAATGATGTTATCTATGGTGGAAACTCCTGATCGGAATCCGGTCTGGTAGAAGGGGAAGAGACGTAACTGCTACCCAGCCGGCTAGTTCCACCAAAGGAGTACTTGCATAAGCCTTGCCCTCAATGTCCAATAAGGCAATCATATGATAATTCCTGGGGTCAGTGCTTTGCCCTACTTTTTCCAGTAGTTACTGGTAGTGTTTTAAATGTTCTACTTGCGCTTTTTGATGGTTCTGACAGTGGCTCGTTTTGGCCCTGTCATGTATATAATCCCTTGTGAATGTTGCCTAGTGCCAGTTGGCACAGTGTAAATGTGTGAATATGTTTCTAATGTGTTTATGATAATACAAAGGCAATTTTTTATATAACCTTGTGTGGAGTTCCTTTTGTGGTGTGCCTAGTGGGTTGCTGGTGTGTGTGTTGCGCAAACACTTTACACATTGCCTCTGGGATAAGCCTGACTGCTCATGCCAAGCTACAAAGGGGGTGAGCAGCGGTTATCTTCAGAATGTAAGTCCCTTGCCCTGACTAGAGTGGTGGTTTCTGCCTGGCTTAGGCGCATGGCCTTGCCAACCAGAAATCCCATTTCTAACAGTGGCTGTTTTGAGAAAGAGCTGAAAAAGATTTTTACATGTCCCTCCTGTGTCCTTGATCCATACTCACAACTGTATTTCTGGTATGGACCTAAATACATAGTGGGCTAGTACAAATCAACCATACACCTTCCCAGAATATTCTCAGACCCCTCAACTGTGGAACTATCGTTAGTTCTTCCCAACAATTAGCTGCCTCAATAATGTTGGTGCTTACATGCTACATATTTGTTAGACCAAGCATTTAGGGAGGAGATAAGGGAGCTACCCTATCCTTTTTTGCCAACTATAAAGGGTTAATCAACTTTTGGCATCATTATGGTGAGCCTATAAAGTTTTGATTCAACAGGAATGTATCACAAGAGTAGCAATGTAACAAAATAAATTTAAGATCAGAGGTCAGGAGGAAAATGTACATTTTAGAGTGGAAGATGATGTTAGTAATCATGTGATCCTCAAACAGATGTTAGATAGGATCAGGGAGTTCAGAGATTTGGCTGGACGGGAGGCAAAACATAGCAGCAAATACTCCATGGCAAGAAAATATGGAGAACGCTTGGGTTGAATGCTAGCCTCAATAATCAGACAAAATGGGTGGCCTATACTGTTCTCAATATAGTGACTGATGATGAGCATGACATATATGAGGTATAGAGTCGGTGGTCATCATTAGGCAACATGGTGCTCTAAGGTCTATCACAAGTACAAATCAGTTAAGACAGGTAATCTAGCACGGTGCATAAGGTAGAGAAAATCCCCAAATCCCCACGTGTGTTGCAAGCAGACCACTCTACTATATATACAAATCCTGTGCACACGTTTAAAAGTAAATACATAACGTTTCATAAAATATCACAATGATGCTTGTCTTTGTATTTTTAGATGTCTTTATTCATTAATTCTATTTCATAATATTTGTGGTGAAGTACGCTCCCTCATACTGTCACTCAATAGTAAATACATGCTGACTATATTGCATAGTTAAACCTGTGTATGGGAATGTATTTTTTTGAAATACGATACCTGAGGTCAGTTTCAAGTAGTCTCTAAGTAAAAGGGAAAAGGGCACATAAGCTAAAGAATGGTAATCGGTACATTCTAATACGGTGACCATGCACGATACCCCTACCTTAGTTCTGGAGATAATTCCATCCCTAAAGGGATTCCTATCATTTCTGCGCCTGTAGAAGGATACTATTTAGTCTTGTCTCCAAAGATCTTAATGTGATTCCGTCTAGTATTTTGACTATAATAAGTCAGTTTTTTCACTCCTTACCGGCAGTGGCGTGTACGCCGCGCAAATCAGCAGTCTGCAGCCAGCCACCCGGCGTTGTCTTAAGTAATGAAGTGCAAGGGCGGACTAAACCGGTTCCTAGACCCATTTTGGGGGCCATCTTATAGTGGTGTGTTGGGGCCCCCGGGGGTACTGAACTCATTTTGGGGGCCATCTTAGAGTAGTGTGTCGGAGCACACTGAAATGCTTTTGGACAACAATATCTTCCTGTTTAGGAAGGGTAGTACAAACAAAAACAAGGGGTGAATATGGGTTCAATGTTTTCTCCATTGTATTGTAGCGGGAATTCCGTTCTCCTACAGAACTGTGCATAGAGATTTGGAACCTCGGCGAATTAGGGTGGCCCAAAATTCTCCTCAGTACCCAAAATCCCCTTACCAGGCTAGCTACAGTGTCTCATTGGTCATAGCAAACTTCCAATGTTTAGACAAACCAGAACATAAACTTACGATACCTCAGGTCACGTGGAACACATGAGCACTCTTTCGTTATACAATCATTCCAAACCAGAACGTGGAATAAATGAGGACACATGCATATTTGAAATATTTATTTACTAATGCCGTTTTCTCAAACGCAGTATCTTAGATAATACAAGGAAATATATTATCAGAAGCAAAGTTATCAGCATAGTTACTAGTCCATAGAAAGCAAAAGGTGACAGCATGCTAAGATGCTGAAATGAATAAGGGTTAACAACGCCTAATTCTCACCCTCCCTCACGAGCATATTATATTAAATCTAAGAAGGTCTCTTTGGGTTTTAGCAGGGTGGGCCCATACCTCAAGATCCTAGTATGAAGAGATCACATCAGCTTCCACCAGCTCTCTGCATGCGAACCGCATCAAGTGTGTATGTGTGCTCTTAGCAAAGCAATATAAAACGCGCCTAAAGCCAGAATTTTGGCAGGAGCGGCACTTATGTTATGTCTATGAAGGTGCGGAGATCAGACCTCATAACAATTCTGTGTCGTGTTATCCTTGAAGCTTCAGCACTCTCTGTACAGACATAGTTTACTAAGCAAAGCTGATATCAGTGCAATAACATATTATTCTCAAGTAAATCACAACGCTCTTCTAGGTTAAAAGCTAAATCAACAATTATGTGTCGTGTGCAGAAGCAGCAAAAAGGAAAAATGGCGTTTAAACATTTAATAAGTTCATGCTAACTTAACACAGTATATAGATAAGCATTAACTATATGACACCCCCCATGATCCGAGCACGGATAAGATAAGATAAGATAAGATAAGGGCCTCCTCATGAAAGCAGAGTTCAAGAACGATGACCAATACTTATAATTTAAAAATGAATGGGATTTTTTTTTTCATGAATCCATTTTAAAAAATCCAAAATGTCAATACTTTGTTCACTTTTGCTCATGCCAATAGGTCTGTGAGGAGAAAAATGCAAGCAAAATTTACTAAAAGTTATGTCAGTAGAAAACTAGGGGCCGTGATCCGAAACTTGGAAAGGTTTTTAGGACAAGACCGAATATGCAAAATATGCAGCAACAGCCTCCAACATGAAATCACCGTCTTCATCCGAAAACAGTTCAGCCATCCAATTTAACAGTGGGAAAGAACATACATGCTCTTCTAGTGCCGGAGCCTCTATCACCATCAGAGGACAACTCGGTGGGTTCTCAAGAAAGCTATGTGCCAAGAAATCTTGCGCTGCTTCGAGTATGTTCCAATGACCAATTAGTCCATGCATCGCTGACAAGGCCATAATCCTTTCATCAGTACTAACCAACTTGTGAGTAACGACGGGACCCATTAGCTGATTAAATTCGACGTCAGGAGAAACCGTCTTGCAGAGACACAAATCAAGGGCCCAGTCGAAATCGCAGCTGAGGCAATGAAATACAGGCGGGACACATGTAAAATAGGAAAATCGAAATGATAATCCATATGCCGTGCTTAAAGTCGCAAGCGGCAAAGTGCCATACTATTCAAGCATCCTGTTGCGAAACAGTGCCAGGAGGGGCTGCGCGGCTTCTTGCACAGGAAGGACATCCATTTTTAATGAAGCAAAATTTCACCAGAACGCCTGCCGCCAGTGCCAGTAAAACCGGGAATCCACCAAACAGACTTGAAAAAATAGAATGGAAGAAAGCAGGAATGACCCCAAATATCTTTTCAAATGAAGTCATGAGACCGCTGCTAACAATTTAAAAAAAATGCGCCAGCCCAGTCGTGGAGGACGCGTTAAAGATTGAATGAACTAGTTCGCTGAAATGCAATGGCAAATCAGTATTTAAAAGGGCTTGAACTTCTGTGCGGGTGTTAGCTATGTGAAGCACAAATGTTTCTCGAGCCGAACTCAAGGCCACTTCTTTTTGGGACAAAAGAGCTCTTATTCTACTCATGCCATTGAACTCCGCTGTCAAGGTTGGGATGCGCGGCCAGATGGAAACATCCCCTTTCCCATGCGGGGGTGGGTAAAGTACAGCTTTTAGCATTTGGGCATACCACAGGCCTTTTGATATCAACATTTCGCTAGTTCCCACTAATTTCAATTCCTGTGCCCCGGGGGTTCTGATACACCATTCTAAGATGGCGCCCAAAATGGGTTCAGTACCCCCGGGGGCCCGACATACCAGTCTAAGATGGCCCCCAAAATGGGTTCAGTACCCCCAGGGGCTCCAAAACACCACTCTAAGATGGCCCCCAAAATGGCTCTAGAAACCGGTTTAGTCCGCCCTAGCACTCCATTACTCAAGACATTGCTGGGGTGGCCGGCTGTAAACTACTGATTTGTTCGACGAGCACACCATGGCCTGGAGATCCAAGGCGTTCTACCTAATACTGCTGGTAAGGAGTGAAAAAACTGACTTATTATAGTCAAAATACTAGACAGACAAATAAGGGATAACAGTACTAATCGATGTTTAATTTCACTTTAGGATGGAGAAGTTCTTCTAAAAGAAACTCCATTACACTTGGAAGCATATTAAGATATTCGGATACAAGACTAAATAGTAGACTTCTCCAGGGGCAGAAATTATAGGAACCCCTTCCGGATTGGAATTATCACCGGAACTAAGGTAGGGGGATCCATCATGGTTACCGAGTACACCGTATTAGAATGTACCGATTGCCATTCTTTAACTTATGTGCCCTTTTCTCTCTTATTTAGAGACTACTTGAAACTGACCTCAGGTATCGTATTTCAACAAATTACGTTCCCATACACTTGTTTAACTACATAATATAGTCAGCATGTATTTATTATTGAGTGACAGCATGAGGCAGCACGACTTCGCTACAAATATAATGAAATAGAATTAATGAATAATCTCAGGATTATAAAACCAAATGGGTTCATTGCATGCCCGCACCTTGCCAACCACAGGATTACTCATATAATGGAGTCTCGAATACCAACTGCACTTGTATGTCATATAACGACAACATAAACATCACAGGGCCTTTTTTTGTTCTTTCTGTCCCATTGATAAATTGATACACAAATGAGGCGTACGAAAATGTATTTATTTATTTATTTATTTTTGCCATTTATTAAGCGCAGCGAATACCCATAGGCGTCTCGGCGCTAGATTGTTCCCTAGATCCTCCCGCTCGCTCATCAGGTGCTAACTGGTTATTGGTCGAAAAGCCACGTCTTCAGGCCCCTGCGAAATTGTAGCAGGGAGGGGCACAACCTAATGTGCTGAGGTAAAGAATTCCATAGCTTGGATGCGGCAACCGAAAAGCGACGGTCCCCCCAAGAGACGGTTTTTGATCGTGGAGTGACTAATAGATTTAGATTAGCCGATCAAAGCTGTCTGGCTGGTTTATAAGGTGTGAGCTGGTCCTTAAAATACTGAGGTCCTGAATCGTTCAGTATTTTATATACAATGCACAAAGATTTGAATTTTATTCGGTTGCAGATGGTCAGCCAATGATATTTCCGGATGGTGTTTGCTATGGAAGAGAACTTGGGTGTCCCCGAGAGCAGCCGAGCAGCTGCATTCTGGATAGTCTGGAGCTTGGTGGTAACCCTTACCTGAGCATTTAGAAACAGTCCATTGCAGTAATCTAAGGACGATAGCACTAGAGTGGTGATCAGGGTTTTGGCGGCAGAGTCCGGCAGAAATGGAAGAATTTTTCTGATCAGCCTTAGCTTGTGGTGGGCTGTGGCCACTACCTTATTTGCATGTGCTAGAAAATTGAGGTCACCATCGAAAATAATGCCCCAATTCCTAACTTTGGAGGCAGGCCTGGGGGGGTCACCCAGAGCAGCAGGCCACCAGGTTACTGACCAGTCAGGAGAAAGCGGTCCAAAAATAAGCACCTCCGTTTTTCCGGAGTTCAGCTTAAGGCAGTTCGCTGCCATCCATTCTCCAATTGCTAACATTCCACGTTGGAAGCGCTCTGCCACCTCAGGTCCGTTGTCTTTGATGGCTAGAACAAGTTGAGTGTCGTCGGCGTATGAGGTTATGCTCATCCCGAATGCTTTGATGACATTAGCAAGGTCTGACACATATATATTAAATAGTGTTTGACTTAGAGATGAGCCTTGTGGAACCAGACACGGGAGCGACATCTCAGCTGATTGATATGGGCCCAAGGTGACTGCCTGGGATCTGTCAGCCAGAAAAGATGCAATTAGATCCCTTGCAGTGAGAAGAATGGCTTTCTTTCCGACACGGTCGAGCAAGATCTTGTGGTCGACCGTGTCGAAAGCCGCTGACAAGTCCAGCATTACTAACATTGCCGCTGCTCCCTGGTCTCTGATCGTCCTAATCTCATCGGCGGCCTTGATTAAAGCGGTTTCCGTGCCGTGATATTTTCGAAAACCGAATTGCGATTCATCCAGGAGAGAATGTTTCTCTGGATGCTCGACTAGTTGGTGATTCATAGCCTTTTCTCTCACATTGGCTATGAATGGAAGGCTTGCAATGGGCCTGTAGTTTTTTAAGTCTAATTTATCAAGGGTTTCTTTCTTTAACAGAGGCTTCACCAGCGTGTTCTTTAAGGAATCTGGATAGATTCCGGAGGTCAATATCAAGTTGCAGACTGCAGTGATGACAGGGATGAGTGTGTCCATCACCGGAGAGAGCACTGATAGAGGACATGGGTCTAGCGACGATCCAGATTTAATAGTAGAGACCAGAGCCTTTATCTGATCTATGGTGAGTGGGTGAAAATTTGTCAAGGCATTATCGATAGGAAGAACCGATGGGGCGAGTATTATGGGCCGCGACGTGAAAGCCTGATAGATGTCATTCACTTTCGAAAAGAAAAATTGTGCCAAGTCATCACAGAGAAGTTGGGAGGGGGGTGGGATAAGATCGGGGGCATTGCCTGACAGTGATCTAGTAATGTCATAAAGTTGCCTACTTGAATTTTTGGCGTTTTCTATTTGCGCTGAGAAAAACTTTTTTTTTTGCTTCTATGATCATGGTTTTATAAACACTCAGTGACTCTTTATACTTTGCCTTGTCCTCAGTGTTATAGTTTTTTCGCCATTGCCTTTCCCTATGTCTGTTCTACTGTTTTTGTCTCCTTAATTCCTCCGTGTACCAAGGCGCGGTTGGGGTATTTCTATTACTTGATAATGTTTTGGTTGGTACTAACATATTCGTGGCGTAGGCAATCCAATCGTGATATTGTTGAATTGCAATTTTTGGATCCTTAGACAACAAAGGACATGTACTTTCCAGAAGACTTTTTAGTTCAGTCTGGTTTATATTTTTCCAGATTTTGACTGATCGAGGGATTAGGTTGTTACTCTTGTTCTTCCGTTTTTCTTTAATATTGAGTGTACTAAATACTACATAATGGTCGGTCCAAGGCATTGGTTGGATGTTGGATATGTGTAGACTCTCCATATTAGAGAAAATGCCATCTAAAGTATGTCCTGCTTGATGGGTGGCAGCTGTGACCATTTGTCTGAGCCCCAATGTGGCCATATCAGAGATGAGTGCCTGAGTGTCCTTATCGTCTTCTAGTTCCAGATGGAAGTTCATGTCCCCCATAATAGTAAACGACTCTTCCAAAATTAGAGATTCCATTAAAGTACTTATATCTGCTAAAAACGCCGACCTACCACCCGGTGGTCGGTATAGCAGTATACCGTTTAAATTAATAAGGGGGGTAAGCTTAATGCCAAACTGAAGAGCTTCGCAAGTGGTGATTGGAATAGAGGATGTTTTAACTGAAAACCTTTCTCGCGCTATGATTGCCAGTCCTCCTCCTTTTTTCCGTTGTCTATCCAATCGATAAGCCTTATAGCCCTGCGGTACGGCGATTACTAGGTCCGGACCGGAAGCATCGTCGGTCCAAGTCTCTGTTATAAACAGGACATCTAAATTGTAATCAGTGATTAGGTCCGCTATTTCCTGACGATGTTTGCAAGCAGAGCGCGCATTAATTAGGCCCATGAGGATGTCTGTGTCACTATGTGGAGTTAGAGGCTTGGTTCGAATCTTGTGATTATAAATATGAATCATAGTATTACAGTCCGCACATGTGGTGTTAACATTGTGTAATGGACTGTATAGATCTTGGCGTGTGCAGTGAGAGTTGGGGGAAGATTGCAGCTCTATCAAGGCTGAGCGAGAGTACACCAACCTTTGATCCGATCGAGGCCGACCAAGGGTCATGGCCCTAGGCCCGGACTCAGCGCGGACGGGCGCAGACGGGCTTGCCTTTGGCGCGCATTCGGCGCACCGCCGGCGCGCACGCTGCGCCCGTCCGCTGCGCGGCCGAGAAGGCTGATTGTATTTGTGCATGTCGATGGGAAGGTTTGGAGGGGGTGCCGGGGAGCGTCCAACAACTGGAGCGCGCCCGTTTCCTCCCCTCAAGATGTCGTCCGAGGTATGTGTATTTCCGGTAACAGCCCCTAGATCGGCTGCCCCGTGGATGCACAGAGTGTAAATCAAGTCTTTGGCGCGACGCTAATCTCGCCCAAAGTGCGTGTGAATACAAGGCTAAAAATGCACCAGTAAAATATATACACAGTTTAAAATTTGCAGTACTTCGTATTCAAGATTGCAATTGTGGCACTCTAAGAGGATAGCTAGATAGCCCCCGGCTTTCCGCCTCAGGGGAAGATTTTAGGGAAAATCACAGGTTTGCTGTTTAACGTCCCTTAAATATGCTGGGAGGGCGGGGAGCGTCCAACAACTGGAGCGCGCCCGTTTCCTCCCCTCAAGATGTCGTCCGAGGTATGTGTCTTTCCGGTAACAGCCCCTAGATCGGCTGCCCCGTGGATGCACAGAGTGTAAATCAAGTCTTTGGCGCGACGCTAATCTCGCCCAAAGTGCGTGTGAATACAAGGCTAAAAATGCACCAGTAAAATATATACACAGTTTAAAATTTGCAGTACTTCGTATTCAAGATTGCAATTGTGGCACTCTAAGAGGATAGCTAGATAGCCCCCGGCTTTCCCCCTCAGGGGAAGATTTTAGGGAAAATCACAGGTTTGCTGTTTACCGTCCCTTAAATATGCTGGGAGGGCGGGGAGCGTCCAACAACTGGAGCGCGCCCGTTTCCTCCCCTCAAGATGTCGTCCGAGGTATGTGTATTTCCGGTAACAGCCCCTAGATCGGCTGCCCCGTGGATGCACAGAGTGTAAATCAAGTCTTTGGCGCAACGCTAATCTCGCCCAAAGTGCGTGTGAATACAAGGCTAAAAATGCACCAGTAAAATATATACACAGTTTAAAATTTGCAGTACTTCGTATTCAAGATTGCAATTGTGGCACTCTAAGAGGATAGCTAGATAGCCCCCGGCTTTCCGCCTCAGGGGAAGATTTTAGGGAAAATCACCTACGACACCAGTTTCACATTGATTTCCACACAGTATTAGTCACTATTTTATCATTCGCACAAGTCACCAAAGTCACTTTGTCAAAAATGTGAAAGATAAAGTTTCCTTACTACCATTGCATACACAAACAAGTTCTTGTTTATATATTCCCTTAGCACTGAAGAAGTTGTGAGGGAATCCCCTGTAACAACGACGAAACATGTATTGGCTAAGAAAGCTTAAGATCTCGAATTAAAGACATCTTAAAATACAAGACAAGCATAATTGTGATATTTTATGAAAATTTATATATTTACTGCAAAGGATTTGTATACATGCTGTATATGACTCCCCTGAAATTCTGGAGGCTTTTGTACAAATTTACAATATACAGCTCCAGTTTACCGAAGTTGATATTTATAAAATACCTAGACAGGGCTACTTTAGCATCGGTGGATTTAGATCGACTAATGCCCCTTTGTCAACCAATCTCATCTTAGGAAATTTGTGAGTTAATAAACAGAATGTCAAGGCTCCAGGTTTCAATGGCTTCTTAGCATAGTTTTACATTATTATTCTGAAGACATGTCTCTGATTCTGTTTGAAGTATATGATGAGGCATACCAGAGGGGCACACTCCTGCAGACTATTCAGGATGTGATAGTTGTCCCACTCCGAAAGCCAGAAAACTCTCCTGAGTTTTGCTGATCATATTCATCCTTGTCTCTGATAAATGTTGACAGTAAAATATGTACTAAAATATTGGCCAATACAGTGCTGCTATTCCAGCTTGCATTGAATTGAACAGATCCAGCCATTGTTATTCCATATATGTACACCATTGATAATTTGTGCACCCTATTTGCGGTCACACATTACATTGACCCAGATGTGGCAACTTTTTTTGATGCAGAAAAGGCATTTGTCTTTATTGGGTGGCCTTCTACTGCTCTGCAGTATATGAGCTATTAGTGCCTTTCTGCACTGGATTACAATAAACTATACATACCCACTGGCCAGAAATAAGCTATATAAAAGACGTTCACATCCAGTGCCTGTAAGTTGGGGAACCTGTCAAGGATATCTGTTCTCCTCCCTCCTGTTTGCCCTATTGGTAGATCCATTGGTGTGTATCCTGCGCCCGCATCACCATGGATGGGGGATATAGTTAGAGAGGGGTTAGACCTAACATCCTTGGTATCGTCTTCCCCCAATTTTTATTCCATCGCCCTTATTTTCAGAATTTCTTTTATATCATTCTGACTCTGTGATCTTTACTATTGCTAACCAGTACTAAATGCTTGTGCTCTCTTCCTAAAACATGGTAACGTTGACCTACACCTGAAAGGCACCTTTAATTTACCTGTGTATATGGTACATGTACACTAGGCCTGTAAGCTAAATGCTACTAATGGGCCTGCAGCACATATTCTGCCACCCACTAAATTAGCCCTTTAAAATAAGGGTCAGTTCATGCAGCATGTAGTGCATGTTTAAACTGCCAATTCAACCTGGCAAAATAAACCTATTGCCAGCTCTAAATCTTCTATTTTAAAACAATGTTACCCCAAAGGTAGGCCCTAAAGGCCAATTGGTAAGGGTGCATTGTTTTTAAAAAGTACGACACGTGTTCTTGGGTTTTACTTTAGAAACAATTTGTCAGAGGCAGGTGCCCGCCTGTTGACTCTGGTCTCACTTGTTTTTTGTCAACTACCATCAGTGAATTCCACATATACAAGAGTTTATCAATACTTATTTAGGTTTTACATGTCATGGTAGAGTTGTTTTCACTACTGTGAGGTTTTTCTCTCACATGGAATCACATTGTGTTACTTTACTACATTTAATACGTGGTTCCTTTTGACTGGGAGCTGATAGGGTTATCAACTTTAGACTCAAATGAATTGTAACCTGAATTCCTCTTTAATGGTGAAGTTGGGTTTTCAGTCACAATTCTGAAAATGCTACTTTTAAAGTTTGCCATTTTCTTGTCCAGACCATTTGGTGCCTGCTTGAGTGTCCTTGGTCAAATGGCCATTCTGTTGGACTATGTGTATTCCTCCCAGATAGTGAGACAAAAGGGGACTAAGTCTTGGCCGTATGGGCCATTCTGCAAGATTGAGACAAAAGGGGACTAAATCTTGGCAGTATGAGCAATCAATTCTGCCAGGATGTCTTGGCTGCCATTTATTCCCTGCTCCACTTATAATTCAAAAGGCTCACCTTTAGCAGACATAAAGGAATCTGACAGTGACAATAGACTTTTGCCACCTCAGACTTCTTGGAGCCTGGCAGGGGAAGGGAAGGACTTTCCAGAGTTAGATGTGGGGTGAGCATAAAAAATTTCCCCACATTAAAAGCTAGCTGGAGGTATAAATATTCGACCCTCAGAACAAATATTCGGTACACTCTATGATATGGGGAAGACTTCAGAAGAACTGCCTTATACCTCAGAGGATTGCCCTGTTGCTTAATGCATGCCTTTTTCCTAAGAGGATTGCCCTGTTGCTTGAAAGCTTGACCTGCTTCTTGAAAGACAACTGAAGCATCTCCTTGAACCCATGACCACCAGCAGTTACTCTAAGTGATAGTTGGTTGGCCTCCTGCTTGAGCTAGAGGGACATATCAAGCTCTAGAGAAGTTGGAGCCTGCACCTGGCCTCTCCTGGAGTGAGTCCTACCCACCAGTGGTTTTCCCCAGGCCCTGGCCCCTTGGACATGAACTTAGAGCTGCTACTCCTGCCTAACTCTAAAACTTGAAACAACATAAGACTAGAACCTACCTGCCATCTGCTTTACCCAAGGTACATTGCAGTTCAGACTCCCTTTGCAGTAGCTCATGGTAGATGCTTTTCCACAGCAGCAAATTTTGTTCAGTGGGACCTTCGAGCAATGGTATCTAGGCTTGTGGAGCCCCCTTAGGCTACAACTTGCAGCTTCATCCCACTGGAGGTTTTCAACTTCCAAAACTTTGTCTAAGTCTGCAGGTGAAAATAGTCACTGGACTCGATCCAGAGCTCCTCAGTGATGATGAATCCTCGAGCACAGCATGTTGCCTTGCCCTGCTAAACTCTACATTCTCTTGGAATTTTCTTTAAAATGTCTTCTAAGTCCAAAAATAAGCCTAGACGGTACCCAACCCACCTTGTGCATCTGCCGCATGCTCCATTGTAGCTGGCCTTAACTTTTGACTTTGCCCCAGTCTGGCACATCCAGCTCCAGCATACATTTTCCATTACAATGTCAGAGGAAAACAATCAGATACCTACTGATAATGTAGCTTAGAGAAATTCTAGGCAGAGAACTACTAGGCAGAGAACTGTGGATAATATATATCCTCAATTGCTAATTTGCTACAAGTGGATCGGACTCCCATTAGTGGAGGCAGGTTGAAAAGCTTTGATGATGATAGTGGTCCTGCCAACACTATTATTCATTTACCAATTTATTTTTAATCTTCTAAACAAAGCATTTTTCATGCAACTCAAGATGCTCATGATTGAACCAATGTGGGCAGGAAAGCAGCCCAGAATTAGCTGGGTAAAGTTAAAACTGTCATTCAACAAGGACTGCTTTGGTGCACCAAATATGAAGAATAAATATTTAGTACTGCAGGCTAAGTTTACAAGTCATTGGGTGTGCAATTGCAGACTATGATTTGGAAATGGGGAGGGTTTCTCTGATGGCGACAGGGAATCCAATTGAGGGTATGCTATGTCAAACAGCAGCTAGTCTGAGCTTTTGAATTAACACAGGTGCATAGTATAGGCCTGGGGCCAGAAGGCCTCACTAGGGGGTAACCTACTCAGATACTCATCTCAGAACTTAGGCAGGGGCCTAGGTGTGAAGTGCCCAACGTGCTTCTATGAGCCATCTGTTCAGCTTCTTGCGGAACTAAAGAAGTGAGTAGGAGGCTTGGATGGGTTGAGGGACGTTTTTCCATGTCTTGGATGCAATGTAGGAGAATGAATGCTCTCAGATGTGGGGAATGTGTGCCAGTGAAAATGAGGCAGAACGTAGGTCTCTGATGGGTTTGTGAAAGTGTATGCAGCGATACAGGTATTCTGCTCCTAAGTTGTGTAGGGCCTTGTATATGTGCATGAGAAGTTTGCATTGGCTGCGCTTGTTGATGGGGATCCCGTGAATTTTCTTGAGGTGTGGTTTAATGTGGGTGTGGCATAGGAGGTCGAGTCAACATCTTGCAGAGGTGTTCTGGATGTTCTAGAGTCTGTGTAGGAGTTTTTTGTAGATTCTGTCATAGAGAGTGTTGCCGTAGTCTAGACTGCTGGTCATGAGTGTTTGTGTGACGGTCCTTCTGTTGTTCTGAGGCAACCATTTGAAGATCTTTCATAGTGTGTGTAGGATGTGGAAGCAGGAGGTGCACACTGCATTGACTTGGGCAGTCATGTCCTAGATATCTTGTGTGGTCGGTGGATGTGGGTGTTGCTCCTAGCTTCAACATCTACCAGGTGGAGCCCATGTGGAGCTCTTGTTGCCAAACACCAGTTCTTCTGGCTTGGAGGTGACCTGCATGCAGACGATTTACAGCCAGTCTGCTACCATTGTTGTGCAGTTGGTGAAATTGGTTCTGGTGGTGGTTGTCTTGTTCATAAGCGAAAGGGTAAATTGGGTGTCATTGGCAAAGGAAAGACAGTGATGTCTTGTGATCGGATGATGTTGGCAGACGGTGTCATGTATATGATGAAAAGGGTGTGGCTGAGGGACGATCCCTGTGGGACTCAGCATATCAATCACTTGGTCTCTGATGTAACATCACTAATATCACCATTGTCATAAACAGCATAGATTTACTCGGCATGCACGTGTGGGTCCATATCATGGAAATAGCATAAGTCATGGAGGCACCTGTGATTGTTGAAAGTTATGTGGTGCATTATTTACAAATCACTTAAATTTGGGTTCCAAGTATTACTCCCTGTTAACAATATAAAGGATCAGTGCAACTGATGTGAGTTGCAGAGGTATGTTTGAAAGTAGGTTGCGGCTTAAAGCCAAAGTCAGTTCCAAAAAATCTGTTAGAAAGGCTAAAGCTTCTGCTGACAAGAGATTATCCACAAGTGCACATGCTCATGTTATTTTGTTGTAATGCAGTGTAATGGACAATTTCTGTGTTTATAGGGTGTGGAAACTTAGTCCCAGAAAGTTGCTGAGAATTTAGTGGAACTCCGGATTATTTCACAATGTAAAGGTGACGTGGCTTGTCTCACACTGGCATTGTAAGCATGGCTCTAAGGTTGTATTCCATTTTGCCCAACTCAGGATACCAATATTACCAAACTATGGAGCCTGAACATTGGCTTCTATTGGAATTCTCCAGGAAATATTATGAAGCCCATTATCGCCATTTTAGCTGCATTTTTCTGCCGCTAAACCGGCGATAAATTTTACGCCGTTCTTGATAATATGCCCCATCATTCGTTACGGCGAGGCAAGTCCTTCTGCCAATTCACTGAAATGATCAATGGGAGTAAAAGTTCCCTACGCCATTCAGAGAGCCCTGTTTAATAAATGTTTTTTCAGGGCCAACCGTCCAGATATATAATACTGTATCTAAAACGAACCCTTATAGCCATTAGAATGGGTGATTGGCGTTTTCTGCAAGATTTACCTCCTTGGAGACGGACAGTGGAAGATCTAACCTGCAGAGGGTGCGGTAAAACAGCCGAAACATTGCTACACGTGGTTTGCCTTTGCCCAGCCTTTAACCTCCAACGCAGGTGCAAACTAAAACCCGAATGGAATAGGTTGGGCGCCCGAACCTGCAGGCAAGCCATCATTGTGGCTCTGAACCCTGAAAACACTGACTTGAATATCAGACTCACAAAGTTCATCCAGCAAGCTTATCGTAATTTTAACTTAAAGAGGTCCTGCTAAATCCTCCCTCTTATTTCCTTTTTCTTTTTTATTACTTAATGACCCTTACGATACATCCCAAATTTCTAGGGGGATGAAACGAAAAGAATATGAGTAGTACCCCTAGGAGAATTGGGTCGTTTTTTAGTTGTTTGATATCCAACTCAGTGAGAGTAAAGAAAATGGGGTGAAGTTCCCAGTATATTAGATTTTAACTTTTGTACTATTTTTATTTTTATTTATTTTTTATTTTTTTATTTTTTCTTCTGGTTTTTATCCTTTATAAAAATAATTTTTTTTTATGGACCTAGGAGGCTGAGGATGCTGAAGACCCCTATTTTTATCATGCCTGGCTAATTGACTGTCTTGTTGTTTTTATTTTTAATAAGTTGTATACAACGTGAACTATGTAATCCTCTTTTAAAGATATCTGTGTTATATCTAAATAAAGAATTTCTACCATATAATATATATATATAACTTTCTAACCCCTGCAAACCCACCTCCAAAAACCTTTTGAAATACCTTTTTCTCAAAAAAGGCTGGACGGATGTATACCAAATCACAATAAAACCCACACTTTCTGAGTAAATTATTATTTCTTTCAGCATTTTTTTGTATTCAATAGCACATTTTCCTATGGGAATTATTCCGGCAAATGTGTGTAATCTCCCATTTTCATGGTCCTCGTTTAACGGATTGATGGATATGAAGGACCCAAGGACGACAAACTTTTTTTCGAAAGTTTTGTGCAGATTTTGTCATTCTTTCCCTCCCGTGCACGCTTTCTATTGGTTCGTTTGTTTCCTCCGTAACCCTGCCTTCTGGCCCCCTCCTCCCCTACCCCTCACTCACACACACACTCACATAACTCACAACTCACACCGGCGCTTCCAACAGCATTCAATACCTGTCGGCATCCGGCCAAATGTCAGACGCTCTCTTTGAGGTTCCCCCAATTCACATCTCTGACAACTGTCTCATTTCACCCAAATGGCGTGAAATCCGAGGCCAGCATCCATGTGTGGATGGCATGGCAAGCTCTGTGTGGGGGGGGAGGGGAGGTCCCATCGAGGGGCGCCTCTTACCTTGGGTGTCCGGACGCTTCTCTTCCAGACCGTGGGTCGGCTCCGCCGCACCCCCCTTTCTCCTGATATTGGCATAGGTGAGCTGCCCCTCCTCCACACAGCCCGGGCTGCCGCCTGGGGAAGAAAACATACCAGGTGAGCCACCTGCCAGGGGTGATGGTGCGACCCGAGGGAGTAAGGGGGTGCGCAGGGACCTCACCTGCCGGATGAGACCCCGGAGGCTTCGGGGGCGCCTTCACGAACCTCAGGGAGGCGTAGTTGCAGGCGCCGGCCATTCCCTAGGCAAGTGACTCCCATGTACCTTGTAGAAGAAACCCCGGCCTGCGACGCAGGAAGTCTGTGGCTGTCGGATGGAAGCCGTCACCACCGGGAGTCTAAAGCTGCTTTCCGCCCCGTCCAAGCCCTCACCACAGACAGGTGGGCCCAGTCAAGCGCACACGTGCTGGGTGTGTAACTGACAAGCAAGAACTTCCGGTTCAACATGTGCATTGCACTTAGCGTCTTGCTTTAGAATACTGTTTCACCTTTTAACCAGACTTTTGAAAAATCAGCTAATTTGCCTAAATACGGTGTATAATACTCGCCACAAATCACATCAAACAGCAAATACAAGTTTGAGACACTTCAATCCAAGGGTTGGTGTAAATAACGCCCCCCGATCCAAAGAGTGGGACAGGCCAGGGCACGTTTGATATGTGAAACATGTAACTGTGAAACATCATGCTCCATTGTGCACAAACATGTAACCCAACTTACAGGATACACAGAAAAGGAAAATCAGCGACATGTAGAGATTGCATCGGGTTTGTGTTAAAAAAGCACCGCAACATTGACATCCAGGGGTAGACTTACAAATATTTTGTGCCTGGTTTACATCACAAGAGTGACGCAAACCAGCACAATTTTTTTTTTATTCACAAGTTGTGAACTAGAAAGTTGCCTAAAAGTAACGCAAAGCAGCACGAAGCCCTGCTTTGCTTTACTTAGTGTAAAGGAGGAGTGTTCCAAGGGTGGCACAAGGGCATTTCCTTGCAACTACCCATTTTTTTTTACGCAAAACTCTATCTACTAGCAATAGTAGACATGGTTTTGTGCTAAAAACTAATGCCACTTGAAAGCAGGCATTAAAAGGGGAACTGTTTTAATTTCTCTTTTCTTTTCAGGCTTGGCATGTGTGCCTCACTGTACAGAATGTAAACAAAGTATGACAAGTTTCAAACGTTGTCTAGGCATTGTATTTTGTGCTGGAAGTTAAGCCTTCTAATACAAAACCTATGCTAGACTCACACATACAAACCTTGGGCCTCATTTATGAAAAGTGACGCATTGCTGCGTGAAAACAGCGATGCGTCACTTTTCACTGCGCCCTCCTTGCGACACCAATGATGCGTCATATTTACAGTATGACGCATCATGGCGCAAGGTGTTACAGATACGTCAGTATTTCTGACGTATCTGTATGGCGCAAAAGTGACGCATTGCTGGAGTGTGTCACAAAAGTGACGCAACTCCAGCAATGTGTCCTTTCACATGGGGCAAGCCCCATGTGAAAGGGCCTGCGTCAGTCTTAATCCTGCTGTGAGGCAGGCGTAAGAAATTGACGCATTTGTGTCCTAGAAGTGGCGCAGTGAAATCTTATAGATTTCACTGCGTCACTTCTATGACCCTTTCTTGCGTTAGAACGCCCCCCTGCATACATTATACCTGGCGTAGGTATAATGTAGCGCAGGGGTCTACAAAGTGATGCATCTACCTAGATGCGTCACATTGTAAATATGGTGCAACAAGGCACAGTTTTTTACCCTGCTGGTGCGTCACAAAAAGTGACGCACCGGCGGCGTAAAAGTGACGCACAGCCTCATAAATGAGGCCCCTTGCACCATGGCTCAAAGATGTGTGCGTGGCACCCGGGCGCACACTTCTGCGCCGGCGCTAGAGCGAGGGGAGGAGAGAGCCCCATCTCTGTAGTTGAGGCACTTTAATGCTCCATCTCTGTCTCATAACGCAGCGCAGCATTTTTGTCTGCTGTGCGTCATTGGTTGACACTTTTGTGAATCTGGCACCGAGTCCTGGTAAATCTGAAGCACAATTTGTGGCACAGAAAATAATACGCGGAGCAGCATCAGGAAGAGCTGCGCTGGCTCCGCACAGGGGCAGGAACCTGTTTTTATCCATTTGCGGAGTCTAAAGTGCGAACATTTTACTCTGAATTTCTCTGAATTAATAATGTGTGAACTGCAAACAGCAGAAGCTGATAATAGAGAGTAGTGAGTGCCTCTCTCTGTTTGCCTCTGGACTGTCTGCCTCAGGATCTTCCCAGGCGTTGTATCCTCATGTGGAAGCAAAGAAAACTCTTCACCACTGTAATATCAACATTGAGTCACCTGTTCATCTGTAGATAGGGATATCTTTTAGACAAACAGTACACCATAAGAAGTTTCTAAGAACAAATATCCAGCAAGGTACAGTATTAATAAAAGAAATAAGATTTCTCTCCTTCAGCTGTGCTTGCTTTCAGTGCTACTTCTCTGCCAGCATCCATGACATCTGCAAAGGCTCTCTCTAGTTTCAAGTTTATTTTATTTTGCTCGACTGCTTAAAGCCATTGCAAAATATATAAAACAGCATAATTTGATATAGTTTCAAAGCATATCATTGAAAGATAATTTGATAAGATTTTTAAAATATTCTTATAAATCCATATCACATATAAAAAGTGCTTGCTTATGAAAAAAGTGCTGACCATTGATTTTGGACGATAATGCCGAAAAGTAACAATATCGTGTAAATAGATTAATGGTGATGCATTGCTGATTAAAAGCACAAGCATTGCTATTGCACCCATTATAAGTAAGATTAAAATATTATCTCAGCCTCTAAAATAAATAATGCTGTAAGTTTATAAAACTGATTGTGTTCACCAGCATCAAAGGTATATGAATGAATGTGGGTTTATAGAGCGCGTAGTAACCCGGAAGCATCCCAGCGCTAAAACCAAGACAGCAGAGTCAGAGGTAGTGAACAGGGAAGACGGGGGGGTTTAGGGGAAGAGGTGGGTTTTCAGGAGTTTCCGGAATCGGAGATGACAGGGTTCGCTCCAGAGTTTGAGGGGAAGGGCGTTCCACAGTTTGGCTGTGTTGACTGAGAATCGCCGTCCTCCAGTGCGTGCCTTTTTCACTCTAGGCACAATGATTAGACGTTCATAATCTGAGCGGAGTGGCCTATTAGCTTTGTAGGGCACGACAAGGTTTTTGAGAATGGAGGGACCCTTGTCCTGAAGAAGTTTGTGTGCCAGACAAAGGGATTTAAACTTTATTCTTTCTCGTACTGGGAGCCAGTGCAACAGTTTCAGCGCAGGTTTAGCTGGTGATCTGGCCGGGGTGTCAGTGAGGAGCCGTGCTGCGGCGTTCTGAATTTGTTGAAGCTTATTGTGGGTGGATTCCGGTGCTCCAAAGAAGATGGCGTTTCTGTGATCCAGCCTAGACAGGATCAGTCCTTGGATGAGCAATTTGCGGGAGGACTGGGGGAGAAGGGGCAGAATTTTCCGGGCCGATCTGAGGAGGCCGAAGCAGGTTCCCGCAGTTTTTTTGGCTTGCGTCTTGAAGGATAGGTCATTTTCCATCCAGATCCCAAGACTTTTGATCCCCTTTTTAGGAGAAGGGGGTTCCCCCAGACAGGTGGGCCAGATGTTCGGAGGCAGGGAGGATCCTTTATGCCCCAAAATCATGATCTCTGTCTTGGAGCCATTAAGTTTAAGGGAAGATTCGCCCATCCAGGTGAATATTTTAGATAAACAGGTGTGGAGGGTGGGCAATCCTTGGTCAGGTTGGGATAAGGAGACGACAAGTTGGGTGTTGTCGGCGTAGCTCACGATTTTAACTCCGAACGGGGCGACTACCTCCTCCAGTGGGGACATGTACACATTAAATAGAGTTGGGCTAAGGGAGGAGCCCTGTGGTACCCCGCACTGGAGGGGAATCGCTGCTGATCGGGAGTTGCTCTCCCATACCTGGAAGGTGCAATTGCTTAGAAATGACGTGAGCCAGGACAGAGCAGTTCCAGTCACCCCTATGTCAGTTAGTCGCTGGATAAGGACCTGGTGGTTAACCGTGTCGAAGGCCGCACTGAGGTCTAGGAGGATCACTGCCACCGATCCTCCTGAGTCCAGAATGCATCTGGCCTCCTCCACCACTGCCAGGAGGGCGGTGTCTGTGCCCTGTCCTGGGCGAAAGCCAGTCTGCGAATTCCGGAGAAGGCTGTTTGTTTCCAGGAATTGGGAAAGTTTTTTGTTGACTAGCTTTTCCGTGACCTTGCTGATACCGGAGAGAAGGGAGATTAGTCTGTAGTTGGCCAGGTCCGAGGGGTCTAGGAGCTGCTTTTTAAGAAGGGCTTTGACGATGGCTCTCTTCCAGCCGGGGGGGGACCGTTCTATGAAGGAGCGAGGAGTTGATGAGGTCAGTGACAGGTGTGGCGATTGTGGGTGCAACCAACTTAAGGATGCGCATAGGTACCGGGCCGCTAGGAGAGCCACTTTTAATGATAGCCAGTGTTTTGAGAACTTCTTCCACTGTTACAGGTCCAAAGGTATCCAGGAGGATAGCTGGTTTAGATGGCTGAGTGATTGTGTCTGATCTTAGATTGGCTTGACAGTTAGTGTCTGCCCTGGGATTGGCTTGGGGCAGAGTAGCAAGAATGGTTTGAATCTTCTTGTCAAAATAGTTTGCCAATTTGTTGCATTTATCCTCAGAGGTATCCTGAACTGGGGGAGGGTCAGGCACTTTGAGCAGTTCCTTCATGATAAGGAATGTTTCTCTAGCAGAGTTGGAGGACTTTTTGATTCTTTCATCGAAAAATTGCCTCTTTGTGTTCCGCAGGGCCATTTTGTATGTTCTCATGGCGGTGCGAAATTCGTCTTTTCCGGATTTAGTTCCGTCTTTCCTCCATGAGCGCTCCCATTTTTTGCATTCTTTCCGTAGATGTTTTAATTCGGATGTGTACCAAGGGGCAGGGTTAGCTCTCTTTTCCTTTTTCAGGTTTTTTTTTTGGAAAGGATGGAGTCGAGTGAATGAGAGAGCCATTTTTCAAACTGCGTGTCTGCGACCACTGGGTCTAGTGCGGGGGGGGTAGGACTGTTTGAGCAAGGAGGTCCAGTCTTCAACAGGAAGTTTAGACCACCTTCTATCTAAGGTCCGCGTCTTAAGGGGTTGGGGTGGTGGGGCACTGATTTGCCAGGATAGTGGTACCAAAAAGTGGTCTGTCCACGGGATCGGAAGAGGGGGTGCGGTTCTGAGCTCGTGGATGTTGGAGAAAATGGGGTCAAGTAAGTGACTTTTGTTGTGCGTAGCCTCTGAACTGGCTAGTATAAGTTCGTACGAGGTGAGGTCAAGAAGGAGATCGGACGCTACCGAGTCGTGGGGGTCGTTGAAGTGAAGATTGAGATCTCCCAGGATCATGAAGTTGGGGGTGGAGGCTGCCAGTGTAGTGACGGTTTCTATTAGGGCGCTGGAGAACCGAGTCGGGACTCCGGGTGGGCGGTATACGAGTAGGCCGGAGAGGGAAACTGTGGGTGAGATTTGCATAGTGAAATGGCAAATCTCACAGTCTTCGATGCCACTGTTTTTTGCTCTGCAAACAAATTTTTCCCTATATATTATGGCAAGGCCACCTCCTCTACCGAGGGGTCTATTCTGAAGGTGGATTAAGAATCTATGGGGGAGGGCATTTACGATGTCGGTTTCCGAGTTGGGGGTAAGCCACGTTTCCGTGAGGAAGAGTATGTCTGTCTTGTGGTCCTATATAAGGAAATATATCTCTAGAGAGTGTTTCGGAAGAGATCTGCAGTTCAGAAGGCCCAATTGTAGGGCGTAGTCTCTAGCCATCGTGTGGGGTGAGCTGCAGAGATCGCAGTTAATGAAGGGTTTCTCCCCTTCGTGAATATACCGGCAGTTAGCGTTTTTCGAGGGTCTGAGGGCCAGGAGGTCTCCTGGTGTGTACCTGAGGCGATGACTAGTGGTGTCGGGCATAGGTTCTGGGCCTAGGGCCGGCTGGGCCCGGACTGGCACAGACGGGCTTACCTTTGGCGCGCCTTCGGCGCGCTGGCGGTGCGCCCGCTGAGCGCGTCCGCTGCGCGACCGGTTCAGGCACATTTTGTGAGGGAGAAGGGGGGCGTGGCCTAACTTCTCTCTGTTATGGCGGCAGAAAGTTTTCAGCGCGCCACGGCAGCGTTCAAGTCGGCTGCGCGGTGCGATTTGGCGAATGGTGTAGGGGGAGTGCTCAGGGCAGAAGTGATTCACACAAGTAAAAACAGATTTTTAAAATTGCAGTGCTAAGGTTTGCTCGAGTCTCCTGGCTTCCGCCTCAGGAGCTGTCACTGACAAAAGAAGAGCTTTATTGTGTGAGCTGGTTAGAGGCTAGATGCTGATCTGAATACAGAATGGCCTATATTTAAGGATAGAATAATTAGCGTATTATGGTCCGGTAGAAGGTTAGTGCCAAATCACGTTGATCATTTATTGGGGTTCTTTTAATATTACGATTTTTCTAGAATGTAAGCATTTCAGTTTTATATATAAACATGTCGCACACTGGGGCTGCAATTTTGTGAAAACTACAATTTTTAACCTACATATATGTATTTTTTTTGCAGTCTACCTCATATGGATCTATGGGGACTTTCTGAGATTTTTGATCTATGAGAATATTTAGTATTTCCTGTATGTACAAGGATCTATTTGTGTGATTTGAATCACTATAGCCTACTGGGGAGTGATGTGGATGTGTTATAACTAAGCTAGGAATTGACGTATTAGTCAAATAAAAAAAAATATAGGAGCCTTTACACCCCATGCCATATTGGCTTTGAAAAAAAATAGCTAATGTAAAGCATGCCAAAATGGCACTAACAAGAAAGAGTTTCTTCCTTATTTGAAATGAAACCTAGAAAAATCAAATAAGTGCTTCACTGCACAATAGATTAAGCAGTGTATGCCCTCACATGCCCTTGTAAACAGTTCTTGGTAAGTAGTCCGATTTTGCAGGTCTATAAGAGAATTCTTCAATATGTGAGTGCAACAAAGATCAGGGATGAGAGCTATACAGAAGCTCCAGATTTTGAAGAGAAGCATTTCAGTAATGACAAAAAGCTCAAATAGTATGTCATTGATTCAGTTCTGAGAGATATAAGAAGCGGTGATGGAGAAAAACTATTGAGACAGTTAGAGTTGAAATACATTATTGAGCCTGATGCCAAATCACCAAATAGTGTCAGTATGGAGGAGGACTTACATACTCACCAATAAGTTCATGGGGACACTTTCCTTTAAGAACAGAAACCGTATGGAGGAGATGGTACCTCAATGACAGAGTGAAGCTAAATCCACTAATGGTGAATATTTTGGCTTTTATTAGACCAGACTGTAAATAGAGCTCAAAATAAATCCATTGAATAGGACACTTGTCCATATAGACAGGATACTGAACTGAGAAGAAGGAACTAACCACGGACAGATTTGCTGTGAAACCAATATTCGAGAGTAGATAATACTGGTAGAGGTACCTGGCACAAGAGATTATTTGGTGTGGAGCGTTGGAGACACTTTCTTTTGATTTATTTAACCTTATTTGCTTTCTGCTGTAACAATCATGTGTGACAACCACAACCACATGATGCAGCGGGCAGGGTACCCCTACCCTTTCCACTTATATATTTTTTCACATTTGAATTCAGGAGAGCGGACAAAGGTCACGTGTCCTGTAGTGGTTGCATGCAACATTTTTCTTAATGTTGCAGGCAGCCAATCAGAGAGCTCCTGTAGCAACAAATTAGGCCAAGGAAAAATAGGTCCTTAGGCTGGTCGGAATGCTTTAAAAAAATGGGTTTAAGGGGCTGCAATGAGTGTTTCTTTGAACTCAACCATCCAGATATTCAAATATATTTCATCCACAATCTCTCACAAACGAATAAACAGATTTACACCAAATCATAAAAGCACACTTTCTGAACCCAGATCTAGCATCCTGCCAAATTTGTTGCCAGCAGTATTTGCGATAGCGCTGCTGATAAAAGTCTATGGAAAAGAAATGGGAGTTTGCATTTTGTTATCACCATTTTTCTCAGTCTCTGCTTGACAGATTACCTGAAAACTTACCATGCATAAACTCGGCAAAAAATATCATTTATTAGAGAAAGTTTTGTGAGAATCTTTATATGGTTCTAAAGTAATTAGCATCAAAACAAAATGGGAATTTCCAGTATAAACGCTGACCTTTTAACTATAACTACCCGGATCACTGACAAAATTGATGCATAAAATAATGAAACACAAAATTATATCAAATTCAATATCGATCACAAAAATAAAGACTTCCTATACTTATCTAGGAAAAGCAAAAATATTGAGAACAAATATCGTTAAAAATATTGATTTTTAACTATATAAAAAACAAAAATATCGCCTACAAAAATATTGTTGCCTATAAAAAATATTTAATATGTCAAAAAAATCAAAAAACACAAAAGCAATGACCATAATATTGAAAAAAATATTAAATAAACACTTGTGACATCAAACAATTACAAACAAATATGTTATACCCATACTGATATTTAACCAAAAACATACTACATTTACTTTTCACACTCAAAAATATATAGCAAAAACTATAGAAATACATTCACCAACAAAAACAATAAGCATAAACTAGAAACATTTAAACTACAACCTAAATATTAATAAATGTTACATTTGTTATTTCCTGTGAAAAAAAAATATACATTTAGATGTATCCAAAACACCAGTCCCGGTGAATACTTAGCTGTCAAAAATGGCGGTCTGAGTTTGGGTTACCGGTTTACCCTGACATTCAACTCAATCTCCTCCCAGTCCACAGAAAATACTCAGACACTCCAGTATGCTCTAAAAATCCAGGTTAATGACACAAAAGGATGCGTTTCGGCATTACGTCTTGTTCGCGGTCATCAACAACACGGTGTCACATTTCCTTATTTAAATTCATTATAAAAAGTGAAAACGGACTCCCCCCACATAGGGCATTCCGACAACCAGAATAGTGGCGGCCATCTTAGACTGATTCTCTTCATTTCATGAAATATATATACAATATGTAATCAAGTATCTTACAATGTATTAAATTACAATGCTGTCTCAAAAGCAAAATTCAAATTAAAGCAGTGGTATCCTGTAAGGTAACATAACTGTATATTTGTAAATATATACACTTGATGTTTTGCAATCATGTTACAAGTAATCCCGTTGTGAGCCCGTTTGCAAAATGAAATATATATATCTCATAATAAACAAAAATGTTGTGCATATTCTTCATCCAGCCCAAGCGGGCAACCATTAGATTCAATCACTGGCTATCAGTATGTTTGTATTTGGTCATTGTTGGAAATGGGGGTTGCCCAAGTCTCAAAGGGGGTAGCATGGCATCAAGCGGGCAGGCCAAACTTGGAGGACATGTGAAGCACTCACGCAGTACCCACAAACGACACACCAGGCACACTACAAAAGAGACGCAACTCCACCTTTAGTTGGAAAAGAATAATTTTAGTATTATCTCCAACCTGCAAGGTAAAAAGGAAAAATACACTGGTAATCATAACATGGCGCCAACTGGCACCCAAGCCAAGTATTTCAGTGGGGGATTATTTACATGGGACAAAAAGGGTTTAGTCCATAGTCCATAGTGTCTAGCTGAAATATAAAAGGGTTAGCATTTGGCATGTAACATCAGTGACACCTATATAAGGGAAAAATGCACTTGGCGTATTTGCCCATTAAACATGCAATCAAACATTAGGGGTAAGAACCCAAAATAGCTGGCATTGGCGACTCCTGCAAAAAGAATAGGAATCACCTGGCATTAACATTAGGCAGGAACACCTGTAATAAAACATCAGGTTTCTTCCCCCCCTCCACCTAAGGAACTATGCGTCAGGCAGGGCCAACTCAGGCCTTCATCCTCGGTAGCGGCTGTAATTACAACAGGCAGCATCCTGCATAACCCCTGTAAGGAAAGACATCATGGCATACCAGCATCCACTAGCAGGTGGGCATAACCATAGGACTCTTAAGCCACTTTCGCAAGCTCTACAGGGCATACAGAACCCCGGTGCTATAGCCTTAGGGAAAAGACCTGGGGAACATGACTCCTTAGCCCCCAACCTGCAACACAAACATCAGGTAGTGCATTGGCATTAATAACATTTGAACCAGGCTTGAATCCCACTGCACTTGGGCATCGATCCCCTAGCTTAGGCGTAACACTGGGCATTTCATCACAATGCAGCTTAGTCTACTAATCCTCCCACCGCAGGAGCAAAGGGGGGTAGTCAACCTCTCCCTACCTTCCCCTATTAAAACATTTCACAGGGGTGCAATTCTATGACCCTGGTAGCTTCACCATAAACATTCCACCAAGCCCGCCCCTGCAAGAAAGGCAATAAAAAGGAGCTCAATTAGCATTTCCTGGAACCAGCACCTGCACATCATTTCAATAGTCACGGATCAACCAACAGGCAGGAAACATCAGGTAAGTAGGCACCTTTCCTTAGGAATTTACAATCACCAGCACCCCCAGCGCGGGGTTAATCCTTAATAGGCACCCAGCCCAGTTCTGGTACCTTAAGGGGGCCAGTCTCTAGTCCTTCTGAGGGGAGGGGCAGTTCTGGGTCCCCCTACTTGCTTCAGGAAGGCCCCGTTTCTGTGCCGGTTCTCCGCCCTCCCCGGGGCTTTACCTGCTATCTTCGGGCCTTCAGGCCCCTTGCGTGGACTTCTGGCGCCTACCTACAGGCATGCGGTTCCCTCAGTCGCGGGGCTCCTCTCAGCTCACTGGGGGCCCCGTAGCCTTTCCGTTGCCTCCGCCCAGGCCTCTCCTTACTCCCGAGCCGGGCGGGGGACTCACCGGCAGTGTGGGCACCCGCTCCGGCTGGCCTCCTTCGCCGGCCTCTCTCCCGGCTTTGTTTGGGGAGGCGGGGCTGGCACCGACAGTATGCCCCGGCCCCGCCTATCCTCCCAGCTTCACACTCAGGGCGCAGACCGGCAGGGTAGGCTCCTGCTCCGGTCACTCCCGATCGGAGCTCTGCAACGATTCTTCACCCGGGTCCCCCCTCCTACCTCACGGGGACCCGGGGCTTCGATTCAGCTCCTTCTGGCCTTCCCGGCCGACCACCAATCCCTGCGCGGCCTTCTCGGGGGCTCGGCCGCGCAGCCAATCCGTGCGCGGCGTGGCGGGGGCGTGGCCAATGACGCCACCAGGCGCCCCCGTCACATGACACGGGCCTGGACGGCTTCCAGGCCTAGCGCGGCCCTCACTCTACTTCGGCGGCCCCCTCCTGGCATCGGGGGCTGCCGCGACGATGCACACCCCAGCAGGGGGGGTCTCCTCACGGCGGCGCCGGGCGGCAGCGGTGATTTTCGGCGCTGCCACACAGCGCGAGGACCGGACAAGGGGTAGGCTCCCTTTCTGGATATTAAGTCCCTTCACAGTCTCCTCAGCACCCGGGCTGCGACGGTGATCTCCGGCTGCGACAAGGGGTAGGCTCCCTTCTTAATTAATTAATAATGCGGCAGACAGCGCGCTGAAACGAGGGTAGGCTCCTCCAGCGTGATTCTCCTCAGGAGAATGGCGCCATTCACAGCGCACTACTCCCTCCTCTGCCCACACAGTCCTCAGGGCCAACAGCACTTCGGGGGCCACATCATTCACAGGGCACAGTCCCTTGGGGGCACAATCCTCCCCAGGCAGCTCCACAGGCAGCAACAGTCTTTAGACATCCAGCGCTTATGGGGTGATACGGCAGTTTACGCCTGTCAGCTGTCCACAGCCCTTCACCATAGGCACCTCACAGCCCAGCGCTTCCAAATTATAGCGCTTCTCACGGAGGGGGGCGAACAGCTCCACAGCCAGTCCCAGGGGCACACTCCTCACCTCCTGGGGGGTTCAAGCCCACAGTATTCCTCCTCTTCTGGGCACCTTTTTCCCTCAGCGCTGGCGTAGTTCAAGGTCCCACGGCGTCAGGGACCTATGAAGAGTCCTCCCTTGTCAGGGGCCCATGGGGACAGCAGTGGGGGGGTTTATAGGGGTGCAGGGCCCAGCTCACAGGCCCATGTGGCGGTCGCACCTCACAGCAGGTCCCCCTCCCTTCCTTGTCCCAGCGCTGACTGACTCTCTGGTGACACTTCTCCCTATTTATACCCTCCTCCCAGGCAGTGCCAGGACCTTCTAGAATGTTGGCACATCTAGCCTAAACTGGTTCTAGGGGAGGGGGTGAGCACCCTGGGTGCCAGGCTTTCCCTCCAAAACTAGGGGTAGCTGGGTAATATTATCTAGACCGCTGACCTATGTCAGTCCAGTGGCAAACCCCATGGCCATGGCATCCATTTTAAAAGCAATACATTTCAGTCAGGTACATTTCCAAAATGGGAGTGCAGTTTTAAAATGGGGGATTTTACAAGTGCTCACATTATGTCAGGTAATTACATTTTTCAAAAGGGGTCTCACACCACTCATGGCCTATACAGGTTTAATCCCATGGGGGAGACATTCAAATTAGGGGGTCAAAAGCGAAAAATTTTGGGGGAAAAAGGCCAAGTCCAACACGACTCCCCCCCAGCCAAAAGCCAGGGTAGACATATCAATGCCTTGATGGGCTTCCCTGCTTGGGGCGGTAAAAGGTGGACGCAGGCCTGCAACTACAGGAGCACCTGCAGTCTCTCCTCCACTCGGGAACCCAATGGTTCTTTTTCGCATCCCTCCTTTCACCAACATCACCACCCCACTGGTGTTCCCTAGTGGGATGTCTCTCCTTCCTAGAGTGGGAGGCTCTAGCCTCAGGCTTGTAATTCCCTTGGACCACTCTCTTCTCTCCAAACTGCCACTGGTCCACCCATCTGGGGTCTACACCCTCAGACTGACCAGCCCTTAGGGGCGAGGCTCTCCTCCCCCTACTTCTCCTCCTAGGGTTCCTCCATCTCCTACGCTGGGGGACACCCTCACACAACTCTCTCCCCAACCTGGAGCCGAAACCCACAGGCTGAACCGGTGACAGGGGCGAGTCCTCCCTCTCCCTGCACCCCCTCCCAGAGTCCCGCACCCTCCTAACTGGAGTAGTACCCCTGGGAGTCACTTCCGGGGGGACTCTGGTTACAGAGGTCCCTCCCACCAGAGCAGGCAAACCCTGTCCCTGGCCACCCAACCCAGGATCTGCGCCCTGTGGCTGAGCTGGTGACAGAGAAGAGACCTTCCTCCCTCTGCACCCCCTCCCAGAGTTCCGCACCCTCCCACTGGGAGTAGTACCCCTAGGAGTCAAATTGGTAGGGACCTGAATTACAGGTACCCCACCCTCCAGGTCAGGCAACCCCTTAACCTGGAACCCCAGTCCAGGATCTAAACCCTGTGACTGGTCAAACCCCCGAACCACTGGAGCTCCAATTAATGATGCTCCGGGTCCTCCTGACATGAGGGGATCCTTTCCACGAGAAGGCACACCGGGACAGCCTAGACTCCCAACCTGGGGTTCCCTAAAAGAACTCTCCAGTCCCTGTGACTGCAGTTGGGGCATCTCGGGACACCTCCCCGTCTCACTCCCTCCTTTAGATGGGATGTGAGGCCCTACAACCCGCCCACTATCCTGGGACCTAGCTGGGCTTCTCACCTCTCCCGCCACGCTGGGTCGGAAGATCCCTGCACCTCTCCTTTCTGGATCACTCCCCAATGTCTTCCCAGACGCTCTGGCACTTACCCAGAGGTCTGCCTCCCGTGCAAGTTCCCTGGGGTCTGAGAACCCGCACCGCAACAGATGGTGACGCAGTCTTGGGAAACAACTCCTCAGCATGTGCTCCCGGATAACGGCATGGCACAGCCCTTCCCAATCCTCCACTGCTCTCCTCACCACCCAATCCTCCAGTACAGTCCAACACTCCTCCTCGAACTCTCCCCAGGACTGATGGAACAGCTTTCCCCTGCCCCTAAACACTAACCCGTCCTCCTCTTCCGGGGAATCAGGCACAGTCTCTTGGGCTTCGGGAGTGGGACTCCTTGCACTGGACCTACACTCGCTGCCACCACTGGATCCCACCCTCTCCGGTGAATCCAGACTCCTGAAACCACTCTCAGGGGACAACCTACCCACCTGAGCTGATCTCTCTCTGGCGAAGGCCCTCTCCGCCTCTGCCATCCTCTCCAGCGCTAGGGCTTTTTCAGTCTCTAGTCGCTGCTCTTCTACCCTCAGCTGCGCTAAGCCCTCGGCATGCCTGAGCTTTGCCAGCGCCAGCTGATACTCCCTTTCCTCCCTCCTATCTACCCACTCTTCTGGGGACAGGGAAAGGGATGGGGCAGTGCCCCCGGGACTGGACCCAGTGCGAGACTCCCTATCTACGGTGTCCTCCACAGCTACTGGCGTCTCTGCCCTGCTAGACTCTTCCTCCTCCTCATCGGAGCAATTACCTCCCAGGGTTCTGGATGGGGAGCCCTCTCTCTGGTCTCCAACCCACTGACCCTTCAAAACTTCGGGGGGGTAGTCAGACAAGTCCCCATTAACCTCTAAGGGCTCTCCCCTCTTGAGGGCCTCATAGAGAAACAAATTCCTCCTAATGTTCCCTACTGGGGGTATCCCTCTCTCCAGGAGGAAGTCTATCACCTCCTGTTCGGTGTACTCCATCAGTTCCACTTCCTGGTAAATCAACCCCATCGTGGCGAGATACACCCGGGACACACCCTCCCAGTGGAACAAGGGGACACAATTGTCAAACACTTTCAGGAGGAAGCAACAATAATCCCCACAACAAGGCTCGGATTACCTCCAAAGCTCTATTTGCAGTGTAACCCGTGGCCGCTGTGGTACTGCACAAACACAAGTCCTATCCCACCGCTCTGCCACCAAATGTTGGAAATGGGGGTTGCCCAAGTCTCAAAGGGGGTAGCATGGCATCAAGCGGGCAGGCCAAACTTGGAGGACATGTGAAGCACTCACGCAGTACCCACAAACGACACACCAGGCACACTACAAAAGAGACGCAACTCCACCTTTAGTTGGAAAAGAATAATTTTAGTATTATCTCCAACCTGCAAGGTAAAAAGGAAAAATACACTGGTAATCATAACATGGCGCCAACTGGCACCCAAGCCAAGTATTTCAGTGGGGGATTATTTACATGGGACAAAAAGGGTTTAGTCCATAGTCCATAGTGTCTAGCTGAAATATAAAAGGGTTAGCATTTGGCATGTAACATCAGTGACACCTATATAAGGGAAAAATGCACTTGGCGTATTTGCCCATTAAACATGCAATCAAACATTAGGGGTAAGAACCCAAAATAGCTGGCATTGGCGACTCCTGCAAAAAGAATAGGAATCACCTGGCATTAACATTAGGCAGGAACACCTGTAATAAAACATCAGGTTTCTTCCCCCCCTCCACCTAAGGAACTATGCGTCAGGCAGGGCCAACTCAGGCCTTCATCCTCGGTAGCGGCTGTAATTACAACAGGCAGCATCCTGCATAACCCCTGTAAGGAAAGACATCATGGCATACCAGCATCCACTAGCAGGTGGGCATAACCATAGGACTCTTAAGCCACTTTCGCAAGCTCTACAGGGCATACAGAACCCCGGTGCTATAGCCTTAGGGAAAAGACCTGGGGAACATGACTCCTTAGCCCCCAACCTGCAACACAAACATCAGGTAGTGCATTGGCATTAATAACATTTGAACCAGGCTTGAATCCCACTGCACTTGGGCATCGATCCCCTAGCTTAGGCGTAACACTGGGCATTTCATCACAATGCAGCTTAGTCTACTAATCCTCCCACCGCAGGAGCAAAGGGGGGTAGTCAACCTCTCCCTACCTTCCCCTATTAAAACATTTCACAGGGGTGCAATTCTATGACCCTGGTAGCTTCACCATAAACATTCCACCAAGCCCGCCCCTGCAAGAAAGGCAATAAAAAGGAGCTCAATTAGCATTTCCTGGAACCAGCACCTGCACATCATTTCAATAGTCACGGATCAACCAACAGGCAGGAAACATCAGGTAAGTAGGCACCTTTCCTTAGGAATTTACAATCACCAGCACCCCCAGCGCGGGGTTAATCCTTAATAGGCACCCGGCCCAGTTCTGGTACCTTAAGGGGGCCAGTCTCTAGTCCTTCTGAGGGGAGGGGCAGTTCTGGGTCCCCCTACTTGCTTCAGGAAGGCCCCGTTTCTGTGCCGGTTCTCCGCCCTCCCCGGGGCTTTACCTGCTATCTTCGGGCCTTCAGGCCCCTTGCGTGGACTTCTGGCGCCTACCTACAGGCATGCGGTTCCCTCAGTCGCGGGGCTCCTCTCAGCTCACTGGGGGCCCCGTAGCCTTTCCGTTGCCTCCGCCCAGGCCTCTCCTTACTCCCGAGCCGGGCGGGGGACTCACCGGCAGTGTGGGCACCCGCTCCGGCTGGCCTCCTTCGCCGGCCTCTCTCCCGGCTTTGTTTGGGGAGGCGGGGCTGGCACCGACAGTATGCCCCGGCCCCGCCTATCCTCCCAGCTTCACACTCAGGGCGCAGACCGGCAGGGTAGGCTCCTGCTCCGGTCACTCCCGATCGGAGCTCTGCAACGATTCTTCACCCGGGTCCCCCCTCCTACCTCACGGGGACCCGGGGCTTCGATTCAGCTCCTTCTGGCCTTCCCGGCCGACCACCAATCCCTGCGCGGCCTTCTCGGGGGCTCGGCCGCGCAGCCAATCCGTGCGCGGCGTGGCGGGGGCGTGGCCAATGACGCCACCAGGCGCCCCCGTCACATGACACGGGCCTGGACGGCTTCCAGGCCTAGCGCGGCCCTCACTCTACTTCGGCGGCCCCCTCCTGGCATCGGGGGCTGCCGCGACGATGCACACCCCAGCAGGGGGGGTCTCCTCACGGCGGCGCCGGGCGGCAGCGGTGATTTTCGGCGCTGCCACACAGCGCGAGGACCGGACAAGGGGTAGGCTCCCTTTCTGGATATTAAGTCCCTTCACAGTCTCCTCAGCACCCGGGCTGCGACGGTGATCTCCGGCTGCGACAAGGGGTAGGCTCCCTTCTTAATTAATTAATAATGCGGCAGACAGCGCGCTGAAACGAGGGTAGGCTCCTCCAGCGTGATTCTCCTCAGGAGAATGGCGCCATTCACAGCGCACTACTCCCTCCTCTGCCCACACAGTCCTCAGGGCCAACAGCACTTCGGGGGCCACATCATTCACAGGGCACAGTCCCTTGGGGGCACAATCCTCCCCAGGCAGCTCCACAGGCAGCAACAGTCTTTAGACATCCAGCGCTTATGGGGTGATACGGCAGTTTACGCCTGTCAGCTGTCCACAGCCCTTCACCATAGGCACCTCACAGCCCAGCGCTTCCAAATTATAGCGCTTCTCACGGAGGGGGGCGAACAGCTCCACAGCCAGTCCCAGGGGCACACTCCTCACCTCCTGGGGGGTTCAAGCCCACAGTATTCCTCCTCTTCTGGGCACCTTTTTCCCTCAGCGCTGGCGTAGTTCAAGGTCCCACGGCGTCAGGGACCTATGAAGAGTCCTCCCTTGTCAGGGGCCCATGGGGACAGCAGTGGGGGGGTTTATAGGGGTGCAGGGCCCAGCTCACAGGCCCATGTGGCGGTCGCACCTCACAGCAGGTCCCCCTCCCTTCCTTGTCCCAGCGCTGACTGACTCTCTGGTGACACTTCTCCCTATTTATACCCTCCTCCCAGGCAGTGCCAGGACCTTCTAGAATGTTGGCACATCTAGCCTAAACTGGTTCTAGGGGAGGGGGTGAGCACCCTGGGTGCCAGGCTTTCCCTCCAAAACTAGGGGTAGCTGGGTAATATTATCTAGACCGCTGACCTATGTCAGTCCAGTGGCAAACCCCATGGCCATGGCATCCATTTTAAAAGCAATACATTTCAGTCAGGTACATTTCCAAAATGGGAGTGCAGTTTTAAAATGGGGGATTTTACAAGTGCTCACATTATGTCAGGTAATTACATTTTTCAAAAGGGGTCTCACACCACTCATGGCCTATACAGGTTTAATCCCATGGGGGAGACATTCAAATTAGGGGGTCAAAAGCGAAAAATTTTGGGGGAAAAAGGCCAAGTCCAACAGTCATATTATGCATCCAGTTAAACAGAATACACACATGTTATCCAAAAACTTGGCTCACATCCCATATCCTGCCCCAGTGGACAATTGTAGTCCAATCACTCCCATTGTTGACGGGACAAACATTGTAAACAATACCAATATTCTAAGGTCATGTCACCCAAATATCCAAGGCACACAATTGACCCTTCACCCGAGAAACATAAACAATCTATTTGTAAAGGCAATAGTGCATCATAATTGGAAAACATAACAGAATGTAAATAAATAACTTCCCAAATGAAAAGATTAGATGATCATATTTTTTAATTGTAGAAAACGTTGTACTTTTTATTCCAAAAACGTAATTCTTTAAAATACACACCAGGATTGCTTGCCCAAGGGCTTTGTCCCTCATGGGACTTCTTCAGGGCTCAAAATATTCTGTATCTGCTGAAGTTTTTTTGAAAGTTCAAATATGATATTTAGATCACCAAAGAGGGTATGGTATATGGTTAATCGTGTTCCTGATGCCAATATTGCATCTGTATGAGAGAGAGGCATCAGCAAGGCTCCGTGTAATCAATCCTTTCAATGTAATGATTTGGGAATATGTGTGTCCCTCCGCGTGTCTGCAGGCACCCGGTTCCACAAAATTGCAAAGAACCTAGCAACTTTTCACCCAAATAACCAATATATGTGCTCTTATTCCCGCTGTATAAAAAAATTGACATATTAAATCTTTCTCCGAATATTGGAAGACAGCAGATTCCACACTATTCATTTAGCAGAAAAAGGGAAGGGAAAGTGCCAGCACCTGTGAAAGAGTAAAATATGCAGTGTTATAATTAAAAACCCTAATAGACCATCTGAAAAGGTTAACACAATTATAATTCCCCTTCCTAACTACCCAAATGGATGGCAAGTTCTTGACTGGAGTTTAAACCCTATGGTACCAGGGTTTCAAAATCAATTATATACTTTGATTCAACTTTGATTATACTTTGATTACCAACATTATAGGGAGCACTATACATCGTGCCTGAAACTAGTGCTAGAACATGTTCGTGCTATTGGACACAACAATAAGCATTACCCTGTGGAACGGAATCTCGTGCTAGAACTGCACAAGCTGGAATCAAAGTATATAATTGATTTTGAAACACTTGATGAAAAATTATTTAAGTTTCACTTTAGGGTTTCCAATTAGTATGTGGCTGAAACCCAGCCAAGGTTGTTTTTATTGCTCTACATGTCAAGCATGTACATTTGGAGTAAATCCCACACACTACTCTACTCCATTTAGCCAGAGTGAGATTGCCAATAAGGGCAGTTTCAATTGCAGAACGGAATATGCGGTAAATGTACTGACATGCCCCTATGGCTTCAAATATATAGGCAGCACCAAGCTGCAGGTGCATGTCAGGATCTTGCAGCATCTGCAAGTCATTGTCAACAATGAAACCGCATATCAATTCGCAAGCCATTCTAGGAGTGAGCACTGCAATGACTTGAAGTGTCTTAAATACTTTGTTGTTGATAGGATTCCTAGCCTGCTGAGAGGAGGTAATAGGGAATGCTTGCTGCGACAACTGGAATCACGCATGACTCTTGCGTATGTTTGTAAATCACCATCAGGGTTTAACAATACTGAAGATCTCCACAATTTTCTGTAATCTAAGAGAGGTAATTAAGACCAGGACCTCCCAGAGACAATGCCTACACTCCATATGTACCACCATTATTTTACCACATTTGAATCAGTAGCAGGTTTATATTACTGGACAGAGATATTTATCTACATATATGTATTGGCCTTGATTTCACAATGTGGATAATAAGTTACTGTACAAAATGAAAAAATAGGAAATAATAAGAAATAAATCAAATATGTGTGCGTTAGAAAATAGACACCCATAGTGTTAAGGAATTCGAAAGTATTTCTTTCATGTTGTTAATCATGGTACACTTGAGAGTGTACATTAAAGAGTATGGCATACGGGAGACAATTGCGCCCCGCCGGCGCCATTACACGAGGATGACCAACTCACTCCCCCTTAAATTATTTTGTATTTGTCACTGTGTATTCGACCTGCTGCAGGTCCACCAGGCAGAGCTCCAACTTACCACTGCCAAACCTCCACTTCAAACCTGGGAGCAGCTGTGTGCAATTACTCTCCTGCTTTCCAGGATGTAATCTCATTGGGATTCAGCATGTGTGCATTTTCGCAATTTGCGAATTCGCAGAAATCATGAAATTCAGTAAAAATTGTGATTTTACTGAATCGCTAAAAACTTGCGAAAAAAATCATGCATTCCAAATAGCTATTCCTTTTTTGCGATTCCTTAAAAATCGCAAATAAGGAATCGCAATTTGAAACATTGATGCATGTGCCCGTAAAAGTATTTCCTACTGAGGAGACTGTAGTAAAAGAGAAAATTAGGAAACTTCATAACAAAAAAGTCTCCCAAGAAGGCCACCAGAGACAAAAGAGCCCAAATGTAGCACAAATATCACCCAGATGTAGCCCAACGATAATCCAAAGACAGATTGTTCCAGATTGTTCTAAAGAACAACTAGAGCGCTAACAGTCTTACTTATGACAAAAGTATGGCACACCTGACGCCATCTTGATTGGAATAAAGTGGTAACACTTAAAACATTTAATTTGCAAAGGAACAAAATGAGGGAGCTCATTTTGCCATAGAAAGTATGATTAGTGCTGCAGAAAGAAAAATTAGTGCACATTTTGAGTGACTTCTCAAATCCTCTTCTATTTCATTAAAAAATTCTGACATGCAGACTGAAACATGCACTTTCAATACCAGCAGCAGACTTCCCTGGTGAGCAGTAGCTTTACTACAGTGATCTAATAAGCAACTAGAGTGCTAACATTTTGAATTTATGGCAAATGTGTGACACATCTGAATGCCTTCTTGATGGAATCAAAGTAAAAAACTGAAAGTATTTCCTACTGAGAAGACTGTAGTAAATGAGGAAATTAGGAAACTTCATAACAAATAAGTCTCCCAAGAAGGACACCAGAAAAAAAAGAGCCCAAATGTAGCACAAATATTACCCAGATGTAGCCCAAGTATAGCTCAATGACAGAATGTCCCAGAGTATTCTTAAGAACAACTAGAGCGCTTACTGTCTTACTTATGACAAAAGTATGGCACACCTGAAGCCATCTTGATTGGAATAAACTGGCAACACTTAAAACATTTAATTTAAAAAGGAACACTTTGAGGGGGTTCATTTTGCCATAGAAATTATGATTAGTGCTAAAGAAAGAAAAATTATGGCACATTTTGAGTGACTTCTCAAATCCTCTTCTTAAAAAATTATGTCATGCAGACTGAAACATGTACTTTTAATACCAGAAGCAGACTTCCGTGGTGAACAGTAACTTTACTACAGTGATCTAATGAGCAACTAGAGTGCTAACATTCAGAATATATGGCAAATGTGTGACATACCTGAATACCTTCTTGCTGGAATCAAAGTAAAAAACTGAAAGCATTTCCTACTCAGGAGACTGCAGTAAATGAAATTAGGAAACTTCATAACAAATAAATCTCCCAAGATGGCCACCAGAGACAAAAGAGCCCAAATGTAGCACAAATATCACCCAGATGTAGCCCACATGTAGCCCAATGACAGAAGTGTGCAAAACAATTTTTATTTTTTTGTGTTTTTGCAGTTTTATATTTTGCAGACTTGTCAGGTATTGGAGTGCTTTATATGAGCATTGGTTACATCACACAAGAACAAATTCATTTTGGTTGTAGACATGGGGAGATTAAGCGATTTGACCAGAATCACAGAATGTCGAGCTAAAGCAGAAACTCCAACCTGGTTTCCCAGTTGCAAAGTCTGCAGCTCTGGGAGTAACACCACATCCTCTCCCCGAAGTGCAACATTTAATCATGTGGTTAACTGGATAAAAATAAAGATAACACATAATTTAAAAGTGCTTTGTCGCTATTTGAAAGCTCAGAAAATATGTCCTCATTTTAGATTTTAGAGCACTAACCATAATTTTAATGCAAATAAGACCCTCTCATATATGTAATTTCTAAAGGAAATGCTCTCGGAACTACAGCTTTGATTACTTCAAGATGACGTCAGGCGTTCCACACTTTTGTAATAAATATAGAATGTTAGCAATCTAGTTGTTCATTAGGATTCCGTTGGGAGGCAGAGGCCAGGGGCACGGACTCTGAAAATTGAAGGCAGGTTGGAGGGTGCAGAGGCAATAATTTGACCACACTGGGCAGGCAGAAGGGCAGTGGCAGCACAACAAACTATGAAGGGCAGTGGAAAGGGGGCCAGGGGCAACAAACCAACAATACAGGACTGGCAAGAGAGGCTGTGACAATACACTAGACCATTGTGGGCAGAATGAAGAGGCAGTGGTGGTATAACCATACATGCCACAGACCCCATTCCGCCTGGAAACATCCATTGTATTTAAGCCCAAATGGGCTTTATTTGATCTGTCTCCTGTCTACAATCTCCTCTTTTTAAATGTAAGTCAAAGGAGAAAATCAACACCCCAGTTTTTTTTCAAAATCTCTCTCTTACCAAGTTCAAAATGTTAGCAAGTATGGTACATTAGATCATGGAAGGGAGAAGGAATTGGGGTAAGGACATGGACTCGGATAACAGACGACAGGAGGGGCATGGAGAGGAGCACCAAACTGACCCTACAGGGCAGGAATCAGGGTTTGCAGCAGCACAATACACCACACAGGGCATGCCGGACGGGAGTGCAGCACAACAATCCATAGAAAGCAATAGGGAGGGGACAGGACCATGCACATGGACAACAGAGAACAGAGGGAAAGAGGCAATGGTAGCTAGCTGACCATAATGGACAGATAGGAGTGAAAGCTGCAGCATGATAATGGACCATAAAGGGCTGGAGGGACGGATCAGGGGTATTACAATGGAACAGACAAGCCAGGAGGGAGGGAATAGGGGCCTGCACATGGAAACAGATGGCCCGGGGCAAGGGGGCAGGGCGGGAGCAGCAGGATGACCATGGAGGTCAGGCAGGATGGGCACTAGAACCAAGACCCAGTATGGAGAGCAACAGTGAGACTATAATGGCATACACACAGACCATGGAGGTAAGGTGGGAGGGGGTCAGGGGCAGGTAGCTGACCACACAGGGAAGGTGGGAGGGGCCGTGGAAGCACAGAAGACCATACATGGCAAGCGAGAGGGTTAGTGGCAGCACAATGTCTATGATGGGTAAGAAGAAGGGTGCAGGTGCATGCACAAAGGACCATGGAGGATAGAAGGGAGGGTCAGGACCTGGGCACAGACATGAGAGTTCAGGGGAAGGGGCCTCACAACAGACCATGTGGGCAGGCAGTAGGAGCAGTTGCAGCACAACAGACCAGGGAGGTCAGAAGGGTGTGACAGTAAAATGGAGCATGGAGGACAAGAGGAAAGGGATAGGGGCATCTCAACAGAATACTCAGAGTAGATAGGAGTGTTAGGTCCATGGAACATGGTGGGCAAAAAGGATGGAGCAGGGGCATGCACACAGACATTGGAGGGCAGGGCGAACGAGAATAGGGCAGCAATTAAGCACAGAGGCTAAGCAGGAGGTCAATGATGGGGCATAGAATTGGGCAATGGAGGGCAGGAGGAGTGGACTGGTACATCATGCTTAAATGGAGAGCAGTGGCAGCACATCAGACCATGCATGGCAGGAGGGAGGAGGCTAGTCCATGGATTCAGATAACAGAGGATAGGTAGGAGGTGGATGGGGTGGCAAGCTAACTGTTCAGAGAAGGCGGGGTAGCCAGTAGCAGAACAACGGCCACACAGGGATGTAATAAGGGAGCAGGGAAATGGACTTGGACAATGGATGGCTAGGAGGAGGGAAGGCAGGAGCAGCAAGCTTGGGTGGGGGCAGCACAATGCCAGGCCCTGCTTCCAACCCCCCACCATCCATTGTGATATGCATCTTACTTAACGTTAAAAAAACCTAGAAATTTGCTGAAAAAAACAAAGATTACAAGGACGGTATAGTTAGACTCAGATTTCACTCATACACAACCAGTGAAATTCAGCTGTTATAGTTATCTGAGCTAAGTATAACTTACGTCCCCGCAATGTACTGCTAATGACCACAGACATTACATCATTCATGAAATGGTCAGTTACATCACTCATTACATCTCAAATGAGCTGTGAATGGAATGGAGCTATAATCGCTAGAACTTTATTTAGGAATAGTGTGTGTATATTAACACCCTTTTTTTCTTTTTTTCATTTATTAACCATTATAATACGCAACATGCCCAGATTAATATGGCGATAGCCTTTCACTTTAAAGTAATGTGTAGTCCATTGCTTATGTTGATGTTTGCAATCCTAAGTATGTTTATTATGAATAGGTCACGTTGACGAACATACAGGTATGGCGGTCACTGGGCACGATATACTGACATGACATTGTGTGCATATTAACACTTGTTTTCTTTTCTTTATTGTATCAGTTCCTGAATTTCCACATCGTGACCAGGCCTATATGGCCGCCAGCTTTTTGTATTAAAGTATTTTTCAGTCCTTTGTTAATGTTGGCGAACTTGAGGCATTTGTACATTTAAATAAGGATGCTACAATGATGTCTTGTATCATTATCAAGGTTCGGACGAGACGAAACGTGTGGATCACACCCTTTGCAGATTAAATACTTCCAAACTACAACCTGAGTGCTGATTCCTTCCTTGTGAGAGTGAGAGGAGATTAAAAACATATATTTAAAACTCACTGAAAAAAACATACGTTTCTGGGACATTATAGTTAGAAATTAGCATTTAAAAAACCTCAGATATTCACTGAAAAAAACACAGGTTTCATGGACGAAATCGTTAGTTGGACATTTCACTACTACAAAACAAGAGAAATTGAGCTGTTATAGTTAGTTGTGCTAACCATAACTCACGCCCCCGCAATGCACTGCTGATGACTTCACATAATACATCACTGATGACATGGTCAGTGACATCTCAAAGGACATCACTGATGACATCATCCATGTGATCATCTGATGCACCTCCTCACACCCTAAAATACAGACTACCATTCTCTAAACCATAGACACACCAATACTAATACAGCTACAACATTCTGTGCACTATGCATGCAGACCTCTAATTAGCTATATGGCATTGATACTGTCTTTTAAATTCTCAGTTAGTACCTATGCAGTCTAGGAATCCTTATGTCTGTCCCATGCACTTGTCCATTCACCCATCCAGCACTATGTACCTATCCTATCACTCTGCCAATGCCTAAGCACTTATAAATTTAGCATGCACTTTCTTTGCTGCACTGAAATTACTCCGATTATTAGTCATATACTGAAGGAATGGCCTAGCCACTAACCCAAGTACAGGTACAATGTTTTGTACAGTATGCATGCAGATCTCTAACAAGCTACATACTATTAATACACTCTACTAAATACCCAGTTAATACCTATGCAGTGTTGGAATCCTTCTGTCTGTGCCATGTATTTCTCCAATCACCCATCCAGCACTATCTACATATCCTATCACTCCGCCAATACGTAAGCACATATAAATTCAACATGTACTCTCTTTGAAGCACTGAAATTATTCTAGTTACAAGGCATGTACCTAAGGAATGGCCTAGCCAGACAAAATAGTACAGCTACATAATATTAAGTGCACTATGCATGCAGACCTCTAATCAGCTACACAGCATTGATACAGTCTTTTAAATACTCAGTTAGTACCTATACAGTCTAGGAATCCTTCTGTCTGTCCCATGCAATTCTCCATTCGTCCATCCAGCACTATCTACGTATCCTATCACTTCACCAATACCTACGCACTCATAAATTGAGCATGCACTCTTTCTACAGCACTTAAATTACTCCAGTTATTAGTCACATACCTAAAGAATGGCCTAGCCACTAATACAAATGCAGGTACAGTATTTTGTACACTATGCATGCAGATCTTTAACCAGCTACATCCTATTGATACGCTCTACTAAATATCCAGTTAGTACCTATGCAGTGTAGGAATCTTCCTGTCTGTCCCATGCATTTCTCCAATCACCAATCCAGCACTCGCTACTTATCCTATTACTCCACCAATACCTAAGCACTAATAATAACTGAAAAAATGTTTAGCATTTTTTGATATGTACTACTGTCAAGGTAAGATTAAGTAATCCAAACATTGCCAATGCACATCTGCATTTAGCTATGCATTATATATATAAATCTCTAACCAGCTACTAAGTAAAGTACTATCCATACAACCTAGGTATCTTCCTGTCTGGTCCATGCACTTCTCCAATCACCCATCCAGCACTATCTACGTATCCTATCACTCCGCAATACCTAAGCACTTATAAATTCAACATGTACTCTCTTTGCAGGACTGTCATTGTTCTAGTTGCTAGTCATGTACCTAAGGAATTGCCTAGCCAGTAAAACTAGTACAGCTACAATATTCTGTGCACTATGCATGCCAACCTCTAATCAGCTACATAGCATTGATACAGTCTTTTAAATACTCAGTTAGTACCTATGCAGTCTAGGAATCCTTCTGTCTGTCCCATGGACTTCTCAATTCAACCATCCAGCACTATCTACGTATCCTATCACTCTGCCAATACCTAAGCACCAATACATTTTGCATGCACTCTCCTTGCAGCACTGAAATTATGCCATTTATTAGTCATATACTTAAGGAATGGCCTAGCCACTAACCCAAGTACAGGTACAATATTTTGTACACTATGCATGCACACCTCTAACAAGCTACAAACTATTGATACACTCTTTTAAATATCCAGTTAGTACCTATGCAGTATAGTAATCCTCCTGTCTGTCCCATTCATTTCTCCAATCATCCATGCACCACTATCTACTTATCCTATTACTTCACCAATACCTAAGCACTTATAAATTCACTGTACACTGTTTGTAATACTGTAATTATTCTAGTTACTAGTCATGAACTTATGGAATAGCCTAGCTACTAACACAACTACAACTATAATAATGTGTGCACTATCAAAGCACACCTCTAACTAGCTACATACTATTGATACACTCTTCTAAATACCCAGTTAGTACTCATTGATTGTAGGAATTGTCCAGTCTGTCCCATGCACTTCTTTAATCATGTATCTACCACTATTTACTTATCCTATCACTACACCAATACGTAAGCACTTATACATTAAGTGTTCATTCTGTTTGCAGCACTGTCATCATTCCAGTTACTAGTGGTATTTTTATATATTGATCTAGGCACCAACACAAGTACACATAAAATATTCTATGCATAATCCCTACAAATCTCTAAGCAGATACATACTAGTGGTCCACTCCATTAAATGCTGAAGTAGTACCCATGCAGCGTAGGATACCTCCTGTCAGTCTCATGCAATTCTTCAATCATCCAACAAGCACTATGTTCTTATTGTATCCGTCTGCCAATACCTAAGCACTTATGGGGCAGATTTACAAGCACCCTGCGCCACCAGTACGTCACTTTTTGTAACGTAGTGAGGACGCCAGGAACTCCTTCATATTTACAAGGAGAGGAAAAGCCACCCGCGTGGTTTTTCCTCTCGTAAATACGACCCCTTCATACACAGAACCTTGCGTTAAAGGGGCGCCCGTTCCATAGGTGTTGCTGTGGATGTTCCCACATGACACCCATAGAACAAGACAATTCTCCAGATTTATTAGAAATCGTAAATCTGGAGTTGTGTGTGAAGGCTGCGCCATCCTAGAGGGGTGTAGCAAGGTGCAACAAGGAGAATAGTTTTCATTTCTCCTCACTTTTTCCTCTTTCAATGCTTGCTGCATTCCACAGCAGACATTGATAGTCTTTACTGATTGTTTTTTGTGCAGGAAGGTATCCCATCCTGCATTAAAATAATCTCCGCTCAACACAGACATCCTTGCATCATGCTGCAAGGGTGCCTGTGTCACCGCATGGCTGCAGTTTGTGCATCAGTGCAGAGAGAAGCACAGAGTTGCAACATATTCATCTACATAAGTCACATCCCTGTGCTTCGGAAGTGCCTCAGTGCAGTGCAGCTAAACATCCTCATAAATCTTTCTTTATCCAGATAAAGTAGTACTGATAAGAACTTTTTATTTCTTCTTTCTTCTTTTGTATTTTTAAAATTGTTTGAACAATTTTGTATTTTTTTGGTGCTTTTTCAAAAAATGAACAAAAAAAAGAACAAATAAAACAGGAACGTTTTGAAATGACTTATTCAAAAACAAACAAACAAAAAATTAACAATTTTAGTTGCATTGCGCAGCACAAACTGTACGCAGTGCTGCTTGAGAAAAGCGAATTCTGACCTAATGTCCATTGCAGGTGTTCCTGAGGACGCTCCAGACGTACTTGCCACAGCAGGTGAGGGGTTCAAAGCAGCTCGCCACATTTCCTCCCAAGTAAGATTGAGAGGATGTGTTGTCCGGAGATGCTTGTACCTAGAAGCAGTGTCACAAGAGTATTTTTTTTCACTGCCTCTTGACACGACTAGGTCACAAATTTTGAACGTTACTTTTCTTGCATTAACAGGTGGAAAAGTGAAGAATTTCCACACAACAGATTCCGGCCTCTGTGGACGTGGTGCCACCTGCAAGAATTCTTCTTCAGAAGATACTTCCTCCTGCTTCTGCTGCTGTCCAGATGCCATTTTGTTTGATATTTTTTGAAAAACACTGAAAACAACAAGCAAAAAGGGTTCTTGTAGGAAAAGAGAGGTCTCACTAAAGATGCTCCAACAAGAATGATTAAAATGGGTGGGGTCCTTCAATAGTAACAGTGGGAAATGTTATGAAACAATGAATCTTCTTTTTTGAGGTCACATGGGATCTGCGCACTCTGCACTCATGAAGCACGCATCCGCCGTGAGTTTGCGAAAATATATGTAAAAATAAAGTTTATTATAAGTACAAATATATTATGTTTATGAATATCTTAGATAATCTCCTAGCCTAATATGTATATTCAAGACACATACATATCAATTTAGAGCATAACATTTTTTTGCAGGAGTAGTACACCTAGCACGCCCCAGCACGTATATGACATCACGCTGGACCCGCCACCACGCAAGCATCACATACCGTAATTGCATGTGTCGTAAATGCTCATGTGCAGGAGTCGCGGACTGGTCGCAACCAATCGCGCACATCAAGTAATATTAAATGTAAATGATGTAACTGGAAAACACGCAGCCGTCGCACACCGTATGCGTATCCTTCACGACTTTTCAAAAAAACAAAAATTTTAAAAAACAAATAATATAAATATCATAAAATAAAAAATAAAAATTAAACAATATTTCAGTTAGAATTTTATAAAAAACATTTTTTTGCAATTTTATGAAAAATATATGGTATTTAATGAATAAAATATTTATTAATAAACAGTTAAAAAACTGTAGTAAAATCAGTACAAAAAATAGGTATAACTTCTATTACACTTAAAAATTAGCATTTTAAAAAGCAGTAGGTTTCAGAGACGTTATCCTAAGAAATTAGCATTTAAAAAAGCTTTCAAATTCACTGAAAAAACCATAAGTTTCAGAGACGTTATAGTTAGAAATTAACATTTAAAAAACCTTAGAAAATCACAGAAAAAAACATAGGTTTCAGGGGGGTTATAGTTAGCTGGACCATTGAAATTCCTCCGTTATAGTTCCCAACAATCAAACCCCGATCACCCCAACGTTGTACTTTCTCCCGAAAGTCCATAAGATGATCATTTTTTAGCCCCCATGGTGCCTACCTTACCATCATACATAAAAGACACGGGAGATTTCCTCAGACATCTAATGAACATTGAATGGATGGATGGTTACCGGCTAGCAACCATAGACGTTGTATCTCTTTACACCTCTATAGATCACGAACTGGGGCTGACAGCAGTAAAGTACTTCTTGAAACAAAAACCTCTAGATCAATTAAAACATTGTGACATGCTCATCGAAATGGTGCAGATGTGCCTTACCAATAATGTCTTCCTTTTCAACAAGGTACACTACACCCAAACCTGTGGAACAGCGATGGGAGTTTCCTTCTCTCCAATCTACGCCAACCTAGTGATGGGATGGTGGGAGAAACTTGTGGCTTGGAGAGAAGGAAACGACCAATTCACAGCCAGAGCAATTCTCTGGCTGCGATTTATTGACGACCTATTTCTAATATGGAATGGACCAAATGATGAATTTCTGAAATATATGGAAATCCTAAATAACAACAAAATAGGATTGAAATTCACCCACAATATAAGTTCAAGGGAAGTTGTATTTTTGGACACAAAGATCTATGTTCATAATGGTCAGCTTGAGACCACTGTCCACAGAAAAACTACAGCTACGAATAGCGTGTTACATGGACGAAGTTTTCATCCTGAGGTTCTAAAAAAGAATATTCCCTATGGGGAATTTATCAGGATGAAGAGGAACTGTTCCAATCAAATAGAAATGAACAAGAAGTTCAAAGAAACAGCAAATAGATTCAGCAACAGGGGATATAAAAAAAGTGATATAGACCGAGGTGAGCAAAGAGCAAGAAAAAAGAATCGGATTGAAACATTGATACCACAACAAGAAATAACAACCGGAAAAAAGGAGCCAATCAGAATGATATTGACCTATTCAAAAGAAAGTCAGAAAATACGGAAAGTACTACAAAAATATTGGCATGTCTTGCAAAAAGATCCAGACATAGGAAAAGAAATTGGCCAGTTTCCAAAAATGACATTTAGAAAAGCACCGTCTTTACAAGACAAACTGGTCAACAGTCATTTTGAAGAAAAGAAAAAGACTAACACTTGGTTGGATGAGAAACGACATGGCTTTACCAAATGCATGCAATGCAAAGCATGCCAAGTTGGACAAAACCTATCCAAAATAAAGGATCCCAAAGGAAAATTCTTCAAGGTAGAAAATACTATCACGTGTAAAACGACACATGTGGTGTATTTATTGCAATGTTTTTGTGGGAAGAGGTACATCGGAAGCACCATTTGTCCCCTACACAAAAGGATATTGGAACATATCCGAGCAATTGAAAATAAGGACTTAAGTTATGCTATGGCCAAGCACATGCTAACCCATGCAAAGGAGAAAAAAACAAGGAAGGACATTACATATTGTGGCTTAGCAACTGTACCTATAAAAGAAAGAGGTGGAAACAGACTGATGACATTACGTAGATTAGAGTCAAGACTGATCATTCGATTTAAAACAAAAATCCCTGGAGGATTAAATAGCGATGAGGAACTTTATGTGCACCTTTGATGAGCCTGAAGACCTGAATAGACACTCTGGTGGAGAACAAGATACATAGGGGTCTAATATGTGAAAAGTATAAATACTCTTAAATGAGGGCACTTAGTCCCCATAAAATATGAACATTGCGCAATACGTACTAACGTAATAGCACATTGAATTTTGAGAATGTGAAGTATTAATCTCGTCTCACAACTTGCAATTATATCAAATACTGCAGGTGTCAATTGAATGTTTCTCACTTAGACAGTACAGATTCATGTGCAGTCATCAGTGATGTCATCAGTGATGTCATTTGAGATGTCATCAGTGATGTCATCAGTGATGTCACTGACCATGTCATGAATGATGTAATATGTGACATGATCAGCAGTGGATTGCGGGTGCGCGATATATAGTTAGTACAACTAACTATATATGCGAATTTCAATGGTTTTGTGTGAGTAAAATAAGGTTTTCTAAATGCTAATTCCTAACTATATATGGTCTATAACCTATGGTTTTTTCAGTGAATTTCATAGGTTTTTTAATAGCAAATATCTATATGTATGAAAGTAATAATTTTTATTCGAAATTTTAAAATGTGTAAATATTTTTTTTTTATTATTTGCCCCGGTACGCGCCCCGGGGCGCTCCCGGGGCACGTACCGGTGAACGTACGGGTGAGCGTCCCGTGAGCGCTTTTCCCGCGTACGAAAACAACATCATGACGTTTCGCGTAGTCGTGTGATGCGCCGCGTAAACGTGACGCATCGCGTAACCGCGTGATGCGTTTTTTCGGCGCGCTCCGTAAACGTACCCGGAAGCGCTCCGTGGCGCGACCCGGAGCGCGCAACGTAAGCGCTCCGGTGCGCGTCGGGACATGTGACTTGAAAATAACACTTTTCATTGGTTCTCAACTTTTTTTTTCTACAAATGATGAAAGCCCCCTCCTTTTTTCCTCATTCTTACTTTTTTCTTTGAGAAAGCAAGAGCTATTTGTGAGACATGGCTTCAGTAGTAGCTGCAGCTGGTGCACCCCTCCCACCACCACCACCACCCAGAAAGGAAGGTCCACCACCCCAGATCCTTCCAGCAGTTGAAGAAGAGAAGGAAGAAGATGATGAGGACCAACAAACCAGAACATACTTGCCTGAAGAACCAAGGACTTTGCACCATGGAGAAATGTCTTAAATTAAAATGTGGAAAATAACATCAAAGTGACTCAAAGGCCTTGTAAATATGCGTCAAGCAGCCTATGAAACTCTAGCAGTACATATCAAGAAACCTAATTGATTTCAAAAAACGTTTTTAAACACATCAAAAAAACAAATTATTTTCCCACATTCATGAGGAAGTGACTTAAAATGCCCTAACACACATGAAAGCGTATTTTTAAGGCCCTTCCACCACTTTTGCGTCACTTTTAACATGGCTATGTAACTCAAAGAAACAAAGTCTAAATTTGCCAAGCACACATGGCGGCGTATTTACAAAGACTTTGCAGCACGGGGAAATGTCTTAAATTAAAATGGGGAAAATAACATCAAAGTGACTCAAAGGCCTTGTAAATATGCCTCAAGCAGCCTATGAAACTCTAGCAGTACATATCAAGAAACCTAATTGATTTCAAAAAACGTTTTTAAACACTTCAAGTAAATCGCTTATTTACCCACATTCATGGGGAATGGACTTAAAATGCCCTAACACACATGAAAGCGTATTTTTAAGGCCCTTCCACCATTTTTGCGTCAGTTTTAACATGGCTATGTAACTCAAAGAAACAAAGTCTAAATTTGCCAAGCACACATGGGGACGTATTTACAAGGACTTTGCACCACGGGGAAATGTCTTAAATTAAAATGTGGAAAATAACATCAATGTGACTCAAAGGCCTTGTAAATATGCGTCAAGCAGCCTATGAAACTCTAGCAGTACATATCAAGAAACCTAATTGATTTCAAAAAACGTTTTTAAACACATCAAAAAAATAAATTATTTTCCCACATTCATGAGGAAGTGACTTAAAATGCCCTAACACACATGAAGGCGTATTTTTAAGGCCCTTACCACTTTTGCGTCACTTTTAACATGGCTATGTAACTCAAAGAAACAAAGTCAAAAAGAACAGGAAGAGATCGAGGCACTAATCAAGGCAATAGAAGACAATCACACTGTGACAGAAGCAAAAGCTCTACTCGAAAAAATTGACAAAGAAATCGCAACATTTAGAGACAACACCATTAACTTTAGGTCCAACAAATTTGACAAAGACGTCAAGGCCTTTAAAATTGATTCAGTTTACCCGTACCTAAAAGAGGACTACTACACCCAAATAGAATCTTGACGAGCATTATCACAATACCAAGGGAGGTCCAAAAACAGATTCACAACTTTTTCTGAGAGCTCATCATCAGAATCTACGAGTGATTCAGACCCAAGGGAGGGCCAGTCTAAACGTAATAATCCTTTTTTAGAGAAAGGCGAAGGCAGAGGCAGAGTCAGATTCAAACCACAGCCCCAACCATGGGAAATGAGAACACGAAGAACACAGTACAAGACGTAAACCTCACCTCCATAGTAAACATATCGAATAAAGAACTAACTATACATGAAAAATCTGTTCTGGAATTAGTCCTCAAGTTTGTGCCAACAACTAATACCGACCTAACGAATTTGAAAATAGAAGCACTCGAGTTTTGTCGGAAACTGAGACTAAGGGCATTTTTCCACAACAGAGAGGACACCAGAGTAGCAGAACCCTCGAATCTTTCTAACAAATCCACATTCATTCCCCCTTCATATACAATACCAAAGGAAATAATAGCCTTTGAACAGATCGTTCTATCCTCCATCACACAGTTGGGTCAACAAAAAATGTTTCTGAAGAGGAACATCACCAGAGAGCAACAAGCAGCATTGAACAATCTTCGCAATGATGATTCCATAGTGGTAAAACCCGCTGACAAGGGGGGCGCACTGGTAGTCTGGGCTAAAGAAAAATACATTGCAGAAGCAAACAGTCAAATTAAGAACACTGAGTGGTACAGAGAAGTAAAAGAAGACCCAACTCCACAAATAAGAGCTGAGATTCAGATAAAACTCACAGAGGGTCGTGACAAGGGGATATTAGGAACAAAGGAGTTTCAATATCTTGATAAAAAAAGTTCACGTATTCCAGTTATTTATTTTCTGCCGAAAATACATAAGAACTTATTGGAACCACCCGGGAGACCTATAGTCTCCGGGTGTGATTCTCTATTAGAACCACTGGCCAAGTATGTGGATGTGTTCCTGAAACCTTTCCTACCGAAAGTGACATCGTACCTTAAAGATACCACGGACTTTATCAATAGGGTTGAAGGGGTCCCATTTGATGACACTCAAGAACTGATGGTATCCTCCGACGTCACCTCCCTGTACACCCAAATCCCTCAGGATGAGGGATTGGAAGCAATGGAGTATTACTTGGACACACGCCCCGACCACAAAGAGTCCCTACGGACTTTATCATTGACTTAGCGAGGATAGCCCTCAAAAGAAACTATTTTCGGTTTATGGATGCGTTCTACGTGCAGGTGAAGGGGACCGCCATGGGGTGTCCTTATGCCCCGGAAATGGCGGTCCTCTTCATGGCCCTGTATGAGGAGCGCTTCATTTACCATAACAATCCATTCCAACAAAACATCACAACATGGTATCGTTTCATAGATGATATCTGGGTTAGACACTGGCTATATGCAAATCAGCTCTGACCCTGTGCCTCGTGGGAACAGTCCAGTCCGAACTACCAAGCCATGTCTTTCCCAGACCGGAATAAGGCATCCAAGGACCGGTTTCTGGCTATCAGCCTTCATTCAGCCTGGATAGCTTGACTCCAGTGGTGTGGAGAGCCTGGGACTCACGTCTGTAGTCAGTAGTTCGGACTGGACTGTTCCAATGAGGCACAGGGTCAGAGCTGATTTGTATATAGCCAGTGTCTAACCCAGGGTGGTGTGGAGTGCAAACAAACGATGGATTTAGGCCCAGATCCTTGTACTGGGGTGAATGTATGACATTGTTCTACATTCTGTCCATCAACTGTGTTTTTTGCAATTTTCACCCCGAGTGGGCTGGGTATGCTCAGACGAGAGTCCCAGGCTCTCCACACCACTGGAGTCAAGCTATCCAGGCTGAATGAAGGCTGATAGCCAGAAACCAGTCCTTGGATGCTTGATTCCGGTCTGGGAAAGACATGGCTTGGTAGTTCGGACTGGACTGTTCCCATGAGGCACAGGGTCAGAGCTGATTTGCATATAGCCAGTGTCTAACCCAGGGTGGTGTGGAGTGCAAAAAAACGATGGATTTAGCCCCAGATCCTTGTACTGGGGTGAATGTATGACATTGTTCTACATTCTGTCCATCAACTGTGTTTTTTGCAATTTTCACCCCGAGTGGGCTGGGTATGCTCAGACGTGAGTCCCAGGCTCTCCACACCACTGGAGTCAAGCTATCCAGGCTGAATGAAGGCTGATAGCCAGAAACCGGTCCTTGGATGCTTGATTCTGGTCTGGGAAAGACATGGCTTGGTAGTTCGGACTGGACTGTTCCCATGAGGCACAGGGTCAGAGCTGATTTGCATATAGCCAGTGTCTAACCCAGGGTGGTGTGGAGTGCAAAAAAACGATGGATTTAGGCCCAGATCCTTGTACTGGGGTGAATGTATGACATTGTTCTACATTCTGTCCATCAACTGTGTTTTTTGCAATTTTCACCCCGAGTGGGCTGGGTATGCTCAGACGAGAGTCCCAGGCTCTCCACACCACTGGAGTCAAGCTATCCAGGCTGAATGAAGGCTGATAGCCAGAAACCGGTCCTTGGATGCTTGATTCCGGTCTGGGAAAGACATGGCTTGGTAGTTCGGACTGGACTGTTCCCATGAGGCACAGGGTCAGAGCTGATTTGCATATAGCCAGTGTCTAACCCAGGGTGGTGTGGAGTGCAAAAAAACGATGGATTTAGGCCCAGATCCTTGTACTGGGGTGAATGTATGACATTGTTCTACATTCTGTCCATCAACTGTGTTTTTTGCAATTTTCACCCCGAGTGGGCTGGGTATGCTCAGACGTGAGTCCCAGGCTCTCCACACCACTGGAGTCAAGCTATCCAGGCTGAATGAAGGCTGATAGCCAGAAACCGGTCCTTGGATGATTGATTCCGGTCTGGGAAAGACATGGCTTGGTAGTTCGGACTGGACTGTTCCCATGAGGCACAGGGTCAGAGCTGATTTGCATATAGCCAGTGTTTAACCCAGGGTGGTGTGGAGTGCAAAAAAACGATGGATTTAGGCCCAGATCCTTGTACTGGGGTGAATGTATGACATTGTTCTACATTCTGTCCATCAACTGTGTTTTTTGCAATTTTCACCCCGAGTGGGCTGGGTATGCTCAGACATGAGTCCCAGGCTCTCCACACCACTGGAGACAAGCTATCCAGGCTGAATGAAGGCTGAGAGCCAGAAACCGGTCCTTGGATGCTTGATTCCGGTCTGGGAAAGACATGGCTTGGTAGTTCGGACTGGACTGTTCCCATGAGGCACAGGGTCAGAGCTAATTTGCATATAGCCAGTGTCTAACCCAGGGTGGTGAGGAGTGCAAAAAAACGATGGATTTAGGCCCAGATCCTTGTACTGGGGTGAATGTATGACATTGTTCTACATTCTGTCCATCAACTGTGTTTTTTGCAATTTTCACCCCGAGTGGGCTGGGTATGCTCAGACGTGAGTCCCAGGCTCTCCACACCACTGGAGTCAAGCTATCCAGGCTGAATGAAGGCTGATAGCCAGAAACCGGTCCTTGGATGCTTGATTCCGGTCTGGGAAAGACATGGCTTGGTAGTTCGGACTGGACTGTTCCCATGAGGCACAGGGTCAGAGCTGATTTGCATATAGCCAGTGTCTAACCCAGGGTGGTGTGGAGTGCAAAAAAACGATGGATTTAGGCCCAGATCCTTGTACTGGGGTGAATGTATGACATTGTTCTACATTCTGTCCATCAACTGTGTTTTTTGCAATTTTCACCCCAAGTGGGCTGGGTATGCTCAGACATGAGTCCCAGGCTCTCCACACCACTGGAGTCAAGCTATCCAGGCTGAATGTAAGGCTGATAGCCAGAAAACGGTCCTTGGATGCTTGATTCCGGTCTGGGAAAGACATGGCTTGGTAGTTCGGACTGGACTGTTCCCATGAGGCACAGGGACAGAGCTGATTTGCATATAGCCAGTGTCTAACCCAGGGTGGTGTGGAGTGCAAAAAAACGATGGATTTAGGCCCAGATCCTTGTACTGGGGTGAATGTATGACATTGTTCTACATTCTGTCCATCAACTGTGTTTTTTGCAATTTTCTCCCCGAGTGGGCTGGGTATGCTCAGACGTGAGTCCCAGGCTCTCCACACCACTGGAGTCAAGCTATCCAGGCTGAATGAAGGCTGATAGCCAGAAACCGGTCCTTGGATGCTTGATTCCGGTCTGGGAAAGACATGGCTTGGTAGTTCGGACTGGACTGTTCCCATGAGGCACAGGGTCAGAGCTGATTTGCATATAGCCAGTGTCTAACCCAGGGTGGTGTGGAGTGCAAAAAAACGATGGATTTAGGCCCAGATCCTTGTACTGGGGTGAATGTATGACATTGTTCTACATTCTGTCCATCAACTGTGTTTTTTGCAATTTTCACCCCGAGTGGGCTGGGTATGCTCAGACGTGAGTCCCAGGCTCTCCACACCACTGGAGTCAAGCTATCCAGGCTGAATGAAGGCTGATAGCCAGAAACCGGTCCTTGGATGATTGATTCCGGTCTGGGAAAGACATGGCTTGGTAGTTCGGACTGGACTGTTCCCATGAGGCACAGGGTCAGAGCTGATTTGCATATAGCCAGTGTCTAACCCAGGGTGGTGTGGAGTGCAAAAAAACGATGGATTTAGGCCCAGATCCTTGTACTGGGGTGAATGTATGACATTGTTCTACATTCTGTCCATCAACTGTGTTTTTTGCAATTTTCACCCCGAGTGGGCTGGGTATGCTCAGACGTGAGTCCCAGGCTCTCCACACCACTGGAGACAAGCTATCCAGGCTGAATGAAGGCTGAGAGCCAGAAACCGGTCCTTGGATGCTTGATTCCGGTCTGGGAAAGACATGGCTTGGTAGTTCGGACTGGACTGTTCCCATGAGGCACAGGGTCAGAGCTAATTTGCATATAGCCAGTGTCTAACCCAGGGTGGTGAGGAGTGCAAAAAAACGATGGATTTAGGCCCAGATCCTTGTACTGGGGTGAATGTATGACATTGTTCTACATTCTGTCCATCAACTGTGTTTTTTGCAATTTTCACCCCGAGTGGGCTGGGTATGCTCAGACGTGAGTCCCAGGCTCTCCACACCACTGGAGTCAAGCTATCCAGGCTGAATGAAGGCTGATAGCCAGAAACCGGTCCTTGGATGCTTGATTCCGGTCTGGGAAAGACATGGCTTGGTAGTTCGGACTGGACTGTTCCCATGAGGCACAAGGTCAGAGCTGATTTGCATATAGCCAGTGTCTAACCCAGGGTGGTGTGGAGTGCAAAAAAACGATGGATTTAGGCCCAGATCCTTGTACTGGGGTGAATGTATGACATTGTTCTACATTCTGTCCATCAACTGTGTTTTTTGCAATTTTCACCCCAAGTGGGCTGGGTATGCTCAGACATGAGTCCCAGGCTCTCCACACCACTGGAGTCAAGCTATCCAGGCTGAATGTAAGGCTGATAGCCAGAAAACGGTCCTTGGATGCTTGATTCCGGTCTGGGAAAGACATGGCTTGGTAGTTCGGACTGGACTGTTCCCATGAGGCACAGGGACAGAGCTGATTTGCATATAGCCAGTGTCTAACCCAGGGTGGTGTGGAGTGCAAAAAAACGATGGATTTAGGCCCAGATCCTTGTACTGGGGTGAATGTATGACATTGTTCTACATTCTGTCCATCAACTGTGTTTTTTGCAATTTTCTCCCCGAGTGGGCTGGGTATGCTCAGACGTGAGTCCCAGGCTCTCCACACCACTGGAGTCAAGCTATCCAGGCTGAATGAAGGCTGATAGCCAGAATCCGGTCCTTGGATGCTTGATTCCGGTCTGGGAAAGACATGGCTTGGTAGTTCGGACTGGACTGTTCCCATGAGGCACAGGGTCAGAGCTGATTTGCATATAGCCAGTGTCTAACCCAGGGTGGTGTGGAGTGCAAAAAAACGATGGATTTAGGCCCAGATCCTTCTACTGGGGTGAATGTATGACATTGTTCTACATTCTGTCCATCAACTGTGTTTTTTGCAATTTCATTCCCACACTTCATCTGACTGCAGCAGAACCTCCTCTCACCATGTTTTCTGTCTGGATTGTTGGACATAGTTACATCCACTGGGCTCAAAGGTATGCTGATAACAGAAATTTACACAACCTCAATTTACAAAATGTGGAAATCAACTGGATTGGTCACAGAGGATTAAGGTGTCACCAATTGATACCATTGGTGAAAACCTTTTTGAATTTGCCAAACCCTGACCTGTTAATTGTTCCCTGTGGGGGAAATGACTTGGGTACTTTGACTGGGGTAGGTCTGGAAATGCTTTTAAAGGAGGACACCTTTGAGCAATTGATGGCACTTTTTCCTCAAACTGCCTTGGTATATTCAAATATATGCCAAAGACAGAAATGGAAGTGGTCCAACCAATTTTGTCCACAAATTGAGAAATCGAGGAAGCATGTAAATAAGTCTGTTTCAGCATACATGAGAGACCATGGAATGGGCTCCATCTACAACAATAACTTGCGTTACTACATGCAAGATATCTACAGAGGAGATGGAGTTCACTTCTCAGATGAGGGGAACAGAGTTTTCATCCTGAATTTAAGACTATGTATTGGTACCTACTTATAAGTACCTACATCTACCACATACCCAAAAGCTCTTCTCAGAGCTACCCTAACTATGATCACTCTAAACAAATTTTAAATGTAACTTTTTTTTAACTAATTTTCACGATTTACGCTTTCCGGAGCGCTACCCGGTACGCGCACCGGACGCGAACTGCGCAAAAGTTTGAAAAAAAAATGGGTTTTTTTCACACATATGGGCCTCCTCAGCCACCCTCAGAAAACCTAGGGGGTCAGGACACGTCTACCGTGCCCCCTTCTACCCATTCTGAACATTATTTGCCCTCCATCTTGTATCTCAATTCTACCGAAACACAAAATGGAGGACTCCCGTAACGCTGCCGGTTCCGCACCGGGAAGCGCTCGCTTAAAAAAGGTGGGAAAGTAATTCACAGAAAAACCACTGGAGACACTTTCACCAAATATAGATTAGCTCATACTACATACCAATCCCTACCATTTTCACAAATTTGATTGGAATTCCATTTAGCCATTTAGCCTATAGACCTCTCTAAATACCCTGAGGTAAATGACTTCACAAAACACATCTGAAGTGTTGGAATTGACAACCAATTAAAATGTTACTTTCATTTTCTACTTTTTTTACCTGACATTTGATTGGTTATGTACCTGAATATATATAAAGAAAGAGAGAGAAACACAGCCATTTTGACTACTACTTCCTGAAGTACATTGCAAGAGCATTTTCACTGACAACTTAAACTTGTTTTTAAAAGGTAAGATGTTATTTTGAAAACTGAAGTATATTGTGCACTTTAAGTTAATATGGAAAACTTTTTCTGATAGTTATATACTATCCCTCTGTAATAGTTATAGATTTAGATAGACTTCTCTGTTATAGTTATGGATGGATTTAGGCTTGTCTTGTATAATTATGAATTTACTAAGGTTTCATCACATACACATTTTTATATTTCTACTACCAGTCTGATACCATACACTGCCCAAAGATAAATTCACTGTTAAATTTATCCCAACAGTGCCCTATCTCTACTGATATATATATATTTTTTCTATGCAAATTTCAGGCAAAATGGAAGGAGAACAAAAAGTGTCATTTGAAATTGTCCTTGAAGAGACCAATCAAGAAAACATTGAACCAAATGACATTGAATTCATGGATGAATCACAGGACCATGAACTACTACAATGTGTACAATCTGTAGATTTCCTCCTTCAAAATGAGGACATTTCAGACACTCAAATGTTGCAAGTTATGTTCACTGAAAATGACGAAATTTCGGACAGTCAAATGTTACACGTTCTATTAAATTTTGAAAAACAATCACAAAAATAAAAAAAAAAGACAAAAAAAACAACAAAACGAACAATCAATAAACATACAATATTTGAAAAGTCTATCATTCTTTTTTCCTCATAGTACGCTCCCCGGACCGCTTCCCGGTGCGCGTACCGGGCGTTCCCCACGCGAAAAAAACGAATTTTTTTTAAAAAAATTTTGCCCCGCGGGGCCCTTTTAAAGCCTCCACATCAAACCTAGGGTGTCAGGGAGGATCTACTATGCCCCCTTATGGTCATTTCCCCCTTTGTTTTGGCCTCCTCTTGTCTCTCGATCCTACCGAGAGACAAGATGGCGGCCGCTCCGGACTGTTTAGACTGTTGACAGACACCGGAGAGCCAATCAGCTTCGCTTCGCAAAGTTCCGTTACGCGTCCGTTACGCGGACCGGGGCGCTAACCGGGGCGCGCTTGCAGATATATATATTTTTTTTAACGTTAATTTCTCAAAATCCACTGGAGCACATATATTGAGACCTAGCAAAGGCACATCGGGCAAACCATATCTACAATTTTGCCAAGTTTCGTGGAAATCCATTCAGCCGTTCTAGCTAAAAGTGAGTCCAACCGCCCTATGGAAAAATGAATGGGAAAAACGCGTTTTGGGACCCCCCTTTTTCTCGGCCCCCCTTGACGAAACCCCCCCAAATTTTCAGGGGCTGCTCAGAAACAAAATGTGCCATTTTCCTGACAATTTCAGCCAATTCCGTCCTCAAGCGCCAAAGTTATTCGACATAGAATTTTCAAAAATCCCATAGAGAAAAAATCCTAACTATATATACCTACTGGCGACCGCCAGTAGGTAATATATATATATATATATATATATATATATATATATATATATATATTCACTGAAAAAACCATAGGTTATAGACCATATATAGTTAGGGAATAGCATTTAAAAAACCTTATTTTACTCACACAAAACCATTGAAATTCCATATATAGTTAGTTGTACTAACTATATATCACGCACCCGCAATCCACTGCTGATGATGTCACATATTACATCATTCATGACATGGTCAGTGACATCACTGATGACATCACTGATGACATCTCAAATGACATCACTGATGACATCACTGATGACATCTCAAATGACATCACTGATGACATCACTGATGACATCTCAAATGACATCACTGATGACATCACTGATAAAATCATTCATGTGATAATACGATGAACCTCTTCAGACTCTAATATAACCTTAGATACACTCAGTGTAAACACAGACTCACAGATTGTCACTCATCCATGAAGTTACACACACACCTAGACAGTCATGCAAACAATCAATCACACCTCCATTTCCTTAACTATACAGTTAAACACACCTTACTTATTCAAACATATACTAAAACATATTTACTCACTTATACAATCCTGGATACAAGTTCACAATGATCCATACAGCCACTCACACATTCACTGGCTCTTATGCACAGTTATTTATATATGTCAACTCTCACATGTACTGTATTTTACATATGTACTTAATTTGACATGTAGCACTGAGATATCTATCCACTCACCAATACAGTCATGCACACAGTCAACCGCCCATACAGCTGTTTCCAACATGCACTTTTGAACCCATACATCTATGCACAGAGTCATACACTTCCCAGCCACCCACACACACACTCAGTCTCCCATACAAATGCTTGGGCAACCAATCAATAACCCATATAGTTACTCATATAGCTACTGATCAACACATGCAGCAGTTTACAGAACAACAGACATAATGATGCACAAATTAAGACAGTTTAGTCACTAACCCATGCACTCAGTGAGACACATTTAATCACTCACTCATACATTCAGTCATGCACCTACTAAATCCATCGTCCAGACACTTATACATCGACTCATTCATAAATATGTAAGACATATTTTAACTTTACAGAAAAATACAGTCACTGGATGTTGTCATCAGTGATGTCATCAGTGATGTCATTTGAGATGTCATCAGTGATGTCATCAGTGATGTCATTTGAGATGTCATCAGTGATGTCATCAGTGATGTCACTGACCATGTCATGAATGATGTAATATGTGACATCATCAGCAGTGGATTGCGGGTGCGTGATATATAGTTAGTACAACTAACTATATATGGAATTTCAATGGTTTTGTGTGAGTAAAATAAGGTTTTTTAAATGCTATTCCCTAACTATATATGGTCTATAACCTATGGTTTTTTCAGTGAATTTTTAAGGTTTTGTAAATGCTAATTCCTAACTATATATGGTCTATAACCTATGGTTTTTTCAGTGAATTTCATTGGTTTTTTAATAGCTAATATCAAAACCTTTACAATGTATTATTCTTTAAAAAGAAAAATATTTTTTACATGTTTTTAATACAATTTTTTTAAAAATTTTTTTTTGTTTCGCTCCCAGTACGCGTACCGGTTAGCTTCCCGTTAGCTCAATCCGGAGGCGCGACCCGGTACGCGAACTGGTAAACGTTCCTTTTGCGCACCTCTCGCGTTACAAAACAACATCGTGACGCGTCGCGTCAGCATGACGTTTCGCGTTCTCGCGTAATACGTCATATGACGTGCTACGTTCGCGTACCCGGAAGCGCAGCGGTACGCGAACCGGAAGCGAACCGCGGCGCGGCGCCGACCGCGTAACGTAAACACAGCAGGTCATGTGACTCGGTAATAACACTTTTCATTGGTTCATTTCACTTTTGGTTTCCTAATGATGTAATACTAGGTCATGTGATCTAAAATGAACACTTTTCATTGGTTTAGAACTTTTGTTTTTCCCAAATGATGAAAACCCCTCCTTCTTTCCTCACTCTGACTTTCATCTTGGTGAGAGAAAGACCCTTTATTGAGACTTTGAGATGGCTTCATTAGTAGCTTCAGCTGGTGCTAACCCACCACCTCCACCAAATCCAAGAAAAAGAGGACCACCTGCAGAAGTAATTTTGCAAGAAGAGGAAGAACAGGAAGAGGAGGAAGAGGAGGAAGAGCCAAGGTTTTTGCCAGAGGAGCCCAGGAGGTACAATCGAAAGGAGAATTACATCTGGCAATTCTACAGAATTCCTGAGGGGCAAAAAAAAGTGAATGCACGCTACGTGTTTTGCCGTATATGCGGTGATAGATTGTCAAGGGGCACTGATAAAAAATACAGTTATGGCAATCATACTATGCATCGGCATATGAGTAGGTGGCACCCAAATAATTATAGTGCTGCCCAGCTACGTGACGAACAACAAAATCCCCTCCCAATGGCAAGAAGATCGGTGGTTCCAGAGGTGTCGGGACCAGAGGCGAGGGAGATGATTGCAAACATCCAAATGTTGTTTGGGCACGTAAAGCAAGTGTGCGTGGAATGTGGCGATTTCATCTGCTACAGAGAAAGTAGCATTACTTTGATTTTGCGAGCAATTCAAAATCATGTTAATGTTTGTACGAAACGCCCCAAAAAATAAATTCTTTTTTTTTTTTTTGCTCCTGTTGAGCCCTTTTTAATGGATCATTTTTGTTTCCCCCCCCCCCAAAAAAACCAAAAAATTTTTAAAAACGTTCAGAAAATACAAAAAAAGTAAAAAAATGTTCAAAAAATACAAAAAAATATATAAAACAACAAAAACATTAAAAAAAAAGTTCTTTTCAGAACTAACTCCCCATTATAAAAAAATTGGTAGAATATTTGGAACTCTGCCAACCTCTATTTCTCTTAGTTCGCTCCCCGGGGCGCTACCCGGTACGCGTACCGGCAGCTAACCAAAAAAAATATTTTTTAAAAAAAAGAACAGTAAGTATAAGGTAAGCAAACAGACAGTTATGTGAAAAGAAAGACAGCGTTAGGGAGTAAACAAGAGATACTGTTACCTACAATCCACTGCTTATGATGTCACATATTACATCATTCATGACATGGTCAGTAACATCAACAGCAGTGGATTGTAGGTAACAGTATCCTTAGTTTACTCCCTATAGCTGTCTTTCTTTTAACATAACTGTCTGTTTCCTTCCCTTATAGTTACTGTTCTTTTTTTAAAAAAATTTTTTTGATCAGTCATAAACAGTGACATTAATAGAAACAGAGAGCGTGAACAAGAGTGAAGAACTATGGTCCTCCTCAGCCACCCTCAGAAAACCAAGGGGGTCAAGATACATCTACCGTGCCCCCTTCTACCCATTCTGAACATTATTTGCCCTCCATCTTGTATCTTGATTCGACCGAAACACAAAATGGTGGACTCCCATAACGCTGCTGGTTTGCGAACCGGGCAACTTCCCGGGAAGCGGTCCAAAAAAAAAAGTTGGGAAAGTAATTCACAGACACTAAGAGTAATAGAGATGGAGTGAGTGAACAAGACTGAGGAACTATGAGAACAGAGGGACTGAGAAAAAGAGTGGAAGGAGTTGAGTAAGTAGGTAATAGAGAAAGGAATGAGGAAAGTAGCAAAGGCAGGAAACTGAGGATTAAAGAAGTGAAGCAGTGGATGTAATAGTAGGTGAATGTGATAGAAATGTAACGAAAAGAGTACAACTATTTACCTTGTAATTGCCGTTAAATTAATCACATTTTATTTTTATACTTTCAATCTGTGAAAGAGAGAACCAACATTTGAAAAATATGAAAACATGTATTTAAAAATTACAAAAGACAAGGGAAAATATTGAAGGACAAATAGTTTTTCAACAACTTTGACACTGACAGAAGCTTCTGCTTCTCCAGGTCCTCTACACAATCCTAAAGATATACATTTTAAACTAACAGTATCTTGATGCAGATGAAGTGAGGCCTATCTTAAAACATAGTGCATCTTTTGCATTGCTCTTGTTTCAGAAAAGTGTCGCTTCAGGATGCCAATAACATGTCTCCTATCCAGAGATTTGTTTGAGGTGAGGCCTACTCAGAGTTCAAGATGAGATTTACACTTGTTGAAGTGTACAGAGGAGATAATATCTGTGAAAGTCTACCAATGAAGTGAGTCATGTCCACTGCACTCTTCAACAAAGTAGAAACCTCCTATGTTTCCCTGGACAGACCTAAACTTGATCTGCACAATGTGATTCGTAATGATAGGAAACACAGGTGATGTAATTGAAATATGTGCAATTTATTTTGCTCATTTCACAATCACATCATTTGTGTTTCCTTTGCTTAGGTATCTCATTGTGCAGATGTAGTCCAGCATATGAAAGAATACGTAGAAGTGCAGCACTGCATGCAATAAATTTAACACTTACAGAAAACTCACCTTCTCCATGCCTCCTACACAGTTCTACATATACATCATAAATGCAAACAGTACAGAATTAATTATACATGTTAAATGGTTTATTTTTGCTGTTCTCAGAATGTATCAAAATTCACTAAAAACAGTGACTTGAAGGTATTCATCATGTAACAGCGGGGAAAAAAAATCACAATCAAAATGATTGTGTTTAAAAAACCCATACAACATCAGAAATTAAAATTCAGAACTCCTTAAAGTTAACTTACTTTCCATGACGTCCAAGGATGTCCTATGAACAGCTTACACTCTTTTGTGCTGTTATTACTTTCAGCCCGCCACTTTCTGAAAGAAAACCTCCATCGTTTTTAAAAACACGTTACATGCAATAAATGACTTATTGCTCTGTACCACTATTTTCCACAAGGCCAAATCTAGTCAGAGATATTTATAACTCTTGGATTTCTTGTAAGCCAATCCCATCATTTGGCATTTCCGCAACTTTCACAATTAAAATGTTGAAGATCATTTTCACAATCCTGGAATAGTAATATCTTCCCCTTCTTGCTCAGTCATGTTCTACATTTCCTATGACACTGATACTGCTTAATATGAAGCAGACTTACACTACCTTTATGAGTACTACAATTATTTAATTCTCTACATCACTTTTAATCACAAAGCAATGTAAAACAGTAGACAGCATTGCAGACTTACATTCCCTCTACTCCATGTTTTGATTGGCTGCTTCAATTAGCTTATGAAAATAAACAGTTTTTCTGAACTCATTCAAAGTGCACATATATCTCCATGATGTCCAATCCTATGATTAGAAGTTATGTCTCTGAACTACACTTATCCTCAAGGCCAAATTGTGTAGGAGCCATTAGAACTTCTTGAAATTCCACAGAGCACATCCCGAGATTATTTCCCTAAAATTTTGGTTTTAAAAACACCAGGTAAGAGTTTTTAAGGTCATACGGCAATTTTTTTTTGAAAATTAAAACAGAATCATTGCAGAATGACCAGCCATTTCTAGACTTTAAATAAGCTGTGTAATGTCCTGATGATATTGAAGGGCCGTCATGATATATAATTGCTGTAGTTACAAAAGTCCTTCCTGATATTGACAACTGCGAAGCTACAAAATTTTTTATTAAAGTTGTCAATTTTGTTCCATCAGGCCTACATCGTTGGAACATTAAAATGACGTACTGGCCATATGTTCGTATAAATAATGTGGACATCATTTCAGATTTACATTGGCTACACTCCATGTTGTGATTAGCAGCTTTTACTAGCTTATTAAAGGAGACTGATTTACTGTCTGGCAAAGTTAAATATATAATTCTTTCTGAGTCTACACTAGTAGTACTTGATACCATACAGTTCTCGCAGTCATGCTGCCATTGATAAGAAAGCCCAAACAGCTGATCAACATCTACACCTTCAGCATGTAATACATCAAGCATATACATTAAAAACTCCTGACAATCTTGCTGAATATTTTGAGAGAATTGTGTTTGGCCTGAACATCTATCTAACAGATTTCTAATTTCAGACACACTTTCTATGTTTCTTCTATCAGTGGTACATTTCTCTAACACAGAATTTAACAAACTGCAAAATCTTTGATCAGAATTGACCACAATCTCTTCTTTTACATTTTTTAGAGAAAACAAAACATTAATTACTACATTAGCATAGCAGTTGACACCAGAACTGTTTTCAAACTGAAAACCAACAACATCTTCAACAGAATCCTCTTTGTTTCTGCTTGTAATTTTAGGTTCATCGACTTTTCGTCTTTTTGCTACAACCTCCCCAGTATTGGTCACATTTCTTCGTTTCCGGCCTACCACACGTTTCTCAAACAAAGGATACTGAGGCAAATGTGGCGCATACTCTCTTCTTAACCTATTGTATTCCTTAACACAATCTAGATCCGCACAAATGTTTGTGACATCACACTCAATCAAGTACAATCCCGATAAAGTTCTAACTCGTGACAATGCCACGTATGCCATACCCTCCTTGAACACAGAACTGCCAATATTCACCAATGCACAGTCTACACTTAAACCTTGCGATTTATGGATTGTCACCGCATATGCCAAGCAAACAGGAAACTGCTTACGGCGAACATATAAGTCTTTTACAAGCAAAAATCTAGCAGAGCAACGACCAATTAGCTGTACTTCCTCAATGCCATCAAATTTAATTTTTAAAAATTCAATTCCATCTCTATTTCTGTATTTCACAAAATCAACAACATTACCCATTGACCCATTTACCAGACCTCTTTCAACATGTAAATTCCTTCTTAAAATTATACGGCAGTTCAAGCACACATTCAGAGTCTTTTCAAAACCTGCAGTTTTAGATATAGTCTTCTCTAATGAATCCAATTTTGTTTTCAGATTCTCAGACAAAATAATTGTTGATCCCATATGCTCTACTCTGTCAATAGCTTCCAGTTTCACAATCTCTTGCTTTTCTAAATTCAACATTTTGTTGTTGAATTTGGCACATTCTGCAAGAGTTGGCATCAAACATATTCCAGATTTCTTATCAGTAATTTTCTGAAAAATATTCTCAGGCACAACATCTTGTTCTGGATACAAATTTGACAGTAATCGTGCATGTAAAGCTTCTTTCCCATGCTCGGTCACTTTTCCAATTCTAACATCTTGTAGAATAGTCTTGTAAACTTCATCCTTCGCCTGACGCATATTTTCATGCAGTTCAGCATAATTGAAGTTTAACCATATATTGACGTTGCCAATGCTGCCTAGGCACTTCCTGGTATCTTCATGCGTGAGCATTTTGAACACAGGTTGCCCTTTCACTGGTGTCAGCTGCAGAAGATCTCCGAAAACAATGATGTGTTTGCCACCAAATAACACATCATACTCAGTTTTGAGAACTTCTTGCATCCTCAAATGCACAAAGGCAAGCATGACATTGGAAACCATGCTTACTTCATCAATGATAAGAAGTTTCATTTTCCTCAAGATTCTTGAAACTTCAAAACAAGCATCTCCAGATAGCTTGTGATATTCTAATTTGTTGTCATGCTCCACTGGCAGCATCAGTAAACGATGTAAAGTAATCCCTTTAATATTATGTGCTGCCAGTCCAGTTGGAGCAGTGACAACACAAGACAGCGATGACTCTGTCCTTTCCTGCAAATAGCATGAAATTGCTTTAATGAGGAAACTTTTTCCAGTTCCCGCTTCTCCACTCACGTACAGTCGGACAGGCTTCAACGACGTACATGAGCACTCTTTCTTATCATGACTTAATCCATGATCAATTTGCATGGTAACTTCGTCATATATTTTCCTCTGCTCAACGTTGAGTTGCCTTTCCAACTCTTCTAAGTTAACCGCATCCTCTTGAGCATGTGCCATGGCTCTTTCCACTTCATTCATAGCAGTGGCAGCTTCATTTTCAATAAGAGGTCCTCCTAGTGGATCCTGACTCAATGAAGCAGAACTCTGACTGTCCTGAGAACTGTCTCTGGCAATCTCGGCTGCAATCGTTGCTTCCTGCTCAATTTCCGCATTCAACATTTCTACATATTTGGGAAAAGCAGGACATTCTATGGTCTCCTTGGCGGCATTGAAAGAGTCTTCGTAACAGAGGAAATCTCCAAGCAGTTCCTCTTCTGCACGCCAAGGCTTGAAAAGTTGCAAAAGTGCTAAATAGAAAAACTCCTTTTTTTCAGGAGATTCGCCACTCAATTTTCGATGGTTTATCAAGTGGCATTTTCTTTGCTTGACCAGACATCCCTCACTTCCTATTACAGCATACACTCCTTTCTCAGTATCTTCTTTGATGTTCCTCTTGAACATGTAATTTTGCAGAACCTCATACAGACAAACATTCTCTAGGTGACTGCTTCGATTTGGATAATATGTATCCAACATGTTTGTCTTCAAAATGTCGGTACTGTTTGGCTCCTTTTCCGCCAAATACTCAATTTCCCGCACAGGTTTGAGAACTCGATTACGCGTTGCAGCAAGACCAAGACTCGCCCAAACGATACTCCTGGACTTGGCATAGAGACTTGCTGAAGACAACCGGTCAGAACATTCATACGCTCCGATTTCTCGATGCGACAACATCTTCAGACTGAAACTGTACAACTTCTTGCTGAGGCTCTTTTCATGGGAAATGTCCTCCCACATATCCTTCAATTCTGTCTTCTCTTTTTTGGTGATGTAAGACGTCACATACCGAGCCACAGCCATACAGTTATCAGCCACAAACTGTATATCCATGTTAGCATTCCACATGGACAAAATCACCGGGTTGTAGTCGTTGATGTACTTGGACTCTTCGTTCCTCTTCAAATTGTAAGTGTTTTTAGGTGATTTCTTCATCACATTATGTCGCAGCGAAGACATCAAACTGTTTACTCTTCCTTTAGAAATCACCGGTCGTGGAAAGCCGAAACGACATTTGGTGTAGAACTTGTCTTTGTTTCGGAATTTACGACGGCAGTACTTTCCACATCGATGGCTTTGGAAACGCAGAACTTTTTCTCTTAGGCTTTTCTTCTCCTTTGCGTTTGGAACAGCACACGTAGAATACTGTTGGATGAAACTCATCACTGAGTCTTCTGGATCCGTTCCAAATTTAGGTGCATCCTTGATCCACAGCAACATATGTATATGAGGAGCACCTCTTGCTTGGTACTCCTTTCTCCAGAAGAAATCCAACACCTCTCCAAGAGGTGGATTCTTCTTATTCATGATGAAAGACATCATAGCTTCAAATCTATGATTGAAGTACCTACATACATTGACTGGATCCAAAGAGCACAGTTCTCCGGGTGTCTTGAATTCGATGTTTTCTACGTTAGCATTTGCCTCTCGTAGAAATTGAAGTAAGTCTTCCCAGCCATACTCGGCACAACTCAGAGTGAGGAACCATGTGGGAGTACCTAAGTTCCTCAGCATACATTTTAAATCACCATGACGACGGTACCAGTACTCATTAGTACCACGCTGACACGCCATGAGATTAATCAGGTGAGAATCCAAAATACTATCTTGGACATTCACTTTATCCATAAAATCACTTGCCGAGATGTTTTGCATGTGTATACCACTTTTCAAGATGTGGTTCACTGCATATGACAGTCCAGACAGATCGCTTTCAAACAGGAGATGAAACAAATAAGGAATGCATTGTCGAAACCTAGCATCTCCTGCATACAATCGCAAAGTCCGGTATTCAGAAGCAGGAATTTGATGAGGTCGCTCATCATATCTTCCTCCCTGACCTGTTGGAAAAAGCTGTGGGAAACACCGAGCTTCCAAACTTTCCTCCCAAACACTAATGGGACTCCCTTTGGCTTGTTTCATTTGAAACAACTCAATAGCATTCCCCATGACTTCCTTCGAATGCAAAGGATGAACACTATAATGTTCATATATTTCCTCACTAGTAGAGGGTTCTACTTTCTCAATTTGACCAGCACACAAATCGCTATCCTCTTCCTCACTTACTTCCTCTTCTGCAACATATACATTCTTATAGTATTTATTATTTTTTTTCAAATACAATGTTGCCTTTTTAACTTTCCTAACATCTACTAAATCTTGCCATATTTTCTTATTCTTTGTCGGAACCCCATTAACTAAGATAACCAGAGGTTCCTCTTCCACTTTTTCTACTCCAATTGTGTTAATGTTTTTCTTGAAATCTAGAGGCAAATAAACAACTCTTCCCTTTAATCCTCTCTGTAAATCTGATGGAGGCAATTTCCATGTCTTTGGCTCCATTCTTACAATAGCCTGAAAGGGATGGATACTTTGAATCAAAATAGATTCATAAGTATTTAAGTCCTTCAATTCAGAAGGAATCTCAACCAATTCCAGATTATTATGAACTGCTCTAGCAGGCATCTGGTTTTGTTTTAATTTGTTACAACAATAAGTACACACACGTTGATCCAATCCCAAATCAAAACAATTTTCTACCATCAAGTATGTTGCAAAATCCTTCCATTCACTATTATTTTCCCTTTCACTTTTTGCATATAAATCCACTAACTTAGTCTGATTCTTATAATAAGTGCGTCTACAACACACACAAGTGAAATTAGGCCTCTCACTTGATTTCATGTCAAACGTCGCAATTTCCCTCTGGAAATTATCTGTACTGGAAACATGTACACTATCTTCCAAATGACCCTCTACTTCTTGCTCAATTTCAACATTGTCCTCTTTACTTCCAAAGTAACAAAACTCAATTTCTTCACATATATTCTTCACATCTATTTCAGAACCATGCAAAAGAGCAGCGCATAATTGTTTCAGCATAATTGCTGGACTCTTAGCATAATACAACAGTCTAACTAACTTCCTCACTTTGTTGTGATGCACTGCTAGCATCCTGAAATGATGAAAAACACTCTGGCATACTCTCCTGGAAAGACAAGCCAGTGAATGACCATGCAAACCTGTCACTTCTCTTACTCTGCAAGGATCTAATTCTTGCAACAACCTCATTTTCTGCTTCAAACTTTTTTTGTTAAATGACCGTACAAAATCACAAAGCAAATTGATGGAATCCTGTCGCACACTGCAAATACTACTACACTTCCAGGTGTACACAGGACCCTTAGCACGTCTTCCTAAAACCTCATTACCTAACAACTCTTCTGCCTCTGTTGTCACAAGTTTTTCTTTTTCAACTGGACAACCATCTTTCACTTCATAAGCACGACCACTGATGTCAACTGCATGCACCAAATCATTATCCTGGAAATAACTCTCTTCATTAAAAAATGCCTCACAGCTTGAACTATGTATCCATTCTCCAGAAAAAACTTCACAAAAATTACTACGATTAACTATTCTCTTCCATCTACTATTTCTTTTGAAATCAAAAATTGCCTTGTTTAGCTTCCTAATTCTATTGATTATCAAAATAAATAACTTACGTTTAATTTCAAATGCCTGATCAATAACTTTCTCAACTTTTTTTTTTCTCTTATAAAAAACTAGTTTCTGTTGACCTTTCTTAATATTTTTTAACAAATTGCCAATTATCCTGTTACGGAACATTCGTTTACGAATCTCCCTAAACTGTTGTTTCCTTCTACTATCATGCACAGATTTATCTCTTGCTCTAGCAGTAACATTTTCATTTGTCCTTTTCTTTCCATTTGATTTACTTCTCGTGTTATGGATTGAAACATTTTCTGTGGTAATATTTTTTTTATTACAAATATTTCTTATGAAATATTTAGAGCTCTTACCCGGTGCTTTCTTCGTGGCTTGAGAAATCTTTTTGTTAGAGGACTGCTGCGTTTTTTTTTTCTCCTGCTGTCTTTGACGTTTTGCAGCCTTTATCTGTCTTAGTATTGTAGGCATATTGAAATCTTGAAATGATCTGCAGTTGAATCTGAGGAAAAATATAATAAAAAATGTTAATAAACATTATTATCAAACAGTAAATCAGTAATAGTGATCAAAAACATAACACACTACTTACAATCAGATAGGAGAAAGCTGCGTCAAAACCCTGCGCCTGCTTGAAGCTGGCATAGGTCTTGACGCAGCATTGTAGAGATGGGGCACCCCTGAGCCTTGCTGGAGCTGCATCGCACTTGCGATACAACTCCAGCAATGCGCCACCTTTACGGCACAGATGCGTCACGCATCTGTGCCGTTTTTGCCCCATGCTGCGCCGCATTGTAAATGCAGCACAACATGGGTGGCGGAACAGTGGCGCAGGATGACTGTCACATCCCTGGTGATGCGCCACTCATCATAAATCTATCCCTAAGCTTCTTATCTTGTTACAGATGAACTGCCATATGTATCATCAAAATATTTTACATTTTCTAAATAGCGAATTTTAAGGAATAAATAGCGATTCTTTACCATTCCTAATTTGCGATTTACCCATTCATTTCCATGGCCTAGGAGGCTAATATGAATGAAGGTTTAATTTGCGATTAGCAATTTGCTCATCACAAAGTAGGAATTTTTCCAAGGGTGCAGGGGTGTCTCAAGAACACCTGCTGCACCCCTGAAAAACAAATTTAGGGGCATATGGCACACATACATGCCTTAAGGGCATGTGTTGGCGTCATATGGCACCTTTTGTTTTTTTGAAAAAAAACTTTTTGAAAAGAATTCACAAATTACCACTAATTTACCACAATAGTTTCCAAATCCTTAATGTCATTTTTTACATAGTTTTTGTTTGATACATTGCATTTAAGTAGTCACAAAATTTACAAATGCTTCAGTGCAATCGCAAAATAAGGAATAGCAAATTTTGCTACTCCTTATTTTGCATCAAAGTTGTTTGATACATACCATTTGTCTAATTAACATTCGCAAAGGCCGAAGTTCATAGAATTTTGATCTTTGCGAATGCTAATTAGCTTGATACATATGGCCCCAAGTGAGGCCTGTCTTGCGACATGGTGCATCTTTTGCATCACTGCTGCATCGGTTTCATGTGGTACGTTTTTTTTACACCATGACATATCTGCCTAAATGCATCAATTTGTAATTTTGTCGCCTCATAGCAAATCTTTTGCACCGCTGCTGCATCATAAAAGTGACGCACAGTGGCACAAAAGAGGATTTTTTTCAAGCGTGCAGGGGTATCTCAAGAACACCCTGCTGCACCCCTGAAAAAGAAATTTGGGAGCACATGGCACACCTACATGCCCTAATGGCATGTATGGGCGTCATATGGGACCTTTTTTTTTTTTGAAAAAAATGCTTTTTGAAAAGAATTCGCAAATTACCACAAACTAGAAGTTGGTGGTAGTTTCCAAATCCTTAATATCATTTTTTACATATTTTTTTTTTGATACATTGCATTTAAGGAATCACAAATTTTGAATTATTGACATTTTAAGTAATTTCCACATGTGCAGTGTTTTCAAAATATAATTTGAAAATCGTTTTTGGGGAAAAGTAATGGTTTGCAAATTTATGACAAGGACATAATGGTGTATGCTTCTCTATAAGGCATTTCAGTATCTCTAATGTCATTTTTCCCATATTACATTATAAGACCTTTCCCCATGAAGCACATTCCTTGTAAATATGCTCCCACCTGTGCATTGCAAATTTAGATTTTGACTGTTTCAGACACATAGCCATGTTGAAAGTGACCCAAAAAAATTGCAAACGTTTTAAAATAACACATTCATGTGTCTTAAGGACATTTTAAGTCATTTCCCCATGGACAATGTTTTCTAAGTGGCACAAAAGAGGTATACACCTATCATAAATCTGTCCCTAGCATTTTAAATGATTAATTCAGGATGACAATAAAATGTGGCCTATCCAGAGGTTTGTTTAAGGTGAGGCCTACTCAGGATTGCAGATTAAAGTTACGCTTGATGAAGAATACAGAGGAGATAATTTATTGTAAAGGCCTACCAATGAAGTAAGTGATTTCTACTTCATTGCGCCAGTCATCATAAATGTATCCGTAAGCTTCTTATCTTGTTAGACATCAACCGCCATATGTATCATATAACTATTTTGCATTTCCAAAAAAGCGAATTTTAAGGAATAAATAGCGATTCTTTACCATTCCAAATTTGCTTTGAGAAAATTGCTAATTGCAAATTACCCATTCATTTCCATGGGCTAGGAGGCTCATATAAAAGAAGGTGCAATTTGCGATTAACAATTTGCTCATCACAAATTAGGAATTTATTCCAAAGGTGCAGGGGTGTCTCAAGAACACCCTGCTGCAACCCTAAAAAAGAAATTTGGGGGCATATGGCGCACATAAATTTTAACAACATTCCTTTACCTCAACAACGATTTTCAAATCATAACTTCAAAACACTACACATGGGAAAATTACTTAAATTGTCCTTAAGACACATAAAAGCGTTTTTTGATTGGCTTTCCTGCATGGTAGGGTCACTTTTAACATGGCTATGTAACACAAACATTCAAAATCAAAATTTTCCATGCACAGGTGGGAGCATATTTACAAGCAATTTGCGCCACAGAGAAAGGTCTTACACTAAAATGAGAAAAATAACATCAGGGACAGTCAATTGCCTTATAAAGAACCATACACCATTATATCCTTGTCATGAATTTAAAAACAATTCCTTTTTCCCAAAAACGATTTTCAAATCATAATTTCAAAACACTGCACATGAGAAAATGACTTAAAATGTCATTAAAACACATGAAAGCGTTTTTTGATTGCCTTCCCAGCATGGTTTGGTCACTTTTAACATGGCTATTTAACACAAACATTCAAAATCTATATTTTCCATGCACATGTGAGAGCATATTTACAAGCAATTTGCGCCACAGAGAAAGGTCTTACACTAAAATGAGAAAAATAACATCAGGGACAGTCAATTGCCTTATAAAGAACCATACACCATTATATCCTTGTCATGAATTTAAAAACAATTCCTTTTCCACAAAAACGATTTTCAAATCATAATTTCTAAACACTGCACATCAGAAAATGACTTAAAATGTCATTAAAACACATGAAATCATTTTTTGATTGGCTTTCCAGCATGGTTGGGTCACTTTTAACATGGCTATGTAACACAAACATTCAAAAGCAAAATTTTCCATGCACATGTGAGAGCATATTTACAAGCAATTTGCGCCACATAAATCATAATTTTCTCCTTAAAGCACACTATTCTCTATCTAAAGTAAAGAAATATTTTCTCACCTTAGCAAATACTTTCAGTTTGAAAACAGTCTAAGAAACACACCAATTTGTCTTCAGCAGAGCAAAAGGTATGCACTCCAGAGTCTGCAGCTATCAAAAGCACAGAAATGCTGTAATTCTTCACACATATTTCTCATGTCACCCAATCAAAACTCTTCCCTCACTTTTTTTCAAATGAAAACCCTTCCCCCTCTGCCCTTTCTGCCTATTTTCCATAGCAACCACCTCTTGGAGAAACTCTGGTGTTTGCAAGTTCACACAACAATGTTGCAATTGAACTCTGAACTCTCAGTGCACCTGCATATCCAGTGCTTTCTTTCATTTAATGATTTTTTTATTGACCACTCAAAATACATCTTTCAAACAACACATCTGTACACCCTAACTTTCTGTTTTCATCAATCAAAATCCACCAATCACTGTTACTGCTTCATGAACACAGAAACTCCACAGTTTTTTTCATTTCAAACTCTCATTTTTTCAACTGCCATTTCATTGCCACACTTCATCTGACTGCAGGAGAACCTTCTCTCACCATGTTTTCTGTCTGGATTGTTGGTCATAGTTATATTCACTGGGCTCAAAGGTACGTTGAAAGCAGGAATTTACCTAACCTCAATTTACAAGATGTGGAAATTAAGTGGTTTGGCCACAGAGGATTAAAATGTCACCAATTGATACCATTGGTGAAAACCTTTATGCATTTGCCAAAACCTGACCTGTTAATTGTGCACTGTGGAGGTAATGACTTGGGCACTTTGACTGGTGTAGGTCTGGAAATGCTTTTAAAGGACACCTTTGAGCAATTAATGGCACTTTTTCCTCAGACTGCCTTGGTATATTCAAATATATGCCAAAGACAGAAATGGAGGTGGTCAAACCAATTTTGTCCACAAATTGAGAAGTCGAGGAAGCATGTAAACAAATCTGTTTCAGCTTACATGAGAGACCATGGAATGGGCTCCCTGTACAACAATAACTTGCGTTACTACATGCAAGATATCTACAGAGGAGATGGAGTTCACTTCTCAGATGAGGGCAACAGAGTTTTCACTCTGAATTTAAGAATGTGCATTGGTACCTACTTATAAGTACCTAAATGTACCATAAACCCAAAAGCTCTTCTCAGAGCTACCCTACATCTAATCACTCACAATTATTATTTTACTCTAACTTTTTTCACTAATTTTCAACAAAGTACACTCCCTGGGGCGCTACCCGGTACGCGTACCGGGAGCTAACCTCGCGAAATTTTTAAAAAAAATGTTTTTTATTCGCACATATAAACCTCCTCAGCCACCCTCAGAAAACCTAGGGGGTCAAGATAACTCTACCGTGCCCCCTTCTACCCATTCTGAACATTATTTGCCATCCATCTTGTATCTTAATTCGACCGAAACACAAAATGGTGGACTCCCGGAACGCTTAAGGTACGCGAACCGGGGCGCTCAACGGTTCGCGTACCGGGTCGCTCCCTGGGAAGCGCACCATCAAAAAAGGTGGGAAAGTAGTTCACAGAAAAGCCACTTGAGACAATTTCACCAAATATAGATTAGCTCATACTACATACCAATCCCTACCATTTTCACAAATTTGATTGGAATTCCATTTAGCCATTTAGCCTGTAGACCTCTCTAAATACCGTGAGGTAAATTACTTCACAAAACACATCTGAAATGTTGGAATTGACAACCAATTAAAATGTTACTTTCATTTTCTACTTTTTTTACCTGACATTTGATTGGTTGTGTACCCGAATATATATAAAGGAAGAGAAGGAAACACAGCCATTTTGACTACTACTTCCTGGTGTACATTTCAATAGGATTTTCATTAATAACTTCAACTTCTTTTTAAAGGTAAGTTGTTATTTTTAAAACTGAAGTATATTGTGCACTTTAAGTTAATATGGCAAACTTTTTCTGTTAGTTATATACTATCCCTCTGTAGTACTTATAAATTTAGATACACTTTTTTATATTCCTACTTCCACTCTGATACTATACACTGCCCAAAGATAAATTCTCTGTTAAAAACTGCCTATCTAAAATTAATCCCAACAGTGCCCTACCTCTACTAATATATATTTTTTTTATGCAAATTTCAGGGAAAATGGAAAGTGAACAAAACATTTCATTTGAAATTGTCCTTCCAGAGTCCAACACAGAAATCATTGATCCAAATGAGATTGAATTTATGGATGAAACTTGGGACCAAGAACTACTGCAATGTGTACAAGCAGTAGATAACCTCCTTGCAAATGAGGACATTTTACAACCTCAGAGACTACAATCTATATTCCATGATATTTATGAAATTTCTGACAATGAAATGTTAGAAAGTTTAATAAATTATGAAACACAATAAAAAAAGCTTAAAAAATAAAAAAAAATAAAAAATAATCAACAAAACCAACAATCAATTAACATACAGCATTTGAAAAGTCTATCATTCATTTTTCATTGTGGTACGCTCCCCAGAACGCTTCCCGGTTCGCGTACCGGGCGCTAACCACGAAAAAAAACAAATTATTTTTTTTATTTTTTTTGCTTCGCGGGGCCCCTTTTAAACCTCCATATTAAACCTAGGGGGTCAGCGAGGATCTACTATGCCCCCTTATAGTTATTTCCCCCTTTGTTTTGGCCTCCTCTTGTCTCTCGATCCTACCGAGAGACAAGATGGCGGCCGCTCCGGACTGTTTAGAATGTTGACAGACACCGGAGAGCCAATCAGCTTCGCTACGCGAAGTTCCGTTACGCGTCAAGTACGCGAACCGGGGCACTGCCTGGTCCGCGCTTACAGATATATATCTTTTTTTGAACGTTAATTTCTCAAAATCCACTGCAGCACATATATTGAGACCTACAAAAGGCACATCGGGCTACCAGTCCCTACAATTTTGCCAAGTTTCGTGCAAATCCATTCAGCCGTTCGGGCTAAAAGTGAGGCTAACCGCCCTATGGAAAACTCAATGTTAAAAACACGTTTTGGGACCCCCCTTTTTTCTCGGCCCCCCCTTGACGAACCCCCCCAAAATTTTCAGGGGCTGCTCAGAAACCAAATGTGCCATTTTCCTGAAAATTTCAGCCAATTCCGTCCACAAACGCCAAAGTTATTAGACATAGAATTTTCAAAAATCCCATAGAGAAAAAATCCTAACTATATATACCTACTGGCGACCGCCAGTAGGTAATATAAGTCAAAGAAATATAGAGCTCTATGGGCATAACAAAGTGTTACTCACAATGATCAATTGGTGTCTATTTAATAATCGATTTCTGTATGATGGCAAAATCTTTAGACAAAAACAAGGTGTAGCTATGGGGGCATGCTTCTCCCCCAGCTACGCGTGTTTACACGTGGGCTGGTGGGAGGAGCATGTCCTCAAAAGGGAACACAAAACTACCTTTGACCAACATGTGGTGCGCATGTGGAGATTCATTGATGACATATTCATAGTATGGGACGGCACAGAGGAGGAAGCATTTCTCTTTGTTGACAAGATCAATGTAAATCAGTGTAATCTACAGTTTACACATCCCATAAGTACCTCTAAAATCAGTTTTTTGGATATAGAAATCATCATTCCAAATGGGAAGGTAGAAACATGCATCTTTCAGAAACCATCTGCAGGAAATACCCTGCTTCATGCCAACAGTTTTCACCCTAAGCACACAATCACAAGCTTACCTTATGGTGAATTTCTAAGGGTGAAAAGATCATGCAGTACAGATGATCTATGTGACAATGCACTTTCCCAAATGAAATCTAAACTGATAGAAAGAGGTTACAAAGAGAAACTATTGTGTAATGCACTCCACAAGGTCTCGTTGATCCCCAGGGAAAGCCTACTGCAGAAGCATGCGAACCAAGTGTCACAGTTAGAGGCTCCCAATATTGAAAATCTGAACAAAACATGCAGATTCATTACAACATACAGTAGACAATCTAATTCCATCAGGAGAATATTGAGTAAAGAATGGCCCATAGTAATGACGGATAGCACATTGAGAGAGATCTACAGCCAAAAACCAAAATTCACATTTCGGAAAGCATATTCCATGAAATCTGAATTGGTAAAAACCCTGAGACCTGGAACAAAAACTGGCTCCCCTCTAGAAATGGATTTTTTAAATGTTCCACATGCAGAGCGTGCAAATTTGGAGTTAATACATCTACATACACCAATGCATACTCTGACCAGTCCATAAAGATAAAAGGCAATTTCAACTGCAGGACAGAATATGCAGTATACATATTGAATTGCGAGTGTGGACTGAGATATGTTGGAAGCACGATAAAACCGGTGCAAACTAGAATCCTCCAACATCTGAGGGCAACCGTGAATTCAGACCCCTCGTATCCAGTGGCCCGCCATATCAAGGCAGAGCATGAGAACAACTTAAATGTGCTTTCCTACTATGTAATTGATCATGTACCTGGTAACAAAAGAGGAGGTGATAGGGAGAAACTACTTCGCCAACTCGAAACCAGATACATAATCGAGTTAGATAGCAAGAGCCCCAAAGGACTCAACATCTGTGAGGACCTATTCCATTTCCTATAAGATATCTCAATGAGGATTAAACAATAAGGCTGACAGTCATGTTCTGGTATATCAATAGACCAAATATATAAGTAAAAAATTGATGCAAAGGAATTTTTTAAGACTCCAACTTTTAAATCGGAAAAACTGTACAGGCCATATCTCAGACATAGCCCTCTTGTGAGCACTACAGGCAGATTTCAGACAATATCATAATGGTGAGATTCACCATAGATTCTGAAACTTATGAAACCGATATGAGTCATTGATATCAACAGCTACTCTACAAACACAGAACCAGACATCATACACAGGACAGCCGACATCACATAAGCAAAACCTCAGACATTAAGAATCCAGGTTAAATACAACTTAAGCATTTAGGTAAGAATAGTGATCTCTCTCAAGCATTCAACTTTCATCCATTAGTGCTCAACTATGTTTATGTATTTGTACAGCTAGAATTATGTCCTCCACAGCATAAGCAAGTCATGTGCCTCTACCCCTGATACCCCTACCCCAATTTATCACCTAGCAGTAAGGTTTTTTATAATTAAGCTCTCGGCTGAGAGGCTTCATCTAACCATCTGCACAATTCATTTAATTTTATTGTCACATTCACAATCACGTAGGGGTGATAGGATTGGAAATGTCTCACTATTCAACATGTGAAAGACTTTCATATGTAATTTTAAACTGCATCATTTGTGCAATCTTGGAATCCAGTGAACCGTGCATGTCATCATAAAATTGCCTGTAAATTACAAACTGATGTGTTCAGATAAAGCAGATATTAGAGGAGAATTTCTATTCGAGAGTTTATGACTACCAGAATACAGACAATAAGGTTGGAAATTCATTTCATGTTAACCACGGAGCACTGGAAATGCATTGCATAAATAGAGACATAGTCATTGTATCCATAAAATGGTTTTTCCTATAGGGATACACAGCAGTTAAAAGATATAAGACAAGTAAATCTTCCATGTTTACTATGTACGAGTCATTAATCACGGGGTCAGCCTCAATTTAAATATGGGGCGGGTTACATGCACCAATCACCAACGAGCAAGGCGTCTGAGAACGCCGAAACGCGTTTGGGTTACCTGTTCGGATTATGCACATCTAAAAATTATGTAAAATAAACGTTACCAGCGGCTGCAGAAGAAAATTTTCGAGTCCGTCTCTCTTTTTCCTGCAAGTCGGGACGCCGCATGGCAAGCGGTGTAAAGAGTGGATTATTGATATATATATATATATATATATATTCACTGAAAAAACCATAGGTTATAGACCATATATAGTTAGGAATTTGCATTTACAAAACCTTGAAAATTCACTGAAAAAACCATAGGTTAGAGACCATATATAGTTAGCTGGACATTTTATTGACATAAAACCAATGAAATTCCATATATAGTTAGTTGCACTAACTATATATCGTGCACCCGCAATCCACTGCTGATGATGTCACATATTACATCATTCATGACATGGTCAGTGACATCACTGATGACATCACTGATGACATCTCAAATGACATCACTGATGACATCACTGATGACATCTCAAATGACATCACTGATGACATCATCTAGTGTCTGTGTTTTTGTAAAGTTTAAATATGTTTTACATATTGAAGAATGAGTGGATGTATGGAAGACTGAGTGTGTGTGTGGCTGGCTGGGAGGTGTGTGACTCTGTGCATATCAATGTGTACTTGTATCAGTGATTGTATAAGAGAGTAAGTATGTGTTAGTATATGTGTGAAAAAGTATGGTGGTCTGTGTTTAACTGTATAGATGAGGAAATCGAAGTGTGATTGATTCTTCACAGGACTGACTAGGTGTATGAGTGCATATGATAGTGTTGTAATAATGAGTGACTGTATGTATGAGTGATTGTATGGGTGAATGAGTGAATGTGTGTGTAGACATAGGAATCAGTGAGTGCGTATGTAGCAACTGGTATTGGTGTTTCATGATGTCATCAGTGATGTCATTTGAGATGTCATCAGTGATGTCATTTGAGATGTCATCAGTGATGTCATCAGTGATGTCACTGAAGTATGGTGTTCTGTGTTTAACTGTATAGATGAGGAAATGGAAGTGTGATTGATTCTTTACAGGACTGACTATGTGTGTGAGTAACTCCATGGATGAGTGGCAGTGTGTGAGTGTCTGCATAGGTGTATGAGTGCATATGATAGTGTTGTAATAATGAGTGACTGTATGTATGAGTGATTGTATGGGTGAATGAGTGAATGTGTGTGTAGACGTAGGAATCAGTGAGTGCGTATGTAGTAACTGGTATTGGTGTGTCATGATGTCATCATTGATGTCATTTGAGATGTCATCAGTGATGTCATCAGTGATGTCATTTGAGATGTCATCAGTGATGTCATCAGTGATGTCACTGACCATGTCATGAATGATGTAATATGTGACATCATCAGCAGTGGATTGCGGGTGCGCGATATATAGTTAGTGCAACTAACTATATATGGAATTTCATTGGTTTTATGTCAATAAAATGTCCAGCTAACTATATATGGTCTCTAACCTATGGTTTTTTCAGTGAATTTTCAAGGTTTTGTAAATGCAAATTCCTAACTATATATGGTCTATAACCTATGGTTTTTTCAGTGAATTTCATTGGTTTTTTAACAGCTAATATCTGTAGCTGTAAAATGTATTCTTCTTTAAATCCAAAAATATATTTTATATGTTTATTAATAACTTTTTTTTTAAATATTTTTTTTTCTTCGTTCCCGCTTCGCGAATCGGGAAGCTTCCCGTTAGCTGACCTTGATGCCGCGAAATAGACCACGAGCCGGTAAACGTTTCTTTACCGCAACTGCCGCGTTAGAAAACAACATCGTGACGCCTCCCGTCCGCATGACGTTTCGCGTTGTCGCGTGATACGTCATATGACGTGCTACGTTAGCGAACTCGTACGCTTACCGAGTCGCAAAGCACAGGTTTCTGGAAGCAAACCGGGAGGCCCTGCAAAGCGCGTAACATACACACAGCAGATCATGTGACTTGGTAATAACACTTTTCATTGGTTCATTTCACTTTCGGTTTCCTAATGATGTAAGACTAGGTCATATGATCTAAAATGAACACTTTTCATTGGTTGAGAACTATTTTTTTTCCCAAATAGTGAAAATCCCTCCTTCTTTCCTCACTCTGACTTTCATCATTGTGAGAGAAAGACCCTTTGTTACCAGTGAGCAATGGCTTCTTTACTAGCTTCAGCTGGTGCTTCCCCACCACCTCCACCACATCCAAGGAAGAGTGGACCACCTGCTAAAGTTATAATTCAGCAAGAAGACGAAGAAGAGGAACAGGACGACCTAGATAATCTCCCTATTATGGCCAGAAGATCTGTTGTACCGGAAGTAACGGGACCAGAGGGCAGGGAGATGGTGCCAAATATACAAACGAGATTTCGTGAAGTAAAACAAGTCTGCCTACATTGCAGTGGATTCATTTGCTACGCAGAAAGTAGCATCACTCTGATCAACAGAGCTATTGACAATCATGCTCATGTTTGTCCGAAACTCCCCAAACAATAAATTCTTTTTTTTTGTTTTCTTGCTCCTGTTGAGCCCTTTACAATGAATCGTTTTCGTTGCCCCCTCCGAAAAAAAAACAAAATAATTATAAAACTGTTCAGAAAAATTCAAAAAAAGTAAAAAAATGTTCAGAAAAATAATAAAAAAAATATAAAACAACAAAAACAATTTAAAAAAAAGTTCTTTTCAGAACTACCTCCCCGTTATTAAAAAAATTGGTACAATATTTGCAACTGTGCCAACCTCTATTTCTCTTAGTTCGCTTCCCAGTTCGCTCCCCGGTACGCGAACCGGAAGCGAACCCAAAAAATTTTTTTTAAAAAAAGAACAGTAAGTATAAGGGAAGGAAACAGACACTTATGTTAAAAGAAAGACAGCTATAAGGGAGTAAACTAGAGATACTATTACCCGTAATCCACTGCTGATGATGTCACATATTACATCATTCATGACATGCTTAGTGACATCATCAGCAGAGGATTGCGGGTAACAGTATCCCTAGTTTATTCCCTATAGCTGTGTTTCTTTTAACATAACTGTCTGTTTCCTTCCCTTATACTTACTGTTCTTTTAAAAAAAAAATTTTTAGATCAGTCAGAAACAGTGAAAGTAATGAAATATAAAAGACTACGTAGAATATGAGGACTGTATGCAACAACTTTGACACTTACAGAAGCCTCACCTTCTCCATGCCTCCTACACAGTTCTACATGTACATCATAAATGCAAACAGAACAGAATTAATTATACATGTTAAATGGTTTATTTTTGCTGTTCTCAGAATGTATCAAATTTCACTAAAACAGTGACTTGAAGGTATTCATCATATAACAGCGGGGAAAAAAAAACACAATCAAAATGATTGTGTTTAAAAAACCCATACAACATTAAAAATCAGAATTCAGAACTCCTTAAAGTTAACTTACTTTCCATGACGGTCAAGGATGTCCTATGAACAGCTTACACTCTGTTGTGCTGTTATTACTTTCAACCCGCCACTTTCTGAAAGAAAACCTCCATCGTTTTCAAAAACATGTTACATACAATAAATGACTTCTTGCTCTCTACCACAAGATTCCACAAGGCCAAATCTTGTCAGAGCCATGTATAACTCTTGGATTTCTTGTTAGCCAATCCTGTCTTTTCGCATTTCCACAACTTTCAGAATTAAAATGTTGAAGATCATTTACACAATCCTGGACTAGTAATATCTTCCCCTTCTTCCTCAATCATGTTCTACATTTCCTATCACACTGATACTGCTTACTATGAAGCAGACTTACACTACCTTTATGACTAGTACAATTATTTAATTCTCTACATCACTTTTAATCACAAAGCAATGTAAAACAGTAGACAGCATTGCAGACTTACATTCCCTCTACTCCATGTTTTGATTGGCTGCTTCAATTAGCTTATAAAAAGAAACAGTTTTTCTGAACTCATTCAAAGTGCACGTATTTCTCCATAAAGTCCAGTGTTATGTAAGAAGTTATGTCTCTGTACTACACTTATCCTCAAGGCCAAATCGTGTAGGAGCCATGAGAACTTCTTGAAATTCCTCAGAGCACATCCCGAGATTCTTTCCCTAAAATTTTGGTTTTAAAAACACCAGGTAAGAGTTTTTAAGGTCAAACGGCAATTTTTTTTTGAAAATTAAAACAGAATCATTGCAGAATGACCAGCCATTTCTACACTTTAAATAAGCTGTATAATGTCCTGATGTTATTGAAGGACCATCATGATATATAATTGCTACAGTTACAAAAGTCCTTCCTGATATTGACAACTGTGAAGCCACAAAATTTTTAATTAAAGTTGTCAATTTTGTTCCATCAGGCCTACATCGTTGGAACATTAAAATGACATACTGGCCATATGTTCGTATAAATAATGTGGACATCATTTCAGATTTACATTGGCTACACTCCATGTTGTGATCAGCTGCTTTTACTAGCTTATTAAAAGAGACTGATTTACTGTCTGGCAAAGTTAAATATATAAATCTTTCTGAGTCTACACTAGTAGTACTTGATACCCTACAGTTCTCGCAGTCATGCTGCCATTGATAAGAAAGCCCAAACAGGTGATCTACATCTACACCTTCATCATGCAATACATCAAGCATGTACATTAAAAACTCCTGACAATCTTGCTGACTATTTTGAGAGAATTGTGTTTGGCCTGAACATCTGTCTAACAGATTTCGAATTTCAGACACACTTTCTATGTTTGTTCTATCAGTGCTACATTTCTCTAACACAGAATTTAACAAACTGCAAAATCTTTGATCAGAATTGACCACAATCTCTTCTTTTACATTTTCTAGAGAAAACAAAACATTAACTACTACATTAGCATAGCAGTTGACACCAGAACTGTTTTCAAATTGAAAACCAACAACATCTTCAACAGAATCCTTTTTGTTTCTGCTTGTAATTTCAGGTTCATCGACTTTTCGTCTTTTTGCTACAACCTCCCCAGTATTGGTCACATTTCTTCGTTTCCGGCCTACCACACGTTTCTCAAACAAAGGATACTGAGGCAAATGTGGCGCATACTCTCTTCTCAACCTATTGTATTCCTTAACACAATCTAGATCCGCACAAATGTTTGTGACATCACACTCAATCAAGTACAATCCCGATAAAGTCCTAACTCGTGACAATGCCACATATGCCATACCCTCCTTGAACACAGAACTGCCAATATTCACCAATGCACAGTCTACACTTAAACCTTGCGATTTATGAATTGTCACCGCATATGCCAAGCAAACAGGAAACTGCTTACGACGAACATATAAGTCTTTTACAAGCAAAAATCTAGCAGAACAACGAGCAATTAGCTGTACTTCCTCAATGCCATCAAATTTAATTTTTAAAAATTCAATTCCATCTCTATTTCTGTATTTCACAAAATCAACAACATTACCCATTGATCCATTTACCAGACCTCTTTCAACATGTAAATTCCTTCTTAAAATTATACGGCAGTTCAAGCACACATTCAGAGTCTTTTCAAAACCCGCAGTTTTAGATATACTCTTCTCTAATGAATCCAATTTTGTTTTCAGATTCTCAGACAAAATAATTGTTGATCCCATATGCTCTACTCTGTCAATAGCTTGCAATTTCACAATCTCTTGCTTTTCTAAATGCAACATTTTGTTGTTGAATTTGGCACATTCTGCAAGAGTTGGCATCAAACATATTCCAGATTTTTTCTCAGTAACTTTCTGAAAAATATTCTCAGGCACAACATCTTCGTCTGGATATAAATTTGTCAGTAATCGTGCATGTAAAGCTTCTTTCCCATGCTCGGTCACTTTTCCAATTCTAACATCTTGTAGAATAGTCTTGTAAACTTCATCCTTTGCCTGACGCATATTTTCATGCAGTTCAGCATAATTGAAGTTTAACCATATATTGACGTTGCCAATACTCCCTAAGCACTTCCTGGTATCTTCATGCGTGAGCATTTTGAACACAGGTTGCCCTTTCACTGGTGTCAGCTGCAGAAGATCTCCGAAAACAATGATGTGTTTGCCACCAAATAACACATCATACTCTGTTTTGAGAACTTCTTGCATTCTCAAATGCACAAAGGCAAGCATGACATTGGAAACCATGCTTACTTCGTCAATGATAAGAAGTTTCATTTTCCTCAAGACTCTTGAAACTTCAAAACAAGCATCTCCAGATAGCTTGTGATATTCTAATTTGTTGTCATGCTCCACTGGCAGCATCAGTAAACGATGTAAAGTAATCCCTTTAATGTTATGTGCTGCCAGTCCAGTTGGAGCGGTGACAACACAAGACAGCGATGACTCTGTCCTTTCCTGCAAATAACATGAAATTGCTTTAATAAGGAAACTTTTTCCAGTTCCCGCTTCTCCACTCACGTACAGTCGGACAGGCTTCAACGACGTACATGAGCACTCTTTCTTGTCATGACTTAATCCATGATCAATTTGCATGGTAAGTTCGTCATATATTTTCCTCTGCTCAACGTTGAGTTGTCTTTCCAACTCTTCTAAGTTAACCGCATCCTCCTGAGCATGTGCCATGGCTCTTTCCACTTCATTCATAGCAGTGGCAGCTTCATTTTCGATAAGAGGTCCTCCTAGTGGATCCTGACTCAATGAAGCAGAACTCTGACTGTCCTGAGAACTGTCTCTGGCAATCTCGGCTGCAATCGTTGCTTCCTGCTCAATTTCCACATTCAACATTTCTACATATTTGGGAAAAGCAGGACATTCTATGGTCTCCTTGGCAGCATTGAATGAGTCTTCGTAACAAAGGAAATCTCCAAGCAGTTCCTCTTCTGCACGCCAAGGCTTAAAAAGTTGCAAAAGTGCTAAATAGAAAAACTCCTTTTTTTCAGGAGATTCGCCACTCAATTTTCGATGGTTTATCAAGTGGCATTTTCTTTGCTTGACCAGACATCCCTCACTTCCTATTACAGCATACACTCCTTTCTCAGTATCTTCTTTGATGTTCCTCTTGAATATGTAATTTTGCAGAACCTCATACAGACAAACATTCTCGAGGTGACTGCTTCGATTTGGATAATATGTATCCAACATGTTGCTCTTCAAAATGTCGGTACTGTTTGGCTCCTTTTCCGCCAAATACTCAATTTCCCGCACAGGTTTCAGAACTCGATTACGCGTTGCAGCAAGACCAACACTCGCCCAAACGATACTCCTGGACTTGGCATAGAGACTTGCTGAAGACAACCGGTCAGAACATTCGTAAGCTCCGATTTCTCGATGCGACAACATCTTCAGACTGAAACTGTACAACTTCTTGCTGAGGCTCTTTTCATGGGAAATGTCCTCCCACATATCCTTCAATTCTGTCTTCTCTTTTTTGGTGATGTAAGATGTCACATACCGAGCCACAGCCATACAGTTATCAGCCACAAACTGTATATCCATGTTAGCATTCCACATGGACAAAATCACCGGGTTGTAGTCGTTAATGTACTTAGACTCTTCGTTCCTCTTCAAATTGTATGTGTTTTTAGGTGATTTCTTCATCACATTATGTCGCAGCGAAGACATCAAACTGTTCACTCTTCCTTTAGAAATCACCGGTCGTGGAAAGCCGAAACGACATTTGGTGTAGAACTTGTCTTTGTTCCGGAATTTACGACGACAGTACTTTCCACATCGATGGCTTTGGAAACGTAGAACTTTTTCTCGTAGGCTTTTTTTCTCCTTTGCGTTTGGAACAGCACACGTAGAATACTGTTCTATGAAACTCATCACTGAGTCTTCTGCATCCGTTCCAAATTTAGGTGCATCCTTGATCCACAGCAACATATGTATATGAGGAGCACCTCTTGCTTGGTACTCCTTCCTCCAGAAGAAATCCAACACCTCTCCAAGAGGTGGATTCTTCTTATTCATGATGAAAGACATCATACCTTCAAATCTATGATTGAAGTACCTACATACATTGACTGGATCCAAAGAGCACAGTTCTCCGGGTGTCTTGAATTCGATGTTTTCTACGTTAGCATTTGCCTCTCGTAGAAATTCAAGTAAGTCTTCCCAGCCATACTCAGCACAGCTCAAAGTGAGGAACCATGTGGGAGTTCCTAAGTTCCTTAGCATACATTTTAAATCACCATGACGACGGTACCAGTACTCATTAGTACCACGCTGACACGCCATGAGATTAATCAGGTGAGAATCCAAAATACTGTCTTGGACATTGACTTTATCCATAAAGTCACTTGCCGAGATGTTTTGCATGTGTATACCACTTTTCAAGATGTGGTTCACTGCATATGACAGTCCAGACAGATCGCTTTCAAACAGGAGATGAAACAAATAAGGAATGCATTGTCGAAACCTAGGATCTCCTGCATACAATCGCAAAGTCCGGTATTCAGAAGCAGGAATTTGATGAGGTCGCTCATCATATCTTCCTCCCTGACCTGTTGGAAAAAGCTGTGGGAAACACCGAGCTTCCAAACTTTCCTCCCAAACACTAATGGGACTCCCTTTCGCTTGTTTCATTTGAAACAACTCAATAGCATTCCCCATGACTTCCTTGGAATGCAAAGGATGAACACTATAATGTTCATATATTTCTTCACTAGTACAGGGTTCTACTTTCTCAATTTGACCAGCACACAAATCGCTATCCTCTTCCTCACTTACTTCCTCTTCTGCAACATATACATTTTTATAGTACTTATTATATTTTTTCAAATACAATGTTGCCCTTTTGACTTTCCTAACATCTACTAAATCTTGCCATATTTTCTTATTCTTTGTCGTAACCCCATTAACTAAGATAACAAGAGGTTCCTCTTCCACTTTTTCTACTCCAATTGTGTTAATGTTTTTCTTCAAATCTAGAGGCAAATAAACAACTCTTCCCTTTAATCCTCTTTGTAAATCTGATGGAGGCAATTTCCCTGTCTTTGGCTCCATTCTTACAATAGCCTGAAAGGGATGGATACTTTGAATCAAAATAGATTCATAAGTATTTAAATCCTTCAATTCAGAAGGAATCTCAACCAATTCCAGATTATTATGAACTGCTCTAGCAGGCATCTGGTTTTGATTTAATTTGTTACAACAATAAGTACACACACGTTGATCCAATCCCAAATCAAAACAATTTTCTACCATCAAGTATGTTGTAAAATCCTTCCATTCACTATTATTTTCCCTTTCACTTTTTCCATATAAATCCACTAACTTAGTCTGATTCTTATAATAAGTGCGTCGACAACACACACAAGTGAAATTTGGCCTCTCACTTGATTTCACCTCAAACGTCGCAATTTCCCTCTGGAAATTATCTGTACTGGAAACCTGTACACTATCTTCCACATTACTCTCTTCTTCTTGGTCAATTTCAACATTCTCCTCTTTACTTCCAAAGTAACAAAACTCAATTTCTTCACATATATTCTTCACATCTATTTCAGAACCATGCAAAAGAGCAGCGCATAATTTTTTAAGCATAATTGCTGGACTCTTAGCATAATACAACATTCTAACTAATTTCCTCACTTTATTATGATGCACTGCTAGCATCCTGAAATGATGAAAAACACTCTGGCATACTCTCCTGGAAAGACAAGCCAGTGAATGACCATGCAAACCTATCACTTCTCTCACTCTGCAAGGATCTAATTCTTGCAACAACTTCATTTTCTGCTTCAAACTGTTCTTACCAAATGACCGTATAAAATCACAAAGCAAATTGATGGAATCCTGTCGTACACTGCAAATACTACTACACTTCCAGGTGTACACAGGACCCTTAGGATGTCTCCCTAAAACCTCATTACCTAACACCTCTTCTATCTCTGTTGTCACAAGTTTTTCTTTTTCAACTGGACAACCATCTTTCACTTCATAAGCTCGACCACTGGTGTCAACTGCATGCACCAAATCATTATCCTGGAAATAACTCTCCTCATTAAAAAATGCCTCAGAGCTGGAACTATGCATCCATTCTCCAGAAAAAACTTCACAAAAATTACTACGATTAACTATTCTCTTCCATCTACTATTTCTTTTGAAATCATAAATTACCTTGTTTAGCTTCCGAATTCTATTGATTGTCAAAATAAATAACTTACGTTTAATTTCAAATGCCTGATCAATAACTTTCTCAACAATTTTTTTTCTCTTATAAAAAACCACTTTCTGCTGACCTTTCTTAATATTTTTTAACAAATCCCCAATTATCCTGTTGCGGAACATTCGTTTACGAATATCCCTAAACTCTTGTTTCCTTCTACTTTCATGCATAGAGTTATCTCTTACTCTAGCAGTAACATTTCTCATTGGCCTTTCCTTACCATTTGAATTCTGTCTCCTTTTCTGGAGTGAAACATTTTCTGTAGTAATATTTTTTTTACTACACATATTTCTTATGACTGTTTTTCGACTCTTACCCGGTGCTTTCTTGGTGACTTGACAAATCTTTTTGTTAGAGGACTGCTGCATTCTTCCATGGTCCTGCTGTCTTTGACGTTTTGCAGCCTTTCTTACTCTTTCTTTGCTAGGCATCCTAAAATCTTGAAATAATCTGCAGTTGAATCTGTGGTAAAATATAATAAAAATGTTATTAACCACTATTACCCAACAGTAAATTAATAACAGTCATCAAAAACTTAACACACTACTTAAGTATATAATATACTGAAGCCTATCTCCAATTTTTCACTGAACAGGACTCATCTCTTCTTAACCTTGGATAAACCTCACCTACTCTGTGTCCCCTGCACATAATTAAATGTAAAGGGGCAGATTTATATTAACTAGCACATCCCCAGGGATGCACCAGTTAACGTGCACCGCTGCTCTGCCACCCACGGTGTGCCGCATTTACAATCAGATAGGACAAAGCTACATCAAAACCCTGCGCCTGCTTGAAGCAGGCATAGATCTTGACGCAGGTAGGCTGAAAGCTAAAGCAACAACTAAGTATCGTGTGCAGAAGTTACAAAAAAGGAAAAATGGCGTTTAAACCAGTAATGAGCCCATGCTAACGTAACACAGTGTAAAAATATCCAGGATCTACATCAGTTTGGGGTTCACGAACCTGGCAGGTACAAGGCACTGAGGCTTTCCACCGTGCATGTCTCATCCCAAATCATATGTTGTTTGTGAATGAAACAATTTCCCAGACCAAATGCTTTGGATTGGCTACTTCTAAAAAATTAAACACCCCTACTATCCCGGAGTTAGAGGAATATGATGGTTGGAGTAATTTTACTCGTTGTCCATTAAAGATTTACAGGCCCTACTCCGTAATTCTTCCTTTAACATTTCCAGTATAAATCCAAAAGGTTCACTGCTTTGGCAACGTGCCTTATCCACGGTTTAATACTGCTGCCTTTTGCTTTATATAAGTTTTCAAATTGTATGAAATATATACCAATAGGTCGTTATTAACCTTTAGGTAGTGATTTTCTTCATGAGGTCTGGTCGCTTCCATACACATACAGATTTTCAAAGATGATCAAGACCTTTATCTGAATGGAGAGGAATGCACTGAGACGCCAGATCATTCACTAATGTGTAGGCACATACAGTTACACGGTTCATGCAACAAACACCGACCAAATATGGCTTGCGTGTTGCAAGGCACGCCAGTTCCTGCTATCATCCCCACGTTCAAGTTCTTGGAAAATGGTAGTTATTTGATGCTCAATAATGAAGATTGTTCTGGGTTAATTAAAAGTATTCATTTTATCGTAACAGTAAATGAACGGGTTATTTGCTGCAGAAATGTTCTATTTCCTCCCACACATGAACATAGGGAGTTTTCAATCTGGCCACAAATACCAACCTTGGGAGCACATTTCAACAGCATGGCAAGAATAAGAGCTCTTTTGTCTCAGAGAGAGGTGGCCTTGAGTTCGACCCGTGAAACTTTCGTGCTTCACATAGCGAACACCCGTACAGAGGTGCAGACCCTTTTAAATACAGATTCGACTTTGCATTTCAGCAAGATTACCCATTCATTTCCATGCAGCAGGAGGCCCATAGGAATAAAGGTGCAATTTGCGATTAGCAATTACCTCATCGCAAATTACGAATTTTTCCGACGGTGCAGGGGTGTCTCAAGAACACCCTGCTGCACCCCTGAAAAAAAAATTTGGGGTCATATGGCGCACATAAATTTTGAAAACATTCCTTTACCTCAAAAACGATTTTCAACTCATAATTTGAAAACACATCACATGGGGAAATGACTTAAAATGTCCTTAAGACACATAAAAGCATTTTTTGATTGCCTTTGCAGCATGTTTCAGTCACCTTTAACATGCCTATGTAACGGAAACATTCAAAATCTAAATTTGCCATGCACAGGTGGGAGCATATTTACAAGCAATTTGCTCCACACACAAACTTCTTACATTGAAATGGGAAAAATAACATCAGAGACTCTCAATTACCTTATAAAGAAGCAGACACCATTATGTCCTTCTCATCAATATTAAAACCATTGCTTTTTCTCAAAAACGATTTACAAGTCATAATTTGAAAACACTCCACAGCTCCTATGCACATAAAAGCCCTGTCAGTACTAATACTTCACATTTTCTCCAATTACAATTTATCAAAGAAACAAAATCTATTTGTGAAACACTTGAGACAAAGCAACATTTGAAAAACACAACTTTCTTCATAATTTTCTCCTTAAAGCACACTATTTTCTATCTAAATTAAAGAAATTTTTTCTCACCTTAGCAAATACTTTGAGTTTTCAAAACAGTCTCAGAAACACACCAATTTGTCTTCAGCAGAGCAAAAGGTATGCACTCCAGAGTCTGCAGCTATCAAAAGCACAGAAATGCTGTAATTCCTCACACAGATCTCTCATGTCACCCAATCAAAACTCTTCCCTCACTTTTTTTCAAAGCAAAACCCTTCCCCCCTCTGCCCCCTCTCTGCTTTTTCTGCATAGCAACCACCTCTTGCAAGACCTCTCACACAACAATGTTGCAATTGAACTCTGAACTCTCAGTGCACCTGCATATCCAAAGCATTCTTTCATTTAATGATTTTTTCTTCGCCACTCAAAATACATCTTTCAACGAACTCATCCATGCACACTAACTTTCTGTTTTCAGCAATCAAAATCCACCAATCACTCTTACTGCTTGATTAACACAGAAACTCCTCAGTTTTTTTCATTTTACACTCTCATTTTTTCAACTGCCATTTCATTGCCACACTTCATCTGACTGCAGGAGAACCTTCTCTCGCCATGTTTTCTGTCTGGATTGTTGGACATAGCTACATCTATTGGGCTCAAAGGTACGCTGAAAACAGGAATTTACCTAACCTCAATTTACAAGATGTGGAAATTAAGTGGTTTGGCCACAGAGGATTAAAATGTCACCAATTGATACCATTGGTGAAAACCTTTATGCATTTGCCAAAACCTGACCTGTTAATTGTGCACTGTGGAGGTAATGATTTGGGCACTTTGACTGGGGTAGGTCTGGAAATGCTTTTAAAGGACACCTTTGAGCAATTGATGGCACTTTTTCCTCAGACTGCCTTGGTATATTCAAATATATGCCAAAGACAGAAATGGAGGTGGTCGAACCAATTTTGTCCACAAATTGAGAAATCGAGGAAGCATGTAAACAAATCTGTTTCAGCTTACATGAGAGACCATGGAATGGGCTCCCTGTACAACAATAACTTGCGTTACTACATGCAAGATATCTACAGAGCAGATGGAGTTCACTTCTCAGATGAGGGCAACAGAGTTTTCACTCTGAATTTAAGACTGTGCATTGGTACCTAAATGTACCATAAACCCAAAAGCTCTTCTCAGAGCTACCCTACATCTGATCACTCACAATTATTATTTTACTCTAACTTTTTTCACTAATTTTCAAGAAAGTACGCTCCCCAGACCGCTTCCCGGTTCGCGAACCGGGCGCACTCCACGCAAAAAAACTAAAAAAACGGTATATTTTTTTTTTGCCCTGCGAGACCCTTTCAAAGCCTCCACATCAAACCTAGGGGGTCAGGGAGGATCTACTATGCCCCCTTATGGTCATTTGCCCCTTCGCTTTGGCCTCCTCTTGTCTCTCGATCCTACCGAGAGACAAGATGGCGGCCGCTACGGACTGTTTGGAATGTTTACAGACGCCGAAAAACCAATCAGCTTCGCAAACCTCCGTAACGCGAAAAGTACGAGAAGCGGAGCGCTGTTACAGATATATATCTTTTTTTGAACGTTAATTTCTCAAAATCCACTAGAGCACATATATTGAGACCTAGCAAAGGCACATCGGGCTACCAGTTCCTACAATTTTGCCAAGTTTCGTGCAAATCCATTCAGCCGTTCGATTATTATTATTATTATTTTTTTTGCCCCGCGGTGCCCTTTTAAAACCTCCACATCAAACGTAGGGGGTCACCGACGATCTACTATTCCCCCTTATGGTCATTTGCCCCTTCGCTTTGGCCTCCTCTTGTCTCTTGATCCTACCGAGAGACAAGATGGCGGCCGCTACGGACTGTTTGGAATGTTTACAGACGCCGGAGAGCCAATCAGCTTCGCTTCGCAAAGCTCCGTAACGCGAAAAGTACGCGAAGCGGTGCGCTGTTACAGATATATATCTTATTTTGAACGTTAATTTCTCAAAATCCACTGGAGCACATATATTGAGATCTAGCAAAGGCACATCGGGCTACCAGTCCCTACAATTTTGCCAACTTTCGTGCAAATCCATTCAGCTGTTCGATTATTATTATTTTTATTTTTTTTTGCCCCGCGGGGCCCTTTTAAAACCTCCACATCAAACCTAGGGGGTGAGCGACAATGTACTATGCCCCCTTATGGTCATTTGCCCCTTCGCTTCGGCCTCCTCTTGTCTCTCGATCCTACCGAGAGACAAGATGGCGGCCGCTACGGACTGTTTGGAATGTTGACAGACGCCGGAGAACCAATCAGCTTCGCTTCACAAAGCTCCGTTGCGCGAAAAGTCCGCGAACCAGAGCGCTGCCAGGTCCGCTGTTACAGATATATATATTTTTTTAAACGTTAATTTCTCAAAATCCACTGGAGCACATATATTGAGACCTACAAAAGGCACATCGGGCTACCAGTCCCTACAATTTTGCCAAGTTTCGTGCAAATCCATTCAGCCGTTCGGGCTAAAAGTGAGGCCAACCGCCCTATGGAAAACTCAATGTTAAAAACACGTTTTGGGACCCCCCTTTTTTCTCGGCCCCCCCTTGACGAACCCCCCCAAAATTTTCAGGGGCTGCTCAGAAACATAATGTGCCATTTTCCTGAAAATTTCAGCCAATTCCGTCCACAAACGCCAAAGTTATTAGACATAGAATTTTCAAAAAACCCATAGAGAAAAAATCCTAACTATATATACCTACTGGCGACCGCCAGTAGGTAATATATATACATATATATATATATATATATATATATTCACTGAAAAAACCATAGGTTATAGACCATATATAGTTAGGAATTAGCATTTACAAAACCTTGAAAATTCACTGAAAAAACCATAGGTTATAGACCATATATAGTTAGGAATTAGCATTTACAAAACCTTATTTTACTCACACAAAACCATTGAAATTCCATATATAGTTAGTTGCACTAACTATATATCGCGCACCCGCAATCCACTGCTGATGATGTCACATATTACATCATTCATGACATGGTCAGTGACATCACTGATGACATCACTGATGACATCTCAAATGACATCACTGATGACATCACTGATGACATCTCATTTGACATCAATGACCACATCACTGATGATATAATTCATGTGACAATACAATGCATCTCCTCACATTTTAATATAACCTCTGTTTCACCCAGTGTTAAATACAGAGTATAATTTTTGAAACCATTGACACACCAATACTAGTTACTACATACGCACTCACTGATTCCTATGTCTACACACACATTCACTCATTCACCCATACAATCATTCATACATACAATCACTCATCTTTACAACACTATCATATGCACTCATACACCTATACAGACACTCACAGTCTGCCACTCATCCATGGAGTTACTCACACACCTAGTCAGTCCTGTAAAGAATCAATGACACTTCCATTTTCTTGTCTATACAGTTAAACATAGAGCACCTTACATTTTCAAACATATACTAACACATACTTACCTTCTTATACAATCATTGATACAAGTACACATTGATCTGCACAGAGTCACACACCTCCCAGCCAGCCACACACACACTCAGTCTCCCATACAAATACTTGGACAATCAATCAGTAACCCATATAGTTAATCATATAGCTACTGATCAACACATGCAGCAGTTTACAGAACAACAGACATAATGATGCACAAATTAAGACAGTTTAGTCACTAACCCATGCACTCAGTGACACACATTTAATCACTCACTCATACATTCAGTCATGCACCTACTAAATCCTTTGTCCAGACACTTATACTTCCACTCATTCTTCAATATGTAAGACACATTTTAACTTTACAGAAACATACAGTCACTGGATGTTGTCATCAGTGATGTCATTTGAGATGTCATCAGTGATGTCATCAGTGATGTCACTGACCATGTCATGAATGATGTAATATGTGACATCATCAGCAGTGGATTGCGGGTGCGCGATATATAGTTAGTGCAACTAACTATATATGGAATTTCAATGGTTTTGTGTGAGTAAAATAAGGTTTTGTAAATGCTAATTCCTAACTATATATGGTCTATAACCTATGGTTTTTTCAGTGAATTTTCAAGGTTTTGTAAATGCTAATTCCTAACTATATATGGTCTATAACCTATGGTTTTTTCAGTGAATTTCATTGGTTTTTTAACAGCTAATATCTGTAGCTGTAAAATGTATTCTTCTTTAAATCCAAAAATATATTTTATATGTTTATGAATAATTTTTTTTTAGAATATTTTTTTTTCTTCGTTCCCGCTTCGCGAATCGGGAAGCTTCCCGTTAGCTGACCTTGATGCCGCGAAATAGACCGCGAGCCGGTAAACGTTTCTTTACCGCAACTGCCGCGTTAGAAAACAACATCGTGACGCCTCCCGTCCGCATGACGTTTCACGTTGTCGCGTGATACGTCATATGACGTGCTACGTTAGCGAACTGGTACGCGAAGCGAGTCGCAAAGCGCAGGTTTCTGGAAGCAAACCGGGAGGCCCTGCAAAGCGCTTAACGTAAACACAGCAGGTCATGTGACTTGGTAATAACACTTTTCATTGGTTCATTTCACTTTTGGTTTCCTAATGATGTAAGACTAGGTCATATAATCTAAAATGAACACTTTTCATTGGTTGAGAACTCTTGTTTTTCCCAAATGATGAAAATCCCTCCTTCTTTCCTCACTCTGACTTTCATCATTGTGAGAGAAAGACCCTTTGTTACCAGTGAGCAATGGCTTCTTTAGTAGCTTCAGCTGGTGCTTCCCCACCACCTCCACCACATCCAAGGAAGAGTGGACCACCTGCTCAAGTTATAATTCAACAAGAAGAGGAAGAAGAGGAACAGGACGACGAGCACGAAGAGAGGCAGTTTTTGCCTGAGGAGCCCAGGACGTCTCACCGGAAAGAAAACTTCATTTGGCAATTTTTTAAAATTCCCAAAGGTCAGAAAAAAGTAAATGCAAGATACGTAACTTGCCTTATATGTCAAGATAGACTGTCCAGAGGGACCGAGAAAAAATACAGTTTCGGAAACTACACAATGCATCGCCATATGACTAGGTGGCATCCTAACAACTACAGTGCTGCACAGTTTCGGAACGACCTAGATAATCTCCCTATTATGGCCAGAAGATCTGTTGTACCGGAAGTAACGGGACCAGAGGGCAGGGAGATGGTGCCAAATATACAAATGAGATTTGGTGAAGTAAAACAAGTCTGCGTACATTGCAATGGATTCATTTGCTACAGAGAAAGTAGCATCACTCTGATCAACAGAGCTATTGACAATCATATGCAAGTTTGTACGAAACGCCCCAAATAATAAATACTTTTTTTTTGTTTTGTTGCTCCTGTTGAGCCCTTTACAATGAATCGTTTTCATTGCCCCCTCCAAGAAAAACCCCCAAAAATATAAAACTGTTCAGAAAAATTCAAAAAAAGTAAAAAAATGTTCAGAAAAATAATAAAAAAAATATAAAACAACAAAAACAATAAAAAAAAAAGTTCTTTTCAGAACTACCTCCCCGTTATTAAAAAATTGGTACAATATTTGGAACTGTGCCAACCTCTATTTCTCGTAGTTCGCTTCCCAGTTCGCTCGCCGGTACGCGAACCGGAAGTGAACCAAAAAATTTTTTAAAAAAAAAGAACAGTAAGTATAAGGGAAGGAAACAGACACTTATGTTAAAAGAAAGACAGCTATAGGGGAGTAAACTAGAGATACTATTACCCGTAATCCACTGCTGATGATGTCACATATTACATCATTCATGACATGCTCAGTGACATCATCAGCAGAGGATTGCGGGTTTTTTGGCAACGTGCCTTATCCACGGTTTAATAACGCTGCCTTTTGCTTTATATAAGTTTTCAAATTGTATGAAATATATACCAATAGGTCGTTATGAACCTTTAGGTAGTGCTTTTCTTCATGAGGTCTGGTCGCTTCCATACACATACAGATGTTTCAAAGATGATCAAGAAGTTTATCTGAATGGAGAGGAATGCACTGAGATGCCACATCATTCACTAATGTGTAGGCACATACAGTTACACGGTTCATGCAACAAACACCGACCAAATATGGCTTGCGTGTTGCAAGGCACGCCAGTTACTGCTATCATCCCCACGTTCAAGTTGTTGGAAAATGGTAGTTATTTGATGCTCAATAATGAAGATTGTTCTGGGTTAATTAAAAGTATTCCTTTTATAGTAACAGTAAGTGACAAGTTATTTGCTGCAGAAATGTTCTATTTCCTCCCACACATGAACATAGGGAGTTTTCAATCTCGCCACAAATACCAACCTTGGGAGCAGATTTCAACGGCATGGCAAGAATAAGAGCTCTTTTGTCTCAGAGAGAGGTGGCCTTGAGTTCGGCCCGTGAAACTTTCGTGCTTCACATAGCGAACACCCGTACAGAGGTGCAGACCCTTTTCAATACAGATTTGCCTTTCCATTTCAGCAAGATGGTTCGGACTATCTTTAACGCGTCCTCCACAAAGGCCCTGGCGCACTTTTTTAAAGTTGTTACCAGTGGTCTCGTGACTTCATTTGAGAAAATCTTTGGAGTCATCCCTGCTTTCTTTCATTCTATTTTTTCCACTCTGCTTCGTGGATTCCCATTTTTACTTGCATTACCAGCGGACGCTCTTGTGCTTTTTTACATTTTTAAATATGGATGTCCCTCCTGTGCAAGCTCCCGCCCTGCAGCTGCTGACACTGTTCCGCAATCGCATGCTAGAATATTATGGCACAATGCCGTTGGCGATATTAAGCACGGCATATGGATTATCTTTTCGATTCTCCTACTTCACCTGTGTCCAGCCTGTATTTCACTGCCTGACCTGTGATTTCGATTGGGCCATTGATTTGTGTCTCTGCGGACCGGTTTCTCCTGACGTCGACTTTAATCAGCTGATGACTCCTATCATTACTCACGAGTTGGTTTGTCCTGGCGAAAGGATTATGGCTGTGGCATTGATGCATGGACTAATTGGTCCCTGGAATTTACTGGCGGCAACACAGTCTTTCTTGGAACAGAGCTTTCTTGAAAACCCACCGAGCTGTCCTCTGATGGTGATAGAGGATCCGGTGCTGGAAGAGCACGTATGTTCTTTTCCGCTTTTAAATTGGATGGCTGAACTCTTTTCGGATGAAGACGGTGACTTCCTATTGGAGGCTGTTGCAGCTTATTTTGCATACACAGTTATGTCATAGACCTTTTTCATGTTTGATATGCTGAGTACTAGCATTTCATTGACAATTCATTGACTTATTTGTCAAGTTTTTATTATTTAGCTTGCCTATTGGCTTAAGACTCGATAAAGTACTTGGCTGTTTTATTTTTCTTTAGCATTAAATTTTCCTATTTTTTAATGCTTTACCTTGCGGACCGTCCACATATAAACTTGCAATCTGCTCTCATGAGATGGCACTTCTATTATCTTATTCAGTTCGTTTCCGGATCATGAGGAGGTGTCATCTAGGTCCTGGATATCTTTACACCGTGTTAAGTTAGCATGGGCTCATTACCGGTTTAAACGCCATTTTTCCTTTTTTGCAACTTCTGCACACGACACTTAGTTGTTGCTTTAGCTTTCAACCTAGTAGTTCATCGTGGTTTACATGAGAATAATATGTTATTGCTCTACTATCTGCTTTGCTTGTTAAACTATATCTGTACAGCGAGTGCTGAAGTTTCAAGAACAACACGATACAGAATTGTTATGAGGTCTGATCTCCACGACTTCATACTCATAACATAAGTGCAACTTCTGCCAATTCTGGGCATGAGGCGGGTTTTATATTGCTTTGCCGAACACACATACACAACAGTTGATGCGGTTCACATGAAGAGAGAGCTGGTGTATGCTGATGTGATTCCTTCAAATCTAAGACACTAAAGTATGGGCACGCCCTAAACCAACACAAAGAGACCTTCTTAGCAAATAATATAATATGTGTATTAGGGAGGGTGAGATATAAGCAGCCGCGGGCCGTGGAGGGAGTTACGGTGGGGCAGGGAGGCGGGTAGGGGGAGGGGCAGGGTGGAGCCCTCTCCACCCTGCCCCTCCCCCTCCCCGCCTCCCTGCCCCACCGTAACTCCCTCCACGGCCCGCGGCTGCTTATAAGTGTTGCTAACTCTTATTCATTTACAGCATGTTAACATACTGTCACCATTCGCTTTTTATGTACTAGTAACTATGCTGGTAATTTTGCTACTGATAATATGTGTACTTGTATTATCTAAGATACTACGCCTGAGAAGACGGCATTAGTAAATAAACATTTCAAATACACATGTGTTCTTCTTAACTCCATGTTCTGGTTTCTAAGAAATATATAACGACCGACTGTTCATGAGTTCCACGTATCCTGAGGTACTATAATTTCATATTCTGGATTGTCTTAACATTGAGAGTTTGTTATATCCAATGTGACACTGTACCTAGCTTGCTAAGGGGTTTTTGATTACTAAGGTGAGTTTTGAGGCACCCTAATTCGCCGAGGTTCCAATCCTCTGTCCACAGTTCTGTGTGAGAACAGAAACCCTGCGACAGGGGCACCCCCGACCCTTGCTGGACCTTCATCACACTTGCGATACAACTCCAGCAATGCGCCACCTTTACGGCACAGATACATCACGCATCTGTGCTGTTTTTGCCCCATGATGCGCCGCATTGTAAATGCAGCACACCATAGGTGACGGAACAGCGGCACAGAATGACTAACACATCCCTGGTGATGCGCCAGTCATCATAAATCTATCCCTATACTTCTTATCTTGTTAGAGATGAACCGCCATATGTATCATCAAAGTTTTTTGCATTTCCTAAATAGAGAACTTTAAGGAATAAATAGCGATTCTTTACCATTCCTAGTTTGCGATGAGCTATTTGCTAATTACAAATTACCCATTCATTTCCTTCATTTACTTAGGGCGGTTGGACTCACTTTTAGCTCGAACGGCTGAATGGATTTCCACGAAACTTGGCAAAATTGTAGGGACTGGTAGCCCGATGTGCCTTTGCTATGTCTCAAGATATATGCTCCAGTGGTTTTTACGAAAATTAACTTTGAAAAATATATATTGGGCTACATTGGCCTATATATATGTTGGAGCCCAAATGTAGCCCAATGTAGCCCAATGAAGCCTAATGAAGCCCAATGTAGCCCAATGTAGCCCAAAGATGGCCGCCAGAGACAAAAAAAACAAATGTAGCCCAAATATCAGCCAGATGTAGCCCAACTATAGCCCAGTGACAGAATGACCAATCAGCTTCGCAAACCTCCGTTACGCGAAGCGGAGCGCTGTTACAGATATATATCTTTTTTGAACGTTAATTTCTCAAAATCCACTGGAGCACATATATTGAGACCTAGCAAAGGCACATCGGGCTACCAGTTCCTAATATTTTGCCAAGTTTCGTGCAAATCCATTCAGCCGTTCGATTATTATTATTATTTATTTTTTTTGCCCCGCGGGGCCCTTTTAAAACCTCCACATCAAACCTAGGGGGTCAGCGAGGATCTACTATTCCCCCTTATGGTCATTTGCCCCTTCGCTTTGGCCTCCTCTTGTCTCTCGATCCTACCGAGAGACAAGATGGCGGCCGCTATGGACTGTTTGGAATGTTTACAGACGCCGGAGAACCAATCAGCTTCGCTTCACAAAGCTCCGTTGCGCGAAAAGTACGCGTACTGGAGCGCTGCCCGGTCCGCTGTTACAGATATATATCTTTTTTTAAACGTTAATTTCTCAAAATCCACTGGAGCACATATATTGAGACCTACAAAAGGCACATCGGGCTACCAGTCCCTACAATTTTGCCAAGTTTCGTGCAAATCCATTCAGCCGTTCGGGCTAAAAGTGAGGCCAACCGCCCTATGGAAAACTCAATGTTAAAAACACGTTTTGGGACCCCCCTTTTTTCTCGGCCCCCCCTTGACGAACCCCCCCCCCAAATTTTCAAGGGCTGCTCAGAAACGAAATGTGCCATTTTCCTGAAAATTTCAGCCAATTCCGTCCACAAACGCCAAAGTTATTAGACATAGAATTTTCAAAAATCCCATAGAGAAAAAATCCTAACTATATATACCTACTGGCGACCGCCAGTAGGTAATATATATACATATATATATATATATATTCACTGAAAAAACCATAGGTTATAGACCATATATAGTTAGGAATTAGCATTTACAAAACCTTGAAAATTCACTGAAAAAACCATAGGTTATAGACCATATATAGTTAGGAATTAGCATTTAGAAAACCTTATTTTACTCACACAAAACCATTGAAATTCCATATATAGTTAGTTGCACTAACTATATATCGCGCACCCGCAATCCACTGCTGATGATGTCACATATTACATCATTCATGACATGGTCAGTGACATCACTGATGACATCACTGATGACATCTCAAATGACATCACTGATGACATCATCTAGTGTCTGTGTGTTTTTGTAAAGTTTAAATACGTTTTACAAATTGAAGAATGACTGGATATATGGAAGACTGAGTGTGTGTGTGGCTGGCTGGGAGGTGTGTGACTCTGTGCATATCAATGTGTACTTGTATCAGTGATTGTATAAGAGAGTAAGTATGTGTTAGTATATGTGTGAAAACTATGGTGTTCTGTGTTTAACTATAGATGAGGAAATCGAAGTGTGATTGATTCTTCACAGGACTGACTAGGTGTATGAGTGCATATGATAGTGTTCTAATAATAAGTGACTGTATGTATGAGTAATTGTATGGGTGAATGAATGAATGTGTGTGTAGACGTACGAATCAGTGAGTGTGTATGTAGTAACTGGTATTGGTGTGTCATGATGTCATCACTGATGTCATTTGAGATGTCATCAGTGATGTCATTTCAGATGTCATTAGTGATGTCATCAGTGATGTCACTGAAGTATGGTGTTCTGTGTTTAACTGTATAGATGAAGAAATGGAAGTGTGATTGATTCTTTACAGGACTGACTTGGTGTGTGAGTAACTCCATGGATGAGTGGCAGTGTGTGACTGTCTGCATAGGTGTATGAGTGCATATGATAGTGTTGTAATAATAAGTGACTGTATGTATGAGTCATTGTATGGGTGAATGAGTGAATGTGTGTGTAGACGTAGGAATCAGTGAGTGCGTATGTAGTAACTGGTATTGGTGTGTCATGATGTCATCAGTGATGTCATTTGAGATGTCATCAGTGATGTCATCAGTGATGTCATTTGAGATGTCATCAGTGATGTCATCAGTGATGTCACTGACCATGTCATGAATGATGTAATATGTGACATCATCAGCAGTGGATTGCGGGTGCGCGATATATAGTTAGTGCAACTAACTATATATGGAATTTCAATGGTTTTGTGTGAGTAAAATAAGGTTTTCTAAATGCTAATTCCTAACTATATATGGTCTATAACCTATGGTTTTTTCAGTGAATTTCATTTGTTTTTTAACAGCTAATATCTGTAGCTGTAAAATGTATTCTTCTTTAAATCCAAAAATATATTTTATATGTTTATTAATAACTTTTTTTTTTCATATTTTTTTTTCTTCGTTCCCGCTTCGCGAATCGGGAAGCTTCCCGTTAGCTGACCTTGATGCCGCGAAATCGACCGCGAGCCGGTAAACGTTTCTTTACCGCAACTGCCGCGTTAGAAAACAACATCGTGACGCCTCCCGTCCGCATGACGTTTCGCGTTGTCGCGTGATACCTCATATGACGTGCTACGTTAGCGAACTGGTACGCTTACCGAGTCGCAAAGCACAGGTTTCTGGAAGCAAACCGGGAGGCCCTGCAAAGCGCGTAACGTAAACACAGCAGGTCATGTGACTTGGTAATAACACTTTTCATTGGTTCATTTCACTTTTGGTTTCCTAATGATGTAAGACTAGGTCATATGATCTAAAATGAACACTTTTCATTGGTTGAGAACTATTGTTTTTCCCAAATGATGAAAATCCCTCCTTCTTTCCTCACTCTGACTTTCATCATTGTGAGAGAAAGACCCTTTGTTACCAGTGAGCAATGGCTTCTTTAGTAGCTTCAGCTGGTGCTTCCCCACCACCTCCACCACATCCAAGGAAGAGTGGACCACCTGCTAAACTTATAATTCAGCAAGAAGAGGAAGAAGAGGAACAGGACGACCTAGATAATCTCCCTATTATGGCCAGAAGATCTGTTGTACCGGAAGTAACGGGACCAGAGGGCAGGGAGATGGTGCCAAATATACAAACGAGATTTCGTGAAGTAAAACAAGTCTGCGTACATTGCAGTGGATTCATTTGCTACAGAGAAAGTAGCATCACTCTGATCAACAGAGCTATTGACAATCATGCTCATGTTTGTCCGAAACGCCCCAAACAATAAATTCATTTTTTTTGTTTTGTTGCTCCTGTTGAGCCCTTTACAATGAATCGTTTTCGTTGCCCCCTCCGAAAAAAAAAAAAAAAAAATATAAAACTGTTCAGAAAAATTCAAAAAAAGTAAAAAAATGTTCAGAAAAATAATAAAAAATATATAAAACAACAAAAACAATTAAAAAAAAAGTTCTTTTCAGAACTACCTCCCCGTTATTAAAAAATTGGTACAATATTTGGAACTGTGCCAATCTCTATTTCTCTTAGTTCGCTTCCCTGTTCGCTCCCCGGTACGCGAACCGGAAGCGAACCAAATTTTTTTTTTTTTTAAAAGAACAGTAAGTATAAGGGAAGGAAACAGACAGTTATGTTAAAAGAAAGACAGCTATAGGGGAGTAAACTAGAGATACTATTACCCGTAATCCACTGCTGATGATGTCACATATTACATCATTCATGACATGCTCAGTGACATCAGCTTGTTCCGAACAGCACTTAGTCCAGCTTAGGCACCCCACCCCTTCTCTTTCTCGGTTGTTATGTTCTGTGGTCAAAGCGCCCTGAGACCTGTAGGTGACCCGGCGCTATATAAACCCATAATAACAAATAACAAAATAACAAAAAATCATCAGCAGAGGATTGCAGGTAACAGTATCCCTAGTTTATTCCCTATAGCTGTGTTTCTTTTAACATAACTGTCTGTTTCCTTCCCTTATACTTACTGTTCTTTTTTGATTTTTTTTTTTAGATCAGTCAGAAACAGTGAAAGTAATGAAATATAAAAGACTACGTAGAATATGAGCACTGTATGCAACAACTTTGACACTTACAGAAGCCTCACCTTCTCCATGCCTCCTACACAGTTCTACATGTACATCATAAATGCAAACAGAACAGAATTAATTATACATGTTAAATGGTTTATTTTTGCTGTTCTCAGAATGTATCAAATTTCACTAAAACAGTGACTTGAAGGTATTCATCACATAACAGCGGGGAAAAAAAAACCCATACAACATAACAAATCAGAATTCAGAACTCCTTAAAGTTAACTTACTTTCCATGACGGCCAAGGATGTCCTATGAACAGCTTACACTCTGTTGTGCTGTTATTACTTTCAACCCGCCACTTTCTGAAAGAAAACCTCCATCGTTTTCAAAAACATGTTACATACAATAAATGACTTCTCGCTCTCTACCACACGTTTCCACAAGGCCAAATCGTGTCTGAGCCATTTATAACTCTTAGAATTCTTTTAAGCCAATCCCGTCATGTTGTATTTCCGCAACTTTCACAATTAAAATGTTGAAGATCATTTTCACAATCCTGGACTAGGAATATCTTCCCCTTCTTGCTCAATCATGTTCTACATTTCCTATCACACTGATACTGCTTACTATGAAGCAGACTTACACTACCTTTATGACTAGTACAATTATTTAATTCTCTACATCACTTTTAATGACAAAGCAATGTAAAACAGTAGACAGCATTGCAGACTTACATTCCCTCTACTCCATGTTTTGATTGGCTGCTTCAATTAGCTTATAAAAAGAAACAGTTTTTCTGAACTCATTCAAAGTGCACGTATTTCTCCATGACGTCCAGTGTTATGGTAAGAAGTTATGTCTCTGTACTACACTTATCCTCAAGGCCAAATCGTGTAGGAGCCATTAGAACTTCTTGAAATTCCTCAGAGCACATCCCGAGATTCTTTCCCTAAAATTTTGGTTTTAAAAACACCAGGTAAGAGTTTTTAAGGTCATACGGCAATTTTTTTTTGAAAATTAAAACAGAATCATTGCAGAATGACCAGCCATTTCTACACTTTAAATAAGCTGTATAATGTCCTGATGTTATTGAAGGACCATCATGATATATAATTGCTACAGTTACAAAAGTCCTTCCTGATATTGACAACTGTGAAGCCACAAATTTTTTAATTAAAGTTGTCAATTTTGTTCCATCAGGCCTACATCGTTGGAACATTAAAATGACATACTGGCCATATGTTCGTATAAATAATGTGGACATCATTTCAGATTTACATTGGCTACACTCCATGTTGTGATCAGCTGCTTTTACTAGCTTATTAAAAGAGACTGATTTACTGTCTGGCAAAGTTAAATATATAAATCTTTCTGAGTCTACACTAGTAGTACTTGATACCCTACAGTTCTCGCAGTCATGCTGCCATTGATAAGAAAGCCCAAACAGGTGATCTACATCTACACCTTCATCATGCAATACATCAAGCATATACATTAAAACTCCTGACAATCTTGCTGACTATTTTGAGAGAATTGTGTTTGGCCTGAACATCTGTCTAACAGATTTCGAATTTCAGACACACTTTCTATGTTTGTTCTATCAGTGCTACATTTCTCTAACACAGAATTTAACAAACTGCAAAATCTTTGATCAGAATTGACCACAATCTCTTCTTTTACATTTTCTAGAGAAAACAAAACATTAACCACTACATTAGCATAGCAGTTGACACCAGAACTGTTTTCAAATTGAAAACCAACAACATCTTCAACAGAATCCTTTTTGTTTCTGCTTATAATTTCAGGTTCATCGACTTTTCGTCTTTTTGCTACAACCTCCCCAGTATTGGTCACATTTCTTCGTTTCCGGCCTACCACACGTTTCTCAAACAAAGGATACTGAGGCAAATGTGGCGCATACTCTCTTCTTAACCTATTGTATTCCTTAACACAATCTAGATCCGCACAAATGTTTGTGACATCACACTCAATCAAGTACAATCCCGATAAAGTTCTAACTCATGACAATGCCACATATGCCATACCCTCCTTGAACACAGAACTGCCAATATTCACCAATGCACAGTCTACACTTAAACCTTGCGATTTATGAATTGTCACCGCATATGCCAAGCAAACAGGAAACTGCTTACGACGAACATATAAGTCTTTTACAAGCAAAAATCTAGCAGAACAACGAGCAATTAGCTGTACTTCCTCAATGCCATCAAATTTAATTTTTAAAAATTCAATTCCATCTCTATTTCTGTATTTCACAAAATCAACAACATTACCCATTGATCCATTTACCAGACCTCTTTCAACATGTAAATTCCTTCTTAAAATTATACGGCAGTTCAAGCACACATTCAGAGTCTTTTCAAAACCCGCAGTTTTAGATATACTCTTCTCTAATGAATCCAATTTTGTTTTCAGATTCTCAGACAAAATAATTGTTGATCCCATATGCTCTACTCTGTCAATAGCTTCCAGTTTCACAATCTCTTGCTTTTCTAAATGCAACATTTTGTTGTTGAATTTGGCACATTCTGCAAGAGTTGGCATCAAACATATTCCAGATTTTTTCTCAGTAACTTTCTGAAAAATATTCTCAGGCACAACATCTTCGTCTGGATATAAATTTGTCAGTAATCGTGCATGTAAAGCTTCTTTCCCATGCTCGGTCACTTTTCCAATTCTAACATCTTGTAGAATAGTCTTGTAAACTTCATCCTTTGCCTGACGCATATTTTCATGCAGTTCAGCATAATTGAAGTTTAACCATATATTGACGTTGCCAATGCTCCCTAAGCACTTCCTGGTATCTTCATGCGTGAGCATTTTGAACACAGGTTGCCCTTTCACTGGTGTCAACTGCAGAAGATCTCCGAAAACAATGATGTGTTTGCCACCAAATAACACATCATACTCTGTTTTGAGAACTTCTTGCATTCTCAAATGCACAAAGGCAAGCATGACATTGGAAACCATGCTTACTTTGTCAATGATAAGAAGTTTCATTTTCCTCAAGACTCTTGAAACTTCAAAACAAGCATCTCCAGATAGCTTGTGATATTCTAATTTGTTGTCATGCTCCACTGGCAGCATCAGTAAACGATGTAAAGTAATCCCTTTAATGTTATGTGCTGCCAGTCCAGTTGGAGCGGTGACAACACAAGACAGCGATGACTCTGTCCTTTCCTGCAAATAACATGAAATTGCTTTAATAAGGAAACTTTTTCCAGTTCCTGCTTCTCCACTCACATACAGTCGGACAGGCTTCAACGACGTACATGAGCACTCTTTCTTGTCATGATTTAATCCGTGATCAATTTGCATGGTAAGTTCGTCATATATTTTCCTCTGCTCAACGTTGAGTTGTCTTTCCAACTCTTCTAAGTTAACCGCATCCTCCTGAGCATGTGCCATGGCTCTTTCCACTTCATTCATAGCAGTGGCAGCTTCATTTTCGATAAGAGGTCCTCCTAGTGGATCCTGACTCAATGAAGCAGAACTCTGACTGTCCTGAGAACTGTCTCTGGCAATCTCGGCTGCAATCGTTGCTTCCTGCTCAATTTCCACATTCAACATTTCTACATATTTGGGAAAAGCAGGACATTCTATAGTCTCCTTGGCAGCATTGAATGAGTCTTCGTAACAAAGGAAATCTCCAAGCAGTTCCTCTTCTGCACGCCATGGCTTAAAAAGTTGCAAAAGTGCTAAATAGAAAAACTCCTTTTTTTCAGGAGATTCGCCACTCAATTTTCGATGGTTTATCAAGTGGCATTTTCTTTGCTTGACCAGACATCCCTCACTTCCTATTACAGCCTACACTCCTTTCTCAGTATCTTCTTTGATGTTCCTCTTGAATATGTAATTTTGCAGAACCTCATACAGACAAACATTCTCGAGGTGACTGCTTCGATTTGGATAATATGTATCCAACATGTTGCTCTTCAAAATGTCGGTACTGTTTGGCTCCTTTTCCGCCAAATACTCAATTTCCCGCACAGGTTTCAGAACTCGATTACGCGTTGCAGCAAGACCAACACTCGCCCAAACGATACTCCTGGACTTGGCATAGAGACTTGCTGAAGACAACCGGTCAGAACATTCGTAAGCTCCGATTTCTCGATGCGACAACATCTTCAGACTGAAACTGTACAACTTCTTGCTGAGGCTCTTTTCATGGGAAATGTCCTCCCACATATCCTTCAATTCTGTCTTCTCTTTTTTGGTGATGTAAGATGTCACATACCGAGCCACAGCCATACAGTTATCAGCCACAAACTGTATATCCATGTTAGCATTCCACAGGGACAAAATCACCGGGTTGTAGTCGTTGATGTACTTGGACTCTTCGTTCCTCTTCAAATTGTATGTGTTTTTAGGTGATTTCTTCATCACATTATGTCGCAGCGAAGACAGCAAACTGTTTACTCTTCCTTTAGAAATCACCGGTCGTGGAAAGCCGAAACGACATTTGGTGTAGAACTTGTCCTTGTTTCGGAATTTACGACGGCAGTACTTTCCACATCGATGGCTTTGGAAACGCAGAACTTTTTCTCTTAGGCTTTTCTTCTCCTTTGCGTTTGGAACAGCACACGTAGAATACTGTTGGATGAAACTCATCACTGAGTCTTCTGGATCCGTTCCAAATTTAGGTGCATCCTTGATCCACAGCAACATATGTATATGAGGAGCACCTCTTGCTTGGTACTCCTTTCTCCAGAAGAAATCCAACACCTCTCCAAGAGGTGGATTCTTCTTATTCATGATGAAAGACATCATAGCTTCAAATCTATGATTGAAGTACCTACATACATTGACTGGATCCAAAGAGCACAGTTCTCCGGGTGTCTTGAATTCGATGTTATCTACGTTAGCATTTGCCTCTCGTAGAAATTCAAGTAAGTCTTCCCAGCCATACTCGGCACAGCTCAGAGTGAGGAACCATGTGGGAGTACCTAAGTTCCTCAGCATACATTTTAAATCACCATGACGACGGTACCAGTACTCATTAGTACCACGCTGACACGCCATGAGATTAATCAGGTGAGAATCCAAAATACTGTCTTGGACATTGACTTTATCCATAAAGTCACTTGCCGAGATGTTTTGCATGTGTATACCACTTTTCAAGATGTGGTTCACTGCATATGACAGTCCAGACAGATCGCTTTCAAACAGGAGATGAAACAAATAAGGAATGCATTGTCGAAACCTAGCATCTCCTGCATACAATCGCAAAGTCCGGTATTCAGAAGCAGGAATTTGATGAGGTCGCTCATCATATCTTCCTCCCTGACCTGTTGGAAAAAGCTGTGGGAAACACCAAGCTTCCAAACTTTCCTCCCAAACACTAATGGGACTCCCTTTGGCTTGTTTCATTTGAAACAACTCAATAGCATTCCCCATGACTTCCTTGGAATGCAAAGGATGAACACTATAATGTTCATATATTTCTTCACTAGTAGAGGGTTCTACTTTCTCAATTTGACCAGCACACAAATCGCTATCCTCTTCCTCACTTACTTCCTCTTCTGCAACATATACATTCTTATAGAATGTATTATTTTTTTTCAAATACAATGTTGCCTTTTTAACTTTCCTAACATCTACTAAATCTTGCCATATTTTCTTATTCTTTGTCGGAACCCCATTAACTAAGATAACCAGAGGTTCCTCGTCCACTTTTTCTACTCCAATTGTGTTAATGTTTTTCTTCAAATCTAGAGACAAATAAACAACTCTTCCCTTTAATCCTCTCTGTAAATCTGATGGAGGCAATTTCCCTGTCTTTGGCTCCATTCTTACAATAGCCTGAAAGGGATGGATACTTTGAATCAAAATAGATTCATAAGTATTTAAATCCTTCAATTCAGAAGGAATCTCAATCAATTCCAGATTATTATGAACTGCTCTAGCAGGCATCTGGTTTTGATTTAATTTGTTACAACAATAAGTACACACACGTTGATCCAATCCCAAATCAAAACAATTTTCTACCATCAAGTATGTTGTGAAATCCTTCCATTCACTATTATTTTCCCTTTCACTTTTTGCATATAAATCCACTAACTTAGTCTGATTCTTATAATAAGTGCGTCGACAACACACACAAGTGAAATTTGGCCTCTCACTTGATTTGACCTGAAACGTCGCAATTTCCCTCTGGAAATTATCTGTACTGGAAACCTGTACACTATCTTCCACATTACCCGCTTCTTCTTGGTCAATTTCAACATTCTCCTCTTTACTTCCAAAGTAACAAAACTCAATTTCTTCACATATATTCTTCACATCTATTTCAGAACCATGCAAAAGAGCAGCGCATAATTGTTTAAGCATAATTGCTGGACTCTTAGCATAATACAACATTCTAACTAATTTCCTCACTTTATTATGATGCACTGCTAGCATCCTGAAATGATGAAAAACACTCTGGCATACTCTCCTGGAAAGACAAGCCAGTGAATGACCATGCAAACCTGTCACTTCTCTCACTCTGCAAGGATCTAATTCTTGCAACAACATCATTTTCTGCTTCAAACTTTTCTTATTAAATGACCGTACAAAATCACAAAGCAAATTGATCGAATCCTGTCGCACACTACAAATACTACTACACTTCCAGGTGTACACAGGACCCTTAGCACGTCTTCCTAAAACCTCATTACCTAACACCTCTTCTGCCTCTGTTGTCACAAGTTTTTCTTTTTCAACTGGACAACCATCTTTCACTTCATAAGCACGACCACTGGTGTCAACTGCATGCACCAAATCATTATCCTGGAAATAACTCTCCTCATTAAAAAATGCCTCAGAGCTTGAACTATGCATCCATTCTCCAGAAAAAACTTCACAAAAATTACTACGATTAACTATTCTCTTCCATCTACTATTTCTTTTGAAATCATAAATTGCCTTGTTTACCTTCCTAATTCTATTGATTATCAAAATAAATAACTTACGTTTAATTTCAAATGCCTGATCAATAACTTTCTCAACTTTTTTTTTTCTCTTATAAAAAAACACTTTCTGTTGACCTTTCTTAATATTTTTTAACAAATTGCCAATTATCCTGTTGCGGAACCTTCGTTTACGAATGTCCCTAAACTGTTGTTTCCTTCTACTATCATTCACAGAGTTATCTCTTGCTCTAGCAGTAAAATTTTTGATTGGCCTTTCCTTTCCATTTGAATTGCTTCTCTTTTTATGGACTGAAACATTTTCTGTAGTAATATTTTTTTTACTACACATATTTCTTATGAATGTTTTTGTACTCTTACCCGGTGCTTTCTTCGTGACTTGACAAATCTTTTTGTTAGAGGACTGCTGCTTCTTTTGATTGGCCTGCTGTCTTTGACGTTTTGCAGCCTTTCTCTCTCTTTCTTTCGTTGGCATGGTGAAATGTTGAAATGATCTGCAGTTGAATCTGTGGTAAAATATATTAAAAATTTTTATTAACCACTGTTACCAAACAGTAAATCAATAACAGTGATCAAAAACTTAACACACTACTTGACATTTTAAATAGAAGATTTTTTAGTCCTTGGCAAATTTACACTACAGAAATAGCAGAAAAGAAATGGAATTTATATTCATGTTACCTGTGCTATTTTATATGTGAATCTGATCTAATTATATGAGCATATTTTAATATTTTATTGAAGACACTACACATAACCTGTTTTTGAAGGTGTCTTTATTTTTAAATTAAACGGTTTACACTTTTACTTTCTATTTATTATAAATTTTAAAAATAAATGTTTATAGTTCCATAGGCTCAAGCAGGTCATTTTCCCACCCTATGTCATATAATTCGGACAAATCTGCATCCTCATCACGCTCTTCTTCATCCTCAGGATTTAAATCATCCAAGGGATCAACATCCACTGATGTTTCAATTACAAGTTCAATGATGAGGTCAAAATCAACTGATTGCAGATTGTCGCTCATGTTGATGTTGTCTTTATCTTTAAAGAAAGATAACAACAATGAGATGTTGCAGAGTAAGAGACAAATCTCAGAGATTATAATAGTAAAATTGTTTAACAAGAGTAACATTTTGCAGCTATTATTTAGCCATGTCCAGCGATGCTGACCAGGTGAAGCCTATGTCTAATTTTTTAGTGAACAGGACTCATCTCTTCTTAACCTTGGATAAGCCTCACTAACTCTGTGTCCCCTGCACATACTTAAATGTAAAGGGGCAGATTTATGTTAAATGGCACATCCCCAGGCATGCACCAGTTAACGTGCACCGCTGCTCTGCCACCCATGGTGTGCCGTATTTACAATCAGATAGGAGAAAGCTGCGTCAAAACCCTGCGCCTGCTTTAAGCAGGCATAGGTCTTGACGCAACATTGTGGAGATGGGGCACCCCTGAGCCTTGCTTGAGCTGCATCGCACTTGCGATACAATTCCAGCAATGCGCCACCTTTACAGCACAGATACGTCACGCATCTGTGCCATTTTTGCCCCATGCTGCGCCGCATTGTAAATGCAGCACACCATGGGTGGCGGAACAGCGGCGCAAGATGACTGGCACATCCCTGGTGATGCGCCAGTCATTATAAATCTATCCCTAAGCTTCTTATCTTGTTACAGATGAACCGCCATATGTACTATCAAACTATTTTGCATTTCCTAAATAGCGAATTTTAAGGAATAAATAGCAATTCTTTACCATTCCTAATTTGCAATGAGCAAATTGCTAATTGCAAATTACCCATTCATTTCCATGGGCTAGGAGGCTCATAGGAATGAAGGTGCAATTTGCGATTAGCAATTAGCTCATCGCAAATTAGGAATTTTTCCAAGGGTGCATGGGTGTCTCAAGAACACCCTGCTGCACCCCTGAAAAAGAAATTTGGGGCATATGGCGCACATATATGCCCTAAGGGCATGTATTGGCGTCATGTGGCACCTTTTGTTTTTTTAAAAAAAAATCTTTTTGAAAAGAATTCGCAAATTACCACCAACTAGAAGTTGGTGGTAGTTTCCAAATCCTTAATGTCATTTTTTACATATTTTTAGTTTGATACATTGCATTTAAGGAATCACAAAATTTGCAAATCCTTCAGTGCAATCGCAAAATAAGGAATAGCAAATTTTGCTATTCCTTATTTTCCATCAAACTTGTTTGATACATACCATTTGTCTAATTAGCATTCGCAAAGGCTGAAATTTGCAGAATTTTGATCTTTGCGAATGGTAATTAGCTTGATACATATGACCCCAAGTGAGGCCTGTCTTGCAACATGGTGCATCTTTTGCATCACTGCTGCATCGGTTTCATGTGGCACGTTTTTTTTACACCATGACACATCTGCCTAAATGCATCAATTTGTAATTTTCTCGCCTCATAGCAAATCTTTTGCACCGCCACTGCATCATAAAAGTGACGCACAGTGGCGCAAAAGAGACATACACCTATCATAAATCTGTCTCTACCATTTTAAATGATTAATCCAGGATGACGATAAGGTGTGGCCTATCCAGAGGTTTGTTTATGGTGAGGCCTACTCAGGATTGCAGATTAAAGTTACGCTTGATAAAGAATACAGAGGAGATAATACATGTAAAGGCCTACCAATGAAGTAAGTAATGTCCACTTTATTGCGCCAGTCATCATAAATGTATCCCTAAACTTCTTATCTTGTTACAGATGAACCGCCATATGTTCCATCAAACTATTTTGCATTTCCTAAATAGCGAATTTTAAGGAATAAATAGCAATTCTTTACCATCCCTAATTTGCAATGAGCAAATTGCTAATTGCAAATTACCCATTCATTTCCATGGGCTAGGAGGCTCATAGGAATGAAGGTGCAATTTGCGATTATCAATTAGCTCATCACAAATTAGGAATTTTTTCAAGGGTGCAGGGGTATCTGAAGAACACACTGCTGCACCCCTGAAAAAGAAATTTGGGGGCATATGGCGCACATACATGCCCTAAGGACATGTATTGGCGTCATATGGCACCTTTTGTTTTTTGGAAAAAAATGTTTTTTGAAAAGAATTCGCAAATTACCACAAACTAGAAGTTGGTGGTAGTTTCCAAATCCTTAATGTCATTTTTTACATATTTTTTGTTTGATACATTGCATTTAAGAAATCGCAACATTTGCAAATCCTTCAGTGCAATCGCAAAATAAGGAATAGCAAATTTTGAATTAAGGACATTTTAAGTCATTTCCACATGTGCAGTGTTTTGAAATTATGATTTGAAAATCGTTTTTGGGGAAAAGGAATGGTTTGCAAATTTATGACAAGGACATAATGGTGTATGCTTCTCTATAAGGCATTTCACTGTCTCTGATGTCATTTTTCCCATATTACATTATAAGACCTTTCCCCATGGAGCACATTCCTTGTAAATATGCTCCCACCTGTGCATGGTGAATTTAGATTTTGACTGTTTGAGTCACATAGCCATGTTAAAAGTGACCCAAAAAAATTACAAACGCTTTAAAAAACACATTCATGTGTCTTAAGCACATTTTAAGTCATTTCCCCGTGGACAGTGTTTTGTAAGTGGCGCAAAAGAGGCATACACCTATCATAAATCTGTCCCTAGCATTTTAAATGATTAATTCATGATGACGATAAGGTGTGGCCTATCCAGAGGTTTGTTTAAGGTGAGGCCTACTCAGGATTGCAGATTAAAGTTACGCTTGATGAAGAATACAGAGGACATAATACATGTAAAGCTCTACCAATGAAGTAAGTAATGTCCACTTCATTGCGCCAGTCATCATAAATGTATCCCTAAGCTTCTTATCTTGTTAGACATCAACCGGCATATGTATCATATAACTATTTTGCATTTCCAAAATAGCAAATTTTAAGGAATAAATAGCAATTCTTTACCATTCCTAATTTGCAATGAGCAAATTGCTAATTGCAAATTACCCATTCATTTCCATGGGCTAGGAGGCTAGAGACCCCTGTGGTTATAACGCGCTATACAAATTAAATAAATAAATGAAGGTGCAATTTGCGATTAGCTCATCGCAAATTAGGAATTTTTCCAAGGGTGCATGGGTGTCTCAAGAACACCCTGCTGCACCCCTGAAAAAGAAATTTGGGGGCATATGGCGCACATAAATTTTAACAACATTCCATTACCTCAAAAACGATTTTCAATTCATAATTTGAAAACACTGCCCACAGGGAAATTACTTAAAATGTTCTTAAGACACATGAAAGTGTTTTTTGAAAGCCTTTGCAATTTTTTTGGGTCACTTTTAACATGGTTATGTAACTCAAACAGTAAAAACCAAAATTAACATGCACAAGTGTCACCATATTTACAATGAATGTGGCCCACGGAGAAAGGTCTTTTAATATAATATGGGAAAAATGACATCAGAGACACAGAAATGCCTTATAAAGAAGCATACACCATTATATCCTTGTCATAAATTTACAAACCATTCCTTTTCCCCAAAAACGATTTTCAAATCATAATTTGAAAACACTGCACATGAGGAAATGACTTAAAATGTCCTTAAGACACATGAAAGTGTTTTTTGATTGCCTTTCCAGCATGGTTGGGTCACTTTTAACATGGCTATTTAACACAAACATTCAAAATCAAAATTTGCCATGCACAGGTGGGACCATATTTACAAGCAATTTGCGCCACAGAGAAAGGTCTTACATTAAAATGGGAAAAATAACATCAGAGACAGTCAATTGCCTTATAAAAAAGCATACACCATTATGTCCTTGTTATTAATTTTAAAAACAATTCCTTTTCCCCAAAAACGATTTTCAAATCATAATTTCAAAACACTGCACATGGGAAAATTACTTTAAATGTCCTTAAGACACATAAAAGCGTTTTTTGATTGCCTTTGCAGCATGTTTGTATCACTTTTAACATGGCTATGTAACACAAACATTCAAAATCTAAATTTACCATGCACAGGTGGGAGCATATTTACAAGCAATTTGCGCCACAGAGAAAGGTCTTACATTAAAATGGGAAAAATAACATCAGAGACATTCAATTGCATTATAAAGAAGCATACACCATTATGTCCTTGTCAGAAATATTATAACCATTCATCTTCCTCAAAAACGATTCTCAAGTCATAATTTGAAAAGACTCCACAGCTCCTATGCAGAAAAACACCCTGTCAGTACTAATACTTCACATTTTCTCCAATTACATTTTCTCAAAGAAACAAAATCTATTTGTAAAACACTTGAGACAAAGCAACATTTGAAAAACACAACTTTCTTCATAATTTTCTCCTTAAAGCACACTATTCTCTATCTAAATTAAAGAAATATTTTCTCACCTTAGCAAATACTTTGAGTTTGAAAACAGTCTCAGAAACACACCAATTTGTCTTCAGCAGAGCAAAAGGTATGCACTCCAGAGTCTGCAGCTATCAAAAGCACAGAAATGCTGTAATTCTTGACACATATCTCTCATGTCACCCAATCAAAACTCTTCCCTCACTTTTTTTCAAATCAAAACCCTTCCCCCCTCTGCCCCCTCTCTGCTTTTTCTACATAGCAACCACCTCTTGCAAGACCTCTGGTGTTTGCAAGTTCACACAACAATGTTGCAATTGAACTCTGAACTCTCAGTGCACCTGCATATCCAGTGCATTCTTTCATTTAATGATTTTTTCTTCGCCACTCAAAATACATCTTTCAACGAACTCATCCATGCACCCTAACTTTCTGTTTTCAGCAATCAAAATCCACCAATCACTCTTACTGCTTCATTAACACAGAAACTCCACAGTTTTTTTCATTTTACACTCTCATTTTTTCAACTGCCATTTCATTGCCACACTTCATCTGACTGCAGGAGAACCTTCTCTCGCCATGTTTTCTGTCTGGATTGTTGGACATAGTTACATCTATTGGGCTCAAAGGTACGCTGAAAACAGGAATTTACCTAACCTCAATTTACAAGATGTGGAAATTAAGTGGTTTGGCCACAGAGGATTAAAATGTCACCAATTGATACCATTGGTGAAAACCTTTATGCATTTGCCAAAACCTGACCTGTTAATTGTGCACTGTGGAGGTAATGATTTGGGCACTTTGACTGGGGTAGGTCTGGAAATGCTTTTAAAGGACACCTTTGAGCAATTGATGGCACTTTTTCCTCAGACTGCCTTGGTATATTCAAATATATGCCAAAGACAGAAATGGAGGTGGTCGAACCAATTTTGTCCACAAATTGAGAAGTCGAGGAAGCATGTAAACAAATCTGTTTCAGCTTACATGAGAGACCATGGAATGGGCTCCTTGTACAACAATAACTTGCGTTACTACATGCAAGATATCTACAGAGGAGATGGAGTTCACTTCTCAGATGAGGGCAACAGAATTTTCACTCTGAATTTAAGACTGTGCATTGGTACCTACTTATAAGTACCTAAATGTACCATAAACCCAAAAGCTCTTCTCAGAGCTACCCTACATCTGATCACTCACAATTATTATTTTACTCTAACTTTTTTCACTAATTTTCAACAAAGTACGCTCCCCGGGGTGCTACCCGGTACGCGAACCGGGAGCTAACCTCGCGAAATTTTTTTAAAAAATGTTTTTTTTTCGCACATATAAGCCTCCTCAGCCACCCTCACAAAACCTAGGGGGTCAAGATAAGTCTACCGTGCCCCCTTCTACCCATTCTGAACATTATTTGCCCAACATTTTGTATCTTAATTCGACTGAAACACAAAATGGTGGACTCCCGTAACGCTTAAGGTTCGCGGACCGGGCGCTACCCACGCAAAAAAAAACATTTTTTTTATTTTTTTTGCCCCACGGGGCCCTTTTAAAACCTCCACATTAAACCTAGGGGGTCAGGGAGGATCTACTATGCCCCCTTATGGTTATTTCCCCCTTTGTTTTGGCCTCCTCTTGTCTCTCAATCCTACCGAGAGACAAGATGGCGGCCGCTACGGACTGTTTGGAATGTTTACAGACGCCGAAGAACCAATCAGCTTCGCAAACCTCCGTAACGCGAAAAGTACGCGAAGCCGAGCGCTGTTACAGATATATATCTTTTTTTGAACGTTAATTTCTCAAAATCCACTGGAGCACATATATTGAGACCTAGCAAAGGCACATCGGGCTACCAGTCCCTAATATTTTACCAAGTTTCGTGCAAATCCATTCAGCCGTTCGATTATTATTATTATTTTTTTTTTTTGCCCCGCGGGGCCCTTTTAAAACCTCCACATCAAACCTAGGGGGTCAGCGAGGATCTACTATGCCCCCTTATGGTCATTTGCCCCTTCGCTTTGGCCTCCTCTTGTCTCTCGATCCTACCGAGAGACAAGATGGCGGCCGCTACGGACTGTTTGGAATGTTTACAGACGCCGGAGAACCAATCAGCTTCGCTTCACAAAGCTCCGTTGCGCGAAAAGTCCGCGAACCGGAGCGCTTCCCGGTCCGCTGTTACAGATATATATCTTTTTTTGAACGTTAATTTCTCAAAATCCACTGAAGCACATATATTGAGACCTACAAAAGGCACATCGGGCTACCAGTCCCTACAATTTTGCCAAGTTTCGTGCAAATCCATTCAGCCGTTCGGGCTAAAAGTGAGGCCAACCGCCCTATGGAAAACTCAAAGTTAAAAACACGTTTTGGGACCCCCCTTTTTTCTCGGCCCCCCCTTGACGAAACCCCCCAAATTTTCAGGGGCTGCTCAGAAACAAAATGTTCCATTTTCCTGAAAATGTCAGCCAACTCCGTCCACAAACGCCAAAGTTATTAGACATAGAATTTTCAAAAATCCCATAGAGAAAAAATCCTAACTATATATACCTACTGGCGACCGCCAGTAGGTAATATTCACCATATATAGTTAGGAATTAGCATTTACAAAACCTTGAAAATTCACTGAAAAAACCATAGGTTATAGACCATATATAGTTAGGAATTAGCATTTAAAAAACCTTATTTTACTCAGTGAGACACATTTAATCAGTCACTCATACAGTCAGTCATGCACCTACTAAATCCTTCATCCAGACACTTATACATCCACTCAAGACATATTTTAACTTTACAGAAAAATACAGTCACTGGATGTTGTCATCAGTGATGTCATCAGTGATGTCATTTGAGATGTCATCAGTGATGTCATCAGTGATGTCATTTGAGATGTCATCAGTGATGTCATCAGTGATGTCATTTGAGATGTCATCAGTGATGTCATCAGTGATGTCACTGACCATGTCATGAATGATGTAATATGTGACATGATCAGCAGTGGATTGCGGGTGCGCGATATATAGTTAGTACAACTAACTATATATGGAATTTCAATGGTTTTGTGTGAGTAAAATAAGGTTTTTTAAATGCTAATTCCTAACTATATATGGTCTATAACCTATGGTTTTTGTGTTTTCAGTGAATTTTCAAGGTTTTGTAAATGCTAATTCCTAACTATATATGGTCTATAACCTATGGTTTTTTCAGTGAATTTCAATGGTTTTTTAATAGCAAATATCATAAGCTGTCGAATGTCAAGTACGTGGTAAGACAAAACATTTTCGTGTTTATGCACAATGATCTGCTTTGAATGCTGCCCCCCCCCCTCATTTCTATTAGGAGTACTCTCTCTTTGCAGATAGTGAAAGGTAGTTAACGCAGGCCTTTGCCCCCGTTGTAATCCGTCGTGCCTGCTTCTCTCTCCATTTGATTGATTGTTATCCAAGCATTTACTGTTTTAGAATTGGTTCTCTTTGGTTCATTCTCTATTTACAAACAAGCACAGAGTCGCAATACTCTGTTTAGTCTTTGCAGATAGCGAAAAATTGTGTAAAAAAACAAAAGGAATCGAGCAAAATCAGTAGGCCACTAATGGGATCTCTTTTTGACCTCGCTAAAATAGAAACATTAGGAACAACCCCTCATGACAAATACGAAACTAGTGAGATGAACTGAACTCCACACCATGATGGCTGCAATACAGCTCGGCTCCGCCACCCACCCCGCCCAAAATAACGATAAACTCTATGCAAATATTACAAATATATACAACACACCAGCAAAGTAAGAGGGTAAAACATTTTATTAAACAACTATTTACATAACTATTTTATACTTTTTGTTGCCCGATCCGGCTAGCTCAATCGATCGAGCATGAAACTCATGCACTCTGATGGTTCAAAGTTTTGAGGAGTGCTTGTAACACTGTCTGAAGCCTATTTGCACTTGCTTCGGCTTCACTATTCTCAAAGTAAGTGGGGGCTGTTTGAGGACGTGACTGCATTTGTGAACAATGTGATGCGGTGCCACCCTGAACCGCTTGACGGAGGCCCCCGAGGGACGGTGTGATGGCGCGGACTCGGAGGGGGCGCTTGGCTCCGGCTCCCTCCCCAAGTCGTGTTCTCTTGGTGTAGCCTGAGATCGCCCCCGACATAGGTGGCCGGCTCCCGGGATCAAGCGGAACTTTTTGCCTTTTGGTAACTCTTCCATTCTTGACCTTGTCCTACAATCCGTTTCACCTAAAGACACGCTGTAGTGGGGCGCCCCTTTACCATTTCAGTTGCCATTCCGCCCGCTTTTGCTACACTGTGCCTCTTTCGCTATTCAGCTGTTTACCGCCCGCTCTTTCGACTACAGCGTCTCGCTCACCATGTAGTTGAGTTGCTCCCGCTCTTGCGGTGCAGCGATAGGCGGCTGCCACAGGACTCTCAAAATAGCGGCCGGCTCTTCAGATTTGGGCGTGGTCCACTAAAATGGCCCTGCGACACCTTGGAACTCGGACGCTTGTCTGCTAGAGCTTGGGCTCCATTCTCGAAAGCGTCCCCTCAGCCTTGAAGATTCTACAAAAGTCTTGGGGGACCCCGACTCCCGCAGGCTTCTGGTGGGGAGCGGCTAGCATTATTGCTCGTGGAATGGCCACGACGGAGCTACGAAATGGTGGTGCTCTCATGCTAACGCCAGCTTCAGTCTGAAACATCCAGAAACACTGTAGACTACCAATTCGATCAGTTCCGGTAGCGCCCCAACATGACCCGGTAGAGAAGAACTAGCCCTCCCCTCTTTGACTGATGGTTCTTGTTGCCTGTCCCTTCTGTAGTCATTTAACAGAACTATTTAGCCTGCTGAAAGGGGTTGTGTTCCGACCGCTGGTTGGTGGAGACATTTTGATTATATTCTGGACCTGCGTTGTCGCGTAATGCGTCATATGACGCGCCGCGTTAGCGCATCCGGAAGTGATCCGGGGCGCGACGCGCAGCGCGTAACGTAAGCATAACAGGTCATGTGACTTGTTAATAAAACTTTTCATTGGTTCATTTTACTTTTCTTATTCTAATGATGAAAGGCTTGGTCATATGACCTAAAAATTACGCTTTTTATTACTTTCGAACATTATTTTTTCTTAAATATATGTTATAATGTTCCAGGCTAATGTACTTTCCCAGAAAATTTACAACTGTCCTGCAAGTAAAATATATTCCTTTTTCGAGAAAAAGGGCGTTTCTTCGTCCCATGACGGAGCCGTTGAGCAAAAGAGGGTCGGCCGCTGTCTTAGTCGCCGATACGCCTGAATATGAGATTCTTATCGATCACTTTATGTTGCAGGAGTAGAAAACACAACAGCCCTTGACCATTTATCTTTACTGCGTTCCTTCGTATTATACCTTTTACCCTTCATGTAATTGGTCTGCTTTATTTCACTTGCCTTTTACTGACTCTAAAACAGTGACTATTATTAAAAACTTTACCAATGTATATACTACTACCATGTTTTCTTTTAAAAACCTTTATTGTGAAAATTTCATTATACAAATACGAGCCTATAACCACGTGGGCCTGCCACGGAGCAAACTGTAATCGTATATGATGAATAGACATTTACACTGTAGAGGAACGTAACGGGCGGGCCATTAGGTTGCAAGAACTAAGGTGTCTAACAGTTACGGAATCGGTGGACGTACATTTTATAATTAAAATACGACCGGGCCAGTTACAATAAAATTATCTAGTTATACATTTGCGGGCAAGTACCATGGGTGACGTTAATTCGAATTTTCAACAGTACAGTAATCAATAACACATCAGAACTTAATATCAATAGGGATGTCGAAATATTCAATCAATTCTCGTCCCCGCCCGCCATGTGCTTCAAAACTGCATACGTATCTCGTGATATCAAGGTTGTGCTACCAGTACACAACAAGGAGTTACGAGTCCCATTTATTCCGGCGCCATTTTGGGCGAGGACGGGCAGGTCCAGGATATAGTCAATATGTCTCTACCAACCATCGACTATGATGATGTTCATATGCTGTATTTATTAGAGTAACACTCATCTGTCCACATGAAATTAATTTGCCACAATCTAAACATGTCATTTTAATCTTTCCAAAGTTCTTCTAAATATTTGGGACCGTTTCCCTTGCCTCTGATGCTGTCAGTGCCACTTCTTTGATGAATGTACTGGCAGGTCGGGGGTTCTCCTCCAAATCTCTCTTTTATGCAGCACTATAATTAATCGGTGCCACCTCTCCATATGACGATGCATGGTATAGTTACCATAACTATATTTTTTTTCGGTTCCTCTGGAGAGTACATCGTGGCAGATTAAGCTTGTAACGTACCGGGCATTTACCTTTTTTTGCATGTAGAGGAAAGGAAAAAAAATTCGAGCGTCCGAGTTCTAAGGTGTCCCAGGGCCATTTTAGTGGACCAGGCCCAAATCCAAAGAACAGGCCGCCATTTTGAGAGTCCTGTTGCAGCCGCCTGTCGCTGAAGCATCAAGAGCGGCCGAAACTCAGCTGAATGGCAACTGAAACGGTAAAGGGGCGCCCCACTACAGCAGACGAGCCTCCACCTAGGAAGGCCCGTTCACGCCGCCTCCCCCCCCCCCTTCGGGCACCCCACGCCGTTATTCGGAGCAGGATTGTAGGATGGCCACACCAGTGCGGCAACTTGCTAGACACCACCTCGTTGCTAACCGAATCTCAGCGCCTTGTGGTGTCTTCTATTCAGAAAATATTGTTGCACTGCCTTTGGCCCTATTTGCACATCGGTCCGCTACTGACGCCACCTCACAGGCCAACGGGGCGCCCCACGCCGACTTTCAGCATTGTAGGATGGCCACACCAGTGCGGCAACTTGCTAGACACCACCTTGGTGCCATCCGGATCTTGGCATCTCAGCGCCTTGTGGTGTCTTCTATTCAGAAAATATTGTTGCGCTGCCTTTGGCCCCATTCGCACATCGGTCCGCTACTGACGCCATCTCACAGGCCAACGGGGCGCCCCACACCGACTTTCAGCATTGTAGGATGGCCACACCAGTGCAGCAACTTGCTAGACACCACCTCGGTGCCATCCGGATCTTGGCATCTCAGCGCCTTGTGGTGTCTTCTACTCAGAAAATATTGTTGTGCTGCCTTTGGCCCCATTCGCACATCGGTCCGCTACTGCCGCCATCTCACAGGCCAACGTGGCGCCCCACGCCAACTTTCAGCATTGTAGGATGGCCACACCAGTGCGGAAACTTGCTAGACACCACCTCGGTGCCATCCGGATCTTGGCATCTCAGCGCCTTGTGGTGTCTTCTATTCAGAAAATATTGTTGCGCTGCCTTTGGCCCCATTCGCACATCGGACCGCTACTGCCGCCATCTCACAGGCCAACGGGGAGCCCCACGCCGACTTTCAGCATTGTAGGATGGCCACACCAGTGCGGCAACTTGCTGGACACCACCTCGGTGCCATCCGGATCTTGGCGCGTTGTGCTGCCTTCGGCCTATTCGCACATCGGTCCGCTACTGACGCCGCCTCACGTGCCAACGGATTTTCTACGCTTTTTATACCCTATGCCGCATAACAGGTCATGTGACTTGTTTATAAAACTTTTCATTGGTTCATTTTACTTTTGGTTTCCTAATGATGGAAGGCTTGATCATATGACCTAAAAATAACACTTTTCATTGGATGAAAACTTATTTTTTTTCCCAAACGATGAAAGCCCCACCTTGTTTCTGGATGTTTCAGACTGAAGCTGGCATCAGCATGAAAGCACCACCATCTCGTGGCTCCGTCGTGGTCATTCCGCGAGCAATCATGACAGCCGCTCCCCACCGGAAGCCTGCAGGAGTCGGGGGCCCCCAAGACTTTTGTAGAATCCTTAAAGGCGGAGGGGACGCTTTCGAGAATGGGGTCCAAGACCTAGCAGACAAGCGTCCGATTTCCAAGGTGTCCCAGGGCCATTTCAGTGGACCAGGCCCAAAAAGGAAAGAGCCTGCCGCCATTTTGAGAGTCCTGTGACAGCCGCCTATCGCTGCACCGCAACAGTGGGCGCAACTCAGCTGAATGGCGGATTTTGACACAGTGGACCAAAAGCGGACGGAATGGCAACTGAAACGGTAAAGGGGCGCCCCACTACAGCAGACGAGACTCCACCTGGGGAGGCCCGTTCACGCCGCCTCCCCCCCCCACCCCCCGGGGCGCCCCACGCCGTTATTCGGAGGGCGGCAACTTACTGGACATCACCTTGGTGCCATCCACATTTTAGCGCGTTCTGCTGCCTTGGAACTATTCGCACAACAGACCGCTACTGACGACCCACCCCCCGGGACGCCCCACGCCGGATACCCAAATCAGTGCGGCACCCAGGCAACATCACCTGGGTGCCGTCCAGAAATCTGGACGTTGTGCTGCCTTGGGACTATTCGCACAACCGACCGCTACTGACCATTGTTCCTTCTTTTTCCCTAAAATTTTTTAAATGTTTTTACTGTTTTTGTTTTGTTGTATATATTTATACGTTATTAATCCTACTACTTTGTTGGAGTGCTATATATTTTTAATGTGACACATAATTGTAAAAACTTTGATGTACAAAGAGTCATCCCTGGAATCTTCCGCTTCAGGCTCGGTCCCCTCCCCAATCACAATACAGGATGGTTTTCAGATAGTAGGAACGCGTGTGGTGTGACGGATCTCATCGGGTGTGGGCCTTGATCTACTATAACTCCTTTGAAGAGGGGTGATTCTTTACAGCTGGGGCCATAAACTACATCTGTAGGGCTAGCTGATAGCCTGGGACCGGCCTGGACAATCGGACACAGAGGAAGAGGAGTGTCAGAGGGTGCGGTAGTGAATAGGGCGAAAGGGAGGTGTCGGGCGGGCACAGAGTGTGATTCTCCGGGAAGAGCAGCGCAGATGGGGGGAGGTTTATTGCCCATGCATAAGACAGAGAGCGGGGGTGACCAGTGCCTGGGGGAGATGCTTGCGAGGGTGGGGAGCCATGCTACGGATCGACAGCGTGCAGAGAGTGGGTCTGGTCAAGGCAACTAAAATCGCTGCCGTGCACGACAAAAGTGTGGCATTTGAAAAAAGGCAAGATGGCGCAGAAAATGTTTTTCAACACTTCCTGATTTCCTTCGAATCGAACGTTAACAGACGTTGGGGCATATTACCAACTTTAAGCGATATTTATCCCTAACGATGCTTAGCAACGAATTTTATACCGCTAAGCATCGTCAGAAATTATCGCAGATAAACCTTGCTATTATCAAGGTTTATCGCAAATGCGATAAAAAACGGCCGCAATGCATGAATATCGCTGAAAAGTCAGCGATATTCATGCATTACCGAGCTAATGCTCTTAGCCATGTTATCCACCTCCTATTGGATAACATGGCTAAGAACTGCTCAGGGCAGGTGTTACTTTTTGGAGATATTCGCGCTTAGCGCGAATATCTCCAAAAGTTGGTAATAGGAGATAGCGATGTTAGCGACTGTTTCCAGTCGCTAACATCTTGGCATGCCCACTTTGCATGTCATTAGTGATAAATATCACTGACATGCAAAGTGGGGCCCAAGATGGTCGCTATCTCCTACTAGCGGTCGCTAACTGGTGTTAGCGACAGCTAGGTAATACGGAGATAATTTTATCTCCGCTTTCTTGGCTTTTAAAGCCAAAAAAGCAGAGATAAACCCCCTTGATAATATGCCCCGTTATCTCTCCCACACTACCGGTCCCCCTGGGCTTAAACGCCGAGATGGTAGGGACTGCATCCCGTGGAGATAGGCCGAGACGTCACTCAGCAGAAAAAAAAGTTAAAAAAAAGTCTATAAACATACAATAAGTTAAAAGTCAATCATTCTTCTTTCCTTGTAGTACGCTCCCCAGTCCGCTTCCCGTTACGCTAACCGGGCGCACCCCACCAAAAAAACAATTTTTTTTTTTTTTTTTTGCCCCGCGGAGCCCTTTTAAAGCCTCCACATCAAACCTATGGGGTCAGGGAGGATCTACTATGCCCCCTTATGGTCATTTGCCCCTTCGCTTTGGCCTCCTCTTGTCTCTCGATCCTACCGAGAGACAAGATGGCGGCCGCTACGGACTGTTTGGAATGTTTACAGACGCCGGAGAACCAATCAGCTTCGCTTCACAAAGCTCCGTAACGCGAAAAGTACGCGAAGTGGAGCGCTGCCCGGAGCGCTGTTACAGATATATATCTTTTTTTGAACGTTAATTTCTCAAAATCCACTGGAGCACATATATTGAGACCTAGCAAAGGCACATCGGGCTACCAGTCCCTACAATTTTGCCAAGTTTCGTGCAAATCCATTCAGCCGTTCGATTATTTTATTTTTATTTTTTTTTGCCGCGCGGGGCCCTTTTAAAACCTCCACATCAAACCTAGGGGGTCAGGGAGGATCTACTATGCCCCCTTATGGTCATTTGCCCCTTCGCTTTGCCCTCCTCTTGTCTCTCGATCCTACCAAGAGACAAGATGGCGGCCGCTACGGACTGTTTGGAATGTTTACAGACGCCGGAGAACCAATCAGCTTCGCTTCACAAAGCTCCGTAACGCGAAAAGTACGCGAAGCGGAGCGCTGCCCGGTGCGCTGTTACAGATATATATCTTTTTTGGAACGTTAATTTCTCAAAATCCACTGGAGCACATATATTGAGACCTAGCAAAGGCACATCGGGCTACCAGTCCCTACAATTTTGCCAAGTTTCGTGCAAATCCATTCAGCCGTTCGGGCTAAAAGTGAGGCCAACCGCCCTATAGAAATTAACATTGGAAAAACGCGTTTTGGGACCCCCCTTTTTTCTTGGCCCCCCCTTGACGAACCCCCCCAAATTTTCAGGGGCTGCTCAGAAACAAAATGTGCCATTTTCCTGAAAATTTCAGCCAATTCCGTCCACAAACGCCAAAGTTATTAGACATAGAATTTTCAAAAATCCCATAGAGAAAAAATCCTAACTATATATACCTACTGGCGACCGCCAGTAGGTAATATATATATATATATATATATATATATATATATATATATATATATATATATATATATATATATATATGCACACACACACACACACACACACACAACACCTTTTCTCCACTATCCCTTCGCTCGGGAATCAGGAAAGGAAGGGACTCCACTTTAATTCGAGTAAATCATTTTTTTCTTCTTTATTCGTGCATTGCCGCCATGACGCGTTTCAGCCCCTAAAGGCCTTGATTACATGACATGCCACCATTTCCTGTTACAATTTAATATGACCCGTGCTTGATAGAAACGGAAAACAGACTACATGTATGTCTTCCTAGCAGCAATTGATTAATAAACCTAAAATGCAGTTACACATTGTAATCCACCTGTGCAAAGTACGCGTCGATAACTGTATTAATACTGATATAATAAATGGCAATAATGCTGACTGCCTTTTTACATTTCTGCATATTTACAATAAGTTACATTCGCACTGTGCAAAATTTCAGGTCACCTGTGCAAAAAACGCAACTGTGCAAAATACGCAATACTTATAGTATCAGTACATTACCCCATACTGTTTCCTGGCTGCTTGAACCTGATGAGCCGCATGAACTATATCTCTATAATATAGACCCATATGGTACTTTGCCACAATTCTCATTTACAAATATACTGTCTGTCACCACATGTATGTACTGGCCCTCTGCAAATTTCATAATAAACGTGCAAAATATGCAATACTTCCGGTTTTAAATACCATGCTCCCTAATATCCTATCAGTGCATATCAAACGGCGAATGTGCAATACAGTAACAGGCTTTAGGTCTACAAACATGTTTAAAACTGTATAAAACTTATAACATGTTTCCTATTTTACTATGTGCAAAATACGCTAATTACATATATAAATACACCTGAATATAATACCACATAGATAAAAAACATATATACCAGTTCATGAACTAAGTAACATCTGCCACCTGGCACTAGTGGATAACCATTAGGCTGCTAAAGCTAAACATTCCCATCTATCCGATGTGCGTGCAAAAATGTGCGATAGTGTTTGCCATATTTTTCGTGCAGTTGTCTATCATCCATTGCCTGAATACTCTTTAAACTGTATAATAGAAAGGCGTAAATGTGAAAATAGGTATAATATTGGTAAACTGAAGCCCGCCGGCCGGAATGGCCTCAGTAGCCCAATAAGGAATAGATAATACAGAGAGAGACAAAAATAAGCTGTCTTCTGGAGGGTTAAAGTGTTCAATAAAGTTTTTTTAGAATTTTATATTTATATAAAAAACTGTGGAAAATATGACCTACACAAATGTGTTTCTTCCTATACAGTTGTGTTCGCAGGGGCCCTCATTGGATTAGTATGTCAATATTTCTACTTAATGTGTCTAATATGTGAAAGTTATACACATTTGGAAAAGTGGATCATGGTTTGATTCAGATCACAACAAAGTATCCTCTGTTGTGTTTAGACCATTAGGGTTTTTACTGTCAAGGACCAGTATGTATTTGATCTCCAAGTGCCATATATATATGTTAGAAATTGGGGTCTATAGTTGGCAAGGGCTTGCACCTTTGTCGAAGTAGGGATCCTTCTTCCTATTCAGGATAAGGGAGTTACACTCCTAAAATAACCCCTGCTTACCCCCTTGGTAGCTTGGCACGAGCAGTCAGCCTTATCTTAGAGGCAGTCTGTAAAGCAAAATATCCAATATTTGTATATGTACTTAAAACAAGACCAAAACGATAAAAATCCACAATACAGTACTTAAAAATCGTCAGTTATCAAAATAACCTTGAAAAACAGTTCCTTGATGTCGATAGCTCCGTCCGGGGCTATCATGGCACTGTGAGCAAACAATTCCAAACAGTTCTGGCTGACTGCAGCGACCCAGCAACACGGGCCAGCTACGGTGTAGGGAAGACCCACAAACGGTACCTGTCACAAATGCAAGGCGTCGATGACCTCTCGCTGAGTTTCCAAAAACACACAGCGTCTGCAGGCGTCGGTTCCAGAGATCGGTGCAGGAGTCGTCGGGGACCTCGAAGTCACACGCGTTGCAGGTCGAACTCCTCTCTGTTGAAATCAGGAGCATTGGCGTTGGCAGGCATCTGGTGCTGCGGTGCAAAGTGCAGCAGTGTGGCATTCAGTGCCCTCAGCTCGCGGTGGGAGCAGCGGCTCGGTGGCAGCGTCAGATGGCATCGTCGGTGAGACCAGGGTAGCGGTGTGAGATGAAGGCGGTGCACGTCACAGTGCTGGCAGGTCGCAGTGCAAGCAGCGGCGGTATCGTTGCTGAAGCACTGTCGTCGGCTAACAAACTGAAGTCGATGGTACTGGCGTCGGTATGCTAAGGTTGTGGTGTGAGATTAGGGTGGTACGTCGTGTAACCTTAGGAGCAATACCCTTGTACCACGCTGCAAGCAGTGATGTCGATTCTGGCAAGGAGCGTCGTCATCAGGGATACCACAGCGTCGTTGTGAAGCAAGTTGGTGCAGAGTGCGGTGCCCATAGGTCGCGGTGCGTGCAGCGGCTTCGTGGCAGCATTAGCATGCCTAGGTGGGACCAGGGTCACCGTGCGCCGGTGCCCATTGCGGTGCCGTCAGGACACGAAGTAGGCAGAGGCATCGTAGATGCCGTTGAGTTGCTTCTCTTCTGTTGCAGCACAAAAAACACAGTTCTCAGTGCTGCGGGCCGAATAGCTTGAAGTCTTTGATGTTACTGAGACTTCTTGAACAGGGGGCAAGCTATACCTCAAGCCCTTGGAGAAACTCACAAAAGTAGATTGCAAAAAGCTCAGTCCCGTCCTTTCACTGTCCAAGACAGAAGCAGCCACTGCAGACCAAAACAGCAAAGCACACAGCAAAGTGGCAGTTCCTCCTCACAGCTTTTTCCAGCTTTTCTTCTTGGCAGTCTTCTTGATCCCTAAAGAGTTCTAAAGTCTTGGGGTCTGGGCTCCAATATTTACACCATAAATTCATTTGTCCTCTGAAGGCAGAGGGTCTTGTACCTAGTCCAAACCAGTTCTGGTCAGTCTTGGGGAACGTTGATTACAAGACTCCTGCTTTTCCTTTGACAGTGTAGGCCAGGGACATCAGACATACCACAGGAGGTGCAGCCAGCATTGTGGGAAGCAGGCACAGCAATATACAGACCCAGGTACTACTTCCCCCACTCATCTATGTGCATATAGGTCTATTCGGCCCTGTGCTGACTCACACTGTCTCCTGGAGTCTCCCCCAGCCCCTGTCACTCACAGACAATACATAACTAGGCAGAGGCAGGCTGGATGGTTAGGCAAGAAAAAACCTACTTTCTAAAAGTGGTATTTTCAAACACAGAATGTTAAAACCAACTTCACTAAAATATGTATTTTATCATTCTGAGTTCAGGCACACTGAACTTGAATTTCCACCATGTTCCCTGAGTCAGTTAGGTTTATAGGATGTTACAATCAAACTGCCCACTCTGGTCTATGGGGAACAGGTGGCCTTGCAATAGTGAAAAACAAAGTATGCTGTAATTCACAATCAGGAAATGCCACACAAAACAGGGCACGTCCTACCTTTCACATACAATGCACCCTGCCCATGGAGGTACGTTGGGCCTACCTTAGGGGTGACTCACAAGTAGAAAAGGGAAGGTTTAGCAACTTGCAAGTGTGTGCACTTGCCAAGTCGACATGGCAGCCCAAGGCTGCACACAGGCTCTGAAATGGCAGGCCAGAATTACACTTTACGGGCTGTTTGCGTTGGTGGCACAATCCAGTGCTGCAGCCGACCAACACTTGCAGTGCACTTTACTAGGGACTGCCTCATAAATCAAATAGGCCAATCATGGAAACCCCAATCCATAACACATTTTATTCAGGAGCACTTGCACTTTACCACTGGACAGCAGTGAGTAAAGTGTGTAGATCATTACACCAACAAAACTGGGAGGTCAGAAAGCAAATAAACTCAGGGGAAACACGACAAAAGATGCCAAGTCAAACAATATATATATATATATATATATTCACTGAAAAAATGTAGGTTTTAGGGAGAGTTATAATTAGTTGGACATTTCACTCATACAAAACCAGAGAAATTCCCCCGTATAGCTAACTATAACTAGCGTCCCCGCAATGCACTGCTGATGATGTCACATATTATTTCACCCATTACATGGTCAGTGACATTACTGATGACATCACTGATGACATCGCAAAGGACTAAGGTTTTTTAAATGCTAATTTCTATAACGTGCCTGAAAACTATAGTTTTTTCTGTGAATTTCAAAGGTTTTTTAAATGTACATTTCTAACTATAACATGCCTGAAACATATGTTTTTTTAAGTGAATTTCAAATGTTTTTTAAGCTAGTTTCTAACTATACCTCCAGAGGTAGGACATGTGAAGAAAGAAGAAAAAATGCATAGAAAGAAGCAAAAGAAATGCAGAAAGAAGCAACAGAAGTCCACAATGACGAAGAAAACTGCAGGAAGAAGCAAGACATGTGCAGAAAGAACCAACAAAGGAGCAGACATAGGCCTTGTTGGTTGCAAAATCATCCTGTGCCCAGAACTTTTTCAGACGGGCACTGGTGGTAACTGACTTTGACTAAACAGGCCTAGAGCCAGTGCTATGCTAAAAGACACTTAGAATACAGTGAAAACACCTACATACACTAGGGGAGACTATGCGTTGAGGTATCCCTGTGATTAGCATGACCTCCTCTGTAAGACCCTAGTACATAATAGGGCAGAGGGGTTAAAACTACCGCTAATTCAGAGGTGTAAAAATATACTGCTTTAACTCGTAGTCACGTTTGCAGAGTGGTGGACAAAGGGTGCTGGGCATCCAACCAACGCTTAAGAATTCCACTGCGTAGCATTACAGGAGGTACTAGGAGGGATTCTTGACCCCAAAACTCCCTCAGGACTAAATTGGACTTTATCCCCCATCCTGTAGTTTGCCACGAGGCATGTTTGCAGAGTGATAGAGAAAGGGGGCCATGGCCTCTGAAGATGTCTTAGCAATCCCACTGTGTGGGACTTACTGGAGGTAACAAGATGGGTGGTTGGCCCCCAAGGACATCTTTGGGGGCCAACTTCCCAAACTATTATCTCCAGTCAGTCCCACACAGCAGCACTGGTAAGTACTCGTACCAGGCCACGCCTACTTTGCCCACCACTCTACAAATGCGCACCCTGGCACTCTCTTGGATGGGGATTGAAGTCCCCTTCACTGCTGGGGGTCCTTTAAGGGCCAACTAGCCTACCTTTCACCTCCAGTAAGCCCCATGCAGTGAGATTGGTGAGAGGTAGACAAAGGTCATGCCCCCTTACCCTACCACTCTGCAAACACGCCCGTGACGCGTTTTAGGTTGGTGGATTAAGTCCCCTTTAATCCCTGGGGTCCAACTAGTCCACCAGGTACCTCCAGTAAGCTCCACAGAGCTGCGTTGCAGAGGGGTGTAAAAAGGGGAACGGCCTCGGACCACCTCTCTGCAACGCAGCCCTGTGGCGCATACTGGAGGTACCTGGTGGGCTAGTTCGCCCCAGGGACACCAGTATTGAAGGGAAATTAATTCTCTGACTTAAAATGCACCACAGGGCGAGTTTGCAGAGTGTTGCTGGGAGGGGGCGGGACCTCCGGTATGATGACGGTCTTTTTTTGCATTTCTTTTTTTTAGAAGGGGGGTTGTTTGTCAGAATGGGAAGGGGGCCGTGTGGAAACCCCTCCCATGGCCATTCCTGCCCTGGGGACCCCATCCCCTGGGGCATGGCCACATTTTTTTTTTTTTTTTAACGGAGGGGCTGTGTGGCCCCCCTCCTTAGGCCTCTATTGGCCCCAGGGACACCATCCCTCAGGGACAGATTTTTTTAATTTTTTATTTCTATCTTTTATGGATGGGGCCACATGGACCCCATCCCGATCCACTTCTGGCCCCAGGGACCCCATGCCCCGGGGCCTGGCCATTGCTTTTTTTTTTTTTTTTTTCAGTGATGTCATCAGTGATGTAATTTGAGATGTCATCAGTGATGTCACTGACCATGTCATGAATGATGTAATATGTGATATCATCACCAGTGGATTGCGGGCACGAGGGTTACAGTTAGTACAACTAACTATAAAGGAGAACTTTCAATGGTTTTGTACGAGTGAAACGTCCAGCTAATTATAACACCCCTGAAACCTATGGTTTTTTCAATGAATTTCTAAGGTTTTTCAAATGATAATTCCTAACTATAACCTGCCTAAAACCTATGTTATTTTCAGTGAATTTCAAAGGTTTTTTAAATATTCATTCCTAAGTATAACCTGCCTGAAACCTATGGTTTTTTCAGTGAATTTCAAAGGTTTTTTAAATAATAATTCCTAATTATAATATTCATTAAGCATATCTGTTTTCTCTTTTTTAATTATCATCCCGATCTCAACCTAGTAAAAACTGCAAATATCACCACTCTTCAATTGATTCCTTCCGCTAACAAATTCGCCACAAACCACTAAAAGAACTTACCACTAACAAATTAACATCAACATTTAACTTGTGTAAGGAGGTCGACTATCTACTGCGTAATTTACACGCAACTCACACCCATATTTAAAGAAGAATATGTGATAGATGTACTAATCATGTACCTCCGACACACAACAAAATCTCAACACACAGCGCCACCACCACCATCACCCCCCGGATCCCACCCTCCTACTACCTCAGAGGCAGCGCAAACCAGGACAACGGACCTTCCCAAGATACCATAACCTCTCAAACGCACAATAGCTGAATGTTCAGAGATGTGGCAACCATCTATGAATAAGGGAGTAAATTTGTACATGAACAATAATTTACAGAATCCCAAGTGTACCGGTGATATGCTATACACAACTCACTATAGAAACATAAAACTTTTCCATGTGAAAATATAGTATTGATACCTGTAGTTTACTGCCCAGGGAACGCAACCATAATATCTCAGACTCTGGGGGATATCTTGGTCATGTAGCTGTGTTGTCTCCCCCCCTTTCAAGCAGAAGCAGAGTGGGCTGGTCCAACGTACGCAACTCCAGCGTAACTGTGTAAATACATAGGCTACACATTGGGTGTGGTTCACTTGTGTGAAGACAAAGGACTCTGCCACAGTGAAGGTCCTCACCCTGCCCCATGGCTGCCGCCATGACCACGTGCCTCTTCGATGCAGGCCCATTCCAAACTCAGCACCACAGCACCACAGACTTATGTCTGTATCGACTACTACCTTCGCATGGTTCACAACTTGAGCGTTGGATCTACACTGAGCACAGCATTGAAGTTATCCTTGATTGATGTAAGGCAAAGACAATTCTACTCTATGTCCTCAGACTTTGTTAAAAAAAGTGATAAAAATTCTTCGTGGATATCTGTGGTCACTACTGCCTTCAATCTACAGTGCGGTCAGAAGAGTTTACAACTTGAGACCAGTGGTGCATCAGCAGGACAGACAACATTTTTATTTATTTATTTTTGAAGCTTATAAAGCGCACGGCTACCCCCCAACGGGGGTGTCCCGGTGCTGCGAACAGCAGTCAACCAAAAGGGGCACAGCGGAGTCTAGACATTAGAAAATAACCAGGTTTTAAGTCTACTCCGGAATAGTGACGCTAATGTCATGAACCTCAGGTCCGGAGGAAGATGATTCCAGAGTTTTGCAGTAACCACAGCAAAAGCCCGACCTCCCGTCCTAGAAAGACGGAAACGGGGGGCGTGTAGCAGGCAAAGATGATTAGATCTGAGAACACAAACCGACTGAACAGGTTTCAGCCTGTGTCTCAGATAGGCAGGGCCCAGACCATTGAGTGCCCTAAACGCCATGACCAATGCTTTGAATTGAATACGATAGGACACAGGCAGCCAATGAAGTTTAGCCAGATATGGAGTAATGGAGTGGCGGTACGGAATGTTACAAATCAGCCTTGCTGCAGCGTCCTGTATGGTCTGCAATCGTTTAATCAGATAGGCCGGGGCTCCCACATACAAACTGTTTGCATAATCCAAATGGGACGTGATTAACGCATGAACCACAGTTCTCCGTGAGTCAAGCGGAAGAAAAGGGAAGATTTTTTTAATCATGCGCAGTTTACCGAAACATGCTGCTGAAACTTTATTAACTTGGGTCTTACAAGACAAAGCATTATCAAATTGAAAGCCCAAATCTTGTGCGGATAAGACAGGAACTGGAGCAGTGTCCAATTCAGCAGGCCACCATACTCTCGCCGGGAGAGGAGATTTTTGATTAAAAAATAGGACCTTAATCTTATCCGCATTAAGTTTTAGATTGTTGGTAGTCATCCAGGAGGAGATTTTGACCAGGCATTGTCGAAAATTGGACAAATTGCCTTCAAAGTGATCTCTAAATGAAAACACAAGCTGAGTGTCGTCAGCATAAGAGATCATTCCGACTCCCCAGGATTCAACCACATCCGCCAGACGTGAAAGGTAAACGTTAAAAAACAGGGGAATGAGTGCCGAACCCTGTGGAACGCCACATATCAAAGGTTTCTCTGCAGAAGCATAGGGCCGGAGGAAAACCTGCTGAGTTCTATCTCTTAGGACGGATCTCACCCACGCCAAAGGCGTCCCCCCATGCCAGAAACATGTTAATTTTTTACTTAACTCCTTTGTCGAATCCTCCAATTTTCTTCATGGCTCCCAATCCGGGTTCCGGGCGGGTTTTTCCACGGAAACCACCCTTCTGGGCGTGTCAGAGACCATCAGGCGCCAAGTGGATAAGGGGGAGACGGTGGCACTCATTCTGCTTGATTTGAGTGCAGCATTCGACACCGTCTCCCATTCCATCTTACTGTCCACGCTGGAGGGAGTTGGCGTCGGTGGTACCGCCCTGGCCTGGATTGCTAATTTTCTTTCTGACCGCACGTTCCAAGTTTTTTCCTCCACTTCTGTTTCATCTGTTTTTTCCTCCACTCACGGTGTCCCCCAAGGGTCTATTCTTAGTCCCCTTTTCTTTAACCTGTATGTGAGGCCGCTTGCTTTTTTAGCGGAACAGGCTGGCCTCACAATTTATTCGTATGCCGATGACACTCAAGTCATCTACTCCCTCTCTACCAATAAAAATCTCCCCTCGTCTTCTCTTAAATCCGGGCTAAAACAAATATCGGATTGGATGCTGAAGCACAAGTTAAAATTAAATGGGGACAAGACAGAACTCCTCCTGTTTGGCCCAGACACCTCACTCTGGGGCCCACACCATTGGCCATCGGAGATGGGTCCTGTACCCAATCCATCAGAGTCTGCACGCAATCTTGGGGTGCTCTTTGATAGCCAGCTTACCTTCAAGCAGCACGCTGTGAAAGTCTCCGCCACCTGTACCACCATCATCAGGTGGCTAAGAAAAATCACATGGATGCTACCGGCAGACACCTTGAGGACTGTAGTCCAGGCTCTTGTCATCTCCCGCCTGGACTATGGGAACATCCTTCTCTTGGGCGCCGCAAAGGAGGTTACCAGGAAGTACCAGGTGGTGCAGAATATGGCAGTTCGCCTCATCTGCCACCTCCCTGCTAGATCCCCGGTTACTCCCCATATGCGGAAATTGCACTGGTTGCGTATCGAGAACAGAGTTAAGTTTAAAGCACTCTGCTATATGCATAAAATCATGACTGGTAAGGCCCCCCATTATCTGTCTGCCTTAGTGCACCATTACGCTCCTCCCCGGACACTCAGGTCTTCTACGCAGAACAAGTACATGATTCCTCGCACCAACAGAGCCAAAATGGGGGGACGTTCGTTTGCCCTATTGGCCCCTTCCTTATGGAATGCCCTGCCTCAACTGTTGCGCTCCGAATCTTGCTTCCTTACTTTCCGTAAGGGAATTAAAACCTGGCTTTTTAACTCCTAATCCCCATTGTTTATTATTTTCTCTTACTTTCTCTGACCGCCTAGTCTGCCTCAGCGCCGGGAAACCTTCGGGTAGCTGCGCGCTTAACAAATGTAATTATAAATAAATAAATTATAAATAAATATCTCGGAGGCAATCTAACAGGATGTCGTGTGAGACAGTATCGAAGGCCGCAGATAGGTCGAGAAAAACCAGCATGGCCTCCTCGCCCGCATCCACGCACTCTCGAATAGCCTCCGACACCTCCAGAAGTGCAGACTCAGTGCTAAAGCCGGGCCTAAAGCCCGACTGGGAATCATGAAGAAGTTGATTTGATTCCAGGTTTTCCCGAAGCTGCTCCTGCACCACTTTTTCCAAGATTTTCGCAGGCTTAGGGAGGAGTGAGATAGGTCGATAATTCCTAAAGAGAGTTGGGTCAGCATCAGCCTTTTTCAGGATAGGAATCAACATGGCCTGTTTCCAAAGGGAAGGGAATAGGCCAGAGGCTAATGAGACACTCCAAATCTCAAGAAGTGGATTAAGCAGCAGGGGAGCCAGATTGCTTAGTACTTGTGCAGGGTCAAGAGGAGAACCTGATTTACATCGATGTAACAGAGTCTGGGCATATTCCGCTGTTAGGGGTTTAAAGAAACAAAAGTGTCCTTATGAGTAGTTTTGGGAACGGATGGTAAGGAAATCCTAGTCTGATGAAATGTGTCCGTAATCTTGATAATTTTATCATGAAAAAATTCTGAAAGACCATCACAAAAGGTCTGACTAGCCACAATCGGACTGTCCACGGCAGGGGGATTAGAGAATTCTTTAATGATGTTAAATAGGGTCTTGGATGAATTCTCAGCAGCCTTGATTTTCTTTACAAAATGGTCCTTCATGATAGAACGTTTGAGTCTATGAAAATGCTTAAGGGCAGTTCTATAAGTAGTTTTAGCGACCGGATCATATGCCTGTCGCCAAATGCGTTCCAATTTCTTGCACCTACTTCTTCCCTCTCGCAGATCCGGTGAGAACCACGGGGCTGAGTGCTTAGATCTTAAAGAAGCAAGAGGTACCAACAGGGCAATAGGATCAATCGCTGATGAAAGACCAGAATTAAATTTGGATACATTGATGTTTAGATCGTTAGTGAGCTGCCCTATCCGAGTAGAAAAGATAGGCTCAAGTGCCTCACAAGTGATCTTGTGCCATTTTCTCCCAAGGTCCCTGATTGTAGAGGAGACAATAGGAGGTCGTTGCACAGCCAACTCAAAAGGAATTAGATAATGATCAGACCAAGTGAGGGGCAATGAAGGTAATGTAGTAAAGCCAGGGAGGTTTGAGAAAACAAGATCAAGAGTATGGCCAGCAGAGTGTGTGGGTCCCCGTACCCGCTGGGTAAGATTAAGGCCATGCATAGAGTCTAAAAAATTATTGGCTCGTGTACAAGTGCTCACATCTGCATGAAGGTTGAAATCGCCAAGTACAAAAAAATGAGGGTGCTTTAACAACAGATCCGCTATCGTTGCCAAAAGAGTGGCAAGTGGAGATGTCACAGCCCCAGAAGAATTATAAACCAAAATTCCTGAAGCGATGACAGAGGTGGCATTCAGAATAGAGAAATACATCGCTTCAATAGGGTCTATTTTAGCAATTTTCCTGGAGGTAATGTTAAAATGAGAACGTAAAATAACTGCAATTCCTCCACCCGTTTTTGAGCCCTCACGGTTTATACCCACTAGGCGATAGCCAAGTGGAATGGCCAAATAGATATCAGGATTGGAAGAGTCCTTGATCCAAGTCTCTGTGAGAAATAACAGATCCCATGTATTGGTGGAGAGCAGTAGCCAAATATCACTTGAGTGGCAAGGAAGGGAACGGCAATTGAGCAAACCTGCAGTAATAGTCCCAGCGTGACTAAGCATAGGAGGGAAATTTGCCTGTGCATAAGTACGTTTTTTTTGGAGCTGTTAGAGTAAATGCGCAACACTTACATTTATAGAAAGGCAGCTCAGGTTCCACAAGGTTACAACGTTCCCATGGAATACACGCTCCGGTGTTCAAGGTCAACAATTGCGACCTGGACCAGTGGCGCTGGGGATCGGATGGAAAACTAGCAGCATGGCTGGCACTAGGCGCGGGACTGGCGCGGACGGGCACAGATGGGCTTGCATAGGCGCGCCCGCTGCGCACGTCCGCTGCGCATCGTGAAGATCATGTGCTTAAATGCACTAGCCCGCTAACCCCCGCTCCACCCTCAAAACCGGAAGTGGGAAAAGATTAAAGAAACACCCACACTACCCTTCACAACAATCAGGGGAAGCCTGCGGTGGACCAGGGTAGGGGCCAGCTGGGTTCACAACTTGAATTCAGCTTTGGATCTACACTACGGACAGCATTAAAGTTAGCCTTGATTTATGTAAAGCAGACAAAATCTGAAGGGGTACAGGGGGAGGGGAATGGGCGAGGCAGCCCCCCACTCAAACAGTATTCAAACAATTAATGCCTCACTCATTAATACACATCCAAGTACAATCGTAGACCCGGTAGAAACACAATTTAAATGCTACCAGAAATAAATGTTATATAACATAAATTCCAAGGTCTGGACGTGTTCAATAAAAATACAATCACACAGGAACAGCACATTCACCTAGAAAAGTGTGAAGAATAGAGAGAGCACCTCACGGTAGAACAACCCGAGGGGGTTCCCGGTTGATGATTACCGGTGTACCCACTTCTCATCATTGGCAGCTCTCTCTATTGTGAAAAGACAAACGTGCACTCAACAGAAGAGTAGTGCGGACGTGAGAATAGTGAAGGAAAAACACAAATAGTGACCAACGTATCAAAACACTGATACCTGTTAGCAGTGTCAAAAGTACACTCAACAGAACCCCAAACAAACCACAATACCAAAAGAAAAATAAATCATTTGTGTAGTGGTGCTTTGCTTGCTATTACCGTTTTATTCTGATGCAGCAGAGCACTACTTAATTAAAAATGGATATTTCATATACCATAAAAGTTCCTTTCCTCAAGCCGACATGTTTCATCGCTCCTTCTATGGCGATTTCATCAGGGCATATGAGGGGTTTATTATTCTCAGTCTTTTCAACCTGTACTGGACCTGTGTGATGAATAAAACAGAGAGACGCTCAAGGCGTCAATCAGATACCCACGTACTAGGTATTGCCCCCGCAGCGTGTCTTGGCACACAGATGTGAAATAATTTACCTGGAGTGCGCTACGTCAGCACATACCAGCGTCACTCCTCAGGACACCGTGTCAGCTGTCCACGTGTCCGAAACCGTAACTCGAGCTAGTCACAGTTACCTGTTTCAAATTGAAATAGCAGTTTCAGACCACCACATTTCTAACCGCTCCAATCACTGCATTATGCACGTACGAGGTGTCTTGTTACGCTCGCAACACTCCCCACTTATGATGGACTAATATCTGGCCTCAATAACTTGGTGGCGCACCCTTATGTAGAAAGACAAATCAGACAATGATTCCGAACCCGCATTTGTCAAGGCAGCCTTCGCTACACACGCAGGTTCGGGTTCCTTACATATTCGCCCAAATGCGCTTAACTTTCATAATGCGCGACGGTCACAGGCTGCACTCAAAGTATACCGGGGACTCGCCCTCTGCCAACAATCACTCAACACAACCACGCTCTTACTGTAGCCGCGTCCCTCCGGCGCTTCCGACGGTCCACACACACAGCCTGTGTGCGCGGCCGGAAGTACTGCGGGGGCGGAGCCCCGTCCCTCACGCTGCGTGTGGCGGCCATCTTAGAACGGGTTCCCATCGCGACCTTCCTTGGGTGATTGTGTGCATTTGTTCAAGTTTTCATGTTGATTTCAGCTCATGATGGATGCTGCGATTAACATGAAAACTTTAACAAATGCTCTCCTTGAGCAGGAAAAATAAAATTATAATAACATTATTATAATTTTACTTTTCTCAGTTTCAGGGCTGGGTTAGGGTAGGGCCGCATCAGGCTTTTGACTAACACATTTTAATGCTAGTGTCCGCATCCCTGCATTAAAATGCATTAGTCACGTATTCTAGCACCCCTCTGACAATGCTGCAATTGATGCACACTGCCAATGAGGCAGCCCAGCATGCTAGAATTGTCTAACATATGAGAGCATGGAACTGTGCCTTCAAATTTAAAATGCTATGTGTCAGCGAGATAATATTCATGAACAGCGCTGAGCAGGCAGGCCAGAATTTAACAGATCAATTAGCCGTGCCCCAACCATCCTTCTTGTGAGTCTACTCTGGGGGTACCAGCCATCACGAGGGTGATCCATGGAGCGGGTCTTGCCTGCTGTTTTCCCACAATCACACCACCCTTTTAGTGACCAGAAGCACACACGTGCTTCAAAGATTGGACAAACCGGCGGGTGGTAGCTTTGTTTTTCCTTTTTAGCACCCCCCAGCTGAGAAGTCACATTACCTGAACCTCTTGTGCAGGATTGTATAGTTTTACAGCCTGCTGGGCCCATTCCTTCCTAAGCCCCTGCATCAGCCTGGACAGAGAGTGCACTCAGTTTGATACCCAAATAAGTGGCTGAATGAACTACCCTAGTAATTGGGACAGCCGGAATGAATTTCAGCAACAGCTGAGCTTATGCTACATTGAATTTATAGCCAGGCCATACACTAAAATGATCAAACTCCTCAATGATGCATTCCATGGCAGCTGATGGATAAGTCGAATATATAGCAACGTCATCTGCATATGCCTGGACTTAAAGTTTATAATCACCAGCAACCACAGGCCAAATTCCATTGTTCATCTGCAATGATTGCAGATATGGCTCAAGATAAAGGACAAATAAAAGGGGTGACAGTGCGCACCCTTGCTGGGTGCCGTGCTGAATCTTAAAAGGTGACAAAGATATTCCTGAATAAAAAAGCATAGTACAAGGAGTCCTATATAAAGACTGACCCCATTTACAGAGTCTATCACCAAACCCAAAAGCCCCCATTATGACCCATAGAAAGTTCCAGTCCACATGGTTGAAAGCCTTCTCGGTGTCCAACAATATCATACACAACTTTTTTACTGATCTTTATGACACTTCAAAAGTGGCAATAACCGTTTTTATGTGACTAGTGGTGACCCTACCAAGAAAGAAGCTGTGTTGCTGTTGGGACACTAAGCCTGATAAAAGGGGAGCAATCTGAATCACTAAAATGTTAGCAAAAATGTATGCATCAGCATTAATCAGAGTGATGGCCAGTACAAACCCATCTCAACAGATGATTTGCCCTTCTTCAAGAATATAGTGATATTGGTCATATTCCAAGTACTCAATACTGCTTCACCCTTATCAATACTTTTTTCACACGTAAAGTGGGCGAACTGCAATATCCTTGAATACTTTACACAATTCCATTGGAATAAATTCCTCCCCTGCAGCCGTACTCAATTGCAAAGCTGCCAGACCCTCCTCTCCTTCCCCAGCAGTCATATCTATTTTGAGGGCCAACATATGAAATACTTTGAATATATGCCTTGAGTCTGGACAGGGTCAATATTTGAGATTGTCTATGCAATTCCTGATAAAAGAGGGAAAACTATTATGCAAAAGCATCGGGATTAGTATGGACCAATTCATCACTACCTTTAATGAGCGGACACCTAGCCCTTTTAGCCAAAACTCATCTCACCTGTTCTCCATACTGATATTGGAGGGCACTGTTTTTAGGATAGCTAGCAGCTACCTCTTCTCTCAGAGCTTACCCCGGAAGGGACAAATTATTATTCAGTTGAAGATAAAGAGGTTGTTCATCGGGGCCCCAGTGCTTATAGCCCTAGCATGCAGCGTTCCAATTGTAATATTGCTTGGTCAAGCTGTCTAGCAGTATTTAGTGTGCTTTTGTTTTTACTAGAGTTCAACAGTACTGTAATACCCCTGTTATAGACGTTCTTTGCATCCCACACTACCAACGGTGAAGCTGTACCTCTATTGACACCCAAAATTCTCATTAGGGAGCCAACTGCAAGTTTTCCGTAATCAGGGTTAGTAAGAAGGTGTTGAGGAAGACGCTGTCCCCCCAACTGCAGAAATATAAATCAACAGTAATATGACTTATAATCAGAGGTCATTTTGGGAAAGACCTACTTTTCGGCATCTTGTACCAAATACCCTTTAGCAAATGCCTGGAATAATGGTTATGTGAGATTACAAATGGTATAACCCCGGATAGCAGGATGCAATGTCCTCCAAATGTCTGTCAGCCCATGCAGGATGGCAACTTAAAAAGGCACACTATCCCCCCACAGCCCAGCTCTATTTGGAGAAGAAATGCAGGAAGCTTACAAACACAGCATGTGCTTTTAAGTGATTCTAAAAGCGCACGCTGTGTTTGGTGCTGCATTTCTTTTGTTTCTAGAGTGTGGCTGCGGGCAGATTTGTGCTTAATCGCAGGTCCTGACGAGCTCTGCAATTAACACAATGAACCCCACAGCTGCACTCTAAAAAACAAAAGATATTTAGCAAGATGGAGCACTTGCTAAATGCAGCGGCGGCATGAATGCTCTCAGAGATGTGCGCGCCACCGACACAGCAGTGCGCGCTTGGGGGCACGGAGGTGCGCTGGCGCCCAGGCGCGCGGCTTCGAGGGAACACTGGACAAGAGACATTATACCATTGCGACCCCTCGAACCACGAATCATCGCAGGGTGCACACACGCTGAGTTCTTTTGGTACCACTAACTCACTGCACCACAAGTCATCTCCCTGTAGCCTTACTAAGGCAGAAATCACTAGGCAAAAAACATTGCTCCCAGTGCAGCCCCCCTGCACAATGCATTATGGCAGGATACGTACAGGCTCAGCGCCAACGATACTACTAACTCAGTGCACCATAAATCATCGCAAAGAGTGAACAGTTTTATGTCACAGTGAGACATACTGTCCCTTTTAAATGGAATTCATTTAGAATCCATTCGAAAAACACATTACTCCAATTACTGGGCCCCCGACCACACTTCATCGCAGGATACGTACAAGCTAAGCGCCAAAGGCACTAGTAACTCAGTGCACGAAAAATCATTGTCACCTGGCGTTACTACGACTGAATTCACAAGACAATAAACATTACTATCAGTACAGCCTACCCGGAATACACATCATCGCAGGTTCCACAGAACCTTGTTGTTTCAGGTACCACTACATCAGTGCAAACCAAACTAAGTATAACACCTATCAAACCTATACAATATCCCTTTAGTATGCTTCCTTCAAAAACTTCTCTTATAGATTTAGTTGAATGATAAAATTCACGCTGCAAGTGCAAAGACACACTTAATGTCAGTCTATACTAAGGACAGCACAGGTCAAAATTGGAACTATAAAATCCCTGACACATATATATTTCAACAATGTATTCTTCCTATACATGTTGTATCTTTCATTTCAATCATGATTACAGATGATACAGTCCAACCTAAGATTAACACTGCGGACAACAGGGTTTACAACTTGAATTCAGCTGTGCATCTATACTATAGACAGTAGGGAATTGAGCCTTGATTTTCTTAATGCAGAGGCAATTATACTGTATGTATTCAGATTTTGTTAAAGTAAGTGAAACAAGTATTTTTCTATAACTGTGCTGACTAGTGGCTTCAATGTACACTGCAGACAGTAGGGTTCACAACTTGAATTCAGCTTTGTATCTACACTACAGACAGTAGGGAATTTAGCCTTGAGTTATTTAAGGCACAGACAAAAAATACTCTTGTGGCACTGCTAGTATGCGTAAGCACCTTTAATCCCTGCATCCTGCAACTATGTTCACAAAGAATGTAGAACACAGTACCAAAATGTAACTCCACCTCCAGCAATACCAAGTACCTCTGGGGCATCACCATCAACATCGCCATCAGACATACGTCCCCATTTTGAGAAAGTTAGAATGCACTGCGTGAAATGCAATTGTTTAATTTGTTATGGGGAGCAATCAGTACACCTAGTTTGCAGAGCAATTGATAACCATTGATGGTTGTTTTCTTTTTCCCTCAAAGTTTATGCAGTCCTGTATGCAACACTCAATGCTTTGAGTACAGACCGTTCGAACCATGCATCATCGCAGTGTGAGCACACGCTGAACACCAGACGTACCACTAACTCAGTGCACCATAAATAATCACCACATGGCCTAATAAAGGCAAAGTTTAGTTGCTAAAAGACATTCTTACCAGAGCATTCTGCCTGAACCAAGCACCATCGCAGGCTCTGCACAAACCGACTACCTTAGTGCACCACATTTCATGAACCCTTTACGATAGAATCTTCTGTGTATTATTTCACATATAGTTATCCTACCTTTGTATAGCAGGAGTCATAATCCGTTTATGATTGAATATCTGTGTATAATATCATGATTACTGTTCAATGCAATAAAATGGATTAAAGCATACGTGACTGTACCCACTTCAACTAACTATCTGTGCCTGTGTACTTAATCTGATTGTAAAATGCTGCTCCTGCACCCTACCACATTATATTGTGCTGTAAACAGTGTATGCAACCATCTTATATCTGCCAATAACAAAAACTTTGATTATAAAACTTTCTCTTGCTCATTTTACAAATACGAACGTACAAAGTGGATCATTGCAATACTGCAAAGAAACGGTATAGTCAATTTATAAATGTGTACTATTTCTTTTTTTTTTGTATAGCATATTTAAATAGTGCAAAGTCAACCTAAAACTATATCAACACTTTACATGACCACCGTATTTACAGTACATTTTCAGGCAGGCATTGATTACGTCATTACTCTACAATAACAGGATGTGGACGCGACTCCGATCCTCGAACAATGATTTCCAGCACCAAGTTGGACAGTAAACCTGAATGACCACATACGTATATATATTATATGTCCTTCATGTGCCAAAAACTGCAACCTAAACCTTTCACAGCCCTGTATTACTATAGCTACAACACGTACAAAAGACATCCATATTCCCAGGAATTAATCATGTCCACCTTCTTTTATGTGTGCATCTATGGATGAATATAGGGTCAGTGATACCCCGTACCTTCCATGCTAGCCATATTGTTGGACTTTACAGACATAATGACACATTTGCGTGTAAAACCTGGGTGACAGTAGCACTTTAACACGGACACCCAAATCAGTAGATTTTTCATATAGCTACCGAAGTACCACGCCCATAGCTCCGGAGTCATTGTTCACAGCCTCGCCCAGCACTGGCATACATTAGTCCAGCCCACTCCACTTACGCTTCTAGGAAAATGCAAGAACGCTACAAGGCCCAGATTTCCATGGTAGTGATTTCTTTGTCCGCCCGCAATTCTGTCACGTGTAGGGACCACCTGCCTTAAAGGAGGGGACCCCGCAGGGTGTCTCCGCATGCCTTTCCACCACTATATTAATATGGCAGGGGGTCATTCCGGAGAGGATGGCGTGCTTACTGCCAGCCTGGCGGGGGCAATCCAGCCGCCATCCTAACAAGAGCCTGTGTTTTTAGTGAGAGTAATGTATTCTCTGAATTTGGATAACTATTATGATAACATTATTTGCTAAGTTAATTTGTTTTGAGGGTCACCTTTGTAAAATAAAGTGCAGTACTAAACAATGTAGAATGTGGCAAGTCACTTTTTAGTTGTTGAGTAGTTAATAGTGCTGGTTGTTTAGAATTAGGTTTTGCAGTCAGTATACATGCATGATAAAATGCATGGTGTCATATTTTTTCTGTAATATCACACTGTGCATGTGTGTACATTAAGGAATTACATTTGCCCCTTTTGAAATGTTTTATAGTAGTAAATGTGTTTTGATAAAAAGTATGGTCTGATATTTTTTCTGTAATATCACACTGTGCTCTGTGTACATTAAGGAATTATATTTGCCCCTTTTGAAACGTTTTACAGTAGTGAATGTGTTTTGTAAAAAAGCATGGTCTCATTTTGTTTCTGTAATATCACACTGTGCCTCTGTGTACATTAAGGAATTATATTTTCCCCTTTTTCAATATTTTCTAACGTCTCTTGTCATACTTCCCCCTGTCTTCTCATTTCTTCCCTCTCTTTTTATACTTCATTTTTCTGTTCATAATCTCTGTTCTTTCCTCTTTCCCCTTTCTCTCTCTCTGTATGTACTCTGGGCAGATTTACAAGCCCCTTGTGCGTTTTTGTTGTTTTATTGTGTCACTTTTTTTATGTAATGTTGGCAAAAAAAATAATGTAAATTGCATATGTATTTGCAAATGAGTCAGGATTGTTTACTGAAGTGTAGTAATTCTATACATGGAATGTGTATAGTAAGTTAAAGGTTAGTCAGTAGTAAATAGTAAAATGCATGGTCTGATATGTTTTTTGTCTAGTATCACACTGTGCATCTGTGTACATTAAGGAATTATATTTGACCCTTTTTACATATTTTCTACCCTCTCTCCTCTTACTTCTTCCTCTCTTTTTCTTATATTCTCCTCTGTTCTCATATTGCCCTTGTTTGTGTTTATATTTCCCTGTCTCTGCCCATATTCCTTCTGTCTCCTCAGTTTCTTCCCCCTCTCTTTATATTTCATTTTTCTGTTGATACTCCCTGTTCTGTCCTTTTTTCCTTTCTCTCCCTCTCTCCTCTTCCTCCTTCCTCTCTTATCATACTACCTTTTTACTTATATTATCCTCTCTTCTTATAATTTTCTTTTCTCTTTATACGTGCTCCTCTTTTTGCATACTTCCCCTATTCTTTATATTCTTTCTTATCTTTATATTCACCCCTGTCCTCATAGTTCTTACTGCCTCCTCATAGTACTTCCTCTCTCCTTATACACTAAGGGCCCCATTAGGATGACGGGCGGACATTGTCCGCCCGCCACCCTATCGGAGAACGGGAACGCCCGCCATAAGGGCGGGGGTCCCGTGGGGGGGATTAGGATGTGCCCGCCACAGTGGTGGGCACATCCTGTAGTTTTAGCATTGTGGCGGGCGGTGCACCCTGCACCGCCCGCCACAATGCTAAAAATGCTTGTACGCATTTGCAAATGCAAAGTGGCAGGCACCGCGCGGTGCCTGCCGATTTATACATGCAAATGAAGGGGGGTACCATAGGTACCCCCCCTGTGCACCCCCACCTCGGCCTTCACCAGGGGGGCCCGCAGGGGCCCCCCAAAGCAAAGACCGCATGCCTTTCCGTGGCGGCATCGCCGCCCAGAAAGGTACCTATTCACAAGCATCCAAATATGGCTGGCGGTGTCTGATAGACACCGCCACCATATGAACCCTTTTCCGCCCCGGCCGCAAGGCGACCGGGGCGGAAAAGTGGCGGGCGGTGTTTGCCTCTGCTGCGGTCCCCCCCGCCATTGTAATGTGGCGGGGGGGAAAAGGGTGGCGGACGGGCATTTCTGTCGGGCGGACCGCCACCGACACCATGGCGGTGGCGATCCGCCCGACATGGTAATGACCCTTTAAGTCTTCTCTTATATTTATCTTTTCTCTACATGTTTGTCTCTCTCTCTCTTTATATTCTTTCCTCTTTCTTCAGATATACTCTTCTCTTCTTATATTCTCTTTTTACTTTTGTTCTCGCTCTTCTTTGTACATACTGCCTATTCTTTTCTCATACTTTTCTTTTTCTTTTCATACTCCCATCTCTCTGCTCACACTTTTTCTCTCTTTTATTATACTTCCCACTCTCTACTGATATTGCCCTCTTTCCTTATTGTGACATTTCTCTCTTCATTGTCCCCCTGTCCTTATACTCCCTCCTGTTTTCATATTATCTTCTCTCTTCTCTTACTTCTCCATGTCTCCTCATACTACTACCTTTTTGTTTCATTCCCTTTTGTTCTCTACTTCTTCTGTCTGTGTTCATATTTTACTGTTTCACTTTATATTCCTTTTATATTTTCATTTTCTGTTCTCTCTGTTTATAGTTCTTCTTTCTGTTGATAGTGCTTGCTCTCTTGTCTTACTCCTCCTTGACTCCCTGCATATGCTCTGCAGCACTTTCCTCATACTCTAAGTTTCTCTTGTAATACTCCTGCCTCTTTCTTTATACACTTTTCACTCTTCATATTACTTCTTTTCTCTTTATAGTACTTCTCTTTTTTCTAAACTGCCCCCTCACTGCTCACACTCTCTTTCTTTCTTCTTATACTCTTACTTTTCTCCTTATACTTCCACCTTTCTCGTCATACTCCTTCTTACCTTTTCATACTTTACAGTCTGTTCAGACTGCCTTTATCTCTATATATTGCAGTCCTCTTATACTCCCCTTTCTTCTCATATTTTCCCTTGTGGCATACTCCTTCTTCTTTTGTTGTAAGTTCTTCTAGTCCTACCTTTGACCTTATAATCCGCATTCTCTTCTTAAAAGTAATATAGTAGTATATTTAATATATTTATTTTTGTAATGTTATATATATTTTTTTAGATAAGCCAATCAATTTAATGAAGGCCAAAAATAAGTGGAGAAGAGTAACTAACAGAAGTACTTTTTCAGAGTTTTTTTGGGTGAATGGAAACATAGTTCTTCAAAGTAATTATTTGTTGCATACAGTTGACACTAGTGGTCATGCTTATGAGATTAGAAAAGGTTGTGCTATTGAGAAAGAGAAAATTGTTCCTAGAAATGCAGAAGAGGTGTTAGCGGATGTTTAAGGGAGACGTCCGAAAGCTCCAGTGTACACTTGGAATTGTAGTAGTATTTGCAGTGTACGGCAAGAATCTATTGATTTTTTTATGCAATTTCTTACCTAACTATAGTAAGAAAAGTGTTAAACAAAAGATTAAGATGATGCAAGGGCTAGACCCTTGCAGAGTGAGAGAAAATACTGGTTTACAAGGTCATTCTCTGGCTTGTCTTTCTAAAAAAGTACGTCAAAGTGTTTTTCACCATTTCAGGATGTTAGCAGTTCATCATACTCAAATGAGGAAATTAGTCAGAACATTGTATTATGGAAAAAATCCAGCACTAATGAAAAAAAGTTGAACAGTGCTTTTTTGCTTGGATCTGTATCAGATGTAACGAATGTTTGTGATAAAATTTAGCTTAGTTACTTTGGTCCTCAGGAAGACAGTACAGAAACTGAGATACTAATGGAAGAAAATGTGAAAGAGAATGTACAATGTTGTACAGTAGAACATTTTGAGCAAGAAATTACAAAGTTTAAGGTGATTTCAGGTGAAAGGCCAAATTATTCTTGTATTTGTTGTCGACGGACTAATTATAAAAATCAGACCAGGACTGTTGATCTGTATTTAAAAAGTGAAAAGGAAAATAATAATGATGGAAGGATTTTTCAATGTATTTGTTGGTAGAGAATTGTTTTGATTTGGGTTCTCATCAGCGTATTTGTAAATATTGTTATAACAAATTAGACAAGAACAAAATGCCTGCTAGAGCTGTGAATAATAATCTTGAGTTGGTAAGTATTCCTTCTGAACTGATGGATTTAAATACCTATGAGTCTATTCTTAGTCAATGTGTTCATCCATTTCAGGCTATACTTCGTATGGAGCCTAAGACAGGGAAATTGCCTCCTTCAGATTTACAGATAGGATTAAAGGGAATAGTTGTATATCTGCCTCTAGATTTAAAGAAAAATATTGAAACAATTGGTGTAGAAAATGTAGAAGATGAACCTCTAGTTATTCTTGTTAATGGCGTTCTTACAAAGAGTAAACAACATATCTGGCAAGAATTAGTGGATGTTAGGAAAGTAAAAAAGGCAACGTTGTATCTGGTAAAAAATTAATCAATATTATAAAAATTTGTATGTGAGAGAAGAAGAAATAACTGTAGAAGAAGATGGTGATTTGCCATCTGGACAAATTGAAAAAGTGGATGTGTCCAGAACTGAATAAATCTATGAACATTACAGTGTTCATCCACTTCATTCTAAAGAAGTGATGGGGAATACTATAGAGTTATTCCAAATGAAAGAAGCAAAAGGAAGCCCCATTAGTGTATGGGACAAAAGCTTGGAAGCGTGTTGTTTCCCTCGGTTGTTTCCCACAGGAAAAGGAGGACGATATGATGATCGACTTGTGCAGATTCCTGCATCTGAAAACCGGACAACAAGATTATATGCAGAAGATCCAAGATTTCGACAATGTATTCCATATTCGTTTCATCTTTTGTTTGAGAGTGATTTGTCTGGACTTTCTTATGCAGTAAACCATATATTGAAAACAGGTGTACATCTGCAAAATGTTTCGGCAAAAGAATTTATGGATAAAGTACTGCAGAAAGATAATGTTTTGGAATCTCAACTGATTAATCTCATGGCATGTCAGCGTGGTACTATTGAGTACTGGTACCGTCGTCATAGAGAACTGAAATGCGTGCTAAGGAACTTAGGAACTCCTACATGGTTCCTTACTCTAATCTGTGCTGAGTACGCTTGGTATGATTTACTTCAATTTCTTCGGGAGGCAAATCCAAATATACTAAACATTGAATACAAGACACCTGGAGAATTGTGCTCTTTGGATCCAGTTAATGTATGCAGGTATTCCAATCATAGATTCGAAGCTATGATGTCTTTTATCACCAATAAAAAAATCTTCCTCTTGGAGAGGTTCTGGATTTCTTTTGGAGAAAGGAGTATCAAGCGAGAGGTGCTCCTCACATACATATGCTAATATGGATCAAAGATGCTCCCAAATTTGGAAGATACTCAGATGATACTGTGTTGTCTTTTATTGAACAATATGCTACATGTGATATACCCAAAGGTACCCAAGATAAAAACTTAAGACAACAAGTCTTGTGATTCCAAAGCCATCGTTATGGCAAATACTGTCGTCGAAAGTACAAGTCAAAGGACAAGTTCTACACCAAATGTCGTTTTGGATATCCACGTCCTATAATATTGAAAGGAAGAGTGAACACGTTTTATGTCATCTTTGCGACATACTATCACAAGAAAGTCTCCCAAAAGTACCTACAACTTAAGAAGAAATGAAGAGTCAAAATGCATAAATGTCTACATCCCAGTCATTTTGTCAATGTGGAATGCTAACATGAATATATTCAATATGTTGCAGACAATTCAATTGCTGTTGCTCGATATGTAATGTCTAACCGTGGGCGGCCAGCTACGCTCCGTGCACGGAGTGCGCGTAGTGCCGTCTCCTACGCATTTTGCGTAGCGGGCGTAGCCAGGCGGCACTACGCGCGCTCTGCAGACGGTGCGTAGCCGGCCGCCACCCGCCTCCCTCCCGCCCTCCCTAAATATGTAAATAAAAGGATAGAAAGGTTTTAAAGACACTTACCTTGTCCGCCGCGTCCCCGGGGCTCCCTCTCGCCGTCCCTGGATTCGCGCCGCCATTTCGGATACTAATGCGCATGCGCGGGTGGTCGCGCATCCGCATTTCTCATGAGAAATGCGCATGCGCGGGCACCCGTGCATGCGCATTAGTATCCGAAATGGCGGCGGCGCGAATCCAGGGACGGCGAGAGGGAGCCCCGGGGACGCGGAGGACAAGGTAAGTGTCTTTAAAACCTTTCTATCCTTTTATTTACATATTTAGGGAGGGCGGGAGGGAGGCGGGCGGTGCGTATTGGGGCTACGCGGAGTGCGCGGGTGGGCGTAGTTTTGCGCCCACTTTGCGTAGCTCCGCGGAGCCCCACTCCGCACACTACGCCCAGGGTTAGTAATGTCCTACATAACAAAATCAGAAAAGACAGAATTGAAGGAGATGTGGGAAGAGATTTCCCACGAGAAGAGTCAAAGTAAGAAATTATGTAGTTACAGTTTGAAGATGTTATCTCATCGTAAAAATTGGAGCATGTGAATGTTCAGATCGCTTATCATCTGCAAGTCTTTACTCCAAATCTAGAAGAAGAATTTGGGTGAGTTTGGGTCTTGCTGCAACACGAAATCGAGTACTTAAATCTGTACAAGAAATTGAATATTTAGCTGAAAAAGAGACAGAAAGTACAGATATTGTGAAAACACATATGTTGGATACATATTATCCAAATAGAAGTCATCATCTTGAGAACATGTGTATCTATGAAGTGCTTCAAAACTATATTTTTAAACGGCATATTACAGAAAACATCAATATTTGTATATATGCCGTGGTTGGTTCTGAAGGAAGTTTGGTGAAACAAAGAAAAGGACATTTGATTAATCACCGTAAACTAAGTTGTGAAACTCCTGACAAAAGGGAATTTTACTACTTAGCTCTTTTGCAACTTTTCATACCGTGGCAGTCAGAATTGGAATAACTTGGAGATTTTGAGAGCAATGAAGATTCCTTCAACTCAAGTAAAGATAGTATAGAATGTCCTGTTTTTGCTAATTATGTGAAAATGTTGAACGATGAAATTGAGCAAGAAACTACAATTGCAGCTGAAAGTGCTAGAGACAGTTCTCAAGACAGTCACATTTCTGCTCCGTTGAGTCAGGGCCCACTAGGAGAACCAATCGTTCAAAATGAAGCAGCAACTGCTATGGAGGAGGTGAACACCGCAATGTATCAAGCTCAAGGAGATGTAAAAACTTAGGAAACTTGGAAGAACAGCTAAATGTTGAGCAGAAACAAATATATGAGCAAGTGAGAGAACAGATTCACCATGGATTACTTCATGAGAAGAAAGAGTGCTCTTGCTCATCATTTGAACCTATCCGAATGTACGTGAGTGGAGAAGCTGGAACAGGGAAGTTTTTTAATTAAAGTAATCACAACTTTTGTACAGAAAACAACTGAGTCGTATTTGTCTTGTGTTGTCACTGCTCCAACTGGATTAGCAGCCCACAATATTAAAGGAATTACTTTACATTGCGTATTAATGCTACCAGTAGAGCATGGAAACAAATTAGAATACCACAAGCTATCTGGAGAAGCTTGTTGTGAAGTTTCAAGAGTCTTGAGGAAAATAAAACTTCTCATTATTGATGAGGTTAGCATGGTATCAAACTTAATGGTTGCCTGTGTGCATTTAAGAATGCAGCAAATTCTTAAAACAGAGTATGACGTATTATTTGGAGGAAAACACGTCATGGTTTTTGGAGATCTACTACAACTTACTCCTATAAAAGGACAACCAGTGTTCAAAACAGTGACGCATGAAGATACCAGAAAGTCTTTGGGGAGCATTGGAAATGTAAACATGTGGTCATATTTTGAATATAAGGAACTTAATGCAAATATGCGGCAGGCAATTGATGTTGATTATGGAACTATTCTTTAAGATATAAGAATTGGGAAAGTGACTACTCATGAGAAAGAAGCTTTACAGAGAAGATTACTTTCTAATTTGTTTCCAAATGAAAATATTGTCCCAGAAAAAATATATATGAGAATTGCACAAAAGAAATCTGTAATCTGCTTAATGCCAACACTGCGTGAATGTTCTCTATTCAATGAAGAAATGTTAAAGTTGGAAAATGAAGAAATTATAAAATTGGATGCTATTGATAAAATAGAACATGAAGGAATCACTATTATTTTGACTGACAAGTTAAAGAGGAAATTGGATTCTTTAGAGAAATCGATAAGTAAAACTGCTGGTTTAGAAAATAATTTAAATGCATGTGCAAACTGTAGGGTCATGTTACGACTTAATTTGCATGTGGAAAAAGGTTTAGTAAATGGAGCAATGGGTAAAATTGTTGATTTTGTTAATTATGTAATTAGAGATGGTATAGAATTTTTGAAAATCAAATTTGATGAAATTGAAGAAGTACAACAATGTAGTCGTTGTTCAGCTCGGTTTTTGCTTGTAAAAGATTTGTATGTTCGCAGAAAACAGTTTCCTATCACTTTGGCGTGTGCGGTAACCATTCATAAAGCTCAAGGTTTAAGTGTAGATAGTGGTTTAGTGAATATTGGAAGTATTGTGTTTAAAGAGTGTATAGCATATATTGCTTTGTCTCGAGTGAGAACTTTATCTGGATTGTATTTGATTGATTTTGATGAGACAAAGATTAGTGCAGATGCAAGTTGTGTGAAAGAGTATAATAGGTTAAGAAGTGAATATGCACCCAATCTAGGTCAATATCCAATATTTGAAAAGCGTGTGGTAGGTAGAAAAAGAAGATTTGAGAATATCTGTAGTGAAGCTGTAGAGAAAGAAAAAAAACAAGATGAAGTTGTGATTGGAGGCAAAAAGAAAAAGGACAGTGTTGAAGAGAATGTTGGTTATCAGTTTGAAAATAGTTCTGGTGTCAACTGCTATGCTAATGTAGTTGTTAATGTTGTTTTTTTCTTGAAAGTTTGCAACAACAAATTGTTGAAAATTGGAAAGAAAGATTCTGTTTGTTGTATTCTGTTTATGAGAAATGTAGTAGTGATAAATGTAAAATAGAATGTGTTTCTGATATTCGAAATGTTTTGGACATATGTTCTGGTTCTACTCAATTTACGCAGAATATTCAGCAAGATTGTCAGGAATTTCTAATGTATGTGCTTGTTGTGTTGGAAGATGAAGGTATAGATATTGAAAATCGTTTTGGCCTTTCTTATAAATGGGAACATAACTGTGAAAATTGTTTGTTTACATGTAGCAGTAACATTGACAGTGAAAGGTTGATATATTTGACGTTACCTGACTGTGAATCAGTGTCTTTTAACAATCTAATTAGAGGAGCAAGTCAAAACATCGAGTGTAGACAATGTAAATAAGAAATTTTATCAACATTATTTATACAAAGTTATGGACAGCATGTTATTTTAATGCTGCAAAGTTGTAGCGCTGATGGAAGAAAATTGGAAACTTTAATTAAAAATGTTGTAGCTGGTTAAGTATCAATATCAGGAAGAACTTTTGTTGCTGTTGTAATTATCTTTCATGATGGACCCTCTACAACATGTGGACATTACACTGTTTATTTAAAATTTCTGAAAGGTTGGATACATTGTAATGATAGTCAATTGCTTTTTAAACCACGTTTGCCTAAAGAGATACAAAATTCCTACCTAATATTATTAAAGCCAAAATGTTAAGAAAAACATTTGGCCTTTCAGGATTACTGCCGTTAAGATTGGTTGGACTGGTGTTGTAGAGTACTTTGTAAGTAAGGGTGAGCAGATTCAATATGATGCTCTTTTTGACGTGCTGCCAGTGTAGGTCTCTCAGGTGGTGTGGGATGTGCCTGCGGCAGGGGACTTTGAGGATCAGTTGGGCGGAGGTGTTTTGGATTCGTTGAACTCGTTGTAGGGGTTTGTGCGAGTTGAGTTTTAGAGAGTTGATCCTTATGCATTTGGGTACATCTTTCAGTGGTGTGTGGCTCCTCGGTGAGGGAGAACATGAGTTGGGTGTCTTTGCCTTAGCAGATAATTTTGAGGTTGTGATGGTGGACCATTTGTGTAAGGGTGCCAGGTAGATGTTGAATAGCAACAAGTTGAAGAATGAACCCAGGAGGATGTTGAAAATGATGTCGGAGGTTTTGCATCAGAAAGGTGGGAGACGGATTATGAGAATTACTATTGAGGAAGTTCTTTACTAAGAATTTGAGATACACTATTTGGCCATGAGGAAAAGTGTATAAAACCATTAAGGATTATTTGTTGTATATTTTCTCAGCATATATTTAAAAGTAACTTTCTTTACATTGTTTGAAAATTAATGATAGTGTTTTGGTATTTGAAGATTCTTTGAGATATTTCATAGTTACATAAGAATTTTTTTGGGAAAAAACATTTAACATATGTTTTATTTCAATTTTTTCTATTGTTATTGAGAATGTTGATTGTTTTTTTTAAGATAATCGTATTGATTGTCTATTTTTTGCCCGCTGTTATGTGATGAGTACTATAAAATTCACTATGTCTAGTGAAATTCAATATATTCTGAGAACAGCAAAAAAGGCAAATGAAATAATTTACAAATTATTTGGTGTTGTAAAGGATATATTGTAACTGTATTTTTTTGTTTTCCACAGATGCTAATTTTATAATATAACATTTTATTATTATTTATTATTTTTAAGGTAAGTATAAATAACTGTTAAGAATGGTCAATGGAGTGTGCTTCTACAGAGGTGAAAGAACAAAAAATAGATGACTATATAAGTGTTCAAAAATGTTTTGTATCTTTTATATACATTTGAAAAATTTAAAATATAAATATACTGAGTGTTCCAGTATTGTTTGTATTTTACTACAACACATCTACTAGTTTTGACCAGGTAATGTGATTAGACATATTGTACTTTTTTTAGTACTGGATTTTTCCGATAGTGATAAGCAGTGACTGGTATGTTCATTTAGGAAGTTTTAAAACTGAACGTTCATATAAATAATTATAATTATATAATGTTATAAAGTAGTTGAGAATGGTATTTATGTAACATTTTTAAAAGCGCAAATTAGTTGTTAAAGATAGTTTTGTGATCTGTATTAGGAAAAATTATAAAATAAAGTGTTTATATTTTTGTAGAAGGACCTCAGCATAACAAATTTACAATGGAAAATCAAGAAAACAATATGGAACACAATTTTGAAAATACTAACACTGTCGTAGAAGAGATGAACATATCTTTTACGAGCAACGTTAATGAAGTGGAAGAAATGAATGCTCGAGATATCAGCTGTGATTTTTTTGATGAAACCTTGGGTGATGCTTTTATGGAAGCATTAAATGAGATTGACATTCATCAGATGACTTTTGAAGTTGATAACCAGGAAAATGAAATACCTGATGAAATTATTTTAGAAGCTGTATTAAATTATGAAATGTTACAAGAATACATTTATAATTTATTATTATCATATAAAAATAATGTTTTGAGACACTGTTTTTTTGTCTTTTTAGTTTTCTATTTTTTTGTATTTTTTAACAAGTTTTTTTTTAAAAAACGAAAAAAATGGAACTGGAAACAAAAAAATTGTAGAATAGGAACAAAAAGGTAAAAAAAAATAATAATGTTTTGGACAACGGAGCTCTTCTTTCTTCTTCCCAATAAAATCAATAGAGTGCTCACGGTAACAAAGTAATTTGTTGCAATATTTACAAAGAAATTTTAGATCCGCAAACTGGCACAATAATAGGATGTGGACTGCTCGGAGGAGGTGGTGGTGCAGTTGAGGTACTAGGAACTTCAGGTTGAGGATTCTCCTGCAACCTTTGTGTTGCCATCTTTGCATAGTTATTTGGATGAAAATTTTTGGCATGGCGAACCATGCTGGCTGTACCAAAAGAGTACTTTTTAGTGGGATCACCCCTGGAAAGAGTAACCTCACAGAACTTGCAAGTTACTTTCGGCGCATTCACCTTCTTCTGTCCTTTGAAATTCACTGAAAAAAACATAGGTTTCACACACGTTATAGTTAGGAATTAGCTTTTAAACAACCTTGCAAATTAATTGAAAAACCATAGGTTTCACACATGTTATAGTTAGCTGGACATTTCACTCATACAAAACCATTGAAATTCCCATGTTATAGTTAGTTCAGCGAACTATAACACGCGCGCCCGCAATGCACTGCTGCCACCTATACACAAAGTGAGACACTGATAAAGATATTTAAATATTTAAACATTGCTCGCTAATACATGTATTCACTAAGATACAATTAATAAGTCAGTTATACAATCAATTTTACAAAAAAAACATCCATTTAGACACTTATTTACCCATTTATTCTTCTGTCGACCTTTAAATATACATATTTAAAAATATTTATTTTTCAGAAAGACACACATTCACTGGATGATGTCATCAGTGATGTCATCAGTGATGTCATTTGAGATGTCATCAGTGATGTCATGAGTGATGTCACTGACCATGTCATGAGTGATGTAATATGTGACGTCATCAGCAGTGTATTGCGGGCACGCGAGTTATAGTTAGCTGAACTAACTATAACGGGGGAATTTCAATGGGTTTGTATTAGTGAAATGTCCAGCTAACTATAACATGTGTGAAACCTATGGTTTCATACATGTTAGCGCATAGATGCGTGAATGACTGACTCACTATTTGTATGTTGTATGTTGAAGACAGCATGTGTGCAGGATTGTATGGGTGGATGAGTGTATGTATGGGTGTGTTAGTGAGTGAATGACTGTCTCAGTTGTATATTTATGAGTAATTACATATGTTTTAAACTAGTATATGTGAGTATTGATGTATATAAGTGAGTATATGTGAGAGTGAGAGATTGGAAGAGCGGGCGGCTGAACTTCACTTACGGTAACCATCACTCAGGTAATACCTGATTGCTCAGGATCCAAGGGGGGGGCACAGGAGGGGGGGCACCGGAACAGAAACAGCACGTATTAGGGACACCCTATTTTGCACAGTTATTCACCTACCTACACACATGCATAAAAGACAATGTTGAGATTTACTTTGAAAAAATAATAAAAAGGAAAAAAGGAAAAGAGAAGGGGAGAACAATTCAGGCCCAGAGACTATCTGACACGTCATCTCTTCAAAAAAAATCATAATGGCTAACAAGGGAGTCCCCAGGTTTATTTCGGTCAACGTCTGTGGGCTGAATGATGGCGGGAAAAGGCAGAAAGTTGCACAAGGACTAAGGTCTCTAGGAGGGGACATCATATGTCTCCAAGAAACCCACTTGGAGGGATCACAAAAACAGCTCTTGGACACCCTAGGCTATAAAGTCATAGGAGCCACCACACAGGGAGCAAAAACAAAGGGGGTGGGAATACTGGCTGAAAGAAGATTGCCCATTAAAAGCCCAAAGGTTAAATTTGATACACTTGGTAGATGGCTGATAGAGGAATGTCATCGTCCTACAGTGGAGTGGTGTCGCTCACTGGTTAGAGGCAGCAGACCCGGAAGCAGAGAACGGCCCGGGACCAGGGTTCAATTCCCAACGCGGCAGGGTCGTGGACCAGGGTCAGCGGACTCGACAATTCTCGCCTCGGTGCCTACTCTAACCAGGGATCACACTCGGCATCTCTGGGCATTAAGCTTGCCTCATCTCTACAACGGCCCCCCACAGACGCCGGGGATGCCTGGTTTCACCTTGGAGATACCCAGAAGGGACCATCTCACAGGGAAAGCCAGGACGGGTTCCCCAGTGGTCTTCAGCACCGGGACGCTTACGGGCAGCTGGGCGCTTTACAAGTCCAACACATTTACATTTACATTACATTTACATTTACATTTACAGGCGCCCCCTTCACTATATGCTCAATCTATGGCAGTAATACTGACATACTGACCCAAACATTATTAATCAGATATCCGGGGAGTTAGCCCATTGGCCCACTCCAATAATTTTGTGCGGAGCTCTTAACATCAACCTACCGCACGACCAAGAATTAGGGAGCAAATGGAATTATAAAGGCAGGAAACCTCTAGTTTATAACGCATTAATCAACTTAGCACCAACGCACGGGCTTAGTGACGCCTGGTCTAAACGTAATCCCTCACAACCTGGATATACATACTTCTCATTTCCACAAAAAACATTCGCTAGGCTAGATTATTTCTTGATTTTGTCGTCTTTATTAGATAACTGCACAATAGGCTTAGCCCCACGCTTCATGTCAGACCATAACCCACTTATTCTGACGATTAGGGGGCTCGAGAACTGGAAAGATATTCCTAGGTGGAATTTCGAGAAGGCACTTCTGCAGGACGCTAACTATCGGATTCACATGCAAGCCTGGATTCAGGAATTCCTTGAAATAAACATGGGGTCAGCGTCTAACAAGATAGTTTGGGATACACTAAAAACCTGTATTCGGGGGGGAAACTTTAAGATTTTCAATTAGGAAGAACAAAAGAGAAAAACAGCTAATAACTGATTTACAAACTAATCTATCAGAAGCAGAAACCGCATTAATACAAAGGGTCCAAAATGGAGCTGAGATGGAGAATATCCAAACTGAAGTAGCACTGATCAAGGCTAAAATAGGAGCAATATTCGCGGAAAGTGGAAAGAACAGCAGCCAAGTGGGCGGCTGCGCGTGAAACACTATATGAGTGTGGGGACAGTATTGGTCATCATCTCGCTGTCAAAACAAGGCAAAAAACAGTAAATAGGGAAATATGTACAATCCACCTACCTTCAGGGATATAAACTAGTGACTCCAACAAGATTCAAGAGGGCTTCCAAGACTTTTACACAACTCTTTATTCGGAAGGAAACATCCAGTCCAACGACCCGGTAGAGCGAGAAATTACTAACTACTTGCAAGACATAGAACACAGGCAATTTAATCCAGGCGACTCTGCGCAGTTAGAGAACATGCCAGAGTGGGACGATATCCTAGCCGCTCTATCTAGTTTGCCTGACTGTAAAGAGGCGGGTATAGACGGTATCCCTGTAGAATTTTATAAGGTCATTGCGGCCCAAATAAAGCATATCTTTCTTGACATGATCACCGCTAAATTTAATGGAGGGCCATCCCCCGCGTCTTAGTCTAATGCAAAAATCTCCATATTCCCCCAAAAAATATAAATCACCTTTAAAAATGGGTTCTTACGGGCCTATTACCTTAATAAATTTTGACTCTAAGATCTACTCAAAATTACTGGCAATCAGACTGTCTGCGGTAATAGAATCCCTGGTCTCAGAGTGGCAACATGGATTCATTCAAAAGAAGGGCACCACTGAACATATATGGAGGGCTATCACCCTATTTGACACCGCACAGGTGTCAGGAGAGCCAATGGACCTGATTTTGTTAGATGCCGAAAAGGCCTTTGATTGGGTCTCCTGGCGGTTCCTGTGGGGCATCATGGAGAGGATGGGCTTCAGTCCAAAATTCAAGCAGGCAGTTCAATCGCTGTATCATCATCCGACGGCCTGTGTAGTGATAAACGGGAGGCTCTCCAAGAACTTTAGTATATCACGAGATACCAGGCAAGGCTGCCCCTGCTCCCCTTTACTTTTTGCTCTTTACATAGACCCCCTAATCAAGAAAATAGAGAAAAACCTGGCAATCCAAGCCAATAGCACACAAGGACTACACACTAAGATATTGGCATAGGCAGACGACCTGGCCATTACTACCACTGACCCCGAAAACGCTATGTTAGCACTAGAGTCAGAAGCCCAGATGTTCGGAAAAATCTCAGTATTCGCACTAAACAGCTCCAAAACACAGATAATAACTAATAGTGAAGTCCACTGGAACAGCAGCAGGGTATTGACAAAAGCAAAATACCTGGGGGTGACAATAACGCAAACTTAGACAATATAGTAACAGAGAACTTAATCTCTTTGGCCTCTGAAACAAAAAAATCCCTTAAAGCAATCGACAACTTACACTTGACAATAGTGGGAAGATGCAATGTGATCAAGATGACATATATTCCAAACTTGCTTTACTACTTTAGCTCTATTCCATTAGAATTTACCAAAGCACAGCTATCAAGGTTGCAGCTAATTTTTACACAGTTTATTTGGGCTTACGCGTAGCCTGTACGGGCGCTGAGACAACTGACACCTCCTAAAGAACGGGGGGTTGGGCTCTGCCAAACATAGTACTCTACTACTGGGCATCAGTTTTACCATACAGTACCGATTTAAACACGATACACCCTTGCACTTCTGCAGCTGGATTGCCATCTCCATTCCTGCTGCCATTGGAAGAGGAAGCGCGCGGCTGTCTTTTTAGACAGTTATCCTACGGATACTACAAGCGGGTCAGGTTTAAGACACTGATGAACTCTTTTAAGGTGTTTTGTAGTATACGTAGGATGTATGGTCTTGGAAGGTTTAACCATTACACCCCCCTCAGCCTAAACTGTGACCTGCCTGGCATTTTTGATCGAAGCTACTTAGCAGAGTGGTACAAAGCTGGCCTCTTAAAACTAGGGGACTTAATCTCAAATGAGAGAGTGAGCACGTTTGCAGAATTACAAAGCAAATATGGTTTAAAACAACAAAACGTCTTTAAGTACAAAGCGATTTATAGCTTCCATTCGCGGAAGGTGGGGGACCTGCTGGGTTCTCAGAGGTCAAACTTATTAGCATGCTACAAACTCCTGTTGCGCCACGAATAGGATCTATATATACAGCTCTAAACACGAACACATCGGACGACCTTCCTAGAATAGCTGACAAGTGGTTATCAAAATTGGAGGCGCCACATTGCCTGTTTTTTAAATCATTAGAACTCTCACAGAGTGACTTACTGTCAGCTAAACTACAGGTACAACACTTCAAAACCATTTCTCTTGTACTTAACTCCTAGCAGAATTGCTAAGTGGAGCACAGGTGAGGGAACAACCTGCCCACGGTGCTCCGAGTTTGGAGTCGACTCTATCCACATGTTTTCCACCTGTCAAAAACTGTCCTCTGTCCTGTCTAGAATACAGAAATTCCTGGGAAAGGTTGTTTCTCAAGACTATATACTAACCCCCACAACAATCATGCTAGGGACCTGGAGGTGCATTGGTGTTTGTAGCTATGACAGTATGGAGGATATGTGTAGCTTCAGGGTGGAAAGATACAGACCCTCCACCATTCTCTCAGTGGTTAGCCAGGCTAATGGAGACGTACCATCTCGAGAAATCGGTATACACCAAAAAAGGTCTTAAAGGGAGAAAGAGGGGCCTGGACATATGGGGACCTATCACCACATGGCTTGAGCGCTCTGATTAACTCTTCTATCTAACTCTTCTATTCCTCACTTATTTTCTTTTTTCTCCCAATCTCTTTCTTTGCTCCTATTTTTTTCGTTTCCCTTTTTGTCTTATTAGTCACTTTTTCTTCTCAGTTCTACTCTCTCTTAAGATATTTCTCCGTACACACTTTGATGTTCCTGATTGACATTGTGAACCTTATCTTTGTTTTGTGTAAGAAGGGGTGGGGGGGGAGGGACACTACTATGTCAAACTCTGTATACTCTGCACATTTTGAAAATAAATAAAAAAATGGAAGCATGTGTTTCTATAAGTGATTGTTTAAGAGAGTAAGTATGTGTACGTTTCTGTAGAAGTAAGTGTAGTGTGTGTGTATAGCTGTATATGCAAGTAAATGGATGTTTGATAGTTTATTTGCATGTGTGAGTATGTGTGTGAGTAACTCTATGGATGAGTGTCGGTGTGTAACAGGATGTATAGATGTATGAGTACATATGATGAGTGAGTGCATGTATGAGTAACTATATAGAACTGTTGGTGAATGAGTGGATATGTATGTAGATTGTGGAATTCCTGAATAGGTTGTTGTAACTGATATTGGTATCTCCATTGTTTTGAAAATTTTAGATTATATTTTTGAATGTATGTATCAAAGGTTACATTACGGTGAGAGGAGATCTGACACTCTTTCACAAGGATGATGTCATCAGTGATATCATCAGTGATGTCATCTGAGATGTCATCAGTGATGTCATAAATGATGTCACTGACCATGTCATGAGTGATGTAATATGTGACGTCATCAGCAGTGCAGTGCGGGCGCGCAAGTTATAGTTAGATGATCCAACTATAACGGGGGAATTTCAATGGTTTTGTATGATTGAAATGTCCAGCTAACTATAACATGTGTGAAACCTATGCTTTTTTCTGTGAATTTCTAAGGTTTTTGAAATGCTAATTCCTAACTATAACATAGCTGAGACCTATGGTTTTTTCAGTGAATTTCTAAGGTTTTTTAAATGACAATTCCTAATTATAATGGATACTGGGTGAATGATTACACTACTTTAAGGAGAGTGACTGAGTGAATCTATCAGTGCTTGAGTTTTAGCGCGCTGAATGATCAGTACATACTGCTGAATGGGTCACTATAACAGCACAAGGGCAGTAACAGAGTGTTTGCTGGAAGTATAAGGATACAGACTGGAGAATTGAAGGTATAAAAGACAAGTGCGCAGGTAGATGCAAGACTGAATGCATAGTGCATAGGGGTTTCAAGCAGTCCATACTCTAAGGCGTACTTCCAAAAAATCTGCATCATTGCTTTCTTTTTCAAAATCACAGGTGATATCTGCAGTACTGATGTTCTCTAATATAGTCTCGCTGCCTACTATAGGTAGATTTTGTACTTCAATTAAACTGTTGCATATTTTCAATGTGTCTTCGGTAATATCCTCCTCTTTATCCATAACAAATGTTCTAGGTCATTGCACAAAAACATAAACACTTCACTTGAACAGTTTTCTTAGTACATAATACAAAAGTAGGTTTATCAACTATTTTGACCCCAAAACAATATTATGTAAATACCATTCTCTAATAACATTTCAGTGTAGAGTTTAAGTACTTCATAAGGTTATATAAATATAATTGCTTATAAACATATCCTGTTCTTACGTTTTCTCAAAATTCGAAAGCATTCACTGCTTATGACTATGGAAAATGAATTCAGGCTCTTATACTAAAATGCAGTACTAAAAAATGTAGAATATGTCTATTCACCTTACCCCTTCCAAGTTAGTAAATGTGGTTTAGTAAAATGCAAAGGATACTGTTGCTTGTCTAGAATAACACTGTGAATCTGAGTGTGTTAATGGAACCATTCTCACACTAGTTGTTGAATACTTCATGTGTTTTCACACACATCAATCCATAAACATCTATCTAATACTCACCTTTTAACATATTTAGAAATTAGTCATTGCTTATATACGTCGGAACTACTCACAGCAACAGCTATAGAATGCCCCTTAAACATAAAGTATTGTGTATAATGAGGACATATTTACATAGAGAAGAAAATCTACACACAGTAACTTATCGTGTCCTTCTAAATAAGAAAGAATATTTGAAAACACACTCTGTGACGTATTTTATGTTGAGCAATTTGGTCTCTTTTAATCCTGAAAGTCCCTGGTCTCTACTAGTCAAGCATGTCTTCTTATTCAATACCATACTGGTGTGTTGCAGAGACCTGTTCTCAAGTCATGTCCCATTTTATACACTATGACATCCTAGCCTACCACTATCTCACTGTAAGTAATACCTTGCTTAATATTCACAATACCCTAAGCGTCAGCAGACCTTTACGAGGGTAGCTTTACGATTTAATTAAAAAGCACAGTAATAACAAATATTAATCCATTTTTTTCTTCTATTATAAACAATATTATTTTTTTATGTCTTCTATTTAGATGTTTTTAATCATGATGCAAAAAACACAGTTTACCGAGTAACACTTTTTAAACTCTGCAACGTTTGTAGATAATATTGACCTTATACGTCTTACTATGGAAATCGAAACCTTTACAGCTTCACAGTTTGTAACTTTTCCCAATACGTGCACAAGTAAAACAGTTGAAACGTGAGCACATGTAAACTGTAAAACGTGACATTTACATAGGCAGAGCAAATCTTCCTTCCATAGACTATTAAGGAACCAAAAGCTATATAAACCACACCTACTTTGCAATTAGTTTCGTTTTCGCAAGTTATTTCTGAGTCGCCAATCTGTGATGCAGGTTCCCTTTTCCAGCATTGGATTCTTCTTTTGCTTCAACAAACATATTCTGGAGTTGTAAGTTGTTTCAATATGGCATAGGCATAGTACTTAGTTATAATTTGTGGCTATTTGTCAATATTTATACATTTAAATCTAGAAAAAAAGTTATTGCATGTTTTTTGCTTTTTCTCTGTAACGTCAGCAGCTTGTCTTCAGAAATGGATAGATTACAACAAACATTGCTCCATTTCTGGCTCCTTTTAGCTTATATATTGTGACTTTCTATATTATAATGTTGACACTGTACTTCGCTTGAAGTACAGTGCCCTTGTACAAAGCCTAAACATCTACAATCAATGTCACCACCTTCGAGTTGTTAGTGTGTTTTCCTCCAAGGGATTCAATACTTTTAATATGTATATTATAATAGTAACAATTATGCTAATCTCAGTGGAACTCATGACCCGTCGTCACAAAGAGTAAAGATATATAAGCAATGTTACCGGCTTTTGGTTTTTAGTCAGTTCCCCCCTTGTGATCATATGCTGTGAGAATTTATATATAATATAATTCTCACAGTCATGATCTCAGAGGAGTTTATGACCCGTGGCCACGAAGATCAAACTTTTTCACCTCCCGGAGAAAAGAATTTCAGTAAATAATTACAGCTCGAAAGTATTTCATTAAGGATGTTCTGATAAATAGATAACTTTATTTTCCTTTTCTTTTTACTGTAACAATGGTATCAATCATTATATTGTAATAGATTGTCCTATTGTTACAGAAGAGGAATAGGAGATTTTTCAGCCCCATCTGTAATATATATCTGTATATATTTTTTTTTCAAGAAACATATTTTACAAATTGTAGAATAAAAAATATAGCTATCATGCATACTTTGTTACTTTAAATATTTAATAAACCCTGCATTTCTGAATGTTATTTTCTAATTCCTATTCTCATTTGCGGTTCCTATTCACCTTCTCCCTAAAGAATATAAAGGACCAGTACAGTATATTATTAGCATACCATCCTATATATTCTTAAGTGAGTATGTGATTTGTTAGCGGAACAGTGTGCAACCTCTAAGCACTACGACAGAACGTTCCTGTATTCTACAGAATACAAATTTGAAAAATAATAGCGCATACATTTCTATGTAATATGAAGTCACTTGTATTCTCTTGACCTCAGATAATGTAATGCGTGAGTGTTTGCTGTAGCACTCCTATTCATCTCTCATCACTTTCTCTTCTTTTTTAGTGTATTGTGTGAGGCAGACTGCGTGTCCTTATGCCTAGAGCCCTCAAAGGCCCTGGAGACTGCCACACCATAGGGCCAGCTCCTGCAGTGTCCCGAGGCCGTGCGGCCTTCCTCCCAACATTGAAATGCCCGGGGGTGGTGGTAAATTAATCAAGGCTGAATATGTTAGTACAGCCCACTCCGCTTATGCTACCAGGAAAACACAACAACACTACATGGCCGAGATTTCCATTGTAGTGATTTCTTAGTTCCAGATCTAGTTGTCAGATCCGCACACACACTCCCTCATGGCTAGTATACACCCACACCACACCCATCCAGCACGTAGGTCACTACACACGTGACCCTACCTATAAAAAAGACAGGGCGCACTTGCTGTACACCATTTTAGAGTTGCTCCCATCGCAAGCGCTGAGATGGCCCGCCCTGATGGTTTGCACGCTTCATGTAGGCCCAAACTATCGAACAAAGGGGCCCACTACCAGGTGCATGGCCTCTTTGTTCACTGAGTTAGTGGTACCCGAAGCACTGAGCGAGTGAAAAACCTGCGATGCTGATGATGGAAGCACAAGTATGTCGTTAGCCATAGATATATCAAGACAGTGGCAGAGCGGGACTGCATGATGTAGAAGGTGTCCTATCCACGAAAAGGTGAGCAGTGAGGCCTGAGTGCACATCAGAGGGAGTCGAAGGGCTGTAGCAGACTGGATACAAAAAAACGGAGCAGCAATTTAGAAAAATGCAGTCCTATATACTGTATCAAATTACATGTATATATTTTTTTCCAATAGCAGGAACGTTTTTATAATCGCTCAAACGTCTGGAATATAAACTATGCAAATAGTTTTTATAAATGTGAGAAGGAACGTGTGTGAAAGGGCGACGTTATCCAACTCCACAATGAGATAGTAACAATTACCAATCATAACATTTTTCTTTTACTATCTTTTAGATGTAGAGCTTCAGGGTGCATTATGTCCCAGTACATGGTGAAAAACACACTGGTGACAGAAAGTTGAGCTGCGAATATTCTTTCTACTCACTCTGTCACTTCCTCTCTGCTTTGATAAAAAAATAACACACAATGTTAACTTTCTTTTTCACAGGTTGTGTTTCACAAATTGGCGTCCCCCCAAACACGAATATTCGAGGATTCTGCGATGATGCATGGCCATCATAACAACTTCTGAGAAAGCTCCTTCGACACATCGTGCACCCTCTTTGAATCATGCCAATGGCACAAGGTGAGCAAAGAAGCTTCTTTCCGAAACAGCAACAAGTCATCAGTTAAAGGAGAAAGTGGGACTATACGATTACTAACTCTTTATACTATCTATCAGATCACTAAACTGAAGGGTGCACTATGAACTACCACGTGCTTGGACGCAATGGAGGTAAAAGGTGAGCTACGAGTATTTTCTCCAGTATTAACTGTTCCATCTATAATTTTCTCTCTTTATCACTTTCTCTCACATCGTTCCTCTTTCTCTTTTAAAGTTATGTTCGCTGCTATCCACTCTGCCGTGCACAACCTTACTTAAGTACAAGTAGTGAACTCTGTCGGCCACAGTGAAGCCTGCTTCGACATGTAGTGCACCCTCATTGAATCACGCCAATGGTACTAGGTGAGCAAAGAACCTTGTTTCCGAAACAATAACAAGTTATCTGTGAAAGGAGAGAGTGGGTAGTGTGCAGCACATTCACTACGTGGAAATATACAATAACCTCCGAGCAGTGAGAATAGATAGGTTACAACAGTCTGACGAACAGATCTACAAGTTTCTTGTGTTACTTTTGTGTCACTTTTAACATGGAAAAAGTAGCACAAGGAGCTTGAAAATCTGCCTCTGACTTCTCAAGAAAAACACTCACCTCCAGGCTCTGCGAGTCAATGAGATGCAACAGTCTAGGTACGCAGGGGCAGGTCTACAAGAAAGTACCACAGCGTGGCACCGTAAGCCCTTTGGCTGCACCACGCTACGGCACTTTCATAGCGTATGAATGCGACATATTTGCAAGAATATGTCGCATTCCTGTGCTCTCCGCTCGAGCACAAACAGTTGCCATGCACCGGCGCAGGCACACTTGCACCATGGTACAAGGATGCCTGCGCCAAGGGGAAATTGTTTTTGTGCAGGAAGAGGCACCTTCCTGCACAAAAATAATCACTAAAGGCATTTTTCCTCTTTCAATGCGTGCATAGAAAGCTGCATGCATTGAAAGAGGAAACAAAACGAAGAGAAATGAAAACATTTGGCCTTGCTGCGTCTTGATACCTCTAGGATGACGTAGCATTCAGATGCATCTCCAGATTTCCGATTTCTCGTAAATCTGGACAATGTCTCTTGTTCCATGGGTGTTGCGTGGGAACACCCACAGCAAAACACGTTAAATGCCCCTTCACCGCAAAGTGCTGCGTGTCAAGGGGTCATATTTACAAGGAGAGGAAAAGTGTCGTAGGGTGGCTTTTCCTCTCGTAAATATAAAGGAGTCCCCTGTGCCACCAGTGCGTCACAAAAAATGTGACATACTGGTGGTGCAGGGAGCTTGTAAATCTGCCCTGCAATATTGAGAACTCACCGCTATGCAGTGGGAGTGTATGTATTATACTACTTTGGAAGAAAAACACCTCTCTACAGTGGAAGTTAAAGAAATACATTATCCTGAGTATGCAAATAAATAAAGCAAAAATATACGTGTGCAGTTGTATGTACTATGCTATTACAAAGTCTATATTCTATCTTTCAGATGACTAAACTGGAGAGTGCACTATGAACCAGCACATGCTTAGACACACAACAGAGGCAAAAGGTGAGCTACGAATATTTTCTCCAGAATTAACAGCTCCATTTATAACTTTCTCTCACCCACGATTTAATGTTGTTTTTTCTCTCTTTCTCTTTCACATCATTTCTCTTCCTCTTTTAAACTTATGGACGCTGCTGTCTACTCTGACGTGTAGAACCAAAGCTAAGTTGAAGTTGTGAATTCTGCTGGCCACAGTGTTTACACAAGGTAAGCAGAGCGGCTAGATATGCAATGCCTCCAATTAAATGCATTAGAAATAAAAGAGCTTATTTACAAACCCCTTGCGCCACTTTTGCTTCATTTTCAACATGAAAAAAGTAACACAAAAGTGGCGCAAGACTCTTGTAAATAAGCCCTAAAGAATATCGTCCTGCATAATGACTTGATCTCTCACCTAATACTGTTTCATCTATGAATCATTTTTCATTTCATGAAGCTTTATTCGGTTCATAACCATTAATGACCATAAAAGCACATAGCAAAATGCATCAAGATAAAATACAGGTAAATTACCATAATGTTTAAAAGATCATACTTTTCCTAAAAACCATAGATTTACAAATAAAACTCGCAGTATAAAAACATATATAGGGGCAGTCCATATTATATAATAAACACATTGCATCCTCCACAGTAAGAATACCATACTTAAGAAATATTGGTTTTAGATATGTGACCCTTACATTCTGGAACAACGTACAAATGAGCATAAAGTGCAAGGTGCTTTGTTTAGAGTGCCCGTCGCAGGGACAAGGGCCAACCGGGTGCTTTTTTTGATGTGGGAAGGCCACCAATGCATGAGCAATTCCAGCCCTTAATCTAGTCAATACAAATCTGTGCGCAGGCCTAGTTACCACGCTCAGGTAATTCTGGAATCCCTCGGTAACAATATACTTATTATAAAGATTAACAGTGATGAGAGAATTAATCACATCTGAGCGTTTTCGAACTCTATATAACTTAAAAGAATTTTTCATGTCCTGCTGGCAAAACCTCTAGGAGGGCAATGATCTAACAACAGGTTGATATCATAAATACTCTGGTAGCAATCCACAACATATTTAAGCCATGGTATCATCAAACAGTTGTCTAAAACAAGGCAGTCCCTAATTACAAGTTGATTAAACTCGGTCTCTTCCTTTAGACAAATTGCTCGATAGAGTAGTAGAGGCCTAAGTAAAGCAAGGTCGCCCAAATAGGCAAGCCCTACCTCTTTGTGAATCAACTCTGTTGAAGCAGATTTAGGGAGGCACAGTAATTTCTTTAGGAAGTTATTTTCTTCCCTCTGCAGACACTCAATATTGCAGTTGCCCCAAAGCCCCGCCCCATAAAGGGCGATGGATACACTACGTGCCTTTTAGATCTCCGTCATATCTTTGATTCGCCTATCCCCCAGCTTAGAGGCAAATTTGAAAATGCCATAGGCGCTTTTGCTCATTTTGCTCCTAACATTGGTTAATTCTTGCCCCCAACTGCCATCACTGGAAAAGGTAACCCCCAGGTAGCAAAAACTATTGACATGCTGCACTTTTACCCCTTCCAACAAAAAGGCACGATTGTTCCCCGTCTTTGTACCGCAGGTCATGGTGTGGGTTTTATTTTTCATTATTCAGCAGTCTCCTACTCCCAATAAAATCAGTGAACCTGTCCATCAAGCGCTGCAGGCCAACAGGTGTTCGGGACAGGAGCACCGCGTCATTTGCATAGAGCAGAACTGGAACACTATTCCCAGCAACCTGTGGGGCATCAGCTTTGAAAGTTTTCAGGGCAGATTCAACCTCATTAATAAAAAGAGTAAACAACAGGGGGGCAAGAACACACCCCTGTCTAATTCCCCGTTTGATATTAAAATTTGGGGTGCACTCCCCACTAACCCCATAGCGGACACATGTTTGCATCTTACTATACAATCTAGCAAGGAAAAAGATAATTTCTTTAGGGGCACCCATATCAAGCAAAACTGACCACAGGAGTGAATGGTTTACTAAATCAAAGGCACTGCTAAGGTCAGCAAAGCAAAGATAAATATTACCCTGCTTAGCTCTAGTGTACTTGCCAATCAATAATTCTAGATTCAGGCACTGATCTAAGGTCCCTCGTCCCTTCCTGAATCCGTATTGGGAATTGGCAAGAATCCCGTTCTCATCCGCCCACTCTTCCAATCTGTACAGCAATACTCGACTCATGATTTTAACCGATGAGTCGAGCAGACTAATCGGCCAGTAATTACAGGCTGATGCCTATCCCCCTTTTTATAAATGGGGACAATGATGGAGTCACCCCAAGAAGGTGGGATCAAGGTGGTTACTGCCGCATTGAGTGCCAAGGTGAGTATTGGCCCCCAAAGCTTCGGTTGAGCCCTAAACACATCAATTGGGACTCCATCTGGCCCCTGGGCATTACCACCCTTACTGCTTTTAATACTACTTTCCACTTCCTTCAGGGCGATATCTAAAGGCACCACGGGCCAATGCCTTTGCTCTACGGATATCTGGGTATTGTCCTGGAAAATTGCGGAAAAGTGTTTCACCCAGTCCTTGCTGCCAACGTTGGAGGAGAGCTGTGGGTGTTTATCATCTTGGAGGAAAGGGGAGTTAACGGTGGACCAGAACAGGCGCCTATCAGCGGTTTCTACTGTCTTGGATAGGTGATCCCAGGCTTCCTGCTGTAATTCCTTCTTCCTTTTGGATAGCGCCTTTTTATATTCAATTCTTAAAAGTCTGACTCTATTCTTATCTCTTGGGGTAAGGGCTAAAGCGTGTTTAAGTTGCGAGAGAAGAGTCGTACAGGTATGGTCAAACCATCCAATCCCTTTTCCGCTTCTTCCCAATTTAGTCCCTATAAAGATGTTATTAATAACGTTGTTAATGTTAAGAAAATGAGTCATAACAGAATCGGGCGGACATCCTGGAGGCAAGATAATATCGATGTCCGCCAAGCATTTATTTACAATTATTGGTTCCACAATGGCTGCTTTTTCCCCTTTCCACCTAAGCCTAGTCCCATTAGCCCTGTGTGGCTCAATGTCATCCAAGATTCTTGTAGGCAGTTCTACTCTGCACTTCCACGTAGTTATATGCATTGTGATATAATTATGGTCGCTCAGGGCGGAAGCATCCTTTAACTTGGTCAGGCAGTGAGGTACCAAGCTAGATGAAACCATAATATGGTCGATATTTGATCCGCTATTCCGCCCAGTAAAGGTTGGAATTGAACTCTCACTACCCCCCAGGTCAGTACTCACTAGCTCTAAATCATAGGAAGCTTAAATTAAAATCCCCTAACCAAATATAAGTAAAAGTGCATTTTGCCTCAGATGTCAGCTTCATGAGGGCACAGTGTAACTCCTCTATTACTTTGTGCCGTAAATTGTTAAAAATATTGTTATAAAAATTTATTAAAAGCACATTAGTCCCATCCTGTGCACGTACCCAAAGAATTTGTCAGTGAGGTTCGACTAGCAAATGTTTAATAATTGTCAACCTTAAATCTACTGAAATGAGAAAAAGTAGTCCTCCCTTCGCTCTGCCATGCCTTGATTCAATTGCTTCTAGACTATAGCATGTGTACCCTTCGAAACTAGGTTTAACAGCACACCATGTCTCCTGTAGGCATAGGATGTCATAAGACCTAACAATGCCCTCCCACTCCAATTTGTGTACCTTAGAGGCCCAACCGGCAATATTCCAGCTAACAATAGAAATCCCCATGGTACAGTCACTATTTGGAATGCCAAGTGCATTCGTACGGTAATTGCCTTTACTACTTTGTTCAGTCACAGACCCCCCTATGTGACTACCTTCATCCTTCCCTAGGTCCTCGTAGATCTCAGTCACACAGTTCTCGATTGAACCACTACTCGTATTACCCTTGATATCATTAGTATGTTGGCTCTCAGCGACCACCTTTTCTTCACTAGGATTATTCAGATTAACATCCCCGGTGATGTCCCTCCAAATCCCAGGTCCCTTATGAAGTCAATCATTCTGGTCCAGAGAGCTTAGGAGGTGATACCTGTTCTGGACCGGGACTTCATAGACCATCCCATGAGTTGGTTGAAAAAATCTGTCACCAATAGGTACAAAGTTAGGGTTAGATGGAAAAAATCTATCACCAGTGGGTGTAAAGTTTGTTGTAGGTAGGGAAAATCTATCACCATAAGGTACATAATTAGGAGTGGGTTGACAAAATCTCTCACTATTGGGTACAGAGTTACGAGTAGGTTGAAAAAATCTCTCACTATTGGGTACAGAGTTAGGGGTGAATGCCCTATCTCTGCTAATAGCAGATGGAATCCTATTAAGATGGGTATAAAAATAGCCCAAAGGACGTGCAGTTACATCGGTCTCATACTGTGTAATAGCAGCAGCTCTTAGTAGGACCGTCACAACATGCTGGGGGTATTTAAAATTGACAATCACACAGTCTCCCCTGCAGTTCTTTCTAGTATTGCCGATCCAGTTAACCCTTCTGGTAGATAGAATTTGATCCGAAAAATTAACTGGAAACCCACAATGACTATGTAGCCAGGAGACCGTTTTGTTCTTTAACGAGTCCCGCGGCTCTTGGGAGGACAAGGCCTGGCTAGGTGCTAAGGGGGGAACATTGGTTAAAACCACTACGTAAGGTACATACTCGGGTGGGAGATCTACCGAGCGATTATTACCAACAGATGCCCCTACAGCCGGCATTGCTGGTATTTGCACTGCCCCACGTGTCTTAGGAGTTGGTAAAGTTTTTTTCGAATAGGTCCCATTACAGACCCCACAGCTGCAGCCGCAGCCGTCGCAGGTGGTGCCTGCCCTACCCTATCCGGATAGCATACTGGTAGCATACTCGTACTTGGCAAGGCAGATGGTACCTGCAAACTATCCTTGTTGGAACCAGATGTAGCATTGTTCGTGGAGCAAGGCATCCCCTTAGCAGGTTTTGGGACAGATTGAATACTAGGGGCATCCTTACTAGCCGGTCCAGTGTTAACTATCTTGGCTGTATACACATCTAGCTGAGACCCCAATCTAGATACTTCAGCTGATAGGGCATACATTTTAGAAAGTAACAGTTCAACAGTTAACTTCAATTTACCATCTATACAACCCACTAACGAATCAAATTGGTCAGCATTAATAGTAACACAATTGTCTTTAGTTAAAGTCCCTTTGTCACAAACATTTTTCTTAGGTGTGGATTCCCTTTTCCTCCTGGTCATTTGGCCTCCTCGCTTGGTAGTTAATTTCCTACATGCTCTCATTGAACGTGTAGCCCTTGTGTAGGGTTGTAGACTACCATCAGGGTTATCAGATTGGTCTTCCACATGGATAGAATCATCTAACACCTCAACGGGGGGAGTTCCGATGTTACAACTGGTGTCCTTAGGCTCGACTGTCATAGTGGGAGGAGTGGGAGAAGTGTTATCCTCGATAGTGGGATCCAGTGAAAAATCCGGTGGTGGGTCAGGTAGATTGCCTTGACCTAAGGATTTTCTTCTGTCACTGTTAATCCTACTACTTTAACCAGATAGTTATCCATTAGAGAGGTTTGTTTTGTCATTGTTGGCAGCTATTTAAGGATATAGGGCACAAGTTTCAGGAAAGAATGGCGTTCAGAAATGTCAAACCACACAACACTCAAAATACTTCTTGTTGTCCAACATATATAGTTAATGAAAGTCGGGGCACTTACTCCAAAAAACCGCCAAGGGGGGTGGCCCAGCCCTGCCTACTCCTGCCTCGGACGGCCACAGACGGCCCGCCCTCTGCCCGGGCTCAGCCCGGCGCCGCCCGCGCGCGTCCCGCGACGCGGGAGGAGCGCCGCGTCTAAATGCGCCTCCGGGCGCAGGAAAGTGGCGCTGCTGTGGGCGTCTCGTCCTCCCAGCAAGGTGCGGCGGGGAATGTAGTTTGTTGCTTGCTTGCTCGCTCCCCCCTCTCGGCGGCCGCGTGTGACAGCTGCGGCGGCGGGGGAGAGCGGTAGGATGCTGGCGCGGGTCCGAGGTTCAATAGGGCTGCCTGGTGGGGGTAAGTCACAGCCACAGCCCCCAGTTAGAAAAATCCCCCCTATGAATCATTTTAAAGACGTGTTGATCTGTAATTTAAATCTGACGCAGTAGGCACTTCCATACAGACACCGCTTCAATGCGGCCCTATAACACAAGTGAAATGTACCAGGCACACTGCACACTCAAAATCCTAGTGTTACCTTGACTTGTAATGTTTGACCTCATTTAGTCACATCGATCTAATTTTAGACACTAATTTTCTTTTTTGTTTTGCAGATTACCTACGATGTAAAATGTAAATGTAAATGTACCGGTATTTATAGAGCGCACAGCTACTTCCCTGAGGTAGTGTCCCGGCGCTGTCCGTATACCGCTTAGGAACCCTTCCTGGTTTTCCCTGTGAGTGTCCACTCCTGGGCACCCCCAGGGTGAAACCAGGCATCCCAGCGCTTTTGGGGCCGTTGTGGAGATTAAGCAAGCTATTGCCCAGAGTCGCAGAGTGGGACCCATGATTAGAATAGGCACCGAGGCGAGAATGATCAGGTCCGAGGAAATTGAGCCCAAGACCCGCTGAGGTAGGTATTGAACCCTGGTCCCGGGCCAGACCTCTGCATCAGGGTCTGCTGATCTAGCCATTTGAGCCACACTTCTCCACCAACGATAAGTCTATTGGAGTCCAAATCACATTTTGTTTATTATTATATTGGTATATTGTTTTATTTTGTGTTTAGTTCTTTATTGTATTGTTATCTTTAAGTTACGTTTCCAGTTATTTATTGTTGTTTTAATAAAAGTTAATTTAAAAAAATATATTTTTTTGAGGGGTAGCAGTCCCCAATAGAAATGATATTTATAATTTGAAGTATAATTCTGAGACTAACTCTTTACCAGATCTGTACCAGAGTCTATAGCTACAACTAACCGTACCAATCCAAAACTTTAAAAGTACAACGCCATTAGCAACATAGTGTGGTGAACTTCTAACCACTGTGCTCACATAAGGTGTTCCATGAACTGTTACTATGGTAACAGGCAGAAAGCCGTTTGGGGGTAGGGTTGAAAGGTACTGGCTGTACAAAAACCGTTATATTTACCCTGGATCCTCTACAAGACAGAAAGGAAAGCAAAGTAAAACAATACACTACACCAGATTTACAACCCCCTTGTGTTGCTTTCGCGTCCAAGGCCCCCGCACCCTACAAAATTAAAAGTGTTTGGCCTCAATGACGCCCCTCAAACCCCAAGAACAACCACCCCCCAGAGATTTCTGTATTGTGTGAGGGGGGCTGCGTGGCCCGTTGCCTGGTGCCCTCGAGAGCCCTGGAGACTGCCAAGCCCAGAGCCGGTTCCTGCAATATCCCGGGGTGCCTACCCCTGGGACAGGGCAGAAGTCTCCCAGCTCCCGCCTTCCCATAACAAACTTAATTTGAATTTTGAAAAAAAGAGCAGTGAAATCTGTTCTCACTTTCAAAATCCAAACAACTGACATGCTGCTCCGCCTGAGAAAAAAAACAATCTGCTTTCCTATTTGGAAGAGAAAGCTCTCTCTTCCTAATAGGAAAGCAGTTTACAGTGTCAGGATGGGAGCCGCGAGGTTCCCACCCTGACATTACAAACCGCAGTGTCCCAAGGCTGTGCACCCCGGGCCACTGCAGGAGCTGGCCCTGGGGGGTGGCGGTCCCCAGGTCCATCTTGGGCTCCAGGAGGGGGGGCACACGGCCCCCCTCCAACACTTTTAAGAAGCCCAGGGGGTGGCGTCCCCGGAGCCAGGGGGCCTCAGAGCACCCCTCAATTAATATTTTAAAGCCAGAGGGGTTGTCGCTCCCCGGGACTGGAGGGGCCTCAGCCCTCCCTCAATTAATGTTTTAAACCCCATGGGAGTGGAGGTCCTTGGGGCTGGAGGGACCTAAGAGTCCCCCACATATATACATTTACATTTACCATGAGCCCCCGCCACACATATATTCCATAAAAAGCCCCAGGGGTAGCGGTCCCTGTGGAAAATGACTAAAATCGGTATACATAAGCGGCGTTCATTTATGTTCACCACAGCCACTGTTGAAAGTAGAGCGACAACCATGAAAACAGTAGCCACGCCATCTTGTCCCTTTTAGGCCCCATCGCGAAAGTAGGTGGCAGCCATTTTTGTGTCACGACCTCTCTGCCCACTGCCAATAGCCTGCGCGCCTCTCCCCCTCACACCCCAGCCTCGCAAGCATTCCCCCGCGCCCCGACAGCCCCCGGTTTCTCCTGCTTGGGCCATAAGCGCACCTCTAGCGCGACCCTGTCTCCGAGCCACATCCCGTGCTGAACCCCCTCGCTCTTTCATCTCATTCAAAGAACAGGCCCCTTTTTGATAACCTCTTCCTCCCTGCCCGATTGTCCAGCCCGATCCCGGGCCATCACCTAGTCCGACAGATGCAGTTTATTGCCCCCTACAGTAGGACCTCGCCTCACATCAAAGGAGCGGTGGTTAATCAATACCCTCACACCTCCAGATCCGACCGACCGCCCACTTTCCCGTTCCCAGCAGAATGTCCAGCTGCGCGACAACCACCACATGCTGAGGTTGAGGTGGGAACTCTACTGTAAATATGTGTGGGAACGGGGGTGAAGCGGGAATTCCGAGGATGTCTTTCCGTACATTAAGTATTGACAAGAATGTGTTTCATGTAATAAAGCAATAAACCTGTGTATAAGAGGCCAGGCCTCAAGGATGCATTTAGAGCACCTCGAGAAGATACCCTGTTGTCTGATTTGACATGTTCTGCTCCGTCGGAATAAACTCCTGTTTCCTGCCTTCTGTCTCCAGCGCCTGCCTCTTTGTTTGGTAATCTCGAACGGTATGAGAGGCGGCTAACGCCGGGCAAATACTGAAGGGTTCTTGCTCGAATTCGGCCCTACCTTTCTACAATTGGCGTCCCAAACGTGGGGCCCATCAGCGACGCGTGGATCCAGTGAGAGAGGTCCTAACGACTGAGTGAATGACTGCAACGATCGGGAAGTGCACCTGCCCGATAGACCCTCGTCTGGCAGCCGATCATCCGAACTTCACCGGTTCCGAGCAGACCTCTCTCGAGTGATCTACGGTCCTGACTGGGAACCATCAGGAGTGCCACAGCAATTACGGAGAATAGAGGACGATCAGGCGCTGGAAGCGGAAGACGAGAAACTGTCCATGCGGTCCGGGTAAGGTCGTGTAAACACGACGAATTGCGAATTGATTGTTTGATTGTTTGAAAATACTAGTATTACTCATTTGATTGTTTCTGAGAGATTCTCTATTTGCAAACAAGCACAGAGTCGCCATACTCTGTTTAGTCTTTGCAGATAGTGAAGGGTAGGTAACGCAGGCCTTTGCCCCCGTTGTAATACGTCGTGCCTATTTTTATCCCTCATTTGATTGATTGCTTGACCGAACATTGATCGTTCGGAATTGGTTCTCTTTGGATCATTCTCTATTTACAAAAAAGCACAGAGTCGCAATACTCTGTTTAGTCCTTGTGAATAGTGAAGGATAGGTAACGCAGGCTTTTGCCCCCGTTGTAATACGTCGTGCCTATTTTTATCCCTCATTTGATTGATTGTTTGACCGAACATTGATCGTTCGGAATTGGTTCTCTTTGGGTTATTCTCTATTTACAAATAAGCACAGGGTCGCCATGCTCTGTTTAGTCTTTGTGAATAGTGAAGGATAGGTAGTGCAGACTTTTGTCCCCTTTGTAACCCGTCATGCCTATCTTTGCCCCATTTGTTGGTAGTTGGTTCAGCCCGGACCGTTTATTAGAGGTAGATCATCCGGCTCCACTGGAAGACGCCCCTAATAAAAAGGACATAAATATATATAAAAAAAATTGCGGGTTAGCCGCTGTATCGTGCTAGCAAACAAAAACATAAAAATCGTTAGGAAAAACAAAAGGAATCGAGCAAAATCAGTAGGCCACTGATGGGATCTCTTTTCTGACCTCGCTAAAATAGAAACTTGAGGAACAACCCCTCATGAGAAATATGAAACTAGTGAGAAGAATCGAGCTCGACGCCATGATGGCTGCAAGACAGCTCAGCTCCACCGCCCACCCCGCCAAATTAACGACAAACAATATGCAAATATTATAAATATATACAACACCTTAGCAAAGTAACTATTTAAAACTTTTTATTAAACAACTATTTAAAACTTTTTATTAAACAACTATTTACATGGCAGCGGCTGCAACAACAAGCCCAAATGCATTCGCCGTCTGCTTAACGCTGTTCCTGTCCCGCCTTCAATGTTGGGCTACTTTGAGCTACTTTTTAGTAGGCTTTGGGCTATAAAAAGTCTACAAAAGCCATCAGCCGGCGAGGTAGCGGCCCGTTGAGCGAATAGGCCGGAGGCTACCCAACGCGTCAAGGCCTGGTCCAGCCATCCTACAATGCTGCGTCAAGAGATGGCGTTGGGTGCACTGGGAGGGAGAGGCGGCGCGAACGAGCCTCCCCCACCTCCCCAGGTGGAGGTTCCTCAGCTGCACCCCAGCGCTTCACTCGGCCAGCTGAGTTGCGCCCGCTCTTGCGGCACAGTGCCTCGCTCGGCCAGCTGAGTTGCGCCCGCTCTTGCGGCACAGTACCTCGCTCGGCCAGCTGAGTCTCACCCGCTCTTGCGGCACAGTGCCTCACTCGGCCAGTTGAGTTTCGCCTGCTCTTGCGGCTACAGCGTCTCACCCACCATCCGGCTGAATTGCACCCGCTCTTGCGGTACAGCGACAGGCGGCTGCCACGGAGCTCACGAAATGGCGGTCGGCTCCACAGACTTGGGCCTGGCCTGCAAGGATGGCTCTGGGCAACCCTGGAACTCGGACGCTTGACTGCTAGGGCATGGGCCCCATTCCCGAAAGCGTTCCCTCAGCCTTGAAGATTCTACAAGAGTCACCGGGGCCCCCGACTCCCGCAGACTTCCGGTGGGGAGCGACTGCCATGATTGCTCGCGGAATGGCCACGACGTAGCCACGGGATGGTGGTGCTCTCATACTGACGCCAGCTTCAGTCTGAAACATCCAGAAACACTGTAGACTACCAATTCGATCAGTTCCGGTGGAGCCCCAACGTGACCCGGTAGGGAAAAACTTGCCCTCCCCTCTTTGACTGATGGTTCTTGTTGCCTGTCCCTTCTGTTGTCATTTAACGGAACTTTTTTGGACTGCCGAAAGGGGTTCTGGTCCGACCGCTGGTTGGTGGAGACATTTTGACTATATTCTGGACCTGCCCGGCCTCGCCCAAAATGGCGCCGGTATAAATGAGACTCGCAACTCCTTGATGTGTACTGGTTGCTCAGCCTTGATATCATGAGATATGTATGCAGTTTTGGAGCACATGGCGGGCGGGGACGGGTACTGATTGAACATTTGGACATCCCTATTGATATTAAGTTCTGATGTATTATTGATTACTGTACTATTGAAAGTTCGAATTAACGTTACTCATGGTACTTGCCCGCAAATGTATAGCTAGATAATTTCATTGTAACTGGTTCTGTCGTACCTTGATTATAAAATTAACGTCCACCGATTCCGCAACTGTTAGACACCTTAGTTCCTGCAACCTAATGGCCTGCCCGTTACATTTTTTCTACAGTGTAAATATCCCCTCGTCATATACGATTCCAGTTTGCTCCGTGGCCGGCCCACGTGGTTTTAGGCCCGTATTTTTATGCTGACATCTTTTTCAATCAAGGTTTTAAAAAAATTAAAAAAATAAAAATATGTAGAACTAGCCTCATATCAGTCACTTAGATTGGTAGGTTCTCGGATAAAGGCTACTATTTTCAAAATAAATAAAGGACAAGTAAAATGAAGCAATTTTGGTTATGAAAAATTAGAAAGGCAGGGTACATACGAACAATGCGAAAAGAATAGTCAAGATCTGTCGTATTTTTGCACCTGCAGCATAAGCAATAGGTAAAGGATCCGGATATTTAGATATATCAATGAATAGGACAATAGACCAGTTCCTCTGGGCTGCAATGCCGAGATGCAAGGTACTGCTTCCCAAAGAAGATAAGTTAGGCACGTTGTGAGGTAAAAACATTTTCGTGTTTTTGCGCGCTGATGTGCTTTGTATGCTGTCACCCCCCCCCCCCGCCTTCTCTTTCTCTGCAGGTTAATATTGGAATTTCAGCTGGAGTATGGAGAAGACCCAGAATGCACCGTGTTACACGCAGAAAGAAGAAGAATTGTATGGTATGAATGCGCGCGTGGGCCCCGATTTGTGTTGTATGAATGCTCATGTGTGGCGCACGTCTGGGTTGACGGACGAATGCTTTTTTTTTGTATGACTGAGGTATGGATCGAGCGGTTAATGGAATAAGAAAAACTAGCCCGAACATGATACCTGCATGTGAAGCACGAAAAAGAATATAGCACTTACCTTACCTAGGAACGACTCTCTCCCTCTCTGGAGCTAGTGAATGGGAGAGTGGCCTACGCCAGAAACTTGAAGGGTTATTGTAGTACCTCGGACCCCAACCGATATCCCAAATGAACGCCCTAAATGACGCGCACCAGTGAGTCAACTTAATGTGCAGACTAGATGAGAAAAGTTAAGGATACCCCGGGTTGGGGTTCATCCAAAATCCCCCCTCAGCCCAGAAATTAGGGATATTGTCATGTTTTAGATTCACCCCCTCTTCTTCCATCCTCATAGAAAAGTCAGAATTGCACCATCGCACATCCGACAGACACCCCTCCTTTACCTCAACTTGGATCGTAATTTGTTAGATGTTGGAAGACCCCACCGTGAGTATAAGCACGACTGGACCAGTGTCCGACCAATTAAAAGGAATAAGTATTTATTGAAGCGAGGTTACCAACAGAAATTGTCTGCTATTAGGAAGGAAGGAGAACGAAGAGTTTGACCCCCAAATGAATTAAATGGAGTACTGAAAATATACAACACGCATGAAAAGGCTCTTTCGCCAAAAATAGCCCTCTGTTTTATCTTAAGTTTTCGTACTTGATGTATGTACTGTCGCACCCTATCTGGTATTTGTGTATACGTAAACTATGAATTTATGTTTTCCCTCAGCTTGTGTTTTATACGTGAAACTGACCCGTACTGATCTATATGTGTGTGCACTGAATAGCCTATTATTGTACACGTCTCTCTCTCTCTCTCTCTCTCCCTCTTTTTATGTTGTACGTGTACTAATAGCCTATTTGGTACGCACGACGCTCTCTCCCTCTGAGGGCTCCCTCGCTCCCTTTTGAATAAATGACGACACTGTACCTCGCCGGTACGGGAATAATTGGCTTTTAGACACGACAGTGTTTGAACAAATTGACAGAAACAAAACGATCGTATTTTGCCATATTACTGCCTCTCCTTTCTGTAAAATGATGAAACTTAATTGGCTGAGAAAGAAAGGACAGGTGAAACGACTGATGTCCCCTAATCTGACCCTTAAAAAGGGAACTATATGTCAGTGGCTTTTGTCTTAAGTACTTTGGTAACACCACCCTCATCGTTCGGATTACCACCGCCCATTGTACAAAAATAGAATGTCCGATACGTCCCCGTTCCTCCAGAATGGTCCCAGTTCTGTACCAGCCGTCCCAAAAAATCTTAAAGACTGTAGCTATAGTCCCATGATAACAGCATTTCACATTTTTTATAAATTAACAGACCTTGAAGAAACATATAGCTCAACAGGATTTGTTTTAGACAAACGCGAGTCTCTACTGAAGGAGCCGGTTTGAATTCGATAAACTATGTAATTTTTAGATATCAGACTTCTTGCCACGTTCGCAAATATAACAAGAGCAAAACGCCAGACAGACATGTTGTTTGAAAATAAAAATAAATGCTTGCCGACCTGCACTACAGCAATGATGCATGAGTTAACAACATACACCGATGTAAGGATTACTAAGCATCCACCCTATCGTGACCAATGAACGTTTCCCCAACTACTTGGGGTTGGGAGAGAAATTAAAGTGTGTAAACGTCTTCCCCTGCCAATTCTCTAAAAAAAACTGTTTTTTGTACTCATTTAAGGATAACGTGCAGTCATCGGAGGAGAGGGGCCGGATGTGACGCACAGCCTGGCTGCAGATCGGGGAATATCTATGACCTCGACCAAGGTGGAGCCACAGAGCAAAGAGTTAAGGGACAAGGCACCGTTCTCAGCGTGGAAAGTGAAGGAAAGAAGGGCCACCCAGAAGCCCCTGCACGTTGATGAGCTCGTGCCAAAAGTCCCAGCCCATTGTGCCCGATTGATTGGCCCACTTGCTTGAAATTTATGCCCTCCTTGGTCCGTTTCAGATCTGATCCCACTCCACCCTCTCTTCCCTCAGCCTCCCAAAGCACGCCCCCATCACCCCCCTTTTTCATATGGAATTTTTGAACTTGACTCTGAGACGAAAGACAGCACAAAAGATAGAATAGGGTTTGTCATGAAGGAAGAACGGAATGCGGGTACCCCGCCTAAGGTACCTATGATAGGTTAGTTAAGGAACAGGACAAACACAGGACTGTGGTCCAAGAGCAAAGAATGGCCACACCCTGCAACGCGAGATCTGAAGTAGAGCTGGACGCATAGCTCCACCGCCGGTGCTCAACAGTGCCAACGAAAGAAGAAAAACAATGAGAGCCTACCAGTGATGGCTCGCTGTAAAAAGACACTGGGCAGACGAACCCTTTTTGAACATTGCCACCCCTTGACTGTCCCTTGTATTAAGTTGAATTCCTCTCCCAACCACTTGTATTGATTATCACCCAATTGAGCTTTCGAAACCTTACATCGGTCACTTTCAACTGTACATGGATAACTAAGAAAGCGTTAACTCTGTATCATGATGATTGTAGAACACCAGTTATGCACATGAGCATACCGTCTAGTTTTGACCCCCATGAAGTCCAGACCTCAAGAAATATACTTAATAGCCCTTATTTGGCCAGAACATTTTTGTATGACATCCTGTTTGTATTCGAACGAATTTCCTACATCGTCTACATAATATCCCCGTCTCCAAGGTCTAACATATGACACAGCTAATGTAATTTTGTATGCACTGCCTCCTCGCCTATCGCATCGACTACATGTGGTTATGTACGATTCTGTTAACATTGATAGCAGGATTATTTCCATCTGCCCGTAATGCATATGGGCTACCAAAGACCTCGATAGACAGCCCAGCCACATGCTTCCCTTATTAGTATAACTAGATGTCAGTTTGTACGTCCTTACCTCAGACATAAACAGAAATGAACTAACTCATGATAAAAACTGGGGACTGTGGAAAATGACTAAAATCGGTATACATAAGCGGCGTTCATTTATGTTCACCACAGCCACTGTTGAAAGTAGAGCGACAACCATGAAAACAGTAGCCACGCCATCTTGTCCCTTTTAGGCCCCATCGCAAAAGTAGGTGGCTGCCATTTTTGTGTCACGACCTCTCTGCCCACTGCCAATAGCCTGCGCGCCTCTCCCCCTCACACCCCAGCCTCGCAAGCATTCCCCCGCGCCCCGACAGCCCCCGGTTTCTCCTGCTTGGGCCATAAGCGCACCTCTAGCGCGACCCTGTCTCCGAGCCACATCCCGTGCTGAACCCCCTCGCTCTTTCATCTCATTCAAAGAACAGGCCCCTTTTTGATAACCTCTTCCTCCCTGCCCGATTGTCCAGCCCGATCCCAGGCCATCACCTAGCCCGACAGATGCAGGTTATTGCCCCCTACAGTAGGAACTCGCCTCACATCAAAGGAGCGGTGGTTAATCAATACCCTCACACCTCCAGATCCGACCGACCGCCCACTTTCCCGTTCCCAGCAGAATGTCCAGCTGCGTCACAACCACCACATGCTGAGGTTGAGGTGGGAACTCTACTGTAAATATGTGTGGGAACGGGGGTGAAGCGGGGATTCCGAGGATGTCTTTCCGTACATCAAGTATTGACAAGAATGTGTTTCATGTAATAAAGCAATAAACCTGTGTATAAGAGGCCAGGCCTCAAGGATGCGTTTAGAGCACCTCGAGAAGATACCCTGTTGACTGATTTGACGTGTTCTGCTCCGTCGGAATAAACTCCTGTTTCCTGCCTTCTGTCTCCAGCGCCTGCCTCTTTGTTTGGTAATCTCAAACGGTATGAGAGGCGGCTAACGCCGGGCAAATACTGAAGGGTTCTTGGTCGAATTCGGCCCTACCTTTCTACATCCCCTGAGCTGGAGGGCCCCTCTGGGCCCCCCATTATAATAAACTACATTGTTCCGGGACTTGGCCCCCCGGGGGATAATTAGCACTAAAGCAGATTTCAGGTTAATAAATAAAAAACATTAGGCCTTGGGAGTCCTTGTGGGACCCCCTGAACAGGCCTAGGGGGTCAGGGCGTGTCTACCCTGTGCCCTTTCGTCTTTTGCACACTTCTTTCTCTGTTTTCTTGTGCCTCAGTTCTACCGAGACACAAGATGGCTTCCAACACTTCCTGATTTGGAGTGTTTAAAAACAGTTGACAGCCAATTAGCATGCAGCTTGTGCTCGTAATTGTACGCGTATAATCCTCAGACAGTACTTCGTCTATAGATATATCTATAGATATATCTATGATTTCACTTTTGATTTTCTCAGGAACTACTGCACGGATTTACACCGTTTAACAAAAAGCATCATGTGCGAACCAAACTCTACCTCTCTGCCAAATTTGGCGTAATTCCGTTCAGCAGTTCGGGCTGTAGTCTGTCTTAAAGGTCCCTATGGAAAATTGCAAGGGGAATACATGTTTTGGGACCCCACTTTTTTCTCAGGCCCCCGAGTGACGAATTACCCCCAAACTTTCAGGGAAGGAGTGGATCGGAGCAGACCATCTTCTTGGAGAATTTCGCAAAGATTCATTGACCGGCACCAAAAGTTATTCCAAATAGAATGTTGCAGATGTCCTATGGAAACTATGTCCTAACTATAACTACCTACTGGCGACGGCCTCGCACTTTGTCTACGGAGGAGGTGGGAACTGGATATACGGCGCGATTTCCAGTGTCGCACATACGAGGCCCCTGTTTCATCAAGCAGGCTCTGGCTCACTGGTCTCGACTTTGGTGGAACTTTGGAGCGGATCCGGGATACCGGAATGACTAGAGCCCACCTCTCAGCCCGGGACGAGATGAGGCGCTGTTGAGGCCAATCTCCTTCACGTTGGGCGAGGAATGATCGCCATCCTTGCCCCCGCTTATTTTGAAGCCCGGACACTGTCAGGTTGAAATGGTTGGGGACTAGAGGGGTTATCCTGTCCCAGAAGCATGAGGCATGGAGAGTCGACACCTTCGTAGTGCCAACCCGCCCTGCGCAGCATCGCCCAGATTAGATCTTCAATAACAGTGCATGCTGGGACTGGTAGTCACAGAACATGGAGTGACTGACCAGCGATGTCTACGATAGGCATGCACCGGCTGGGGGGCGGAGCGGCACACGACCAATCAGGACTAGGCAAGATACTATATCTGTGATTCACGCCCTATACCTGAAGCAACACACCACTGGCGCTGAAGAAGGCTCGAACTACTGCCGAATTGCATCCGCCGATAGTGGGTGGTGGATATGCTCTCCTTACCTGTGTGAAGGAATAAAGGTGTTTCCCCGTGTTCCCCTGCTGTGGCCTCGCACTTTGTCTTCGGAGGAGGTGGGAACTGGAGATACGGCGCGATTTCCAGTGTCGCGCATACGAGGCCCCCGTTTCATCAAGCAGGCTCTGGCTCACTGGTCTCTACTTTGGTGGAACTTCGGAGCGGATCCGGGATACCGGAATGACTAGAGCCCACCTGTCAGCACGGGACAAGATGAGGCGGTGTTGAGGTCAATCTGCTTCACGTTGGGTGAGGAATGATCGCCATCCTTGCCCCCGCTTATTTTGAAGCCCGTACACTGTCAGGTTGAAATGGTTGGGGACTAGAGGGGATATCCTGTCCCAGAAGCATGAGGCATGGAGAGTTGACACCTTCGTAGCGCCAACCCGCCCTGCGCAGCATCGGTCAGATTAGATCTTCAATAACAGTGTATGCTGGGACTGGTAGTCACAGAACATGGAGTGACTGACCAGCGATGTCTACGATAGGCATTCACCGTCTGGGGGGCGGAGCGGCGCACAACCAATCAGTACAGGGCAAGATACTATATCTGTGATACACGCCTTATACCTGAAGCAACACACCACTGGCGCTGAAGAAGGCTCAAACTACTGCAGAAATGCATCCGCCGATAGTGGGTGGTGGATATGCTCTCCTTACCTGTGTGATGGAATAAAGGTGTTTCCCCGTGTTCCCCTGCTGTGGCCTCGCACTTTGTCTTCGGAGGAGGTGGGAACTGGATATATATATATATATATATTACCTACTGGCGGTCGCCAGTATGTAGAACATAGAAACCTTCTCAGGGCTCCTACTGATACTTGGTCCTTTTAAACCAACAAAGAAGAAATTGGCCCAGTAGCTGAAATATAATAAGAATGCATTCATTCACCTCAGATGAGGGTGACGTCACACAGAAGCCTTAGCAACTGAATGAGGCAGTCTAAGGAGTACAGAAAACAGGGGCCTTATATGTGCTTAGGGTTACAAAGTCAGCATAAGACCAAGGGGCAGTCCTGGCTCATGTAAGCATGCAAAATGCCTAAGATGGGCATGTAAGATCTATTTGCTCAACAAAGTGGGAGGAGAGTTACTTCTCCATACAGCAGCAAAAATAGCCTGGCCCTTCTAAGCATGTGCGAAGGTGGAAGATGTTAAATATAGTTTGTTTCTAGGCAGATTACAAGAGCAGTCAACACTGAGGGAGGACAGAGCACATGGCGAGCATGTAGCAGCTCATGGCTAACAAGATGGCTGCCAGAATTACAAAATGGCTTTCAGCTCATGCTAACAAATCCCTGCAATATTTAACAAGTAGGCAGTTATAGTTAGGACCTAGTTTCTATAGAAAAAGCATTTTTTATTTTCTCAATATCTTTGGCGCCTTTAGACAAATCTTCGCAAGGTTTTCAAAACTAGTGGGACGCTCTGGTCAGCTCCTGTCTTAAAAGTTTTGGGGTCATTCAAACAGGCAGGGGCTAAGAAAAAAGGGGGGACCCAAAATGTGTTTTCCTATTTAGTTTTCCATAGGAAACTTTAGACACAGCTGCAGCCCGAACTGCTGAAGGGAATTAAACTACATTTGGCAAAAAGGTAGAGCTTGGTTCAGAAAGAGACTTTTTTTTAAATGGTGTAAATCCATTTGGTAGTTTTTAGAAACATTTGAAAAAGAAAATGTTTCAATATCTACAGACGCTGTTGAGTTGAGACCCCTCCCAAGCAACGAGATTCACTGTGATTGGCTGTCAACACTCCAAACCAGGAAGTGTTGGCAGCCAAAACATGGAAACAAAGGTGAAAAAAAAGAAAAGGGGGCAGGGTAGAAACAACCTGACCCCTTGACTTGCTCTGGGGGTCCTACATGGACCCCCATGGCCAAAAATGCATATTTTTTATAATTGTGGTGGAATTCGCCCTGGGGTCGGCAATCCTGCCAAAAATATAAACAAAATTATGCGCGGGCACCCCTGTTTTATTTAAATGAGGCCCACAGGTGGGCCAGGTCCTGGGGGCTTTGCCCATTTGTTAATTTAAAAACTGTTGGGTCCCACGGGGGCCCTCCACAGCCCCGGGGACCGCCACACCCCAAGGCTTGATTTTTAATGTGGAGGGGGACTTCAAGGCCCCCCTAAGCCCCCGGGGACTGCCACCCCCATGGCTTCTCTTAAATTTTTGCGGGGGCACATGGCCCAGTGTTGAAGGGAGATGGTGAAGGGAGGGGGCGGGGCCTGAAGTGACATGTGTGCAAATGCACCCTGTGGCTCGTTTTAAGTTTGGGAATCAATTCCCCTTGAATCCTGAGGGCCCATGAGGTCCAACTAGCATGCACCACAGAGCTGCGTTGCAGAGATGTGTAAAAAGGGGAGTGGCCTCAGACCAGCTCTCTGCAACGCAGCCCTGTGGCGCTTACTAGAGGTACCTGGTGGGCTAATAATAATAATATTTATGCAGATACTAGTAAAGCGCGACAGCTACCTCAAACAGAGGTGTCCCGGCGCTAAGTGATCAGTAGTGCATAGATGAACAGCCAAAAAGCCATGACCACGGCCCATTATTCTGCCCTAAAGAGCCAGGTCTTAACCTTTTTCCTAAAAAGGGATTCTGTTTCTATGTTGCGAAGATCGCTTGGCAAGGAGTTCCACAATTTTGCTGCTCCAACCATGAAGAATCTGCCCCCCATTCGAGCCTTCTTGAAGCAAGGTGTGCAGAGTAGATTTTGGGAATTGGACCTTAAAATGTGGCCTTTTTATAACGGCGTAGTCTGTGTTTAAGGTAGCTGGGACAGTTACCATGCGTGGCTCGTAATGCAAGCGCCAGGGCCTCAAAATTGATTCTTTTAGCCACTGGTAACAAATAGAGCACTTTTAATGAGGAGAGACATGCTCGCGGAAAGGAACACACCTAATCAGTCTCGCAGCTGCATTTTGCACCATTTGCAGAAGTTTGATTAGGTATTTTGTCAGGCCCAGAAAAATACCGTTAGCATAATCCAGCCTGGACCTGACTAAGGCATGGACTGGGTTTTTTCGGCACTCCTCAGGTAGAAAATGCAGAAATGTCTTCAGATTTCTTAGTTTACAGAAACAGGTAGCTGTCACTTGCCGTATCTGTGCCAAGAATGAGATATCAGCCTCCCATTTCACACCCAGGTTTTTTATGCAGTCAGCAAGAGAGGGGAAGGACCCATTTCCGTTGGCCACAAGAGATCCAATGCTGGAGGTGGCTCTTTCCCAAAGAACATCAGCTCTGTCTTTTCTGTGTTGAGCTTAAGTTTGTTGTTATTCATCCACAATGCTATATCTTTCAGTCTACTCCTTAAAAGTGAAGACCAACTGGGTTTCATCTGCGTATGATATCCCTTTTACCCTCAAGGAGAAAAGAAGCGCTAGGTACAGTTTGAACAGGAGTGGGTTCAGCGCTGACCCCTGGGGCACTTCACACCAGAGGTGTTTCGGCTTAGACACAAAGGGTTGCAGCGCAACCTTATGTGAGTGATTTTACAGGTAGGAGTTCAGCCTGCAATCTCCTTGACAGCGAGGTGTGATTGACAGTGTCAAATGTCGCAGATAGATCCAGAAGCACCAACATTGTGGATGCCCCTGAATCCACCGCCTGTTTTATCTTCTCAGGTACCTCCAAAATGGCTGTCTCGGTGTTAAAGACCGACCTAAAGCCAGATTGAGTAGCATGTAAAATGCCCTTACTCTCAATAAAGTTGGTCAGTTGATGCTGCACCAGTTTTTCCAGCATCTTTGCTGGAGCTGGCAGCAGAGAGATGGGTCTGTGGTTGTTTAAATCCCCTGGATCCCCATCTGTGTTTTTCCTCAAGGGGACTAGCGTGGCATGTTTCCAAATATCTGGGAAGGTGCCAGACCGAAGGGAAGAAGGCATCAATGTGTCAGCACGTGCTATAGAGTGTGCCATCACTTTTCAAAGATTGGGGGGCATGAATCACTGAGTGCCCCTGATTTACACCGCAAAAATTCTGCCAGAGCATCTTGCTGGGAGATAGGGATAAAGTCTGTAAGTGCCAGCTCTCGGCTGCAATTTCTCCTGCTGTTAGATTTCTCTGTGTCCATTGTTGCAGAGAATGCCTGATACACTTCCTTAATGTTATTGTCGAAGAAGACAGCAATACTTTTGCACAGGGAGATGGAAGGTTGCACATCGAACTCTGCTGCTCTAGGTTAGAGAAAGGAGTTGACCACCCTGAACACCTCCTTGGTAGAGTTGTCAGCCTTGTAAGTGCGGCTAGCTAGGTAATACCTTCTAGCTACCCTTATCAGGCTGTGCTACTCCTTGAAAGCATTTCTATAGGTGGACTTGGCCCCCTCACAGTAATTTACCCTCCACTGCCGTTCCAGTCATTTACAACTGTTCTTGGTGGACCAAAGTAATTCCGAAAACCAAGGGGCAGAGGAGGAGAGCCCAGAAGATCTAGCGGGTTTGGCTGGGGCCGCAGACTCAACCGCTGTCGAAATTCACAGATTTAGAGCCAAAGAATCCACATTAGGATAGGATGGGAATATGGGTAGGCTGGCATGTAGGATAGGGTTCAAGTACACTGCAGTCAGGTTTTTCCAGCTTCTTTTATAATAAGCTTAATTACCCTTACACTGATATGATCTGTCCAACCTACAGCAAAATGTAATCAGTGGTCCGACCAGACCAGTTTGATAGGGGAGGGGCCGTTGAGCACGGGATTGCCAAGTTAGAGCAAAAGAGGTCCAGGGTGTGTAATGCCTTGCGCGTGGGGGCCATAATGTGGAGCGTCATGGATTATGTTAGGAGCATTGTCCGGTGGCCTATAGCTAAGGATACCCGAGAAGGAGGTTGAAGGGTTAATTTGCAAACAAAAGTGAAGCCCCTCTATCCCCTCCGGTTTAAGGGGTGCTGATGCTGCTAAGACCCTGGAGTCTTTAAAGATACTGGCAACCCCTCCACCTCTTTTTCCACTCTCCCTATTAGCGTAGCACATTTTAAAACCAATGGGATGGCCAGGGCCACTGCGGCAACAGGATCTGTGTTCATCCATGTTTCCGTTAAAAAGATGGCATACCACACATTATTTGTTAGCAAAAGCCATATATCCTCAGCATTTTTAGGCAATGATCGACAATTTATCAAGCATGCCTTGATCCTGGTCGAGAAGCCCTTGAATAACTCTTGCCTCATCAAGTCTTGTGTACTCCCCAAGATCCCATGAGCAGTCCATACAAGGATGTCTGTGTCGTGGGGAGATTGTTTTGTGTAGGAAGGGACACCTTCCTGCACAAAAACAATCAGTAAAGGCATTTTCCTCTTTCAATGTATGCTGTGGAATGCAGCATGCATTGAAAGAGGAAAAAATGAGGAGAAATTAAAACAGTTCTCGTTGTGCCTTGCTACACCAACTCTAGGTTGGCGCAGCATTCACACACATCTCCAGATTTACGATTTCTCATGAATCTGAAGATGTGTCTTGTTCTATGAGTGTTGCATGGGAACACCTACAGCAACACCTATGGAACGCCCCATCAATACAAAGTGCTGTGTATGAAGGGATCATATTTACAAGAAGAAGAAAAGCCACGCAGGGTGAGTTTTCCTCTCCTTGTAAATATGAAGGAGTACCTGGGGGCCATCACTACGTTACAAAAAGTGACATGCTGGTGGTGCAGGGTGCTTATAAATCTGTCCCAAGAGTGCTTAGGTATTGGCAGACTGAAACAAAAAGAACATAGAGCTGGATGGGTGATTGAAGCATTGCATGAGAGTGACAGCAGGTATCCTACGCTGCATTGGTACTACTTCAGTATTTAATGGAGTGGACCAATAGTATGTATCTGCTTAGAGATTTGTAGGGATTATGCACAGAATATTGTATGTGTACTTGTGTTGGTGCCTAGGTCATTTTATAAGAATACCACTAGTAACTGGAATGATGACAGTGCTGCAAACAGAGTGAACACTTAATTTATAAGTGCTTACGTATTGGTGGAGTGATAGGATAAGTTGATACTGGTACATAAGTGATTAAAGAAGTGCATGGGATAGACTGGACTATTCCTACACTATATAAGTACTAATTGGGTATTTAGAAGAGTGTATCAATAATATTTAGTTAGTTAGAGATCTGCTTTGATAATGCACAAAATATCGGATGAATCCTGGAAGGAACGAGAGGAACATGTATCAGTATCCTTATACCTATCAGGAGGATTAAGATTATTATGATTACATAAATTGAAATGTTTTTGGTCGATTCCTGTGCAGGAGACCCACCCTGTGATTTTGGTGTATCCTTGTTTTTTTTTTCTTATTGTCACACTTCTTCTTCATTGAAGAGTTTGGTGCTTGCTAATAGTTATCCTTTTCAGAATTGCTCTTTAACTGTGGTTTCCCTGGTCTGGCTCCCAAATTAGCTCTACCCAGCTTAGCATACATTTCTCTGATCATTTAAGATAATTTATGCTCCTGCTGGGTGGGAGTCAAGTCCCATAGGCATTGGTGTATAGCTAACACTGCTGCTTCCCCATTATGTTTACTCAACATTATGGCAGATGCTATGGTGAAATTTCCCATCGGTTTCATCCCTAAGTCCAGGGCAGGTGCTGACCAATGTTCAATCTGTACCTGTTTTATTAACTTAGGTAGAACCACTAAAGAAAAGGTACCATGTGTTCTGGTATATACTTCAGCGAAATATGTGCCTCAAGTGGCACAGTCCTCTACTGGGAAAGCCATCCCCATTGGCAAGCAAATTGTTAGTATCCTGTGCTTTTCCTGCAGGCCCGTATGGGGAAATACTGCTTCAAGCTGGTCTGTTTTCTGTGCGATCCAAAACAGAATTTCATCCCTTTTGGTTGGAATTTTCCCCATTACTGCATTCAATGTTTGTGAGCTAGTGCTTGGTGTAGCTGATTGTGGTGCTCCCACTTCAACAGTCTGTGCAGGTGTATAAGTTACATTTTACATCAAAAACTGTGTAAGGTATTGGTATATTTTTACGAGCCTATTGTCGAACCCAGACTACTGGCCTGCAGTCAGGTTGTTGATACTGGGATGCAGTAACCGGCTAGGGCTGGCAATATCACCCCCTCATTGATGAGTGGGCCCAGTTAACGTTCTGTACAGTATGGAGGAGGGCACCTTTAAACCAATGTTCTTGGTAAGTGATAGGGACTTCAAGCGCCTCAAATGGAGAGTATTTGTCTGGTATTTAATCTTCAGTGTATATGGAAAATACCCATGTTGCATCTTCTGCAGCACGGAATGTAACCCCGGGGTAAAATGACTCTGTCCTAAATGCTTTGTGTGCCTCTACCACAGAGATAACATCCCCACCATCTAGTGTGAGGACATTGTGATATTGTTTCTGACTGATTGCATATCTGCAGTTCTCAGAAATGATTTCTGCCATGTTATCTAAGAAATGAATTACAGAATTAGGGTATCACAGTGGCAATTAGATCCTTTCAATCTTGAATTTAACCACAGCCAATACTTTGGGTGTTCCCTACCACCACGGAAGTCTCCAATTTACAAGATGTGTAGGGATCTTTGAGGAAGCACTATTGAACTAATCCATTGATCCATGCAAAGTAAGAAACCAACCAACGTTGGTGGTGCCATGTCATGTAGTTTCCAACAGTTAGTAGGAACTGGGTGTTTTAGGACAACTTAAACCTAGGATAGTGCCAGACTCACTCCATGCACCCCTGCAGGATATGATGTCCCAAGAACCAGCTAGCTCACAGTGTCACAGTTAGCCCCCTGAGCCTATACAGGGAGCTAACAGTTCTTGCAACTACGGAACATGACATCCTTGTTCCCTCAGGAACCGTGGTGACTGACCTGGAACCTTTCGCTCAGTCACTCGTGCTCTTTTTTTGCTCAGTAAAATATACAAAGAATTCATGAAGGAACTTTTTCCAATATTTATTGAACCAAAGTTATTCTTGTACAGAAAATATGTGCTGCAATGATTAATAGATAGAAGCAAACAAAAGTTATATTAAGTGTCTAGACAGTGAATTAAATAAAGAGTTACACCATCTTGTTGAGACAACCTATATATGCCTACATCGGTAACAATATAACAGTCTAGCATACTTCGACGATGCAGACCCTAACCTGCGTGGCGTGGGTGTGAATATGTAGTAATCAGCTCGCAGGCGGGTTGTTTGTCAAGTAGATTTATTGGAACAAGTGCTGCGCAGCAGCTCACACACCCAGCAGATCATCAGTAACAGTTGGTAATTCAAAACAACATTCTAAATGGAATACAGGGATGGAAGGGAAAGAACACAGAGTGTGGATGATTCTAGAAAGACTAGAAAGCAACCTAACAGAACACTACATTATCCTCTCTTCTACAAAACAAAAGAAGAAGAAGGAAAGAACAGCAATAGATCCAGAACAAGAAAAGCCATGGAAGTTAACGGAACCTGGCAGGAGTGACTCGAGTGCGAGAACTCCTACGAGGTAGGACAGGAGCAGAGGAAGTAGAAGGCAATGCAGGAACATCATGAGAAGGTAGAACAGGAGAGCTCCTGCAAGGTAAAGCAGGAGCAGAAGAAGTAGAAGGCAGTGTAGGAACATCAAGAGGAGATAGAACGGGAACAGAAAGGGAAGAAGGCAACATAGGCATATCATGAGAAGACTGAAGATGAACGACAGATTTGCCCACTTTAACAACCCTGGCAGCATTCCACCAGTTCTTCATGTTAACTCTCACAGAATTGCCACAGACTTTGTCAATGACAAAAGGTTCAGAAAACTTAGGACTACCCTTGGTAGAGTGAGTGGGTAACTTGATCCGAATTCTATCACCCACAACAAATGGCTGAGAGATCACTTTCTTCCTGGAGTCAAAAACACTCTTCTGTTTGGACTGGGCATGCAAGACATTAGACCTGGCAACTTCATCCACATTATCAATTGAATTCATTTTCACCCAACGTGACATCCACCCAGGACAAACCTTTGAACATGGTTTTCTCCCACGCAGCAGTTCAAATGGGGAAACCTTGGTGGAAGAGTGGGGGGTGGTACGATAGAACCACAACATGGATCTAACTGCGTTCGGGACATGGCAATGTTGAGCAATAGCCCACTGAATGCAATTGTTGAGCACCCTGTTCATGCGCTCAACGAGACCATTTGTCTGAGGGTGATAAAGCGCACTCCTCAGATGATCGATACCACTCAAATGAACAAATGAACAAAATTCCTGACTAATAAATTGTGGGCCATTGTCACTTACAATGGAGGAAGGAAAACCTTCACGCAAAAACAGGTCTTTCAAGAAATCAACAACATTCTTGGAGTTGGCCTCACTTACAAAACGGACCTCTGGCCATTTAGAATAGTAGTCGACAGCAACTATCACAAATCTGGAGGCAGGGGGAAGTAAATAGAACGGACCAACTAGATCGATACCTATCTTTTCCCACGGCCTATCAGGAAAAGGGATGGGTTGAAGGGGGGGAGAACGTGTTTTCAAACACTTCTCGGCACTAGAACAGACCACACACTCAGCAACAACAGTGTCTATGTCCTGATCCATCTTGGGCCACCAGTAATGTTCTCTAACCCTTCTTTTGGTTAACGTTTTGCCGAGATGACCCTCATGCGCACCTTTGACAATCCTAATTCTAAGATCACTGGGAGGAACTAATCTATCACCACGCATGAGGATACCACCCTCAATAGAGAGCTCATCAGAAACTTTGACAAAGGTCTGAAGAGAAACATGAACATTCTTCTCCCTGGGCCACCCTCCTCTGACAAATTTGATCACTTCACTAAGCAGGGTATCACTGGACAAATGCTCCCTCCACTCTCCTTCACTAATAGAGCGCATATCATCAATCCCAACAAAAGCTACAAAACAGTCTTCCTCATCATAATCTTCCTCGCAATCCTTGTCAGAGTCAAAGTCAACAGGATTCCTAGAGAGGTAATCAGCCCTTATGTTCTTATTGCCAGGTATGTAGCGGACCTCAAAATCGTATTGGAGTAGTTTCGTTGAAAGTCTGGCAATCCTGGGAGAATGGTCTTTAATCCGAACACCAGTAAGGATAGAAACTAAGGGACAGTGATCGGTCCTCAAACGGAAGTGTTTACCCCAAATATACGGATTAAATTTCCTAATCGCCCAACAACAAGCTAGGAGTTCCTTTTCAATAACTGCAAAGTTGCATTCAGCTCCACGAAGAACTCTCGAAGCATATCCTAGAGAATGCTCAACACCACTAACCTCCTGAGTAAGGACAGCCCCTAAACCAAACCCACTGGCATCTACAGTGATAGTGCAAAACAAATTGGGATTAAAGGGCTTCAAAACTTTAGACCCGGTAAGTTCTTGTTTGATCCAAGAAAAAACTTTTTCACAATTTGCATCCCATAGGAAAGGAACCTCTTTCTTAAGCATGTTGGACAAAGGTTGTACCTTTGTGGCCTAATCAGGTATAAACCTAGCGTAAAACTCACAAAGTCCAATGAACGACTTCAAACCACTCTTGTCTTTGGGTGCAGGACTATCGACGATAGCCTTGACCAGGCCAGGTCTGGGTTCTACACCATTCTCAGATAACACGTGTCCAAGGTATTCTACCGTAGGTGCTCTAAAGATGCACTTTTCTTTCTTTAAAACAACACCCGCACTACTCAGAGCTTTCAAAACTTCCTTCAGGGTTTCATCATGGACATCACAACTTTTACCATGAATAAGCACATCGTCTTGGAAAACAACGACACCACTGATGTTTTTTAAAATATTGGTCATGATCCTTTGAAAGACGGCTGCCGCAGAGGCCAAACCAAAGGGCATACGGCAGTATTGAAAGGAACCTATAAGGGATACAAAAGCAGTCAAGTGTTTGGAAGCAGGATCCAGGACCACCTGGTGATATGTGGATGCTAAATCCAGTTTGCTGAACCACTTGGAACCATCAATAAGTGACAACATGTCGGGAATCTTAGGCAGGGGAAAGGAATCGACCCAGATATTCTTATTTAGGCTGCGTAAGTCGACACAGACACGAAGCTCCCCAGTCTTTTTCTTAGCAACCACTAGAGGGGAAAGCCATAGGGAGGATTCAATGGGTTCAATTATTCCCCTGCTGCAAAGGTCATAAAGCTCTGACTCGAGCTGCTCTCGCACACTGAATGGGACGTTTCTCAGTTTGTGTTTAATTGGGATAGCATTGTCCTTGATACGGATGGTGTGCATGAATCCTTTCACTTCTCCTAACTTATTGCTAAAAACACAAGGAAAATCTTTGGCTAAAGTGCAGACAAAATCATCGTTCTGGGTGGAAAGGACATCGTTTGTAGGGGAGATATCGTCAGACTGAACAACAGCAATGGAGATGGGGTCTTGGGTTCCAGGGCGGAGAACCATCTTAAACAAACCTTGGTGGAACCAACCAAGGATGTTCAACCCTTTGACTGAGACATACACTTTGCCAAAAATGTTCCTCCCTCTGAATTCAATTGAATCTTCAAAATATCCCAATAGTTCAATCTTCCTGCCCTCGTAATTGAGAGGTAGCCTATCTGGAGGAAAGAGTTTGCGATGACCCCAAACCTCCTCGAAGAGCTCCTGAGTTAGCATAGTTATCCTGGCCCCGGAATCTACCAACAGGCAAACAATCTTATCTCCGATACCAAAATCGGAGTAAGGATCCACACACTCTGACTCAGGATCTTCAATGCTAACCACAGCAACCATGTCCCTCAGATCATCCTGTATGCTAGTATCGTCCTGAGGGAAATCAGATACATAAGCAACCGAAGTGGGGGTATAATTACTGTTCCACTGTTTACCAGACTGAGAAAAGGAAGAGTTTCTTTTTACACTTTGGCACACTTTTGCAAAATGGCCCACTCTGACACAGAGTCTACATGTGACACTTCTGGCTGGGCAAGGACGACCAGACTTTGAATGAGGAAAATTGCCACATTTAAAACATACATTGGTTTGTTTGAAGAATTCGTTGTCGGCACGACCCAAAGTGCTCATCTTATTATCAACCACCTTTACAGAACTGACAACTGTTTCATCTTTAGTAATGGACGAGGAAGATCTAATATCTAATTCCTTGACAGAAAGTTTTGAAAATTCAATACTTTTTGCTACTCGCACAGTCTCTTCGAGAGAGGGATTATCTAGTGAGAGCAACTTCTGTTGGATATTTTTATCTAAACATTTGCAAATGTACTTGTCTCTTATCATTTGGTCCCTAAAATTTTCGAACTCGCACTCCGCACTCAATACTCTAAGAGTAGAAATGAAATCTTCCACCTTTTCCCCACGTTTCTGCTCAGATTTGAAAAATGTGTGCCTGACCACAGCTAGACTAGGTTTAACATCAAAACGTAGTTCAAGAAGTTTTACAGTTTGATTGTAGTCATCTAAATCTTCTTCTTCAGGAGCAAGTACCAAGGGGGGTAAATGTTTAAAAATTGAACGTCCTTCAAATCCCAGACTGTTTAGCAAGAGGTATTTCTTCCTTTCTGCTCTGTACCTGGATGCACCAATAGCCCCTAAATAAGTGGTAAAAGCGTCAAACCACTTTTTCCAGATGATGGGAGGTTCACCTGGAAGATCAAGGAATGGTGGAGGAGGAGAAACAGCTTGTAGACTCATGCTTGTAAAGATGCTAAGATTTTGCCCAAAATGTTGGAGGGACGCACAGTCAAGAAAAATAACAAAGGTATTGATGGCAAACGTAAGTAGGAGAAACAAAACAGTCTCCTGCTTCGTGATAAGAACCTCCAGACAAGGTGACTCAGTTAGAGAAACAAAAACTGTCTCTTGCTTCGTGATAACAAGAACCTCCAAACAACGTAACTGAATTGGGGTGTTTTTCCGTCACTCACCTTGTGGTGGTTAAATTCTGGTGACCTCGTGGGCAGCTCCGCATGAGGTAACTGAAAAGCGCATAGACTAGCGCGTCGAAGACTTACTTTTCTCCTATTGTACGTTAGTAGTGCGATAATAAAGAGACATTGAAAAAAAAAACGAAAAATGATCCGCAAAATGGCTCCTGACGTTGCGTTTCAACGTCAGGACGGTGCGTTCCAGTGACGTTTCACCACGCAAAGTACGCTGGTTGCGTTAGGAAACGATAGGCACCGATGGCTGAGCGTTATTCAGTACGCCAATACCGCAGCTCAGATACGCTTGGAGCGCATCTTACGCAGGTGAGCAGGCCGTTGCCCGCGGTGAGGGGAGACTGCTGCCGCTTCCAGTCCGGAGACCAAAGACTAGGTACAGTACCTTTTTGTTATATCCTGTGAGGTGATACCAGTTCTCCAATGTGCTCGACGTCCTCTCGAGGGTTGAACTAGTTCCCCAAGGCCTTTAACGTCTTCCGGTCTTCATGAGTTCGCCGAAACTCACTCCAATGTCGCACGCGTGGGAAGCAGACACTTGTTCAGAAATCGTCGCCACGTTTTTTGTAGTAATCAGCTCGCAGGCGGGTTGTTTGTCAAGTAGATTTATTGGAACAAGTGCTGCGCAGCAGCTCACACAGCCAGCAGATCATCAGTAACAGTTGGTAATTCAAAACAACATTCTAAATGGAATACAGGGATGGAAGGGAAAGAACACAGAGTGTGGATGATTCTAGAAAGACTAGAAAGCAACCTAACAGAACACTACAGAATATAGGTTGGAATCTAGGAACGCTTCTTGGTCACAAATTGGACAACCCTCAGGGGGATGTCAATCAGCTATTGAGTGAAAAGCTTTGGCATGCAGGGACCCCTCGAGATTAACAGAAGTGTCTTGTCTGATTATACTTGGAAACAAAAGGTTTTATATAGAAAAAGGCATCCTTGGCTTGGGCCACGATTGTGATCAGGCTGCCATTGTTTGTATCCCACGCATATTTGTGTCGCCATATGGACGTAATAGTGAACATATTTTCACGCATGTGACGCCCTTGTACACAATACCAAGGCAGTGTGATAGTGTCCTCAAGAAGTTCTCCCTGTCAGCAAGGTCGGTGTTGCCAAGACACTAAGGCAATTGTAATGAAAGCAAAATATGTGTCAAAAGTCAATGTGGCTAAGTGAAGGCAGCTTTTAGGAAAGAACTGTGTACACGTAAAATGGCACTATTTCCTACAAGGCCTACCTCTATGACATGACACTACCTATAGTCAAAATGCCTAATTTTGTCCAGGTTACCTTTTGACTGAACACTCCTTACGTCATCTGCACATAGTAACACCCTCACTTGTATGTCTGCAGCCATCATCCCCTTTATGATTGACCACCGCCAGACAACCAGTCGTAAAGTTATGTGTCAAGGTCAGGTAAAAGGGGGCGATGATGTAAATTAACATAACATACCCTAAACTCATGTGAATCTGTCTGCCACTTACCACCACCATGGCCTCTGAGACTGTGTAATACTTTCTGGGCCCGATTCGAAAAGGTAAACTTAGAACAAATATCTAATTTTACTACTTTTTGGTATTCACAAAGGTAAAGTTAGACAAAAATTCTAACTTCGGACAAAAGTCTAACTCAACTACATTTCGGTATTCACAAAGGTAAGTTACAACTAGTAAAATTTGACTTTTGGTCTAAGTTTACCTTTGTTAATACAGAAAAGTTGAAAAAAGTAGTAAAGTAACGTAAAATTGTTCTTTGAGCTTTGTGAATCGGGCCCAATATTTATTCTCCGAAAACCTTCTCGTAGTACTTACTGCTCCTGATCAAATGCTTTGTCTGCATTAACGCTAATAGAGACCCCCACTGGGATTGTTTTTTCTACTCAAATAATCGAATTAACTGTTACACTCATATTGTCCACTTCAAAATGTCCCCCAAGGCACCCTGCCTGAAGATAATCAATAAGCTTTGCGATGATGGGTCTAACCTGGCCACCTGAATCCTCGGTGACATTTTCAACTCAAGGTATATTGTAAGCTCTTGAGTGAATTGTAGTAAAATTCGATACATTGAGACACCACTCGCTTTGTGAATTCCGAATTCAGTATCAATTCAATCATATACTGTGGGGCAAACGTTCCAATAGATCTATTTAGGGCCCTTTTATCTTCTGAAGATGTCACTACACCTTGGACGCGAACAAAAATGTAAAAAAAAGCACATTTGTTCTGTTCTTTCTTCTAAGACATAAAGCCTTCTTTTGATGATAGATCTATTTTCTAGCGCTCTCCCGGTTCTAAAGACTGTTCATTGTGAATCTTTCACTATGGTCACGGTGTTATCCGACTGACCACTTCACCCGCACAAAAAATGTCGCCACATTAAGCCTTTTCCTGCAGCCATGCTCATTACAACCTCTTTAAATAGCTCTAATAATGCTACGATGTACCTTATTTTTATATAACGAATGGATCGTTACCCTGATCCTGAAAAATGCTCTAATGTATTATAATAATAGCGCATTTGGCGGGTGCCTATTCCTTCCACGTCTTTTGAAAACCTCCAGTTCTTCACGACAAGAGCTCAGGAGTGCGTGAGCACGCACCCACACGCACACAACACGCGTGGTATTGGAGCGGATAAAGGCCCCTCTGACATTTCCTCCCAAGAGGCCCTTTTCGTGGTTACATCTGTCTGCAGCCCGTGACGTCATTCCTATTACTCCCCCCCATCCATTCCTAGGCGCCGTGGAAACCTCTCGAGCCCCCAGAGACTGTGCATGTGACTGCCGCACCCGCCATCTTGTGAGGGTTGACAAATAACAGGAAGGTAAATATTTGCCTGGAACGACGACTTCTGCTTTTCAATTGAGAAATTCAGTTTGGGGTTTGCCTCGCGGTGCCCGCGTGAGTCCCATGTGATCCCTCAGTGTGATCTGTCCTCAAGCTGTCTGCCAGCATCAGGGTTGGAGCAGAGGTGTCCTACCAGTAGAAATCTACCATTTCTGCACTGCTGACTTTAGCATTTGGGTGGTGCACGGGCTGCAAGTCAGCACACCTCCCGAAGAGGGAGAGGCAACTTCTACCGCATGTAGGCTCCTGAGTGGAGCTTTACTGTCAAACCTCTCAGCCTTGGGGTGCTCTTCCCCCAAACTTCCTGCCTGTTTCCCTTCAATTTTGCTGATCTGTTATTATTGGGTTTAAGACTCTGGGCACGTTACCACTGCTAACCAGGGCTAAAGTGCTTGTGTTCTCTCCCTAAGCATGGTTTCACTGACCCATCCACAACTGTTATATAGTATACATCCTTAGTAAAGTGTACTATATCTGCCCAAGGCCAGTAAATTAATTTCTACTAGTTTATTATTTGTTTTATTTAATGCATTTTTATAAAGCGCGGACTTTACCCGAAGGTGTCAGAGCACTGTACAATAGAACCCGTTTACGTTACATGAGAGAACTGTTGCTAGAATAGAGCAAACAAAAATAGCAAGAACAGACTGTATAAGCAAAAGTAAGAATAAATATGACAAATTTTACAATGACTAAAGAACTTCCTGGCGAACAATAGCAGGCCATAGAATCAAAACAACGCAGGCAAAAGGAACACAATTTCAAACACAGCAAGCACAGGATGTATAAGCAAAAATAAAAACATATGTGACAAATTTACAATGACTAAAGAACTTCCTGGCCACCCACTTAAGTAGCCTTTTTAAAAAGTCACAGGCCTGCCACTCCAGAGACTGTGTGTGCAGTTTAAAATGCCCTTTCGGCTTGGTATTTAAAACCTCTTGCCAAGCCTTAAACTCCCCTTTTATCACCTCTAAGGTGGGCCCTAGATAGCACACAGGGTGCTTTGTAATTAAAAGATAGGTCATGGCGTCTAAGTTGTATATGTCCTGGTAGTAAATAACTTTCACATTAGTTTTTCTCCTTGAAAGGAGGTGGAGCTGAAATGACAGAAATGTAACCTGATCAGCCACCACTAGCAAAGTGTCCAGCGCTACATGGGGATAGGAAATGCTATAAGTGAGATGGCCACGCCTCCCCATGTTAGCTTAGGGGGATTCAGGCAGAAATGCACCCTTGGACTGAAAGTCCCACTAGGGTGTCCACAGGGCACAAAAAAATGGTCAGCCCCACCAGCAAAGCAACCTGCGCCACGTGGGGAGAGGCAGCACTATACGCACGACACCCACGCCTCCCAATATAATTTGCAGCAGATTCAGGCAGAAATGCCAAGGTGTCCACGGTGCAAAAATATGGTCAGCCCCGTCAGAAAGTGCAGAATAGCACCAACTACAATAAAGTGGCAATAATAGTCCAAGATGGGGGTAAACCAGGAGTTAGGCACAATTTGATGCGGACAGCAATGGATCATGGGTCGAATACATCAACCAGGTTTGTCCTGGTCGAGGATTTTAACTTCTGGCTTTCGCCTTTTAAGATGCAAACCACTACATGAGTACACCACCACAGGATCATAGGGGAGGCTCTTAAAGACTCATGGGGTGTTAGGCAAAAGCCAAACAGCAGGGTCCAATGCAAGTCTTGTATCCATTAGTCATCTGGGCAGTTATAGGAAAATGTATTTTGTGCATTGTTGTGTCCCTTTAGTTTTAAAAAGAGGTTGGTCTCAATACTCTTGTATTCCACCTCTTTGCCTTGCCTATAAGAGGGAGCATGTCCAATCCCCCAGGGCTCCTCTAAGTCCTCTTCAGTTCTTTCTCAGGTCCAGGAGTGATTTGAAGTGTGAGGGAATGTCTCATGCAGGAGTGCTAACCAATCAGGCAAAAGTTCCCTGTGACATTTTTGGCATTTTCAACATGTCAGAGGTCCTTGGCAACACTAAACCTTGAATCAGATTGCTTGGGGTGTGTGAGTGGTGTAGTATGGCAATCTTAGTGCCCTCCCAAATCCAACACTAAAATGCAGTTTACAGCAGAACATGCATCTTCAAGAAACCCAGAGATAGAAGTCTGGTAGAGGAAAGCAGGGGTTTCCAGCAGGCAGTGGATACAAATTTGTGTTGGCGTTCTGTTTATCCTTTAAACCGCGTCCTAAGTGCTATATCTAAAACCCCAGCAGACCTGTCAAACAGAATTTGACATTCCAGCAAGGTTAGGCACTGTAAAGACAAAATGAGGCACCTGGAGAAGGGAGCCTGCCTGACAGGGGAAACACCTAACATTTGCCTGTGACAGTGGACACCTCTTTGAAGTTAACCTAATTCCTGGGCTCAACCCCACTGACCATCCTATAAAGAGAACAACAGCACCTCTCCAAAGCCAGGCCTTGTTCCTTACTTAAAAAGGAGGTCTTGACCTGTCAAAACAGGTGGTTGTTTTGAAAGGTTGAATTTGTAGTTTAGAATTGTAACATCCATTCTGCAAATGGTGGGCTAGCAGTCATGTTTGTACAGAAGACTAGTAGCATTAAACATATAGGCCTTGACTACCTTTTCCACCATGTACTAAGGGCTTACAAGTAAGTTTTACATGCCATCCATGGTCATATTAACTTCTCCATCATTACAGGGGGAGAACAGGCACTGTTTTCACCACTTAGCAGGGGTAAAAGGCCAAACATTCTACAGCTATCGCAAATATAGGGTCATTCAATAGGTGAAACATCCAGGATGACCCTGCAGAAGGGAGAAATCTCACAGTGTATTTTTTGGACTGACCAAGGTAAATGTTTAATATTATGAATGCAATTTTATGTTAATATGTATGCCCATGTCAAAACCAAAAAGCCTCCTTTATTGATTTTTGAATGTAGCGAAAAAGGCAGTCGGACTCATATGTTGGTCGATAGTACAGCAAAGGCGCTATCGCTTAGTGACCTGTCGTGTATGCTTTAGGAGTTGAACTCCACCCATTGCTAGCCGATTGCTTTGTATTTGTCTCGAATAGTGTCCTTTACAAATACTTGCTTACCAATGGGTAATCTGCCATCTTATAGCTCCTTATCATTTCCAGTTTTCTCCATGCAGCACCGACCAACTACTACATCCTTACCCTTTAGGTGTTTATGTCTTCATTTGAGGACTACTTTTCTTATTCTTGTCTGAACAGTTGTCTTTGGCATCAGCTAACACAGAGTACCATCACAAAGAGGCGAGCGATGAATAATGAACTTTGGTGTGTAAAATTATTTCCCATCTATCACAAACTCGACCTGAAGGTATTGGAGCACTTCACATGATTCCTCCATCTTTATGTTTCTGAGCTGATGCCGAGACTCAAACCTGGCGGCCCGAATAAATTAACAATGTTTAGTGCTTTCAAAGGAGTTGAGCTGCACGTCCTGCACCGTGTCATGGTATATGTCACTGAGCATTTCGGTTTGTTTGTAACCTGTTTCCCCACAGCCATGGTTTTAAGAGTCTGTTCTCAAGCCTTCCCAACTCCAGCCTATTATGGGCACGAACCACCAACAGTGCCACTGCCATGGGGAAGAAACAGAAAGGAATAACGTTGACAGGTCACCCCCGTCCAAGCTTATATCCTCTGCCCTTAGGTACCCTCATCCTGACTGGCAGACCGGTAAACAACCTTTACAACAAAACTTTTACAACGCACTACCATAACAACGTGGTCATTACAACGCAAACCATTACAACACATTGCGCTGGGGGGCGCTCTAGGATAGGGAATACGTTTACTCGCCTCGTTCTTCCACTGCAAGATCGCCGACATACACAACAGCTTCGACACACAGACCACGCACCCGACCACCGAACCAACGCCCGCCACCACCACCCTCTGCAACTGGACCCCAATCAGCACCCAAGACACCACCCGCACGATGTACTCCATCCACTCCGTATCACCAGCCGACCCATGCCCACACCACATCTTCAACAAAGCCGACGCCATCATCGCACCCCATCTCCGAGACATCATCAACTCCTCCTTCCACACCGCCACCTTCCCAGAGAGCTGGAAGCACGCCGAGCTGACCGCCCTCCTGAAGAAACCAACGGCGGACCCCACCGACCTCAAGAACTACCGTCCCATCTCGCTCCTTCCTTTTCCGGCCAAAGTCATCGAGAAGACCGTCAACAAACAGCTTGCCGCCTTCCTCGAGACGAACGGATCCCTCGACCCCTCACAGTCCGGGTTTCGGGCCAACCACAGCACCGAGACCGCCCTAATCGCAGCCACTGACGACATCAGAACCCTGATCGACAACAGGGAAACAGCGACCCTCATCCTCCTGGACCTCTCTACGGCGTTCGACACTGTCTGCCACCGCACCCTAGTGAAGCGCCTCAGCAACATCGTAATCCGAGAGAAAGCGCTGGAGTGGATCATCTTGTTCCTTGCCGGAAGAACCCAGAGAGTCCGCCTCCCTCTGTTCAGATCTGAGGCCACCGAAGTCATCTGCGGCGTACCACAAGGATCTTCACTCAGTCCAACCCTCTTCAACGTCTACATGAGCCCCCTCGCAGCCATCGCACGCCAACATAACCTCAACATCATCTCCTACGCCGACGACACCCAGCTGATCCTCTCCCTCACCAACGACCCCACCACCGACAGAGCCAATCTACACGAAGGGATGAAAGACGTCGCCGACTGGATGAGAATCAGCCACCTTAAACTGAACTCAGACAAGACAGAAGTCCTCATCCTGGAATCATCACCTTCCGCCTGGGACGACTCCTGGTGGCCCCCACGCACTCGCCACCTTACCACGCATCCGCAGAGCCACCGCCGGAGGAAGATCCTTCTCCTACCTTGCAGCCAAGACTTGGAACTCCCTCCCCACCCACCTTCGGCGAACCCAAGACCATCTCTCCTTCAGGAAGCAGCTCAAGACCTGGCTGTTCGAGCAGTAACATACCCCTCTCCCCCAGCGCCTTGAGACCCTCCCGGGTGAGTAGCGCGCTTTATAAATGCTGTGATTGATTGATTGAATTTACTATCCAACACCTTCCCTAGTGTGCACGGGGACTGGAGTTGGAATAGTAAATTAAACTATTCACTATCCAACACCCAAAAGCACTATGCGTTGTAATGGCTTGCGATGTAAAAACCGCGTTGTAAAGGCAGGTGTTGTAATAGCCTGCGTTGTAACGTCATACATCCGGAAGACCACTGCTGGGACTGCGGCTCTTCTATCAATGTGCAGTTGCACCGGCTTCTTGTTATTACTTGCTTCATTGCACCGCAGGCCACTTAAATGGCTATTACTTTTAATTATGCTTCGTCCCCCCACCGTCCTCTATCGCTGTACAGACGTCGCTCGAATTAAAGAAATCTGCAGAAGCCATTGTATGTCTCTTCCCTTAATGTGCCTTTTTTCTTTGTAGCGGACTTGATGTCCAGCTCATAGTGTTTCAGTTTTTTTTTCTATATATGGGCAGGTCTCACCCACCATTCATCAGTCCTGTGCAGCACATAGGGCGATTCCTCTCCTCAGGTTTCAGTCTGAGCTCCTGCAGCTACCCAACACCCACCTTAGGCACTTCCAGGGTCTCAGCCCGGCCATGCACAAGGAAGAGGAGGAGCACGAAGAATCCCTGAAAATCCGCGAGTCGCGGATCAGAACTTGAATGTGATTTAACTAAAAATGACACACATAAGAGTTTTACATTGATGTGAGGTATATTTTATTTATATCATTTGTCCAACGCGTTCTCTGCACTAAATGTAATTATATTTACTTTCACCTGCTTCTGATTGCCCATCTAGCAATAGGCAAACAAGCTGTGCTGACTGTGGCCCTTGTTCAAACACCATGCAATGCAATTTAACCCTTGTATAATTCCAAGTAAGATATATTACTGTAAATATAAAGGTCTAATATGCATCTTCATTATATTTGAACGGCTGCTCAAATTAAATAAAGACAATGGGCCTCATTTATGAGAAATGACGCATCGCTGCATGAAAGCAGCGATGCGTCACTTCTCAGTGCGCACTCCTTCTGACATGATTGATGCGTCATATTTACAGTATGACGCATCATGTCGCAAGGAGTTACAGATATGTCAATATTCATGACATATCTGTAAGCGCAAAAGTCACGCATTGCTGGAATGTGTCACAAAAGTAACGCAACTCCAGCAATGCGTCCTTTCACATGGGGAAAGCCCCATGTGAAAGGGCTTGCGTCAGTCTTACGTCTGCTGTGAGGCAGTTGCAAGATTTTGACGCAACAGCGTCCTAAAAGTGATGCAGTGAAATCTCATAGATTTCACTGCATCACTATTACGAGGCTTTTTGCGGGGGAACGCCCCCTCTGCATACATTATACCTGACGCAGGTATAATGTAGCGCAGGGGTTTACAAAGTGAAGCATCTGCTTAGATGTGTCACTTTGTAAATAGTGCGCAACAGGAGGCATGTTTTACGCCGCAGATGCGTCACAAAAAAAAACGCATCGGAAGCGCAAAACTGACGCAAGGCCTCATAAGTGAGGCCCAATGTCTTCTTTCAATTGCTTTCAGTCTGACCCCCGTCACTCCCCTTCACTTCTCTACAGCTCAGCCTTCCTCCTCCTTGCAACACTTCTCCACATCTCCCTTTTTATCTCCAGTACCATTCTGGTTAAATATTTATCCCCCACATCAACCTTTCCTTCTCTTAAACCTCTCTCTCCTTTCTCACAGATCTCCCCTCGGCCCTCTTTCTGCCCCTCCACCCTCCCTCATGTATCGCTTACCTTCTTTATTGTCTCAGGCTTTTGTTACAAACCTTCACAGCTCCCTTTTCAATGTTTCCTTCCCCAACTCAGTTCTCTTCCTGACTTCCATTTCCATCATCCCCCTCAGTTTATGTCTTCTCCCTGTCTCACCAGCACTCCGACTATCCCTCTTCTCATTCTCTTTCACTACCCCTTCATCTCTTTCTGAACTCTTTCCTGATGCTACTTTCAACTCTCCTCTAGCCCCCTCTAATTTTACTCGCTGCTCTTTCAACTCAATTTAACTCCATTAATTTCACATCAGCAATGCCTTATTGTCAATATTTGTGTTGCCAAAATGCTAATAATTCATTGGTATTGAATTTTCCATGTCTGTCATTAGCCTAGAACGTTTGCTTTCAAACATAAATCTGTATACTGTACAATGAAACATATACCTGTACATTATACATACACAGGCTTTCAATGAACCCTCCTGAGCCGTTGGTCAATTGTACTGTTATTCACATTTTGCATCGACCTATCACAGCATACACCTTACGGCCCCACCAGCCATTCGCCGTATGTGATGCCAGTCTGCTCTGCACAATAATAGTGCCATCAACGACAGAGACATGGGTGCAATGTGGGCTTTTACTCTCATTGGGTTTTAGACAATGCTTGTTTTCAGACAGTGCGTGCATTAAAATAAAAAATGTCCACAAAAAATAGGCATTGATGAAGCCGAAAGGTCAGCAGCCACCTAGGCCCATTGGTTTGGCTAATGTTGTTTGAATAGGTTTTTATTTAAGCTTCTGAACATATCAGACACTTTTCATAAGTATGTTGTTTTTAATAAATGTGTTGTCTCACATCTTTAGGATCTCGTACTTGTGTTCCACCTTAAAAAAATGAGTAATCTTGTGGGTACAATTCAGAGATGTATTAATTATTGCACTTGCGTTGTCTGTTTAAATTCACAAATTTTGTCTTTTGAGAAGTTTGTGTTCAGAAAAGTTTTTCGACTTCACCAAAAGAGAAGTGTTGCATAACATTATTGTACATTCAATGTATTGGAACAGTTGCACAATTTTAGTAGCCTTTATTGCTACTCCTAGGAACCCTTTTCAGCAGTCTTATAATAATGTCAGAATAAGTAAAACAAGCATTTGCAAGGTAATAGGTCTAGCAATTGCGAGATTTTGAGCTATCAGCTTTGTAAATGACATTGCCTTTCATTTATGTGTTTAAAAAACTACATATGAATAATAGGCATTGTCATTTACAATACCAATAAGTCAAAGTTTCTAAAATGCAAAACCTATTGCATTGCAAATGCTTGCTTTGTTTGTAATTAAGTTAATTTGATTTAGTTACTAATTTACAGGACTGCGGATTGGTAAACCAAGGTCCATAAAATCTCATCCAAAATGCTGAGTTGGCGGTGTTAAGGATGAAACAGTCTATGCATATTCACAGCACTACTGAACAGTTTAAGTACCCATGTGGGCTCAGCTCTACTGCATTAACCCCTTCGGGGCTGATGACGAACGGGGCTCGTCATGGTGCACACCGGTCGTGCGCAGATGACGAGCCCAGCTCATCATGAGCCCCACCCTCGGGGGAAGCGCTGGCGCTCCCCCCGAGGGTCTGTGATCTTCTTGCAAAGTACGGGGATGGCAGCGGAAGACTTTCCGCTGCCCCCCCGCCCCTCCCCATGGGAATCCCTGATGACGTCAGCGCGCACAGCGCGCGCTGACATCATCAGGGATTCCCAGGCGCTCGGGAAGCCATTTGATTCCTGCGCGCCGAGGGAAAAGGTAGGTTTCTCGTGCTTGGGGGGGGGGGGTTTGGGCCGCAAAGAGGCATCAGGGGAGAGGAAAGAGATTTTCCTCTCCCCTGATGTCTCTTTGCAGGGAATTTCTGCCTCTCGATCGCGCACAGCGTCGCGATGGTGCTGCGGAAATGCCCCCACTAGCACCAGGGATTTTGAATTTAGCTTTTAGGAAGCGACCCCTTGGGCAAGGGTCGCTTCCAGGTGGGCAGACATTTACTTTTCGATTTTCTGCCCCCCCTGGGTGGCAAATCAGCCCGTTTTTTCGGCCTTTTTGCCCCCAGGGGGGGCAGACATTCCCCACTAGCACCAGGGATTTTTGTTGGGGCAATGTGTTTGTTTTGGGAAGCGACCCCTCGGGTAAGGGTTGCTTCCAGGTGGCCATGATTGTGTTTAGGATTTTCTGTCCCCCCTGGGGGCAAATCGGCCCGTTTTTTTGCCGTTTTGCCCCCAGGGGGGGGGGGCAGAAAATGGCCACTAGCACCAGGGAATTAAAATTTAGTTTTTAGGAAGCGACCCCTTGGGCAAGGGTCGCTTCCAGGTGGGCTGTGATAATTGTTTTGATTTTCTGCCCCCCCCTTGGGGCAAATTGGCCCGTTTTTTTACGTTTTGCCTCCTGGGGGGGGGGGCAGAAAATTGCCGCTATCACAAGGGTTATTTTTTTTGCATGGTTTGTATTGACACCTTGTGCAATGGTCACTTCCTCGAGGGGTCTTAATTTTTTATGTATATTTTTGCCCCGCCCGGGGGCAAATAGGCCTGTTTTTTTGCCCGTTTTGCCCCCGGGGGGGGGGAAGAAAATGCCACTAGGCACCAGGGATTGTTTTTTTTTGTTATGGCGGCTACCCCTTGGGCAAGATTTGTTTCTTAGAGGGAACTTGTTTTAGGAATGTTTTTCTGCTTCACCCCACCCCCTTGGGGGCGAATTGGCCCTTTTCTTTTCAGTTTTTTGGCCCACTAGGCCCTAGGATTTGAGTTTTGTAGTGTGTCAAAGTGAGCCCTTGGGCATGGCTTGGTTCCAATGGTGGTTATATTTTTGATTGTTTTTTACTTGGCGCCTTCCTTGGTGCCAGTTGTTCTTTTTTTTTCCTTACTGCCCCCGTGTGATGGAGCAAAAGACCAACTGACACCAAAGGCGTCAGGCAGTAAAAAAACCTTCAAAAAATTAACCAGTGTCTTGATGGTTTTCCTCACCTAATCCCAATTTGTCTAAGCCCTATTTGATGGCCCATCTGGGCGAATGTAAATTTGGGGGGCAAATTTGTGTGTTGTTTTTTTAATTGTTATATTGTTTGTGAAATGTGGTAGTAATTTTTTTTTCTTCTCTATTTTTGTCTTGTTCCAGGCTTTTGCTGTTTGGATTATTGTAGGTTGCGGGTCTGTTACTGCTGGTTTTGCAGCTTGTGTAGTTGCTTGTGCTTGGTAAGTGAATGTATTTTGTACTATTTTCCCTTGATGATTGTCTTTTTGAAAAAGGTGTACTTATAGCAGTTTGTGTGGCTCTGTGTTTTTTTTTGTTTTTTTTTCAGCATTAGTGCTTGATGTGCACTTTGTTTTCTAATCTGTAAAAAAAAATCTTTCTAGTGGGATATCATTTCTTTTTGCTGTGTCTCAGCAGAGTAGGTGCTGGTGAGTGTAGCTATATTTGAAGAGTGAAATTGTTTTGGAATGTATTGATCTTTGTGTGAAAGCCTTACCTTGTTTACTTCTTACTTTGCACAGTGTAGGTTGTTGTTCACTTGTGTGTGCAGTCTTCTTGCTTTGTAAGGATAATGGCTAGTCGCAGGATTACTGCTCAGCAGGTTCTTGGTTTGCTTTTTGAGTCTTCCTCTGACCATGGTTCAGAGACTGAGTCGGATTCAGGACCCAGAAGTAGGGACAGAAGATTCAGGCAGTGAGTTTTCTCTTCGCATGGAATCATCGGATGATGAATCTTCTTCTAGTGCTGATGAAGTGCCTATGGTAGAGGAGGACATTGATGTGCCGGTAGTGGGCCCAGAGGCATCTGTGCTGCTGGCTAGGGCTGCAAGGTTTCCTTTCTTTTTACGTCGGCAAGAGGCAGGTGGGCTGCAGCCTGCGCCCAAAAGGCTTCACATTGCTGTGGTGCGCCGAGTGGTTTCTGGTGCTGTTAGTCTTCCTGTTGGTGTAGTGCAGCAAGAGGCATCTGGGGCTGTTAGACTTCCCATTGGTGTAGAGCGGCAAGAGGCATCTGGGCCTGCTTGGTTTCCCAGTGGTGTAGTGCAGCAAGAAGCATCTCAGGCTGCTAGGCTTCCTGTTGGTGTAGTGCAGCAAGAGCCCTCTGGGGATGCTATGTTTTCTGTTGGTGTTGTGCAGCCAGAAGTATCTGTGGCTGTTAGGCTTCCCGTTGGTGTACAGCAGCAAGAGGCTTCTGGGCTGCAGGCTGGGGTGGCTGCTTCCCCCGTTGATAGGGATGGCCTCTGGGTTCCCCCTGGAATGGTGCAGCCGGCATTGCCAGAGTTCACTGGTGTTTCTAGAGTGTAGAGTACATACTGAGAATTTTCTGCCAATACATTTTTCTCAGTTGTTTTTTGACGATGTTTTTGCAAGAGATTGTTCAGCAAACAAATTTGTATGCAGAACAGTTTTTGAGGGACAACAGTGCCAGCCTTAAGCCCCATTCTAGAGCTACCCGGTGAACTCCCACAAATGTTGAAGAGATGAAGAAGTTTTTGGGATTAACTTCATATTGGTCCACTAGTCCCTTGATGGCAACAGCTATATTTCCAGCAGTCATAAGTCGTGATCGGTATATGCTTCTTCTTCGGATGATGCATTTTGTTGATAATGGTTTAGCGTTGCCACGCGATCACCCTGATTGTGACCGTCTGTTTAAAATTCGGCCTGTCCTTGATCACTTTGTTGATCGTTTTTCTGAGATCTATGCTACTGGTAAAGAAATTGCAGTGGATGAGTCTTTGCTATTGTTCAAGGGCCGCTTGGTTTTTAGGCAATACATTCCTAGTAAGAGGGCACGCTATGAAATCAAACTCTATATGCTGTGTGACAGTGAGACTGGATATGTCTACAATTTCAGGGTGTACACTGGTAAGGAGTCCAGCATTAACCCTCCTGCTTGTCCTTCCAGTTTTGGAGTGACTGAGAAAATTGTGTGGGAACTTGGTAGAGGATTATTTAACAAAGGCCACCATTTATATGTAGATAACTTCTACACTGGTGTGCGGTTGTTCAAGGAGTTGGCCAAAGTGGGCACTGTTGCTTGTGGCACAATGCGCTGTAACCGTAAAGGTTTCCCAAAGGAACTTGTTTGCAAAAGGCTTGAGTGGGGACAGTCTAGTGCATTGCGATGTGGGGAGCTTTTAGCTGTGAAGTTTTCAGACAAGAGAGATGTGTACATGCTGACTACTATCCATGATGAAAGTACTGTACCTGTGCCTGTTTGGAGTCAGGGTGCTGAAGTGCGCAAACCTGTGTGTATTTTAGCTTACAATAGGTACATGGGAGGTGTTGACAGAGTAGATCAGAGGTTGGAACCTTATGCTGCTCTTCGAAAGGCTTACATTTGGTACAAGAAGTTGGCTATCCATCTTTTCCACTTGGCATCCTTTAATGCTTTTGTTGTGTTCCAGAAGTCTTGTCCTCAGTCGAAGATGACTTTTGTTAAGTTTCAGGAGTCTATAATAGGCAGCCTTGTACTAGTGGAGCAGGCAAGTGTTCCTAGATTTGGAGTGGTGTAGGATGTGGCTAGATTGAAAGATGATACAAAAGGGGATGATGGACGGAGCGTTTGAACAAATCAAACATTCACCCCCAGTCAACTGATCTGGGTTTAATCCATCACAATTCTTTAGTTCACTCAGCCACCCCAGTTCAGACATGGCTATATGCAAATCAGTCTGACCCTGTGCCTTATGGGAACAGTCCAGCCCGAACTGCCAAGCCATGTCTTCCTTGGACCGGAAACAAGCATCCTGGGACCGGTTTCGGATTCATAATCCTCATCAGCCAGGCTATCTTGAATCCAGTGGCCAAGTGAACAAGGGACTCACGTCTGAGCATACCCTGCCACACTTAGGGCGAACAAAGCGATACAAAAGGGGATGATGGACGGAGCATTTGAACAAATCAAACACTCACTCCCAGTCAACTGATCTGGGTTTAATCCATCACAATTCTTTAGTTCACTCAGCCACCCCAGTTCAGACATGGCTATATGAAAGATCGCCACTTTCCTGAATACATTCCTCCCACTTCCGCAAGAGACTTTCCGCCTAGAAGATGCAGAGTCTGTTGGCGAAGAGGTGTGCGGAAGGAGTCTCGTATGTACTGCCCTGACTGTCCTTCTAAGCCTGGATTGTGTGTGTCAGCTTGTTTTAAATCGTACCACACGCAAAAGAAGTTTTGGGAGTTTTAATGAGCTGTAAAGTGAATTGCCTGGTCTGTATTCTGTAAACAAATTTAGTTTGTTTCAAGGATTGGCATTAGTGCAATGTGTTTAGTTTTAGAATTTGTGTTAGCTGATTTGTAGGTATTTCCATTTGTTTAGTGTTATTTTGAAAAAAAGAATTCTAAATGTGTTTGTGGTGTGTGCAGGCTGGTGCTTGGATGGCGGTGTGCGTGGACTGGCGCTTGGCTGGTGTTGTGCGTGGACTGGTGCCTGGCTGGCAGAGTGCATGGATTGGTGTTTTGCGGGTGGTGTGTGTGGATTTTTGTTTGGCTGGCGGAGTGCATGGTTAGGTGCTTGGCTGGCGGTGTGAGTGGATGGTGCTTGGCTGGTGGAGTGCAAGGATTGGTGCTTGGCTGGTGGTGTGCGTGCACTGGTGGTTGGCTGGCGGGCTGCGTGGACTGGCGCTTGGCTGGTGGTGTGTGTGGAGTGGAGTGGTGCTTGGCTGGTGGTGTGTGTGGAGTGGTGCTTGGCTGGCGGTGTGTGTGGAGTGGCACTTGGCTGGATGGTGTGCGTGGAATGGTACTTGGCTGTCTGTGCAAGGAGTGGTGCTTGGCTGGCGGTGTGTGTGGAGTGGTGCTTGGCTGGTGGTGTGCATGGAGTGGTACTTGGCTGTCTGTGCACGGAGTGGTGCTTGGCTGGCGGTGTGTATGGAGTTGCGCTTGGCTGGATGGTGTGCGTGGAGTGGTACTTGGCTGTCTGTGCGCGGAGTGGTGCTTGGCTGGAGGTGTGTGTGGAGTGGCGCTTGGCTGGATGGTGTGTGTGGAGTGGTGCTTGGCTGGTGGTGTGCGTGGAGTGGTACTTGGCTGTCTGTGCACGGAGTGGTGCTTGGCTGGCGGTGTGTGTGGCGTGGCGCTTGGCTTGCGGTGTGCGTGGAGTGGTGCTTGGCTGGTGATGTGTGTGGAGTGGTACTTGGCTTGCGGTGTGCGTGGAGTGGTGCTTGGCTGATGGTGTGCATGGAGTGGTACTTGGCTGTCTGTGCACGGAGTGGTGCTTGGCTGGCGGTGTGTGTGGAGTGGTGCTTGGCTGGTGATGTGTGTGGAGTGGTACTTGGCTTGCGGTGTGCGTGGAGTGGTGCTTGGCTGATGGTGTGCATGGAGTGGTACTTGGCTGTCTGTGCACGGAGTGGTGCTTGGCTGGTGGTGTGTGTGGAGTGGCGCTTGGCTGGTGGTGTGAGTGGATGGTGCTTGGCTGGTGGAGTGCAAGGATTGGTGCTTGGCTGGTGGTGTGCGTGCAATGGTGGTTGGCTGGCGGGCTGCGTGGACTGGCGCTTGGCTGGTGGTGTGTGTGGAGTGGAGTGGTGCTTGGCTGGTGGTGTGTGTGGAGTGGTGCTTGGCTGGCGGTGTGTGTGGAGTGGCGCTTGGCTGGATGGTGTGCGTGGAATGGTACTTGGCTGTCTGTGCACGGATTGGTGCTTGGCTGGCGGTGTGTGTGGAGTGGTGCTTGGCTGGTGGTGTGAATGGAGTGGTACTTGGCTGTCTGTGCACGGAGTGGTGCTTGGCTGGCGGTGTGTATGGAGTTGCGCTTGGCTGGATGGTGTGCATGGAGTGGTACTTGGCTGTCTGTGCGCGGAGTGGTGCTTGGCTGGCGGTGTGTGTGGAGTGGCGCTTGGCTGGATGGTGTGTGTGGAGTGGTACTTGGCTGGATGGTGTGTGTGGAGTGGTACTTGGCTGTCTGTGCACGGAGTGGTGCTTGGCTGGCGGTGTGTGTGGAGTGGTGCTTGGCTGGTGGTGTGCGTGGAGTGGTACTTGGCTGTCTGTGCACGGAGTGGTGCTTGGCTGGCGGTGTGTGTGGAGTGGTACTTGGCTTGCGGTGTGCGTGGAGTGGTGCTTGGCTGATGGTGTGCATGGAGTGGTACTTGGCTGTCTGTGCACGGAGTGGTGCTTGGCTGGCGGTGTGTGTGGAGTGGTGCTTGGCTGGTGATGTGTGTGGAGTGGTACTTGGCTTGCGGTGTGCGTGGAGTGGTGCTTGGCTGATGGTGTGCATGGAGTGGTACTTGGCTGTCTGTGCACGGAGTGGTGCTTGGCTGGCGGTGTGTGTGGAGTGGCGCTTGGCTGGCGGTGTGAGTGGATGGTGCTTGGCTGGTGGAGTGCAAGGAGACTAGATTTCTATCCGGCCTTGATACATAAATAAGGAATACTAAGAGAACACTTATCTCGTGTTCTCTCTGGCCAGGTATGAAGTTAACCAAGTATGCATGCTCATGTTTTTTCAATCTCTTATTGTGAGCAATACGAGCTAATTGCCTTAGGTTAAAAAAATTCCATGTTGAACTACCCTATCCTGACCTACATAAATAAGGAATACTAAGAGAACACTCATCTCGTGTTCTCTCTGGTCAGGTATGAATTTAACCAAGTATGCATGCTCATGTTTTTTCAATCTCTCATTGTGAGCAATACGAGTCAATTGCCCTAGGTTCAAAAAATCCCATGTTGAACTACCCTATCCTGACCTTCTTAGTAAACCCTATACCACTGCTCAAATATAAATTAATTAGTTTGTACCTTTTGTAGCTATAATGGTTAGCTGCATAAGTAGGGAGATATTGACATGTAAGCACAGCTATATGCACATGTGCTAGTATGATTATGATAGGAGTACGAGATACTCCTCTATATGTTTTTAATTCATTTTATATATGTTTTTCAGATTTTAAGGTGGCTCCTGAGGAAGGCGTTCTCTTTAATACGCCGAAACGCGCGTCGATGACTATAATTGTCCGCCACTGTTTTATGAACTTTTGTGTAATTGTGTTATAAATATATTGTTTATATTTGATTAATTGTTTACATAATAATTTGGTTTTTATGTTTTTGAATTAAAATGCTTTTATCGTGAATATGTACACTCAGAAATACATACAATCCTTTGTTTTTTAATTGATTGTTGTGCTTTTCATACGTTACCTCTCCCTGGTTGTATCATCCAATTTTCTGTTTTTCTTACATTGTTTATTTTCCCTGTATAACAAATTCAGTTGCCTAACAGGGGGTCCTTGTTACCTACGCCACGCTTGGCTGATGGTGTGCATGGAGTGGTACTTGGCTGTCTGTGCACGGAGTGGTGCTTGGCTGGCGGTATGTGTGGAGTGGCGCTTGGCTGGTGGTGTGCGTGGAGTGGCGCTTGGCTGGCGGTGTGCACGGAGTGGTGCTTGGCTTGCGTCGTGCGTGGAGTGGTGCTTGGCTGGTGGTGTGTGTGGAGTGGCGCTTGGCTTGCGGTGTGCGTGGAGTGGTGCTTGGCTGGTGGTGTGTGTGGAGTGGTGCTTGGCTGGCGGTGTGTGTGTAGTGGCGCTTGGCTGGTGGTGTGTGTGGAGTGGTGCTTGGCTGGCGGTGTGTGTGGAGTGGTGCTTGGCTGGATGGTGTGTGTGGAGTGGTACTTGGCTGTCTGTGCACGGAGTGGTGCTTGGCTGGAGGTGTGTGTGGAGTGGCGCTTGGCTGGATGGTGTGCGTGGAGTGGTACTTGGCTGTCCGTGTACGGAGTGGTGCTTGGCTGGCGGTGTGTGTGAAGTGGTGCTTGGCTGGTGGTGTGTGTGGCGTGGCGCTTGGCTGGATGGTGTGCGTGGAGTGGCACTTGGCTGTCTGTGTACGGAGTGGTGCTTGGCTGGCGTGTGTGTGGAGTAGCGCTTGGCTTGCGGTGTGCTTGGAGTGGTGCTTGGCTGGTGGTGTGTGTAGAGTGGTGCTTGGCTAGTGGTGTGTGTGGAGTGGCGCTTGGCTGGATGGTGTGCATGGAGTGGTACTTGGCTGTCTGTGCACGGAGTGGTGCTTGGCTGGTGGTGTGTGTGGAGTGGCGCTTGGCTGGTGGTGTGCGTGGAGTGGCGCTTGGCTGTCTGTGCACGGAGTGGTGCTTGGCTGGCGGTGTGTGTGGAGTGGCGCTTGGATTGCGGTGTGCGTGGAGTTGTGCTTGGCTGTCGGTGTGCGCTGAGTGGTGTTTGGCTGGCGGTGTGCATGGTCTGGTGCTTCGATGGTGGTGTGGGTGGACTGGCGCTCGGCTGGCGGTGTGTGAGTAGTTACTTTCTGTTGGTCACTACACACACTGATAGTTGAGTGACACTCCACGCAGTCCATCATTTTGTGTAGTTGCAGTGTCAGAAATGTGGGCGTGTGAAAGTGATGGGCCCTTGAATGGTGCTGTCTGCTGGTGTGAGTGTTGAAATGTGATGGGTCCGCGGCTGGCGGTGTGAATGTTTTGTATGTGTCCCACGTACGAAAGGTGTATGAATGGCCTGTAAAGCCGACGCCATCATCGCACCCCATCTCCGAGACATCATCAACTCCTCCTTCCACACCGCCACCTTCCCAGAGAGCTGGAAGCACGCCGAGCTGACCGCCCTCCTGAAGAAACCAACGGCGGACCCCACCGACCTCAAGAACTACCGTCCCATCTCGCTCCTTCCTTTTCCGGCCAAAGTCATCGAGAAGACCGTCAACAAACAGCTTGCCGCCTTCCTCGAGACGAACGGATCCCTCGACCCCTCACAGTCCGGGTTTCGGGCCAACCACAGCACCGAGACCGCCCTAATCGCAGCCACTGACGACATCAGAACCCTGATCGACAACAGGGAAACAGCGACCCTCATCCTCCTGGACCTCTCTACGGCGTTCGACACTGTCTGCCACCGCACCCTAGTGAAGCGCCTCAGCAACATCGTAATCCGAGAGAAAGCGCTGGAGTGGATCATCTTGTTCCTTGCCGGAAGAACCCAGAGAGTCCGCCTCCCTCTGTTCAGATCTGAGGCCACCGAAGTCATCTGCGGCGTACCACAAGGATCTTCACTCAGTCCAACCCTCTTCAACGTCTACATGAGCCCCCTCGCAGCCATCGCACGCCAACATAACCTCAACATCATCTCCTACGCCGACGACACCCAGCTGATCCTCTCCCTCACCAACGACCCCACCACCGACAGAGCCAATCTACACGAAGGGATGAAAGACGTCGCCGACTGGATGAGAATCAGCCACCTTAAACTGAACTCAGACAAGACAGAAGTCCTCATCCTGGAATCATCACCTTCCGCCTGGGACGACTCCTGGTGGCCCCCACGCACTCGCCACCTTACCACGCATCCGCAGAGCCACCGCCGGAGGAAGATCCTTCTCCTACCTTGCAGCCAAGACTTGGAACTCCCTCCCCACCCACCTTCGGCGAACCCAAGACCATCTCTCCTTCAGGAAGCAGCTCAAGACCTGGCTGTTCGAGCAGTAACATACCCCTCTCCCCCAGCGCCTTGAGACCCTCCCGGGTGAGTAGCGCGCTTTATAAATGCTGTGATTGATTGATTGAATTTACTATCCAACACCTTCCCTAGTGTGCACGGGGACTGGAGTTGGAATAGTAAATTAAACTATTCACTATCCAACACCCAAAAGCACTATGCGTTGTAATGGCTTGCGATGTAAAAACCGCGTTGTAAAGGCAGGTGTTGTAATAGCCTGCGTTGTAACGTCATACATCCGGAAGACCACTGCTGGGACTGCGGCTCTTCTATCAATGTGCAGTTGCACCGGCTTCTTGTTATTACTTGCTTCATTGCACCGCAGGCCACTAAAATGGCTATTACTTTTAATTATGCTTCGTCCCCCCACCGTCCTCTATCGCTGTACAGACGTCGCTCGAATTAAAGAAATCTGCAGAAGCCATTGTATGTCTCTTCCCTTAATGTGCCTTTTTTCTTTGTAGCGGACTTGATGTCCAGCTCATAGTGTTTCAGTTTTTTTTTCTATATATGGGCAGGTCTCACCCACCATTCATCAGTCCTGTGCAGCACATAGGGCGATTCCTCTCCTCAGGTTTCAGTCTGAGCTCCTGCAGCTACCCAACACCCACCTTAGGCACTTCCAGGGTCTCAGCCCGGCCATGCACAAGGAAGAGGAGGAGCACGAAGAATCCCTGAAAATCCGCGAGTCGCGGATCAGAACTTGAATGTGATTTAACTAAAAATGACACACATAAGAGTTTTACATTGATGTGAGGTATATTTTATTTATATCATTTGTCCAACGCGTTCTCTGCACTAAATGTAATTATATTTACTTTCACCTGCTTCTGATTGCCCATCTAGCAATAGGCAAACAAGCTGTGCTGACTGTGGCCCTTGTTCAAACACCATGCAATGCAATTTAACCCTTGTATAATTCCAAGTAAGATATATTACTGTAAATATAAAGGTCTAATATGCATCTTCATTATATTTGAACGGCTGCTCAAATTAAATAAAGACAATGGGCCTCATTTATGAGAAATGACGCATCGCTGCATGAAAGCAGCGATGCGTCACTTCTCAGTGCGCACTCCTTCTGACATGATTGATGCGTCATATTTACAGTATGACGCATCATGTCGCAAGGAGTTACAGATATGTCAATATTCATGACATATCTGTAAGCGCAAAAGTCACGCATTGCTGGAATGTGTCACAAAAGTAACGCAACTCCAGCAATGCGTCCTTTCACATGGGGAAAGCCCCATGTGAAAGGGCTTGCGTCAGTCTTACGTCTGCTGTGAGGCAGTTGCAAGATTTTGACGCAACAGCGTCCTAAAAGTGATGCAGTGAAATCTCATAGATTTCACTGCATCACTATTACGAGGCTTTTTGCGGGGGAACGCCCCCTCTGCATACATTATACCTGACGCAGGTATAATGTAGCGCAGGGGTTTACAAAGTGAAGCATCTGCTTAGATGTGTCACTTTGTAAATAGTGCGCAACAGGAGGCATGTTTTACGCCGCAGATGCGTCACAAAAAAAAACGCATCGGAAGCGCAAAACTGACGCAAGGCCTCATAAGTGAGGCCCAATGTCTTCTTTCAATTGCTTTCAGTCTGACCCCCGTCACTCCCCTTCACTTCTCTACAGCTCAGCCTTCCTCCTCCTTGCAACACTTCTCCACATCTCCCTTTTTATCTCCAGTACCATTCTGGTTAAATATTTATCCCCCACATCAACCTTTCCTTCTCTTAAACCTCTCTCTCCTTTCTCACAGATCTCCCCTCGGCCCTCTTTCTGCCCCTCCACCCTCCCTCATGTATCGCTTACCTTCTTTATTGTCTCAGGCTTTTGTTACAAACCTTCACAGCTCCCTTTTCAATGTTTCCTTCCCCAACTCAGTTCTCTTCCTGACTTCCATTTCCATCATCCCCCTCAGTTTATGTCTTCTCCCTGTCTCACCAGCACTCCGACTATCCCTCTTCTCATTCTCTTTCACTACCCCTTCATCTCTTTCTGAACTCTTTCCTGATGCTACTTTCAACTCTCCTCTAGCCCCCTCTAATTTTACTCGCTGCTCTTTCAACTCAATTTAACTCCATTAATTTCACATCAGCAATGCCTTATTGTCAATATTTGTGTTGCCAAAATGCTAATAATTCATTGGTATTGAATTTTCCATGTCTGTCATTAGCCTAGAACGTTTGCTTTCAAACATAAATCTGTATACTGTACAATGAAACATATACCTGTACATTATACATACACAGGCTTTCAATGAACCCTCCTGAGCCGTTGGTCAATTGTACTGTTATTCACATTTTGCATCGACCTATCACAGCATACACCTTACGGCCCCACCAGCCATTCGCCGTATGTGATGCCAGTCTGCTCTGCACAATAATAGTGCCATCAACGACAGAGACATGGGTGCAATGTGGGCTTTTACTCTCATTGGGTTTTAGACAATGCTTGTTTTCAGACAGTGCGTGCATTAAAATAAAAAATGTCCACAAAAAATAGGCATTGATGAAGCCGAAAGGTCAGCAGCCACCTAGGCCCATTGGTTTGGCTAATGTTGTTTGAATAGGTTTTTATTTAAGCTTCTGAACATATCAGACACTTTTCATAAGTATGTTGTTTTTAATAAATGTGTTGTCTCACATCTTTAGGATCTCGTACTTGTGTTCCACCTTAAAAAAATGAGTAATCTTGTGGGTACAATTCAGAGATGTATTAATTATTGCACTTGCGTTGTCTGTTTAAATTCACAAATTTTGTCTTTTGAGAAGTTTGTGTTCAGAAAAGTTTTTCGACTTCACCAAAAGAGAAGTGTTGCATAACATTATTGTACATTCAATGTATTGGAACAGTTGCACAATTTTAGTAGCCTTTATTGCTACTCCTAGGAACCCTTTTCAGCAGTCTTATAATAATGTCAGAATAAGTAAAACAAGCATTTGCAAGGTAATAGGTCTAGCAATTGCGAGATTTTGAGCTATCAGCTTTGTAAATGACATTGCCTTTCATTTATGTGTTTAAAAAACTACATATGAATAATAGGCATTGTCATTTACAATACCAATAAGTCAAAGTTTCTAAAATGCAAAACCTATTGCATTGCAAATGCTTGCTTTGTTTGTAATTAAGTTAATTTGATTTAGTTACTAATTTACAGGACTGCGGATTGGTAAACCAAGGTCCATAAAATCTCATCCAAAATGCTGAGTTGGCGGTGTTAAGGATGAAACAGTCTATGCATATTCACAGCACTACTGAACAGTTTAAGTACCCATGTGGGCTCAGCTCTACTGCATTAACCCCTTCGGGGCTGATGACGAACGGGGCTCGTCATGGTGCACACCGGTCGTGCGCAGATGACGAGCCCAGCTCATCATGAGCCCCACCCTCGGGGGAAGCGCTGGCGCTCCCCCCGAGGGTCTGTGATCTTCTTGCAAAGTACGGGGATGGCAGCGGAAGACTTTCCGCTGCCCCCCCGCCCCTCCCCATGGGAATCCCTGATGACGTCAGCGCGCACAGCGCGCGCTGACATCATCAGGGATTCCCAGGCGCTCGGGAAGCCATTTGATTCCTGCGCGCCGAGGGAAAAGGTAGGTTTCTCGTGCTTGGGGGGGGGGGGTTTGGGCCGCAAAGAGGCATCAGGGGAGAGGAAAGAGATTTTCCTCTCCCCTGATGTCTCTTTGCAGGGAATTTCTGCCTCTCGATCGCGCACAGCGTCGCGATGGTGCTGCGGAAATGCCCCCACTAGCACCAGGGATTTTGAATTTAGCTTTTAGGAAGCGACCCCTTGGGCAAGGGTCGCTTCCAGGTGGGCAGACATTTACTTTTCGATTTTCTGCCCCCCCTGGGTGGCAAATCAGCCCGTTTTTTCGGCCTTTTTGCCCCCAGGGGGGGCAGACATTCCCCACTAGCACCAGGGATTTTTGTTGGGGCAATGTGTTTGTTTTGGGAAGCGACCCCTCGGGTAAGGGTTGCTTCCAGGTGGCCATGATTGTGTTTAGGATTTTCTGTCCCCCCTGGGGGCAAATCGGCCCGTTTTTTTGCCGTTTTGCCCCCAGGGGGGGGGGGGGGGGCAGAAAATGCCCACTAGCACCAGGGAATTAAAATTTAGTTTTTAGGAAGCGACCCCTTGGGCAAGGGTCGCTTCCAGGTGGGCTGTGATAATTGTTTTGATTTTCTGCCCCCCCCTTGGGGCAAATTGGCCCGTTTTTTTACGTTTTGCCTCCTGGGGGGGGGGGCAGAAAATTGCCGCTATCACAAGGGTTATTTTTTTTGCATGGTTTGTATTGACACCTTGTGCAATGGTCACTTCCTCGAGGGGTCTTAATTTTTTATGTATATTTTTGCCCCGCCCGGGGGCAAATAGGCCTGTTTTTTTGCCCGTTTTGCCCCCGGGGGGGGGGGAAGAAAATGCCACTAGGCACCAGGGATTGTTTTTTTTTGTTATGGCGGCTACCCCTTCGGCAAGATTTGTTTCTTAGAGGGAACTTGTTTTAGGAATGTTTTTCTGCTTCACCCCACCCCCTTGGGGGCGAATTGGCCCTTTTCTTTTCAGTTTTTTGGCCCACTAGGCCCTAGGATTTGAGTTTTGTAGTGTGTCAAAGTGAGCCCTTGGGCATGGCTTGGTTCCAATGGTGGTTATATTTTTGATTGTTTTTTACTTGGCGCCTTCCTTGGTGCCAGTTGTTCTTTTTTTTTCCTTACTGCCCCCGTGTGATGGAGCAAAAGACCAACTGACACCAAAGGCGTCAGGCAGTAAAAAAACCTTCAAAAAATTAACCAGTGTCTTGATGGTTTTCCTCACCTAATCCCAATTTGTCTAAGCCCTATTTGATGGCCCATCTGGGCGAATGTAAATTTGGGGGGCAAATTTGTGTGTTGTTTTTTTAATTGTTATATTGTTTGTGAAATGTGGTAGTAATTTTTTTTTCTTCTCTATTTTTGTCTTGTTCCAGGCTTTTGCTGTTTGGATTATTGTAGGTTGCGGGTCTGTTACTGCTGGTTTTGCAGCTTGTGTAGTTGCTTGTGCTTGGTAAGTGAATGTATTTTGTACTATTTTCCCTTGATGATTGTCTTTTTGAAAAAGGTGTACTTATAGCAGTTTGTGTGGCTCTGTGTTTTTTTTTGTTTTTTTTTCAGCATTAGTGCTTGATGTGCACTTTGTTTTCTAATCTGTAAAAAAAAATCTTTCTAGTGGGATATCATTTCTTTTTGCTGTGTCTCAGCAGAGTAGGTGCTGGTGAGTGTAGCTATATTTGAAGAGTGAAATTGTTTTGGAATGTATTGATCTTTGTGTGAAAGCCTTACCTTGTTTACTTCTTACTTTGCACAGTGTAGGTTGTTGTTCACTTGTGTGTGCAGTCTTCTTGCTTTGTAAGGATAATGGCTAGTCGCAGGATTACTGCTCAGCAGGTTCTTGGTTTGCTTTTTGAGTCTTCCTCTGACCATGGTTCAGAGACTGAGTCGGATTCAGGACCCAGAAGTAGGGACAGAAGATTCAGGCAGTGAGTTTTCTCTTCGCATGGAATCATCGGATGATGAATCTTCTTCTAGTGCTGATGAAGTGCCTATGGTAGAGGAGGACATTGATGTGCCGGTAGTGGGCCCAGAGGCATCTGTGCTGCTGGCTAGGGCTGCAAGGTTTCCTTTCTTTTTACGTCGGCAAGAGGCAGGTGGGCTGCAGCCTGCGCCCAAAAGGCTTCACATTGCTGTGGTGCGCCGAGTGGTTTCTGGTGCTGTTAGTCTTCCTGTTGGTGTAGTGCAGCAAGAGGCATCTGGGGCTGTTAGACTTCCCATTGGTGTAGAGCGGCAAGAGGCATCTGGGCCTGCTTGGTTTCCCAGTGGTGTAGTGCAGCAAGAAGCATCTCAGGCTGCTAGGCTTCCTGTTGGTGTAGTGCAGCAAGAGCCCTCTGGGGATGCTATGTTTTCTGTTGGTGTTGTGCAGCCAGAAGTATCTGTGGCTGTTAGGCTTCCCGTTGGTGTACAGCAGCAAGAGGCTTCTGGGCTGCAGGCTGGGGTGGCTGCTTCCCCCGTTGATAGGGATGGCCTCTGGGTTCCCCCTGGCATGGTGCAGCCGGCATTGCCAGAGTTCACTGGTGTTTCTAGAGTGTAGAGTACATACTGAGAATTTTCTGCCAATACATTTTTCTCAGTTGTTTTTTGACGATGTTTTTGCAAGAGATTGTTCAGCAAACAAATTTGTATGCAGAACAGTTTTTGAGGGACAACAGTGCCAGCCTTAAGCCCCATTCTAGAGCTACCCGGTGAACTCCCACAAATGTTGAAGAGATGAAGAAGTTTTTGGGATTAACTTCATATTGGTCCACTAGTCCCTTGATGGCAACAGCTATATTTCCAGCAGTCATAAGTCGTGATCGGTATATGCTTCTTCTTCGGATGATGCATTTTGTTGATAATGGTTTAGCGTTGCCACGCGATCACCCTGATTGTGACCGTCTGTTTAAAATTCGGCCTGTCCTTGATCACTTTGTTGATCGTTTTTCTGAGATCTATGCTACTGGTAAAGAAATTGCAGTGGATGAGTCTTTGCTATTGTTCAAGGGCCGCTTGGTTTTTAGGCAATACATTCCTAGTAAGAGGGCACGCTATGAAATCAAACTCTATATGCTGTGTGACAGTGAGACTGGATATGTCTACAATTTCAGGGTGTACACTGGTAAGGAGTCCAGCATTAACCCTCCTGCTTGTCCTTCCAGTTTTGGAGTGACTGAGAAAATTGTGTGGGAACTTGGTAGAGGATTATTTAACAAAGGCCACCATTTATATGTAGATAACTTCTACACTGGTGTGCGGTTGTTCAAGGAGTTGGCCAAAGTGGGCACTGTTGCTTGTGGCACAATGCGCTGTAACCGTAAAGGTTTCCCAAAGGAACTTGTTTGCAAAAGGCTTGAGTGGGGACAGTCTAGTGCATTGCGATGTGGGGAGCTTTTAGCTGTGAAGTTTTCAGACAAGAGAGATGTGTACATGCTGACTACTATCCATGATGAAAGTACTGTACCTGTGCCTGTTTGGAGTCAGGGTGCTGAAGTGCGCAAACCTGTGTGTATTTTAGCTTACAATAGGTACATGGGAGGTGTTGACAGAGTAGATCAGAGGTTGGAACCTTATGCTGCTCTTCGAAAGGCTTACATTTGGTACAAGAAGTTGGCTATCCATCTTTTCCACTTGGCATCCTTCAATGCTTTTGTTGTGTTCCAGAAGTCTTGTCCTCAGTCGAAGATGACTTTTGTTAAGTTTCAGGAGTCTATAATAGGCAGCCTTGTACTAGTGGAGCAGGCAAGTGTTCCTAGATTTGGAGTGGTGTAGGATGTGGCTAGATTGAAAGATGATACAAAAGGGGATGATGGACGGAGCGTTTGAACAAATCAAACATTCACCCCCAGTCAACTGATCTGGGTTTAATCCATCACAATTCTTTAGTTCACTCAGCCACCCCAGTTCAGACATGGCTATATGCAAATCAGTCTGACCCTGTGCCTTATGGGAACAGTCCAGCCCGAACTGCCAAGCCATGTCTTCCTTGGACCGGAAACAAGCATCCTGGGACCGGTTTCGGATTCATAATCCTCATCAGCCAGGCTATCTTGAATCCAGTGGCCAAGTGAACAAGGGACTCACGTCTGAGCATACCCTGCCACACTTAGGGCGAACAAAGCGATACAAAAGGGGATGATGGACGGAGCATTTGAACAAATCAAACACTCACTCCCAGTCAACTGATCTGGGTTTAATCCATCACAATTCTTTAGTTCACTCAGCCACCCCAGTTCAGACATGGCTATATGAAAGATCGCCACTTTCCTGAATACATTCCTCCCACTTCCGCAAGAGACTTTCCGCCTAGAAGATGCAGAGTCTGTTGGCGAAGAGGTGTGCGGAAGGAGTCTCGTATGTACTGCCCTGACTGTCCTTCTAAGCCTGGATTGTGTGTGTCAGCTTGTTTTAAATCGTACCACACGCAAAAGAAGTTTTGGGAGTTTTAATGAGCTGTAAAGTGAATTGCCTGGTCTGTATTCTGTAAACAAATTTAGTTTGTTTCAAGGATTGGCATTAGTGCAATGTGTTTAGTTTTAGAATTTGTGTTAGCTGATTTGTAGGTATTTCCATTTGTTTAGTGTTATTTTGAAAAAAAGAATTCTAAATGTGTTTGTGGTGTGTGCAGGCTGGTGCTTGGATGGCGGTGTGCGTGGACTGGCGCTTGGCTGGTGTTGTGCGTGGACTGGTGCCTGGCTGGCAGAGTGCATGGATTGGTGTTTTGCGGGTGGTGTGTGTGGATTTTTGTTTGGCTGGCGGAGTGCATGGTTAGGTGCTTGGCTGGCGGTGTGAGTGGATGGTGCTTGGCTGGTGGAGTGCAAGGATTGGTGCTTGGCTGGTGGTGTGCGTGCACTGGTGGTTGGCTGGCGGGCTGCGTGGACTGGCGCTTGGCTGGTGGTGTGTGTGGAGTGGAGTGGTGCTTGGCTGGTGGTGTGTGTGGAGTGGTGCTTGGCTGGCGGTGTGTGTGGAGTGGCACTTGGCTGGATGGTGTGCGTGGAATGGTACTTGGCTGTCTGTGCAAGGAGTGGTGCTTGGCTGGCGGTGTGTGTGGAGTGGTGCTTGGCTGGTGGTGTGCATGGAGTGGTACTTGGCTGTCTGTGCACGGAGTGGTGCTTGGCTGGCGGTGTGTATGGAGTTGCGCTTGGCTGGATGGTGTGCGTGGAGTGGTACTTGGCTGTCTGTGCGCGGAGTGGTGCTTGGCTGGAGGTGTGTGTGGAGTGGTGCTTGGCTGGTGGTGTGCGTGGAGTGGTACTTGGCTGTCTGTGCACGGAGTGGTGCTTGGCTGGCGGTGTGTGTGGCGTGGCGCTTGGCTTGCGGTGTGCGTGGAGTGGTGCTTGGCTGGTGATGTGTGTGGAGTGGTACTTGGCTTGCGGTGTGCGTGGAGTGGTGCTTGGCTGATGGTGTGCATGGAGTGGTACTTGGCTGTCTGTGCACGGAGTGGTGCTTGGCTGGCGGTGTGTGTGGAGTGGTGCTTGGCTGGTGATGTGTGTGGAGTGGTACTTGGCTTGCGGTGTGCGTGGAGTGGTGCTTGGCTGATGGTGTGCATGGAGTGGTACTTGGCTGTCTGTGCACGGAGTGGTGCTTGGCTGGTGGTGTGTGTGGAGTGGCGCTTGGCTGGCGGTGTGAGTGGATGGTGCTTGGCTGGTGGAGTGCAAGGATTGGTGCTTGGCTGGTGGTGTGCGTGCACTGGTGGTTGGCTGGCGGGCTGCGTGGACTGGCGCTTGGCTGGTGGTGTGTGTGGAGTGGAGTGGTGCTTGGCTGGTGGTGTGTGTGGAGTGGTGCTTGGCTGGCGGTGTGTGTGGAGTGGCGCTTGGCTGGATGGTGTGCGTGGAATGGTACTTGGCTGTCTGTGCACGGATTGGTGCTTGGCTGGCGGTGTGTGTGGAGTGGTGCTTGGCTGGTGGTGTGAATGGAGTGGTACTTGGCTGTCTGTGCACGGAGTGGTGCTTGGCTGGCGGTGTGTATGGAGTTGCGCTTGGCTGGATGGTGTGCATGGAGTGGTACTTGGCTGTCTGTGCGCGGAGTGGTGCTTGGCTGGCGGTGTGTGTGGAGTGGCGCTTGGCTGGATGGTGTGTGTGGAGTGGTACTTGGCTGGATGGTGTGTGTGGAGTGGTACTTGGCTGTCTGTGCACGGAGTGGTGCTTGGCTGGCGGTGTGTGTGGAGTGGTGCTTGGCTGGTGGTGTGCGTGGAGTGGTACTTGGCTGTCTGTGCACGGAGTGGTGCTTGGCTGGCGGTGTGTGTGGAGTGGTACTTGGCTTGCGGTGTGCGTGGAGTGGTGCTTGGCTGATGGTGTGCATGGAGTGGTACTTGGCTGTCTGTGCACGGAGTGGTGCTTGGCTGGCGGTGTGTGTGGAGTGGTGCTTGGCTGGTGATGTGTGTGGAGTGGTACTTGGCTTGCGGTGTGCGTGGAGTGGTGCTTGGCTGATGGTGTGCATGGAGTGGTACTTGGCTGTCTGTGCACGGAGTGGTGCTTGGCTGGCGGTGTGTGTGGAGTGGCGCTTGGCTGGCGGTGTGAGTGGATGGTGCTTGGCTGGTGGAGTGCAAGGAGACTAGATTTCTATCCGGCCTTGATACATAAATAAGGAATACTAAGAGAACACTTATCTCGTGTTCTCTCTGGCCAGGTATGAAGTTAACCAAGTATGCATGCTCATGTTTTTTCAATCTCTTATTGTGAGCAATACGAGCTAATTGCCTTAGGTTAAAAAAATTCCATGTTGAACTACCCTATCCTGACCTACATAAATAAGGAATACTAAGAGAACACTCATCTCGTGTTCTCTCTGGTCAGGTATGAATTTAACCAAGTATGCATGCTCATGTTTTTTCAATCTCTCATTGTGAGCAATACGAGTCAATTGCCCTAGGTTCAAAAAATCCCATGTTGAACTACCCTATCCTGACCTTCTTAGTAAACCCTATACCACTGCTCAAATATAAATTAATTAGTTTGTACCTTTTGTAGCTATAATGGTTAGCTGCATAAGTAGGGAGATATTGACATGTAAGCACAGCTATATGCACATGTGCTAGTATGATTATGATAGGAGTACGAAATACTCCTCTATATGTTTTTAATTCATTTTATATATGTTTTTCAGATTTTAAGGTGGCTCCTGAGGAAGGCGTTCTCTTTAATACGCCGAAACGCGCGTCGATGACTATAATTGTCCGCCACTGTTTTATGAACTTTTGTGTAATTGTGTTATAAATATATTGTTTATATTTGATTAATTGTTTACATAATAATTTGGTTTTTATGTTTTTGAATTAAAATGCTTTTATCGTGAATATGTACACTCAGAAATACATACAATCCTTTGTTTTTTAATTGATTGTTGTGCTTTTCATACGTTACCTCTCCCTGGTTGTATCATCCAATTTTCTGTTTTTCTTACATTGTTTATTTTCCCTGTATAACAAATTCAGTTGCCTAACAGGGGGTCCTTGTTACCTACGCCACGCTTGGCTGATGGTGTGCATGGAGTGGTACTTGGCTGTCTGTGCACGGAGTGGTGCTTGGCTGGCGGTATGTGTGGAGTGGCGCTTGGCTGGTGGTGTGCGTGGAGTGGCGCTTGGCTGGCGGTGTGCACGGAGTGGTGCTTGGCTTGCGTCGTGCGTGGAGTGGTGCTTGGCTGGTGGTGTGTGTGGAGTGGCGCTTGGCTTGCGGTGTGCGTGGAGTGGTGCTTGGCTGGTGGTGTGTGTGGAGTGGTGCTTGGCTGGCGGTGTGTGTGTAGTGGCGCTTGGCTGGTGGTGTGTGTGGAGTGGTGCTTGGCTGGCGGTGTGTGTGGAGTGGTGCTTGGCTGGATGGTGTGTGTGGAGTGGTACTTGGCTGTCTGTGCACGGAGTGGTGCTTGGCTGGCGGTGTGTGTGGAGTGGCGCTTGGCTGGATGGTGTGCGTGGAGTGGTACTTGGCTGTCCGTGTACGGAGTGGTGCTTGGCTGGCGGTGTGTGTGAAGTGGTGCTTGGCTGGTGGTGTGTGTGGCGTGGCGCTTGGCTGGATGGTGTGCGTGGAGTGGCACTTGGCTGTCTGTGTACGGAGTGGTGCTTGGCTGGCGTGTGTGTGGAGTAGCGCTTGGCTTGCGGTGTGCTTGGAGTGGTGCTTGGCTGGTGGCGTGTGTAGAGTGGTGCTTGGCTAGTGGTGTGTGTGGAGTGGCGCTTGGCTGGATGGTGTGCATGGAGTGGTACTTGGCTGTCTGTGCACGGAGTGGTGCTTGGCTGGTGGTGTGTGTGGAGTGGCGCTTGGCTGGTGGTGTGCGTGGAGTGGCGCTTGGCTGTCTGTGCACGGAGTGGTGCTTGGCTGGCGGTGTGTGTGGAGTGGCGCTTGGATTGCGGTGTGCGTGGAGTTGTGCTTGGCTGTCGGTGTGCGCTGAGTGGTGTTTGGCTGGCGGTGTGCATGGTCTGGTGCTTCGATGGTGGTGTGGGTGGACTGGCGCTCGGCTGGCGGTGTGTGAGTAGTTACTTTCTGTTGGTCACTACACACACTGATAGTTGAGTGACACTCCACGCAGTCCATCATTTTGTGTAGTTGCAGTGTCAGAAATGTGGGCGTGTGAAAGTGATGGGCCCTTGAATGGTGCTGTCTGCTGGTGTGAGTGTTGAAATGTGATGGGTCCGCGGCTGGCGGTGTGAATGTTTTGTATGTGTCCCACGTACGAAAGGTGTATGAATGGCCTGTAAAGAGGTTGGTGCCTTGACGTGGCTTTACAGCTCACGAGCTGTGAGTCTGTGGTTCAGTTAATCATACTTTCAATTATACGCAGTGTATTTCATTTTTGTGAAATTACTTGCGAATACAATTGAATGTACTGAATCATCACTCACCCTCGTGCCAAATCCAACCAGTATGTGTGTGTGCTTGCGGATTAGATGGCTGTGCAGTAATATTTGTCTTTTTTCTCTTTCTGAAGTAGGATGTATCTTGTCCCTTATTGTGATTGTTGTAATGTGTTGCTTTTCCTTCCAGATGGTGTCAATGGTCTGGTTTGTATCAGGTATGAAAGGTGTGTGAATGGCCTGTAAAACGGTTGGTGACCTGTCGTGGCTTTACAGCTCACGAGTTGCGAGTCACTGGTTCGGTTTTTATGCATTTATTTATTGACAGAGCATTTCATTTTTTTGAAATATCATGTTAATAAAATTTTATGTACTGAACCATCACTCGCCCTCGTGCCAAATCCAACCTGTATGTGTGTGTCTTTGAGGAATAGATAGCCATGCTTGAATGTTTGACTTTTGAGTAACTCTGTTAAGGTGTACATTATAGCTATAAATAACTTATTACATTTAGATATTATTGTTAAACCATGGGAGTATATGGTCATGTCTTTCTGGTGAATTCTATTGTTGTTTTTTATCCACAATCTCCTGCAAACTTGAAACTGTCTGTCACAATTTCCATGCAATATTGTCCCAAGGATCGCACGCTCTCAAATTAAAAACTTAATTCATTCAAAACAATTTGGTTTTGCAAGGGCGTTCACATGGGTTTTTGGCCTGGGGCTTGGCGGGCATCTTTGGAAACTACCAAACCCAAACAGTTCTGAAAACTAGACACCCAGGGGAGTCCAGGGAGGTATGGCATGCGTGGGTCCCCCAATGTTTTCCTACCCAGAAATCCCTGCAAACCTTAAATTTAGGTTAAAAAACCCACTTTTCCATACATTTTTGGGTGGGATCTCCCTGCCGGCACCCAGCGTTCCCCTTGATCTCCCGAGTAAAATGACACCTCACTTGTGTGGGTGGGCCAAAGGCCTGTGACTAAGGTGGGGTGCTTAATTTGTCAAACCTAAATACTACATTTTTTAAAAATTCATTTTTAGCCTGTTCTGCTTTGGGGCACCAACACAAATGAGCTATCATTTTACTCGGGAGAATAAGGGGAACTCTGGGTAGGAGGACATTTTTGCCGGCACGGAGATCCCACGCAAAAATGTTTGGAAAAGTGATTTTTTTACCGAATTTTAAGGTTTGCAAGGAATTCAGGGTAGGAAAACATAGGGGGACCCACGCATGCCATACCTCCCTGGACTCCCCCGTGTCTCTAGTTTTCAGAACAGTTTGGGTTTGGTAGTTTCCAAAGATGGCCGCTGAGCCTCGGGCCAAAAACTCAGGTGCCCCCCCCCAAAATCAAGGTAGTTTTGCTATAGGGTATTTTAAATTCACCACCGTACGATTTGGACCTTTTCCTGTAGCAGCCACTATGCCTAACCACGCAAGTGAGATACCATTTTTTTCGGGAGACCTGGGGGAACGCTGGGTGGGTGGAAATTTGTTGATCCACGCAGATTCCAGAACTTTCCACCACAGAAATGTGAGGAAAACGTGTTTTATTTTGTCAATTTCTTAGCTTTGCAAGGGATTCTGGGTAACAGAACCTGGTGGTAGGCAGTCGAGTCACCCCATCCTAAATTCCCCTAGGTGTCTAGTTTTCAAAAATGTATAGGTTTGCTAGGTTTCCCTAGGTGCCGGCAGAGCTAGGGTTCAAAAACAAAAGGTAGTCTCTTTGCCCAAAAAGGGCACGATTTCACTGCCAAATTGAGGTGCGACCACGTTGCGTTTTGCGCTGTTTCCTGTCGCAGGCAGTAGGCATACCCAGGCAAGTTAGGTGCCATTCTTTTCGGGAGACCCGGGGGAACACTGGGTGGGTGGAAATTTGTTGATCCATGCAGACTCCACAATTTTCCACCACAGAAATGTGAGGAAAATGCATTTTTTGTCAATTTCTTAGCTTTGCAAGGGATTCTGGGTAACAGAACCTGGTGGTAGGCAGTCGAGTCACCCCATCCTGAATTCCACTGGGTGTCTAGTTTTCAAAAATTTATAGGTTTGCTAGATTTCCCTAGGTGCCGGCAGAGCTAGGGTTCAAAAACAAAAGGTAGTCTCTTTGTCCAAAAAGGGTACGATTTCCCTGCGAATTTGAGGTGCGACCACGTTGCGTTTTGCGCTGTTTCCTGTCGCAGGCATTAGGCAGACCCAGGCAAGTGAGGTACAATTTTTTCCGGGAGACCCAGGGGAACGCTGGGTGGGTGGAAATTTGTTGATCCACGCGGATTCCAGAACTTTCCACCACAGAAATGTGAGGAAAATGCGTTTTATTTGTCAATTTCTTAGCTTTGCAAGGGATTCTGGGTAACCGAACCAGGTGGTAGGCAGTCGAGTCACCCCATCCTAAATTCCCCTGGGTGTCTAGTTTTAAAAAATGTAGAGGTTTGCTACGTTTCCCTAGGTGCCGGCAGAGCTAGGGTTAAAAAACAAAAGGTAGTCTCTTTGCCCAAAAAGGGCACGATTTCACTTCGAAATTGAGGTGCGACCACGTTGCGTTTTGCACTGTTTCCTGTCGCAGGCACTAGGCAGACCCAGGCAAATGAGGTACCATTTTTTTCGGGAGACCCGGGGGAACGCTGGGTGTGTGGAAATTTGTTGATCCACGCAGATTCCAGAACTTTCCACCACAGAAATGTGAGGAAAATGCGTTTTTTGTGTCAATTTCTTAACTTTGCAAGGGATTCTGGGTAATAGAACCTGGTGGTAGGTAGTCGAGTCACCCCATCCAAAATTCCCCTGGGTGTCTAGTTTTCAGAAATGTATAGGTTTGCTAGGTTTCCCTAGGTGCCGGCAGAGCTAGGGTTCAAAAACAAAAGGTAGTGTCTTTGTCCAAAAAGGGCACGATTTCACTACGAAATTGAGGTGCGACCACGTTGCGTTTTGTGCTGTTTCCTGTTGCAGACACTAGGCAGACCCAGGCAAGTGAGGTACCTTTTTTTTGGACACCCGGGGGAACGCTGGGTGGGTGGAAATTTGTTGATCCACGCAGATTCCAGAACTTTCCACCACAGAAATGTGAGGAAAATGCGTTTTTTTGTCAATTTCTTAGCTTTGCAAGGGATTCTGGGTAACAGAACCTGGTGGTAGGCAGTCGAGTCACCCCATCCTGAATTCCACTGGGTGTCTAGTTTTCAAAAATGTATAGGTTTGCTAGATTTCCCTAGGTGCCGGCAGAGCTAGGGTTCAAAAACAAAAGGTAGTCTCTTTGTCCAAAAAGGGTACGATTTCACTGCGAATTTGAGGTGCGACCACGTTGCGTTTTGTGCTGTTTCCTGTCGCAGGCACTAGGCAGACCCAGGCAAGTGAGGTACCATTTTTTTCCGGGAGACCCAGGGGAACGCTGGGTGGGTGGAAATTTGTTTTTCCAGTCGGATTCCAGAACTTTCCACCACAGAAATGTGAGGAAAATGCGTTTTATTTGTCAATTTCTTAGCTTTGCAATGGATTCTGGGTAACCGAACCAGGTGGTAGGCAGTCGAGTCACCCCATCCTGAATTCCCCTGGGTGTCTAGTTTTAAAAAATGTAGAGGTTTGCTAGGTTTCCCTAGGTGCCGGCAGAGCTAGGGTTCAAAAACAAAAGGTAGTCTCTTTGCCCAAAAAGGGCACGATTTCACTTCGAAATTGAGGTGCGACCACGTTGCGTTTTGCGCTGTTTCCTGTCGCAGACAGTAGGCATACCCAGGCAAGTTAGGTGCCATTTTTTTTGGGAGACCCGGGGGAACACTGGGTTGGTGGAAATTTGTTGATCCATACAGACTCCAGAATTTTCCACCACAGAAATGTGAGGAAAATGCATTTTTTGTCAATTTCTTAGCTTTGCAAGGGATTCTGGGTAACAGAACCTGGTGGTAGGCAGTCGAGTCACCCCATCCTGAATTCCTCTGGGTGTCTAGTTTTCAAAAATGTATAGGTTTGCTAGATTTCCCTAGGTGCCGGCAGAGCTAGGGTTCAAAAACAAAAGGTAGTCTCTTTGTCCAAAAAGGGCACGATTTCACTGCGAATTTGAGGTGCGACCACGTTGCGTTTTGCGCTGTTTCCTGTCGCAGGCACTAGGCAGACCCAGGCAAGTGAGGTACCATTTTTTCCGGGAGACCCAGGGGAACGCTGGGTGGGTGGAAATTTGTTGATCCACGCGGATTCCAGAACTTTCCACCACAGAAATGTGAGGAAAATGCGTTTTATTTGTCAATTTCTTAGCTTTGCAAGGGATTCTGGGTGACCGAACCAGGTGGTAGGCAGTCGAGTCACCCCATCCTGAATGTCCCTGGGTGTCTAGTTTTAAAAAATGTAGAGGTTTGCTAGGTTTCCCTAGGTGCCGGCAGAGCTAGGGTTAAAAAACAAAAGGTAGTCTCTTTGCCCAAAAAGGGCACGATTTCACTGCGAAATTGAGGTGCGACCACGTTGCGTTTTGCACTGTTTCCTGTCGCAGGCACTAGGCAGACCCAGGCAAATGAGGTACCATTTTTTTCGGGACACCCGGGGGAACGCTGGGTGCGTGGAAATTTGTTGATCCACGCAGATTCCAGAACTTTCCACCACAGAAATGTTAGGAAAATGCATTTTTTTTGTCAATTTCTTAACTTTGCAAGGGATTCTGGGTAATAGAACCTGGTGGTAGGCAGTCGAGTCACCCCATCCAAAATTCCCCTGGGTGTCTAGTTTTCAGAAATGTATAGGTTTGCTAGGTTTCCCTAGGTGCCGGCAGAGCTAGGGTTCAAAAACAAAAGGTAGTGTCTTTGTCCAAAAAGGGCACGATTTCACTACGAAATTGAGGTGCAACCACGTTGCGTTTTGTGCTGTTTCCTGTTGCAGACACTAGGCAGACCCAGGCAAATGAGGTACCTTTTTTTTTGGAGACCCGGGGGAACGCTGGGTGGGTGGAAATTTGTTGATCCACGCAGATTCCAGAACTTTCCACCACAGAAATGTGAGGAAAATGCGTTTTTTTTGTCAATTTCTTAGCTTTGCAAGGGATTCTGGGTAACGGAACCTGGTGGTAGGCAGTCGAGTCACCTCATCCTGAATTCCCCTGGGTGTCTAGTTTTCAAAAATGTATAGGTTTGCTAGGTTTCCCTAGGTGCCGGCAGAGCAAGGGTTCAAAAACAAAAGGTAGTCTCTTTTCCCAAAAAGGGCACGATTTCACTGCGAAATTGAGGTGCGACCACGTTGCGCTTTGCGCTGTCTCCTGTCGCAGGCACTAGGCAAACCCAGGCAAGTGAGGTGCCATTTTTTTCGGGAGACCCGGGGGAACGCTGGGTGCGTGGAAATTTGTTGATCCACGCAGATTCCAGAACTTTACACCACAGAAATGTGAGGAAAATGCATTTTGTTTGTCAACTTCTTAGATTTGCAAGGGATTCTGGGTAACAGAACCTGGTGGTAGGCAGTCGAGTCACCCCATCCTGAATTTCCCTGGGTGTCTAGTTTTCAAAAATGTATAGGTTTGCTAGGTTTCCCTAGGTGCCGGCAGAGCTAGGGTACAAAAACTACAGCTAGGCACTTTGCCATAAAAGGGTCAATATTTAACTGCAAAATTGAGGTGTGACCACGTTGCATTTTGCGCCGTTTCCTGTCACAGGCACAAGGCCGACCCACACAAGTGAGGTACCGTTTTTATCGGGAGACTTAGGGTGATTCAGATTTGTAAATCAACTGTTATTACCAACTGAGTGTTCATGCATTTCCCCCTTCCCAATGAAAGACATTGTGTATAAAAAAATCTTTTTAAAAAATGACCAATAATTCTCATGCTAGTATGAGTATTCCCAATTTTGAAAATGTGCAATTATATACTGTTTCCAAACTCTATAATTTGTACCCAATTCAGAAATACATAGGTGTCTTTCATACCGATTTTTCCATGTATACATTTCCCAAGAAAAAATGCTCCATACCCAGTAAATAAAAAAATACCATTGCAAGTTGCTGCTCAGTTTTTGGCTCTGGGTTCGTCGGGTTCTTGGTGAAACTACAAGTCCTATATATCCCCACAGCCAGGAAGATCTAGTGGATGTAACGGTATATTACTTTCCAAGAGCTGTCAAAATTACAAGAAGTTATAGGTGAAAACGTTGAGAGAAAAGGCTGTTTTTTTCAACAAATTTTCAATTATTCCAATATTTAACTGTTAGTTTCTATTTAGACAAATGACCTCTTTCTTAATTCAGAATTTTGTCTACTTTTCGAAAATATATAGCTTTCCAGGATCCATTATTGCTTTCAAACTCATTTCGACCATTAACTGGAAGGAGGTGGAAAGCTCTAAAAATAGCAAAAATAGGCTATGTCCCAGAAAAATGCCAAAACTGTGTGAAAAATGTTGGTTCTCTGACAAAAGACTGTCATTCCATAAAAGCTGGGAAAATGGAAATTTTAGCCCCACAAAGCCTTTTTTTATACCATTTTCAGGGAAAAACCCAGAGGCTTTCATTTGCAGCCTGTTTTTCCCATTTTACTGAAACATTTCACTATATTTTGGTTAATTCCTGGGACCCCTCCAAGGGAATCCACAAACCCTGGGCACCTTTACAATCCGCATGATGTTGAAAGAAAAGGACGCAAATTTGGCGTGGATACCTTATGTGGTCAAAAAGTTACAGGGGTCTAAGCGCGCACTACCCCAAATCGCCAAAAAAAGGCTTAGCACAGGAGGGGAAAAGACCTAGCAGCGAAGGGGTTAACAGTATGATAATGGCTCAGAGTCACATTACGGCTTCTGTGCATCCTTGAAAAGTACTGCAGAGCTCTTAAGAGCCCATGGTGAGTCGCAGAGTACTTTAAGTGTGTAACAAACACCTGAGACTTGCATACAGAATTTCGCACCATTTAAATAACAATTTAATAAGATGCACAATTCGAGAACAGTATTGTAACTGCCTACATTCACTGATGACTCAGTTAAAGAAACAACAATCTTAGCTTTTGTTTACTGATAAGACGATTCCATGTGTGATGGGCCAGGGGTGTGGAGTAGTTCCTCCTAGCGTCACTAAAGATCCTCTACGACATGTCATAACATGCAATGATAGAGGCAACTTAGACGGTCTTGTGGAGGAGGCAGGGCTTTAGTAACAGTTGGTGGGAGGGGGGAGAAACAGACACAAGGGTGATGGTACGAGATTAAACAGCGAGGTGGGTGGGGGATTGAGATAATGCGGGGCACCAGCGTTAAAGTGAAAGCAGGCGCTGAGGGCGACGGAGAGCGAGTCATCAGCAATGGGGTGGATGGAGGATTGAGATAATGATGGGTGCCCGGGTTAAAGTAAAAGCGGGCCTATGTTGTTATTGACAGTGGGCACCCGTGTTATAGTGAAAGCGGGCACCCATGTGATTAAAAGCGGACGCCTGGGTTATTGAAAGCGTGCACCCTGGTTATTGAAAACGGGCACCCGTGTTAAGGAGAAAGTGGGTGCCCATGTTAATTTAAAAACACCTAAGATAAGACAAAGGGCCCGATTCACAGAATGAACTTAAGACTAAATCCTAAATTTACTACTATTTGGTATTCACAGAGTGAACTTACTACTTTCAGGATTCACAAAATAAACTTACTACTTTCGGTATTCACAGAATAAACTTACTACTTTCGGTATTCACAGAATAGATTTAAGACTACTAACTCTAAGTCCGAAATCGGGGAGTAAATTCCGGCCCAGAGGCGGAGCTTACGGCCCGGAGGCGGAGCTTACGGCTCGGAGGTGGGGATTTTTGCCATGCTGAAATCTCCAACTCTGGGCCGCAAGCTCCGCCTCCGGGCCGTAAGCTCCGCCTCCGGGCCGTAAGCTCCACCTCCGGGCCGTAAGCTCCGCCTCTGGGCCGTAAGCTCCGCCTCCGGGCCGGAATTTACTCCCCGATTTCGGACTTAGAGTTAGTAGTCTTAAATCTATTCTGTGAATACCGAAAGTAGTACGTTTATTCTGTGAATCCCGAAAGTAGTAAGTTCACTCTGTGAATCCCGAAAGTAGTAAGTGCATTCTGTGAATACCAAATAGTAGTAAGTTTAGGATTTAGTCTTAAGTTCATTCTGTGAATCGGGCCCAAAGTGTGGCCGTGCTGCTTACAAAAACACGTGGTTCCAGCTGACGCAGCGCATGTCATGCCTGCAGTAAGAGAAACACAATAAAGAAAAAAGTGTATACAGACTAAGTAACATGTATCATGTAACAAATGTAGTTAAAGGGCCATTCGTCATGGGACGTTACGAATTAAGACAAGGCGGTATTAAGGAGGGACTAACAAGCCAATTTACTAATCAAAAGCCAGCATTTACAAAATGCTGGCTTGACACACGCCAATGACAAATATGGGCAGAGAGTGGGCGGGGCTTCAAGAGCGTGCTTCAATACAGCTTGCCTCACAAAGCAGCACATGTGCAATTCCTCTAGGCTCGCCCTAAAAAATAAGGGGGCATATTATCAAGGGATTTATCTCCGCTTTTTTGGCTTTAAAAGCCAAGAAAACGGAGATAAAATTATCTCCCTATCAGCAACAGGGTGCTAACACGCAAATTCACATGTTAGCACCATTTTTCTCTACGCTTCCCCTTGCATCTCTAATGAGATGTAAAGGGGGCGTTCAAGAGAAAAATAATAGGAGAAATGTTGTTAAGCGAGATTTCTCCTATTATCAAGGATTTCGCTAACCCTGTTAGTGATAAAAAAAGCAGCGCTAACCGCGGTTAGCACTGCTTTTTTTACACCTGGTATATTCCTGACTTAGCCATGATATCCTATGGAAGGTGGATATCATGGCTAAGTTTATGAGCCCCTATCATCAAGCAAAAGCCAAACTTCAAGAGATTATCGTTGGTTTTCCAGTGATAATCTCTGATTTGGCAGTTAGCGTGAGGATTTTTATCACTTCTGAGATAAACCTTGCTAATAGCAAGTTATCTCTGCGATAATTTCCGGCGATGCTTAACGTTAAAACATGTGTTGCTAAGCATCGTTAGCGATAAATATCGCTAATCGTTGGTAATATGCCCCAAGGTTGTTCTGGATTATTTTACCATTATTATAATTATTATTAAGAACACAAAGATCTCTGAATAAAGTGCTTTATCCATATAAGCACTTAATCACACAACTAATTACAACATAGACAGCACAGCACATAAACCACAGCATATGCAGCCTTTGTAACCAATTAAGCCAGAGCAGGCTGATTGTTATTTTCAAGTCAAGCCAGGGCAGCGTGCTTGCCTAGGGGATTTCCGTCCCTCAAACCCATGCTTTCCTCCTCTTCTTAGGATGTCTTCTGCATACACAGGTCTTCCCTTTTTATGCGATTGTGGCCTGCTCTCTCCTTCTGTCTCTTTCTCACACACTCTTCCTGCTCCTCTTTCTCGAGCTCATTGTCCACTTCCTGCACACACAATCTATCCCTCTCTATCTTCCTTTCTATCTATTCTGTGCAACTTTCACCTCTATCTATTCACCACGCCACATAATTCTACTACACAAACACACTCTTCAACACACGATTCCACCCCACACATTTCAACAACTACCAACTCCAATACAGCACACATAATTCCTCTCAACACCACATATATCCACTACACTCCGAACCAAAACACATAAGTAAAAGACATTGTGAGTTACATATATAAATAGCTCTAACTCTCTGAAAAGAGAGACCTATTGCATTGCAAATGCTTGTTAACATTGTGAACAACTTGAAAAAGTATTTAAAGCTAAACTGTTTTGTTTGTGAAAGGATTCATGTTTTCTAATAGGCCCATATAGTATTGTTGCTTTGTTGAATGATTAGAGCCTGCTGATGCCCATATTGTCACATGCTACATAATAGACTATGGGAGCAGGCTAGTGTTATAGGGGTAGTTGCACACTATTTAATGTGTAAGGCCATTATAGAAGGGGTTACAGTTTGCAGCTCCATGTAAAAGTTTGAAAATATTTGTCGTGTTTATTGTAGCATTTTATTGTGTGTGCATTATCTAATGTTTCCATTTCACGGAAACAGCACTGGCTGATTGGTGATTTATTGAGTGTTGTGCTTTGCTGTGTTCAGGGTTCTAATAAATCAGCCTTGAAGTGCTCTAGCTAGTTACTCTTAGAGTTGACCATTAAAATGAAAAGAAGTCACCAGTTTGAGGGTGTAAAATATGGAGTTTGCGTGAACTTTCTTCGACAGCCTGAAACCGCTTTACATTGAGAACCATTTGACACGGACAATAATAAGTGACTTTACATCATAAACTTCAATCCAAACACCACAGGATTGGATTTGACATTAAGAACATTTTCACAGAAGGAATAACAAGTTGTTTAAATTGTGAACTCTGTCATCTACAATAGGAGGAAGGATTACATTGGGTGCACCATTGCAAACTTTCTAAGAATGGGCTTTACATTTTAAACTATGTCACAAATACAATAGGAAGGCTTTTTGAACTGTTAACCTCCTTAAAAAAGAAATAGGAAAGAGTTTGGTGCAGAGTGCCTTTTTAGGTCTAGTGAAAGTAAAAGCTTGCGCTCAATAGAAGGTGTCTTTATCTTCATGTCTATGTTTGCTGTCTAAAACAATTGATAGTTCACTCTAAGCAGAGACCATATCACCATTGGTTATGTCACTTCAAAGTTAATAGGTGTTCTTTGATGATTATTAAATGCAGTGACAAATACATTAAGCTTCTCATTGTTAGTGCACTGATTTTATACTGGTACCAGGAATAAACTGGCATAAGCTCCACTCTCAAAGTTGAGTGAGGGAGCAGCCAGTTAGATATCATTAGCCACAACTAGATATTGCATATTACATTCCGTTCAGCGAAAAAGAGAATAGACAGGTGTTTCTTATCCTGCTGATGACAGTGTAATGGTGGATGACACAATGCCTCTTTGCAATCTTGTATTTTCACATAAGCTATGAGTTAATCTCTCCACCAACTCATATGCTTCTTTTTTTCCCTCCACACCTGCATACAGTACAGACACCCTCTTCACCAGTTCCTGTAGCATGTGTAACAATAGGATAGCTTGGCCCATAGTACAGTCCTCCTTGCTGACTTCATGTCTGAAGACCTCGAAAGGAAGTAGCTTATCTTTCAGGCATTTAACTAGGCCAAATTGGTCCATCTAAATGATCATACCTTTCAGAGTAGCATCCCTTCTTTGCATGACATATTCATTGATTTGTCTGTACTTCTCAAACAGATGTTCAAGCATGGAATAAGTTGAGTTGCAACGTGTTGCCACCTCTTGGATGAGTGCTTTAACTGGCATTTTATTATCACGTTGAATGATCCTCAGCTGCTTCCAGGCTTTAAGGAATGGCTGAAATGTGTGCAGATTCTTCCGCAGGTGGTCAGTAAGTTGCTGACTCGGTCTTCTTTTTTCAGAAAGTCTTGAACAATGATGTTAACTCCTTGCATGCACAGTGAATTTTCGCACTATGAAGGCAATTTACATAGTGGGCGGGATTTGGACGGCCCCCAGCCATTGTCAGCACACGCCCACCGTGATGCATGACAGCCGAGGGGCATCATGAGCATGCAAGGTGTTAATGCTATGCACCAAACACATGACACTGAACTAGCGGCCATCTGCCATTGCCTTAACTATATTACTGCCAACAAAATCAATGTTAAGCCTTCTTGGTCACAGACATTCAAAGACTTGGCTGTCAAAGTCTTCCAAAATGTTTGCAGCAGTAGGAGATTTCTACATGGCATACATGGCTGGCTACAGTTGCAGGTTTCTGAGCGGCATTATAAATCTCAGCAGTGTCAACAAAACCTGCTGCAAATATATTTTCTCTAACCCCCACAAAAGAGATCCAGTGTGCAGTGATGCATGCCTACTGCCAGGTGGATATTGTGAACAGTACTCTGCTGCAAAGCTTGTCCAAGCAATTCCAGCACGTCGTGATGTAGTGCTGTAACAGCAACTCTGGTGAAATAGGACCGGCTGGGAATCCTCCATTTTGGGCAGATGGCTGCCACAAATTCAAGAAAATCCACCCCTTCAACAAAAGAAAAAGGGAGGAGGTCCAGCGCTAACATTTTAGCTAGCTTTGTATTCTACAAACGTGCCATTGGTTGTTTCCTAAAAATCCGCACACTCTGCAAGCAAAGCGCATTTTTACTACCAGGGTTACCAATAACCCAGGAAGTGACACAAGTGTTGGTAGGATTGCCCGCAGGACGTTTATTCTTATTGGTTGGGGTCATCCCCACCCACTAGCTCAAGACTGAGATAAAAGTGGCACCACGAAAATCTCAAGCAGAATACTGTTAGAGTTGTGAAGGGCAGAAGAAGAATGGCATCGGCATTTTCCAGTAGGTAGTTATAGTGAGGACCTTGTTTCTATTCAAAAAGCAATTTTTCTTCTGCCAATATCTTTGATGCCCGTTGATGAATTTTCAAAACTAATGGAGCGGAACGGTCAGCACCCATCGTGAAGGTTTTGGGGTGGATTCGTCAAGCGGGGGCCGAGAAAAAAGGGAAGTCCTGAAACACGTTTTCCCCATGTTCATTTCCATAGGAAAAATTGGAACAGGCTACAGCCCGAACTGCTAAACGGAATTACACCAAATTTGGCAAAAATGTAGCTTTTGGTTCAGAAGCGACCTTTTTTTAAATACTATAAATCCCTTCAGTGGTTCCTGAGAAATTGAAAAAAAAAGAATAATATTGATATCTGAGCAATAGGAGGGCTTGCGAACCCTCCCGGGCATGAGTTTCACTCTGATTGGCTGTCAACACTCCAAACGAGGAAGTGTTGGCAGCCACCAGACTCCTGAGGCGTGAGCCGGGAGTATAGATAGCTTTCCAAATTAAGTTCCGCGTTTTTATCGTAATTTTATCGTAACTTGCACTAATTTGCTTTTTACTGTGGGGGGTGAATTTTTAATTATTGTGCCTACCGCGCTGCTGTTTTTCAAAGTAGCTGTGCTTAACCATCATTAGGAGCCACTGTTCGGGGCAAGGAAGGGACTTTGCCCGCCAGCTTGGGTGAGGAGGATCAAGTGAGGTCGCAGGCTAGTGATTACTGAATCACCTGGCTGGACACCTCCGGGGCTCCTATAAATCCTCACACTGAGGTGCCCGCGCAGCCACCAGACTCCTGAGGCTTGAGCCGGGAGTATAGATAGCTTTCCAAATTAAGTTCCGAATTTTTATCGTAATTTTATCGTAACTTGCACTAATTTGCTTTTTACTGTGGGGGTTGAATTTTTAATTATTGTGCCTACCTGTTTTTCGAAGTAGCTGTGCTTAACCATCATTAGGAGCCACTGCTTGGGGCAAGGAAGGGACTTTGGCCACCATCTAGGGTGAGGAGGATCAAGTGAGGTCGCAGGCTAGTGATTACTGAATCACCTGGCTGGACACCTCCGGGATCGCGCTGCTGGCGCGCCAAAGGGAAGCCCGTCTGCGCCCGTCCGCGCCAAGGATGCGCCCAGTGCCCGTTATGCTGCCCCTCTGGGGAGGGAGCGTGGGACAGCCACCCTAGACGAACACAGATGTTACACTAGTGATGAACTAACCAATATTGGTGATCAGGGTACTGACAGGGGGTCTCTGCTGCTGTCTAACACGACTTTCCCTATGTCAGATTTGCTGAGGATTGACACTATAGTTGGTGGGCTTTTAAACGTGAGATCCTTGCCTAAACATAGGGTTGAAATACAATCAATGTTTGATGCCCATGAACTGGACTTTCTGTGCATGACGGAAGCATGGACTGTGCCCGAGTGCGAGGTTGACGCTGGGGATGCTTGCCCAGCAGGTTTTAAAATTAGGCATAGGCCTAGGGTTGGTGGAAGGTGGGGTGGGGTGGGTGTATTTTTTAGAGACACTCTGTATTTGCACGTCCTTTAGCTGGGTGCATGTGATGGTTGGGAATTATTTGGATTCACAATCAAGAACGCACATAGACACCTCCTAACAGGCATTATTTGCGATAGACCCCCTGGGGTCTTTACCGCATCCTAGCAGCTGTCGCTGCTGGAACTGCTTACAAACATGGCTGCTACACATAGCCAGTTGGTAATCCTTGGAGACTTCAATCTTTGGCTGAATGGCACCTTGAACGTAGGTCTTTCCAATCTGACCCGTTCATGTGAGGGCCTTGGCCTTTTCCAGCGAGTCTCACAGGCTACTCATATAGGGGGCCATCGGTTGGACCTGATTTTTTCAGAGACCAACCTCCTTACGGTGGGCGATGTTCTACCCATGGCCTGGACCGACCATTACCTAATTAAATTCTTTCTGAAATCAGGTACCTCGGCTATTAGGACATCTAGCCTTGTGAGGGAATATGTGAGCTGAGATTGGAAGTCCCTTGGCCGGAAAAAGGGTGAGACCCCTGTGTTCAGGGTTGATGAGTGTTTCTCCCCAGACCTGCAGATTGAGACGAACTATGCCGCTCTTTGCTCAAAGATTAACTCAGTCTTGGACTCCACTGCTCCTTTAAAAATTCATAGGAGCAGGGGGAGACCTTCATCTCCCTTGTTCACGGACAGCCTAAAAAATCTGAGGCTGGTTTGCAGGCAAGCGGGGAGGAAGTGGAGACAGGCTTACTTGGACAGGGACAGGCTGGCATGGAAAATAAAGCGGATAGAATACAAGAAAGAGATTCATAGAGCTAAAGCATCGTATTATTCCAACAAGATTACCGATGCCCCGAATAGTCCCGCAGTATTATCAATATTTTAAATAGCATTATTAGCCCGGACTGTGTCAAGAAGGAGATCACCCCCTCCCAGGAACTGTGTGAGAATCTAACTGGATTCTTCCAGGATAAAATCAATAGGATCATTGAAGACTTGGGGGTGGATCAGCAACAATCCAGAGTCAATAGCTTAGACCCCTCGGTATTGGCTGAGTGTGATAGACCTCTGAAGCAGGGCCTAGTCAACCCCCCATCATTAAAATCTTGGAGCGGCCTGTGAACAGGGAGGAGTTCAGTCCCTTGTGGAATTTCCGCAGCTGACTGCAGATGAGTTTAGGGGAGTGGCCTCTGTTATTACATCTGGGTCTCCACTTGATATGCTCCCATTGAAAATTTGGAAGGAGTTTGAGGATGAGCTTTTTCCCACGTTTCGGCTTGTTTGTAATCACTCGCTCTCCACTGGAGTGGTTCCTTCAGGGTGAGGTTCAGGAAGAGGGTGGTGGTGACCCCTTTACTGAAAAAGCCCACCCTTGATCCTAAGTGCTTGAAGAACTTTAGGCCCATCTCGCTTCTACCTTTTTAAGCAAAAATCGTAGAGCGGGAGGTGGCAGGAACTCTCTCCTGACATCTCGAGCAATACAAGCTCTTGGAGGAAGTGCAGTTTGGCTTCCGGCCAGCCCATGGTACCTAGACGGCCTTGGTGACCGTGCTGGATGAGCTTCGTTGGCGAGCAGACAGGGGTCAGGCAGGTGTGTTGATACTGCTTGACCTGTCTGCTGCCTTCGATACGGTGAACCATGCCATCCTGTTGGACAGGCTGAGAGAGAGGGGGGTGCTGGCAGGGCCCTGGAGTGGTTTGAGTACTTCCTCAAGAACAGGGAACAAGCGGTGGCCCTCCATCCCTTCCAATCCACCTTTTCTACCATCTTGCACGGCGTTCCCCAAGGCTCAACAGTAAGCCCGGTGCTGTTTAATATTTATATGAGGCCCTTAGTTGCAATCACCAAGAAACATAACATCGAAATCGTCAACTACGCTGATGATACGCAGCTGATTCTTTCCCTGGAGGGAGATAACTCGACCTCCTTGGAAGAACTTCATAATTGTCTGCGGGATGCGGCGGGGTGGTTGAAAGCCAACTCACTGAAATGTAATGCGGAGAAAACGGAGGTGCTATACTGCCCTAGGCCTAGGGTGCAAACTCTTCTATCCTGTATCTTCTGGCCTGGGGACTTCTCCTCAGCAGTACAGCCAGTGAAGGTAGTGCGTAACTTAGGCGTTATGTTCCATACAGAGCTTTCTCTGGAGGTGCAGGTATCAAAACTAGTTGCTGGTTGTCTAGCTGTCATCAGACTTCTGAGAAAAATCCCTCCCCTACTTCCGCCCCCTGCCTGGGTTGAGGTGGTAGCTGCACTGTGCTGAGCAGGCTAGATTATTGTAACTCCTTGCTGCTGGACTCTCCAAGCGTTTTTATGGGTAGACTTCAGAGAGTCCAGTCTGCGGCGGCTAAACTAGCTCTGGGGTGGCCGACAAGAGCCTCCCCCTCTACGGCCTTGGGCCAGTTACACTGGCTCCCGGTGAGACAGAGGGTACAATTCAAGTCTCTCTGTCTGACCTTTAAGGCCCTGCATGATCTAGGTCCTGTTGGCCTGCAAAGGAAATTTAGATGGTATGTTCCAGCCCGCAGCCTATGCTCCTCCTCTGCTAGGTTGGTGACAATACCTTGGTTTAAGAAAATCAAAGAAGGAGGAAGATAGTTTGACGTAGCCACGGCGAAACTGTGGAATGCTCTCCCGGCTGAGCTTAGACACATTTCCGATCTCCTCCTGTTTAGGAGGAGATTGAAAACACTACTCTTCCCTAAACTCTAGTCTGCTGTCGCCCTCCTTTCTTATGCTGTCTTGAGTCTACAAGCGCCAGGATGCATTTTAGGTGATAGATGCGCTTTACAAATGCAATAAATAAAATATTAAAATAAATCTTGTGACTCGGTAACCGAAAGCCAGTTATACACCACATCCTGCCATTGAAGAAATGTCAGGTCCGGAACTATAAGTTCAACTAAAACAATTCAAAATACATAGCCAATTGGTTCAATATATCATGCGGACTCTAACAGTCCAACCTCCTATAAGGATTCCACAACACACCCCTCACCAGGGGAACACAAATAAAATTACACCACCGACTATACAATCAGTCATTGGTAAATTGCCCGCAAAAAGGGAACACATTCCATTCTGGATAGCTCAGAAAATCACTCAAATATAGGCAGTATTTCCAGTTAGTACACCTCATGAGAAACACAGGATTCTAAAGATCTGCTTACCAATGAGGATTAAACCACACCTGGAGGACTGTGACACTTGGGGTACAGTCTTTGCTGCAATCTAGACAAAAACACATGGTGTTCCGTCTATGGCGGTCATACCAGACGTCCTGAAACAGATTCAAAATTAATACGGGACAGAACCTGCTTTAAATCTGGGTATGAAATTACTGAAAGATTTCAAACAGGTCTCAGCTATAATATTAGCTAATATTAAAGGTGAAGCAGCATCCGTGGCGATCCGCCAAAAATTAAAAGAACTTGATATAACTGAGCAACCATATGAACTGGCCAGAATAATAGAAAAATCTTATGAAGAACTAGGTAGAGATAGTTTGGGTGGGAAACCAGTTAAGCCCCAAATAACAGAAAGTCCTGAAAAGGACTTTATTAAAAACACTCTCACTACTCCTAAACAGAGGTGGGAAAATACTAAACAGACTCTTCCTAAAGAGAAGCGTTCTCAATCCCGAGGTAGGTCTCCTCAAAAAGAGCCCTCTGAAAAGAGGTATAACCTCAGGAATAGGGAAGATTTGGGAAAACCTGATAGATATCAAGATACTGATACACGTTCCTCTCGTACCTTTCAGACTTCCTCACAGAAATTGGAAAGAAGCGGACAGTCAGAACAGGAAGAAGAACGCGTGAAGTCCAAAGACGATCAACACGTTCCAAAAAATAAGAAAACCCAATTCACCAAAAAGAAGGTAGCAGGTCTGAAAATCAGACAAGCCAAGGATTTTGAGGACACAACTCAAGAACGGAGAGTGGGCTCAGACAATGCTGGACAGTGCAGCAGAAGTTACCATAGCTCGCAAGATCCTGAAGGATCATCTGGAGACAGTGGACTTGAATGAGTACTTTGAAGTTGAAACTGCTGACACCAGGGAAAGTGTACCCCATAAGTTATATGAAGTAACGCTCCGGATGGGGGGGGGGGATATAACTAAGAAAATAAGAGCACTCTTTTGGGAGAAGCTCCCTAAGGTTTATGACATCCTTCTAGCTGAATAAGACTGGCCACCAAAATTTGTCAGGGAGTGCCCACATGGCGAACACATCATTATGCCAGCCTTCTCAAATCATATTCCAATTCACCTAGAATATACCTATGCAAGAAATTGGGCTGTAGCCCAAGCTCCAGCATTATATAAAAATCATGTAGGATGGGATGAGAATTCTCCTCACCATAAAATCCAGTTAAATAATCAACCAACTGCTCAGAGGCAGTATCCAGTTAAGCAAGAAGCTAAAAAACAGATCAGGGAGATCTTAGATCAACTTGAATAGCAAGGGGTGATTGAAACATGCATCTCGTCAATGAACAATCCTTTTTTTCCTGTCTCCAAACCAGACAATACATATCGTCTAGTTTTGCACTATACACATTTAAATTCTTGTTGCAAAACCTTTGCAGTACAAAATGCACACAGTGCAGCACTAATGAATAACATTGTGCGTAAAAAATATAAAACCACATTAGATATTTCTAACGGTTTCTTCTGTCAAAACATTGCACCTGAAAGCAGGTACTTGATTGCTTCCTCAATTATGGGGACACAGCGTCTCTTCTGTCGTCTCCCCCAGGGATTCAAGAATATGCAGGTTTTTTTTCAGCCAGAGTAACAGAGCTACTACAAACGTATGATGATGAGGCATTATCTTATGTTGATGACATCTATCTAACAGACGATGACTTGGACAGGCACTTGAACAGGGTGAACAACATAATACTTGGCTTCACCTCTGAAGGGTACAAATTCAATTTTAAAAAGTCAAGAATTTCCCACCTCAACATCCTATTCTTAGGATATGAGTTATCAAGTGAAGGCAAAAGCCTGGCAGCAAACGTTTTAGAGAAGTGTGCGCTGCTCCAACCTCCAAAATCGCTGAAAAACTTACAGTCAATTCTAGGTTTCCTAAATTTCGGAAGAACGTACACTGTAAATTACACAGAAAGGGTTAAACCTCTCTATGAATTAATCAAACCTGATTTCAGAACAACTAATTGGACTCAAAAAGACACACAGAAATTTTGCGTTCAGTGCAAATCACATTTACTGACACACGTAAACGTAAGCAACCTTGTAATCAGAATAATCCCAGGAAGATGCGGATTCACGTACTTAACCTTTAATAAAGGTGAAAAAGTACCAATTGCTTATAAATCACTCTTGAACACACAAGCTGAAATGAAATTCACTTCAAGAGAAAAAATTCTGACAGCTGTTCAAACTGCAGTAGCAAAAGAGATAGCCCTCGCACAGGGTAAACACATAATGGTCGTTACTCCTGTACCTGCCTTAGAGGCAGTGACAAAAGCAAGCATTCCTAATGCAAAGGCTCTACATCCAAGATGGATACAATGGGATAACTCTCTTGCTGCAACAGACGTTGAATATGTTTTTGACCCTTACTTGAAAACTCAAGAATTTCTACAATACGAACAAGAATGTCCACTGCCCACTGAGATTCTGCCACTAGAACAGTACGAATATATAATCTATACAGACGGATCAGCACAACCCACAATCGGGGGTAAACAAGCTTATAGTGCTGCGTGCGGGATTGCTAAAGTCGCTGGCGCAATGGTAAATTCCGACCTATGGTCACAAAAAAACAAACTCTCGGAGACTGTACATCTCAGTGAGCTGAACTACAGGCTTTCAAGATGGTGCTTGAAAATACCGATTGTGAATTCCCCACACTCATAATGAGTGATTTGTATTACTGCGTGCAATCTTACAATGAATACTTGCAGAACTGGGTTCAAAACGGTTTCAAAGATGCAAAAGGTGGCACAATCAAGCATAAATTGCTTTGGGAACAAGTAGTTCAATTACAGAAAGAACTACAAAAGACTCACGTGATCCATACACAGAGTCATCAGCGTGATGACATTCATGTTGCAGGGAATTAATTGGCTGATGAAGCCGCGAAGGCAGCTGTGCAAATGGCTTCCGTAGCTGCAATCACTCGTTCTAAAACAAACATAGCTGGTGAAATAATGCTAGCTGTCAATGCCACAAGCAAAGGCAGCGGAGCAGCGTTACCTCTGAAATATCCACTCGATTATTCATACATAATTGATGCAAACTCTGTTCCTTTTGCTCGAATCCCTGGAGTGGGGGATAGGGTAATTCCAACAGGAGACGGAGAGGTGCTTTGATACAAGAAGCCCATATGGGAGAGGGTCTGATACATCAAGGGATCTCTAAATCTATACTAGAATTAAAAGAAATGTACTGGTGGCCAGGGATGAGTGCCCACATTCACGAATTTGCAAATAATTGCCCTGACTGCAACAGAGATCGCAGCAGAGAATGCCACCAGATTCCTAACTACAGTGTAGCCAGCCAGTACAGACACCATTGTTAGATAGCATTAGACTATATACACGCAGAAGTCCATATGGACAGATGCGGTCCCACAACTATTAGGACAGATTCATTTGGATTTGGCCTCAGCGCTCGGATGACGCCTGATTTGCGAGTCTTTATTGCCACATACGCAATCGGCACGCTACATTCTGACCAGGGTCCTGCGTTTAGCTCTCGGGCTTACAAGGAGGCCATGGCCAATCTGGGCATTGCATTGCGGTATTCGAGTCCATTCCATCCTAAAGGAAATTCTGTAGTGGAAAGAAAAAACCGGGACATAAAGCAATCTATAACAGCTAGGGTATTAAGTGCAGGTGACGGGTGGGTCAAACATCTAATAAGTGTCCAACGTAGTTTAAACAATCTGCCAAGAAATTCTCTGGGTGGAATCACTCCATTTAAAATCCTTTTTGGTACTAAAATGCTTATCGAGGACCTCAATCATCACACTTCAGTGGTAGAACAAAAACCCATTGATATCAAAGACCGTTTGGCTGTTTTGCAGGACTTAAATGAAACAAGAAGAAGTCTAATAAACGCATTGCAGAAGCCAACGACCACTGAAGAAACACCAACTGTCCCAGCAAGGCCTGTCTGGATTCCAAAGATTGGGGATCTAGTCAGAGAAAAGATTGCGGATTAGAAGGAATTTGATCCATGGATCAAGAACAGTGTTACTTCCGCCCCTTGCTGGAAGAAAGGAGAACCATCGATCTGGTAAAACTACATCAATGACCGATAATAAGTAATAGGACCAGTGGACTCCAAAGATGTAGCAGACGACCAAATCTTGCTACTATCCAAGAGGTTCAAACTGAGAGACTCATCACCTTTGAAGAATCTGCAGTAAGAAAAGAAGGACTATGCAACAAAGCCATTGAATTGTGCCTCTTGAAACCCAAATAACAGTTCGTCAAGACACTCCTGTCTACAATGATATAACATCTGACTATACTAATATGACAAGTGATCAGGTAGCCCCAGCGATTTCAAATAATCCTGATGTAATACCAACAATTGACAGAACTGCCTCTGGCTATTTTATCAACTTTGATACGTTTTCTGAGGATCCCAGTGAGCCCGAAACAACACCAGCAAATAAAACTTTTAAAGACCAAGTAACAGAACTTTTTCAGCAACTTGAATGCTGATAAATGGAAGCTATAGTAAAATGGACACAGCAAGTAAGAACTTCAACTTGGTCTTGAAGCCACACAAATCATCTCATCGTGAACGAAGAGAATTGACATCAGTGAACATCACAGCCGTTCCTATACTGTAGTGTAGTTCCTATCTTCCCAATAGGCTCTGCGCATTGGAATAATACCTACAGCAGTAAAGGCCTAGGCCAGACGTTAACTAGGTCTACTACTGTCGATACTAGACTTAAGTTTTGGGTTTGCCAGCGTAGCTCAGAGTTCGCTAGAAACTTTCTCGAATGTTCAGGAAAGAATTAACTCCCCTGATTAGACAAGAAGGGATTTAGTTTCTGACAACCATAGAACATGACAACTTTGCTCTCCCCTAATCAAGAGTGTATCTCCAGAGTCGTGTGAGCACAAGGCAATTATTTTACTCAGTCAGTACGTGCATTCTTAGTCTCATCAGAATGTAGAGAAAAGGAAGAGACGGGCGTGTTCAATAAAAAGGTGTTATTTATTGATCAGTCTCTTTTCTCGTACAAGAGAAATGGATCGATATTATTGCAATACTTATAGCTAAGTAAAGTGCATACATTAAAAGCAATAGTATAAAATAATACTGTAGAAACATTGATATGGTTTCTGAGCCATATGATGTTTAAAATGATTAAAATATATTTACATACACATATACATTTGACTAAACGTACTCAACTGGTGTTTCTAAATACGCCTACCCCGTGTACCTGACCTAAGTCTAATGCGTGGGCGGGAATAGAAAGTTACAGTTTAAGTTAAGTTTGTTTTGCCAAGTGAATAACTAAAAGAATTCTCTGTGAGGGGTTATTCCGTTCTGTACCTGGAATTTAGGATGAATGAGGAATGGTATCTCTTTCTCTGCTCTCGATATTCCAGGCCGCCTGCGAGGGCTGCCCAGAAACGCCGGTGCTGGATTCTCGGCAGGAGAAAGCAGCGCGTCTCTCAGTGCGTCAGGAAGGCGGGGCTGCTGCCAGCGGGGTCTGCTCTGCTCTCAGCTTCGGCAAGTGTGGCTGCTCCGTCTCGTCACCACGCGTGTCTTTGCATAGGGCAAGATCGGCAATATTTATACCTTAAAGGTGCCGAGATTGACGTAAGGATGGACATAGATACGTCAATAAAGATGTCATACGACTTGCTCGTTAGCACATTCTTTTACTGAAGTTCTCTGTGAAATCAAAACAATGGCCGCACGGATTTTCCAGGTTGTCATAGGTTTGATTTGTTATGAGAACGTCGTATGCCTTATCAGGGGCTGGAGGAATGTCGCTTGTCTAATTAGATCTCAAGCGATATGACCTAATCAGATAACACGTTCCTGTGCCGTAGTGTGACTGCGTCAGATAACGGTATCTGCATCATGGGGGTTTTCTTGCCTCATGGGCTGACTGTTAGTTAACTTGATAGTTAGTTTAACCAGAATAGGGTCAGGAATAGGGGGATCGATTCAGAACCTATAGGAATACATGACACCCACTCCACGCTAACTATGGTCATATTTACTAATCTATGCATAGTATAACATAGTACAACATACTATAGAGTATAGTGTATACCTTACCACCCCAAAATACATAAATGCATTTTGAAACTTTCAAATATACAGAAAAATTGCAGTCATATATATTGTATGCACTCAAGCTATGAATTAAATGCTAAAGTAAACACGCATTTGTATACATTATTGCTTATTTGGTATATGAGAAATACACATGAAATGGCTCTTAATATGGCTATACAGAAAGAAAGTTCGAGACCATTTCATCACATAATAAAATATTTGTGAACATACCAGCGGGCAACTAAAGTTTATAAAGTATCTAAAAATAGAAATCTTAGTTCTCTAGGAATAGTTTCTTACTTTAAGCAGAAGACAAGTGTCCCGAAAATTTTGTAAAAAATAATTTGGGGCTGCTAAAAATTGCTGTCCGTGAACTGGTGGGAAAAATTGTTCATGTGACTTTATTTTTAAAGTTGAAGGCCGAATTCAGGGAACGCCGTGTGCGAGCTTGCTCAAAAGTCTCTATTTCTGTTCTGGAGAGAACATCATATCATTAAGGCTTTCGAAAAAACTGTCAACAGCTTCATGGGAAAGTTCCACTAGGTCGGAAATAGGTGTAACCATGCATTCGTGCGCATGATTGTCTCCATTGACATTCTGATTCGCATTGCTGACAGAAGGTCGTACCTGTTCGATGCTGCTTTCATCTTGAACTTCACTACTCTTCAATCGTAGTGGTGAAGATTCCACGAATGCCGTCATCAGGATTGGCAGCCTTTGAGGGCAGCACAAAGCGTGAACCTTGGTAGGAACCAACAATGTATCTGCATCCACTGGCGCATCCGATTGTAGCGTCAGACAGGTGTCTAACACGCATTCTTCTCCGCATAGCAGACACCTCAATACAGGTAAAACACACCTTTGCCACATTGGTCGAAATGATAGAAACCAAGTCATGTTCAGGTCTCTAAGCCGGGAGAGTCCCAGGATTTTTGATATCCGGTCCCGGTATCCAATGGCTAGGATTGTATCTTCCATTGTCGCGAGAGTTTGATCTGTGACATGGGTTGCCATAACGAAAAATAAGGACTAAGAATAGGATTCCGGCAATTAGTCCCAGGATCAGGGGAAGTCCGCCAAAAATCGAATGGACGAAATCTGGAAAAATACCCAGTATGGCTTTGAATGGTGTTAATGCCATTGAAAATACTGTCTTAAATACCTTTGAGACCCCAGTGGTATCAGAAATATTTAAGATTTCGCTCAGGATTTCCGCAAAATGTACGGGGGAATTAGTTGATAATAATGTATGTATCTCTGCAGTCGTCCTTGCGACTTGTAGATCATACGTTTCTTTTGATGACGAGAGCCTTGTAGGTGTCTGAAGAAGGACTGTTTTCATTCTGCTTAAAGTATCTATTCGAATAGAAGTAATTTTCAAATTGGGCCATGCCCTTGCCTCCCTGTCTGGGAAGGAGCTGGGGAACAAAGAACGTCCACAGCACTTGACCTTCGCAGTCGTAGTGACTAGATAAGGAGTCCCGGGCATAAGACTACAACATCTGCGGTCTACAATAAGAATGTAACTCCCTTTATAGAGTCTTTGAAAGAATGGTTCTATTTCAGTTGCAGGTGCGCCTTGCTGGTGACATGAAAAGTTGTATGAATTCCCTTCACAGGCTCCATGCAAACTAATTCCGTTACACAGAAGCGTGCCGCTTAGTGACATAGCACAATTGTTGCCACTAAGAAACACTTTCTGTCCTTTATTACTGACACATGCATGTGAATAGGGCAGGTTCCAAGTTGTTTTAAGGTACCCCTTTCCCAATTTCTCGTACATGCCAGCCTGTATATATTTTTGGCAGTATTGAAACCTTAAGGTTGAGATTGGAATATTTATGATTCCGTGGATTATCCATTCACTGACAGGTCGTTCTGACATTGTCATTGGTAATCTTTCTAGTTTTTCAATGCTCAAGATTGTATAATCAGCACCCTTTTGCGCCATACCGATTTGTCTATCAGTAAGGTTAAAGATTTGGAATAGTGACGTTGTGTTGATTAAACGCCAAGGCACATAACCTGAACGCAGATTTTGTAACGTCCAGCCAAGCTGTACAATAGAACGCAATTGTGACTGACCATGTTGTAATAACAGTAAGTCTTGCGATAATATATCGATTGCTGAAGACACAATGCTGTCCAATGAAAAAATTCTGGAGGACAGAGTCATTAACCCATTGTCCACTACAGAAAGTGATTTTTCCAAATTAATACGGTCAATTTCCCGTATTCTCTCTGCTGTTTCAATTTGATTAACCTTCCAGGCCTCATTGTATGCTGCATATACAGAGGCTGCTATGAAACGCTTCTGACGCTGTTTGCGTGGTCCCAAAATGAAATCACGCAAGTCAGCACCATCAGTTAGTAAAGTTAGGTGTTGCTTAATTTCAGGCAGTGTGGAAGTTTGTAGCCATTGAAGGCATAATTTGCCCACACTGTAGGTTGTTATTATCCCTGGGTGATGTCTTTGGGGATATCTAGGGTCTGGTCTGGTCATTTTGAACCCCTGTGTTTTATTCAGGAATCTGTCTTGACAGTTATTTGTATCTGTGGGCCAGATCAACCATTGTTTCCAATCAGGATGTGTTCTGTTTTGGTATAATATATGGTTTACGTCTATCTCTTCATCTGTATCAGAGCTATTGCTAAACATTGTTGGCTTTGGAATAGACGGTTTATTTAAATCTTTGATTTTGGCTAAGCCAAGACAGGTGGTTTGTTGAACAGTGTCATTTAAAAATATCATTTGTTCTGGGATCATGCAAGCTCTAAACAAAGCTTCTAAACCCTGTACTTGCCATTCTTTTGTACCCCAAACACTTTTCAAATCAACATTTTTGTCCCAATAATCAAATCCAAAAGTATTCATTTTTTCAAAGAATGAGTCTGAATATAACAATTTTGTGTTGGTTATCATGGTTTTGGTTCCTGTCTTGTTTGACAATTTAAAATAAAATGTTTCAGCATTACTTGCGTTAAAACCTGAAAAATATGAATATTTGTCATAAACGGTTCTGGAGCTCCCTTTAGGAGGTGTTGCACAATGTTCCCATTGATTATAATTTAAAACATTTCTAGGTTGTGCAGATCTATGTAAAAAGTGATTACCATAGTGGTTATAGCAATACATACTGTCATAATTTGTAGAACCCTGCAAATAATCATGTTTGGTAAATTTAGCAGACATTACTAAATCAGACATCATGTTATTAATGCTTTCGAAGTCCCAATCATCAGCAAATGAGTTTGGTTTTACAAAGTCACTCAATGAGATCTTAATTTGGTGTGGATATTTCAGGATCTCGACCGGACCATAAATTTCATAGTCAGTGTTGTCCCAGGCTACCCCACCAGGTATCGGATTGGCTGTGAAGTTGGCTGAAGAAAGTTCTCTTTTCTTGACGTGTGAAGATGTATGTGGTTTGAGGATCAAGTTGATGTTCTGACTTGCTGTGTCCATTTTAGCATATTTTCCCTCAATGAAGCGTCCCAAAGTAAGTACCATGATGAGCCAAAGTATGAGGATAAATGCACCAAAACCCACCCAAAATTCAATCCATGGAGAAATCAGATATGTTTCTTTCAGTTGTTTCAAAAGTTCTTTAGCTTTGTCTTTAAAGGTTTTTGATGATGGCTGTGTCTTTGATTCACTGAGGCTTTCAGAGGAATCATCGAAGTTTATGAAGTAGCCGGATGCAGTTCTGTCAATTGTTCCAATTGGTTCAGGATTTTTGTTTCTTGCATTTTCACTTGGTACTTCATTGTAGATTGGTGTGTCTCTGCTAAGTGTTTTTATTTGGGTTTTCAGAGGTCTTAGTTCTATTGCATTGTTGCATAGTCCTTGTTGTTCTTCTGTAGGCGTTTCGAATGTGATGAGCCTCTTCGTTAGGACCTCTGTACTGGTAGCAAACCTTGGTGTTCTGCTACTTATTGGGAGTCCACTTGGCCTACTGTTTGTTATCGGCCACATGTTGTGGTTTTACCAGGTCGATGGATACAACTCGGTTCTCCTTTTTACCAGCAAGTGGCGGTAGTACAACTGATCTTGTCCCGTTGACAGACAAGACAGGAACTGCTTTTCTGTAAGAAGGCCCAAATTCCTTCTTTACCGCGATCTTCTCCCTGACTAGATCCCCGACTTTTGGAATCCAGACAGGTCTTGCTGGGACAGGTGGTGATTCTTCAGTGGTTGTTGGCTGTTGTTTCAACTGTATGTTGCTCAGGTCTTTTCTTGTTTTGTTTAAGTCCTGTAAAATAGCCAAACGGTCTTTGACATCAAAGCTTTTTTCTTTAACCACTGAAGTCTGACTGTCGAGGTCAGAGATAATCATTCTAGTTCCAAATAATAATTCGTACGGACTGAATCCCTTCAGAGAATTTCTTGGCAAGTTATTTAGACTACGTTGGACACTTATTAGATGTTTGACCCACCCAGCTCCCGAACCTAATATCCTTTCCATTATAGATTGCTTTCTGCCTTGGTTTTTTCTTTACACCATCCCGTACCCTCAGGAAGGAAGTGAGAAGATTCCCGCTGGGCTGTGCTCATTTGGCCATGTTTCCCCCCCGGCCGGAGGGCTAGAGTGAAGACAATGGTCAAACGTAACATGCTCTTAGCGTATATGCCATTTAGACTCGCAAATCTTTGTATAACAGTCCGGACGTCAGCCGAGTGCTGAGGATCAACATTATAAGTGGAAACTAGCCTGTATATGTTAATCGCAAGCCCTGCTTTTTACTGGTGATATTATCTGCCTTGATACGACGAGGTATTAAACTGTTTCTCTCCCCACTGCGATCTCTGTTGCAGTTTGGGCAGTTTTTTACAAACATTGTGTGATGCAGGCTCATGCCTGGCCACCAGTACCGTGATTGTAATTCTTCCAGAGAATCTTTTAATTTAAGGTGTCTGAGACCCTCGCTCATATGTGCGTCTGCGATTAACAAGTTTCTCCTGTCCATGTTTGGAATCACTCTATCCCCCACTCCAGGGATTCGAGCAAAAGGGACGGAGTTTGCATCGATTATGTATGTATAATTGAGTGGATAGTTGATCGGTAACGCTGAGCAGTCGCCTTTTGATGACGTTTTCACCGCCAGCACTGTTTCACCGTCAATGTATTTTAATGTACGCTTTTTTCGAACTACGGGAGCCGATTTAGTGGCTGCCGCTGCGGCTGCTTCAGCCAATGAATTCCCTACAACGTGAACGCCATCACGCTGATGACTCAGTGTGTGTGTCACGTGAGTCTTTGGTAGTTCTTTTTGTAAAAGAGCTATTTGTTCCCAGAGCAATTTCTGCTTTATTGGTGCATCTGTGTCATCTTTGTAACCGTTCTGAATCCATGTCTGCAAATCCTTGTTATATGATTTGACGCAGTAATATGAATCTGACACTATAAGTGTCGGGAATTCGCGATCCGCATTATCTAGCGCCATTTTCAATGCTATTATTTCAGTTTGTTTTTCTGAATTAGTTTCTACTGAGTGTGATTTTGTTAATAGAGGTTTTAGTTTACCTCCGCGCCACACTTCTTTTGTAATCTCACATGTGGCGTTGTATGCTTGTTCTCCCCAAACAGGGGGTTGAGCATGTCCGTCTGTATAGATTACACAGGCGTAATGTCGTAGAGGCAGAATGTCGATTGGCAGAGGATACATCTTTTCATACTTTAGATTTTTTAATTCTTCTATTTCTGGATCAAAATAGTAGTATACTTTGTCCGTTGTGATTGAATTCACCCATTGTATCCATTCCGGATTCAATGTTGTTGTTGGTAAATTACACGGTGTTGTTAGTGCCTCAAAGGCTGGTTCTGCTGTTCTGACTGTGATATGTCTACCGTCAGCTATGTCTTTTTCTCTAGCTATTGCGGTTTGAACTGCACAAATGATTTTTCCTGTATTACTGAATTTCTGTTCAGCTTCTGTGTACAAGTGTGATTTGAATGCAATTGGTACCTTTTCTCCCTCATTAGAGGTCAGGTATGTGAATCCGCATCTCCCTGGGATGACTCGAATCACAAGATTGCGTGTGTTATCACGTGTTTCTAATTTTGTTTTAATTAGCATGTCTGTTTGTAAGGATCTCAAAATTTCTGTGTGTGTTTGAGTCCAATTGGATCTTTTAAAGTCTGGTTTAATTAGATCATAAAGGGGTTTGACCCTTTCTGCGTAATTCGCAATGTAAGTTCTTCCGAAATTTAGGAAGCCTAGAATTGACTGTAAGTTTTTTAGTGTTCTAGGTGCTTGGAGTACGGCACATTTCTCTAGGAAATTGTCAGCCAGGCTTTTGCCTTCACTTGATAACTCATATCCTAAGAATAGGACTGTCAGATGGGCAATTCTGGATTTTTTAAAGTTGAATTTGTAACCCTCTGCAGCGAACCCAAGTATTATGGTGTTCACTCTTTTCAAGTGAGTCTCCAAGTCATCATCTGTTAAGTAAATGTCATCGACATAAGATAATGCTTCATCATCATATAGTTGTAGTAATTCTGTTACTCTCGCTGAGAATACCCCCGGGCTGTTCTTGTACCCCTGGGCTAACCGACAGAATTGTTTTTGAGTGCCATTTACTCAGAATGCAGTTAAATATCTGCTCTCTGGTGCTATATTTTGACAAAAGAATCCATTGGAGATGTCCAAGGTAGTTTTGTATTTTTTGCGCACTATGTTATTCATTAGTGCAGCACTGTGTGAGTTTTGCACTGCAAAGGTTTTGCAACATGTGTTAAGGTGTCGGTAATCCAAAACTAGACGATATGAATTGTCTGGTTTGGAGACCGGAAACAAAGGATTGTTCATTTGTGAGGTGCAAGTTTCAATCACCCCCTGGTATTCTAGCTGATCTAGTATTTCATTTACCTGTTTTTTAGCTTCTTGCTTAATTGGGTACTGCCTTTGTGCAGTAGGTTGTGATTTTAACTGGATTTTGTGAGGAGGAGAATCCTCATCCCATCCCACGTGATTTTTATATAAAGCAGGTGCTAAGGCCACTGCCCACTTTCTAGCAAGTGTATATTTTTTATGAATCGGGATTTGATTCGAGAAGGCAGGCATAATTATTTCTTCGCCATGAGGGCACTCCCTAACAAACTCTGGTGGCCAGTCTTTTTCAGCTAGAAGGATATCATAGCCCTTGGAGAGATTATCCCAAAATAGTCCCCTTATTTTCCTAGTCTTATCTCCCTCTATACGTAATGTTATCTCGTATATCTTGTGGGGTTTGCTAACTCTGGTGTCTGCAGTTTCCACTTGAAGATATTCATTCGTGTCCACTGTCTCCAGATGATTCATAAGGACTTTGCGAGCTATGCTCACTTCTGCTGCGCTGTCTAGCATTGTCTGAGCCCACTCTCCGTTTTTCAGTTGTGTCCTCAGTATTCTCGGCATTGTTAACTACATTGATACTGGCTACCTTCTTTTTTGGAAATTGTAATTTCTTTTTTAGTTTAGCAGGTTCCTTGTCTTTGGACTTGGCGTGCTCTTCTCTTTGTTCTGATCGTCCTCTTCTTTCCGATTTCTGCGAGGAATTCTGAAAAGATTGAGAGGGACGTGTATCAATGTCTTGATATCTATCAGGTTTTTTAATATTATCCCTATTTCTAAGGTTATATCTTTTCCCAGAGGGGTCACTCTGGGGTGACCTGTGTCTCTGGTTCGGAGATTTCTCCCTTCGCCTAGGAGACCTTCCTCGGGACTGGAATTTCTTTTCTTTTGGATTGGATTGTTTGTTTCCATCCCAGTTCTTTTTTGGTGAATTATTAAAAAATATTTTTTCTGGACTTTCAGTCAGTTGCGGTTTTACGGGTATTCCACCTAAACTATCTCTACCTAGTTCTTCATAGGATTTTTCTATGATTCTGGCAATTTCAGCTGGTTGGTCTGCTATATCTGTCTCTTTTAACCTTTGGCGGATCGCCACGTTTGCTGCTTCACCTTTTATATTGGCTAATAATATAGCCGAGACCTGCTTGAAGTCTTTCAGTAATTTCATACCAAGAGTTAAAGCAGGCTCTGGACCGTATTCGTCTTGAATTTGTTTTAGCACATCTGGTATCACCGAAATGGATGGAACACCGTGCGTTTTTGTGTAGATGGAAGCAAAGACTGTACCCCAAGTGTCACAGTCCTCTATGTGTGGTGCGATTCCCATTGGGAGACATATAGTCAGAATCCTGTGTTTTTCTAATGGGGTGGTGTCAGGAAACACCGCCTCTATTTGGGTGATTTTCTGTGCCAACCAGAATGGTATTTGTTCCCGTTTAGCCGGAACTTTACCTAGGCAGGATTGGATGTTCTGTGGTGTAATTTTATTTGTGTTCCCCTGGTGAGGGGTCAGCTGTGGAATTTTAATTGCTGGCTGAATTGTTGAAGTCCGCATTACATACTGGACTAATTGTCTATGAATTTTTAGTAATTGTTTTAGCTGTATTAACAGCTCTCCTGTAGACATCCCTTCGATGTCTGGGTGTGGTGTGTATCCGGCTAAGACCGGCCACGTTGCTCCTGGTCTACCTAAAGGACCGAGCCTTGTAATGTGATTGTTATGTATTAGGGCGCCATCAAATAAGAGCAAATGCTCTTGGAATTTGAGTGGTACTTCCACCTCCTCGAAAGGAGTGTAAATGTCAGGTGGTACCTCTATATTGTAATAGTGGAAGTACTTTGTTACAGCATTTGCTGCTGGAAAATGTATCCATGAATAGTATACCTCTGTCTGCCGATATTCATGTGCCTCAATTACGAATATGACTGTGCCACCTCTAGGTGTCAGTCCATTTTCTATAAGTTTTAAGGTTATAGATTTCCTTTTGGCGACCGGGATGAGTATTATATCCCAGTCCGCATCTAGTGCTGCAGTATCAGCTGCTGCTATTTCAGCTGCTAATCTAACTGCCGCTCTTTCATCCTCATTGTCAGACATTTTACTGTCAATAAGGTTATTTTGTTTGTTTGCAGATCAGGTTTCTTATGGAAACAGAGATTAGATGCACAATATTTTGGAACTGTTTATCCTTCAACGTTGACTATACCAAGAACCATACATAGGAGTTCCCTCCTACGAGGTCTTGGAGGATATTACCTTTCACCCACTCCAGACGTCTTTGGAGTATTTGGGAAAAGGGGTCTGAGTGAGAAAGCACGACTGAGTTACTCTAAATGTCTTACGTTAGTTTTATCGCCCTTTCCAAACGCGTTGGGCACCATGTAGTGTACTTCCTATCTTCCCAATAGGCTCTGCGCATTGGAATAATACCTACAGCAGTAAAGGCCTAGGCCAGACGTTAACTAGGTCTACTACTGTCGATACTAGACTTAAGTTTTGGGTTTGCCAGCGTAGCTCAGAGTTCGCTAGAAACTTTCTCGAATGTTCAGGAAAGAATTAACTCCCCTGATTAGACAAGAAGGGATTTAGTTTCTGACAACCATAGAACATGACAACTTTGCTCTCCCCTAATCAAGAGTGTATCTCCAGAGTCGTGTGAGCACAAGGCAATTATTTTACTCAGTCAGTACGTGCATTCTTAGTCTCATCAGAATGTAGAGAAAAGGAAGAGACGGGCATGTTCAATAAAAAGGTGTTATTTATTGATCAGTCTCTTTTCTCGTACAAGAGAAATGGATCGATATTATTGCAATACTTATAGCTAAGTAAAGTGCATACATTAAAAGCAATAGTATAAAATAATACTGTAGAAACATTGATATGGTTTCTGAGCCATATGATGTTTAAAATGATTAAAATATATTTACATACACATATACATTTGACTAAACGTACTCAACTGGTGTTTCTAAATACGCCTACCCCGTGTACCTGACCTAAGTCTAATGCGTGGGCGGGAATAGAAAGTTACAGTTTAAGTTAAGTTTGTTTTGCCAAGTGAATAACTAAAAGAATTCTCTGTGAGGGGTTATTCCGTTCTGTACCTGGAATTTAGGATGAATGAGGAATGGTATCTCTTTCTCTGCTCTCGATATTCCAGGCCGCCTGCGAGGGCTGCCCAGAAACGCCGGTGCTGGATTCTCGGCAGGAGAAAGCAGCGCGTCTCTCAGCGCGTCAGGAAGGCGGGGCTGCTGCCAGCGGGGTCTGCTCTGCTCTCGGCTTCATAATTTACAACAAGGGGTGGTGATGGACAGAGTCTCTGAATTAAGCAGAGTACTCTCACCCAGTCAAGAGATCAGGGCTAGATCCAACACCGTTTTTTAGCTCATTGCACCATCCCAGTTTCAGAACCTGGCTGTATGCAAATTAGTCTGTCCCTGGCCCAGTGCATCATGGGAACAGGGCAGACCAGACTACAAAAGCCAATTCTTACACTGGGAAGGAAACAAGCTTCCGGGGACCGGTTTCTGCCATTTCAGGCGTCTTCGGCCCGGCTTGCTTGAATCCTGATGGTGCAATGAGCAAGGGACTCACATCTGAGTATACCCTTCCACGCTTAGGGTGGACAAAATTATTTACAACAAGGGGTGGTGATGGACAGAGTCTCTGAATTAAGCAGAGTACTCTCACCCAGTCAAGAGATCAGGGCTAGATCCAACACCGTTTTTTAGCTCATTGCACCATCCCAGTTTCAGAACCTGGCTGTATGCAAATTAGTCTGTCCCTGGCCCAGTGCATCATGGGAACAGGGCAGACCAGACTACAAAAGCCAATTCTTACACTGGGAAGGAAACAAGCTTCCGGGGACCGGTTTCTGCCATTTCAGGCGTCTTCGGCCCGGCTTGCTTGAATCCTGATGGTGCAATGAGCAAGGGACTCACATCTGAGTATACCCTTCCACGCTTAGGGTGGACAAAATTATTTACAACAAGGGGTGGTGATGGACAGAGTCTCTGAATTAAGCAGAGTACTCTCACCCAGTCAAGAGATCAGGGCTAGATCCAACACCGTTTTTTAGCTCATTGCACCATCCCAGTTTCAGAACCTGGCTGTATGCAAATTAGTCTGTCCCTGGCCCAGTGCATCATGGGAACAGGGCAGACCAGACTACAAAAGCCAATTCTTACACTGGGAAGGAAACAAGCTTCCGGGGACCGGTTTCTGCCATTTCAGGCGTCTTCGGCCCGGCTTGCTTGAATCCTGATGGTGCAATGAGCAAGGGACTCACATCTGAGTATACCCTTCCACGCTTAGGGTGGACAAAATTATTTACAACAAGGGGTGGTGATGGACAGAGTCTCTGAATTAAGCAGAGTACTCTCACCCAGTCAAGAGATCAGGGCTAGATCCAACACCGTTTTTTAGCTCATTGCACCATCCCAGTTTCAGAACCTGGCTGTATGCAAATTAGTCTGTCCCTGGCCCAGTGCATCATGGGAACAGGGCAGACCAGACTACAAAAGCCAATTCTTACACTGGGAAGGAAACAAGCTTCCGGGGACCGGTTTCTGCCATTTCAGGCGTCTTCGGCCCGGCTTGCTTGAATCCTGATGGTGCAATGAGCAAGGGACTCACATCTGAGTATACCCTTCCACGCTTAGGGTGGACAAAATTATTTACAACAAGGGGTGGTGATGGACAGAGTCTCTGAATTAAGCAGAGTACTCTCACCCAGTCAAGAGATCAGGGCTAGATCCAACACCGTTTTTTAGCTCATTGCACCATCCCAGTTTCAGAACCTGGCTGTATGCAAATTAGTCTGTCCCTGGCCCAGTGCATCATGGGAACAGGGCAGACCAGACTACAAAAGCCAATTCTTACACTGGGAAGGAAACAAGCTTCCGGGGACCGGTTTCTGCCATTTCAGGCGTCTTCGGCCCGGCTTGCTTGAATCCTGATGGTGCAATGAGCAAGGGACTCACATCTGAGTATACCCTTCCACGCTTAGGGTGGACAAAATTATTTACAACAAGGGGTGGTGATGGACAGAGTCTCTGAATTAAGCAGAGTACTCTCACCCAGTCAAGAGATCAGGGCTAGATCCAACACCGTTTTTTAGCTCATTGCACCATCCCAGTTTCAGAACCTGGCTGTATGCAAATTAGTCTGTCCCTGGCCCAGTGCATCATGGGAACAGGGCAGACCAGACTACAAAAGCCAATTCTTACACTGGGAAGGAAACAAGCTTCCGGGGACCGGTTTCTGCCATTTCAGGCGTCTTCGGCCCGGCTTGCTTGAATCCTGATGGTGCAATGAGCAAGGGACTCACATCTGAGTATACCCTTCCACGCTTAGGGTGGACAAAATTATTTACAACAAGGGGTGGTGATGGACAGAGTCTCTGAATTAAGCAGAGTACTCTCACCCAGTCAAGAGATCAGGGCTAGATCCAACACCGTTTTTTAGCTCATTGCACCATCCCAGTTTCAGAACCTGGCTGTATGCAAATTAGTCTGTCCCTGGCCCAGTGCATCATGGGAACAGGGCAGACCAGACTACAAAAGCCAATTCTTACACTGGGAAGGAAACAAGCTTCCGGGGACCGGTTTCTGCCATTTCAGGCGTCTTCGGCCCGGCTTGCTTGAATCCTGATGGTGCAATGAGCAAGGGACTCACATCTGAGTATACCCTTCCACGCCTAGGGTGGACAAAATTATTTACAACAAGGGGTGGTGATGGACAGAGTCTCTGAATTAAGCAGAGTACTCTCACCCAGTCAAGAGATCAGGGCTAGATCCAACACCGTTTTTTAGCTCATTGCACCTGCTCTCGGCTTCGGCAAGTGTGGCTGCTCCATCTCGTCACCACGCGTGTCTTTGCATAGGGCAAGATCGGCAATATTTATACCTTAAAGGTGCCGAGATTGACGTAAGGATGGACATAGATACGTCAATAAAGATGTCATACGACTTGCTCGTTAGCACATTCTTTTACTGAAGTTCTCTGTGAAATCAAAACAATGGCCGCACGGATTTTCCAGGTTGTCATAGGTTTGATTTGTTATGAGAACGTCGTATGCCTTATCAGGGGCTGGAGGAATGTCGCTTGTCTAATTAGATCTCAAGCGTTATGACCTAATCAGATAACACGTTCCTGTGCCGTAGTGTGACTGCGTCAGATAACGGTATCTGCATCATGGGGGTTTTCTTGCCTCATGGGCTGACTGTTAGTTAACTTGATAGTTAGTTTAACCAGAATAGGGTCAGGAATAGGGGGATCGATTCAGAACCTATAGGAATACATGACAATACCTGGTGGTATAGCATGGGACAGAACTTAATATGAAATTTATGGTCCTGCGGAGCTGTTGAAGATTCCACATCAATTTAAGGTTTCCTTGGGTGACTTTGTTTCACCCAGCACATTTTCTGATGATTGGGACTTTGAGACTGTTAAATATACGATATCAGATTCAGAGATGTCTGCAAAATTTATGAAACATGAATACTTAGAAGGTTCATCAGAATATGAACAAATGTACTGTTATAATCACTATGGTCATCATTATTTGCACAAATCTGCAAACCCTAGATATTTTTATAGTTTCAATCAATGGGAACATTGTCCTACACTGCCAAAGGGTAGCACAAAAACATTCTATGAAAAATGTCCATACTTCTCAGGTTTTAATGTCACATATCCGTAAACATTTTACTTTAGAAATGTTAATAAGACAGGAATGAAAAGTATGTTGACTAATACGAAGCACATTTGTTCTGAGGCCTTTTATGCTCAGTTGTCTACTATAGGCTTTGACTTTTGGAAAAACAACATTGAGACAAAAACTGTCTGGGGCACAAAAGACTGGAATGTGCAGGGATTAGAAGCTTTATTTCAAGCCTGCATTATCCCTGAGCAAATTATGTTTTTGAATAACACTGTGCAACAAAATCCTGTCTTGGCCTGTTCTAAAGAAAAAAGATTCAAACAAACCGTCCATACCTACACTTACACCTGATAGTGAAAACACTTCAGAGGGAGGGGTCGACGTAAAAACTATTTTACTTAAAAACAGAACTGATCCTGAGTGGAAAAAAGGTTAATCTGGCGCACCGACTAACTGTCAAGATAGATTCAACAGGCACACTGCGAACATTGCTAACACGGCTCATGCTGACGGCGATGCTTCACATTTTTGTGCAATTGATTTACTTAATGGATTAGTCCACCTTTCACCTACTGTGATTGACGATTTCTTTGCCAGCTTAGAAGATTTAATGTTTTCTCCTAACAACGAGAATGACTTTTGAAGTAAACACACAGCGTTCTACGAGACTCTGTATTCAACCTTCATTTTTCTAAACAACAAACCTTCAACTTCAGAACTCTATTTTTCTATGATTATACTTTTTCCAGAATTAGATTTTTTGTTGGCACAAAGTAAATCTGCTTAAAGTAGAACTATTCTTAGAGAACAAGAATTCTTTGACACACTTCCAGAAAGACAATATTTGCTCTTATCCACAACCTAAAACAGTATATATATTCTGTGATGGAATGGTCTCGATTTTTTTTTCTGTATTTAAGAGCCATTTCATAAATGTTATTTTTATGACTCATTTTGATAGCATTTCCAATGTCAAACTATATGCTTTGAATGAAAACATTGCTTTTAGAATGCGTACAACCCAAAATGCAAATTTTCGTGTACAACAATTTCAAATGCATTTTAGGTCTTTTGGAGATTGTAAACATATGCTTTAGATATGTTTTCAAAGCTTAGTATTTAGCAATGTCGAACGTAATAAAGTGGAGTGGGTGTTGTATAGCGTTTTAGGACCCAAGTGAAATTTTCCCAATTCATGCCCTTATACAGGTATAATTCACATTACCCTTATATAGGCATAAGAATCATGCCCATGTTTAGGCATAACCCATCCAGTCCAAATACAGTCATGGCTACTTCCACTAGTTCCAAAAAGCCACAACGATTTCTTGGAAAACTCGGCTTCAGCAGCCAGGGATATCCCCTTTCATGAATATTGGTTTGACCTAGAAATCATGGAGTTTTCAAAGAATGACCATTCCCTTGGGGTTCTTTGGTGACGTTATTATGTCCAACTTTACGTCAAACTAGGCACCTTCAAGGTATAAATATGCCTTCACTTGCCCTAGCAAACACACAGGGGTTTGGAACAGTTCGACTATCTACTTGCCCGACGCAGCTCGCTACAGCAAGTGCCAAAGGAAGCCGACCCTCCAGCTGACGCACTGACAGAGAGGCTGCCTTTAACTCGCTGAGAATCCAGCTCCAGTGTTTTCAAGCTCCCCTTGCAGTGTGTTGGGAAATCGAGTCCGAGACAGAGATACCAGACCTCCTTCATTCTAAAACCAAGGTATGGAGCTGATTAGACCCTAAGAGAAATCTTGGATAGATTCTTGGCAAAGAAACTAAATCTATGCCACACCACACTTACTTCTTCCCTTGTACTAGACTTAGGTTACGTACATTGGGGTAGGCGTATTTTAGAAGCACCAGTTGAGTACTTTTAGTCTTTGTTATTTATGTATGTATTTTATGGCTTAGAAACCATACCATGCTTTTACAGTATTATTTTATAATACTCTTCTTGCTGGACACAATATACCTTACAACCAGTATTACGATTGTAGCTGTTCCTTTCTTTTGCATTAGAAAGAAGACTGTTCAATAAATGCTTTTATTGAAAACTTCTGTCTCTCTATTTCTCTGCACCTCTGGTGAAACGAAGCATGCACGATTGACTGAGTGAAATATTTATCTATTGTTTCCACGACTCTGAAGATACGTTTATCTTGGGTAAACAAAGTTGTCATGTTTATGCAGTTGTCAGAAACAAATCCCTTCTTGTTTATTCGAGAAAGTTTCTAGTGACTTCTGAGCTAGCTGGCACTAACAATTAAGTCTAATATATTCAATAGAGACCTAGTCGTCATAAGTCCTAAGTCAAATCTATAGAATATATTATTCCAATGCGCAGAGCCTATTGGGAATATAGGAACTACACTACAAAACCACATCAAGAGAATTACTGTCTCTGTCTTTTCATTCCAGCATACTGGTCTTTTCTACAATTACTAATTCTGTACTATCTTTCAGATGTGGGAGCTTGAGGGTGCACTATGTCCCGGCACGCGGTTGGAGACACACTGGTGACACAAAGGTGAGCTGTGTACATTTTCTCCAGTGTCACTCTCTTACTCTTTCTCTCTCTCTCGCTCTCTCTCTCTCTCTCTCTTTCTTACTCTCTCCTTTGATGGCACCATGATGCACAATCTTATCTTGCTTTTTATCAAACAGGCTCTGATTCGCAAATTGACGTCCCGTCCCCCCAACACCACCAAAGCTGAACACGTGTAGAACCTGCGATGATGCGTGGCCACCCTGGCAATCAACACCCATTTTAAATTGTGAGCTCTGTTGACCGTGTGTACTGAGGCTGAGGAGGTTCCTTCGGCACATGGTTGACTCTCTCCTACACATGCAGTTGGCGGAAGGTAAGATGAGAGGTTTCTTTGCGCAGCAGCGGGCCAGTGGGAGTGCATGGGGTACAGCAGCCTGGATGCGCTGCGGCAGGCAGACAGATCCGGATAGAGGGAGTGCATGAAGTTTAGCAGCCTGGGTGTGCCGCGACTGTTATGCACCTCTGGGCAGTGCAAGGGTATAAGTTACAGCAGACTGGGGACCAAAATATCAAGAACAGCGATAACATTATCATTGATTTAGCGGCATGAAACTGCTGCTAAAGCGGCGATAAGTGGCTTGATAATATGCCCTTGAGAATTCCCATAGAAGCCCAGGTTCTGGTGTGAATGACATCAAACCCGGGCTTCTATGGGAACTCACAAGGGCATATTATCAAGCCCCTTATCGCCACTTTTGCGGCAGTTTCCTTCCGCTAAAGCGGTGATTATGTTATCGCCGTTCTTGATTATATGGCCCTGGGTGCGCAGCAACAGTTAGACAACTCTAGGCAGTGGAAGTGGAGGAGGTGCAGCAGTCTGGGTGCGCAGAGCCGAAACAGAGAATTGCGCGTGTGCAGTTGTATATAGTCTATAGTCTGCAATTACTAACTATATACTATCTTTCAGATAACTAAACTTGAGGGTGCAGTATGTCCTGGCACATGGTTGGAGACACACCAGTGACACAGAGATGAACTGCGAAAATTTTCTCCAGTGTCAATCTCCCTCTCCCTCTCCATCTCTTCCTTTCTCTCTCTCACACACTTTCTCTTTTCTCTGTCTTTTCCTCTCTCTCTCATTCTTTCTTTCTCTCACTTCCTCTCTCTCACTTCCTCTCTTTCACTCTGTTTGTCTCTCTTTTCCTCTCTCACACTGTTTCTTTCTCTCTTCCTTGTATCTCACTCTTTCTTTCTTTCTTTATTTCTTTCTTTCTTTCATTCTTTCTTTCTTAACATTTCTCTCGTCCTCTCTCTCACTCTTAGTTTCTCTCTCTTCCTCTCTCTCGCTCTTTCTCCCTCTATCTTCCTCTCTCTCTCTTCCTCTCTCTCACTCTTTCTCTCTTCTCTCTCTGTCTCCCTCTCTCTTTCTCTCTCTCTTTTCTCTCTCACACTGTTTCTCTCTTCCTTGTATCTCTCTCTTTCTCTCTCTCATTCTTTCTCTCTGTCTTCCTCTTTCTTTCTGTCTTCCTCTCTCTTTATCTTTCGCTCTCTCTCTCTTCTTCTCTCTCTCACTCTTTCTCTCTTTTCCTCTCTCCCACACTGTTTCTCTATTTCCATCTTCCTTGTATCTCAATCTTCCTCTATTTCACTCTCCTTTGCTGGACGCATAACACAACATCTTATTTTTCTTTTTGTCTTGCAGGCTGTGACTCACAAATTGTCGAGGGATGACACGCCAATTTGTAAAGAATCAACAAACGATGCCAAAGTTATAAGCAAATGGAGAACTCCAGGAGGGGGTCGCGCAACCCCCCTCCCAACACAATTAAAGCCCTGAGACTGCGGGTGCACCCACAGCCCCAGTGAGCCCCCGTTATTATTTTGTAAGAAATGCCCCCGGGACCTACCAACCCCGGGGCTTGTTAAAATAAAACACGAGAATCTTGGGGCTCTGGGGGTCCTTCTGGGATTCTCATACCAGCCCTCGGGGGTCTGGGCGATCTACTCTGCCCCTTATCTTGTTTTATACTTTTGTTTCTCTGTTTTCTAGCTACTCACTTCTACCGAGCCACAAGATGGCTGCCAACACTTCACAGTAAAGCTTTTGCACGGGACTTAGGCTCCTCCCAGATATCACAACTTTTATTTTTGTAGTTTCTCAGCAACTGCTGAACGTATTTACACCATTTAAAAATAAGGTAACTTTCTGACTCACGCACTACCTGTGTGCCACATTTGGGGTAATTCCGTTTAGTAGTTTCAGCTGTAGCCTTGCACAAAGTTTCCTATGGGAAATTGTTTTTTTGACATATTTTTAGAATTTCTCAAAAACTACAGAATGGATTTACACCATCTAAAAAACAAGGTTGCTTTCTGAATCAAGTTCAACCTTTCTGCCGAATTTGGGGTAATTCCATTCAGCAGTTCGCGCTGTAGCTCGTCGTGAATTTCCTATGGAAATTACATGAGGAAAACACATTTTGGAACCTCCCTTTTTTCTCAGCCCTTGCTTGACAAATCACCCCCAAACTTTCGATTAAGTATGGGCGAATTTTGCGGATTTGCGGTCCGCACATTTGCGTGAAATTGCCCAAAAAATCCGGGAGTTTGTGAAAAATCCACGAACTCGCGGATTTGCACAAATTAATGTTTCTACTGGCAAAACGTAAGTGCTAGCTCGTTGGGTAAATGTATGGTGCTTTTCCAGCACTGCAGCTGTGAAAGGGCCAGAAGAGTTGTCTCCAGTGACCATGTGTGTGTTACTATGCCATCGCACAGAAGGGCGCAGGGGTCCCTTGAGTGAGCTGTCCATCATAGTGGGTAAATGGCGGGAAGAAGGTGCACACCGCTAGTGTGTGGACGGGACCAAACGGGCGGGACTTCTATGCGAGTTCACATGCCTCTTGTGTGTATAAAAGGTCAGAGACTGATCAGAGCAGCAGATGAGGAGAAATAAGCTCCTAGTCACAGGAACTGCATGAGGATTGCGCTCGTGAAAGTCAAGGATGCAAAGGCCTCCATCCAGCATCACAGCTAATTTTCATTGGTAGATATGTGGAGGAAGCGCACCTGCCAGCTTCGACAAAGCTCACGATTGTTTTTGGGCTGATGAATGCGTTACTGAATTTGAGCTTCAACTCGGGCACCTGCTTTATTTATAACTGGAAGTGCTTCCTGTTGAGGTTTAGTTTTTGTGACAGGAGCATCGTGCCAGAATGAACCCTGCCCTTCATATTTATCCAAGAAGACGCCACCGGTTTTTGCTCAACTGCCCAAAATCCGCCCTCAAGCGGATTTGCAAATTTTTCGGCAATTTCGCGAGATTCGCGGATTGCGAAATTGCCGAAAATCCGCAAAATCCACTGAATTCGCGAGCAACGCATCCCCCTGGTGCATACTGGAGGTACCTGGTGGGCTAGCTGGCCCCCAGGGACCCACAGGATTGAGGAGGAATTAATTCTCTAACTTAAAACGTGCCACAGGGCGTGTTTGGCAGATATGTCACATCAGGCCACGCGCCTTCCTTCACCACTGTGCAAACGCGTCCCGTGGAGCGTTTTAAGTTAGGGAATTAATTCTCTTTCAATACTGAGGATCCCTGTGGGTCAAAGAGCCCAACAGGTATTTCCAGTATGCGCCAGGGAGCTGCGATGCAGACCGGTGTTCAGAGGCCATGTGTCATGACCCCACCAGAATCCTGGTTCACGCAATGTATTATGTAACTAACAGCTACATGTAACCTACGTGCCAAGTATTCTTGCCTAAGTCATTGCAGTCATCAGATGGGCCTAGCTATGTTGTAATCTTTTGAATTACAGGACTGCATGCATGTCAGGGTTAATATCATGGCTGCCTTAATAATGACACTCATCCTAAAGCATGCATTAATCTTATATGCTCACTGACCCCTTTAATAACATTAGTTTGTCTCCTTGATGTTTTTGCGCTGTTCGTGCTTTGAAAGACACTTCCACAGATGTGTCCAATTCCGGCCTCCGTTTCCTGCTATAAAAGGAAGCCGCGCCCTTCACCAGCTGCAGATTATTCTGGATCGCGGTTTGGTGTGGATGCTTCCTGTGGCTCTTGTTGTTTTAGCTGCCTGGTTCCCAGAGTTGAGAGAAGGTCAAGTATTTCTTAGACTTCAGCTGGGTAAATCTTTAACTTCTGCACGTCACGTTTTGGAGCTCATTTAAATTCCAGACCTTCAAGGGATGACATTTCTTGTAGAAACCAAGGCAATTGACAAGTTTTCTTGTTATTTAACAGAGCAAAATTACTTTGGAAAAGTGCTTTGAACTTTGATCTCTGCTAACGCTAATGAATGTGAATTTATGTTACAAACATAATTTTGGTTTTAAACATCATGTGCATTTAGGATGAATATAATTACTTTTGCATGACCTTTGAATTAAGAGGCACTGTTTTAAGAGTTTGAATTTGTGACAAAAAGACATTTATGATTCCCACGAGTGTATGGGATTTAAAGGTAGAATTATACTCTTTGATTCTGATACTAGTATATGTATAATTCGTCTGATAGTAGCTCATGTTGTGATTAGATGCCAGTATAATTCTTCTGATATTTAGCTCCAAGTAGTGATTAGATGCTAGTACTTATTTCCTGACATAGTTCTTTATTTTGTGTACCAGAAATACAGTTCAGAGTCACAAATCTGTAGGAGAATGTTATTCCTATAAGTCATAGGTTATGTTTTATGCAACACTCAGCAGCAAAGAACATGTCTGAGGAAATATTTACTGAAAGAGTATTATTTTGGGTTCGTTGCAACTGTTGGCTTTTCAGATCTCCCTCCCTGCAGTACCCTCCCTACCTCTTCCCTCATCTGGCCATCCTGATACTCTGTATAATTAACATTCAGAGTCGGGGCTGCCTGAAGGTGGGCTTTTTAAGGGTACTGCTCCCGAGGAACCTGAACCTTGACACCATTGCCCCTTTTTTGGACGGGGCCTGAGGTGACGTGTGCAAACACGACCTTTGACGCATTTTATGTTGGGGAAAAAATTCCCCTTCATTCCTAAGGGACCCTGGGGGCCACATAGCCCACCAGGTGCTTCCAGTAAGCGCCTCTGCGATGCGTTGCAGAGAATTGGTGCAGGGCGTGCCCCTTTTTACACCTCTCTGCAATGGCGCTTACTGGAGATACCTAGTGGGCTAATTTGCCCCTAAGGACCCTCAGGATTCAAGGGGATTTAGGGGCATATTACCAACAACTAGCGATAATTATCGCTATGTTGGCTTAGCGGCAATATTTTTATCGCCGAGCTGCGGCGATTTTTATCGCTTAGGAACCTTGCTATTATCAAGGTTTATCTCCTAAGCGATAAAAATCGGCCAAAATGCATGAATATCGCTGAAAAGTCAGTGATATTCATGCATTACCGAGCTAATGCTCTTAGCCATGTTATCCACCTACCATTGGATAACATGGCTAAGAACTGCTCAGGGGCAGGTGTTAGCTTTTGGAGATATTCGCGCTTAGCACGAATATCTCCAAAAGTTGGTAATAGGAGATAGCGATGTTAGCGACTGTTTCCAGTCGCTAACATCTTGGCACGCCCACTTTGCATGTCATTAGTGATAAATTTCACTGACATGCAAAACGGGGCCCAAGATGGTCGCTATCTCCTAGTAGCTGTTGCTAACTGGTGTTAGCGACAGCTAGGTAATAGGGAGATAATTTTATCTCCGCTTTCTTGGCTTTTAAAGCCAAAAAAGCGGAGATAAACCCCCTTGATAATATGCCCCTTAATCTTCCAACTTAGATCAGACACAGGGCGTGTTTACACAATGGGGAAGGAAGAGGACGGGGCGGAGGTAATGTGTGCAAACAAGCTCTATGGCGTGTTTTAAGTTGGGGAAATCATTCCCCTTTAATCATGAGGGTCCCCCCTGGGGGCTAACTAGCCCACCAGGTGCTTCCAGTAAGCGCCACTGTGCTGTGTTGCAAAGAGGTGGTCCAGGCCGTGCCACGTTTTACACCTCTCTGGAACGCAGTTCTGTGGAGCTTACTGGAGGTACCTAGTGGGCTAGTTGCAACCTAGGGACCCTTAGGATTCAAATGAACCTAAAAATTAAAATGGCCACAGGGCGTGTTTGCACAGTGGTGAAGGGAGGGGACAGGGCTGAGGTGACATGTGCAAACATGTCCTGTGGCCCGTTTTAAGTTGGGAAAAAAAATCCCCTTCAATCATGAGGGCTCCGGGGGGCCAACTAGCCCACCAGGTGCTTCCAGAAAGCACCACTGCACTGCGTTGCAGAGAGGTGGTCTAGGCTGTGCCCTTTTTACACGTCTCTGCAACACAGCAATGTGGCACTAACTGGAGGTACCTAGTGGGCTAGTTGAACCCTAGGGACCCTCAGCATTCAAGGGGACTTAATCAGACAACCTAATATGGCCACAGGGAGCGTTTACACAGTGGTGAAGGGAAGGAACGGGCCTGAGGTGATGTGTGCAATAATGCCCTGTAGCGCGTTTTAAGTTGGGGAAATCATTCCCCTTCAATCCCGAGGGACACGGGGGGCCAGCTAGCCAACCAGGTGTTTCCAGTAAGCGCCACTGCCCTGCATTGCAGAGAGGTGATCTAGGCTGTGCCCCTTTTTACATCTCTCAGCTATGCAGCTCTGTGGCGCTTACTGGAGGTACCTAGTGGGCTAGTTGGACCCTACGAACCCTCAGGATTGAAGGGGAATTATTTCCCCAAATAAAATGCACCACAGGGCATGTTTGCACAAGTCACCTCAGGCCCCATCCCCCTGCATCTTAGAGCCCAGTAATGATTCTGAAAAGTAATTCTCACCGTACTTACCAGTAACTTGAATTTCCCTCCATAGGATATCATTGCCTGCTTTTTGCTGAAAAAGTTTCTAAGTGTCGATTTTTGAAACTTACAAATATTCCACATCACGCATCTTGCATAATGGGTGCATACCGAAGGGTTTCGTGCCAGGTTAAGACGTAATAAATCCCAGCTGTGGAAAGGGAGAAAAAGAGACCGCAAAATTTGTGGCATGCCTCCTTGCAGTATGTGCACCGTTTAACTCAGGACAGAGAAAACTGCTAGCTGTGTGCTAGAAAAGTTCAGACGTAGAGAAAGAAAAGGGCCAAATATGATAGCACACGAGTGTATGGTACTTACATGTGTCCACATCTGGTCCACTGGTGATGATGATCAAAACGCAAATTCTTAGACAGATGCTAATAAAAGTGAAACATGTCTGTCTATTCTTGAACAGCTAATAATAAAAGTGAAACATGTCGGTATAAAAGCACAATCTCAGCTTTTATAAGAATACAACATAAGGTCACATATCACATCATGAGCACGTAGGGTTATGAGACTCGGTATGGCATAGCACCATATTTCCTGATCAAAAAGTGTACGCAGGGAGATTCAAGATAGTCACCGCGTGAGAGCGTTTTGCATTATTAGATGACGATTCCACAGTTTTTGCTTGTTTTCTATAATACTTTACAGCTGCAATTATAATCTTGTCTCTTTTTACTTCAAAATTGAAAATAAAAGGGCCATTAATAATAACAGATGACAACAAGTTTCTCCTCCTCCTGCTAAATCTAAAGTAGTGGAGTCGTCTGAACGCTCATTATCATTAATATTGGAGGAAATTTAGGCTCTTCGAGTCAGCACAGATAATATTGCTTCTGAAATCAAAAATGTGCGAAAGAAAAGGCTAGCCTGTCAATAAAAATTTCGGATAACTCCATTAAAATACAGGATAATAAGGTCAAACTTGACACATTTTCTCCACTTGTGGCAAAAATTTCACAGATGAGTTCAACATTATTGGACTTGGAAAATCGTAAAAAGACAATATAATTTACGCATATTTAATTTGCCTGTGGATGTTGAGGGAAATAACTGCAGATTATATTTGGAGAACTTATTGCCTAGTCTTTTACAAATTAAATTTTCTGAAAAATGTGAGATTGATAAGGTTCACAGGAACCCTATGCACACCAAACCACGACAAATGATTTTTACAGTTCTCCGACACCACCATTTAGTTCTAATCAGAAATATAGCTAGAGAAGTACCTTCATTGATGGTAAATGGAAACAAAATGTTCATGCATCAAGACTTTGTCAAGGAAACTGTTTCCATTTGCAAAGAATTCACTGCTATTCGACCTCAATTTAGTTTAGGCTACAAATATGGTCTTTTTGAGCCTTCGACGATGCGCATTTCTCTAAATCTTTTCATCATCCAGTAGATTTGAGACATTTTTTGGATCAACAGACGCAGCACTCAATGGATACCAATGACTCTGCTACGTGACTTTTACCTGTTATGTACTTTCTGACTCAATTCCTATTTTTATTTAGAAAGGGCTCCAGCGGTTCTGGTCTTGTTTGTAAATTACACATTTATGTGTTCTGTTTGTCATTTTTTCCTTGTTTTTTCCTTTATCCTTTCCTTTTTTCATCTTTGGAGCTACCTTTTTCTCAATCTTTTGATCTACCTTTACTATACTCTTCTTAATTTATTTTCTTCTTTTCTCTGTTATGGCTAATTTACACAATATTAAAGTAGTTTCATTAAATGTTAAAGATTAGCGCCATCCAGTTTAACATACCAACATTCTTGATTATCTCAATAGTTGCAAAACAGATGTTTTATACAAGAGACTCATATTGATGATAACATTTTAGATTATATGAAGAAGAAATGGGTAGATGCTATTGTCTCTTCTCCTGCGATTGGTAAGAACAATGGTGTAGCCACTTTATTTGCAAAAAAATTGCATTGTCAAATGTTAAGTAAAACTTCTGATAAGGATGGTAGATACGTTATTGTTAAAATTAAAGTTCATGACACATGTCTATTTTTATCAAATGGTTATGGTCCTACAGCAGATGACCCAGTTTTTTGGACTAATCTTACTACAGAGGTTCTAAAGATCGGTAATGCCCCTTTGATTGTTGGAGGCGATTTTAATGTTATTTTTGACCCTTTATTAGATATATTATCTATGACTAAGTTCCACCCTTCAAAAGTTTATTTTGCTTTCAAGACGTTTTTTCAAGCCACTAAGTTAGCTGATATTTGGAGGTTACATTTTCCTATGGAAAAAAGTTTTAAGTTTTTCTCAAATCCTCACAATTCCCATTCTAGAAATGATTGCTTCTTGGTTTCCAGGCAACTCATCCGTTTAATAACTACTCCTACTATTGGTAACATGGATATATAAGATCATGCTATGATTTCTTTGGTTTTGAATTTGGACTCAAATTTTATTAAACATTCTAGATGGAGAATCAACACTGGTATAATTTTAAATGAATATAATAGGCCTAAACTGTTATTAGCCATTCAAGAATATTTTATACTCAACCTTGAAGGTTCTACATCTATGATCACTAGATGGGATGCTTTCAAACTTATATTAGAGGCGTTACTATATCTAATATGACCCATGAAAATAAAACCTTTCCCGCAAAGACTAAACTCCTTCAGACACAGATTGCGAAATTTGAGCGACTTTTTATTACATCCAGGAATCCTCAATATAAATTTAAGATGCAAAAATTATGCTATGAATTTAATTCTCTCCTTAGTAAAAGAATTGGGTTCCAAATTTCAAATGCTAAGGCCAGATTTCGCTTTAATGCCAATAGATCTGGAAAACTATTAGCTAATTATTTGTGTATGAAAAAAGATAAAACTCAAATCAACTCTATTCACAGTTCCTTCCGCTAAAGCGGTGATTATGTTATCGCCGTTCTTGATTATATGGCCCTGGGTGCGCAGCAACAGTTAGACAACTCTAGGCAGTGGAAGTGGAGGAGGTGCAGCAGTCTGGGTGCGCAGAGCCGAAACAGAGAATTGCGCGTGTGCAGTTGTATATAGTCTATAGTCTGCAATTACTAACTATATACTATCTTTCAGATAACTAAACTTGAGGGTGCAGTATGTCCTGGCACATGGTTGGAGACACACCAGTGACACAGAGATGAACTGCGAAAATTTTCTCCAGTGTCAATCTCCCTCTCCCTCTCCATCTCTTCCTTTCTCTCTCTCACACACTTTCTCTTTTCTCTGTCTTTTCCTCTCTCTCTCATTCTTTCTTTCTCTCACTTCCTCTCTCTCACTTCCTCTCTTTCACTCTGTTTGTCTCTCTTTTCCTCTCTCACACTGTTTCTTTCTCTCTTCCTTGTATCTCACTCTTTCTTTCTTTCTTTATTTCTTTCTTTCTTTCATTCTTTCTTTCTTAACATTTCTCTCGTCCTCTCTCTCACTCTTAGTTTCTCTCTCTTCCTCTCTCTCGCTCTTTCTCCCTCTATCTTCCTCTCTCTCTCTTCCTCTCTCTCACTCTTTCTCTCTTCTCTCTCTGTCTCCCTCTCTCTTTCTCTCTCTCTTTTCTCTCTCACACTGTTTCTCTCTTCCTTGTATCTCTCTCTTTCTCTCTCTCATTCTTTCTCTCTGTCTTCCTCTTTCTTTCTGTCTTCCTCTCTCTTTATCTTTCGCTCTCTCTCTCTTCTTCTCTCTCTCACTCTTTCTCTCTTTTCCTCTCTCCCACACTGTTTCTCTATTTCCATCTTCCTTGTATCTCAATCTTCCTCTATTTCACTCTCCTTTGCTGGACGCATAACACAACATCTTATTTTTCTTTTTGTCTTGCAGGCTGTGACTCACAAATTGTCGAGGGATGACACGCCAATTTGTAAAGAATCAACAAACGATGCCAAAGTTATAAGCAAATGGAGAACTCCAGGAGGGGGTCGCGCAACCCCCCTCCCAACACAATTAAAGCCCTGAGACTGCGGGTGCACCCACAGCCCCAGTGAGCCCCCGTTATTATTTTGTAAGAAATGCCCCCGGGACCTACCAACCCCGGGGCTTGTTAAAATAAAACACGAGAATCTTGGGGCTCTGGGGGTCCTTCTGGGATTCTCATACCAGCCCTCGGGGGTCTGGGCGATCTACTCTGCCCCTTATCTTGTTTTATACTTTTGTTTCTCTGTTTTCTAGCTACTCACTTCTACCGAGCCACAAGATGGCTGCCAACACTTCACAGTAAAGCTTTTGCACGGGACTTAGGCTCCTCCCAGATATCACAACTTTTATTTTTGTAGTTTCTCAGCAACTGCTGAACGTATTTACACCATTTAAAAATAAGGTAACTTTCTGACTCACGCACTACCTGTGTGCCACATTTGGGGTAATTCCGTTTAGTAGTTTCAGCTGTAGCCTTGCACAAAGTTTCCTATGGGAAATTGTTTTTTTGACATATTTTTAGAATTTCTCAAAAACTACAGAATGGATTTACACCATCTAAAAAACAAGGTTGCTTTCTGAATCAAGTTCAACCTTTCTGCCGAATTTGGGGTAATTCCATTCAGCAGTTCGCGCTGTAGCTCGTCGTGAATTTCCTATGGAAATTACATGAGGAAAACACATTTTGGAACCTCCCTTTTTTCTCAGCCCTTGCTTGACAAATCACCCCCAAACTTTCGATTAAGTATGGGCGAATTTTGCGGATTTGCGGTCCGCACATTTGCGTGAAATTGCCCAAAAAATCCGGGAGTTTGTGAAAAATCCACGAACTCGCGGATTTGCACAAATTAATGTTTCTACTGGCAAAACGTAAGTGCTAGCTCGTTGGGTAAATGTATGGTGCTTTTCCAGCACTGCAGCTGTGAAAGGGCCAGAAGAGTTGTCTCCAGTGACCATGTGTGTGTTACTATGCCATCGCACAGAAGGGCGCAGGGGTCCCTTGAGTGAGCTGTCCATCATAGTGGGTAAATGGCGGGAAGAAGGTGCACACCGCTAGTGTGTGGACGGGACCAAACGGGCGGGACTTCTATGCGAGTTCACATGCCTCTTGTGTGTATAAAAGGTCAGAGACTGATCAGAGCAGCAGATGAGGAGAAATAAGCTCCTAGTCACAGGAACTGCATGAGGATTGCGCTCGTGAAAGTCAAGGATGCAAAGGCCTCCATCCAGCATCACAGCTAATTTTCATTGGTAGATATGTGGAGGAAGCGCACCTGCCAGCTTCGACAAAGCTCACGATTGTTTTTGGGCTGATGAATGCGTTACTGAATTTGAGCTTCAACTCGGGCACCTGCTTTATTTATAACTGGAAGTGCTTCCTGTTGAGGTTTAGTTTTTGTGACAGGAGCATCGTGCCAGAATGAACCCTGCCCTTCATATTTATCCAAGAAGACGCCACCGGTTTTTGCTCAACTGCCCAAAATCCGCCCTCAAGCGGATTTGCAAATTTTTCGGCAATTTCGCGAGATTCGCGGATTGCGAAATTGCCGAAAATCCGCAAAATCCACTGAATTCGCGAGCAACGCATCCCCCTGGTGCATACTGGAGGTACCTGGTGGGCTAGCTGGCCCCCAGGGACCCACAGGATTGAGGAGGAATTAATTCTCTAACTTAAAACGTGCCACAGGGCGTGTTTGGCAGATATGTCACATCAGGCCACGCGCCTTCCTTCACCACTGTGCAAACGCGTCCCGTGGAGCGTTTTAAGTTAGGGAATTAATTCTCTTTCAATACTGAGGATCCCTGTGGGTCAAAGAGCCCAACAGGTATTTCCAGTATGCGCCAGGGAGCTGCGATGCAGACCGGTGTTCAGAGGCCATGTGTCATGACCCCACCAGAATCCTGGTTCACGCAATGTATTATGTAACTAACAGCTACATGTAACCTACGTGCCAAGTATTCTTGCCTAAGTCATTGCAGTCATCAGATGGGCCTAGCTATGTTGTAATCTTTTGAATTACAGGACTGCATGCATGTCAGGGTTAATATCATGGCTGCCTTAATAATGACACTCATCCTAAAGCATGCATTAATCTTATATGCTCACTGACCCCTTTAATAACATTAGTTTGTCTCCTTGATGTTTTTGCGCTGTTCGTGCTTTGAAAGACACTTCCACAGATGTGTCCAATTCCGGCCTCCGTTTCCTGCTATAAAAGGAAGCCGCGCCCTTCACCAGCTGCAGATTATTCTGGATCGCGGTTTGGTGTGGATGCTTCCTGTGGCTCTTGTTGTTTTAGCTGCCTGGTTCCCAGAGTTGAGAGAAGGTCAAGTATTTCTTAGACTTCAGCTGGGTAAATCTTTAACTTCTGCACGTCACGTTTTGGAGCTCATTTAAATTCCAGACCTTCAAGGGATGACATTTCTTGTAGAAACCAAGGCAATTGACAAGTTTTCTTGTTATTTAACAGAGCAAAATTACTTTGGAAAAGTGCTTTGAACTTTGATCTCTGCTAACGCTAATGAATGTGAATTTATGTTACAAACATAATTTTGGTTTTAAACATCATGTGCATTTAGGATGAATATAATTACTTTTGCATGACCTTTGAATTAAGAGGCACTGTTTTAAGAGTTTGAATTTGTGACAAAAAGACATTTATGATTCCCACGAGTGTATGGGATTTAAAGGTAGAATTATACTCTTTGATTCTGATACTAGTATATGTATAATTCGTCTGATAGTAGCTCATGTTGTGATTAGATGCCAGTATAATTCTTCTGATATTTAGCTCCAAGTAGTGATTAGATGCTAGTACTTATTTCCTGACATAGTTCTTTATTTTGTGTACCAGAAATACAGTTCAGAGTCACAAATCTGTAGGAGAATGTTATTCCTATAAGTCATAGGTTATGTTTTATGCAACACTCAGCAGCAAAGAACATGTCTGAGGAAATATTTACTGAAAGAGTATTATTTTGGGTTCGTTGCAACTGTTGGCTTTTCAGATCTCCCTCCCTGCAGTACCCTCCCTACCTCTTCCCTCATCTGGCCATCCTGATACTCTGTATAATTAACATTCAGAGTCGGGGCTGCCTGAAGGTGGGCTTTTTAAGGGTACTGCTCCCGAGGAACCTGAACCTTGACACCATTGCCCCTTTTTTGGACGGGGCCTGAGGTGACGTGTGCAAACACGACCTTTGACGCATTTTATGTTGGGGAAAAAATTCCCCTTCATTCCTAAGGGACCCTGGGGGCCACATAGCCCACCAGGTGCTTCCAGTAAGCGCCTCTGCGATGCGTTGCAGAGAATTGGTGCAGGGCGTGCCCCTTTTTACACCTCTCTGCAATGGCGCTTACTGGAGATACCTAGTGGGCTAATTTGCCCCTAAGGACCCTCAGGATTCAAGGGGATTTAGGGGCATATTACCAACAACTAGCGATAATTATCGCTATGTTGGCTTAGCGGCAATATTTTTATCGCCGAGCTGCGGCGATTTTTATCGCTTAGGAACCTTGCTATTATCAAGGTTTATCTCCTAAGCGATAAAAATCGGCCAAAATGCATGAATATCGCTGAAAAGTCAGTGATATTCATGCATTACCGAGCTAATGCTCTTAGCCATGTTATCCACCTACCATTGGATAACATGGCTAAGAACTGCTCAGGGGCAGGTGTTAGCTTTTGGAGATATTCGCGCTTAGCACGAATATCTCCAAAAGTTGGTAATAGGAGATAGCGATGTTAGCGACTGTTTCCAGTCGCTAACATCTTGGCACGCCCACTTTGCATGTCATTAGTGATAAATTTCACTGACATGCAAAACGGGGCCCAAGATGGTCGCTATCTCCTAGTAGCTGTTGCTAACTGGTGTTAGCGACAGCTAGGTAATAGGGAGATAATTTTATCTCCGCTTTCTTGGCTTTTAAAGCCAAAAAAGCGGAGATAAACCCCCTTGATAATATGCCCCTTAATCTTCCAACTTAGATCAGACACAGGGCGTGTTTACACAATGGGGAAGGAAGAGGACGGGGCGGAGGTAATGTGTGCAAACAAGCTCTATGGCGTGTTTTAAGTTGGGGAAATCATTCCCCTTTAATCATGAGGGTCCCCCCTGGGGGCTAACTAGCCCACCAGGTGCTTCCAGTAAGCGCCACTGTGCTGTGTTGCAAAGAGGTGGTCCAGGCCGTGCCACGTTTTACACCTCTCTGGAACGCAGTTCTGTGGAGCTTACTGGAGGTACCTAGTGGGCTAGTTGCAACCTAGGGACCCTTAGGATTCAAATGAACCTAAAAATTAAAATGGCCACAGGGCGTGTTTGCACAGTGGTGAAGGGAGGGGACAGGGCTGAGGTGACATGTGCAAACATGTCCTGTGGCCCGTTTTAAGTTGGGAAAAAAAATCCCCTTCAATCATGAGGGCTCCGGGGGGCCAACTAGCCCACCAGGTGCTTCCAGAAAGCACCACTGCACTGCGTTGCAGAGAGGTGGTCTAGGCTGTGCCCTTTTTACACGTCTCTGCAACACAGCAATGTGGCACTAACTGGAGGTACCTAGTGGGCTAGTTGAACCCTAGGGACCCTCAGCATTCAAGGGGACTTAATCAGACAACCTAATATGGCCACAGGGAGCGTTTACACAGTGGTGAAGGGAAGGAACGGGCCTGAGGTGATGTGTGCAATAATGCCCTGTAGCGCGTTTTAAGTTGGGGAAATCATTCCCCTTCAATCCCGAGGGACACGGGGGGCCAGCTAGCCAACCAGGTGTTTCCAGTAAGCGCCACTGCCCTGCATTGCAGAGAGGTGATCTAGGCTGTGCCCCTTTTTACATCTCTCAGCTATGCAGCTCTGTGGCGCTTACTGGAGGTACCTAGTGGGCTAGTTGGACCCTACGAACCCTCAGGATTGAAGGGGAATTATTTCCCCAAATAAAATGCACCACAGGGCATGTTTGCACAAGTCACCTCAGGCCCCATCCCCCTGCATCTTAGAGCCCAGTAATGATTCTGAAAAGTAATTCTCACCGTACTTACCAGTAACTTGAATTTCCCTCCATAGGATATCATTGCCTGCTTTTTGCTGAAAAAGTTTCTAAGTGTCGATTTTTGAAACTTACAAATATTCCACATCACGCATCTTGCATAATGGGTGCATACCGAAGGGTTTCGTGCCAGGTTAAGACGTAATAAATCCCAGCTGTGGAAAGGGAGAAAAAGAGACCGCAAAATTTGTGGCATGCCTCCTTGCAGTATGTGCACCGTTTAACTCAGGACAGAGAAAACTGCTAGCTGTGTGCTAGAAAAGTTCAGACGTAGAGAAAGAAAAGGGCCAAATATGATAGCACACGAGTGTATGGTACTTACATGTGTCCACATCTGGTCCACTGGTGATGATGATCAAAACGCAAATTCTTAGACAGATGCTAATAAAAGTGAAACATGTCTGTCTATTCTTGAACAGCTAATAATAAAAGTGAAACATGTCGGTATAAAAGCACAATCTCAGCTTTTATAAGAATACAACATAAGGTCACATATCACATCATGAGCACGTAGGGTTATGAGACTCGGTATGGAAGTTTCAAGTTTCAAAGTTTTATTTATTATGATTTGGCTCTCATCGAGGGCCACATAAAATAACATACATAATATCAATAACAAAATAAGCACAAGATACAGACAACTTCAGAAGTAACAAGTAAATATACGCAAATAATAAACTCCGCAGCTCTCCCAAACTCATATTAATATATATCTAAAAATCCTTTAAAATAATTAAATAATCTGGAACAGAACATTTCGTTAGGCGGGCAATACAGAGCATGGCAAAACATTTTTATATTCAGGATTCCCAACTGTAAACAGATAGGTTTTATCCATTTTTTGCGCCATACATGTAATATCGGGCAAACAAACAATACGTGGTTGAGGTCTTGAGCAGCATTATTGCATAGATTGCATAAAGGAGTCACATCATACCATTTTGCAAGAAGTGTATTAAGTGGAAGCAAGTTATGGCGTAAGAGGAACCATATCCTACGGACACCATGAGGTATATTCCACCTTAAATATTGTTGTGCAAATTTAGGTGTATAAGTTAGGACCAGAGCTTCCCTTTCTTTATACTTCTGTTGGGCCAGTATATCCATCTTAAAGCATAGTTCCCAGGACCTACTTTTTAGCTTTTGCTTTAATTCTAATGGAGAAAGAGAAAATAACATACTTTCATCTAATTCCAGTAGTACAACAGCTTTTCTAAAATTTTTCACCAGCTGCGAAAACTCATTAAAGGTACCTAAAAGCTCTTTTTTTATGATTTCACGTAGGGTTCCTGGTTTAGCTCTGGCCAGGGAAGCTATCCACCTCACAAGAGCAGCCAGCCCTTGGGCCCAGCAACTTCGCAGACCAAATTCTAGCCTGCAGGAAATCGTGGAGCAGGCTGAATTAAGTGAGGAGATTTTCCTTAATACCTTTCCCTCCACTTTTTGCATAAAATCCCATTGCTTTAAATCCACCAATTCTATTCCATAAAGAAGGGTGGCAGGAATCTTCGCTCGAAACACCTCCAAGCAAGAGGAGAAATGCCTCTTCCCTGTCACATTATACAATGAACATAATCCCATACCGTGGGCAGTTGCCTTTCTAGAGTTATTTTCAATGTGAGGCTTCTCACTAAGGTTAGAAGATATAATTTTGCCCAAAAATGTATAGGAGTTAACTACTTCAAGCTTTTCTCCGCTTAATGCCCAATTATAGTTCCTCGATCTGCACTTCTTTTTACCAAAGATGCACATGATCTTGGTTTTAGAACTATTAATTTTCATACAGTGTTTTTCCGCGAAATCATTCAAAGTATGGAGACGATTAGCGAGACCTTTAGGAGTCAAGTCTAAAATTAGTATGTCGTCAGCATACATTAGAATAGATACGGCAGTCCCTCCAATTACTGGGGCGAAACCATCACTTTCTGCAATTACCGTAGGCAGATCGGCCATGTACAGGGAAAACAATGTGGGTGCTAATATACAACCCTGTTTTAGCCCATTACGTGAGGGGATTGCTTGCGTAAGACCCCTTTCACCGCCTTGTAGCACCTTACACCAGGTGTTACAGTGCAGGGACATAACTAACTCCAATAAGTATCGCGGCATACCAAATAACATCAATTTTCTCCACAACGTCGGTCGGTCAACCCTATCGAACGCTGCGGAGAAATCAATAAATGCTGCATATATGCCCCCGCCACGAACACGCACATATTTGTCCGTAATTACATGCAACATAGTTAGGTTATCTAAAGTTCCATGCTCTTTTCGAAAGCCTGTCTGTTCCCTGGGAATAACATTATTTACAGAAGCCCAGTCTGTTATTAATATTAATAGCAGTTTAGCGAAGATTTTTCCAATCGCATCTAATAACGCAATTAGGCGATAATTAGAAGGATTCTCGCGGTCTCCTTTTTTAAAAATTGGAATTAAAATACTTCCCCGCCAGGAGTCAGGAACTGTTCGCTTTTTGAAGCATGCCTGAAACACAGGAAGCAGGATCCTGCTCCAATTTGTTACGTCTTGCTTAATTATAGACATGGGCACTTCATCTGGACCCATAGCCCCAGAAGAACGCATGCTCTTAATTGCGGTGGCTATGGAGTACTCAGTGGGGAGTTCCATTTTATCATCAATGTTACCGTCTGGAACCCAAGTGTCCACGCCTGCTCCATTGGATGCATATAAGGTGAGCACATATTGGATCCAGACATCTTCAGTAATAACAGTGGGAGTGGATGTTTTAACAGACCCACATCCTTGTCTTATTATGGACCAAAAAGCTCTAGAGTTTTTACACCAAGATGCTTCTCTTAGACTGATCCATACCCTATCTTCTTTGTCTCTTTTTAATTTGGCTCTCAATCTCACCCTCCTTCGCTTTAGTAACGCTAGCTGTCTCCCAATTTCTCCTGATCTAAATAGATATTGCGTCCTAACAAGTTTGTTAATCTCTTTATTTAACTTTAATAAAGGACTAGGAGAGAAGTATTTCTTTTTAAACTTACCTTTACTCCTAGCCATTTCAGTGATTTTTAGGATAAGCGTTTCTAGGAATATAAATTCCCTGCCTTGCCAAGAGTCGAGATTAGTTAGAAATTGAATAAGGATGTTTTGGACATTATTATTAGAGTTGATACCCCAATAGCATCTCCCAGAAGCGCAATTGATAGAGAAGCCTTTATTCATTAGAGACCAGCGGTCAGATTCCGGGGGTATTAATGAGACAGTTAGTTTAATAATTTTATGGTCACTCAGAGGGGTATGTGTAATTACCAAATCTTTAAAGCAAGAGAACGTATCAAAATCTGTTATTGCATAATCCAAAATGGATTCACCCCTGATAGAGCCATGTGTATAATTAGCAGGGGAATCAGAGGGCATTCTACCATTTATAATAATTCCCTCCATAGCACTAAGCTCCCCAAGAAGGATCTTGCCCCTTTTATTCGTTTTTATATTATTAGGCAAGCAAGCTTGGGGAATATTAAAAACTTCTTCTTTTACTTTGTTTCGAAACAGGTCTAGGGAAGTATTGGACACTTTACAATTTAAGTCCCCCACCAGTAATAGGTACGGTGGGTCATCCACCTCTAATACCTGCTTTATGTAGGCAAACATACGTTTTAACACTGGGGTAAAAATATCTTCGGGAGGGATGTAGGCATTTAATATTATAAACGACGACCGTTGTACAACAGTATCCAGATTAGAAATGGTTATAGATTGAAATAGATTACTCTCATCCTTTTGGTGTGAGAATTGCCATTGTAATGTGTTAGATAGCAAACAAGCTATTCCACCTTTAGCGTGGCCCCTTTTGGAAGGCGTTGCAGCGGCTTCTAGGATGAAGTAATCATTCCCCCCATACGGGAGAGTATCACACCATGTTTCTTGTATACAGTACATATCTGCCTTTAGAGAAAGAAGATAATCAAATTTCTCCGGACAGTTAGACAAGCCAGCAGCATTCCAAGACACTATATTTAAACACTGGTTAAAGATATGAAGATGATCGTGGGTTTCTCGAGGTGGTGTTTGAGAGAACTCCCGGTAACCAGTTCCACCTTGAAACATCTTCATCTAGAGGGTTATCCGTGTTACCCGTTAAAGGCAAAACCTGTGAAACCATACGTTTACCTCTGGAAAGCCAAATTTTCAGGTCATTATTACCTACAGGATAATCATCCTGACCAGAGGATAACCTTGTGATTCCTTCAACGAAAGAATAACATACGTTTTTGTTAACAAAAGGTAACACGTCAATGCCTCTACGTTGAAAGGCTTCTGCTTGTTGAAGGACCAGATTAGCAATAATTTTTGAATAAAACTTGACCCTTGTTCGTTGGCCATTTATATTTCTTACAGGAAAAACTAAATCAATATCATTTGTCTGGACCAACTTTAAGCTTTCAATTTCATTAAAACAGCTTAGTAGCCAAGATCTATTCATTCTCAAATCAGAATCAAGTAAGGGCAAAAAATCCAGTAACACAGTATCCACATAGGAAGTAGTACCCTTAGATGTCTGTTGAGAAACATTTCTGGGTACTTCCGCCTGAGGCAGAAAAATAGGGGCTGTTGGATTAAATACTCTTGTTACTATTGAAGAATGTCTGTCAGTCACATTCATAGATTGGGAAACATGGGCACCACTTGCAGACCCAGAAATCAACAAATTCGGAGTTACATCATCTGTGGCCTCAGTTACTAATCCAAAAATCACCCCATTCGTAGTTTCTTCAGCTGGGGTATCATTGGAGTCATTTAAGATACCTTCCGGCTCTACGTTATCCAGAATAACAGAACGGGGGCTATGCCCTCTTCCTATGGAAGCGGGCATTTCAGTTATTACATGTTTTGGAAAAATAATTTGTCTAGGTCTTTTCTTTTTGTATTTACGCATCGGTTTCCCCTTTTTTACTCTTGTTGTCATTTTGGAGACTCGGGGAGACCCAGAGAGACTTTCTAGCACCTTTTTGTCCGGCACAAAAATGGGAAAGAGATCATGGACCCCCGTTTGAGCTTCTTGACACACATTCTCTTCCTGCTCAACTAGGGATGTTTCCGTTCCCAAAAGCGGGACCAATGAAGAGCATGGATTAGTGGACTTACAAGTCTCCTGCTCCATTGGTAATCCCAATGGCGCAATTCCCTTCCCTTCAGTAGAGGAAATAACCTCTTGATGTACAACAGGCTCAGGATTAGAAGGGGCCACTAGAGATACAGGTTCATTTACAACCTTTTTCACATTTTGTGCCGACAATACTTGTAGTATTTCAGTAACAGAGGTTAAAATACAATCAGAATTTACAGCAAATTTACCCATTAACAATAGAATGGAAGACAAAATTTGCTCCAAGGCTATGAGTGACTCAGAGATGGGTTTATCATTCATTGGGTAACTAGAAGATGTAAAAGGACAAATCCCCGATAAATTAAAATGAGGGGATTGTTCCTTGCTCAGTGGAGATAGATTATCTGTGGATTTGACAGAAGGGGTACTGCTATATAATAGCAGACCAGACGGTGTTTCTCCAATTGGCGTTTTATTAACTACAGTGGGAGGCAGAGATGACTTTTCCACATATCTTCCACAGAGTTCAAGATCAATACTAGTGGCTATGGACACATCACCCTTATCATCGTCCAAAATATCGTTCCCCTTGTAGACATCATGTATCAGTGATTGTGATGTTAACAGGGGATCAACCACAGCCATATGTTCAGAACTAATTGACTGGTCCGCCACCTTAGACTGGCTTAGTGATCTCTTTATTTCCACCATGGGAGTCACCTCACTACCTTCCACCTTACTTATGCAGGGATTTAATTGCTGTACTGGATCATTATCAAATTTCCTGGAAGCTTCAAGCGATCTATCTAAGCTTTTTTCCCAAATTTGATTTAAATGCAACTGACCTTTCATAATAGCACCGTTAGTTTGTTTTTTTTTCAAATGAATCGGACCGTGTGTTGTACCAAGATTCTCCATTACAACCTTCCCAGATCGTAATGTCTTAGCCTCCATCTTATTAAAAGATATAACAGAGCCTACAATAAAAAGTCCCAAACTTATAAAATATCAGTTAAAAATAGTACAAAAAATGAAATGAAGTGAGAGAGATACTGACAGTCTACTACTCTATGCCAATATTTCTGTCAGCATTAGCGTTACCAAACAATATAATAACGCAGACTAGTATATATATACATACGACTGAAGAGTCAAGATACCGGGGCCCAGCCCGGCCTACCTCGGCCACTGAGGGCCACAGAGGGCCCGCCCTTTGCCCGGGCTTCGCTCCGCGCTTTGCCCCGCGCGCGTCCCGCTAGCGCGTCTTTCAGTGCCTTATTATACTGCGGGAGGGGGGCGGGAAGAGGGCCAGCTGAGGCGAGTTTGTTGCCGCAGCGCCCGCTGGTCCTCGCAGTCCCTGACACTGTGCAGATCCCTCGTTGGTGACCTCTGTGTCTCTGTAATCCGCTGATGTAAAGCCCTCGAACGGCGCCCGCGAAGCGGGGGCCGTGAGGCGTGGGTTTAGTGCGGCAAAAGAAGCACCCAGTAACAAGTGAGTAACAGACTTGCTTTTTGCAGGCACACAGAGTTAATGCAGCCCTCCGCTTTTAGGTCCGGCAGGAGGGGGCGGGAAGAGGGCCAGCTGAGGCGAGTTTGTTGCCGCAGCGCCCGCTGGTCCTCGCAGTCCCTGACACTGTGCAGATCCCTCGTTGGTGACCTCTGTGTCTCTGTAATCCGCTGATGTAAAGCCCTCGAACGGCGCCCGCGAAGCGGGGGCCGTGAGGCGTGGGTTTAGTGCGGCAAAAGAAGCACCCAGTAACAAGTGAGTAACAGACTTGCTTTTTGCAGGCACACAGAGTTAATGCAGCCCTCCGCTTTTAGGTCCGGCAGGAGGGGGCGGGAAGAGGGCCAGCTGAGGCGAGTTTGTTGCCGCAGCGCCCGCTGGTCCTCGCAGTCCCTGACACTGTGCAGATCCCTCGTTGGTGACCTCTGTGTCTCTGTAATCCGCTGATGTAAAGCCCTCGAACGGCGCCCGCGAAGCGGGGGCCGTGAGGCGTGGGTTTAGTGCGGCAAAAGAAGCACCCAGTAACAAGTGAGTAACAGACTTGCTTTTTGCAGGCACACAGAGTTAATGCAGCCCTCCGCTTTTAGGTCCGGCAGGAGGGGGCGGGAAGAGGGCCAGCTGAGGCGAGTTTGTTGCCGCAGCGCCCGCTGGTCCTCGCAGTCCCTGACACTGTGCAGATCCCTCGTTGGTGACCTCTGTGTCTCTGTAATCCGCTGATGTAAAGCCCTCGAACGGCGCCCGCGAAGCGGGGGCCGTGAGGCGTGGGTTTAGTGCGGCAAAAGAAGCACCCAGTAACAAGTGAGTAACAGACTTGCTTTTTGCAGGCACACAGAGTTAATGCAGCCCTCCGCTTTTAGGTCCGGCAGGAGGGGGCGGGAAGAGGGCCAGCTGAGGCGAGTTTGTTGCCGCAGCGCCCGCTGGTCCTCGCAGTCCCTGACACTGTGCAGATCCCTCGTTGGTGACCTCTGTGTCTCTGTAATCCGCTGATGTAAAGCCCTCGAACGGCGCCCGCGAAGCGGGGGCCGTGAGGCGTGGGTTTAGTGCGGCAAAAGAAGCACCCAGTAACAAGTGAGTAACAGACTTGCTTTTTGCAGGCACACAGAGTTAATGCAGCCCTCCGCTTTTAGGTCCGGCAGGAGGGGGCGGGAAGAGGGCCAGCTGAGGCGAGTTTGTTGCCGCAGCGCCCGCTGGTCCTCGCAGTCCCTGACACTGTGCAGATCCCTCGTTGGTGACCTCTGTGTCTCTGTAATCCGCTGATGTAAAGCCCTCGAACGGCGCCCGCGAAGCGGGGGCCGTGAGGCGTGGGTTTAGTGCGGCAAAAGAAGCACCCAGTAACAAGTGAGTAACAGACTTGCTTTTTGCAGGCACACAGAGTTAATGCAGCCCTCCGCTTTTAGGTCCGGCAGGAGGGGGCGGGAAGAGGGCCAGCTGAGGCGAGTTTGTTGCCGCAGCGCCCGCTGGTCCTCGCAGTCCCTGACACTGTGCAGATCCCTCGTTGGTGACCTCTGTGTCTCTGTAATCCGCTGATGTAAAGCCCTCGAACGGCGCCCGCGAAGCGGGGGCCGTGAGGCGTGGGTTTAGTGCGGCAAAAGAAGCACCCAGTAACAAGTGAGTAACAGACTTGCTTTTTGCAGGCACACAGAGTTAATGCAGCCCTCCGCTTTTAGGTCCGGCAGGAGGGGGCGGGAAGAGGGCCAGCTGAGGCGAGTTTGTTGCCGCAGCGCCCGCTGGTCCTCGCAGTCCCTGACACTGTGCAGATCCCTCGTTGGTGACCTCTGTGTCTCTGTAATCCGCTGATGTAAAGCCCTCGAACGGCGCCCGCGAAGCGGGGGCCGTGAGGCGTGGGTTTAGTGCGGCAAAAGAAGCACCCAGTAACAAGTGAGTAACAGACTTGCTTTTTGCAGGCACGTATGGCTCGGTATGGCATAGCACCATATTTCCTGATCAAAAAGTGTACGCAGGGAGATTCAAGATAGTCACCGCGTGAGAGCGTTTTGCATTATTAGATGACGATTCCACAGTTTTTGCTTGTTTTCTATAATACTTTACAGCTGCAATTATAATCTTGTCTCTTTTTACTTCAAAATTGAAAATAAAAGGGCCATTAATAATAACAGATGACAACAAGTTTCTCCTCCTCCTGCTAAATCTAAAGTAGTGGAGTCGTCTGAACGCTCATTATCATTAATATTGGAGGAAATTTAGGCTCTTCGAGTCAGCACAGATAATATTGCTTCTGAAATCAAAAATGTGCGAAAGAAAAGGCTAGCCTGTCAATAAAAATTTCGGATAACTCCATTAAAATACAGGATAATAAGGTCAAACTTGACACATTTTCTCCACTTGTGGCAAAAATTTCACAGATGAGTTCAACATTATTGGACTTGGAAAATCGTAAAAAGACAATATAATTTACGCATATTTAATTTGCCTGTGGATGTTGAGGGAAATAACTGCAGATTATATTTGGAGAACTTATTGCCTAGTCTTTTACAAATTAAATTTTCTGAAAAATGTGAGATTGATAAGGCTCACAGGAACCCTATGCACACCAAACCACGACAAATGATTTTTACAGTTCTCCGACACCACCATTTAGTTCTAATCAGAAATATAGCTAGAGAAGTACCTTCATTGATGGTAAATGGAAACAAAATGTTCATGCATCAAGACTTTGTCAAGGAAACTGTTTCCATTTGCAAAGAATTCACTGCTATTCGACCTCAATTTAGTTTAGGCTACAAATATGGTCTTTTTGAGCCTTCGACGATGCGCATTTCTCTAAATCTTTTCATCATCCAGTAGATTTGAGACATTTTTTGGATCAACAGACGCAGCACTCAATGGATACCAATGACTCTGCTACGTGACTTTTACCTGTTATGTACTTTCTGACTCAATTCCTATTTTTATTTAGAAAGGGCTCCAGCGGTTCTGGTCTTGTTTGTAAATTACACATTTATGTGTTCTGTTTGTCATTTTTTCCTTGTTTTTTCCTTTATCCTTTCCTTTTTTCATCTTTGGAGCTACCTTTTTCTCAATCTTTTGATCTACCTTTACTATACTCTTCTTAATTTATTTTCTTCTTTTCTCTGTTATGGCTAATTTACACAATATTAAAGTAGTTTCATTAAATGTTAAAGATTAGCGCCATCCAGTTTAACATACCAACATTCTTGATTATCTCAATAGTTGCAAAACAGATGTTTTATACAAGAGACTCATATTGATGATAACATTTTAGATTATATGAAGAAGAAATGGGTAGATGCTATTGTCTCTTCTCCTGCGATTGGTAAGAACAATGGTGTAGCCACTTTATTTGCAAAAAAATTGCATTGTCAAATGTTAAGTAAAACTTCTGATAAGGATGGTAGATACGTTATTGTTAAAATTAAAGTTCATGACACATGTCTATTTTTATCAAATGGTTATGGTCCTACAGCAGATGACCCAGTTTTTTGGACTAATCTTACTACAGAGGTTCTAAAGATCGGTAATGCCCCTTTGATTGTTGGAGGCGATTTTAATGTTATTTTTGACCCTTTATTAGATATATTATCTATGACTAAGTTCCACCCTTCAAAAGTTTATTTTGCTTTCAAGACGTTTTTTCAAGCCACTAAGTTAGCTGATATTTGGAGGTTACATTTTCCTATGGAAAAAAGTTTTAAGTTTTTCTCAAATCCTCACAATTCCCATTCTAGAAATGATTGCTTCTTGGTTTCCAGGCAACTCATCCGTTTAATAACTACTCCTACTATTGGTAACATGGATATATAAGATCATGCTATGATTTCTTTGGTTTTGAATTTGGACTCAAATTTTATTAAACATTCTAGATGGAGAATCAACACTGGTATAATTTTAAATGAATATAATAGGCCTAAACTGTTATTAGCCATTCAAGAATATTTTATACTCAACCTTGAAGGTTCTACATCTATGATCACTAGATGGGATGCTTTCAAACTTATATTAGAGGCGTTACTATATCTAATATGACCCATGAAAATAAAACCTTTCCCGCAAAGACTAAACTCCTTCAGACACAGATTGCGAAATTTGAGCGACTTTTTATTACATCCAGGAATCCTCAATATAAATTTAAGATGCAAAAATTATGCTATGAATTTAATTCTCTCCTTAGTAAAAGAATTGGGTTCCAAATTTCAAATGCTAAGGCCAGATTTCGCTTTAATGCCAATAGATCTGGAAAACTATTAGCTAATTATTTGTGTATGAAAAAAGATAAAACTCAAATCAACTCTATTCACAGTTCCAATGGTAACATTGCTCTTTCTCACAATGACATTGTTAATGAATTTTTGAATTTCTATTTTACATTATATAATAAAGCCGATTTTCAGGATGATTCTTTAACGGATTCCTTCTTATCTTCATGTAAGTTGCCCAAGATTTCCCAAACAGATAAAATTGGTTTGGATGCTCCTATTACAAAAGATGAAATACTATCAGCTATAAAATCCCTTAAAAAGAATAAATCTCCTGGACCTGATGGGATTCCAGCGGAATTCTACAAAGAATTTCAGTCACACCTATTACCTTTTTTATACAAACCTTTTATGTTTTTTTGGCTCCACAGGTACTACCTCTGGATCTTTTACAAAAGCTTTAATTATAGTACTTCCGAAACCAGAAAAAGATCCCACTCTTGTTTTTAATTGTCGTCCTATATCTTTAATTAATCAATATTGCAAATTATGTGCTAAAATACTTGCTTCTAGACTAGCCCCCATATTAGATTCTATTATACATCCTGACCAATCTGGGTTTATGATGTTCTGCTAATAATACTAGAACTCTATTGCATATTATTGAACACAGCTTTACCCTTTACTTACCCTTTGGAATTTTAGCTTTAGATGATGAGAAGGCGTTTGATAAAATCCATTGGCAATTTATATTTTCTACATTATCATCATTTAATTTTGGGGATACTTTTACACGCATGATTTCAGCTTTATATTTTGACCCTAATGCCCGTTTATTTATTAATGGCCAAGTATCGAATCAATTTTTGCTTTTTAGAGGTACAAGACAAGGATGTCCTCTTTCCCCTCTGTTATTTTTGATTGACATTGAACCTTTTCTTATTTCTATGAGGAATTGTGATAAAATCAAAGGGATCAATATTAAGGATGGTTTTGTAAAAACCCTTGCTTATATGGATGATGTGCTTTTTTTTGTTAGTGATCCTTTAGCTTCATTCCCATCTTTAATGGATATTATAATGAATTATTCTAAAGTTTCTGGTTACACTTTAAATACCAACAAAACAGAATTGTTTCCCTAAAATGTCTATTGCACTCATGATATGCTTCCCATGAGTGAAATTATTTGGCAACAAAATAAGTTAAAATATCTTGGAATCTTATTTTCTTCATCTATCAAATCAACAATACATCTGAATTGTGATTTTATTTTAAATTATATTAAAAACAAGAGGTATAAACGGGCGTCTTTACATCTTACATGGTGAGGCAGAATGGATTCCATAAAAATGACTATTGCTCCCAAAATCTTTTATACTCTCGCCATGATTCCTGCTCAATTTCTATTAAAGTTTTATAAAGATATTGATACATTTTTGTCAAAGTTTTCATGGATCAACAAATCTCCTCATATTAGTTATAAAAAATGTAAAGTGCCTAAGCGTAATGCTGGTTTGGGTATCCCAGATTTTTTCCTTTATGATAAAGCTTTTATTTTAAAACAAAGGAGCATATTATCAACATAGTGGCGAAGAGAGGCGTTACCCATCTTGGCTTAACGCCTCTCTTGGCCACTTCGGAAAGGCTAGGCTGCACCATATTACCAAGGATTTGGTGCAGCCTAGCGTTTCCCCCTGCGATGGCGGCACGTTTTACAACTTATCGCCAGCGCAGGCACTCTTGCACCAGAGTGCAAGGGTGTCTGTGAGCAGGGAGGTTTGTTTATGTTCAGGAAGGAGTTCCTTCCTGCACATAAACAAACCTTAAATGCCATTTTGTAACTTACATGTGTGCTGCTTTATGCAACACGCTTGTAAGTTACAAATTGGCATTTTTAAAAAGAGGTTTGTTTATGTACAGGAAGGGACACCTTCCTGTACATAAAGAAACCTTGGCGTTGGGGGGCGGAGCTAGCCGGCGTCGAAGATGGCCGCCTGAATCACTAGCTCCTCCGCTCGACCTAATATACATTAACTTATCCTGTGAAATAAGGTGTCAGGTAGCAGGTCACCGCGCCTGCAATAGACTACATCACCCAGCTTTACTGGGCCTGGAACTACAGTACCCAGAATCCCCGTCGGGCAGGATATCACGGGGTAGAGCCAGGAACCCAGTGCTCGTGATTCTGTGTGCGGAGGCGCGGCTGCTCCTCTGTTCGTTCCGGTCCAGTTCCAGTGATCCCCCAGCTGAGAGTCAAGTTGGGAAGAGAAAAGCCTTTCGTCCTGGTATTTGTGATAACGCGCTGGCTAGCGCGTTCATTTGAATTTATTACCGGAGTTCTCCGTGTTTGTGTTTGCCTCGCGGCTGCGAGGAGTACTTTCTGTGTTGGGGGCCAGAGGCTTGTTTTGGTCTCGCGCTGATCTACTATCAGCTGACGTTCTGCCATTCCTATTTCCCTATCTGTTTGGCAGTGGCGGAGTGTAGGGGGGGAATTGAAGGACCTCCACACTACCGTCACGAAAAGTGACATTTGGAGTACCATTGGTTTATTTTGGATTTTGCAAATACCAAGGCGGATGATGGTAGTGAAGGAACTACATCATACCGTATTTGGTTTATATTTCAAGGAATAAAGTTTTGGTTAAAGGAACTTTATTCACCTTTGTGGAAGCATAGGAATATTGGATCTACCGTAAAGGGGAGCCTCTCTACCTTTCCGACAACGCAGTGTTTCTTCTGTTGGTGCTTTCATTCATCTGCCATGAACCTGTTTTTCTTTAGAGGTTGCTGTCTAGGCCATAGGGTATGTTACTAGATAGGGTTAACATATTGCAGTCAGATGTGGGCCACACTTCATGTTCATACCTTATGTGTTTATTTGTGTTCTCTAGGGGTGAAAGGAAGGAGAGGATCAGCAGTTAGGTGTATGGGCGCATTTCTTTTCAGGTGAATCTACGGTTCCATTTTAGTGAGACATTAATGAGTGTAGAACTTAAGGAATGTATTAACCTTTGTGTTTTTGTCTTCCAGTTTCTTTATCCCTGCTGCCCTTTCCTTCTCCTCTTTATTCTTTTGGGTTTTTCCCCTTTTGGGGTTTTTTCCCTCGCCGTATCGTCTGAACACCCTGTGTTTATACTTCAGGGTGTTCGGAGGGTCCGGAGGTAGAGCATTGTTGCTGCGTGTGGATCCTGTGGAGTGTGATCCTGACATAAGGTGCCCGAGAGCGCTAAAAGTCGGCGCCACGAGCGTGTGAAAGCAAGCGGCAGACATCGGTGTGAAATTGGCCGACTCCGAGTCTCGGGGAGTGCCATTCCTGCCCCTCCCCCCACAAGCGGCGCTGGGACTGATCACGGAGCTGTGCGGTGCGACTGCCATGCCAGAGACTACTACGGCGAGGAGCCCGTCCCCTGGAAGAGCCGCGACTGGACATCCTTTCCCCTGGGACGACGCAGAGACACGAGAGGTGGGGAACTGTAGGCGAGAGCGGAGTGTGGCTGATTGACTGGACGGCGCCGTGCCCCGGTGCTCCGTCGCGGCGCTGACGCACTATGCGAGCACCCGGCTTCAGAAGTGCTGCTGGGCCCTTGCCCCGACCGGCAACGGTTCTGGCCTGAGAACGCCATAGGAGGTCTCCTCGGGGGCTGATGGGCCACGCACACGCCCAGGGGAGCGTAGGTGCCAGAGCAGGCCGGAGGGGCTGCATTGCTGCCTGCATTGTGGCCATCGCGGGCGCCCCTGATACTTGGAACTTGCCACGAGGCGTGAATGAAGGACACGGGTGAGTCATCTGCAATCCTCTGGACCCTCCTTACTACCTCCCCCTCACTCTGTGCCGCCTCTCGCTATCGTTGCTGGATTGATGCTTTGTGCACTGGCGATTGAGTGCTGTGATTCCTGCAGCGTTGTTCCTTTGGTGGACCTCTATGCCGCCTGTTCTTTAGCCCACCTGACAGACTGTGTAATGCCTTCCCCCTCTAAGTCTTGACCCACCTCGTTACTTACCAACTGGGGTCTGCTGTGGACACTGTGATGTCTCTGGCGCCCGACCACTGGATGGACGTTGAGTCCCGAGAAGTTTGAAATGGGTTGCCCAGATAAACCGCAACCTAAAATATCTTTTGACACCAGTAGACGACCAAAAACTACGGACGATCCGCCCCAAGAGGCAGGCACTGCGCCAGAAAAGGCGACAGGAGATGGGAATGCCGATGCAGACCTCCGTCACATGTTACTTGCCATGGAAAAGAATTTGCAGAGCGGCATAGCGACTTTGGGTACGAAGATGGATGGACTAACTTACCGAATGGACCGCATGGCGGAGAGACTAGATAAACATGCCGAACGCATAGAAATGTCGGAGAGACGCATCGGCGAGGTGGAAGAGACGCAAACGACCCTAGACACAGAACACAAACAGCTAGGGAAAGTGCTTCAATTGCTACCAGACAAGGCCGAGGACTTGGAAGCTAGGTCACGTAGATGTAACATACGCATTACCGGCCTACCGGAAAGCACCCCCACTGGAAACATGGAACTCTTTACAGAGACCCTACTAAAGAAACTACAGGTCGACACTTCATACTCCGGAATGTTTGTGGTGGAAAGAGCGCACCGCACGCTGGGCCCTAAACCGAAACCAGGAGCCCCACCTCGTCCAATGGTGGCAAAAATATTGAACTACAGAGACCGTGATGTGGCTCTAAAGCTTAATAGGGAAAAGGCGCCTCTGCAATATGAGGGGACTGTCCTCTCCCTATTCACTGACTTCACGGCAAGGGTGCAGGAAGCACGACGTCAATTTGTCCCAATGAAGCGTCAACTACGGGAGCTTGGCATCGATTATGCAATGCTCTACCCTGCGAAATTGCGGATCAACAGACAAGGGAAGTCTACCATTTTCACCGACCCGAGAGCACTCCAGAAAGCCATGAAGAGCTGGAAGAAGGATCGACAATGCGCAGTAGATGATGATTCACTAGGACGAGATTTGGGGGATCCACTAGACGAACATAATTGAAACCAGGACACGTTTATGATCCAACGGGGCAGTGGCTGCGCTGCCACATGTATGTCCTCTTAAGTTCTTTGCTGTTGCCTGATAGTGACAGTGCGGCGCTCTGGCGATCAGGCGACTGTAAGTTGTCTTCTGCTGGTACTGAGGGACAGTGAAGAACACAAGGTGATGTGGGGGGGAGTTAATTGTGTCATTCTACTAAGTGGGTAAGTAATTGAGTCTTTCCCCACTTGGGTCCGTGTGCTCACCATTATGTTACTTTGATTTTTACTGCGACCACGTTACTATGGAAATCCACGTAGACAATAGTTCCAGGGGCGGAGTCGCTTTGGTTGTGGGTAACGAGGTGTGAAAGGCCGTTACAGTTATTCCTGACCAGCCATGGTGAGCGGTGGCACTCATTGCTGGGGCTGGACATAATATGTGTCATGATAAGAGCACCAGATTTCACCTAATATTAATAATGTATGAGCGGAGGGGTGGGGTGTGGCGGGGGGACTGTATACCTTTGTTGCATTCCTGAACATTTACTGGTGAACTTAATTGGGGTGAGCCGGCTACCTACGCCCTTGAGTGTTGCACACACCCCCCCTCTTGCTCTTCCTGTCATTAAAGGGTGTTTCTTTTTTCCATGAGTATAGCTACTTGTTTTTTTTTTTTTTTTATCTTGGTATTGGTGTTTGGTTGTGGGAGGAGGGTAGGCATGGGTGGATGAGTATTTTGGGGGGCACTGTGGGGTATTGCGGGTTGGGGGGCACTGGGACTTGAGACGCGGCCATGTTGGGGTTGGGCAAGCGTGGGTGGGGGGAAGGGCGAGATCGAGAGTACAGTTCTGGTTATTGTTTATGCAAATGTTTGAATGCATTTCTATTGCTGTTGCACTGATTGCTCTCCTTGGCGGAGAGGCTGGCCGACACATGCAATGCTTAATGACGGGCTTTGAGATGTCTGATTCCCACAAATATACCATCCATATACTTACCACTCTTATGCAAGGTGACACCATGACCTCTACTAGCCCACGCCCATTTGGGGCAACCCTCAGATCACAAGAAGGTGACTCTATCACTTTCCTGACTTGGAACGTTAGGGGGCTCAATGATCACAGAAAGGTGCGTAAGGTCCTACAGTACCTTAAGAGACATGCTGTGGACATTGCACTACTACAAGAGACCCACCTGCGTACAGATAGCCCAACCTTACGCTATAGGGGATTGCACAATCATACACACTCTGCGGGCTTTATGTCCAGCGCAAGGGGCGTGCTGACCTGGGTTAATCCACAATCCTCCATTGCCTTTCGACCAATCGTAACTGACACCGAGGGTAGATACGTGATCAGGACGTGTACTGGCAAAGGGATGGAATTTCACGTGATTAACGCTACGGTCCTAACTTTGACTGCCCCTTTTTCTATGCCACCATAGCACATCGCATCAGAGATCTGGGGACGGACTACTCCTATGGGGCGGGGATTTCAATTTGACCAGGGACCCCGCCATAGATCGATCTGATGGGCCTAGCAGACGCCCCTCTACCTCCTCACGTGTACTGGACACGGAGATGACTAGACTGGGACTCCAAGATGTCTGGAGGACAAAATACCCAACACAAGGGGGTACACCCATTTCTCTTCACAACACAACATACATACCCGCATCGACTACTGGCTACTCTCTGCGTGCCTACTCCCTAAGGTGCGAGCGTGTAGGATACTGCCACGTACATACTCAGATCACTCCCCTGTATTAGTCAATGTCTGCGCTCCGGCACGCTGGCCACCTCCCTCCTCCTGGCGACTACCCCCATATGCGTTGCTTGACGATGCGTTACGGGAGGAGATTGCCTCCGCGATAGAAGATTTCTTTGACAGAAACGAGGAGTCGGTTGACTCCTTTACGACACTCTGGGAGGCCTTTAAGGCGTATATAAGAGGTATCCTTATTTCGAAACATGCTGGAGTCCTTAAGTCCATCCGAGATCGTTTGGCGCTTCTAGAACGCAGGCTTAAAGATACTGAAACACGTTGTCTTGCCGACCGTAGTAAGGACCTGACCCAGGAATTAGCGCAAACAGTTAGAGAATATAACGAGGAGGCGGACGCGGAAGTGAAATATCTAGGTAAATATGCTATTGCCAAGTCTTATGGAGAGGGGGGAACGCCCGGGGACGGTACTAGCGCAGATGGCCAGGCAGCGTAGACAGAATGACAGGACGGCAGCTATCAGATCTCCTCTCACTGGGAGCTTTTGGACGATGCAGAAGCAGTGGTTCAATTCCGAGAATACTACGCTGCACTATATGCTTCGAGAGGCACTATGTCGGAGGAGCGTATCATGGAGTATTTGACACACATTCAATTGCCTTGGCTCACAAACACACATCGTGAATTCCTGGCACGTCCTATTGGCAGAGAAGAGATTGTATGGGCACTGTCATTGATGAGAGCAAGTAGCACTCCGGGAAGTGATGGATTCCCTGCCTCCCTTTACAAGACATACTCAGAGCTGTTGATTCCTAAGCTACTGCAATTGGTGGAACAGATTGCGGAGGATGGGCGGATGCCTCCGACCATGTGTGAAGCGGTCATCATAGCACTTCTCAAACCATGTAAACCACCGGAGGATTATGCCTCCTATCGACCGATGTCTCTTCTTAATGTAGATGCAAAGATCTTTGTAAAAATAGTAGCGAACCGTATCAGCCCGCTGATGACTACCCTGGTGGCCCCTGAACAAGTGGGATTTATCCCTGGCCGTACCTTAACCTACAATTTACTTACGGTATTTGCTGCCTTCCAGCATACCAGACAGGAGGTGCCCGCAGTTGTGGTATTCTTAGATATTGAGAAGGCATTCAACTCCGTCGAATAGCCTTTTCTACGAGCAGTATTACAACGCATGGGAGTTGGGGAGCTGTTCCTATGACTCATCGCCACATTATATTCGTTACCTCAGGCACGGGTCCGAGTGGGATCGTTTACGTCGGAACCCTTTAGCATTGAGCCAGGCACCAGACAGGGTTGCCCCCTCTCCCCCCTCCTGTAAGCCTTAGTGGCGGAACCGCTAGCATGCGCCCTCAGGGAATACCATGGACACCGAGGTATCCGCTTTCCGTGCTACAACTTGATAGTTTCGACATATGCCGACGACACGCTTCTTTATGTACGAGACCCGGACACAACCCTGTCGAGGGTGTTGAGGGAGGTGGTTCTGTTTGGATCGCTACCTGGAAATATGGTTAATCGGACCAAAATGGTGATGTTCCCCCTTACTCCATCCACCAATAGAATAGATTCGGACTATCCCATACAGTGGTCCACTGATTCAGTCAGATATCTGGGTATACAGCTTCATACGGATGCGGAAGTGGTGCTGCGGGAGAATTATGGCGTGGCAATCTCAAAACTCGAGGAAGACTTAGAGAGGTGGATTGGCCTCCCCCTCTCCTTAATGGGCAGGATTTCATTGCTCAAGATGGTTGTACTTCCCCGATTCCTGTTTTTGTTCAGTAATATCCCCATGGTCCTATCCAGCACTTTTTTTAAGCAACTGCATTCATTGGTATTGCGATTAGTCTGGGCCGCTAAACAGCCCAGGGTAGCATGGGATATCCTTATTCGGCCATACGAGGATGGAGGATTACAAGCTCCTGATTTGGAGCTATACTATCGAGCCGCTCAGGGCGCACATGCGTATTCTTGGATACACGGTCCAGCCGATGCTCCTCACATTCTCATCGAAGGCATAGTTGCGGATCCGACTCCGTTACCGGCACTTATGGCTCGTCCCAGAGACAGACGTACAGGCATACTAGATTCCATTTAATGGACGCTCAGGCCTGTTCACTGCTATACGCACCAGGGGCGAAACTGGAGTGGTGTTCCTGGCTGGACCCATGCACGGATAGAGGAGTTCTGGTAGCGATGGCAAAATTGCAGCTGCACACGATGGGGGACCTCTTCCTTCACGGCACGGCCCGTAAGTGGGAGGAGGTAATTGTGGGAGGAGGAATGAAAGTGCCACCTCTGGCTAGATTCCAGTTTCATAGAGTTTGTAGCGCACTGAGGGTGTTACTTGGGGAGGACATGGAGGAACCATCCACAGTGCACGCATTTGAGTATGTTGTCACGACCAAATCCCCAGCGCGCCTCATATCACGACTGTATACTGTCACCCTGAAGGAGAGCACTTCACCATATACGAAGACTAGGTTAGCATGGCAATCTGATCTAGGGATAGATCTCCCAGAGGATAAATGGGAATATTGCTGTGCCAATGTCAGGAAGGTTCCTTAAATGGCAGACATCGTCTGTTACATTTCAAATTTTTAAACAGGGTATATTACACACCTGAACGACTGACTAGGTATGGACTGCGGGACGATCCCAGCTGTGCACGGTGCAGGGCATCCTCTGCTGATTTCTTCCATTTGGCATGGATGTGCCCGAAGGTTGCTGCTTTCTGGCACGAAGTCTACGCTGAGGTAAATAGGGTCACTGAACTAGCGTTAACCCCCAACCCGCTACTCGCTCTACTAGGATATTCAAAAGATATAGCTCCGGCAAACCGCCGATTGGTAGATATAGCCTTCCTAGTAGCCAGACGATGTATAGCACTCAACTGGATGAAAGGGCCAGTCCTGACATTCCATAAATGGACTACTGACATGGTATATTGTTGCACACAATCAGGCCTATATAGCGAACTATTACCCACACGAAATCGACCAAAAAATTACTGGGCGCTGTATTTGGAGACGAGACACATTCTGCCTTGGGGTCGGGGACATGAGAGGGCACTACAGGCCAGACACATATCACACCGCCACATTCACTACGAGCGTGCATAGGTCGAGATTACCCTTTGTTATCCCCTAAAAGAAGGTAGTGGAGTCACAATTATGGTAGAGGGTTTCTTCCGTGTTCGGGAGGGTGGTCTGGGTTGCACAACCGGGGTGTTGGGGCGAGATGTTCGAGTAAATATATTCTATATTTTTTGCATTTGATATGTGAGTATGTATTATTATTGCTGATGCTCCTGTCACCGGGGAAATGGAGGTTATAATCAAGTTTGTCATGCATAGATCACAATGTATAATCGCTTGACTTCGATGTGGCTGCTGATGTCGCTACCGAACTGACTGTACTGCACAGGGATCTTTCTTTTTGTACTGTTTGATATATCTTAAATAAAATAATTTTTTAAAAAAGAAAAAAAAGAAACCTTGGCGTTTTGCTTTTTCCATGTGTGCTGCACAAGGCAGCACACATAAAAAAAGAAAAAACAAGGAGAAATGAAGCATTTCTCCTCATTTCGCCACCTTAACGCCGGGGTTTTTCAGCTCTTAAATTTGGCGCTGCCACCTATTATCGCCAAGCTTGATAATAGGTGGCAGCGTCAAAGTGAATGGGTGTTGCAGTGGAAATTCAAACAATCTCTATTTCATCTCATGGGGTTTCTATTTTATATAAAAAATTATCTGATACTCTGATTTCACATTTTTGGAATAGTGAGCTTTCACTATCTTTATCTATTGATATATGGAGGGATATTTGGCTTAATAGTATATCTGGTTGGCTGCCTGTTTCAATATACCAAACCAATTCTTACATCCTATAGAATTGTTTATGGACACCTTCACGTTTATATAAGGCAAAATGTTTTCCCTCTGCAGACTGTTTAATTTCCTGATCTCAGCAGCGTTAAAATCCATTACTTTTTGTGGGAAAGATACATCTACATTATCTGTTCATGCTTGGTGATCGTGGGTTATTTTTACCAGAAGAGGTGCTCAATTATCCATGCATGGGATTACTCATAACTCAATTTCTTATCAGTCTTTTTGGTCATCAGTAGATGTATATTTATCCTCTGAAAGTTGTATTCATTACTTTATTTCTGATTTTTAATCCAAAAGGTTTTTTCTTATTGTATCCTATAGTAGCTATATATATGTATGATGATTAATTGTTATATTTATCCCCTCCTCCCAACCCTTCCATTTCCTCCTTTTGGTTCCTCATATATGTATATTATCTAATTACCTATTGTACTTTTTATTATTGATGATTGATCTATACTGTGTTATATAGGTATTTCTTTACCGAATAATAATATTTTTTTGTAATGTCTTCATTTGTTGATCATATCTTAAAAATTTCAATAAAATATTTTGAACTCAATAAAAAAGTGTACGCAGGTCCCATAAGTAAAGATGTTTCCGTGACCCATGAACATGCAAGAGTTTACAATATCTACTCCACACTGCAAAATACAGGAGCACAAAATTAAATCATGCTTGAAACAGATGACAAAGGAGAAAGACAGTCAAAATACATTATTCAGGCAGTCTAGTCCCCTAAAAAGTATTGCATTTTGGAATTGCAGTTCTGCCCATGTTCTACCGTATGAAGACGCATCATCCACATTGCTTCAGTTCTTCTCAAATGCAATTACCTATTGCCACCCCTCGTACTGGGGTCTATCTTCTATATTCCAAAGAATGTGAATTCCTTGTGAGGGCCTTGCGCACTGCACAAGGCTACATGTGTAGCTACTGGGTACCTCGTGTCTTGTTGGTGCAAGGCCCTCACCTGTTTCGCAATTCTCTCTTTCAGTGGCCTGATGGTGCTACCAACATATTTCTACCCAAATTTACACTCAATAATGTAAATCACAAATCTGGTGGTACAATTAATGTTTGTTCTTATCTCATAAGTCCTGTTGTTCAGTCCATTAAATGTTCACACTTTATTGTTGGCCCACCTACAGACACCACAGGACCCACATTTGTGTAAGCCTATGGTGTGGGATGTGAGCCACATGTCAGTACTACCTGTTTTAGGAACAGTAGGGCTGAATCTGGTACATAGTATCCTCCCACGTTTGAATGTAATTTGTAGATGTTTGGTAATACTAATGGCCAATACACTATCTGCAAGAAGTATGCCCCGATGTTTGTTCATGCTCATGCGCAAAGTGTGGCTAAGGTCATTGAAGTCTGTTACCATGCAGACAGTTTGGTCCCCAGTAGATTTCTTTGTCTTAGTCAGTAGCGTGTCCTCCCTTTTGACCTTGGAAATTCTTTTCCCTGCTCTTTTGAGATGGGTCGCAGGAAAACCCCTCTTAAGGAATCTTGATTCCATGTCTTTGACACATTCCTGAAATTTGGTATCATCGCTGCTGTTCTGCCTGGCTCTCAAGTATTTACCAAATGGAATGGATATGATTTGGTGAATAGGGTGACAGCTATCAGCATGCAAGACAGAATTGCAGGAGGTGCCCTTCTGGTAAATAAATTGATGCACGTCTTAGTGCACTCCATGGTGAATCGCATGCCGTAGTCATTAGTGTTAAGGTGATTGCTAAACTGTTCTAGATGTGACTCAGTGCCTGACCATAGCAGTAAGCAGTCGTCAATGTACCTTCCCCAGAAAATGATGTGATTTATCCAGGGTGTACCTTCATTGCCCCAAATCCAATCCATTTCCAGATAACTCATAAACAGTTTGACAAAAGAAGGGGAGAAGTTCAACCCCATTGCAACACCTCTGATTTGCTTGTACCATCTGTTATCAAACAAGAAGACATTATTCAGCAAAATAGGTCACATCATGCTGATCAGCATCTCATTGTGAAGCAGCAGGCCTGTTGTTGAGCAGGCGTGTGACCACCCATAGTCCCCGATCTGGCTGGATATTGGTATAAAGTGAGACCACGTCAAGTGTGGCCAGCAACATACCTGAGTGCCACTGTACGTCTGCAAGTATGCTCAAAATGTGTTTCAAGTCTTGGATATAACTTGCCAAACCACGTACCAGTGGACCAAGAAAAAGGTCCACGTATTTGGATAGTTTTTCCGTGGGTCCGCCAATACCAGAAACTGTTGGCCTACCCGAGGAAAGGGCAAGTGTTTATGCACTTTGGGAAAAGTGTAGAGGCAAGGATATGTTGGTCTAAAAACTTTCAGGTAGGCAAGCTCATCCTCATCAAGAAGGCCCTGGGTATGCCAGTCCAACAAATATTTATTGTACATAAGGGACCCATAAGATTATGGTTGATCTGTTCATACCAGGTTGCATCATTGAGTTGGGACATGACTTCTCGGTTGTAATCCACTTTATCCATGACAACCACATTTCCACCTTTGTCTGCCTCTCTGATTAGTATTTCATTGTCACTGCTTAAGGATCTGAGAGCCTGTCGTTCCCCGGCCCCCAGGTTGTCATGGTAGAATCTATGTCTCTTGGTATTTTTGTGGTCTTTATCATTAAGGTCCTCTAGGACCCGTTTGTAGAACAGAACATATAAATGACATTACCACCTGGGAGGGAGGGATTCTATCTAGACTTGTTCTTGAGGCCACTGGATATTGAAAAATCCATGTCAATGTCCAGTTCCTCAAGAAGACGAGGCATTGTGTAAGGAGATTCTTCTACTTCTGTGATGGAAAGTAACAATCTGGTTGCCTTTATATCCTGAATAGTAGGGAAACCACACATATTAACCATCTTAGTGTTGGAGATCTTTTTATTCACTGTAGGATTACAAGCAAATAATTTTTTCAATTTCAGTCCTCGTACAAATTTAAATAAGGCAACCTTAAGTTTACAAATGTCCCCTGACTCACATGTGTTGAAACTAAGACCCTTACTCAATAGGGAAATCATATCTGTCGTGAGCACTTTGGATGAGAGGTTAACCACCTGTACACTATTGTCAGAGATATCTATTTGTTCCTCCCGTTGCCCGACCTGAGCTTTTTCTTGTATTCCTCTCTTTCCGCCCCTTTTGCCTCTGCGGGTTTTGTCTCCGCCACTGTGTGTGTACCCTGTTTTTTGTTCCCTCTGTGAATGGTCCGGACCTCCCGTAAAAAAGAAGACATTGTCTGGCCACTGCCTGGGTTGTTCTCCGCCTCGCTATCACTAGAGGGTGGGGCACTCATGGAGGTAGAGCTCGAGGAGATTGAAATAGTATCTGCTCTGGGTGTCTCATCCTGTTTAGTGCCAGTGTGGATCAAAGAATCATATTTGAGGATAGCATTGTTTTTCTCAGTTGCTTCCTTCAGGTTGAGGTCGCTGATCTCCTTTTCTAGTGTTTCTATCTCAGATTGCAATTTTCCCACCTTCCTTTCAGCACTCTCTATTAGTATGTGCATAAGTGTAAATGAATTGACATTAAGTGACTCCTCCCACTTGGCTAGAAGATCTTCATCTAATTCATCATAAGTAGGCAGGATTTGTGCTCATAGGCCCCTAGGTATTCTCTTTTGTCTTAGGTACTGCTGTAGAGTAGCTCCATCCCACCACCTTGTGTTTTCAGTTTTCTTTGAACTTTCCAGTTTCAGGAATTTCTCCCTCAGACCCTCATTGCAAACTTGGTTCCCACTCGTGGAAGGATCACTACTGCTCACACCCATTGTTAGGTTGCAAACAGTTCTTCTGCTTCTTTGTCCCTATCCACACACACGTGTCGCTGTGGACCGGCATTGACTGTATTGCTGACCTATACGTGAGTGTATATAGAGACTAGAACACTTGTGCACTGGCTTTGTGCATAGTATAGTGTGTTTTAACTTCTCTCTTTTTGATGCTGACGGGTGAATGTGCTTGTCATTGTACATATGTATTCTTGCTGTTGGGAGGATTGTTCCCACTTGACATTGTATTGGCAGTTGAGCGTATACACACACACTAAAGGTGAGATTTTCTACTTACCAGTGGACCTTGCTTTTGCATGGTGTGCATATGTTTAGTACCGTAGTATGGGTGCCTCTGTGACTCACGGTTTCTATCGTACTTCTCCCACAGTTACTAGCACATATTATCCAACTCGACCTCTCCGACGTTGATGCCGGTTTAGAAGTATCACCGCTACCCAGGTGAGCACCCTTTCCATTACCCTATGCGTTATCTCACCTAGCTCTGACTTGTTCAATTATTGCCTTGTGTCTCTAGGTTCTTTCCTTACTGAGTCTCTTTTTCCTGCCCCCCTTTCTTCAATTTTTTCTGTTTTACAGTCTTGGCAATCTGCAGCATCAACCTACAGGTACTGCTGCATGCTAATCTTAAATAAATACATGATTCTTAAGTAGGACCACTTTCTTGCTTTATATTTACACCCCCTTCCTTTTCCCTTTATCCTCCCAACTTCGGTTACTCCTTAGAGATTACACACTAGACCAGCACCTTTTTCTGAACCCGACCGGGTTGGAATTATCACCGGTACAGGGGTAAGTCCGATAAATCAATTTTGACCCTAATCAGACTTTTGCTATGCCATGCCATGCCACTTGATTTTTCTTTGCGAGCTACAAAATACGCATAGATTCTCCGTTGACGCTGAGTCTTCCCCTGACCCTCCTTTTACTTTTCGTATTGTTCAGATTCTACAAACCGTTGACTTTACATTTAGGGTTGGTACTCCTCTTATCTAACTAGGGCTTTGCCATGAGGTTACTCAATTCTTTTCACTTTTGGGCTTTTGTGGTCACACTTGCGTGATGATGCGTCATGTGTCTTTCACCTTTGTGCTTTGCCACTGGTGGTTTTGGTGGCACCCTGTTTGTCGAGCACGGCCTGACCAATGTTTCATTCTACACTTTTGCGCACAATACTGAACTTTTCCAGTGATGATTTGCTTAAGTCCCTCATTTTTGAAGGCCCTTTCATGGGTTTGCGCCACATCTGAGTTTTGGGCTTTAAATGTCATGTGGTTTCCACGAGTGTTGGGGATGCCATTTTTTCCCACAATATTGGGAGAGTTGTTCACCTGACATATTCATGTATACCTTGTGCTAAGTCAGTTCTTTTGTGTCATTTCCAGCCCTGAAGAGTCGGATACCACTGTTTCTCTGACAAAACACGTGTCGGCTGACTGTTTTTGCGCTGTGACATATTAAAGAAGCCAACAAACCTACATTGAATATTATCCTGAATGTGTTTGAATTACCTATACACTGTGCAGTTTTATTCTGTATGTGTGCACAGGACTGTTGCTACTAGACCTGCATACATGAACCAACACCTGAACTTCCACCAACCTCCCAGATACCTGTGCTCTGCCCACTTCGCACTCACTCAAATACCACGCATCTGTTGATCATGCACCGGAATACGCTCCTTCTCCCACCTCACCACAAAATCCTCGAATGCCCTCCCCCTCCACCTCTGAACCGCACTATCACTGACATACTTCAGGAAGGGACTCATAAACCTTTCTCTTCAACTGAACTCCTGCAGCACAGCACCGGGATACCAACGCAGGTGATTAGTCACGCTATACAAGAACTGATTGATGATTGACCTACTTCAACACCCAAACCCACTGTGATGCCTCCACCATCCAGGCATCATGCCTACAACCTGAGGAACTATGCAATCAAAAAGACTTGAGCACTACATATGTGATGTGACCCTGAAAAATGTTGTCACCATCACACAACTGGCTCAAGCTTACCCTGTACTGTTTCCTCCAAGTGAATACAGTGGGCACAGGTTCATGTTTACCCGTAGTTATTGCTGTGTGGAAGTGATGTCTCCACTCCCCTCTCCTAAATCCGCCAGCACCCAGAGTCTTCTCTCTACACTAGCCCAAGAAAATATGCCTGAATCTCGGATCAAGGATGGCTCGGGAAACACTTCCCACCTTTCCTAAAGGGAGCTTGCCCCCCCTTCCTACCTAGACAGAATGCCTTCCACCACATCAGCCAATACCATCCGCCTTTCTGCCAAGCACCTGAAACTGCAAGGCCTGAACTCCTTCTCTATCAGTCTCCCGCCTAACCTCTCACCAAAAGCGAAAAAAAACTTTAAGCAAAAACTGATCAGACAACATCCTGAATCACTATTTGTGGATATCTACCACTGCTCCTCCAAAGGATAGGTAAAAATGGACCTCAATTTCTACACCGACAGCCCCGTAATATGGAACTCCACCTCAGATTGCATCTCCAAAACTACCGACACTTTACATAGCTGCAACCTGAAACCATCAGTTCCTAACTGCACTAGGCATACTGGTAACACCACTGTGACCATCTACTCCAACGGCACAGGCCTGATACAAACCAACAATGACAATCTAGAGTCCTTCGATGCCTTCTTCCCATCCCTCCTTACAGCCCCCTCTCACGCCCTCCTACCCTTCCTGCCCCTACTCTTCCTCCCGTAGAACCGGACCCCCATCAGAACTCACCCAGTGCTCCCTAATAACTACACTGCCCTTTGCCACGTGACCTCACCTCTCACCACTACTAGAGACAACTCAACGCCATGACTTCCCCCCGGCATTCACCCCCACCCGCCACTTGTCCTCCACCCCCCCAACCTACCTCGAACAACTTCAACATGCAATCTCTGACTCCTAATCACCTCCCAAAACCCACATGCAACAAAACACTGACACCCCAACAAGACACCTGCACTCATGGCCCTGCCCAGAACCCACACAATCAACACACCCACAAAAAAGCAACCCAAAAACATAAGACTTCCCCCTCAGGTCAAACACACTGCCCAGAACATCCACACTGACCTAGAGACTGGGCAGCAACTCACCCAGCTTGAAACCCAGATAGCAACTATAATCCAGGGTTTTAGAGAAATCCTATCCAACCTGCAGCGCTCCATAAACCCCTGCGTATCCCCACCCTCCCCACCTATACTCAACAAAGGCCCTCAAAGGTTCCCGACCAGAGATGGTTTGCTACCCCCCTCTCCAAGCAGACACAGAGACCCAGAAGACCCAGAGATGCAATGTCTGAGAGTGAAGCGGCAGACCTCGCCTCCTTGTGTGACAACCCCATTACTATCACCCTCCAGTCCAAAATCCAGGGGATCACTGAACTAGACAGAGACCTGGCCATTCCGAAATCCCCTGGACCCCCAGCCACCTGCACTATCATACCCACGGCTCCTAGTGCAGAGAAACCCAAAACAGAGATGACCCCCACTAAATGCATGCTCACAAACTGCATATCAGCCACCAAGCACGCCACAGAGCTAGCGGAATCCATCCTCATTCACGACATAGACATAGCATTCATCACTGAAACCTAGATAAATGATTCCTCCCTACCTTTTCTGGATACTCATGTCCCCCCAGGATTTACAATCACCAACAAAGATAGAAAAGACCAAAGAGGAGGATGCATAGCAGTAATCCACGAAAACACTATTTCTGTGATGGAAACAGACTCCTTCAACTACAACACCTTTGAATGCCTAACTGTCAACATTAACACTAGCAACAACAAAACACTAATCTGTCACCTTATCTACCACCCCCCAGGGAACACCACCACATTCATTGAACACCTGTCTGACCTAATTGCCCACTGCTCTCTCCGAGATGCAAACAATTTAATTCTGGGTGACCTCAAATCACTCTAGAACGAAGAAAACAACCTGCTAATCCAGACCCTGAACGAGCTGCTACACAACAACAACCTTACCCAACACTGCATAGAGGAAACGCACAACAAAGGAGCAATCCTAGATGCCATTATCGCCAAACCCGACACAATAACAATTAACCACACCCTGATTGGTCAGATCACCACTTAATACTCTTCCACCTCACTCCACCGATCACTCTCCAACCCCCCACCCATGACCTAAAGGGACCAGAAACCTCACTCAGACTGACCTTGAAGAAAGGGTTAGCTCTCTCCTCACCTCCTTCATGAACAATCAATCCACCACTGAACTCACTCCCCATTACAACACAACCTGGACATCCATTCTAGATCAAGTAGGCCCACTGAAACTAAAAAAAACCCAGGAACATCCTATCTAGATCCTGGTTCAACACGGACATTAATAACGAAGGAAGACAAACAAGAGCTACAGAAAGACTATGGAGGAGCAACCCCTTCGCAAGACTACTCGAACAACTCAAGTCAACTCAAATCGACTCAAAGTACAAAACACACATCAGCAGCTAGAAATCCACCCTTTTCTGCTCTGCCCTGGACAATGCAAAATATAGGCCCAACGAACTGATTAAAATCATCAAGCAGCAAACCTCCAAGCCCCTTCAATCCTCAATGCAGGCCTCCAAAGTATTGCGTGATAACTTTCCTCTCTTCTTCGAAGAAAAAATCACCAAGATTGAGCTCTCACTAGACATCAAAGCCAACCCTGCCTGAAAAAGCTTGCCCCCAGTGAGAAAAGACAGCACGTACATGCACCCCATGAAAACATGGAAGTCCTTCGACCCCATCCCGGAAGCTGAGATCCTCACGCTGATTTCTACCTCTGAACCTGCCTTGAACGTCCTTGACCCTATACCCACCCAACTGACCAAGAAACGTAAACTCTCCATAGCCCCATTCTGGTGCAGAATCATAAACAGCTCCCTGGAAACCGGCATCATACCTGAATACCTCAAAGTTAGACTAGTCATGCTACTAGTAAAAAAAACAGGCCTTGACTCCAAGGACCTGAATAACTTCAGACCTGTCTCCAATCTCCCCCTCCTATCCAAAATCCTCGCAAAATGCCTCCTCTTGCAACTGACTCAGCACATGGACAATATCAACATTCTGGACCCCCACTAATCTGGATTCAGAAAAGTCTATAGGACCGAGACCGCGATCCTCACCATCACAGACGATACCGATCAATGCTGCCTACTCATTCTCCTGGACATATCAGCAGCCTTTGACACGGTTAATCACCTACTACTCATCAAAGCTCTGCAAGAAAGGGTCGGTGCCGATGAGGTGGTCCTAGGCTGGTTCTCCTCCTTGTTACACAGCTGCTCTCAATGGATTAAAATCAAAAACTTTACCTCTGACCTACACCCCGTAAGCAGAGGTGTCACCAAAGGCTCAGTGCTCTCACCACAACTGTTCAACATATACATGGAACCCCTCACCACCATTCTTAAAAATGTCAACGTCCCTTTCCACCTATATGCGGATGACACCCAGATATATCTAGAAACCTCCTCCTTAGATGAAATCCACAGACTAAATGTCACTCTAAAAGAAATCCAACATTGGCTGTCTAAAAATTACTTAAAACTCAATCAAGACAAAACTGAGATCCTCCTCATCTCCAACAAAGAAGAGAACCATCAAATTGCAGAATGGCTAAAAGTGATGGATGCCCTCAAATGGAATCTCACTCTGGCAAAATCTGTAAAACCACTTGGAATCACCCTAGACACAAAACTCAACATGGCCAAACATATCAAAAACTCAGCCAAGAGTGGTGCCTTCCTCAATCTGAAGCTACTCAATACAATTAAACCATTCATCCCTGCAAAAGATCTCAAACAAGCCACCCAATCAATGGTACTCTCCAGTCTTGACTATGGGAAAGCAACCCTCACAGGTACAGCAAAATCCCATCTAGCTCCCCTCAAAACAACACTCAACGCAGCAGCCAGAATGGTCACTGGAATTAAGAAATATGATCACATTTCACCAGCACTCGGAGAACTAAAATGGCTCCCAGTCGAACTGTGTGCCAGCTTCAGAACTGCGTCCCTCACGCACAAAGCCCTACACAAAGGAAAACTCGACTACCTGGCCGCCAAACTCAAGAGGGCAGGTCAGACTAAAAACCTCAGGAGCTCAAACACCCTACTTCTCATCCCCATGAAAATACGCAAACAAAAAACCACTGCACGATCCTTCACCGGAAACACGCCCAAAATCTGTAACTCAATCCCAGCAGATATCAGAACTATCTCATCCTTCACAAAATTAAAAAACAACTAAACATTTTTTTCCTCTACCGCTCCCTCATGAAGGGATAGCCGTCGCCTCAACGCAAATCCATCCTCGTCGTTGCTCCCTGACAAGTATCACAATGCCCTACCTGCTCTCTGATCACCTCCTGTTCCTCCCCCCTAAGGGTTCATTGCAAGACAAAGTGCACTATTCGGGGTTATCTCAGGTCACACATACTACCTCAATACTGCACAGCACACTTGGACCTCCCTATCCTATATATATAATACTGGTTCCTAACTGCCTCCTGTCCCCCCCCTTAAAGGATCATCCCAAGACAAAGAGCACCAGTCGAAGTTATCTCAGGACAGACGTACTACTCCAATACTGCACAGCACACTTGGAGCTCCGAACCTATACGTAAAACACTGCTCTACTATATGACTGGTGCGAAAAACCGCTGTGGTTGAACCCAAGACAACGTGCACTAATCAAGGTTATCTCAGGACTCACAAACTACCTCAATACTGCACAGCAAACTTGTATGTGTAACACTTCTCCACTATATGACTCTTGTGAAAAACTACTGTGGTTCAACCTAAGACAACGTGCACTAATCGAGGCTATCTCAGGACTCATGTACTACCTCAATACTGCACAGCACACTTGGGCTTCCGAACCAATATGTATAACAAGATAACATGCTCTATTATATAACTCTTGCAAAAAGCGCTCCGATACCCCCCCCGGTCCGGACAGCGCTATGTAAAACTCCTCAAATAAATAAAATGAATGAAATGTAGTGAATGAAATGCATGTTGCGGTAAGTGGAATCTAATATGTAAGAAATATTGTGCAAATTACAATTATCTCCAAGCAAAGAAAGACGAGCAATGGTTCAATCACTTCAGTGCTTAAAAAAGTAGGGAAATTATTATTAATATTTTTTCTAGATAACATAAACTTAATTTGATTTTTATTCCATAGTTTCAGCTTACTGCAAATGTAAGTTGATAATGTTCTGAGTTAGCATTTGAGGGGGCACATTTACTAAATTATAGTTCAGCGCAGCAACTGTATTTGCTGAACAGTGTTTCGCTAGGGGGAGGAAGAAGCACAGAGCCATATTTACTAATCATGGCCTGCTGTTTCTCTCCTGTCTGGGCCATGCCTTGCACACAACTTGGCACCATATCATGTGATGTTTAGGATAGATTTTGCACTGGAAGGTAAATCCTATGACTGGGCTCTTTTTAAACATTCAATAAAGTACAGTGTAGTACTTATGTAATATATTAAATGTTTGAGGAAAAAACAAGTTTTGTTTGTCAAAAACAGACTAGCAATTTTAATTGAGATGGCTTTCCATCAAAAACCCTTGGCAGTTCTTCTGAAAATAAGTTCCAGTGTCAAAGACCATAATATTGTCTTACATGCACACACACACACGCACACTGACCCTTACACACTCTGCATGTACCACCAATGGAGTGTATACTTGTTGCAAATAATGCAAAGCAGTGCAAAGCGCTATTTGTACTAAAACGTGAAGTTTTCAGGGGCAAAAAAGTTTAGGATTGTAAAGTAAATACCCCATCAAGACATTCTGCTGCTTTGCATGAGGTTACACGACTTTGTCACAATCAAAGTCTTCATGAATCCTGAGGTCTTTATAACACTCTTGCCTTTACTTTTAATGGTTACACTGCACAAGTACTCAGCATACTATGAGTATTACATACACAGTGACATACAGTTGGTCCAATGACTCTGATACAATAAAAGGCTTATGCAATGGTATGCCTTTTTGTAGCAAAACAATTCAAGTAAGTTTGTTTCCAGAGTATGCATTGGTCCTTAGGGATCAAGAGAACCTACACGTTGCTCTGGTTAGTAGACCCCAAGAATTGGTCTGGTCTTCCTTCGTGTTCAGAGCGCTAGCAAAGATGTTGAAACATCTTATGAAGCTGATTGTGGGCTATTTATACTTTTGTCTGTTGTGATTCTTATCAGGGATGGTCCCAAGTGGAATTCAGTTAGACTTCTCAAAGATCAGTCTTTCTCCTAGGACATTGACAAATCGGACTGGTGCTTTCTGTTCGCTCTGCATACGCCAATTCTCAAGTCATACTTCCCATAATGTAAAGCATTCAGCAAGTAAGCTATAGCCATAGGGTGAATGCACTGGGCTTTGACTTTAAACCTGTTGTTGCACCTAGAAAAAAATAATTTGGAAAATTAGAAAGTTCCAGCGATAAAGGTCAGATAAATGTCAAACAAACACAGAGATGCGCACACGCACACACTCACACACCCATAAACATATACTTGCACACACACACATATACACACCCACAACTAAATAGGAAGGTAGGAGACTAAGGGTCTAATTTACAAGAAAGTGATTCATTGGTATCGATGCTTCAGTTTCCTTGTGACTGTGACCAAAATCCTTGCAACACCATGGATGCCCTGTATTTCTAATACAGGGCTGCATGGCGCAAGAAGTTAACAGATGCATCAGAAGTTCTGACACATCTGTTGGCACAAACGTACCATATTGCTGGAGTTAGGTATATAACTGATGCAACTCCAGCAATGCATCCGAACACATAGACGAGTTCTACTATAAAAAGCCCTATGTCAATGAAGTGAAATGTTGTACATTTCTCTGTGCCACTTCTATGTGGCTTTTTTGCGTGTGAATGCCTACCCTGCATACATTATTCCTGGTGCAGGTATAATATGACACAGGGCTCTACAATGCATCGGTTTGTAGGTATGGAGGAGTGAGGCGCACTGATTGCGTTGCTGCTGTGTCAAACAAAAGTGACACAGCAGCGGCACAAGGGGCTTATAAATAAGACTCTAAGTATGGCCTGAGGTCTAAACAGGCAGCCATCCAAACAAACCACACCAGCCATCCGAAAAAGCTCACAGTTGTCCCACTTCAGTAAGAGTTGGGAAAACCCAAGGTACTAGATTTTTTAGGGATGTGCTATGTCCTTGTGTGATGCAGGTCATTGCAAGGAAACACAAAATCAATGCACTCACAAGACACCAGCCGCGGTCAGAGCAGGTAATAGCGGTGGGGCGTTGGGGCCACTTTGGGGGGTATTTCGTCGGACGTTGCTGAGGGGAAAATAAATAAATAAATATTTTTCCCTCTGCATCGTCCTTCAGAATACCCCTAATGCGGTTCCACCGCTGTTACCTGCATGGACCACGGCTGCAAGCGACTATTTGAGCTTCTCAGAAACACTTCTATAAGACTAGATGAATGGTCACTGCTCAACTCCATCTCTTACTCTCCAGAGAAATCCCCTTTAGCCACAAGTGCCTAAGCAGTAGACAGCATCAGCTAAATCCTATTTTGGGTTGAATAGTTCAACTGAAATATGTTTCACACTTGAAAACTTGCATAACTTAGGCCTGGAGGTTGGGGGGCGTGGCCTGACAACATAGCCAGCTAGTCGCAAACCTGCATAGCTCCTGCCCCAACGGTCAAAATCCAGCAGGAATCCTGGCAGAATCGTGATCTCTGATACACTGATTGGCAGCGGAGGCCCCCCTGACCTGAGGGTCCTGGTTGCAATGAGAAGAGATGGCCAGCGGCCAGAGGAATCAACCTTAGGCCTCAGGAGACCCATCGGGATACTGATCTTCAAGATGGCGGCCCAGACCTGTCACGAGAGGTAGGGATCGCTGTTTGCTGCCTCCGATTACTCACGGCTGAAGGCTTGCATTCGGGACCAAGCCGGACCCTCTGCCCTTCCTGCATCGACTGGAGACTGCTGGAGGCGGTGTAGCGGAGGAGGGACTGCCATGGTTCGCCCAGCCAAAGTGAATCCAGAGGCCCGGGTGCGCTATCCACGCGAGCCCGGAGCTGCGTGACTGTCACAATCGGCACACGCAGACGCATTGCTGGGGCTGCGGCAGAGTCCGTGCATCCGGGGGGCATCTAGATTACGGGATTGAGGCTCCTGTTCGAGGGATGAGGCTATCCTCACTTTGATAAGGCATTGTCTGCAACGGCGGAGCTATGCAGCCCATGACGGTGGCTGGGGCACTCGCTCCACGTATCGGCGGAGGCCCTGCCCGGCCGTGAGCCTGGGGAGGCGAATGGAGGCATGAACAAGTGGCATAGGTCAGAAATCAGGTCGGTGGTGACCACTAGCAGACAGCGAACGAGGGACTGAGAGGCAATTACCCTATTGAGGCCTGTTGCTCCAGACCGAGGGTAGCGCAGGGCGACTGAGTGACATCTTCGAATCCAGGTTGCCCTCTGGGCCGGTCCTTGCACCATCAATCTGGGAGTGAGAGGTCACCAGGGCGCGCCTTGCGACATTTGCGCTGGACATGGTGAGAAATAAAACCTTTAGAGGCGCCCAATCAAATACAATTATGCAGTACACAATGCCGGGCCCAACCTCTGCTGATCGCCTCAGAACAGATCCAGATCAGATATCACACCAGGGTTCAGCGGCCCGCGACAAGTCCGACATTCTGGAGGCCGTACGGGACTCTCGAGTGGCGCTAGAATACAAAATAGATGGGATCAATCAATCAATCAATTTGTAAAGCGCGCTACTCACCTGTGAGGTTCTCAAGGCGCTGAGGGGAGGGGGTGCTGTTACTGCTCGAAGAGCCAGGTCTTGAGGACTTTTCTGAAGGTGAGCAGGTCTTGGGTCAGTCGTAGGTGGGTGGGGAAGGTGTTCCAGGTCTTTGCGGCGAGGAAGGAGAAGGACCTGCCACCGGATGTCACTCGTTGGATGCGGGGGACGGCAGCGAGGGCAAGGCTGGTGGAGCGTAGCTGGCAGGTGGGGGTGTAAAAGCTGAGTCTGCAGTTCAGGTAGGCCGGTCCGGTGTTGTGGAGTGCTTTGTGTGGGTGGGTGGAAATCAACCATCTGCACCTGGATCTCAGAAAGGTGACCTGAACACATTGCAGACCAATGTCCAACAACTGCCGGCGACAGTTTCTGCCCTTCAGGAGCACACTGCCCTTCTTGAGGATAGGGCAGATGATGCAGAAGGGCGGTCAAGAAGAAACAACCTCTGTTTTTCGGGGTTTCCGGAAAAGGCGGAGGGTCCAAGAACAGCAGACGTATTTAAGGATGGATTGGCTCAACATTCCCAAACCTTAGGCTCTCCAAGATGTTTGCAGTAGAAAGAGCCCATTGCTCCCTCGGCCCCCCACTGAAACCGAGGTCCCCACCGAGAGCTCTGATAGCTTGATTGTTCAACTTTAGCGACCGGGACACAATTCTGCAATTTATTCGCACAAATGGACCGCCCAGCTTTGAAAATCATGATATCCACATCTACCCGGACTACACAAAAAAAGTACAGGGCTTACGAAATTACTTTTTGGGTGTCAAACGTCGATTGCGAAACCTCAACATCAAATATTGTTTCATGTTTCTGGCCAGGCTCCGTGTACAATATGAGGACAAGTCTCACTTTTTTGTTACCCCACTGGAGGTAACGGACTGGATGGCCTCGCTGGGCCTGGCTGGATGGGACCAAAACCAGGGCTGGCAAGAACAGAGGAGGAGGAGTGGTCTGCAACGGAACCAGCAACATAACAATGATGAGCAGCAACCCAGAGTGCAGGACTTGTCAGACAGAGGGCACATCATGGTGGGACCCGATGGCACCCTACTTACGGAGATGGAGTTGTCAAAGCTAGGTGGTGTATAGCGATCCATTGGTTAACACAGCAAGGGCCGCTATTGGCGAAATGGAAATTGACTTGAGGGAGTGGGCTCTGGCCGAGGAGGGGCATATGCTTAGCACTAGAAGAGATGACAAACTACCTGAGGTACTGAGATTTGGATCCAGATATAGAATTGATTGTTGCAGGAGATTTTAATTGTGCCCTTGATGGGGAGTTAGACAGACAACCCCCCAAACTGGACGCTAAACCTGGCTTGGGGATTGATGGTCCAGGAGATAGCGGGACAGGCCCCACACTCCACACAGGTATCATTAGAGGGGACGACTTCCATTGGGGTGGCGACCCAAAGTCAGGGGGAGGCATGAGGAGACCCAAAATAGTTTTGAGATACATGGACCTCAAGTTATACAGACCAAGCAGAGGGGGTGGAGGTGGGGAATGTTGGGGGCGATTGGGGGGTTGAGGGTAGGTTTAGTTACAGTTGGGTCACCATGAAACAAAAAAAAATTTATAAACCATGTTAGATTGGGAAACTTCCACAGAGGAGAGTAACGGTCTAAATTCTTGAGTTTATTATTGGAATGTTCACTGAATTGGCTGTTGTATATGAGATGTGTAATTGTATATGAACCTGGTCTACAGATCTGGAAGAACAAACTAAGAAAGAAATTTGGAGGAAAAAAAAATTTAGGTCTGGAGATAGTGGCATATGGGGGTCCTTTGAGTTATTTAACATTGAATCAATAAATGTTTGTGAACTTTGTGTACAGCAGTGTAAAAACCAGAACAAGTGAGATACAATTAACACCTAGCCGCGGCCGTTATTTTGCGGCAGTGAGGCGGTTCCGCAGAGTGGGGGGGCGGCGCGTCGGCCGTTGGACGTTTGCAGCACCAGCGAGGTAGTGCTTGCGACAGCCAACGGCCTACGGCAGCAGGGAATGGATTAAAGGCTTAACATTGGCAATGCGCACATTGTTAAGATAGCAATCACATTTCATTGGCCTTTCCTTTCTTTGAGAATCCTGTAAGTCAAATGGTTGAGTTCTGCCCACCGAGGACAATCCCACATCCCACATTACTTTCCTCCTTTGTTTGTGTTATGGCTTGTAAAGTAAGGAAATAACGATTTATTTTTACTGAAGGCAGCCACCAGGTGTTTGTGCCACACACTCTGGCCCTGATCATAGGCACATATCACTGTAGTGCATTGTAGGAGAATGACCCTCCCATATGCAGGCCTTGCATCTAATTCAAGTTTCAACAAGTGCTTTATTCCACAAATTCTGGCAGGACAGTCATAATTGAGTTGCACTGTTCCTAGACTCACCCAACAATACTCCCCTGAGTTAAGCTTACCTGTTTGGTCATGTCTTCTCTTTAAAGTAAGCTTAGAAAAGGTCCACTTTTAGCTGAAATGTTGCAGCCTCAGTTATAGTTTGGCAGATGAGCTGCAGACCAGTAGGGTGAGTAAAGCACTGCCCTCAACCAAATATGATTGAATTGTATTCCTGATCCAAGCACTAACAAAATTCAGTAATCATAAGTCAAAGATATAATTGTGAGAAAACAGATACAGGATACTAAGTAGAAATCAGAGGTTACTGGTTCCCACGTATTTCAAGGAGGCTTTTCACCTTTGGTGTACAGAGGCTGTGTGGTCATGTTGACTGGTTCACCACCTGCCCCTTGGTGCCAGAGGGGGGAGAAGAAGAATGCTTCAGTTCTCTATGAGTTGTGTTCCCTCTATGGCATTGGAAGCAATATTGCCTCTGGTGCTTCGTTGAGGATCCCCCTCTAGTATAGCTTCTCTGGGGCAGTTGCTGACTCTCTATTGTCCCCACAGTTTGCAAGATGCATATGCCAAGTTCCATTTAGGAGCTCACTCATAAGCAGTAATCCTTATTCAAATTAACTTACCAATATTCTCCTGGTGGTGGGGTCTAACCTCCAGTGCCACACTCTAGGGATCTCCTGACCCCCAGAATTCCATTTTGAAAAATATTCTACTTTCTTACTGATATGGCATTTTCTTCTGCAGCACTCCAAAGGTCCTTCAAGGTAGGCCAATCACTGTTTCTAAATTCCTCAGGCCTTGCATCTATTTCAAGTTCCAGAGACACCAGTGCCCACCTCTGAGGCACACAGAATGACCAAGGAAGCAGATTTTTACAGAATGACCATTGAGCAAGTCTACTCTCTACTGGGTCTGGGTGTGAGTTGGGGAGCTGCTATCAACAACCCTGGAGACATCAAACGTATTCTGTTCTACATATCAGGAGAGTGTACTTACCAAAGTCCTGACAGTGATTCTACAGCTATACCACTACTTCATCTGTCTCCAACAAGCTATTGTTCACTCTTGCAGCCTGCACAAGGCCTTAGGCAAGGAGTTAATTTCTGGGTTTTGTTGGTGCAAACCTAACCTAGGCATTCACCCCTTATTTCCCAACTCCAAAGAGGTATTCTTGGTAGAATTCAGAATAGCAACTCCAAAGTATGAGCATATCTCTGTACACGCTAATCTCCACCAACCAAGACCTGCCTCTTTCCTCCTAAACTCTTGAAAGGAACCGACAGCTTGGAAGCAGGGCATGGAGTCTCAGAATATCACTGTCAACACCTGGGAGAGTTCCAAACTTTGAATTAGACTAAAATGCATGATGATGGCTATGGAGAGCCCAACTGCACTCTTTTCTTGCAGCAGGGAATACCTCAATCAATGGGCCTATTGTCCAGAGGGCCTTTGATTCAATACCTGGTGCAACATAGTAATTAACCCATATACCCTTGCAGCTCAAAGGATGAATTACATTAAAGACTGGCTCAGAGAAAATCAATCATTCATATAGTATGGCAACAAGTTCATTCAGATAAGAAATAACCTGCAATATGAATTCCAAGTCAGACAAAAAAAATATAAAAGGCACCAAATCTGTTGCTTTTATCATTTTATAATCTCCAGTTACAGATAAAAACATGATAAATATAACATATTTGTGCAGCTATAAATATATTTCGAGAACCTGCCAAAAAATGAAGTCTTTTCAGATGTTGGCACAAGTAGCAACCAAGCATTAGCTCGCAAATCCAATCCCGCTGGATGGGGTTATATTGTCCACGGTTGCACATCGGACCCCTTGGCGGTCTTCTTTTGAATGCAGAATTAAATCATGGACCTGCATTGCTCATCGCCTCCACACTCCCATTCTGTACTCTCCGCTGCTCCCTCTAACTTATCATCTAAAACTGTCCCTATTACAGGAAGGTGTGTTAAAATTTTTTTTTAAACTTCAGCGACAAATACAATGCTGGGGTAAACTTTACCTGAACATCTCATTTCATACGCTCCAACAATTATGCTCAGAACCCCCTATCCTCTGCCATTCAAACCTTCCTATATGTTCGCTTGCGCCAAGGGATTAAAGCCTTCACTCCTTCATACCCTCATGAACCACTGACGGTTCACCATTTGCATCTCACACTATGCCCGAGCACTGCCTCTCATTTAGTTTCTACACTCTATCATAACCTGTACAATGACGCTGAATCTCTCGGAGCTGGGAATGGACATCACAGTTCAGCAGTGGGAGTACTGTTGCAGGCAAACAGAACAGGCTTCCTCTAGTAGCCAGCTCCATCTCATTTATTATAAATTTCTGGAGCACACCTATTATACCCTGGTCAAATTACAAAAATCTGGGCTAAGGGACAATAACAGCGGTGATAGATGCCGGGCAGAAGGGGCTAACTTTCTACATTTGGCATGGGAGTGTTGCTCAGTCAATAATTACTGGCAGCAGATGCTTACGGCACTAGGTCTGATGATCTCCATGTCTATACAGGCATCCCCATTACTGGTGATACTTGGGTACACTGAACAAGTGCCCATAGCTTACTGTTAATTCGCATCATTCACTTTACTACTGGCCCGACGGCGGGTAGCCTGCAGGTGGGGTCAGGGCAGGGCACCTAAATTCAAGGAAAAGCTTGATAAACTAATATTCTGGCAAGAGCAAATGCTCACAAAGGCCGACCTGCTACCAACCTCCCACGCCTCTGAGATATTTGGGGTCCACTATAATCAAATCTATTGGAACACACTGTTGAGACTTGCTGCAATGTCTGATTGCTCCCCTAAGCCATGTGAGAAAGAGCTGTGTTTTATCTGATGCCCAGCACTATCATATGGCATGTTTGAAATGGTCCCTGGCATTCCCACATGTCCAGCCTTTTATCTCGAAAAATTGTCATGTGTCATGTAACAATGCTGTGGACTACTGACTATTGTTGTATTTTTCTCGTCTTTTTGAAGTGATGATTCCTTTATACAACTGATTTGCCGGAACTGTGCTGTATGGAAATTTACTAGAACCTTCGTTGTAATTTATTTATTTATTTTATATATTTATTTATATATGTGTTTTATACAGCGCGAACATGACGCCTTAGGGTATTAGAGCGCTTTACAGAGTCATAGAGTTGTACAAGAGGCATGGAAGCACAACAGTATACCATACATTAGGGAGGGTGGGGGGGTGCTGAGTACAAGAGGGATGGAAGTATACAAAGTACAATTAATATTACAGTTGCTGAGGACCGGCCCCAGGGTTCTTGGTAGGGCGAAAGGTCGACGGATGAAGGCAATAGTCTCAATGGTGGTTGGGGGATCGGGGTTTAGCCAAGGCATTTACCCATGAGGAAGGATTTGGCCTCCTTTTTGAAATGTGCAAGAGAGGGGATTCTTCTGATGGCGGGTGGGAAGGAGTTGCATATTCTTGGTGCAGCCCCAGCAAATACTCGATTATAGGTTTTTTTCTTCCGAAAGCGTGCAGGCTTGAGTAGGAGGTCACTGGCAGACCGTGAGTTTCTGATTCATATGGATACCACAAGTTTCTGTGCAAGATATGCAGGGGAGTTTGAGTGTAGGGCCATGTGTGCATGCTAGCTTAAGTTGTATTCTGGCCACTTTCAGATGAGGAGAAATATGATCAAATTTCCTGGTGCCGGTAAGTAGTCTGGTGGCTGCATTGAGGCAGGCTTTTAAAGGTGCTAGGAAGATCTTGGGTAAGCCAGAGAGGATGGAACAGCCATATTCCAGTCTAGAAATGACTAGTGCTTGGACTGCCAGTTTTAGGTCGCGAGCGTCAAGGAAGGGTTTCAGTTTCCATAGGTAGCTCAGGTGGAATCTGACAGATTTAGCCAATGAGTTGATGTGGTCTCGCATGTTCAAGTTGCCATCCAAGGTTATTCCCAGCGATTTGGCCAAGTCCACGATGGTCGGTGGACAATTTAAGGCTGTGATGGCTTTAATCCATGTCTGGATCTCAGGGTCAAATTTAGGAGGGGAAATTAGAAGAAATCCTGTTTTCTTTGTGTTTAGTTTGAGTTGGTTGGAGGCGAGCCATTGGACGGTCAGCTTCAGTGCCTCATTCAGGGAGAGAATCTCCTCGAGAGATGAGATTTTGATGTATATCAGAGTGTCGTCGGCGTACATATGATAGGAGATATTTGCGGTGCGAAGGACTTTGGCAAGGGGTTCTAAATAAAGGTTGAAGAGGGTGGGGGACAGCATTGATCCTTGAGGGACTCCAACCGTGACCGAAGAGGGAGCAGACAGGTTACCGTTAATTAGGAATCACTGAGATTGGTTTTGAAGGAAGGATCTAAACAATTCAAGGACAGGGCCATCTAATTCCATCCTAAATTTGAGGTGTTTGAGTAGCTTCCCATGGTTGAACGTGTCGAAGGCCGAGGATAGATCTAGGAGGATTAGGAGACAGGTTTTGCCTTGGTCAAGGGCTTGGAGGGCATCATCAACGATGTGGAGCTTGGTGGTTTCAGTGCTGTATCCAGGTCAGAATCCAGATAGGCAGTCATCGAGTAGGTGGAAGTTGTTGATGTGATGACTTAGCTACAGTTGCACACATTTATCCAGCACTTTGGCTAATAGAGGAATGTTGGATATAGGTCTGAAATTGTCTGGGGAGGCAGCATCCAGCAACGGCTTTTTCAAAATGGGGAGGACTTGGCCCGCTTTCAGGGAGTCAGGGATTGATCCCTGCCGGAGAGAGGCATTAATTATCGCAGTCCAGCTAGGAATAATGGATTGGGCGTTGGCGGCTAGACAGTTAGAGGGGAGCGGATCGTTGAAATAGTTGTTCGGGTTTAAGGTGGAAAGGATTTTGGTGACAGAGTCTTCATCGTAAAGTGTGAAGTTGGTCCAGTGTACTTGATTCTTAGGTGAGGTCTGCTGAGGCAGTGTGGGTGGAGGAGGCAGGTCAGGGGGTGGTAGAGAGTGTGAGGCGCAACTCAGTTCGTTGCGCAAGGTTTTGATTTTGTTCACAAAAAACTAGGAGAATTCTTCGGATGAAATTAGCGACTTGGGGTTTTCTTTCGAGGTTTTGGCCAGTTTGTTGGACTGGTGTTTGATCTGTTCAAAGAGTTTGCATGGTCTGTCCTGGGCGTTTCCTAGTTCCAATCTGAAGAATTCTTTTTTAGAGTTGAGACATTCCTGAGGGATCGCCTCTCATAGTTGAGAGACCCGGTGAACCATGGGTTTCTATCTTTGACTTGAGTTCTTTTTAGTTTTAGCGTGGCTAGGTCATCCAGAATGGTTGTGATAGTTGCAGAGTAGTGATCGTGAGGTCACAGACCGATGTGGTATGCGGGGGGGGAGGGAGGTCAGATTTGCAACGAACCTCAAGTTCCTTGTGGTCCAGGTTCTTGGTGTCTCTGACCCAGCATTTAGGAAGCACCGGTGGTGGTGCCCTTGTCTTGTGGGCAGTGGCGTCACTAGGGTTGATGTCACCCGGTGCGGGTAACTCATGGTGTCACCCCCTCTCGACTTACCGCATGGACCTCCTCCGCTCTGAGTCCACCAGTGGACACAGCGGTTGCTGGATGTGCACGAGAACCACCGGACCAACAGTGATACAGCGGGTCGGGTATTTCCATTGGAGCGGGTACCTCCTGCTATTGCCCTATCTTAGTAGCGCAGCATTTGGAATGGGGCCAGAAAATTAACTTTCAGTCAGAGTTTTAGTAAGACAAACAAAAAAGAAAATCATCTCTAGTTGAACTCAATACATGTAAACTGTCACTATGGTGGAACGGAGACAGAAAGAAAGACGCATGCACTGGCGCCCTATCTCACAGACCGAAAAAAAAACGTTCAAATGATGCTGCAAATGGCGTCCGATCATTAGCGTGAGGTACGGTTCACATGTGATCAGCACACAGCCCTGTGACGTGTATCTTTCTCACAGTCACAGTGACATCTTAGAGCACATAATGGTAGTGGCAGCTCCTCCAGAGCATCGCCCCACTGCTTTCAAGCAGTGCGAGAAGGAGAAACATAAAATGATAATAACAGACTTTTAGTTATTATCATTTTTTGTTTCCTGCTGCTTTGCAGGTTGCTGCTCTGCTCTTGGAGCAAGGGAGGAGTGGTTTGTCCACTCCTAAGTGCACAATGACTGTTTGGTCATGACTCTTGGGACGCCCAAACAAGTCATGCACTCTTTCCCTGTGCTCCATGTAGGCTGCATTACAGCCTGCATGGAGAACATGCCCAGGCCCCCATTCCCTGTTTGAGCATCCAACCAGGATGCTCAAAACCAATCACAACTCTGCATTGCAGTGTTGCGATTGGTCTGGGGTGCCTGTGTGCCAACCAATCACAACATTGGTCAGTGGGGCTTGGCTGTGCTTCCTGTTCCTCGAGGCGAGAAAGATGCGTAACCCGGCGGCGCGAGTTTGGGGGCAGCGGCAAAAATATTCTCCAGCACCCCCCACCCAGCTTTACGGCGTGCAGCGGCAAAACTGGGGTCTGCCACAGGTGGCAGAGTGCCTAGCTCTCATCAGGAGGCCACTTCAGCTTGCACCACACATTGCCCATGCCAGTGCTACCAATGATAGTGACAACACACTTACTAACCATCACCCTACAACCCTACAAGTGTGACAATTTGGAATATTCCAGGCCCCCTAAGTTATAAGAATGGCTTGGTGGGAGGGTAAGGGGAGGATAGCAGTTATTTCAATGTATATTGAATAAATAATTAACTGTTGTTGTTGTCATCTCTAAATTAGCCAGACAGTGCTATCTTGTGGAATACAGTTTCAAGTGCTGGTACTGACAATTATGTGCCAGTGCCAAGCACCGGGAACCGCCAGCTCAAATTAAACCCTGGTTTCAAATGCTATATACAATGTATGTTAAGAGGAATCATGCTACCACAATGCACAACTTTATTCAGGCCTCATTCAAAAAGATTGGAATAGACACCTTACATCACAAATTATATTGAAAAAGAATAATGTCAAAGATTACAACGAAACTTATTTAAGGAATGAAAGATTCGCATTGCTAGAAGACACTCACCTAGACGTTTTCTTTGGAGAAAATGAGATTGACAGAGTACAGGACCAATGCTTATTTTAGCATTGCAAATTTCCATACATACTACATTTTTTATTATCCGAGTCTTGATTTTTAAGAAACAAAACCAACCAAATAGTTCAGCACACAAAACATAACACTTTTTGCATGTTTTGGGAGGTTACAGATGCACCAAACATGATGTGGGACTGGTGGGTATAAACACTAGGAAGAAGCTTTTGATAAACAGTCATTGTCAGGGAACCTGGAGCTGAAGGTACACAACCTCCTCACCAAGATCACAAATGTTTTGTGGCTAAAGTCCGGTTTACAGATTACATTATATACAAAAAAAAGTGCTGGGGTTCAAAGTTTTTCTTTGGGAGCCTGCTGCTGGCAACCCTGAATGCTGGGGTGGCCGAATGCTGGTGTTTTAAAAGACCAAAGCCTTTACCCTTTTCCCACCACCCTGCCTTTCTTTATCTGATCTCTTGCTGGTTCCTTTTCATCCGTCTTTTCTTCCTTTGTTACTTTTCCCATCTTTATCTTCCACATTATTTCGCTTGTTTTTACCTGTCTCTCTCTTGATTAAAGTCTAATATTAAAAAATAAGTTCCGGTCGCCAAAAATGAGTGCCGGTGCCCACCAGCAGCACAAATTAAGCATATCCCCCCTGTCAGTGTTTGATGCAGAAAGAGAAGCTTCTTTTACATGTCCCCTATACCCTGCTGTCCCTGGCTCATTCCATAACCCCGTGGTAAAGTTGTGTTGCATCTCTTCAGAGCTTGTCTCCTCTTCCTGTCGCTCCCACCCTTTGTTTTTCCAACTTTGACCTGCTTACAAATACAGTGTATTTCATTTCAGGCCAGTTCCTTGCCCATCCAATGTGTGGCTCCTCATTATAACATTTTGTATAGTGCATCATACAGTTGTCTGTAAGTACTTTAAATAACATGGGATGAGACCGACAACTTGAACCAGTAATCTGATGTCAGCAATGTGTGTTAACTCTCTGAATCATCTTGCCAGCTATACAAATCGAAAGGCACAGCTAGCCATTAACTTCTGTGTTAGATGCTCATTATACAGTAGAGCGGATGTCTCTGTCCAAGATGGCGTCAGACAGAGCACCACACACGTGTGCCTTATAAGTTGCAGGCACATTTTACGCCCTCAGTATGGGAATCAAAGCAGCAGACTTGTCACGGAAGGCCCTGCACGTTCACCCCAGGCACCTCCAACCAGCCTTAAAAATGGGGGTCCAGTTACACATGGGGAGTGGCCTGTGGGACCAAGGCTGCCAGATAGCTTCGTGTCCACAGAGCACCATGGTTCAACTCCTGAGAATCCCTTTATAAATACTTATATATTATGTGCCCGTGCAATTACTTTTAGTAAATCAATCAAATACTTCAAATCCCAGAATGCAGTGTTTGTTAAATAAAGTGCAGGCCTGGTAACATAGTGACCTGGAGCAATCAGAGAACCGTGTCTGGGACAAGAGCGGCATCAGTCAAAAGATAGGCAGGGCGGAGGGCTTGGAATGGTAGAACTGTCAGGACAGCCTAATGACCGGCTCTAAAGCATTGTCGAGGGAGACTGCCCCCAAGCTGCAGAACAGCAAACAGAAAGACTGGCTGGCAGCTAGACTTCAAACTAAAACCAGGCCTGGAACTTCTGGAAGGTGTGTGACCGTGCGGTTGCACAGTGCACTAATAACTGTGTGTTACGCTCATAACCAGATTGATGTCACCCCCACGATGGTGTCACCCATTGCGGTCCGCACCCCCTGCACCCCCCTAGTGATGCCGCTGATTGTGGGTGCCAGGTAGAAGGAAGGTAATGGTGTGGTGATCAGACCAATCACGGGGGTCTATAGAAATAAGCTTGATGGTTGCTTCCTTGGAGATGATCCAGTCTAGAGTGGCCCCTTTGAGTAAGTTGGGAGTGAACAAGCTTGGATCAGGGCTTGATTAGCCAGGAGGTCTTTAATGGCGTTGACATGAGGATCCTTAGGATCGTTCAGTTCAAGTTGAAATCGGCAAGGAAAATGTCCTTGGCGTTGGAGTAGCTCTTTGCTGTGGGAATTTCCATGAGGTGGTCAGTGAAGAAATCGTTCATGCATGGGGGTGATAAAAGATGTTCTGGTTGCACAGAAGGGCGGCGTTACTGGCAATTGAGAGGGCGAGGTATTCACAGGAGTTGGAGGTATCCGCCAGAAGCTCCGTGACAAGAAGGTTAGGGCGATAGATGCAGGCGATGCCACCTCCTTTCTTGCTATGTGGCGCCTTGATGCCCTTGGGCTAAGTAGCACGGTATAAGTCTCCTTTCATTCATTCATTCATTCATTCATTCATTCATTCATTCATTCATTCATGTTGTCTGTCTAGCCTAGCAATGTTATAGTTGGGGGGGACTAAGAGGTCCAGGCATGAGGATGAGGACTCATTAAGCCATGATTCTGTTAGAATTGCTAAGTCTAAGTTGTTGTTCTGGAGGAGTGCAGCGACGTCAGCGGCATGCTTCAGTGGCAAAACGATATGTCTAACATGTCTGCTGTGACCTGTTTTGTGAATAATCAATAAACAAAGTTAAAAAGAAATGTCCTTTCAGATGTTACAGTGATGTTATCAATGATGTCATAGAACGTTTATGAGTGATATAATATGGGAGGTAATAAGCAGTGCATGAGGAGAGTGCGAGTAAAAGTTAATTTAGGGCATGTGTAATAGTTATTAGAGACAATTATAACTTGGGCATTTCAGTGGTTTTGTTTAAATATTTTCTCCTAATTATAATGTCTCTTTAACCTTTGTGTTTTTTTCACTGAATTTCTAAGTTTTTTTTTATGTGAGGCTAGATATTATAACTCCTAACCATAACGTAATTTTAACCTTTGGCACTTTCAGGGAATTTCTATGTTTTTTAAAAATAAGATAAGATGTTCATTGGTATGCACAGTGTGGGGTTGGGCGCCCACCACCCTACATCACAAAGCCCACATCTGTGCACTGCATGGGGTTGAATGCATTGCTTGGTCCTACATCCCACCCTCCACAGATGCTCACCCTGCTTCCACCACAACCTTTCTTTGTGAGAGCCCAGGGCATGGGTACAGAGCCTGGCCTGTGGTTAGGGCTGCACCCAAACCCCATAGGCCCTACGCCCTGATGTGCACAGTAATTGACCTTGTGGGGTGTGGGGCTGGGCATCGAGCCTGGCAGGCACCCATCCACCATCCACTGTGTAAAGATGACTATGTCATATAACAATAAAAAGGGTGTCATTATTGGTAAGGCTGATCTACTGGATTTTTCCAAGGAGCAGAACACCAAAATATAAAATGAGTTGGGCCTACTGGCTTTATTAAGGGCTCAGCCTATCAACATATATAAAGAAGACCTGCTGGCGTTGTCAAACAGTCTCCAATAGCTATAATCAAATGTATCTTTTATAGATTCCTACATTCCAATGCTTAATAATGTTAACTGTCCAAAAATATTTACAATAAAGCATTTTGCAAAAAAATATATATTGTGTTTTTGAGTATTGTTTTAAAACATTTTTCAGGCCACAAAAGCAGCCATAGAACAAATCAAAAGGGGTCCCTGAACTCCAGCTGAAGACCATATTGCTCCACCTTGGATTGTCTTAAAAACGATGGCAAGCTCTCTGGGCTCTTAAATTCCACACACAGAAGAGTAACTATGTTTTTGCCAATGTTGTTGGGTCTTGCTTGCCTCCCTGCAGACCTCAAAAACATTAGAACAATACTAGTTGGTGCCCCTGTCTCTTCTAGGAGCTTCACCAGGGTCCAACCTTACAAATAAAATGGCAGGGCTATATGGGGTGCTCTTTGCTTGGAGCAGTGAATATTAGATGATGAGTTACTGCTGTTCTTTCAATATTTTATTTTTTGGGTGGTCTGGTCAATCCCAGGACAGCAACACTTATTATATTTGGGGCTGCAAGGCAGTCTCAAGGCCCCTATGACTTCTGCCACTCCCAAGACAGCACTCACATAGGAGCTGGTCATTATTTTACTGTGGGTGCCCCAGTACTGATCTGGGGTAACAACTCCTTTTTGAAATGTAGATGGTGACCAACCCATGCAGGCTCAGCAGACAGCACCCATTCTGCGTGCATCCAGGAGTCGGCTCCATTGCTTTGCTCCCCCCAGACGGGGAAAAAGATCTGCTCCCTGCTTGAGAGAGTGTTGAAAGTTAATTAAATTAGTATCCTTAGCTCACACTCTTCTAGACATGGAGCAGTGTCCTAGGATGGAGTACCCTGGGCTGTTGTACGGCTTGGTGTCGGATCCGACACTCTCTGCCCCTTAAAAACACCAGTCCAGTTAATGGGGTCCCTGTAGATAAAGTGGGGGATGCATGTTCTTGTCTCAAAACACATTAATTTGGCCCTGGGGCTAAGAGAGGGAGGCTGCATGTTCCCACCACATAATAAGGTAGTGAGTCCTGGGGGTCAAAACAAACTTTGCAGTCTCTCTTGGATTCCAAGTGAGTCATAATAAATTGAAGTCAACCCCATCTGCCACACTGCTTTCTTTGAGTAGGTGTAGTTGAGTCAGGCAGTGTTTACTGATCTGCCTGAGTGAAAACATGTAATATTCAGTCTGCTCAAGCGCCTTCCACAGCTATACACAGGAGCTGACATTATTTTTAAATGTGGATCCTGGTGGTTGCACTGCTGATCCATTTTGTAAAAAGCACTACAGTGATGGAAGTTCCACAAAGTCATCCCTTGTCACAAATGTGGTGCAAAAACCAGGGAGGTAAAAAAAGAATTATTGGAGCTTTCATTGGTAGATCCCTCTCCATGACACAGAGTACACACAACATTTTATTTGGGACAAGCAATACCTTTTTTGAATATTTACAAGTTGTTAATCATTTTTTGGTTAATATTAGTGATAGTGAATCTCTTTATTATGCTAAAGCATGGTACAGGCATCATGGGAATGATTCAGAAAAGAAGTATTCAATCTGCACTTGCAGATTTATGTCTGTGTGTAGGTGCAGGATCCATACTTTTTAGAATTCAGAAACATTCTCAAAAGTTTACCTGGAAAGCTCACCCAGGTGCAGGTTTCTAGGTCTGCGACTTGGAATGTCTGATGAGTGACCCGGTACTGCATTCTCTGTAGTGCAGAAGTCCATTCGTAAGTAATAAAGACCTCCAGGAAAACAATGGAGAGACCTTTTTCTGTCCCCATGCCATATATGAGGTGATCTGTCCTCTTCTCAACCTGTAAGGAGAGATACTTGAGCTGCTTGCTGGAGTTAGTCTCAAGCATTTCAAGGGTGGAGAGCAGTCTGATCACAGTTTGGGAATGCCCACAAGTGAACATGATGGTTGGCATACCCAAATTTCATGTTGAATCACACCTTGGACCACCCACTTTAACATTTATGGAGAAAATTACTGCAGCGCTTTGGACGGAGCTCTCTTCATCATCTTTAAAAACCCTCCTACCTCTTGCGGAACCCGCTCCGCGGGTCCCGCTTCGTGTGGGGTGTTTCACCGGATCATCAGGAACTCGGACTGTGTCCCACCAAAGGCGTGTGACAGGCGGGGCTGCGAGCGAGTGCAGGCGCTGTGTAGGGACTACCGTTCCCAGGAGCGCTTGCCAGCCCCAATCTTGAACACCTGGGCCGCTCTCCCTGTCTGTTCCTCCCCTTCCCCTGTGCTTAAGACTCGTGCGCTTGGGGCTGCATTTGGGACGCTATCTTTGAAAATTACTGCAGCGCTTTGGACGGAGCTCTCTTCATCATCTTTAAAAACCCTCCTACCTCTTGCGGAACCCGCTCCGCGGGTCCCGCTTCTTGTGGGGTGTTTCACCGGATCATCAGGAACTCGGACTGTGTCCCACCAAAGGCGAGTGACAGGCGGGGCTGCGAGCGAGTGCAGGCGCTGTGTAGGGACTACCGTTCCCAGGAGCGCTTGCCAGCCCCAATCTTGAACACCTGGGCCGCTCTCCCTGTCTGCTCCTCCCCTTCCCCTGTGCTTAAGACTCGTGCGCTTGGGGCTGCATTTGGGACGCTATCTTTGAAAATTACTGCAGCGCTTTGGACGGAGCTCTCTTCATCATCTTTAAAAACCCTCCTACCTCTTGCGGAACCCGCTCCGCGGGTCCCGCTTCGTGTGGGGTGTTTCACCGGATCATCAGGAACTCGGACTGTGTCCCACCAAAGGCGAGTGACAGGCGGGGCTGCGAGCGAGTGCAGGCGCTGTGTAGGGACTACCGTTCCCAGGAGCGCTTGCCAGCCCCAATCTTGAACACCTGGGCCGCTCTCCCTGTCTGCTCCTCCCCTTCCCGTATAGACTTATAAATAGATACAGCCACTCCCGCTGCGCGGAAGCGCGCGGAAGCGCCGGGAGAAGCCCGGGACAAGGGCGGGACCGTCTGTGGCCGAAGGTGGCTGGGCTGGGACACCCCACTAACATTTATAGTCCTGGTATTGCCGAAAACCATTTGTCTAGCAATTGTACCCTGATTTGTTACTATATTGTTAGGTAGTAGGGGGGTTCGCTATATGGCTTGTTCTACAAGCACTTCCACCCTGCTGCCTTCTATGGGCGAGGTGGAGACGGCCATCATGGGCCCCCTAGATACATATTTTAAACGACTGCCCCAGGATATTGATAGGGAGATTGCCTTGGCAGAAAGACGTGCTGGGCGTAGGCTGTCGATAGAGCTTATGAAAACCCCTCTCGAGAAACACCAAGGCCAAAGTTTCCCTTCATTGGTTACCCCGTTATCATCTATTGTACTACCAGCTACACATGATATTTCGCATGATTTATCTTTCTCTAATGAGTCACTGAGTACTTTTCCCTTAGACATAGTAGCTACTACTTTGCCCGCAGAGCACTTAAATGCTTCCAGCCAATCATCTAATGGGCAAAATGCAACACTAAAAGTCTGTGCCCAAGCACAAGCTATAAAATCCAAACCCTGTCCAAAAAGGAAAAGGGGTGCTACTGTTAAAAAATGTCAAGCCCCAAAACCCGCAAGGAAGTATAGGAAGTTGGGCACTAAAACACCCCCAAGCCATGTCCCTGTAGAGAATTCCACTGGATTAACAACGGGAGAGGGAGAAGCTGTCCCAGTAGGTGTAGACACCATAATATTGGTGTCCCCTACGACGCCAGTATCATCAGGCGTAGATCCTATTACTATAGCACCCCCTGGGCCACTAACATCTAACCCTGAATTTCTTTTGGAGTTGGAAAAATTAATACGTTCCCTCTTAAACCCCTTTGAGTTTAGACTTAAAAAGCTAGCAGAACAACTGGACCATCTAGAGCAGGCTAGCTTAGACAATTTTTTTTCCATAACATCTCTAATTAAGTCTTGCAATAAAATGGGAGAGAATGGGAAAAACCAACAGATAGCCGAGCGAGATGCAGGTGCCACGTTGGTTGATTTACAACCTCCAATTGCGAGTGGTGCATCTACTCAGCGGAGTAACGGGCAGAGCAGTAAGAACATTGCTGAGCCATCGTCTACTGTAAGTAATAGCAATTGCGGGAAAACTAAGCCTAATAGCACTGCAGCTAAAGGTAGAAAGGACAGTCCAAAAAACTCTGCCACTACCGCTAATAAAAATATTCCACCCTTGCCAACTACTTCGGAAACAAGACATGGCACATTGTCAGGAAATGTTAAAACCCACTGTAATAATGGTGTTGGAACAAATGTGCCGCTTGCCCCCCAGATAGTAAGTAGGGGTGGCCCTGTAAGGGATGGAAATACCATAGCTGATGGAAATATTGCTATCACAGCATTGGAAAATGTTGCCCCACCATGCCTTGTTGTCCCAGAACGTTGCCAACCAATATCACATGTGACTAAATTTCCGACTAGGATACCCCCGGTACAACTCACCCCTGATTCCAACCCCTATGTGGCTATTCTCACCAATGTTCCACCCATATTGGAAGGTCAAAGAGAAACCTATGACATGCTAAAAAACAAAGCCATGCATTGGCTACGGGTCAATAGACCTTTGCCAGGGGGAGTGGATGGTCTGATTATGGGGGTTAGAAGGGTCAATTGGATAGGGAATACCTTGAAAAAACAGGGGGGCGAGTGTATTATAATTAACTTCCAAGACCCAAGGGTAGTAGGGTTAATTACGAGACCTGGTTGGAATATTAGTATTGGTGGGATTGGTGTTGTGGATCTCACCTTCTTTTATCCAAGACCGGTGGCCACTCATTTTGGGGGGAGTAATGAGCCATTGAGAACTAGTCTCCCTCCCTGGGTAGAGGCTAGCCCCTTTTCTGCCCCTATCCCACGACCAAACGACTGTTATAAACAGGTATATAACTCCTATAATGGGCTAGGGTATATGAGGTGGGGATGTTGACGGAAACCAGTTGAACACATTGATTTTGGGGAAAAAATGGCCAGGGGAAGTATCCTGGAGGCAACATTGGCATTCAATGGGGATGTAATGTGTAATCTAGATGAAGTGGTTACTGACAGGGAATGTGGAAATATGAGGGGGGGCACTATGGCATGTCTGGAAGATTGGGGGGGTGAACTCAGACTTCCATCAAGTATTGGTACAAATGATGGTAAAGATGTTAACTGTGCAGATATTGTTCCAGGAGAGGGCGGTGATTGTGAGAGCTTGACCAATTCACCGGCTATGGTAGTTACCGAAAGGGGGACCTGTAAAGGCGACACCATGGGGAGGTTTCTTTCATGGAATATAGCGGGGTTGGGCACTAGACTGTTGTCACAACACTGGATAGATTTTGTTAATGGGTTTGAAATGTGCCTATTTCAAGAGACGTGGGCTTGTGATCCAATTTACCTCCCAGGTTATTTAAATTTTTGTATACCAGCGAGTAGAGGCCCTAGGGGCAGACCTATGGGAGGTCTAACAGCCTGGATCAAGCAAAATTCAAAAGTTAAAATAAAAGTGATTGACCTAGGCTGTAAGGATATACAATTATTAAGGTTATCACTAGGAAAGGGGGGTGTGATAGATATTTATAACATTTATGCTAGGGTTACATGTGTTGGGAACTCCCCCACCCTAGAAGCTCTATCCACCTTCCTAGAATCACAGTCACTGGGAAATAGAGTGGTTGTGGCTGGTGACCTCAACAGGACATTTGAGCCTCTAGAAAACACGGAACATCCGATAGGACAGGAGGAAGATGCCCAATGGGGTGTCCCAAACCTAAATCTTATACCAGTGAAGCGGTGGACAAAAGATATATTGTTGTTGAATGCGTTATGTTTGGAATATGGTCTGAGGGCCCTTAATGGCAGGACAAAGAGCGACCAAGGAGGAAATTGCACATTCGATAATGGCCATAATAAAAGTAGGATTGACTATGTCATCTGTAGTCTCGAGTTATGGTGTGGCGTGGGCGATTTGGAAATTAAGGGTAGATTAGAAAGCGATCATAATCCCCTTTGTGTTACCCATTCATGGTGGAGGGCCGCGCCTGACAACCCAGAGTCATGTAGCGAGATTGTACCTGTTATGGCTAATGACTCAAGAAGGGTGAAATGGCCAAATGTGCTGGCCAATCTGGCCACCTTGGATCACATTAACTTGGAGGTGGATAATGCTATCGCCGCCATGGAAACAGTAAACCCTGTAATACCGGGTTCCTCTTTAATAACAGACATACATGACACATTCTTTTCTTTGATAAAACCGCATTTTATTAAACTAGTTAAGGCAAATATAAAAGCACCTATCAAATTGGCGAGGTGGTTTAATAAGCAGTGCAGGTTAACTAGATTGGAGTTGGGTAGGGCAATCAAAAGCAGAGATAAGGCTTTGATTAGTATTGCCAGGAAACAATACAATGATAACATCCGTAAGGCTAAGAAGCAGTGGGATGAGGAGCATTGGGAGGAGTTACTCGAGGCTTCTGGGTTAAGAGATTCCAGACTTTTTTGGAAAATCGTGAAATGGGGCAGAGGTGGTACCCCCAACAACCCAGACAACAATGTTAATGAGGCATCATGGGTCGAGTATTTCAAACCCCAGTATGCAGAGAATAGGGACACAATGGCTATAGAACCTATCCCAGTGGTATTTTGCAAGGGAGATTTATTCTCAAATAAAGAAGCTGAACTTGTAATTTCAACACTGCAAGGGGGGAAAGCTCCGGGGTTAGATGGAATTCCCTCAGATATATTTAAACACGATAAGGTTCGGTGGGCAAGGTATGTGACCGTGTTGGGAAATGCCCTCGCTAAAGGGGCTAAAATCCCAGATATATGGAAGGGGGCAATAATAATACCGATCTTTAAGAAAGGCGATCGGTCACTCCCGGCAAATTATAGACCGATAAGTTTGCTGGCCACTATCCAAAAAGTGGTGGGGAAGATGGTGGTCGACAAACTTATGGCCTGGGTAGATGAGAATAATGCTCTATCCCCCTACCAGGCAGGATTTAGGCGGGCAACCAGCACGGTAGATTAAATATTTCGCTTCACCATGCTACGGTGGGGGACTGTACTCCTTGGCGAAGGCAGCCTTTATGTAGCATTTGTAGATTTGAGGGCTGCCTTCGACCTGGTGCCTAGGAGTAAGCTGTGGGTTGTTCTGAGTAAGATAGGGGTCCCACTTGAGTTGCTTACATTAATAATGCGTCTCCACGAAAGCAATTTTGCTAAAGTCCAGTGGGGGAGGAACGGGGAATCTACCATTAATTTCCCAGTTGACCGGGGGGTACGGCAGGGATGTGCCATGGCACCCCTGCTGTTCTCCTTGTTCATTAACGGTATAGCGGATAGGATGTTGGATGCAAGGGTAGACGCACCTTCGCTAGCGGGCATCAGGGTTCCGATCCTGATGTTCGCTGACGACACCCTGATTGTGTCCAAAACCCCGGCAGGACTCCAGCGAGCCTTGAACATATTTGATATGTTCTGCAAAGAACAAGGTCTCGAAGTCAATGTAAGTAAAACAAAGCTGATGGTTTTCGGACAAAGGCGCCAATCCCAACCAAGGGTATCCCTGAACAACACCAAACTGGAGGTAGTAAATGTTTTTACATACCTAGGGGTGGAGATATCGAGTAAATTTGGTTGGTCGAGACATATTGAGAAGGCGGTACTGAAACACTAGCAGATTTCAGGAGCACTCCGGGTAGAACAAGTAAAATCCAAAACTAGGCCTATAAAACCGGTCCTCATGGTCTACGATGCAAAAGCCTTGGGTGCAGCCCTTTATGGGGCTGAAGTTTGGGGCTTTGAGAGACTTAATACCCTCCAAAGATCCGAGAACAGGTTTCTGAGAGGAATAACAAGTCTCCCCTAAAGCACCCCACTAATACCACTTGGTCTGGATCTAGGAAGGAGATTGGTTAGCGATCGTGCCCGACTAAGGCCTATCCTCTACTGGAGACGGCTATGGACGACCCCAGAAATTAGACACTATGCTGAGGGGTTTTTAGCCCTAGTTAAATCAGATGTCTTCCACAAAATTACATGGCTGAAGATGCTCAGGGATGTCCTCGCTGAGCTCGGTCTCTCCAAGCTCTGGGAAAATCCCCTCGGGGAAGTATTCCCTAGTAAAAATATTATAAAGGCCATATATTGGGATTACATAGAACAGAAGCTCTGGAGGAGCGTAAACTCAGAATCTATGGGGGGTAGATTTATGGAAATTAAAATGAGACCTGCCCTAGAACAGTATTGGGACACTATAACTGTTCCGTTAGATAGGAAATTATTTTTCCAGTTAAGGGCAGGTTCCCTCCCCCTGAGGTCATTGACGTCTAGTTGGAGAACTAGTAGTAGTTCGTGTTGCCCGACATGTGGTGCCACCAACGAAAGTATCGCACATTTCTTATTTTTGTGTGAGGCCTACGTAAACCCGAGAAAATCCTGGTTGGCACCTGTTTGTAGAAATCTTGGTGTACTAAGTGGTGTTGAGGGGTTGAGAATTATTTGTACCTCCACCGAAATGTCCATTGTAGTAGGAACAGCAAAATACCTGGGGTGGGCATGGTCCATAAGGCGGAGGGCTTTATCTCCCAACATGCATTGAGTTTTATCACTTTTTGAGAAAGCTTGCATTAACTATTATTGTTAAGTATTTTATGTGTGTGAATTATGAATTTTAATTGAAATATGCTGCTAAATGTATGCTAAGAGTTTTGACTGTATAATTTGGGCATGGTCCACAAGGCGGAGGGTTTTATCTTTCAACATGCATTGAGTCTTAGCACTTTTGGAGAAAGCTTGCACTAATTATTATTGCTAAATATTTTATGTGTGTGAATTATGAATTTTAATTGTAATATGCTGTTAAATGTATGTTAAGAGTTTTGAATGTATAAACTTACATGTGTGTGCTTTTAAGAGTGTATAACTCGAATAAAGCTTTTTCAATCAATCATTTATGGAGGAGATTAGAAATCCATTTGGATGGATTTGAAATTCATTTATGTCTGTCACAAATTCCATAATGGATTCTTGGCAGGAGTAAATAAACATGAATGCCATTGTAAACCTAGGTTTATGATGAAACAGGCCAATGTGAATCAGGTTCTGGATTGTCATACTAGTCCTGGTTTTCCTTTGGGCTCTATACCTGCCTTCAGGGTTAGGGCTTTTCCACCCCGTGGCAATAATAGTCCCTGCCTACAGTTACTCCAAGAACAGTAGCAGTACTTGTTACAATGATTGATTAATTCTCATTTAGATCCCGAGATCCTAAAGAAATGACTTGACAACAAGCAGTTGACAGAAATGGGAGAGGAAGTGAAAGAGAATTAGAGACATGGGGCCACATTGACGTAGGTTTTATTTTGCGGTTTCCTAATAGCAATGTTTTGCTATTCACTATTAGGACATCACAAACGCCTATGTACTAATATGTGGTTGACATATTTAGTGATTCCTAATGGGGATGCAATCGGCGTACCTTAATAATATTAATGAGGTAGGTTGAATTTGTGACCCATTTGGTATCTCAAAAAAACAGGGATGCAGAACTACTAGGGACAGCAGACCACACTGTCTGTGTTTGCTTTTAAATAAAGCAACATTTTTTTAAAAGAAGCCGCTTTGATTGAAGGAAAATGGGATGCATTTCAAATATAAAAATAAACATTTCAGTTTAATTTTTTTTTAAAGAATAAGCAGTGTTTCGTGTGACCACTGGCCGCTTTTAAAAACGTTTTCACGTGTATTCACAAAGGGGTCTTCTGGAGACCTGTTCCAATTTGTGGATGGGTTACAACCAACTTCAAGTAAGTGGTAAAATGTGAATGTTTTGTGACCACATTTTGGTTGTGATTTGGTAATAGGTAAACAAATCACCAAATAGGATTTGTACATAGAAAAAGGCTTTTTTTGCAGTCGCAAGCAGCCTGATTCTGTGCATCAGGTAGTTTGCAAGCTCCAAAGAGCTACTTACACATGTGTTAGAAAGTCATCCTTTTTCCCTGCTCGCCCTCCTTTTTTGCAGAATATTACTAGTGGTAACTGACTCTGACTGCACCCTGGGCTCTGCTAAGCAGGCCCAGGGCCAGGGCTATCACATAGATTCATCATCCCAAATTGCGATCGCAATAGCTGCGAATTAGCTATTGCGATCGCAATTCCATTAATCGCAATTCAGGAAATCAAACCAGATTAAATTGCGAATTCGCAAAACATATATTGCGACTTCGCAAAGAAATTCGCGGAATCTAGGTGGAACCCCCTTGCGAATCGGAAATTGCGAGTTCCCAAGGAATCTGTGAATTTCCGTGTGAATTCGCAAAATATTCGCAAACCCAATGCATGAAAAATCGCAAATTGCGAAAAAGCCAAAAATCGCTAATTGTGAGGCCCAAATTAAGGAGAAGCCAAACCAGGTGGTAACCATGAAGTTAAAATATATATATTCCTAACTATGACGGCGGTCCTGAAGTGTAGGTCTTGGGCGGGGAGCCGCGAGTGAGAACATTTTACACCGCGTGAACAGTGCAAGCGCCGTCCTGACCCACGGGCAATATCCGTGAGTAATTTCACTATATATATTTTTTTCATTTTTCACACTAAGTGCCTCACGGTAGGTTGTGCCTTAGCGCGTACATACCACCGGAGTGCAATTTGTCTGTGGTGCTGACGAATGCTGTGCGATCCTGCATTTTCACAGCAGAAACATGTTGACCTTATATCTTAATTAGGGACACAGGTCTCCTAATTCAGAACCTAGTTTTGTCCGCCTGCCACGTTTTTAACCTCAATACAGGTTGGCCCACATTAAATATTTTGTTTGGGTCTCAACCGTGTATTTTTTAATCCTGCACTCACTAATTTTGCACATTTTTTTAGTTATATCACTGTTACACTCACCACCAACCCGCTCCGCTGTAAATCAGGCATTGTAGCACACTGGGGGGGCATTCGGCCACCCCAGCGGGGACCCAATGATGAAGCATGTCACAAACTAGTGGTGAGTGAGGGTCCTTTTAACATAGAGGTTTACTTGCCCTTCCCAGTTAGGCGTAATCACCCCAATTCTCTGGGTTGCTACCTCCTGGTTATCAAGATTACAATTTCTGAAATCTTGTAGTTACCTTAATCTGGTAGGGGCCTCTGCATAACCTGACACACATATATTTCTTTTTTGTTACACGTATTTTTATGTTTCACTGAGTCACTCCTTGGTTGTTTAAGATATATTCCTAACTAGCCACAGGTGCGGGGCTGATCAAATACACTTAAGGAGACACAGTAGGAGCATGAGGACACGCACAATGCCAGGACTCTACATGGTGGTTAGGCGGCGAAGGCTCCAGGCTGCAGCAAGGCACAGACGCAGGATCCAGGAGCGAATTTTCCACCAGTGGATCACAGTACTGAGCCAAACTGAGGAAGAAATCTACTCAAAGTACCGGCTGAATGGGGCAATGATTACAAAGCTCATCCGGGACCAAGACCCCCTGATGCAGCAACCAATGAGGAGGACCAATGCTGTGCCCAACCATGTCCAGGTCTTGTGCAGCCTGCACCTCCTGGCCTCCGGAAGCTTCTAGGGGATAGTTGCCGTTGCAGGGGGGATCTCCCAGAGCACCATGTCCCGCTGCCTAAGGAGTTTTCTGGAGGCCATGCTGACCATTACATCAAATTTCCAACCACCCAACAGGACTTGAATCAAACCAAGCTACAATTTTACAACATAGAGCAATTCCCCCATGTAATTGGATGCATTGACTGTAGCAGAGACTGAATACATGTACCGGAACCGCAAGTCCTACCACTCACTGAACATCCAGATGGTGTGCGACGCTAAGACAATCATCACCGACATAGTGGCACAATACCCAGGGAGCACGCATGACTCCTACATATTCCGGCACAGCGGCATGCACACACGACTGGCCAGGGGAGACTATGGCAAAGGACACCTTATAGGTAAGTACACATGCCAACAAACAGTACATTGAGACCATGTAGCTGCGCATGACAGGCACTCACCCTCTGCTCCTTTCATTCAGGTGACAGCGCATACGGCCTCCCTGAGTACCTCCTCACCCCATACCTCAACCCTGCCACACCACAGGAACGGTGTTACAATGCTGCACACATTCGCACTAGAAATTACATTGAGCGGACATTTGGGCTTTTAAAGTGCCGTTTCCGCATTCTACACAAGACTGGTGGGGCCATCAAATACCAGCCTGAGGTCTGCTGCCGCATCGTGGCCGTGTGTGCAATACTCCACAACATTTCTACCAAGCGGAGAATACCTGTGGATATCTCTGGCAGTGAGTCGGAAGAGGACAACCACCCACCTGCAAATGTACATCATGCACGCGGGGAAAATCCTGCTGAAGGACACAGGCGCCCTAATCAAATCACAATGAACTGTTTCTAGTGCACACATTCCCCTCACACAACAATGCACTCATGCATGACAAATGTACAATGACAATTTATATATGGGAAACGGCTGATTCTGCAATTTAAATGTGATTTTGCGAAAATCGCTATCGGCAATTGCGGCCGATTGGAATTCGCTTTTTTCAATGGCTTTTCATGATGCATTCCATTTTACGAATTCTAAATTGCGATTCGGTATTTTTCGCAATTTAGAATTCGCATCATGTATGCTTGATGCATCTGGGGGTATGTGCTTTTTAGTCAGTGCTATGTGTTTTATATAGTGCAAATCCAACGCAAAGGTATCAGAGCCTTTTTCATGAGCACCAGTTGTGTTACAGACTGAAACGTTGATTTTTAAAAAGCACAGGATTTTAAGTGATTTGGCCAGAATCACAGGATGCTGAGCATCCCTGCCGTACATGTAATAGGGTGCACTTTTAATTGGCAATGACAAACCATATAAGTCCAGAGTAGATAATTGGGCCAGGGGTGCAATCTACCTATGTGTCCTGAGTATATATCAGGGCAGGGTGGTTTAGAGGCCCAGCAGATTTCCTGCACTTGCATGTGTGCACTGCTGTCCTTTTGCAAACTCGCTTTAAAAGTCAAACTCTGCACATATTTGACTTTGGTGGAATGGGCACTTTAAAAGTGATAATTCACTTCATTTTTACATATTAGGCACTCCCCGGGTCTCCCAGGGGTGGTGGGGCGAGATTAAACTATAAGCAGGGAAAAAATATGTTTTAAATGTCCTGCTAAAGGGAAAAACTGCCCATTTTATTTTTCCCATTGCGGATACTTAGCACTATAGGCTAACATTGTATTACTTTATTAAGAAAACCATTTCTAGGAAAGGAGTTAAAATGTCATTCAAGAACTTACAAAATTGGTATTGATAAATGAATTAACTTGCCTCTGTTGAATTTATCTTCTGTAAGCCAAACTCCAGCCTTCTAGAGGTCCCTGCTTCTTGGTCAGCCTTACCAGACTTAGCCGGGCCGCTTTGATTAAGTGATAAGTGGCCTCACAGGAGCAGAGGTTATCCGATTGAGAGAGCTCTACAGCTGGGGAGGTTAGGTCCTAGGGAGGAAGCTGGCTAAATCAAAATGAGTTCAGACAGAGAGCAGATCAGTAAGGAATGCCAGTTGTACCTATCCCCACATCCTGTGCCCCCTCCAGATGGCAGGCTTAGGAGAGGAATTTGTAGAGGACAGAAGGAGGAGAGCAAGTGGCACCCAGCATCTCACTGGACAGATGTGTCCTCCTGCTTGTCGCACCAGAACACTGACTGCACATGTGAGAGCTGCAAAGCCTCTCCGATATTCTGCCTAAACTACAAGGAAAAGAAGGACTTCCCTGCTGGAACTGCTTTTGTACCCAAAGGCCTGCACTCTGGATGACTGTGCCTGCTGCACAATAATCTGGTACTACAGCCCTGGGTACTGTGCCTTGCATCAATAAGGAGTGTACTCCATGCAAGCTATGGATTAACAGAACCCACCTGCATCATCTTCACCAAGCGTCCCCATCATGAGAATTTTAGTTCAGACATCCCAATGAGCAGCTCAGAGATTCCCGACCTTTGGATTGTTGTTTTGGACACATTGAACCTGCAAGGAGACCTTCAGGAAGCACCTCCTGAATTTTGGAGAAATGTTGTGAAAAAGCTCCGTGAGGTGACAGACACGACCTCGAGAGTCAAGCTGACTACTTTCAAATGGGACCCGGCAAGGATTTCAGGTACGTCCTGCTGAAAAGATTTGACTGTGGCTTCACTGTAAGTCAAGAAGGCATACCCTCTCTGAATCATGCCTGATGTGGAGGTTCGAGTGATGTTGGAAGAAAAAGCTCCAGAAAAGTTTCTTAGTGTGAAGGTAACATTTTGATTGGGGCCTCCCAATTAGTATATCCGACCAGAGGACCATTGCAGTTGGCCTCAAACGTTGTCTTTGTCCAGGTCAAGCACGACCAGATGTCCCAGAGTGTCTCCATGTGTTTTTATGCACTATTGAGTGGTTAATCTTTAAAAAATAATATCCCCAGTTTCCTACAATGGATTTTTGTTGTTTTGGTGTTTATTTGTTCATAAAAATATGTCCTACTGAAATACAATATTTTTTGATTATGATTGTGTATTGTGACTTACTTATGTAATGTATTGGTGTTTGAAAATGCTTTACACTCCTGTCTCTTAAGTTACCCCTACCAACAACCCACTTTCCAACAATATGGCCTAAGATTATTTTTATGTAAAAGTGAAACACTTAGGCCAGGATTTACAAAGACTAAGGGGCAGATTTACAATAAGTGGCGCATCCCTGCATATCAGCAGGGATGCGCCACTTATTGTGCGCCATATCTCCGCCAACATGGATGCGCCGCATTTAGAATGCGGCGCACTGTGGGGCAAAAACGGCACAGATGCGTCACGTAAAAGTGGCGCATTGCTGGAGTTCCGTTGCAAGCACGACGCAGCTCCAGCAATGCTCTAGAGGGGGCCTATTCTTACAATGCTGCGTCAATCCTTACGCCTGCTTCAAGCAGATGCAGGGTTTTGACACAGCATGGGCCACAAAGTGAATGAGTGAAATCTTGTAGATTTCACTCAGCCACTTTTAGGGGATGTTCCTGCGCCAGAATGTTCATGGGTCGCACACTACTCCACCCACCAGCAGGTGTAACCCAAGAGCATCACGGTAGATGCAGTTCTTCTAGGTGTGTGCGCCTTTTGTAGATCTGGAAGTGTAGTAAGCAAAGTTGCAGCACCAACTCTGGACACCGGTGTTTCAGGATTATTTTCCTTCATCAGCAGAGTATAGGTATTTTTCAGGGTTTTGCTGGGAAGGCTGCCAAATATTATCAGGTCTGGTACCACTCACGGCGCGTAGGTGCGTTGTCCAAGCTTTAGCCCAATGGCTCGAGGCAACCATTCGTAAATGAAAAGTTCATGGGTCGCACACTACTCCACCCACCAGCAGGTGTAGCCCAAGAGCATCACGGTAGATGCAGTTCTTCCAGGCGTGTGCGCCTTTCGTAGATCTGGAAGTGTAGAAAGCAAAGTTGTAGCACCAACTCTGGACACCGGTGTTTCAGGATTATTTTCCTTCATCAGCAGAGTATAGGTATTTTTCGGGGTTTTGCTGTGCAGGCTGCCAAATATTATCAGGTCTGGTACCACTCACGGCGCGTAGGTGCGTTGTCCGAGCTCATCAGCCAAATGGCTCGAGGGAACCATTTGTAAATGAAAAGTTCATGGGTCGCACACTACTCCATCCACCAGCAGGTGTAACCCAAGAGCATCACGGTAGACGCAGTTCTTCTAGGCGTGTGCGCCTTTCGTAGATCTGGAAGTGTAGAAAGCAAAGTTGCAGCACCAACTCTGGACACCGGTGTTTCAGGATTATTTTCCTTCATCAGCAGAGTATAGGTATGCTGACGAGAGGTAACAACCTCGAAACACGTGTCCAGGGATGGCCAACGCGACAATGATTTATTTTCAAGACCCTGGCAGAGGCGCACCCGCTGATGCTTACTTCATGGACCACAATGCTTTGGGGTAACACGCTGGTCGGACAAGCAGTGTGCGACCAATTGGACTTTCTTTTATATTCAGGCTCCCTTGAGCTGGTGGGGCTGACGAGCCCGGGTTACGCACCTTCGTGCCGTAAGCGGTACCGGACCTGAGAATATTTTTTGGCAGCCTACGCAGCACCCCTACATATATGCCTATTCCCTGCTGACGAGAGGTAACAACCTCGAAACACGTGTCCAGGGATGGCCAACGCGACAGTGATTTTTTTTCAAGACCCTGGCAGAGGCGCACCCGCAGATGCTTACTTCATGGACCACAATGCTTTGGGGTAACACGCTGGTAGGACAAGCAGTGTGCGACCAATTGGACTTTCTTTTATATTCAGGCTCCCTTGAGCTGGTGGGGCTGACGAGCCCGGGTTACGCACCTGCATGCCACGAGCGGTATCGGACGTGAGAATATTTTTTGGCAGCCTACGCAGCACCCCTACATATATGCCTATTCCCTGCTGACGAGAGGTAACAACCTCGAAACACGTGTCCAGGGATGGCCAACGCAACAGTGATTTTTTTTCAAGACCCTGGCAGAGGCGCACCCGCTGATGCTTACTTCATGGACCACAATTCTTTGCGTTAACAAGCTGGTAGGACAAGCAGTGTGCGACCAATTGGACTTTCTTTTATATTCAGGCTCCCTTGAGCTGGTGGGGCTGACGAGCCCGGCTAATGCACCTGCGTGCCGCAAGCGGTACCGGACCTGAGAATATTTTTTGGCTGCCTACCCAGCACCCCTACATATATGCCTATTCCCTGCTTACGAGAGGTAACAACCTCGAAACACCTGTCCAGGGATTGCCAACGCGACAGTGATTTTTTTTCAAGACCCTGGCAGAGGCGCTCCCGCTAATGCTTACTTCATGGACCACAATGCTTTGGGGTAACACGCTGGTAGGACAAGCAATGTGCGACCAATTGGACTTTCTTTTATATTCAGGCTCCCTTGAGCTGGTGGGGCTGACGAGCCCGGGTTACGCACCTGCGTGCCACGAGCGGTACCGGACCTGAGAATATTTTTTGGCAGCCTACGCAGCACACCTACATATATGCCTATTCCCTGCTGACGAGAGGTAACAACCTCGAAACCCATGTCCAGGGATGGCCAACGCGACAATGATTTTTTTTCAAGACCCTGGCAGAGGCGCACCCGCTGATGCTTACTTCATGGACCACAATGCTTTGGGGTAACACACTGGTAGGACAAGCAGTGTGCGACCAATTGGACTTTCTTTTATATTCAGGCTCCCTTCAGCTTGTGGGGCTGACGAGCCCGGGTTACGCACCTGCGTGCCACGAGCGGTACCGGCTCCACATTTTAACAGATATGGCACTACTCTGTGCGCTCCTGTTCACACAACATAGCTCAGAACATTAACTTTACTTAGTGTGCTGTTTTGTGTGCCTTTTTTGTAAATCTGTGGCCTCATTTAGAAGCTGCATTGCATCACCAGTGTGCTTCCTTTTGTGAAGCACTGGCAGTGCAATTGGCTTGCCCTTATTTACAAGGCCATTTAAAGTCACACTAAAGTCACCCTACATGACCTTTAATGGCCTTGTAATTATGAGCCTCTTTCACTCATTACTTTGTGTGATATGGGCGTTTCCTGGGTGTTGCTGTGTGTGTTCCCATGCACATCCATGGAACCTAACACATTCGCAGATTTACAAGGTTTCTTAAACCTGGGCATGCATCGGGTTCCTACATCTCCCCAATGGAGGTGTAAGGGAGGTGCAATGAGGGGAAATACCTTTATTTCTCCTTGTTTATCCTTTGTCAATGTGTGATAAAGATCCATAGAGTGAGATAATGAAGGCTGAAAAAGAGAATGATACTTACAATGTCCGTTTTCATTCATTGAAACACTGGTTGTTCTTCCCACACCCAATACTTAATATTCTAAAATAAAAAGTACAAGAAAACCAAGGGTAATTCAATGCCGTTTAACCAACGCAAAATTCATATTTTGTGGGCAGCCCAGCACTTATAATATGTGTGCAGTTTTCAGGTCAGAGTGGGTACCCCTACTGAAAATCTTCACTGAGGCACAATGACTAAAAGAAGACTGTGTCTTGAAAAGGCCTGAATGGATACCAAAATGAAGATCAAACACATCCCACACCATAGGAGGCTATGGTTGGATTGGGCTATGGGGGTCTTAATGGTTGGGTTATGGTAATGCGCCGAGCTCTAAATGCAGCACCCCAATCAGCACCACACGAGGACGGTGACAGACTGGCACAAAGGACTGTCTTGCCCTGGTGTTCAAGAATGTTAAGCTCCATGAAAATATTGGTAAATTCTTCGTGGCAATGGGTGTGTGAATGATATTCAGGGTGAAATCTATCAAACAGCTGTGTCGTCCTTGCACCATGCAATGAAGCAATAGCGACACAACTCTTATGTTGGATTAATCAAGTCGTGGATGGCCACTTTTCTTGGCTCTGAGAGTTTGATATATCTGGAGTAATGAAATTCAGCGGAAATCGCTGTGTTGCATTGAGTAATGTAACGCATTGCAAATTGCAGTGTTGGGTTACTCTGCCCAATTATTAGTAAATCTTGGAATGTATCAAAATGCTGCCCCTTCCGAGGTGAGGCATAACAAGGAGGGAAATGCCTCAAGGTTTGTTTTTGTGCTCAAAGGTTTCTATTCCTGCACAAACACAATCCTACTTACAACACACCATTGTGCAAGGGGGCCTGTGTTATCATTGTACGCTACCACAGGGAAAAGACAGGAATGTCCGGTATAATGTTAAGGACAGTGCATGCCTGCCCTTTCTCTATCACCCAGTGCAGCAAAATAGCTTGCTGCACTGTGTGACTTTTATTTATAAATATGAGTCTAAATCTTGCACACTGATATGGTGCACAATGTGGTACAGTCAGGGACAACCTATGTGCACACGAGCAGTTTACATACTCTAGAAGGGACATGGAAATACAAATCTGATTTAGCATAATGTAGCAGGCGAGAAAGAGTCAGGCCCACATTTATGGGGATTTGGTGTAAGGCAGCACAGCAAGTAATCTTGCTGTGCTGCCCTATGCCAAAGTGAATGGGCAGGAATGCAAATTCCTGTTCTTTATCCTAGCAGTGGTGCCATTTTGGCAGACTAGCACCAACACAGGTGCCTGTGCACCTCGGTGCACAGGTGTCTGTGTTGTCCCCAGGTCTGCTTGATCTTGGAAATCTGGGGCACCTTCAAAATCCATGGGGATAACCCACAGCAATGTCCATAGAACGCCTCTCGAGCACAGAGTAAGGCAACTCAGTGAATTTTCAGGTACAGCAAGGGGCTTGTAAATATGCCCTTCAGTGTTCAGGAACTCACAGGCACACATTCCTATGGGTTATTTGGAACTCTCTTTGGTAAATGCAAAATTAAAGTTACGTTTGGGCTGCATCTCTTTTTGCAAGCCTGGGAATCAAAGGAAGGCACGTGCTTGACCAAGAGCTTTCAATGGCTGAATATTGAGACTTACCCCTTGCTCTTTAGTGCCACGCAGCTCTTTGCCTTTTCGTATCTATCCTTTTACCTTTGAATGGAGCTGATCCTCTCTTCCTCTGTCTGCTTTAGCTTTTCCCGGACTCGTTTTAAGCTATCACTCCCTTCGTTGGACAATTTCTGACATGCGGCCAACTCTTTCCTAACTCTGACGAGTTCTTCATGAGTTTCTTTGAGAGTGGATCTTGTTTGTTGTAACTCCACTTCCAACATTTGTACGTTATTTTCTGATTCTTTAGAGCCCCACATCTTTAAATCAACACTGCAGTTCAGGGCACCCAAATGTTGTGAAGTGCACTCGAGTGGTGCAAAGGCATTCAACGTGGTAGTCATAACCTGTAGCCCTGGAAAAGACGAGTGATATGTCACAAATCTGAGACACTAAACATTAGGGGCTTCCTCGATGAGATATTGGCATAGGGCAGCACCACAAGTCTGAAATATGCTGCATTAATGTCCTTTCCACTTGGGCTGGTGAACTATTTGCTGCCTAGCACCAACGTAGGCACACTTGTACCATGGTGCCCCTTCAGGCATAAAAATAATACTGCCTTCAACAGAGGCCCCCTTTCATCATGGTGCAAGGGAGGCTCTGCTGCAGGCAGGATCGTTTTTGTGCATGAAGGGACACAATCCTTCACAAAAACAATCCAGATAGGCGTTTAAAAGATGCAGCACACATAGAAAGAGGAAGCGACAAGGAGAAATATAGATAATTCTCCTCATTACACCTGTTCTGGGGAGGTGTAAGGTTTTGACGCTATCCCAGGTTCACATGATTGAGTACATCTGGGGCAGCGTCAAAATCTATGGGTGTTGCAAGGGAAACCCACTGCAACGCCCATGGAACACCTCCCTGGCGCAGAGTAAGGCAGAGCAGCGACTTCTGCTTCTTTCTCTTACTCAATATCTATGAGGACACTCAGAGCCACTCAGATACTCCGGCGGCACAAGTGTCTCATAAATAGGGTCCTAAAACTTTGCTTTCCATGCACATAACACTTAAAAAAATATCCCATATTCAAAGGATGCTGGAGAGGTTCAGTGTACTGGAATTTTTCATCAGTTGGTGTTTGCTTGGTTTTCTTCTTTCTTAAATGAGCAACTGGTTCTGTCCAGCAGGAGCTGGACTTCTTGCTCTTTGGTGGGCAAAATATAAACGCACTTTGTTTTGGAGATGTGTAAACTGTGATACCAGTTTGGTAGAGCTTAAATCAATATATTGCATGAGGTGTAATTGCAACGTGCACTAGACAGAAAAAAATCTATTTTGCTCCAAGTGCTTTGGTTCAGGGATGTATGACATTACAACGCATGCTTTTACATCGCATGTCTTTACAACGCGGTTTTTACAACGCAAACCTTTACAACGCATAGCGCTTTGGGGTGCTGGATAGTGAATAGTTTAATTTACTATTCCAACTCCAGTCCCCGTGGACACTAGGGAAGGTGTTGGATGGTAAATTAAAGTTATTCCCTATCCTGGAGCGCCCCCCAGCGCAATGCATTGTAATGGTTTGCGTTGTAAAAGTTGCGTCGTAAAGGCACTGCGTGGTAAAAGTTGCGTTGTAAAGGATGTTTCCCTTGGTTCAGTGATAAATAATATTGCATTTCAAGCTACAATACTCCTTTGGCTTGGACTGTTGTACTATTCAGGAAAGACACATGCTTGGGCTGCGTGATGCAACTTCTAGATGAGCAATTCTATAAGCTGTTTTTACTGTAAATTGTTAACCTTCCATTCGGAAAAAAGACCGGTCTTTACAAGAGTGCAAGAAGCATCTAAGCAGGAGAACACTATGCAGAGCAAAATTCTTAGCGCGCCCCTCTGCAAACTGTGGGTCATTTTCTAAAGAACTCAGACAGTAATTAAGCATAAACTTTATTACAGCTTGCAAAGTTTGATTAAGTTTGAATAACTTTACAATCTTTGGGTCGTTATAACATCAAAAACAATTTATGAATAAGTTTGATTTAAAAACTTGTAACCTCAGAAAGGTGTTGGTTTCTCATTAAAGAGAGAAACACGTGCCCCTGTGTTGCAATTCATTAAGTAGGAGACGGAGGCCGTCTCCAGCAGAGGCCGCCACACACAGGGGGAGTTGAGGCAGTGCTTACCTGACTCCTCCTCATCCTCCGCATCTCGTGGTTCCGGCACCTTTATTACAACGTTGCAGTTCAGAGACCCCACGTGTTCTGAGGCCGGCCTGGGGGCTGTGAGAGGAGGCGATGAATCAGGAGACACCTGGAGCACTGGGAATGAAGAGAGGTTGACACACGTGAGTCAAGGTAGGTTGAGACATCCCACTCAGTCCTCAGCTAGACATGTCTTTGCACAGTCGCCAGGGGCGTAGCTTGGACATTAAGAATGGGGGAGGGGGGGCTCAGAATCCCCAACAATGACGCTGCTTAAAATACGTCATCCAGAAGGCGTGCAGGAATTGCCTCAAGGAGCAGTAGGAAGGGAGCGCAGTGCAATTGTGAGGGGCACTCAAAATTTTGTAAAATATATATTTTTAAGACCTTGAAATCGGAGAAAATAAGATGTGAGTCTGTGAGTGAATTTTTGTCTGCCTGAGTAGGTAAAAAGCCCAGGTGAAATCCAACACACATCTCACCATACCCGACTTGAAGCTCCCGTACCCAAATATGTGCCACAGAATACAATTATTAGGGGGTGCAACAGCCGAAAGACCCCAACCCCAAATCTACACCCCTGTCAGTCACCGAAGTGTCCTACGAGTGTTGCCACCCAGTTAGCCCTATTTTGTTTGAAATATTTAGGGTCATATTATCAAGAAACGCCGTTAAAATTATTGCCCCTTTAGCGGCAGGAAACTGACTCTAAAGCGGGGATAATGGGCTTGATAATATGCCCTTGTGAATTCCCATAGAATCCAATGTTCTGGTGTGAACCTGGGCTTCTATTATAATTCTCAGGGGCATATAATCAAGCCCATTATCGCCCCTTTAGCGTCAGTTTCCTGCCTCTAAAACGGTGATAATTTTAACACCGTTCTTGATAACATGCCCCTTAGTGTGGGCGCTATGTGTTGCGAAGTCATGCAGCGCTGCGCTGACGTCGCCTTTGCATTTAAAGTGAATCGACAAGGCCCTTTGATCAGTCTCATGCAGAGAGCACCAGGGTCTCTGTAGCCGGGGCCTATCTTACTTCTGATCCCCAACACTGAGGCTGTCACCAGGAGGACGATGGAGATCAGCAGCAGAAGGACGCTGGGGCAGATGCAGGATTTCTGTCCTTTAGTAAATAAAACAAAATACAATGGAAAGAAAGAAACAAACAAGGCAGTCAACGTTTATACTTTAACTGATCACATTGACCAGGGATCAATCCAACCAACATTTCAATTTACTGTATGCTATCCTGCTCGGTAAACCACTACATTTGATGTCTTTGATTGTAAACAGATCTAAGCTGGTACATGATCGGCGAAGCATCCATGATGTCTAATAATCAAATGTCAGTAATGGTTGCTACATATTGCCCTTTAAGGGCTGATGTAGTTATGTGAGATGTTTTCTACCAACCAGTGACCAGGAAAAACAAGTAACATAACATAACTTATAATACCATAACACACAATAACATAGCATAGCACAGCATAACATAACCTACCATAACATAACATAAACTATCATACATAACATAACATACAATAAAATACCATAACCTATAATACCATAACACAGCATAACATGACACAATATAACATAGAATAACATACCATAATATAGCATAACATACCATAATATAGCATAACATACAATAACATAACTTACCACAACATACCAAAACATAACATAACTTTTCATACCATATTAAACCATAGCACAGCATAACATTTCCATAACAAAAAATAACAAAACATAACTTAAAATAGCATAACGCCTCTCCCTTTTCTAGGATCTGCTTGTGGCCTAATCATATTTCATTTTACGGTTTCATTGCACTCTGACAGGAGGCCTAACTTATGGTACACTATTTTGAGAATGTATATAAACCATACAAACCTGAATCTGCGTGAGGTTGTTTAGGGGAAGTTTATCAACAAGAATGACCAGGGATTTGTTCGATTTTAGGTGATGACTCCTGCTGGAGCAAGAATGCTTCTACTTCACATGCTTGAGTTGTTCGCCATTTGAAAGATGACTCAACGCAGCGCTGTACAACAGCATATGTCCTATGCATTGTTGTGAAAGGGAGAACACACAGCACAGTGCCACATCTACAGCACCCGAGCAACAACACAGGGTCTAGACTCTTAACCAGCAAGGCTAAGTCAAATCAACGTTAACAACAACACAAATGCCAGTGCTGGACTCCAATTAACACCTTTTATAAAAAACAGTGGTACGAATGAAACATACCAATATGCTTTTACTTACGTCACTAGTTTATTTTAGTAATTTATAGTCACTAGTTCCCAAAAAAAAAATGTTTCATTCTTTTTCAAAAGACAGTATTTTTGTGCATATATACATTATATACAAATACATAAAATGTTTCACAAATTTTTACAAATTTACAAAATAACAACACATCCACAGAATCCTTTCTCTCTCCAGGCTGTGGAAAAGTAAATTTTGCCATGTTCTGTGTCCCTACGCGTCCTCCATCATATGTTATATGTGCATGATTAATATGCATATGTTATTCCCCATGTTTGATTAAAGACGCAATTACAGTTGTGTCCACCTCTAGTATGCCAGTTTCCAGTTCTCGTGAATAATACGAGTATTAGGCCTATGTAAAGCTACGCTGCCACGTTTCTCAGTGAGCACGTTATTCCATTGTAAAGTCCCCGTTTCTAGGCCTCAAAAGGGCCCGGACACCAGATTCAGCTCCTGTCTCCTGAAGCCCTCGCTGAGGAGCGACACGGCCCCCACCTGTATCCTCGACCCTTCACTTACTTCCTGCCTCGCAGTGCCCGGCTCACCCTGGCTCTGCCTCTGAGTCTGCCAAGAGTATGTTATGATTCCAGTTATCAGTACAGCCCTCCTTCTCTGCATTCCTAAGCTACTGAATCGCATCAATAGTTACCGTCATTGTCTAGCCTTTACGGCCCCACGTTAGAGAAATACTGTATTAATGGTCATTTAATATTCTTCATCACGCACTACATGTAGAATAATGCATGGTCCAGTCTTAGTGTCTGTTAGCCTTTCCCCTCCTGACTTCTAGTTTATATCAACATGTTCTCTAAACATCAGATACTAGATACTGTTTAGGTACATGTCGCCCTGACTCTCCAGACTTCAGTCTCTGCTCCTAGCACAGAGTTCATAGCCCCCAGCTTCTCCTAGTAACACGTCATTGCCAGTTTGCGCGCACCATCAGGTTAGAGGTCCCGGCTCCTCAGGTAGCCCCCTCCATGGTTTCCGCCCCATTCATGACATATTTTGTTACGTTTGCATCACATGTCTATGTATACGCCCTGTTACACCTCTTTTCACCCTTATCTTTCGCGACTGCTACGCGTCATGCCTTCCGCTCCACCCACTGCTACGCCCATCGCAATGTAATGCTATGTGTTTGCGCTATGTATATATGCTCATGTACTGTTATTAAAAAGTTATCCTTACGCCGTCATTCCCGATCCTGTCCCCGGCAGCTGCCATCCTATTCCCGTGCAGGTCGTCCTGTTCCTGTCCTTTATGCTGTAATAAACCTGAAAACTCCTACTACCTCGAATCTTGACTCTTATTTATTGAGCTATCTGTTATTCATTTATTCATTCAAAAATAGGGTATTATTTATTTATTTACCACATAATGGCGCCCGAATAGGGACTTGCCCTTTCCCCACGCGTCGGTGAAGCCACGCCGACCCCCTGACCCTCTGCAGTCGTGACGGAACTCTTCTGCGCACCGGCAGATATTTCTGCTTCAAGTATCCCTCAGGCCCACGGAGGAGACGGAGGAGGCGGTCCAGCATCCAGACGAGACGGTGGAGGAACGCGGCGAGTCCCGACCAGAGCCCAAGCCGAGAGTCCAAGGTCCGAGGTATCCGGAGGCCCACCCGTAACAGAAGTCCGAAGTTCGTCCGTCCGACGTCGAGGCAATCCAGTCCAGTCTGAGGCCTTCCGTTCTTGCTGCCCGGTGAGTACCGTTACTGGGGTAGTATCTAGACAGGGTCAATTTAATTGACTCTGGTCCGTGGGTTGGTGGTACACAGACCCACAAACGAAGTGTCCACTTCGGTGGATGCGGGTCCTGATGTGTCTCTTTATGAGACCGGTAAGTTTCGTACTGTTTCAGCAGTGCATCTAGTCTCTGTTCTAGTCAGTTCTGTTCTCGAGAAAATTCATGTGTTCTGTTCTCAGTATTCCAGGTAGTATTCTGTTCGAACTGTTATTTTAAATGTTCTTCATGTATTTTAATGTCGTGGTATGAATGGGGAATAAGTATCGTGTTCATTGTGTATTGTATTGTGTCTAGATTATATTTCAGTCATGCCCCTGTTTTCCAAGTTACGTCAGTTAAAAACTAGAAAGGGTCTGCTGGAAGCAGCAGTTCCAGTTCCGCCTAGGGACAGTCCAGGTCATTTTATGTATCAGAAGCATGGCATAAGCGCCATATTGTATCTAGATTTATGGGTAGAGTATACCAAACAGTTAGAAGAAAAGTATAGATGGCCCGTATCGGGCACATGGGATGCCGAGTGCATCATGCGAGTAGAAGAAGCATTATGGAAAAAGAAAGCCAGACAGTCACAGAAAGATGCCATCGAGTTATGGCGCAAAGAATCTCATAAAAGAACCGAAAAAGAAATCAGAAAGTCAGAATTAAGTAGAGAATCCTTGGAACGAGCCCAAGAAAGGGAATTAATCGAGATTGGTGAACGAGTTAAAACCGAACAGTCAGACAGACAGAGGCATGCTCTTATTAAGGGTATGTATCCTCTTCTTGCCGAGGGCTTGCCAAAAGCGACCTCAGAGTCATCCAGTAATTTCCCGCCACCATTAGTTCCGACTAAGCTACGTCACAAACCGACCGCAGCTGATATTTTCATTTCGTCCTATTTGGACGACACAGTCCCAGAATATGCAAATCCTGTTCGCGCTCCGCCAGTCCCTGTAAATCAGGCACTTCCCGCTCCTCCAGACACCGGGGCACCCCTTGCAGTACCTTCTACGGCCCCCCTGGTCCAGTCTGCCATACCAGTTCAGCCCGCATTTCAATTTCCTGCCACACTAGTACGAAGAGGATCAGTCGACGATTCTAGTTTAGGGGCCGCAGGGGGAGGTCCTCCTCAGACCCCGCCGCCACATAAGCGTTTAACGACAGCCGAATTACATATGCAAGCATCCCAGCGTACGCCCAGACATCAGTCTGTAGCAGAAATAAGAAAAGCCCTTAATGAATGCGGCTATGATCCAGTCCCAGGCGAGGATAATATGGTTTTATATTCATTACGTGTAAGAAGGGTGGCCGAGTATCTAGTCACCCTACCGAATATGAAAGAAGACCTAGACAGAATATATCGTTTCATCCGTACAGGGGATGATCCAGAAAGCATTGCCGAGGCCATGTCTCAAAGGAAAGCTGAGACCCAGCTCATGATATTAAAGTTTCTGATCAATTGTCTAATAAGAGAACAAGATTACCCGTCCAAAGATCAAGCCGAAATGAGAACCCTGACAAAGTGCAGTGATAATATAGCCGAGGGTAAGCACAGAACCATCAGTGCTATGGACAGTATGTACAAGAAAATTCGTAAAGAAATAATAAGGTTACACGATCAACGTAAAGCAGCACAAGTAAGCGAGAAAGAAAGTAACTCTGATACTGAAGAGGTAGAGGACGAGAATCCCGACAGAATAGCGTATGTAGGAAAATCTAGATTTCCAGATCGCCATTTACGCCTAGAACACAAGTCTACTTTCCATCATCCAGCACCAGAACAAGGTTCTCTAGAACAAGTATTCCAAGCTACCGATCACATTCTGAAATCACGAATCGGTTACAGTGAGTTGAGTACTATGCATGAACAAGAACTAGCCCGATCAGCAGTCCGATGGATTACTGATTCTACCACTTTTCCAGACGAAATAGTGGCACAAATGTTTCTGAAAATGCCCCGAGCCGAACAACGACTGGTGGGTATGTATATGATCCAGCACCTCATTACATTGTATGAGGGTCAGCACTCTGATCCAGGCCCGTTACATGATATCCTGAACGAGTTACTCCAGTATAGATGGAAAGGTTTAGGTACCGATTTAATTAGTGTCGTTCTAGAACAGCGCCACAAATATAGAACGTTTTTGAACCCGCATTTTGTTCATGTCTCACCCCCAGAAAGAAAACCCTTTTACATGGAGAGACAGAATCCGTTACGAGAAGTCCACCCAGTTAGAGGAACGGGTGGCGAACTAGAACGAGTGTTTGTTTACACTCCGATTACAAAGATGGAACTCCTAGAGATGAAGAAATTAATTCCCTGTCATGACAAAGATCCAGCAGGGTTCCATCGAGAATTAAAAGACATGCTCCGTATGGGAGAATACACGTATCCAGATATAATTAAAATGTTAAAGGTTCTGCTGCCCGCAGGGGTGTATGAAAAGCTCAAGGAAAAAGAATGGGAGGTGGGAGAGAAAAAGATCGATTGGGCAGTTCTAGAAGCTGAAGATAAGGCACGAGTACCAGGTACCGGTCTTGGAGCGAAATGTAAAGAATTACCAGAATTATTAATACAAGTTTTACCCAGATTATTGACAACTAGAAAAGAAGACTGGGATGCAATCTCAGCCTGTAAACAGAAACAAGATGAAGATATTAGTGATTTTTATTCTAGATTTGAGAAATGTTTTAGCATCAACAGTGGCCTCAAGACAAGTAGTGAGTCATACCCTCACCTTTTTGTTACTAAATTAGTCGAGAATTCAAGTCCACAAATTAAAAATCGAGTTTTGAAAGTTGAAAGTACCTGGCAAGCTAATACCCCGTCCCAGATGTTACAGATGCTCCAATACCACCAGAATAGAATCAGGGAAGAGCAAGACCACGAAAGGAAGCGTATGAAAGACACGAAAATGAAAGTACTAGTTGCACAATCTGTTCCTCAAGACAGTTAGAAGAGGGGTCCAAATCAAGCCAGTCATCCTGCAGCTCCCGTTAAAGGGAACTGCAATTATTGTAAACAGCCAGGTCATTTTATAAATGAGTGTGCAGTTCTGAAACATAACATAGCTACTGGTAAGACTAAAGAAAGACCACGTCCGCCTAGACAAGAACAAGTTTCACAGACTCCTCAGCCACAGAATGCACCACGGACAGTTACAGTACCGCAGCCTATCGCTGCAACACAGCATGTTACACAGCAGATGTACCAGTATGCACAGTCTGAGTATCCAGAGTACCAGCAGTATTCATGAAACAGCCTAGAGAGGGAGGTAGGCTTGCCTCTCATCGAGATACCTGTAGATCAAGAAGGTCCCTATGTTCATAGTCAAGTATTAGGGAAAGACAGAAAGTTTTTGATTGATACAGGGGCAAGTAGGACCACAATTAGCCACGCCGAAGTTCCAGGGGCTCCGCTCTCAGGCTCTAGAAATGTTTCCCTTGGATTTTCAGGAAAACCTATCGTAAATGAAATATCAAAGCCAGTTACTCTAGAAGTAGGTCCATTGTCCCGTACTACTGATCTGTTACTTACTAAGTCATGTCCAGAAAACCTATTAGGCATTAAAACACTGAAAGAATTAGGTGCAGTTATATGCTGTTCCCCAGAGGGAATACAGAAAAACCAAAGGTGGTGATGGACGGAGCGTTGACAATACAAACACTCACCCCCAGTCAACTGATCTGGGTTTAATCCATCACCGTTTTTTAGCTCACTCTGCCACCCCAGTTCAGACATGGCCATATGCAAATCAGTCTGACCCTGTGCCTCATGGGAACAGTCCAGCCCAAACTGCCAAGCCATGTCTTCCCTGGACCGGAATCAAGCTTCCCAGGACCGGTTTCTGGCATTACAGCCAGGGACAGGGTCAGACTGATTTGCATATGGCCATGTCCGAACTGGGGTGGCGGAGTGAGCTAAAGAACGGTGATGGATTAAACCCAGATCAGTTGACTGGGGGTGAGTGTTTGTATTGTCAACGCTCCGTCCATCACCACCTTTGGTTTTTCTTTGTTCGCCCTAAGTTGGCAGGGTATGCTCAGACGTGAGTCCCTTGCTCACTTTGCCACTGGAGTCAAGCAAGCCCGGCTGAAGACGGCTGTAATGCCAGAAACCGGTCCTGGGAAGCTTGATTCCGGTCCAGGGAAGACATGGCTTGGCAGTTCGGGCTGGACTGTTCCCATGAGGCACAGGGTCAGACTGATTTGCATATGGCCATGTCCGAACTGGGGTGGCGGAGTGAGCTAAAGAACGGTGATGGATTAAACCCAGATCAGTTGACTGGGGGTGAGTGTTTGTATTGTCAACGCTCCGTCCATCACCACCTTTGGTTTTTCCCCAGAGGGAATACGTCTGTTCCTACGTGACTTTAAGGGTCACTATGTATTACGAGATTTTGATCCAAGATTGTCTAATGTTCCGCAGCATTTATGGGCGCAAGGTCCAACTGATGTAGGTTACATGCAAATCACACCCCATCATGTGACTCTCAAGCCAGGTGTAGTGTTACCACGAATCAGACAGTACAGATTGCCACCTGAGGCTGTAGCAGCCTTATCCAAAATTATTGACGAGCTCATCGCTCAAGGAGTGGTTGTAGAAACTGACTCCAATGTATGCAATTCTCCGATCATTCCAGTCATGAAACGTACTGATCCAAATGCACCCCCAGTATATCGATTAGTGATTGACCTACGAGAACTTAATAAATGTATCATTCCCCAGTATCCAGTAGTCCCAGATATCTCTTCCCTATTAACAGCCATTGATTCCGAAGCTTCATTTTTCACTGTCATAGACCTCAAGAATGCATTTTTCAGTGTTCCCATTCATCCAGACAGCCAGTTTCTTTTCGGATTTTGTTTAAATGGAAGGAGCTATATGTTCACACGAGCTCCTCAAGGTTTCACAGAAAGTCCTAGTATTTACAGTCAAGCACTCAAGAGACAACTAGACAACATTCACATGCCAACTGACACTGCCCTGCTCCAGTATGTCGATGATCTACTGGTCACAGCCCGTTCTGAACGTGCTTGCGAGCGAGCATCCCTTACAGTCTTGTATTTCCTAGCCGAGATGGGGCATAAGGTGTCCCCTTCGAAGCTTCAATTCTGTGTCCAGCAAGTGGTATACTTAGGACACTTACTGTCCAAGAGGGGTAGGCAGTTGACACCAGACCGTATCCAGTTAATAGCGAGTCTTCCTCAGCCCAAGACCCAGAAGGAGGTACGTGCTTTTATCGGCCTTACTTCTTATTGTAGACAATGGATTCCTCAGTATGCATTTCTAGCCAAGCCACTGATACAGTTGACGACACAGGAGGCAGCCGTATCGACTGTCCTCCCTTGGACATCTGAACATACACTTAGTTTCAATGAGTTAAAGAAAGCCCTATGCCAAGCTCCAGTTCTAGCGACACCGAACTACAGTAAGCCTTTTACACTTTTCGTCACTGAACGCGAAGGTACAGCATTATCTGTTCTTACACAAGATCAAGCAGGACAATACAAGCCCTGTGCTTATTTTTCGAGCACATTAGATCCAGTAGCCCAGGCTCTGCCTGCGTGCCTCAAGTCAGTTGCAGCCACAGCCCTAGCTATCAGACAAAGTGATTCCATAGTCTTAGGACATACCTTGACAGTACAAGTTCCACATTCCGTGGAAGTTCTTTTAAACCGAACACAAACTCAGCACTTGACAATTGCACGTTTAACAGGTTATGAATTGACACTGTTCCAGCCACACATAGAAATCAGACGCTGCAACATTCTAAATCCTGCTACACTGTTACCATCAGTTACTTTAAGTCCGGACACACATGACTGTGTGGAAGTAGTTAACATTACGACAAAGCCAAGACAAGATCTGACAGATATTCCGTTACCAGATCCCGACCTGACACTTTATGTGGATGGTTCATGTATGAGAACAAGTACAGGAGAACTAGTCGCCGCGTATGCAGTGACTACTGACACTGAAGTTATTGAAACACACCGTATTGACACCCTGTCCGCTCAAGCAGCAGAGCTAGTTGCTCTGACACAAGCCTGCATACACGCTAAGAACCGGAAAGTTAATGTTTACACAGATTCACGCTACGCATTCGGAGTTGTACACGACTTTGGAGTGCTCTGGCAGGAGAGAGGTTTCATGACTTCTCATGGAACCAAGATTCAGCATGGTCTCCTTATTCAAGCTCTGTTAGATGCCATACATTTACCGACATCTATTGCTATCATGAAGTGCAAAGCACATACGAAAGTTACTGACATTATTTCTCAAGGTAACGATCTAGCAGATCGCACAGCCAAGCTTACAGCACAGACTCTAGACATTCCAGTTAACATGACACACACTCCAGATCCGATTACATGCATGACAGTTAAAGACCCTACTCAAGATGTCATAGACATACAGTTATATGCTACTCCCGAAGAAATCAAGAAATGGTCCGAACAAGGAGGGGTCCAGACAGATCAAGGATGGTTAACGAAGGGTAGAGCCACATGGTTTCTCCCCGACTCTATGGTTCAAGTCATTATTAATACCGCACATAGTCCAGCACATTTAGGAGAAAAAGCTATGTTAGACAGTATCCAGAACATTTGGTTCAACAAGCATTTACGAGCTGCAGCCAAGCAGAAAGTCCGTACCTGTATGATATGTTGTCAGTTTAATCCAGGTAAAAGTGTCCCGGTGGAACAAGGTGGATTCCAGCCCCCTGACCACCCTTTTGAAGTCCTCCAGATGGATTATATTCAGATGGAGCGATGTCGAGGTTTCAAGTATGTCCTTGTAGTTGTATGCGCTTTGTCCAGGTGGACAGAAGCATATCCAGTTCCAGATTACACAGCCGCGACCACTGCCAAGCAGTTGGTTCGTGAGTTCTTCCCCCGTTATGGACTCCCTAGGGTCGTATATTCTGATAACGGCCAGCCATTCTCATCAGAGTTAATGAAACACGTTTCCCTATTGTTAGGGTACCAGTGGAAGTTCCATTGTGTACGCCATCCTGAAGCAGCCGGTCTCGTAGAGAGACATAACCAGACCCTGAAAATTCGCATCGCAAAAATTTGTAAAGAGAAAGGTGTGGACTGGCTAGTAGCTCTGCCAGTCGCCTTATTCTATATGCGCATGGTCGCACATTCCAGATCAGGTCTGTCCCCGTATGAGGTCGTTTTCGGCCGCCCCCCTAACATGTGGGGTACTCCTAGACCCCGAAGTATTACCGATGTTTCAAGTAATATGCTGACAGATTACCTAGCTTCCTTGATGTCTGCCCTCAACTCTTGTCGTTCACAGGTTGCCGCCGCATTTCCAGACAATACCGAGGTGGCACCGCATGAAATCGTTCCAGGATCCATGGTTCTTGTCCGCAATTTTGACCGCTCAAGTCCGCTGGAGCCACGCTGGAAGGAGCCCCGACAGGTCCTCCTCGCCACCCGTACAGCCGTGAAGTTGGAAGGTCGCAAAGGCTGGGTGCACCTTTCGCACGTGAAGAAGTTTTATGGACTGAAACCCGTCTCAAAGAACATTTCCCAGGATTTGAAGGATTGCCAAAATATTGTTCTCAAGGACTGTCCCGCAAAAGACATTGCTACAAACCCTCCCCTGTTAGAGAAAACTCCGCAGCAGGAGTATAAGTTGAAACTCCGGTCTAGTAAAATAAGTCAGCCAGTTTGATTGTCTAAGTCCTCCCCTAGGTGAAACGGTTAGACTGTTTCTGACATGTATAAAATAGACCCCCATAGTGAGAGAGTTAGTCAAAACTCAATCCGATGTATCATTTTTCTATGTTTCATATTATTTCTCAGCATTATGATTTCCTGCACCAGTTATGCATTTTACCTGTGTTTCCCAGTTTCTCATGTAAATACGTCTTCTAATGCTACAGTAGAACACACGTTTAGTGATCTGCCTCCTCATGAACTCTCTTACCGCCTCGCTATGCGAAATAATTCTTTTATCCGCATGCTACATTACTCACACCAAACCAGCAATGCCACTAATTGTTGGGTGTGTGGTCGACTCCCCCCTTTCCAGACACCGAAGGGAGTTCTGCCACTCTTTCCTTATCCTTTTTCACATAATGGTTCGTGTGGAGCATGGTCCACGTTAACGTCATCCTCAACAGATATGTCTTTTCTTAACAGTACATGTTTTCCAGACAAGCAAGGTCTCCCCCACAGAATCGGGTTAGATCTAGAAAATGAAGTTTACAATTTAGGTAATTATTCTTCGAATTTCATGGTCCTGAATGTTCAGTCTGATTCCACTCCAGATTTACCTGCAATTTCAGTACTACCAGTCAAAGGCGAATTATGTGTCCGAAATAATGGTTCCGTACACGTAGGACATAGTGATTGTACTACTATTGTCAAGTATAGTGACAGTGGGAAATCTATCTTCAAAGCTTCACGTCATTCTTATTTTATTTGTGGTCAAACTGCATATGTTCGTCTGCCCCTCGATTGGGAGGGAACCTGTTACATTGCCTTCCTACTGCCACCAGTTTTCCTAGCCCCATCTGATTATCATAGAAACACACATCTAGTACACATTAGACATAGAAGGGAGTCCCCAATTGTCGATTATACTGAAACTGCTCTAGAACAGTATACAGATTTCAATAGAGGTTTCTTTTTCTTTATAGGACCTATCCAGAATAGTAAACTAATCCGCAGGTTAACCAGAACCCTTGAAGCTGTAGTAAATGAGACTGCCTCTGCTCTGGGTAACTTAACTGAAGAGCAATCTGCTATGAGATTTGTCGTTTTACAGAATCGTCTCGTCCTTGACGTCATACTGGCCGATAGGGGCGGGGCCTGTAGAGTCATCGGATCTAGTTGCTGCATTTTCATTCCAAATAACGCGCCGTCTGTTTATTCAGCTATAACCAGACTCCATAAAATTGCCCATCTGTTACACCAAGATCCAGGCACCTGGACATGGTCCGGTTGGTTCTGGAATATAATTTCCGCCTGGGGATGGAAAGTCTTGTCCTTTCTAGGTATTGCAGTAGCGATCATATTTAGCTGCTGCCTCTGTATACAATGTGGCCCTGCGATTTGCGGCATTTGTGCTACCTCTTGTATTCCTAGTCCCAAGCCCCGTTCTAAATCCCGTTCAAAAAGAATTCGAGACGAGCAAATGATACTGTATGAAATGATAGATGGTATCATGAATATTGATGTTTCCTGAAGGAAACGTAGTGACAAGGAGGGAATGTGGAAAAGTAAATTTTGCCATGTTCTGTGTCCCTACGCGTCCTCCATCATATGTTATATGTGCATGATTAATATGCATATGTTATTCCCCATGTTTGATTAAAGACGCAATTACAGTTGTGTCCACCTCTAGTATGCCAGTTTCCAGTTCTCGTGAATAATACGAGTATTAGGCCTATGTAAAGCTACGCTGCCACGTTTCTCAGTGAGCACGTTATTCCATTGTAAAGTCCCCGTTTCTAGGCCTCAAAAGGGCCCGGACACCAGATTCAGCTCCTGTCTCCTGAAGCCCTCGCTGAGGAGCGACACGGCCCCCACCTGTATCCTCGACCCTTCACTTACTTCCTGCCTCGCAGTGCCCGGCTCACCCTGGCTCTGCCTCTGAGTCTGCCAAGAGTATGTTATGATTCCAGTTATCAGTACAGCCCTCCTTCTCTGCATTCCTAAGCTACTGAATCGCATCAATAGTTACCGTCATTGTCTAGCCTTTACGGCCCCACGTTAGAGAAATACTGTATTAATGGTCATTTAATATTCTTCATCACGCACTACATGTAGAATAATGCATGGTCCAGTCTTAGTGTCTGTTAGCCTTTCCCCTCCTGACTTCTAGTTTATATCAACATGTTCTCTAAACATCAGATACTAGATACTGTTTAGGTACATGTCGCCCTGACTCTCCAGACTTCAGTCTCTGCTCCTAGCACAGAGTTCATAGCCCCCAGCTTCTCCTAGTAACACGTCATTGCCAGTTTGCGCGCACCATCAGGTTAGAGGTCCCGGCTCCTCAGGTAGCCCCCTCCATGGTTTCCGCCCCATTCATGACATATTTTGTTACGTTTGCATCACATGTCTATGTATACGCCCTGTTACACCTCTTTTCACCCTTATCTTTCGCGACTGCTACGCGTCATGCCTTCCGCTCCACCCACTGCTACGCCCATCGCAATGTAATGCTATGTGTTTGCGCTATGTATATATGCTCATGTACTGTTATTAAAAAGTTATCCTTACGCCGTCATTCCCGATCCTGTCCCCGGCAGCTGCCATCCTATTCCCGTGCAGGTCGTCCTGTTCCTGTCCTTTATGCTGTAATAAACCTGCAAACTCCTACTACCTCGAATCTTGACTCTTATTTATTGAGCTATCTGTTATTCATTTATTCATTCAAAAATAGGGTATTATTTATTTATTTACCACAAGGCGTTCACCTTACATACACAATCATACTCTATAAACCTCTTGAAAATATAGCCCTTTACCACAAGATAGCTTTCTTCATATAGCGACATAAGTCATGTTTGTATTATCATGGAATTAATAAAGTAAAGACAAGGTCAATCAGAGTTTAATCCTATCTCATCCTAACGTAGTTCTTAAACTGTTAACCAATGATAAAGAGCCAGAAGTGGTCGACGCGTTTCGAATCCCCTATTGTGGGATTCTCCTCAGGACCAAAAGGTTTCTATAAAGACAAAAAATGAACAAGTCACCAAAATTAGAACCCCTAATGTGTGGTATTCAAAGACACATAGCTGCCCACCAGCTCAAGTCCGCCTACCTTTTTAATCCTGTAAAATCAGTATCTCATGTGAGAAGTGCAGTGGTAATTTCGATAAGGCTGTAATTACAAACACAGGGACAACACCAACAAGTTACATATACTACACCACTTTGTTAGTCTATTAGCTTGAGTGAATTAAAATCGTGCTGATTAGACTGACCTGGTCAACGTTGTGCCTGAACTGGAGTACCCTGGAACAAGGTATAAATGCGCTTGTCAGTAGCCATAGTTTTTATATTTTGGCCCGTATTAATGATAGATTCTACTAGCAACAGCGTCTTACCCGGTATGCCGCTTTTGTCAACCTTTGCCGGGGCTCGATGATAACACCGCTGTAACTATCCGCGGGGAACAAATCGTTTGTTCCTCATATAAGTTCCTGTTAAAAAAATGGGGCACGACCAGTTTTTAGTTTAATGGTTTTCTGATCAGCTTCAAAAGTCCTGTACGGGGCTAACAAGGAATAGAAGGCCGGCTTACATGTGAGACGGCGTCTCGGCTCGGTATCTCCCATCGAGTTGTGTTTGGAGGGTCCGTCCTCTCTTTCTGATTCACATCGCGCTCACGTGATCGCCGTTATTCTTATTTTATTTATTTATTATTACATTTATTAAGCGCACAGCTACCCGGAGGTTTCCCGGCGCTAGAGCAAACTGAACGGTGAAAGAGGGGAGGAACATTAGTTGTTAAAAAGCCAGGTTTTTATTCCCTTACGGAATTTCAGAAAGCACGATTCCGTGCGCAAGGATTGAGGAAGAGAATTCCATAAGGATGGGGCCAACAGGGCAAACGAACGGCCACCCATTTTGGCTCTGTTGATGCGTGGAATTACAAATTTGTTATGCGATGAGGACCTGAGTGTACGGGGGGGAACATATTGCTGAACTAGAGCAGCAAGATAGCGCGGGGCTCTATCAGTAGTGATTTTATGCATGTAGCAGAGTGCTTTAAAGTGCACTCTGCTTTCAATGCGCAACCAGTGCAAGTTACGCCTGTAATGAGTGACCGAGGATCTTGCAGGAAGGTGACAAATCAGGCGGACTGCCATATTTTGAACCACCTGGTATTTTCTGGTTACCTCTTTGGCAGCACCTAAGAGCAGGATGTTCCCATAGTCCAGGCGTGAGATGACAAGGGCCTGGACGACGGTCCTCAAGGTGTCTGTGGGCAGCATCCATGTGATCTTTCTCAGCCACCTGATGATGGTAGTGCAGGTGGCCGCAACTTTCACAACGTGGTGTTTGAAAGTAAGTTGGTTATCGAAGATCACACCGAGATTGCGAGCAGACACTGATGGAGTGGGTAGAGGACCCATCTCCTGAGGCCAATGGTGTGGGCCCCAGAGAGAGGTGTCGGGGCCAAACAGGAGCAGCTCTGTTTTATCCCCGTTGAGCTTCAATTTGTGCTTCAACATCCAGTCCGATATATGCTTTAGTCCAATTTGGAGTGAGGAAGAAGGGAGGTTTTTATTAGTAGAAAGTGAATAGATGACTTGAGTGTCATCAGCGGAGGAATAAATTGTGAGGCCCGCCTGTTCGGCCAGAAACGCAAGAGGCCTTACGTACAGATTGAAGAAAAGGGGACTGAGGATAGAACCCTGGGGGACACCGTGAGCGGAAGGGAGAGTGGATGATGCAGAAGTGGAAGAAAAAACCTGAAACGTGCAATCAGACAAAAAGTTGGCAATCCAGGCCAGGGCGGTACCACCAACACCAACTGCCTCCAGGGTGGATAATAAGATGGAATGGGAGACGGTGTCAAAAGCGGCACTCAAGTCAAGCAAGATGAGTGCCACCGTCTCGCCATTATCCACTTGGCGTCTGATGGTTTCTGACACGCCAAGGAGAGTAGTTTCCGTGGAGAAACCAGCCCTGAACCCGGATTGAGAGCCATGAAGAAAATTGGTGGATTCAACAAAAGAACTAAGTAAAGAATTAACATGTTTCTCCAAAATCTTGGAGAAGCAAGAAAGCAATGAAATGGGGCGAAAGTTGGAAGGATTGTTGGGATCAGCGTTGGCCTTCTTTAATAGTGGTACCACCATAGCGTGCTTCCATTCATTCGGGACAGTCGCTTCTACCAAAGAGGCGTTGAGGACATCCAAAATAATATGGAGTGGAACTGGGTCAAGGGAGCACAAAACTTGAGGGGGAAGAGGGTCAAGGGGAGAGCCAGATTTGATGTCCTGGAGGTACTTTTTTAGAAGCGCAGGGGAAATGAGATCCCAAGAAAGTGGTAGGCAGGGAACAGGGAGGAATATCCAGGGGAGGGTAGTCGGGATTTTGAGCGACGTGAGAAGGGGAGGCAGAAGTGGAATTAAAAATGGCATAGATTTTATCTATCTTTTCACGGAAAAAGTTGGCTAGAGCTTTACACTGTGCAGTGTCTAGACAGGGGTCTTTAGGAACTGTGGAAGCACCTGAGAGCTCCTTAACGATTTTAAACAGGGCCTTGGGCCTGTTTTGAGCCGTAAGTATGGTGTTGTTGGCAAAGTTAGCTCTAGCAATGTCACATGCCGCGTGGTAGGATTTAAGAGCGGACCTGTAGTTAGCTTTGTGCTCAGGGTTATACTTTGCACGCCATATACGTTCTAGTTTTTTGCAGTTGGATTTTTCAAGGCGTAAAGAGTCATTAAACCAGGGAGCCGGGGGGTGATGAATTTGAGATTTATTTTTTTGGGTAGGGAGGCAGGAATCCAGAGCTGTAGTTAGCCATGATGTAATGGCGGGTAGCTCTTTGATCGTTATGTTGGAAACTGACGGGGCGGAGTTGGCCAGAAAAGAGTTTAATCTGTCTAAGTCTAGACGTTTCCAGTTCCTGCTAGCTTTATGGGGAAGGTCTGGCCTGGGAGTGTCAGCTACACATGTTTTAATAGAAAAATTAACTAAGAAATGATCTGACCAGAGAACATGCTCGTCAGATTGGAAATGATGGGGTCTAAGAGGTTACCGGCCTTATGAGTAGGGTCGGAATTAAGGAGATGCAGGTCAAGAGCTTCAAGATCCTGTAAAAGGCGTTTAGCAGTGGCACATAAGACAGAATTAAAATGAATGTTTAAATCCCCAACAATAGTAAAATTAGTGGATTGTGCTAAAAAAGGAGCAATGAGTTCGGGAAGTGCAGCAGCCCAACCGCTCGCTGACCCCGGTGCACGGTAAATCAGGATACCTGTTAAGGTAAATTGGGGGGAAAGAGTTAATTTAAACAGGCCCGCCTCACAGTTAGGGAAGTCAAGGTCTTCCCATTTACAGGAGAACTCTCTTTTGAAAATAACAGCAATTCCTCCACCGTCTTTAAGCGCTCGGTTTCTCCCAACGTAGGTATAATCATTGGGGAGAGCCATGGCGATATCCGGGCCAGAGCTATCATTAAGCCATGTTTCGGTCACAAACAAGGCAGCGGGACGATCTGACTCCAGGAGGTCGAAGATGTCTCTCTTATGTTTAGAGAGCGACCTACTGTTAATGCTAATGAAGGTCAGGTCTGATGAGGAATTGTGTGAGGTGGGACGTACAGTACGCACAGGGGAGGGTAAGTTCCAGAACGAGGACGACATACTGTCGGTGCTTGAATCGAGGGAGTCCAGGGCCAGGGAGCTGTGGGAGCAAACAATGGGAGCATTTTGACAGTTTAAAACGGTATTCGAGGGGCATAGTGATCCCCGCAGCAGCAGGAGAGCGGATCGAGAGTAAGAAAGAGAAATCTGAGCAGAACGGCTAGGCCCTGGGCCCGTACCGGCGCGGACGGGCGAGGCGGGCAGGACTTTGGCACGACTTCGGCGCGAAGTCGGCGCTCCCGCTGCGCTCGTCCGCTGCGCTTCCGCCATTGTGTCATTAAGTACACAGGAGGAGAGAGCCACTAGACCGCTCACCTGCCAATTAGCCAGCAGGGCGGAAGTGGGGATACAGGGCGGAAGTGAGTGAGCTCTCGTATGGCCACCGCCGCTGCAAACGGCACAAGCCGTGGCGGATCGGTGCCAGGAGCCGGGGACAGCGAGATTCAAGTACAAAGATACAGGTATGAGTACAATACGTTGCGCCAAGGGAGGCGATCAAAATACAAACGTTGCGCCGAGATCGGCGATCAAGAACAGAATGGAGCCGGTGTGCCCATTAAAATCAGCACACTACATGCAAAGCGGTAGCGCTGAAAAGCGCTAACCACAATTGTAGAAATGCAGTATTAAAATAATAAAAAGTAGCCAGTCACACACGAAGCCAAACCAGCCTCTCTCACCAGCAGTTAGCCCCGGACTGACAAGAAGCTCGATTTAAATATAGCCACCAATACAATCCACTAGACCGCTCACCTGCCAATTAGCCAGCAGGGCGGAAGTGGGGATACATGGCGGAAGTGAGTGAGCTCTCGTATGGCCACCGCCGCTGCAAACGGCACAAGCCGTGGCGGATCGGTGCCAGGAGCCGGGGACAGCGAGATTCAAGTACAAAGATACAGGTATGAGTACAATACGTTGCGCCAAGGGAGGCGATCAAAATACAAACGTTGCGCCGAGATCGGCGATCAAGAACAGAATGGAGCCGGTGTGCCCATTAAAATCAGCACACTACATGCAAAGCGGTAGCGCTGAAAAGCGCTAACCACAATTGTAGAAATGCAGTATTAAAATAATAAAAAGTAGCCAGTCACACACGAAGCCAAACCAGCCTCTCTCACCAGCAGTTAGCCCCGGACTGACAAGAAGCTCGATTTAAATATAGCCACCAATACAATCCACTAGACCGCTCACCTGCCAATTAGCCAGCAGGGCGGAAGTGGGGATACAGGGCGGAAGTGAGTGAGCTCTCGTATGGCCACCGCCGCTGCAAACGGCACAAGCCGTGGCGGATCGGTGCCAGGAGCCGGGGACAGCGAGATTCAAGTACAAAGATACAGGTATGAGTACAATACGTTGCGCCAAGGGAGGCGATCAAAATACAAACGTTGCGCCGAAATCGGCGATCAAGAACAGAATGGAGCCGGTGTGCCCATTAAAATCAGCACACTACATGCAAAGCGGTAGCGCTGAAAAGCGCTAACCACAATTGTAGAAATGCAGTATTAAAATAATAAAAAGTAGCCAGTCACACACGAAGCCAAACCAGCCTCTCTCACCAGCAGTTAGCCCCGGACTGACAAGAAGCTCGATTTAAATATAGCCACCAATACAATCCACTAGACCGCTCACCTGCCAATTAGCCAGCAGGGTGGAAGTGGGGATACAGGGCGGAAGTGAGTGAGCTCTCGTATGGCCACCGCCGCTGCAAACGGCACAAGCCGTGGCGGATCGGTGCCAGGAGCCGGGGACAGCGAGATTCAAGTACAAAGATACAGGTATGAGTACAATACGTTGCGCCAAGGGAGGCGATCAAAATACAAACGTTGCGCCGAAATCGGCGATCAAGAACAGAATGGAGCCGGTGTGCCCATTAAAATCAGCACACTACATGCAAAGCGGTAGCGCTGAAAAGCGCTAACCACAATTGTAGAAATGCAGTATTAAAATAATAAAAAGTAGCCAGTCACACACGAAGCCAAACCAGCCTCTCTCACCAGCAGTTAGCCCCGGACTGACAAGAAGCTCGATTTAAATATAGCCACCAATACAATCCACTAGACCGCTCACCTGCCAATTAGCCAGCAGGGTGGAAGTGGGGATACAGGGCGGAAGTGAGTGAGCTCTCGTATGGCCACCGCCGCTGCAAACGGCACAAGCCGTGGCGGATCGGTGCCAGGAGCCGGGGACAGCGAGATTCAAGTACAAAGATACAGGTATGAGTACAATACGTTGCGCCAAGGGAGGCGATCAAAATACAAACGTTGCGCCGAGATCGGCGATCAAGAACAGAATGGAGCCGGTGTGCCCATTAAAATCAGCACACTACATGCAAAGCGGTAGCGCTGAAAGCGCTAACCACAATTGTAGAAATGCAGTATTAAAATAATAAAAAGTAGCCAGTCACACACGAAGCCAAACCAGCCTCTCTCACCAGCAGTTAGCCGTTAGCAGTTAGTTAGTCTTAAAGTAATAGACACTAGTCAAACCCTTTAACACTTTATCACAATTTATTTATTTATTTATTTGCTTGTTAAGCGCGTGACTCAATTCCCGAAGGGATATCTCTGCGCTGTTACTTGCTTTTGGCAGCTTACTGTAAGAATAGAGCTGGGGATGGGGGATCAGACAGGCTTAAGACAGGGTAAAGAGGTATGTCTTCAGTTTTTTCCTGAACAGCTCCAAGGTCCTGGTCTGTTTCAGCTCAGTAGGTAGGGAGTTCCACAGGATAGGTCCTGTGTAGGACAGTGCTCGGCCACCCTGTCTGGCTCTTTTTATCTTTGGGACCTGGAGCAACAGATGGTTGCTGGAGCGGAGAGTGCGTCCCGGGATGTAGGGCAGGAATTTTTCTTTCAGGTACCTGGGGCTGGTACCAAACTGGCATCGATAAATGATGTTACAGACTTTAAACTTGATGCGTTGTTTTATAGGTAGCCAGTGAAGTTGATGGAGGAGAGGGCGGGAAGGCGTTCTGGGGGGGGCATTGAGGGCCAGTCTAGCAGCCGTGTTCTGTACCACCTGAAGTTTGTCTAACTGTTCGGCATTTGCTGAGAGATATAGGCCGTTGCAGTAATCCAGTCTGCTTATGATGAGGGTCTGAATGAGAGTTTTCCTATGGCTTTCGGGTAGGAAAGGGAAAGCACGTCTCAGAAGCCCCACCACATGGAGGCAGGCACCCGCCACTTGCGTGGTGTGCTCCTTAAGCAGGAGTGCCTGATCTAATTTGACGCCGAGATTTTTTGCTGTTTGTTTAGGGTTGGGTACGGGTCCCAACTCCAGAGGCCACCACTGCGGGGACCAAAGAAGAGTCGCCCCTCCAAACAGCATGACCTCGGTTTTTGATACGTTGCACTGAAGAAAGTTTTTTGACATCCAGCGTGCTACTGCCCTCCTCCCATCAGCAAATGAAGACTGAATTGCCGGTGTTAGGGTCTGGAAAGGGAAGAGCAGCTGGGTGTCATCGGCGTACGATACAGGGGTGAATCCAAGAGATCTTATCAGATTAGCTAAAGGGGCCACATAAATGTTAAACAGCGTGGGGCTGAGGCACGAGCCCTGTGGCACTCCTTTTGCTAGCTCTCTTGATGGTGAGGAATGAGAGCCCAGTCTGACGCCTTGGGTTCGGTCTGAGAGGAAGCTATGCAGCCATAACAAGGCTGTGCCTCCCACCCCCACATCTCTCAGTCTTTCAAGTAGAAGATCATGTGATACCGTGTCGAAGGCAGCGGACAGGTCTAACAGCACTAGAATCACCGACTCCCCCCTGTCCAGTGACATCCTGATGTTGTCGGTCACGGAGAGGAGGGCAGATTCAGTGCTGTGGTTGGGCCTGAAACCAGATTGGGATGGGTCCAGGCCCTCCGCTGCCTCGATGTAGTTCGACAGGTGGGTATTTACATGCTTCTCGGTAAGTTTACTGAGATAGGGTAGGAGGGATATGGGTCGCAGATTAGATAAATCTGACCAGGGAAGTGTGGTATTTTTTCTGATTGGGGTCATGAACTATTCGGAGGTTATAACGAAGTACATACCCTTCACTTCTATCAGCTGATAGATGCGGTATGCGTTTATTAACCTCTGGGTGGAAGCCAGCATTATTTAGTGAGCGAAGAGCTTTGTGGTAAATGGAGTGTTTTAAAAAAAACACTGATCAACCTGTTTTGACTTTTCAGACATATGAAACATGATGAGAAGGAGTAGTAGAAAACGTTCCTGCATGTGCGGGAGGCAGAGGGCTTAACAAATCTACCCGGGGGTGCTCCTAAAGATTTCTGAGATCTTATTGAGACCAGTCATGGCTGTGTTATACTTCATTATTAGCAGCGCTTCACGTTGTGCCAGTCTGGCCTCTAAGTTTCCTCCTCGCGGGTCCTGTTCGATTTTCGAAATTATAGTCCATCGTAACTCGTTTTCTTTATGTTGATGTGACTGCCAATGCTGACTAGTGGTGCATTTGGTACTTGCCTCGTATCCTTGACTTATGTTGCGTGATTCTCTGCCTTGCTTCTCATCATGTTTCATATGTCTGAAAAGTCAAAACAGGAGGTTAATAAACGCATACCGCATCTATCAGCTGATAGAAGCGAGGGGTATGTACTTCGTTATAACCTCCGAATAGTTCATGACCCTATTGTGATAAATAAAATGTTAAAGGGTTTGACTAGTGTCTATTACTTTAAGAATAACCGCAATCACATGAGTGCGATGTGAATCAGAAAGCGAGGATGGACCCTCCAAACGCAACTCGATGGGAGATACCGAGCCGAGACGCCGTCTCACATGTAAGCAGGCTTTTATTCCTTCTATTCCTTGTTAGCCCCGTACAGGACTTTTGAAGCTGACCAGAAAACCATTAAACTAAAAACTGGTCGTGCCCCATTTTTTTAACAGGAACTTATATGAGGAACAAACGATTTGTTCCCCGCGGATAGTTACAGCGGTGTTATCATCGAGCCCCGGCAAAGGTTGACAAAAGCGACATACCGGGTAAGACGCTGTTGCTAGTAGAATCTATCATTAATACGGGCCGAAATATAAAAACTATGGCTACTGACAAGTGCATTTATACCTTGTGGCAGGGTGCTCCAGTTCAGGCACAACGTTGACCAGGTCAGTCTAATCAGCACGATTTTAGTTCACTCAAGCTAATAGACTAACAAAGTGGTGTAGTATATGTAACTTGTTGGTGTTGTCCCTGTGTTTGTAATTACAGCCTTATCGAAATTACCACTACACTTACCACATGAGATACTGATTTTACAGGATTAAAAAGGTAGGCGGACTTGAGCTGGTGGGCAGCTATGTGTCTTTGAATACCACATATTAGGGGTTCTAATTTTGGTGACTTGTTCATTTTTTGTCTTTATAGAAACCTTTTGGTCCTGAGGAGAATCCCACAATAGGGGATTCGAAACGCGTCGACCACTTCTGGCTCTTTATCATTGGTTAACAGTTTAAGAACTACGTTAGGATGAGATAGGATTAAACTCTGATTGTCCTTGTCTTTACTTTATTAATTCCATGATAATACAAACATGACTTATGTCGCTATATGAAGAAAGCTATCTTGTGGTAAAGGGCTATATTTTCAAGAGGTTTATAGAGTATGATTGTGTATGTAAGGTGAACGCCTGGAGAGAGAAAGGATTCTGTGGATGTGTTGTTATTTTGTAAATTTGTAAAAATTTGTGAAACATTTTATGTATTTGTATATAATGTATATATGCACAAAAATACTATTTTTTTTAAAAAGAATGAATTTTTTTTTTAACTAGTGACTATAAATGACTAAAATAAACTAGTGACGTAAGTAAACGCGTATTGGTATGTTTCATTCGTACCACTGTTTTTTTATAAAAGGTGTTAATTGGAGTCCAGCACTGGCATTTGTGTTTGTTAACATCTACAGCACCAGCCTCAGTGGCAGAAGGGAGAACACTCTGCACAGCGCCACATCCACAGCACCTGTGACGCTGTGCTGTCTGTTTACCCTTCTGCCTCAGTGGCAGAAGGGAGAACAGACAGCACAGCGCCACATCTACAGCACCGGCCTCGGCAGCAGAAGGAAGAACACTCAGCACAGCGCTGATGGAGCTAGGTTTCACAGGTACAGAAACTTGCTTGTATTCAAACCTCTGGAAATAACATATAATACATTAATCAACATTTTTTGTCCATTACTAGTTGCATTACACCACATATTTAGCAAGCTGGGGAAGCTTGACAATGTGCTATTACCAACAGTAATCCAAGTGTCTTAATATGGCCACTGAAAACGCGGGAACTTCACTGCGCATTCGTCCACCACCTCTAAGTGGTATGATGTGTATCTGCTTGGTGGGAAAATCTTTGCTTCTGCGCACTAGTGCCAAGATGGCTACTTCATTCTTACTCATACTTATGCGCATGCTGCTGCTTGAACTAAACTTGTTCGTTTTGCTTAACTATTAATGCAAAAGTTAAAATTAAGTAATGTGGTTAGAGTAGAGATAATTGGTATACAGCGCATTTGTTTATTTTTGTTTTCTAATATGTTGTTCTTTGACTTTGTTATTAGCTCATACTTGGGCCTGAAGGGTGACTTGCGACATCATTTTGAAATTATACCGCGCATGTGCCGGGAGAAATGAGAGACCTCGAGCTGTGGCATTAAACTGTTGCAGGGTTTCTGTACTCACACAGAACTGTGCACAGAGGAGTGGAACCTCGGCAAATTAGGGTGTCCCAAAACTTACCTTAGCAACCAACTCACCCCTTACCGAGCTAGCTACAGTGTCTCATCGGACATATCAAACACCCAATGTTTAGACAAACCAGAACATGAACTTACAGTACCTCAGGGTACGTGGGACTCATGAACACTCTTTCGTTATATTATCATTACAAACCAGAACATGGAGTAAAGAAGACACATGTGCATTTGAAATGTTTATTTACTAATGCCGTCTTCTCAGGCGCAGTATCTTAGATAATACAAGTACACTTATTATCAGTAGCAAAATTATCAGCATAGTTACTAAGACATAAAAAGCGAATGGTGACAGCATGTTAACATGCTGTAATGAATAAGAGTTAACAACACTTATATCTCACCCTCCCTGACACATATATTATATTATTAGCTAAGAAGGTCTCTTTGGGTTGTTTTAGGGCGGGCCCATACCTTAGTGTCCTAGCATGAAGGAATCACATCAGCATACACCAGCTCTCTCTGCATGTGCACCGCATCAAGTGTGTTAACAATTCTCGTGCAAAGCAATATCAATCCCGCCTCAAGCCCAAGTTGGCAAAGGCTGCACTTGTGTTATGACTATGAAGGCGTGGAGATCAGACCTCATAACAATTCCATATCGTGTTGCTCCTGAAACTTCAGCACTCTCCGTGCAGACATGTTTTATTAAACAAGACTGATATCAGAGCAATAACATATTATTCTCACATACACCACGGCAAACCACTAGGTTGAAAGCTAAGTCAACAATTAAGGGTCGTGTGCAGAAGTTGCAAGAAAGGAAAAATGGCGTTTAAATCTCAAATGTACCTATGCTAACTTAACACGATATAAGGATATATAGGAGCTATACAACACCCCCCCATGATCCGAGAACGGACTAAATAAGGTAACAGAAGTGCCATCACATGAGAGCAGAATCCATTTATAAACGAGCATGAATAAAGATTCAATTATAAAAATTAATGCTAAAAAAATAGCCCACAAATATAACGTGGCTCAAGCCAATAGGCAAGGAAAAATAAAATGTCTTGACCAAAAGTCAATAAAGTCAAGGAAATGCTATCAATCAGCATGTCAATTTGAGGCAGTGTCTAAGATAAGACCGTATATGAAAAGTAAGCTGCAACAGCCTCCAGGAGGAAGTCACTGTCCTCATCAGAAAACAGTTCAGCCATCCAATTTAAAAGATGAAAGGAACATACGTGATCTTCCAGCACCGGATCCTCTATAACCATCAGAGGACAGCTCGGTGGGTTCTCAAGAAAACTTAGTTCCAAGAAATTCTGCGCTGCCGACAACACATCCCAGGGACCCATTAGTCCATGTGCCACCGCCAAGGCCATAACCCTTTCGTCAGAACAAACCAACTCGTGAGCAATGATAGGACTCATCAGTTGATCAAAATCGACGTCAGAAGATGCTGGTCCGCAGAGACACAAATCAATGGCCCAAAGGAAATCACAGGACAGACAGCGAAATACAGGCTGGACACAGGTGAAATAGGAGAACCGAAAAGATAATCCAAACGCCGTGCTTAGAGTCGCCAACGGCAGTGTGCCATAGTAATCAAGCATGCGGTTGCGAAACCGCGTCAGTAGTAGCCGTGCGTGGTCTTGCACAGGAAGGGCATCCATATTTAAAAAGGCAGAAAACCACCAATGCGCCGGCCGCTAAAGCAAGTAAAAACGGGAACCCTCCAAATAAGGATGAAAAAATAGAATGGAAGAAAGCAGGGATGACTCCAAAAATCTTCTCAAAGGAAGTCACGAGACCACCGCTAACAACTTTAAAAAAATGTGCTAGGCCCGTTGTGGAGGATGCGTTAAAGATAGAACGGACCATAGCTCCGAAATGCAAGGGCAAATCAGTGTTTAAAAGAGCCTGAACCTCCGTGCGGGTGTTAGCAACGTGAAGCACGAAAGTTTCACGGGCCGAGCTCAAGGCCACCTCTTTCTGGGACAATAGAGCTCTTATTCTAGCCATGCCGCTGAATTCTGCTCCCAAGGTCGGTATCTGTGGCCAAATGGAAGACTCCCTATGTTCACGTGTGGGAGGATAAAGAACATTTCTGCAGCAAATAACTCGCTCACTAACTGTTACTATGAAAGCTATACCTTTAATTAAACCACAACAGTTTTCATTATTGAGCATTAAATAACTACCATTCTCTAACAATTTAAACGTGGGGATGATAGCAGGAACTGGCGTGCCCTGTAAAACGCAAGCCATATTCGGTCTGTCCTTGTTACATGAACCGTGTAACTGTATGTGTCTACACATTAAAGAATGATCTGGCGTCTCAGTACACTCATCCCCTGTTAGATAAACCTCTTGTTCATCCTTGAAACATCTGTATGTATATGGGAGTGACCAGACCTCATGAAGAAAACCGCTACCTAAGGGTTCAAAACGACCTATTGGCACATATTTCATACAATTTGAAAACTTATATAAAGCAAAAGGCAGCGTTATTAAACCGTGGATAAGCCACGTAGCAGCAGTGGTCTCTGCCACAGAAAAAGGCAAAGATTCCAATCTTTCAATATGGAGCATAGAAAAGGAAGCATCACGCATTGAAAGCAAGCGTTGTTTGTCTGTCAAATTAAACGGAGCAAATAAAGAGGAAACGTTCATGTATCCCCAGGGAACTTTACCCATTTTTAGAGTCTGTAGTGTCCATGCAAACTGCATGATTGAACGTAATTGATTTTGACCATGGTATAATACAGACACTTCATCATGCACAATATCAACAACAGACGACACAATATTATCCAATGTGTAAATTCTAGAGGAAAGCACGTTAATGCTATTGTCAACAACTGCAAGAACTTTCTCAAGATTTGCCTGATCAATAGCCCTAAGGCGTGAAGCAGCCTCAATTTGTGAGAGTTTCCAAATTTCATTGTAAACACCATATAACCAGCGTTTCGACCTGCCACTAGCTGGGCCCTTAATGAAATCATTCAAATCCACGTCTGCATTCAGTTTGGAAAGGTGATACTTAACCGCAGGTAAAGTTGAATGTTTCAGCCATGATTGACACAACTTGCCCACAGAGTAAGAGGTGACAGTATGACTCAAATCAAAACGGGGATCAGATCTAACAGCCCTAAAACCGTCAGTCATATTTAAAAATCTCTTTTGGCAAGAATCAGCACCACGGTGCCAAAGCAGCCAACCCTTGGGGTTCATACTGGAAATGTTAAAGGAGGAATTCAGAAGCAGAGCCTGTATTTCTCTAATGGACAATTTAGTAAAATTACTCCAATTCTCATATTCCTCCAACTCCGGGAAAGACGGGGTGTTTAACCTTTTAGATGTAGCCAATCCAAAGCACGTGGTCTGGGAAATGGTTTCATTTAAAAACCACATATGATTTGGGATGAGACATGCACGGTGCAAAGCCTCAGTGCCTTGTACCTGCCAGGCCCTTGAGCCCCAAACTGATTTAAGGTCTACGGTATCCTTCCATAACTCATACCCTCCAGTAACTAATTGATCCAGGAAGGCCTTTGAATATAATAATTTTGTATTTGTAAGTCGAACCTTGGACAGTGGCCGTTTGTGAAATTTAAAATAAAAGGACTCGGGATTGGACTGATTAAAGTCAGTGAAATAAGTATACTTTTTAAGAAACGTTTCTGAACTCCCTCGTGTTGGTGCTGGGCAATGTTCCCACTGAGTAAAATTAACCGCATCCCTTCGGGAAGATGTCTTGTGTAAGAAGTGATTGCCATAATGTTGGTAACAGAACAATTCACCATAATTAGCAGATTCTAAATATAAATCCTCAGCATCAAAAGCAGCATAATATTTCAAATCAGAAAACAAACTTTCCACAGCATTAACATCCCAATCATCAGAACGAATGTTTTGTTTCACCACATCCCCCATATTAACTCTTAGTACATTAGGAACATTAACGACTTCCGTTGGGCCATGAATCTGAAAACGAACTGCATCCCACGCGATTCCATCCAGAACAGGCCACGCTGTGATGTTAACCAAAGTCAAGTCTCTTTTTAATCTGTGTGTAGAATGTGAAGAGGAAAGTGGGGCCAAAGTTCCATTCAAATGAGTAATGCAAGTTCTCTCCTCGACATAGTGTCCATTCATAATCCGAAAAAAATAAAACACAAAACCAATTGACATAAAAAGGTAAACTGAAAAAAGGGCCAGCCAAATGTATATCCAAGGAGGTATCAAAAAATGTTTTTTAAACAGGCTAGCATATAATGCAATTTTAGAGGGTTTTTTCGAGGCAAGGGAAGCAGAGTCAAATGAAAATCTGGATTCCGTGGCTAAACGAGCTTGCAGGTCAGGCATGGACAAATCAGTGGGGTATGTATAGTCTGTCTCATCAAGATTAGTTCCCGGTAAATTGTTCAATAATGGACTGGAAACAGCAGGTAATTCGATGGCCACCTCAGGTTCATTATTAGAAGCAGTGGGCATAATTGAATTTCTCACAATGGAAGGACAGGAAACAGCCGGTGTCATGCTAAGAAGAATCGGCCACTCTGTGTATCTTGACCTTGTCAATAGAAATAAACCTGTTTTCCTTACGACCTGGAAGTGGTGGTAAAATGACTGTTCTTGTGTCCTTCACTCCAAGCACTGGGACCGGAGCTCGATAGGAGGGACCAAACTCTTTCTTGTTGTCGATCTTCTCCCGAACCAGTTCTCCAACTTGGGGTAGCCAGCCAACTACCGGGATCTGCAACGCATCATCCGATGTGGAGGGCAAATGTTCCTTTGCAAGAGTGTCTCTCGTCTTTTGTAGATTCTGTAAAACAGTGCAATGTTCATCTGCGTCAAAGGAAGTGGCGCGAACCACCGAGTCTAGACCGTCAAGGTCAGGGACGAACATCTTGATGCCAAAGAGCATTTCGTATGGGGTCCGCCCACCCAGAGACCTTCTAGGGAGATTATTAAGAGCACGCTGCACGCCATAGAGGTGGGCCAGCCAGTTTCCGCCAGTGCCTATAACTCGGGCTGTCAAAGATTGCTTTAAATCACGGTTCATTCGTTCAACTACACTATTACCCTCGGGTCTGTAGGGTGACGAAAACTTGACTTGGACCCCCATCGAAGTCATGGCATCCTTATACGCCTTAGAGGCGAAAGCCGGACCCTGATCCGAATGGAAGGTACCACAGGCAAAAATTCCTATAAAGATACGCAAATCTCTGATGACAGTCCGGGAATCAGCGCTGCGATGTGGCCATAACCACACAAAGCGTGTGCATGAGTCAACTGCTACTAAGATGTATTTATACGCAGTATCAGATGAAAATGGACCGCAGTGATCTAAATAAACACAGCCTAGTGGTTTATTAGAAATGTACAACTGAGTCTGAGGCGGACGCGTAGCAGTTGAAGGTTTAATCTGCTGGCATATGTCACAAAGAAGGACATAATCACGCGTCTGTTTGTACAGTCCCCGCCACCAGAAACGTTGTTGTAGTTGCGTTACAGTGGCTGAGACGCCCGCATGCGCAGACGCCACACCTTCATGAGCCGCTGTAATCAAGTCTGTTCTGCGATCCGAGTTGGGAATCAGCCGTTCCCCAACATCGGGAATTGTCACAAAAGGAACCTTTTCGGGACTTAAGTGGTAATTATACTTCGAAGGGAATCCCGAAGGATGTTTACTTCCCTTCTCAGAGGCAGCAACCGCTGCCAAGATGTCGCTATCAATCTTGGTTTTAGACCTAGTAACTGCTGCAACTAAGTATGTAGATACTGCTGATTTCGCTGCTTCATCAGCAAGCGAGTTGCCAAGAGCGTGTACTCCTACGCGCTGATGACCGAGAGTATGAATCACATAAACGAGTGGCAACATAGCCTTAAGCTCTGCCACTCGAACCCAGATCATTTTATGTTTTATTGTGCTACCCTTGGAATCACGAAAGTCATTTTGAATCCAAAAGAACAAGTTTTCATTGTAAGACTGGACACAGTAGTAAGAATCACTTACAATTAGAGTAGTAACACTTGGATCTGCGTACTCCAAAGCTAGTAATAGAGCACGAAGCTCTGCTAATTGTGCAGTGCAATCGCCCAGGGGCAACGTGTGTACCTCCCTGGAAACGAACTCGTCATTCAACATAGCACCGACCACAATGGCGCATGCGGAAACGTAGGCATGTTTAGAGCCATGCGCAACCTGCGCCGACCCATCAGTGTAAATGATGCAATGGAAGTCCTCCAAAGGTCGCATCGCCAGAGGAGCAGGATGAACGAATTCATACTGCAAGTACTCCTGTGACCGTAAGGAGGCGTCAAAAATAAACATGACATCTGCGGATGACAATGACGCAGCCCACTGAATCCACCGAGGGTGCAACGCCTTTGAATTTGGTACACTGGCTTTCGTGACTGCCTCCAAATGAGGACAGGGTGTTACCACTAGCATGCGTTTCCCCTGTGACAGAGCTCGTTCCTTTAGAATAGCCATCTGTACAGCAGTTAAAACCTTTTCTATGGTGGGAAACCTCATCTCAGCCGAGGTGTACAAGTGTGACTTGTAAGCAATAGGTACTGTGTCACCTTCATTAAAAGTGAGGTAGGTGAAACCCACCGTCCCAGGAATTATTCTTATTACCAGGTTGGTGTGGTTATCACGAGTCAGTAAATATTTAGAAGCGAGCAGATCAGCCTGCAAGGATTGCAAAATGGCTGAATGCTCAGGCAGCCAGCATGATTTTGAGAAAGTTGGTTGTATCAAAGCATACAGAGGCTTGATACGCTGGGCATATTCCGGAATGTAAGTTCTGCCGAAATTCAAAAAGCCCAGTAAGGATTGTAATTTTTTCAGAGTTGTTGGTGCGCGCAATTGTGCGCACTTCTCCAAGAAGTGAGGAGCCAAACCCCTACCTTCATTGTTGAGCTCATAGCCCAAAAACAACACTGTGTGTTCAGCAATGTGCGATTTTGCAAAGTTGAATTTGTAACCCATGTCTGCGAAGTTGCAAACAAGAGAATTTACACGACACAGATGCTCCCAAATATCGTCGTCTGTGAGATATATGTCATCCACATACGAAAAAGCATCAGGGTCGAGTGCCTCCAGAATAGAGACAATTCGAGCGGTAAATACACCAGGACTATTCTTGTAGCCCATTGGAAGACGCCGGAATTGCTTTTGGACTCCAGCGCTTGTAAAACTGGTCCATTGGGAGCTAAAGCTGTCCAATCTGTGGGCATAAAAACCATTGGATATGTCAAGCGTTGTCTTGAAACGCTTACGCACGAGACTATCCACTAGGGCAGAGCCGTGGGTATTCTGTACTGCACAGTTACGGCAATGCGAGTTTAAATGCCGGTAATCCAAAACCAAACGATATGATCCGTCAGGTTTATTCACAGTAAAAAGGGGATTATTCATCGGTGACACACACGTTTCAATAACTCCCTGATATTCCAATTGTTCAAGGATTTCCGCGACGGAAGATTTTGCTTCACGCCGAATGGGATATTGAGGTTGAGGCTGCGGCTGAGACCGCAACGGAATTTCGTGGCAAGGCGACAATTTATCCCAACCACATTGGTTACGGTACAGAGCCGGCGCGAGAGCCCGAGCCCACTCTTCTGCAAAATGCTGCGCATGCTCTTTCGAGACAGTGTTCGCGAAACTGGGTAGGATTACCTCCTCCCCTCGCGGCGCCGCGAGCACAAAAGGTGGGGGCCAGTCAGCCTCCGAAAGTAAAATATCATATGTAGAAGACAGATTCTCCCAAAATACACCTTTAACGGTACGCTGTATGTCACCTTCAATTAACAGGACAATTTCATATAGTCTTTCAGGGGGAGCAAGTCTAGTATCCGCTGTTTCTATCACAACGTAGACATCAGTCGCTGTCACCCTCAGTAGTGGACGCAGCGCCTCTCTGACTATGGTTATCTCCGCCGCGCTGTCCAGCAAGGTCAGAGCCCACGTCAGATTCCGAAGCCGCGTTCTCACTATCTGTGGCATATCGATGCGCTGTTAAGGCTGCGACTTTCTTTTTCGCAAACTGCGGACGCCTAGGCGTAGAATCCTCCTGCTTCACTGCGCCGTCCGTCTGGCGGGACTGGCCACGTCCTTGTTGGCCACCACGTCCACGTCCACCCCCTCCTCCTCCACCGGTCTTCGGGGCCGATGTGTCCTGAAAGGAACGAGGAGAGCGTTGATCAGAACCCTGAAAACGATCAGGCGATTTAATCATCGCGCGGTCGCGCAAATCATAAACTTTTTCGGGTGGCGCAGGAGCTTGTATTGCAGGAAAAGTACCCTGAGTCTGCGTTGTCTGCTTCCCCTGTGTCTGTTTTTTAGGCCAATTTTGTTTCTTGGACTTGGGCTGGGCATCTGTCACTGCAGATTGTCCCTGTGGTTGTTTTTTCTCCTTCACCGGAAAATATTTCAGACCTCTACTTGTGCGGCCAATCGTTTTATAAGCGGCCACCACAATTTTTGCTAACTGGCGGGGTTTGTCGGCATCGGGCAGAGCAGCCAAAGCATTCGACACCTGAAAGTTAACTGCATCTCCTTTAACATTGGAGAGAATGAGATCACTTACAATCTCAAAAGAACCACACAGGCGCATACCCAATTCAACCGCTGCCTCCGGACCGTGATCATTCTGAACACGTCTAACGATTTCAGGCAGGGCAGTCATAGACGGGGTGCCGAAGCACCTTGTATAAACTGCCGCAAATGTTTTTCCCCAGCTGTCACAGTCAGCAAGTTCAGGAGTAATATCCTTCGGTAGAGTAATCGTTAACATTCTATGTTTATCAGCAGGAGTAGAATTCGGAAAAACCGCCTCCAGTTGATCAAACTTCTCTGCTAGCCAGAATGGGAAGTCATCGTTGTCAACCGGACGCGCACCAAAAACCGAATTTACCATCACTGGATTGAGACGCATTCCGCCTCGTTCCAGGGGAGCGGCCGCACCCCCCTGGGGACCACCAGGAAGATGTCGACCGATGTATTGCACTAAAGCACGAATCACGGAAATGGAAACTACATGCAGCCTGCGAATTTCAGCCAGGGTGCAAGCCCCGTGATTCGGGTGCGGGGTAAAGCCACCCAACGCAGGCCAATTAGTACCTGGAATTGAGAGTGGACCTAACCTCGCAGGGGACATAGAGTGGGGGAGGGCGCCATCAAACCAAACTCGATGCTGCCAATGATCAATAGGTATTTCCAATGCCCTGTACGGCGTATATTCAGCTGGGACATCTGAGGCGGTGTAGGAGTGGAACAAACCAGAATTAGCGTCCACAGCCGGAAACGTAACCCAAGAGTAAAACAACTCGTAAGGAAACGCCGGATCTGCACATACCACGAAAATCACAGCCATCCCATCTACTGGGACTTGGTACGTCTGAAGATGGTTGCGTACCGCTACGCGACTATGCTGCGCAATAGCCACCGCTGCCGCCATTACAGAATTGGAAATAAGAAAACACAAAGAATACTTTGTAGCACAACTGGGTAGTAATTCAAAGAAACCGTTTAAGAAAGAATCAAGCTTGAATAAAGACCTATTTCAAAAAATAGGTAGGTTTCACCAACACCCCGTTTTCCGGAAACGGATGTGAAGGGGTTAAGGCATGAATGATAAACTACTCGAGTGTCATGATATAAGACCACCGAAACCGTTGGGCGCCATGTTGCAGGGTTTCTGTACTCACACAGAACTGTGCACAGAGGAGTGGAACCTCGGCAAATTAGGGTGTCCCAAAACTTACCTTAGCAACCAACTCACCCCTTACCGAGCTAGCTACAGTGTCTCATCGGACATATCAAACACCCAATGTTTAGACAAACCAGAACATGAACTTACAGTACCTCAGGGTACGTGGGACTCATGAACACTCTTTCGTTATATTATCATTACAAACCAGAACATGGAGTAAAGAAGACACATGTGCATTTGAAATGTTTATTTACTAATGCCGTCTTCTCAGGCGCAGTATCTTAGATAATACAAGTACACTTATTATCAGTAGCAAAATTATCAGCATAGTTACTAAGACATAAAAAGCGAATGGTGACAGCATGTTAACATGCTGTAATGAATAAGAGTTAACAACACTTATATCTCACCCTCCCTGACACATATATTATATTATTAGCTAAGAAGGTCTCTTTGGGTTGTTTTAGGGCGGGCCCATACCTTAGTGTCCTAGCATGAAGGAATCACATCAGCATACACCAGCTCTCTCTGCATGTGCACCGCATCAAGTGTGTTAACAATTCTCGTGCAAAGCAATATCAATCCCGCCTCAAGCCCAAGTTGGCAAAGGCTGCACTTGTGTTATGACTATGAAGGCGTGGAGATCAGACCTCATAACAATTCCATATCGTGTTGCTCCTGAAACTTCAGCACTCTCCGTGCAGACATGTTTTATTAAACAAGACTGATATCAGAGCAATAACATATTATTCTCACATACACCACGGCAAACCACTAGGTTGAAAGCTAAGTCAACAATTAAGGGTCGTGTGCAGAAGTTGCAAGAAAGGAAAAATGGCGTTTAAATCTCAAATGTACCTATGCTAACTTAACACGATATAAGGATATATAGGAGCTATACAACAAAACCGTGCCAAGGATTGTCTTACACATGATGCGCATGAGAACCTCACCCCTTGACCTGGGGAAGGGAAGAAGACTTGTAAATTGTTACAACATTGTATGCTAAAGTGAAATAATATTGGTGGGCGGAATAAAATCATGAGAAAATAAAATATGGGTGGGAACTTGATCAATTCAAGTCAATTGAAATTACCTCATCCTGGTATGGTGTGATGACCTCTCCTCATCTTTCTGACCAATCACTGAAGGGGAACTCATAGATTTGCAACATTTAGGGGTGGTACATTACCCTGAAAATGGTATAACTAAGGTAGGTTTAAATAGAGAAATTGTCCGACTTGTCCGAGTAGCTGACCTGTCACTGACCGAACGCATGCTATAGGAGACAGAGAGCGGAGGTGCTGGCGGAGCACTCTGTCAGAAGAATCAAGGTGTTGTGGGAAATTATCGATTACCCAGTCGGGGTACTGATTGGCTTGCTGAGAGAGAGGGGTGTGACGCTGGCGGTGCACTTAGAGGAGGTCACCTGTCCTGAACTGCACCTGTCTTGTCCCGTGGGCACCTGATTAGTCGGGAGCCTTGTCTTTTGCCCCAGCCCGTGACCAGGATTGGTCATTGCACCATTCTAGATAAATATAATCCATGTGGTATGTCCTTGTGCTACTTCCCTTTCTCACCATTCCCAAGTACCGATGTTTAAAGGTGTTGCTGTGAATTCTTACAAACTATATGTCCTATTGATGATATTCTTGCTTGTAAAATTCATGGTCACGGTATTGTGGCCTTTTTGACTCAGAAAATCTTGCATAAATAAAACTTTTAAAACTTTCCCCGAGTCTGTGGTTATTACAGAAATGGTAAAATTGTTTACAATACTGCCTGTTTATTCTAACTCCTTTCTCGATCCCTAGGACTTATAGCAAAGGTGACAAGGATTGGTAAGTCATGGTTTACAGTTCTAAGTCCTAAAAGGACTCAAAGTACTGATAGGCGATTAGTTAGTAATCTAAGGCAGGACTGCTAGTTCAAGGTGTGAATGTTTTATTGGCCCAGGTGAGTATGGTAAATTGAGCTAGGGATCCCGCACGCTCTATCAGCGCCGCATCTACAGCACCGGGCTCGGCGGCCGAAGGAAGGACACACAGCAAAGCACCACATCTACAGCACCCGCCTCGGCAGCAGAAAGGAGTACACTCAGCACTGAGCCACATCCAGAGCACCAGCATCAGCTGCAGAAGGAAGAACGCACAGCACAGCACCACATCTACAGCACCGGCCTGCGAAGTCAGTAAGGAGAACACACAGCACAGCGCCACATCTACAGCACTGGTCTTGACGGCAGAAAGGAGAACACACAGCACAGCACCACATCTACAGCACCTGCCTGTGGTGGCAGAAGGGAGAACGCACAGCACAGCTCTCCATCTACAGCATTGGCCTCAGAAGGCAAATGTTTAAACACACAACAAAGCACCACATCTACAGCACTGGCCTCGGCGGCAGAAGGGAGAACACACAGCATTGCACCACATCTACAGCACTGGCCTGCCGAGGCAGAAGGGAGAAACACGCAGCACAGTGCCACATCTACAGCACCGACCTCGGAGGCAGAACGGAGAACACAAAGCACAGTGCCACATCTACAGCACCGGCCTCAGCGGCAGAAGGGAGAACACACAGCACAGCACCACATCTACAGCACTAGCCTGCAGAGGCAGAAGGAAGAACAGACAGCACAGTACCACATCTACAGCACTGGTCTGCGATGGCAAAAGGAAGAATATGCAGCACAGCGCCACATAAACAGCACCGGCCTTGGCGGCAGAATGGAGAACACGCAGCAAAGCACCACATCTACAGCACCTGCCTGTGGTAGCAGAAGGGAGAACACACAGCACAGTGCCACATCTACAGCACCAGCCTCAGCGGCAGAAGGGAGAACACACAGCAGAGTGCCACATCTAAAGCACCGGCCTCGTCGGCCGAAGGGAGAACACACAGCACAGATCTCCATCTAGAGCACTGACCTTGGCGGCAGAAGGGAGAACACACTGCACATCGCTACATCTACAGCACAGGCCTCAGCGGCAGAAGGGAGAACACAGAGCACAGCACCACATTTACAGCACTGTCCTGCAGCAGCAGAAGGGAGAACACACAGCACAGTGCTACTCCCAGAAAAGCGCTTCAACACCTCATCAGGGGTAACAAGAGCGATATAAATGCAAAACCTTTTCCCTCTTGTCTCCCTCCGCAACCCTTCTTAGCCCAAATAACTGACTAACATATCCACCACTCAAATTACTTTCACATATTTAACTACGCTGATTCACTACTCATCCTTTTTGGTTTCCAGAGTGGCATGCTACTCACCAAAAGAACGCTTCAAAACCCCTTCAGGGTTAGCAAGTGTTATATAAATGCAAAACGTTTTACCTCTTCTATTTTTCCGCTATCCTTCTGTATCCAAATAACTGACTAACCTACCCATCACCCAAATTACTTTTATATTCCACTACACTAATTTAACACTAATCCTTTATGGGTTCCGGAGTAGCCTGCTTCTCGCTGAAAAAGCGTTTGATGCCATGTCAGCGGTAGTAAGCACTATATAAATGCAGTTGCAATACAATACATCTACAGCACCGCCCTGTGGCATCAGTTTCCAACCTCAGCACAGTGGGTCAATCAATAGGTCTGACCAGAATCTCAGTTGTCAGATCTGCTAGATGGAGATACATTTTGGTTTGCCATCTATAGGCATCAGAATGGCATTGTGGTAATGCCTTGGACAGGTGACCTATAGTGTGACCAAGTGTGGCCATGTATTTCTATTGGATGAAGACATTAGGAACCAAGGGCGGATCACCAACACAGCTTTGACATAAATGATGTATTACAAAGTGAATCAGAGTCAGGTAGCTTGACTTTAAATCATTTTTTATAGTAATTTTACTTCAGACGGTGTATATTCTGATTTATTTTCCCATAAAGGCAAATAACGACTCTGGTAGTATTTCCTAATTTCATTGAAAAAAATACACACTCGCATTTTTCACCTGTTTTAAGGAACTGGGAAGTGTCAGTGGGAGGGATGGTGGGGTGATGGGGTGGTGTGGGAGAGCAGGGGTGCAAGGCATCCTTGCACCTGTCAGGGGTAACATTGTCTGCTTCACCCACAGTGCTGCAGGGGCCATTCTGCTGTCCACAGCCCCTTCCTCTACAGTAACTGTGAGAGGGCCTGTGTGCAAGCCCAGAATGATCAGATCCACAGTATACAGAGCCAATAATTAAAGTCCAAGAGCAGCTGGCAGGGAACAGCGGTGGCCGGGCGGGTGGGGGAGTTGATAAAAACAAATACAAAAAAATTGTACCTCTTCATGGCTGCCGTCTCTCCTTCATCATTGCTCCTGACGAGTCGCCCCTATGCCAATCACTATGCTGCTGTCAGCTGCCGTGGTTTGGTGCTCACACGTAGAGTGGGAGACTGTACATGTTCTCCACCCAGGCTGTGTATCACAGCCCAGTGAAGAACATGCTAAGTGCACATGAACGTTTGGCCAGCCAAATTGTCATGAACACTTATTGTGCGCAAACAACTGCTCCTCACTGTGACCCCAGCTCCGCCCGCCCTAACCCAGCCCCATAGCTAAAAAAAATAAAATGACAATAACAATGTTATAATCATTTTATGGGTCCTTTTTTCACTGCTCTGGAAGTAGTGTGGGTGATGATTCTCTGCCTTAACGGAGGTGCTGCCGCTGCTCAAGAGACTTTAAATTTGAATTTGATTTATTTCTCCAAATGAATTTCTGACCATGAGAGTCCATGAGCAAAAAGTACAAGTTTTAGTGCTGTTATAAGAAATTGAGTTTTTTATTGTGGGTTTTTGATTGCGGGTTGATAATAAGAACTGAATGAACTTAAATTAACCTGGAGTAATAGGAGTAAATTCAGAAATTACTGATTACTCTTGTGATGTGAAATTACAGAAATAACACACTTTCTACAGCTTGAGTGCTTAAGAATAATTTGAGGCAAAATTCCTGTCACAGGACCACAGCAACAACAATGTAAGGGGCATAGTTACAAGGAGATATTGCTACCAGAACGTCACTTTTAGCGATGCTCTGGTGGTAAAATGCCCTTCTCCATATTTACAAAGTGATGATATGCAACTTTTTGTGACCTTTTAAAAGGTGCATCCATTGGAATGAAGGAAAATGCACCACATGTATAATGCAGTCCTTGGTCTTATTCATTAAATTAAGCTAAATTGTTCTAACTTGACTGATACATTTTGTGTTGCGTTTTTCACAGTTTTCTTTTTTAAGTGTTATATAAACACTTTACACATTGCCTCTTAAATTCAGATTTTTCGTTACAATTTTGAAAATGCCATTTTTAGAAAGTTGCTACACAAACAAATGATGGACAGGAATTTGAATAAATCATACATTCACCCCAGTCAAGAGACCTGGGTTAAATCCATCGTTCTTTTCCTCAACTTGACACCCCAGTTTAGACCCAGCTATATGCAAATCAGTCTTGACCCTGTTCCTCATGGGAACAGTCCAGCCTGAAATGCTAAGCCAAGTCCTCCCTGAACCAGAAACAAGCATCATAGGACCAGTTTCATGGTATTACCCCTTATCAGCCAGGTTAGCTTGACTCCAGTGGCACAGTGAGCGAGGGACCCAAGCCTGGGCATACCCATCACACTTAGGGCAAACCTTGCTACACAAACAAATGATGGACATAATTTTGAATACATCATACATTCATCCCCAGTCAATAGTTAGGGTTAAATCCATTGTTTTCACTGTGTTACTGTTTTAAGTGTCACACAAACAATTTACGCATTGCCCCTTAAGTTGAGTCTAACTGCTCTGTGCCAAGCTCAGAGTGTGAGCTCAGGTTAATTTAGGGTGTGTGTATGACTTACCCAGACTAGAACTGTGGTGCCTAATTGAACAGGGTGCATACCTCTGCCACTAGAGACCCAAGTCAATCAAATACTTTTTTAGTGTGTTAAAAAAACAACCATAAAAGCAGTCACAATAAAACAAACATGTGATTAAAATTTAGAAATAAAAAGTGATGTTTGATTATAATCAAAAATGTCCCTACCAGAGGTACATGTTTAAAATTACTGAAAGACTGCCACCCAGTCTCTATGTAGTACGTTACAGCATAAAAGAATGATACCTTTATTTATGTTAATTGTTTTTGAGATAAAAAGTGCAACGTTAATGCAAACCCCAGAGTCGTTCAACTCAACAGAGCAACAATATGCGATCTGATATCTTGTGGAAGCAAAAGAGGTTTTAAATAAAGACACATACAATTGGAATAAAAAACACAAAAACAGCATGAAGTGCAAAGTGCTTTGTTCACTCTGGCCGTCACAGGGACAGAGAATCATATCTAATGTGCAAGTTTTTATAAGGGAAAAGGCAACTAATCGGTGGACAATCCGTAATCTAAATCTCGTTAGTACAAATCAGTGCAATACATTTGAAACATGAGTTAAATAACTTTAATAGCCCTCCTTCAGAGCAAGTGAGAAATAAAGTGCAGTTGTTGGTTCCACCTCCTTGCTTATCAACCTGGCATCCCTCTTATGAAAAAGAAAGTTATCTTTGATAGACCGTTTAGAGAGTGTTATTATCGATAGAGGGTTAGGCCTAATTGGCATCTTAAATAGCTCAGTAAAGGCGGAATTGATATCTTAGCCAAGGGATGCACAGTGCTTTATCCAGAGACAGTCTTCAATAATTGACTTAGTAAAACAAGTTTCTTCTTTGGTCCAGATAGCGCGCCAGAGCAACAATGGGCGAAGTGCAATTATATCTGCCAGGTGCTGTAGCCCAGCCTATTTATGTTCTTCCTCTGTAGAGATGGAGGTAGGGAGACATAACAAACATGTAAGGAAAGTATTTTTCTCAGTCTGAAGAACCTTACTCTTATATTGGCACCTTACCCCCACCCCATATGTGGCGGTAGCTAATACCCTAGTCTTTTAAATTGCAAGTATGTCTTGTATGGGTCGGGTGCACAACTTTGCTGAGAATCTAAAAATTATGTGGGCACTTCTTTTAATCTTACCGCTGACAATGGTAATTTCGTGGGACCATGAGCCATTTGATTCAAAGGTAATACCCAAATAGTAAAAAGTGTCGACTGTAGCTACTGGTGTATCATCCATAGAAAATGTTTCCCAGATCATTGTATAGGTTTTGCCAGTTTTCTTGCAGCTATGAAATCGCCCAAAGTATTCACTAAACTTTGTAAACCCACCTGTAAAATAGCATTGTCTGCATACGATAGAACTGGTATAGGACTCCTGGCGACTTGGGGGGCATCCGCTTTTGTAGCTATTAGGGCCTTGTTCACCCCATTAATGAACAAAGAAAACAACAGAGGGACAAGAACACAGCCCTGCCGAATGCCTCTTTGGACTTTAAAACATCACTTTTACTGAAGAATTGAAAAGTGATATTGGGCAGTAGATCTTTGCCTCACATTTGTTGCCCTTCTTATAGATTATATTAAAAGCTCTAGTTAAACAGACAGCAGCGGTTTTATAAACATCCACAGGCACACCATCAGGTCCTGGGATTTTGCCTCCTGCACTTCCTTTTACGGCTAATAGGACTTCTTGTATGGTAATATTCAATGGAAGAGCAGGCTAGGGGTCGTCTATCTCTCTTAATCTATCCTCCTTGCTTGTAACAGGTAACCTGAAACATTTTGGTAAAGTTGGAGACCCAAGCATCACATGTAATGTTAGATAGCAGATCAGGGAAAGAGCTGCTCTTTAAAAAGGGTGAATTGACATTATCCCAAAAAAGTTTATTATTTCCGGTGTCTGCAGCCTGAGAAAAATTATACCAAACCTCCTCTTTTAGCTCTTTTTTCCATACAGAGGGCTTTAAAAAAAAAAAATCTAAGAGATGTAATTTACTTGGAATCTCTTGGTTGACGATGGAGGGCCAGTTTCAATTCTCTGGAGGCTAGAGTACAAGTATGATTGAACCAAAGTTGCAGTTGGCCATGGCCTGAGCTTGTCGGGCGAGCCAGGAGGTCATTAGTCATATTAGTCTATACTCAAACTCCCCTGCATATCTTGCCCAGAAACTCATGATATCTGGAGGAACCAGAAACTCATTGTCCTCCAGAGACCTCCTGCTCCAACTTGCACATTTTCAGAAAAGGAAAACCTGCAATTGGGCCTTCTCTGGGCTCGCACCAAGAATATGGAACTCACTCCCACCCGCCATAAGAAGAATCCCTTCTCTGGCTTGCTTAAAAAAGGATGCCAAATCCTCCCTAATGGGCAAATTCCTCGCCTTGCTCTATCTCTCTTCTAAAGCATTCCCTGGAGCTCACGGACACTATTGTTCCGGCTACTCCTGGCATCCCTACTTGGTCTTGGGGACATTTGTTTCTTGTTAATTGTAAATGTAATTGTATTTTGACCATTTTATCCCTTATAACCACCCCCTTTCCATGCTTGACTCCTGTAAAGTGCTCTGATGCCCTAACGGGTCAAGTTTGCGGTATATAAAACTTGAAAATTAAATAATAAATAAATAAAAATAGTTACACTGATGAAACTAGAAAGTAACTAATCAGGAGAGGGTTCATTCTCCAGACTATAAAGAATATATGTAAGGCTCTTGGAAAAAAAGCCATTTATGATTTTTATTGGGTCGACTTCCACCCACTTAATACAAACACCATTAGGTCTTGTAGTGATGATGTTAGCAGCAAAACATAACCTGGTGTTATTTACTTTTTCCTAAAAGAAGACCGTCATTACGATACAATTGTGGTCACTCAGGTCCTGCTTAACAACCCTAGTTGTAGAAACACAATTTACTTGCCTTAGCTGAAATTAGTATGTGGTCACTAATAGGCATTTCTTCCTATAAAAGTTGCTATCTGTTCTCCAATATTATCACAGGCACATTTCAAAAGGTGTAAATCCAGCTTGGTTGTCATAGAATTTAATATGCGTTCATAATAATTATGGAGGAGATGCAAATAACCAGCTCAGCCTGGTCAGTGATCCCACAAAACTGTGTAGCAGACAAGGGGCAGGGTTGGATGTTAAAATCACCTGCCCACATAAGTATAAAGCTATTGGGGATAGAGGGAAGTCATTTCTCTAAACCACCGTTGTGGGCTGGAATCACCTTACCGTGGATAGAGTCAAAAATATTATTGTAGAAGTTTACCAATAACACACCCCAGCCTCCTTTAAATGTTACCCACAGTAATAATGAAAGTGGACCTACAATACATTTTTTCGTAATTTTTACTGGGAGTAAATTGATAAGAATCAGAAGCCTCCTTTAGCCCAACCAGAAGGCGATGGTTCTGCCTCAAGCCAGTACAATGAAAAATCTGTGAACTAAATAGGGGCTGTACACCTGGGTACATATTAGATAAAAATTGCCAATGAAATCGAGCCAACCGGGTGAACCTTGTGTATTCAATAGCCCACTTGCATTTCATGATGCAATTTTATAGCCTCCAACCGGACCTGGGCAAGAGGTGCTGGGAGGGTGAGGGGGAGAGGTGGTGGGGAGTCTTATGAAACAGCTCTCTGGCACGTTTTGACGGCATTAATATTCAGAAATGGCAACGAGAACTATTATTACCACAATTGGTATCATAGACAGCCAGGACAACATCTGCTTGCCTATCCCCCACATTTAAGACTTCCTTCATCCTATGTTGCCCTAACTCTTGTCAATCAATATCCTGCAGGTCACTCAAGTCTTGAAACCTGTTATAGACCACCAGGGGCTGACTTAACCCCTTCGGCGCTGCGCAAATTGGGAAACATGGTTAATGAATATATTTCCTGCCCCCCTTGTATGAAACTGAGGATTCCACAAGAGCCTATTAAAAAAAAAAATGGGTTGCAGTGATAGAGCCGAATCCATTAGTCGAATTGGGGGTCCTGCCTTCATTTAATACAAACACCTTTGGAAGTTTCCCCCTAAGGCCAACCCAGCACATTCTTTTGGTAAACTAAATTTGTTGGGCACCACCTACTGGGAATTGGCTGTTCCAATGGAGCCAGTGTACCACTCAATTTTTCAGTGAATCATTGGGTTTCTATTTGATCTGTCCGCAAAGGTGGGACATTAGTTAAAATTGCCACTAAAAGGCAACATTCTGAGGGTAAACTGATGGCAACATGAGTACTCATGTTGTTAATGGCAATATCCATTGCTATATTTTGCTGGCTGGTACTCGGGGTGGATAATATTGCTTTGTATCAGGTAGATATTATTAGTTGCAGCTACATTGCTGCAACTTATGCCTTGTCTGAGCCATAGGGGAAGATTGACGTCCACCACCCCTAGTGTGTAATGTTGGTCCCAATACCGGCCTCCTGTGTTCTCTCTAGGTGGGTTCTAATTGCCCCAAGTTAGGCCCGTGCATACTAGATGTTGAGGTTGCTTGTGAAATTGTGTCAGACGCATTCCCCTCAAATGCTCCCTGGGTACATTAAGATGATACATTTTGATCTTATCTACTTCTGTAATCAGGGTCTCCAGCTTTTCTCTAATAGGTATTAACAAGTCCTCTATTCTAGATTTTATTCCAGCTATTAGTGGTGCCCAGTAGGAATCCACAGGGGTGGCTTGACTGGGTCACTGCCTCAATATGTGGCAGAATTACAGACAGATGTACATATGACCCATCAATCATCGTGGGAGCCTTACTGCACTTCTTTTTCCTGGTAAGTGTAGGGGGAGAGGCAGGCTAGGCACCATTTACAGTGGGAAAAAAAGGTGCCAGCTCTTGCTTTGATAGGGTAATCAAGCATTTGGCAGCACTAGGGCTTTGAGGCTCTCCTCTCTGCGGTTGAGGGACTGTTATCGCAATGTCATTGTTCATAGTTGTCCCGGGTGTCCTAGCCCCTCCTGTCCCTGATCCTAAAGATGGGCGATGTTCTGCAATGTCTATTTTTTAGAGATGACGTTTACCTGCCACATTCGAAAGCAATTAGTTGCTGTGTGAGTATTGTCTAGTGCTGGACAAGAATTAGTAGCTTTATGCTTACCCATACCATCTTCTGTAAAATATGGGGAAAAGGGTACAAATAATGCGGTTATTACAACAAAATTATTAACAGTACATATAAGCAGTCAAATCAAAAGAAAATTCAACGACGCTAAACAGCGCCATAATGGTAGGCTTTATGCAACGTTGAAAATCTTCACTGATAATAACAGTAAAATCGATCGTATATTTCCCCTGAAAGAAAAGTCTTCAAAGCAGCCTTCGCTGCTAATCCAGGGAAGGAGAAAAGGTCCCCCCTAAGAAAAAATAAAAAGGACAATACCTTCCACTTGCAAAATCCACCAAATGTTAGAGGGAGGGCGGGCCTGGTCGCTTCCAGTCAATGACAGGCAAGGACGGGCCAGCCATTGACCTGAGCGTTGCCCAGGAGCCGCCCACATGCGTCCTTTGCTGCAGGGGTCAAGACTGCACTTTGAGTGCCTTGGTGGTGCCTCCCCCCTCAAGTAGTAAGGAACCCTGGGAGAGCAAGTCTAACCAGGGCAAGAAATCAGCAAGCGGCAGAGTGTCCCATGCCACAGGGGTCTATTCATAACTTTTGGTGTGTTGATTGTACCTCCCATTCAAGCAGCAAGGAACCCCGGAACAGAAAGTCCCACCAAGGGAAGGCGGCAGCAAACAGCAGAGTGCCCTGCAGGTGTCGAGGCAACACTTTAAGCGCATTGGTGGTGCCTCCCCCCTCAAGCCGCAAGGAACCCTGGGACAGCAAGTCCCACCAGGGTGAGGCGGCAGCAAGCAGCAGAGTGTCCCGTGCCACGGGGTCGAGGCAGTGCCGTGAGCATATTGGTAGTGCCTCCCCCCTCAATCAGCAAGTAACCCTGGGTCAGCGGGTACCACCGGCAAGCGGCAGAGTGAGGGTGAGAGACCCCAATAGGTCAATGGTTTAAGGCTCACTTCTTCGCTAATTGGGCACAGTGCCAAGTCCATTCTCAGCGGAAGTAGTGGAGTGCTTAAAGGAAGAGCCGTCAAGTGCCTAATAAAATTGTTCTCGGCAACTTGGATGGAGTGAAGTGGTGTGTGGCCCCATAGTTCAGCCCCATAAATAATACCACCCCGTGCTTGGGCCTTATAAATTTGTAATGCAGGTGCCAATGGGCGAAAGGGGGATTTTTTGGCGATTCTAGTGATTGCACCCGCTCTCTGGATTAGTTTAGTGGTTGCTTTTGTTTTGTGCGGCAGCCAGGTTAAGTTGTGATTAAGTGTTATACCCAGATACTCAATCACGTTAACTCTCTCCAGAGGTGTAGGCCCTAGACGTGGAATTGGGCAGTTTTTGTGTTTGCGGCTCAGGATCATAAATTTTGTCTTCGTTGGGTTTATTTCTAGGCCCCGTTTGTTACAAAAGTCCAAGAATCCATCCAGGATCCTTTGTAGCCCCATTGGCGTTTTTGACAGCAGCAGGGTGTCGTCCGCAAACATAATCGCGGGCACCCTACTGCTGTTCAATAATGGCGCGTCGATGTTGGCGATTTTACAGAGGTGCTCTATCACCCCGTTTGTGAACAAACAAAACAGGGTCGGCACCAACACACACCCCTGCCTTACCCCACGTTGGACAGGGAACCTATCTGTGAGCCTACCTCCCTTACCATACCTTACCCGGGCGTAATTGTTTGTGTGGAGCCTAACGAGAATCTGTAGGATGTCTCCGGGGACACCCATGTCCTCCAATACCGCCCACAACCTGGCCCGAGGGACCAGGTCGAAGGCGGCACGGAGATCCACAAAAACTGCATAGAGTGACCCCCCTTCTACATATGCAGTTTTCCAGAATAGAATATTTAATCTCAATATTTGGTCCACTGTAGAGACACCCTTCCTAAAGCCTGCTTGAAGAGGACTCAGGATCTCAGTCTCTTCCATCCAACATTGGAGTCTATCCAGGATCAGCCTTCCGAACAGCTTTTGACTGACATCAATGAGGCTAATCGGACGATAATTGGCGGGGAGCAGAGGCGAGCCCTTTTTATATATCGGTACCACCTCTGCTCCCAGCCAAGTATCTGGTAGTCTCATTCCCTCAAGGACTGCATTAAATAAGACCATCAGATATGGAGCCCAGATCACAGGTTCCTGCCTAAAGAGGTCGCCAGGGATCCCATCCAATCCCGGGGCTTTTCCAGATGACAAGCCCGATATGGCCACCTCAACGTCTTTCAAGGTGAAGGGGAGTGATTTATGTGTGTTGGTAATACTAGGTTCAGGTGGATGTAACTCCTCTGCCTCAGGGGCGTATAGCCCCTGGAAGTGATCTTGCCAAACATTGGCTGCAATGTTTGGTTCACTTGCAGATGGAAGATCTGCGCAGCCATGATTAATGATTCTCCAGAATCTACGAGAGTCCCTGCTAACTAGGGACTCAGCCAGATTCTCCCAGTGCTGTGTATCCCACTCCAGTCTTGCGTTATTCAAGAGTATCTTATAGGCACGCCTTTTGGATCGGATCTCCAATATACTGCCTCCCTCTTTTATGGTCGTAATAAGGTCTTGTTTGGCCAGACGGCATGAACGATTGTATCAGGAGTTGTTGAATTGCCCTTGTGTTTTCGGGCGTTCCTTAGTGGAAAAGACTAGTTCAAGCTTCTGGGTCAAATGGGTATGAATTTGAACTAAGACCTCTTTTCTTTCCGTAATAGACGGTAGACCCCCTAGTTCAAAAGCCTCCTCAAGAATGGGAATAATCCCAGCGTAAAGAGAGGTAAGCCTTTCTTCACTGGAGGCGAGGGTATCCCATTTTATCCGCCTCCTGTTGTTCTCTAGGAGTAGTCCTCCTGTCTGTTTCTCCTCGCCAATCGCTTTCTCGCAAGGGATCATATATTCTAGCTCCAGGGTGTTATGGTCACTATCCTGTCTTGGTGATATTTTAAAGTCAACTACCCTTTTCCATGTTTTTAACTGTACAAGGAAGTAGTCAGTTCTAGATTCCCTCCCTTGTCTATTAAAAGTGCATTGTGAGGGGATGTCGGACCGAGTACGACCGTTGCAAGCTCTCAGCCCATGTGTGAGATTGAGGGTGTTGATCTGCACAGCCAGAGTTGTCCATGCTCTGGGAGGAGGTGCTTCCGTTCGAGGGACCTGCCAACTCGAATCCTCCTCAAGGGAGGGTCCATCGAGTAGACCAGGTAAAGGCTCAAAGTGAGAGTTGAAGTCACCCCCTATTAAATAAGACAAGTTCTCGGGGATAGTTTCCAAAAAATAAGAAAGGAGTTCTATAGTTTTAGAGGTGGACCCATTTTTGACTGGCCTTGAATAGATATTAATGACCAAGAGCTTCAATTTGCCTGGCCATTCAAGGACAACAGCCAATATATCTGCGGAGTCTACTGGATATCTTGAGGCTCGGCATCCTATATCCGAGGCCACCCAAGTCTCCAAGCCCCCAGATGGTCTACCTTTTCCACCCCATACCGCAGGGATTGAGAATATATGGAAGCCCCGATAGTGGGTCTCCTCCCTTGACCAAGTCTCTTGAAAGAGACAGACACTATTTGATTGTGTTAAAGCCGCCCATGCATCTGTGTCTATTTTATTTGTCAGGCCTGCGACATTCCACGAGAGAATATTTAAAATTTGTGAGGATTTTTGGGTGTCTGATTGCTTTGGCATAGGGATTGTATTTTCTGGGAAGTGAGGTCTTATTATTTCCCCCTCATCTACCAACAGGGCATCTCTGCTGGTGTCCGATTTCATTGGAACATCCCATAGTTCCATAATCCTGGAAGTACCCGTCTCCTGGGTACAGGCTGGGGGGAAGCGATTCTGAGGATTATTTCCTTTTACGTGCTTTCGGGGTGTGGAGGCCAGCTGTCAATCGACCAGTTCAAGACAATCATAATGATTGTACAGAGGTAGGGGTGGTGGCTGATAGACTCTTTGGGGCCACGGGTCAACTCTAACAAAACCACCCCCTCCCGTCCTTCTTCTCGGGACAGTTTCCCATCCATGAGAGTCCCTATATATGTTTGGGCGGAATGGGGGTATCTGTGGTTGGATGAAGGGTGTCCTCCTCCTTTCTTGAATGCCCTGCCAGTTTCCCCTAAAGTTCTGCTGATATCCTCTACTCGGAGGCTTAGCCGTGTGTTCGTTAGGTGGATAAAAGAACGATAGGGGAACAGGCTGGATGTTGCTACCTTCGTCTTCCAATGATGGATTGCAGACAAAGGTAGCTGTTCCTGGGTCACCAAAACTCACCAATAGGCAATCCCCGCTGATTGTTTTTGGACTCTTACCTACCCAGGAGACCCTTCTGACCATGCGAATATCGCTGGTCATGCCTCCAGGGAGTGGTCTGTGCGTCGAAAGCCAGTTGATGTCCTTATTTTTTAGAGATTCTTCCGTTTCGTATGAGTCTGCTTTTAATTCTGGTACCGCAACTAAAATGACAGTATACGGGACAACCTCAGGTGGTAAATTAACAGTAACCGTTCTGGGTGCCTTTGGCTTTTTGTGGTCGTCCGTATTCTGGTTAACGTTTAGGGAGGGTGTTAAGGAGTTCGTTGATTGCGGGATAGGAAGCACTTTGGGTTTGTCTACATTTGGTTGCTGTTTTGTTGGATATGGCTGTTTGGGTAGACCAGGGGTCAGTTTTGTGACTGGTTTGGGGTTAGATGATGCATGTTGGTTGATACCTATATTTGAGATATTTTCACCTATGGTGGATGTCATTGCTGTTTCATTAGGTGTTGCAGATTTTTGGATAACCGGGCTACTATTGTGTTGTGTATCACTAATGGATGGGGTAAGCGCTGGAGCCCCAGGTTTCCAGGTGTCCATGATCTGCATAGCTGTTTTCTCTATTTTTATTATTCTTGCCTCCATTTTTATTAGGCGTGCTTCTAAGGGGCCTATAATTGACTTTAGGAGGTGACCTATGTCAGCTAGGGTTATATCCTCTTCAGGTGGCTCCTGGTTTTGGTCTACGGTAGGTGGCATATAGTCAGTTGGGATATTGGAATGCAGCTGCTGCGAATGGTCAATTACTATCACCGGTGAAACTTTCTCCTGAATGTTATGGATAGGGGTGGTTAAGGTGGAAGTGTTCCCTATTTGTTCTTTAGGGGTTTTAGGATTTTTGCCCCTACTTGGATATTTCCCCTGTGCCCTTTTTTGAATGGCTCCTTCCCTTGTTCCTCGGTTAATGCTAGATAACCCTGACAAATTTGGGTTAATGCTTGCTACACTCGTTTCCTCCCTATTTGGTACGTCATCAGCCTCCCCCAGATTTTTGTCATTAGGCAATTGGACAATTTGTGTTGAGGGCAATGGGAGGAGACTCATGTCGCCTAAATCGCCTAGTGTGTCCTCGGTAAGGTCTAGGCCATCGAATTGCTGCTCCCCACCCTGGGATCCATCTTGTTGTATATTTCCAAGGCGCCTATCTTCAGGGGTTTTTGCCATGGCTATAGCACCCATCGATGACCGCTTGACCCACTCTATCTCTTGGGAAATACGTCTTTCCAATAAATGGATATCATCTATTAAAAGAGAGCCTGCTTTCAGGAAGTAGTTGTCAATTGTACCCTGAGTTGGGGCAGTTGATGTATGGGCGGTAGCTGCCTGGTTGACTTTGCTCCTGGTCTCCATTTGGCTCATGGTTGGAGTTAGGGCTAGGTAGGGGGTACAATGGGAGATACTGCTTTAGGTTAGTGGGTGGATGTACAGTCCGCACCCTATATAAATGGGGTGGGCCAGTCCAGTCCCTTCCGTCCTCGAACGGCCTCAAACGGCCCGCTCTTAGCCCGGTCTTTGCCCCGAGCTGCGTCCCGCGCTGCGGGAGGTACGAAGGAGGATATAGGGGCGTGGAGGGCGGGGGGCGGGCCAGCAGGGAGAGCGGACCGGAAGCTGGAGGACGGTCTCGCAGGGACTCCTGGTTCCTGGAGTCCCTGCACGCTTGCAGCCCCGCTAGCGCCTCTCACCCGATTTGCCCTGTGTCTCTGGACGCGATGCGGCACCCGCGGAGCGGGTGCGGCGAGGTATGGGCTTTGAAGGAAGTGCGCCGCTGGTGTCCTGTCGAAGCAAGGTGAGGTTGCTCTGTGCCAAGTTTCAAACGTTTCTCCCACAGAAAGGGCGCTGAGGGAAGATTTTGACTCCTCAAGGCGGCGGGGGGCGGGCCAGCAGGGAGAGCGGACCGGAAGCTGGAGGACGGTCTCGCAGGGACTCCTGGTTCCTGGAGTCCCGGAACGCTCGCAGCCCCGCTAGCGCCTCTCACCCGATTTGCCCTGTGTCTCTGGACGCGATGCGGCACCCGCGGAGCGGGTGCGGCGAGGTATGGGCTTTGAAGGAAGTGCGCCGCTGGTGTCCTGTCGAAGCAAGGTGAGGTTGCTCTGTGCCAAGTTTCAAACGTTTCTCCCACAGAAAGGGCGCTGAGGGAAGATTTTGACTCCTCAAGGCGGCGGGGGGCGGGCCAGCAGGGAGAGCGGACCGGAAGCTGGAGTACGGTCTCGCAGGGACTCCTGGTTCCTGGAGTCCCTGCACGCTCGCAGCCCCGCTAGCGCCTCTCACCCGATTTGCCCTGTGTCTCTGGACGCGATGCGGCACCCGCGGAGCGGGTGCGGCGAGGTATGGGCTTTGAAGGAAGTGCGCCGCTGGTGTCCTGTCGAAGCAAGGTGAGGTTGCTCTGTGCCAAGTTTCAAACGTTTCTCCCACAGAAAGGGCGCTGAGGGAAGATTTTGACTCCTCAAGGCGGCGGGGGGCGGGCCAGCAGGGAGAGCAGACCGGAAGCTGGAGGACGGTCTCGCAGGGACTCCTGGTTCCTGGAGTCCCTGCACGCTCGCAGCCCGCTAGCGCCTCTCACCCGATTTGCCCTGTGTCTCTGGACGCGATGCGGCACCCGCGGAGCGGGTGCGGCGAGGTATGGGCTTTGAAGGAAGTGCGCCGCTGGTGTCCTGTCGAAGCAAGGTGAGGTTGCTCTGTGCCAAGTTTCAAACGTTTCTTTGAAATAACATTTTCTTTTAAATTAGTCCAACATCGAATCACTAGAACCAGAGTGGTAAAATTTGAAGTTTAAGTAAAAATAGCACCAAGAAGCAGAAAGAACTGGGGAGCATATTAGCAAGGACATGCGGTATTTACTGCAAAACGCGCTTAGCGTGGTTTTTTTATCGCGCCTATCGTCGGATATTATCGCAGAGATAACATGCTATTAGCAACGTTTATCTCTAATGCGATAATATATCCAGCGATAGCGGCTTAATGCGTGAATATTGCTGGAAATCCAGCGATATTTAGGCATTAACGCTAATGGGAACTTAACCTGAATATCCACCTCCCATGGGATATACAGGTTAATTGATTGATTGATAAAAAATGTATAATGCGCAAAACAATAACCCACAGGTATCAAGGCGCCTAACAATAACATCAAACATGCATCCTTACACATAGGCTTGCAGGAAGAGGCGAGTTTTAAGGGCACTTCGGAATTTCTGTAGGGAGGGTAGGGACCTGAGATCCAGAGAGAGATCATTCCACCATTTAGGGGCCAGGGTGGAGAAGGCCCTGCCACCCCACTTGGCTCTTCGTATGCGGGGAACTGTCAGGAGCAGTTTCCTGGAGGAGCGCAAGTCCCTTCCAGGAGTGTAGTGGGAGATGATGGAACCAACTCCCGTGTCGCTGTTCTTTGCAATGGCTCTATAGGTCATGCATAGGACTTTAAACCGTACTCGGTGCTCTACCGGTAGCCAATGCAGCGCTTTCCTGGCCAACGTGGCCGAGGAGCGTCTGGGAACATCCAGAACAAATCTGGCTGCGGCATTCTGGACTACCTGCAAGCGCTGCAGCAGGCTCCTGTTTAGCCCCGCATACAGCGCATTACAGTAGTCCAGTCGTGAGCCGATAAGTGCGACAGCTATTTGCTTTCTGGATTGCTGAGAGAGATATTTCCTGATTCTTCGCAGGGTGTGGATTAAGCCCCAACAGGTGGAGATGGTTCTACTAACCTGTCTGCCCATATCCAGGGCAGGGTCTATCATCACCCCAAGATTCTTAGCAGATGTTGTGGGGGAAGGGCACTCTCCTAGCGAGTCAGGCCACCAGCTGGCTGACCAGATGTTCTCTTTCCCTCCAAACACCATCACCTCAGTCACCTCAATTAATGTTCTGAGCAAGCGTTAGAATCCGGCGATAATCGCGCTTTAGCGGGACTTTTTTAATCGCACAGCCTGCCTTGCTAATAGCTGTGCTAGCGACTGCTATCAGTCGCTAACAGTTTGAGTACGCTCACTTTGCATGTCATTAGCGATAAATATCGCTGACATGCAAAGCGGACCCCAAACCAGTCGCTATTGCCTAAAAGCTGTCGCTAACTGCAGTTAGCGACATCTTGCTAATAGGGCGATTAAAATATTGCCGCTTTAGCGGCAAAAAGTGCAGCTAAAGCGGCGAAGTGGCCCTTGCTAATATGCCCCCGTGTGTATATGATTGTGCTAAACAGGAACAAATTCAAAGTTCAGGCTGACCACAATGGAGTGTGGGTTAAATAAAGTGACCAGTATAGATGTGTTGAAAAAGTTACCATCTCAAAGTCTGGCGCACAAAGTAAAAAACTTCAGGATTCCACAGGCGGAGCTCACCTATTGCAAGATGACCTGGGCTGCACATCTTGGGGACCAAGTACTCACTCTAGCAGAGGTCAGCAGGCAAATCCAGTTTCAGGTCCAGGCAAGGCTTTTTGCACCTGTTGAGCTGGCCAGTTGTGGGGAGGCCTTTGCAGCTTGTTGTGTCCCTGTATCTCAGAATAGGTCAGCCTACTGACCTCTAGAGTTACTGAGGTTAGATTGTGATGAAGGGAGCTGGTCAAGTCTTTTTTCTCGGAGACCATGGCAGACCTCAAGTGTCAGGGTAGTCCTTTGAAAAACAAGAAGGTCTCGAGCAGCTGGAGAGTCCTTTGGAAGCATCAGGGGAACCCTTTGAAGAAGAAGGCAGGTATGAAGCAGCAGGCAGTCCTCTGGGGAACAAGGTTCTTTTCTTCTGCAATATTTGCAGGTCCAGAAGTATACCGACTAGTCGCTTAGGAGGTCTAATATTTATACCTGGTATCACCCTTTGAAAAAGTGGGAAACGTATTGTCTACCCCCATATCCAGTTCTTGAAAGCTCCTCCCTTCTGCTTTCTTCATCTGCCTAGGCTCCAAGATATCTAGGGTGACAAAAGGCTGGTGTAAAGTTCCTTGTGATTGTGGTGGAGGCAGCCCATTGAAAGGTAACTGACGCAGAGAGAAGCTTTGCCCCTCCCATCATGTGATGGCTAAATCCCAAATTCATCCAGGTCCTATTGCTCACATTCCTGAAGCTGGAGTAAGTAATAGGCCCACACAGCAGTAAACATCTAAAAGGCCTCAAAACGTTTAGGCCAGGAAAATGGCAACTTGCGTAATGCTTCATTGTCAAAATTGTAACCTAAAATCTGACTTTACAAGATGATTTAAAATTACAATTCATTTGAGTCCAAAGATTTCATTTCTATCTGCTCCCAATCAAAGGGTGACATTTTATAAATGTAATACGGTACCCAATCTTATCCTATGGGAGTGGTAGGTCTCACAGTAGTAAAAAAATAATGTAGGTGTACTTCACTACCAGGACATATAACATTTAAAAGTCTGACTTAGCAAAATAATCCTTTTGCCAAGCTAAAAGTCCTTTTTTAATACATATAAGTCACAACTAGGGTAGGCCCTAAAAAGGCCATAGGGCAGGGAGCATTGAATTTGAAAAACCTTTAAAAACAATGCACCCTGCCATGTGGGTTGTTTAGGGCCTAACCTAGGAGTGACCTATATGTATTACAAAATGACTTTTAGTTGGCAAAAGTGTTATTTTGCCAAGTCTCATTGGCAATATAAATAAACAAACACAGAAAGGGGTCAGAGCTTTAGAGGTCCAGCACCAAACGTCATTACTTGTAAAGGCCAATTGAATCTGCACTGTACCTCGGTGCATCGAGTCTAGGATGTGACCCGCATACATCCCAAAAGAGTGGTTACAAAACTCACTATCCAAGACAAAAAGGTGGCCCTGCATCGAGAAGAACAAGTACTCTTATGTATAGATATCCTAGTGCAACATATTTAAACAATTGAACAATACATTAATAAATAGCTTCCCAGATGAAAATAACAGATGGTTGTGTTACTTGATTGTAGTCAATATAATTATTTGATTGAAAAGCACTTTATTCTTTTAAAAGCACCACACAATTGCTTGCCAACGCGTTTCATCCCTCATGGGACTTCTTCAAGGCTTTATCATACTCTTTTTCTGCAGATGGTATTAATGTTAGTTCATATCAAATTTAAAAGCGGCGAAGACGGCACAGTGTATTAACAATAAGATTCACATTGTCAGTATTTTGCCGGTATGTGCCAACGAACTTCAGAGATAGTCCATAAACGTCAGTGATTTTAAATACAACAGTTTTAAAATGATACATTTAATAATCAGTGAAGCTAGGGTTCTGTAGGTCAGTATAGGTTTCCTATATTTCATTCTAGATATATCTACCCCAGCCGTATATATACCTTCGAGGTGCGTAGATGTAGAGTTAAGAACAGTAAATCTATACTTTCCCATTTGCACTTACTTTTTCAGTATTTTGGTGCTAAATATTTTGCTGTTATATTCTGGCTGCAGGATATTTTAGTCCTTGTTATCCTGTCATACATCCCCTGGTAGTCTGAGATCTCTACCTGCACCATTCACTCTCTAAACAAACTTTGAATTTCTGGTTTGTAATAATTTAAAGAGTCATCCTTTACCTTCCGTTGAGTTGCTCACCAGTCGTTGACCCCAAATCCATGGGGATATGAACATTCTCATAGGTGACAACACCTTCTTCATCCTTACACAAAGATTTAGGGACAGCTGCAGACCAGTAAAATGAGAATGTATTTAAGAAACATAAGCATTTGAAGAAGAAACATTTGGTGACTTGAAATTCAAATATACATAATGCAAAACAGCAGATGCACTGAGTGCAATATACAACTTCATGTCTTTGTTGAGTATGGTGAGGGCACATGATCCGCAAGTGTTGTAGCTTTATGTAGTTCATGATCCCCCCATCAATGGTAATAGCAAATTACTCTTCATGTATGTGCATACATGATTCACTTCAAGCATTTTTTATGTCTAGATGGTAATAGCAAGAATCTTGAAATGGACTTTGTGAGGCAGTAAGCAGTAATTGTACCATTGTACCAATCTACTATTTGAACTTTGCAGTTTAAGAAAAAATGTGCGAGAGAAAGAATATTAACATCATTGTTCAGAATAACATCATTTAAAACACCAGAAATGTATTTACCACCAACTCGGTGGTGCCTTTGGGTTGTATTATCACCTGGATGTTCTTCACAAAGAGTAGATAATGACAAAGATGTCACTTGTTCGGAGCAGTTCAGGTCATACAACTCCACTACATCAGGTCAACCAAAGAGAGAAACACCTATTTATCTTTCCTTCATATTCTTCCACTTTGTTTCCCTCCAAGAAAATATATTCAACCTGGCAAATACAGTGCCGACTTCATCAGATTTTAACACACTCCTTAATGTTTACAAAATTACAGTGAAAAACAACATGTAGAGAATAATACTGCACCAGAAACCTGATTGTCTCAAACCAAATCCCCAACTAAATGGTACCCCCAAGACCTCTCAGGCAATAAGCATGTCAATTGTACACAGAAAGGATACAGAGAATAATGTATAACTTGCCCTTCTCAAAGTACTCCCCTCTGCAATCTGAAACCTCTGTGCTTCATCTAAATCCCCTTTCTACATTATTGCCTTCTACAGAACTACTATAAACAAACAAGGCAACCTTCAAAGATTTGATTCAGTGCTGTGAACCCACTCCCAAATATCCCCCTTCCCTTAGTTAGCCTACAAGTGTAACTTCATCATGGATATTTCACTATTAAGATTAACAAAATCAGATAACATATCAAACATATATAAACAATCTGAACACAAACTCAGAAAATACATGCCCCACTCCCAAGTAGACATCCTTCAACATTCTGACTTTACCAAAATGATAACCCCCCTTAAGACTGTGTCATATGAAGGAGACTTCCAATATCATCTATCGTTGTCAGGGGCGGCTGGTGACATTTGAAAGTGGTGAGGCGTAAGAACTGCCCTGTGGCTCGCAAGCCATCAACAGCAGTGAAAATTTTGAAAAAAGAGTGGGCAAATGATGCATTCTCAAACAAATTTGAGAAAGAGGTGGCTTGGCAAACACATCTCTGGGAGTAGCTAGATAATTCTCTTTGCACTTGCACAGATACATCACTCTCCCTGCATTCACATAGGCACACTACTCACCCTGCACTCATAGACCCATTGCTCACACTTCCCTGACACATCACTAAGCATGCATTCACCTATCAACATCACTCACCCTGGACTCACACAGGCACACTGCTCAATCTGCACGCACACAGACATCACTCACCCTTCGCTGCATTGCTTTCAATACTTTTAATTTATTAAAGCCTGTCTAGGCCTGACATTACCTGGTAAAAGACTACAGTAGAACCCCCATGCTTCAACAATCCCCAGGGAAGCCCGTGGAACATACCACCCTACAACACAACTTAAAATGGGGGAACATCCTTTACAACGCAACTGTTACAACAAAGTACCTTTACGACGCAACCATTACAACGCAACTTTTACAACGACTTGCGCTGAGGGGCGCTCTAGGATAGGGAATAGTTTCCAACACCTTCCCTACTATCCATGGGGCCTGGAGTTGGAATAGTAAATTAAACTATTCACTATCTAGCGCCCCCCAACGCAAGTCATTGTAACGACTTGCGTTGTAAAACTTGCATCGTAAATGCATGCGTTGTAACGTCATATATCCCTTAAAATCATAACAATTCCCCATTAAACAAACATCATCTAAAAATAATATAAAATCTCTTCGAAATTAAATGTTTTTTTAACATTGGGAAGCAGCACACACAGTGGGCCTCCACTATTTACGGCAGCCCCTACTTCCGACTGAACCCTGTTGATTATCTATGAACTGCTGGGAGTTTCATGCGCCCCTCTCCACACCCTGCAAAGGCCCCCCATTATGTTGTCTCACACCACTGAGCATTTCACAGCAGCACACCAGTTTATAGCGCTGCACTGAGAGGCATCTGTTAACAGGGATAGTGTAAACTGAGCTTAGAAGCATCCATGTGTTGCCACAGACACAATGACAACTCGGACACAAGTCATTGCCTCATGTAGTCGCACATGCTGAACTCACTATTTCAAGGTGCTCAATTATGCAATAATAAACAACACGTAGGCAGGTTAAATACTCACTAACCGTTTGAGGATGATGTCTGCACATAGTGCTGTGTCTGATCAGGTGCAGTGTGACTTGTAGCACTCTGGCAAGGCAGAGTACCGGGCCCGACCTGTTCTGCTCTAGTGCTCTCTGGCATGTCCCTAATGGCGGTGTGGTACCCATGCCCCTGTGCTTCGGGTATGCTGTGATCATGACGTGTACATGACCGCTTGCTCCTCTCACACTGGTGGTTTCTCAAGCCCTGTACGGCCCGTTCGCTGGGGTCATGCCCGGTGGTGCCCTAGTGCTACTGAGCCCCATGCCCTCTCGAGTGTGTTTTGCCCAGTGGTAAGGGCATACCATCTCCCCAATTCACTACTCCAGTCATGTGTGTACTCCCTTCCTGAGTATATAAAGCACAGCGGGGTGGCCAAGCCCATCCAGGTGTCACTCCCGCTTTCAACACCTCCTGCTTGTCACTGCCCCTCCCACCACCCGCTATATTAGTGCGCGCTGCTGGGAAGGGCTGCTAGTGCACAGGTGACAGGCGCTGCTACCGCAACTCAGAGCCACCACACTCACCTGCCACCTGAGCCCCTCGTCTATCTCCTGCACTCAGCTCTGCGCCTTCAACCTGCGACACCCTCGAGGCTTTTCAGCCGTGTCTGAGCCTGCACCCCCTTCACCGCTCACCTCCTGCTCTGGACATCTCCTCATAGCGCTGTATGTAAGCAGGTGGGATTGGGAGCACTGCAGAGTGCGGCAAGTCCAGCCAGCGGGATACGAGACATGAGTGACTGTGCACAATCGACGTTTGAGCTTCCCGCCGCCTGCCTGCAGCCTCTCTATCGCACCCCTTCATAACTCACCATAGGGCAGGAACCGCCCCCTGTGACGAATAGGGAAAGGGATTGGATAGAGGGCAGAGATGCCCCCACCCATTAGGAGACGTGGGGCCAGGGCTGCTGCAATAAAGTAAGCAAACCTCGGTCCCTCGCTCTCCTAATGGGAAGGCAGTGGCTAGAAGTAGTGCACATGTTCGGGCTAGTCATAAAAATGACCATGCCCAAAACCGAACATGCGCACTATTACTGTGCTCACTGACAACAACTGCTTCTTTTTGTCTGACTAGTGTCAGTCACCTCCAAGTGTGCATGCCCCGGGGTCAGGTGCCAGCCCGGATCAGCCGCACAACTCGAGTTTCACTATCTTTCAACACAACAATCAGATTAGATTGAACAAACAAGATTGAACTTCAATCTCATTCGTCACATTGAACGAATGATGAATGGGCCCTGGGGCCATGGGGGCATCGTGGCAGGTGGGGCAACGACCCAGCGCCCAAATGGACGCACCACCACTGATCGTTGTCATCTTTATATGACATAGCCTTCAGGGAGTTGTTTATTTTGGGGAGGTCAGAGATGACATCCTCCCCCCCTACAAATTCATCAGTTCCACACTTAGCCTGTGGCCCTTCATAGATACCATCCTGGCACTTTTCCCATGCTGAAGAAACCATCCTTAGTAAGAAGTTTAACCCAAGTACAGTAGCGGATCATCAAGAACAATCTTCTCCAAGACTCTCAATCTAGCTGTAGAGAAACCTACCACCAGAGCCTCCAACTTTTCAGGTAGTTCACAAATATCCCCTTCACCAGTGACAGAAACAACCCATTTCTTTTAATTCTGCATGACCTCTTCAAAACCATGGATACAGTTGACCATAAAGCATTGATTCAAGTCAAAGTAACTTTCTTTCGGCTTTCAAAAGTCCTAAAACTATGGGCTAAAGGCTAAAGGCTTTTCGTCTTTCTACAAACAATAACATTTTTACCTACCATTTTACCATTGACAAGGGCATGACCAGCAGAAATAGCCGATCTATAGCAATTGATAGTTCCATAGCTGAGGCCTTTATCAAATTGTTCAACAAGGAAGTTAACTATGTCAACAATAGGTGCTTCCAAGGAATCCAAGTTCCTCTCCAGAAACCAACGTACCCAGATTTGCCATATGTTATAGCTATAGTGGGGCCCAAGACTCTCTGAGGAGAGTTGCAGCTGTTGCAGAAAGTCCTTCCGATTCCATTGGCTCTCCTGACACTCTTCAGGCAAGAAGGGTTAAACTCCCATTCTGAATTAGGGGCTGAACTCCTCCGCCTACATCTGCAAGAAGATTCTCTAAGGTACGAATTATGAAGGGGGGTTGCAAGCTAGTTCTAGAGTGGTGGGGAACCATTGTCATGTATTCCTATAGGTTCTGAATCGATCCCCCTATTCCTGACCCTATTCTGGTTAAACTAACTATCAAGTTAACTAACAGTCAGCCCATGAGGCAAGAACAGCCCCCATGATGCAGATACCGTTATCTGACGCAGTCACACTACGGCACAGGAACGTGTTATCTGATTAGGTCATAACGCTTGAGATCTAATTAGACAAGCGACATTCCTCCAGCCCCTGATAAGGCATACGACGTTCTCATAACAAATCAAACCTATGACAACCTGGAAAATCCGTGCGGCCATTGTTTTGATTTCACAGAGAACTTTAGTAAAGAATGTGCTAACGAGCAAGTCGTATGACATCTTTATTGACGTATCTATGTCCATCCTTACGTCAATCTCGGCACCTTTAAGGTATAAATATTGCCGATCTTGCCCTATGCAAACACACGCGTGGTGACAAGACGGAGCAGCCATCCTTGCCGAAGCCGAGAGCAGAAGCAGACCCCGCTGGCAGCAGCCCCGCCTTCCTGACGCGCTGAGAGACGCGCTGCTATCTCAAGCCGAGAGACCCAGCACCGGCGCTTCCGGGTAGCCCTCGCAGGCAGCCTGGAATATCGAGAGCAGAGAAAGAGATACCATTCCTCATTCATCCTAACTTCCAGGTACAGAACTGAATAACCCCTCACAGAGAATTCTTTAGTTATTCACTTGGCAAAAACAAACTTAACTTAAACTGTAACTTTCTATTCCCGCCCACGCATTAGACTTAGGTCAGGTACACGGGGTAGGCGTATTTAGAAACACCAGTTGAGTACGTTTAGTCAAATGTATATGTGTATGTAAATATATTTTAATCATTTTAAACATCATATGGCTCAGAAACCATATCAATGTTTTTACAGTATTATTTTATACTATTGCTTTTAATGTATGCACTTTACTTAACTATAAGTATTGCAATAATATCGATCCATTTCTCTTGTACGAGAAAAGAGACTGATCAATAAATAACACCTTTTTATTGAACACGCCCGTCTCTTCCTTTTCTCTACAATCTGATGAGACTAAGAATGCACGTACTGACTGAGTAAAATAATTGCCTTGTGCTCACACGACTCTTGAGATTGACTCTTGATTAGGGGAGAGCAAAGTTGTCATGTTCTATGGTTGTCAGAAACTAAATCCCTTCTTGTCTAATCAGGGGAGTTAATTCCTTCCTTGAACATTCGAGAAAGTTTCTAGCGAACTCTGAGCTTAGCTGGCAAACCCAAAACTTAAGTCTAGTATCGACAGTAGTAGACCTAGTTAACGTCTGGCCTAGGCCTTTACTGCTGTAGGTATTATTCCAATGCGCAGAGCCTATTGGGAAAATAGGAGCTACACTACATGGCGCCCAACGCGTTTGGAAAGGGCGATAAAACTAACGTAAGACATTTAGAGTAACTCAGTCGTGCTCTCTCACTCAGACCCCTTTTCCCAAATACTCCAAAGACGTCTGGAGTGGGTGAAAGGTTATATCCTCCAAAACCTCGCAGGAGGGAACTCCTATGTATGGTTCTTGGTATAGTCAACGTTGAAGGATACACTGTTCCAAAATATTGTGCATCTAATCTCTGTTTCCATAAAGAAACCTGATCTGCAAATAAACATAATACCATCCTGTCAGTAAAATCGACAGCGATGAAGAAAGAGAGGCAGCTAGATTAGCAACTCAACTCGCAGATGCTGATGCTACCATGCAAGCAGCAGACCCGAATATAACACTCATTCCGGTCATTAAAAGGAGATCTATAACCTTAAAACTTATAGAAAATGGACTGACACCTAGAGGTGGCACAGTCATATTCGTAATTGAGGCACACGAATATCGGCAGACAGAGGTATACTATTCATGGATACATTTTCCAGCAGATAATGCTGTAACAAAGTACTTCCACTATTACAAAGTAGAGGAACCTCCTGAAACGTACACTCCTTTCGAGGAGGTGGAAGTACCACTCAAATTCCAAGAGCATTTGCTCGTATTTGATGGCGCCCTAATACATAACAATCACATTACAAGGCTCGGTCCTTTAGGAAGACCAGGAGCAACGTGGCCGGTCTTAGCCGGATACACACCACATCCAGACATCGATAGAATGCCTGCAGCAGAGCTGTTAATACAGCTAAAACAACTACTAAAAATTCATAGACAATTAGTTCAGTATGTAATGCGGACTTCAACAATTCAGCCAGCGATTAAACTTCCACAGCTGACCCCTCACCAGGGGAACACAAATAAAATTACACCACAGAACATCCAATCCTGCCTAGGTAAAGTTCCAGCTAAACGGGAACAAATACCATTCTGGTTGGCACAGAAAATCACCCAAATAGAGGCGGTGTTTCCTGACACCACCCCGCTGGAAAAACACAGGATTCTGACTATATGTCTCCCAATGGGAATCGCACCACACATTGAGGACTGTGACACTTGGGGTACAGTCTTTGCTTCCATCTACACAAAAACGCACGGTGTCCAATCCATTTCGGTGATACCAGATGTGCTAAAACAAATTCAAGATGAATACGGTCCAGAACCTGCTTTAACTCTTGGTATGAAATTACTAAAAGACTTCAAGCAGGTCTCGGCTATATTATTAGCCAACATAAAAGGTGAAGCAGCAAATGTGGCGATCCGCCAAAGGTTAAAAGAGACAGATATAGCAGACCAACCAGCTGAAATTGCCAGAATCATAGAAAAATCTTATGAAGAACTAGGTAGAGATAGTCTAGGTGGAATACCAGTAAAACCGCAACTGACTACAAGTCCAGAAAAAATATTTTTTAATAATAATTCACCAAAAAAGAACTGGGATGGAAACAAACAATCCAATCCTAAAGAAAAGAAATTCCAGTCCTGAGGGAGGTCTCCCAGGCGAAGAGAGAAATCTCCAAACCAAAGACAGAGGTCACCGCAGAGTGACCCCTCTGGGAATAGATATAACCTTAGAAATAGGGATAATATTAAAAAACCTGATAGATATCAAGACATTGATACACGTCCCTCTCAATCTTTTCAGAATTCCTCGCAGAAATCGGAAAGAAGAGGACGATCAGAAGAGCACGCCAAGTCCAAAGACAAGGAACCTGCTCAGCAAAAAAAGAAATTACAATTTCCAAAAAAGACAAGCGACATTCCTCCAGCCCCTGATAAGGCATACGACGTTCTCATAACAAATCAAACCTATGACAACCTGGAAAATCCGTGCGGCCATTGTTTTGATTTCACAGAGAACTTTAGTAAAGAATGTGCTAACGAGCAAGTCGTATGACATCTTTATTGACGTATCTATGTCCATCCTTACGTCAATCTCGGCACCTTTAAGGTATAAATATTGCCGATCTTGCCCTATGCAAACACACGCGTGGTGACAAGACGGAGCAGCCATCCTTGCCGAAGCCGAGAGCAGAAGCAGACCCCGCTGGCAGCAGCCCCGCCTTCCTGACGCGCTGAGAGACGCGCTGCTATCTCAAGCCGAGAGACCCAGCACCGGCGCTTCCGGGTAGCCCTCGCAGGCAGCCTGGAATATCGAGAGCAGAGAAAGAGATACCATTCCTCATTCATCCTAACTTCCAGGTACAGAACTGAATAACCCCTCACAGAGAATTCTTTAGTTATTCACTTGGCAAAAACAAACTTAACTTAAACTGTAACTTTCTATTCCCGCCCACGCATTAGACTTAGGTCAGGTACACGGGGTAGGCGTATTTAGAAACACCAGTTGAGTACGTTTAGTCAAATGTATATGTGTATGTAAATATATTTTAATCATTTTAAACATCATATGGCTCAGAAACCATATCAATGTTTTTAAATCCCTTCTTGTCTAATCAGGGGAGTTAATTCCTTCCTTGAACATTCGAGAAAGTTTCTAGCGAACTCTGCGCTTAGCTGGCAAACCCAAAACTTAAGTCTAGTATCGACAGTAGTAGACCTAGTTAACGTCTGGCCTAGGCCTTTACTGCTGTAGGTATTATTCCAATGCGCAGAGCCTATTGGGAAAATAGGAGCTACACTACACCATGCTTGGGATGGCCAAAAGGGAGTTATTAGGACAAGGACGCACTGATCCTGACTCACTATCTGAAGAACTCTCTGAATCATGGCAAAGGGAGGGAATGCATTCATTTTGGCTCCATTCCAAGATTGTAGTATGGCGTTGACTGCTAGAGCACCCGGGTCGGGCATCCAGCTGAAGTTGTTCTCCAGTTGAAAGGTTAGTCTGCTTGCAAATAAGTCTAAATCTAGGGGCCCCAGATCTTGTTTAGGGTACTGAACATGGAAACATTCAGTCTGCCAGAGAAGCTGAGTACTTCTCTGGCAGAATCTTGGCAGCAGAAAACCAACCTAAGGAGATATTCGCCACGGTCCACGAGCTCGCTGCTTCCGACAGGGCAACCCCTAAAATCCCCCCTTCCCAAACACTTTGCAATTCTCTCAATTCTTTTTTCTTTGAGAAGATTGCCCTCATTAAGGCCAACATCCCCCCTCATCTCTGGCATCACCCGCTGTCTACCTCCCTCCCCCTGCTCCTTCCTTTACCCAGTTTCCCCCTCTGACTCGAGACACTTTGCTCCCCCTTCTGGCCCGGATCAAATCGGGTTCCCCTCAGGACATTGGTCCTGCATTTGTTCTAAAAGAGTTCTTCTCTAACTGTTATTCTCCTCCACTTACTCTTATCAATCACTCCCTTAGCACTGGCACTGTTCCCCTTGCCCACAAGTCGGCAGTCATCATTCCTATTTTGAAAAAGGCAGGCACCGATCCTTCTCTGCCTGCCAATTATCGTCCTATCTCCCTCCTCCCTTACCTGGCAAAGGTCTCAGAGGCTCATATCACCAGGTCTCTGAGTTCCTTTGTGGAATCCACGGGTTGCCTCTCCGCTCGTCAGGCGGGCTTTCGCCCGTTGCACTCTACCGAGAAGGTAGTCGTGTCAGTGATGGATCAACTAAGGGAGGGCATTGACATTGGCCGACCTCAGGCCCTGGTCCTGCTAGATCTGTCCGCCGCGTTCGACACGGTGGACCACGACATCCTGCTGACCCGTGTCGAAGCGGCGGGCATTGGGGGCGTGGCCTTTGCCTGGCTCCGTTCTTTTCTGACGGACAGGGAGCAGGCTGTCCATCTTGCCAACTTCACTGCCCCACCTAGGAGGGTGACATGCGGAGTCCCCCAAGGTTCTTCCCTGTCCCCCTTGTTATTTAATTTATACATTTCACCCCTCATTTTTTCTTTACAGCAGATGGAGGTCTCGGTGTTTAATTACGCCAATGACCTCCAACTTATTTTCAATCTCTCCTCCTCCCCTTCCTCTGCTTTGAATTTTCAGAAGGTTATGCTTTTTATCCAAGGGTGGATGAACTGCCACCACCTCAAATTAAACCCTGACAAGACCGAATTGGTTCTGGCGGGGGGTGGTTGCAGTCCCTGGTCCTCTTCCTTTTGGCCCCCTTCCCTTGCCCCCCCCCTTCCAGTTCCCAAGGTCAAAACTCTAGGCATCTTCATTAATCCCCTGCTCACTCTTCACGCGCAGATCAATTCAGTGGTGTCTGCTTGCTTCTTCTCCCTCCGGATTATCCGAAGGGTTTCCCGCTTTTTCTCTGCCACTGCACTCAAACTCATTCTCATGGCTATGGTGCTTTCGCGCCTTGACTACGGGAATATAATTTACAATGGTGCGCCGGCCTACCTGATCCGTCGGCTTCAACTGATTCAAAATCAGGCGGCTCGCCTGATTTATGGGCTCCCTAGGTTCAACCATGCGACCCCCCTGTTGCAGTCTTTGCACTGGCTACCAGTGAGGGAGAGGGCCCTCTTTAAGCTGGGTTGCATTACCTATCAGGCCAGGTCAGGGACTGCCCCCGTCTTCCTTTGTGAAGCCATCCCTCCATATCTCCTGACCAGAGAGCTTCGCTCCACCCATCTGGCTCTCTTGTCAGTCCCCCGTTTTAGGAAACAGAAGTCCGGGGGGGTTAGATTTGCAGTGCTGGCTCCATCTTTCTGGAACTCACTCCCGCTCGCACTTAGGACATCATCTTCCTATTTTGAATTTCGCAAGTTACTGAAGACCTTCTTGTTTTCCAGATCTGTAGCAGCCTAGCCCCCATCCTCGCCTCCACTGATCCACAGCTATCCAGCGCCATGAAACCGTTCTGGTATAAGCGCGCTCTACAAATATTTTAAAATTCAAAATTCAAACGCTGTGATCTAACAGGAATTGTGAGTTCCAGTCTGCAGAGATGTTCGATTTCCCCAGAAGGTATTCTGCTTTGAGAGCGACCTTGTGTTCCAGACAGAACATCCAATGTTTATTTGCTCGATTCGTGAGATCCGCAGATTTGGTGCTTCCCAGACGATTTATATAGGCTACCGCAGACATGTTGTCCATCTTTAGAATGACTGACCTCCCCTGGAGAGATTGTTAGAAGTTCATTAGGGCATTAAGTCCAGCTGTTATTGCTAAATAATTTATGTGGTTAGATGGTTCCTCTTGTAAGCAGATACAACCAGTGTTTAGATTGAGCCATGAAGGCTCGCATCTGATTCTAAAAAAACTCTGGTTTTGAACCAAAGATTACTTTTTTGTTCCAAGCATCTAGGTTCTCGAGCCACCAGGCTAGTTCGGATTTGGCTTCTTGATCCAGACAGATCCAATCTCGATACCAGAGGCCAGATCTTAGGGCACTCACCTTTTCCCTTTGGAGGGCCCGATAGCAGAGGGGACCAGGAAAGATAGCTTGGATGGAGGAGGAGAGGAGACCCAGAAGTCTGGCTAGCTCTCTCAGAGATAAGTCTTGCTGTTTCAGGACGTGTCTTATTTCCTTCCTGATTTTGGTAATCTTTTTGGAAGGTAGTAAAAGGAGACAATTCAATGTGTCTACTGTGAAACTTAGTGTTAGACCTGTCAGCATTACTGTGGTCTTTCCCTTTTTTTCTCTCGCTTTTGCCTCTTTTTTCCCACCTTCTTTTTGGTTGGCCTTAGGTCTCTGGGCACCTTTCCATTGTAAATCAATGCTAAGGTGCAAGTGCTCTCTTCCCCCAACATGGCTGCCACAGACCCCTGCTACTGCAGCATGGTCTGTTTAGACACACTCTAGTAGCCAGGAGCTGGCTGGAACACTTAAACATTGTTGAAATACCAGCTTGCCTGACTGCCCGTAGCTAGAGTGCGGAAGCTCCTGGAATCTTCCAGAATAGGGGAGTGGCCACCAACTGCCCAACTGTCACTATAAAAGAAAAGGGAGGGAAACTTTCTAGTCAGTTGGGGCATCACTTACCTGGGGGACCGTAAGCAGGAGACTTAGGCGGGAGGGCCTAGTCAGGAACCTATACCACTGGGGGTGACAGGGTTTAGGCGCTGCCCACCAAGCTGTGTGAGGAAAACTGAACTAGCCCACTGATCTGGCCCGGCGGGAGGGGAACCCAGGAACCATCTGAAGTGACCTGCTGAGGAAAGCCTTCAACTCACCACCCCCCTCCTCAAGAAACCAAGATTCTAATACCACAGAAGGGCGCCAGAACCAACAAGCGCCAGGAAGAAGCCCCCCTGCGCTATCCAGGACTACTGGGGATCAACCAGGTATTGGGCTGTGTTACCTCTGTGCCCTTTTGCCATAACCTGGGGCCCCTGCGCTGTCCTGCCTTATCCCTTCTGCTGTCCTACTCTGCCTGAGCTGTTAGCCAGCCTGAACCTGAGGTGAAATGGGCTACCTGTGAAGCACTCTTTCCCCCCCTCTGGCGCTAGAACGCTGACCTGCCTGAACTGGGACTGTTTATCCTGCTCAAGCGCTGGGCCCTTGAGGAGCACTAGATTCCTGCCTCCTGTTGCTGGCCGAGGCGCTGTTGTGATTGTCCCCAAAGCGCCGCGAGGACTAAGCGCCTCCACTGCTAGGCGCTTCCCTGCTGGTCCCCTGATGCGCGTTATCACTAAGGGAGCCGCACAACTCACCGCCCCAGTCCCGGAGCTCTGTGAGCCTTGCCTTCGTTGTCGCGGCCCGGCGCGATCCCAGGGACGCCGGCGCTGACTTTCTCACCCCCCTTGGCAGCCCCCGGAGCGAGGAGAGGGCCGCCGTGAATTCCTGACAGGCCGAACTCGGCCTTGCTACGCCCGAAGCCTGAAACTCTCCTCACGTGACGGGGGCGTTGGAAGTGACTCCGCCCCCGCCGCACTCGGATTGGCCACCAGCGTCGTGCCCCCACAGGCCGCGCTGCCTTAGGCGGCTGCGGGAGCACCTCCACCCTCATTGGATCCCAGGACCTGCCTCCAGCGCGTCTTCAGGCCAATTGGTTACCGGGCCTCTGACGTGCTTGTGGGCCCGAGAACAGGACGCGACCCGGCGGAGGGCTCCGAGGAGCAAAGGAGCCCCCTCTGCCCATCTACACCCTCGGGGCCGGCCCTAGCATCGGTGCGGGGCCCCGTGCAGTCCTGCGGTGCCCCGTAGCTGGCCCCATCAGTGAGACACTCCAGAGGGCTTCGAGGAGGGCAAGGGCCCCCCCTCCAGCAAACAAACTACCCTAGCATTGCATAGGCCCTAGTAACTTTTAAGCCAGAGGAGAACACCCCTGCTAGGAGTATGGTAATGGCTAATGTAGCCGGTATTTACAAAATGTGTATCTTTGCCTAATCCCTTGGTTAAAGTGGCCTAATGAACTGTTTGCCCTACCTAGAGGAAGTGCTTACCTCTGCTGAACGACCCTTTACAATCCTCATGAAGTGTTTTACTCCTACCCAATGGTCGGTTTACTGTTGTCTAATACCAAGTTTCCTGGATGCCTTTAGTCACTAAGTGAAATGGTTGCTTACATAAGGAAATGGTTATGGATGCTTAATGCAATGTGATTTAAATGTATTTACAAAGAATTCCTTGCAGGTGCTGACTAGGAGCAATGCTGTTGCCAGGCCTACGGTTATTTAATATTGAATATTTATTAATTTAAGTATTTATGGCCGAGTGATGAAACACCTGTGCTTTTAAAGGACGATAATAAGTTATTACTACTGAGATTTTTGGATTGCCCTGATATTGATTTTAGATAAAACTTGCTTATTGAAATCAACGAAACTGGTGTGGTCTCAGTCTGCGCGTGCATTTATTGTCTCAGTGGATGCATGTGCTGTGTAGTCACTTTACACCTAAGCTTCCGGGTGCCTACCCGCTCGAGCCAGGCTACCCCTGGGGAACTGGTGAACCCAGGTCCTACACTTAGGAACTGCACAGATCTGGAAGGGGCTAGAATTGATTTTTCTTTGTTTATGACAATTAACTTTCATGGGGATCCATCACAGCCTTCAGGTCTTTGGCTAGTTGTGAAGAATCTTGAGACATTATAAGAATGTCATCCAAGTAAATGATTATTCAAATGCCCCTTATTATTAGAGATGAGGCAAGAGCTCTGATGACCTTGGTGAAGCACCAAGTGGCAGAGGAGAGTCAGAAGGGGAGAGTCTGAAATTGGTAAAGGTGATTGTTCAAGACAATTTGAAGAAAGGGTTGGTGGGATTCTCCCATAGGAATGGTAAAGTAAGCTTCCTTTAGGTCCAGTTTGACTAGCCATTATCCCTCTAGAAGTAAATCCCTCAAGAGATGGATGCCCTCCATCTTGAAGTGTCTGTAAACCAAATATTTGTTTACTTCTCTTAAGTTTATGGCAGGTCTCCAACTTTGTCTTTCTTTTTTATAAGAAAGAGTGTACTTATAAATCTTAAAGTTTCTAATGGGACCTCTAGTATGGCTCCTTTCTGAACCATAGAGGAGGTCTCCTCCTCTATTATTTTTTGTTGCTCTAGAGTGAGAGGCAAAGAAGTTTGTAAAGGCATGTGAGTAAAATCTATCATAAACCCATTGACAGTGTTTATAACCCAAGGATCTTGAGTCATCAATCTCCAATTGTGAAGGAAGTATTTGAGTCTGCCACCCACTTTTTGGGGGATAGAAGGAGAGGGGAGAGGGTGAGGGTAAAGAATACTCACTTACAGGGTTGTTTGAGATGAAGGTTCCACAGAATCTAAATCCTCTGATGCGTGGTCCTCCACTTCTCTGGGGGTAGAATTGAGGCACGTTGTACTGCTGAAACCCTCTTCCGAAACCCCGGGATCTTAGAAATGGCCCACCCAAAAACGTTAGGATTGAAAACTTTGAGCATATTTTGCTGTGCCTTGTCTAGGGCGGTGAAAGTAGAGACATATTTCCCCAAGGATTTAATGGGGTCTTCTCCAAAGAGTAAACCTTTTGGGATTTGCAAGAGTTATTTATCCGCCATGTCAGTTAATTTGGGAATTATTTATTTTAGTCAAAACGACTCTTCGTCTTTCTGTATTAATGCTAGCGTTGGCATTACCCAGTAGAATGAATAATCTCTGGCTCCATCCCTTGATGAGATTGGTGTTGAGAGGGGTGCCATTGATGTGGCTGTCTTCTGCGGAATCTAGGATTCTGGCTAATGGTCCCAGTATGTTGAGAAGACGGTCTTGGCACCCTTTCAGGGATTCTTCCATCCCTTTTCTTGGATCACGTCCAAGTTTGAATAGGAATTGGGAGTATAGCAGCTTTTATCCTCTATAGAAGGTCTAGAGCATTCAACTCTAAGGATGTTACGAGTGTCCCTTTCTAAGAGGTTTCTTCTCCATTTTTTTATGAATTTTGAGACATGGTCCTGAGGAAACCACTTGGAACTTCTTGGGTGTTTCAGATTTAAGGGGAAAAACATTTATTTCCCTAAGGAGTCACGGATAATGTCCTTAGAGGATGATGGGAGTTCCTCTTCTGGATTATAAAATTCTTGATCTAGATCAAGGACATACTCCTTAGGTGTGTCTGACGATTCTATACCTTTAGAATTGTTATCTCCCATATTGTAAAGAGCATTATGATATTTTGTGCTGCTAGGGACACCCAGATGTTTCGTGCCACTAAGGACACTCAGATGTTTTGTGCCGCTGAGGACACCCAAATGTTTTGTGCCGCTAAGGACACCCAGATGATTTGTGTGGCTAAGCACACCCAGAAAAGTCGTGCTACTAGGGACACCTTGGGAGTGCGAGGTGCGAGGACCACCATTAGAAGTTGAGGTGCTAAGACCTCCCTGAATTGACGAGGTGCTTGGACCTCCTATAATGTTCTTATCAATGTTTTTACTTTTCTTAAGTCTTTTACCCCTTAATTCAGTGGTCCTGTCAGAGTAGGGGTTTGGAATTTCTGGGATTTCGTCCTCATCAGGGAGTGACCTTTTAGAAGACATGATCTGACTTAAGGTCTCAAACATGCAGGACTGCAATTCCTTATGAATGATTTTTTGCGGGGCTTCGTTGTCTGTTAGGAGCAGAAACCTCGTCTGAGTCAGAGTCAGACATGGTATGTAGGAAATGTTAACTTGTAAAAAGTGGTTAAGCCCTTTAAAGACAGATAATTAGGGAGGATTCCCCTTAATAATGGTGACAAGGTTTATAGAATGTCAAGAGAATAATTCCTCTCTTATTATAATTAGTTTTGTTATAGAATGTTGAAAAGGCAAGTTAAATGAGGATTTCTTGCTAAACCCCCTTTTTTATATTATTTTTATGAATAAGGTTGAAAAATCTTAACTACTTGTGAAGTTAAACGAAGACATTAGGTAAGCTAATTATGGCATGAGGAAGTAGAAGAAGGATGAAATTCAAGAATAATCGTTTACATAAAAAACTAAATATTAAGTTTCGATAAAAAATCAAAAAATCTTTAAATACATTCAAAAAAAAGAAATAGTACATACGCTGAAAGAAAAGGCAAGTTGATCTGGTCAGCCGCGCATGGATGGGACTAGGAAAGGGGGTGTAGGGAGATCTCCGTAAATTGGAAATCGATATAGAGGCAGTAGGAAGGGGGGGTGGGGGTAAGCCACACACAAAGGAACTTCAAAATAGAGATAAAAATGAATAATGATTGATGGAGTAAGGTTTCACATATACCGAAAATTGCTTGTATTCATCCCTCTCGAAATAACGTGTAATAAATTAACCAACATGTTTTGTTTACTCATATTTGCATTTCACTACATTTTAGTATGTAGGGGAAGCTTACCTATGTGCTTTTACTAACATTAACCTGAGTGTCTTAATATGGCTGCCGAAAACGCTGGAACTTTACTTCGCATGCCTCCACCACATCTACGTGGTGTGACGTATTTCTGCTTTGGATGAATTTCTCGCTTCTGCGCACTAGTGCCAGAAATGGCCGCTTTAAATCTCACATGCTAACGCTTATGCTGCTGCTTGCACTAAGCTTGTTTGTTCTGCCTAACTATTAGTGTGAAAGTTAAAAGAAAGTAATGGGGTTACAGTAGAAATAAGTAGTATACAGTGCATTCATTTATTTTGTATTGTAATATGTTTCTCTTTGACTTTGCTGTTAGTTCGTACTTGGGCCTGAATACTGACACATTCTCCATCTTGGACAAAGCTGCGCGTGAACACTCTAGCTCCGAAGTTGTTGAAGCATTGGCATTGAACCCCAGCCAAGAATCATCTTACCCGCGATGTCTATGAGAAAATGCCCTTCTATCCTCAGGACGAACTGAAGCTATATAAAATGTATCAATTTGTTGAACAGTATTGCTGGGTGGAATAAAAGTGCATGGGAAAATAAATTATGGGCGGTAACCAGAATCAACTGAAACCAATAATTAAATGATCTCATCTTAGTATGGTGTGATGACCTCTTCTCGTCTTTCCAACCAATCACTGAAGGGGAACACATAGATTTGCAACATTTAGGGATGGTACATTGCCCTCGAAATGGTATAACTAAGGTAGGTTTAGATAGAGAAATTATCCGACTTGTCAGAGTAGCTGACCTGTCACTGACCCAACGCATGCTATAGAGGATCGAGAGTAGAGGTGCTGTCAGAGCACTCTGTCAAAAGAATCGAGGTGTTGGGAGAAATTATTGATTACCCACTCGGGGTACTAATTGACTTTCCAGAGGGAGAGATGTGTGACGCTGGCGTTGCACTTAGCGGAGGTCACCTTTCCTGATCTGCACCTGTCTTGTCTCATGGGCACCTGATTAGTCGGGAGCCTGGACCATATTTATCCAAGCCCGTGGCCAGGATTGGTCATTGCACCATTCTAGGTAAATATAATCCATGTGGTATGTCCTTGTGCTATTTCCCTTTCTCAACCTTCCCAGGTGTTACTGTGATTTCTTGCAACTTTATGTCCCATTATTATATTCTTGCTTGGAAAATCTATGGTCACGGTATGGTGGCCTCTTTCATTTTGACTCCAAAAATCTTGCATAGATAAAGCTTTTACAGGAAAGTAAATGTGTTTAAATATTGTCTGTTTATTCTAACCCCCTTTTCGATCACTACTGGGGTACTGGGCATTATAGATGAATCACAGACAAATCAAGGGGTCTATCTAAAACTCCTATTGGGCGTGTTAATGTGGGTTGGTTCTTTAGCGTTCTAATTATATTTGGAATATGTATGTGCTGAGGGTTAGATAGAGGAGAAATTGGGGCAGGTAGTACAGAGGGAGGCTGGTAAAGTTTGGAGCCAATCAAATCTACACATTCGTCAAGTAAATCATCGATTCGGTCTATAACACAGTTGCCCCCTGCTGTTTTCAATGTTTTTTTATTTTTCTTTAATTTGATCGGGCCACACGACCCCTCCACTGCAGTTCTTTTACCCATGATATGTTCAGTAGGAATATAGACAAGGTTAGAGTTAAGATATTAGAAATAAAATATCTTTCTATAACCATACAACTGTTATTTCCTTTCCCTTTACGAATAAAAATAAGGGCACTTTTAGCACTGGAACGTGTACATATTCGCCTATGATGATCTTGCTAAATACTACACAATATCTGCTCTGTATAAATAGAACTGTTACAGTCTCACGAAGAAACATTAACCTACTGAATATTCTACAGCCCCTGTTACACAAAAAAATATCATGCAACGAGCAAACCCCTGCCAGAAAGCTCAAACTTGTAGGCGCTATGCAGTCAAAGGATGAGAATGAAGCCAGTCACAATGGGGTATAGCAAAAGATAGTACATTTGAGTAGAAGACGTTAGAGGGGTTGCCCAGCCCAGCCCAGCCTTTTCCGGGCTCCGACGGGTGTGAACGGGCCTACTCTTGGCATGGGCTTCACCTGAGCGCATCATGCACTGCAGGGCTGCAGCGCACCCTTATTGTGATGGAATCCGGCCCCAGTGAGAAAAAAGAGGGGATTCTGGGACTCGAAGTCCCCAGCGGCAGCGGTAAAGAGTGCAGCGGATTTCCCCTCATTGTAACAATATCCTTGATGATGTCAGCGAAGTATTGGCAATGCATGTCACAAGACACAGAGAGATTTTTGCCCCAAGTTTATATCCTCAATGAACAAGCGCAGAGTTGATCCACATGGAGGGGCAGATTTACAAGCCCCTTGCGCCTCTTTTACGCCACCGTTGCGTCACTTTTGTGACGCAGCGGCATCGCAAAAGCTGCGCCATGGTGCAGGGTATTTACAACGTGACGCATCTGGGAGATGCGTCACGTTGTAAAGCCCTGTGCCATAAGGAGGTGTTACGGCGCAGGGGGGGGGGCGTTCCTGCGCAGGAACGCCTCCTAAAAGTGGCTGAGTGAAATCTACAAGATTTCACTCAGTCACTTTTAGGCCAATGCTGCGTCAAAACCCTGCGCCTGCTTGAAGCAGGCGTAAGGCTTAACACAGCATTGGACAGATAGGGCCCCCCAAGCCTTGCTGGAGCTGCGTAGCACTTGCGACGCAACTCCAGCAATGCGACGCTTTACGTCACAGATGCGTGACGCATCTGTGCCATTTTGCCCCATGGTGCACCGCATTGTAAATGCGGCGCACCATGGGTGGCGGAGCTGCGGCGCACAATAACTGGCGCATCCCTGGGGATGCGCCAGTTATTGTAAATCTGCCCCCACGTGCCTTTCTGACAGTTTGTTTGAATGAACCAACATGAGCCCAGAAATTCTCACAGGGATCCAGCATCTTCAATCTCTACATGAAAGTAGTGATGTCTTTAGAAGCTCTACTCATAGCATTAAGATCCATCAATACACTAATGACACTCAAGTCTAGCTTGAATCTCCTCAACCAATGACATTCGAGTTGTCAACACTGCTTTGCCATCTTCCAGAATTGGATGTCAAGTCCCTACCTAAAGCCGAACCCTGAAGAGTTCAATCTGTCAGAAAACATATGCAATCAATCACCAACGCAAAGCTTGACAATCAGATATGTACTAAAATGGCTTCCCGTCTCAGCTGACCAACACATGCGCTTTGCACATGAGACGTGCCAGAAACATTAAGGAAACTACCAGATCTCAACTCACCTCTTGATCCATACAGCCTAGACTAGCACATCTACTTGATTCTTTTCAGCATATTTGTTACAAATATCCTTGTAAATGTCCTGAGAACCCTGAATTCTGTAGGCTGAGACATGTCAGCCTTTTATCAGAATAATGTGTACTGAATACTACGTCAAAGGACCAAAGGCTTGTAATCTTTTCACCTTTTTCTCTTATGAACATCAGCAGGAGGCAAATGTGCACTTTAATCATGTACTTACAAACTGGCCTATGATGACAAGCACTTTGTAACACTTTAATTTGCTTTTCAAGTTGTTGAAATATATTTGTGCTTTACTGAGGGAATTACAATGCACTTTACAATAATTCAATTAATATTCATGTAAAAATATAATACATATAGGGGCATATTCACAAGGAGCTATCGCCGAATTAACTGCACTTTATCAGCCAAAGTCGTGATAAATGTATCACCCCATTCACAAGCTGGTGCTAACAGTCCACAGCATCAGTTTACCCGCGATAGCAGCCACAAAAATCATCGCCACAGAGGACACCCACAACTATCGCTAATGAGATGCACAGTAGGTGTACCCATGCAAAAATTTGCGACAACACAACACCTCAACATTCATAACGACCAGCCAGATCGGCGATAAGAACACAAAACAAGCGATAATACACATTAGCAGCAGGAATTTTACACCTGCTTTGACCTGGTGTAAAGCTGGACCACAGCCTGCACCACAAAAGAGAGCACCACCCACAGCCACACCTCAAGACAAACAGATGCCATGGAGCAAGTGAACATGCAGCACGGACACCCAAGAGGGCCAAAACACCCACCAACACCACACCCAGGCCTGCAACATTACCCCAGGGCCAACCCCCAACCCTTCCTTCTCTAAATTGATTCCAAGTACTTTAAGTACACTCCAGTTTGGGTACTGGGGTACCCCTATGAGTCTCTAGTGTATGGTACCTTAGGTACTAGGGCTGCACAGAGGCCTACCACGGGCTGCAGCATGTATTATGCCACCCCTGGGAAGCCTTCCAAAATGACACCACAGGACTGCTACTGCAGCCTGGGTAAGGTGGTGCATGCACCCCTTACTTAGATATAGGTTTCCTATATGTACCTTGAATCACTACACATATAAACCTATCAGTCACCCCTATGGAGGCCTTATAATTCCTGAAGGCAGGGTGCTGGGTTTTGTTTGAGACGGTGCCCAAGCATCAGCAGGGACCCTCTGCAGCCTTCAGAACCTATTCTCTGGGTCTGTTCTGTGATGCAGCCAGACCATATACTCTTAAGTGCATTATACAATCGCTATAAATGCTAACTTTGGAATGGCTGCACAGAAACATGTCGTGTTTGGTGTCAAAAACCTTGGGAGCCTACCCTCCCACCAGCCCTGGCAGCAGGGGTAGAATTCCACCCTTCTAGAGGGAGAGACATGTACACATCGGTATACCCGGTACCAATTCAAAAGATCCCTGGCATCACAAAATGGATGCTGCTGCCACAGACACGAGTCTGGCCTCCTGCTGCTGGATGAAACTCCGGCAGGGGAGTCTTGGACAATAGGTTTCATGTCACAGGGAGGTATAACCACCTCCCAGACAGGCGTTAATGTATTGGGGCTGAGTGGGTGCACTCCAAGAGTGCTTTGAAGTCTACACTGGGGGCACATATGATGTCCCTGTGCGTAGCTCAGGTCAAACCAGTTGCAGGGGTTACCAGCCCCTGCTCTGGTTTGAAACTGGACAAAGGTAATGGGTGTAGCCACCCCTCTTTCCAAACCCTCCCATAGGTGGGTCCCAAGAGTATGTCCAACCCTTTCCTTGGGTAAAGGGAAAAGAACCCCTGGCTACAGGACTTTAGATTACACCTGGATGAAACTCTGCTATAGATATCCTGGAAATTCAACAATCTACACGACTAGATGACTGAAGAATCTCCCTTGGAGTAAAGGAGTTACTCCCCTGCATGGCTGGCACCAAAGAAGCAATTGCAGCCCAGGAGGTAGATTTCCAGACTTTTCCGAGGCTGACCTGAGTCCCCAGCAACACTGAGACCTGCAGGCCTCGTGAGTACTGTGGAACCGGAACCCCTGGACACCCTACAAATTTGCAAGTGCATTAGCTTCCGACATCCCTAGAGGCTGTGCATTGGGTTAGTCGTAACCCAGACCCTGAGCACCTTTCCCACTGAGGATTTCTGGCCTACACTCCACGAGTGTTCCATGGGCCGGCCCTTTGTGTTTTTGCTTTCGCTTTGCGAGCCCTGTCCATTGACTGGTGGGTCCCGGAGAAGGCAACTTTGACTTTCTGTAGGTTTTACTGGTTGCTCCAGGCGTGTCCTGACTCTCCACCACTTGGTGAGTCCCTCGGACCTTGCTGGTCTGCACCGAAGCCTTTCTTCACTTTCTGTGTGTGTTGCTGTTGCCAAGGCTTGTTGAATCCAATCCAGTCACAGATGCCGAAGTACTCGACATCCTTTGTGTGGCAGCTTGAATCTAGCTCCTGGTCAACGTCGACACCTCCTGGTCCTTATGGCTGCAGAGTCAAGCTTCACCTCTTCAACCTAAAATCACCCGACATCGGTGGGCTTTCGACTATCATGCCCCTGGTCACTGGCAAGTGACCCAGACTCTGTCCCCTCTGCTTTCAGGTTCTTCTCATCTTCGATCCAGGCTTGAATCACACTGGACACTTTCCATTTTGACGGCTGCAGCACTTTGCAGCAGATCGCTATTGAAATCAACGAAGATTTCTGACACCAAAAGACACCTATGCACCCGGCTTCAATGGGTGAGGTAACTCGAGTACTCCAGTGCTCCCGTGGGTGTTGGCCCTAGAACCCCTTAAGAGTAAAGGTGTTTGATCAAAGTCCTCTCCTAAGTGTCCTTAATCTTTACATTTCCAAAGGCGACTTTCCCCATTGAAGCTAACTGTGATTCACAGCTGTGTTCTCACAAGGCACGCGTACCCCGTTGGTCCCTGTGTCACTACCCTGTTTGGTTTCTTGTGGTCCCAGCAATTCTACAGGTTCTAGGCCTTACGTCTAGTCAAGTTGTGGTACTTATACCACTTTCTTATTATATGGTTTGGTATGCCCCTAGGGCTCATCGTATATTGTGCTAATTTACTGTGTGATATTAAGTGTAACATATGTGCTTTGACCTCTAGCCTCATAAAGAGACTAGTAGGGTGTGTTTAGAATAAATACATATATTTTATATATATACCTTGGGGTCGATTCCGATCCGGGAAAATATTCTGCCGTACGACTCGCATCCGTATCCGATTCCGTACGAATGGGAACTTTACGTCCGACCTGCGAATTCCGATCCGTTCCCGTCTATTTCCGTACGATTATCACCGAACCGTCCAAATCACAGTTGATGATCCGTACGGACATGCATCGGGAATCCTACCGTACGATTCGTAACCAGCCCGTACAAACACACAAGTACGATCCTGTACGAGAAGCCTGACAGCGAATCGTACGAAACTAAGTTATCGCACTTGAATAATGATTCGTACGGCAATATGCGGCTCGCATCTAGCAGCGTCAACACATACCACACGCGTACCCCTCGCTCACGCACAAGTACGACATGCACACCCCCCACGCGAACACCCCCACCCGCCAACGGCCCGTACCAGTCACTCGCATGCACAAGTACGACACGCACACATCCCCAACAAGCCTACGCGAACACCCCCACCCGCCAACGGCCCGTACCAGTCACTCGCACGCACAAGTACGACACGCACACCCCCCAACAAGCCCACGCGAACACCCCCACCCGCCAACGGCCCGTACCAGTCAATCGCACGCACAAGTATGACACGCACGCCCCCCACGCGAACACCCCCACCCGCCAATGGCCCGTACCAGTCACTCGCACGCACAAGTACGACACGCACACACCCCCACGCGAACACCCCCACCCACCAACGGCCCGTACCAGTCACTCGCACGCACAAGTACGACACGCACACCCCCCCCACAAGCCTACGCGAACACCCCCACCCGCCAACGGCCCGTACCAGTCACTCGCACGCACAAGTACGACACGCACACCCCCCCAACAAGCCTACGCGAACACCCCCACCCGCCAACGGCCCGTACCAGTCACTCGCATGCACAAGTACAACACGCACACCCCCCCAACAAGCCTACGCAAACACCCCCACCCGCCAACGGCCCGTACCAGTCACTCGCACGCACAAGTATGACACGCACACCCCCCAACAAGCCTACGCAAACACCCCCACCCACCAACGGCCCATACCAGTCAATCGCACGCACAAGTACGACACGCACACACCCCCACGCGAACACCCCCACCCGCCAACGGCCCGTACCAGTCACTCGCACGCACAAGTACGACACGCACACCTCCCCAACAAGCCCACGTGAACACCCCCACCCGCCAACGGCCCGTACCAGTCACTCGCACGCCCAAGTACGACACGCACGCATAACGCCAACACCCAAACCAGCACAAGGACTTTGCAAACAAGTGGCACAGCAAAACACTGAACATGTCGCCTGTGTACAGACCCTAGAGAATCAATGTCCTGGTCACAGCCAAACAGAGGTCAACACTAAAACACCCACCCCATATAACACACACACAACCAATTCAAATTAATCCACACCCACTATTTGACCAATAAAAGGCTCCACACATACAACCCATCATCCTTTGCAACATACCCATTCTTGCAACGAAACAGAGAGCACACCAACTATAGCAGCCACATACCTTCACACATACACCCTATCACATCTACACCCACACTACCCCTTCACAATCACAACCACACACCCTCATCCATACACACCATCACCCCCTCAATCACATACACCCCACACCATGACCACACCCAAGAGTCCAAAGTTCACTAACCCGGAGATGGAGATACTTACAGATGAAGTCATCAGAGTCGAGGCACAGCTGTTTGGCGCATTGGTCAGACAGACCAGCATGGCAGAAAAAACACACCTGTGGGAGAGGATCGTAGACCGGGTCAATGCTGTTGCACCCATCCGGCGCACCAAGGGGGAATGCCAGGCCAGGTGGTATGATCTGCGGAGGATGGTCAAGAAGAAAATGGACCAGGACTACGCCTCTGCACACCACACTGGAGGTGGTGGTCCCCGCAGACCTCCTGTATACCAGCCCTGGGAGGAGAAAGTCATGGCCCTGCTGCCACCGGCGGGAGTACATGGAATATTAGGAGCCGTTGAGTCTGGTGAGTGTACAAAAAATACATGTTACATTGGTGGACTTACAACAGTGCCCAGCAGCATGGGGTGGGTGGCCATGAGTCCTAGCAGGACACAACTAAAAGTGGTTTGTTGCAAGTGGGACCCACAAAGGGTGGAAGGTGAAGGGTAGGAGGCTGCTCTCATCCCATATGCCCCAGGGCCTCACCCAGGCACCATGCCCAATGTACAGGGATAGGGAAATATCACACAAGATAGTAGACCACAGCTCCTAAACAATATCATGTTGTGGACACACCTTCCAGAGATACAATATTTTGTGACACAGTAAGGCAGTGTAGCAAGTGAACAAACACAAACAACCTGCCTCCAACCCTGTCTCCCCCTCCCACTGTCACCCTCTCCCTCTGTCGCCCTCTCCCTCTGTCTCCCTCTCCCACTGTCGCCCTCCCTCCCACTGTCACACTCTCCCACTGTCACACTCTCCCACTGTCGCCCTCTCCCACTGTAGCCCTCCCTCCCACTGTCACACTCTCCCACTGTCACACTCTCCCACTGTCGCCCTCTCCCACTGTCGCCCTCTCCCACTGTCACCCTCCCTCCCACTGTCACACTCTCCCACTGTCACACTCTCCCACTGTCGCCCTCTCCCACTGTTGCCCTCCCTCCCACTGTCACACTCTCCCACTGTCACACTCTCCCACTGTCGCCCTCTCCCACTCTCGCCCTCTCCCACTGTCGCCCTCCCTCCCACTGTCACACTCTCCCACTGTCACACTCTCCCACTGTCGCCGCCTCCCTCTGTCGCCCTCTCCCACTGTGACCCTCCCTCCCACTGTCACACTCTCCCACTGTCGCCCTCTCCCACTGTCGCCCTCTCCCACTGTCACCCTCCCTCCCACTGTCACACTCTCCCACTGTCACACTCTCCCACTGTCGCCCTCTCCCTCTGTCGCCCTCTCCCTCTGTCGCCCTCTCCCACTGTCGCCCTCTCCCTCTGTCGCCCTCTCCCTCTGTCGCCCTCTCCCGCTGTCGCTCTCTCCCACTGTCACCCTCCCTCCCACTGTCACACTCTCCCACTGTCACACTCTCCCACTGTCGCCCTCTCCCACTGTCGCCCTCTCCCACTGTCACCCTCCCTCCCACTGTCACACTCTCCCACTGTCACACTCTCCCACGGTCGCCCTCTCCCACTGTCGCCCTCTCCCACTGTCACCCTCCCTCCCACTGTCACACTCTCCCACTGTCACACTCTCCCACTGTCGCCCTCTCCCTCTGTCGCCCTCTCCCTCTGTCGCCCTCTCCCACTGTCGCCCTCTCCCTCTGTCGCCCTCTCCCTCTGTCGCCCTCTCCCGCTGTCGCTCTCTCCCACTGTCACCCTCCCTCCCACTGTCACACTCTCCCACTGTCACACTCTCCCACTGTCGCCCTCCCTCCCACTGTCGCCCTCTCCTCTGTCACCCTCTCCCACTGTCGCCCTCCCTCCCACTGTCACACTCTCCCACTGTCACACTCTCCCACTGTCACACTCTCCCACTGTCGCCCTCTCCCACTGTCGCCCTCTCCCACTGTCACCCTCCCTCCCACTGTCACACTCTCCCACTGTCACACTCTCCCACTGTCGCCCTCTCCCTCTGTCGCCCTCTCCCTCTGTCGTCCTCTCCCACTGTCGCCCTCTCCCTCTGTCGCCCTCTCCCTCTGTCGCCCTCTCCCACTGTCGCCCTCTCCCACTGTCACCCTCCCTCCCACTGTCACACTCTCCCACTGTCACACTCTCCCACTGTCGCCCTCCCTCCCACTGTCGCCCTCTCCTCTGTCACCCTCTCCCACTGTCGCCCTCCCTCCCACTGTCACACTCTCCCACTGTCACACTCTCCCACTGTCACACTCTCCCTCTGTCGCCCTCTCCCTCTGTCGCCCTCTCCCTCTGTCGCCCTCTCCCACTGTCGCCCTCTCCCTCTGTCACACTCTCCCACTGTCGCCCTCTCCCTCTGTCGCCCTCTCCCACTGTCGCCCTCCCTCCCACTGTCACACTCTCCCACTGTCACACTCTCCCACTGCCGCCCTCTCCCTCTTTCGCCCTCTCCCTCTGTCACACTCTCCCACTGTCGCCCTCTCCCTGTGTCGCCCTCTCTCACTGTCGCCCTCTCCCTCTGTCGCCCTCTCCCACTGTCGCCCTCTCCCTCTGTCGCCCTCTCCCACTGTCGCCCTCTCCCTCTGTCGCCCTCTCCCTCTGTCACACTCTCCCACTGTCGCCCTCCCTCCCACTGTCACCTCACCGCATCTCCCTGGGCACACACACAGTTGCACCCAAGCACTGCACAGGCCTTACAAACACCATAGAGCAGAATGTGTAGGGATGTCTCCTAATTACCAGCAGTCATCCACTAAGTGCCTGCAACACACACACCATTTCCAGCCAACACTGTACTGTGTCAGGACACACATATCGTAAACCTCTGTAGTACACAATGGCCACAGGTGTAGGCAGCACAAGTCCCTCCTGTGATCACTGCAAACACAAACACCAGGACAAGGTCACACACCCTGTGCATGAAGACAAAACCACCAATATGCCAGCATGCAACATCAGGGGGCAGCCAAATTATGAACGATGGAAGCTTGCAAATCACACACAAACTACTACCATGGCCTATCCTACACCCGCCTTACAGAAACTCATCCCCTGGGGACAGGCTTTGGAGTGCAACACTGTCCCAATTGTCATGTACCACAACAAAACACTCACTCATATGAAAACGCATACTACTCATACATGCACATTGCAGATGCTCAAGTCCATTGTGGCGCTCAAACAATGCACGTGCCCCATCTCATGAACGTTGTGGATGCACTGAAGTACCAACATGGACATGGGTATTGACAAGGTAATGCGTCTTACAGAAGTGCCAAGTTCTAAATCCATGATCTATAAGTGTGTGTACAGGTCCAGGGGTGTTGGCATTGTTTGGCCATCACGGTACAGCAAAAGACATCCAAGGTAGTAGATGTCATGCAAATTAATGATGCTCTGTCTCTAACATCAACATGCTGTATCTTAACTCTGTGCATGCTTGACGCAGACATAAGGATTTACACCGTATCCTGGATGTTGCCTGAACATGACCAATGCCTTACATGTGTTGTGCCGCCAATACAAGACACAGCAATGGCTGTGTCAGTTATTGTCAAGATAATGGAATAATGAAAATACCTCAGAGTACATGTCAAATTACTACCACTACATACACAACAGAACAATGTCAACAATGTGAAGCTTGTGGAACTGTGATGCTAATAATGGATAACTAAACAAGATGTCACTTGATAGTGCCTTAACAGTGTCTGTCTCTCCCACACACAGGGGAACGTGTGCCCCCCCCCAACCAGAGGGGAGAAGGATCCCAGTCCCAGGCTCAGCAGGACCCAGACCCCACCGACAGCGACGCCACTCAACGCACTGTGGATGACCCCAACCAACCTGGCTCCTCTGGATCCCAAACGCCTGCAGCAACTGTACCAGCTACATCTCAGCCAACCACCGGACCCATTCCCACCACATCCCAGCAGACAGGTCACAGCCCTGCCCATGATCCACAATCGAGCCAGTCTGAAAATGAGGGACACCCTTTGTCGGGCGCCCCTGAGGTTGCAGACGACCTCCACCCTGGCAGCACTCGGGGGGCCCGTCGATTGGATGTGCCCACAAGCGCAGGCCGTGTTCGTGTGGGTCAGGGTGGTGGGAGTGGCGGAAGGCGGAGGCGAGATTCTGGCCAGTCAGCTGCAGCATCCGGTATGCCTGAACTCGCTAAATCCTGGAGGCATACCGGCGGGACACCAGGGAGATAGGCCAGCTTGCGGAGACCCTCATCCAGGTGAAAGAACAGCAGGCAGAGCAAATAGCCAGGCAAGACCTACATTATGGACGGGTGGAGGCAAGTCTGGCTCAGCTCTTGACGGTGCATCGGGAAATGAGCCAATCGCTACATCAGATAGCTGCCAACATGCAGCACCCTCCCTGTGTCACAAGGCCAGCAACATCACGGCAAAGTGTGACACCAGCCGCAGGGAGGGAGGAGGAGGAGGAGGAGGTACTCTCTGATGTAGCAGCCCATGCATCGTCCAGGCCTGCACCTGAGGGTCCCCCAAGGAAGGTGGGTCGTCCACGGCTAAGACGTTGAGGGGCAGTGGGCCATGCACATCTCCCAGGACACTGGACCTGGCATATTGCCCCTGGGTGCAACAGCATCCCCTATGAGACTCTCCCACATGGACATGCTAGTCACAGTCTGCCCAATGATGCCAAGCACTGTGGCCTGGACTCTGTTGACTGAAACTGTAAGGCATCTCATCTCCGGCAGTGAACTTTGGATTCCACCCCTTTCTGTACAGCACTTATTCACGTTCCCTGCACAAGATCTCCCAATAAATATACTAATCCTCATACGCATGTGGTGAGTTATCTTTGAACCACAGCATAAATTGATATGTGTGTGCAAATGTATGAAATGCAAGGGTATCCGACAAACAGCAGCCAACCACACACTTGGATCAAAATCTGAGTGTGGACACACATTGGGGGGAAAATCCTAACAACTAGATACATGGATGGAAAGACACACCTTTGTGGGATAGTAAATGCTGGAGGGGGGTTTGGAGCCCAAAACTGCTATCACAGGCAGGCCCAGGAGAGTCACTTTGAGGTGTACAGATCAGTGTGACAAAAGTAGTTGGCCACGTAGGGAGTACCTACAACTGTGTCCCCAGGTATGTGAACTATCGTCTGCATGATGCAGTACTGTGGATGTGATGAATGGCGCACAGGACAAGGTTGGCAGGACAGACTGTGGGCAATGGGCTGTAGCACTCTACACAAGCACACCTGAATAGGTGACCTACCCCTATGTAGCTACAAGTACTATACTACTGTAATGGGAGCAACGCATACAGAACAACTACCCACATCTGACAAATACCTACACCAGAATGGGGAAATCACACCACACCCAAGAGACGTGGTCATGGTTTGTCTCCCCTGTGGCTACTTGACTGACAGTGACAGCTATGTTTTTGCTGCTGTGGCGTTGACAAGGTAACACTGTACAATATTGTGCCTATGGAAGGTGTGTGTGTGCAGTACACGGCACATCACCTGGTGGTACGTAGACCCAATGTCATGTGAATCTGCCATAGTCGTGCCAGTATGTGTTGCACACACAGGCATAGCAGCTGCAATGGCTGAGTTAGAAGCATTGTGATAGCAGGAGGGTGAATGTCTGGGGTAGACTGTGTGTAGGGTGGCAGGAGCATGGTCTATAAATGGATGGAAGGAGGGTCATCCTGTAGGTCTCTGTGTCCCTGGATAATGTGTGCGGCATGGTGGCTGTATATGCAGCAGCAGCAATGAGTGAAGACATGGTGGCAGGAGGGATGTGACAACTTGCAAAACAAGCACATACCACAAGGGCATTTGCAAGCCACAAAGTGACATGTGTATGTGACGGCAGGAGTGTCTGCCTCACTCAGGGTCACAGCAAATAAAATGGCACAGTAATCACCAAAGATCACAGCCACTGGATCAGGGCCCATACGGACAAGTGGGGCACAAGACACACAGCGTCAGCAGGTGTACACTACAGCTAGTGTGTTCAAAGCCAAAAAGCAACTACAAAGCCATCTACCTCACACACAACATAGTATTCTAGCCTCCCCCACACCATGCGTGTGGTCACTTTACAGGTAAACACATAACAAGCATAAGCTAACTTCATGCTAAATAGTATACATGCACATTAGAAGGACATGTGCGTTGACATCAAGGCGGCACATTTATCTGTAGAAGTCAGACGTCATGCACAACATGATTATTTACATTGGGAGCCCATAGAGCATTATCAAACATACATGAGCATTGGCAAGAACTCCAAATAACACTATTAATGATGTCACCTGTAATGCAGCAGTACTATTGGCTACAAGCCTGTCAAGGGCTGGCCGTACCTTACTTCATCAGTGTGGTGTGATGCTCAAAGGGTTCCACCTCCAAATAGCCCCTTGGTCTGAGTACAAATGACAGACACAAAAGGGTGATCAGGCGCGGGAAGGAGAGGATGGGAACTGCTGGGAGGGAGACCTGAAACAGAGGTAAATAACCATTAGGAGTACATTCTCATGTCACTGACACTACAAAAACATCATTAGCTACACTGTACCAGTCACACCTGTGAAGTTTACTGACTGTAGACAATTTTAGTTGAGTAATCATGGTATCACATGAGATCCAATGCTATGACACAGACACATAAAACCTAGGACAGTCTGTCATCCATTCGAGTCATGTGTTACGCTCTCAAGTGAGCTGCCATGCAATGAGATCTATGTTGCTACAAATCATTCACTGGCTCAGATGAGGTTGACCTTACAAACTCATGGAAACATATGGCAATGCTACTTACGCTAACTGTAATGTCTGCATGTGATTATGGGTACCCATAAGGGCCATGTACCCCAACTTGACTTGACCCACAACAGCTGTAAGTATCACATATGATGACGAAGCTAATGATCTACATGCAATGAAGGCACTCAGTAGCCAGTCTTTTGATCTGTCAAGTGTGCATTACTATGCTAAACATGATATGCAGGTTTAAAAGATTTAAAGTGCAAGTGATGTCGATCCAAGCCACATAATGAGACCCTAGCATTGCCCAGTAATGCTGCACGGGACTAGAGATTCATGGGAATGACCGCACTCCACTGGTTCTACACAATAAATCACATATGCATCGCCCAAACATTGTCATTTCCCATGCTAAACATTAATGGCATCATGTGAATCAAAAGAGAACTGCTACTCACTGTGAAGGCTGGTGTAGCTGTATTTTCGAGCTGCACTGCGGTAACGACATGACAGTGACATGATATACTGCAACAAGGGGCCATGCATCCATGTAAACAGAATGACAGGACAGTTATCTCAACATGTGGAACATAGACTGTGCCACACCGACCCCACTCGGTTTGATGGTAAACAAACGGAACAGGCCCACAAGCTGGAGGAGAGGATCCAGTCACATTCTAATGCACACAGTGAGGCTGCAATCCCCCACAGAGTCCGTGGTTGTGACCTCTGACACAATGTAAAGCCATGGTATATGCAATGTAGCAGTGTCAATGTCTACACACATGGATGATTTCACCAGAGTCTCTAACTACAACAGATGACAGTCAGATAGGGTGACTATCCTGTCATGGGAGTGGGCATACATGTAATAAGTAACATTTTGTAGTTGCATGTATCCATGGTCTCACTACATGCACATGAACATGTACCAGACGTTTCAAAACATACCAACGCTAAACAGCCTCATATGAGTCCTTACCCAAATTGACTTCTCCACATGTCCATGCATGCTCCGTTGATTTGGCAGACATTGCAATCCTGAAGAGCAATAGCAGGATGACCACGATGACCCCAACGGACAACAGGCAGGGTGAGCTGTGGGTGAGAGTGGCACACAAGGGGTCAAGTTCTGTTTCATGTCATTTTGACGATGTCCTGTTTATTATCCAGATGTTGTAGTATACCTGAACATTCAAAATGCACACATAGCACGTATGTGTGTTGTATGACATCTGCACCTGTGTGACACTGCACACCAAACATCCAAGTGAGCTTGCATACAGTCTGTTGCATACACAGCATGCTACCCATGCAACTCTATTGTAGATGTTTCAGATTACAGCTGCTATGACTCACCATCATGAAAAGAAGTTGCGGATGAGGTGACTCCGGATATCATCTTCACCCTCCTCGTCGCTGGCATCCTGGGCAAGGCCTTCATCCTCAATGGGCGGATGTTCCAGCTCATCAGGATCAAGGTAGAGTGGCACAGCCTTCTCCACTGCCATGTTGTGTAGCATGCAGCACACGGTGAAGATGTCACACACCTTGCGTGGGCTGTATTGGAGGGCTCCGCCTGTCTTGTCCAGGCACCTGAACCGGCTCTTCAGGAGTCCAAAAGTTTGCTCGATCACCCGCCTGGTCTTCCCATGAGCATTGTTGTACCGCTGGTCTGCAGCTGTCCTGGGGTTGCGTAGTGGAGTCATTAACCACGGCATGTTTGGATATCCAGGGTCTCCTGCAAATTGACATCATGGAAATGAGTGTGTAATATGATGCAGATCATGAAGTTGTGACATACTGACATACATAGCTGACAGGGTATACTCACCAACAAGACATGCCCGGTGGTTCTGCAGCTGCAGCATCATCTGTGGTACCCTGCTACGCCTCATGATGAAAGCATCGTAGCACGATCCTGGAAAACGTGCACAAACATGTGAGATAATCATGTTGGCAAGACACACCACCAGGGCATTTATCGAGTGATAGTGTTTCCTGTTGCGATACGCTTGCTCCTGAGCCTGTGGTGGCACTAGAGTAACATGTGTACCATCAATTGCACCAATTACATGTGGCATGCGGCCCAGGGCATAGAATTCCCCCTTGACATCTGTCAACTCTTCCGGAGTAGGGAATGTGATGAATTCATCCAGGTGCAGCAACATAGCTGCCAATACATCACCCAATACCCGGCTAATCATAGTCTGAGACATCCCTCCCACATCAGCTATGGTGAATTGGATCGTACCTGTGGCAAAGAAATGGAGGGCTGCCATCACCTTTACCTTGGGTGTCAGCGCAGTTGGATACCTGTGGCGTGGTTGTAGGTGAGCCTCCAGCCTGTCCGTCAGGTCCTTGATCATCTGTCGGTTGAAGCGATACCGACGGATGCAATTGAGCTCCCTCATGGCTTCCAAGTCAGGCAACGGCCTTTCCAGAGGGGGTGCCCTGCAATACACAATTTATAGAAAATGTCTTCAACGGTCTGACTAAGACAATAACAATGTACATGGCACAAGCAACACTGCTTCAAATAATCTAGACAGTTTGGAGTGTGGCGTGGGATACACACTAATGTAACATGTGCCAGCTCCCAGCCACTCCTTCGTGAAAAGTAAAAGACCTGTGGTGTGTGGAATGGATATGACATGCATACAAACGATTTGATGGAAAGGTCTTAGTGGGCATGACAATGTATCATGTCAGTGACACACGTCATGTGAATGTGAGTAGCAGCTTGTCTGCACATCCAGACAGCTGACAGCAATACACACACACACCACATGTGCCATCATTTGCACAGTTCTGACTTAGTAATGTTGCGGTGTTTACATTCCCAAAGTATTACATGACCATCATCATACATCATAAATCTTTGATTTGTGACAAATGGTATGTGCTGCCATCACACATATGAGTGGGTAATTAACACACGGGGCATGGTGTGTGTACATTACAAACCAGGTCATCACACCAAGGACACAACATAGATGCTCCTACAGCACATGTACTGAACTGTATGGACGAGTTACTTACGTTTTGTAACAAGATATCAGTAAGGAACAGTAGTTATTCGCATAATCCCGACTTTGAATACATGACAAGCTTTTGACAAATATTCCTCCCTGGATGCCATCAATCTGCCCAGTGAGTCGGGGCTATCCAGGCCACATTGGAAAAAAGACAGTGTGGGTGATTGGCATCCTACAAGGGCGTGGCCAAGTATTGCCCGTACCTACAACGCACACTCTGCCAGCAGTTACACAACCATGTCCCACAGAGAGTGTGGGTACCAGACAAAGAGGCATGTGATGTAGGAAGAGCCCACTCCCAGACTCAGGGAGGATGAAGACATGTTTCCGGAGTGCTCATACCTCTTGGATGCCCTCTACAGCGGAGCTAACGGGAATGTGGTCTGTGATTTGGGGGCCTGGATGCCCATGCTCTCTGGGGTGGGGTGGGAGGACAGGGAACATGGTCAGTCCGGGGAGGGGAGTGGGCGTCTGACAACGTGCCTATCTACAGCCAAACATGCAGCGTGCCTGTACATGCTGGAGTTGAAGAACCTAAGTGAGGAGGTTGGTCCTCACGGCGGCAACGGGGAGATGAAGGGGCAAGCCACCCACGTAAACACTACACTGTACGTTGCCCACTCATCCACAAACACGTTTGGATTAGAGACATCACCAGTGTCAGGCTAGGTGTCCAGACCACTCGCATCCCCCAGTCCACCTGTCCTGTCGTCTTGGGACTGACACTCACGTGCCACTGGGTCTTCATGACCCTACAAATACCCATTAACACCCATTGTAATGAGCTGTGGCAGGCTCAGAGGGCCCGATTCACAGGATGAACTTAAGACTAAATCCTAAACTTACTACTATTTGGTATTCACAGAATGCACTTACTACTTTCGGGATTCACAGAGTGAACTTACTACTTTCGGGATTCACAGAATAAACGTACTACTTTCGGTATTCACAGAATAGATTTAAGACTACTAACTCTAAGTCCGAAATCGGGGAGTAAATTACGGCCCGGAGGCGGAGCTTCCGGCTTGGGGCGGAGCTTGTGGCCCGGAGGTGGAGCTTGCGGCCCGGAGGCGGAGCTTCCGGCCCGGAGTCGGAGCTTGCGGCCCAGAGTTGGAGATTTCAGCATGGCAAAAATCCCCACCTCTGAGCCGGAAGGTCCGCCCCCAAGCCGGAAGCTCCGCCTCCGGGCCGTAATTTACTCCCCGATTTCGGACTTAGAGTTAGTAGTCTAAAATCTATTCTGTGAATACCGAAAGTAGTAAGTTTATTCTGTGAATCCCGAAAGTAGTAAGTTCACTCTGTGAATCCCGAAAGTAGTAAGTGCATTCTGTGAATACCAAATAGTAGTAAGTTTAGGATTTAGTCTTAAGTTCATTCTGTGAATCGGGCCCATTGAAGTTTTACTCCCCATGCAGCATTTATAGCGGTGTTCAGCCGCACAGTCTCCACGCTGGAGCCGTACAGTGTGTGGTATTGGGGACAGCACCACCCAAGAACGGCACCAAGGCTGACACCTGGGGGACTGTTGCCAGTGAGGTTCTGAGGTGAACCAGCGAGGACCAGGGTGACCATTCACATCCTGTATGTCCCAGCCGTTCCGGGACGTATGCGCCGCCTGCGTCAGGGACAAAGCGAGTTATGGCGTCAGGGGCAATTCACCAGACGCGCTCGTGCCCTCAGACGGGTCCGCTGGGCCAGGAGTCGACGCGGAGGCCGTTGTTGGGTTGAGGGACATCATGGACATGAGGAAGTGCACTGACTCCTCCTGCTTCACATGCAGAGCAGGGCCCGGAGGTCGTGGTGCAGGCTACGACGGCAGCTAATCTGACAGAGCCGCATGGCCGGTGTCACCCGGATCACATGCAGCATTGCATGTGCATTGTGGGGATTTGGAAGTGCGATGACATATCTTTGAATCATTTGGGATACGTGACGACTCAGCCCTGGAGGACTGATGTGTAATTCAGGGGCTCTGATGTCTCAACACCCACGCCCAGGCACTCGTCCTAGGTCCGGACCATGAGCTATATTGGTGCAGGGCCAACTGCTGGAGTCTGAGCGGCTTGTGGGTCCAATCACACCCAGATTCATAGGTGTGTTCCCAGCAGTTAGAGCAGCTCTTGTTGTTGTACTTGTCGTGAAAACAGTGGAGACACCAACGGTGTGGGTCAGTCACCAATATGAGTCGTTGGCATTCCTAACAGGCTTAGAAACGGACATCCATACTGGCACCGTCCGGAGTCAGACAATCCAAATGAAATGGTCTGAAGTGAACGTACTATGATTTTACTTGAAAAATGACTAAGCTTACACTCATACAGGACCAGCGCTTGTGTTGTGAAATAAAGTTCCTGACGTGTGCACGCAGAGGTGACGTCTGAGTACTCAGACAACGTCATCACGGCACACACAACGCCAACATCACATGCTGGGCCGCAGGCCATGGCTACCGACACACAAGTGTAGTGCTGAGCGGTAATTGCCATATCCAGGATGACTCTTGGGGATATTCAAAGGTGAGTAATATGATACTGACCTGTAAATGTCATATGCTAACATCATGCACAATGTCGCACATGGCACACACATGACGTGGTCACACAGGGTCATGCTGAGCGGCTATTAGACCTCTGTGACAGTGGGCATGTTGCTGTCATCATGTGCCAGTTCCCTGTACTGACTGGTGTGGCATTCCAGTGTTGATGTGCATCACAATATGTTGCAGACTTTACTCCGGTGTGAAGTGTTGAATGCATGTGATGCACATGTGAAATATGGTTGATGACATGTCTCGCCAGCTCTTCACACATCAACTGAGTCACAAAGTCACAGTCCCTGTGCTTCTTCTATGTCTGCCACACCTTGGGCATGCTGATGTATGGATGCCATGCTGATGTATGCATCCACATCCTAGACATGAGTGTAGACTACATCCCTGCTATGTGATTTCATGGACTCACTCTCCCAATGGTGACATGGGGTAGGACAGGGATGCAGCCTACACAATCGTACACTCGAGCATGTCTGACGCACTGTATCCCAATGGTACGTGCGTGTGTAGGCCTCGTTTCCCTATTGCATTTCAACCATACGCGAGCCAATCGTACCCCAATCGTACGTGCGTGTGTACGCCTCGTTTCCCTATTGCATTTCAGCCATACGCGAGCCAAGCGTACCCCAATGGTACGTGCGTGTGTACGCCTCATTTCCCTATTGCATTTCAGCCATACACGAGCCAAGCGTACCCCAATGGTATGTGCGTGTGTACGCCTCGTTTCCCTATTGCATTTCAGCCATACGCGAGCCAAGCGTACCCCAATGGTACGTGCGTGTGTAGGCCTCGTTTCCCTATTGCATTTCAGCCATACGCGAGCCAAGCGTACCCCAATGGTACGTGCGTGTGTAGGCCTCGTTTCCCTATTGCATTTCAGCCATACGCGAGCCAAGCGTACCCCAATGGTTCGTGCGTGTGTACGCCTCGTTTCCCTATTGCATTTCAGCCATACGCGAGCCAAGAGTACCCCAATGGTACGTGCGTGTGTAGGCCTCGTTTCCCTATTGCATTTCAGCCATACGCGAGCTAAGCGTACCCCAATGGTACGTGCGTGTGTACGCCTCGTAACACCATTGGATGGGTTGCATACGCAACGGCAATGTCACCGTACTTGTGTGGGAATTTGAATAAATACATAGCCAACATTTAGGGGAACAGTGTACTGATCAAAATGCAACCAGGTTGTCATGGGTACAGAGTTTTTTGAGGCTCCTACAGGTGTTGTAGGAAATTCAGTTGGGCAAAAGTATACAATGTTGCAAATGTTGTTGTTCAGCTCAGGCTCAGTTTTCAAACCATGCATATGTGTGTCATGGCATTATGTGTGATGTGATTGGATGGAACATAGGATGCTAACTATGGTGGCCTATCACACACTACTCCTTGGACTCACAGACCCTCTGCAGCACAGATATAAGGCAGCATGTAGCTGTGTGAGGGCACTTGCCTGCACAACATTGGTGTGGTAACCACAGCTGCTGTCTCTGAATCCTCTGGACCCTGATTTGCTGAGCATGGAGAGGGCACCTGAATTCACTGATGCTGAGAACAAGGCCCTGCTGGATGCCCTCCTGCCAAACTACAGCAAGCGGTATGGGAGACCAGGGGATCAGGTGAGTGATGTGTGGAATACCTTGGAGTGTTCACCTGTTGTGTGTGTGACATAATGGCCACTGTGTATGTATGGTGTTTAGATGCAATGTTGTTGGGAGTGAATGCCAGGGTGTACAGTGTTGTGTCAAGAGGGTTATTTCTTGTAGTGGGGTTGTGTGACAGCGTGTCAGGGGCTGCAGTGCATCCAGATGTAGCATACATTGCTCTGTGAGTACCATGCTCTAAGAGTGTTTAGCGCACGTCATGTTATCTGTAGCCTTTCAATGGCATGTACTGCAGCAGTGTTTGCTCACAGGCCAAATACTCCTGGACAATGATGCAAATGTGTGGAGGCTATGATGCCCTGTCGTCATAAAGTATTTTGTGCACATAAGTGTGTCTTTTGGACATGGACCAGGTGTACTGATGCTCTTTTACTTTACATTTGTGACAGGTATCTACCTATGAGAAGGGTGAAATCTGGCTGGACATCGCCAGGGCTGTCAGGAGTGAGGGGGGGCCTCGCAGGAGGCTCAGAAACATCAAGAAGAGGTGGCACGACATCCGGTGCTGGACCAGCCGCATCGCCAGAGTTGTAGGTGTGGCAGGGTATACTCAGACATGAGTCCCTTGCTCACTGCTCCATCAGGATTCAAGCAAGCCGGGCCGACGACGGCTGTAATGCCAGAAACCGGTCCCCGGAAGCTTGTCTCCTTTCTGGTGAAGAATTGGCTTGGTAGTTTGGTCTGCCCTGTTCCCATGATGCACTGGGCCAGGGACAGACTAATTTGCATATAGCCAGGTTCTGAGCTGGGATGGGGCAGTGAGCTAAATAACGGTGATGGATCAAGCCCTGATCTTTGGAATGGCTAAGAGTGGTCTGCTTAATTCAGACACTCTGTTCATCACCACCCCCTTTTCTGAATCGTTTTTGGCCACTATAGGTGTGGCAGGGTATACTCAGACATGGGTCCCTTGCTCACTGCTCCATCAGGATTCAAGCAAGCCGGGCCGACGACGGCTGTAATGCCAGAAACCGGTCCCCGGAAGCTTGTCTCCTTTCTGGTGAAGAATTGGCTTGGTAGTTTGGTCTGCCCTGTTCCCATGATGCACTGGGCCAGGGACAGACTAATTTGCATATAGCCAGGTTCTGAGCTGGGATGGGGCAGTGAGCTAAATAACGGTGATGGATCAAGCCCTGATCTTTGGACTGGGTAAGAGTGGTCTGCTTAATTCAGACACTCTGTTCATCACCACCCCCTTTTCTGAATCGCATCGCCAGAGTCCAGCTGCATCTGGAAGCTCCACGCCGGCATGGCGGCACCCGCCACCTCACCCCCCACATGCTCTGGGTCCTGGAAGTGGTGTACCGAGACCTCCATAGGCAGTTGCAGGAGGGACAGCAGCAAGTAGGGGGTAGGTACATGTCTGTTTGTTGTCATGTGTGTCACATGCTCCCTGCAGTGCTCCAAGGCATGGTATCACTCCCATAGTTTGAGTGGTGTGGTCAGACAGGCACTCCATGCATTGGCATTAGAATGTCCCAGTTTCTGCAGCAGCTTCTTTAAACTTTTAGCCGTACTCCACATTTGCCCGGCGCTTTGGCTGATGTTTGTTTTTCACATGTACTCCTATGGTGCAATGTCTCGGTATGCATCTTCCTTTGCACATCATCATGTTAGAGGTGGGTCTGTGACACCTGTTGGTACATTACATGTAGCACCACATGTGCACTCTGTCTGCCAATCTTAATACTTTGGCACGTATCCTGAGTGTCAACATGTGTTTTCTGCACGAGTCAGCCTCAGTGGCCTTTGTCCATGGTACTCTTTCGATTTGTCATGTGTTGGATACAGGTGCACAATGTACATGTGCAATATTTTGGGCTCATGCATAGTCACACTGGGCAGTGCGTGTGTGCATATTTGCCAAATACTTAGATTGTTGTTTCTAACTAAAAATGATGGTCAGCCACACATTGTGGCTTTGGGTGTCAACAGCTGTGATGCCAGTGTGAGGTGATGTAAAACTTGATTCATGTCCCAGGATGGCATCAGATTTCAGTTCAGGCAGGACTTTTCCCATGTGGCACAAGGTGTAAGCAATTCAAACATGTCCAGGTCTGGGTTTGGGTGGCAGGGTGGGAAAATGAGCTGGGATGCATGATCAGCTATCCTGTTGTCAGGCTGTGGATCATCATTGTGTCTCTCATACTAGTGTTTTCCTTGCCTGTTGCTTGTATCCTACTATACATTGAGCGTTGTGTCTCTCACAATTGGCCACAACTAGACTTTGCATTGTGCAGAGTTCTGTGTCATGTGACTCATAATGCATGCCATGTTTAGAAATGAGGCAAAATGTATTGTAGCTTATATGTCTGATGTGTACAGGTGACTGATATGTTTTTGTAGTTCTCCTTGCCCACAGCAGCAGCATCTGAATCCGAAGGAGACACAGGCGCGGACCAGGCAGAGGGACCCAGCAACAGTGCCACATGCTATGAGGAGTCAGAGGGAGGCAGTGGCACGGAGGGTGAGGAGAGTCTGCAGGCCGGACGATATGTGACTGACACATCTTACCATGCCGACAACTCCGAGTCAGACTCTCAGGAGGAGGGGGAATATGCAGCAATGGTCACATCTTCTTATTTGTCTGCCCTCCCCTCCTCCAGTACCTTCTCCACCCTCCCAGTCGTTAGTGTCCCTAGGGTCCGTGCTAGACCCCGTGTCTCCTTTGTTCCCGGCACCGCAGCCCCTGCCCCTGTGTCCCCTGCTGCCCTCAGTGCTGAGACTGTGGACCTACTCCGGCAGATTGCAGTAGGTCAGACATCCATGCTGACTGTCCTCCATGGACATACACAACTGCTTACACAGGTGGTGTCGTTCATGGAGGGCATGTCATCGGCCATGTCTGATCTACGTTGGAGTGTGGCTGCCATGGAGTCAACACTGACGGCAGCTCTGTACACCCAGCAGCATCTGTCCCCCCCCATCCTTCAGACCCATCCACCTCTGCCTCTCACATACCTACACAGCATACTCGCACATGCCACAGGTCAGACACACCCAGCTCACACACACAGCATAAGAAGCTCAAAGCTCCACGCACCCATTCTCAAGGGGAAGTAGGCACACACCAAGGGAGAGTAACTGACTCACAGCCCTGTACCTACACCCCCAATGTGTCCCCCAGGTTCAGGTGGTAGTTTTTCTGCACTGGCTGCGGTGTGCAGCCAGGTTTTTGAATCTACTTTTGGCGATCCCCCAACCAGTGTGGATGAATCCACTACACATGCACCCACTCCACCTGTCCTTCCCTCTCCTGTCCATGCGGTGCCGGAGGATTCCACAGATGGTGCCCCCATAGTTACCACGTATGCAGAAACAATTCCCAACAGGTATTACGTAGAGACAGTTTCAATTTGTGTATGCCATAGGCATTACAGAGGAACAGAGGCAAGGAGTCAATTAAGTTTGAAAAAGGTGGTATTATTCATCAAGTAGCAGAAGGAAAAGAAATTTTTCTTATGCAGATACAGTTTATACAGCACTGTAGAGATCAGATCTTGTGACAACCCAGTGGCACTTGGTGCAGGTGCTATATACAATGAGTGAAGTGCAGGTGCAAGTGCTTTTAAAAACAGCATTGGCGACGCATTAGTGAAAATATATACATCAATTACAGGCTCCAGAAAACAAGTTATAGTCACTTGGAAAAACAATTATTTCTATGGGAGCTTGAAAAGTGATATGCGTCATAAATTCAGGCTGTAAGGTCGACGACGTTTCGATCCCCTTAAGTCGGGATCGTCATCAGGACAGAGTTGTCGATGAGTATAGTGGTTGTAACCAGGCAGGAATGCGCAGCTAACTATGTTCCCAGTCAGCGTGGAACACTCGAGTGCTGGTCGCCGTTTTCAGTCCGGCGGCTTGCGGGGAGTTGGCAGCGTCTAGGCAGCACATATACAAAGTCGAAAAAAAAAACTTTACTCCTGGTTCTTGCGCCCCTGAAGGCCCCGCATTACCATGAGCGTGTCCTGCTTGCTATCTCCCCCATCCCATAGTTACCACAGCGGATTAAACGCCATGTGCAGGCAAGTTTGGGTGCGTGCACACCCATGGAGGCACAGACTCTTGCAGAGACATCTTTGGACTGGCCATTGGCCTTTAATGAGCGAGGACTCTTATTTGCTTTTATATTTGGAAACAGCTGAATAAAGCTATTATTTTCCTTTTCTGAACTTGAGTTTGTGTGAAAAAGTCTGTGACTGCTGTGTGCCTGGGAGGTGGTATGATGTTAAAATATAGTTATGTTGACATGTGTCAATCTCCTGGTGGTAATGTGGTTAAGAATGTTAGGTTTTTGTTGTAATGGCTGGCCACTGTTGGGCAGTGGGGGGTGTTATACACACACACTCTGATGCTGGGCACTGGTGGGCACTGGTGGGGGTCTCAGCCACACACACACTCTGATGCTGGGCACTGGTGGGCACTGGTGGGGGTCTCAGCCACACACACACTCTGATGCTGGGCACTGGTGGGCACTGGTGGGCACTGGTGGGGGTCTTAGCCACACACACACTCTGATGCTGGGCACTGGTGTTGTGCGGTGACGTACCGTACCCCGAGGTCGTTGACGTACCGTACCCCAGCTGGATGGCATACATGCTGCACGTATGACACTGGTGAAGTGCGGTGACGTACTTCGATGACGTAGGTGCGGCATGCCTCCGTATTGCACTGGTGTTGTGCGGTGACGTGCCGTACCCCGAGGTCGTTGACATACCGTACCCCAGCTGGATGGCGTACATGCTGCACGTATGACACTGGTGAAGTGCGGTGACGTACTTCGATGACGTAGGTGCGGCACGCCTCCGTATTGCACTGATGTTGTGCGTGACGTACCGTACCCCGAGGTCATTGATGTACCGTACCCCAGCTGGATGGCGTACATGCTGCACGTATGACACTGGTGAAGTGCGGTGACGTACTTCGGTGACGTAGGTGCGGCACGCCTCCGTATTGCACTGGTGTTGTGCGGTGACGTACCGTACCCCGAGGTCGTTGACGTACCGTACCCCAGCCAGATGGCGTACATGCTGCACGTATTACACTGATGAAGTGCGGGAGTGTGTGGACCAACGTACCCAGAGATGACAGTCGTGCAATGGAGATGTGCGCGTGTGGCAACTCGTACAGGTATGTTGTATTTTGTTGTACTCACCTTCTGCGCCGTCGTCGGTTTCTAAGTACGAGGTGGTGGCCGTACATGATAGGGATGAGACGGACAATGGCGTTCATGTCCTGCTTGTCGCGTACCGGGTTGCGGTTCGTGCTGGAGTGTGGTTTTACGGTAGTTTAGAGCTCTCTTAGACAAAGAGCCGTACGGAGTGTTTTCTACACGGATCGTACTTCCTGGTTCGGGAGACGCGCTCTTTTTACGTTCGGACGTTGCGTCGAGCGTCAGCCGAATGCAATTCGTATGGACTTTCGATTCGTACGGCGTTTTTTACGAGTCGTACGGAGTGACGCTTTAGATTGTGATCGTACTTGCTGATTCGTACGGGGACGCCTATGGGTACGACTCGTATGGGGAAAAACGCTCCGAACCGCTATTCGGAGCGCTTTTTCCCGGATCGGAATCGACCCCCTGGTGTGGTTGTCCTTTCATTGAGCAGGCACTTATTTGCAGTGCACTTGGTTTGGGGCGTAAACTTGCCTCATAGCTACACTTTGTTTGAATATAAGTGCAACCAGGGCAAAGCACTTCACCAAGTTGCACGCATTCTTTAAAAGGATGGATTAAATTGGAATATCGGATAAATATGGAGTGCATCCCGTCTTCTCGCATTGCTAACCACAATATTTTGCCCTATCAAGGGGTAGCACCCTACAAAACAAGAAGTCATGAGAAAAACGCAAGAAGAAAAAATGATTAAACCAAGACGGTCTACTGAGAGGGAGTAAACATTCTGGTTCGGATACCAAGTGGCGTTTTAAAACATGAGAGACATTTTTTTGGACAACACCTCAGGGATACGTATTATGTATGAAATATTATTGCTGATTGAAGTTATGCAGTTTTTAATATTATTCATTGAGCATTGTTATATTTAGATGAATTGCATTGTGGTTTATGTAGTGAGCACATGTAGGTAATCATGCTCAGCTAGAGCTTAGGACTTGAGCACCAATTACAAAGCAGGAGGTCAGTCGAGCAAGATTTAAAAGCAGGCTGCACAACATTGGGTTAAGACTCACGTTGCGAACCGTTTGAATGGAGCTATTGTAATCACAGCAGCAGGTACGTGATTCACTGCGGGACTAACTAATGTCTAGGAAAGGGGGAAACAGGAGGTGAAGTATTGAATGTTACACACTGGGATTGTGGAAATGATTAATCAGTCTGAAGTGCGAACTGCGCATAGGTAAAAAGCTAGAGGTTTGAGGGAGGTGTTGAGGAATCACACGATGCAGTGTAGGTAATTGAGGGTCAGATGGTTAAAAGGCGAGTAGGTTTGAATTAATAAACATAGTGGGAGACATTAGCGCGCAGTATGGGTCTAGCACAAGAGCTTTATAAAACACAGATTTTCCAGCAAGCGCAGGAGCACATGAGGTGATACAAAGGTTTTGTTTATGCACATGGAATAAACACAGCACGGATACCGATGTATGTTAAGAAAGAGGTATTATTAATCACAGTAATTATTTTGTTTTATCGTGCAGACACCTATTATTGGAACAAGTAGATTGAAATGCATGAGTACAAGTCACATCTAATCAAATATGTTTTTCATAAATGTAAGAATATCAATCAGTTTTATAACATAGTTGTTTCTATTGTTAAATTACAGGTACCCCTGACGAAGGGCGTATCCCGCCCGAAATGCATTGGGATAAAAATAAACACTGCTTGCAACAAACCCTGGCATCTGTCTTGTTTAAGCTAGAGGCCTGGATGGGCACAGTTTATATATATGAAGTATGGGAAATTGCCATAAGAAACCCCACATGTAGAACCTTGATCTGGAAAGTGGATAAAGAGGATTGAAAAACGGAGTAATTAAAATGATGGAGTAATTTGTAAAGATGGAATAAATGATGGATTAATAGTGGAAAATTGGAGCCGAGCAGGCACTTTTTTGCAGTGCACTTGGTTTGGGGCGTAAACTTGCCTCATAGCTACACTTTGTTTGAATATAAGTGCAACCAGGGCAAAGCACTTCACCAAGGTGCACGCATTCGTTAAAATGATGGATTAAATTGGAATATCGGATAAATATGGAGTGCATCCCGTCTTCTCGCATTGCTAACCACAATATTTTGCCCTATCAAGGGGTAGCACCCTACAAAACAAGAAGTCATGAGAAAAACGCAAGAAGAAAAAATGATTAAACCAAGACGGTCTACTGAGAGGGAGTAAACATTCTGGTTCGGATACCAAGTGGCGTTTTAAAACATGAGAGAAATTTTTTTGGACAACACCTCAGGGATACGTATTATGTAAGAAATATTATTGCTGATTGAAGTTATGCGGTGTTTAATATTATTCATTGAGCATTGTTATATGTAGATGAATTGCATTGTGGTTTATGTAGTGAGCACATGTAGGTAATCATGCTCAGCTAGAGCTTAGGACTTGAGCACCAATTACAAAGCAGGAGGTCAGTCGAGCAAGATTTAAAAGCAGGCTGCACAACATTGGGTTAGGACTCACGTTGCGAACCGTTTGAATGGAGCTATTGTAATCACAGCAGCAGGTACGTGATTCACTGCGGGACTAACTAATGTCTAGGAAAGGGGGAAACAGGAGGTGAAGTATTGAATGTTACACACTGGGATTGTGGAAATGATTAATCAGTCTGAAGTGCGAACTGCGCATAGGTAAAAAGCTAGAGGTTTGAGGGAGGTGTTGAGGAATCACACGATGCAGTGTAGGTAATTGAGGGTCAGATGGTTACAAGGCGAGTAGGTTCGAATTAATAAACATAGTGGGAGACATTAGCACGCAGTATGGGTCTAGCACAAGAGCTTTATAAAACACAGATTTTCCAGCAAGCGCAGGTGCACATGAGGTGATACAAAGGTTTTGTTTATGCACATGGAATAAACACAGCACGGATACCGATGTATGTTAAGAAAGAGGTATTATTAATCACAGTAATTATTTTGTTTTATCGTGCAGACACCTATTATTGGAACAAGTAGATTGAAATGCATGAGTTCAAGTCACATCTAATCAAATATGTTCTTTATAAATGTAAGAATATCAATCAGTTTTATAACATAGTTGTTTCTATTGTTAAATTACAGGTACCCCTGACGAAGGGCGTATCCCGCCCGAAATGCATTGGGATAAAAATAAACACTGCTTGCAACAAACCCTGGCATCTGTCTTGTTTAAGCTAGAGGCCTGGATGGGCACAGTTTATATATATGAAGTATGGGAAATTGCCATAAGAAACCCCACATGTAGAACCTTGATCTGGAAAGTGGATAAAGAGGATTGAAAAACGGAGTAATTAAAATGATGGAGTAATTTGTAAAGATGGAATAAATGATGGATTAATAGTGGAAAATTGGAGCCGAGCAGGCACTTTTTTGCAGTGCACTTGGTTTGGGGCGTAAACTTGCCTCATAGCTACACTTTGTTTGAATATAAGTGCAACCAGGGCAAAGCACTTCACCAAGTTGCACGCATTCTTTAAAATGATGGATTAAATTGGAATATCGGATAAATATGGAGTGCATCCCGTCTTCTCGCATTGCTAACCACAATATTTTGCCCTATCAAGGGGTAGCACCCTACAAAACAAGAAGTCATGAGAAAAACGCAGGAAGAAAAAATTATTAAACCAAGACGGTCTACTGAGAGGGAGTAAACATTCTGGTTCGGATACCAAGTGGCGTTTTAAAACATGAGAGACATTTTTTTGGACCTCAGGGATACGTATTATGTATGAAATATTATTGCTGATTGAAGTCATGCGGTGTTTAATATTATTCATTGAGCATTGTTATATGTAGATGAATTGCATTGTGGTTTATGTATTGAGCACATGTAGGTAATTATGCTCAGCTGGAGCTTAGGACTTGAGCACCAATTACAAAGCAGGAGGTCAGTCGAGCAAGATTTAAAAGCAGGCTGCACAACATTGGGTTAAGACTCACGTTGCGAACCGTTTGAATGGAGCTATTGTAATCACAGCAGCAGGTACGTGATTCACTGCGGGACTAACTAATGTCTAGGAAAGGGGGAAACAGGAGGTGAAGTATTGAATGTTACACACGGGGATTGTGGAAATGATCAATCAGTCTGAAGTGCGAACTGCACGTAGGTAAAAAGCTAGAGGTTTGAGGGAGGTGTTGAGGAATCACACGATGCAGTGTAGGTAATTGCGGGTCAGATGGTTACAAGGCGAGTAGGTTCGAATTAAGAAACATAGTGGGAGACATTAGCGCGCAGTATGGGTCTAGCACAAGAGCTTTATAAAACACAGATTTTCCAGCAAGCGCAGGTGCACGTGAGGTGATACAAAGGTTTCGTTTATGCACATGGAATAAACACAGCACGGATACCGATGTATGTTAAGAAAGAGGTATTATTAATCACAGTAATTATTTTGTTTTATCGTGCAGACACCTATTATTGGAACAAGTAGATTGAAATGCATGAGTACAAGTCACATCTAATCAAATATGTTCTTTATAAATGTAAGAATATCAATCAGTTTTATAAAATAGTTGTTTCTATTGTTAAATTACAGGTACCCCTGACGAAGGGCGTATCCCGCCCGAAATGCATTGGGATAAAAATAAACACTGCTTGCAACGAACCCTGGCATCTGTCTTGTTTAAGCTAGAGGCCTGGATGGGCACAGTTTATACATATGAAGTATGGGAAATTGCCATAAGAAACCCCACATGTAGAACCTTGATCTGGAAAGTGGATAAAGAGGATTGAAAAAGCGGAGTAATTAAAATGATGGAGTAATTTGTAAAGATGGAATAAATGATGGATTAATAGTGGAAAATTGGAGCCGAGCAGGCACTTTTTTGCAGTGCACTTGGTTTGGGGCGTAAACTTGCCTCATAGCTATACTTTGTCCTTTCATTTAGCCATTCAAGAGATTATAGACTGGTAAAACAAGTTGCTGTACATTCCTTAAAGACTTTGCCTGAAGGCTGCTCTCCATTGCTACCACTAGGATAGCTTTCAAATGAGGTTGTCTTTAACCTATCACCTCTAAGGGGTTGTTTGGATTGGTGCAAGGTACCCACTATAACTAGTAGACAGCATATACCAGGCCAACTTCTCACATTGGTGTGCAGCGGTTGGGATTCAAGCTTTCCATTGTTTTACTAGATAATCTCAAGTGAGTGACTAACTGAAAAACCACTAAAGGTACCTGAGATACATATAATTCAGGCTTAAACTACAGTAAGGTCTACTAAACTTAGAGTTGTGTGTCAAGGGCTTAGCACACTCTTTCTACAACTCAAGAGAGTTTAGTAGGCCACACTAGAGTAGGTAGGTGCATACACCACACCACATTAGTAATGTCTTCTAGACCAGGAACAAGTGGGTCCCTGCCAGATGTCAGTAGGATACTGGAATCCCAGTATGACAAAGTCCCATTCTTGAAATTGAGAGCATTGTGTACTACTAGGAGATTGAAGACAGGCAAACACCCAATGCCTCATAGAGGTACTTCTGTTGGATGATCTCAGACAGTCCTCAGGGTCTGGAGGGGTAGGCAGAGTGGGTTGGGCAGCATATGAGGAAAGGCCCAGGGGTGAAAATGAATCACTGACAGAATATCGACAGTCACAATATCGAGATGACAAAATATCGAGGTCAAAATATCGACTACAAAATATTGACTTCCTATCTTCAAACAGGTAAGTACAAAAATATCGACTCCAAAATATCAAGTGTAAAAATATAGACTGTCAAAATATCTAATTTTTTAAATGTCTTAAAAGTAATTTATAAGTAATATAATAATAAATACAATTATTTTTAACTTATTTAAAATACTTAAATAAACGTAACATTAAAAGTGGGAGGAATTTAAATTCTTGAAGAACAACAACCCCGTTTTACCGGTGTTGTACTTACTCCCTAAAATTCACAAAAACAGCACACATCCCCCTGGCAGACCCATCGTGTCTTCCAGAGGGTGTGTGTCTGAACATGTTTCCAAATATGTAGACCACTATCTTAGAGAGTGGGTCCAGGGACTCAGTAGTTATGTTAAAGACACCAAAGATTTCCTGTCCAAACTCCAGCATCTCACCTGGGATGACAACTATTTACTTATCACCATGGACGTCCAAGCTCTCTATACTATCAGAGATCATAAACAAGGCTTGGACGCCTGCAAGTATTATCTGGAGGGACGTCCATTACGTTTCAGGGAGCACAGCAAAATGCTCCTCGAGATGATGGATTTCTGTTTGAGCAATAACTTTTTTCTATTTGATGGTGCCATCTACAAACAAGAGATTGGTACCGCGATGGGTTCGTGTTTTGCCCCGAGCTTCGCGAATCTGTTCGTGGGGCATTGGGAACATACGATTTTCACAGACCCATTGTTAACTGAATATGTTGGCCACGTGATTACCTGGTGGAGGTATATCGATGATCTTTTCATGATCTGGGAAGGCCCAGAGGCTGATGCGGTGCGTTTCATCGATAGCCTTAACAAGAACAATTACAACATAAAACTCACAAGTAACATTAGCAAGGAGATGGCAGAATACCTTGATGTCAGGATTGACATTGTAGATGGTACCATCAACACCTCTCTTTTCAGGAAAGCCACTGCAGGGAACAGTATTCTACATGCCCTCAGCAGTCACCCTGAACCGCTCAAATGGAGCATTCCTTACGGTGAACTGCTCAGGGCAAAAAGAAACTGTAATTCGGAAAGCAGCTACCAACATGACGCTTCCGAGATGATGGAACGCCTTAGACTCAGGAATTATCCTGAGTGGGTACTTAAGAAAGCCAAGACGAGAGCAGATTCTGTTGCGCGCAATGACACATTGCGCAATGAACCGACTGAAGAGAGGTGCTGTGAAGAAAACAACACACGTCTTATTCTCACTTACAACAGAGAATCTAACAACGTACGCAGGATTGTAGCCAAGGATTGGAACATCCTGAAGAGTGATACTACTATTGGCCACCTTATTGCCGAGAGGCCTAGCATCACTTATAGGAAAGGTAGAAACATCAGGGATTTGTGTGTCCACAGTGACATCACTTTGTATTCCGACAGTCATGACATTGGCCTCAAGGGATTTTTTCCTTGTGGTCACTGCAAGGCATGTCGTTACAGCACCTCAATCATGAAGGTTACACACAATGGTGTCACCAAAGAAATCAAGCAATTTCTTACCTGTAGTACCATGTTTGTTATCTACGTCATTGTGTGTCCTTGCAGCCTTTGGTATATTGGGAGTACCACCGCCCCTGCCAAAAAACGCATTCTTGAACACTACCGTGCCATCATACACAAGGATATTAAATATCCTGTGGCCAGACATTTCACTGAACATCATTTTTCCAATCCCTCACTTATGAAATTCTTCATATTAGAACAAGTTATCAGGAATCCCAGGGGCGGGAACAGAGTACTTAAATTGAGACAGACTGAGTCAAAATACATCATTTCCTTCTGTACCAAGGCACCGGGGGGATTGAATCATGATGAGGAACTTGCAGTACATCTGAAAGACGATTATCTGTAATTCTGTAGTTTTGCCCGTTGAGTTCCTGTACTGTACCTTTCTTACTTGTTGTTGGAACCTGTTTAATAATACGTGTACATGATGTGTCACGTCTGATTTTAATCTTGTTTTCTCTTTTTTTACAGAGCACTTTTGGAAATTAGCCCTGCACACAGCACTTACCCTGGGCACTTCAGTCACTTTTCCTGCCTATACTTTTAAGAGCACGCCCACTTGGGCATAACGGGACACATCACGGACTGCCTTGTGAGCACCGGGCATGATCAATTACCAGATATCCACCACCCATTCCACCTGGGACTGCTGCTACGCCCTGCAAGTATTTTGTTTGCACAGCAGCCAATTTTGCACGGCCTATATGTGTTTAGCCTCCGAGTCTTTTGTTGCACACGGGCACTTGCCCATGATTTGCATGCTTTCACTGTGTCCTTTACAGATGAGGTAAACCGTTGCATTTGCATACATGGTGCTGCCTCTTTAATTGGCAGAGACAGCACAAGTCAATTTTGCATTCGGACACTCGTCCGTGATTTACTTTCAAAGGGCTTTTCCGCTTGCTTAAGCGCGTATATATTTGATATTTCTCTAGTTACATTTATGAGACGTTTGCGCTGTATGTTGCAAGCTTTATTTGAGTTTGACGCCACCTATGATTATCAATGTAATTTCATGCAAATCTTTTTTACTTACATTGTGATTGTGCCATTGGTGGACTTTGCTTTGTTTGTATTAATTACAGAGTGTTCCCAGGTCTTTAATTTGGATCATAATGGTTTAGCCCTTACAAGATGTCTGCCACCACAATTTCTTGCAGTCCTATTTCGAGCACTATGTTTGTTTACTTAAACTTCGTGCACCATGTAATGTTTGCGTGATCAAGGCTTGTGAGAAGCCGAAACATGTAGCAGACGATTAAACACCCTTGGACCTTTGCTGTTGGTGTTACTTTGGCTGCCACTGAGAGCGTGTGTTATCTATTTACGGACCTTCATATATATATATATATATATATATGCGGTATGTAGCGCCAACAGCCAATATCTGTAAAAGACGAGACGAGACCCAATGGTTGGTGTTTCCTCAGAGATTTATTTTGCCCAACACCAGTTTGCCACATATATATATATATATTGACGCTCAATCCCTCCCCGATCCCGGGTAGGAATAAGGACTGCACACACGGGATTAGTTTTCCAAACAGCAACTTTATTAGCACAGACGCGTTTCGGAAGCTGTGCTTCCTTCTTCAATGTGGTTACAACGTTCCGCGCTTGTAGGCGCCATTTTATTACCCAAGAGTACACAGATGAAATTCAGGGTCATAAAGAGAGGACTATCGTGCAGACGCCATATTACTAGTACCAAAGAAAAAATTCAAAAGTACTAGTGCGTTGTGCACAATTTAAAACCAAATAGCAGATCTACAATAGAGCATGCATATTTAGAAAACAAAGAGAATAATCATTCTCGAATTATGCCGTGAATTGGCAATTGTCCTCCCATTGTTTGAATCATGGGCCAGAAACAAAAAATCTTGCCGTGGATCGGCTTTTGGCAACCTCGTGCGGTTGCCAAATTTTAAAGTTCCCGTGCCCATTATGCAAAGATGTCCCCCTCAAAAGTACTCATTAGTTCATCATAGGGATAATACTATACATTGTCTTCAATGTTACCAAAAATTTCATATAAAATCCTCAAATCTACGTACATTAAGCCTAATGTCCAATTCATGGAAAGAAAACATGATTATTCATTATACATTTCTACAGTGTTCAAAAAGCAAGAGCCAATTTGCTGATTTACATAAATTCATACAGATTAACTGCCCAGATGCACCGCCAGTTCCTCCCCACAATTTAATCCATCCGGATTTTTTGTTTGACAGTCTATTATGTGACGTGACTCCAATCTTCGTAATTTTTGTAATTTATCTCCCCCCCTGATGTTATCTGGTATGGCATCCATACAAAAATACTGTAGGAGATTCCTGTCACTATTGTGTTTAATGGAGAAATGTCTGGCGACTGGATATGAGAAGTCCCTGTTAGATATGGCCCTCATATGTTCCAGAATACGCAATTTAACTGGATTGATGGTGCTCCCTATGTACTTCAACCCACAGGGGCATTTCAAACAGTAAACAGCGAAGGGTGTGCTACATGTTAGAAACTTATTAATCTTCTTTTGCCTATGCCTTGTGATGTCATACGAATAAACCCTTTTGCTATTGGCACATGCCTTGCACCGTCCACAAGGAAAGAATCCTTTAGCATCTTTCAACTGTCCAGTCTTAGGTGGAATCGGTGACAAATGGCTATGTACCAAAGTGTCTCTCAAAGAGCGCGCCCTTTTAAAGGTAATGAGTGGATTCTCAGGTATGTCTCCTCCTATAATGTTATCTAGTCTCAGGATATGCCAATGCTTTTTCAGAATAATTCTGAGTTGATGACTATCCTGAGAATAGGGTGTTATCATCCTGAATTTTTCTTTATCGCTCTTGGGTTTATGTTTTTTACAAAACAAGGTATTCCTTGGAGGTATCCTAACCCTATCCAGGGTATTCTTAAGAAGTGTTTTATTATACCCCCTTGCCTCAAATCTCTCAATGCTCTCCTCAGCAGCTAACTCAAAATCCTCATTTGTAGAGCAATTGCGTTTTAGCCGCAAAAGCTCACCATAAGGTATTGACTGAATAAGTTTACGGGGATGATTGCTAGACGCATGAAGCGTGCTATTTCCCGCTGTCGGCTTCCTATATAGGGAAGTCATAACTTTGTTGTTTTTTATTTCAATTTTCAGATCAAGATATACCCCTGCACAGGTGCTGACCTGGCCTGTGAAAATCAAGTTATGGGTGTTATCATTCAGTATTGTAATATACTGCTGTGCTGACTCCACTGAGCCATTCCATACAATACACAAATCGTCTATATAACGATACCATGTGACGATGTTTTGGGACCATTCTGCATTTTTTGGTGACCACGCCTCCTGCTCCTCCCACCAGCCCACGAATAAATTCGCGTAGCTGGGGGCGAAGCAGGAACCCATGGCCGTACCCGAGAGCTGTCTAAATAATGCATCCTGAAACAAAAAGATGTTATTGTTTAAACAAAATGCAATTAGCTCCATCAGCATATCATTGTGTAGGGCATATTTCAAGGATCTTTTTCCCAGAAAGTAAGCAATCGCCCTCAGTCCTTGTACATGTTCGATGCTCGTATAGAGACTTGTGATATCAAGCGTTATTATACAGTAGCTCAAATGCCAGTCAATGGATTCAATCTTCTCGATAAAGTCTGTAGTGTCACGAATGTATGATTTCAGGTTCAACACTATTTCAAAGAGAAAGTGATCCAGGAATTTTGAAAGATTTTCCGTGAGGCTGCCCATGGATGAAATAATTGGGCGGCCCGGTGGCTTCTCCATCCTCTTATGTACTTTGGGTAAGTAATAAAAGGTGGGTGTAATTGGATGTAAAGTTTTCAAAAAGAGATATTCGTCAGTTTCCAACATTTGTTTATCACGCCATTTCTTTAGCAGTTCATATAGCTCATCGACACTGGATTGATATCTTTGTCTGGTGGTTGGTTCATAGCAGGTTTTATCTAACAGTTGGCGCATGGCTTCTTCCACATAATCCTTGCGATTCAGTATTACAACGTTCCCACCCTTATCTGAGGGTTTAAGGATAATGGTGGTATCCGCAGCCAGAGTTTTCAATGCTGCGTGTTGTTCTACACTTAGATTTCTGTGCCTGCCATATCTGTTGTCTTTCATGCGCAGTTGCCTTAAATCCTTGATCACTAACTCCGAAAATGTGTCAATCGTATCCGTTTGTGTTGGCGGTACGAATTTAGATTTCAATTTCAGACCACTATTTGGAGCCTCTTGTTCCACATCTACCACCCTTAGTCTTTGCGATAGAGTTTCCATTGGAACTGGTGTTATCATGGCTGCCCCCTCATGTCTTAGCTCTTCCAAAAGTTCCAGAGATGTTAAGTCATTGACTTTCAGGAGGTCTGTGTCTTTGAAGCGTGATCGGATTAATCTTGCCTCCTCCGAGGTGGGTTTGGTTTTAAAGTATTTATGTAGACGAAGTCTTCGAATAAACTGAAACAGGTCGATTCTAGTCTGAGTATACTCTAAGCCGTTGTCCGGGCAGAAAGTTAATCCTAATTTGAGAACAGATTCTTCCTCAAGCGAGAGATGTCTAGTGGATTGGTTGACGATGGTAAGGTGATCAGGGGATTCAGCTGACCCTACCATTTCGCTCCTCTTCTGCCCCTTGTCTTGCGGGCTGGGGCCTCCGCTGTTGCCACTTTGCCCCTTCCTCTTCCTCTTCCGACCACCCCTCCTTGGTTTCCTGCGTCTTCCGGGGGCTTGTTCTTCCCCCCGCGTAACCAATTCATTCTGATTACTTGGAATTCCTGTTGAAAAGGGTTATCGCTGGTCTTCTTAGTGTTTTCTCTTGTGTCCTCATCAGATTGTTCATCCCCAGTTACTTCCGACTCAGAAGTTTCTACCTGTACTGGTGCAGCCGCGCCAGCCACCTTGTTTTTGCTGATCAAATCTTTCCGTGTTTGGTCATATTTTTTTGAGAACGTCAGGACTCGCCCCATGGCATAGTCCCTTTCGTCCCTATCAAATTTTTCTTGCTTTCTAGTACGTATTTTAACCTCATATTTCTCCAAGCGTTTTTTCATCTGAGCCCTTAGTTGGTCCTGTTGTTCTTTGTCTTCATTGGTAGCTAGTTCGGTTTCCATCATTTCAATTTCCTTGAGGACCTTGTCCCTGTCACTCCAAGCAAATTGGACCAAAATCTCTAGCATACCCTCACAGGATTTAGCAATGTGAGCAGCCCATGTGTCCAATAGCAGAGGATCCGGATTCTCATAGGCGGGAATTGTAAATATCCGCAGTCCTCTTGGTACTCTGTTAACTTCTATGTACCCTTGGAGTGATGTGCCTTCCCACCACTTCCTCAGCTCACGTTCATACAATTTTTCTAATTTCCCATATTGTATGGCTAAGGGACTCGAGACAGCAGCAGGTTTCTTTACCGCTGGAGCGGTGACATCAGGATTTTTGTTCTTAAACATCCCCGTCGCCAAGTCACGACGTTGTGAAATGTTAAACATGACTTCGTTGTAAGCTTGGCGGACACCCGCTTCCGAGTTGTCCTTAAAGTTGCTGTAAGCAGGAATATTTTTCTATTCCCTCGTCCAAACCGACCACCCGTGTAGGAGGGAGCCCAATAGCAGGTTCAATCTATGCAAGTATGGAACGGATGAGTGGCGACTTACCCTGCTTCAGTCGGGGTGCGCCAAATATTTCTTCCGTCCAAAACTGATTGCAGGAACCTCAGGAACCTCAGGCTATGCGTGTCTCCCAAAGCTTCTTCGCACGGGTGGCGGCGGTGCTCAGCGGCAATTCAATGTTCGCTCTCTGCCCCAAAGGCGCGGCACTACTGGTGGGCGGGTGCGGTCCATGCGCGTCGGAGCCTCGCGCTTAACAAATTGACGCTCAATCCCTCCCCGATCCCGGGTAGGAATAAGGACTGCACACACGGGATTTGTTTTCCAAACAGCAACTTTACTCGCACAGATGCGTTTCGGAAGCTGTGCTACCTTCTTCAATGTGGTTACAACGTTCCGCGCTTGTAGGCGCCATTTTATTACCCAAGAGTACACAGATGAAATTCAGGGTCATAAAGAGAGGACTATCGTGCAGACGCCATATTACTAGTACCAAATAAAAAATTCAAAAGTACTAGTGCGTTGTGCACAATTTAAAACCAAATAGCAGATCTACAATAGAGCATGCATATTTAGAAATATGTCAATCATTCTCGAATTATGCCGTAAATCGGCAATTGTCCTCCCATTGTTTGAATCATGGGCCAGAAACAAAAAATAAACCCTCAGATAAGGGTGGGAACGTTGTAATACTGAATCGCAAGGATTATGTGGAAGAAGCCATGCGCCAACTGTTAGATAAAACCTGCTATGAACCAACCACCAGACAAAGATATCAATCCAGTGTCGATGAGCTATATGAACTGCTAAAGAAATGGCGTGATAAACAAATGTTGGAAACTGACGAATATCTCTTTTTGAAAACTTTACATCCAATTACACCCACCTTTTATTACTTACCCAAAGTACATAAGAGGATGGAGAAGCCACCGGGCCGCCCAATTATTTCATCCATGGGCAGCCTCACGGAAAATCTTTCAAAATTCCTGGATCACTTTCTCTTTGAAATAGTGTTGAACCTGAAATCATACATTCGTGACACTACAGACTTTATCGAGAAGATTGAATCCATTGACTGGCATTTGAGCTACTGTATAATAACGCTTGATATCACAAGTCTCTATACGAGCATCGAACATGTACAAGGACTGAGGGCGATTGCTTACTTTCTGGGAAAAAGATCCTTGAAATATGCCCTACACAATGATATGCTGATGGAGCTAATTGCATTTTGTTTAAACAATAACATCTTTTTGTTTCAGGATGCATTATTTAGACAGCTCTCGGGTACGGCCATGGGTTCCTGCTTCGCCCCAAGCTACGCGAATTTATTCGTGGGCTGGTGGGAGGAGCAGGAGGCGTGGTCACCAAAAAATGCAGAATGGTCCCAAAACATCGTCACATGGTATCGTTATATAGACGATTTGTGTATTGTATGGAATGGCTCAGTGGAGTCAGCACAGCAGTATATTGCAATACTGAATGATAACACCCATAACTTGATTTTCACAGGCCAGGTCAGCACCTGTGCAGCGGTATATCTTGATCTGAAAATTGAAATAAAAAACAACAAAGTTATGACTTCCCTATATAGGAAGCCGACAGCGGGAAATAGCACGCTTCATGCGTCTAGCAATCATCCCCGTAAACTTATTCAGTCAATACCTTATGGTGAGCTTTTGCGGCTAAAACGCAATTGCTCTACAAATGAGGATTTTGAGTTAGCTGCTGAGGAGAGCATTGAGAGATTTGAGGCAAGGGGGTATAATAAAACACTTCTTAAGAATACCCTGGATAGGGTTAGGATACCTCCAAGGAATACCTTGTTTTGTAAAAAACATAAACCCAAGAGCGATAAAGAAAAATTCAGGATGATAACACCCTATTCTCAGGATAGTCATCAACTCAGAATTATTCTGAAAAAACATTGGCATATCCTGAGACTAGATAACATTATAGGAGGAGACATACCTGAGAATCCACTCATTACCTTTAAAAGGGCGCGCTCTTTGAGAGACACTTTGGTACATAGCCATTTGTCACCGATTCCACCTAAGACTGGACAGTTGAAAGATGCTAAAGGATTCTTTCCTTGTGGACGGTGCAAGGCATGTGCCAATAGCAAAAGGGTTTATTCGTATGACATCACAAGGCATAGGCAAAAGAAGATTAATAAGTTTCTAACATGTAGCACACCCTTCGCTGTTTACTGTTTGAAATGCCCCTGTGGGTTGAAGTACATAGGGAGCACCATCAATCCAGTTAAATTGCGTATTCTGGAACATATGAGGGCCATATCTAACAGGGACTTCTCATATCCAGTCGCCAGACATTTCTCCATTAAACACAATAGTGACAGGAATCTCCTACAGTATTTTTGTATGGATGCCATACCAGATAACATCAGGGGGGGAGATAAATTACAAAAATTACGAAGATTGGAGTCACGTCACATAATAGACTGTCAAACAAAAAATCCGGATGGATTAAATTGTGGGGAGGAACTGGCGGTGCATCTGGGCAGTTAATCTGTATGAATTTATGTAAATCAGCAAATTGGCTCTTGCTTTTTGAACACTGTAGAAATGTATAATGAATAATCATGTTTTCTTTCCATGAATTGGACATTAGGCTTAATGTACGTAGATTTGAGGATTTTATATGACATTTTTGGTAACATTGAAGACAATGTATAGTATTATCGTTATGATGAACTAATGAGTACTTTTGAGGGGGACATCTTTGCATAATGGGCACGGGAACTTTAAAATTTGGCAACCGCACGAGGTTGCCAAAAGCCGATCCACGGCAAGATTTTTTGTTTCTGGCCCATGATTCAAACAATGGGAGGACAATTGCCGATTCACGGCATAATTCGAGAATGATTATTCTCTTTGTTTTCTAAATATGCATGCTCTATTGTAGATCTGCTATTTGGTTTTAAATTGTGCACAACGCACTAGTACTTTTGAATTTTTTCTTTGGTACTAGTAATATGGCGTCTGCACGATAGTCCTCTCTTTATGACCCTGAATTTCATCTGTGTACTCTTGGGTAATAAAATGGCGCCTACAAGCGCGGAACGTTGTAACCACATTGAAGAAGGAAGCACAGCTTCCGAAACGCGTCTGTGCGAGTAAAGTTGCTGTTTGGAAAACTAATCCCGTGTGTGCAGTCCTTATTCCTACCCGGGATCGGGGAGGGATTGAGCGTCAATTTGTTAAGCGCGAGGCTCCGACGCGCATGGACCGCACCCGCCCACCAGTAGTGCCGCGCCTTTGGGGCAGAGAGCGAACATATATATATATATATCAACGCTCCACTCGCACCAGCCTGTTGCACTCCAAGGCGGGTGCCTGCCAGTCGGGGGTGCACCCGACAACAATATCTGCTCCGACAGTCCCTCCCCGCAATACACGGGAAATAGGAAGCAGCACTCCAAATAGGCTTTCACAAGGTTTTAATCTCAACAAAGCGCTTTCGGCACTCGGCCTTCCTCAGTAATGAGACGGTGAGATGTTACCACCAGCATTCATTTAAGCTTTACGTTGCGTGCATGCACATAAACATAGACATAAAGAGAGGACTGAAACATAGAACGGCGTCCGCCATCTTTGAATGGGTTGTTTTTCTGTATCTACAAAAAACTTTATGTAACACAAAATGTAACTTCTAATAATATACAAGAATCAACATTCTAATGCAAAGCTCAATGTGGCTAAGATCATTATCAAGCCCTGGATGGGCATAAACCATTACATATGTCCTCGCTTCATCCCGCCCAAGATGGGCATAAACCATTAATATGTCTGCAACGTGATACAACCCTAAATTAAAACTATAATTCTTACTGAAAATCAGTTCATCATCAAAAATGGATGAAAACAACAAAAAAGCAATAATGCAGTTAATCCATATTTTTCCCAATCATTGTAATGTCAATTGGCAGTAATCACACTAAGTGAACAGCTAAGTCCTCATGCATATTTAATCCAATAGGTGTTTTACTCAACAAATCTATGATGTACCGTGACTCCAGTCGCCTCAACTTCAAGAGTCTATCTCCGCCCCTGGTACTCACTGGGACAGAATCCAAGCAGAAAAAAGTTAGTAATTCCCTGTTGCGTGCATGTTCTTTGTCAAAGTGTCTAGCAACTGGGTAACTGGTATCTGCATTCTGGATGGCTCTCTGGTGTTCTAAGATTCTTAATTTCACCGGATTGGTTGTACTGCCCACATACCTTCTGCCACAAGAACATGTGAGACAGTACACAACATAAGGAGTGGTACATGTGAGGAACTTTTGTATTCTCTTAGGTTCTTTTACACCAGGTATACTGTATTGAGTGGTGCGTTTGCTGCCCTTACACGCCTTACAGCGTCCACAGGGAAAGAAACCTTTCAAGGGTTCTGTTTTGGGTTTGGACTTTAGTTCATCATGGTGACTGTGGACCAGATAGTCTTTTAATGCTCTGGCTTTCCTGAACGTTACAAGAGGAAAGGAGGGCAGATCTTGTTTGATAATACTATCCGTCATCAAGATATTCCAATGTTTACGCAAGATGCGTTTGATCTCATTTGAATTCCTAGAATAGGTAGTTATAAGACGAAATTGTCCAGTATCAGCATTTTGTCTAGGCATTTTGTTCTCTAGCAACTTTCTCCTTTCTATAGTCTCCACCTTGCTTAAGGCTTGTCTGAGTACACCTGTCTTGTACCCCCTTGCTCTAAACCTTTGTATGCAGTTGCTAGCTGCTTCTCTGAACTTATTGTCTTTCGTATTATTCCTCTTGATCCTCAATAGTTCACCATACGGTATACTATTCACCAGGCTCTTGGGATGTCCGCTGGTGGCATGTAGCGTGGAATTGCCAGCGGTTATTTTTCGAAAGAGCTTGGTGTGCAGATTACCATCTTCAACAAAAATGGTCAAATCCCAAAAATTCACTTCTGTTTGGCTGATTTCTCCAGAGAATCTCAAGTTGTTATTATTATTGTTTAGAACCTCTAGATATTCTTCAGCTACTTCAACTGACCCTTCGATGATAATGAACAGGTCATCTATGTAACGATACCAACATTTCACCATATCGTTCCATTTCTTGTTGGCTTGAGACCAGGCCACCCGTTCTTCCCAATGCCCCACGAACAGATACGCGAAACTGGGGGCTGCACAATTGCCCATCGCCACACCTGTTAGCTGTTTATAGAGATTTTTTCCAAACAGAAATATATTGTTGTTGAGACAGAATCTTAGAAATTCTATCAACATTTTGTTGTGTTCATAGTATTTCACTGGTCTGCTTTCCAAAAACCAGGAAATAGCTATAAGTCCTTCATCATGTACAATGCATGTGTACAGACTGGCAATGTCAATGACCATCATGGTATACCCTTCAGTCCAATCAAATTGATCAATACAATTCAAGAAATGTTTCGTATCTTTTAGATATGATTTCAGGTTGACTACATGCGGAGAAAGAAAAGAGTCAACATATATTGACAAATGTTCTGTCAAGCTGCCCTGGGAAGATACAATCGGCCTCCCAGGAGGATTCACTGGATCTTTATGTATCTTGGGTAGATAATAGAACGTTGGAGTCACAGGATTCAGGCATCTCAGAAACAAATGTTCATCACCATTGAGCATATTATTGTTATACCACTTCAATATCATATCGTGGTATTCTTTAATACTGTTGTTGTATGTTGATTCGTTAACCCTCATATATGTGTTTGGATCATTCAGTTTTCGCAATGCTTCTTGCTCATATTGCATTTTGGTCAACAAAACTATATTCCCCCCTTTGTCGGAGGGTTTACACACCAAGGACGAATCATCACAAAGCTTTTTTAGTGCTACTTGTTGTTTATTGGTGAAGTTGAACCTGCCATGTCCCAATTGTTGTTTACTTCTCAGAGATCTTAAATCCTGAATTACAGCTTCAGAAAAAGTGTCTATCGCATCAGTACCTGTCACTGGCATAAAGGTAGACGTTGGTTTAAAGTTCGTGGCACCCCCTCTCTGCTGTACTTCCATATGTATCACCATTTGTGTATCTCTTAAGTTGATATTATCCTCATCTTCCACCTCTCTTCTTAGCTCTTCTAGGGATCTTATTCCCGCAAGATCTCTACATAGCAGTGTACTCTCATCACTGCTGCCAACAGCCGTTGGTTTTGGTGGGGGAAAAAATCTCTATAAACAGCTAACAGGTGTGGCGATGGGCAATTGTTCAGCCCCCAGTTTCGCGAATCTGTTCGTGGGGCATTGGGAAGAACGGGTGGCCTGGTCTCAAGCCAACAAGAAATGGAACGATATGGTGAAATGTTGGTATCGTTACATAGATGACCTGTTCATTATCATCGAAGGGTCAGTTGAAGTAGCTGAAGAATATCTAGAGGTTCTAAACAATAATAATAACAACTTGAGATTCTCTGGAGAAATCAGCCAAACAGAAGTGAATTTTTTGGATTTGACCATTTTTGTTGAAGATGGTAATCTGCACACCAAGCTCTTTCGAAAAATAACCGCTGGCAATTCCACGCTACATGCCACCAGCGGACATCCCAAGAGCCTGGTGAATAGTATACCGTATGGTGAACTATTGAGGATCAAGAGGAATAATACGAAAGACAATAAGTTCAGAGAAGCAGCTAGCAACTGCATACAAAGGTTTAGAGCAAGGGGGTACAAGACAGGTGTACTCAGACAAGCCTTAAGCAAGGTGGAGACTCTAGAAAGGAGCAAGTTGCTAGAGAACAAAATGCCTAGAAAAAATGCTGATACTGGACAATTTCGTCTTATAACTACCTATTCTAGGAATTCAAATGAGATCAAACGCATCTTGCGTAAACATTGGAATATCTTGATGACGGATAGTATTATCAAACAAGATCTGCCCTCCTTTCCTCTTGTAACGTTCAGGAAAGCCAGAGCATTAAAAGACTATCTGGTCCACAGTCACCATGATGAACTAAAGTCCAAACCCAAAACAGAACCCTTGAAAGGTTTCTTTCCCTGTGGACGCTGTAAGGCGTGTAAGGGCAGCAAACGCACCACTCAATACAGTATACCTGGTGTAAAAGAACCTAAGAGAATACAAAAGTTTCTCACATGTACCACTCCTTATGTTGTGTACTGTCTCACATGTCCTTGTGGCAGAAGGTATGTGGGCAGTACAACCAATCCGGTGAAATTAAGAATCTTAGAACACCAGAGAGCCATCCAGAATGCAGATACCAGTTACCCAGTTGCTAGACACTTTGACAAAGAACATGCACGCAACAGGGAATTACTAACTTTTTTCTGCTTGGATTCTGTCCCAGTGAGTACCAGGGGCGGAGATAGACTCTTGAAGTTGAGGCGACTGGAGTCACGGTACATCATAGATTTGTTGAGTAAAACACCTATTGGATTAAATATGCATGAGGACTTAGCTGTTCACTTAGTGTGATTACTGCCAATTGACATTACAATGATTGGGAAAAATATGGATTAACTGCATTATTGCTTTTTTGTTGTTTTCATCCATTTTTGATGATGAACTGATTTTCAGTAAGAATTATAGTTTTAATTTAGGGTTGTATCACGTTGCAGACATATTAATGGTTTATGCCCATCTTGGGCGGGATGAAGCGAGGACATATGTAATGGTTTATGCCCATCCAGGGCTTGATAATGATCTTAGCCACATTGAGCTTTGCATTAGAATGTTGATTCTTGTATATTATTAGAAGTTACATTTTGTGTTACATAAAGTTTTTTGTAGATACACAAAAACAACCCATTCAAAGATGGCGGACGCCGTTCTATGTTTCAGTCCTCTCTTTATGTCTATGTTCATGTGCATGCACGCAACGTAAAGCTTAAATGAATGCTGGTGGTAACATCTCACCGTCTCATTACTGAGGAAGGCCGAGTGCCGAAAGCGCTTTGTTGAGATTAAAACCTTGTGAAAGCCTATTTGGAGTGCTGCTTCCTATTTCCCGTGTATTGCGGGGAGGGACTGTCGGAGCGGATATATATATATATATATATATATATATATATATATATATATATATATATTCACTGAAAAAACCATAGGTTATAGACCATATATAGTTAGGAATTAGCATTTAGAAAACCTTATTTTACTCACACAAAACCATTGAAATTCCATATATAGTTAGTTGCACTAACTATATATCGCGCACCCGCAATCCACTGCTGATGATGTCACATATTACATCATTCATGACATGGTCAGTGACATCACTGATGACATCACTGATGACATCTCAAATGACATCACTGATGACGTCATCTAGTGTCTGTGTGTTTTTGTAAAGTTTAAATACGTTTTACATATTGAAGAATGAGTGGATGTATGGAAGACTGAGTGTGTGTGTGGCTGGCTGGGAGGTGTGTGACTCTGTGCATATCAATGTGTACTTGTATCAGTGATTGTATAAGAGAGTAAGTATGTGTTAGTATATGTGTGAAAAGTATGGTGTTCTGTGTTTAACTATAGATGAGGAAATCGAAGTGTGATTGATTCTTCACAGGACTGACTAGGTATATGAGTGCATATAATAGTGTTGTAATAATGAGTGACTGTATGTATGAGTGATTGTATGGGTGAATGAGTGAATGTGTGTGTAGACGTAGGAATCAGTGAGTGCGTATGTAGTAACTGGTATTGGTGTGTCATGATGTCATCAGTGATGTCATTTGAGATGTCATCAGTGATGTCATTTGAGATGTCATTAGTGATGTCATCAGTGATGTCACTGAAGTATGGTGTTCTGTGTTTAACTGTATAGATGAGGAAATGGAAGTGTGATTGATTCTTTACAGGACTGACTTGGTGTGTGAGTAACTCCATGGATGAGTGGCAGTGTGTGACTGTCTGCATAGGTGTATGAGTGCATATGATAGTGTTGTAATAATGAGTGACTGTATGTATGAGTGATTGTATGGGTGAATGAGTGAATGTGTGTGTAGACGTAGGAATCAGTGAGTGCGTATGTAGTAACTGGTATTGGTGTGTCATGATGTCATCAGTGATGTCATTTGAGATGTCATCAGTGATGTCATCAGTGATGTCATTTGAGATGTCATCAGTGATGTCATCAGTGATGTCACTGACCATGTCATGAATGATGTAATATGTGACATCATCAGCAGTGGATTGCGGGTGCGTGATATATAGTTAGTGCAACTAACTATATATGGAATTTTAATGGTTTTGTGTGAGTAAAATAAGGTTTTCTAAATGCTAATTCCAAACTATATATGGTCTATAACCTATGGTTTTTTCAGTGAATTTTCAAGGTTTTGTAAATGCTAATTCCTAACTATATATGGTCTATAACCTATGGTTTTTTCAGTGAATTTCATTGGTTTTTTAACAGCTAATATCTGTAGCTGTAAAATGTATTCTTCTTTAAATCCAAAAATATATTTTATATGTTTATTAATAAAAAACATTTTTAATATTTTTTTTTCTTCGTTCCCGCTTCGCGAATCGGGAAGCTTCCCGTTAGCTGACCTTGATGCCGCGAAATAGACCGCGAGCCGGTAAACGTTCCTTTACCGCAACTGCCGCGTTAGAAAACAACATCGTGACGCCTCCCGTCCGCATGACGTTTCGCGTTGTCGTGTGATACGTCATATGACGTGCTACGTTAGCGAACTGGTACGCTTACCGAGGCGCAAAGCGCAGGTTTCTGGAAGCAAACCGGGAGGCGGTGCAAAGCGCGTAACGTAAACACAGCAGGTCATGTGACTTGGTAATAACACTTTTCATTGGTTCATTTCACTTTTGGTTTCCTAATGATGTAAGACTAGGTCATATAATCTAAAATGAACACTTTTCATTGGTTGAGAACTATTGTTTTTCCCAAATGATGAAAATCCCTCCTTCTTTCCTCACTCTGACTTTCATCATTGTGAGAGAAAGACCCTTTGTTACCAGTGAGCAATGGCTTCCTTAGTAGCTTCAGCTGGTGCTTCCCCACCACCTCCACCACATCCAAGGAAGAGTGGACCACCTGCTGAAGTTATAATTCAGCAAGAAGAGGAAGAAGAGGAACAGGAGGAAGAGCACGAAGAGAGGCAGTTTTTGCCTGAGAAGCCCAGGACGTCTCACCGGAAAGAAAACTTCATTTGGCAATTTTTTTAAATTCCCAAAGGTCACAAAAAAGTAAATGCAAGATACGTAACTTGCCTTATATGTCAAGATAGACTGTCCAGAGGGACCGACAAAAAATACAGTTTCGGAAACTACACAATGCATCGCCATATGACTAGGTGGCATCCTAACAACTACAGTGCTGCACAGTTTCGTAACGACCTAGATAATCTCCCTATTATGGCCAGAAGATCTGTTGTACCGGAAGTAACGGGACCAGAGGGCAGGGAGATGGTGCCAAATATACAAATGAGATTTGGTGAAGTAAAACAAGTCTGCGTACATTGCAGTGGATTCATTTGCTACAGAGAAAGTAGCATCACTCTGATCAACAGAGCTATTGACTATCATATGCAAGTTTGTACGAAACGCCCCAAATAATAAATTCTTTTTTTTTTTTTGTTGCTCCTGTTGAGCCCTTTACAATGAATCGTTTTCGTTGCCCCCTCCGAAAAAAAAACAAAAAAAATATAAAACTGTTCAGAAAAATTCAAAAAAAGTAAAAAAATGTTCAGAAAAATAATAAAAAAATATAAAACAACAAAAACAATAAAAAAAAAGTTCTTTTCAGAACTACCTCCCCGTTATTAAAAAATTGGTACAATATTTGGAACTGTGCCAACCTCTATTTCTCTTTGTTCGCTTCCCAGTTCGCTCGCCGGTACGCGAACCGGAAGCGAACCCAAATTTCTTTTTTTTTTAAAAAGAACAGTAAGTATAAGGGAAGGAAACAGACAGTTATGTTAAAAGAAAGACAGCTATAGGGGAGTAAACTAGAGATACTATTACCCGTAATCCACTGCTGATGATGTCACATATTACATCATTCATGACATGCTCAGTGACATCATCAGCAGAGGATTGCGGGTAACAGTATCCCTAGTTTATTCCCTATAGCTGTCTTTCTTTTAACATAACTGTCTGTTTCCTTCCCTTATACTTACTGTTCTTTTAAAAAAAAAAATTTTAGATCAGTCAGAAACAGTGAAAGTAATGAAATATAAAAGACTACGTAGAATATGAGCACTGTATGCAACAACTTTGACACTTACAGAAGCCTCACCTTCTCCATGCCTCCTACACAGTTCTACATGTACATCATAAATGCAAACAGAACAGAATTAATTATACATGTTAAATGGTTTATTTTTGCTGTTCTCAGAATGTATCAAATTTCACTAAAACAGTGACTTGAAGGTATTCATCATATAACAGCGGGGAAAAAAAAACACAATCAAAATGATTGTGTTTAAAAAACCCATACAACATAACAAATCAGAATTCAGAACTCCTTAAAGTTAACTTACTTTCCATGACGGCCAAGGATGTCCTATGAACAGCTTACACTCTGTTGTGCTGTTATTACTTTCAACCCGCCACTTTCTGAAAGAAAACCTCCATCGTTTTCAAAAACATGTTACATACAATAAATGACCTCTCGCTCTCTACCACACGTTTCCACAAGGCCAAATCGTGTCTGAGCCATTTATAACTCTTAGAATTCTTTTAAGCCAATCCCGTCATGTTGTATTTCCGCAACTTTCACAATTAAAATGTTGAAGATCATTTTCACAATCCTGGACTAGTAATATCTTCCCCTTCTTGCTCAATCATGTTCTACATTTCCTATCACACTGATACTGCTTACTATGAAGCAGACTTACACTACCTTTATGACTAGTACAATTATTTAATTCTCTACATCACTTTTAATCACAAAGCAATGTAAAACAGTAGACAGCATTGCAGACTTACATTCCCTCTACTCCATGTTTTGATTGGCTGCTTCAATTAGCTTATAAAAAGAAACAGTTTTTCTGAACTCATTCAAAGTGCACGTATTTCTCCATGACGTCCAGTGTTATGGTAAGAATTTATGTCTCTGTACTACACTTATCCTCAAGGCCAAATCGTGTAGGAGCCATTAGAACTTCTTGAAATTCCTCAGAGCACATCCCAAGATTCTTTCCCTAAAATTTTGGTTTTAAAAACACCAGGTAAGAGTTTTTAAGGTCATACGGCAATTTTTTTTTGAAAATTAAAACAGAATCATTGCAGAATGACCAGCCATTTCTACACTTTAAATAAGCTGTGTAATGTCCTGATGTTATTGAAGGACCATCATGATATATAATTGCTACAGTTACAAAAGTCCTTCCTGATATTGACAACTGTGAAGCCACAAAATTTTTTATTAAAGTTGTCAATTTTGTTCCATCAGGCCTACATCGTTGGAACATTAAAATGACATACTGGCCATATGTTCGTATAAATAATGTGGACATCATTTCAGATTTACATTGGCTACACTCCATGTTGTGATCAGCTGCTTTTACTAGCTTATTAAAAGAGACTGATTTACTGTCTGGCAAAGTTAAATATATAAATCTTTCTGAGTCTACACTAGTAGTACTTGATACCCTACAGTTCTCGCAGTCATGCTGCCATTGATAAGAAAGCCCAAACAGGTGATCTACATCTACACCTTCATCATGCAATACATCAAGCATATACATTAAAAACTCCTGACAATCTTGCTGACTATTTTGAGAGAATTGTGTTTGGCCTGAACATCTGTCTAACAGATTTCGAATTTCAGACACACTTTCTATGTTTGTTCTATCAGTGCTACATTTCTCTAACACAGAATTTAACAAACTGCAAAATCTTTGATCAGAATTGACCACAATCTCTTCTTTTACATTTTCTAGAGAAAACAAAACATTAACCACTACATTAGCATAGCAGTTGACACCAGAACGGTTTTCAAATTGAAAACCAACAACATCTTCAACAGAATCCTTTTTGTTTCTGCTTATAATTTCAGGTTCATCGACTTTTCGTCTTTGTGCTACAACCTCCCCAGTATTGGTCACATTTCTTCGTTTCCGGCCTACCACACGTTTCTCAAACAAAGGATACTGAGGCAAATGTGGCGCATACTCTCTTCTTAACCTATTGTATTCCTTAACACAATCTAGATCCGCACAAATGTTTGTGACATCACACTCAATCAAGTACAATCCCGATAAAGTTCTAACTCGTGACAATGCCACATATGCCATAGCCTCCTTGAACACAGAACTGCCAATATTCACCAATGCACAGTCTACACTTAAACCTTGCGATTTATGGATTGTCACCGCATATGCCAAGCAAACAGGAAACTGCTTACGACGAACATATAAGTCTTTTACAAGCAAAAATCTAGCAGAACAACGACCAATTAGCTGTACTTCCTCAATGCCATCAAATTTAATTTTTTAAAATTCAATTCCATCTCTATTTCTGTATTTCACAAAATCAACAACATTACCCATTGATCCATTTACCAGACCTCTTTCAACATGTAAATTCCTTCTTAAAATTATACGGCAGTTCAAGCACACATTCAGAGTCTTTTCAAAACCTGCAGTTTTAGATATACTCTTCTCTAATGAATCCAATTTTGTTTTCAGATTCTCAGACAAAATAATTGTTGATCCCATATGCTCTACTCTGTCAATAGCTTCCAGTTTCACAATCTCTTGCTTTTCTAAATGCAACATTTTGTTGTTGAATTTGGCACATTCTGCAAGAGTTGGCATCAAACATATTCCAGATTTTTTCTCAGTAATTTTCTGAAAAATATTCTCAGGCACAACATCTTCGTCTGGATATAAATGTGTCAGTAATCGTGCATGTAAAGCTTCTTTCCCATGCTCGGTCACTTTTCCAATTCTAACATCTTGTAGAATAGTCTTGTAAACTTCATCCTTTGCCTGACGCATATTTTCATGCAGTTCAGCATAATTGAAGTTTAACCATATATTGACGTTGCCAATGCTCCCTAAGCACTTCCTGGTATCTTCATGCGTGAGCATTTTGAACACAGGTTGCCCTTTCACTGGTGTCAGCTGCAGAAGATATCCGAAAACAATGATGTGTTTGCCACCAAATAACACATCATACTCTGTTTTGAGAACTTCTTGCATTCTCAAATGCACAAAGGCAAGCATGACATTGGAAACCATGCTTTCTTCGTCAATGATAAGAAGTTTCATTTTCCTCAAGACTCTTGAAACTTCAAAACAAGCATCTCCAGATAGCTTGTGATATTCTAATTTGTTGTCATGCTCCACTGGCAGCATCAGTAAATGATGTAAAGTAATCCCTTTAATGTCATGTGCTGCCAGTCCAGTTGGAGCGGTGACAACACAAGACAGCGATGACTCTGTCCTTTCCTGCAAATAACATGAAATTGCTTTAATAAGGAAACTTTTTCCAGTTCCCGCTTCTCCACTCACGTACAGTCGGACAGGCTTCAACGACGTACATGAGCACTCTTTCTTGTCATGACTTAATCCATGATCAATTTGCATGGTAAGTTCGTCATATATTTTCCTCTGCTCAACGTTGAGTTGTCTTTCCAACTCTTCTAAGTTAACCGCATCCTCCTGAGCATGTGCCATGGCTCTTTCCACTTCATTCATAGCAGTGGCAGCTTCATTTTCGATAAGAGGTCCTCCTAGTGGATCCTGACTCAATGAAGCAGAACTCTGACTGTCCTGAGAACTGTCTCTGGCAATCTCGGCTGCAATCGTTGCTTCCTGCTCAATTTCCACATTCAACATTTCTACATATTTGGGAAAAGCAGGACATTCTATGGTCTCCTTGGCAGCATTGAATGAGTCTTCGTAACAAAGGAAATCTCCAAGCAGTTCCTCTTCTGCACGCCAAGGCTTAAAAAGTTGTAAAAGTGCTAAATAGAAAAACTCCTTTTTTTCAGGAGATTCGCCACTCAATTTTCGATGGTTTATCAAGTGGCATTTTCTTTGCTTGACCAGACATCCCTCACTTCCTATTACAGCATACACTCCTTTCTCAGTATCTTCTTTGATGTTCCTCTTGAATATGTAATTTTGCAGAACCTCATACAGACAAACATTCTCGAGGTGACTGCTTCGATTTGGATAATATGTATCCAACATGTTGGTCTTCAAAATGTCGGTACTGTTTGGCTCCTTTTTCCGCCAAATACTCAATTTCCCGCACAGGTTTGAGAACTCGATTACGCGTTGCAGCAAGACCAACACTCGCCCAAACGATACTCCTGGACTTGGCATAGAGACTTGCTGAAGACAACCGGTCAGAACATTCGTAAGCTCCGATTTCTCGATGCGACAACATCTTCAGACTGAAACTGTACAACTTCTTGCTGAGGCTCTTTTCATGGGAAATGTCCTCCCACATATCCTTCAATTCTGTCTTCTCTTTTTTGGTGATGTAAGATGTCACATACCGAGCCACAGCCATACAGTTATCAGCCACAAACTGTATATCCATGTTAGCATTCCACATGGACAAAATCACCGGGTTGTAGTCGTTGATGTACTTAGACTCTTCGTTCCTCTTCAAATTGTATGTGTTTTTAGGTGATTTCTTCATCACATTATGTCGCAGCGAAGACATCAAACTGTTGACTCTTCCTTTAGAAATCACCGGTCGTGGAAAGCCGAAACGACATTTGGTGTAGAACTTGTCTTTGTTCCGGAATTTACGACGACAGTACTTTCCACATCGATGGCTTTGGAAACGTAGAACTTTTTCTCTTAGGCTTTTTTTCTCCTTTGCGTTTGGAACAGCACACGTAGAATACTGTTCTATGAAACTCATCACTGAGTCTTCTGCATCCGTTCCAAATTTAGGTGCATCCTTGATCCACAGCAACATATGTATATGAGGAGCACCTCTTGCTTGGTACTCCTTCCTCCAGAAGAAATCCAACACCTCTACAAGAGGTGGATTCTTCTTATTCATGATGAAAGACATCATACCTTCAAATCTATGATTGAAGTACCTACATACATTGACTGGATCCAAAGAGCACAGTTCTCCGGGTGTCTTGAATTCGATGTTTTCTACGTTAGCATTTGCCTCTCGTAGAAATTCAAGTAAGTCTTCCCAGCCATACTCAGCACAGCTCAAAGTGAGGAACCATGTGGGAGTTCCTAAGTTCCTCAGCATACATTTTAAATCACCATGACGACGGTACCAGTACTCATTAGTACCACGCTGACACGCCATGAGATTAATCAGGTGAGAATCCAAAATACTGTCTTGGACATTGACTTTATCCATAAAGTCACTTGCCGAGATGTTTTGCATGTGTATACCACTTTTCAAGATGTGGTTCACTGCATATGACAGTCCAGACAGATCGCTTTCAAACAGGAGATGAAACAAATAAGGAATGCATTGTCGAAACCTAGGATCTCCAGCATACAATCGCAAAGTCCGGTATTCAGAAGCAGGAATTTGATGAGGTCGCTCATCATATCTTTCTCCCTGACCTGTTGGAAAAATCTGTGGGAAACACCGAGCTTCCAAACTTTCCTCCCAAACACTAATGGGACTCCCTTTCGCTTGTTTCATTTGAAACAACTCAATAGCATTCCCCATGACTTCCTTGGAATGCAAAGGATGAACACTATAATGTTCATATATTTCTTCACTAGTACAGGGTTCTACTTTCTCAATTTGACCGGCACACAAATCGCTATCCTCTTCCTCACTTACTTCCTCTTCTGCAACATATACATTTATAGTATTTATTATATTTTTTCAAATACAATGTTGCCCTTTTGACTTTCCTAACATCTACTAAATCTTGCCATATTTTCTTATTCTTTGTCGGAACCCCATTAACTAAGATAACAAGAGGTTCCTCTTCCACTTTTTCTACTCCAATTGTGTTAATGTTTTTCTTCAAATCTAGAGGCAAATAAACAACTCTTCCCTTTAATCCTCTCTGTAAATCTGATGGAGGCAATTTCCCTGTCTTTGGCTCCATTCTTACAATAGCCTGAAAGGGATGGATACTTTGAATCAAAATAGATTCATAAGTATTTAAATCCTTCAATTCAGAAGGAATCTCAACCAATTCCAGATTATTATGAACTGCTCTAGCAGGCATCTGGTTTTGATTTAATTTGTTACAACAATAAGTACACACACGTTGATCCAATCCCAAATCAAAACAATTTTCTACCATCAAGTATGTTGTAAAATCCTTCCATTCACTATTATTTTCCCTTTCACTTTTTCCATATAAATCCACTAACTTAGTCTGATTCTTAGAATAAGTGCGTCGACAACACACACAAGTGAAATTTGGCCTCTCACTTGATTTCACCTCAAACGTCGCAATTTCCCTCTGGAAATTATCTGTACTGGAAACCTGTACACTATCTTCCACATTACTCTCTTCTTCTTGGTCAATTTCAACATTCTCCTCTTTACTTCCAAAGTAACAAAACTCAATTTCTTCACATATATTCTTCACATCTATTTCAGAACCATGCAAAAGAGCAGCGCATAATTGTTTAAGCATAATTGCTCGACTCTTAGCATAATACAACATTCTAACTAATTTCCTCACTTTATTATGATGCACTGCTAGCATCCTGAAATGATGAAAAACACTCTGGCATACTCTCCTGGAAAGACAAGCCAGTGAATGACCATGCAAACCTATCACTTCTCTCACTCTGCAAGGATCTAATTCTTGCAACAACTTCATTTTCTGCTTCAAACTTTTCTTATTAAATGACCGTATCAAATCACAAAGCAAATTGATGGAATCCTGTCGTACACTGCAAATACTACTACACTTCCAGGTGTACACAGGACCCTTAGGACGTCTCCCTAAAACCTCATTACCTAACACCTCTTCTATCTCTGTTGTCACAAGTTTTTCTTTTTCAACTGGACAACCATCTTTCACTTCATAAGCTCGACCACTGGTGTCAACTGCATGCACCAAATCATTATCCTGGAAATAACTCTCCTCATTAAAAAATGCCACAGAGCTTGAACTATGCATCCATTCTCCAGAAAAAACTTCACAAAAATTACTACGATTAACTATTCTCTTCCATCTACTATTTCTTTTGAAATCATAAATTGCCTTGTTTAGCTTCCTAATTCTATTGATTGTCAAAATAAATAACTTACGTTTAATTTCAAATGCCTGATCAATAACTTTCTCAACTATTTTTTTTTCTCTTATAAAAAAACACTTTCTGTTGACCTTTCTTAATATTTTTTAACAAATTGCCAATTATCCTGTTGCGGAACATTCGTTTACGAATGTCCCTAAACTGTTGTTTCCTTCTACTTTCATGCATAGAGTTATCTCTTACTCTAGCAGTAACATTTTTCATTGGCCTTTCCTTACCGTTTGAATTGCTTCTCCTTTTCTGGACTGAAACATTTTCTGTAGTAATATTTCTTTTACTACAGATATTTCTTATGAATGTTTTTTTACTCTTACCCGGTGCTTTCTTGGTGACTTGACAAATCTTTTTGTTAGAGGACTGCTGCTTTTTTTCATTCACCTGCTGTCTTTGACGTTTTGCAGCCTTTCTCACTCTTTCTTTGGTTGGCATGCTGAAATCTTGAAATGATCTGCAGTTGAATCTGTGGTAAAATATAATAAAAAATGTTATTAACCACTATTACCCAACAGTAAATTAATAACAGTCATCAAAAACTTAACACATTACTTAACATTTTTACATAGAACATTTGTTTGTACATGGCAAATTTAGAATACAGAAATAGCAGAAAAGAAATGGAATTTATATTCATTTTACCTGTGCTGTTTTATATATGAATCTGATCTAATTTTATGATCATATTTTAATATTTTATTGAAGACACTACACATAACCTGTTTTTGAAGGTGTCTTTATTTTTAAATTAAACGGTTTAAATATTTACTTTTTATTTATTATAAATTTATAAAATAAATGTTTATAGTTCCATAGGCTCAAGCACGTCAGCTTCCCATCCTATGTCATACAATTCTGACAAATCTGCATCCTCATCACGTTCTTCTTCATCCTCAGGATTGAAATCATCCAAGGGATCAACATCCACTGATGTTTCAATTACGAGTTCAATGATGAGGTCGAAATCAACTGATTGCTGATTGTCGCTCATGTTGATGTTGTCTTTATCTTTAAAGAAAGATAACAACAATGAGATGTTGCAGAGTAAGAGACAAATCTCAGAGATTATAATAGTAAAATTGTTTAACAAGAGTAACATTTTGCAGCTATTATTTAACCATGTCCAACGATGCTGAGGAGGCAGCAGCGGGCCGTGGAGGGAGTTACGGTGGAGCAGGGAGGCGGGTAGGGGGAGGGGCAGGGTGGAGGGACCTAAAAACTGGCATATAAATAATTGCAGGTAAGTACACAATTTAATTATTCAAACGAATTTCGTAGCGCGCACAGCATCGCAAAATGCGATGCTGTGCGCGCTACGAATTTTGTTTAAATAATTAAATTGTGTACTTACCTGCAATTATCCATATGCCAGTTTTTAGGTCCCTCCACCCTGCCCCTCCCCCTCCCCGCCTCCCTGCCCCACCGTAACTCCCTCCACGGCCCGCGGCTGTGAGGAGGTGAAGCCTATCTCCAATTTTTCACTGAACAGGACTCATCTCTTCTTAACCTTGGATAAACCTCACCGACTCTGTGTCCCCTGCACATAATTAAATGTAAAGGGGCAGATTTATATTAACTAGCACATCCCCAGGGATGCACCAGTTAACGTGCACTGCTGCTCTGCCACCCATGGTGTGCCGCATTTACAATCAGATAGGACAAAGCTGCGTCAAAACCCTGCGCCTGCTTGAAGCAGGCATAGATCTTGACGCAGGTAGGCTGAAAGCTAAAGCAACAACTAAGTGTCGTCTGCAGAAGTTGCAAAAAAGGAAAAATGGCGTTTAAACCGGTAATGAGCCCATGCTAACTTAACACAGTGTAAAGATATCCAGGATCTACATCAGTTTGGGGTTCACGAACCTGGCAGGTACAAGGCACTGAGGCTTTGCACCGTGCATGTCTCATCCCAAATCATATGTTGTTTGTGAATGAAACAATTTCCCAGACCAAATGCTTTGGATTGGCTACTTCTAAAAAATTAAACACCCCTACTATCCCGGAGTTAGAGGAATATGATGGTTGGAGTAATTTTACTCGGTTGTCCATTAAAGATTTACAGGCCCTACTCCGTAATTCTTCCTTTAACATTTCCAGTATAAATCCAAAAGGTTGGCTGCTTTGGCAACGTGCCTTATCCACGGTTTAATAACGCTGCCTTTTGCTTTATATAAGTTTTCAAATTGTATGAAATATATACCAATAGGTCGTTATGAACCTTTAGGTAGTGGTTTTCTTCATGAGGTCTGGTCGCTTCCATACACATACAGATTTTCAAAGATGATCAAGAAGTTTATCTGAATGGAGAGACGCCAGATCATTCACTAATGTGTAGGCACATACAGTTACACGGTTCATGCAACAAACACGACCAAATATGGCTTGCGTGTTGCAAGGCACGCCAGTTCCTGCTATCATCCCCACGTTCAAGTTGTTGGAAAATGGTAGTTATTTGATGCTCAATAATGAAGATTGTTCTGGGTTAATTAAAAGTATTCCTTTTATCGTAACAGTAAGTGAACGGGTTATTTGCTGCAGAAATGTTCTATTTCCTCCCACACATGAACATAGGGAGTTTTCAATCTGGCCACAAATACCAACCTTGGGAGCAGATTTCAACGGCATGGCAAGAATAAGAGCTCTTTTGTCTCAGAGAGAGGTGGCCTTGAGTTCGGCCCGTGAAACTTTCGTGCTTCACATAGCGAACACCCGTACAGAGGTGCAGACCCTTTTAAATACTGATTCGCCTTTCCATTTCAGCAAGATGGTTCGGACTATCTTTAACGCGTCCTCCACAAAGGGCCTGGCGCACTTTTTTAAAGTTGTTACCAGTGGTCTCGTGACTTCATTTGAGAAAATCTTTGGAGTCATCCCTGCTTTCTTTCATTCTATTTTTTCCACTGTGCTTGGTGGATTCCCATTTTTACTTGCATTACCAGCGGACGCTCTTGTGCTTTTTTACATTTTTAAATATGGATGTCCCTCCTGTGCAAGCTCCCGCCCTGCAGCTGCTGACGCTGTTCCGCAATCGCATGCTTGAATATTATGGCACAATGCCGTTGGCGATATTAAGCACGGCATATGGATTATCTTTTCGATTCTCCTACTTCACCTGTGTCCAGCCTGTATTTCACTGCCTGACCTGTGATTTCGATTGGGCCATTGATTTGTGTCTCTGCGGACCGGTTTCTCCTGACGTCGACTTTAATCAGCTGATGAGTCCTATCATTACTCACGAGTTGGTTTGTCCTGGCGAAAGGATTATGGCTGTGGCATTGATGCATGGACTAATTGGTCCCTGGAATTTACTGGCGGCAACACAGTCTTTCTTGGAACAGAGCTTTCTTGAAAACCCACCGAGCTGTCCTCTGATGGTGATAGAGGATCCGGTGCTGGGAGAGCACGTATGTTCTTTTCCGCTTTTAAATTGGATGGCTGAACTCTTTTCGGATGAAGACGGTGACTTCCTATTGGAGGCTGTTGCAGCTTATTTTGCATACACAGTTATGTCATAGACCTTTTTCATGTTTGATATGCTGAGTACTAGCATTTCATTGACAATTCATTGACTTATTTGTCAAGTTTTTATTATTTAGCTTGCCTATTGGCTTAAGCCTCGATAAAGTAGTTGGCTGTTTTATTTTTCATTAGCATTAAATTTTCCTAGTTTTTAATGTTTTACCTTGCGGACCGTCCACATATAAAGTTGCAATCTGCTCTCATGAGATGGCACTTCTATTATCTTATTCAGTTCGTTTCCGGATCATGGGGAGGTGTCATCTAGATCCTGGATATCTTTACACCGTGTTAAGTTAGCATGGGCTCATTACCGGTTTAAACGCCATTTTTCCTTTTTTGCAACTTCTGCACACGACACTTAGTTGTTGCTTTAGCTTTCAACCTAGTAGTTCATCGTGGTTTACATGAGAATATTATGTTATTGCTCTACTATCTGCTTTGCTTGTTAAACTATATCTGTACAGCGAGTGCTGAAGTTTCAAGAACAACACGATACAGAATTGTTATGAGGTCTGATCTCCACGACTTCATACTCATAACATAAGTGCAGCCTCTGCCAATTCTGGGCATGAGGCGGGTTTTATATTGCTTTGCCGAACACACATACACAACACTTGATGCGGTTCACATGAAGAGAGAGCTGGTGTATGCTGATGTGATTCCTTCAAATCTAAGACACTAAAGTATGGGCACGCCCTAAACCAACACAAAGAGACCTTCTTAGCAAATAATATATTATGTGTATTAGGGAGGGTGAGATATAAGCAGCCGCGGGCCGTGGAGGGAGTTACGGTGGGGCAGGGAGGCGGGTAGGGATAGGGGCAGGGTGGAGCCCTCTCCACCCTGCCCCTCCCCCTCCCCGCCTCCCTGCCCCACCGTAACTCCCTCCACGGCCCGCGGCTGCTTATAAGTGTTGCTAACTCTTATTCATTTACACCATGTTAACATACTGTCACCATTCGCTTTTTATGTACTAGTAACTATGCTGGTAATTTTGCTACTGATAATATGTGTACTTGTATTATCTAAGATACTACGCCTGAGAAGACGGCATTAGTAAATAAACATTTCAAATACACATGTGTTCTTCTTAACTCCATGTTCTGGTTTCTAAGAAATATATAACGACCGAGTGTTCATGAGTTCCACGTATCCTGAGGTACTATAAGTTCATATTCTGGATTGTCTAAACATTGAGAGTTTGTTATATCCAATGTGACACTGTACCTAGCTTGCTAAGGGGTTTTTGATTACTAAGGTGAGTTTTGGGGCACCCTAATTCGCCGAGGTTCCAATCCTCTGTCCACAGTTCTGTGTGAGAACAGAAACCCTGCGACAGGGGCACCCCTGAGCCTTGCTGGAGCTTCATCACACTTGCGATACAACTCCAGCAATGCGCCACCTTTACGGCACAGATACGTCACGCATCTGTGCTGTTTTTGCCCCATGATGCACCGCATTGTAAATGCAGCACACCATAGGTGGCGGAACAGCGGCACAGGATGACTAACACATCCCTGGTGATGCGCCAGTCATCATAAATCTATCCCTATGCTTCTTATCTTGTTAGAGATGAACCGCCATATGTATCATCAAAGTTTTTTGCATTTCCTAAATAGCGAACTTTAAGGAATAAATAGCGATTCTTTACCATTCCTAGTTTGCGATGAGCTATTTGCTAATTACAAATTACCCATTCATTTCCATGGAGCAGGAGGCCCATAGGAATGAAGGTGCAATTTGCGATTAGCAATTACCTCATCGCAAATTACGAATTTTTCCGAGGGTGCAGGGGTGTCTCAAGAACACCCTGCTGCACCCCTGAAAAAGAAATTTGGGGGCATATGGCGCACATAAATTTTGAAAACATTCCTTTACCTCAAAAACGATTTTCAACTCATAATTTGAAAACACTGCCCACGGGGAAATGACTTAAAATGTCCTCAAGACACATGAAAGTGTTTTTTTAAAGCCTTTGCAACTTTTTTGGGTCACTTTTAACATGACTATGTAACTCAAACAGTCAAAATCTAAATTTACCATGCACAGGTGGGAGCATATTTACAAGGAATTTGCTCCACGGGGAAAGGTCTTTTAATTTAATATTGGAAAAATAACATCAGAGACACTGAAATGCCTTATAAAGAACCATACACCATTATGTCCTTGTCATAAATTTTAAAAGCCTTCATTTTCCCCCAAAACGATTTTCAAGTCATAATTTAAAAACACTCCACATGGGGAAATGACTTAAAATGTCCTTAAGACACATGAATGCGTTTTTTGATTGCCTTTGCAGCATGTTTCGGTCACCTTTAACATGCCTATGTAACGCAAACATTCAAAATCTAAATTTGCCATGCACAGGTGGGAGCATATTTACAAGCAATTTGCTCCACAGAGAAACTTCTTACATTGAAATGGGAAAAATAACATCAGAGACTCTCAATTACCTTATAAAGAAGCATACACCATTATGTCCTTGTCATAAATATTAAAACCATTGCTTTTCCTCAAAAACGATTTACAAGTCATAATTTGAAAACACTCCACAGCTCCTATGCACATAAAAACCCTGTCAGTACTAATACTTCACATTTTCTCCAATTACAATTTCTCAAAGAAACAAAATCTATTTGTAAAACACTTGAGACAAACCAACATTTGAAAAACACAACTTTCTTCATAATTTTCTCCTTAAAGCACACTATTTTCTATCTAAATTAAAGAAATCTTTTCTCACCTTAGCAAATACTTTGAGTTTCAAAACAGTCTCAGAAACACACCAATTTGTCTTCAGCAGAGCAAAAGGTATGCACTCCAGAGTCTGCAGCTATCAAAAGCACAGAAATGCTGTAATTCTTCACACATATCTCTCATGTCACCCAATCAAAACTCTTCCCTCGCTTTTTTTCAAATCAAAACCCTTCCCCCCTCTGCCCCCTCTCTGCTTTTTCTGCATAGCAACCACCTCTTGCAAGACCTCTGGTGTTTCCAAGTTCACACAACAATGTTGCAATTGAACTCTGAACTCTCAGTGCACCTGCATATCCAGTGCATACTTTCATTTAATGATTTTTTCTTCGCCACTCAAAATACATCTTTCAACGAACTCATCCATGCACCCTAACTTTCTGTTTTCAGCAATCAAAATCCACCAATCACTCTTACTGCTTCATTAACACAGAAACTTCTCAGTTTTTTTCATTTTACACTCTCATTTTTTCAACTGCCATTTCATTGCCACACTTCATCTGACTGCAGGAGAACCTTCTCTCGCCATGTTTTCTGTCTGGATTGTTGGACATAGTTACATCTATTGGGCTCAGAGGTACGCTGAAAACAGGAATTTACCTAACCTCAATTTACAAGATGTGGAAATTAAGTGGTTTGGCCACAGAGGATTAAAATGTCACCAATTGATACCATTGGTGAAAACCTTTATGCATTTGCCAAAACCTGACCTGTTAATTGTGCACTGTGGAGGTAATGATTTGGGCACTTTGACTGGGGTAGGTCTGGAAATGCTTTTAAAGGACACCTTTGAGCAATTGATGGCACTTTTTCCTCAGACTGCCTTGGTATATTCAAATATATGCCAAAGACAAAAATGGAGGTGGTCGAACCAATTTTGTCCACAAATTGAGAAATCGAGGAAGCATGTAAACAAATCTGTTTCAGCTTACATGAGAGACCATGGAATGGGCTCCCTGTACAACAATAACTTGCGTTACTACATGCAAGATATCTACAGAGGAGATGGAGTTCACTTCTCAGATGAGGGCAACAGAATTTTCACTCTGAATTTAAGACTGTGCATTGGTACCTACTTATAAGTACCTAAATGTGCCATTAACCCAAAAGCTCTTCTCAGAGCTACCCTACATCTGATCACTCACAATTATTATTTTACTCTAACTTTTTTCACTAATTTTCAAGAAAGTACGCTCCCCAGAACGCTTCCCGGTTCGCGAACCGGGCGCACTCCACGCAAAAAAACAAAAAAAACTATATTTTTTTTTTGCCCTGCGAGACCCTTTTAAAGCCTCCACATCAAACCTAGGGGGTCAGGGAGGATCTACTATGCCCCCTTATGGACATTTGCCCCTTCGCTTTGGCCTCCTCTTGTCTCTCGATCCTACCGAGAGACAAGATGGCGGCCGCTACGGACTGTTTGGAATGTTTACAGACGCCGAAGAACCAATCAGCTTCGCAAAGCTCCGTAACGCGAAAAGTACACGAAGCGGAGCGCTGTTACAGATATATATCTTTTTTTGAACATTAATTTCTCAAAATCCACTGGAGCACATATATTGAGACCTAGCAAAGGCACATCGGGCTACCAGTCCCTACAATTTTGCCAATTTCGTGCAAATCCATTCAGCCGTTCCATTATTATTATTTTTTTTTTTTTGCCCCGCGGGGCCCTTTTAAAACCTCCACATCAAACCTAGAGGGTCAGGGAGGATCTACTATGCCCCCTTATGGTCATTTGCCCCTTCGGTTTGGCCTCCGCTTGTCTCTCGATCCTACCGAGAGACAAGATGGCGGCCGCTACGGACTGTTTGGAATGTTTACAGACGCCGGAGAACCAATCAGCTTCGCTTCACAAAGCTCCGTACCGCGTAAAGTCCGCGAACCGGAGCGCTGCCCGGTCCGCTGTTACAGATATATATCTTTTTTTGAACATTAATTTCTCAAAATCCACTGAAGCACATATATTGAGACCTACAAAAGGCACATCGGGCTACCAGTCCCTACAATTTTGCCAAGTTTCGTGCAAATCCATTCAGCCGTTCGGGCTAAAAGTGAGGCCAACCGCCCTATGAAAAACTCAATGTTAAAAACACGTTTTGGGTCCCCCCTTTTTTCTCGGCCCCCCCTTGACGAATCCCCCCCAAATTTTTAAGGGCTGCTCAGAAACAAAATGTGCCATTTTCCTGAAAATTTCAGCCAATTCCGTCCACAAACGCCAACGTTATTAGACATAGAATTTTCAAAAATCCCATAGAGAAAAAATCCTAACTATATATACCTACTGGCGACCGCCAGTAGGTAATATATACACATATCTATATATATACCAGCTCGTACTCCTGTCATCAAAAAAGAAAGTGCTGCACTCACGGGTGAATCTTTATAAGTTTATTTCAACAAAAAGCGGGCCGCGTTTCGGCTCGCGCCTTTTTCGACCGCTATACGATTTGACGATTTGGCTCTGCCATTTTATTTTAGAATCGCACATGCGCAATAGTGCCAATTGCATAAACATAGAAAGCAGTTATCACTTAGTTATCGGCAGTGAGATGTAGACGCCATTAGTAAATACTTAAATGTTCGACCATGATTCAAATCAAATAGTATACAGTTTTAAACACCGATTACTGTCATCAAGTGTCTGTAACTTCATCAATTCGTAATACTGACATTTTATATCGCACTAATATCTCATTTGAATTGTCGCTATAATTAAGACATTTTTATATATTATATGTCAGTAATTTATCATAATACATGTACGCCATAACATTTAGAATACTGCTAGTGATTAAGCTCTGGATGAGCATTTGACTCTGTCATATTATTTTACGATCGCACATGCGCAATGACGACAGCATCATAAACATAAAAAGTAGACATCACACTGTTATCGGCAGTGAATTTTAACGCCATATGCAAATTAAACACTGCATAGTTCTAAACACTGATTACTGTCATCAAGTGTATATAACTACATCCATCGAAAATTCTCTGGATGAGCTTAATCACTAGCAGTAAATTGAATGTGATGTCATAACAGTATTAGGATAAAAATGAGATAATTATCAATGGATGAAGTTATCTTTGGTTTTATTAGGGTATGACGAGGTGCATCAGATGATCACGTGGATGATGTATTCAGTGATAACATTTGAGATGTCATCAGTGATGTCACTGAGCATGTCATGAGTGATTTGATATGTGAAGTCATCAGCAGTGCATTGCAGGGTGCAAGGTATAGTTAGGTCTACTAACTATAACAGCCGAATTTCTATGGTATTGTACGAGTGAAATCTCCAACTAACTATAAAGTCCCTGGAACCTATGTTTTTTTCAGTGAATTTCTATGTTTTTTAAATGCTAATTTCTAACTACAACATTTGAGTTTCAAAACAGTCTCAGAAACACACCAATTTGTCTTCAGCAGAGCAAAAGGTATGCACTCCAGAGTCTGCAGCTATCAAAAGCACAGAAATGCTGTAATTCTTCACTTATATCTCTCATGTCACCCAATCAAAACTCTTCCCTCACTTTTTTTCAAATCAAAACCCTTCCCCCCTCTGCCCCCTCTCTGCTTTTTCTGCATAGCAACCACCTCTTGCAAGACCTTTGGTGTTTCCAAGTTCACACAACAATGTTGCAATTGAACTCTGAACTCTCAGTGCACCTGCATATCCAGTGCATACTTTCATTTAATGATTTTTTCTTCGCCACTCAAAATACATCTTTCAACGAACTCATCCATGCACCCTAACTTTCTGTTTTCAGCAATCAAAATCCACCAATCACTCTTACTGCTTCATTAACACAGAAACTCCTCAGTTTTTTTCATTTTACACTCTCATTTTTTCAACTGCCATTTCATTGCCACACTTCATCTGACTGCAGGAGAACCTTCTCTCGCCATGTTTTCTGTCTGGATTGTTGGACATAGTTACATCTATTGGGCTCAGAGGTACGCTGAAAACAGGAATTTACCTAACCTCAATTTACAAGATGTGGAAATTAAGTGGTTTAGCCACAGAGGATTAAAATGTCACCAATTGATACCATTGGTGAAAACCTTTATGCATTTGCCAAAACCTGACCTGTTAATTGTGCACTGTGGAGGTAATGATTTGGGCACTTTGACTGGGGTAGGTCTGGAAATGCTTTTAAAGGACACCTTTGAGCAATTGATGGCACTTTTTCCTCAGACTGCCTTGGTATATTCAAATATATGCCAAAGACAAAAATGGAGGTGGTCGAACCAATTTTGTCCACAAATTGAGAAATCGAGGAAGCATGTAAACAAATCTGTTTCAGCTTACATGAGAGACCATGGAATGGGATCCCTGTACAACAATAACTTGCGTTACTACATGCAAGATATCTACAGAGGAGATGGAGTTCACTTCTCATATGAGGGCAACAGAATTTTCACTCTGAATTTAAGACTGTGCATTGGTACCTACTTATAAGTACCTAAATGTGCCATAAACCCAAAAGCTCTTCTCAGAGCTACCCTACATCTGATCACTCACAATTATTATTTTACTCTAACTTTTTTCACTAATTTTCAAGAAAGTACGCTCCCCAGAACGCTTCCCGGTTCGCGAACCGGGCGCACTCCACGCAAAAAAACTAAAAAAACGATATTTTTTTTTTTGCCCTGCGAGACCCTTTTAAAGCCTCCACATCAAACCTAGGGGGTCAGGGAGGATCTACTATGCCCCCTTATAGTCATTTGCCCCTTCGCTTTGGCCTCCTCTTGTCTCTCGATCCTACCGAGAGACAAGATGGCGGCCGCTACGGACTGTTTGGAATGTTTACAGACGCCGAAGAACCAATCAGCTTCGCAAAGCTCCGTAACGCAAAAAGTACGCGAAGCGGAGCGCTGTTACAGATATATATCTTTTTTTGAACATTAATTTCTCAAAATCCACTGGAGCACATATATTGAGACCTAGCAAAGGCACATCGGGCTACCAGTCCCTATAATTTTGCCAACTTCGTGCAAATCCATTCAGCCGTTCCATTATTATTATTTTTTTTTTTTTGCCCCGCGGGGCCCTTTTAAAACCTCCACATCAAACCTAGAGGGTCAGGGAGGATCTACTATGCCCCCTTATGGTCATTTGCCCCTTCGGTTTGGCCTCCGCTTGTCTCTCGATCCTACCGAGAGACAAGATGGCGGCCGCTATGGACTGTTTGGAATGTTTACAGACGCCGGAGAACCAATCAGCTTCGCTTGACAAAGCTCCGTACCGCGTAAAGTCCGCGAACCGGAGCGCTGCCCGGTCCGCTGTTATAGATATATATCTTTTTTTGAACGTTAATTTCTCAAAATCCACTGAAGCACATATATTGAGACCTACAAAAGGCACATCGGGCTACCAGTCCCTACAATTTTGCCAAGTTTCGTGCAAATCCATTCAGCCGTTCGGGCTAAAAGTGAGGCCAACCGCCCTATGGAAAACTCAATGTTAAAAACACGTTTTGGGACCCCCCTTTTTTCTCGGCCCCCCCTTGACGAACCCCCCCCCCAAATTTTCAGGTGCTGCTCAGAAACAAAATGTTCCATTTTCCTGAAAATTTCAGCCAATTCCGTCCTCAAACGCCAAAGTTATTAGACATAGAATTTTCAAAAATCCCATAGGGAAAAAATCCTAACTATATATACCTACTGGCGACCGCCAGTAGGTAATATATATATATATATATATATATATATATATATATATATATATATATATATTACCTACTGGCGGTCGCCAGTAGGTATATATAGTTAGGATTTTTTCCCTATGGGATTTTTGAAAATTCTATGTCCAATAACTTTTGGTGCATGTTGCAGCATCTCTATGTGATTGTCACCATATTTGTGCCTGTGATCAGTAGGTATATATATATATATATATATATATATATATATATATATATATATATATATATATATATATATATATACCTACTGGCGGTCGCCAGTAGGTATATATAGTTAGGATTTTTTCCCTATGGGATTTTTGAAAATTCTATGTCTAATAACTTTGGCGTTTGTGGACGGAATTGGCTGAAATTTTCAGGAAAATGGAACATTTTGTTTCTGAGCAGCCCCTGAATATTTGGGGGGGGTTCGTCAAGGGGGGGCCGAGAAAAAAGGGGGGTCCCAAAACGTGTTTTTCCAATGTTAATTTCCATAGGGCGGTTGGCCTCACTTTTAGCCCGAACGGCTGAATGGATTTGCACGAAACTTGGCAAAATTGTAGGAACTGTTAGCCCGATGTGCCTTTGCTAGGTCTCAATATATGTGCTCCAGTGGATTTTGAGAAATTAACGTTCAAAAAAAGATATATATCTGTAAGCGCGCTCTGGGCAGCGCTCCGGTTCGCAAACCTGACGCGTAACGGAACTTCGCGATGCGAAGCTGATTGGCTCTCCGGTGTCTGTCAACATTCTAAACAGTCCGGAGCGGCCGCCATCTTGTCTCTCGGTAGGATCGAGAGACAAGAGGAGGCCAAAACAAAGGGGGAAATGACCATAAGGGGGCATAGTAGATCCTCCCTGACCCCCTAGGTTTGATGTGGAGGCTTTAAAAGGGCCCCGCAGTTTTTTGCGTGGGGAGCGCCCGGTTCGCGAACCGGGAAGCGTACTGGGGAGCGTACTATGAGGAAAACAGAATGATAGACTTTTAAAATATTGTATGTTTATTGATTGTTCGTTTTGTTGGTTTTTTTTTGGTTTTTTTTATTTAAGTAGCAATATGTAGGTACCAATGCAGAGTCAAAAAATTAATATACACCGTCTCCTTTGTAGATATCTTGCATGTTGTTTCAGAAGTTATTGTGGAATATGGAATCCATATCATAGTCTGTCAGGAAAGCAGAAAGAACATGGAGGCAGGAGATGAAAAAGAGTTGTTAAATACACATTGGAGATAATATAGTTGGAGAAAGGAAGTAACTATGAGCAAAATTACTATGTAACATAAAAAAGTTGCACAGTATACTATAAGTCTGACTTTACATTATAATCAATTAGGTACTAGTTTATGAATTACATATAAAAATAATTAAAGTCTCGAACAATTTTTGATTATTAAATAATTATATTTTTGTGATTCTTTTTTGAAATTTAACAGAACATTTAACAACAAATTGTCGGAAATGTCCTCATTTTCAATCAGCGAATCTACTGCATCTACACATTGAACTAATTCATAGTCCCGTGATTCATCCATGAAATCTGAGTCATCATTGTCCTCAATAACTTCTTCTGTGTTGTTCTCCAGAACAATTTTGAAGGAAATAATCTGCTCTCCTTCCATTTTCTTGCTGTAATTTGCATAAAAAATAAATATATCAGTAGAGATAGGACACTGTTGGGTTTAAGTTCAGACAGGTACTTGTGAGTTTATAACAGAGAAGTTATCTATGGGCACCGTATGGTTTCAGGCGTGAAGTAGTACTATTAAAAAGTGCCTGTGTAGAAGTCTAAGTAAATTCATAATTATAGCACAGAAACCTAAATCAATCCATAATTATAATAAACAAGCCTTTCTCAATGTCTAACTCTCACAGAGGGACTCCTCGATCTCTCCGCCGCCTTTGACACGGTGGACCACACCATCTTACTGTCCCGTGTCAAGGCGGCTGGAATTGAGGGTTCAGCCCTGATTTGGCTGTCCTCCTTCCTGAGGGACCGCACTCAGGCGGTCCGGCTAGGAGACTTTACGACCACTCCACTTCCTGTCACTTGTGGTGTTCCCCAGGGCTCCTCTCTTTCCCCTTTATTATTCAACCTTTATATCTCTCCCCTTATTTTCGCTCTTCAGCAGCTGGAGGTCACCGTGTACAATTATGCCGACGACCTCCAGCTCATCTTTGACCTGTCCTCCTCTCCTCTCTCTGTCTCTAACTTTCAGTCTACCATGACCTTCATCAGGGACTGGATGAACCACAACCATCTTAAATTGAACCCGGACAAAACCGAGTTGGTTCTCACTGGTGGTTCGTCCAGTCCCTGGAACTCCCTCTTCTGGCCCTCCTCTCTTGGTCCCTCCCCCACTCCCTCAACCACAGTTAAAACACTGGGGTTACAATGAACAACCAGCTCACTCTTCATTCACAAATCAGCACTGTAGTCTCCTCCTGTTTCCTCACCCTCCGAACTATCCGCACGGTTTCCCGGTTCTTTTCCCCACAGGCACTCAAGTTTATTATGGCCGCACTGGTGATATCGCGGCTAGATTATGCCAATGCCATCTACAACGGCATCCCTGCATACAGCCTGCGGAGACTCCAGATGGTCCAGAACCAGGCGGCCCGGCTGGTCTATGGTCTCCCACGCTATCATCATTCTACACCCCTCCTCAGGGAGCTTCATTGGCTCCCTGTTAAGGAACGTTCCTTGTTCAAGACCGGCTGCATGGTCTTTCAGGCCCGTCAAGGCACTGCCCCCGCTTTCATCTCCTCGCTAATAAATGAATATGTCCCTACCAGAGAGCTTCGCTCTTCTTCCAAATCCCTCCTCCAAATCCCACGTTTCAAACGTAAAAAGTGGGGTGGAACTAACTTTGCTACCCTAGCCCCCACGTTCTGGAACTCCCTCCCTGATCACCTCCGCTCTGCCACTCATTATCTTTCCTTCCGCAAAGATCTAAAAACGTTTCTCTTCAAACAGGCCTTTTCCGTGTAATTTCTACGACAGGTCTTATTTTGCCTCAGTTGTCGAACTCTCCATTAGCGCCAAGAAACCGTACGGTGCACGCTGCGCTTTATAAATGTTTTAAATTAGAAATTAGAAATTAGAAATTAGAGGGACAGTATATAACTATCTGAAAATGTTTTCCCAAATTAATTTAAAGTGCATAACATAGTTCTCCTTTCAAATTTATAAAATAACATCTTACCTTTTAAAAACAAGTTTAAGTTGTCAGTGAAAATGCACTTGCAATGTACTTCAGGAAGTAGTAGTCAAAATGGCTGTGTTTCTCTCTCTTTTTTATATATATTCAGGTACATAACCAATCAAATGTCAGGTAAAAAAAGTAGAAAATGAAAGTAACATTTTAATTGGTTGTCAATTCCAACACTTCAGATATGTTTTGTGAAGTAATTTACCTCAGGGTATTTAGAGATGTCTACAGGCTAAATGGCTAAATGGAATTCCAACCAAATTTGTGAAAATGGTAGGGATTGGTATGTAGTATGAGCTAATCTATATTTGGTGAGAGTGTCTCCAGTCGTTTTTGTGTAAATTACTTTCCCACCTTTTTTGATGGTGCGCTTCCCGGGGAGCGCCCCCGTACGCGAACTGGCGAGCGCCCCGGTACGCAAACCTTAAGCGTTACGGGAGTCCACCATTTTGTGTTTCGGTCGACTTAAGATACAAGATGGAGGGCAAATAATGTTCAGAATGGGTAGAAGGGGGCACGGTAGACTTATCTTGACCCCCTAGGTTTTCTGAGGGTGGCTGAGGAGGCTTATATGTGCGAAAAAAAACATTTTTTTTAAAAATTTCGCGAGGTTAGCTTCCGGTTCGCGTACCGGGTAGCGCCCCGGGGAGCGTACTTTGTTGAAAATTAGTGAAAAAAGTAAGAGTAAAATAATAATTGTGAGTGATCAGATGTAGGGTAGCTCTGAGAAGAGCTTTGGGTTTATGGTACATTTAGGTACTTATAAGTAGGTACCAATGCACAGTCTTAAATTCAGAATGAAAATTCTGTTGCCCTCATCTGAGAAATGAACTCCATCTCCTCTGTAGATATCTTGCATGTAGTAACGCAAGTTATTGTTGTACACGGAGCCCATTCCATGGTCTCTCATGTAAGCTGAAACAGATTTGTTTACATGCTTCCTCGACTTCTCAATTTGTGGACAAAATTGGTTTGACCACCTCCATTTCTGTCTTTGGCATATATTTGAATATACCAAGGCAGTCTGAGGAAAAAGTGCCATTAATTGCTCAAAGGTGTCCTTTAAAAGCATTTCCAGACCTACCCCAGTCAAAGTGCCCAAATCATTACCTCCACAGTGCACAATTAACAGGTCAGGTTTTGGCAAATGCATAAAGGTTTTCACCAATGGTATCAATTGGTGACATTTTAATCCTCTGTGGCCAAACCACTTAATTTCCACATCTTGTAAATTGAGGTTAGGTAAATTTCTGTTCTCAGCATACCTCTGAGCCCAATAGATGTAACTATGTCCAACAATCCAGACAGAAAACATGGTGAGAGAAGGTTCTCCTGCAGTCAGATGAAGTGTGGCAATGAAATGGCAGTTGAAAAAATAAGAGTTTAAAAGGAAAAAAACTGTGGAGTTTCTGTGTTAATGAAGCAGTAACAGTGATTGGTGGATTTTGATTGCTGAAAACAGAAAGTTAGGGTGCATGGATGAGTTCTTTGAAAGATGTATTTTGAGTGGTCAAGAAAAAATCATTAAATGAAAGAATGCACTGGATATGAGGTGCACTGAGAGTTCAGAGTTCAATTGCAACATTGTTGTGTGAACTTGCAAACACCAGAGGTCTTCCAAGAGGTGGTTGCTATGCAAAAAAGGCAGAGAGGGCAGAGGGGGGAAGGGTTTTGATTTGAAAAAAAGTGAGGGAAGAGTTTTGATTGGGTGACATGAGAGATATGTGTGAAGAATTACAGCATTTCTGTGCTTTTGATAGCTGCAGACTCTGGAGTGCATACCTTTTGCTCTGCTGAAGACAAATTGGTGTGTTTCTGAGACTGTTTTGAAACTCAAAGTATTTGCTAAGGTGAGAAAAGATTTCTTTAATTTAGATAGAGAATAGTGTGCTTTAAGGAGAAAATTATGAAGAAAGTTATGTTTTTCAAATGTTGCTTTGTCTCAAGTGTTTTACAAATAGATTTTGTTTCTTTGAGAAATTGTAATTGGAGAAAATGTGAAGTATTAGTACTGACAGGGTTTTTTTGTGCATAGGAGCTGTGGAGTGTTTTCAAATTATGACTTGAAAATCGTTTTTGAGGAAAAGGAATGGTTTTAATATTTATGACAAGGACATAATGGTGTATGCTTCTTTATAAGGCAATTGAGTGTCTCTGATGTTATTTTTCCCATTTTAATGTAAGACCTTTCCCTGTGGAGCAAATTGCTTGTAAATATGCTCCCACCTGTGCATGGCAAATTTAGATTTTGAATGTTTGCGTTACATAGCCATGTTAAAAGTGACCCAAACATGCTGCAAAGGCAATCAAAAAACGCATTCATGTGTCTTAAGGACATTTTAAGTCATTTCCCCATATGGAGTGTTTTCAAATTATGATTTGAAAATCGTTTTTGGGGAAAAGGAATGGTTTTAATATTTATGACAAGGACATAATGGTGTATGCTTCTTTATAAGGCATTTCAGTGTCTCTGATGTTATTTTTCCCATATTAAATTAAAAGACATTTCCCCGTGGAGCAAATTCCTTGTAAATATGCTCCCACCTGTGCATGGTAAATTTAGATTTTGACTGTTTGAGTTACATAGCCATGTTAAAAATGACCCAAAAAAGTTGCAAAGGCTTTAAAAAAACACTTTCATGTGTCTTAAGGACATTTTAAGTCATTTCCCCGTGGGCAGTGTTTTCAAATTATGACTTGAAAATCGTTTTTGAGGTAAAGGAATGTTGTTAAAATTTATGTGCGCCATATGCCCCCAAATTTCTTTTTCAGGGGTGCAGCAGGGTGTTCTTGAGACACCCCTGCACCTTTGGAAAAATTCCTAATTTGCGATGAGCTAATTGCTAATCGCAAATTACACCTTCATTCCTATGGGCCTCCTGGCCCATGGAAATGAATGGGTAATTTGCAATTAGCAATTTGCTCATCGCAAATTAGGAATGGTAAAGAATCGCTATTTATTCCTTAAAATTCGCTATTTAGGAAATGCAAAATAGTTTGATGATACATATGGCGGTTCATCTCTAACAAGATAAGAAGTTTAGGGATACATTTATGATGACTGGCGCAATGAAGTGGACATCACTTACTTCATTGGTAGACCTTTACATGTATTATCTCCTCTGTATTCTTCATCAAGCGTAACTTTCATCTGCAATCCTGAGTAGGCCTCACCTTAAACAAACCTCTGGATAGGCCACACCTTATCGTCATCCTGAATTAATCATTTAAAATGCTAGGGACAGATTTATGATAGGTGTATGCCTCTTTTGCGCCACTGTGCGTCACTTTTGTGATGCAGCGGCGGTGCAAAAGATTTGCTATGAGGCGACAAAATTACAAATTGATGCATTTAGGCAGATGTGTCATGGTGTAAAAAACACCGTGCCACATGAAACCGATGCAGCAGTGATGCAAAAGATGCACCATGTTGCAAGACAGGCCTCACTTGGGGCCATATGTATCAAGCTAATTAGCATTCGCAAAGGCCGAAATTCTGTGAATTTCGGCCTTTGCGAATGCTAATTAGACAAATGGTATGTATCAAACAAGTTTGATGCAAAATAAGGAATAGCAAAATTTGCTATTCCTTATTTTGCGATTGCACTGAAGGATTTGCAAATTTTGCGATTTCTTAAATGCAATGTATCAAACAAAAAATATGCAAAAAATGCCATTAAGGATTTGCAAATTACCACCAACTTCTAGTTGGTGGTAATTTGCGAATTCTTTTCAAAAAGCTTTTTTTCCAAAAAACAAAAGGTGCCATATGACGCCCATACATGCCCTTAGGGCATGTATGTGCGCCATACGCCCCCAAATTTCTTTTTCAGGGGTGCAGCAGGGTGTTCTTGAGACACCCCTGCACCCTTGGAAAAATTCCTAATTTGCGATGAGCTAATTGCTAATCGCAAATTGCACGTTCATTCCTATGGGCCTCCTGGCCCATGGAAATGAATGGGTAATTTGCAATTAGCAATTTGCTCATCGCAAATTAGGAATGGTAAAGAATCGCTATTTATTCCTTAAAATTCGCTATTTAGGAAATGCAAAATAGTTTGATGATACATATGGCGGTTCATCTCTAACAAGATAAGAAGCATAGGGATAGATTTATGATGACTGGCGCAATGAAGTGGACATCACTTACTTCATTGGTAGGCCTTTACATGTATTATCTCCTCTGTATTCTTCATCAAGCGTAACTTTGGTCTGCAATCCTGAGTAGGCCTCACCTTAAACAAACCTCTGGATAGGCCACACCTTATCGTCATCCTGAATTAATCATTTAAAATGCTAGGGACAGATTTATGATAGGTGTATGCCTCTTTTGCGCCACTGTGCGTCACTTTTGTGATGCAGCGGCGGTGCAAAAGATTTGCTATGAGGCGACAAAATTACAAATTGATGCATTTAGGCAGATGTGTCATGGTGTAAAAAACACCGTGCCACATGAAACCGATGCAGCAGTGATGCAAAAGATGCACCATGTTGCAAGACAGGCCTCACTTGGGGCCATATGTATCAAGCTAATTAGCATTCGCAAAGGCCAAAATTCTGCGAATTTCGGCCTTTGCGAATGCTAATTAGACAAATGGTATGTATCAAACAAGTTTGATGCAAAATAAGGAATAGCAAAATTTGCTATTCCTTATTTTGCGATTGCACTTAAGGATTTGCAAATTTTGCGATTCCTTAAATGCAATGTATCAAACAAAAAATATGCAAAAAATGCCATTAAGGATTTGCAAATTACCATCAACTTCTAGTTGGTGGTAATTTGCGAATTCTTTTCAAAAAGCTTTTTTTCCAAAAAACAAAAGGTGCCATATGCCGCCCATACATGCCCTTAGGGCATGTATGTGCGCCATATGCCCCCAAATTTCTTTTTCAGGGGTGCAGCAGGGTGTTCTTGAGACACCCCTGCAACCTTGGAAAAATTCCTAATTTGCGATGAGCTAATTGCTAATCGTAAATTGCACCTTCATTCCTATGGGCCTCCTGGCCCATGGAAATGAATGGGTAATTTGCAATTAGCAATTTGCTCATCGCAAATTAGGAATGGTAAAGAATCGCTAATTATTCCTTAAAATTCGCTATTTAGGAAATGCAAAATAGTTTGATGATACATATGGCGGTTCATCTCTAACAAGATAAGAAGCTTAGGGATACATTTATGATGACTGGCGCAATGAAGTGGACATCACTTACTTCATTGGTAGACCTTTACATGTATTATCTCCTCTGTATTCTTCATCAAGCGTAACTTTCATCTGCAATCCTGAGTAGGCCTCACCTTAAACAAACCTCTGGATAGGCCACACCTTATCGTCATCCTGAATTAATCATTTAAAATGCTAGGGACAGATTTATGATAGGTGTATGCCTCTTTTGCGCCACTGTGCGTCACTTTTGTGATGCAGCGGCGGTGCAAAAGGTTTGCTATGAGGTGACAAAATTACAAATTGATGCATTTAGGCAGATGTGTCATGGTGTAAAAAACACCGTGCCACATGAAACCGATGCAGCAGTGATGCAAAAGATGCACCATGTTGCAAGACAGGCCTCACTTGGGGCCATATGTATCAAGCTAATTAGCATTCGCAAAGGCCAAAATTCTGCGAATTTCGGCCTTTGCGAATGCTAATTAGACAAATGGTATGTATCAAACAAGTTTGATGCAAAATAAGGAATAGCAAAATTTGCTATTCCTTATTTTGCGATTGCACTTAAGGATTTGCAAATTTTGCGATTCCTTAAATGCAATGTATCAAACAAAAAATATGCAAAAAATGCCATTAAGGATTTGCAAATTACCACCAACTTCTACTTGGTGGTAATTTGCGAATTCTTTTCAAAAAGCTTTTTTTCCAAAAACCAAAAGGTGCCATATGACGCCCATACATGCCCTTAGGGCATGTATGTGCGCCATATGCCCCCAAATTTCTTTTTCAGGGGTGCAGCAGGGTGTTCTCGAGACACCCCTGCACCCTTGGAAAAATTCCTAAATTTGCGTTGATCTAATTGCTAATCGCAAATTGCACCTTCATTCCCATGGGCCTCCTGGCCCATGGAAATGAATGGGTAATTTGCAATTAGCAATTTGCTCATCGCAAATTAGGAATGGTAAAGAATCGCTATTTATTCCTTAAAATTCGCTATTTAGGAAATGCAAAATAGTTTGATGATACATATGGCAGTTCATCTCTAACAAGATAAGAAGCTTAGGGATAGATTTATGATGACTGGTGCATCACCAGGGATGTGCCAGTCATCCTGCGCCGCTGTTCCGCCACCCATGGTGTGCTGCATTTACAATGCGGCGCAGCATGGGGCAAAAATGACACAGATGCGTGACGCATCTGTGCCGTAAAGGGGGCGCATTGCTGGAGTTGTATCGCAAGTGCGATGCAGCTCCAGCAAGGCTCAGGGGTGCCCCATCTCCACAATGCTGCGTCAAGACCTATGCCTGCTTCAAGCAGGCGCAGGGTTTTGACGCAGCTTTGTCCTATCTGATTGTAAATGCGGCACACCATGGGTGGCAGAGCAGCGGTGCACGTTAACTGGTGCATGCCTGGGGATGTGCCAGTTAACATAAATCTGCCCCTTTACATTTAAGTATGTGCAGGGGACACAGAGTTGGTGAGGCTTATCCAAGGTTAAGAAGAGATGAGTCCTGTTCACTGAAAAATTGGACATAGGCTTCACCTTCTCAGCATCGCTGGACATGGCTAAATAATAGCTGCAAAATGTTACTCTTGTTAAACAATTTTACTATTATAATCTCTGAGATTTGTCTCTTACTCTGCAACATCTCATTGTTGTTATCTTTCTTTAAAGATAAAGACAACATCAACATGAGCGACAATCAGCAATCAGTTGATTTCGACCTCATCATTGAACTCGTAATTGAAACATCAGTGGATGTTGATCCCTTGGATGATTTAAATCCTGAGGATGAAGAAGAACGTGATGAGGATGCAGATTTGTCAGAATTGTATGACATAGGATGGGAAGCTGACGTGCTTGAGCCTATGGAACTATAAACATTTATTTTAAAAATTTATAATAAATAAAAAGTAAAAATGTAAACCGTTTAATTTAAAAATAAAGACACCTTTAAAAACAGGTTATGTGTAGTGTCTTCAATAAAATATTAAAATATGCTCATAAAATTAGATCAGATTCACATATAAAATAGCACAGGTAAAATGAATATAAATTCCATTTCTTTTCTGCTATTTCTGTATTCTAAATTTGCCAAGCACTAAAAAATCTTCTATGTAAAAATGTCAAGTAGTGTTTTAAGTTTTTGATTACTGTTATTGATTTAATGTTGGGTAATAGTGGTTAATAACATGTTTTAATATATTTTACCACAGATTCAACAGCAGATCATTTCAAGATTTCACCATGCCAACCAAAGAAAGACTGAGAAAGGCTGCAAAACGTCAAAGACAGCAGGTCAATGAAAAAAAGCGGCAGTCCTCTAACAAAAAGATTTGTCAAGTCACCAAGAAAGCACCGGGTAAGAGTACAAAAACATTCATCAGAAATATCTGTAGTAAAAAAAATATTACTACAGAAAATGTTTCAGTCCAGAAAAAGAGATGCAATTCAAACGGAAAGGAAAGGCCAATGAAAAATGTTACTGCTAGAGCAAGAGATAACTCTGTGCATGATAGTAGAAGGACACAACAGTTTAGGGACATTCGTAAACGAATGTTCCGCAACAGGATAATTGGCAATTTGTTAAAAAATATTAAGAAAGGTCAACAGAAAGTGTTTTTTTATAAGAGAAAAAAAATAGTTGAGAAAGGTATTGATCAGGCATTTGAAATTAAACGTAAGTTATTTATTTTGATAATCAATAGAATTAGGAAGCTAAACAAGGCAATTTATGATTTCAAAAGAAATAGTAGATGGAAGAGAATAGTTAATCGTAGTAATTTTTGTGAAGTTTTTTCTGGAGAATGGATGCATAGTTCAAGCTGTGAGGCATTTTTTAATGAGGAGAGTTATTTCCAGGATAATGATTTGGTGCATGCAGTTGACACCAGTGGTCGAGCTTATGCAGTGAAAGATGGTTGTCCAGTTGAAAAAGAAAAACTTGTGACAACAGAGGCAGAAGAGGTGTTAGGTAATGAGGTTTTAGGAAGACGTCCTAAGGGTCCTGTGTACACCTGGAAGTGTAGTAGTATTTGCAGTGTGCGACAGGATTCCATCAATTTGCTTTGTGATTTTGTATGGTCATTTAATAAGAAAAGTTTGAAGCAGAAAATGAAGTTGTTGCAAGAATTAGATCCTTGCAGAGTGAGAGAAGTGACAGGTTTGCATGGTCATTCACTGGCTTGTCTTTCCAGGAGAGTATGCCAGAGTGTTTTTCATCATTTCAGGATGCTAGCAGTGCATCATAATAAAGTGAGGAAATTAGTTAGAATGTTGTATTATGCTAAGAGTCCAGCAATTATGCTTAAACAATTATGCGCTGCTCTTTTGCATGGTTCTGAAATAGATGTGAAGAATATATGTGAAGAAATTTAGTTTTGTTACTTTGGAAGTAAAGAGGAGAATGTTGAAATTGACCAAGAAGAAGTGGGTAATGTGGAAGATAGTGTACAGGTTTCCAGTACAGATAATTTCCAGAGGGAAATTGCGACGTTTCAGGTGAAATCAAGTGAGAGGCCAAATTTCACTTGTGTGTGTTGTCGACGCACTTATTATAAGAATCAGACTAAGTTAGTGGATTTATATGCAAAAGGTGAAAGGGAAAATAATAGTGAATGGAAGGATTTCACAACATACTTGATGGTAGAAAATTGTTTTGATTTGGGATTGGATCAACGTGTGTGTACTTATTGTTGTAACAAATTAAATCGAAACCAGATGCCTGCTAGAGCAGTTAATAATAATCTGGAATTGGTTGAGATTCCTTCTGAATTAAAGGATTTAAATACTTATGAATCTATTTTGATTCAAAGTATCCATCCCTTTCAGGCTATTGTAAGAATGGAGCCAAAGACAGGGAAATTGCCTCCATCAGATTTACAGAGAGGATTAAAGGGAAGAGTTGTTTATTTGCCTCTAGATTTGAAGAAAAACATTAACACAATTGGAGTAGAAAAAGTGGAAGAGGAACCTCTGGTTATCTTAGTTAATGGGGTTCCGACAAAGAATAAGAAAATATGGCAAGATTTAGTAGATGTTAGGAAAGTTAAAAAGGCAACATTGTATTTGAAAAAAAATAATAAATACTATAAGAATGTATATGTTGCAGAAGAGGAAGTAAGTGAGGAAGAGGATAGCGATTTGTGTGCTGGTCAAATTGAGAAAGTAGAACCCTCTACTAGTGAAGAAATATATGAACATTATAGTGTTCATCCTTTGCATTCCAAGGAAGTCATGGGGAATGCTATTGAGTTGTTTCAAATGAAACAAGCCAAAGGGAGTCCCATTAGTGTTTGGGAGGAAAGTTTGGAAGCTCGGTGTTTCCCACAGCTTTTTCCAACAGGTCAGGGAGGAAGATATGATGAGCGACCTCATCAAATTCCTGCTTCTGAATACCGGACTTTGCGATTGTATGCAGGAGATGCTAGGTTTCGACAATGCATTCCCTATTTGTTTCATCTCCTGTTTGAAAGCGATCTGTCTGGACTGTCATATGCAGTGAACCACATCTTGAAAAGTGGTATACACATGCAAAACATCTCGGCAAGTGACTTTATGGATAAAGTCAATGTCCAAGACAGTATTTTGGATTCTCACCTGATTAATCTCATGGCGTGTCAGCGTGGTACTAATGAGTACTGGTACCGTCGTCATGGTGATTTAAAATGTATGCTGAGGAACTTAGGAACTCCCACATGGTTCCTCACTCTGAGCTGTGCCGAGTATGGCTGGGAAGACTTACTTGAATTTCTACGAGAGGCAAATGGAAACATCGAAAACATCGAATTCAAGACACCCGGAGAACTGTGCTCTTTGGATCCAGTCAATGTATGTAGGTACTTCAATCATAGATTTGAAGCTATGATGTCTTTCATCATGAATAAGAAGAATCCACCTCTTGGAGAGGTGTTGGATTTCTTCTGGAGAAAGGAGTACCAAGCAAGAGGTGCTCCTCATATACATATGTTGCTGTGGATCAAGGATGCACCTAAATTTGGAACGGATCCAGAAGACTCAGTGATGAATTTCATACAACAGTATTCTACGTGTGCTGTTCCAAACGCAAAGGAGAAGAAAAGCCTAAGAGAAAAAGTTCTACGTTTCCAAAGCCATCGATGTGGAAAGTACTGTCGTCGTAAATTCCGAAACAAGGACAAGTTCTACACCAAATGTCGTTTCGGCTTTCCACGACCGGTGATTTCTAAAGGAAGAGTAAACAGTTTGATGTCTTCGCTGCGACATAATGTGATGAAGAAATCACCTAAAAACACATACAATTTGAAGAGGAATGAAGAGTCTAAGTACATCAACGACTACAACCCGGTGATTTTGTCCATGTGGAATGCTAACATGGATATACAGTTTGTGGCTGATAACTGTATGGCTGTGGCTTGGTATGTGACATCTTACATCACCAAAAAAGAGAAGACAGAATTGAAGGATATGTGGGAGGACATTTCCCATGAAAAGAGCCTCAGCAAGAAGTTGTACAGTTTCAGTCTGAAGATGTTGTCGCATCGAGAAATCGGAGCTTACGAATGTTCTGACCGGTTGTCTTCAGCAAGTCTTTATGCCAAGTCCAGGAGTATCGTTTGGGCGAGTCTTGGTCTTGCTGCAACGCGTAATCGAGTTCCCAAACCTGTGCGGGAAATTGAGTATTTGGCGGAAAAGGAGCCAAACAGTACCGACATTTTGAAGACCAACATGTTGGATACATATTATCCAAATTAAAGCAGTCACCTCGAGAATATTTGTCTGTATGAGGTTCTTCAAAATTACATATTCAAGAGGAACATCAAAGAAGATACTGAGAAAGGAGTGTATGCTGTAATAGGAAGTGAGGGATGTCTGGTCAAGCAAAGAAAATGCCACTTGCTGAACCATCGAAAATTGAGTGGCGAATCTCCTGAAAAAAAGGAGTTTTTCTATTTAGCACTTTTGCAACTTTTCAAGCCTTGGCGTACAGAAGAGGAACTGCTTGGAGATTTCCTCTGTTACGAAGACTCTTTCAATGCTGCCAAGGAGACCATAGAATGTCCTGCTTTTCCCAAATATGTAGAAATGTTGAATGTGGAAATTGAGCAGGAAGCAACGATTGCAGCCGAGATTGCCAGAGACAGTTCTCAGGACAGTCAGAGTTCTGCTTCATTGAGTCAGGATCCACTAGGAGGACCTGTTATCGAAAATGAAGCTGCCACTGCTATGAATGAAGTGGAAAGAGCCACGGCACATGCTCAGGAGGATGCGGTTAACTTAGAAGAGTTGGAAAGACAACTCAACTTTGAGCAGAGGAAAATATATGACGAAGTTACCATGCAAATTGATCATGGATTAAGTCATGACAAGAAAGAGTGCTCATGTACGTCGTTGAAGCCTGTCCGACTGTACGTGAGTGGAGAAGCGGGAACTGGAAAAAGTTTCCTTATTAAAGCAATTTCATGTTATTTGCAGGAAAGGACAGAGTCATCGCTGTCTTGTGTTGTCACTGCTCCAACTGGACTGGCAGCACATAACATTAAAGGGATTACTTTACATCATTTACTGATGCTGCCAGTGGAGCATGACAACAAATGACAATATCACAAGCTATCTGGAGATGCTTGTTGTGAAGTTTCAAGAATCTTGAGGAAAATGAAACTTCTTATCATTGACGAAGTAAGCATGGTTTCCAATGTCATGCTTGCCTTTGTGCATTTGAGAATGCAAGAAGTTCTCAAAACAGAGTATGATGTGTTATTTGGTGGCAAACACATCATTGTTTTCGGAGATCTTCTGCAGCTGACACCAGTGAAAGGGCAACCTGTGTTCAAAATGCTCACGCATGAAGATACCAGGAAGTGCCTAGGGAGCATTGGCAATGTCAATATATGGTTAAACTTCAATTATGCTGAACTGCATGAAAATATGCGTCAGGTGAAAGATGAAGTTTACAAGACTATTCTACAAGATGTTAGAATTGGAAAAGTGACCGAGCATGGGAAAGAAGCTTTACATGCACGATTACTGACAAATTTATATCCAGAACAAGATGTTGTGCCTGAGAATATTTTTCAGAAAATTACTGAGAAGAAATCTGGAATATGTTTGATGCCAACTCTTGCAGAATGTGCCAAATTCAACCACAAAATGTTGCATTTAGAAAAGCAAGAGATTGTGAAACTGGAAGCTATTGATAGAGTAGAGCATATGGGATCAACAATTATTTTGTCTGAGAATTTGAAAACAAAATTGGATTCATTAGAGAAGACTATATCTAAAACTGCAGGTTTTGAAAAGACTCTGAATGTGTGCTTGAACTGCCGTATAATTTTAAGAAGGAATTTACATGTTGAAAGAGGTCTGGTAAATGGATCAATGGGTAATGTTGTTGATTTTGTAAAATACAGAAATAGAGATGGAATTGAATTTTTAAAAATTAAATTTGATGGCATTGAGGAAGTACAGCTAATTGGTCGTTGTTCTGCTAGATTTTTGCTTGTAAAAGACTTATATGTTCGCCGTAAGCATTTTCCTGTTTGCTTGGCATATGCGGTGACAATCCATAAATCGCAAGGTTTAAGTGTAGACAGTGCATTGGTGAATATTGGCAGTTCTGTGTTCAAGGAGGGTATGGCATATGTGGCATTGTCACGAGTTAGAACTTTATCGGGATTGTACTTGATTGAGTGTGATGTCACAAACATTTGTGCGGATCTAGATTGTGTTAAGGAATACAATAGATTAAGAAGAGAGTATGCGCCACATTTGCCTCAATATCCTTTGTTTGAGAAACGTGTGGTAGGCCGGAAATGAAGAAATGTGACCAATACTGGGGAGGTTGTAGCAAAAAGACGAAAAGTCGATGAACCTGAAATTATAAGCAGAAACAAAAAGGATTCTGTTGAAGATGTTGTTGGTTTTCAATTTGAAAACAGTTCTGGTGTCAACTGCTATGCTAATGTAGTGGTTAATGTTTTGTTTTCTCTAGAAAATGTAAAAGAAGAGATTGTGGTCAATTCTGATCAAAGATTTTGCAGTTTGTTAAATTCTGTGTTAGAGAAATGTAGCACTGATAGAACAAAAATAGAAAGTGTGTCTGAAATTCGAAATCTGTTAGACAGATGTTCAGGCCAAACACAATTCTCTCAAAATATTCAGCAAGATTGTCAGGAGTTTTTAATGTATATGCTTGATGTATTGCATGCTGAAGGTGTAGATGTAGATCACCTGTTTGGGCTTTCTTATCAATGGCAGCATGACTGCGAGAACTGTAGGGTATCAAGTACTACTAGTGTAGACTCAGAAAGATTTATATATTTAACTTTGCCAGACAGTAAATCAGTCTCTTTTAATAAACTAGTAAAAGCAGCTGATCACAACATGGAGTGTAGCCAATGTAAATCTGAAATGATGTCCACATTATTTATACAAACATATGGCCAGTATGTTATTTTAATGTTCCAACAATGTAGGCCTGATGGAACAAAATTGACAACTTTAATTAAAAATTTTGTGGCTTCACAGTTGTCAATATCAGGAAAGGACTTTTGTAACTGCAGCAATTATATATCTTGATGGTCCTTCAATAACATCAGGACATTACACAGCTTATTTAAAGTCTAGAAATTGCTGGTCATTCTGCAATGATTCTGTTTTAATTTTCAAAAAAAAATTGCCGTATGACCTTAAAAACTCTTACCTGGTGTTTTTAAAACCAACATTTTAGGGAAAGAATCTCGGGATGTGCTCTGAGGAATTTCAAGAAGTTCTAATGGCTCCTACACGATTTGGCCTTGAGGATAAGTGTAGTACAGAGACATAACTTCTTACCATAACACTGGACGTCATGGAGAAATACGTGCACTTTGAATGAGTTCAGAAAAACTGTTTCTTTTTATAAGCTAATTGAAGCAGCCAATCAAAACATGGAGTAGAGGGAATGTAAGTCTGCAATGCTGTCTACTGTTTTACATTGCTTTGTGATTAAAAGTGATGTAGAGAATTAAATAATTGTAGTAGTCATACAGGTAGTGTAAGTCTGCTTCATAGTAAGCAGTATCAGTGTCATAGGAAATGTAGAACACGACTGAGCAAGAAGGGGAAGATATTACTAGTCCAGGATTGTGAAAATGATCTTCAACATTTTAATTGTGAAAGTTGCGGAAATACAACATGACGGGATTGGCTTACAAGAATTCTAAGAGTTATAAATGGCTCAGACATGATTTGGCCTTGTGGAAACGTGTGGTAGAGAGCAAGAAGTCATTTATTGTATGTAACATGTTTTTCAAAACGATGGAGGTTTTCTTTCAGAAAGTGGCGATCTGAAAGTAATAACAGCACAAAAGAGTGTAAGCTGTTCATAGGACATCCTTCGACGTCATGGAAAGTAAGTTAACTTTAAGGAGTTCTGAATTCTGATTTGTTATGTTGTATGGGTTTTTTAAACACAATCATTTTGATTGTGTTTTTTTTTCCCCGCTGTTATATGATGAATACCTTCAAGTCACTGTTTTTAGTGAAATTTGATACATTCTGAGAACAGCAAAAATAAACCATTTAACATGTATAATTAATTCTGTACTGTCTGCATTTATGATGTACATTTAGAACTGTGTAGGAGGCATGGAGAAGGAAAGGCTTGTGTAAGTGTCAAAGTTGTTGCATACAGTGCTCATATTCTACGTAGTCTTTCATATGATAGACTACATTTCCACAATGAGATACCTAAGCAAAGGAAACACAGGTGATATGATTGTGGAATGAGCAAAATAAATTGCACGTTTTTCAATTATATTACCTGTGTTTCCTAACATTACACATCACATTGTGTAGATGAGGTTTAGGCCTGTTCCTGGAGACAGAGGAGGTCTGACATTTGTTCAAGAGTGCAGTGGACATGACTCACTTCGTTGGTAGGCCTCCACATGTATTATCTCCTCTGTATTCTTCAACAAACCTAAATTCCATCTGCAACCCTGAGTAGGACTTACCTGAAACAAATCTGTGCATAGGTTACACCTTATTGGCATCTTGAAACATCGCCTCTTTTGCTCCATTGTGGGTCACTTTTGTGTAAAAGATGCACCATGTTGCAAGATAGGTTTCAGTTAATCTCCAGCAAGATACCATCAGTTTAAAATGTATATAATTAGCACTGTGTAGGGAGCATGCAGAAGCTGAAGCTTTTGTAAGTGTCAAAGTTGTTGCATGCAGTGCTGCACTTCTGGGTACTGTTTAATATGCTGCACTACATCTGCACTATGAGATACCTAAGCCTAGGCAACACAGGTGATGTGATTGTGAAATGAGGAAAAGAAACTCCACATTTTTCAATTACATCACCTGTGTTTCCTAAGTTTACGAATGACATTGTGCAGATGAAGTTTAGGTCTGTCCACGGACACAGAAGATGGCTGGCCTTTGTTCAAGAGTGAAGTGGACATGACTTACTTCAATGGTAGGCCTTCACATGTATTATCTCCTCTGTATTCTTCAACAAGCATAAATTTGATATGCAATCCTGACTAGGCCTCACCTTAAACAAACCTCTAGAGAGGCCACACCTTATCGTCATCCTGAATCAATCATTTCAAATGTTAGGGACAGATTTATGATAGGTGTATGCCTCTTTTGCGCCACTGTGCGTCACTTTTCTGATGCAGCGGCGGTGCAAAAGATTTGCTATGAGGCGACAAAATTACAAATTGATGCATCTAGGCAGATGTGTCATGCTGTAAAAAACCCGTGCCACATGAAACCGATGCAGCAGTGATGCAAACGATGCACCATGTTGCAAGACAGGCCTGACTTCATCTCCAACAAGATAAGAAGCTAAGTCTTCTGTAAATGTCAAAATTGATGTATATACTGCTCAACTTCTATGTACTCTTTGATATGCTAGACTCCATCTGCACTATGAGATACCTAACCAAAGGCAACACAGGTGATGTGATTGTGAAATGAGGAAAAGAAACTCCACATTTTTCAATTACATCACCTGTGTTTCCTAAGTTTACGAATGACATTGTGCAGATGAAGTTTAGGTCTGTCCACGGACACAGGAGAGGTCTGGCCTTTCTTCAAGAGTGAAGTGGACATGACTTACTTCATTGGTAGGCCTTCACATGTATTATGTCCTCTGTTCTCTTCAACAACTCGAAATTTCATTTGGAACCCTGAGTAGGCCTCACCTCAAACAAACCTCTGGATAGGACAAATCTTATTGGCATCCTGAAACAAACATTTAAAATGTTAGTGTCTTGCGACACTTTTGTGAAACAACAGCAGTGCAAAAGATGCACCATTTTTTAAGATAGGCCTCACTTCATCTGCATCAAGATACTGTTAGTTTAAAATGTATATCTTTAGGACTGTGTAGGGGGCCTGGAGAAGCAGAAGCTTCTGTAAGTGTCAAAGTTGTTGAAAAACTGTTTGTCCTTCAATCTTTTCCCTTGTCTTTTCTAATTTTTAAATACATGTTTTAATATTTTTCAAATGTTTGTTCTCTCTTTCACAGATTGAAAGTATAAAAACAAAAAGTGAGTAAGTTAATGACAATTTTAAGGTAAATGTTTTGTACTCTTTTCGTTACATTTCTATCACATTCACCTACTAGTAGTTTGACAGCTTCATTAACCCTCAGTGTCCTGCCTTTGCTACTTCCCTCATTCCTTTCTCTATTACCTACTTACTCTACTCCTTCCACTCCTTTTCTCAGTCCCTCTCTTCTCATAGTTCCTCACTCTTGTTCACTCTATTACTCTTAGTGTCTTTGACTGATCACTCTTTCACTACTTGTTCATTATGCTTCTTCTGTGTAGTTGAAGCACACTAAGGGGCATATTATGAACATAGCCAATAAAATTATTGCTGTTTTTATTGGCAGAAAAGTGTTGCAAAAGTGGTTTTAGCGGCAGTTTACCGCCGCAAAAGCGGCTTTAGCGACACATTTCTGCCGATAAAAGCTGCAAAACTTTTATTGCCTATGTTGATGATATGGCTCTATGTTATTTACATTTCTTTGCTGTTTCAATTAATCTTTTTCTGTTATTTTTTCTTTTTTGTTTTCTGTTTTTTCTCTCTGTTATTCCACATGTTTTAATCTGATTTTGAACATTCACTCACATTCTCCAAGAAACTCTTCTTTGTTATTGTTCTACTCTCTTTTTTTTCTTTCACTTCCTTATCTATTTTGTTTTTCACAATTATACCCTCTTCCATCTTTTCTTCGGTAAATAGATCTATTAAACAGTATCTCTGGTTTACTCCCTATAGCTGTCTTTCTTTTAACATTACTCTCTGTTTACTTCCCTTATACTTACTCTTCTTTTTATTTATTTTTTTATTTTTTTTTGGTTCGCTCCCGGTTCGCGAACCGGGAAGCGAACGGGGAAGCGAACTAAAAGAAATAGAGCTTGCCAGAGTGCTAAACATTCTAGCAATTTTTTTTTGAAAGGGGAGGTAGTTCTGAAACGAACTTTTTTTTAAATGTTTTTGTTGTTTTATATATTTTTTTTTGGGATTTTTTTTTTTTTGGATTTTTTGAACAGTTTTATGTTTTTTTTTTGTTTTTGATGGAGGGGAAACAACAAAAAACAGGCATTGAAAAGGGCTCAACAGGAGCAAAAAAAAAATTACTGTCTGGGGCGGTTAGGGCAATTGTGATTTACATAAGCTACGTTGATTAACGTAATGCTCATGTTACCACATGATAGCAATGCACCGCAGTACATACAAGTAAATTTCATATGCGCAAAATTCTCCTGGATGTCTGTCAACGATATTAGTGATGTTGACCTGGCCACAGGAGTTGTTGTTGGGTTATCTTCCATGTCACGTATCTCCGCCCGGCTGTAGTTCAATGGATGCCACCTGTTCATGTGACGATGCATTGTATAGTTTCCGTAGCTATATTTTTTATCAGTGCCTCTAGATAACCGGTCTTTACAAATCAGGCAGGTGACATACCTAGCATTTACTTTTTTTTGCCCTCGAGGGAGTGAAAAAAACTGCCAAATAAAGCTGGCTTTCCGACGGGAAACCCGGGGCACCTCCTGTAAGAACTGTGGTCCTTCGGTCTCCTCTTCCTCTAGTTCATCCTCTTCCTCCTTTGTCTGGCTGATAAACTGGGGAGGTGGTCCTCTCTTCCCATGAGGAGGTGGAGGTGGTGGTGGGGGTGCACCAGCTGAAGCAACTACTGAAGCCATTGCTCAACTATCAAAAATGGTCTTCCTCTCACAAAGATGAAAGTCAGAGTGAGGAAAGAAGGAGGGGTTTTCATCATTTGGGAAAAACAATAGTTCTAAACCAATCAAAAGTGTTATTTTTAGGTCACCTGACCTAGCCTTACATCATTATGAAACCAAAAAGGGATTGAACCAATGAAAAGTTTTATTAACAAGTCACATGACCTCTTACGCTTAAGTTACGCGCTGCGGAACGCGCCCCGTATCACTTCCGGGTCGCTGCGCTTCACGCCTCGGTTCGCGCTCCGGAGCACTTCCGGGTGCGCTAACGCGGCGCGTCAAAAGACGCATTACGCGGCAACGCGATACGTCGCGCTTTCGCGACGCGCCGCGGATCGCTTCCGGGGAGCTGCGCTTCGCGTCTCAGTTCGCGTACCGGAGCACTTCCGGGTGCGCTAACGCAGCGCGTCATAAGACGCATTACGCGACAACGTGATACGTCGCGCTTCCGCGACGCGTCACGATGTTGATTTCTAACGCGGCAGTTGCGCTAACGGAACGTTTACCGGTTCGCGGACTGGGTCGCGGCATCAAGATGAGCTAACGGAAAGCTTCCCGGTTAGCGAACCGGAAGCGAACAAAAAAATAAGTATTAAAAAAAAAATTATTAATAAACATATAAAATATATTTTGGGATTTAAAGAAGAATACATTTTACAGCTACAGATATTAGCTTTTAAAAAACCAATGAATTCACTGAAAAAACCATAGGTTATAGACCATATATAGTTAGGAATTAGCATTTAAAAAACCTTATTTTACTCACACAAAACCATTGAAATTCCATATATAGTTAATTGTACTAACTATATATCGCGCACCCGCAATCCACTGCTGATGATGTCACATATTACATCATTCATGACATGGTCAGTGACATCACTGATGACATCACTGATGACATTTCAAATGACATCACTGATGACATCACTGATGACATCTCAAATGACATCACTGATGACATCACTGATGACTACATTCAGTGACTGTATAAATCTGTAAAGTTAAAATATGTCTTACATATTGAAGAATGAGTGGATGTATAAGTGTCTTGAAGGATTTAGTAGGGGCATGACTGACTGTATGAGTGACTGATTCAATGTGTCTCACTGAGTGCATGGGTTAGTGACTAAACTGTCTTAATTTGTGCATCATTATGTCTGTTGTTCTGTAAACTGCTGCATGTGTTGATCAGTAGCTATATGATTAACTGTATGGGTTATTGATTGGTTGCCCAAGCATTTGTATGGGAGACTGAGTGTGTGTGTGGGTGGCTGGGAGGTGTATGACTCTGTGCATAGATGTGTGAGCAGTTGATTGACTAGATGTATGGGTAAAAAAGTGCATGTGGAAACAGCTGTATGGGCGGTTGACTGTGTGCATGAGTGTATTGGTGAGTGAATGGATATCTCAGTGCTACATGTTAAAGTAAGTACATATGTAAAATACAGTACATGTGAGAGTTGACATATATAAATAACTGTGCATAAGAGCCAGTGAATGTGTGAGTGGCTGTATGGATCATTGTGAACTTGTATCCAGGATTGTATAAGTGAGTAAATATGTTTTAGTATATGTTTGAATAAGTAAGGTGTGTATAACTGTATAGTTGAGGAAATGGAGGTGTGATTGATTCTTTGCATGACTGACTAGGTGTGTGAGTAACTCCATGGATGAGTGACAGTCTGTGAGTGTCTGTTTACACTGAGTGTATCTAAGGTTATATTAGAGTCTGAAGAGGTTCATCGTATTATCACATGAATGATGTCATCAGTGATGTGATCAGTAATGTCAAATGAGATGTCATCAGTGATGTCATCAGTGATGTCATTTGAGATGTCATCAGTGATGTCATCAGTGATGTCATCAGTGATGTCATTTGAGATGTCATCAGTTATGTCACTGACCATGTCATGAATGATGTAATATGTGACATCATCAGCAGTGGATTGCGGGTGCGCGATATATAGTTAGTACAACTAACTATATATGGAATTTCAATGGTTTTGTGTGAGTAAAATAAGGTTTTTTAAATGCTAATTCCTAACTATATATGGTCTATAACCTATGGTTTTTTCAGTGAATATATATATATATATATACATATTATTAACAAAACATATACAATATTTTTACCGTAGGATAGCAAGAGGTTTACATTTACTGTAACGACTCCAGTGAGTGCAACAGAAGGGAAAGCGTTGGATAGCGTAGGGGTAAAAATGACTATTCCCACTTCAGAGAGTGCAACAGTAGGGAAAGCGATGGATAGCATAGGGGTAACAATTACTATTCCCACTCCAGAGAGTGCAACCGTAGGGAAAGCGTTGGATAGCGTAGGGGTAAAAATTACTATTCCCACTCCAGAGAGTGCAACAGTACGGAAAGCGTTTGATAGCGTAGGGGTAAAAATTACTATTCCCACTCCAGCGAGTGCAACAGTAGGGAAAGCGTTGGATAGCCTAGGGGTAAAAATTAACTATTCCCACTGCTGAGAGTGCAACAGTATGGAAAGCGTTGAATAGCGTAGGGGTAAAAATTACTATTCCCACTCCAGAGAGTGCAACAGTAGGGAAAACGTTGGATAGCGTAGGGGTAAAAATTACTATTCCCACTCCAGAGAGTGCAACAGTGGGGAAAGCGTAGGATAGCGTAGAGGTAAAAATTACTATTCCCACTCCAGAGAGTGCAACAGTAGGGAAAGCGTTGGATAGCGTAGGGGTAAAAGTTACTATTCCCACTCCAGAGAGTGCAACAGTAGGAAAAGCGTTGGATAGCGTAGGGGTGAAAGTTACTATTCCCACTCCAGAGAGTGCAACAGTAGGGAAATAGTTGGATAGCGTGGCGGTAACAATTATTATTCCCACTCCAGCAAATGCAATAGTGGGGAAAGCGTTGGATAGCGTAGGGGTAAAAATTACTATTCCCACACCAGAGAGGGCAACAGTATGGAAAGCGTTGGATAGCGTAGGGGTAAAAAATACTATTCCCACTCCAGAGAGTGCAACAGTAGGCAAAACGTTGGATAGCGTAGGGGTAAAAATTACTATTCCCACTCCAGCGAGTGCAACAGTAGGGAAAGCGCTGGATAGCGTAGGGGTAAAAAGTACTATTCCCACTCAGAGAGTGCAATAGTAGGGAAAGTGTTGGATAGCTTACGGGTAAAAATTACTATTCCCACTCCAGAGAGTGCAACAGTAGGGAAAGCGTTGGATAGCGTAGGGGTAAAAATTACTATTCCCACTCCAGAGAGTGCAACAGTAGGGAAAGCGTTGGATAGCGTAGGGGTAAAAATTACTATTCCCACTCCAGAGAGTGCAACAGTAGGGAAAGCGTTGGATAGCGTAGGGGTTAAAATTACTATTCCAACTCCAGAGAGTGCAACAGTAGGGAAAGAGTTGGATAGTGTGGGGGTAAAAATTACTATTCCCACTCCAGAGTGTGCAACAGTAGGGAAAGCGTTGGATAGCGTAGGGGTTAAAGTTATTATTCCCACTCCAGAGAGTGCAACAGTAGGGAAAGAGTTGGATAGCGTAGGGGTAAAAATTACTATTCCCACTCCAGCGAGTGCAACAGTAGGGAAAGCGTTGGATAGCGTAGGGGTAAAAATCACAATTCCCACACCAGAGAGTGCAACAGTATGGAAAGCGTTGGATAGCGTAGGGGTAAAAAATATTATTCCCACTCCAGAGAGTGCAACAGTAGGGAAAACGTTGGATAGCGTAGGGGTAAAAATTACTATTCCCACTCTAGCGAGTGCAACAGTAGGGAAAGCGTTGGATAGCGTAGGGGTAAAAATTACTATTCCCACTCCAGAGAGTGCAATAGTAGGGAAAGCGTTGGATAGCGTAGGGGTAAACATTACTATTCCCACTCCAGAGAGTGCAACAGTAGGGAACGCATTGGATAGCATAGGGGTAAAAATTACTATTCCCACTCCAGAGAGTGCAACAGCAGGGAAAGCGTAGGATAGCGTAGGGGTAAAAATTACTATTCCCACTCCAGCGTGTGCAACAGTAGGGAAAGAGTTGGATAGCGAGGGGTAAAAATTACTATTCCCACTCCAGCGAGTGCAACAGTAGGGAAAGCGTTGGATAGCGTAGAGGTAAAAATTACTATTCCCACTCCAGAGAGTGCAACAGTAGGGAAAACGTTGGGTAGCGTATGGGTAAAAATTACTATTCCCACTCCAGAGAGTGCAACAGTGGGGAAAGTGTAGGATAGCGTAGAGGTAAAAATTACTATTCCAACTCCAGTGAGTGCAACAGTAGGGAAAGCGTAGGATAGCGTAGAGGTAAAAATTACTATTCCCACTCCAGAGAGTGCAACAGTAGGGAAAACGTTGGGTAGCGTAGGGGTAAAAAGTTACTATTCCCACTCCAGAGAGTGCAACAGAGGGGAAAGCGTAGGATAGCGTAGAGGTAAAAATTACTATTCCAACTCCAGTGAGTGTAATAGTAGGGTAAATACTTCATATATAAATATAAATAACATGAATAGTAATACCAATTACAAAATAATTAAAATATTTTACAATTGTATAAAATATATTAAATAAATATTTATAAATACAAATTAAAATTATTTAATTATAAAAATTACCTACTAAGACTAATTAATTACCTATTAACAATAAATTAATTTACAATTTAAAAATTAATCAATTCATTTTAATTACCAATTATATTTTAATTAATTACCTATTACAAAATTAATGAACAATAATTCTAAATAAATACCAATAAATTAAATGACATATTTAATTAATTATAATTAAATTACTTCCCACCCTATTCCCCTATAAACCCACAACCCGCTACAGAAAATAATTTAATGAAATTAACATATTTATCAATTAGGCAATTAAAATTATTTACCAATTATATTTTAATTAATTACCAATTATTATTTAATTAACAATTAATTCAAAATAATTAACAATAAATACATTAACACATTTAATTAATTATAATTAAATTACTTCCCACCCTATTCCCCTATAAACCCACAACCCGCTACAGAAAATAATTTAATAAAATTAACATATTTATCAATTAATCAATTATAATTAATTACCAATTATATTTTAATTAATTACCAATTAATAATTAATTAACAATTAATTCTAAATAAATAATAGCCTAGGGGTAAAAATTAACTATTCCCACTGCTGAGAGTGCAACAGTATGGAAAGCGTTGAATAGCGTAGGGGTAAAAATTACTATTCCCACTCCAGAGAGTGCAACAGTAGGGAAAACGTTGGATAGCGTAGGGGTAAAAATTACTATTCCCACTCCAGAGAGTGCAACAGTGGGGAAAGCGTAGGATAGCGTAGAGGTAAAAATTACTATTCCCACTCCAGAGAGTGCAACAGTAGGGAAAGCGTTGGATAGCGTAGGGGTAAAAGTTACTATTCCCACTCCAGAGAGTGCAACAGTAGGAAAAGCGTTGGATAGCGTAGGGGTGAAAGTTACTATTCCCACTCCAGAGAGTGCAACAGTAGGGAAATAGTTGGATAGCGTGGCGGTAAAAATTATTATTCCCACTCCAGCGAATGCAATAGTGGGGAAAGCGTTGGATAGCGTAGGGGTAAAAATTACTATTCCCACACCAGAGAGGGCAACAGTATGGAAAGCGTTGGATAGCGTAGGGGTAAAAAATACTATTCCCACTCCAGAGAGTGCAACAGTAGGCAAAACGTTGGATAGCGTAGGGGTAAAAATTACTATTCCCACTCCAGCGAGTGCAACAGTAGGGAAAGCGCTGGATAGCATAGGGGTAAAAAGTACTATTCCCACTCAGAGAGTGCAATAGTAGGGAAAGTGTTGGATAGCTTAGGGGTAAAAATTACTATTCCCACTCCAGAGAGTGCAACAGTAGGGAAAGCGTTGGATAGCGTAGGGGTAAAAATTACTATTCCCACTCCAGAGAGTGCAACAGTAGGGAAAGCGTTGGATAGCGTAGGGGTAAAAATTACTATTCCCACTCCAGAGAGTGCAACAGTAGGGAAAGCGTTGGATAGCGTAGGGGTTAAAATTACTATTCCAACTCCAGAGAGTGCAACAGTAGGGAAAGAGTTGGATAGTGTGGGGGTAAAAATTACTATTCCCACTCCAGAGAGTGCAACAGTAGGGAAAGCGTTGGATAGCGTAGGGGTTAAAGTTATTATTCCCACTCCAGAGAGTGCAACAGTAGGGAAAGAGTTGGATAGCGTAGGGGTAAAAATTACTATTCCCACTCCAGCGAGTGCAACAGTAGGGAAAGCGTTGGATAGTGTAGGGGTAAAAATCACAATTCCCACACCAGAGAGTGCAACAGTATGGAAAGCGTTGGATAGCGTAGGGGTAAAAAATATTATTCCCACTCCAGAGAGTGCAACAGTAGGGAAAACGTTGGATAGCGTAGGGGTAAAAATTACTATTCCCACTCTAGCGAGTGCAACAGTAGGGAAAGCGTTGGATAGCGTAGGGGTAAAAATTACTATTCCCACTCCAGAGAGTGCAATAGTAGGGAAAGCGTTGGATAGCGTAGGGGTAAACATTACTATTCCCACTCCAGAGAGTGCAACAGTAGGGAACGCATTGGATAGCATAGGGGTAAAAATTACTATTCCCACTCCAGAGAGTGCAACAGCAGGGAAAGCGTTGGATAGCGTAGGGGTAAAAATTACTATTCCCACTCCAGCGTGTGCAACAGTAGGGAAAGAGTTGGATAGCGAGGGGTAAAAATTACTATTCCCACTCCAGCGAGTGCAACAGTAGGGAAAGCGTTGGATAGCGTAGAGGTAAACATTACTATTCCCACTCCAGAGAGTGCAACAGTAGGGAAAACGTTGGGTAGCGTATGGGTAAAAATTACTATTCCCACTCCAGAGAGTGCAACAGTGGGGAAAGTGTAGGATAGCGTAGAGGTAAAAATTACTATTCCAACTCCAGTGAGTGCAACAGTAGGGAAAGCGTAGGATAGCGTAGAGGTAAAAATTACTATTCCCACTCCAGAGAGTGCAACAGTAGGGAAAACGTTGGGTAGCGTAGGGGTAAAAAGTTACTATTCCCACTCCAGAGAGTGCAACAGTGGGGAAAGCGTAGGATAGCGTAGAGGTAAAAATTACTATTCCAACTCCAGTGAGTGTAATAGTAGGGTAAATACTTCATATATAAATATAAATAACATGAATAGTAATACCAATTACAAAATAATTAAAATATTTTACATTTGTATAAAATATATTAAATAATTATTTATAAATACAAATTAAAATTATTTAATTATAAAAATTACCTACTAAGACTAATTAATTACCTATTAACAATAAATTAATTTACAAATTAAAAATTAATCAATTCATTTTAATTACCAATTATATTTTAATTAATTACCTATTACAAAATTAATTAACAATAATTCTAAATAAATACCAATAAATTAAATGACATATTTAATTAATTATAATTAAATTACTTCCCACCCTATTCCCCTATAAACCCACAACCCGCTACAGAAAATAATTTAATGAAATTAACATATTTATCAATTAGGCAATTAAAATTATTTACCAATTATATTTTAATTAATTACCAATTATTATTTAATTAACAATTAATTCAAAATAATTAACAATAAATACATTAACACATTTAATTAATTATAATTAAATTACTTCCCACCCTATTCCCCTATAAACCCACAACCCACTACAGAAAATAATTTAATAAAATTAACATATTTATCAATTAATCAATTATAATTAATTACCAATTATATTTTAATTAATTACCAATTAATAATTAATTAACAATTAATTCTAAATAAATATCAATAAATAAATTAACAAATGTAATTAATTATAATTAAATTACTTCCCACCCTATTCCCCTATAAACCCACAACCCGCTACAGAAAATAAATTACTAAAATTAAAATATTGATCAATTAATCAATTATAATTGATTACCAATTATATTTTAATGAATTACCAATTAATAATTAATTAACAGTTAATTCTAAATAAATATCAATAAATTAACATATTTAATTAATTATAATTAAATTACTTCCCACCCTATTCCCCTACAAACCCACAACCCGCTACAGAATTATTTTACACAAAAAATATAAAATAATATTAACTTACCTTAAAGTCGAGATTTTTGTTGTCTATATTATGTCTAGTCGATATTATGTCCATTCTATATTTTTGATTCGATATTATGTCCATTCTATTCGATATTAAATTTTTCTAGTCAATATTTTTGTTGTCTATATGATGTCTAGTCGATATTATGTCCATTCTATATTTTTTACTCGATATTCTGTCCAATCGAAATAAAAAACTCGATATTATGACTGCACACCGGTGAAAATATCCAGGTCCTGCCCTCTGAAGCTGACCAGGAAGATGACAAGGACCGTAACCTGGAAGAAACAGCTCCTCCTGGATATGAGGAAGAGGGCAATGATGGCCCTCTCTTTACTTCAGCTACTAGAGTTGAAGGTATGCCTAGAAGGTCAAGATCTCCTTCACAGGAGTCTGGCCATTCTGACATATCTGTAGGGACCTCACAGGAGGGGATCCTCCCAGGAGAAGAGAGAAAGGCAACTCAAGTATGAGGAGGCCCGGCTGAGAATTAGAAGACAGCAGGTAGCCTTAGAAAAGGAGTCTCTAGAGCTTCAGAAAACTAGAAAGAAGCTGGGGCTAGAGACCCATGGTGGCAGCAACTTCCCTAGTGGTAGAGAGAGACCTCATGACCATAGGAACCTAAGCAAGATTGTCCCTTCCTACCAGAGTGGGGATGACATCCACAAATGGATTACTGCAATGGAAAGGGCCTGTAAAGTTCAGAGGGTCCCCCAGGAGCAGTGGGCAGCAATCTTGTGGCTCTCCTTTAGAGAGGAGGATGCTGATGATTATACAGTCCCGAAGAGTGCTCCGATTGAATGGTTTGGACTAACTACTGAACAATACAGAATAAGGTTCAGAGATACCCAGAAAGCTCAGACTCAGGACTGCATTGACTTTGTTGATTGTGCTACTAATACTCTGGAGGGCTGCTTACTTGGCAGTAAGGTGAAAGATTTCAAAGGATTGTACAACTTAATTATGAGGGGGCAAATCCTTAATAATTGTCAAAATCAGCTATTGCATTAGTACATGGCGGGCTCTCATCTGACCTCTCGCCAAGAATTAGGAAAGAATGCAGACAAATGGGTCAGAACCAGGGTGAAGCAGGTGACCAGAAGAAGCAAGATTCCAAGAACTCTGATTGGGGTGGGGAAAAGGGTAATGACCAGAAGTCTTCTCAAGGTCCCCAAAAATCTGCATCTAGTGAGGAGTCCCAATCATCTAAAGGAAAAGGCCATAGGAAACCATGGAGTAACATCTGTTAACAGAAATCCCATTGGACTAGTGATTGTAATAAGTTCAAATCTTCAACTCCAACCACCATTCCCACTAAGGCAACTGTTCCCCGTAGTTCAGCTTCAAGTGGTGGTACTCAGAATAAGGGTTTAGTAGCGTTAACCCTTGGTTCTGAGATGGACTTTGGCCTAGTCAGAGTTCCAACTCAGGCTGGACTGATCTGTGATGGAGACATGGATATGTCCTCCTTTGTGAGTCCCAGTAATCTGGGCAAGAACTGACAGCAGCCTTAGATTAATGTAAAAGACGCTTTCACATTCAGGGATACAGGGGCAAGTGTCACAATGGTGACACAAGACATTGTGCAGATCATACGTGGTGAAATGTACCAAGTGACCAATGCTAGCAATGTCAGGACTGACCATGCCTTGGCAGTTGTTAATTTCTCCTGGGGAGGGGTAACTGGCCTCACGAAGGTTGTGGTAAGTGAAAACCTCCCTGTTGAATTCTAGCTTGGCAATTATTTAGAGACTCCAGCTTGGGATGAAGTGAAGCTCAGGGCCCATGCATAAATGTTAGGAATCCCTGCACATGTGTTTGCTGTGACTAGGTCACAGGCCAAATTGTCAAAAACTGAACAGGCCCTGGATTCTGGAAGAATTGACCAGGTGCCTTTCAAGAGGAGGAGTAGTAGGGAAAAGGCAGTGCCTTCCCCCCTGACTAAGAATACAGATCAGACTATTGAGGAAGATGATCTTAGTCCTGAAGAAGGAACTGTCCCAAATGAGCTTGAGCCTGATCAGGTTGAGTTCTTGGGGACAGGGGGCCCTTCCAGGGCAGATCTGAGCCAGGAGCAGCTGAACTGTCCCTCTCTTTAACCCCCACAGACAGCAGGCTGCTGCTGAGGCTGCTGGGAATGCTAGTGGAACCCATAAGGTATATGGGGATGATGGACTCCTATACTCAGAGAGTTGAGGCCCCAATCCTGGTGCAGCCAGGAGGTTGGTTATATCTCTGAAGTTCAGGGGCTTCCTATTAACACTAGCCCATGATATTCCCTTAGCAGGTCACCTGGGCAAAAACAAGACTTGGGACAGGATTGTCCCACACTTTCATTGGCCCCATATGTCTGAAGACACCAACGAGTTTTGTTGCTCCTGTGTCACCTGTCAAGCCAGTGGTAAGGCAGGTGGTACAACAAAGCCCCCCTGATACCACTACCTGGGGTCATTGAAATCAATGACGATCCTGACACCAAAAGACACCTTTGCACCAGGCTTCCCTGGATGAGGTAACTCGAGTACTCCGGTGCTCCCATGGGTGTTGGCCCTAGAATCCGTTAAGTCTAAAGGGGTTTGCTCAAAGTCCCCTCCTAAGTGTCCCTAATCTTTAAATTTCCAACCACGACTTTCCTCATAGAAACTAACGGTGATTCGCAGCTGTGTTCTCACACTGCACGCTTCCCCTGTAGGTCAACTGTGTCACTACCTTGGGTGGCTTTTTGTGGTCCCAGCCATTCTACAGGCTCTAGGCCTTGTGTCTAGTCAAGTCGGGTTCTGATACCACTTTCTCAACATATGGTTTGGTACGCCCCTAGGGCTCAACCTATATTGTGCTAATTTACTGTGTGATATTAAGTGTAACATATGTGCTTTGACCTCCTGCCTCATAAAGGGACTAGTAGGGTGTGTTTTGAATGAATACATATATTTTATATACATACCTGGTGTGGTTGTCCTTTTATGTAGCCATTCAAGAGATTATAGACTGGTAAAACAAGCTGCTTTACATTCCTTCAAGACTTAGTCTGAAGGCTCCTTTCCATAGCTACCACTAGAATAGGTCTCAAATAAGGTTGTCTTTAACCTATCACCTCAAAAGGGTTGTTTGGACTAGTGCAAGGTGCCTATGATAACTAGTGGACAGTGTTGGACCCGGCCTCGTGGCGTGGTCCTACCCCTCCCGCATGGCGGGCCCGGGACGACATCGGCCTCCGTCGACCCGCCGTCGACCCGCCGTCGACCCCCCTGAACACGAACCATCGACGAGAGCAGCCCCCCTGGCAACCCACAGCTCTCCCCGGACCCTGCTCGCCAACACTGCCGGTCTGGCGACCATGCCAGGCCACCCTTTCCGGCCCGACTCCATCTTGGGCCCATCACGTCCCGAGCACGTGGCCACAGCCATCCCTGGCCCCGGCCCCAGCGAAGCCCTGACATTGAGGCACCAAGATCCTCCCAGGTGGTAGAGTGGCCACTTGGCGGATCCCGGAGGAGGGGAGTTTCGATGAGCCTCCAGCCATCCCCAGACGCCTGGTGTCGATCGATCTCCAGCCTCCCTGGGCCCTGGCTCCACCCCCCTGCTGGGTGTCTGGACACCTTCATCCCGGCCCCTCGGACCCCCAGGCGCGAGGGTGCGGACATCAAAGGACTCCAGTCCTATATCTGGGCCAGCCATGGATTAGGACTCCAATAGCCTGCCGAAACCGCGGCCAATGTCCGAGATACAACCACCTCGATGGAGGCGAAAACACAAACCACAACACCAAAAAACCTGCGATGGGCCAAAGTGCAATGAGTAAATCAGGTATAAGCAGCGCCAGGCCTGCAACACACACCTGGCAGGCTGGAAAAATCACCATAAAAGAAGAAAAAACAGCCAAACATAAACTGACCAAGACCCAAGCACCATGGAGGCAGCGGGAGCAGTTGCAGCGGACGAGCGCAATCCCACAAGCACCCCGGACGACCAGCTCGGAATCTCGGGAACAGGAAAGGGCAAGGATAAGAAGAAGAGGAAGATGTAGTTCAGTCTACAGGCAAACAGGATCATAGTCATGGAGGAGTTGGAACACCATCAACATCTGTTCATCACCTCCAACGTGTCATTGGGCACCAAAAATGGGATATGGCGGGACATCATGGACTAGGTGAATGCCGTCGGTGAGCACAAGAGGACAATGGATGATGTCAAGAGGCGATGGAATGACATCAAGTGGCGGACCAAGGAGAAACTTTCCACTAACCAGAAGACAGCAACGCAGACTGCAGGTGGGGGGCCAGCACCACAGCTCGACCTGGATGACGTGTAGGAGCTGGTGTCGACAGTCATCAGTGTGGAGACTGTGACCGGAGTCGGGGGAGCAAACACTACTCGACACAACATAACACAACCACAACAGGGTGAGTGACCACCAAGTACTGGGGAGACGGGTGGAGATGGGCACAAAGGCACACATGCATAATCAAGCAGAGCACAGTGCACACCCGCAATGACCCTGGGTCCTCGCCCAGATCCACAGACTTCACAATGTACAATGTCATGCTGCCTGAATGTCAACAAGTACCATGCGGCTACCTACATGTGGACACATTGTAATACATCATCTCCCCTTCACATCGCAGGGGCAGCGTCAACACTTCTTGCAGAGCAGTCCCAGCCACTCTTCACTGAGGATGAGGAGGACAGCACCAGCATCAACACCCAAACCCTCAAAGACATCATTGACCTCATCCGCCACTCACCTCCAGGATCAGGGCAGCCCAGCTACATCAAGGAGACCCCACCCTCTACCCAAAGCACCCAGGAGGAGGCACCCAAAGCACCGGCACTCCCCGAAGACCCCCAGGAACAACACATGGCATTCCAACACTGTGTGCTGGAGTGCCAGAGGGAGATCATAGAGCAGGTGCAGTTGGGCTTCGGCATCATGGCAACCAAACTTGATGCCATCCTTGGGTATGTAGGCCCACTGCATGGTCTCCAACGAGCCCTGACTGACTTCACTGAAGTCATGACACAGAGAGAAAAACACCTGTCGCTCAGAGTGGCTCTAGCGATACCAGCTGTGAGCTGGCACACATGCAGAGGCTCATGGAAGACATGGTGCGGATGGAGGCGGAAAGGATGGCAGCCACAGCTGCACATCAGCGGAATGTAGCTGGGAATCTACCATGCCCTGCAGATCCTCATCATGGCATTGCTGCCACAGGGCATGGCAATGAAAAATTCTGCTGCCACCACACCATCCACATCTCCGTACCCTGGTGTGTCTCTGCCTCCCAGTGCAGCAAGCCTAACCACTCTGGCACCTGATGTGTCAGTGGCAGACAGTGTGGTCGACAATCCACCTCCGGCCCCTGGTGTGTCAGTGGCACGGAGTGCCGCAGCCAGTACAGCAACACCCACAGGTGGGCCAGAGCACTCATCCGGGGATAAGGACGTGGATGTGCCTGTGATCAGAAGGACTCAGAGCATTCATTTCTGCCACCTAGCCTGTTTCTGCTTGGTCCCGCACATGGCCCCATGACCATCAACTGACCCCCAATTCACTCAGATACCCTCACCTTGGACAGCGACATGGACTGCCACATCCTGTTTGATGACCAATGACATGGCAACCATACTGCGGACTGTACCCTTCCTCTTTCGCATGACTTGTCATTCCCAGATGGACATTATGTAGTGTGCTCGGAATTGCCCTGTACCGCTCCAGCTGCAGAACTGCACTGGATGTCCAATAAACATCCAGTGATGCACTTCTGTGTCATGTCTTTCATCATTCATGTATGTATGTGTGGATGATTGTAGGGACAGTGGTTTACCTAACGTCAATGATGCTCATCCTGTGGGATGCTAGTCAAAGGGTGCTACATAGCAATTTGTGTAACGGGTCCCGTGGACACCACAATAGGGATACACACATCAGCCACTTCCTTGTGCGGACATGGACTGAACCACGCCAAGTACCCATGAATCATTTCTGCAAGCCCTGAGCTGTTCCGGCGTACAGCAGGTCAGACCACTCTTCTAAGGTTCCGAGCGGGGACCTCATTGCTACCCGTCATAGGCATACTCGCTGGTGGTGTGCAGCTCACTGATCTAGTTATCAGCATGTCACAGCCACTCCCTGAGGGCAGGTTTGCACGCACACCAGACCCATCTGCCACAGGCATCACAGGCCATGTGACCCTGCAAATATAAGAGGCTAATGATGTCACTTAGCCCTTTGCCTGTGGGGACTGGATGACGTACCGAAGGCCTTGAGACCGACACTGCCCTACCACCATGTGGCATGGACTGGGGTTGAACAGGGTTTGGGGCACATGCTGCATTGCAGCCGGCACAGGCACCCCGCCATTGGACACTGATTTTGGGTCCACTGAGTCATTGGCACCTTAAGCTGCTGGGCGGCCCAGACTGCTCTGGATTTGTGGGCCTTGCTGGACAGCAGAGTAGGCCGGGGCAGCAGGCTGCGTGGACCTACCGCCAAGTGGCCTCGCTCCCGGGTTCACAGAGTTAGTGACACCCATTGGTCTGAGCAGGTGTGCATCCTGCAATGGTGCCGGGTGCCCTGATATGTCTTATGTCATGGAGTAATCAAGATCCAGCACCAGACATGAGACCTGGTGGCTTGCACAACGTGGTTGCATGGTGTGGAGGGTGTCATGTCCGCAGGCACCAGGCTTGTGGCTTCCAGCAGTACGTGGTGGGACATCCTGTCTACACGACGGTGAGCAGTGAGGCCCGGGTGTGCATGGGCGGGCATGCTCCGATGTGCGGTGGGAGGGGTTGGGGTGCCTCTGCCTGGGTGTGCATGTGCAGGCTGGCGATGTTGTCTTGTGCAAGTCAGATGATGGCTCTGACTCTGATGTTTGCCCTGGTGTACTGCTATACATACCGGCAAGTGGTTGGAGACACACCGGTGGCAGCAGGTAAGCAGTGTGGCCTGGGTGCGTAGGGGTGGCACTCTCTCTATCTCTCCTGCTCTCTTCTTCTCTCTGTCCCCTCTCTTCTTCTCTCTCTCTCTCTATCCCCCTCTCTTCTCTTCTCTTTCCCCCTCTCCCTCTCTCTTCTTCTCTCTCTCCCCCCTCTCTTCTTCTCTCTCTCTCTCCCCCTCTCTTCTTCTCCCTCTCTCCCCCTCTCTTCTTCTCTCTTTCTCTCCCTCTCTCCTTTTCTCTCTCTCTCTCCCCCCTCTCTTCTGCTCTCTCTCTCTCTCTCCCTCCCCCTCTCTTTTTTTTCTCTCTCTCTCTCTCTCTCTCTCTCCCTCTCTTCTTCTCTCTCTCCCCCCTCTCTTCTTCTCTCTCTCTCTCTCTCTTTCCCTCCCCCTCTCTTTTTCTCTCTCTCTCTCTCCCCCTCTCTTCTTCTCCCTCTCCCCCTCTCTTCTTCTCTCTCTCTCTCCCTCCCCCCTCTCTTTTTCTTGCTCTCTCCCCTCTCTTCTTCTCTCTCTCTCCCCCTCCCTTCTCTCTCTCTCTCTCCCCCTCTCTTCTCCTCTCTCTCTCTCCCCCTCTCTTCTTCTCTCTCTCTCCCCCTCCCTTCTCTCTCTCTCTCTCCCCCCTCTTCTTGTCTCTCTCTCCCCCCTCTCTTCCCCTCTTTCTCCCCCCTCTCTACTTCTCTCTCTCTCTCTCTCCCTCCCCCTCTCTTTTTCTCTCTTTCTCGCTCTCTCTCTCTCTCTCTCCCTCTCTTCTTCTCTATCTCTATCTATCCCTCCCCCTCTCTTCTTCTTCTCTCTCTCTCTCTCTCCCTCCCCCCTCTCTTTTTTCTCTCTCTCTCTCCCCCTCTCTTCTTCTCCCTCTCTCCCTCTCTTCTCTCTCTCTCTCACTCCCTCCCCCTCTTCTTTTCTCTCTCTCTCTCTCTCCCCCTCTCTTCTCTCTCTCTCTCCCCCTCCCTTCTCTCTCTCTCCCTCTCCCTTCTTCTCTCTCTCTCTCCCCCTCTCTTCTTCTCTCTCTCCCTCTCCCTTCTCTCTCTCTCTCCCCCTCTCTTCTTGTCTCTCTCTCTCACCCCCCCTCTTCTTCTCTCCCTCTCCCGCTCTCTTCTTCTCTCTCACTCCCTCTCTCTCGCTCTCTCTCCCTCTCTTCTTCTCTCTCTCCCCCTCCCTTCTCTCTCTCTCTCCCTCTCTTCTTTTCTCTCTCTCCCGTCTCTTCTTCTCTCTCTCTCCCCCTCTCTTCTTCTCTCTCTCTCTCTCCCTCTCTTCTTCTCTGTCTCTCCCCCTCGCTTCTCTCTCTCTCCCTCCTCTCTTCTTGTTTCTCTCTCTCTCTCCCCCTCTCTTCCTCTCTCTCTCTCTCCCCCTCTCTTCTTCTCTCTCTCTCCCCTCTCTTCTTCTCTCTCTCTCCCCCCTCTTCTTTTCTCTCTCTCTCCACCCTCTCTTTTTCTCTCTCTCTCTCTCTCCCTCCCCCCTCTCTTTTTCTCTCTCCCTCTCTCTCCCTCTCTTCTTCTCTCTCTCCCGCCCTCTGTTCTTCTCTCTCTCTCTCCCTCCCCCCTCTCTTTTTCTCTCTCTCTCTCCCCTCTCTTCTTCTCTATCTCTCCCCCTCCCTTCTCTCTCTCTCTCTCCCCCTCTCTTCTTCTCTCTCTCTCTCTCCCCCTCTCTTCTTCTCTCTCTCTCTCCCCCTCCCTTCTCTCTCTCTCCCCCTCTCTTTTTGTCTCTCTCTCTCTCCCCCTCTCTTCCCCTCTCTCTCTCTCCCCCTCTCTTCTTCTCTCTCTCCCCCTCTCTTCTTCTCTCACCCCCTCTCTTCTTCTCTCCCTCTCCCTCTCTCTTCTTCTCTCTCACTCCCGCTCTCTTCTTCTCTCTCTTTCTCTCTCTCTCTCTCTCTCCCTCTCTTCTTCTCTCTCTCCCCCTCTCTTCTCTCTCTCTCTCTCTCCCTCTCTTCTTCTCTCTCTCTCCCCTCTCTTCTTCTCACTCTCTCTCCCCCTCTCTTCTTCTCTCTGTCTCCCCCCTCTTCTTCTCTGTCTCTCCCCCTCGCTTCTCTCTCTCTCTCTCGCCCTCTCTTCTTCTCTATCACCCCCCTCTCTTCTTCTCTCCCTCTCCTCCTCTCTTCTTCTTTCTCACTACTGCTCTCTTCTTCTCTCTCTCTCCCCCTCTCTTCTTCTCTCCCTCTCCCCCTCTCTTCTTCTCTCTCACTCCTACTCTCTTCTTCTCTCTCTCTCTCCCTCTATTCTACTCTCTCTCCTCCTCTATTCTTCTCTCTCTCTCCTTCGCTCTCTCTCTGTCCTTTGATGTGTGCAGGACACACCTTCTCATCCAGTTTTTTGTCTTGCAGGCTGTGACCTACTGATTGTGTCAAGGGGAGCCGCCATGTGTCTTCATTTCATTTCTGTGTTAATTTCAATAAAGTTTCATTGTTTGTTTCAAAAGTGAATGTGCGATGCTCATTTCTGTGATGACATGCATGTCAACAGTTGTGATTGTGCAACATCATGCAGATTATTTTGTACATGTTTAGGTGTACCTGATGTGGCATGTCTTTGGTAAGGGGGGGTGCCAGGGAGGGGTGGTCGTGGGGGTGGTGTTGGTGGGGTATGCGTGCTGCATGTTCAGTTGCTCCATGACATCTGTTTGTCTTCAGGTGTGGCTTTGGGCTGGGCTCTCTTTTGTGTTGCAGGCTGCAATCTGACTTTACACCAGGTCAGAGCAGTTAATTCCCTGCTGCTAACGCGCCTTATTGCATGTCTTATCGCAGATCTGGCTGGTCATTGTGAATGTTGAGGTGTGGTGTTTTCGAGGCTTTTGGCACGGGAACGCCTACTCTGCATCTCATTAGCGATAGTTGCGGGGGTCCTCTGTGGCAATGTTTTTTGCGGCTGCTATTGCGGGAAAACTGGTGATATGGGCTGTTAGCACCTGCTTGTGAATGGGGAGGTAAATTTATCGTGACTTTGGCTGTGATAAAGTGCCGTTAATTTGGCGATAGATCCTTGTGAATATGCCCCTCAGTTAAAAGAAAGTTGCCTGATTGTTATTAGACGTGCGTGTCGTGCACTGTCATGGTGGTATGAGAGTTTGTGGAGCCTGTGTGCAGTTTATATGAGCATTATTTAACTGAAACAAAACATTTCTTTGAGCCTTGATGCAATGGTGCTCGTTTTCACGCTTGAGCCGAGTAATGTTTGCTCAAACAATACTAATACAAAATGCTTCTGATGTCGGGGATGTTTGACTAAAAGGAATCCAGAAGCCATATTATGGCAAGGGGTCTCGTGTAAACACCGAGTGCTGATTAAAATACGATCTTGCTAGCAACTACGCGCAGGAATTCATAAAGAATATTAATGCCAGATCCAATCGGTAAAGGTGAAAGCTGCTCCGAGCAGAGAAAGCAGGGCCTAGTGGACCCAGGGTAGGGCACACAACAGATCAGACACACAGAGAGTTTCCAAGACAGAGGGAGAAGTATGCAAAACAAAAGAAGAAGTTAAACCAACAGGCTGCTAGAGGACAGGCAGGCACAGAAATGGCAGGTGGCTACAAGGAAACAGAGACTGGCAAATGTACATACATTCTGCTACATAACACACAAGAAAAATATGCAAAGAGTAAGGATTCCCAATTCCTCAAAAAGAGGCCTTCCTTCTGAACAGCCCCGATGTTTGTGATATTTGTGTAAACTCTAAAATTTACTTTACTTCCCTTGTTCACTACCATCCCCAGAACACTAAGATTACACATATCGTCCTTTACCACTACCTCCCCTATATCCTAACATTACACACTTCACAATTAGGCGTTTTGTGATAAATATCCACAAGCAGTGGTAGAAGTGGGCGGGATCGGAAGGGCACGCCGTGCCCCTACTTCTAAAAATTATTTCACTCCGTTCCCCTACTTCTTTCTTTCCAAAAATCGTCCTGGGACGGCAGGAATAGTTCTACTTAATAAGGATTACATTTTCATTCAGCTTCCGGAGGCTGCTCGCACTTCCTTGTTTAACTCCAGAGGCTACAGCAGCCCCTCCCTGAGCTCTCAGACTGAGGACAGGCCCATTGTCATTCCGATTGAGGCCGATTAACCCCTTTCGAATGACAATGCGCCCGCCGTCTGCCTTTGACGATAGTGTGCCGATCTTGTGTGGATCGTGAGCTTGAAGGAAGGTGTTCTGCGAGACAAATCCCCCTCCTTTGAGCGTCCTGGTGTGAAAACGTTTTCCTTTTTAGGATACTGCGTCATCAGTGAATTAAATCGATCGTTTTTCAGGATATAATATGTCTTCTGTAAAAACCTCTAGTCCAGATCCTCCAAATATACCACAGTTCACAAAGTGCCCTTATTGTCTGATCGTTCAAGCTTACAAAAAACACCTCTAACATGATGCACGCTAGGTGTTAACGCAGTCCGTTGGAAGATGCACACGCAGGGAATTTGTGGTCCAACGTGTTTTCCCGTTTGCAATGAGGTCAGAGTTAGTAATGACAGAGGAGCTTTCCTCAAACCGAGTACTCTGGGGAACTTGCCCCCTTGTGTAATTTGCCCATGGTGTACACAGAGTAAACAGGGCAGGAACAGTGACGGGACAGAAAAGGCGACAGGAAAGGAGAGGTAATGGGGCAGGAGAGGTGACCGGGCAGAAGTAGTTACGGACAGGAGAAGAGACAGGCCAGGAGAAGTGACAGCTTAGGAGAAGTGACAGCGTAGGAGAAGTGACGGGGCAGGAACAGTGACTGGGCAGGACAAGTGATGGGTCAGGAGCAGTGATGGGACAGGAGAGGCCACAGGAAAGGAGAGGTGACAGGCCATGAGGAGTGATGGGGCAGGAGCGGTGATTAGGCATGCGCAGGAGTGGTAACTGGGCAGGAGCAGTGAACAGATAGGGACAGTGAACGGATAGGAGCAGTGAACTTTTACACTCCCCATTCTGAATTTGCGCCCATGCCAGTTGGCCACCCTACTCCGCAGTGCCCACAACCTCCTCCCCCTTCCCTTCTATCTAGGGGCCTGCAAAGCAACCCTGAAAGGGCCATCAGACAACTGTGAATTAACTGGTGACACAACAGAGCAGAGCAGACTGTTGACAATGCAATATCGGCCCTTGATTAACAGTGGATTCCAGAACAAGGAATGTAAAATCCTCTGTGTAGAGGATGCTGTGATGCAGTGAGGCACACAAACTAGTTTATTTCAACAAACTGATTACACTGAACGGGGTACCTGTGCACCCTAAACTTGAAACACAGTGGTCCATGACATTTATATCTAATAAGCATACATATCTGCAGTACTGCATTGAAAAAGGTAACAATGCCGGACTGGCCGTTCCAGGCATCAGGCGTTTCCCAGGGCGACTGGAAGGGTAGAGGGCCAGGTTAGTTTGGGGGGGGCCGGGTTTGTACATGTGCAGGAGTTTTAAAAACACTGCAAAGTTCTCTGTATATTCAGCAGGTTTCGGTCAACAATACAAGTGCCAAGATAACTTTTGGTGATCAATGTGCATGCTGTAGAGAGATGGGAGCCTGTTTTGTCTAGTGGCTGTTTTACTCACCTAAGGTAGCGCAGAGGGGTAATATGCCTGCTGGAAAGAACGTGTACCATGCATATCAAAGAGCCATATTTTATGTGTATAGTTCAGTGGGTACTGCTTTGTGTTCACTTCCCGAATGAAAGGATACTTGAATACATATGGCCTGGCAGTTCGGGCTGGACTGGTCCCATTGGGCGCAGGATCAAGACTGATTTGCATATGGCTGGATCCAAACTGGAATGGCATGGTGAGCAAAAAAACGAGGGATTTAGGCCCAGATTTCTGTACTGGGGTGAATGTATGACATTGTTTTGCATTCTGTCCACGAGTTGTTCTTTTTGCTATATTATGATTGAGCAGCTGGGTTTCTGTGAGTCTAGATTCTTTTGACAGTCCTTTTCTCTTCTGAGCCCTGCTTAACACATGTGTACAGGAGGAGCCCTGTATTCATGTCCTCAATGTTTGAGACAAAAAATACTCATGGATTTCTGAACAATGAGAGTAAAAGCATTAAGGGAACATGTTGTTCCTGCTCATATTTCACACGCTTTACATAAACCTGTATTCCCTATTAGTTCTTGCTTTTTCCTTAATTAAACCTCAAATAAACATGTTTATCCATTGTTTGAATTAAATTAATTTATAAGCTGTAACTGGTCAGTGAAATGCGAAACGTACTAAAAATGGTATTTTTGCTATTTCTAGCCACACCCCTGACTCCGCCCACTGATCCAATCTTTGGTTATACCTGCTCCCTGATTCTCCACCCACAGTTCCCCTACTTTTTTTTCCCCACTTCGACCACTGGCATCAAGTAAAACCTGCCAATTTGTCTAGACACAAATATGCCCAGTATTTAGAAGAAAATGCATGTTGTTGGTGCACTAAGTACCCAAAATTGCATCATCTTTCATTGTACCCACCTGCATGGTGATCTCGTTCCTCTCTTTGAAGAGCAGGTGGGTGCCGCCTGCACAGTGAAAGATGGACGCGTCCATCTTCCCTTCATTGAATGCGCTGCCCCGAGGGCAGCAAGAGTTTGCAGCTGCCCTGAGTTCAAAGCATTATTTGTAATAGGGCTCAGCATGCCTGTCTGCGCTCGGTGCACCGTGGGCCAAACAAGGGCAGTACACCTGTTCAATGTTATAGCACCACAGCCAACTTTACCCACATTGCCCCAGGAGGCCTGGTCATGTGCACATTGTGGAAAAGTAAATTTTGCCATGTTCTGTGTCCCTACGCTTCATCCATCATATGTTATGTGTGCATGACCAATATGCATATGTTATTCCCCATGCCTGATTAATGACGCAATTCCAGTTGTGTCCACCTCTAGTATGCTATTTTCCAGTCTTCGTGAATACTACGAATATCAGGCCTATGTAAAGTAATGTTGCCACGTTTCTTAGTGTGCACGTTATTCCATTATAAAATCCCCGTTTCTAGGCCTCAAAAGGGCCCGGACCACAGATTCAGCTCCTGTCTCCTGAAAGCCTCGCTAAGGAGCGATACAGCCCCCACCTGTATCCTCGACCCTTCACTTATTTCCTGCCTCGCAGTGCCCGGTGCAGCTTGGCTCTGCCTCTGAGTCTGCCAAAAGTATGTTATAGTTCCAGTTATCAGTTCAGTCCTCCTCCTCTGCATTCCTAAGCTACAGATTTCTGCATCAATAGTTTCCGTCATTGTCTAGCCTTCTCGTCTCCATGTTAGAGAAATACTGTATTTAATGGTCATTTAATATTCTTCATCACGCACTACATGTAGAATAATGCATGGTCCAGTCTTAGAATCAAGTTAGCTTTTCCCCTCATGACTTCTAGTTTATATCAACATGTTCCCTAAACATCAGACACCAGATAGGGTTTAGGTACATGTCGCTCCGACCCTTCAGACTCTAGTCTCTGCTCCTAGCACAGAGTTCATAGCCCCCAGCTTCTCCTAGTAACACGTCATTGCCAGTTTTCGCGCACCATTAGGTTAGAGGTCCCGGCTCCTTAGGTAGCCCCCTCCTATGTTTCCGCCCCATTCATGACATATTCTGTTACGTTTGCATCACATGTCTAAGTATACTCCCAGTTACACCCACTTTTACTGTTATCTCTCGCGACTGCTACGCGTCACGCCTTCTGCTCCACCCACTGCTACGCCTACTGCAATGTAATGCTATGTGTTTGCGCTATGTATATAAGTCAATGTTTTGTTATTGAATGTTAGCGCGCTCATCCCAGACCCAGCCCCGGCAGCTGCCGGGCCTTATTGTCCTATTCCCATGCAGGTTGTCCTGATCCTGTCCTTATGCTGTAATAAACCTGCAGAAACTCCTACTACCTCGAATCTTGACTCTTATTTTATTGAGCTATCTGTTATGCTATAAGTCTAGTCAAAAATAGGGTATTATTTATTTATTTACCACATAATGGCGCCCGAATAGGGACTTGCCCTTTCCCCACGCGTCGGTGAAGCCACGCCGACCCCCTGACCCTCTGCAGTCGTGACGGAACCATACCGTGCACTGGCAGATATTTCTGCTCCAAGTATCCCTCAGGCCCACGGAGGAGACGGAGGAGGCGGTCCAGCATCCAAACGAGACGGTGGAGGAACGCGGCGAGTCCCGACCAGAGCCCAAGCCGAGAGTCCAAGGTCCGAGGTATCCGGAGGCCCACCCGTAACTGAAGTCCGAAGTCCGAAGTCCGTCGTAGTCCAGTCCCGTTCGAGGCTTTCCGTTCCGTGCTGCCCGGTGAGTACCATTGCTGGGGTAGTATCTAGACAGGACCAATCTAAATTGACTCCTGGTCCGTGGGTTGGTGGTACCCAAGCCCACAAACGAAGTGTTCACCTAGGTGGATACGGGTCTTGATGCGTTCCTTTATGGGACCGGTATGTTCCGTACTGTTACAGCAGTGCATCCAGTAACTCTAGTCTGTTCCGTTCTCGAGAATTCTGTTCTGTTTCTGTTTTCAGTATTTTCAGGTAGTATTCTGTTCGAACTGTTATGTTATGATATTGTTTAATGTATTTCCAATGTCGTGGTATGCCTGAATTGTTTTCCCAATTGTTATTGTTTTTCGTGTATTGTATTGTGTTCCGATTCAAGTTTAGAATGCCGCTCTTTTCCAAGTTACGTCAGTTAAAAACTAGAAAGGGTCTGTTAGAGGAAGCAGTTCCTGTCCCGCCTAGGGACAGTCCAGGTCATTTTATGTATCAGAAACATGGCATAAGCGCCATAATGTATCTAGATTTATGGGTAGAGTATACCAAACAGTTAGAAGAAAAGTATAGATGGCCCGTATCGGGTACATGGGATGCCGAATGTATCATGCGAGTAGAAGAAGCATTATGGAAAAAGAAAGCCAGACAGTCACAGAAAGATGCCATCGAGTTATGGCGCAAGGAAGCTCATAAAAGAACGGAAAAGGAAGTCAGAAAGTCAGAGTTAAGTAGAGAATCCCAAGAACGAGCCCAAGAAAGAGAATTAATCGAGATAGGTGAACAAGTCAAAGCCGAACAGTCAGACAGACAGAGGCATGCCCTTATTAAGGGTATGTATCCTCTCCTTGCCGAAGGCCTGCCAAAAGCGACCCCAGAGGCACCCAGTAATTTCCCGCCGCCATTAATTCCGACCAAGCTACGTCACAAACCGACCGCAGCTGATATTTTTATTTCGTCCTATTTGGACGACACAGTCCCCGAATATGCAAATCCTGTTCGTGCTCCGCCAGTCCCTGTAAATCAGGCACTTCCCGCTTCTCCAGACACCGGAGTACCTGTTACGGTACCCCCGGTCCAGCCTACAGTTCCATTTCCCACTCTGCCAGGACGTAGAGCCTCAGTAGACGACTCTAGTCTAGGGGCCGCAGGAGGAGCTACTCCTCAAACCCCGCCGCCACACAAGCGTTTATCGGCACTCGAATTACATGCTCAAGCATCACAGCGTACTCCTAAAAGTAATAAGTCTGTTACAGAAATCAGGCAAGCCCTTAACGAATGTGTCTATGATCCAGTTCCAGGCGAATATACTATGGTTTTATATTCCTTACGTGTAAGGAGAGTGACCGAGTATCTAGTCACCTTGCCGAATATGAAAGAAGATCTAGACAGAATATATCGTTTCATCCGTACAGGGGATGATCCAGAAAGTATTGGCGAAATTATGTCTCAAAGGAAAGCCGAGATTCAGCTCATGATATTAAAGTTCCTGATCAATTGTTTAATAAGAGAACAAGATTACCCGTCCAAAGATCCGGCCGAAATGAGAATCCTGACAAGGTGGAGTGATAATATAGCCGAGGGTAAGCACAAGACCGTCGGTGCCATGGAGAGTATGTACAAGAAAATCCGTAAAGAAATAGTAAGGTTACACGAACAGCGTAAAGCAGCACAAGTAAGCGAGAAAGAAAGTATCTCTGATCCTGAAGAGGAAGAGAACGAGAATCCCGCCAGAATAGCGTATGTCGGAAAATCCAGATTTCCAGATCGCCATTTACGTCTAGAACCCAAGTCTATTTTTCATCCAGCACCAGAACAAGGTTCTCTAGAACAAGTATTTCAAGCTACCGATCACATTCTGAAATCACGAGTCGGTTACAGTGAACTAAGTACTATGCATGAACAAGAACTAGCCCGATCAGCAGTCCGATGGATTACTGATTCTACCACTTTTCCAGACGAAATAGTGGCACAAATGTTTCTGAAACTGCCCCCAGCCGAGCAACGACTGGTGGGTATGTATATGATCCAGCACCTCATTACTCTGTATGAGGGTCAACATTCTGATCCAGGCCCGTTGCACGATATCCTGAACGAGTTACTCCAGTATAGATGGAGAGGTCTAGGTACCGATTTAATAAGTGTCATTCTAGAACAGCGTCACAAGTATAGAACGTTCCTGAACCCGCATTTTGTTCATGTCTCACCCCCAGAAAGTAAATCATTCTACATAGACAGACAGAATCCGTTACGAGAAGTCCACCCAGTCCAAGGGGCGGGTGGCGTAATGCAACGAGTGTTCGTATACACTCCAATATCAAAGATGGAACTTCTTGAAATGAAGAAATTAATTCCCTGTCATGACAAAGATCCAGCAGGGTTCCATAGAGAATTAAAAGACATGCTCCGTATGGGAGAATACACTTACCCGGATATCATTAAAATGTTAAAGGTCCTGTTACCCGCAGGGGTGTATGAAAAGTTAAAGGAAAAAGAATGGGAGGTGGGAGAGAAAAAGATCGATTGGGCAGCTCTAGAAGCTGAAGACAAGGCACGAGTACCAGGTACCGGTCTTGGAGATAAATGTAAAGATTTACCAGAATTATTGATTCAAGTTTTACCCAGATTATTGACAACTAGGAAAGAAGACTGGGATGCAATCTCAGCCTGTAAACAGAAGCAAGATGAGGATATTAGTGATTTTTATTCTAGATTTGAAAAATGTTTCAGTATCAACAGTGGTCTCAAGACAAGTAGTGAGTCATACCCTCATCTTTTCGTCACCAAATTAGTCGAGAATTCAAGTCCACAAATTAAAAACCGAGTTTTGAAAGTCGAAAGCACCTGGCAAGCTAATACTCCGTCCCAGATGCTCCAGATGCTCCAGTATCACCAGAATAGAATCAGGGAAGAGCAAGAACACGAAAGAAAACGTATGAAAGACACGAAAATGAAAGTGCTAGTTGCACAATCTATTCCTCAAGACAGTCAGAAGAGGGGTCCGAATCAAGCCAGTCATCCTGCAGCTCCCGTTAAAGGGAACTGCAATTATTGTAAACAGCCAGGTCATTTTATAAACGAGTGTGCAGTTCTGAAACACAACATAGCTACCGGTAAGACTAAAGAAAGACCACGTCCGCCTAGACAAGAACAAGTTTCACAGACTCCTCAGTCACAGAATGCACCACAGACAGTTACAGTACCGCAGCCCATTGCTGCAACACAGCATGTCACATCACAGATGTACCAGTATGCACAGTCCGAGTATCCAGAGTACCAGTCATATTCATGAAACAGCCTAGAGAGGGAGGTAGGCTTGCCTCTCATCGAGATACCTGTAGATCAAGAAGGTCCCTATGTTCACAGTCAAGTATTAGGGAAAGACAGAAAGTTTTTGATCGATACAGGGGCAAGTAGGACCACAATTAGTCATGCCGAAGTTCCAGGGGCTCCGCTCTCAGGCTCAAGAAATGTTTCCCTTGGATTTTCAGGAAAACCCATTGTTAATGAGATATCTAAGCCAGTTACTCTAGAAGTAGGTCCATTGTCCCGCACTACTGACCTGTTACTTACTAAGTCATGTCCAGAAAATCTATTAGGTATTAAGACACTGAAAGAGTTAGGTGCAGTTATTTGCTGTTCCCCAGAGGGAATACGTCTGTTCCTACGTGACTTTAAGGGTCACTATGTGTTACGAGATTTTGATTCAAGATTGTCTAATGTTCCACAGCATTTATGGGCGCAAGGTCCAACTGATGTAGGTTACATGCAAATCACACCCCATCGTGTGACTCTCAAACCAGGTGTAGTGTTACCCCGAATCAGACAGTACAGATTGCCACCTGAGGCTGTAGCAGCCTTATCCAAAATTATTGACGAGCTCATGGCTCAAGGAGTAGTTGTAGAAACTGACTCCAATGTATGCAATTCTCCGATCATTCCAGTCATGAAACGTACTGATCCGAATGCACCCCCAGTATATCGATTAGTGATTGATTTACGAGAGCTTAATAAATGTATCATTCCTCAGTACCCAGTTGTTCCAGACATCTCTTCCCTGTTAACAGCCATTGATTCCGAAGCCATGTTTTTCACTGTCATAGACCTCAAGAATGCATTTTTCAGTGTTCCAATTCATCCAGACAGTCAGTTTCTTTTCGGATTCTGTTTAAATGGAAGGAGCTATATGTTTACACGCGCTCCTCAAGGTTTCACAGAAAGTCCTAGTATTTACAGTCAAGCACTTAAGAGACAACTAGACAACATTCACATGCCAACTGACACAGCCCTGCTCCAGTATGTCGATGATCTACTGATCACAGCCCGTTCTGAACGTGCTTGCGAGCGAGCATCACTTACAGTTCTGTATTTTCTAGCCGAGATGGGGCACAAGGTGTCACCTTCGAAGCTTCAATTCTGTGTCCAGCAAGTGGTATACTTAGGACACTTGCTGTCCAAGAGGGGTAGGCAGTTGACACCAGACCGTATCCAGTTAATAGCGAGTCTTCCCCAGCCCAGAACCCAGAAGGAGGTACGTGCCTTTATCGGCCTTACTTCTTATTGTAGACAATGGATTCCCCAGTATGCATTTCTAGCCAAGCCACTGATACAGTTAACGACACAGGAGGCAGCCGTATCGACTGTCCTCCCTTGGACATCTGACCATACACTTAGTTTTAACGAGTTAAAGAAAGCCCTATGTCAAGCTCCAGTTCTAGCTACACCGAACTACAGTAAGCCTTTTACACTTTTCGTTACTGAACGGGAAGGTACAGCATTATCTGTTCTCACACAAGATCAAGCAGGTCAATACAAGCCCTGTGCTTATTTTTCGAGCACATTAGATCCAGTCGCCCAGGCGTTGCCTGCGTGCCTCAAGTCAGTTGCAGCCACAGCACTAGCTATCAGACAAAGTGATTCCATAGTTTTAGGACATTCTCTGACAGTACAAGTCCCACATTCAGTAGAAGTTCTTTTAAACCGAACACAAACTCAGCACTTGACAATTGCACGTTTAACAGGTTATGAATTGACACTGTTCCAGCCACACATAGAAATTAGACGCTGCAACGTTCTGAATCCTGCTACACTGTTACCATCAGTTAGTTCAAATCCAGACCCACATGACTGTGTGGAAGTAGTTAACATTACGACAAAGCCAAGACAAGACCTGACAGACATTCCGTTACCAGATCCTGACCTGACACTTTATGTGGATGGTTCATGTATGAGAACTAGTACAGGAGAACTAGTAGCCGCGTATGCAGTGACTACTGACACTGAAGTTATTGAAACACACCGTATTGATACCCTGTCCGCTCAAGCAGCAGAGCTAGTCGCTCTGACACAAGCCTGTATACATGCCAAGAACCTGAAAGTTAATGTTTACACAGATTCACGTTACGCATTCGGAGTTGTACACGACTTCGGAGTGCTCTGGCAGGAGAGAGGTTTCATGACTTCTCATGGAACCAAGATTCAGCATGGTCTCCTTATTCAAGCCCTGTTAGATGCCATACATTTACCGACATCTATTGCTATCATGAAGTGCAAAGCACATACGAAAGTTACTGACATTATTTCCCAAGGTAATGATTTAGCAGACCGCACAGCCAAGCTTACAGCACAGACTCCAGACATTCCAGTTAATCAGACACATACTCCAGATCCGACTATATGTATGACAGTTAAGGACCCTACACAAGACGTCATAGATATCCAGTTACATGCTACTCCTGAAGAAATCAAGAAGTGGTCTGAACAAGGAGGGGTTCAGACAGATCAAGGATGGTTAACGAAGGGTAGAGCCACATGGTTTCTCCCCGATTCTATGGTTCAAGTCATTATCAATACCGCACATAGTCCAGCACATTTAGGAGAAAAAGCTATGTTAGACAGTATCCAGAACATTTGGTTCAACAAGCATTTACGAGCTGCAGCCAAGCAGAAAGTCCGTACCTGTATGATATGTTGTCAGTTTAACCCAGGTAAAAGTGTCCCGGTGGAACAAGGTGGTTTCCAGCCCCCTGACCACCCTTTTGAAGTCCTCCAGATGGATTATATTCAGATGGAGCGATGTCGAGGTTTCAAGTATGTCCTTGTAGTTGTATGCGCTTTGTCCAGGTGGACAGAAGCATATCCAGTCCCAGATTACACAGCCGCGACCACTGCCAAGCAGTTGGTTCGTGAATTTTTCCCTAGATACGGACTCCCTAGAGTCGTATATTCTGATAACGGCCAGCCATTCTCATCTGAACTCATGAAACACGTTTCCCTGTTGTTAGGGTACCAGTGGAAGTTTCATTGTGTACGCCATCCAGAAGCAGCTGGACTAGTCGAAAGGCATAATCAGACTCTGAAAATCCGCATTGCAAAAGTCTGTAAGGACAAAGGTGTGGACTGGTTAATAGCTCTGCCAGTCGCTTTATTTTATATGCGTATGGTCGCACATTCCAGATCAGGTCTGTCCCCGTATGAGGTCGTATTCGGCCGCCCCCCTAACATGTGGGGTACTCCTAGACCCCGAAGTATTACCGATGTTTCATGTAATATGCTGACAGATTACCTAGCTTCCTTGATGTCTGCCCTCAACTCATGTCGTTCACAGGTTGCCGCCGCATTTCCAGACAATACCGAGGTGGCACCGCACGAGATCGTTCCAGGCTCCCTTGTGATGATCAGAAATTTTGACAGATCAAGTCCGCTGGAACCACGTTGGAAGGAGCCACGTCAGGTCCTCTTGACCACCCGAACTGCCGTCAAGTTGGAAGGCAGGAAGGGGTGGGTCCACCTTTCTCATGTAAAACTTTTCAAAGGATTGAAACCAGCGTCTAAAAACATTTTCCAGGATTCGAAAGACTGCCAAAATATTGCTCTTAAGGACTGTCCCGCACAAGACATTATTACAACCCCTCCCTTGTTAGAGAAAACTCCGCAGCAGGAGTATAAGCTCAAATTAAGGTCTAGTAAAATAAGTCAGTCAGTTTGATTGTATAAGTCCTCCCCTAGGTGAAACGGTTAAATTGTTTCTGACATGTATAAAATAGACCCCCATAGTGAGAGAGTCAGTCGAAGTTCACTTCAATGTATCGTTTTTCTGAGTTTCGTATTATTCATCAGCATTTTGATTTCCTGCACCAGCTATGCGTTCTATCTGTATTGTCCAGTTCCTCATGTAAATATGTCTGCTAATGCTACAGTAGAGCACACGTTTAGTGATCTGCCTCCTCACGAATATTCTTACCGCCTCGCTATGCGCAACAACACATTTATCCGTATGTTACATTATTCACACCAGACCAGCAATGCTACTAATTGTTGGGTGTGTGGTCGACTCCCCCCTTTTCAGACACCGAAGGGAGTTCTGCCACTTTTTCCTTATCCATTCTCACACAATGGTTCGTGTGGAGCATGGTCCACGTTAACGTCATCCTCAACAGATATGTCTTTTCTTAACAGTACATGTTTTCCAGACAAGCAAGGTCTCCCCCACAGAACAGGTTTAGATCTAGAAAATGAAGTTTATAATTTAGGTAATTATTCGTCGAATTTCATGGTCCTGAATGTTCAGTCTGATACTACTCCAGACTTACCTGCTATTTCAGTACTACCAGTCAAAGGCGAATTATGTGTCCGTAATTATGGTTCTGTACATGTAGGTCATAGTGAATGTACTACTGTTATCAAGTATAGTGACAGTGGGAAATCTGTTTTCAAAGCTTCACGTCATTCTTATTTTATTTGTGGTCAAACTGCATATGTCCGTCTGCCCCTCGATTGGGAGGGAACCTGTTACATTGCTTTCCTACTGCCACCTGTTTTTCTAGCCCCATCTGATTATCATAGAAACACACATCTAGTACACATTAGACATAGAAGGGAGTCCCCAATTGTCGATTATACTGAAACTACTCTAGAACAGTATACAGATTTCAATAAAGGTTTCTTCTTCTTTGTAGGACCTGTCCAGAATAGTAAACTGATCCGTAGGTTAACAAGAACCCTTGAAGCTGTAGTAAATGAGACTGCCTCTGCTCTAGGTAACCTAACCGAAGAACAATCTGCTATGAGATTTGTCGTTTTGCAAAATCGTCTCGTCCTTGACGTCATACTGGCCGATAGGGGCGGGGCCTGTAGAGTCATCGGATCTAGTTGCTGCATTTTCATTCCAAATAACGCGCCGTCTGTTTATTCAGCTATAACCAGACTCCATAAAATTGCCCATCTGTTACACCAAGATCCAGGCACCTGGAAATGGTCCGGTTGGTTCTGGAATATAATTTCCGCATGGGGATGGAAAGTCCTGTCCTTTTTAGGTATTGCAGTAGCGATTATATTTAGCTGCTGCCTCTGTATACAATGTGGCCCTGCGATTTGCAGCATGTGTGCTACCTCTTGTATTCCTAGTCCCAAGCCCCGTTCTAAATCCCGTTCCAAGACAATTCGAGACGAGCAAATGGTACTGTATGAAATGATAGATGGTATCATGAAAATTGATGTTTCCTGATGGAAACGTAGTGACAAGGAGGGAATGTGGAAAAGTAAATTTTGCCATGTTCTGTGTCCCTACGCTTCATCCATCATATGTTATGTGTGCATGACCAATATGCATATGTTATTCCCCATGCCTGATTAATGACGCAATTCCAGTTGTGTCCACCTCTAGTATGCTATTTTCCAGTCTTCGTGAATACTACGAATATCAGGCCTATGTAAAGTAATGTTGCCACGTTTCTTAGTGTGCACGTTATTCCATTATAAAATCCCCGTTTCTAGGCCTCAAAAGGGCCCGGACCACAGATTCAGCTCCTGTCTCCTGAAAGCCTCGCTAAGGAGCGATACAGCCCCCACCTGTATCCTCGACCCTTCACTTATTTCCTGCCTCGCAGTGCCCGGTGCAGCTTGGCTCTGCCTCTGAGTCTGCCAAAAGTATGTTATAGTTCCAGTTATCAGTTCAGTCCTCCTCCTCTGCATTCCTAAGCTACAGATTTCTGCATCAATAGTTTCCGTCATTGTCTAGCCTTCTCGTCTCCATGTTAGAGAAATACTGTATTTAATGGTCATTTAATATTCTTCATCACGCACTACATGTAGAATAATGCATGGTCCAGTCTTAGAATCAAGTTAGCTTTTCCCCTCATGACTTCTAGTTTATATCAACATGTTCCCTAAACATCAGACACCAGATAGGGTTTAGGTACATGTCGCTCCGACCCTTCAGACTCTAGTCTCTGCTCCTAGCACAGAGTTCATAGCCCCCAGCTTCTCCTAGTAACACGTCATTGCCAGTTTTCGCGCACCATTAGGTTAGAGGTCCCGGCTCCTTAGGTAGCCCCCTCCTATGTTTCCGCCCCATTCATGACATATTCTGTTACGTTTGCATCACATGTCTAAGTATACTCCCAGTTACACCCACTTTTACTGTTATCTCTCGCGACTGCTACGCGTCACGCCTTCTGCTCCACCCACTGCTACGCCTACTGCAATGTAATGCTATGTGTTTGCGCTATGTATATAAGTCAATGTTTTGTTATTGAATGTTAGCGCGCTCATCCCAGACCCAGCCCCGGCAGCTGCCGGGCCTTATTGTCCTATTCCCATGCAGGTTGTCCTGATCCTGTCCTTATGCTGTAATAAACCTGCAGAAACTCCTACTACCTCGAATCTTGACTCTTATTTTATTGAGCTATCTGTTATGCTATAAGTCTAGTCAAAAATAGGGTATTATTTATTTATTTACCACAACATGTTCAATAATATAGGACCATGGACAACATTACCTACAATGCAGGGGGGGGGCTGGTCATGTGCACCTGTTTACTGTGCCCCTGGGGCACTGTAGTGTGAAAGAAGGGGGGACCCAGGGAGAGCCAGGCGCGAGCTGGTCATTCCCTGGGTGCGTTCGCGCAAGCAATCTGGGAAGAGCAGGTGAGGTTGATTAGGGGAGTTTATAAGGGGCGGTTAGGCAGGCGGTTGGGAAGTGCGTAGCGGGAGGCAAGGGAAGGGAGGTTCTTTTTGCCCCGCCCACCCTCCTCCTTTTTCTATTAGTTAGGTTTTTCCTCTGCGGTGCTCTAGGCGCTGCTCTGGTCTTCAGGCCTTGCCACTGTTAGGACAGGTGTCTTGGTTCTTTTCAGGAGGCGGTTTTTGCTAGTCGGGTGGGCAGCCTGGAGCGGGTTGGCCATCCTGAAGGGTAGCTCATTGGGGAATCCAGGGGGTATTCGGCAAGAGTTAGTTTCGGGTTCAGTTAGGTAGGGATGTTTAGGCATACTGTGCAGATTGGAATTTTATGAAATAAATAAATAATTAATGTGTTAAAGAAATGTGTTATGCACCTGTCTTAAAATAAAGTGGCCTTTCTTGCTCCTAGAAGAAGTGTGGACAGTGATTTCTTGCGCGAAGGGTTGAGTATCCTTGTGCAACTCCTTTTGTTATACAGATAGTACTGGCGCACATACAGTCCCGATGCTATTCAAAGGTCTGTCCATCATTAGCATGGGGGTGTTTTTAGCCAACAATCACAAAATGTTGAACTTGCACTGGCACTCGAACCAGGGGGCTCATTTACAAGTCCCCTTTGCCACTGATACAGCTTTTTTCCCATATTAAGAGTGACTCACAGGCAGCACAAGGGCTTGTAAATAAGCCACCTGGTTCATTATTTTTAAAGTCAGCAGCTCTGGCACTTGGCCCTATCTTCTCCCAATTGAAGCACTGCTTCTGAAGTAGGGCACCTCTGGAATGAAGTACATTTTCGAAATTTAGAGGACTGTAGACAATATTCTTTGGTGTAGGCAAGTGCATGGTGAGCACTGTTGTGAGCACCAAATAGTATACTCTACATTTTCCATTTCAAGTGCATCACTATTAGAAGGGGATGCCTCCAGCTATGGTGCAGAACCCTGTCTGTAGTTTGAACGGGAAGGGCTGCCGTGCATCGGGCTTACCCTATTACATGCCTCGCACTAATGCTCTATGGATCAGCCTATTTTGCAGTGGCATGTGTAATAACAGACGTGCCTAAAATGTATGTAGGATCAGAGCAAAAACAACCTATAAACTGATTGAAAGCTGACGTTTGATCTGGGCAGTTATTGCAAATGCTGGTGCAAAAGTGCCCGGGCACTGATAGATAGTAGCTGAGTCACCACTGGAGTGCATGAATCCCAGACTATAGTTTGAGGGACACAAGTGGGACTGTACTCTCAGCACCTGCTCCAAGCGGCTGAAAACAATTCCAATTGTAAAAGTGACAAACAGTTTGATTCACAAAGGTAAACGTACACTTGGTAGTAAGCCCATACATAAGCCCCCTAAAGACCCTGCACTCAGGGCCTCATTTATGGCATTTTGGCGCAGGGCAGGGCAGCACAGCAAGGCCCTGTGCTGTGCTGCCCTACGTCAAAGTGAAAGGGCAGAAACGCCCCATATTTAAGCAATGCAGTGCATTCCTGTCCTTTCTTCGTGCGCTGGTGCCATTTTGGCAGCCTCGGGCCAATGTAGGCACCATTGTGCAAGGGGGCCTCCACTGAATGCAGGATTGTTTTTGCACAGGAGGGAACCTTCCCAAGAGGCATTTTCCTATTTCTTTGTGTCCTGCAGAATGCTGCACACATAGAAAGAGGAATAAACATGTTTCTCCTTGTTAAAGCGATTTGATGGTTCCCCATGTTTACATAATCTGGGGCAAAGCCAAATTCCATGGGTGTTGAATGGAAAAACCCACTGCAATGCCCATGAAATGCCTCCCGGGCGCAGAGTAAGGTGACACAGCATTTGCCATGCATCGCCGTACTCATGATTTATGAGGTCTCTCAAAGCCATGCCGGGTGGCTTCGCATGGGAAACATCCATTACAACGCAACTTTTACAACGCACTACCATTACGACGCAACTTTTACAACGCAAGTTATAACAACGAATTGCATTGGGGGGCGCTCTAGGATAGGGAATAGTTTAATTACTATCCAACACCTTCCCTACTATCCACAGGGACTGGAGTTGGAATGGTAAATTAAACTATTCACTATCCAGCGCCCCCCAACGCAAGTCGTTGTAACGACTTGCGTTGTAAAACCTGCGTCGTAATGGCATGCGTTGTAGTGTCATACATCCCCTCGCGTGGCTTCTTAAATCGAAATGAGAGCCCTGCGTCACGCATGTTCCATTTACGTAGTGCACAGGTGACGCAGGGCTTCCATAAATAGCCCTCTTGGGGTGGGGAATTTCTCACACATAACTATAGCGAGTGTGGAGTCATAAAACTCTGAGTGCAGTTTGTGAATTTTATTTTGTAGTACCACTTCAAAATGTACCAGAAAGTGCAGTTTGAGAATCAGGCCCAAAGTGAAGAATACAAACCGGTAGGTGCATTTACCTGGCAGGTGAGATCCAGGGGGTGTCTGCGGCTTGTGCGACACCATTGGCAGTTTGAGGTCGGCGTAAGTCACTGTGTCCGCCATGCTCGAGTCTCCAGACAGATGTTTATTTCACTCATGGGTGAGCTCATCTCAGCAGATGAGCAGCTGAGGAAGTGGGGATTTATCAGAGAAAGTACAATATTTGCATAAACCCTGAGCCAAGATGTGGCAGGGAGAGGTCTGAGATGCCTCCTAAAGTAATGTTTCCATTGTGACACTTCACAAGACTGCCGGAGCTGTGTCTCATGCCTTCTTTTTAATATCGCCATCGGTTACTGATTTCTATGATATAAACAATCAAAAATTTCACGGTAGTAAGTGTGTCGCTTTCAGGGTTCTGATTTGGCATCATGTAAGTCTGATTACTTACGATTCACATCTTATACGTGCAGGGCGCGCCCTAGGGGGCATATTACCAAGGGCCTTATCGCAGCTTTAGCGGGAATTTTTCCCGCTAAAGCGGCGCTAATTTTATCTCCCTATTACCGCAGCCATTTTCGTTATTCACTATTGAAATTACCTGTTCTCATAGGCCAGAATGAGCAGTTAGATTATTACATTCTTATAATCCTAACTGATTTAGGGAAAATGGTAGAAATACGACTTTAGAATTCCTGAACTCAGAATATAAAAGTACATCTTTTAGTAAAGTTTATTTTAATATTCTGTGTTTGCAAATACCACTTTTAGAAAGCAGGTATTTGCTTGCCTGACCATTTGAGCCTGCCTCTGCTGGGTTGTGTATTCCTTGTCTGGGTTTGTGAGTGACAGGGCTGGGGGATTCCAGAAGACAGGCTGGGGCAGCCCAGTGGTGAATAGAGAGATCTGCATCTAGATGGGAGGGAGGAGTTACACCTGGGACCTGAATAGGGCTGGGCCTTCCCTCTACAATGCTGGCTCCACCCTCTGTGGCATGTCTGATGTCTCTGCCATGCACTGTGAAAGGAGAGGAGGAATCATGTCAACAGAGTGCTCCAGAGCTGTATCTTCCCTCCCCTGTGCTGGCTCCACCTCCTGTGGGGCGGCTGATGTCTCTGCCTTGCACAGTGACAGGAAGAAGAGAGTCATGTAAACAAAGTGCTCAGGAACTGGTTTGGACTAGGCAGAGGCCTCTCTGCCTTCAGAGAGCAAAGAATTTTGGGGTATAAATATTGGGACCCTGATCCCAAGAAATTAGATCACTTCTGGAACAAGAAACCTTTCTGCCAAAGAGAAGAACGAAGGAAGCTGCAGGAGTATGGACTGCTCTTCTGCCAGTGTGCTGTTTTCTGGGTTTGCCTGCAGTGGTTGCTTCGTTGCCAAGGGAAAGGAGAAGGAACTTTGTATGGACTTTCATCTACAGAATATTCTCCAAGGGCTTGAGCTGTGCTTGCCTCCTGCTGAAGTCTCAGGGACAAAAAACTTCACCTGCAGCTCCCTCCTGAATTTCCTTGCTGGGAATTCTGACTTCAGTCACTTGTGTGCCACTGGGAGCTGGAAGTGCGATGCATCGAGAAGAAGCATGTCTCTGCCGCAGCTGAAAGCATCGCAACGCCAGAGAAGCGATCATTCGTCGCATTTCCCTGGAACCGTGTGTTCATCGAAGCTGCCTGCTGTCGCATCACCGGAGAAGCGTGAAGCCATTGTGAGAGTCGCCATCGCATCACCGCAGAAGCGTGTCGCAGGGCCTGTCATAGCTCCAAAGTACAGAGTAGTCGCAAGGCTGCCAGGGCGTCATCGCATCGACATCGCATCGCCGCATCAAGGGCGCCATCTTCTCGAATCGCAATCAGTTTGTCGCATTGCATTGGGCATGCAGGCCAAGAATATACGCATCACCTCCGCACCGGTAAGGTTCACGACGAGTCCCTTGAGGAAGGACGCAACTGTTCCCCAGGGTCACGGAACCGACGCATCTCCCCTTCTGCGAGCCTTTTGTTCACTTTGCGTTACGCATCCAGGTACTTTGTTGAGAACTTTGTCACATTTACCAACAACTTGAACTAAGAGACTTTAATCATCTTTTAAGTAATCTTAAGTGTAGTATAGTGGATTTTTTTCATTTGTGGTCTTGTGTTTAAGTCTATATAAAGAATATTTATTTTTATAAAACCTGTTTTGTGCCCATCTGCAGTGTTTTCACTGTATTACTGTGTATATTCACAAATGCTTAACACACTGCCTCTGATATACGCCTGTCTGCTAGTGCCAAGCTACCAAGGGGGTGAGCAGGGGTTATTAAGGAGTGTAATCCCCTTATCCTGACTTAGAAGTAAGGGTCCCTATTTGGACAAAGGTGAATACCATTGCCAACTAGAGACCCCCAGATCTAACAGTTCTCAACATTCTTGACACATTAGTTTGTCCCACAATATTGTTGTTTTTGATCGAAGAAAACACCATCCGCGACTCCTCCCAGTCATGATTTCACAGCAACCACAGCACAGAGACCGCCCTCCAAACACAGAATATTAAAATAAACTTTACTAAAAGATGTACTTTTATATTCTGAGTTCAGGCATACTAATGTCGAATTTCTACCATGTTCCCTGAATCAGTTAGGATTATAAGAATGTAATAATCTAACTGCCCATTCTGGCCTATGAGAACAGGTAACTTCAATAGTGAAAAACGAAAATGGCTGTAATTCACTATTAAAACATGCTACACACATCAGAGCATGTCCTACCTTATACTTACAATGCACTCTGCCCTTGGGCCTACCATAGGGGTGTCTAACATGAAGCAAAGGGAAGGTTTAGGAACTGGGAAGTGGGTGCATTTGGCCAAGTCGACATGGCAGTGCTAGTCTGCACACAGGCCTTGCAATGGCAGGCCTGAGACACACTTTACAAGCTGCTTCTGTGGGTGGCACAACCAGTGCTGCAAACCCACCAGCAGCATTTGATTTACAAGTCCTGGGCCCGCATGGTGCACTGTACTAGGGGCTGACAGATAAATCAAATAACCCAATCATGGAATCCAAATAGTATATCAATTTAACGTAGGGATCATTCGCACTGTGGCACTGATTAGCAGTGGCACAGTGCCCAAAGCATAAATCTAGCAAAAACATATCAAAACAGAGGAGGCAATCCTTCAAAATGGAAGGGAGACTCACGCCAATGATGTCAGGTCTAACAAGAACCAAAATACTGTGGTTGGTTTTGGGTAGAGAAGAGCATTGTGGAATAGTTTACAGTAAAACACAGAGGATATGCTGGAAAAGTGGGCAGGGGCACACCTGGGAACTTTTACCTCAATGGTTGGGGCGGCCAAAAGTTTCCCCCACCCACAGGTTGGCACTGGAAAATAAAGCAGGAACCTCAGTTCTCTCTTGAGCATATCTCTGGATCTGTGGAACACAGAAGAATGGCTGCATCCTTTGATGAACCAGTGGTGAGAATACCCATGGGCCATACCTGCTACCAATTTGCGCCCATGACAGAAGTGGACTACAAAGACTGGTAGGCTAGCCTCATTTTAGGCTGCAGGAACACAAAACACCCACAAGCTTACCAACTCAAGAAAAGCTACCAGAAGTTCCGAACTCATGAGCCCAGCTGACCGCTTTCAACTGTACAAAACAAATGTGGGTGCGACCCGCACACGTGTTTTCTCAAAGTTCATCAAGTGTAATCGTTTTAGGGTGCTGTCCTGGTAAGTGCAATGTCCTAAAGCACTCTGGGAAATGTAGTTTTACAAATGCTGATACGGTATATCAAGCCCAAGACGCAGCCACCATTGGGATGATAAAAATCATCGTAGTTCAAAAAGTAGTCAATCTTACTCCATTTTCATCTTCGTTCAAAGTTTTTTTATTATCCATTTAGTTCAAGTAGATAAAACGCGGTAACTCCAATGTACAAATGCGTGTATAATGCCGAAGCCTTTGATACAGCATGTCGGATTCCCTTGTTTCATAATGCTGTGTTTAACCCAATGCATTTCGGCCATTCGGCCTTCGTCAGGGGTATCTCTGAGATAAAGAATAAACATTGCATCAAGAATTGTTTTCAATTAAACGTATTCAATTAATGAACTAGACTGTGTAAACATATTTGCCCTCTCTAAATAAAATAATTATTTTTACATTTAAAGCACCAAACTTAACTACAGGTTTAAACTCAACCCGTTAAAACCATTTTGGAATGAAAATATCAATATTGTTGTTAAACCCTCGTTAGACACAACGCATATGCTACATAGTATCCTGTTCCTACCTTCCACTTTCAACCTTAAATATAATTTGTGTTGCGCTCCTGCTAGATGCTTTCAACTGTGCCAGAAACAGCTAAAACATTTAAACAATTTATTTCTGGTTTCCTACATCAGATTTTGGTTGTTTCGTGTCTATTTGCCCATTAAGATTTTCACAATTGTTTATAAATTGGACTGGATTTTATTTTTTTCGCTGTGGTATCTACTTTTTTACTGCTTTGGTACTGATAAATGCTTTACAAAGTTCTCATAAATTATGTGTGTCAGCTTTGTGAAACTGTTGGCAAGGGTTGAGCTCAGGTTCAAAATATTGAGACACAACTGGACCGAGTAAGCAATAATGCCATTATCACTTGAAGATCGCTACCGTCCCCTTTAACTAACAATCCACTTTCTTACAAGTTTCATACAAGTTATTTTTAATATTGGATTGTATTTTAGTTTGTATATATTTTTTGTAAAAATGTAGTATGGAAAAACATATATTAATACATTAGTTTTCAAGTATTTTTAAAAAAATTTACCAACATTAATTGTATTTAAAATTAAATCCTATGAGGCTTTATTTTAAGTACTGCTTTCACTATTTTCTGTTGGTGGGTGTTGTAGTATCAGTGGTTGATAATGTATTGCTGTTTTTGTTTGGGCAGCAGCAACTTTGGAAGTGCAGTTTGAGAATATCAATGAGCTAGCTCTTTTGTGGGTATGTGGCGTCCCTCCCCAAATCCCCCCTTGACCCTCCTACACTCCTCCTTACTCCCACCTATTTTCCCTCCTTTATTAGAAAGTATGTCCCTTTTTCCAGCCACCTCCCATATTTACTCCTGAAATGAATTCGGAGACTCCACAGTCATTGTGGAGAGCTCTGCTCATACAAAGATAGCAGAGGAGCGGTAGATGGAAACTCTGCATGTACGTTTGTGAATAGCATCTCATAGAACAGATTGTACTTTGTGAATGACGCCCCTCAGTATTTACCACTCAGAACACTTGTCTTCATGATACCTGTTTGAATATATGCATTGAGGTTTTAGACTGAGATAACTATCGACATGAAAATAATATATTTATGGTATCAATGCAATAAGCATACATGTCCCTTCCTTTAACTTATAAACAAAGAAATGCAAAAAGCCAAACTTTTATCGGTTTCACTCCTTAGGTAATCAATGATGACGCTGCCCATCATGTAAACAACAAAAAAACTTGAAGGTCTAAACTAGCTGAGTTAAATAGGTTATCACCGGACACGGCACAATACGAGTGCAGTGCATCAGCTATCACGTGATGCCCATCATGTCCCTGCAGTTTAAGACCCACATGTTCCACATTTGTTGGGTGTTTGTGTTCTTAAATTCTAAGCTCTTATTCAAGTTCAACAATGCTGCACTGTTCTCCCATTAATAGCAGTCTTGATGCCAGGCAAGCCCCTCAGAGTTTTGCAGCATTGCATTTCTATAGATCAGGCATGCATGAGATCCCGCCGTTATCATTGGTCCGTGACACTCTTCTATGCTTGGGAAGTTGCTGAATTTCCAGTGGCATTGCATACATAGTTTTATTGCACCAAGTAGCTAGTAGGGAAGGGCATAACATGCATAATTCCGTGTATGATAATGTATCCAATCTTCCCATGAAGCTCTACCAGGTGGATATCAATGCAATGGTGGCCTTCACTTCTTCAGCCAAGATGTCCTTATCTAGTTCATTCCTGAGTTCTGATGTTAGCATAGGACGTTGTGATCCCTCAAACACTTGAAGCTCTCTCTAGAATGGTCCATTTTGTCTGGACCATTCTGACGAGCTGACTGTCACCTTTCTGTGCACTCATTGGACTTCAATAGATTAGTTTCAGGGAACTCGACTCCAAGTAGTAGGAGGTGCCAAGAAATGATAACATTCCTCCTAGAAAGAGGCAATGTCCTAGTGATTGTAATGTCTATGGGATTAGTGAGGAGGCCATTCTTCCAACTGCAGATAGCTTGGATGCAGTTATTTGTTTTAACTGGACAGCCAGGAACCTGCCTGCTTTTTTGCTGTGCTGCTAGCAGTGGTTTTGAGTACGTTGGATGGCTTCTTCTGCCCAGGGCGTGACTATGGCGTTTAGCTCATATGTTCTCCTTGGCTGGGATCTAAGAAGTGTGGGGGAAATTATCACCGCTTTAGCGGCCGTTTTCGGCCACTAAGCGGCGATAATTCTTTTGACCTATTAGCAAGCTGTCGCTAGCAGTAGTTAGCGACAGCTTGTAGGCGATAGTGAGCGGTTTGCGGTCCGCTTTGCATGTCAGCAAAATTTATCGCTAATGACATGCAAAGTGGGCGTACCCAACCTGTTAGCGACTGAAAGCAGTCGCTAACATCGCTATCGCCTATTACCAACACAGGCGTAGCGATGGAGATATTCGGGCTAAGCGCGAATATCTCCAAAAACTAACACCTGCTCAGGCCAGTTCTTAGCCATTATATTCAATGGGAGGTGGATATAATGGCTAAGACCCAGTTAGCAATAATGCATGAATATCGCTGTATTCTCAGCGTTATTCATGGATTTTGCCACTATCACCGGGAATTTTATCGCTTTTGAGATAAACGTTGCTAATAGCACGTTATTTCAGCGATAAAATCCGGTGATGCGCGGAGATAAAAAAATTGCCGCTAACCCTACTTAGCGATAAATTTCGCTATTTGATGATAATATGCCCCTGTATCTCAGGTTGATGCATGATATTGTTGGAATGGGCGCTAATTTCTTTCTCCAGTCTTTGCTTTTTGTTCTGTACCACCTTTCGGGCCATTGGTGAGTCACAAATTACAATGCCTCCCAGATAGAGTTTCCAACCAGAGTATATGTAGATGTCACTGATTGTCCATTAAGGCCCATGTACTATCAGAAGTTTTCTAAACATTTTTCATTTCCTCTGTAAGTGTGACTTGACTTGTGTTCATTCTCCAGGTCCTACTTTTACGGATTTGCATCTGCAAATTCATCTCAAGTGTTATTCACGCATGGGACATATTGACATTTGATCGTACATTGTAATCTGATTATAAATGACAGTTTGTAATTTTAGAAAGGGCACCAGATGCCTTTCAGAAAGTAGACAATTCTATATGGATGTATGACGTTACAACGTATACTTTTACAACGCCTACCTTTACAACGCATTTTTACACCGCAACATCCATTACAACGCACACCATTACAACGCATGCCATTACAATGAATTCTTTGAAACTACCTTTACAACGCATTCCACTACAACGCATACTACATTTACAACGCATACCATTACAACGCATTACATTACATTGCATGTAAGGTAAGTGTTGGATAGTGTAGGGGTAAAAATTACTATTCTAACTCCAGGGGGTGCAACAGTAGGGTAAGTGTTGGATAGTGTACGGGTACTATGTGTTGTAATGCTATGCGTTGTAATGGTATGCGTTGTAATGACTGCATTGTAATGGCATGCATTGTAGTGGTGTGCGTTGTAGTGTCATGCATTGTAATGACTGCGTTGTAAATGCATGCGTTGTAATGGATTTTGCGTTGTAAAAGTTTTGTTGTAATGGTAGTGCGTTGTAAAAGTTGCGTTGTAAAGGTTGTATACCATTCTATATTCTGTCCTGTCCTGTGGGGACTTGAAAGAAATGGTGTACCCTTCCTCCGTAGGGTGTATGAGTCTCCATGGGTCCACCAGGAGATGGTCAGATATTAAATCTTGGAGAATGCCTCTATCATTAATATTACAGTAGCTGTAACAATTTGCAGCAGTGAAACAGACAACCTGCACGGACCCTCCACACAAAGTAGTCATCCAGAAAATAAGGAAGGTGCTATTCCAGGCAACACTTCTGTTGCAAGTACGTATGTACACGGGAATTGCAAAAAACATTTCCCATTTATTACAAAAAATCCAGCATAAATATAAGAACCACAATTCAAAGCCAAAAATGTACAATACCTTTATCCAGCATGAATCACAGTCTAATAGATACAATACACTATGATGCCAGTGCAGATGGTGAAAGATGATAACAAATCAGACAGCATGTGGGGCAGCAAGCATGTTTTTTTTTTGGTTAGAACCAGCTGCTTACCAATGACATCTTCTCCACCAATGCTGTCAAGACCTGCTGGCTCTTAAAATCCCAAGAGAAAAACAATCTGGTCGGGGCTCCGTTAGTGTTGTAAGTTCTCGGTAGGGCGCAGTGCCTCCCCAAGTTGCCTGTGTATATCTCTTCAGGTTATAGGAAGGGCCTACAAAAAGTCTGTCTCACTTCGGAGACGAATGCCTTCAGTTAAAAGACGAGGGTCAGCTTCCACTGGAGCAGTAGGTGCAGTGACACCGAGACCCACAGGCCTCTGGGGCATTCAACGCTGATTATTGATATCTTTTTAAATTCAAGTAGAGGCCCGGGCCCATTTTCTTCCTGGCACTAGGGCCAGCCTGTGGTGAGAAGACAGGAATAAATAATCTGAGAAAATATAGTTTTCATGACTTCCTGTGCTCCTGTTGGCTGCTCAAAGGACGGCAAACCAGAACTATTCTCCACATTGCACTCTTTGTTCCTCTGCCCTTCCTATGTCCATTTGTAGGATTTTAGCATTCTTTGTTAGTTCTGGGTTCTTAAACCTTCCTTAACAAAAGATACACCGTATTTTGCCCGATACTTGATCAATGTTACACATCAGGTCTCCCAGTCACCAGTTCATCATCCTGCCTTCAACAATGCTTGTTGGAGAATGAGTGAGTGAATGCATGGCTGTATGAAAGGGTGAGATGATGAATGAATGCATGAAAGGCCTTGGTCTTGTTGGGGGCAGGAGGATACTCCCTTCTCATTCTCCCACTGATCAGTTATCCATCTGCTACCTATCTGTTTATTTCTGCTCCCATTTGCCTATTCATTCATCTACAATCACGCATATTCACCCACTTACATGCTCACTGAGACACTCATTTAAAAAAAAAAAAATCAAAACCTTTATTGACAAACTCAACATGGTCAAAGTACACTTTTGCATCAAACCAGAGTGTCGTACACATCAGGCAATTCTCAAAATACAGTAGACATAGAGAAATTTCAATCCAATAGTAGCATTGTCCACGGCAGCAACAGCATAAACAACAAATAGCTGTAGAAGGTGGTAACAGCGCTGTAGGGGAAGGAACAGGCCGGGCCGGAGGGGAATATGGTCAAGGAGGGAGACAGTCACTGACCAACTCTGGCAACCGCCGCGGGCGGAGTGCCGGTGGGGATCGTGGGAGAGGCAGTTCTACTCTGATGAGGTCAGGAATAGAGATATGTCACTAGGGTGCCCCATATGTCAAGTGAGTGTCATGCCACAAGAAGTGGATTCACCTAGCATTGCTCACATGTCATACTTGGCAGACCTACTCATAGTCAATTTTGTGGACAACGGTTGTTGTGATGGGTGTCATGTCATGCACATCTCAAAATGGAGCCCTGACCATATTCACAAAGATGATGAAGCATAATGGGGCATATTTACAAGCGCCTATTTGCACCACAACATCACTTTTAGAGACGTTGCAGTGGCAATAGGGGCTTCGTCGTATTTACGAGGCAGTGTTAGGCCACTTACTGTGATTTAACACTGCTTTGTAAATAAGGCATAATTTTCACGCTGTACTCAGCATGAAAGGGGAGGCCAATGGGTGTTGAGGTCCATTGTTTTAGACACTCGCACTATTTTCAATGGTTGGCATCAATAGGTGGCAGAGCCTAAATTAAGACCTGGTGCAATAAGGAGAATAGCTTTATTTCTCATGTATTTGTTGCTATTTACGTGTGTGCTGCCTTGGACAGCATCCAGAGAAACTGCAAATTGACACTGATTTTGTATGTGTAGGAATGTGAGGCTTCCTGCACATAAACAATCTTTTCCCACAATAAAGACACCCTTGCACTATGTTGCAATGGTGGCTGTGTTGGTGCTAGGCAGCAGAACTCAGTGCCAGCACTAGGGGAAATGCAGGTGGGTACAGCGTTGTTGTGAATATGGCGCATTCCTGCGTTTTCAGAATGGAGAAGCGTGGCATTAGCAATCTTTCAGAACACCACACTTCTCCATTCTATTGTAAAAAAATGTGTCTCACAACTCTTTCAGTTAATCATAAGATACTAAATATATATGCAGACCATCCATGTGCACGCTCATTAGTCAACTTTGCTATCCTGAAATTGATGCAGGTTTCCTGATCACAATCCACAGCATCCTAACCGTAGCCTTTCCCTAAAATATGATGGCATGATCACACTCCATCAAATCACTTCAAACATAAGTGCCACCACAAATCAAAACCACTAATATTTTATTATATCTCAAAATATATCTATCTAATTTAAACTAACACTATCTCATCATCTAACCTAATCTAAACTGACTGATACTAACTAAATGTTACACTAAACTAACTTATCTAATAATAAACACTCAACACCACATATGAGACATCAACCCATCTCCCCCCCTCAAAGCACATCATCAGACGGGACAAAGACAGCTCAAAATCTAAACATGAACTAACTATACATTTATCTTAAACAAATACATATTTGTTTGTTATTCTTTTCTTTAACAAGAAAAATACATCAACCCTCCACTCAAAGGAAAAAGAAAATTAGTTCATAACACTACATTAATAGAATAAAACATTTAAACCTCATCTGAAACAATTACTACTCTAAAACTACACTTAAAAACAATCCTAGACTAATAATCAAACAGTAACCAATAACGAATGGAGGGGACTGTAGAAAGGGGAAAGGATCACAAAATAGGGCACTCAGAATGGGGGGCCCAGGGCACCCTTCATGTCCTAAAGGTGGTTATTGATCTCTGAAATGTCCCTCTCCACTTCTGCCAGTCTCACATTAATGTCCAATAAGCAACACCAGTCCCTGTTTGTATAAATGACTGTATGTGTCCTGGATGCAGATGGCAGAGATGCGTCCCCTGTGTCCGAGGTTGTGAGGCAGCACCTGTTTGCGTGCCTGAGGCAGGAGCAGCAGGTTGGCTATGTGGTGCCTGAACTGTAGTAGAAACTCTGTGATGATGTCAGACCCACGCCTGATATTAGAAGTGCCTGGAATTGTTTTGGTGTCCCTTCCTCCACTTTGCCATGCAAATTCAGGCAGAGGTTGCCATTTTCAAGCTGCCCGGTCCTCTTGATACCTCCTTGCTATGCATGATACACCTTGTCTACACTTTGTATGAGCAAATATCATTCCTTCCGTACTTGGAACTCTCATGCCTCCTCAGGTGACATGCTGTCTGAAAAATAAGACATATGACAACGTGTAAGACCAAAGATGAATGGCAATGTTTTCCATTTAAATTTAGAACACTGTTAGACCTGGCATCATTGGCATGATTCTCTCCTCCATTTTTCGTCTGTTTGCCTCCTCTGTTTACGATGTTTTGCTGGAATAGTGCTTTGAGGACTGTGCCACTGCTGATCAGTGCCACAGTGCAAGTGCTCCCTATGTTAAATTGATACATTAATTGGATTCCATGTTTGGCTTATTTGGTTTACTGTCAGTCCCTAGTATAGTGCACCAGGAGTGCCAGGGCTTGTAAATACAAATGTTGCTGGTGGGCTTGCAGCACTGGTTGTGCCACCCACAGAAGCGGCCTAGAAAAATATGTCTAAGGTCTGCCATTGCAGAACCTGCGTGCAGTCTGGTACTGCCATGCTGACTGCGCAAGTACACCTACTTGCCAGTCCCTAAAACCTTCCCTTAACTTCATGTTAGTCCCCCCCATGGTAGGCCCAAGGGCAGGGTGCATTGTAAGCATATGGTAGGACAAGCCCTGATGTGTGTTGCATGTCCTAATAGTGAATTACAGCCATTTTCGTTTTTCACTATTGTAAGGCTACCTGCTCTCCTTAGGCCAGACTGGGCTGCTGGAATTATTACACTATATAATCCTAACAGACTCAGAGAGCATGGTGGAAAGTCCAGTTTACTATCCCCGAACTCAGAATTTGATAACACATCCTTTAGGATGGATGGTTTTTAGATTCTGAGTTTGAAACTAGCACTTTTAGAAAGTGACTAGTTTCTTGTCTAACTGTCTACCGGTCTCTGCTGGTTTTTGTGTGTGTGACAGGAGCTGGATGGCTCCAGAGGTCTGAATGAGTCAGTGTGGGGTGAATGAGGCATTTGCGTTTAGAGTGGGGGAAGATTAGTTCCTGATAGCCTGCCCTGCCTGACACAATGCTGGCTCCACCTCCTGCCGGACGACTGATGGCTCTGCCCCTGCCAGTGACAATGCTGGCTCAACCTCCTGCCCTGCACAGTGAATAGGCCAGGTGCCTTGGCCTGGCAACACCCACAACAAACCCAGGATGAGGGAGATCTCCCTGCATGGACAAAGGGATCAAAGCAGAAAAGGGGTATAGGAGAAGGACCCCTGAACCAAAGAATTTAGATCACTTCTGACAAGGAAACCTATACCAAGGACAAAAAGTCTGCTGATCCAAGGACTTGCCTGCCCCTTCTGCCAGAGTGCTGTTTGCTTGGGGGAATCCTGCAGTTGCTTCTTTATTTTTGCCAAGGAACAAGGATAGAGGAACTGAGTGTGTACTCTCAAGCTTTGCCAAGAAAATCTCCAAGGGCTGGAAGAGTGCCAGCCTCCTGTTGAAGTCACAGGGCTAAAGAACTTCACCATCTACTAAAATTGCCTGTTGCTGGAACGTGGGAGTCCAGAACACCTAAAGAAACCAGCAATCACGACGACGCCGAAGCCGCCGAATCCAGCTCGACATCGGGAGGACGACTCCAGTGTCCCGCACCTTCCACGCCGGCAGCCGGGCCCGATCGACCCCAGTAGCGACGCCGCTACCGATCGCCTCAACACCGCAGCCCCTCTCGACGCCGTGAGCGCTGCTCACTCTTGCAACGACTACATCGACCACGACACCGCATCCTGCTTCGCCACCGTGAGAGGCTGCTCCGGCCCAACATCTCTCGACGCCGCTGCGGATCACCCCGACTCCGAGGCTCGATTGACGCCGACGCCGATACTTCTCGACGCCGTGGATCATCGTTTTCCTCATTCTAAAAGGTACTGTGTTTGTGGGGTCTGTTTCGACTCCGGGCTCAAAGTAGCGCTCCTTGCGGTCGACGCCGAACCTTTGGAATAGCTTTGTCTCGACGTTGTGTGACTCCTGTGGGGGTTACATTGTTGCTAAGAACTGTGCTTTAGAGAAGAAGAGTTACTTTTGTTGCTAAAGAACTATTTACTAAGAAGAAACTTTACCTGAACTATTATTTTTCCTTCCAAAGAGTATTTATTGAGATTGTGGTATATTTTTGTCATTATTTGGTCTTGTGCCAAGCCTTATATAAACAGCCTTATTTTTATAATACCTTCTGTGTTGTGTCCATTTGTGGTATATTCACTTTATTACTGTCTGTGGTCATAAATGCTTAACACACTGCCTCTGAGATAGGCCTGTCTGCTCTGCCAAGCTACCAAGGGGGTGAGCAGGGTTTATATGAATGCCCTGACTAGAGGAGGTGGGTCCCTATTCGTCAGAAGTGTATACCTCTGCCAACTAGAGACCAGCCGATTCTAACAAACACAAATGCATGAAAACATGGACTCTACACTTTCATAAAATGTTGGTTACATCCACTGTGACCTGAACAATGCAATAGGAAGGAACAGACCAATCACAACCTGATGGTATTACTGACCTGACATTGTATAGCATTGTACATATCAAGGGCAAAGTTGAGTCACAACATATTGAGATTAGCAGAGTTAAATGATGCTGCTGCCACATACTCAGACTGAGTCTACCAGGGGAATGACCCCAGGTCACAGCATGAAAGGACCATTGTGAAGCCAGGCAATGCCATGACTAAACATATACATAGAAGCATCTTTACAAGGAAGTGGCGGAGCATAGCATTGGCTTCCTTGGCTGAACACCAAGCAGGTCTGCACCATACCTAATTCAGTATGGTACCGACCTCTGTCTGCCCCTGTGCAGCAGCTAATGTTTTGCCTCCTCACGCCATCACAGGCCCCCTTGCACAATGGAGCAAGGGTGTCTGCATTGATGTGAAGATTGTTCATATTCAGGAGGATGCCCCTTCCTGCATATAAACAATTTTGAAATGACGTTTAGTCACTTCTATGTGTGCTTGTTAAAGAAGCACATATTGCAGTCATAAGATGTAACTTTGTTGACCGATTGGTCATGTGCTGTAAGGCTCATTTTCCTGCACAAGTACAATCAATGGTGTCTTGCTGAATCCATGTGTGCCACACAACACAGCACACATGGAACAGCAGAGATGAAAAGTAAATAAACCATTCTCACTACAGCGTATTTGTTATGTACATTTTGGGCAGGGTATCACACACTACACACTCAAACATATTCACGCTGGGCTTGTAGTTAGGCGTCAGACCTCTAAAATGTGGGTTGTACATGTATACATTTACCAACATTTGCACCCAAGATATGGTATGAAAAGGTGGCATGAAGCACTATTGGGCACCAATCAGAGTGAGCCGTCTTAACGCTACATTGTGAATGAGGCTAAGCCACTCTTGCATCCACAATGGTGTTCCATGTAACAATGCGGAAACAATGGTGTCCTTTTAACATGCACCGACATGTCACAGATACAACAAATCAGAGGAAAGACGGTGACTATTAACAGGAATTAAATGTTGGCACCTTACTATCCCTTACAGTGGAATTGAACCATCCAAAAGAGCTGTGGCTCTGGCTCATGCAACGCAAACTATTTTACCACGCACAGCAGCTCTCATCTTGTGTATGTGACTGACTCTCTGGACTGATACCTGTAACTGACAACTGGTGCTCTGGTCATAGCCATCGCCAACATCTCTCACATGTCTCCTCTCCTGTATGTACGCTGTGGAATCCACATGCATGGGCTGGAGTGACATACCCCTTTGGAATTTCAGGTCTCAATGAAGGTGTCAGTGTAACTTCACAGGTTTCCTTGCCTGAATCGGTCAGTACAGACTGACCATATCACATTTGTCATTTGGCTGTCGACATGCAAAAAGAGCCTAAGCTGCCATGTACACATGATGCAATGCCTTGAAGGCATATGAACTTTCCTATTTGGACATGTATCCACACCTGACTTCACGGTATAATGAGTTTCTTCTGGCATATTGTCTGACAGTTGAATACAGCATTTATCTGGGCATGAACAGATAAATGCATGCAAAGAATGGGGGGAAGTTGAGCACATTGAATTCCATTGCATCACCCATCTGATGGGGCAAATCTCGGATGTCCAATTTTTGAAATGTATGTTGTACTGGATTGGCAAGACAACATCTCAGGAAAACAGGTGTCATGATATTGTGGCAGGAATGATTTGAATATACAATAGTGACCTTTTGCTATGGCTAGCACCAACGCAGGCCAACCTTCACATTTCTGGCTGAGTGCCTACATATTTGTCATACCATGACAATTGGTCAGAGACAGGACAAAAGACAGTGACAAGCAGGATGTATGCTAATATGGTGTGATGCTGACTTTGACTCAATGGGAATGTGCAACGTAAAGTCAAGTAGACAAATGCCGTGATACATCGCTACAACATAACATTTTGCATAAATCTCAATATTATTCTACATCATCACACAAGTTGTGAGGTCCATGTCATTCACACCCAGACTGTATTCAACTACAAATAGGAGCATTTCCATCAAATCTTCACTTCTCACAAAGAAAATATATGAAATTGGTACTCACCAGTTGCGTGTGGGTCCATGAAAGCATCTACATCACCCTGAGTAATCAGTGGTCTTCCAGCTGTGAAGGATGTAAAAAACTTCACTTAGTATCAGACGTGACTTTCAAAATGTGTCATGTTCATCATCAGATACATCTACATTCAATTTGATGGCTTACGATAGTCCTGTCTTTGTTCAAGTTGCATACATGAAGGGATCTGTCTTGACTGTCAGGTACAAAAAACATGAACATTGCAGTCTTGTGGACCACAAGACAATCCTGCTACTATATGTGATAATTTTGCAAACACTACTTGAATGACACATTCTCAAGGCCTTATTTCCAGGCCCAACTTCATGTTCTCCATGTTGGCTAGTCAATATGTGATTTGCATGATTCACAAGGTTGTGTTCAGAAATTTGACAATGTCTGATCTCACTTTATGTATGAGGCTGACTTACACACCATAAATAGTGACACATGGTCCAATTGGAATGTTTTTTCAATGGACCTTACACAACAACACCCATGTCAGACTGTAATGTTGATTTTTTAAAGTGTGGCATACATGTTATCCAGCACCTACTTTGTGAACTGTTAACAAATGCTTAGTCATTTGCACAATGGGGATAGACAAGTTTGACCAACAGGCAGTGTGTTTTGCCATGTGTGCTACATTGTGCAGCTCACATGGGCATTTCATGTGCACTGAGGGTGCACACACACAAATATACGTGTACACTATTGTAATATGCTGCACACATTGAAACGTGACACAGCATGTCATTATGTTTTAGGTGCATGAGTGAACATATTTACATACATGTTCATCCATCATCATCAACACAGGAATACTTGCACAATGGTGCAAGAGTGATTGTGTTTGAGCTAGGCAGCTTAAGAATATATGGATGGTATCATAAAGTAAAGTTCATTACATTGTATCACTCACTACATTTATTGGCATGGAAACCCCACTGGGTCTGGTTTTTGAGGTTTAACCATAGGGCAGACCTGGAGGCCTTCCTGCTGTGCTGCCCTACAGTAAAAGAAGAGAGCAGGAATGCCCCAGATCTTTGAACTGTGGTGCATTCCTGTCCTTTTCCCATGTGTTGGTGCATAATAGGCTGCTGTGCGCCAACGGAAGCACCTTAGCACCATGGTGCAAGGCTTCCTGTATTGAGTGGATGACAGATTGTGTGCAGGAAGGGAAACCTTCATGCACAAAACCAATCGCAAGATGCTTTTTCCTTTTTTTATGTGTGCTGCAGAATGCAGCACATATAGAAAAAGGAAAAACAAGGAGGAATAAAGAGGTTTCTCCTCGTTGTGCCTTCCTTCTGCCTCCCCTCGGGAGATATGTTTTTTTTTGGTGGTGCCCCAGATTTACAATTTCTCATAAATCTGGAGCAATGTCAAAATGCCACAGATGTTGCTGGGAACCCCACTAGCAACATCGATTGCACGACCCTTTAACAAAGAAATCTGCATTAAAGGGGACAATATTCACGAGGCAGTATTAAGCCAAAAGAAAGTGCCTTAGTGCTGCCCCAAAAATATGGAGCAAGCTCCTGCACCACTGAACGTCACAAAAAAGTGACGTTCCGATGGGCTAAAGGCCCACCGTGAATAAATGAAACGTTTTGACATGTACTTACCACATTGCCTGCCAACGATAACTCCCAGGTGGTCCAAAAGGTAACCTTCACATCACATGCAATACTGCCATCCGTGCTTCCAATGGTGGACAGTCCTGTCCACCTCAAAGATCTGCATCATGTGGTTGTGAATATATTCTCACGTCACATTACGGACACCATAACCCTGCAGGATCCGTCCCCCACTCTCCACCATCAATGGCTGGTAAAATGTAACTAGCCAGAGAAGCCCACAAATGTCCCTCTGACATCCTGACCTTCCCACCCACACCTGACATCTCGTAAAACACACCTAACCCCAGTATGTAAAAAGAAAACCCCAAAAACCGTTACAAGAAAATGGTTAGCATTACAAATGTACCCCGTGGACAGACACTCAACAAGATTAGCAACAAGACACAAAAACAACTACACAAGCACACAACTCCAAACACCTCCAAACACTCTTCACAGACACGGACTGTGTGCTTAAAAGAGAAAGTGAAAGTGTACAGCACTGCTCTGTTACACACAATGCAGACTGACATCACTTCCTGCGACTTGCTAGCCCTTTTTCGCACTCTATGTGAATATTTCACCCGCTAAGGGATGAGTGGTCATTTTAAGTGTTGTGATATGTAGTTAGCGATTATTTTCAATGGCTGTCATGTAAAGAATTATCGCTTACTTGTTTCCACAGGCAGATTTTTTATGATAATTCAAAGTTGAGCATCAGATGTACCATATTTCATGAAATAGCATGAATAATGACACCATTTGGCTATGGGATGTGATCTGTATTGTTTGGGTGACTTCAGTTATTCAGAAATGCCATGATGTCAGTAATCTATAAATGTCAAAATGTCTTGATGCCTATCCCCATTGATTCATGAGTGATAACACATGCACGCATCAGTGGGAGCCATTATGGTTGGCATAGGTCGTATGTGTGACCCCATATGTAACTGTCACATTACACATTGCTTAGACGTCTGCACCTGGTTGATGGGCTTGCAACACACAAGGACATGAACCTCAGACATTCACTATTTGAAAATCAGATTTGTGATGCAGCTATCAATGCGAAGGCTTGACCACAGATTCACATTCGAGTATTTGCTCTTCTGTGATTGAAGATGTGCACATTTACATCAGGCTGTGCTCAATCACTCATGGGCATAATTCAAGAGGTTGTGTGATGCAATAAGGAATTTGCAAATCTGATGATGTTTACAAACTGTGTATATCAGCCAGATCCATTGTCATGTTAGTGACATATGTGCAATACATTGTTACATGGCATGAGGAACACCTTGGGTCAGGCACAATTGCCCAATAGGTCTATTGTGACAGTGATTCACATCTTGAAGCTACGAGATTAACGATATGACAGATTGACAGGTAATGGTCCAGACTGTTAATGTGAGTAAGCACTGCATCACTTCTCAGCCTGTGGGCATCAGGAGCGTGTTGTAGCACCACTGATGTTATTTTCAGAAGTGTGTGCACCAAAATTCTGCATGGATCAGCCTTGTGCGAAATATGCAGATGTCAACAATCCACACAGAGCCATATAAAAAATGTTGCAGACCCGGAGTCCCAGTTGGACAGGACATTGTTGGCGGGAACCAGCAATGCAACACTTTAAAATGTGTACTCCTTGCAACAGCATGGTGTCCAATGCCGGTAAGCACAGACAGTCCCCATTGACTTGAAACAACAATGTGTTTTTGTATGATACTCATTGGGGTAGACACAGGTACTGCATAGTTGCTGCAAAATGACTTTGAAGGATGGAACTGCACCAGGCACACGCCTGTGGGTGCTGTCTGTGTACATTGATGCATCAGCAATGACCCTTAGCTGTCTGCCCTTCCATATGTAGAAAGAATGCTGACATGAGTGTAGGAAGGTGGAATATGACTACATGGTTGCCCCCACTTTTTTCATAGTGTTTTGATGGTTTTTGACTTAGTTTGTCTGGGATCCTCCTACCCAGGACCCTAGCCTAGCCGCTTCCTCTCTAGATTGAGTGCATGTACTTTAGGTACACTCCAGATTGGTTTCTAGGGTACCCTTGTGAGTCCCTAGTATATGGTACACCAGGTACTCAGGGCATAGGTATCCCAGAGGCCTACCGGGGGCTGAAGCATGTATTTTGCCACCCCTGAGAAGCATTCCAAAATGGCACCACAGGACTGCTACTGCAGCCTGCGTAAGGTGGTGCATGCAACCCTTACTAAGATATAGGTTACCTATATCTACCTTTAAAGCACTGACACATATAAGCCTATCAGTCACTCCTATGGCAGGCCTTATCAATACTGAAGGCAGAGTCTTGGTTTTGTGTGAGAGGGTGCCCATGCATGAGTATGACCACTCTGCATCGTTCGGAGCCTATTCTCTGAGGCTGTTCTGTGATGCAGCCAGACCATATACTCTTAAGTGCATTATAACCTCGTGGTAAATTCTAACTTTGGAATGACTGCATGGAAACATGTTGTGTTTGGTGTCAAACACTTTGGAATCCTACCCCCCCACCCCCGCAAATCCTGGCGGTGGTGGTAGAATTCCACCCTTCTAGAGGGAGAGACATGTACACACTAGTCTAACCGGTAATAGTTTAAAAGAGCCCCGGCACCACAAAATGGATGCTGCAGCCACAGACACAAGTCTGGTCTCCTGCTGCTGACCGAAACTCCGGCAGGGGAGGCCTGGACAATAGGTTTCCTGTCACAGGGAGGTATAGCCACCTCCCAGACAGGCTTTAGTGTATTAGGATGGGTGCGTGCACTCCATGAGTGCTTTGAAAGTGTACACTGGGGGCACATTTGGTGTCCCTGTGCATAGCACAGTTCAAACCGGTTGCAGGGGCTACCTGCCCATGCTCTGGTGTGAAATTAAACAAAGGAAATGGGTGTAACAACACATCTTTCTAGACCCTCCCATAGGTGGGTCCCCAGAGTATGTCCAACCCCTTTTCTTAGTATATGTAAGGGAACCCTGGCAAAAGGACTTTAGATTACACCTGGACGAAACTCTGAAACTGAATCCTGGAACTTCAAAAATCTACTAAAGACTAGAGGACCGAAGAATCTCCCTTGGGGTCAAGGATTGATTCCCCTGCTCAAGTAGGCACCGACAAAGTATCTTGTTGGTCTGCATTTCCGAAGCTCCTGATGCAGTCCAAAGTATTTGCAACACAGGAAGAGGATTTCTAGACTTCTCAGAGGCCAACATGAGTCACCAGCAAAGCTGAGACCCGCAGCCCTCACGAGTGATATTGAACTGGAACCCCTGGACACCGTGCACATTTGCTAAGTGCATTGACTTTCTGAGCTTTTCTGAAGACGTGCTTTGGGTTACTTGTAGTCCAAGCCCGAGCATCATCTGCACCAAAGATTGTGGGCCTGCACTCCACGAGTATTCCGTGAGGCCGCTTCTTGCATTTCCACTCCAAGCTTCTTCGCGAGGTATCTCTACTTTTCCTTGGGCTTCCCTGGTTGCTCCAGATGTGCCCTGATTCTCCACCACGTTGTGAGTCTCTCAGACTTTGCTGGTCTGCACCAAAGCATTTCTTTGATTCCTGCATGGGTTGCTGTTCCCATGGCTTGTAGGGTCCAATCCCGAAACCAACACCGCGGCACTTGACATCCCTTGTGGGAAAGCTCGAATCCAGATTCTGGTCATCGTCAACGCCTCCTGGTCCTCGTGGCTGAAGAGTCAATCTTCACCTTCTTCACCTAAAATCACCCAACATCGGTGGGCATTTGACTATCGTGCCCATTGTTCACTGGCAAGTGACCCAGACTCTGTCCCCTCTGCTTTCAGGTTCCTATCATCTTCGATCCAGGCTTGTATCACACCGGACACTTTCCACTTTGCCGCCAGCAGCACTTTGCAGCAGATCGCCATTGAAAACGACAACGAAACCCGACACCAAAAGACACCTATGCACCCGGCTTCCCTGGGTGAGGTAACTCGAGTACTCCTGTACGTCCTTTCTAAGTGTCCTTTATCTTTAAATTCTAACTGCGACTTTCCCCATAGAAGTTAATGATGATTCGCTGCTGTATTCACACAGTGCATGCGTCCCCCGTGGGTCCCTGTGTCCCTACTTTGGGTGGTTCCTGGTGGCCTCAGCCATTCCACAGGCTCCAGGCCTTGTGTCTATGCAAGTTGTGGTTCCTTTACCACTTTCTTAATATATGGTTTGGTATGCACCTTGGGCTCAACATATATTGTGCTTATTTACTTTGTGCTATTAAGTTTACTGAATGTACTTTTGCCTCTAGCCTCATAAAGGGACTAGAGGGATGTGTTTAGAACAAATACATATTTTATATATATATACCTTGTGTGGTTCTCCTTTCATTTGGTCATTCATGAGTTTATAGACTAGTAAAACAAGCTGCTTTACATTCCTCCAAGACTTATCCTGAAGGCTGCTCTCCACAGTTACCACTAGGATAGCTTTCTATTAAGGTTGTCTTTAACCTAGAGTCAATAAGGGTCATTTGGACTGGTGCAAGGTTCCCACTAGAATAATGGACAGCATATGCCAGGCCAACTTCTCACAATGAGGAACCCACTTGATGCACCTTGTAGGGATGTATGACATTACAACGCATGCTTTTACCTCGCATGCTTTTACAACGCGGTGTTTACAACGCAAACCTTTACAACGCATAGCGCTTTGGGGTGCTGGATAGTGAATATTTCAATTTACTATTCCAACTCCAGTCCCCGTGGACACTAGGGAAGGTGTTGGATAGTAAATTAAACGTATTCCCTATCCTGGAGCGCCCCCCAGTGCAATGCGTTGTAATGGTTTGCGTTGTAAAAGTTGCGTCGTAAAGGCACTGCGTGGTAAAAGTTGCGTTGTAAAGGATGTTTCCCACCTTGTAGGGGTGGACACTCAAGGTCCTCCTGATCAGGTACAAAGGGTAGTCTTCATTGCATGGCACACACCAACACTACACTGGGGTGACGGGGAGACATTCTATATTATGAACACCTCACAACATCATCATGCATGAGGATTTTGTGCTGCCCCTTAGCTGTGGAGGGTGAGGTCTGACCTGGGCAAATCTTGTGTGGCACGGGACCTGTGACTGAGGAACTTAGAGGATTCAGCTGGGTGAGTCGCTGATTAGGGAAGTGTGGTGTGTTTTGTGTCCTGGTGTCGTTGTCCAGGTAGGGAGATGGATGCTTGTGAAGTGGATGATGCCCGGGGATGTTATCTTCACAAACGCCATAGGTAGACTGCTTGTTCAACCCAGGCTTACGGGGGTATGTCTCACGTGTGATCTGCTTATCAAAGTTGCATCCAGGAGGCAACCAGATGGGTGTGCTTTTCACACATGTTATGGATCTCCTGGTTATACAGAGGATTTTCCTTGGTTCTATCAGAACATATATTTCTGTCTAGCATACACATGACTGGAGTTGAGTGCCCGGTTGGCCACAGTAGTCTGTAACACATGCCTGGTGTCTAGCCATCTTGCACAACAATGCATTTTGCAAAGTATGTTGTATGTTCCTTTAGTGGTACAACATTATGCATGTTTGTGTATGTGTTAAACTGTGCCTGTAGATGTGTGGCAATTTTGATTGGTGTAGTTATGATAACTGACTACATTATACATAGCATGCAATTGACATTAGTAAACTTGTAGTGACCATCCAGTGATAGGTGGTGCAGCCTCAGGGTGCTACAAATTTACTTTTTATGTACATCTCACCCAATGCAATGTCCATTCATGATGTAATTTAATGTATGTTACATGCATGTTTTTGCTGTACCTATTGGTTTCTGTGTTGCACTTCACACATGTGTATGTCTGTTCTCTTTCTTTGGGTTGTCAACACAGAGTAAGTGTTATTTTATGAGGATGTAGCCCATTCACCACATTCTTTGCCATGCCACACAAATGTTGTTGTGCATGTTACCTCAACACATTATTGTCATTGCATTGCCAGGTCCATTGGCCTACATACACGTTGCTGATTGCTGATGCCTTGCCATTTATCACATGTCTGGTTTATGTGTAATTGGTTTTGTTTATGTGACTATTGCATTGTTAGGCCAGTGCAGTGTTAATGGATGATTCATGCACAGTGTCAGTGATGCAAGTCATGTGCTTATCTGTCATTCCAGTGACCCATGGGTCATCTAGGAGGGTAGTCTCACTTGCTAATGTTGAATGAATGGGCGTGCTTGGTGTTTGAAGCATTCCTTGCACTGTATTGATACATCCATTATTCTAGCTGCATTGTCCTCTGGATCCTTATCCTCCACAACCACAGGTGGATCTAGTACATATTTGTCATGTATCCTTGTGACTATTGTTATGTACATTTTTCACGTGACACAGACTTCACAGATATCTTGGGTTTCTAATATTATGAAGATTTAGAGCTGTGTGGAGCCAGCTACAATGATGCATCAGACACACATTTTATGTTGTTCTAAGCTCTTGTGTGAAAACAGACCTGATTGTGCTCCTTTGTAGACACAACACACCGTTTTTGATTGTCACTGAGGAACCATACAAAGTAATTAGTTCAGATGCCCAATACATTGTCACATTCACACTCTTCCTTTAATTGGTGTAATATCCCTGTCTAGGTGAGTGATCTGTGTTACACTGTTGTTTTGTTACCGTGACTTTCCATGATTGAGCACCTTCAGAAGTCACGAACCAAGCATACAAGACATAGTTATCGTGAAATTTAATTATTAATAATTCGATTTTGTGGACTTTTGTTTGAAGAAATGCATGTGACAGGACATTTGATAATGGTGATGGTAATGGTGAAAAAATTGCTGATGATGGCATCCCTCCTTGCTGTTCCTGAAGCAGAAGATGTGGTGTATCTTGCATCAGCTTCTTTCTCCTGGCCATCCTCCAGATTGTCCTGCTCCTCCTGGTCTTCTGGCAGTGGTGTGTTTGTCCGTACACAGATTTTGTGCAATATGCAACAAGCCAGTATGATTTTACAGACAAGTTCAGGCCTGAATGATCAAGGCATTGGAACCTTAATTTGAGGACTCTGAAGGTCTGTTCTACAATGGCCCTTGTGTATTCCAGTGCAACATTGCAGTCTCTCTGGGCCTGTGTGTGGGTCACTTTGATGGGGGCATCAGCCATGGTGAGGCTAAAATCCCCCGTGAGGCTAAAAATCCCCAGTGAGGCTAAAATCACCTGCCCGATAGCCATGGAAGCAAGGTGGGTTGTGGAAGTTGGCATCTAAAAATGGGCTGTGGGGATATAAGTTGGGGGAACCCTGTGTTAGAGCACAAATGGGCTACAATGGATTATAGAACATTTGGCATCCCCATTATTGTATAAAGGCCAGGTACTCGTACATATTGTTCTCCTCCTTCTCCCACTGACTAGCTTGCCCCCCCCCCCCTGGTTTACATTAGCAGAATTTTGGGAGTGTAAGTCTCCATCTACGGTGGCAGCTGGCTTAATTTTGATGGACTAGTCCAAAAATGCTCACAGCTACTGCACGTGGGAGAGCTTCAATTACCTGTGCATAGTTTTCATATACACAGTATCTTATTGATTTAATAATAGCAATAGTTGCAGGCGTGAGATTCCCCCAATGTCAGCAACGCTCACAATGCCAGCAGTGAAGCTGCCTGGGAAGTCACACCTTACAAGTGTGCTGTGGTAAAAGTTGGGGAAACAATGGATTAGAGCACAAGGGGCTACAAGGTATTAAGGAACACTGGGCAATCTCAGTATTCAAGAAAGGGCAGGTACCTGTACATGCTGTTCCCTTCCTTTTCCCACCATTAGCAGACGTTTGGGAGAGCCAGACCTCACCTATGGGTTACTGGCTTAAGTTTGAGAGACAAGTCTAACCTCACATTCACTGAGTATCTATACCCTGTGCATAGTTTCAGGACAATGAATGGCGGCATGGCCCCTGGGGTACTGGGGACAGTTTTGTTGGGTGTCAAGCTTCGCAGAGGTTTGTCATAAGCTGGCGCAGGCTGTTGTTTCCGCAGAGTTTGGGGCAGGTTAGCATCCCTACCGTATTTCTGAGGGTTTGCTGTGTCTTGCGGGTCATCCTGATCAAGTAAGAGCCATTATCTATTGGTGTAGCTAGACATAAGGAATGTCAGGCAAGAATCCAGGGGATTATAGAGCAAGTGTTGCCTGTTCTTGGCCTACTATATGCAAGTGTGAGTAGCAATGGTAGCCACCAGGTCAATCTTGCATCATTCAAATTCAAGAGAAGAGGCATTTCCTGGAGGGTGAGGTAGGCCCCATACAGGGCAGAGAGGGAACATTCGCCTAGGCTAACCTGGACTGGGCAAACAAGCATGATCCGGGTGGGATTGAGCGCTGCAAGTATTGGCAGTTCTGGATAGGGAGGAATCTAAAGCCCAATGGCTGGGCTTCAGGTTTGGCATCAGGGGTCTCTCTGTGTATTGACGCCCTGTCTTAGAAGTCCAGGTCACACCAAAGAGGGCAAAGGCAAGGCCTCGGCCCCCGATTGGATTATGTTTAATTTTAGTTGTGTGGGAGTGGGGCTCGCAATCTCATTGCGTCTTGCATTGGCTGACCGATGCAGCGAATATGTGCCCTCTGCAAACAAGGGCAGGTTACAGGTCACCTCAGTTAATGCATATTCACCTGCTCTTTAGCCAGGGCAGCAGGCTGGGTGTGGTAGTTGTCGTCTAACAAGTGGACTGCGGTGCAAAAACGTTTGGTGAACACGGCGTTAGAGCACAAATGATGATAAGGTATTATAGACCATTTGGCCTTCCCAATATTCGGACAAGGGCAGGTACTTGCATTTACTGTTCTCCTCCAGTTACCAGAGACGTGTCTGTCTCCAGAGTTATCCTTCCATGGGTTAGAACCAGAGACTGGAAGGGGCATCTCCTGCGACCTATGTCCCAAATACGTTGATAGTCAACGCTGGCGCAGATGTACCTTGAAGGGCATGGTTACTTCTTAGGTTGTCGCAAAGTTTTGGGGTCAAATTGGGTTGGAGCAGTAAGTCTACAGTCCTTCAGCATTCCGTCAATCCAAGTAGGGCAGTTAGGGATACATAGTAGCAGCATGTGTGTAACATACACCGGTTATTCAGCGACATCATGACCCGGGTCACGCGCGCTTTACAAAAACACAGAGCTTTAATCAGAAGGGTGCCAAGTGGCAGAAACCAGAAAATAAGTTTAATATATGTGCATCTCTGGCCTTACAGTTGTGTGGAGCCAGTCACATTTAGAGGTACGCCCAGGTGAGAATTGCGTGCTTCTTAAGGTTCTCATAACTAATGCAGTTTGTGGTATCTCCCAGCGGATCCACTGAAGGTGTACTGCAACTAACATGAAACTGGAAATCTGTGATTCCGACACTTTAGCGGGTTTCAGCATCCTGGGTCAGAGATAGACAGCAGGTACTGTGCATCTGTGATCCGACGGCAGTTAAGCAAGCAGGGGGCACTGCTTAAGTGTCACTACATGAAAGGTGAGCACAATACATATATTGTTTCAAACCAGATTTGACACCATCAAGGTGTTCGCCAGAGTTTAGCAATCAAAGGGGTCTGTGCAATTGTCTGGTCAACGTGGCGAAGCAAGTGCACCCCAGATCCAAGGGTAGGTGACATGGTCCTGCAGTTAAGCTCAAATGTCCCGTCCCGTTAGCTATATTTGCTACGCTGGGTGGGAATACTGTCAGCCAAAATAGTGTGCTGCTGTCCCAATAAATGGGTAAGCAAGATGCCAAGCGCAAAAGGCCACAATGTAAAAAGAACATTAGGCATGTCCAGTATTCAACAAAAAGTTAAGACTTAAAGGAGCATGTAATTTACCTGCTGGGGCTGCACAGGGTGGGCAAAATGAACCCCTTCCCTGCCTCCCCTTTTTTGGGGGTAATAGTTTAGGATAGGGGTAAAGTAGGACTTAGTCAATCCTGAATGTTAGGCACCATATTGCGGACAGTGGGCACTTTATTAAATCAGACAGATTCACTAAGCTGGTATGCCTAGGGGGTTTCACCACAGAGGGAGCAGAGCGGGCGAAATTCTAATAAGAGATAAGGGATGCATGGCAAGTGCAGGAGGGCACTATTGCTCATGGTCACATAATTTTAGTTATTATCATTCCTGTGCGTCATGATTTAGCAATCAAAGGGAATGTGCAAATGTTAAGTATAAACCTTCTCGCCCTAATAGCCAAAGTAGGCAGGCGGGTTGTGGAAGCGGTCATCTAACAAGTGGGCTGTTGTTCCATAGATGGGGGACACAGGTGTTCAGGCACACACAGTGCTAGAAGGACAGCAGCTAGGTGAAATCAGCAAATAGATGGGGCAATGTGGGCCATGGTGTCTGAAAATGTCTCGTCCAGAGTTGGCACAGGGCTGAGTCATGAGAGGCAATGGAACTTTTCCCGCAGGAGGGTGCATAGTTCATTGCAGAAATTCACAGGCCAAAGGGGCTTTGGGTTCATCAGAAACTAGCTGATCGAGGCTAACGCCAAGGGCTATTGTGATGTAGATGGGGGATGTATGACTAAACAACTACTGTCTAAACCACGAAAGCTAAACAACGATCAATGCTAAACCACTACTTGTTTTACAACAACTTCTTAAACCACGAAAAAAAAAACACCTAGTAACTGGCCAATAGATGGCACTATTGTAATAATAATACTACTACAAAATATTTTTTAAATTGATGTTTACCCATTTCATCGATATTTTATTCTAGGTATGTTTCGCAAGTCTATCCCTTGTTTTATAGTGCTGAGTAGTTCAATACTTCTTTCGTCCATTGTCTACAGCTCCACTCGGGGCCAGGCTGTATTCCCCAGTGAAAACATAAACAACTAGCCCGGGCACTCGAAAATGATAGACCTGAAGGGGCGTCTCGAAAAGATAGCCATATACAATAAGGTACGAGTGGCCCATTCACAACATTCAATGTGGATTTACCAGGGAGAGGTAATAGGGTGCCTCCTCAATGGGGTTCACATAGAAAGACAAGCACGCACTGCTACAATTCAGCTACCACAAACCCTCAGTTGTGTCACAGCAGTCACCGTTGTTTAAAGGGGTACCACCTTGTGAATCTATCACTCTTCAGCTGAGCAGCTCACCACAGTAATAAAAAGCAATGCTCAGCAGATGTCTCCAATGGAAAAATACTGGGTCTTGTCACTGAGTGAGGGACATGTGAACAAGGGCAACTACAAATGAATAAAGAATGAAAGAATTCTGTGAGTTGTCAACACAGCTGTTTATACATTTTCAAGAAGGAGGAAATGATGCCATGAAACAAGAGGCCATATATTCAAGACGATCCATTCATGTCACCCTGCCTTATATCGACCTGGCAGGTAGCAGTAATCAGTTCTTTAAAGGAACATACATACACCCTCGAAGGCTAGGCCACACATGAAAACTATGAAGGAGGGATCTTATGAACTGCAGCTGTTGCTACGTCCATGTCTTAGTCAAATACCCTGCCTCTTCCTCCGAGTACTATGCCCTGCCACTGGTCTACAATTTTCCCCTTCTCCTGAATACACGCATCACTTAATTGATTCCGGTAATATTTTTTGATTCAAGTTTCGGCTCTACTTTCACAGGAAGCTCTGATTCGTGTTTAATAACGTCGTGGTTCAGGAATTCGTTGTTCGGAATTCCTCATTGTTTTGACTGCGTTGTTCAGGTAAGTCGTGATTTAGATTTCGTTGTTTAGGATGTTTCCCGTAGATGGGGTTCATTTATCACCAGTAGGGCTGGATCTATTCCATCTAGATTTGCAGGAGGCGCTAGAGATGAGAGGTTGTAGGTAAGAGTATAGCTGTTTTGGTGGGGGGGCTCTGGTGGCTGTGGCCGAGTTACACGGCGATATGGAAGCAAATGTGTACAGAAGGGTACCTCTGCAGGGCACAATAGGGGTGCCAGAGCCAAATCCCAGGAGCCTCAATTGAGGTTCCTGGAAAACTGCATCGGCATCCTGGTAGTCATTCGGGCAGTTGTGGGACAATGGTGGCACTAAGCGGCTGCCCGTGGCCGACGCATGGGGCCACTCAAGAGGGCAGCCCTCTAGTGTCATCTGGGCACCAACCCACCCCATCTCTAATGCGGGGACTCAGGGAGGATTCTCCTCCTTCCTTGCCTGTGGCGCGCTAGGCCCATCACTCACGGTGCAGGTATGGGGGAAGGTATAAAGGTCTTCCCCTGTCTTCCTGGTGTCCTCTATTGTGCCGGACACGCCGTCTCCCACCATACCGCTTACCCGGCGTGGGGCTTGCAGGCAAGATACAAGAACTGTTGTAATGTTTTCTTTTTCGTTGCAGGCAGAGATACAGGGCGATCTGGAAGCTAATGGGCCAAATCCCAGAAGCTTCTTGGGAAGTTCCTGGAAAACCACGTCGGCGTCCCATTTGTCCTTCGGGCGGTTGTGGGCCTAAACTACCGGGGACTTGCTTTGCTATGCTCCGCCCTGAAAGGGGTGTGAGTAATAAGGGGCCAATGTGACATGTGATCCGGAAAAGGATCACCCCATAAGGTGTAGCACTGATTAGGTTCTCCCCAGTGCTGCTTGGCTCATCAGGCGGCCAGGCAGCACAGCTTTGTTACAGCTGCCTGCCCTTGGATCGCCTGTAAGATAACCCACCAGATTGCCTACTTTGTATGGAATAAACCTGCAGCAATATTTACCCAAATAAAAGTTGTGCTGTGTAATTATTTATTTAGCATGCATGCTATGTGTTTGTGTGGGTGGGGTGTGTTGCCAATGGTGGCACTATAACTACTGCAAACCTCTTTCTACCTTGCCTTGTTGCAGAGAGGTTCAATGCCTCTTGCAACAAAATTCACTGCTTGTATTTTCAAAGGGCCATTCTTTACACATAGGAAAATAGAAGCCCCCCCCCCCTTTTTTTTGAGGGGGAGAGATCCTTGAGCTTAAAGCAGTAACCCACCATACCACCCTTTTGAGGTGGTACCAAAAGATTTATCAGCCATTAGGGGAAGTCATTTCCAGCGGCTTGCAGTAAAATAAGTATAACCAGTATAAAGTTTTCACTGATCAACAGCTCCAAAACTCTCACATCACCAAGCTCCCTCCAATAGGCGGGTTGCAGAATCAAATTTTGCTTGCCTCAAAAACAAATCAACCTTACCAGTCGTGTTTCCCTCCATCACAGTGAAGCTCCCCATCGGAAATAAATTCCGATCTCTCAGGTAAACTATGAACCGTTCCAGCCTCAAGGGCCCCCAATCACCTCCCCCCTTGATAACCGATTGGAGGAGCCGACCTTTGACCCACTCTGTATTTACATTTTATCATGCTGAATGCGCCCAGGGAACCCTGCATACCACGGACGAAGGAAGTGGCACAGCCGGTGGGCTACAGCAAGCCCCCACGGGACCACTAACTAAATCAGTAGCACGCTGGTTAAGCGGAACCTAAAGCCTTCACTGCGTGGAAAAAAAGGACAAAAAATTCTCAGTCTCATAGGATTTTTAAGCTCACATGCTTGCAGGACCATACCCCAGTTATTTCTGTATTGTATAGAGCCCAGACGCCAATTAAACTCTAACACTAAGGAGGTCCATTCCATGGTGCAGATGGACCCGACAGTAGGCAGCAATTTGGCATTAACCCCCTAAACTTCTCCCTGATACACCCAAAACAAACCATCTCTCAGCAGTCGGTTATGAAACACTAAAACTTAGGAGGTCTCCCGCATCATGGTCCGTGCATGCTAAGAGCATTTGTTTATCGCCTACTAGTGCCGACAAGGCGTAAAAGTGCTTGCAGACAGTAATAAGCTGGTGTGGCGCTATGGTTAGTGGGGGCCAGACTAGTATTGCAGCGGCACTTACACCTGAATTTGACAAGAAAAAAAGGGCTGGATAGCTTATAAATAAAGACACGGTCATAACAGTAAAAGGCCCAGTTGATTTCACAACCAATTAGTACTGGTACAGCCTCAGCATTGAAGAAAATCTGGGCAGACCAGAGGGTCTATACTACTCCCGCTCACAAGTGACTCAGCAAAGCCGCCCCTGGAATGACTCCACAGGCAGCCAGGATCTTACACGCAAGGCCGTGGCAGGGCAGGGTGATCCCCGTTGCCTTAGTTGCCGGGGGGGGGGGGGCACAAACAAAAGAAGGTGTGGAGGCCCGGGCTTGACATGTGGATCGGAACAAGTCATGGATGACAAAGGACAAGTTGTTAATAATGCTCAGCTACTTCAGTGGCTTCATCTTCACCTGATAAAAGGCTTTAATCCGCACCTTACCCTAGCTGCCCATGTCAGGGGCACAGCCCTCCCTGGAGCCCATTTGCAAGGGGGAGGCGGCGGAGAAGGAAAACATCCCGGGTTACCTGGCATGCGTGAAATCCACCATCCGTCCGCTCCTGCAGTCTCAGTGACACACAAGCGCGTGTGCGCAAAACACGCATCCACCTGCTTACACATTCACAGTGATTAAGAGGACAAGCATTTGCAATGCAATAGGACTCGCATTTACGCAAGATCTATTGCATTGCATCATGGACAACGAGAGGAGGAAAGCACGCACAACTGGAGTGCGCGCGGGGGGAGAAGGGGGCCAGAAGGCACGGACAAAGCAGTGCTCAGTTTAAATACCACGTACAGTACTGTGTAACACTCAAAGTATAGGGGCAAGTAGCCACGGGAGGGTACAAATGACAACATGGCCATAATAAGGAGGGACTAACAAGCCTCATAATAAATGAGATAGCAGCATTTACGAAAGACAATGACACAAGCCAATTAAAACAAGCATTTGCAATGCAATAAGTCTCAAATTTTCAAGAGTGTCAGCAATTGTGATGAAATATTATTAATCTGAAGTTGAGCTTCACTGAGTTTTTCATGTAAGTATGTAGTATGGCTGTTTGAGTGTGTCCTTCTCCCTGCCTCTATCTGATTGCATAAGGTGCAAATTTACATCTGAAAAGTGTACTCTGTCATCGCTCATTTAATTCTTCTCATAAATGCTTTGCCTACACAAAGCAATCCTTCTTCAGCCTCTGAGAACCACCTGTGCATGCTTTGGGAGAAGAACCCCTCCTCATTCTTTTGCTTTGTCTACAAAAAAGTGTCCAAAAGATTTAGCAGCAGATTTAGATCTTGGTGCACTTGTTACTCTGTCACAATGGAAATCCTGTCCATGGAAATATGAATCCCATAGGATATAATGGAATTTATGTTTCGGCGGACAGGTTACCCCATCACAATGGTCACGGATATCCCGTCCGTCAAAATATAAATCCCTTAGGATATAATGGAATTTATATTTCCGCCCTAAGTTGCCTCAGAAAAAATTCTCTTCCAAAGATGTTGAATCTCCAGACTTCCTAGACCCTGTGAAGAAAAGGGCCCTAGAAGACAGTCTGAGGGGATGACAAGAGAATGAATACTATCTGGAACACTCACAGAGGGGCATAAGATGAAGTGGAATGTCTGGTCGGAGGCAGCAGATACTTCTACTAATGTCCATCTTGACAGAACAGGAATGCATTTGACCGTTTTAGTCTATGTCATTACTTGGGTAAACACCCTTCAGTGCACAGTCTAGTACAAATAACATAGCATAAAAAACAAGCATTTGCAATGCAACGGGTCTCGCTTTTGCTAGAGGGTCAGCTATTGTAACGACATTCGAATAATCTAAAGTTGAGCTTCACTGAGTTTTTCATATAAGTAGAGCAGCAAATGTAAAAGATTTCTACTTAAAAAATAAATATGCCCTCATTCTAGAACCTAGCAAGGCATGTAATATATTATTACAAATGCGTACAGAAGTGTGTACTCCTCTGTATTACCACGTTTTGTGATCTAAGGCGCCCAGTACAGCAATAAAGAAGTAACGATGTCTCCCGAGATGGCCAGCATGGCCTGAGTGAACAAACTGTAACTGCCCTTGCAGATAATAATAATGGAGCCAAGACCAGCAGCTCAAATGCTGCCCACACTCACCACCCGGTTATGAACACAACCAAGTCACAAAGGGCGGGCAGTGAATTAAGGCAGACATGGAGAGGCAAGTCGCGGGCAGCTGCACTCTGCAGGCCAGTTTATTTTGGTAGTCCCAGAGTGGGTCTCTTAAGGCATGGTTAGTACCAGTGCCACATTTTTTTCCACAGCTGCACTGCCAGTTTGCGGGCAGCTGCACCAAGGGGGCACTTTTGTTCTAAGAGTCCCGGAGTTGGGCTCAGGTGGTGCCAGGCCTTTTTCACAGCTGCATCACACCAGGGCGGGCAGCTGCAACGTTGGGCTCATTTGTTAGAGAGTCCCAGTGGGGACTCCAGAGGTACAGTGTGTTCCAGTGCTATTATTTCTTTGGCGGCATTTTGATTCCTTTGATGAGAAAGGAGTGAGGTACACTCCTGTCCTGCCCCAGCGCATTGTGCACCCTTTTGATGTTGCTGCATTGGCAGTCAAGCCCTGACATTTTGGACATAGGGCATTTGAGCCCCAGAGAGAAGGCCAGTTGTCCAGGGGGTCAGTGGTAGGTTGGTTGGGTGCCAGGCCCTATTGTGATTTATGTGGTGCCTATGACAAATGCGATTTATGCACCATGATTTATACCTCCGAAGTTTATGTTTATGAGGTTATCGCATACTGTGTTTATGCTGGTGATGCTTATTGCCTATTGTGATATATACTTATGAGGTTGGCGCATAATGTGTTGTACGCCTAATGTGATGCTTATTGCATAATGTGATTTATGTTGCAGGATATAATGCTGAGTGCAGTTTTGCCAGTAATTACTGGTTGTGTTCTACATTTACTATTTGTGCTTTGTGACGGTTCAGACAGTGGCCCAATTGGCCCTGTCATGTGTATATAATCTCCTGTAAATATTGCCCAGTGCCAGTTGGCACAGTGTATATTGTGTGATTACTATTCTAATGTGTTTTGGATAATACACAGGCTATTTTTATATATAACCTTGTGTGGAGTTTCTTTTGTAGTGTGCCTAGTGTGTTGCACAAACGCTTAACACATTGCCTCTGGGATAAGCCTGACAGCTCATGCCAAGCTACCAAGGGGTGAGCAGCGGTTATCTTCAGCGTGTAACTCCCTTGCCCTGACTAGAGTGTTGGTTTCTGCCTGGCTTAGGCACAAGCCCTAGCCAACTGGAAATCCCATTGCTAACAGTAATAATGAAATAATCAACGGAAACAATCGCTTTGTTTTAGTTAAGATATCAACAAATTTATTAAACACCAAGCAAATATAATTGCAACAGTGACGGCTTTAAGTGGGAGGAAAAAACTGGGGGGTCTCTCAAAGCGGCGTGGCCAATATAATTAAGGGCATTCCTTAAAACATTTATGCAAAAAAACTGTGTTTAGTTTAGTGTGCCGCCCAACTGGTATTTTGTTTGTGCTGTCATTGCCTCCACATATATAATACAGCAAGTAATATTACACTTACAACAAGCAAGGACTATTGGCTTTGTCAAAGGTTGTTAAATGCAGAAAGATAAATATGCCACATGCATACATGTAAAAAAGGGTCAGGGACAACCAATAAACAAAGATCCTTAAGTATTGCCCGGCGGTGTCGCCTCTTGAACCCACAAAATATTAATCAATGAAGAGGCAGGCGCTGGAGACTGGAAGGCAGGAAACAAGGGTTTATTTTCTCCGGAGGAGAACACATCAGTTCAGACAGCAAGTATCGTCACGAGGTGCTCTAACCGCATCTCTGAGGCCTGGCCTCTTATACACAGGTTTATGATCTTTATTGCAGGTAACACATTCTTGCAATGCTTTGAAGTATGAAAGGACATCCTCGGAATCTCCCCTTCAGGCCCGTTACCACACACATTTACAGTTGAAGTCCCCACCCCGGTCACAACAGGTGATGAATATCGCGCAGCTGGACATTCCGCCGATTCACGGGATGTGTGGGGTTGATCGGATCTCATAGGGTGGGGGCTTTGATCAATTCGAGGGTCCTTTAATGGGGGAGGCTTCCTACTGTACGGGGGGGGGGCAATAAACAGTATCCGCAGGGCCAGGTGGCGGCCTGGGAACGAGGAAGACAAACGGGCACACAGGAAAAGGGGGGTTTGTATCAAAGGACCTGGGACCATGAAAGGAATGAAGGGAGGTGTCGCGCTGGGAACAAGATGGGATTCCGAGGCAGAGCTGCGCTGAAGAGGGGTTTATGACCTAGGGCATGTGAGAGCGGGGGGTGGCCAGTGCGTGGGGGGGCTTGTGAGGGCGAAGAGCTGTGCTGGGGGTCAGTGGCGTGCAGAGGGTGGTTCTGATCGAGGCACCTAAAATGGCGGGTGCGCACGACAAAAAGTGTGGCATCAGGGGAAAAGGCAAGATGGCGCAGATAATGTTTACCAAACCGTACTAATTTTCCACAGTCCTCCCTTTAACATTCCCAAGACATCTTGCTGGCCTATTTCCTATCCATGTCTACTGTGGCGGTCATAAGTAAAGAAGTAGGAACCCAGGTGAAGGAGCTGTAAACATTACATTTAAAATCTTTCATCTTAGGAGGCGGACCCATCGTTAAGCTCATTGCAGGAAAGTCATAGTAATGCAATATCGGACAAAAAAACGATTCTGTAGTGAGAGCGTCGGGTACATTTCATAGATGCTTATAGTCATTCGGAATATGAACTGATAGGTTATTACATATGTAAGTTCATTTCGTATTCGGTTGGAGCATAATCAATACAATGGTGGCTGGGAGAGAAATGAGACGTAGTAAAAACGATAATCAGGGGTGTCACTGTTCGAAGGGGAAGTCTTATTGTCGTGGACCATTATTAGTGAGTTCTCAGCATTCTTTGTCGTCTTCTGTTGGCACTGTTGAGCACCGGCGGTGGAGCTATGTGTCCAGCTCTATTCTAGGTCCTGCGTTGCAGGGCATGACCTTTTCCTCGCTTTCCTGGTCAAAAAGGTCCTTTTTCGCCCTGTGTCCTAACTATTCTTTCATGGGTGCCTTAGACAGGGCACCCAAGTTTCATTTTAGTTTGCAACAAAACCCTATTCTGTCTGACCGCAGTTTTTCTTTTTCGAGTCGATTGTCAAAGAGTTCAGGTGGAAGAAGGGGGTGTGTGAGTAGTCCTTAGGGTAGGTCGGAGGAAAAGGGGATGGAGCAGGGCCAGATCGGGAACAGACCAGGGGGACGGAAAATTTCAGGTAGGCGGGCCCATGACTGAGTTCAGAGGGCGGGGACTTTTCGGCACATGTTGATCATCGAGCAGGGGCATCAGGTCAGCCCTTTCCTTTCATTTTGTCGGAAACAGTGCCTCGTCCTGCGACTCCTTACTGTTGCGGTCTCGCCTTGGCCAATGTCGTAGATGTTCCACAATCTGCAGTCAGGCCGCGTGCTCCCACATCCGGTCTCTCTCTCCTCCGACAGTGGTACCCTTAAATGAGTTTGAAAAGACAGTCTTTAGAGAATTGGCAGAGGAAGGCAATCACATAAGTCTATTTCTCTCCCAACTCCAAGCAACTGGGAAACATCCGTTACATTGGGGTTTACAACCAACATATAAATAATTGATGATGGGTCTGCTGGATTTCCTATAACTTTCCTTCGTAACTATTTCTTTGGTGTTTGTTGGTATTACATTCTTTGTCGTGGTACGAGATCTGATACCTATTCATTGCATTTGTTTATTACAGTCACGTCAGTTCTTCTGGCAGAGACCCACTTTCCTAGTACGAGCCTTACGAAGCTATACCGTTCTCCAGGGCTTTGTATTTTACGAAAGAGTGCAACGTGCTATCACCATGGTCTGATAGGCATCTTTCTGAGGAATGAACATAGGCTAAACAATTTTCCATTATATCAATGCATCCTATCTTTCAGCTAAACATTTTACTTTCAACAGGGTTTACTGCAACAATTTCTTCATTTCGGTCTAATCTTAACTTCGCAAACATCATTCTAATTTCTACATAGTCTCTTACAACCTGACTACTTCATTAAAAACCGGGGGGGCTTGCGATAACTATTCAACTCATCCTTGGGGTGACCGGGGTCTTATGGAAAACAACTAGGAACATAGCAAACTGGGGTGAGGGACTATCGTCTTGCTTTGTGTCATGAGGGCGTTATCTAGCAGAAGGCCACAGTTCAGTTGGTAAGCGTTCAGTGACATTTCTCGAATTCTAAACTCTGTAGCTTGCTCATCAGCAAATCATTTCTAGGAACAACGGCTGGCATGTGTTAGTTGTAAGTCGACCCATCTCTTACAACCGGGGTTGAGGGACATTTTTTTCAAACTCTCGTCCGGGGCAGCTGATACAAAAACTGGGGGCGTTCTGGGAAGACGGGGATGCTTCGATCACTTTACTGTTTGGGTATTGAGACAATTCGGGACGGGGAAGGTCGCGTTACCTGAGGCATTTTTATCATAGAAGCCACTGACATGTAGTTCCCTTATTACGGGTCAGATTAGGGAACCTCAGTCGTCTTACCTGTCCTTTCCTTTTTGGCCAATTCTAGGTTTCATCAATATTTAGCAGAAAGGAGAGGTAGTAACATGGCATCAAGGTGATTTTATTTAAGACAAATTTGTGCAAATACTTGCGGTATTTGGAGCCAATCGGGTGGTGCACCAGGGGTGGTGGTTTGCCAATTAGGTGTCAGTCGTTAGGAAGAGTGAGAGTGTGGAGGAGAGAGAGAGAGAGAGAGAGAGAGAGAGAGAGAGAGAGAGGGATGTGCAACAATAGGCTAAATAGTACGCGTGCGACATGGGGAGTGGCCGTGTATTAAGATAGGTTATTCAGCGCATTACACAACATGAGATATTACGGGTCTGTGTTAGAATTTCGAAAGCATGCAGTTTGGGACGGACGAGCATTAGGCCGGGTACAAAGGGACATGCATTGAGTAAAAGGCATCATTGTGTCGCACTTCTCGCACTCTAGTTAAGTCAATGCTTCAGTCGCATAAAAACATTTTCTCATAGTTTCAGACATACGTGACATGTGCTCATTCACGCAACACGGATTAGGGGTGATCGTGTTTCATCATATCATACAACTTATTGGCTCTTTCGTTACAAGAGTAGTTTGTGGGTGTCCTTAGGTGCCACCTTGCAGCGTTAGTCCGCTTCATGTATCAGACATGGCGAAGTTTCAGATCTTCTCCATACCTCAGTCGTGATTCCATTGTAACCTGTAGAGGGAGGAAAAGAGGGGAAGGGAGGGGGAACAACATTCGAGCATATCAAATGCACGGGCACGAAAGTCCTTTACTTACCACATACTCGTCTTATCTCCTCGGGATATAATCCCTGGGGTCTTGGTTTCTGAAGTCAGGGGGGGGCGGGCAGTGTGGCAAGGATGGCGAGCGATAGGTTGTTCACGAGGGAGACGGTCCGAGTGTGGCATTATAGGCCGTGTGTAGGGAAACGTTAAAAATCAGAGGCGCTTAGTGCGAGGTATCTAGTTTGTAGATGTATCTAGCTATCGGGGTCCTTAAATTTTTTTTTTTTTTTCAACGCTGTGATGTCCTAAAGCATATCAGCTCTTCGGCCAACCCTGTTCCCTAGTACCTTTGAGTACCATACCTTTATAACATTCTATCATTTACACCAATTCACTTTACCCGTCCTCAGAAGTCGAGGTCCTTCTCCATGCGTTAGTTCCTGAGCCAGTCGCATATTTGGTGGCAGAGTATCGTGCCTTAGATTCGATCCTCAATCCGGGGCTGAGCAACCATCTTCTAATAACCTTAAAAAGAGAACAAAGCAGAGCGCACAGAAAAACTCTCCCGCTGATCCCACATTTTACAAAAGCATGCAATACCTGTTCATAGTTTGGAAAACCTTTATTTGCACAATCGTTCAGCATGTAGATATGAGAGTGCAATCGTATTTGGCCGGACACGGCGATGGCTGAAGCGCGTACAGTAGGGGGGGGGCTATTTTGCAGCATTAAAAACATTTTAAAAGGGTTTATTTAGTCATTTGCAGGAAACTAAAAACGTCTATCAATAGTTGAGGGATCAAGGGGCATTCATTTCATAATTGGAAGCACAGTCAGACTAGTTGCAATCAAATTTCCTAGATGCATACCGTGGGCGTGTGTCATAAGCGATGTTATGTATCAGTTACAATAATATCATAATAAATCGTACATTGAAACCAACATTTTAACGGGATCCTTTTACATGTTCGTCAAGTGAACCCTCCCTCTTTTTCGTCAAGTGTACAAAGGATCATATACATATCTCAGAACATCAAGTCTTATTAGCTAAAAACACCACGAGGTGTTCGTAAGTTCCTATTGACACCGGCGCCATTTTGGGCGAGGCCGGGTTAGCCCGGAAGTAGCATCAGGGACAAAATGTTTCCCACAACCGGCGGTTGGACCAGAGTCCCTTTCGGCAGTTCAAAAAGACTTGTGCTAACAGAAGGGGCAGGTAATGCGGACCGTCGATCAAAAAAAAAAAAAAAAGGGGGGGGGCAAAATCTTCCCTACCGGGTTACGTTGAGGTTCAGCCGGAACTCGCTCAAATTTGTTAGCCCACAATGTTTCTGGATGGTTCAGATTGACATGAGAGCACCACCATCTTGTGGCTATGTTGTGGTCATTTCGTTAGCGATCAAGGCAGTTGTTCCTCACCGGAAGCCTGCAGGGGCCGAGGGCTCCTGGGACTTTTGTAGAATCTTCAAGGCTGTGGGGATGCTGTCGGAGGTGGGGGCTCGTGCCCCGGTGGACAAGCGTCCGAGTTACATTACTGGTCAAAGTTACTCTAGCGGCCTAGACCCGCCTTCCAGGGGGCCCAGACGCCATTTTGAGACCCTGCAGGAGCCGCCCTTCGTCGTGTCTGCAAGAGTGGTAGAGACTTCTTGAGGCGAAAAAATGGAACACTGTGGCGTAGGAGCAGGACATTCGGCTCGGGGCGCTAGGGTGCAGCTGTGGCGCCTCCACCTGGGGAGGCGAGGGAGACTCGTTCGCGCCGCCTCCCTCTCCCAGTGCACCCCATTCCGCCCCTTTTCACGGGTATACATGATGGCCACCCCACATCCCGTGCTCCACAAGTACACTTGAGGGCCATCGTATGTCTTGTGCTGCGCAAGTATGGTTGCTGGCAGTATGGTTGCTGGCCATTCTATGTCCTGTGCTGCGGAAGTATGGTCGCTGGCCATTCCATGTCCTGTGCTGCGGAAGTATGGTCGCTGGCCATCCTATGTCCTGTGCTGCGAAAGTATGTTCGTCGCCCGGCTGGAGGATTTCGGCGCCGGGCCGGGGCTGGGAAACCTCCTACCCGGGGAGGTGGGAGAGGCTCGTTCGCGCCACTTCTCCCTCCCAGCCCACCCTGCACCAATTCTTCAGCGGAGGTATTTGTGATGGCCGGACCAGGAGATACGAGGGAGGGGGTCATCTGCATCCGCCCCCTCCCTACTCATGGCCCGGGGGACGCCGTCCTAGGAAGAAGAGGATGGGAAGGCCATTACATGCCGGGCCCGTGGTGCCTCCTGGACATCCCACTGGTGACCTTTTCGATCGATGGCTGTCAGTAGGCCCCGCCCCGCACGTGTTGTGTGTTTCACCTTCCGGATGGGCGTGACCGGTGACCTGCTGCATTTCGGGAACTTCCGGAGTGGGGGTAGGTATTTTGTTTGGACAGGCATGTCTGGGTAATGGGGGGTTGTCTATGCAGGCCTGTAATTGCTTTTTTTTTTTACAGAGTGGGGGGGGGGCAACAGAGAGTAATCAGTCCCATTGCACTCGGAGTTTGAGTTCATTAATGGAATGTATACTAATCTGTCCGAGACTACTCTGTGTATTGTTTCTGTATGTTATCCGAAAGGGTGGCTTTTGTGTTCGGGAACAGTAGCGGTAGTACGGGGTTCGTCACCGGGTAACTTAGAGCTAGACTGGGTTTCCCGTCTTAGCGTTGTTCGATCTATGAGGACTCAAACATGTCGCTGAAATCGGTCTGGCGAAATCTGTGCCATCGGGCGTAATCAAACGTGGTGGTTCTATCCGGCCTGTCCGTGTCAGTCTGATTCATCTTTGTCTCACGCCTTTTCCCTTTCTGCCGGCCTGTTATTTCTGTCGGCCCTCTGCTCTTACCCGTGTTCAGTAGAGTCGGGCATTGGGCTTTCCAGTGCCCGGAATATTTACAAAAAGCACATTGGTTTTGCCCTAAGTCTGGTCATCCTGCGCGTAGTGTCGGGGGATTACTTTCGGGTCGTTGTGTCTTGGGGTTGTCCTGTCGGTATATCCCTTTACACCGTTCCCTTCCTGCGTTTACTCCTTGGAACCGTGTTGCCGCTAGCCCTTCCTTTTGCCTACCAGATGCTTGGAAGGTTGTCTGTCGCGTTTCTTTACCTACTCTGACTTCGTCTCTTTTCTTTCGTTGCATTGCTTCTTTGCGCCACATACCGAGACTGTCGAGCATAATAGGCGTTGTCTTACTACTACAAAGGGCTATTTCTAACGTTTCTATTTTATCAAGATCGAAGGATCCTATCAGTGGCCACTGTTTCTCTTGATTTTCTTTGGTATACTTGTGCCACAGCTTACTATAGGCTATGGTAACTAATCCATACTTTGTGAACATGTCTTTATTAGGGGTGCCTTCCAGCGGAGCTAGATGGTCCACCTCTAATAAACGGTCCGGGTTGAACCAATTACCAATCAATGAGGAGAAGATAGGCATGACGGATTACAATGGGGCCAAAAGTCAGCACTACCTACCTTATCACTGCGTGCAAAGACTAGACAGAATATTTCTATTCTACGTTGTTTGCAGGCAGCGAATACCTCATGAACCAATATCTAACAGTCAATGTTCGGTCAATCAAACAATCAGTGGGGAGAATAAGTAGGCCCGCAAAGGTCTGCGTCCTCTACCCTTTCACTATCTGCAAAGAGGAACCTGTTCTTTCCTGTTTGCAGACAGAGAATCTCCAGAAAACAATCCGCGAACAGTAGTTCGGGGTCAAACAATTAATCAGTGTGGGAGAGGGAAATCTCCCGAGAACAATCCACGAACCGTAGTTCGGGTTTAAACAATCAATCAGTGGGGGAGAAAGATAGGCATGACGGCTGCGTTACCTATCCTTCACTGCTTGCAAAGAGAGAGAGCCTGTCGTTTCTCCGTTTGCAGACAGCGAATCTCCAAACAAATCAACAAAGAGCAATACTAGTATTTTCCAAACAATCAAACAATCATTTCGCAATTCGTCGTGTTTACACGACCTTACCCGGACCGTATGGACAATTTCTTGTCTTCCGAATCCAGCGCCCGATCGTCCTCTTTTCCTCGTATTCTTCGCGGCACTCCTGATGGTTCCCAGTCAGGACCGTAGATCACTCGAGAGAGGTCTGTTCGGAACCAGTGAAGTTCGGATGATCGGCTGCCAGACGAGGGTCTATTGGGCAGGAGCTCTCCCGATCATTGCAGTCGTTCACTCTGTCATCAGGACCTCTCCCACTGGATCCACGTGTCGCTGATGGGCCCCACGCTTGGGACGCCAATTGTAAAAAAGGGTCAGGGACAACCAATAAACAAAGATCCTTAAGTATTGCCCGGCGGTGTCGCCTCTTGAACCCACAAAATATTAATCAATGAAGAGGCAGGCGCTGGAGACTGGAAGGCAGGAAACAAGGGTTTATTTTCTCCGGAGGAGAACACATCAGTTCAGACAGCAAGTATCGTCACGAGGTGCTCTAACCGCATCTCTGAGGCCTGGCCTCTTATACACAGGTTTATGATCTTTATTGCAGGTAACACATTCTTGCAATGCTTTGAAGTATGAAAGGACATCCTCGGAATCTCCCCTTCAGGCCCGTTCCCACACACATTTACAGTTGAAGTCCCCACCCCGGTCACAACAGGTGATGATTATCGCGCAGCTGGACATTCCGCCGATTCACGGGATGTGTGGGGTTGATCGGATCTCATAGGGTGGGGGCTTTGATCAATTCGAGGGTCCTTTAATGGGGAGGCTTCCTACTGTACGGGGGGGGGGGGGCAATAAACAGTATCCGCAGGGCCAGGAAACGAGGAAGACAAACGGGCACACAGGAAAAGGGGGGTTTGTATCAAAGGACCTGGGACCATGAAAGGAATGAAGGGAGGTGTCGCGCTGGGAACAAGATGGGATTCCGAGGCAGAGCTGCGCTGAAGAGGGGTTTATGACCCAGGGCATGTGAGAGCGGGGGGTGGCCAGTGCGTGGGGGGGCTTGTGAGGGCGAAGAGCTGTGCTGGGGGTCAGTGGCGTGCAGAGGGTGGTTCTGATCGAGGCACCTAAAATGGCGGGTGCGCACGACAAAAAGTGTGGCATCAGGGGAAAAGGCAAGATGGCGCAGATAATGTTTACCAAACCGTACTAATTTTCCACATACATACAACTATGGAGTTGTTGTACTTGATATTGAAAATGCTTTAGTTCTTGCATGAGAGGTTGTGGTGTAATGGCTAGAGCTGCCAATTTTGGAGGTGAGGAAGCCAGTTCTAGACTCGCGTCCGCTCAACAGCATGTGTTTCTGGGCAAATCACTTAATCTCCGTGCCTCCCAAAAAATTAATTATTATGTCCGTGTTGGTGCTCATGTAAAGCACTTGGAATTTTGCAATATAGAACTGCAAAAAAATAAAAGCTACATCAAAAGCACTGAAATGCCGCAGAGTTAAGATATTTTTGTTTTCATCCTGAGAGTGAGGGCACATAGATAGAGCCCCATCGCAGCACCTGCTTTTAACAAGCATTTTCAATGCAATAGGTCTCACATTTGCGAGTTTCAGCTATTGGCATTGTAAAAGACAATGCCTTTTATTTATCTGTTTTGCTAATTAACACATAAATAAAAGGCATTATAATTTACTATGCCAATCGCTCAAGCTCTTCTAAATGAGATACCTATTCAAAAAAGCTGCCGCCATTGTCTCGGGCTGCTCTGAAACTGAATGGGTACATGGCACTCTGAAGGTTGTAGTGGAGTATGTTGTGCCTGCAGCAGGAGAAACTCTAAAAAAAATAGTGCTTACAGACTAAAAAAGACGCACTATGTAAAAACCGAAGTAAAAGGGCCAGTACTCATGGGAGGCTACAAATAATGTCAAGGCAGCACTAAGGAGGGACTAACAAGCCTATTAACGAATCAGAAGCCAGCATTAATGAAGGGTAATGACACAAGCCAATGACAAATATGGGCAGAGAGTGGGCGGGGCTTCTGTTCCATATTCCAATACAGCATGCTGCAGACCAGCACATGCGCTGTCCAGGCCCGACCTAAAAAAGGACATTTAGAGAGGGCAAGTCTCAGGTAAAATCTAGGGAGTGTACACCTAGCACAAAAAGTCTCACAAGATTACAGCATGACACTGACATGAGCAGAAAAGGTTTGTTGACAATATATTTTCTGTGCCAAATAGTGTCCCTCTGGTATCTTGCAAGACTTTTTATGAGAAATGTGCGTTTGTCACAAACATATTATGTGGATTTTACATAATGCGAACTTGTTGGGAAATTTTCATGTTACAGGAAATTCAGGTATTTTAAGCATTTCCCTAATTTAATACAAAAATGTGCCCCAACCTCCTCATAGTCATTGTTCATGGTGCGACCTATGGCACATTTTTCCAGCATTGTAAATGTTGAGTACAGATACCATTTTTATCAGTCTCGAAAGATGAAAGGCTGGGATGCTCTGCTTAAATTCAAATGTGTGTCTGTGGGTGTAAGGTTTCTCTAGAAGCCATATATGATTGCCTCTATCCTGAAAGCATTTTTTACAAAAGTACTTTAACAATCAAGCAAGGGAAACACTTAGGCATAGTGTCGTGGGAGGAGCTCCTTAAGTTATTAAAATTTGAAAACAGAACGTCCAACGTAAATGTCCTTTGAAGGACAAGAGAAATATACATTAATTCGTGTAACCTTCAAGCTGGGTTAACGACCCCTGCTCAGCCAGTCCAGCCCACTGACGGGGTAACTAAAGAATGCTCAGCATAATAAACAGTGTCCCTTTGGTATCTTGAAAGAATTTTTATGATAAATGTGGTCTTGTCACAAAAAATGTATGTGAAATGTACATATTGAAAACTTTTGGTAAATTTTCATGTTACAGGAAATTCAGACATTTCTACAATGTTCCTATTTTCAATGAAACATTTGCCCCAACCTTCTTATAGTCATTGTTCATGGTTCAGCATACAGCACATTTGCAGCATTGTAAATGTTGAGTACATATACCATTTTTATTGGTCTCAGAAAGATGAAAGGCTGTGATGCTACTGCTTAAATTCAAATCTTTGTCTGCTGTTGTTAGGTCCCTGCAGAAGGCATATACGCTTACCTCTATACCGAAAGCATTATTTGCTTGTTTTGCAACATTACATTAACATTGTATTGTATTGTATTGTTTTGTAATTGCATTTGTATAGCGTTTCCTACTCCTGACGAGGCGTCGAAGCACTTTTTCGGCGAGTAGCACGCTACCCCGGGACACATAGAGGATTAGTGTTGAATTAGTATAGTAAAACATGCAATTAAATTTAAAGTGGTGGATAGGTTAGCCAGTTCTTTGGATTCTGAAGTATAGCAGAAGGATAGAGGTGAAAAAAAGGTTTGCATTTATATAGCACCTGTTACTCAAAGGATTAGTGGTGAATTAGTATGGTAAAATATAAAAGTAATTTGAGTGGTGGATATTAGTCAGTTATTTGGAGTGAGAAGGATAGTGGAGGGACAGAAGGGGAAGAAAGGTTTGCATTCATATATCACCTCTTACCCCTGATGGGTGTTGAAGCGCTTTTCTGGTGAGTAGCATACTACTCCAGAAGCCATAAAGGATTAGTGTTGAAAATTAGTTTAGTGAAATATGAAGTAATTTGTGTGGTGGATATGTTATTCAGTTATTTGGATAGAGAAGGGTAGGTGGCGGGATAGAAGAGGGAAAGAGGTTTTTATTTATATAGCGCCTGCTACCCTGATGGAGTTTTGAAGCTTTTTTTTGGCGATTAGCACGCTACTGTGGAACCCACAAGGATTAGTGTTGAATTAGTATGGTGAAACAAGAAATTAATTTGAGAGGTGGATATGTTAGTCAATTATTTGGATTGGGAAGGGTAGAAAAGGGAAAAAGGTTTGCATTTATATAGCGCTTATAACCCTGATGGGGCGTTGAAATGCTTTATTGGCGAGTAGCACGCTTCTCTGGAACCCATAAAGGATTAGTGGTGAATTATTATAGTGGAATATGGAATTGGAGAAGTGAACATGTTAGTCTGGTATTTTGATTGAAAAGGATATTTGAGGGATAGAAGAGTGAAGGATTTTATTTTTAAATGTATTTATTTATTTATTTTGGGTTATAGCAGTAGGAGGAGGCTTTTGGATGAGTAAAAAGGGTTTTTGGAGGGGGGGAACCAGAGGGAAGAGTTTAGAAAAGTTTGTTTTCGGGGTCAGAATAGTAAAAGAGGTGTCAGATGATGCAAAGAGGAGTAGAGTAGGAGAGAATTTAGAATGGGCCATTTATGGGGGTCATAGTAGTAGTATGGGGTTTAGGATAAATGAGAGAGTGGACGTAGAGGATATATTAATAGATGTATAGGGTGAGAGATAGGGTAGTGCATTGGAAAGAGTAGTAGAAAGAAGTTTGAGGTGAGTGAGAAAGTTGGGCTAGAACATATACTGAGAGAAGTATAGGTTGAGAAATAGGTTAGTGAATTGGAAATGCTAAATTAGAAGAACGTGATAAATATATAGATCCATAAGTACATTGATAGTATATAGATGCATTAAGGGGGTACGTATATGTAGATTAAAGATAATGATAGAGGTACAGGATGAGAAATAGGGTAGTGCATTGGATATGCTTATTCAGGAGAAAAGTAACAGACACACAGATCCAAGTACATGGAGGTACATAGATGCACAATGGAAGCAAGTACATGTAGACCAAAGATGATTTTTTTTATTATTCATTTTTTTTAACAACATAATTATTCTACATGTTTATACAAAGCAATACACAAAGATAGGTACATATCTATAGTTTAAATAAATGCTTATATACAGAGGAATATGCTGTAAATTATTTCTGTTTGCCTATGGTGCTTATGTAGGGAAGAGCCAATTCTTGAGTAGTTTTCTGAAGATAAGGTGGTTATCGTGGATCTTATGTTGGGGGTTAAGACTTTCATAGTTTGGCTGCTTGAACAGAGAAAGATGTGCCACCCATGTTTTTTTTCTTGTATATTGAGATTTTGAAGCAAGATGTCCCTTTTGAGCTGAGGTTCTTTTGTTGAATGTGTTTGGTGATTTTATTCCTGATGAAGAGCGGTCCCATTTCATGTATTGCTTTGTGGGTGATACAAAGTAGCTTGATCATGGATCTTCTGGCAACCAGTGACTAATGCAGAGCTTTCAAGGCGGGTGAGATGTGGTCTTGCGGTTTGCTATGCAAGAGTAGTCTGCCAGTCGAGTTCTGAATCTGTTGTAGTCTTTTCATGGTTGTTAAAGGTGATCCGTAGTAGAGGCTATTGGCGTAATCGAGTTTGGACAGAACAAGGGAGATGGTAGCTTGGACTTTGTGTGGAAATCCCAAATGAGGGAAATATTGTTGCAGTGTTTTTATAGTGACAATGCTTGATCTTGCTAGTTTGTCCACTTGGGCATTCATCAACAGCTTGGATTCCATGGTCATTCCGAGGTTTCTTACTTCCTTCAATACTTTAGGTGGGGATCCCAGTTCATCAGGCCAGACAGCAAGCGGGTGATAATGTTTCAAATCGCCACACGTGAGTATTTCTGTTTTGGAAGCATTCAATTTGAGATGGCTCCAAGACCTCCACTGATCCACGGCTCTGAGACAACTGAAAATTGGGGATTTTCCAATGTCTTTGGGTCATTCCAGTTGAAGGAGTATTTGCGTGTCATCTGCATAGTTATAGAACATGAGGTGAAATTGATTGTACAGTTCCTGTAATGACTTTATGTAGATGTTGAAAAGCATGGGTGAGATGATAGAGCCTTGAGGGAACCCTGCTTTTGTGGAGTATGATTTGGATGGGAAAGGTGGGGTATGGATGACATTAGTTCTGTTTCGAAGGTAGGACGCAATCTAGTCTAGAGCAGTTCCATCCATGCCAGCTTCATAGAGTCTTTGTTTCAGAGTGTCTTGGTCAACCCTGTCGAAGGCAACCGAGAGGTCCAAGAGGAGTACCTCAGCAACCCCATTGCGGTCTACTGTATTCTTCAGATCATCCCAGATGGCAAGGAGGGCAGGTTCAGTGCCTCTTGCCAGATGGAATCCTCTTTAGAAGTCTGAAAGTATGGCATTCTCTTCAATGAATTGTTCCATCTGGGCAAATGCTGCTCTTTCTATCAGTTTGCCCAGGAAAGGTTCATTTGCAATGGCTCTGTAGATGTCAGGATTCAGCGGGTCCAAGTTTGTTTCCTTCAGTAAAGGGCGTTTATGTGACTTTTCGAGTTCTTCTGAAAATATTCCTGTAGTTAAGGAATCATTAATGATTCTTACTCCACTTACAGGAGTGGCAGCAGAGGTTGTTAAAAGGATTGCCTTGAAAGTTTGTGGTGGACAGGGGTCAGAAGGGCTGCCGGCAGGCCTTCTTGCCTTGACCAGGTCCATAACTTCATCGTGTGAGATGTGTTGGAAGGAATGGAGAGGCTGGGTTAGAGTATTCTTGGGTTAGTGCTGGTGATTTGTTTCTGTTTTAAGTACGAGTCCAATGTGTCTTATTTGTCCATGTAATGATTTGCCAGTTTGTCTGTGAAATCTTGAGTAACAGCATGAGTTCATTCTAGGCAATTTAGTTTATGTAATTCATTGAGTATTTTATAGAATTCTTTATTTGCCCATTTCGCATTTTGAATTCTGCCTGAATAGTACCTTTTCTTAGCTTTTTTGACAGCTGACTTGTATAATCTGTTAATTTTCTGTAGGTGAAGTTTGTCTTGTTTGGTGTTTGTTTTGAGCCAGGTATGTTGCAGCTTTCTAATTTGTTGTTTTATGTCTTTTATTTCAATCTTTCTCCAAGGTCCTTTTTTTCTTTTTTTCTGTTTTGAGGAGTATCAGGATGTCAAAAGTTCCTGTAGCCACTCATATAGACTTTGAACAGAATTTATTGTTTCACTGCTCACTGCAATCTGGGCCACAGGTAGGCTGTAACTCACAAGATGGAGGAGAATGATTTGGGGTACATCCAGCAGAGACTTAAGGGACCTGGGCAGGTGTGCGTGCAGGGCTCAGATTTTCTTGTAGCTGGGGAAAACAATCAGCAGTCTTAGGTCTACTGGCCTGGGGGTGGGGCTGGGACTGGGGAGCTGCTCCTCTATTCAGAAATCTCCTAGGAGACAGACAGCTCAATCCACACTTTGGACTTCTGCAGTTAAGGGCCTAATAAGCTTGTGCTCTAACAACACTGTTTGCATTAAACGTTACTCCCTCTCCTGGCCAAAAAATGAAGTGCACAGTCCCTATTAAAAACAGTTTAAACAGCTCACAGAAGATTACTGCTGTCTCAGAGCACCTTCTGGTGTAGAATATTCCTGTTGCTGGGGGGAGATTTGGAGGCTGGTTTCACTGACTTGTTAACACAAAATGGTGTCTGGGGTGCATTGCTTAACATACAGGTCTTAGAACAATCAAGCAAGGAAAACAATTTGGCATAGCGAGGTGAAAGGAGCTCCTTCAGTTGTTAAAAATTGAAAATAAAACGTCCAACTCAAATGTTCTTCGGAAGACAAGAGAAATAGGCACCAATGCTTTTAACCTACAAGTTGGGTTAACAACCCCTACACATTTCCCTATTTTAATAAAAAAATTGCCAACACCTCCTTATAGTCATTGTTCATGGTGCTGACTACAACACATTTGCTTCATTGTAAATGTTGAGTACAGATAACATTTTTTTTCAGTCTCAGAAAGATGAAAGGCTGAGATGCTTCTGCTTAAATTCAATTCCATGTCTGTGGGAGGTAGCCCCCTGTAAAAGGCATGAATGCTTGCCTCTATCCCGAAAGCATCCTTTACAACAGTACTTTAACAAGCAAGGGAAACAATTAGGCATAGTGTGGTGGAATGAGCTCCTTAAGTTATTAAAAATTGAAAACCAAATATCCAAATTAACTGTCCTTTGCAGGAGAAGAGAAGTATACATGAATGCATGTAACCTACAAGTCGGGTTAACACCGACAGGGGAACTAAGCCCTCTCAGGTTATTAGCGTTGAGTGTCTTTGTGCCCGTGATTATCTTAATACCTTACTTTTAGGATAAGTGCAAAAAAAGACACCACTTAACTTCTACCTTATAATGCTAAAAAAGCATTTAATGAGAGTCATTACAGGACTTGTATCAATTATTATTCATTCTCCCTCCGCATTAAAAAGGGCGTGACTAGGTCGATGGTTGTGGTCCGGCTGTATGTCCCGGACCCTGCGTTCAGAAAGTGTGGCAACGTTTTCAAAATCAAACACATAAGAAAAGTACAATGACATTCTTAACGTTGCATTGCCATCTACAGGATATTTGTAGAAGAGAAACTTAACATAAAATATCCAATGTTGTTAGACTTGGCATCTTTGATGCCCTGTTTTTGATTGTGTTTGGCATTTTGTTTTTTGCTAGTTTTAGAACTCTGGGCACTGCTGATCAGTGATAAAATGCAAGAACTCCCTCTGTAAATGGTGATTGTGATTGTGATTGGCTATCCTGATTGGCATATTTTAATGTACTGGTAAAACCCTAGTAAACTGCACTGTGTGTGCCTAAGGTCTGTAATTCAAATGCTACTAGTGGGACTGCAGCACTGATTGTGCCACCCACATGAGTAGCCCTGCAAACATGTCTCAGGCCTGCCCCCGAAGTGTCTGTGAGTGCACATTTTTTTTAACAACTAATGTTATTTGGTATTGCGGTGGAATGGCGCCTGACAGCCCAAGAATGACCTATAGGAGAAAATGACATAATATCACGATAATTCCAGTGTTTATACCAACATTAAACACCTGCCGAACATGCAGTAGATAAAACTCAAACAAATTGCAGACAGTGTCAGATCTCAAGATTTGAATAAACAATACCTTAGCATAGAAGACCATTAGAAAACAGTGTGAGATAGTCCAGATATTATACATGAAAGATGGAACACCTATCAGGAGTCTGTAGGCGGTAAAGGGGGAAGCTTGATCCCTCGGTATGGCGCCCATCGGGTCCAGATTTTCCTATGCTTGGCCGGGCAGCCTTGAGCTAGAAAAACTGCCATTTCGGCACCCATACACCTGTCCAGTTGAGTCTTCCATTTACACAGTGTCGGGGAAGAAGTCCTTTTCCATAATTGCGCTATGTCTCTTAGCAATAGTGAGAGCCAAGAACAGCAAGTGTTGCTTATATATATATATATATATATATTTCCCCCAATATCGTCCGTGCTATGCAAGAGGAAGAGTCGCGCGTCGAGCGGGAGTTCCCACGCTAACACCTCCTGAAGGTAGGACCTTATTCTATGCCAGAAGGGTTGCAAATCTGTGCAACACCAAACTGTATGCAAAAACGTCCCGTCCCCTTGATTGCACCGCAGGCACATGGGCAATGGGATCACACTCAGCCGCCAGAGTCGAGTCTGTGTATAATAAGCCCGCTGCAAGTACTTAAATTGTATTAGGCAGTATCTTGTAGAGACCACCGCCCCAACGGGCTAGCTATGGCCTCGTCCCAGTCGTCATCTGTCAAGGCAGGAATGTTGCCTTGCCATGCCAGTCGTGTCTTGTCGAGCGCTGTCTGCCTGTGGGTCGTTAATGTCTGGTACATTTGCCTGATCTTGTGGAGGCCTAAATCCCCCATCAGTAGACGGCCCTCTAAGGGATGGAATTCTGGAAGGGTCTCCAGTGTACGGACAAGGGGGGTAAGGGGATGGCGGAGTTGTAGGAATTTGTAGAATTGTGATTTATGCAATGTATACTCTGTTTGTAGTTGCTGATAGGATTTCAAGGAAGTGCTCCGTATCACATCGCCGAGGGTCGATATCCCAACAAGGTCTCATCCCCGGAATCCCCTCAAGGCAGCCACAGGATGAAGGTAGGTACCATGCCACAGTGGGGTTGCCAGGTAAGCTTTACGTTCCAACCCATCTGTCTGACTTTAGCCCGTCAAAGCAAGATTACGACTTTACCTGCTGGAGGCATGAAATCTAGGCGTGTGGCACTGTACCGGAGATGTAGGAGGGGGTCCGCTCCATTGCTGCATGCTCAATCGCGTATGCCGGGTCCGTGGGGGAATTGTACCACCACTCGTTTACCACGAGCTGATGGGATGCCACGTAGTAGGAATAGATGTCAGCCGCCACAATGCCCCCTGAAACTCCAATTTTGACCTGGCAGCTGCACCCACTTGGCAGGCCCGGACCTTCCCTTTAATTACATGCAAGGTGCCCCTAAGCTAGGATCAATGTAGCCTCATGGGCAGGTTGCAGTATCTTTAAAGTTAGCATATGTACTGGTTTGTTGTACATGTCCTGAAATACTTCCACTTTAATTTTTACTTTTGCAATGACTTTCTCTGTTATAGGATATCACTGGAGTTGCCTTGTTACCTCTTGCAAGTATAACTTCCAAGAGGCAACGGATAGAAATTTTGGGTCCGGGGTCCCTGAACTCACAATTTAAAAATACATCTTTTAGTGAAGTTACTTTTTGAATTGTGTGTTTGATAATGCCACTTTTAGAAAGTGGGCATTTTCTTTCTTTAAGATTCTGTTGCTCTGTCTGCCTGTGGAATCCATGTCTGAGGGAGGGTGACAGTTGGACGGTTTGTGCATTCACTCTAGACAGTCACAAAAATGCATATCCTGATGGCCCATTACCAGACTGATGGGTCTTCCTATGCTAGAGTGGTGGCAATTGTCACTGACACCTGAATAGACCTGCCTCAGTCCTCACAGAGATCTGTCTCCACTCTCCTGTAGTGTGTCTGGAGCCAGTTCAAGAAAAAGCAGGGCATGTACACTACAAAGATTTTCCTTGACATTTGCCTACTCTGAAGGCAGAAACTGGAATAAGTGCTGGAGCTCTGACACCATAACTTAAGACCACTTGAGGACTGAGAAGACATTCTGCCAAGATGAAAAGCTGGAGAAGCTGTCAGGAGAGACTGCCACTTTGCTGTGGCGGCCTGCTGCGCGCTGCTTCTGTTTTAGGCAGTGAATAGACTGGACATTGCGCTCTGCATACTGCTTGCTTGAAACTGTGCCTGCGGTGCTGCAGAAGGATCATGACAGCCCGAGTACTGAGCCCTGTGGCACCAATGTCCGTAGCACCTGCTCCAACTCTGACTCAGGCTCTGCTGTGCAATTGAAGAAATCAAAGCATCACCTGCTTCATCACTTGGAAATCTACACAGCGCCTGTTCCGCCGCCGCCACATTGACCCAGTACATCTGTATTTTCGAACCATCCTCCCTGTGTGCCACATAGCTGGAATTTAACACATCACCAGCCCTGGCTGTAAGGAATCGAATCATCATCTCCACTGTGCATCAGTAAGGAATCAACGCATCATCTCTTCTGGCAGTAAGGAGATGATGCATCACTTTGCTTTTCCGGCGCCTCATCTCAGCAGTGCCTCTTTTTGTCTTTGATTTTGATGCACCCCAGGTACTTAGTGATAGAAGTATTTTGAACCTTTTAATAGTGATATCGTTGCTGGGGTATGTTGAATTGCTGTTGTTTGGTCTTGTTTTATTCAGATTATTATTGGATATTGTTCCAAATGACTGTAGTGTCCTTTTTGTACTGTTTTCACTGTGTTGCTGAGTGTGTATGTACAAATGCTTTACACATTAACCTTCATATAAACCTGACTGCTCATGCCAAGCTACAAAGGGAGTGAGCAGGGGTTGTCTTGGGTGTGTAAATTCCTTACTCTGATTCAAATAAGGTTCCCTACTTGGACAGGGTGAAAGCCACTGCCAACTACAGGCCGCTATTTCTAACAAATGTTGAATGTTTACTTTAAAAATAAAAGTTGACATCCTATTTTTTGGATATGAAAATATTAGATGCTATTTATAAATCTTTAACAGAAAAGCTGAAAGGGCACATTCCTTATCCAGTATGTTTTCTTAGCTTCTCCTTTCATCTTATATTCAAATCTCTAGCACTCTGATGTGATGCGGCGCCCTATGAATGCCATGAAATGTACAGCCTTCAGGAGCTTTCATGCAAGAAGCTTACGCCGCCTATGGGTCAAAATGTTTGATGCATTGGCAAGGCATTCAGTACTCTATGTTTACAAGGTAATGCATCTAGGTTGATGTGTCACTTTTTGGAGTTCTGAGTCAAAATGTTACTGCGCATGAATCGGCTGAGGAGTGGGAATAGTACATTTTACTATTCTTAAGTCTACTAGCCCCCCTACAGCAAGTCGTTGTAACGACTTGTGATATAATCGTATATGATGTAACAACGCGCTTGTTGTAACAACCGTGTTGTAATGGCATGTGATGTATCGCATGTGTTATAACAACATATATTCTCGGCTGAGTCGTAAAAGTATTAGTATATGCTAGGTAGGCATTTCATTATTATTTCCAGTGAAAAACTCACACTGTGATGTCTACAAGTTTTAGGGAACGTGACCCATCATTGGTAAACAGTGCGCAGAGCATGAAATGCATCAAAATTCCTGCATATCAGTAACCAGTGAGTAGGAAATTATGCAAACACTCTGATACATGAAGAAAAGCCACGTAAAACAGTTTGTCAAGCTCACCTAGGCTATGGAGGTGCTAATTTCTCAGCTCGGAGTTGCAAGGCGACGACCACCTCCACCCCCACCCAACCCCACCCCCTTCCACCCAGGCAGTGCAGGAGAAGGAGCATGTCTGTCGGCAATCCCTAATTGGTCTCAGGGAATGATTAGGTAATCACCTATAGTCGACTTAGGAGGGAATCCATTGTACAGCTGCTATAGCCGATTGTGGCAAAGCTCCAGCACAAAACTGTCAGGTCTACCATCATACCTTCACAGGTGAAGGTCATGCTGTACTACCCATGCTGGCAACAGGGTTCTTCCAAATAACAGCAGACAAAGTAGCCGGATTCTCCCAGCCATCTTTCTCATCCTACCTTCCCTCTGACCTGGTTGGCCTCTTCCACCTGACACACCAGTACCTCCTGTTCCCTAACATCCCCAAACTTCAGCTGGAGATAAAGCAAGGGTTTTAGGCCATTGCTTGTTCCCTAGTTGAGCTGGGTGCCATTGACTGCACACATATGCAAACGGTTCCCCCTCCTACAACATCCCATCTCTCTACTGGGAGCAGAAACATACCCACTCCATCAATGTCCAGGCCACTGTAGACCATTAGGGATTTTTTGCCAACATGCTGGCCAAATACTCCTGCAGTGTACCTGATGCGTACATATTCCAGGAATCACCATAAATGACCGCTTCCAGAATGGCTGATATTGGAATTGGTAGTTTGGTCTGCCCTGTTCCCATGATGCACTGGGCCAGGGACAGACTGATTTGCATATAGCCAGGTTCTGAGCTGGGATGGGGCAGTGAGCTAAATAACGGTGATGGATCAAGCCCTGATCTTTGGACTGGGTAAGAGTGGTCTGCTTAATTCAGACACTCTGTTCATCACCACCCCCTTTTCTGAATCCTACTTGTAGGTAAGCAAACTTCAAGTACAGACCAGACCCACTGACAATTAGAAATGGATTACACAATACCAATCTCTGAGTCTGTAAATGCAGACAAGGACATACATATGAGGGGTCTGCCTTACACAAGCACCTTGCATCATGGTATATGAATAATACAAACCCATAAGTCATGCATGTTTAGGCATGGAAATCAACTTTGACTGCTGTTAAATGGGGTAACGGTAACGAACAATGCACTGCTGGACAAAATGTTGTGTCGCATCACTGTGTGCAAGGGAGGTGTTCCATGGGTGTTTTGGAGTTGTCTCCATGCCACTCCCATGGTTCATCAAGCATGTCATGTATCCTTCCACACCAAGAAAACTGCACAATGTGACAAATCAAGTAATCTTCCTAGGTGATGTGTAACAATCAAAAAGAAAGGAAGACATCCAGGTCACTCCCACGTCCTATGTGTTTTGTGTTCTTTGACACACATACATAGATGAACAGGCGTCTGTGGGTACACCCTGTGCAGGAAAGTGCACCCTCACCACACACACAATTCTGCATGCAATGCTGGTCCTGACAACCTGTGGTGCAAGTGCGAATGTGTACCTGCCAGGCAACTTGTGTGCAAGTGTAGACTGAATGAACTGGAATGTTCTGGATGGCTTCATTGTTGTACACTACTGCCCTTTTTCAGTGACATAGTGCAGTCCAAGAAAAGTGCTTTACTGCACTGTGGAGTGCCATTCTAAAATTATCTGTGTGTCATATGCATTTAGAGGAACAATGCCATTCAACTGGTAGACAATGTTGTGGCACTTTGGCATGCACTTATTAATCTGGCAATGGCAGTGGTAACATTGATCACTCAATTGTCATATGTCAGTTTGTCCTGTATGGATGGATGGAACCACATCTACTGCACTGGCAAACAATGTACTTGTAAGGCCTGTGCCAATGTTAAATGGCCTACCAACAACATATGTATTTACAATGGGAATAAGCATGTGTCAGTGTAAGGTCTGTCTGAAATGCCACTACCCCTACCAAGGTCGGACCAACTAGCTAAATATCTGATCCCAGATCTGTCTGTTCCTACATGTAGTGTTTGCACATCACATAGAGTGGCCAGGAGCATCGCAGCACCGAGAGACCCCTTGAGGGGTGATTTGTGCACTTTACAAATATCAATGTGCTCCCTTTAAGCCACACGGAATCTAAGCGGAGCTCCAAAACGGCCCCCTGGTACTCTCCCGCACTCCGGGAACTAAAATCCAAATGCAAACGCCTTGAAAGGAAGTGCAGATTAGACTTCTCCCCGTCAATAAAAGCAAATACAGACTCATGCTCAGAGCCTATAAAAGGGAGATTAAAACAGCCCAATCGGTTTTCTTCGCAGAAAAAATCAATATAGCAGCCTCCAATCCAAAAGAAATTATCGGATCGCAAAAACCCTCCTAAAGCGCATAGAGCAGCCCTTAGATCCGGGCAACGCCCAAGCCCGCTGTAACGACTTGGCGGAGTTCTTCTCTAACAAAATTCAAATTATTCATTCTGCTTTTCCGCCCTCCCCCACTACTGTTCCACCTGTAACTATTTCTAACTTGGACACCTACCCTACGGTCACTCTACAATCCTTTCCGCCACTCAACCCCACCTTAGTAAATTCCATACTACCTCAGGTCAAATCAGACTCCCCTAATGACCCGGCACCCCCTCGCTCCATGAATATGGTCAACGATAACATTCTCCCCACAGTACTTAATTTACTCAACTCCTCCATAGCCACAGGTGTAGTCCCATCAGCCTGGAAACGCGCGATGGTGAAGGCCCTCCTAAAAAAACGAATCTCGACCAGTCAGAGTTAAAAAAACTACAGGCCCATCTCCTTGCTCACTTGGTTGAGCAAAATACTGGAAAAATACGCCAACTCCACTCTGGTAGATTTCATTGAATCTAACCATCTACTCGATGACTCCCAAACTGTCTTTCGCCCCAGGCATGGAACAGAAACTACGCTATTGGTAGTGACTGAGGAGGCACTGTCAATCACCGCATACTTCTCTCACGGCTTGCTAACATCGGGATCTCGGGCAAGGCTATTTCTTGGCTGGAATCGTTCCTCACCGACCGTTCTTTTCAAGTATTTGAGGGCTCTTCCACCTCCCCAAGCAAGTCTCTTCCCTGCGGTGTCCCCCAGGGCTCGTCCCTGAGCCCTACATTGTTTAATGTTTACTTGGGGCCACAAGCTGAGGTAGTCCATCCATTCGGAATCAAAATCATCACATACGCCGATGACACCCAGCTAGTGGTATCCCTCAACCAACTAAACACAAACCCAGACAACCTCAGGACATGCCTGGAAGAAGTTTCCAACTGGATGACCCGGTCATACCTTAAATTGAACGTTGATAAAACTGAGTTAATGTTTTTAGGTAACCCCTCCCCACTAGCTCTTAAGTCACTCTGGCCCCCCTCACTAGGGCCACCTCCCTCCCCTAAAGAAAAAATTAAGAGCCTCGGCATATGGCTCCATAAATCTCTCAACCTGAATGCCCAAGCCACCAAACTATAGGCAACCTGCTTCGGCCTACTCAGACTAATACGGAAGATCCTTCCCTTACTGCCCTACGAAGCTAGGAAAATGATGGTACAAGGTCTCGTCCTTTCCAGACTGGACTTTGGAAATGACCTGTACCTGGGTGCCTCTCAATTTACTCTTGACACTCTCCAGATTGTGCAGAACTCCGCCGCATGGACTCTTCTCCAAAATCCCCGGTGCCTCCCAATAAAGTCCGGTCTGAGGACCCTCCACTGGCTGCCAGTGAGACGAAGAATTGAGTTCAAGACTCTCTGTATTTCCCACCATGCCTACTGGAAATCTGGCCCGTCCATAAATCATTCTTTGATCACTCCACACAATCCTACAAGACACCTCAGATCATCATCCTCCTCTTTGGTGACAGTCCCCGGGATTAAAAAATCCAGATGTGGAGGCCGGTCCTTTTCTTACAATGCCTCAAAACTCTGGAACTCCCTTCCCTTCAACCTGCGCTTAGAACCGAACCTGCTTTGTTTTCGCAAGCAGCTAAAAACTCTAGTTTTCTCTCTGATTAACTCCCTTCTTTCCATCAGCACGCCTCAGTCTGTAGCGCTAGGATGCCTCAGGGTAGCTATCGCGCTTTATAAATTTTCTTTTCATTTCATTTCATCAATAACATAACTTCTCCAAAAAGCCTCAACAGAAAGCCACAGGATCAACATGATAATCAGTATATAGAAGTGTACAATGTATCAGGTCATGCTCAGCATTTGCTATTACAATGAGTAGCAGAAGAGTTGTGTAAACCTATGACCTACTGTCTGAGTGACACATATTGTGAAAATCTGTGCAAAACAAACATGACGAAATGCATCTATAACAGTGAGAAAGCCATTTACAGTCGTCATTTTTTTTCACTTTCAGCTTACAAAGGATAAAAGCTTCAGCTGTGGGTAATGCACTCCCTCAGACTGAGCCAGAGATGGCCTACAGGCAGGCACTCAGTAAGACACGCATGATTGTGGAGTGAACATTTGAGCAGCTCAATGTCAGGTTACGCTGTCTTGACATCTCTAGGAAAGATCACTTCTATTCACCCTCAAGGGTGTGTAAACTTATCCTTGTGTGTGCCATCCTGCACAACATGTGTACTAATGTCCACTAGGATGGGGACTAACAACAGCAAGACCCAATGGAGGAGTAGGACGTGAAATGTAAATGTAAATGTAAATGTATTTGAGATTGTAAAGCGCACTGCTACCCGTCCATAGGTCTCCTGGCGCTGTATAACTCTGGGGAACCCGTCCTGGCTTTCCCTGTGGGATCGTCCCTGCTGGGAGTCCCCAAGGTGGAGCCAGGCATCCCCGGAATTGATGGGGCCGTTGTGGAGATTAGGCAAGCTAATGCCCAGAGTTGCCGAGTGGAACCCCTGATTAGAGTAAGCACCGAAGCGAGAATTATCGAGTTCGCTGACCCAAGTCCACGACCCTGCCGCGTCGGGAATTGAACCCTGGTCCCGGGCCGACTTCTGCTCTCGGGTCTGCCGCCTCTAACCAGTGAGCCACACTACTCCTGTTGTAGAGACATCCACAATACAGTAGTGTTAGAACTGGGGGTCTATAGTTGGCAGAGGTAGGTACCTTTGACCAAAAAGGGACCCTTGTTTCAAGTCAAGGTATGGTGGTACACTTCCAAAATAACCCCTGCTCACCCCCTTGGTAGCTTGGCATGAGCAGTCAGGCTTATCTCAGAAGCAGTGTGTAAAGCATTTGTGTACACATACAGTCATTCAGTGAAAACACTACAAATGGACACCACGCCAGTTTAGAAAAATAAGTAATCTTTACTAGACTTAACACAAGACCAAACAACAAAAATCTACAATACTGTAATCAAAAATGGTAGAAATAGCTTAGTTCAACGTAGATGGGAAATGCAACACTTTACTCTCAAAGTACCTTGGATGCATCACGCAATACAGCAAAAGGGTCGCAGGGAAGGTGATGCGTCGGTTCCGTACTGCAGTGCAGGGGAGGTACTGCGTCGGTTCCTTACCGGAGAGAAGCTGATGGCTCGGTTTCTTACTGTGATCCGTGCGATGCGACAAGATGGTGCCTCGATGTGATGTGACGATCCGGTGCGATCCTGAAAATGGTGTCTCAATGCGATGCAACAATGTTTGATGTGATGCGTGCACCCCCGACGGCCGTGTGGTGAACTTTGTAACTTCTGAGCCACGACAGGCCCTGTGGCATGCTTCTCCGGTGATGAGACGGTGACTTCTGCGGCAGCAACAGGCTTCTCCAGTGATACAACATGCTTCGTCGATGATGCGACGGTGAACAGCTGCGGCAGCAGCATGCTTCTTTGGCAATGCGACTGCAACTGCTGCGGTGGCGGCACGCTTTTCCTCGTTGTGTCATGCTTCCAGCTGCCGGTGACTCGTAGTCTTCTCAGAGGGCACAAAAACAGTAGGCCCCTCTCTGCAGGCAGAATTCCACAACAAGGGAATTTAGGGGAGCTGGGGGTGAAGTCTTGTATCCCTGAGACACACACATGTTTGGCAAATAAAGTAACCACTGCAGGCCAACCCCAACAGCACAGCATAGGGGCAGTCTCCTCCTTGCAGCTTCCTTGGTTCTTCTCCTTGGCAAAGGGTTGTCTTGATTCTCAGAAGTGATCTAAAGTTCTGGGGTCTGGGTTCCCTCTTTTATACACCAAAATCATTTGTCTCTGAAGGCAGAGAGTGTTTTCCCTTGTCCAAACCAGTTCTGTGCTTTCCTGGGGAACTTTGTTTGCAGGACTCCTTCTTTCCTTTACCAGAGTCATCAGACACACCACAGGAGGTTGAGCCAGCATTGTCGAAGGCAGATACAGCCCAATTCAGGCCCAATTGCAACTCCTCCCACCACTCTACATGTAGATAGATCTATTCATCCCTGTGCTGAGTCACCCTGTCTCCTATAGCCCCCAGGCCATGTTACTCAAAAACCAGACAAGGAATATGCAACCTAGCAGAGGCAGGCTTGGATAGTTAGGCAAGAAAATACCTACTTTCTAAAAGTGGTATTTTTAAACACAGAATGTTAAAACCAACTTCACTAAAAGATGTATTTTATCATTCTGAGTTCAGGCATACTAAGCTTGAATTTCTACCTAGTTCCCTGAGCCAGTTACGATTATAAGATGATATAATCAAACTGCCCATTCTGGCCTATGTGGAGCAGGTAGCCCTGCAATAGTGCCACACGCATCAGGGCATGTCCTACCTTTTACCTACAATACACCCTGCCATTGGGTCAACCTTAGGGGTGACTAATATGTTGATAAGGGAAGGTTTTATGGACTGGCAAGTGGGTGCACTTGCCAAGTCGACATGGCAGCCCAAGACTGCACACCGGCTCTGCAATGGCATGTCTGAGTCACATTTTACAAGCTGCTTCTGTGGGTGGCACAACCAGTGCTGCAAGCCCACCAGCAGTATTTGATTTACAGGCCCTAGGCACACGTGTTGCACTGTACTAGGGTCTGACAAGTAAATCAAATGAACCAATCATGGAGTCACTATTCAAATACGATACTTTACAATAGTGAGCACTTGCACTGTGGCACTGAATAGCAGTGGCACATTGCCCAAAGCATCTAGACCAGCAAAACACATAGTAAAAACACAGGAGGCAACAGCAAGAAATTGACTCGATACCCATGCTAATGGTGCAAGGTCTAACAAATAGACACACACACATTGTGAAACATTTCTTTGCCTGAATGACGTGTTCAAGGATGGACCAGGAAGTAAAATGTAATGAAGGCTCAACATGACAAGAAATGTTTGTAACCATTACTTGTCTTTATATGTATGTCACAGTTCCAGGAAACATCAACTGAACCACATCTTATCAACTAGAGGCCTGCCTCAAAAGTCTACATCCATGTTGTCAGCAAGACATGCAGACTCCTTTACAATGATTTGGTGTAGAGCAGTGAAGCAAGTATTTTTGCTGTGCTGCACTTCACCAGCTCAAAAGGTCAGGAATGCACTGTATTTATGAGATATAGGGCCAGATGTAGGTAGGCATTTACCGGTCGGTAACGGCTGAATTCGGCCGTTACCGACCGGTAAATGCAATTTGGGATGTAGGGCCCTGTATTTTACAGACTCGGTAAATTTACCGATAGGTAAATTTACCGATTATGTAAAATACAGAGTCGGTATTTTTACGGAATAGGGAAAATTGATATGTAGGTGGGACTCTTCTGAGTCCCACAAGCATTAAAAAATCGGTATTTTACCATCAAATACTATTTGATGGTAAAATACCGATTCCGGTGTGCTTGCACATGTGTGCATGCACACCTATGCCATATGACAGGCAGACCTGCCCTTAGGGCAGGTATGCCTGCCACATGGCACCCGAGCCTCTTTTGGGGGTGCCAGAGGGTGTCAAAGTGACACCCCCTGCACCCTTGTGTCAATCGGTATTTACCGATGCGGTAAATACCGACCGGTAAATGCCCAATCATTCCTATGGGCTTCAAAGCCCATAGGAATGCATGGGCATTTACCGGTCGGTATTTACCGCATCGGTAAATACCGATTGTTTCCGAATCGGTAAATGCACATCTGCATTTACCTACATCTCGGTACTTTTATTTTACCACTTCTTAAATACCGAGTCGGTATGATGCGGTATTTAAGAGGTGGTAAAATAAAATTTACCTACATCTGGCCCATAGTGCATTCTTGTAATTTCATCCAGCAGTGGTGCACAATATGGTGCCTACTGCCAATGCTAGACACCCTGTCCCATGGTGCTGCAAAGGGTGTCTACATTGTTGACAGGATTGTTCTTGTGTAGGAAAGGATGCCTTCCTCAACAAAAAAAATCCATGGAGATGTTTTCCTCTTTCTATGTAGGCTGTAGAATGAGAAACACATGACGAAAAATAAACATATTTCTCCTTGTTAAGGCTGCCCTGGGGAGGCATTCCCAAGTGTACAGACCTTTGTAAATCTGAGAATGTGCCAATGCCCATGAGTGTAGCATAGAAAACCCCATGCAACACCAATGGGACACCTCCCTGACACAGTGTGAGGTAACACAGAGACTTGTGCTGTGTTGACTTACACCAAATCGACAATGCCATTAAATCCACACAAAGTGGCTGGTAACTCAAATGCTACTAGTGGGCTTGCAGCACTGATTGTGTCACCCGCATAAGTAGCCTTGAAAAGATGTCTCAGGCCTGCCACCGCAGTGCCTGTGTGCAATTTGTTAACTGCCATGTCGACCTGGCCAGTGTACGCACTTGCCAGGCCTTACCCTTCCCTTTTCTTACACAAAGAACACCCCTATGGTAGGCCCAAGGTAACCAGCTGGGCAGGGTGCAGTGTATGTGAAAGATAAGACATGTATTAGTGTGTGTAACATGTCCTGATAAAGAAATACTGCCAATTTTGTTGTTCACTATTGAAAGGCTATCTTGCCCATTGGACAGAATTGGGAATGATGTGTAACATGTTTACTTGCATATCATCCCATAGGAGGGAGACAGAAATTGGAGTCTGGTATCCCTGAACTCAGAATTTAATAACATATCTTTTAGTAAGGATGGTTTTTAAATTCTGTGTTTGAAAATAGCACTTTTAGAAAGTGTCTATTTTCTTGGTCAACCTGTCTGTGTGCCTCTGCCTGTTTGTGGATTGACTGTCTGGGTTGAGAGTGACAGGAGCTGGGGTGGCTCCAGGAGTCTGGGTAAGTCAGCACTAGGCTGAATTGACCAATCTGCATTTGGAGTGGTGGGAGGAGTAGGCCTTCGGCCTGAATAAGTGTGCCTGCCTTCCACAATGCTGGTTCCACCTCCTGCGGTGCGTCTTGTAGGAAGGTGGAATCCGACTGCCTGGTTGCCCGCACTTTTTGCCTGGTGTTTTGATGGTTCTCGACTTTAGTCTAGTTGGGGCCCGGCTAACCAGGACCCCAACCTAGCTTCTTCCTCTCTAAATTGATTGTATGTACTTTAGGTACACTCCAGATTGGTTACTGGGTTACCCTTGTAAGTCCCTAGTACACGGTACCTTAGGTACCAATGGCATAGGTACCCCAGAGGCCTACCAGGGGATGAAGCATGTATTATGCCACCTCTGGGAAGCCTTCCAAAATGGCACCACAGGTCTGATACTGCAGCCTGGTTAAGGTGGTACATGCACCCCTTACTAAGATATAGGTTAACTATATCTACATTGAATCATTGACACATATAAACCTATAAGTCACTCCTATGGCAGGCCTTATCAATCCTGAAGTCAGAGTGCTTGGTTTTATGTGAGAGGGTGCCCATGCATGAGCAGCACCCCTCTGCAGCTTTCAGAATCTATTCTCTGATGCTGTTCTGTGATGCTGTTCTGTGATGCAGCCAGACCATATACCATTTTATGGCAAATTGGCCATACAAATTGCCTATAATCATCACAGTGGTTTGCCCATTAGCAGGCATTGAAATGTACATATCATTTGCATTCAACAACAATATCTGTGTATATCACAAAAGTACTACATAGCGAGGCAGGTTCACCCCGGAATTATACAATCTAAAATATATGAAGATAATGTAAATCTCTGAATGACAAACACGTCAATTCATTTCATATTGATATATTGTGTGTCCCCCGTCTCCACACCATTAATACAATCAGACACGCATATGTGCACTCTTATCCTACATATGCAATGCAATCCAAGTCATCAAGAATGTCAGCTCAAAAATGTACTGCCAAAAAAATGATTCCTGGGTGTGTTTCCATGCACTGCACACTACACTTCACTGTAAAACACATATTTGGCTAATTGAATTGATTAAAACTGACGCATTAGCCTGATGCATCAAGTTTTGCACATGTCATCTGATGTGGAAGACAGGCACCCACCCCAATGCGTCAAGAATGAAGACCTGGTCACAGACTCATGTTGTGCCTAAATCACGCATGGGCAAATTTAGCAAGGAAAAATTCAAGCTTTTTGTGAACATGTGTGGAATTCATTGGGGAAATGATGCAATGGCTCTGCCATGCTGCAAACCAGGAAGTGTGAAGTTACATTCAACTTCCCTTACCGTTTTTTTCTCTGGGCTAACGTCTGGAGGTGTTTCTTTGAGGGAGAGTTTGGTGATGCTTTTTGGTCTTGTTGGTATCTGGGCTGTCCCTGTTGTGTCTCCAAACTGAAATTGTTGTCTTATAGGTGTATTTTGTGTTGTTTTGTGTAGTGTATTATAGGGTGTTTGTGTAAATGGGGGTTTATAGTTATAGGGTAGGGGGTACTTGTAGGTGGAGGTAGTTTTGTGTTAAATGTGTGTATGCTCTGCCCTCCCAAATAATATAAAATACCATACACCCACATGGAGGCATAAACATGGCGAAGCAATAAAAACACCTGGAAAGGGATTTCACTCTCATAAAATGAGGCACATCAAAAGACAGTTTTCTGAATGACGCATGGGGTGTAATTTGTACAACTCCCTCTAAAAGAAAGGTCTCCCCAGATATACATATATATATATATTCACTGAAAAAAACGTAGGTTTCACACCACTTATAGTTAGGAATTAGCATTTAAAAAACCTATGAAATTCACTGAAAAAACCATAGGTTTCACATCAGTTATAGTTAGGAATTAGCATTTAAAAAACCTATAAAATTCACTGGAAAAACCATAGGTTTGACACCAGTTATAGTTAGCTGGAAATTTTACTCGCATAAAACCAATGAAATTCCCACGTTATAGTTAGTTGGACTCACTATAACTTGCGCGTGCAATGCACTGCTGATGACGTCACATATTACATCACTCATGACATGGTCAGTGACATCACTCATGACATCACTGATGACACCATCCAGTGAATGTGTGTATTTTTTAAAAATAATTATGTGTTATATATGTATATATAAAAGTTGATGGAAGAATAAATGTTTAAATAAGTGTTTACATGGATGTTTTAAAAAAAATTGATTGGTTAACTCACTTATTAAGTGTATCTTAGTGAATACATATATTAGTGAGTAATGTTTAAATATTTAAATATATGGATTAGTGTTTCACTTTGTGTATAAGTGGCTGCATGGGTTGGTGAGTAGCTACATGTGTAGGTATATGGGTTATTAGATGTTTTTCCTAGTATCAGTATGAGTGTTTGTATGGTTTGGTGGGGGTATTACTTAGCTCATAGATGCATGAGTGACTGACTCTGTTTGTATGTGTTTTGAAGACAGCATATGTGCAGGACTGTATGGGTGGATGAGTGTATATATGTGTGTGTTAGTGACTGAATGACTGTCTCACTAGTGTCTTTATCAGTAAATACATATGTTTTAATCTAATATATATATATGTGAATATTGATGTATATAAGTGAGTATATGTGAGAGTAAGAGATTGTAAGAGTTCCTTTTTAAAAAGTATGTGTTTCTATAAGTGATTGTTTAAGAGAGTAAGTATGTGTAAGTTTCCTTAGAAGTAAGGTGGTTGTGTGTGTATAGCTGTATATGCAATAAATGGATGTTCAATAGTTTATTTGCATGTGTGAGTATGTGTGAGAGTATCTTTTGGATGACTGTCGGTGTGTAACAGGATGTATAGGTGTATCACTACATATGATGAGTGAGTATATGTATGAGTGACTATATAGAACTGTTGATCAATGAGTGGATGTGTATATAGATGGTGGAATTATTGAATTGGTTGTTGTAACTGGTATGGGTATCTCCATTTTTAAAAAAATTTAAGTTTCTATTTTTGAATATTTGTTTCAAGGGTTACATTACAGTGAAAAGAGGTCTGTCACTCTGCCACAAGGATGGTGTCATCAGTGATGTCATGAGTGATCATCAGCAGTGCATTGCACGCGCAAGTTATAGTGAGTCCAACTACTATAACGTGGGAATTTCATTGGTTTTATGCGAGTAAAATTTCCAGCTAACTATAACTGGTGTCAAACCAATTGGTTTTTTCAGTGAATTTTATAGGTTTTTTAAATGCTAATTCCTAACTATAACTGATGTGAAACCTATGGTTTTTTCAGTGAATTTCATAGGTTTTTAAATGCTAATTCCTAACTATAAGTGGTGTGAAACCTATGGTTTTTTCAGTGAATTTCATAGGTTTTTTAATAGCAAATCTCTATAGGTATGAAATGTAATATTTCTTATAATGAATTTTATATTTTATAATTATGTAATACTATTTTTTTAATGTTGATTTATTTATTTATTTTTTTGCCCTGGAGCGCTCCCGGGGCGCGTACCGATGCGCTCACCGGTGAGCGCGTACCGGTGAGCGTCCCGTTAGCGCTATTGCCGCGAACGAAAACAACATTGTGACGTATCGCGTAGCCACGTGATGCGTCATATGACGCACGGCGTAAGCGCACCCGGAAGCACCCGAGCGCATATGATCGCGCAACGTAAGCACCCCCGGGCAGTTTTGTTGTCCAAATGATGAAAGCCCCCACCTTTTTTCCTCATTCTCACTTTGTTCTTTGAGTGAGGAAGACCTGCTTTTTTCTTACAGATATGGCTACAGTACTATCAGCAGCTGGAGCATCTGCCCCACCACCACCACCACCACCACCACAAGGACCACCAGAAGATCACATTGGTGGTCAAGAAGAAGAGGAGGAGGAGGAGGAAGAGGAGGAAGAGACAAGGCAGTTCCTGCCTGAAGACAATCCCCCATACAAACGAAGAGAGCACTTCATATGGGAGTTTTACAAAATCCCAGGGGTTCCAAAAAAGTAAACGCTGCAAAGGTGACTTGTCTCATCTGTGGTGCTGAGCTATCCAGGGGGAACCCTGCAAAAAAATATTCCTTTGGGAATCATACTATGATTCGGCACATGCAGCGTTTACACCCTAATAACTATTCTGCAGCAGAGGTGAGGGAACTCTGCAGAAACCTACCCCAATCATCATCCAGAACCTCAACTACCAAAGAACCCACTCCATCGGGTCCAGAGGCAAGTGAGGTGATTCCAAATATACAAACAAAGTTTGGGGGATACAAAATTGTTTGTATATATTGCAACAAAACAATTAGTTATGGTCAGCAAAGCTTTACACTAATCAATGTTGCTATGGATAACCACAAATGCCCGAGGAAACCATAATTTTTCCTGATTTTTTTTGTGCTCCAGTTGAGCCATTTTCAATTCCCTGTTTTTTTGTTTCTCCCCATGAAAAATACAAAAAAATATAAAACTGTTCAGAAAAGCCAAAAAAAGTACAAAATGTTCAAAAAAACAATAATAAAAATATAAAACAACAAAAAGAATAAAAAAACAGTTCTTTTTAGAACTACCTCTAATTTATGAAAAAAAACTAACATTTTTAAAAAACTCTGTCATTCTTTTTTCTCCAGGGTACGCGTACCGGTACGTGCACCGGGGCGCGCACCGATGCGCGCTCCAAAAAAAAAAGAAAAAAAAAAGAATGAAGGAGTGAGCATGAGGGAAAGGGACAGAGAGAGTGATGTTAAGAGAAAGAGAGCTAGAGGGAGCAACACAGAGGGACTGTGTATTAGATAGTAAAACAGTGAGGGAGCATTAGAAAAGAGCGGTGACTGTAAGTAAAGAGGGGTGAAAGAGGGTGGATAAAAGTGAATAAAAGTAAGACATGTGGAGTGACAGAGAGAAAGGAGAGAGAGAGTAAAGGAAGGAGTGACTGAAAGGTAGTGAGTGAAGCAGCAAAGAAAGGTAAGTGAGGGAGTGTGGGTGAGTTGTAGGAAGTGAGCATGATGAAAGAGTATTGACAGAATGAGGGGAGAGAGACAGCAACGATAAGAGAGACAGAGTGAGGGAACGGAAGTGAGGAACTGTGATGACAGACGGACTGAGAGAAGGAGTGACAGGAGTGAAGTAAATGATTAAGGGAAACGGAATGAGTGAGGGAGCAAAGAGTAAGGCATATAGATTCACTGACAGAGAGGAAGAGAAGAAGAGAGAAATGAACTGAAGGTAAGAAAGATACTAAAAGAATGTGAGTTAGCAAAACTAAATCAGGAAACAGGAGTAAGTAAAAAGATAATGACTGAGAGGGAAAGGAGTCTAATTAAGGATGCATTTAGAAGAATGAGGAATGGAAGATAACTGAGAGTACGTGAAGGAGAGTCATAGAGTGAAGGGATGAAGGGAGAGAGGATAATATAGAAGGATTGAGGGAAAAGGAGTGAGGAAGTTAGTAGACAAAGAAACTAGGGGAAGGACTGAGTGAAGTGGAGTACAATGAGTGAGGAAAGGAAAACGAGTAAGGGAGCAAAAGAAGGAAAGAGAGGAGAAGAGGACTAAAACAGTGGTACTGAGAGAAAGTGATTTGGTGATGAAAGTAAAGAGAAGAACATTGAAAGATAGGAAATGACGGGTAGTAATAGAACCGGACTAAAAGAAATGGGGTGAAGAACGATGAGAGAGGAGCAGTGAAGTTGTTGTAAGAAAAATGATAGAAGGTAGATAAACACAAGTGAACATAACACAAGGAGAGTGAGGGGCTGAGGACATAGAGGTAGTGAACGGAAAATAGAGAGAAGAGGTAAAAAAAAAGGAGCAAACAAAGATAAGCGAGGGAGAGTGGGTGAGTTATAGTGATACAGTGCAACAATACTGGTGAGTGAGTCAAGAGGAATTCCTAAAAGAGCAAAGGAGGAAAAGACGGAAAAGGGAAGTAAAACAGAGAGACTGAAAGCTGAAAAGTGGTGCAAGGGAGAGAGGGGATGCAGACAGTTGAAATGGAAATGAAGGGTTGTGAAAGAAGTGCAGTAAATGAATGGGTGTGAAACAGAGTGAGAGAAAGGCAGTGTGAGTGAGTAAAGAGAGCTGAAAGAGAGAGGAAAAAGGAAAGTGAGTGTGAGACAATGGGAATACAATATAAATGACACAATACAAACTATAGAATAATTTATACAACATGTTAGATAGTTTATTTGTGCTGTTCTCAGAACATATTGAATTTCACTAAAAACAATGAGTTCAAACTATTCATCATATGACAGCGGGAAAAAAAAACACAATCAAAAAGATTGTGTTTAAAAAAAAAACATATAAACTTACAAATCACATATGTACACTAATCTTTGATTTACTTACTTTTCCTTTAGGCCAAATAGTACATCATGAAGGTCCTTTACGTTGGAAGGTACTCTGCTGTTCTCTAAAAATTCCATTTCATCGACTCTCTAGAAAAAAAGCTCCAAGAACATCTGAAATATGTTTCAATGTTTTCATATACTCCTTCTGTTCAGTCATGACTCTTTGCTCATTCCTTCACCTTTCCTTAAGGCCAAATAGTGTCAGATGTATCAGTATATTTTCAAATTACTTAAAACAAACTCTAAAATTACCGTTTTCCCGACGTTCTGAAAGAAAGGCTCAAACAACATTTTCACAATATTTAAATATTCATAATTCCATCTCTGGCTCTCTCATGTTGAACATTTCCTATAATACTGATATCACTTACTATGCGATCCACTTACCATACCTTTATGAGAACTATAACTTTTATATTATCTTCATCACTTTTACTGACAATATAATTTTAAACAGCAAACTAACTTTTATTAACTGCTCCCGTCTTCATAGGGCAATTACCTTTACTTAAATTTTGGTTCTAAAAACACTAGGTATGAATTTTTTAAGTCAAAAGGCAAATGTTGTTTGAAAGTCAAATGAGTGTCATTAGAGTTAGTCCAACCTTTTCGACATTTTAAATAGCATGTGTAATGCCCTGATGTTGTTGAAGGACCGTCATGATAAATAATAGCTACAGTTGCAAAAGTTCTTCCTGATATTGATAACTGAGAAGCCACGAAATTTTTAATAGAAGTTGACAATTTACTTCCATCAGGTCTACATCGTTGGAACATTAAAATGACATATTTACCATAAGTTTGTAAAAATAATGTGGACAGCATTGCAGATTTACATTGGGTACACACCATGATGTGATCAGCTGCTTTAACTAGATTATTAAAGGACACTGATTTGCAGTCTGGTAAAGTCAAATATATAAATCTTTCAGTGTCTATTCTAGTACTACTTGATAAACTACAGTTGTCGCAGTCATGCTGCCATTGATAAGAAAGGCTAAAAAGATTTTTTATATCTACACCTTCATCTTCCAATACATCAAACATATACATTAAAAATTCCTGACAATCCTGCTGAATATTCTGTGAAAATTGATTTTGACCAGAACATATGTCTAGAAGATTTCGAATTTCTGAAACACTTTCTAATTTTGCTCTATCACTGCTACATTTCTCAAACACAGAATTCCATAAACAGCAGAATGTTTGATCCCGATTTTCAACAATCTGTTCTTGTAAATTTTGAGGAAAAAAACAACATTAAGCACTACATTAGCATAGCAGTTGACACCAGAACTGTTTTCAAACTGAAATCCAACAACATCTTCAACAGAATCCTTTTTCTTTCTGCTTACAATTACAGTTTCATCTACTTTTTGTCTTTTTGCTACTACCTCACTGCAATTATTCTCATTTCTTCTTTTTCAGCCTACCACACGTTTTTCAAACAGAGGATATTGAGGCAAATGTGGAGCATACTCTCTTCTTAACCTATTGTTTTCTTTAACACAATCTAGATCAGCACAAATCTTTGTTTCATCACACTCAATCAAGTACAATCCTGATAAAGTTCTGACTCGTGATACTGCCACATATGCCATATCCTCTTTAAACACAGAACTTCCAATGTTCACCAAAGCACTGTCTGCACTGAAACCTTGAGATGTATGGATTGTCACCGCATATGCCAAACAAACAGGAAACTGTTTTCGGCGAACATATAAGTCTTTTACAAGCAAAAATCTAGCTGAACAACGACAAATTTGTTCTATTTCGTCAATGCCATCAAATTAAATTTTTTAAATTTCAATTCCATCTCTATTTTTGTAATTCACAAAATCAACAACATGACCCATTGCTCCATTTACCAGACCTCTTTCAACATTTAAATTCCTTCTCAAAATGATGCGACAATTTAAACACACATTCAGTCTTTTCAAAACCAGCAGTTTTAGATATACTCTTCTCTAATGAATCCAATTTTGATTTCAAATTTTCAGACAAAATAATTGTTTCTTCCATATGCTCTATTTTATCTATAGCTTCCAGTTTCACAATCTCTTCATTTTCTAACTTTAACATTTTGTGGTTGAAGATGGAACGTTCTTGCAGAGTTGGCATCAAACATATCCCAGATTTGTTCTCAGTAATTTTCTTAAAAATATTCTCTGGAAGAATGTTTTCATTTGGATACAAATTTGAAATTAATCGTGCATGTAATACTTCTTTCCCATGCTCACTTACTTTTCCGATTCTTACATCTTGTAGAATATTTTTATAATCTTCATCCTTTGCCTGTCGCATATTTTGAAGCAGTTCTGCATATTTGAAATTTAACCATATATTAACGTTTCCAATGCTTCCTAGGCACTTCCTGGTATCTTCATGTGTGAGCATTTTAAACACTGGTTGTCCTTTCACTTGAGTCAACTGCAGTAGATCTCCAAAAACAATAATGTGTTTTCCTCCGAATAAGACATCATAGTCTGTTCTAAGAATTTCTTGCATTCTCAAATGCACAAAAGCAAGCATTAGATTTGAGACCATGCTTACCTCATCAATGATAAGAAGTTTCATTTTCTTCAGGACTCTGGAAACTTCAGAACAAGCATCTCCAGATAGCTTATGGTATTGTAATTTGTTATCATGCTCAACTGGTAGCATCAGTAAACGATGTAAAGTAATCCCTTTAATGTTATGTGCTGCCAGCCCAGTTGGAGCGGTAACAACACAAGACAGCGGTGATTCAGTCCTTTTCTGCAGATAAGTTGCAATTGCTTTAATCAGAAAACTTTTTCCAGTTCCCGCTTCTCCACTCACATACAGTCGGACAGGCTTAAATGATGTACATGAGCACTCTTTTTTCTCATGACTGAATCCATGTTCAACCTGTTCTGTGACTTCGTCATATATATGTTTCTGCTCAAGGTTTAGTTGTTTCACCAAATCTTCTAAGTTAACTACATCATCTTGAGCTTGTTCCATAGCTCTTTCCACCTCATCCATGGCAGTGGCAGCTTCATTTTGGATAATTGGTCCTCCTAGTGGATCCTGACTCAATGAAGCAGAACTCTGACTGTCTTGAGAACTGTCTCTAGCAATCTCTGCTACAATTGTGGCTTCTTGCTCTATTTCTTCGTTCAACATTTGCAGATAATTTGGAAAATCAGAACATTCTATGGTATCCTTGGTTGCATTAAAAGAATCTTCGTAACAGAGAAAATCTCCAAGTAGTTCCTCTTCTGTACGCCATGGCTTAAAGAGTTGCAAAAGAGCTAAATAGTAAAATTCCCTTTTCTCTGGATTTTCGCAACTCAATTTTCGATGATTAATCAAATGGCCTTTTCTCTGCTTCACTAGACATCCTTCACACCCAATGATAGCATATATTCCATTGTTGATATCTTCTCTGATGGTCCTCTTATAAATATAGTTTTGCAGAACTTCATACAAACAACTGTTCTCAAGATGACTACTTCTATTTGGATAGTATGTATCCAACATATTTGTCTTCAAAATATCTGTACTGTTTGGTTCTTTCTCCGCCAAATACTCAATTTCTTGTACAGATTTCAAAACTCGGTTTCGTGTTGCAGCAAGACCTAGACTCACTCAAATAATTGTTCTAGACTTGGCGTAGAGACTTGCTGATGATAACCGATCAGAACATTCATATGCTCCAATTTCTCGATGCGACAACATCTTCAAACTGAAACTGTATAATTTCTTGCTTATACTCTTTTCATGTGAAATGTCCTCCCACATTTCCTTCAGTTCTGTCTTTTCTTTTTTTGTGATGTAAGACATTACATATCGAGCCACAGCAATAGAGTTGTCAGCAACGAATTGAATATTCATGTTAGCATTCCACATGGACAAAATCACTGGGTTGTAGTCGTTGATGTACTTGGACTCTTCGTTTCTTTTTAAATTGTATGTATTTTTTGGTGATTTTCTCGTCACAGTATGTCATAGAGAAGACATCAAATTATTTACTCTTCCTTTAGAAATCACTGGTCGTGGAAACCCGAAACGACATTTTGTGTAGAACTTTTCCTTGTTTCTGAATTTTCGACGACAGTACTTTCCACAACGATGGGATTGAAAGCGTAAAACTTGTTGCCTTAAACTGTTTTCTTCGGTAGTTTTCGGAACAACACATGTTGAATACTCTTCAATGACACTCATCACTGTTTCATCTGAATCTGTTCCAAATTTGGGTGCATCTTTAATCCAAAATAACATATGTATGTGAGGAGCACCTCTCGCTTGATACTCCTTTCTCCAAAAGAAATCTAAAACCTCTCCAAGGGGAGAATTTTTTTGTTGGTAATGAAAGACATCATAGCTTCAAATCTATGATTGAAATATCTGCATACATTCACTGGATCCAAAGAACACAGTTCTCCAGGTGTTTTGAATTCTATATTGTGTATGTTTGCATTTGCCTCATAGAAATTGAAGTAAGTCGTCCCATGCATACTCGGCACAGCTAAGAGTGAGGAACCATGTAGGAGTTCCTAAGTTTCTTAGCATACATTTCAATTCCCCATGACGACGGTACCAATACTCGTTTGTACCACGCAGACATGCCATGAGATTGATTAGATGAGATTCCAAAATATTGTCTTGCAGATTGACTTTCTCCATAAAGTCCCTCGCCGAAACATTTTGCAGATGTGCTCCACTTTTCAGTATATGGTTTACTGCATAAGAAAGCCCAGACAAGTCACTTTCATACAGTAGATGAAACAAATATGGGATGCATTGACGAAACCTTGGATCTTCAGCATATAATCTTAAAGTCCGGTATTCAGATGCAGGAATTTGAAGTGGTCGATCGTCATATCGTCCACCTCGACCTGTTGGAAATAAATGTGGAAAACAACGAGCTTCCAAACTTTCTTCCCATACACTAATGGGACTTCCTTTTGCTGATTTCATTTGAAACAAGTCAATTGCATTCCCCATTACTTCTTTTGAATGCAAAGGATGAACAGGATAATGTTCATATATTTCTTCACTTCTAGACACATCAACTTTTTCAATTTGGCCGGCTGAACAATCACTGTTTTCTTCTGCAGCTGTTTCCTCTGCTCCAACACATACATCTTTGTAGTACTCATTGTTTTTGACCAGATACAACGTTGCCTTTTTGACTTTCCTAACATCCACTAAATCTTGCCAGATTTTCTTACTCTTTGTCGGAACCCCATTAACTAGAATAACCAGAGGTTCTTCTTCCACTTTCTCTACACCAACTGTATCAATATTTTTCTTGAAATCTAGAGGCAAATAAACAACTCTTCCTTTTAATCTTCTCTGTAAATCTGAAGGAGGCAATTTCCCTATCTTAGGCTCCATGCGAACAATAGCCTGAAAAGGATGGACACATTGAATCAAAATAGATTCATATGTATTTAAATCCATCAATTCAGGAGGAAAGTCTACCAACTCAAGATTATTATGAACAGCTCTAGCAGGCATTCTGTTTTCATTTAACTTATTATAACAATATTTACAAATACGCTGATCAGAAGTCAAATCAAAAGAATTCTCGACCAACAAAAAAGTTGCAAAATTCTTCCATTCACTGTTATTTTCCATTTCACTTTCTGCATATAAATCAACTAACCTAGTCTGAATCTTATAATGAGTCCCTCGACAACACACACAAGTAAAATTAGGCCTTTCACTTGATTTCACCTTAAACTTGGTAATTTCCTGGTCAAACGTTTCTGTACTTGAAATCTGTACATTGTCTTCCACATTACCTTCTATTACCCGTGTCAATTTCTACACTGTCCTCTTTTTCACCAAAATAACAAATCTCAATTTCTTCACAAATCTTCTTCACATCTAATTCAGTTCCATGCAAAAGAGCACTGTTTAATTGTTTAAGCTTAAGTGCTGGACTTTTTGCATAATACAACCTTCTCACTAATTTCCTCATTTTGTTATGATGCACTGCTAACATCCTAAAATGATGAAAAACACTCTGACATACTTTTCTAGAAAGACAAGCCAGTGAATGCCCTTGCAAACCCGTGTTTTCTCTCACTCTGCAAGGATCTAAGTCTTGCAACATCTTCATTTTCTGTTTTAGACTTTTCTTACTATATGTACGTAAGAAATTACGAAGCAAATCGATTGATTCCTGTCGCACACTACAAATACTACTACACTTGCAAGTGTACACTGGACCCTTAGTACGTCTCCCTAAAACTTCATCAGTTAAAACCTCTTCAGCATTTCTAGACACAAGTTTCTCTTTTTCAATCGGACAACCGTCTCTCACCTCATATGCTCGACCACTGGTGTCAACTGCATGCACCAAATCATTCTCCTGGAAGTAACTCTCCTCATTAAAAAATGGCTCACAACTTGAACTATGCATCCATTCTCCAGAAAAAACTTTACTAAAATGAGTCCGATTATTTACTCTTTTGCATCTACTCTTTGATTTGAAAACATCAATTGTCTTGTTAAGTGTCCTAATTCTATTGATTACTAAAATAAATAATTTTTTCTTAAGTTCAAAAGCCTGATCAACAATCTTCTCTACACTTTTCTTTTTCTTATAAAAAGCAACTCTCTGTTTACCTTTTTTAATATTTTTTAACAAATTTAAAACCACCCTATTGCGAAACATTCGTTTACGAATGTCCCTAAATTGGTTTTGCCTTCTATTCCTATACATATTATTCTCTCCTGCTCCAGTAGTAACATTTTTGGGGGGCCTCTCCTTCCTTTGAAAATTTGCTCTCGCCTTCTGTATATTTCCATCCTCATCAACATTTTTTTTTGATCTACATATGTTCCGAAAGAAAGACTTAGTTGTCTTACCAGGATGTTTTTTCCTGTTTTTTTAAGTATTTGTTGTAGACAAATGCTTTAATTCCGTTGCTGTTTTTGATTTTTTCCGCTGGGCATCTTTTCTTCTCCTCTGCCTTGAGGGCATATTTCCTTACTATTGAAATCTTGATTTCAATCTGTGTTAAAGAAAAAAATAAAACATTTTAGATCACTATTACCAAACAACAAAGCAATGACAATAAGCAAACGATATAAACACTAGTTTACAACATGTCTACGTTTATATCACAGCAACTATGTAACTAGGATTAAGACAGAGAAAAAGAGCTAGAGGAACTAACACAAAAAGACAGAGAGAGTCAGACAAAGAAACAGGTAGAGGGAGTAAAACATAGAGAAGGAGTAAGACAGAAAAGTGTATAATATGTTGTAAGAGAGAAAAAGGATGTAATAGGGAGAGGGAGTCAGTCAAAGAAAGGGACAAAGGGAGTAAGTCAGAAAACGGATGTAACAGGGTGTAAGACAGAGAGAGGGTGTAAGAGGATGTAAAATAGAGAGAGGGTGTTAGTAGGGGAGAGTATGTAAAAGAGACTAAAACAGAGAGAGACTGTAAAAGGGAGAGAGAGAGAGTAAGTTTGAGAGAGGGTGTAAGAGGAAGTAAATCAGAGAGAGGATGTTACAAGGAGTAAGTCAGACAGAGGGTATAACAGGAAGAGAGGAAGAGAATAAAAAAGTCAGAAAGAGGGAGAGAGGGAGTAAAACAGACAAAAGGTGTAATAGGGAGTAAGTCTGGGAGAGAATGTTACAAAGAGAAAGGGTGTAAGACGGAGTAAATCAGGAAGAGGATGTAAGAGAAAGTATGACTTACAAATTGCTGTAAAAAAGACAGAGAGGGAATACATTAGAGACAGGGTGTAAGAGAAAGTAAGTCAAAGACAGAGTGTAAGAGAGTGTAACACAGAGTCAGGATGTAAAAAGAAATAAGTCAGAGAGAGGGTGTTAGAAGGGGACAGGTGGAAAAATAGAGTAAGTCAGGAAGAGAATATAATAGAGAATAATACATTGTTGATAATGCTTGGTAAAGAAATGTTGGTGCATAAAGGAATTGTATTTTCTAAATGAGTGAGGTTTCAGTAGTGTAATGAAATGCTTATACATATGACCTGTGCTCTGTTTTGTAAATGTTATTTAAAAAAAGATTTCGGGCACATGAATTGCTTTTACATTATTGACAAGGATTAGATAGTATCTGCATGATTAAAAAAATATATTAGCACATTTCACAATCATGTCATCTGTGTTTCCTCAGATTAGTAAGCAGATTGTGCAGATGAGGTGACGCCTGTCCAGGGGTGCAGAGGATATAAGTCCTGTGTCCAACAGTGCTGTGGACAGGACTTACCTCCTCTGCACCCCTGGACAAGCCTCACCTCATCTGCACAATATGCTTACAAATCGAATGCTTGTACATAGGACGAGCGCTCTGTTTCTTGAATGTTATTGGAAAAACGATTTTGGGGCAAATGAATAGCTTTTACATTTTTGAGAAGGAATACATAGTGTCCACAAGATTAAATAGATATATTTGAACCTTTCACAATCATGTCACCTGTGTTTTCTCAGATTAGTAAGTACATTGTGCACATGAGGTGAGGCCTGTCCAGGGGTGCAGAGGAGGTAAGGACACCCCCGCGCCGCACGGCCACCAGCTGCTGTGTGTGCCCCTGCCCGCCCTCTGCCTCGCTACTGCCTCGTTTTGCCGGCTGCCGGCTGCCCCCGCAGTAGGGTTGTTTTGACAAACATTTGTGCCTGTTTTCTCTCCTTAACTCCGTGCATCTCCTTTTTTCTTTCCTTATTTTGCCTGTTTTGTCCAACAGTTGTGCTTGTGTAGTATTCTCCGTGTATCTTGGTATCTTTCCCCCTCATACCCCTTGTTTTGTTGCAGATTTGTGCCTGTTTTGTTCATCCTTCGTGTTGTCCGCCGCCCTCCACCCTCCCTTCCCGCCACCGCCGCTTGTCCCCGCCCCTTTCTTCTCTTCTGTATCCCTCCCCGCTCCCGCCTCCCAGCTGCTCCGCCCACCCGCGCACTTCGCCTTAAATGGCGACCGTGCGAACGCGCAGCGGTCACGCGCAGCGGGCGCGCCGATTGTGCGCCGAAGGCGCGCCAAAGGTAAGCCCGTCTGCGCCCGTCCGCGACCGGACCGCGACCAGCGCCAGGACCCCTGGCCCACGAAGACCCCGTCCGACCCGCCTGACGTACTCCGCCGCCTCCCTCACCGCACTCGACACCGGCCGACGCCCAGAGTGCTACCAAGCCACTCCACGACGCACCCACGGACCTTTCAGCTGCCGCGCCTGCAAGTTCGCCTGCATCCGGACCTGCCTCACACCAGCACCCGCCAAATCGAACACCAGCAGCACACACCTCAAGTGCATCCTGCTCAACACCCGTTCCGTCCACAGACACGCCGTAGAACTCTGGAACCTCCTAGACGCCACAGCCCCTGACGTTGCCTTCCTCACGGAGACCTGGATGAACGCCTCTTCAGCTACCGACATCGCCATCGCCATCCCAGAAGGCTACAAGATCGTCCGCAGGGACCGCAACGCCAACCAGATGGGAGGAGGCATCGCCATCATCCACAGGAACACCATCCGTCTCACGACCAGCACCGACAACACCCTGACCAGCGCCGAACACCTGCATTTCCAGATCCACACCAACCCGAACACCACCCTCAGAGGCACCCTGATCTACCGACCCCCCGGACCACGCACACATTTCAGCGAGGACATCGCCGACTTCGTCAGCCCGCATGCCCTCCCCTCCGCTGACTACATCCTCCTGGGAGACCTCAACTTCCATCTGGAAAACAACAACGACCGCAACTCCAGCACCCTGCTCGACAACCTCGCCAACCTGGGACTCAAGCAACTGGTGTCCACCCCCACCCACCGCGCCGGACACACACTCGACGCAGTCTTCTCCTCCAGCAAAGACGTCAGCTTCAGCCACGCCACTGAGCTTCAATGGACAGACCACAGCTGCGTCCACTTCACCTTCAAGAGAACGACGACCCACCACCACCAGCAACAGACCGCCCGTAGAAGCTGGAACAAGATCACAGCAGACCAGCTCGCCACGTCCCTGAGCCAGCACCCTCCTGCCAGCTCAGCAGACCCCAGCCAGGCCGCCGACAACCTCACGAAGTGGATCAGCAACTGCGCGGACGAGCTCGCCCCTCTGAGGACCCCGCCTAGCAGACCCGGCAGCAAGAAGGCCCCATGGTTCACCGACGAACTCAAGAGCTCCAAGAAGAACTGCCGAGCCCTCGAGAAAGTCTGGAAAAGGGAACCGACACCGGACAACAGGACCTCCTTCAAACTCGCCACCCGGAAACACCACCAGCTGATCTGCGCCGCCAAGAAAACAGCTTTCAAGGACCGGCTGGACAACAACGCACACAACTGCAAGGAACTCTTCAACATCGTGAAAGAGCTTTCCAACCCCAGCGCAGGAAACAACGACATCACCCCATCGCAAGACCTCTGCAACTCCCTCGCCTCATACTTCCACAACAAGATCACGGACATACACAACAGCTTCAACAACCAACCAACGCACACCATGACCGAACAACCACCCCCCACCACCGCCCTCCACGCCTGGACCCCGATCAGCACCGAAGACACCATCCGCTCGATGAACTCCATCCACTCCGGATCACCAACCGACCCCTGCCCTCACCACGTCTTCAACCAGGCCGACGCAGTCATCGCACCCCACCTGCGAGACATCATCAACACATCCTTCGACACCGCCACCTTCCCGGAGAGCTGGAAGCACGCCGAACTCAGCGCTCTACTCAAGAAACCAACAGCGGACCCCACCGACCTCAAGAACTACCGCCCCATCTCGCTCCTCCCGTTTCCAGCCAAAGTCATTGAGAAGAACGTCAACAAGCAGATGGCCGCCTTCCTCGAGACGAACGGATCCCTCGACCCCTCACAGTCTGGCTTCCGAGCCAATCACAGCACCGAGACCGCCCTCATCGCCGCCACCGATGACATCCGAGCCCTGATGGACAATGGAGAAACAGCGGCCCTCATCCTCCTTGACCTCTCCGCGGCCTTCGACACGGTCTGCCACCGCACCCTAGTGCAGCGCCTCGACAACGCCAGAGTCCAGGGGAAGGCACTGGAATGGATCATCTCCTTCCTCGACGGAAGAACACAGAGAGTCCGCCTACCACCGTACAAGTCAGAGGCCACCGAAGTCATCTGCGGCGTCCCCCAAGGATCCTCTCTGAGCCCAACCCTCTTCAACGTCTACATGAGCCCCCTCGCGGCCATCGTACGCAAACACAACCTCAGCATTATCTCCTACGCCGACGACACCCAGCTGATCCTCTCCCTGACCAACAACCCCGCCGCCGCCAGAGCCAACCTGCACGAAGGGATGAAAGAGGTAGCCGAGTGGATGACGACCAGCCGCCTGAAACTAAACTCGGACAAGAAGGAGGTCCTCATCCTGGGCTCCTCGCCCTCCGCCTGGGACGACTCCTGGTGGCCCCCCGCCCTGGGTACCGCACCCAAACCGACGGACCACGCACGCAACCTGGGCTTCATCCTGGACTCCTCCCTCTCCATGACCAGGCAAGTCAACAACGTCTCCTCGGCGTGCTTCAACATCCTGCGCATGCTACGGAAGATCTTCTGGTGGATCCCCACCGAGACCAGGAAGACCGTCACCCAGGCCCTCGTCACCAGCCGGCTGGACTACGGCAACGCCCTCTACGCCGGGACCACCGCCAAACTCCAGAAGAGACTCCAGCGGATCCAGAACGCCTCAGCCAGACTCATCCTCGACATCCCACGAACCAGCCACATCTCCGGACATCTGAGAGACCTGCACTGGCTCCCCGTCAACAAAAGAATCACCTTCCGCCTCCTCACCCACGCACACAAAGCCCTACACAACCAAGGCCCGAGCTACCTCAACAGCCGAATCAACTTCCACGCTCCCAAACGCCACCTCCGATCAGCCAGCCTCGCCCTCGCCGCTGTCCCCCGCATCCGAAGAGCGACATCAGGAGGAAGGTCCTTCTCCTACCTGGCCGCCAAGACCTGGAACTCCCTCCCGACCGACCTGCGCCTGACCCAAGACCACCTCTCCTTCAGGAAGAAGCTGAAGACCTGGCTATTCGAGCAGTAGCGGCACCCCCCCCCCCCCCCCCCCCCAGCGCCTTGAGACCCTTCGGGTAGGTAGCGCGCTCTATAAGTGTCATTGATTGATTGATTGATTGATTGTGTCGAAGAGTGCATTGGACAGGACTCATCTCCTCTGACCCTTGAACAAGCCTCACCTCCTCCGTGCACCCTGGACAGGCCTCAATGTATTGGGTATAATTAATGGTAACATGATGCAGATAAGGTGAGGCCTAACCAGGAGTGCAGATGAGGTGAGGCCTGTCCAGGGGAGCAGAGGTGTTGAGGCCTGTGTCTAAGAGGGCAGTGGAATGGACTTCATGAAGCCTCTCCCCCACTGCACTCTTAGACACAAGCCTTACCTCCTTTGCACCCCTGGACAGGCTTCTCTCCAACTACACTCTTGAACACAGGCCTCACCTCCTCTGCACCCCTGGACAATCCTCACCTCATCTGCAACCCTGAACAAACCTCACCTCATCTGCACCCCTAGACAGGCCTCAGCTTATCTACACCCCTGGACACGCCTCACCTCATCTGCACCCTGTTACCATCAATTATACCCAATACATTCAGGCCTGTCCAGGGGGCACAGAGGAGATGAGTCTTGTCCAAGAGTCAGAGGACGTGAGTCCTCTACACTGCACTCATGGACACAGGCCTCACCTCCTTTGCACCCCTGCACATGCCTCACCTCATCTGCACAATCCACTTCGTAATCTGAGGAAACACAGGTGACATGATTGTAAAAGGTTCAAATATATTTATTTAATCTTGCAAACACTATTTATTCCTTCTCAAAAATGTAAAATCCATTTATTTGCCCCCAAATCGTTTTTTAAATAACATTTTAGAAACAGAGCGCAGGTCCTATGTACAACCATTCAATTTCACTACTGAAACCTCACTATTTTACAAAATACAAATCCTCTAGCTTGCAAATGATCTTACCAAGCATTCCAACACCAAAGTGTTTCCTTATCTGAGGTAACACAGGTGACATCATTGTGAAAGATTCAAATATATTTATTTAATCATACAGACACTATTTATTCCTTCTCAAAAATGTAAAAGTCATTCATTTGCCCCAAACTCGTTTTTTGAATAACATTTTAGAAAAAGAGCGCAGGTCCTATGTACAAGCATTCAATTTCACTACTGAAACCTCACTATTTCACAAAATACTAATCCTCTATCTTGCAAATGTTGATACCAAGCATTATCAAAAAACATGACACAAACCAACAGCAAAGAAGCTCAATGTGCTTCCTAATCTGAGGTAACACAGATGACATGATTGTGAAAGGTTCAAATATATTTATTTAATCATGCAGACACTATTTATTCCTTCTCAAAAATGTAAAAGCCATTCATTTGCCCCAAAATCGTTTTTTAAATAACATTTTAGAAACAAAACGCAGATCATATGTACAAGCATTCCAGGTCACTACTGAAACTTCACATTTTTACAAAATACAATTCCTCTTTCCAGTAACAACTTTTTATCAAGCATGTTCAAAAAACATGAAAAAAGTCACATTAAAAAACCACATTTTGCTTCCAAATCTTCTCCATAGAGTATACAAGTCTGTATCTATATTAAATGAATCATTACTCACCTTTACAAATGCTTAGGGAGATTGAGAACAGTGTCAGACACACACACCAATATTTCTTTAGCAGAGCAGAAGGTATGTACTCCAGGCACTGCAACCATGAATGGCACAGAAAACCTCTAATTCTACACACATATCCCTCATGTTAACCAATTAAAACTCTTCCCTCTCTATTTTCAAACCAACAACCTTCCCCCCCCTCAGGCCTTTCTACCAGTTACCATAGCAACTCCCTCTTCACTGAACTCTCAGGTTTATAAGTTTATTCTACAATTTTGCAAATGAACTCAGCAAGGATGTTTGACCTCTCAATAAACCAGCTTATCCGGTGCTATGTTTCTTTAAATGACTTTTTCTTAACCATTCAAATTACTTCTTTCACAGAACAGAACCATGCACTCTAACCTTCAGTTTTCAACTATCTGAATCCACCAATCTTTGCATGTGATTCAAGATAACTGAAACTCCACAGTTTTTTTTTTGCAAACTCCTACTGTTCCAACTGCCATTTTATTCCTACACTTCATCTGACTGCACCAGAACCTCCTCTCAGCATGTATTCTGTCTGGATTATTGGACATAGCTACATCCACTGGGCTCAAAGGTATGCAGCTCTCAGAAATTTTCACAACCTTGATTTACCAAATGTGCACATCAAGTGGATTGGCCAAAGAGGATTGAGATGTCATCAATTGATACCATTGGTGAAAACCTTTCACCATCTGCCACACCCTGACCTTATAATTTTGCACTGTGGTGGAAATGACCTAGGCACTTTGACTGGGGTAGGTCTGGAAATGGTTTTAAAGGACACAGGTGACCGTCTGGATCTACACTTCAGCGGTCGCTCCCACTCGCTCCCCCTCGCCCCCTGCCTGTCCCGAGATTCTGTTTCAGCGAAGAAGCACCAACCTGAGCGCCTCGGCGAAATCATAGCGCCTTGTATCATTTTGAGATATTATTTAACTATCGCTGCTCATTGGTCCTGCATAGCTGGAAAATAATTAATTAATTAGCGCTCTCTGCAGATTATTGCTATTTAGGTTCGGCGACTGTGCACCTGCTTTGTTTAGCGCTACCCGACCGCCATTTGCTGTTGTTGTTGTTGTTGACCTGGGCCCCGTGTCTCCTCCCCGCTCCCGCCTCCCAGCTGACCCTCCCACACACGAGTATAGGTCTGTAGCCCCGTCCACTTATGCCTCTGTGACCGTCTGGATCTACACTTCAGCGGTCGCTCCCACTCACTCCCACTGAACCTACGCACAGCGTCCACGCGCTGCTGCCGCGCCGAAGGTGTGCCAAAGGTAAGCCCGTCTACGCCCGTCCGCGCCAAGCCCGCGCCCAGCGCCAGACCCCCTGGCCCCCGTACCATCAACCCCACCCGCATTACGTACGACGCCTCCATCCTCTTAGCCCTAAACCCCGGCCAACTCCCCAACTGCGCCCAAACCGCTCCTGGACACACCCATGGACCCTTCACATGCATCTCCTGCAAGTATGACGGCACCAAGACCAACTCCTCATCCACGAACACCAAACAGAGATCTGACCCCAACCACCTAAAATGCATCCTACTCAACACCCGCTCGGTCCACAGACACGCCATCAGCCTTTGGAATCTACTAGACACCATCTCTCCGGACGTCGCCTTCCTAACAGAAACATGGATGAACGCATCCTCAGCCCCAGACATCACCATTGCCATTCCGGAAGGCTACAAGATCATCCGTAAGGACCGCATCAAGCAAACAGGAGGAGGCATCGCAATCGTCCATAAGAATTCCATCCGCATCTCAACCAGCTCAGACGCCAACCTCGCTAGCGCCGAACACCTTCACTTCCAGATCCACACCGACCCCAAGACCACACTCCGAGGCACCCTCCTTTACAGGCCACCAGGACCCCGTGCACAATTCAGTGAACACATCACTGACTTTATCACCCCACTCGCCCTCCCCTCCGAGGACTACATACTACTGGGAGACCTCAATTTTCACCTGTAAAAGAGCAATGACAGCAACGCCACCACCCTTCTGGACAATCTGGCCAACCTCGGACTCAAACAACTTGTTAACACCCCCACTCGCTACGCAGGCCACACACTCGACCCCATCTTCACCTCCAGCAAACATATCTCCTTCAGTCACACCACAGTTCTCCATTGGACGGACCACAGCTGTGTTCACTTTGTCTACAAAAAGACCACAACCCACAACCTTCCTCAACCCACTTTGCGAAGAAACTGGAACAAAATCACCATCGACCAGATCTCCTCATCGCTTCTTCAAAACCCCCGGCCCACTCTTCGAACACCAACCAAGCAGCCACTAACCTCACTCAATGGCTTACCAACAGCGCCGACAACCTAGCACCTTTGAAAAAACGTCAAATCAAACTAGGCAGCAAAAACGCGCCCTGGTTCAACGATGATCTTAAGACATCCAAGAAACTCTGTCGCTCCCTTGTGAATGCCTGGAAAAAAGACCCAAACACCAGCACCAAGGACGCCCTCAAAATCGCCACCCGCACACACCACCAACTGATCCGGACTGCCAAGAAAGCTGCACTTAAAGATCGTCTAGACAACAACGCCCACAACAGCAAGGAATTATTCAACATCGTCAAAGAATTTACCAACCCCTCAGCCAACTCCAACGACATCACTCCCTCTCAAACACTCTGCGACTCCCTTGCCTCGTTCTTCCACAACAAAATCGCAGACATCCACAACAGCTTCGACAACCAACATGGAGACCAACCCACCCAATCTTCTGCCGTAGCCTCACCCCCCTTGAACATCCTTACTGATTGGAACCCAATCTCCACTGAGGACACCATCCGCCTGATGAACTACATCCACTCAGGATCCCCCACAGACCCATGCCCTCACCATATCTTCAACAAAGCTGACTCCATCATAGCACCACACCTCCGAGACGTCATCAACTGCTCCCTCAACTCTGCCACCTTCCCGGAAAGCTGGAAACACGCCAAACTCAGCGCCCTTCTGAAAAACCCCACAGCTGACCCCACCGAACTCAAAAACTACCGCCCCATCTCGCTCCTACCATTCCCGGCCAAAGTCATCGAGAAAGCCGTCAACAACCAGCTCGCCGCCTTCCTCGAAACCAACAAATCCCTCGACTCCTCACAGTCCGGCTTCCGAGCAAAACACAGCACTGAGACCGCACTCATCGCAGCAACAGACGACATTCGAACCCTACTGGACAATGGAGACACAGTCGCCCTCATCCTCCTCGACCTCTCCGCAGCCTTCGACACAGTCTGTCACAGCACCCTGTTACAACGCCTCAGAAACATCGGAATCCAAGGAAAAGCACTGGATTGGACCACCTCGTTCCTTACCGGAAGAACTCAGAGAGTCCGCCTTCCACCATTCAAGTCAGAAGCCACTGAAGTCATTTGGGGCATACCACAAGGATCTTCACTCAGCCCCACTCTCTTCAACGTATACATGAGCCCCCTCGCGACCATCGCACGCCAACACAACCTCAACATCATCTCCTACGCTGATGACACTCAACTGATCCTCTCTCTCACCAAAGACCCGAACACCGCCAAAACCAACCTACATGAAGGAATGAAAGAAGTAGCCGAGTGGATGAAACACAGCAGTCTGAAACTGAACTCAGACAAAACAGAAGTCCTTATCTTAGGCACCTCCCCTTCCGCCTGGGATGATTCTTGGTGGCCAGAGGCCCTTGGAAAAGCACCCATCCCGACGGACCACGCACGGAACCTGGGCTTCATCCTGGACTCCTCACTCTCGATGAACAGACAAGTCAACGCCGTTTCATCATCGTGCTTCAACATTCTTCGCATGCTCAAAAAAACATTTCGCTGGATACCCACCGTAACTAGAAAAACGGTCACCCACGCACTGGTCACGAGCCGACTGGACTACGGTAACACCCTATACGCCGGTACCACCGCAAAACTTCAGAAAAGACTCCAACGCATCCAGAACGCTTCAGCCAGACTCATACTAGACATCCCACGTAAAGACCACATTTCTAGTCACCTGAAAAACCTCCACTGGCTCCCCGTCAATAAGAGAATAACATTCCGCCTCTTAACCCATGCACACAAAGCACTTTACGAACTCGGACCCGAATGCCTCAACACACGACTTTCCTTCTACACCCCCTCCCGCCAGCTTCGCTCCTCCAACCAAGCCCTTGCTGCCGTACCCCGCATCAACAAAACCACCATGGGAGGAAGATCCTTCTCCTACCTGGCAGCTAAAACCTGGAACTCACTCCCCACTCACCTTCGCCTCACTCAGAACCACCTAGCATTCAGAAAGCAACTTAAAACTTGGATATTCGACAAGTAATTCCCCACCCTTCCTCAAGCGCCTTGAGACCCTCTGGGTATGTAGCGCGCTATATAAATTATTTGACTTGACTTGATTTGGGCAATTGATGACACTTTTTTCCACAAACTGTCTTGGTATATTTTAATATATGCCAAAGACAGAAATGGAAGTGGTCCAACCAATTTTGTCCACAATTTGAGAAAGCACGGAAACATGTGAATACATCTAACCTAGAGGGTCTACCTTCTGTCTCTCAAGCCGCTGCCATCGATACTTGGCTTGCTGGAGGCTGCGACACGGTAGCCCCATTACGTCGGATCTCAATCCGAAGATCCAAGGAGTCAAATCGGTGGTTTGGCGATGACTTAAAGATAAAAAAGCTGACCCTCAGGCGGGCCGAGAGACAATGGAGAAAGGATAACTGCCCTCTATTAAAAACACACGACATGACTTTATTGAGTGACTATAAAAGGGCCATATTAGGCGCCAAAACTGCATATTTTTCAGCCAAAATTTTGGTGGTGGAAAACAAACCTAGGGAGATTTTCTCCATCATTCATGACTTGGCCTATTCTGACAGGGCTACACTTAAGCCTCCCCCCACCCAGTCCCTCTGTGATTCTTTGAATTTCTATTTTCTGGAAAAAATTAGTAACATTAAAGCCAATATCCCACTTCCTTCCCCTATTTTTGTTGAGCCCCACCCCCCGGTTGTTCACGGTTGTCTTTCGCTTACCGAAGAAGTGTTCCTCGCAATACTTCCAAAAGTAAAGTCTGGATCCCCAGCAGACATCTGCTCAGCTCACATCCTGCAACAAATTTATTCTACTTGCCCCAAACCGCCAATTTTCTTCCTCAATAGCTCGCTGGCTCAGGGTGTGGTAATCCCAGCTCTCAAATCTGCCACCATAGTGCCCATCTTGAAGAAGCCTGGCGTGGATCCTTCTGCGCCAGTTAACTATCGCCCCATCTCCCTTTTGCCCTATTTGGGCAAGGTGCTGGAGCCACATGTAACATCGGTCCTCAGTGCCCATGTAGAAGCCAATGGAGGCCTAGCGTCTCGCCAGGCAGGCTTTCGACCTAGGCACTCCACCGAGTCCGTTGTGGTGTCGGTCCTGAACAACCTCAGAGAGGGTATGGACCAAAACAACTACCAGGCCCTGGTACTACTCGATCTCTCCGCCGCCTTCGACACGGTGGACCATTCCATCTTACTTTCCCGCGTCGGAGCGGCGGGGGTCGGAGGCTCAGCCCTGGTTTGGCTATCATCCTTCCTGAGGGACCGCACCCAGGCGGTTCGGCTGGGGGACTTTTCAGCCACCCAACTCAAGGTCACATGTGGTGTTCCCCAGGGTTCTTCTTTATCCCCTCTTTTGTTCAATCTCTATATCTATCCTCTGATCTTTGCACTTCAACAACTGGAGGTCACCGTTTATAATTATGCGGATGACCTCCAGCTTATCTTTTCTCTTTCCCCTTCTTCCCACTCTATTTCTAACTTTCAGACTACTATGATTTTCATCAGGGACTGGATGGACCACAACCATCTGAAGTTGAACCCTGATAAAACAGAACTGGTCCTTACGGGTGGTCCCTCCAGTCCCTGGAACTCTTTATTCTGGCCTTCTTCTCTAGGATCCCCTCCCACCTCTTCTCCCTCAGTTAAAACCATGGGCATTAAAATCAATAACCAACTTAATCTTCATTCACAAATTAACTCTGTTGTTTCTTCTTGTTTTCTTGCTCTTCGAACTATCCGCTCTGTCTCTCGTTTCTTTTCTCCCCCTGCACTTAAACTAATCATGTCCGCTCTGGTGATCTCCCGGCTGGACTACGCCAACACTCTATACAACGGCATTCCGGCGTATAGTTTGCGGAAGCTCCAGCTGGTTCATAACCAGGCGGCCAGATTGGTGTATGGTCTCTCCCGTTCCCATCATTCCACCCCCTTACTGAAGGCATTACATTGGCTACCTGTTAGGGAGCGATCCCTTTTTAAAACTGGCTGCATGGTTTTCCAGGCGCGCCAGAGCACGGCTCCTGCCTTCATTTCTTCCTTGCTAAAAGAGTATACCCCAGCCCGTGAGCTCCGTTCATCCACCCAATCTCTTCTCCATGTACCCCGCTACAGACGTCAGAAATGGGGCTGAGCCAATTTTTCATTCTTGGCACCATCCTTCTGGAATTCCCTCCCCGATCACCTACGTCTGGCCAGACATTATTCCCTTTTCCGAAAAGATCTTAAGACTTTTTTGTTCACCCAGGCTTTTCCTAATGTAATCTGATTTTAATTTTTCCCCTCACTGGTTTCCTTGTTCCTACTGCTAAAATTAGTCTCCACAAGCGCCAAGAAACCGTATGGTGAATGTAGCGCTATATACATATTTTAAATTCAAATTCAAATTCAATCTGTTTCTGCTTACATGGGAGACTATGGAATGGGTTCAATATACAACAATAACTTGCGTTACAACATGCAAGATATCTACAGAGGAGATGGTGTGCACTTCTCAGATGAGGGGAATAGAATATTCCTCCTGAATTTAAGACTGTGCATTGGAACCTACTTGTAGGTACCTAAATCAGCCACAGAACCTAAAAGCTCTTTTCAGGGCTACCCTACCTCTGATCACTCAAAATGATTATTTTACTCTAACTTTTTTCACTATTTTTTACGGCTCCCACGGTGCGCGTACCGGGCGCTCCACCCACGAAAATAAAAAAAAAAACACATTTTTTTGGGCCTATATGGGCCTCCTAAGCCCCCCTCAGAAAACCTAAGGGGTCAGGGGGTGTCTCCCGTGCCCCCTTTTACCCATTCCAAACATTGTTTGTCCTCCATCTTGTGTCTCAATTATACCGAAACACAAGATGGAGGACTCCCGTTGCGCTGCCGGTACGCGTACCAGGGCGCGCACTGGTAAGCGCTCCACAAAAATTTTTGAAGTTAATTTACATAAAAACCTCGGTAGAGATTTTCACCAAATATAGAATAGACCCTACTACATACCAGTCCCTACCATTTTCCCAAATTTTGTCGAATTCCCTTGAGCCATTTGGCCTGTAGCCCTGTCTAAATATCCTGAGGTAAATTACATGACTAAAACACATATGAAAGTGTTAGAATTTGCAACCAATGAAAATGTTACTTTCATTTTGTATTTTTATGTGCTGACATTTCATTGGTTATAGACATGAATGTATATTAAAAATGAGAGGGAAACACGGCCATTTTGACTAGTACTACCTGAGGTACATTTATAAAAGATTTCCTCTGAAAACATCAACTCCTTTCAGAAAGGTAAGTTGTTAATTTGTAAGGGCAACTATGTTCTGCACTTTAACTTAAATTGGAAAAACGTTTTCTGATAGTTTTTTACTGTCCCTCTGTTATAGTTATAGATTGAGATAGGCTTCTCTGTTATAGTTATGGATTGAGTTAGGCTTCTCTGGTATAATTATGAATTTACTTAGGCTTCATCACATGCACTTTTTCATATTTCTACTTCCTGCCTGATACCATGCCCAAAGATAACTTCACTGTTAAAAACTCGGAAGTACCTGTCTGAACGTAAACCCAATAGTACCCTAACTCTACTGATATAGTTATTTTTATGCAATTTACAGCAAAAAAATGGAAGGTAAAGAGGAGACCACTACAATTTCTTTTGAAATTATGGATAAGGACATTCTTAACGAAGACTTGGATTTCATGGATGAGTCTGAGGATCAAGAACTAATTGACTGTCTTGAAGCAATTGAATCATGTAAGGAAAATTTGGAGGACATTCCGGATGATGTAATGTTAGAAGTGTTATTAAATTATGAACAATCTCAACAATAAATTTATATTTAATAATTAAAAATTGTTCAAGACATTATTCATTTTTATATGTAATTCATGAAATACTACCAAAATGATTATAATATAAACTGAGACTTACAGTATACTGTGCAACTTTTTTGTGTTACATAGTCAGTTTGTTCATAGTTACTTTCTTTCTCCCACTATATTATCTCCAATGTGTTTTTCACATCTCTTTTTCATCTCCTGCCTCCTTTCTCTCACTGTCTGTCTCTAATGCACCATATCACCGCCAATTTTGTGTAGCTTCAGAAGAGAGTAAAATGTAATACTTGAAAACATCATAAGGGAGCAGGGTAGACTACCCATGATCCCCTAGGCCTTCTCAGGGAGTCCTTAAAGGATCTGTTTCTGCTTTCCTGACAGACTATGGTATGGATTCCATATACCACAATAACTTCTGTAACAACATGCAAGATATCTACAGAGGAGACGATGTACATTGAATTTAAGACTCTGCATTGGTAACTACATGTTGGTACTTAAATCACCCACTCAACACAACAACTCTATTCAGAGCTACCCTACCTCTAAGCACTTTAAATTATTATTTTACTGTTTCACTTGGTTGTCCCCATGGTACGCTAGCCGATACGCTCCCCGGTGCGCGTACCGGGTGCTCCCCCCGCGAAAATTGAAAAAAAATATAAAAATTTTTTGCCCCGCGGGGCGCTTTTACGGACCCATATCAAACCAAGGGGGTCAGGGGGGATCTACCCTGCCCCCTTTTGGTCATTTCCCTCTTTGTTTTTGCCACCTCTTGTGTCTCGATCCTACCGAGACACAAGATGGCGGCCGCTCTGGACTGTTTGGAATGTTGACAGACACCCGAGAGCCAATCAGCTTTCTGTTCGTGTACTGGCGTTACGCGCCGGGTGCGCTCCCCGGTGCGCGTACCGGGGCGCGCTTACATATATATATATATATATTTTTGAACCTAAATTACCCAAAATCCACTGGAGCACATATCTTCAGACATAGCAAAGGCACATCGGGCTACCAGTCCCTACAATTTTGCTAAGTTTGGTGGAAATCCATTCAGCCGTTCGGGCTAAAAGTGAGTCCAACCGCCCTATGGAAATTAACATGGGAAAAACACGTTTTGTGACCCCCCAAATATCTCGACCCCCGCTTGACGAATCCCCCCCACACTTTCAGGGAAGGAGTAGAGCGGAGCGGGCCATCTTCTTTAAGAAATTCGCAAAGATTCGTCCACCGGCGCCAAAGTTATTCCCAATAGAACGTTGCGATTTCCTATGGAAAACAATCCTAACTATATATATATATATATATATATATATATATATATATATATATATATATATATATATATATATATATATATATATATATTATCTACTGGCGATAGCCAGTAGGTATAGATAGTTAGGATTGTTTTCTATAGGGAAATCGCAACATTCTATTGGGAATAACTTTGGCGCCGGTTGAGAAATCTTCCTGAAATTTTCCTTACCTTTGCCTCGCGGCGCTCCGCTCCTTCCCTGAAAGTTTGGGGGGGATTCATCAAGCGGGGGCCGAGATAAAAGGGGGGTCCCAAAACGTGTTTTCCCCATGTTAATTTCCATAGGGCGGTTGGACTCACTTTTAGCCCGAACGGCTGAATGGTTTTCCACCAAACTTGGCAAAATTGTAGGAACTGGTAGCCCGATGTGCCTTTGCTATGTCTCAAGATATGTGCTCCAGTGGTTTTTACGAAAATTAACTTTGAAAAAATATATATTGGGCTACATTGGGCTATATATTTGTTAGAGCCCAAATGTAGCCCAATGTAGCCCAAATTAGCCCAAAGATGGCCACCAGAGACAAAAAAAACTAAATGTAGCCCAAATATCAGCCAGATGTAGCCCAACTATAGCCCAATGACAGAATGTCCCAGAGTGTTCTAAAGAACAACTAGAGCGCTAACAGTCTTACTTATGACAAAAGTATGGCACACCTGAAGTCATCTTGATTGGAATAAAGTGGTAACACTTAATACATTTAATTTGAAAAGGAACAAAATGAGGGGTTTCATTTTGCCATAGAAATGTTATATTTATATATATTCACTGAAAAAAACAAAGCTTACACACCAGTTATAGTTAGGAATTAGCATTTAAAAAACCTTTGAAATTCACTGAAAAAACCATAGGTTTCACACCAGTTATAGTTAGCTGGAAATTTTACTCGCATAAAACCATTGAAATTCCCACGTTATAGTTAGTTGGACTCACTATAACTTGCACGTCTGCAATGCACTGCTGATGACGTCACATATTACATCACTCATGCATATATTTAAATATTTAAACATTACTCGCTAATATATGTATTCACTAAGATACACTTAATAAGCCAGTTAAGCAATCAATTTTTTTTTTTAAAAACACTGAAAAAACCATAGGTTTCAGGCCTTATATAGTTAGGAATTAGCATTTAAAAAACCTTTGAAATTCACTGAAAAAACCATAGGTTTCAGGCCTTATATAGTTAGGAATTGATAAACGCGGCGACCTAAGCTGCGGCGGTGTGTTGTTGTGGACTGCATTTCAGAAAAAAGTACTTCACAGTATATAAAAAATGTAAACGAAAGAGAAAAAAGAAAAAGAAATGTAAATAATGGCGACCATTTGTGGCCCAAAATGTGAATGAGGTTGGTCGTCTAGTGATTTTAAATTATCATTGAAACAAACGAGGGTACAAGCACTGAGCACCTTATAAACTTTCTAGATGCCTAGGACTCTATGGTCCAGTTGAAGACTAACTGTAGTTGAAACGCGTAGGCCGTCCTTCTTTTTTCACTTTTGCACATTGTGTTTTAATGAAATAAAATAATTTATTTTAACTTACTGCTGTGGTGCCGTGACTTCCGTCAAAAATAAGGAGATGAGAGGAATCCAAGAAATATATATATTTATGTGTATATATATATTACCTACTGGTGGTCGCCAGTATGTAGTTATAGTTAGGACCTAGTTTCCATGGAAGTCCGCAATATTCTATTTGGAATAACTTTGGCGCCGGTCAACGAAACTACGTGAAATTCTCCAAGAAGATGGCCCACTCCGCTTCGCTCCTTCCCTAAAAATTTCGGGGTGATTCGTGAAGTGGGTGCCGAGAAAAAAGGGGGGAATTACACCAAATTTGGCAAAAAGTTAGAGTTTGGTTCACAGATTACGCTTTTTGTTAAATGGTGTAAATCTGTGCAGTAGTTCCTGAGAAAATCATAGATATATCTATGAATGAAGTACCGTACGCGTACCGCCCGAGGATTATTCGCGTACCATTACGAGCACGAGCTGCATGCTAATTGGCTGTCAACTGTCTGTCAACACTGCAAACCTGAAAAAAATTATCACCAGAGTATACCGAGCACTTTTCCATCTCCCAGTGAACGCTTCCCCAGCACAAGTAAGGATGGAGTTTGGCCTAACAAATCAAAACGTTGCAAGGCAAGGCCACTTTATTAAAGTTTGGAACCAAATAAAAAGTGACCATCAAAATGAGATATCATTGCTCCTATGGAGAGAAATAAAGAAGGACACTAACTCTAGTGCAGCTCTCTACCTTAGAGATGCGATTAATGAATTTGGGGTTATGACGATATGGGAAATGAACATAACCAAGTCTTCATTTAAGAAAATCATTAATAAAGCTTCAGACCACCTATCCATTTTAAAGGACAAGGCTACCCTTACCAACAGAAAACATGCCTGGACGGTGCTAAATGGCTGTAAAAAGAAGGAGATACAACAATATCTGAAAACCCCGTGGACGGAAAAAAATAAGCAGGTGCTCATTAAAGCGAGATTTGGATCCCTGCCAGGCCGATGTCATCTTCCGCCATGAGAATTTCAAGAAACTCAAACGAAATGTAGACTACGTAACATGGGCGAAGAAGACATTCAACATCTTTTGTGTATCTGCCCTGCACTCCTGCAAGAGAGAAAATCAATGCTCAAGTTTCCTCTAAAATCACGCGGCATACGGACATGCAGGCAGGTAGTGATTAAGTGTATGGACCCAAACGATATTGCTCTAAACGCATTCTTCGTAAAGTTCCTGCTGCTGGTTAAAAGGAAACTAGAAGACGTAACTACTGTAAAACTTAATTGTCTGTAAAGGCGCTGCAATGATAATTTTATGCAATTTTATGCTGTAACATATATTTTAAAAGTCTCTTTTATATGCGCTATGTTGTAAGATTTTAAATAATCATCACAATAAAATACTTTACTTTACTTACACTCCAAACCTGGAAGTGTTGGCAGCCATCTTGTGTCTCGGTAGAACCGATGCACTTGAAAACTTAAAAAGAAGTGCGCAAAAGACACAAAGGGGGCAGGGTAGAAACACTCTGACCCCCTAGGCCTGATCAGGGGGTCCCACAAAGAACCCCAAGGCCCAATAAAAATATATATATTTTTTTTAAATCGCGTGCTACACGTACGGTACGCGTACGCCGAAAAAAAGAAGCCCGCTTTATTGGTAATTAGCCCCCGGGGGGCCAAATCCTGGGGGCAATGTACCTATTTATAATGGGGGGCCCATAGGGGGCCCCCAGGGACCGCCACCCCCGGGGGCTTTAACAATACGTATGAGGGGGGGCTGGTGGCTCCCCCGCAGCCCTGGGGACCGCTACCCCCGGGGCTTCTTTTTTTATAATAATGGGGGCCCAGAGGGCCCGCCCAGCCCAAGGGACCATCACCCCCGGGGATTTAACATTATGTATGTGGGGGGCTCACGGACCCCCACAGCCCCGTCGACCACCACCCCCGGGGCTTCTTTTGTTTTAAAAATAAAAAATACCTGTGTGAGGGGGGGCTCAAGACCCCCACATGCCCCGGGGACTGCCACCTCCCCGGGACACAAAATTTTAAAATTGGGAGGTCTGTGACGGATCCCCCAGCCCCTGGAACCACCACCGAGCGGGGGTTCTAAATGTTGGGAGGGGGGCCGCGTGGCCCCCCTCCTGGATCCTTGTGGTGGCCTGGGGACTGCCACCCCCAGGGCTGGCTCCTGCAGTGTCCCGAGGTGCCTACCCTGGGACACTGTAGTTTTCTATGGTAGGGCGGGACCCTTGCAGCTCCTGCACTACCATGGCAAACTGCTTTGCTATTTGGAAGAGAGAGCAGGTTAACCTGCTCTCTCTTGCAAATAGGAAAGCAGATTGCTTTCCTCAGGGGGAGCAGCATGTTAGCTGCTCTCCCTGATGAAAAGGAATGCCGGCTCCCGAAGGACGCGGGGAGCCAGCTGGGACCGTGGGGGCATTGGGGCTCCCCCCACGGTCCCCAACATTTTATATGAGCCCCAGGGGATGGGGTCCCCGGGGATAATACAAATTTGTGATGGGGCTATTTTTATTTTACGGTAAAATTAGGGTACGCGTACCAAGCGTGGCTGTACCATGTATGCTGCAAGTTTTTTAAGGTGTCCGGTACGCGTACCTAAGCAAGAAAAGAAATATATATATATATATATATATATATATATTATTTTTTTTTTTTTCAGATATCTATCAAGCTTATGTGTTTAGATGTTGGTTGGTTCTAAAAAGAGCCTTTCTCTTCATAGGTAGTTATAAGTAAGTACCTATGCAGAGTCTAAACTTGTTGAGGAGGAGTGTATTACAGTGTGCTGAACTTTTGACCTCTGTGGTCGTTTGAGTTTTGCATGATCTGTTGGGGGTATTTTGTAGTGACCCATTTAGCAGTATGTGCTTATCCATTCACTGTGCTAAAACTGAAGCACTTATAAATTCAGTCAGGCACTCTCCTTGCAGAACTGTAATCATTCAGTCAGTTCCAAAGTACTCATACAGCAAAGTAGGCCTCAGGGCATGGACTGCTTCAACCCCTATACACTATGCATGCAGTCTTCTATCCACCTGCACACTTGTCTTTCATACCTTCAATTCCCCACTCTGTATCCTATCACTTTCACCAAAGACTCTGTCACTGCTGTTTCCCTATTGTGGTGACCCATTCAGCAGTATGTGCATTTACATTCACTGTGCTAAAACGGAGGCACTTATAAATTCAGTCAGGCACTCACCATTCAAAACAGAAATCATTCAGTCAGTACCCAATTACTCATGCAGCAAAGTAGGCCTTAGGGCATGGACTGCTTCAAACCCCTATACACTATGCATGCAGTATTCTATCCACCTGCACACTTGTCTTTCATATCTTCAATTCCCCAGTCTGTATCCTTACACGTCCACCAAACACTCTGTCGCTGCTGTTTCAGTATTGTAGTGAGCCATTCAGCAGTTTGTGCTTATTCATTCACTGTGCTAAAAAGGAAGCACTTATAAATTCAGTCAGGCACTCTCCTTGCAGAACTGTAATCATTGAGTCAGTACCCAAGTACTCATGCAGCAAAGTAGGCCTGAGGGCATGTACTGCTTCAAACCCCTATACACTATGCATACAGTCTTGTATCTACCTGCATTCTTGTCTTTTATACCTTCAATCCCCCGTCTGTATCCTGACACATCCTCCAAACACTCTGTCACTGCTGTTGCACTATTGTAGTGCCCCATTTAGCAGTATGTGCTTATCCATTCACTGTCCTAAAACTGAAGCAATTGTAAAGTCAGTTAGGCATTATCCTTGCAGAACTGTAATCATTTGGTCAATACCCAAGTACTCATACAGCAAAGTAGGCCTTAGGCATTGGACTGCTTGAAATCCCTATGCACTATGCATGCAGTCTTGTATCTACCTGCACACCTGTCTTTTATACCTTTAATTCCCCATTCTGTATCCTTACACTTTCACCAAAGACTCTGTCACTGCTGTTTCAATATTGTGGTGACCCATTCAGCAGTATGTGCTTTTCCATTCACTGTGCTAAAACTGAGGCATTTATAAATTCAGTCAGGCACTCACCATTCAAAACAGAAATCATTCAGTCAGTAACCAATTACTCATGCAGCAAAGTAGGCCATAGGGCATGGACTGCTTCAAACCCCTATACATTATGCATGCAGTATTCTATCCACCTGCACACTTGTCCTTCATATCTTCAATTCCCCAGTCTGTATCCTTCCACTTCCACCAAACACTCTGTCACTGCTGTTTCAGTATTGTACTGAGCCATTTAGCAGTATGTGCTTATCCATTCACTATGTTAAAACTGAATCAATTATAAATTGAGTCAGGCACTCTCCTTGCAGAACTGTAATCATTCTGTCAGTACCCAAGTACTCCTGCAGCAAAGTAGGCCTTAGGGCATGGACTGCTTGAAATCCCTATGCACTATGCATGCAGTCTTGTATCTACCTGAACACTTATCTTTTATACTTTCAATTCCCCAGTCTGTATCCTTACACTTCCACCAAACACTCTGTCACAGCTGTTTCAGTATTGTAGTGAACCATTCAGCAGTTTGTGCTTATTCATTCACTGTGCTAAAAAGGAAGCACTTATAAATTCAGTCATGCACTCTCCTTGCAGAACTGTAATCATTGAGTCAGTACCCAAGTACTCATGCAGCAAAGTAGGCCTTAGGGCAAGTACTGCTTCAACCCCCTATACACTATGCATGCAGTCTTGTATCTACCTGCACTCTTGGAACGTATGGATGGGGGCCCGAACCTCCCGGGAAGCCATTTTGGGCGGGGGTGGGCGTGGCCCGGCTGGTATGCCCAAAGCGGCGTAGCCAGAGCGCGCCTTCCCCCCGCCCGAGAGGGGTTGTCCTAGACACCTTGAAGGAAGACCACGCCCAGGAGGCGTATCGGGGACGGGTACACGCCCTCCCGCAGAAGAATAAAAGAGCGGGAACCCTGAAGATCGTCCTCTTGTTCCTCGGATCGGAAGGCTGCACCCACTCGATGCTCGTGAGCCCTCGACGGAACAAGCAGCAATTTTGAACGTGGTAATTCTGTTTTTTCTTTCAGTTTCGACACGGATTTCAGGACCTCGTGGATCGACCAAAGGCGGAGGACTCGAAACCATGCCTAGCAAACAAGCAGGAAAGGGTTCCGAGACGGAGAAGATGTTACGCCTATTGTCGAACCGGATGGCCTGTATGGATCGAAAGCTCGGTCAAGTCCAATCGCTCGGTAGAGGTTTGGCGGAGGTAAAGAAGCAGTTGGCTGCAATGAACGTCCCAGGTCAGCCGAAAAAGGTAATAGGCCCGGCCTTGCCGGGAGTGGTTCCCGGGTTAAGAGGGAAACGGGTCAAAGAAAGGGCAGTCTCGGGGGGTGTCCCGGCACCGGAGGTGCCGCCCATCGTCCCCCTAGTACCGGCTGGTGTCCCGGTTCAGGAACCAGTTTTAGGCCAGCCTATCCCAGTGGTGATCACCTCGACCGAGGATTACGAAATGCCCCCAGAATTGGCCGCACAGTTGACCGCATGGCTGAAAACAAAGGTGGGGGGCACAGCGACCCCGGGAGATCCGGCCGAAGAGGCCAGAGTTTTAATGAAGCAGTTGCGGCAATCGAGAGATGCCGCAAGGGCGAGTGTTCCTCTTGTTCCCCCACAGGTGGCGCCAGGAGTACCAACAGCTGGTCACGAGAAGGCGACGGCGGCAATAGCCGATCCGGGTAAGCTCGCATTGCCAATGGTGGGGGAGGGCTCGATACCCTCAAGGCGGGAAAAAGTTGCACAGCACGTTCCCTTGGCCACGAAAGAGTTAATATGGGGAGACAAGTATGTCAACATGTTTTCATTGTTAACGGACCATCGTGAGATGGAGTATGCTAAAACGCAGAAGGATTTGTGGCACCCTAGTGTATGGCGCGCCAAGATGGCCGAGTTCAGGGTGGAAGAGACAGTAACGAATTGAGTTAAGGCCTTCTCTATATTTAACGCAGTTATGGGGGAACGTAAACCTGATGTTATGACTGAGTTGGTTTGCTATCAGAATCGCATTATGGATTTTTATTCAATGTACGAGGGGGAAGAATGGAAAGGCTATGACATGAAGTTCCGTAAAGCAAAAGAATTTGATGCTTCTCTGTCTTGGGATTGTTTGGACTCGGTGTCATGGCACAAGCAACTCCTGCCAGGGGCGACAGGTACGTCCTCGCCAGGCGGGAGCGGGTCCGCAGTTGTCCGCCGGAAGCCCGGGGTGCCCTTTCGAGCAGGCACAGGTGGGGGCTATCAGCCCAGAGTTGGCGGGAAGGGCGGACAAGGGGGGGTCTGTTGGGGCTTCAATCGAGGCAATTGTAACAGACCACAGGGGACATGCAAGTTTAAGCATGTGTGTGCCGGCTGTGGGAATTCCTCACACCCGGAAAGTGCTTGTAGATCAAAGAATGTCGGGGCGGGTGGAAAAGGAGGACCTAAGCTGGAGTGAGGTGGACCTTTGTGACCGATTGCCTACACCCGTTGATCTAATGGTTATGATTCCGTGGTTAAACAAGTACCCTGATCATCTGTCCGCTGGGGTGTTGAGGAAGGGTTTTTTACATGGCTTCCACATCCCGGTGGGGGAAGTTCGGGGGAACTCCTTTTGTAGAAATCAGTTATCAGTACGGCACAACCCAGGCGTGGCAGAAAAGAAAAAAGCTAAAGAAGTCAGTTTAGGACGAGTGGCTGGCCCCTTTTCCTGCCCGCCGGTGGCCGATTTTATATGTTCCCCGTTAGGGGTGGTCCCGAAGAAAGATCCGGGGGAGTTTAGACTCATACATAACCTTTCTGCTCCCAGGGGTTCCTCGGTGAATGATGCCATAGACCCAGAAGTTTGTTCAGTACGATACGCATCGTTTGACGATGCCGTGGCCATTTTGAACCACCTAGGCCCCGGGGCAATGATGGCGAAATGTGATATCGAATCAGCATTCCGGTTGCTTCCGGTGCACCCGCAGGATCAGCGCCTGCTAGGTTTTGCATTTCAGGGAAAGTATTACATGGATAAATGCATGCCCATGGGTTGTTCCACTTCATGTGCATATTTTGAGATGTTTAGCTGTTTTTTGGAATGGGCGTTTACAGAGGCCACAGGGCATAGACATGTTATGCATTATCTCGATGATTTTCTATTTTTGGGGGCAGCCGATGATATGAATTGCGCACAGGCGCTGTATGATTTCTGCATCCTAATGAATGAATTCGGTGTCCCATTGGCACCAGGTAAGACGGTCGGACCATCTACTTCACTGGAGTTTCTGGGTATTGAGCTCGATTCTGTGGAGGGGTGTTTCCGACTACCAGTAGACAAAGTGAACAAGTTCCGGGCTTCCCTGATACAATGCCTGAGTGGGGAGAAAGTGACTCTGCACCAGTTGCAACGAACAGTGGGTCAACTTAATTTTGCCCTGAGGGTGATTCCTATGGCCCGCCCGTTTTCGCACTCTATCGCGCAGGCTATGGGTGGTCTCAAAGAGGCTCACCACCGTACGAGACTGTCTGGAGAGGTTCGCCAGGATATGCGGATTTGGTTGGCATTTCTGGCGGACTTCAACGGTCGAGTCGTCTGGAATTCCCCGCCAGAGTCTTCAGTGGAATTAGGTCTATGGACCGACTCGGCTGGGAGTGTGGGTTTTGGCGCCATCTTAGGTGATCGATGGTCGGCACAAACATGGCCAACATGGTGGCACTCCCACGGCCTCACAGGTAACATTGGGTTCCTGGAGTTATTCCCCATTTGGGTTGCTCTGATGACATGGGCTGATAATTTCAGGGGCCGCTCAGTGGTTTTTTGGTCCGACAATATGACTGTCGTAGATTGCATTAACCAACAGGCAGCACGCTGCAAAATGATTTTGAGATTGTTGAAAGAGATTGTGCTGCTGTGCATGAGATTGAATGTACTGTTCAGGGCAAAACATGTGCCAAGTGTACTGAATCTTGCAGCTGACGCACTCTCTCGTTCACGTATGCAGGCATTCAGGGGTTATCTGCCCACAGCAGACTTAGAGGCAGCACCATTCCCAGAAGCAATGTGGCTTATCGGTGCCTCGGATTACAAGACCTCGTGGCAGCGAGTCTAGCCCCCAGGACAAGGAAAGCATACGAAGGAGCGTTTCGTTCTTATTGCACATATTTGGGTCCTGTAGGGAGTCTGCATTGGGGTCAGGAGGAGTCCTTCCTGGGGTACCTGGTTGCACTACACAGGGAGGGCCGATCAGTGGCTACGGCCGGTAGGTATAGGGCGGCCATTTCCTTCATGGCCCAGGTACACGGCATAAAAGATCCTACAGGTTCTTTTTTGGTGAAGAGAGCCCTTCGCGGCTGGCAGCGCCTTGAGGGTTGCAAGAGAGATACGAGGCACCCGATTGGCTTAGACAGACTGTCTCTGCTTTTAGCAAAGCTGGATGAGACGTGTTCCTCCCGTTACGAAGCAGTTCTGTTCCGGGCAGCGTTCACATTGGCATTCCACGGGGCCATGAGGGTGAGCGAACTTGTCGCAAGGAACAAGAGAGATATGGAGGGAGGTTTGTGCAGGGATCACATCCCGATAAGGGGTGATTCGATGGTGATCATGATAGCCAGGTCCAAGACTGACCAGGGGGCTATGGGAGATAGTGTGGTCATGCAGCGCAAGCATGGGTCCCCCGTCTGCCCGTTGAAGTGTGTGGAAGACTATTTGGCGCTAAGAGCGGCCACTTGGGGGGGGAGCTTGCTCCTACACAAGGATGGCAATCGCTGACGCGGGCATGGACCCGTGCGATTTTGGGACCCACTCCTTTAGGATAGGGGCTGCTACTGAGGCTACAGCCAGGGGTCAGAGTGCCGACGAAGTGAAACAGTTGGGCCGTTGGTCCTCGAATTGCTTTAAGAGGTATGTGCGATTGCACATGTTGTAAGTGATCAATTGACATGCACTCACGTTTTCTGTCTTTTGTTTACTTTGCAGTTTCGCGGGCCTGCCATGCAGGGCGGAATTGGAGGTCGACCCTACATCAAGTGACCAGCGGTCAGAGATCACCGACTGGGGAGAGGATGGTATGGGTCGTGGGCCACTCATACGTGAGGCGCGCCGGTGACGTATTCAGAGAAGGTGACGCGATTCACGCACCTGGGGAATACGGGTTCAGAATGACTTTCCATGGGAAAGGTGGGCTCGTTTTTGACAAATTTGAGTCATTTTTCGAGGGACTTTTAGGGCGGCATAGGTCACCGCCATCTATACTCATAGTACACCTGGGTGGCAATGATTTGGTGACTCTGGGTAGACGAGTGTTACTTGAACGTATCTTGTCAACTGTTAGCTGGTTGGCTAAAAGAGTCCCGGGGTGCACGATTGCCTGGTCCCACATGATTCCTAGAAGGAGGTGGCAGGGAGGTCTTTCGGTGTCAGCTCTGAACCATTCAGTTAAACGGGTCAATAATAAGATTGGTAGATTGACAGCCGCCGATGATATCAGGGTCATCAGGGACCAGGGTGGCACTGCCATCCTGGTTCTGCTAGATTTATCGGCGGCTTTCGACACGGTCGACCACAACACCTTAGTCGATCGTGTCCAGGGATTTGGCATTTGTCACACTGCCAAGGACTTAATTGCGTCCTTCCTTGCCAAAAGAACGCAGGCTGTCATTCTAGGACCCTTTCAATCGGCCCAACTCTCTGCTCCTTGTGGAGTTCCTCAAGGCTCATCCTTGAGTCCGACACTTTTCAACATTTATGTGTCGGACCTTGCTAAGACCATCAAAGCACATGGGATGAGCCTAACCTCCTACGCCGACGACACCCAACTAGTGTTGGCAATTAAAGGGGATGGAGAGCAAGTAGCCGAAAAATTTAAGAAAGGGCTCCTAGATATAGGAGAATGGATGGCCACCAACTGCCTAAAGTTAAATTCAGAAAAAAACGAGGTACTCATTTTTGGATCACTCCTACCAGCCTGGCCATCTAGTTGGTGGCCAGAGACCTTTAATACCCCTCCTACTCCCTCCACGAAGGTTAGGAACCTCGGAGTCACCTTCGACGATGGTCTAATATTCATGGACCACGCCAATAAAACAGTGTCTACGGCACACCTGAAATTAAAAATGATCAGGAAAATTCGTCCTTTTCTCCCTGACTCTGCCATCAAGACACTTGTCACTGCCCTTGTCCTTTCATCTTTGGACTATTGCAACGGGCTATTCCTTAATGCTCAAACTAGAGTAATTACAAAACTCCAATCGGTACAAAATGCGGCGGCCCGTTTGCTCGCTGGCAAGACAAAGTTTGAATCCATTTCCAAAAATATAAAGGATTTTCATTGGCTCACTGTACAAAAAAGAATTCATTTCAAATCCCTCTGTATTGTGTTTAAAGCAGTTAACAATCAAGGACCACATTTCTTAAAACATCAACTGCAATACTACAAACCCACCAGAGCTTTACGATCAGCCACTCTCAATCAACTGGTCGTCCCCCGCACCAAAACAGTCACCTGGGGTGACCGACGTTTCCTGGTGGCGGCCCCCAGACTCTGGAACACCCTGCCTTCTAACATTAGACAAAGTGCCACGCTCCTCCAGTTCCGTAAACTTCTGAAAACTTGGCTGTTCACTCAATAATCATTTCTTCCTTACAGTCCGTATTAACTAACTGGTTCTAACCTCACTTTTGTACTTAAATAAATGGTTTATCAGCGCCAAGACGCCCACGGGTAAATGTAGCGCTCTATAAATATAAAAAATAAATAAATAAATAAATAAGATTGTTCCGTTCTGCACAGTTGCATGTTATTCCACATGGGTGTATCCGGGGTGACCGGATGTATCTGAACGATGGGGTTCACCTGTCCAGGGAGGGGAATGATTTACTCATAGGAGACTTGGTTGCTTGGCTGAGAAATTTGAAGAAACATGACCTATAGGAGGAGTTTGGGGGGACCGGATGGTCGGTCAACCATCCGGTCTGTGGCGGTAAGGTCATGATCGGTGAGCAGGAATTTAAAGGTCCCTAGAGTGGGGCGCCACCCACAATGGATGGGAGCGCCCGGGGGAAGACGGCCATTGGCCCCTTCCACGGGGAGGCAGCACCCACTAAGGATGGGGCGCCTAGGGGGAGATGGCCATGGGCCCCTCCCAGGGGGGGAGGCGGTTAAATGCCCCTCCTGACTAATTTCCCGGGGGCCGGATATCCGAGACGGCGGATAGAGAGTATGGGGTGGGGGGGAGAGTCCACGCTGTCCTTCCTACAGAGACCTCATACGGGAACTCGGACGACCCTTAAGATGGCGTCGAGTAGAAAGGGGGCCCCCACCACGACAAGGGAAGTTACAGTTGGCAATGAGGGTAGAGCCCTATGCGCATGCGCCGCTCACACGGTGAGGGCGGGAGTTTGGTAGTAGGGATCTGACACCGGTTAAGACCTTGCCGTTGGCCCTTAATGCTAGGATGTACAATTTGAATTAGAGTGTATGCATTTTCAGGATGTTAGCCAAAAGTACATGACTGCATCGAAATGTAATAAATGTCAAATTGTACATAATGCATAATGATGAAACTTTTTAATTTAATGTTTTAAATTTTGTTTCATATTTTAATAAATACGGCCGGGAGGGTGACTCCCTCCCGTCTTCCAAAAAAGTCAACTGTTGTCCGACTTCCCATCCTTGGGGATGTGTGTTGGGAGGGGGTGGCGGGCATCCCGGCCATATGGAAAGGGGCGACCGCTAGGTCCCCCCGAACGTATGGATGGGGGCCCGAACCTCCCGGGAAGCCATTTTGGGCGGGGGTGGGTGTGGCCCGGCTGGTATGCCCAAAGCGGCGTAGCCGGAGCGCGCCTTCCCCACGCCCGAGAGGGGTTGTCCTAGACACCTTGAAGGAAGACCACGCCCAGGAGGCGTATCGGGGACGGGTACACGCCCTCCCGCAGAAGAATAAAAGAGCGGGAACCCTGAAGATCGTCCTCTTGTTCCTCGGATCGGAAGGCTGCACCCACTCGATGCTCGTGAGCCCTCGACGGAACAAGCAGCAATTTTGACCCACCCACCAGCCCCTGATAGCAAATGTTTGGAGGAAATAAAGTTTCCTGAGTGATGAAAGTATAGGTCTTTTCCTTTTCCTTGGTAGTGTGAATAAAGGAATGTTGAGAATGTATATGGTTTGCATTGAAGAATTTCTTCTTGCAGGAATATGGAGTAATAGTAGTAAGATGATGTGTAATTTTTTCCTTTTAGTAGCTAAGCAACTGTCGTATTTATTTGTCGGGCGGTAAGGTCATGATCGGTGAGCAGGAATTTAAAGGTCCCTAGAGTGGGGCGCCACCCACAATGGATGGGAGCGCCCGGGGGAAGACGGCCATTGGCCCCTTCCACGGGGAGGCAGCACCCACTAAGGATGGGGCGCCTAGGGGGAGATGGCCATGGGCCCCTCCCAGGGGGGGAGGCGGTTAAATGCCCCTCCTGACTAATTTCCCGGGGGCCGGATATCCGCGACGGCGGATAGAGAGTATGGGGTGGGGGGGAGAGTCCACGCTGTCCTTCCTACAGAGACCTCATACGGGAACTCGGACGACCCTTAAGATGGCGTCGAGTAGAAAGGGGGCCCCCACCACGACAAGGGAAGTTACAGTTGGCAATGAGGGTAGAGCCCTCTGCGCATGCGCCGCTCACACGGTGAGGGCGGGAGTTTGGTAGTAGGGATCTGACACCGGTTAAGACCTTGCCGTTGGCCCTTAATGCTAGGATGTACAATTTGAATTAGAGTGTATGCATTTTCAGGATGTTAGCCAAAAGTACATGACTGCATCGAAATGTAATAAATGTCAAATTGTACATAATGCATACACAACAAGAGCAATTGCGAAAAAAGATAAGCTATACCCAGTTGCCCGTCACTTTGAGATGCATCACTTCTCTGATCCTAAAAAGCTTTCATACTTTATCATTGAACAGGTTTAATTTAAATCAAGGGGGTGGCAACCGCACTTTAAAACTCAGGCAGAGAGAATCCAGACAAATCATTGGTCTTTGCACACGATACCCGAGAGGGCATAATATGGATGAAGAGTATAATGTACATCTTTTGGCTGAATAAGAACCTAGTGTATTGTAATTAAGTTGACTGTGACTTTCTACTTCGTCTTCTAACATGAGCATAAGTAGGCCTTAGGGCATGGACTGTTTCAAACCCCTATCCAGTATACATTCAGTCTTCTATCCACCTGCACACTGGTATTTCACATCTTCAATTCCCCAGTCTGTATCCCTACACTTCCAGCAAGCACTCTGTCACTGCTGCTGCACTGTTGTAGTCACTCATTCATCAGTATGTAGTAATCCATTCACTGCATTAAAACACTAACACTTACAAATTCACCTAGGCAGTTTCACCAGCAGTGCAAAGGGAAGCATAGACTTGTAACATATTTATGTACATATGTTACATTCAATTGCTTCGGAAGTAGTACAGTATACTGTAAGTAAACAACTTATAGACTTATACTGTAGCACTTCATTATAGTTCTGCACTTTCACATTCACCATACACTACTAATGTATTCTTTCATTCATTTATGCACTACACATTCATTCAAAAAAACTTTTACACACTATCATAATAATATAGCTCTTTTTTTGACCAGTGAAGTGAGTTCTTAAAATAACTTTTTTTGTTTGGATTTTTTGAACAGTTTTTTATTTTTGTTTTGTTTTTTCAAAGGAAAACAAGGAACTGCGCAAACAAAACAGTCTGAAATGGGAACAAATAAAAAAAAATCAAATCAATGGACTGTTCAATGGACTGTTCGCCATAACATAATGTCTCTTTACAAAATGTACAAAGAATGATAAGGTCTCCAAAATGGGGACGGATGTCCGGATGCGGACTTGATGGTGCTGTGGAAGTGCTTGCTACAGCTGGTTGAGGGTCTTCCCGCAGCCTGTTCCATGCAGCTCTCGCATAATTGCGGGTATGAAGAGTCTTCACATGTCTCACCATGCTGGCCGTTCCAAATGAATATTTTTTATTCGGATCACCTCTAGAAGGCGTGGTCCCACACACCTTGCAGGTGACCTTGGCTGCATTCTCCTTCTTTTCTCCGTCTGGAAATGTAAAAAACTTCCAGATCAGAGCTTCCTTCCTTTTTGGCAGTGCATCCTCAGCAAGAAAGTCTTCTTCTGAAGAGTGTTCAGATTGATCTTCCTCCTGGCGTGCAGCCTTATTAAAGATGTCTTCAAAGACACAGGAGCTTCAGAAAAGAGATGGTTCTTCAGTGAAAGTCAAAGAAGAATGATTAAAATGGGTGGTGTCCTTCAACACTTAGAATAGGAAGTATTATGAACCAATCAAATCTCTTGTTTTGAAGTCACATGGGGTGCGTGTACGGTGCTCTTATGATGCGCGTACGTACGACGTACACCGCAATTTGCGTAATTGCTTTTAAAAGTAAAATACGCTTATTAAAAGTAAATAAATACTATTTTCATGATTATCTCAGATAATGTCTTGCCTTAATATTTACATTAAATACATAGATATATCTTTTTAAACATTAAGAAACTTTCACGGAGTACGCGTACGGTGCGCCGTACAAACGTACATGACGTCACGCGGAAGCGCCGATGCAACGCGGAACGTCAAAACGGATTCGTAACGTATGCGCGGGTACGCATAAAGTACGATTACAGATGCAAAGGATGATGCGAGGACGGTACACGTACCGTATGTTTACCACAAAAAAATGCACACAAAAATATAGAAATTAATTTTAATACATTGAAAAAAAAATAATAAAAAAAAAACTTTTGGAATTTTGGTTTTTTATTATTTTACATTACATATATGTAATAGAATTTAAAAAATGTACGAAATGAGTATAAAAAATAAATATAACAATTAATACATTTAAAAATTGGCATTTACAAAACCTGTAAAATTCACTGAAAAAACCATAGGTTTTAGGCAAGTTATATTTATGAATTAGCATCTAAAAAACCTTTGGAATTCACTGAAAAAAACATATGTTTCACACACGTTATAGTTAGGAATTAGCATTTAAAAAACCTTAGAAATTCACTGAAAAACATTTGAGATGTCATCAGTGATGTCATGAGTGATGTCACTGACCATGTCATGAGTGATGTAATATGTGACGTCATCAGCAGTGGATTGCGGGCGCGTGAGTTATAGTTAGCTGAACTAACTATAACGGAGGAATTTCAATGGTTTTGTATGACTGAAATGCCAAGCTAACTATAACATGTGTGAAACCTATGTTTTTTTAGAGAATTTCTAAGGTTTTTTAAATGCTAATTCCTAACTATAACGTGCGTGAAACCTGTGTTTTTTCCAGTGAATATATATATATATATAGGCAAAGATGGCGCTGATAATGAAGGCAGCTTAGTCCTATGTTAATTTTCATTGTGAACTTGACGAATGTTTAAAACTGAGAACTTTATTGAATCCATTGTGTGATCAAGCGCTTTGTGAAGCGCGTCACGTAGGGCTTATGGCGTGAATAAACACTGCTTACTTAGACTGATGCCTGCGGTGTGTTTTTGTGCCTGAGTGCTCCCTGAGGAACACCTTTCTTAACTCGATATTGACTACCGGCTGCTTCACCGGCTGCGAACCACCCTTATTGAAGGCGAGAGATTTCTGGAGTGAGCATTTTCAATGGTGGTATTTTGGAGGAAATCCACGCGGTCCCCAGTCTGTGTTGAAGCCAAGGAGGAGACGATTGCCAAGGGATAACAGCAGAGAATCTGACTTCCTCGTGTATACCGATTCAAGACTGCACAGAGGTAAGGAGTCACTGTTATTTATAAAGAAGGCATAGTCAAGAAAGTACATTGGGGCTTTGACATTCATCAACATCAGGACTACTGAAGTGGGTGATTGTATGTTGACAAGACTGGTGACATCGGGGAACTCCGGACACATACGGAGGGGCACAATATTCACATAGCTGCACGGTACAGTCCAAGGGGTTGAGTAAATAACCCCAGGCATTATGGAGGATGACAAAGAGAGGAAAGAAGCCGCACAGGCACTGTTTGCGCGAGCACCGGGTGTGGGAATATCATTACCAACAGCGATTAGCGCTGACAAGACAGTAATGGATTTACTCAGAAAATATGAAAAATTACACAAGCTGGAAGTTTCTAAGTGGTGGGTGGCCACCTCATTGGAAGACTATCTGGAGCAAAGTATGATACCGAGAGCATTGCGTATTTACATCACGCCTTCCTATGACTCACCTGATCCACAGATGTTAGAGGATTGGTCCCAGAATTCAGCCAACAGTTCCAAGGTGATGATGCAAATTCTGGTAAAATATGCGTGGTCCGATAGAGCAAAGATAAAAAAAGAGATCAAAGAACTAGCCAAAGAACTTAATAAACATGCGGACCAAGACACCATAGTCAAATTTACAGGAGAAATGAAACAAAGATTAAAAATATTAGAGGAAGACGTCAAAAAGAGAAAGCAATACAAGCTTCATAGAGACTGTGGAGATTACGAGTCTGGGAGAATATTAACCCACAGTAGAAAATATGATCATCTCTATGATTCATCAGCTAACAAAGGAGCAACTGGCAAGACATCCAGAGCCACTGAGGAACAAGAGGATAAATATACAAGTGACTCATTGACTGATTACTCGGAACCCACGAAAAGCTCAGAAAGTGCAGATTCAGAAGCAGAAAGAATCCAGAAACGGAGAACTTTTTTAGACGAATATCGGCTCATGAAACAGAGCCGACAAGCAATCTGATCATCATCAATGCTACAAGCGAAGGATCAACAATCATCGCCGAACTCAAGAGGAAGGCCAAGAGGTATCAGAGCAAGAGGAGGAAGAAATCTAAGCAGAGGCGCAAACAAAACGCAAAACGAGGGGCCAGTGGGAAACAAAAAGGCACGATAGAAGAAAAACTAATAATGGATGACACACAGGTAAACCGTACCATTAATAATTTAGCAACAAGGGAAATTAGAAGAGAACTCTCTGCCTGGGTCTCTCCTTTTGCCCGACTGTACCCATGAATTATGTGGATGAAAAAATCGACATATTTAAATTTTGCAAAAAACTAAAATTTAAAAATTAGAAAAACGGCATAAAATCAAGCCGGCCAAAAGAAAAAATTGTCTTAGCAATGAATTACATGTAAGTGAAGACAATCTAATTATTGGTGACATCGATAGTATGGTGGCACTGGATGAACTTAACAAAGAACAAAGTGATCACAATGTTAGCATGGAGGCCAGACGTATAATCGAAGCCCTAGAAATACAACATGACAGTTCTGCAGGCACACGGTTTAAACCCACATCCACTTTCCTACCTAAAATGAATCACGATAACATTGATACGTTTCAAGATTTATTAGGTAAGGAACTATTGGATTTCAGAAGCAACTATTGGTCGAAAGGCATAAAACATTTCAAACATAACCTTACTGCTTCTGAAAAACAAGCGATGAAAGAAATTGCAGAGGATGACAGTATTGTGGTAAGACCGGCAGACAAGGGCGGCAACATTATGATTCTGTCAAGAGAGATGTATATCGGTGAGGCAGAAATACAGTTGAATGATTTGAAAACATACAGAAAAACCAATAGAGGAGAGTACAACATGAGTATCACTAACATTTGGGACAAACTCACAGAATGGAAAGACAAAGGGTGGATTGAGTGGGAAGAATATTGCTTTTTGCAACGTGATCATCAGATACTTCCCATTCTATATCTCCTCCCGAAAGTACACAAGAGTAAAACTACCCCCCCCGGCAGACCTATCATTTCGTCAAGAGGGTGTGTACTTGAAAACATTTCTAGATATGTGGATAATTTTTTGCAAGAATACGTGAAAAACCTACCCACCTACGTCCGTGATACGAAAGACTTCCTTGAAAAAATCAAGGAAGTTACGTGGGAAAAGGACTGTTTACTCATAACTATGGACGTGAGCTCTCTCTACACAGCCATAGAACACAAACAAGGCATGGAGGCATGTGCTAGGTTCCTCAAGAAGCGAGAGATCAAATATTTAGGACTTACTACCATGATCCTTGATATGATCAAACATTGCCTTGAACACAACTTTTTTCTTTTTAACAACAAGATATTTGTGCAGTCCCATGGTACCGCGATGGGAACATGTTTTGCGCCAAGTTTCGCAAATCTGTTCATGGGGGCATGGGAGGCCGACATCAGAAATGATGATGAATTTCAGCAGGATTTCAAAAATGTTAAAATGTGGCTACGGTATATAGACAATAGTTTTATTGTCTGGAAAGGTGGTAAAGAACAAGCTCTTGACTTTGTGAACAGACTAAATAGAAATTAAAGAAACATCATACTTACGAGTAACATCAGTAATGTAGAAGTAGAATATCTTGACACTAAAGTACAATAAAACAGAACAAAGTACAGACAGTCTTGTTTCGCAAAGTCACTGCAGGTAATACTCTGCTACATGCCCTGAGCAGTCATCCTGAGAATCTGAAATGGAGTATTCCATACGGTGAACTGCTCAGGGCCAAGAGAAACTGTAGTAATGAGCAGGACTACCTTATAGAGGAAAAAGTTAGTTATGACACAGAGGTTTCTTGCCAGAGGTTATCCCATGTGGGTAATCAGAAGGGCCAAAAATAGAGTCAAAACAGCTAAACGTGAAGCACTATTAGGTACCAATCTTGACGGACAAGAGAAGGATCTAGGCAGTAACACCACTAGAATCATCCTTTTTTTTTTACCCTCATTTTGCGCGTGGAATGTGTAAGGAGTTTAACTGGAGGCCGTGACTTCCAAAATTGTACCTGCACTCTCTTAGCGATACTGTTCCTGGCAACGGAGAGTTTCCCTTTATTGGAGTGGAGTCGAAACTTGGCTCTCCTGCATCCTTCAATCAATAATTCTTTGTAATCGGGGGGAGAGCTGGCCTTCCTGGCCACTCGGCGGGAATGATTCCCGTCTTAATTACTGAAACGGCTTTAATCATTGGATTTGTTTAAATTAGTCAAGTTCCTACATTGCCTTATGTAGTGAGTGCATGGTAATTTTCCTAGATTTCCCAAAAAATTGATTTTTTTGTGGGCTTTCCTTTCCTCTCCATTTTGTGTGTTTTTATTATAGAATTTAGCCAGGCACTATGTGTTGGTGATACTGGTTTAACCCAGTTTAGGCATATCTCCCTTCTTGCAAGTAGTATTAATACAAACAACAAATTTTCCTGTTTTTTTGTTAAGTTCTCTTTACTTAAATACACCTTGGTGTCAATCCCAAAAATAATAAGAGTTGTGCTTACTTCTAGATGTTTTCCCAATACCTGGCATAACGTCTTACCAACTTCCTGCCAAAAGGAGTCAAGTAGAGGGCAAGCTTGGAACATGTGCAGGTCATCCGCTTTCTCTTGCCCGCATTTAGGGCAGGATTTTACGCTGGCTCCTTTGAATTTTGATAGTCTTTTAGGGGTCCAGTATGCCTTGTGTATTGTGAGCTAAACAGGTGGCGTTATATGCGGACGACCTAATGATCTTTACAGATAACTTCCAAAACTCCTCCGCAGCAATAGATAAGACAATTGCGGAATTTGGCAAAGTATCTGGGTACTTAACCAATGAAGCTAAAACTTTATCCATGAGTTGGAATGTGCATCAGAATATCCCGTACTCTAAAGACAAAATAATATACCTGGGTATAACACTGGTAAAGGATCAAGAAAAATGTGCCCCAGCTAAACCTTAATAGGGTTGCCATTGAGACCAAAAAACTCCTCAAAGTATGGGATGGATTACCACTGAGCTTCCTGGGAAGATCAAACATGATAAAAATGTCCATACTCCCCAAATTTACGTATCTCTTTAATGTCATCCCACTGGAATTTAAAAGAGATTCTCTGAAGAAGATCCAGGGAGAAATCGTGAGTTTTATATGGGCATCTAAAGGATCAAGGATTGCCTGGAATAAAATAAGGAGGAAAAAAGAACAAGGTGGAATAGCCAGCCCAGATCTCGTCGAATACTACAGGGCTTTCCAATTTAAAAACGTGAGACCCCTATTAAAAAAATACGAGTTTTATCCTGAATTCCTTCAAACATTGACAAACAAAACTGACTATTTCTTATTTAAATTCGGACACCCGAAATTCTTTAAAAAAATAAAATTGAAGATCCTAATTGGTGCAGCAAAACTATGGTATCAAGTCAGAAGTACTTTGAACATTCCTTACTACAGCTCCATGGCTCCCATATGGGATTCCCCGGGCACACCAGAATGCCTAAAAGATTCCCTGGCATTGCCACTAAAGACGGCCGGAATCAATGAATGGGGCCAGCTGATGACAGAGAACTCAATAGAATCGTGGGAATACCTAGTAGAAATCACCAATTCATCGGTGTCAAAATTTAAATTTTACCAACTTACAAGCTGGGCAAGTTCGCTAAAGGATAAAAAAAACTGAAGAATAGACCTAGAGAATGAAATGACGAAAACCACTCCAATAAAGAAGGAAATATCAAAATGGTACTGGGCTCAAATCACTGCAGGAGAATAGAATTTCTTGATCCCAGAATCACTCTGGAGGAAAGACATAACAGAGCTGGACCTCCAAAATTTATGGCAGAGATCACAAACCAGTCCGCCTGAAGAGAAATCATTTATTCACAATACTAGAATCATCCTTAACTATAATGGCAACTTCAAACAAGTAAGGAAGAGCATAGTAAAAAATTGGAATATTCTCAAAAGTGACCCCATCATAGGTGATAGTATTGCAGAGAGACCCAGCATCACCTATAGAAGAGGACGTAATTTGAGAGATTTGTTGGTACATAATGATATCAGTGAAAATGTGGTGCCCAGGGGCATATACCTTCATGGGTTTTACCCCAGTGGACACTGCAAAGCGTGTTCCAACAGCCACATGGTCAAGGAGTATTGGAACCCTAGTACCAACAGAATGCAACAAATAACTCAATTCCTGACTTGTACCACTATGTTTGTAGTATATGTTTTGGTCTGCCCATGCGATTTAAAGTATGTGGGCAGCACTACTCAAATGGCTAAAAAACGTATACTAGAACACACAAGAGCAATTGCGAAAAAAGATAAGCTATACCCAGTTGCCCGTCACTTTGAGACGCATCACTTCTCTGATCCTAAAAAGCTTTCATACTTTATCATTGAACAGGTTTAATTTAAATCAAGGGGGTGGCAACCGCACTTTAAAACTCAGGCAGAGAGAATCCAGACAAATCATTGGTCTTTGCACACGATACCCGAGAGGGCATAATATGGATGAAGAGTATAATGTACATCTTTTGGCTGAATAAGAACCTAGTGTATTGTAATTAAGTTGACTGTGACTTTCTACTTCTTCTTCTAACGTGAGCATATTTCTTCTTTTCTTCTCTACTTCACAGGAAGAAAGGGAGGGACACTGTCTCAGGACTGCGACACCTGTACCCTAATCCTTTCTCTGTGGTCATCTTCCATTCTCACTCCATTTATGTAAAGTACTTGGATTTCATCTTTCATTCTGTATCGATATTTGTGTACTGTATATATTATCAACACAAGAGGAGTGAGGGGTTTAGTCCATGAACCTCTTTTTTTTTTAATAGTTCACTGTGTGAACAATAGGGCTTAGGTCACTTTAAGAGAATACCAGGTCATGATACACATACCTTCCACTAACAAGGAATAATCACGAGTTCACTGGTCAGAGCCTGTTACATCACAGGGGTGCTATGATGACTTTAGTCCACTAACCAGGAATTCACTCACATTTCTTTCAGCACGGTTTATACCATACTAGTGTGCGATTATCGGGAACATACAGACAGCTATTGGCAACATTATTATTTATAGGACTTTATTATTATCGTTTGGATGCTGTCCGTTCAAGACCAATATAAAGGCGCAACAACTAAAATACATTGATGCGTTAGGATAGACGAGTGGCCTTACACGCACATTAACATACATTATTTGGTTACATGCTGGTCTCGTAATCGGGATGTCCCGGTAACCTAGGTGACAGAACTAACATTCACCAAACCACACCCACACATACCTGGTTACGCCCCAGTGTACAAGCTCCCGCACACGCTAAATATGTTGATACATCAAAGAATACCAGTATAATTAACAGACTCACGAATGTACCATTATCATTCGTAGGGATTACCAATTGTACTTAGCAAAACATTCATCGTGAGCAACATGTGATTTATTTATTATTTATTATGACAAATGTGATGCCTTAACATACAAGCATAAAAAGTATCTTTCACTAGTTTTGGTGATACAATACGAACATTTGATACCATTGATATTTTTATATTTGCTGACTATGCAAAGATGGCGCTGATAATGAAGGCGGCTTGGTCCTATGTTAATTTTCATTGTGAACTTGACGAATGTTTAAAACTTAGAACTTTATTGAATACATTGTGTGATCAAGCGCTTTGTGAAGTGCGAAATGCGCCACGTAGGGCTTATGGCGTGAATAAACCCTGCTTACTTGGACTGATGCCTGCAGTGTGTTTTTGGGCCTGAGTACTCGCTGAGGAACGCCGTTCTTAACTCGATATTGACTACCGGCTGCTCCGCCGGCTGCCAACCACCCCTATTGAAGGCAAGGGATTTCTGGAAGGAGCATTTTCAATGGTGATATATATATATATATATATATATATATATATATATTACCTACTGGCGGTCGCCAGTAGGTAGTTATAGTTAGGACCTAGTTTCCATAGGAAATCCTCAACATTCTATTTGGATTAACTTTGGCCCTGGTGGATGAATCTTTGCGAATTTCTCAAAGAAGATGGCTCGGTTCGCTGCGCTCCTTCCCTGAAAGTTTGGGGGGGAATGGTGAAGTGGGGGCTGAGATAAAAGGGGGGTCCCAAAACGTGTTTTCTCCATGTTATTTTCCATAGGACGTTTAGACACGGCCACAGGTCGAACGGCTGAATGGATTTATAAGAAATTTGGCAAAACTGTAGAGTCCGGCTCGCAGATTACGCTTTTTTTGGAATGGTGTAAATCTGTTCAGTAGTTGCTGAGAAAATGAAAGTTAAAGTCAATTATATATCTATAAGCGCGCACGGGTGCGCTCACTCCAGCGGCTGCGCGTGAATTTTTGCTGCGTGACGTCTGTTAACGTTCGATTCGAAGGAAATCAGGAAGTGTTGACCGCCATTTTGTCACTGCGAGTAAATATATTGTCATTTCAAAGCGTTGGAACATGGAAAGGGGAGAAGGTAGATATTGTTTTGCTGCGTAGGTTCTCTCAGGGTGTGCAGTAAGGCCCTTAAACGCGAAAATATATATATATTTTTTTTTTAAAGTTGCGGGGTGCGCGCACCCGGGCGCGCACACCTATTTACAGGAGTGTGAAAATGGAGATAAATCAGAAGTTTGAGTGCTTTGATATAAGGTGGCTCTGAAAAGAGCCCTTGTGTTAATTGAGTTTTTTCTGCATTTATAAGTAAGTACCGATGCAGAGTCTGATGTTGCAGAGGAAGATTCTGTTTCCCTCATCCGTGAAATGAACACCATCTGTCCTATAGATGTCTTGCATGTGGTAACACAAGTTGTTGTGGTAAATAGAACCCATGCTATAATCTCTGAGGAAAGCAGAAACAGATTTATTAACATGTCTCCTTGCTTTCTCAATTTGTGCACAATGTTGATTGGACCAATTCCATTTCTGTCTTTGGCATATATTGGAATATACCAAGGCAGTTCGAGGAAAAAGTGTCATCAATTGTCGAAAGGTGTCTTTTAGAAGCATTTCCAGACCTACCCCAGTCAATGTGCCTAGATTGTTCCCACCACAGTGCACAATTATAAGGTCTGGTTATGGGAGCTGCATAAAAGTTTTCACCAATGGTATTAATTGGTGACATCTTAATCCTCTTTGCCCAATCCACGTTATCTGCACATTTGGTAAATCAAGGTTGGAAAATCGTCTGCTTGCTGCATATTTTCCACTCCAGTGAATATAGCTGTGTCCTAAAAGCCAAACCTTCATTTTCAAGGCAGATGCACTCGTACTCCGATGGGTTCTGGAAGTGGAATGGCAGTTAGAAGCTGAAAGTCAGGATAAAAAAATGGATGAAGCTTGGTGTGGTTGAAAAACGAAAAATGATTGGTTGATTCTAATACGTGAAGATTGAAGACTACGTTGCATGTTAATGTTATGTAAAAGAAAAAGTAGCATTGGGTGTGAAAAAAATGACATGTAACAGAGCTGTGGATAGGCAGGTGTTTCTGGAGGGAAAACAGTGTTGTTAGTTTGCTGTAGAACGTTGAGATATGAACTTTTGACCTGTGCCTTCAGCCAGGTGCAGAATGAGGTGTTACCATGGAAACAGCCAGAGATGGCAGTGGGTGATGGGTGACTTTTATGTGACATTGAAAATATTGTGAGGGACAACCAACTGAAATGTAAATTTGAATACAAAATTTTGCGGGAGGAAATATGATTGGCTGAAGAGACATATATGAGTCTGTATTGACTGGATATCTGTGCCATTGAATTTTGGTTGCAGTGATAGCAGCATAATTGAGACTTCCGTCAAACGAATATCTATTTTGTGACTGTCACTGTTGTACATCGTACAAAGCATTGGTAAAGGTAAGTCTGTAACTGTTTGTTTTGTCATGTACCGTAAAATATGGTTTACTCACAATCAATGATTGATTTTCCTCATAGTTTGAAACTAAACTCATTTTTGGCTGTCATAATGTGTTGTATTTCTAAAACTATTTTTAATTTAAATGTGAAATATGAAGTTTAAAATATGTTTAATATAAAGAGTAATTATTTGTGTGATTTTGAAGCCATTATATATAATGAGAGAAGTTGTTTATGAAGTGAAAAAATGATATTAGCAGAGAGACAGATAATGCAGATAGAGAGAGAAATGGTAAATTACATGTGATACCGTCGTGAAAAAATGTTAATGGTTAATGAATTCGTAAACTTTCTGTCACACGACAAAATTAGAGTGCGGTTTCTGGATGCGGCCTGCATTGGTGGGTGTAGGGTGAGAGGGGCAGGTGGTTGAGTGAAATAAAATGAAAAGTTGGTATATTACATGTGATACCGTGTTGAAAAAGTGGTAATGTTTAATGAATTCTTAAAGTTTGTGTCAGATGACAAAATTATAGTGCGGTTTGTGGCCGCGGCCTGCGATGGTGGGCGTAGGGTGAGAAGGGCAGGTGGTCGAGTAAAACAAAATGAAAAGTTGGTACATTACATGTGATATCGTCTTGAAAAAGTGGTAATGCTTAATGAATTCTTAAACTTTCTGACAGGCGACAAAATTACATTGTAGTTTGTGGCCGCGGCTTGCACTACTGGGGTGAGAGGGGGAGGTGGTCGAGTAAAATAAAATGAAAAGTTCTGACCATGAGGTTGTACACAGATTTGTGCAGTAAATGTGTTCGTAAATTGAGGTACCAAACGGAGTATAAAAATATCTCTCTCACTCCTACTGTTTGACTGCATCTTCATCTCCCTTCTGTTTTCCGTCTCCGTTGCCCTGTGTTATCTTATTGTGTGTGTGTCTGTCTGTGTCTGCCTTCAGTCCGGGTTGAGGAACTTTGCTGTGGAGGCACACACAGATAGTCTCATCAAAGTAGTTGGAACGTTTTGAAAAAACTATTTATATAATTGAAATGCTTTTTTGAAGCGCTAGTGAATGTTTTCCTTCACAATTACCGCTCGGTTGTTTCCATAGAGCAGAGGGTATGTTGTATTTCACTACTTAGTGCCTCTGCATCTGCACTCTGTTCTCTGGTGGCTGGCGGAGAAGTGTTTGTTATTGTGGAGATTAAAGCGTGATAAGGAGTGAAATACGACATAGCGTCTGGTCTGTAGAAGCGCGGGAGCAGTGATTAACACTGAGTGAAGCGGAACTGCGGCGGTGCTTGGTAAGAGTAATAAATTATTTTTTTACAGAGGTACAACTGTCTGATGGTGCGCGACCTACTAAGAAAGGGTTCACGGGCTGTTATAGGCCTGTGGGTTCTAGTATGAGTAAATCAGGTCGACAAAAGAAAATATTAAGTTAGTACAGCTGAAGTTACGTGGAACACATGAATACTGTTTCAATATACAATCATTTTAGTTGAGATTATGGATTAAAAGAGAGAACGTGTATATTTGAAATGTTTATTCAGAAATGCACTGTTTTCAAGGCAAGTTTCTTATCTAATACGAGTACAGACATTGCAAAAAACAAAGTAATCGGTATAGCCACTAGTACATAAAATACAAACGGTATAGTTGATGAAAAATGAATATGGTTTAGCAAAATTAATTATACACTCATATGAGGAAGTATATTGGGGCAGATTTATGAAGGCCTTGCGCCGCCGGTGCGTCACTTTTAACATGGGAAAAAGTGACACACCGGCGGCGCAAGGCCTTCATAAATAAGGCTCATTATATGTTAATAAATGGAAGAAGGTCTCTGGCCTTTCAGTTTAGGAACGATACATGAAAATGCTAGTGGTTAGACAATATGTCTTTATCAATGAGCTCTCTGCATGCGAAGCACTATCACGTTTCTGTTATGCTATTGTGTAAGGGAAAAAAAACGCGCCAAAACCGACAAAATGGCGAGAGGTGCATGTATGTAATGTGTTGGATCGTTCGCAAATCAGTGTTGAGAAGAGCTACTGTATTGAGATATCTTTTGAAGGTTGCAGTATTGCATTTGAAGTACAGTACGAAAAACAATGGAAATATTATTGAAAGAACATATTTTTCTCTTATGTATTAAAAAATATTTTAGTTTATGGAAAATTAAAGGAGCAGAGGTGTGTGAGGCGGAAATAAGCAGTTCAAATGCGAAATGGCGTTTACAGTTATAAAAAACTCATTCTATATTTACACATTAATTAGGGCACATGTAGCATATATTACTGAGTTTTGCTTCGAGTACGTTTGAAAGAACATAAGATAAGATATACAATAGAATTGTTGAGATTAGACTTTAATAAAAAATAAAGTTCAAAATCGAGTAGCTGAAGAAAAAAAATTTAGTCCACAGAAAAGATCAAAATTTAACCAGCAGGAAATCATAATGTCCACTGTTAGTAAAGCCAATAGGTCTGTTCATGTTAAGAAAATATCCAAGAAAACGTGAAAAAGACAGGGAGGCAAAACGAAATGTGGACGTCAATGGCTTGTATAACAGTCATCCAAGTATTGTATAGGCGAAATAGGCAGCAAGTGCTTCTAACAGGAAGTCACTGTTATGATCCGAAAACATATCCAAACAATAGGAGTCAAGAGGGACATAAAGGACTAGATCGCCCTCCACTCAATCAAGCAATAATCAAAAATTGACCCAGTCCTCAAGGCAACACAGAAATATGTGGGACTGTAAACAGTTCTAGATTGTCAAAAGAGCATTCTAATTATATCTCTAATTATAGAAGTTATAACTCTGTTTCAGTCTATTGCCAAAACTAAAAATAAGCCCATCTCTGATAAACAGAAACCCGACCAACACAGTACAAACATCCACTAGAAGGACAACATTTAGAAAAAGGTGTGAATAGCTAGATGACACCTCACGAGCGCACCACCAATGGGACCCCTGGTTGGTACTCACCAGGTTGGCCCTGTTCTCATCATCGGTGTCAAATAGCTTAACGTAAACGTGTCCAAAACCCAAAGTAAAGAAGAAAACAGTGAATGGTGCAGTGTACACACAACATATATGTGACACGGACTAACAACGTTCAACATATAACACACACACTACTGCGCAACAAGATACAACTCTCTCTTTATTTATATTTTCTTGTTGCATTGCAGTAAACATGTAATATAAAAGGGGGAGTTATGAATACTACCTATCGTCTCATACTCAGCCCGCAGCCGACATGTTTCATTGCCTTAGGTATTGTATCAGGCAATTTCTTCAGGGCAAACGTAAATTTAAGGTGCCACTGCCAGCAATACTGTGCTTTAAAATGCTGAAAATCAAAAACATAGAACACATATATATATATATATGTAGCCATCTGCCGGTAGCATTACTGCATATTTAACTCTACATTGCACCCAGTAATAGACAAAAATGCTCGTTACCTCGAGACATCTTTAGCTTTCATACCATTACCAATCTGGCTCTGTGAAACTCTTAGACCCACTTCCAGTCGGTAAGTGTGGTCTTGCCTCCCTTCTATGTTCGCCTGGACAGGAGACACGAAGGGAAGACGCCATACGGGCGCGCATTAGAAACAGCTTTTCTAGTCTCACCGTCTTAACGTTATGTTGTCCTGCATCTGCGTGCTTACTAGTGGAGGGACTTCCAAAGGCGTTTTCTCAGCACCGGAGCGCCGGGGCTAAGACGCGTAGTGTATTTATCTGTATTTCCGCATTGTATGGCTTTGATTGGGCAGTAATACCACGTGATTGGACCCGCAGATCACGTGACTGTCCTAACCGGCAAGCACCCGATGTTATAATTCATTTATACACTAGCATTCTATTATATTTTTGCGGTGGGGCAATCATAAATACAGAGCACTACGACCTCCGCGGGGCATATAGAGGATCGGAAAGCATTGCCGATCCTCAAGCACAAAAGCCACATAATAGATCTCAGAAACTACGGGGGCCATATTGGAACGGTGTAGCTTCACGAAGTTATAGCTGGCTACAAGGGCGAACACACCTCAGTCTGCTAATTATCACCCACCTCGCTTAATTCCTAAGTCCCATAGAGAGCCTAGTGTATTAAAGCCCAGGCATTTAGGTGGAGAGATGTTTTCAGTATTTACATTTTAAAAGATGAAGGCCAGCTACACTGGGTGTCTGATATAATAATCAAAGGTACTAAGTAGCCAATAGAATCAGATAAATGAATAATTCCTATATTTACAGTGTGATATATATGTCATCGGATTTTGGATTATTGAGCCAAGGAACAACTATGTCATCGTAGCTTGTTCCATTCCAATAACTCATTAAGTCCTTGCTGTTCGCTAGATTCCTGGAAAATCCAGCGCGCTTCTTTAGTTGCCAACCGCTTTTCCATAGACTGCGCCTCGCCCATCACTCTTTCCAGTACTACCCATGTAAAGGTGTGTTTGTTACGATGACAGTGTTGCACTAGCTTTGTTGTTAGCTTGCCCTGTCGTATCGTGCTCAAATGTTCTTGAATACGAAGCTTGATCTTACGTGACGTAAGGCCGATGTATTCGAGGCCGCACTCACAGCTCAATCTATAGACTACATTCGTAGTATTGCAGTTGCTAAAATGATTTAACGTCCAGGTTTTTCCGGATTTTATCTGGATGGTATTGCATTTATTCGTGATGTGGCACACGGAACAATTCCCACAGGGGTAGTGGCCGTTAGGCACCGTCGAGGCTTCTGGCTGTTTCTTCTCTATCATCCTGGTGTGGACCAGTTTGTCCTTTAGATTGGGGGCTCTTCGAAAAGCAAAACGAGGAGTTGGCATCTTATGGTCCTGCGTGCTAAGGAGAGGCCAATGTTTTCTGATGGCTTGTCGGATTTTTGTGGCCAGCGGGTCGAAAGTCATGACCACTGGTAGACATTCAGATTTTTCTTTTTTGTTTGGCTCTAAGAGTGCTGTCCTTGGTGTGTTTAGCGCCCTTTTGTTGGCTTGACGGATTATTTTGTGTGGATAGTGCCGGGCTTGTAACCTATTACTTAGGTCTATGGCTTGTTCCCTATAAGCCTCAGTCTTCGAGCAGTTCCTCCTGTACCTCATGAATTGACCCACCGGGAGATTGTCCCTGAGGGCTCGAGGGTGGTAGGATTGGTAAGCCAGGAGGGAATTTCTGTCTGTCGGTTTTTGGTGTACTCTAGTCACGAATTTTCCCTCCGAAGCCTCAATATCCAAGTCCAGGTACACTGCATTCGTCCGGTGGTAGTTCCAAGTAAAACGCAGACTCCTGTCTTGCGTATTTAACCAGTTAAGAAACTGGAGGAGACGATTTTCTTCTCCTGACCAGATGAGGAGCACGTCATCGATATAACGCTTCCACAGGCGTAGATGTTCTTTGAAAGGGTTATGATCTGGATCGATGACGTGCTCCTCAAACTGCCCCACATAAATGCATGCCACACTCGGTGCCATTGTAGCTCCCATTGACGTTCCCGTCACTTGGAGGAAGAGCTCGTTTTTATAGCCAAAGAAATTTCGTGTCAGGGCTAACTCTACACATTGTAGGATAAAACTCTGTGGCGCATCATAAAACCACTCTTGCTTACTGAGTGCTTTAGCAGTTGCTACTAGGGCCGCTTCCTGGGGAATACACGAGTATAGCGACTCGATGTCTATGGTCACGATATACTCTGTAGCAGGGTTGTAGGCCATTGAGTCCAGGACATTTAAAATATCCGCCGTGTCTTTGACATAGGAAGGTTGAGTTATTACGGATTCGCGTAGATAGTAGTCTGCGAATTGGGACAAGGGTTCTAGAATTGACTGGATACCCGACACGATAGGCCTGCCAGGGGGAGGCCTGGCAGGCTTATGTATTTTTGGGAGAACATAAAAGGCAGGAGTCCTCGGGTTGGTGTTAACGAGGAACTCCGCCTCCTTTGTACTTATCCATTTCTTTTCTTTTGCATTAGCAACGAGGTTCATAATGATCTCTTTCAGTTCTGATGTTGGATCTCTAACAAGAGGTTGGTAGTTAGTTCTGACATTTAAGAGTCTTCGAACTTCTGCTTCGTAATCGGACGTGTTTAAATTCACAATGGCACCGCCCTTGTATGCGTTCTTGATGGTTATTTTATCGTTGTTCTGCAAAGATTTAATAGAGTTCCAATTTTCTTTCGTCATATTTCTGAAACCCATAGACTGGTTCTTATTTTCTATGTCTTTAATTTCTTCCAATACTTTAGCTTCAAACACTGCGGTTTCTGGGCCAAGCGTAGCAGTTGGAGGGCAGAAAGTGGAGGGTTTTCCTAAGTTGGAATTAAAACCTCTGCTTTCTTCTGTTGGTTGTTTACAAAAGAATTTCTTAAGCTTGATGCGGCGCATTGTTTCATGGAACTCGGTCCGGCATTTGAAGGCATCGTGGTTCGGTGTAGGAACAAAGCCTAACCCTTTATTTAACACCTCCTCTTCTCCGGTAGTCAGATGGTGGTCAGATAGATTTACCACGATACTCATCATAGTGGTTTCTTTCCTCTGCTCCGCGTCATTCGTGGTGAGGAGGTTTGCCATTGTTGTTGTTGTAGAGGTCGATTTCCCCGTCCTCTTCCTCTTCCTTGCTGTTGTTGGAATCCCGGGCCTTTGTTGGACGCTTGGCCCTGTTCTAAAAAATTCCTCAGCAGGGTGTTTAGATCGGTGTTTACTGATGCGGGCTGATTAAATCTCACTCTGCTGGTACTCGGGGCTGGTTCAGGTTCCTCTTCACTAGATGTATTTGCAAAGGACCAGTTAGTGGGAGTTCTTTTCTGTTGTTGGAATCTATTCCCCTTACCACTTCTGCTGCCACCAGAAGATGGTTGTTGTTCTTGGGCTGACTGATAGTAGGAGTCGTCGGTATATGGGAAAGCCCACTCGTGCGTGTAGCGTTGGAGGTTACGTTGCAAACCTCTGATTTTCTGTGTTACCATATATTGTTTGTATTCCTCTAGATCTGTTTTGATCTTCTCTAGTTGTTCCTTGGCATCAACAAAGCTACTATCACGATTTATAGTTTCCTCTAGTTCAGCAATTTCTTTTAAAACTTCTTCACTGAGACGTTGTGCTGTACTAATTATGAGGATCAACCAATCTCTTGTACACTTATTGGCGATAAAACTCCAATCACATCGGAATTGCTTATCGTCCAAAAAGATACGTGGTTCAATTCGAACTATGAGGCTGGCAGGGGAAGCTCCTGCTTGATAATACTCTGACATAAGAGCTCCATGTAGGGCAATCCTTATGTGTTTCTTTTTCAAGGTACTTAATTTTTCCCACTCTTCCCTTACTTTATTAGACCCTGCCAGGGGATTGTCACTGAACAGGGAGGGACCTGCTAGAATTGCTGCTATTTGTGCGTCAGTGAATGCCAAGCAATTTTTCTCCATTACAGAGACTAGGCGCAATGCAGGAAAACAGCAGTGTTAATGAAAAACAGCATAGGTTAACAGTTAAAAATCAGAGCGAACACATGGGGCTATTCGTAAAGACTCTCACGGCTAGACTGCGGTACTCAATATATCCAAACAATAGGAGTCAAGAGGGACATAAAGTACTAGATCGCCCTCCACTCAATCAAGCAATAATCAAAAATTGACCCAGTCCTCAAGGCAACACAGAAATATGTGGGACTGTAAACAGTTCTAGATTGTCAAAAGAGCATTCTAATTATATCTCTAATTATAGAAGTTATAACTCTGTTTCAGTCTATTGCCAAAACTAAAAATAAGCCCATCTCTGATAAACAGAAACCCGACCAACACAGTACAAACATCCACTAGAAGGACAACATTTAGAAAAAGGTGTGAATAGCTAGATGACACCTCACGGGCGCACCACCAATGGGACCCCTGGTTGGTACTCACCAGGTTGGCCCTGTTCTCATCATCGGTGTCAAATAGCTTAACGTAAACGTGTCCAAAACCCAAAGTAAAGAAGAAAACAGTGAATGGTGCAGTGTACACACAACATATATGTGACACGGACTAACAACGTTCAACATATAACACACACACTACTGCGCAACAAGATACAACTCTCTCTTTATTTATATTTTCTTGTTGCATTGCAGTAAACATGTAATATAAAAGGGGGAGTTATGAATACTACCTATCGTCTCATACTCAGCCCGCAGCCGACATGTTTCATTGCCTTAGGTATTGTATCAGGCAATTTCTTCAGGGCAAACGTAAATTTAAGGTGCCACTGCCAGCAATACTGTGCTTTAAAATGCTGAAAATCAAAAACATAGAACACATATATATATATATATATGTAGCCATCTGCCGGTAGCATTACTGCATATTTAACTCTACATTGCACCCAGTAATAGACAAAAATGCTCGTTACCTCGAGACATCTTTAGCTTTCATACCATTACCAATCTGGCTCTGTGAAACTCTTAGACCCACTTCCAGTCGGTAAGTGTGGTCTTGCCTCCCTTCTATGTTCGCCTGGACAGGAGACACGAAGGGAAGACGCCATACGGGCGCGCATTAGAAACAGCTTTTCTAGTCTCACCGTCTTAACGTTATGTTGTCCTGCATCTGCGTGCTTACTAGTGGAGGGACTTCCAAAGGCGTTTTCTCAGCACCGGGGCTAAGACGCGTAGTGTATTTATCTGTATTTCCGCATTGTATGGCTCTGATTGGGCAGTAATACCACGTGAAAGGCAAGACCCTGATTGGACCCGCAGATCACGTGACTGTCCTAACCGGCAAGCACCCGATGTTATAATTCATTTATACACTAGCATTCTATTATATTTTTGCGGTGGGGCAATCATAAATACAGAACACTACGACCTCCGCGGGGCATATAGAGGATCGGAAAGCATTGCCGATCCTCAAGCACAAAAGCCACATAATAGATCTCAGAAACTACAGGGGCCATATTGGAACGGTGTAGCTTCACGAAGTTATAGCTGGCTACAAGGGCGAACACACCTCAGTCTGCTAATTATCACCCACCTCGCTTAATTCCTAAGTCCCATAGAGAGCCTAGTGTATTAAAGCCCAGGCATTTAGGTGGAGGGATGTTTTCAGTATTTACATTTTAAAAGATGAAGGCCAGCTACACTGGGTGTCTGATATAATAATCAAAGGTACTAAGTAGCCAATAGAATCAGATAAATGAATAATTCCTATATTTACAGTGTGATATATATGTCATCGGATTTTGGATTATTGAGCCAAGGAACAACTATGTCATCGTAGCTTGTTCCATTCCAATAACTCATTAAGTCCTTGCTGTTCGCTAGATTCCTGGAAAATCCAGCGCGCTTCTTTAGTTGCCAACCGCTTTTCCATAGACTGCGCCTCGCCCATCACTCTTTCCAGTACTACCCATGTAAAGGTGTGTTTGTTACGATGACAGTGTTGCACTAGCTTTGTTGTTAGCTTGCCCTGTCGTATCGTGCTCAAATGTTCTTGAATACGAAGCTTGATCTTACGTGACGTAAGGCCGATGTATTCGAGGCCGCACTCACAGCTCAATCTATAGACTACATTCGTAGTATTGCAGTTGCTAAAATGATTTAACGTCCAGGTTTTTCCGGATTTTATCTGGATGGTATTGCATTTATTCGTGATGTGGCACACGGAACAATTCCCACAGGGGTAGTGGCCGTTAGGCACCGTCGAGGCTTCTGGCTGTTTCTTCTCTATCATCCTGGTGTGGACCAGTTTGTCCTTTAGATTGGGGGCTCTTCGAAAAGCAAAACGAGGAGGTGGCATCTTATGGTCCTGCGTGCTAAGGAGAGGCCAATGTTTTCTGATGGCTTGTCGGATTTTTGTGGCCAGCGGGTCGAAAGTCATGACCACTGGTAGACATTCAGATTTTTCTTTTTTGTTTGGCTCTAAGAGTGCTGTCCTTGGTGTGTTTAGCGCCCTTTTGTTGGCTTGACGGATTATTTTGTGTGGATAGTGCCGGGCTTGTAACCTATTACTTAGGTCTATGGCTTGTTCCCTATAAGCCTCAGTCTTCGAGCAGTTCCTCCTGTACCTCATGAATTGACCCACCGGGAGATTGTCCCTGAGGGCTCAAGGGTGGTAGGATTGGTAAGCCAGGAGGGAATTTCTGTCTGTCGGTTTTTGGTGTACTCTAGTCACGAATTTTCCCTCCGAAGCCTCAATATCCAAGTCCAGGTACACTGCATTCGTCCGGTGGTAGTTCCAAGTAAAACGCAGACTCCTGTCTTGCGTATTTAACCAGTTAAGAAACTGGAGGAGACGATTTTCTTCTCCTGACCAGATGAGGAGCACGTCATCGATATAACACTTCCACAGGCGTAGATGTTCTTTGAAAGGGTTATGATCTGGATCGATGACGTGCTCCTCAAACTGCCCCACATAAATGCATGCCACACTCGGTGCCATTGTAGCTCCCATTGACGTTCCCGTCACTTGGAGGAAGAGCTCGTTTTTATAGCCAAAGAAATTTCGTGTCAGGGCTAACTCTACACATTGTCGGATAAAACTCTGTGGCGCATCATAAAACCACTCTTGCTTACTGAGTGCTTTAGCAGTTGCTACTAGGGCCGCTTCCTGGGGAATACACGAGTATAGCGACTCGATGTCTATGGTCACGATATACTCTGTAGCAGGGTTGTAGGCCATTGAGTCCAGGACATTTAAAATATCCGCCGTGTCTTTGACATAGGAAGGTTGAGTTATTACGGATTCGCGTAGATAGTAGTCTGCGAATTGGGACAAGGGTTCTAGAATTGACTGGATACCCGACACGATAGGCCTGCCAGGGGGAGGCCTGGCAGGCTTATGTATTTTTGGGAGAACATAAAAGGCAGGAGTCCTCGGGTTGGTGTTAACGAGGAACTCCGCCTCCTTTGTACTTATCCATTTCTTTTCTTTTGCATTAGCAACGAGGTTCATAATGATCTCTTTCAGTTCTGATGTTGGATCTCTAACAAGAGGTTGGTAGTTAGTTCTGACATTTAAGAGTCTTCGAACTTCTGCTTCGTAATCGGACGTGTTTAAAATCACAATGGCACCGCCCTTGTATGCGTTCTTGATGGTTATTTTATCGTTGTTCTGCAAAGATTTAATGGAGTTCCAATTTTCTTTCGTCATATTTCTGAAACCCATAGACTGGTTCTTATTTTCTGTGTCTTTAATTTCTTCCAATACTTTAGCTTCAAACACTGCGGTTTCTGGGCCAAGCGTAGCAGTTGGAGGGCAGAAAGTGGAGGGTTTTCTTAAGTTGGAATTAAAACCTCTGCTTTCTTCTGTTGGTTGTTTACAAAAGAATTTCTTAAGCTTGATGCGGCACATTGTTTCATGGAACTCGGTCCGGCATTTGAAGGCATCGTGGTTCGGTGTAGGAACAAAGCCTAACCCTTTATTTAACACCTCCTCTTCTCCGGTAGTCAGATGGTGGTCAGATAGATTTACCACGATACTCATCATAGTGGTTTCTTTCCTCTGCTCCGCGTCATTCGTGGTGAGGAGGTTTGCCATTGTTGTTGTTGTGGAGGTCGATTTCCCCGTCCTCTTCCTCTTCCTTGCTGTTGTTGGAATCCCGGGCCTTTGTTGGACGCTTGGCCCTGTTCTAAAAAATTCCTCAGCAGGGTGTTTAGATCGGTGTTTACTGATGCGGGCTGATTAAATCTCACTCTGCTGGTACTCGGGGCTGGTTCAGGTTCCTCTTCACTAGATGTATTTGCAAAGGACCAGTTAGTGGGAGTTCTTTTCTGTTGTTGGAATCTATTCCCCTTACCACTTCTGCTGCCACCAGAAGATGGTTGTTGTTCTTGGGCTGACTGATAGTTTGAGTCGTTGGTATATGGGAAAGCCCACTCGTGCGTGTAGCGTTGGAGGTTACGTTGCAAACCTCTGATTTTCTGTGTTACCATATATTGTTTGTATTCCTCTAGATCTGTTTTGATCTTCTCTAGTTGTTCCTTGGCGTCAACAAAGCTACTATCACGATTTATAGTTTCCTCTAGTTCAGCAATTTCTTTTAAAACTTCTTCACTGAGACGTTGTGCTGTACTAATTATGAGGATCAACCAATCTCTTGTACACTTATTGGCGATAAAACTCCAATTACATCGGAATTGCTTATCGTCCAAAAAGATACGTGGTTCAATTCGATCCGAAAACATGTCAGCCATCCAATTGAAAAGAGGAAAGCAGCATTCATGATCTGTTATTATCGGAGCCTCTAGTACCATCAGAGGATAGCTCGGTGGGTTTTCAAAGTAGCTGTCTGTCAGGAAATCTTGCGCCGCCGCGAATATATTCCAATGACCTAGAACTCCTTGTATCGCTGCAAAGGCCATAATCCCTCCGTTGCAACATAGCTGTTCATGATCAATTAACGGATTCATGAGATGATTGTAATTCACTTCAGGAGGTACCAAGTTGCAGAGACATAAGTCCAGGGCCCACATGAAATCACAGCTCAGGCAATGAAATACAGGCTGTACACAGGTGAAATAGGAATATCGAAATGATAATCGATATGAAGTATTCAAAGTCGAGAGTGCTAAGATGCCGTAGTAGTCAAGCATCTTCTGGCGAAATAGTTCTAAGTGTTCCGGCTTGTTTGCGAAGACAGGAGGGACATCCATTTTGAAATAAATGAGATGGGAACACAAACGTCGCAGCACTGGCAGTTCAACAGGAAGTCCACAGAAATAGGTCGCAGAGCATGGAGTGAAGAGTAGCAGAATGACTTGATATAATTTTTAAATAAACACAAAGAATCCAACACAGAGGGGGGGAAAAAAAGGGGGGAGTGAGCAACAAATGTTGAAGCACTCAGTGTCTTGTAAAATACCCCTCACACACCAAAAGGCCCCTTGGTGTCATGCTTCATCATCGGGGTCTTCGCACCCCTCTATCGGGATGCGGCGTGCTGCGACCTACGACTACGCGGGAGCACTTGTAGTTATGACTATGTGTGGTGTGAGGTGTGTGGGGTATGTTAGTGAGTGGTGGGATGTGGGGAGAGACTAAAAAGTACCTGGCACATGAGTATAAAAGAAAATTTTTTATACTGAACTCTGGCTGGTACTGTTAAAAGAAGTGCAGTGTGAGGTCAGATCTGTTATATTAAAGAACAGGACCTCTGGTGTGCGTTGTCGACATGTTTCGGAGACAAGCTCCTTCTTCAGGACGGCGGCACGACCTCCCCACCTTACTCACGTCTTGTTAATAAAAATTGTGTATTTACAAAAAAGTGAATTTTACAAAAATATAGGCTAAGTGTGCCTACAGCGGTCCGCTACAAGTACAATGACCTGTAGAAAGACAAAAAAGGGAACAACTAATGGTTACCCATGTAGCGGGTAGTTCAAGCAGGTGCAGTCACCTGGAACCTCACCATGGGCTTGTTATAAGCCTGTTAAAGTAAAAGGTACTCACAACACAAACAACATATAACATAAAATATACTAGGAGTTACTGTTGTAATCATACTTATGAAGCTGGCTTGTTGGCTTCATGAGCAAAATGGAACGTCAGGGGTGTTGCTTGATTTGCAATCTGTATTGAGGAATGATGCAAGTTTTAATAAATCATTCTCACTTACTTAGGTGGGAGAGTTCAGATGGTCGTTTTTGAGTTGTTGTTCTGCATGATACTCACATTAACAGGACGCTATGATCACCGTCTTACCCCTCACGCTGCTCCGCTGATGTAAGGCGGTACGAGGTTCTATGCTATGTATACCCTATTTGTCAATTGGGCCGAAGCGTCTATATGTCCTTATAGGGGTTTTCCGCCGTTAACTATGTGCCCATGTATGGAGCATCCGCTCCTTAGCCATACATCGCCCTCGTATGTCTAACACGGGCTCACACGGGACTAGCGTCTGTACAGGCGAGTAATCCTATGCTGCGCATGCGCGTAAATGTTTGTCCGTCCTTCGCGCATGCGCATTGAGCACAGGCGCGTCTTTCAGGACGCTGACGTTTAGCGCACGCGTATTAGTTCCATCTGTATCTTAGATAGGGAGACCAAGGGTTGGAATACTTATTACTGAGAGTGCACAGCAGCGAGAATTATGCCGAGGTAGTCATGGCAATAGATGTATATGTATATATATTTTTTCTTTTGACTAAAAACGACCACCAATATGGGGAGTGAGCACACAACAGAGGATTGTTACGGAGCGCAAGTAATTGAAAAGTTGAACAATTCAAAAATTCAGAAGTTCAAAATTTGTTGATGGGCATCTGGACATCATGCCAGTGTGTCCTATGCTTGTAATGGTACCATTTAATTGGTCAGTTGGCTCCAGGGCACATCATCATTAAGCCCAATTAAGTGGGTACCAAGTCTAAACACCCATCGTTGTTCCTTTTGGAAAAGGCCGGCATCAGAAGGTAGTTGTTCTATAATTGTCCACTTAAGGTCATTCACGCAATGTTGTGCAGTCAAAAAGTGTGTGGCCATTTTAGTTGTGCTTTTTTTACAGCGCACATTGCTCTTGTGCTCATTCATTCTTGTTTTCATGGCCCTAGTGGTCGTTCCCACATACTCAAGATTACAGGGGCATTTTATAAGGTAGACCACATTTTTGGAGTTACAGTTAGAAAATCTCCTTTGCTCCCAGGTGGTTCCATTGCGGAAAGTAAGTTTTGTACTTTTTTCTGTTAAGTGGCAACTGCTGCAATTACCGCAAGGGAAGTGACCTTGGATGCCTATAGATGGTTGTAAGGTAATTGTCGCCGGTTTCGGTCTGGTGTGCACCAACATGTCTCTGAGGTTGCGTCCCCTGCGGTGCGCAAACAAAGGTTTTTCCAGGTTCAATTTGCCACATGTTAGTATCCTCCAATGTTTGTTGACAATTTTGGATACTTCGTTGGACATGGTGTTGAAAGTCGTCACACATATTGGTCGTTTATTCTCATTCGGTTCTTTAATTCGCTCCTCCAATAATGGTTCTCTGTTGTTGTTCTTGGCCCTCTTCATCGCTTTATCGATGATTCTAGTGGGATATTCTCGTTGTTTCAGTTTTTTTCTCAGGTCATTGGCCTGCTGTTTAAATTTGGACACATCTGTACAGTTACGCCTGAGGCGTAGAAATTGTCCATACGGCAGATTTTCTCGTAGGTGCCTGGGGTGAAAACTGTCGTATCTTAACAGGCAGTTTCTGGATGTTGGCTTAAAATGGGTTGTAGTTTTCAAAACTCCTTCGTCTGCGTAGATATTTAGATCCAGGAAAACCAATGTGTGATTTGAAATTGTACTTGTAAAATTCAAAAAGGCGTTTTGGTTATTCAACCATACTTGGAAATTTTCCGCAGATTGTCTGTCACCCTCCCAGATGACCAGAACGTCATCTATGTACCTCCTCCAGCATTTTATGTTTGGTCTGTATGGATTCTGGTCATGGAGAATCTTGGTGGTCTCAAGATGATGTACGTAGAGTCCGGCCAAGCTCGGAGCAAAAGTACTGCCCATGCTGGTCCCATGGCACTGTTGGTAAATTGTGGTTTTATACTGAAAAAAGTTCTTTTGCAAGGCCAGAGAAATGCACTCCAGAACCAGCCCTCGTGGTGTCTGATACTTCCATTGTCTGGAAAATAAGACTTCTTCGATGATCAAGAGTGTTTCATCGTGAGGAAGACTGGTATAAAGACTTTCTACGTCTAGACTGATGAGAAGATGGATTTTTGGGTCAAATGTTATTTCTTGCAGGAGTTGTAAGACAGCTTTTGTGTCTTTTAGGTAGGTGTTTGTCGATTGTACCAATGGTCGCAGAAAAGCGTCAGCAAATTTTGACAGGGGTTCCAATATTGAACCGATACCTGATACTATCGGTCTCCCTGGTGGATTGGTGAGGTTTTTATGGATCTTCGGGATGCAGTAGAAGTAGGGGATGCGTGGTTTTTTCTGCTCCAAGAATTCCCCTTCCTTCTTACTCAACCAATCATGTGCCAGACCTTCTTCGATCATACCCCCGATTTTTATCCTGAGGCTCTCTGTAGGGTCTTGTTGTAGGATCATGTAGTTGCGTCTGTCCGACAAGAGTCTCATGCACTCATTGTCATATGCATCAGTCGTTTGAAACACGATTGCTCCCCCTTTATCTGCTGGTTTTATTATGGTACTTGTATCTTCAGATAGGGTTTTTAAGGCTTGTTGTTCTTCCCTTGTCGTGTTATGAAATGTTCGTGTGGAGGACACATCCAGTTTGTTGAGTCATAAGAGCTTTTTCAAAAGCTAGTAGCTCTATTGGGAGCAAGGAGTCTGGTGGGGTAAAGGTAGATTTTGGTCTCAGGCCGGTGTCCGTTGTCGGTGTCAGAGACGGTTTGTCTATGAAGTAGGCCTGTAGTTTCAATTTGCGTATGAATTCTTGCATCTCAATGTTCACCTTGAAGATATCCGGTCTCTGTGTGGGCACAAAACCCAAGCCTTTGTTTAACACTTGTTGTTGTATCCTCGTCAATGGTTTTTGAGTAAGATTCACCACTAGGTCCCTCTCTGGTTGCTGGTTGATGGTTGGTTGGGCAGGGAGCCTGTCATGCTCCTGGTTTGGCGGGGGTTCCCTTGGTCTTTCTCTTCCCACGTGACATTGTTGCCCTTCCGGTTCTTTCCCCGTGTCCCAGGGCGGGTGCCTAAAAAGGTTGTGGACCGTAGAAACCGCCATCAAAGTCCTGGTTCCATTGTGAATATCCCTGAGCATTGGTAGGGTGGCTAAATTGGAATGGTGGGAATGGTGTCGGTCCCATGTATTGTGGAAATTGAGGTGGGTATCCTCTCCACCCACGTTGCCTCGGGAACTGTTGTCTTTTTTGTCTCCATCCGCCTCTATTCGGGCGGTACCTTCGGCCATTGCTAGAGTTTGAGCTAGATGAACTATTATCTGACCCATCACTGTCCATATCGCTAGTCCGGTTCTTGGCCACATAATCAGCCTTTGTGTATGGGTATGCTCCTTCCGGTGTGAATTTATCTTTATCCTTACTCAATTTATTGAGTTTACTTTGTTTTAGAGTAAATTCAAACTCGGTCATCTGTTGGTTGAGCTCATCTAGTCTGATCTTAAGGTCAGCTGTTGAAATGTAGGTGTTCAGTTGTACCTCAATTTTTTCGATTTCAATCTTTAGTTCTTGCGTAATTCTTGTTGCTGTTTTTACAATCAGGACTAGCCAGTCCCTGGTACAGTGCCAGGAGATCGGCGACCACTCCTTTTTGAACTGGATATCTGACTGGAAAATGAATGGTTCGTTCTTAACGATCAAACCTGGTGGTCCCATTTTATTCCTCAGGTATTCCGTCATTATCAGACCGTGTAATGCTGCTTTGATTTGGTTGCGTCTCAGGTTGACCAACTCGTTCCAATCATTAATGTTTGGACCGGTCTCCGGGTTGCTAAGACCCTCAAAAGGGTTGATTGCAGTCAGAATTTTATCAATTTCATCCTCACCAAACGTAAGGCCATGTTCGTCCTCCATCTTCTTGAGACCGCTGTGGTCTATAACTACCTAGTGTATGTGATTATGTGTTGTGATGAGATTATGACTCCCGCAGCTGCACGCTGCCTATACTATATCAAAAACACAAGAGGGAGGTAGAGCAAAGGGTTGGATTCTTGCTCCACAAGGATACTTAAATAAACACAAAGAATCCAACACAGAGGGGGGGGGAAAAGGGGGGAGTGAGCAACAAATGTTGAAGCACTCGGGGCATATTATCAAGGAGGTTTATCTCCGCTTTTTTGGCTTTAAACGCCAAGAAAGCGGAGATAAAATTATCTCCCTATTACCAAGCTGTCGCTAACACCAGTTAGCGACAGCTAATAGGAGATAGCGACCATCTTGGGCCCCGCTTTGCATGTCAGTGATATTTATCACTAATGACATGCAAAGTGGGCGTGCCAAGATGTTAGCGACTGGAAACAGTCGCTATCATCGCTATCTCCTATTACCAACTTTTGGAGATATTAGCTCTAAGCGCGAATATCTCCAAAAGCTAACACCTGCCCTGACCAGTTCTTAGCCATGTTAACCAATGGGAGGTGGATAACATGGCTAAGAGCATTTGCTCGATAATGCATTAATATCGCTGACTTTTCAGCGATATTCATGCATTGCGGCCGTTTTTTATCGCATTTGCGATAAACCTTGCTAATAGCAAGGTTTATCTGCGATAAAAATCGCCGATGTGCGGCGATAATTTTTGTCTCTAAACAAGTTAGAGACATAAATTATCTCTATTGGTTGGTAATATGCCCCTTGGTGTCTTGGTTTTCCTGGATCTAAATATCTACGCAGACGAAGGAGTTTTGAAAACTACAACCCATTTTAAGCCAACATCCAGAAACTGCCTGTTAAGATACGACAGCTTTCCCCCCAGGCACCTACGAGAAAATCTGCCGTATGGACAATTTCTACGCCTCAGGCGTAACTGTACAGATGTGTCCAAATTTAAACAGCAGGCCAATGACCTGAGAGAAAAACTGAAACAACGAGAATATCCCACTAGAATCATCGATAAAGCGATGAAGAGGGCCAAGAACAACAACAGAGAGGCATTATTGGAGGAGCAAATTAAAGAACCGAATGAGAATAAATGACCAATATGTGTGACGACTTTCAACACCATGTCCAACGAAGTATCCAAAATTGTCAACAAACATTGGAGGATACTAACATGTGGCAAATTGAACCTGGAAAAACCTTTGTTTGCGCACCGCAGGGGACGCAACCTCAGAGACATGTTGGTGCACACCAGACCGAAACCGGCGACAATTACCTTACAACTATCTATAGGCATCCAAGGTCACTTCCCTTGCGGTAATTGCAGCAGTTGCCACTTAACAGAAAAAAGTACAAAACTTACTTTCCGCAATGGAACCACCTGGGAGCAAAGGAGATTTTCTAACTGTAACTCCAAAAATGTGGTCTACCTTATAAAATGCCCCTGTAATCTTGAGTATGTGGGAACGACCACTAGGGCCATGAAAACAAGAATGAATGAGCACAAGAGCAATGTGCGCTGTAAAAAAAGCACAACTAAAATGGCCACACACTTTTTGACTGCACAACATTGCGTGAATGACCTTAAGTGGACAATTATAGAACAACTACCTTCTGATGCCGGCCTTTTCCAAAAGGAACAACGATGGGTGTTTAGACTTGGTACCCACTTAATTGGGCTTAATGATGATGTGCCCTGGAGCCAACTGACCAATTAAATGGTACCATTACAATCATAGGACACACTGGCACGATGTCCAGATGCCCATCAACAAATTTTGAACTTCGGAATTTTTGAATTGTTCAACTTTTCAATTACTTGCTCTCAGTAACAATCCTCTGTTGTGTGCTCACTCCCCATATTGGTGGTCGTTTTTAGTCAAAAGAAAAAATATATATACATATACATCTATTGCCATGACTACCTCAGCATAATTCTCGCTGCTGTGCACTCTCAGTAATAAGTATTCCAACCCTTGGTCTCCTTATCTAAGATACAGATGGAACTAATACGCGTGTGCTAAACGTCAGCGTCCTGAAAGACGCGCCTGGGCTCAATGCGCATGCGCGAAGGACGGACAAACATTTACGCGCATGCGCAGCATAGGATTACTCGCCTGTACAGACGCTAGTCCCGTGTGAGCCCGTGTTAGACATACGAGGGCGATGTATGGCTAAGGAGCGGATGCTCCATACATGGGCACATAGTTAACGGCGGAAAACCCCTATAAGGACATATAGACGCTTCGGCCCAATTGACAAATAGGGTATAAATAGCATAGAACCTCGTACCGCCTTACATCAGCGGAGCAGCGTGAGGGGTAAGACGGTGATCATAGCGTCCTGTTGATGTGAGTATCATGCAGAACAACAACTCAAAAACGACCATCTGAACTCTCCCTCCTAAGTAAGTGAGAATGATTTATTAAAACTTGCATCATTCCTCAATACAGATTGCAAATCAAGCAACACCCCTGACGTTCCATTTTGCTCATGAAGCCAACAAGCCAGCTTCATAAGTATGATTACAACAGTAACTCCTAGTATATTTTATGTTATATGTTGTTTGTGTTGTGAGTACCTTTTCCTTTAACAGGCTTATAACAAGCCCATGGTGAGGTTCCAGGTGACTGCACCTGCTTGAACTACCCGCTACATGGGTAACCATTAGTTGTTCCCTTTTTTGTCTTTCTACAGGTCATTGTACTTGTAGCAGACAGCTGTAGGCACACTTAGCCTATATTTTTGTAAAATTCACTTTTTTGTAAATACACAATTTTTATTAACAAGACGTGAGTAAGGTAGGGAGGTCGTGCCCCCGTCCTGAAGAAGGAGCTTGTCTCCGAAACATGTCGACAACGCACACCAGAGGTCCTGTTCTTTAATATAACAGATCTGACCTCACACTGCACTTCTTTTAACAGTACCAGCCAGAGTTCAGAATAATTTTTTTTCTTTTATACTCATGTGCCAGGTACTTTTTAGTCTCTCACCACATCCCACCACTCACTAACATACCCCACACACCTCACACCACACATAGTCATAACTACAAGTGCTCGCGCGTAGTCGTAGGTCACAGCACGCTGCATCCCGATAGAGGGGTGCGAAGACCCCGATGATGAAGCATGACACCAAGGGGCCTTTTGGTGTGTGAGGGGTATTTTACAAGACACTGAGTGCTTCAACATTTGTTGCTCACTCCCCCCCTTTTTTCCCCCCCTCTGTGTTGGATTCTTTGTGTTTATTTAAGTATCCTTGTGGAGCAAGAATCCAACCCTTTGCTCTTCCTCCCTCTTGTGTTTTTGACATTGATATAATTTTTGGCAGTCCGGTCACTAAACCATTGCTTAGTAGTTATAAAAAAAATAGCCTGTCTTGAAGTGGAGGATGCGTTTAAAATTAAGGGAGTCACCTCAGTAAATTGTAAAGGAAGGCCACTCTTTTATAAGGAATGGTGTTGTCTGTGAATATTAGCTTAGTGAAAGATATGTTCGCGAACAGATGCTACGGTAACTTCTTTTTGTGACAATAAGGCTGTTGTTCATGTCTTGTGATTCAAGGCCGGAATTCGCTGCCAGATGGAAACATCAAGGTTCAAATGCGTGGGGTAGATAAACTACATTCTTAAAGGGAAGAAAATGCAGAGTGATTTTTACCGCGTAAGCTTTGTCGTTTAAAAAGTCATAGTGATTTTCATTATATGTAAAAAATAATATCACTGATGAAGAATGAAAAAAAATCGTTATAATAATAGGCACTGGTGTATTTTTGGAAAGATATGCAACATTACAGGGATTCCACTTAAATAAGTCATGTAATTGAAAGTGCCTGCATGTGGACGACTAAATACATGTTTAGGCGTTTAATATGCAGCTTTGAAAAAAAACGTGTGTATGGTTTAAAAATGAAATGTAAAGGTTTAAAGCAGGAGTTTCCAAAGCGGTCGTGGAGGGCCAGATGTATGGTAGATTAAAAAAATTACTACATGTTTTTCAATTGAGTTATCTAAAAAATATGTTTCATTATCTACTGTGTAGTTTTTCAGCATGTTGCTTATTGTTTGAGTTTTACTATTGCTGTGTCTTATACATTTTCACGGGGCGGATCTAGGGTCATGGTGGCCGTGGGCAGGGAGCGTAGGTAGGGGGCCCTGTAACAGGGGGTCCGGGCGGGGCGGAGTGCGGAGCCCAGTGAAGGGGGGGGTGGATCAAGGTGTTTGGAAGTGGAATAGAGCCAGAGCACGCCAAATTCCTGCCATGGGCCGCTACGCAAATATGTATGCATCCTTAGAGGATTATTATATTAAGAATATATATTAATATGGAGGCCTCACCTCAAACAAACCTCTGGATAGGGCACACCTTATCGTCATCCTGAATCAATCATTTAAAATGTTAGGGACAGATTTATGATAGGTGTGTGCTTCTTTTGCGCCGCTGTGCGTCACTTTTGTGACGCAGCGGCGGTGCAAAAGATTTGCTATGTTGCGACATATTTACAACTTGATGCATCTAGGCAGATGTGTCATGCTGTAAAGTCCTGTGCCACATGAAACCAATGCAGCAGTAATGCAAAAGATGCACCATGTTGCCAGACAGGCCTCACTTTATCTCCAACAACATACCGTCTGTTTAAACTGTAAACATTTAGGAATGTGTAGGGGGCATGGAGAAGCTGAATCTTCTGTAAATGTCAAAATTGTTGTATACAGTGCTGAACTTCTGTGTACTCTTTCATATGCTAGACTGCATCTGCACAATGAGATACCTAAGCAAAGGAAACACAGGTGATGTGATTGTGAAGTGAGGAAAAGAAATTCCACATTTTTCAATTACATCACCTGTGTTTCATAACTTTACGAATCACATTGTGCAGATGAGGTTTAGGCCTGTTCACGGACACAGAAGAGGTCTGACCTTTGTTCAAGAGTGCAGTGGACATGACTCACTTCATTGGTAGGTCTGCACATGTATTATCTCCTCTGTATTCTTCAACAAGCCTAAATTTCATCTGCAACCCTGGATAGGCCACACCTTATCGTCATCCTGAATCAATCATTTAAAATGTTAGGGACAGATTTATGATAGCCGTGTGCCTCTTTTGCGCCGCTGTGCGTCACTTTTGTGACGTAGCGGCGGCGCAAAAGATGCGCTATGTTGCGACATATTTACAACTTGATGCATCTAGGCAGATGTGTCATGCTGTAAAGTCCTGTGCCACATGAAACCTGCGTCAGGTTTCATATAGGCGTTTTGTTGCAGGGTGGGCATTCATTTGCTTGAAAGCCCTGTAAAACTAACCCAGTGAAATTTAGAAGATTTCACTGAGTCAGCTTTATAGCATTGCTGAATCAAATCCTTACGCCTGTTTGAAACAGGCATAAGGAGTGATGCACCATGCAATGTGTGGCTTGCTCCTGTGCATTGCAGTAGACATGTCGCGCTTACGACGTGATTCCTGCAATGTGCTGCTTTTGCGGCACAGATGCGTGACGCATCTGTGCTGTTTTTACTCAATGGTGCTCCACATTGTAAATGCGGCACACCATGGGTGGCAGAGCAGCGGTGCACATTAACTGGTGCATCTCTGGGGATGCGCCAGTTAACATAAATCTGCCCCTTTACATTTAAGTATGAGCAGGGGACACAGAGTTGGTGAGGCTTATCCAAGGTTAAAAAGAGGTGAGTCCTGTTCACTGAAAACTTGGACATAGGCCTCACCTCCTCAGCATCGCTGGACATGGCTAAATAATAGCTGCAAAATGTTACACTTGTTAAACAATTTTACTATTATAGTCTCTGAGATTTGTCTCTTACTCTGCAACATCTTATTGTTGTTCTCTTTCTTTAAAGATAACGACAACATCAACCATGAGTGATAATGAGCAATCCGTTGATCTCGATCTTATCGTTGAACTTGTCATTGAAACGTCAGTGGAAGTAGATCCCTTAGATGATTTAAATCCTGAGGATGATGAAGAACATGATGAGGATGCCGATTTGTCAGAATTGTATGACATAGGGTGGGAAGCTGACCTGCTTGAGCCTATGGAACTATAAACATTTATTTTTAAAATTTACTGGAAATAAAAAGTAAAAATGTAAACTGTTTCATTTAAAATTAAACACAACTTGAAAAACAGGTTATGTGTAGTGTCTTTAATAAACTAGTCAAATATGCTCATAAAAATATTTCTAAACCAATGAAAAGTTTTATTAACAAGTCACATGACCTGTTATGCTTACGTTACGCGCTCCGCGCCGCGCCCCGGATTGCTTCCGGGAAGCTGCGCTTCGCGCCTCGCACAACGGAGCACGTCCGGGTGCGCTAACGCGGCGTGTCATATGACGCATTATGCAACAACGCGATACGTCATTGGGGCTCCACCGGAACTGATTGAATTGGTAGTCTACAGTGTTTCTGGAAGTTTCAGACTGAAGCTGGCGTCAGCATGAGAGCACCCCGTGGCTACGTCGTGGCCATTCTGCGAGCAATCATGGCAGAAGCTCCCCACCGGAACTCTGCGGGAGTCGGGGGCCCCGGTGACTCTTGTAGAATCTTCAAGGCTGATGGGACGCTTTTGGGAATGGGGCCCATGCCGTAGCAGTCAAGCGTCCGAGTTCCAGGGTTGTCCAGAGCCATCCTTGCAGGCCAGGCCCAAGTCTGTGGAGCCGACCGCCATTTCCTGAGCTCCGTGGCAGCCACCTGTCGCTGTACCGCAAGAGTGGGTGCAATTCAGCCGGATGGCGGGTGAGACGCTGTAATAGCAAGAGCAGGTGTAATTGAGCTGGCCGAGCGAGGCAATGTGCCGCAGGAGCGGGCGCAACTCATCTTGTCGAGTGACGCGCTGGGGTGCAGCTGAGAAACCTCCACCTGGGGAGGTGGGGGAGGCTCGTTCGCTCCGCCTCTCCCTTCCAGTGCACCCCACGCCGTCTCCTGGCGCAGGTATATGTGATGGTTGGACCAGGGCACCGCAGGACGTGTCTTCAGGTCAAACGGATTGTGGGACAAGGTCCAGAATGGAAGAGTCACCAAAAGGCTAAAAGTTCCGCCGGACCCCGGGAGCCGGCCGCCTATGTCGAGTGAAGTGCTGGGGTGCAGCTGAGAAACCTCCACCTGGGGAGGTGGGGGAGGCTCGTTCGCGCCGCCTCTCCCTTCCAGTGCACCCCACGCCGTCTCCTGGCGCAGGTATATGTGATGGTTGGACCAGGGCACCGCAGGACGTGTCTTTAGGTGAAACCCTCAACTATGGCACCCAACATCCAGGACTTATGCCATTTGTGGAAGGCAGTGACATCGAAGCATCTCAGGGACCAAGCATATCCAGAGTCCTTCCTACAGCCTCTGCGTTCCTTCTTACCTAGTTATGGTTTTTTCACTCCCACTCCAGGCTTTTAGTCTGTGGATGGCAAACTATGAACCTACACTCACCTATGAAAATCTTACTATTGATGCTTGACTGAGGACAAGGAGATCAGTGAAGTGCTGGGGTGTAGCTGAGAAACCTCCACCTGGGGAGGTGGGGGAGGCTCGTTCGCGCCGCCTCTCCCTTCCAGTGCACCCCACGCCGTCTCCTGGCACAGGTATATGTGATGGTTGGACCAGGGCACCGCAGGACGTGTCTTTAGGGGTGTAGCTGAGAAACCTCCACCTGGGGAGGTGGGGGAGGCTCGTTCGCGCCGCCTCTCCCTTCCAGTGCACCCCACGCCGTCTCCTGGCGCAGGTATATGTGATGGTTGGACCAGGGCACCGCAGGACGTGTCTTTAGGTCAAACCCTCAACTATGGCACCCAACATCCACTACTCTGGATATGCTTGGTCCCTGAAATTCTTCGATGTCACTGCCTTCCACAAATGGCATAAGTCGTGGATGTTGCCGTCTCCTGGCGCAGGTATATGTGATGGTTGGACCAGGGCACCGCAGGACGTGTCTTTAGGGGTGTAGCTGAGAAACCTCCACCTGGGGAGGTGGGGGAGGCTCGTTCGCGCCGCCTCTCCCTTCCAGTGCACCCCACGCCTTCTCCTGGCGCAGGTATATGTGATGGTTGGACCAGGGCACTGCAGGACGTGTCTTTAGGTCAAACCCTCAAGTATGGCACCGAACATCCAGGACTTATGCCGTTTGTGGAAGGCAGTGACATCGAACAATCTCAGGGACCAAGCATATCCAGAGTCCTCCCCGGGGTATTTGCACAACGGTCCTCCACCCCTAGGCCGCCAGCTATGCTACCTTGACAGGAACAGTGTCATGCATTTGGATCGATGTTGCAGCAGGCTGCCTTGTAAATAGTTATTTAATGAAACGTTTTACCCTGTTACTTTCTTGGTGTGTTGTATATATTTATAATATTTGCATAGGGTTTGTCGTTATTTTGGGCGGGGTGGGCGGCGGAGCAAATTCACTGAAAAAACCATAGGTTATAGACCATATATAGTTAGGAATTAGCATTTACAAAACCTTGAAAATTCACTGAAAAAACCATAGGTTATAGACCATATATAGTTAAATATCTCAAGTCCATCTGTGCACTCGATGGAGATACAGGTCGTCGATCAGAAAATGTGCTGGCCACCTCTAATGGTAATAGCGTGGCCAGGGCTTTTGTCGATGCCTCTGCAAATTGCACAGGGTGCACTTGTTTGACATGCCGCACCATGGTATGTATGGAAAAGGAATATTTTTTTGTTGGTTTTCCTCTTGAGAGAAACGAGTCACATATCGTACAGGTTACTTTTGGTGCATTTACTTTCTTTTGATCTTCAGGATAAGTGAAAAATTGCCAGATGAAAGATTCTTTTTTTCTTCTTAAAGGTAGTCGATCATTTTGTTCAGATTCGGAAGATGAATGAGATACAGTAGCCATTTCACCAAAGTCTTCCGAAAAATGTTGGACGTTCTCTCTTGAGAGTAGAAAAGATAGTGAGAGAAGTGGGTGGAGTGCTGCGTGTAAATTCCAGAATAGAAACTAGTAAGAACCAATTGGAAGTGTTGTTTTCATGTTGCAGCAGGCTGCCATGTAAATAGTTATTTAATAAAACATTTTACCCTGTTACTTTGCTGGTGTGTTGTATTTATTTATAATATTTGCATAGGGTTTGTCGTTATTTTGGGCGGGGTGGCCGGCGGAGCCGAGCTATGTTGCAGCCATCATGGCGTTGAGCTCGGTTTCTCTCACTAGTTTCATATTTCTCATGAGGGGTTGTTCCTAATGTTTCTATTTTAGCGAGGTCAAAAAGAGATCCTATCAGTGGCCTACTGATTTTGCTCGATTCCTTTTGTTTTTTCTAACGATTTTTAAGTTAAAGTTTGCTAGCACGATACAGCGGCTAGTCCGCATTTTATATATATGTCTTTTTTATTAGGGGTGTCCTCCGGTGGAGTCGGACGATCTACCTCTAATAAACGGTAAGTGTTCCTCTGAAGGAATTCGTCTTGAAAGTGGCTGACTGTAATGTATGATATTTCACTCAGTGACTTTCAGGCCCATGCTGTTTCAAAACTGTGCATGTGCTTGGAGCAGGCGTAGGTATTGACGCAGCATTGTGAATATAGTGCATTGGTGAGCCTTGCTGGAGCTGCATCACAGTTGCGATGCAACTCTAGCAATGTATTACTTTTTCAGCACAGATGTGTTACGCATGTATGGTGTTTTTGTACCATGGTGCGCCACATTTCAAATGTGGCACACCATGGGTAACGGAGCACTAGCATACTGTGGTGCACATTAACTGGTGCATATCTGGGTATGAAGTAGTTAACATAAATCTGCCCCATAGGTTACAAATCCGCGTTTAGTAGACTGTTTGGCCTTTGTAGTTTTATGTTTTTTCTGTTATTCTATGTAGGTATGTAATATTGCAATATTTTTGTCACGAAAAAGAAGCCATGAGTATTGGGTTTGTGAAAGATTGCAAGATTTTTAAAATTAAAAAGCAACAACCATGGCATTGTTTAATATAGTATTGTAAATACTTATCTTTAACAATGATGAGAGAGTAAAAAAAGGTTAACCTGATGTTTTAAAGTTATTCACAGGCTTCTTTAGAGGAAGTATTCTATATGATTCTAGCGTGGGTGTTTCACTTTTTTATAGGTAATACAATGCATTCTGTATGCTGTAGCAGGAGGAGTACTACATGCTTGAATATTCTTCAGTGCTTATTTTCATTTCGTAAGTGGTATTGAGACCGACACAGAACTTCAATGGATCGGAGGGGCTGTTCCTGTGCATCTGGAGGACTGCCAAGCCATTGCAGCAGTGGGAGTGAGGCCTCTCACAGGGGCGTAGCGCAGCTCCTTTTGATGCTCACAATTGCAGATAACAGGGTAGAGATGTCTGTGGAATTTATAGATGGTTAGTCACACTAGAGTGTGGGCGGCGCCCCTAGCACTTCATTACGGCACACAGGGGAGCCGTGTTGCACAGTTTGAGAATCAGAGACTTAGGAGATAAACCTTCATAATAGGAAGGCTTCTAAGTGATAAAAATCGCCGGTGCTCGGCGTTAAAAATATCACTGCTATCGGTGGAATTTTCCACGGTGTTAGTGCTTCAACAGAAATGGGAACACATATCTGATAGAAAATCCTGTAACAATCTCAGTATTTCACATTATCGCGTGAAAAGAAAGTCTTTCGAAAGATGTTGAACGTTGTTCTCTTTTCAGAGTAGAAAAGATAGTGAGAGAAGTGGGTGGAGTGCTCTGTGTAAATTGCAGAATAGAAACTACTAAGAACCAATTGGAAGTGTTGTTTTCAAGTAACATGACTTCACATGCGCGTCTCAGGACGTGTACGCGGTGATAGTATCTGGTCACGTACGCCATTTGGAAGTAGCGGTCTAATTCAGCGAAGTTTCAAAACGTGAAAAGGAGTAAATCCAAACATATCCGGATTTAATATATCTTCTGAGCTCGATTCAAGCATACAATTGTTAAAGTATAAAACCTTTTATATATTTTTTTTTAAATACCAAGGTGTGTACATTCGGTCACACACGAAAGTTTAAAAAGACATTCGGCTCCATTTAATGAAAATGTTCATAATATTAAAATAGAAGCCTAGGTTTAGTCTCTTTGATGTAGTATAAGTTCTTTGATGGGTCTCTGAAGAAATTCAATAAGTTCAGATTGCAAAGTTTTCACGAAATATATAGGCGGGTGCGCGCAGTCGGTCGCGCACGAAAGCCTGGAAATGCGCTATCCATTTTATTGAGAAATGTTGCCGAGAGTGCGCACACCGGGTCGTGCACGAAAGTTTAGAAAGGCTATTTTTATTTACAGGCAAATTTTAATGCGTTGAAAAAAAGGCAAGGTACAGACTTTCTAATTCTGTATCGCTTTACAAGGAGTCTCTATGCAACTTGAACAGTGAAGAAAAAGGCTTGTTTCCGAAAAAAATATTGCCAGAACTTTATTGACAAAAGTATAGGTTGTATACACGAGATATTTCTGAATTAGCATTTTAAAAACCAATGAAATTCACTGAAAAAACCATAGGTTTTACACACGTTATAGTTAGGAAGTAGCATTTACAAAACCTATGAAATTCACTGAAAAAACCATAGGTTTGACACCAGTTATAGTTAGCTGGAAATTTTACTGATATAAAACCAATGAAATTCCACGTTATAGTTAGTTGGACTCACTATAACTTGCGCGTGTAATGCACTGCTGATGACGTCACATCACTCATGACATCACTGATGACACCATCCTTGTGACACAGTGACAGACCTCCTTTCACTGTAATCTAACCCTTGAAACACATATTCAAAAATAGAAACTAAAATTTTCAAAAAAATGGAGATACCCATACCAGATACAACAACCAATTCAATAATTCCACCATCTATATACACATGCACTGATTCACCTACAGTTCTATATAGTCACTCATACATATATTCACTAATCATATGTAGTGATACACCTACACATCCTGTTACACACCGACAGTCATCCAAAAGTTATTCACACACATACTCACACATGCAAATAAACTATTGAACATCCATTTATTTGCATAAACAGCTATACACACACTACCACTTTACTTCTAAGGAAACTTACACATACTTACTCTCTTAAAAAATCACTTATAGAAACACATACTAATTTAAACAGGAACTCTTACAATCCCTCACTCTCACATATACTCACTTATATACATCAATATTCACATATACTAGATTAAAACATATGTAGTTACTGATAAAGACACTAATAAGACAGTCATTCACTCACTAACACAGACATATACACACTCATCCACCCATACAGTCCTGCACATATGCTGTCTTCAAAACACATACAAACAGAGACTCAGTCATTCTTGCATCTATGTACTAAGTAATACTCCCACCAAAGCATGCAAACACTCATACTGATACTAAGAAAAACATCTAATAACCTATATACATACACATGTACCTACTCATCAACCCATGCAGCCACTTATACACAAAGTGAAACACTAATACATATATTTAAACATTTAAGCATTACTCACTAATATATGTATTCACTAAGATATTCAATAATATATACATATATAACACATATTTATTTTTCAGAAAGACACACATTCACTGGATGGTGTCATCAGTGATGTCATGAGTGATGTAATATGTGACGTCATCAGCAGTGCATTACACGCGCAAGTTATAGTGAGTCCAACTAACTATAACGAGGAATTTCATTGGTTTTATATCAGTAAAATGTCCAGCTAACTATAACTGGTGTCAAACCTATGTTTTTTCAGTGAATATATATATATATATATATATTCACTGAAAAAACCATAGGTTTCAGGACTTACATAGTTAGGAATTAGCATTTAAAAAACCTTTAAAATTCACTCAAAAAACTATAAGTTTTAGGGGTGTTATAGTTATCTGGACATTTCACTCATACAAAACCATTGAAATTGCTCCTATATAGTTAGTTGTACTAACTATATTTCGCGCACCCGCAATCCACTGCTGATGATGTCACATATTACATCATTCATGACATGGTCAGTGACATCACTGATGACATCTCAAATGACATCACTGATGACATCACTGATGACATCATCAGCTTCGTTATTTAAATATGCATTATATATATAGCAATTTGCATTGAAGAATGAGTGGATATATAAAAATAAATATTTGGATGCAGGATTTAGTAGCAGTGTGACTGTTTACTTGACCAATTTATAGTGTCTCACTAAATATAGTGGATAGTGACTAAACTGTTTGAATATCTGTATCACTTTGTCAGTTGTTGTGTAAACTGGTTCTCCAGTTGGTTACTAGCTATGTGAAAGTCTGTATTAGTTATTGATTAGTTAACTGAGTATTTGTATGGGAGAGTGAATGTGTGTGTGGTTCGGTGGGGGGGTGTGACTGCCCAAAGGTGTGTGAATAGTTGATTCACTAGACATATTAAATTAAAACTACATGTTCTAACAATTGTTTGGGTGAGTGAATATCTTTATGGGTGTTGTGATGAGCAAATATATTTCTCAATGGTACATGTCAAACAAACTAGAAAAATAAAAGGCAGTGTATGTGTCAGTTGTTGTATATTAATAGGTATACATAAAACTCAATGATTGTGTGAGTGACTGTATGGATAACTTTATACTTGTAATAATGATTTTATAATTCACTAAGCATGACTTACTATCTAAATGAATAGATGAAGTTGTGATTGTATAAGTGTGTAGCTAAGTAAATATGTAAGTATGATCCATTGTTTGCATAAGTGAGTAGGATGACTTCATATGTGAATAGGATGTGTGCTGGTGTGTAATGTCGATTTAGGTGTATAAGTATTTTTGATAGTGTTCTGTTGTTCATTGACAGCATGTATGAGTGAATCTACAGGTAAGTGATTAGATGTGTGTATACATCTATGAATCACTGAGTGGGTTTTTAGATACTTGTATTGCTGTAACAATGGATTCAAATATGATACTCTGTATTTTACAAAGAGTGATGAAAGATTTTACTAGTGTATGAAAAGGTGTATGTGAATGTCACGTGGATGATGTCATCAGTGATGTCATCAGTGATGTCACTGACCATGTCATGAATGATGTAATATGTGACATCATCAGCAGTGGATTGCGGGTGCGAGAAATATAGTTAGTACAACTAACTACATAGGAGCAATTTCAATGGTTTTGTATGAGTGAAATGTCCAGCTAACTATAACACCCCTAAAACTTATAGTTTTTTGATTGAATTTTAAAGGTTTTTTAAATGCTAATTCCTAATTATATAAGGCCTGAAACCTATGGTTTTTTCAGTGAACTTCAAAGGTTTTTTAAATGCTAATTCCTAACTATATAAGGCCTGAAACCTATGGTTTTTTCAGTGAATATGCAAGGTTTTTTAAATGCTAATTCCTAACTATATAAGGGCTGAAACCTTTGTTTTTTTCAGTGAATTTCAAAGTTTTTTTTAATGCTAATTCCTAACTATATAAGAACTGAAAGCCCACCAGGAATCTCCAGCATGCGCCAGGTGACTGCATTGCAGAGAGGTGTAATGAAGCCATGCCCCTTTTTACACCTCTCTGCAACGCAGCCCCCGTGCATGTTTGAAGAGGGGGAACTAATTCCCCTTGCATAATGGGGGCCAACTAGCCAACCTTGGACCTCCAGTATGCGCCAGGGGGATGCATTGCAGAGGTGTAATGAGGCTATGCCCCTTGTTACACCTCTCTGCAACGCAGCCCCCTGGCACGTTTGCAGAGAGGGAACTAATTCCCCTTGCATACTGGAGGTCCCTGGGGGCCAACTAGCCCACCAGGAGCCTCCAGTATGCGCCAAGGGGCTGCATTGCAGAGAGGTGTAATGAGGCCACACCCTTTTTTACACCTCTCTGCAACGCAGGCCCTGTGCATGTTTGAAGAGGGGGAACTAATTCCCCTTGCATACAAGGGGTCCCTGGGGGCCAACTAGCCCACCTGGAAACCCCAGTATGCGCCAGGGGGCTGCATTGCACAGAGGTGTAATGAGGCTATGCCTCTTTTTACACCTCTCTGCAACGCAGGCCACTGGCGCGTTTGCAGAGGGGGGACTAATGCCCCCTGCATACTGGGGGTCCCTGGGTCATATCTGCCCAAACGCCGAAATTCCAAACGATTGAAAATGACTTTTCTTGAGAAACATTTGGATTTGGATTATCATGTCCTATACTTTGGAATTTTTGAAAGACTGACTTTGAGGATGCCATAAATTACTCAAGTCTGCCCGAATTGTGTGGGTAAAATTGATACCTAGTCATTTTGAATAAGAATGTACTTACGTCTCGTCTAACATTTGGAAGCAATATCTAGTTATATGACAACAGGATACCGACATAACTTGAAGGAAATAAGAACGCCCTGAAGAAGTTCTGTTGTACAGAACGAAACGCGTCAGCTGGCTGTGGTACATAAACTTAAGGAAAATAAAAGCATTTGAATATACACCAAGATTCAGCGCTTCAATAAGGACTCTAAGTGATATGATTTGATTGGACTTATTGTGCAAGTGGTGCTGTGCCAAACTTTGGAATATTCTCCACTACTCTCTACTACTTACTCTCTACTACTCCACTACTCTCTAATACTCACTCTCTACTACTCATTCTCTACTACTCTGCTACTCTCTACTACTCTATCTCTACTACTCACTCCCTACTACTCACTATCTACTACTCTCTACTACTCACTCTCTACTACTCTCTACTCTCTACTACTCACTCTCTGCTACTCTCTCTCTACTACTCACTCTTTACTACTCACGATCTACTACTCTCTACTACTCACTCTCTACTTCTCACTCTCTACTACTCTCTACTACTCACTCTCTACTACTCTCTCTCTACTACTCACTCTCTACTACTCTCTACTTGTGGAAAAGTAAATTTTGCCATGTTCTGTGCCCCTACGTGTCCCCCATCTTATGTTATATGTGCATGATTAATATGCATATGTATTCCCCATGATCGATTAAAGACGCAATTACAGCTGTGTCCATCTCTAGTATGCCAGTTTCCAGTTCTCGTGAAAGCTACGAGTATCAGGCCTATGTAAAGTTACGTTGCCACGTTTCTCAGTGTGCACGTTATTTCATTGAAAAGCCCCCGTTTCTAGGCCTCAAAAGGGCCCGGACACCAGATTCAGCTTCTGTCTCCTGAGCCCTCGCTGAGGAGCGATACAGCCCCCACCTGTATTCCTGACCCTTCACTTACTTCCTGCCTCACAGTGCCCGGCTCGGCCTGGCTCTGCCTGCTAGTCTGCCAAGAGTATGTTATGATTCTAGTTATCAGTCCAGCCCTCCTTCTCTGCATTCCTAAACTACTGAATCGCATCAATAGTTTCCGTCATAGTCTAGCCTTTACGTCTCCATGTAAGAGAAATACTGTATTTATGGTCATTTAATATTCTTCATCACGCACTACATGTAGAATAATGCATGCACCAGTCTTAGAGTCTGTTAGCCTTTACCCCGATAGCTTTTAGTTTACATCAACATGTTCTCTAAACATCAGATACTAGATATTGTTTAGGCACATGTCGCCCTGACTCTCCAGACTTCAGTCTCTACTCCTAGCACAGAGTTCATAGCCCCCAGCTTCTCCTAGTAACACGTCATTGTCAGTTTGCGCGCACCATTAGGTTAGAGGTCCCGGCTCCTTAGGTAGCCCCCTCCATGTTTCCGCCCCATTTATGACATATTCCGTTACGTTTACATCACATGTCTATGTATACGCCTCCTGTTACACCTACTTTCACCCTTATCTTTCGCGACTGCTATTGACCACACCCACTGCTCCGCCTACTGTATTCATTGTAATGCAACTGTTTTAGTATATATGCTTGTACATTGTTATTAAAGTTAGCGCGCTCATCCCAGATCCAGCCCCGGCAGCTGCCGGGCCCTGTCATCCTATTCCTGTGCAGGTTGTCCTGTTCCTGTCCTTTATGCTGTATTAAACCTGCAAACTCCTACTACCTCGAATCTTGACTCTTATTTATTGAGCTATCTGTTATTGCTATGTCCAGTAAAACCTAGATCCGGTATTATTTATTTATATACCACATAATGGCGCCCGAATAGGGACTTGCCCTTTCCCCACGCGCCGGTGAAGCCACGCCGGCCCCCTGACCCTCTGCAGCCGTGACGGAACCATACCGTGCACGTGCAGATATTTCTGCTTCAAGTATCCCTCAGGCCCACGGAGGAGACGGAGGTGGCGGTCCAGCATCCAGACGAGGCGGTGGAGGAACGCGGCGAGTCCCGACCAGAGCCCAAGCCGAGAGTCCAAGGTCCGAGGTATCCGGAGGCCCACCCGTAACTGAAGTCCGAAGTTCGTCCGTCCGGCGTCGAAGCAGTCCAGTCCAGTCCGAGGCCTTCCGTTCTTGCTGCCCGGTGAGTACCGTTGCTGGGGAGTATCTAGACAGGGTCAATCTAATTGTCTCTGGTCCGTGGGGTTTGGTGGTACACAGATCCCAAAACGAAGTGTCCACTCCGGTGGATGCGGGTCCTGACGTGTCTCTTTATGAGACCGGTAAGTTTCGTACTGTTTCAGCAGTGCATCTAGTTTCTGTTCTAGCCAGTTCTGTTCTCGAGAAGATTCATGTATTCTGTTTTCCGTATTCCAGGTAGTATTCTGTTTGAACTGTTATTTTAAATGTTCTTCATGTATTTTAATGTCGTGGTATGAATGTGGAGTAATTATCGTGTTCATTGTGTATTGTATTGTGTCTAGATTACAGTTCAGTCATGCCGTTATTTTCCAGACTACGTCAGTTAAAAACTAGAAAAGGTCTGTTAGAAGAAGCAGTTCCTGTCCCGCCTAGGGACAGTCCAGGTCATTTTATGTATCAGAAGCATGGCATAAGTGCCATATTATATCTAGATTTATGGGTAGAGTATACCAAACAGTTAGAAGAAAAGTATAGATGGCCCGTATCGGGTACATGGGATGCCGAGTGCATCATGCGAGTAGAGGAAGCATTATGGAAAAAGAAAGCCAGACAGTCACAGAAAGATGCCATCGAGTTATGGCGCAAAGAATCTCATAAAAGAACCGAAAAAGAAATCAGAAAGTCAGAATTAAGTAGAGAATCCTTAGAACGAGCCCAAGAAAGGGAATTAATCGAGATAGGTGAACGAGTCAGAACCGAACAGTCAGACAGACAGAGGAATGCCCTCATTAAGGGTATGTATCCTCTTCTTGCCGAGGGCTTGCCAAAAGCAACCCCGGAGGCATCCAGTAATTTTCCGCCACCATTAGTTCCGACCAAGCTACGTCACAAACCGACCGCAGCTGATATATTTATTTCGTCCTACTTGGACGACACGGTTCCAGAATATGCAAATCCTGTTCCGCCAGTCCCTGTAAATAATGTAAATCCTGCTCCTCCAGACACCGGAGTACCTGTTACGGTACCCCCGGTCCAGCCTACATTACAATTTCCCACTCTGCCAGCACGAAGAGTATCAGTCGACGATTCTAGTTTAGGGGCCGCAGGAGGAGGTCCTCCTGGTACCCCGCCACCACACCAACGTTTAACGTTAGTCGAGTTACATGAATGTGCGTTACAGCGTACGCCCAAATATAAGTCCGTTGCAGATATCCGACGAGCTCTCACTGAATGCCGCTATGATCCAGTTGCAGGTGATGATAGTACAGTTATATATTCCATCCGTGTAAGACGGGTGACCGGGTATTTGGATACCCTACCGAATATGAAAGAAGATCTAGACAGAATATATCGTTTCATCCGTACAGGGGATGATCCAGAAAGTATTGGCGAAGCCATGTCTCAAAGGAAAGCTGAGATCCAGCTCATGTTATTAAAGTTTCTGATTAATTGTTTAATAAGGGAACAAGATTATCCGACCAAAGATCCGGCCGAAATGAGAATCCTGACAAGGTGGAGTGATAATATAGCCGAGGGTAAGCACAGAACCGTCAGTAGTATAGAGAGTATGTACAAGAGAATTCGTAAAGAAATAATAAAGTTACATGAACAACGTAAAGCAGCACAAGTAAGCGAGAAAGAGAATGACTCTTCTACTGAAGAGGTAGAGGACGAGAATCCCGCCAGAATAGCGTATGTAGGAAAATCTAGATTTCCAGACCGCCATTTACGCCTAGAACACAAGTCAGTTTTTCATCACCCAGCACCAGAACAAGGTTCTCTAGAACAAGTATTTCAAGCTACCGATCATATTCTGAAATCACGAATCGGTTATAGTGAGTTAAGTACTATGCATGAACAAGAACTAGCCCGATCAGCAGTCCAATGGATTACTGATTCTACCACTTTTCCAGATGAAATAGTGGCACAAATGTTTCTGAAATTGCCCCCAGCCGAGCAACGACTGGTGGGTATGTATATGATTCAGCACCTCATCACATTGTATGAGGGTCAACATTCTGATCCAGGTCCGTTACACGATGTCCTGAACGAGTTACTCCAGTATAGATGGAAAGGTTTAGGTACCGATTTAATTAGTGTCATTCTAGAACAGCGTCACAAATATAGAACGTTTCTGAACCCGCATTTTGTTCATGTCTCACCTCCAGAAAGTAAACCGTTTTACATAGATAGACAGAATCGTTACGAGAAGTACACCCAGTCAGGACAACAGATGGTGAAATGCAACGAGTATTTGTTTACACCCCGATTACAAAGATGGAACTCTTAGAGATGAAGAAATTAATTCCCTGTCACGACAAAGATCCAGCAGGGTTCCACCGAGAATTAAAAGACATGCTCCGTATGGGAGAATACACGTATCCAGATATTATTAAAATGCTAAAGGTCCTGTTGCCCGCAGGCATATATGAAAAACTCAAGGAAAAAGAATGGGAGGTGGGAGAGAAAAGGATCGATTGGGCAGTTTTAGAAGCTGAAGATAAGATACGAGTACCAGGTACCGGTCTTGGAGAGAAATGTAAAGAATTACCAGAACTGTTAATACAAGTTTTGCCAAGGTTATTAGCAACTAAAAAGGAAGACTGGGATGCAATCTCAGCCTGTAAACAGAAACAAGATGAAGACACTAGTGATTTTTATTCTAGATTTGAAAAATGTTTTATTATAAACAGTGGCCTCAAGACAAGTAGTGAGTCATACCCTCATCTCTTTGTTACTAAATTAGTCGAGAATTCAAGTCCACAAGTTAAGAATCGAGTTTTGAAAGTCGAAAGTACATGGCAAGCTAGTACCCCGTCCCAGATGTTACAGATGCTTCAGTATCACCAGAATAGAATCAGAGAAGAGCAAGATCACGAAAGAAAACGTATGAAAGACACGAAAATGAAAGTACTAGTTGCACAATCTGTTCCTCAAGACAGTCAGAAGAGGGGTCCGAATCAAGCCAGTCATCCTGCAGCTCCCGTTAAAGGGACCTGTAATTATTGTAAACAGCCAGGTCATTTTATAAACGAGTGTGCAGTTCTGAAACATAATATAGCTACCGGTAAAACTAAAGAAAGACCACGTCCGCCTAGACAAGAACAAGTTTCACAGACTTCTCAGCCACAGAATGCACAACAGACAGTTCCAGCACCGCAGCCTATTGCTGCAACACAGCATGTTACACAGCAGATGTACCAGTATGCACAGTCTGAGTATCCAGAGTATCAGCCATACTCATGAAACAGCCTAGAGAGGGAGGTAGGCTTGCCTCTCATCAAGATTCCTGTAGATCAAGAAGGTCCCTATGTTCATAGTCAAGTACTAGGGAAAGACAGAAAGTTTCTGATTGATACAGGGGCAAGTAGGACGACCATCAGTCACGCCGAAGTTCCAGGGGCTCCGCTCTCAGGCTCTAGAAATGTTTCCCTTGGATTTTCAGGAAAGCCTATTGTAAACGAGATATCTAAGCCAGTTACTCTAGAAGTAGGTCCATTGTCCCGAACTACTGATCTGTTACTTACGAAGTCATGTCCAGAAAATCTGTTAGGTATTAAAACACTGAAAGAATTAGGTGCAGTTATTTGCTGCTCCCCAGAGGGAATACGCCTGTTTCTACGTGACTTCAAGGGTCACTATGTATTACGAGATTTTGATCCGAGACTGTCTAATGTTCCGCAGCATCTATGGGCGCAAGGTCCAACTGATGTAGGTTATATGCAAATCACACCCCATCGTGTGACTCTCAAGCCAGGTGTAGTGTTACCACGAATCAGACAGTACAGATTGCCACCTGAGGCTGTAACAGCCTTATCCAAAATTATTGACGAGCTCATCGCTCAAGGAGTAGTTGTAGAAACTGACTCCAATGTATGTAATTCTCCGATCATTCCAGTCATGAAACGTACTGATCCAAATGCACCGCCAGTATATCGATTAGTGATTGACCTACGAGAACTCAATAAATGTATAATTCCCCAGTATCCAGTTGTCCCGGATATCTCTTCCCTATTGACAGCCATTGATTCCGAAGCCTCATTTTTTACAGTCATAGACCTCAAGAACGCGTTTTTCAGTGTCCCCATTCATCCAGACAGCCAGTTTCTTTTCGGATTTTGTTTAAATGGAAGGAGCTATATGTTCACACGAGCTCCTCAAGGTTTCACAGAAAGTCCTAGTATTTACAGTCAAGCACTTAAGAGACAACTAGACAATATTCACATGCCAACTGACACTGCCCTGCTCCAGTATGTCGATGATCTACTGATCACAGCCCGTTCTGAACGTGCTTGCGAGCGAGCATCACTTACAGTCTTGTATTTCCTAGCCGAGATGGGGCACAAGGTGTCCCCTTCGAAGCTTCAATTCTGTGTCCAGCAAGTGATCTACTTGGGCCACTTACTGTCCAAGTGGGGTAGGCAGTTGACACCAGACCGTATCCAGTTAATAGCGAGTCTTCCTCAGCCCAAGACACAGAAGGAGGTACGTGCTTTTATCGGCCTTACTTCTTACTGTAGACAATGGATTCCTCAGTATGCATTTCTAGCCAAACCACTGATACAGTTAACGACACAGGAGGCAGCCCTATCGACTGTCCTCCCTTGGACATCTGAACATACACTTAGTTTCAATGAGTTAAAGAAAGCTTTATGCCAAGCTCCAGTTCTAGCTACACCGAACTACAGTAAGCCTTTTACACTTTTCGTCACAGAACGCGAAGGTACAGCATTATCTGTTCTCACACAAGATCAAGCAGGTCAATACAAGCCCTGTGCTTATTTTTCGAGCACATTAGATCCTGTAGCCCAGGCTCTGCCTGCGTGCCTCAAGTCAGTTGCAGCCACAGCTCTAGCTATCAGACAAAGTGATTCCATAGTATTAGGACATTCCTTGACAGTACAAGTTCCACACTCCGTGGAAGTTCTTTTAAACCGAACCCAGACTCAGCACTTGACAATTGCACGTTTAACAGGTTATGAATTGACACTGTTCCAGCCACACATAGAAATCAGACGCTGCAACGTTCTAAATCCTGCTACACTGTTACCGTCAGTTAATTCGAATCCTGCCACACACGACTGTGTGGAAGTAGTTAGTATTATGACCAAGCCAAGACAAGATCTGACAGATATTCCATTACCAGATCCCGACCTGACACTTTATGTGGATGGTTCATGTATGAGAACAAGTACAGGAGAACTAGTAGCCGCGTATGCAGTGACTACTGACACTGACGTTATAGAAACACACCGTATTGACACCCTGTCTGCTCAAGCAGCAGAGCTAGTTGCTCTGACACAAGCCTGCATACACGCCAAGAACCTGAAAGTTAATGTTTATACAGATTCACGCTACGCATTCGGAGTTGTACACGACTTCGGAGTGCTCTGGCAGGAGAGAGGTTTCATGACTTCTCATGGAACCAAGATTCAGCATGGTCTCCTTATTCAAGCTCTGTTAGATGCCATACACTTACCGACATCTATTGCTATCATGAAGTGCAAAGCACATACGAAAGTTACTGACATTATTTCTCAAGGTAATGATCTAGCAGATCGCACAGCCAAGCTTACAGCACAGACTCCAGACATTCCAGTTAATCCGACACAGACACATACTCCAGATCCGACTACATGCATGACAGTTAAGGACCCTACTCAAGATGTCATAGATATCCAGTTACATGCTACTCCCGATGAAATTAAGAAATGGTCCGAACAAGGAGGGGTCCAGACAGATCAGGGATGGGTAACGAAGGGTAGAGCCACATGGTTTCTCCCCGACTCTATGGTTCAAGTCATTATCAATACCGCACATAGTCCAGCACATTTAGGAGAAAAAGCTATGTTAGACAGTATCCAGAACATTTGGTTCAACAAGCATTTACGAGCTGCAGCCAAGCAGAAAGTCCGTACCTGTATGATATGTTGCCAGTTTAATCCAGGTAAAAGTGTCCCGGTGGAACAAGGTGGATTCCAGCCCCCTGCCCACCCTTTTGAAGTCCTCCAGATGGATTATATTCAGATGGAGCGATGTCGAGGTTTCAAGTATGTCCTTGTAGTTGTATGCGCTTTGTCCAGATGGACAGAGGCATATCCAGTCCCAGATTACACAGCCGCGACCACTGCCAAGCAGTTGGTTCGTGAGTTTTTCCCCCGTTATGGACTCCCTAGAGTCGTATATTCTGATAACGGCCAGCCATTCTCATCTGAGCTTATGAAACATGTTTCCCTTTTATTAGGGTACCAGTGGAAGTTCCATTGTGTACGCCATCCTGAAGCAGCCGGTCTCGTAGAGAGACATAACCAGACCCTGAAAATCCGCATTGCCAAAATATGTAAAGAGAAAGGTGTAGACTGGCTAGTAGCTCTGCCAGTTGCTTTGTTTTACATGCGCATGGTCGCACATTCCAGATCAGGTCTGTCCCCGTATGAGGTCGTATTTGGCCGCCCCCCTAATATGTGGGGTACACCTAGACCCCGAAGTATTACCGATTTTTCAAGTAATATGCTGACAGATTACCTAGCTTCCTTGATGTCTGCCCTACACTCTTGTCGTTCACAGGTTGCCGCCGCATTTCCAGACAATACCGAGGTGGCACCGCATGACATCGTTCCTGGATGTTTGGTTCTTGTCAGGAACTTTGATCGTTCAAGTCCGCTGGAGCCTCGCTGGAAGGAACCCCGACAGGTCCTCCTGGCCACCCGTACTGCCGTCAAGCTGGAAGGCAGGAAGGGCTGGGTCCACCTGTCACATGTGAAGAAATTTTACGGACTGAAGCCTGTTTCTAAGAACATTTCCGAGGATTTGAAGGACTGCCAAAGTACTATTCTTAAGGACTGTCCCGCAAAAGACAATGATACTGAACCCCCCCTGTTAGAGAAAACTCCGCAACAGGAGTATAAGCTCAAATTAAGGTCTAGTAAAATAAGTCAGCCAGTTTGATTGTCTAAGTCCTCCCCTAGGTGAAACGGTTAGACCGGTTTCTGACATGTATAAAATAGACCCCCATAGTGAGAGAGTTAGTCAAAACTCAATCCGATGTATCGTTTTTCTAAGTTTCATATTGTTTTTCAGCCTCATGATTACCTGCACAGGTTATGCATTTTATTTGTATTTTCCAGTTTCTCATGTAAATAAGTCTTCTATTGCTACAGTAGAGCACACGTTTAGTGATCTGCCTCCTCATGAACTCTCATATCGTCTTGCTATGCGTAATAATTCCTTTATCCGCATGTTACATTATTCACACCAGACCAGCAATGCCACTAATTGTTGGGTGTGTGGTCGACTCCCCCCTTTTCAGACACCGAAGGGAGTTCTGCCACTCTTTCCTTATCCATTTTCACATAATGGTTCGTGTGGAGCATGGTCCACGTTAACGTCATCCTCAACAGATATGTCTTTTCTTAACAGTACATGTTTTCCAGACAAGCAAGGTCTTCCCCACAGAACAGGGTTAGATCTAGAAAATGAAGTTTATAATTTGGGTAATTATTCTTCGATTTTCATGGTCCTGAATGTTCAGTCTGATACTACTCCAGACTTACCCGCTATGTCAGTATTACCAGTCAAAGGTGAATTATGTGTCCGAAAGAATGGTTCCGTACATGTAGGCCATAGTGATTGTACTACTATTGTCAAGTATAGTGACAGTAGGTAATCTATTTTCAAAGCTTCACGTCATTCTTATTTTGTTTGTGGTCAGACCGCATATGTTCGTCTGCCCCTCGATTGGGAGGGAACCTGTTACATTGCCTTCCTACTGCCACCAGTTTTTCTAGCCCCACCTGACTATCATAGGAATTCCCACCTAGTACATACCAGACACAAAAGAGACCTCCCGATTGTCGATTATACTGAAACTGCTCTAGAACAATATATAGATATCAATAAAGGTGTCTTCCCTTATTTAGGTACAGTCGTGAATAGTAAACTGATACGTAGATTAACCAGAACACTCGAAGCAGTAGTGATTGAGACTACTTCTGCTCTAGGTAATTTAACCGAAGAACAATCCTTTATGAGAATTGTCGTGCTCCAGAATCGTCTCGTCCTTGACGTCATACTGGCCGATAGGGGCGGGACATGTAGAGTCATCGGATCTAGTTGCTGCATTTTCATTCCTAATAACGCACCGTCTGTTTATTCAGCTATAACCAGACTCCATAAAATTGCCCATATGTTACACCAAGATCCAGGCACCTGGACATGGTCCGGTTGGTTCTGGAATATAATTTCCGCCTGGGGATGGAAAGTATTGTCTTTTCTAGGTATTGCAGTAGCGATCATATTCAGTTGCTGCCTATGTATACAATGTGGCCCTGCGATTTGTGGCATTTGTGCTACCTCTTGTATTCCTAGTCCCAAGTCCTGTTCTAAATCCCGTTCCAAGAAAATTCGAGACGAGCAAATGATACTGTATGAAATGATAGATGGTATCATGAATATTGATGTTTCCTGATGGAAACGTAGTGACAAGGAGGGAATGTGGAAAAGTAAATTTTGCCATGTTCTGTGCCCCTACGTGTCCCCCATCTTATGTTATATGTGCATGATTAATATGCATATGTATTCCCCATGATCGATTAAAGACGCAATTACAGCTGTGTCCATCTCTAGTATGCCAGTTTCCAGTTCTCGTGAAAGCTACGAGTATCAGGCCTATGTAAAGTTACGTTGCCACGTTTCTCAGTGTGCACGTTATTTCATTGAAAAGCCCCCGTTTCTAGGCCTCAAAAGGGCCCGGACACCAGATTCAGCTTCTGTCTCCTGAGCCCTCGCTGAGGAGCGATACAGCCCCCACCTGTATTCCTGACCCTTCACTTACTTCCTGCCTCACAGTGCCCGGCTCGGCCTGGCTCTGCCTGCTAGTCTGCCAAGAGTATGTTATGATTCTAGTTATCAGTCCAGCCCTCCTTCTCTGCATTCCTAAACTACTGAATCGCATCAATAGTTTCCGTCATAGTCTAGCCTTTACGTCTCCATGTAAGAGAAATACTGTATTTATGGTCATTTAATATTCTTCATCACGCACTACATGTAGAATAATGCATGCACCAGTCTTAGAGTCTGTTAGCCTTTACCCCGATAGCTTTTAGTTTATATCAACATGTTCTCTAAACATCAGATACTAGATATTGTTTAGGGCACATGTCGCCCTGACTCTCCAGACTTCAGTCTCTACTCCTAGCACAGAGTTCATAGCCCCCAGCTTCTCCTAGTAACACGTCATTGTCAGTTTGCGCGCACCATTAGGTTAGAGGTCCCGGCTCCTTAGGTAGCCCCCTCCATGTTTCCGCCCCATTTATGACATATTCCGTTACGTTTACATCACATGTCTATGTATACGCCTCCTGTTACACCTACTTTGACCCTTATCTTTCGCGACTGCTATTGACCACACCCACTGCTCCGCCTACTGTATTCATTGTAATGCAACTGTTTTAGTATATATGCTTGTACATTGTTATTAAAGTTAGCGCGCTCATCCCAGATCCAGCCCCGGCAGCTGCCGGGCCCTGTCATCCTATTCCTGTGCAGGTTGTCCTGTTCCTGTCCTTTATGCTGTATTAAACCTGCAAACTCCTACTACCTCGAATCTTGACTCTTATTTATTGAGCTATCTGTTATTGCTATGTCCAGTAAAACCTAGATCCGGTATTATTTATTTATATACCACATACTACTCACTCTCTACTACTCTCTACTACTCTCTACTACTCACTCTACTACTCACTCTCTACTACTCTCTACTATTCTCTCTCTCTGCTACTCATTCTCTACTACTCTCTACTACTCACTCTTTACTACTCTCTACTACTCACTCTCTACTGCTCTCTACCACTTACTCTACTACTTACTCTCTACTACTCTCTACTACTCACTCTCTACTACTCACTCTCTACTACTCTCTACTACTCACTCTACTATTCAATCTACTACTCTCTACTACTCACTCTCTGCTACTCTCTCTACTGCTCTCTACTACTCTCTACTACTCACTCTCAACTCTATTACTCACTCTCTTCTCTCTACCTCTCTACCTCTCTCTACTTCTTTCTCTACTTGTCTCTACCTCTCTACCTCTACCCCTCTACCTCTCTACCTCTCTCTACACGCACACATATACACATATATATATGCATATATATGTATATGCATTTATGTATGTGTATTACCTACTGGCGATAGCCAGTAGGTATATATAGTTAGGATTTTTTTCCTATGGGATTTTTGAAAATTCTATGTCGAATAACTTTGGCGTTTGAGGACAAAATTGGCTGAAATTTTCAGGAAAATGGAACATTTTGTTTCTGAGCAGCCCCTGAAAATTTGGGGGGGTTTCGTCAAGGGGAGGCCGAGAAAAAAGGGGGGTCCCAAAACATGTTTTTCCCATGCAATTTTCCATAGGGCGGTTGGCCTCACTTTTAGCCTGAACGGCTGAATGGATTTACACCAAACTTGGCAAAATTGTAGGGACTGGTAGCCCGATGTGCCTTTGCTATGTCTCAAGATATAGGCTCCAGTGGTTTTTACGAAAATTAACTTTGAAAAATATATATTGGGCTACATTGGGCTATATATATGTTGGAGCCCAAATGTAGCCCAATGTAGCCCAATGTAGCCCAAAGATGGCCACCAGAGACAAAAAAAACAAATGTAGCCCAAATATCAGCCAGATGTAGCCCAACTATAGCCCAATGACAGAATGTCCCAGAGTGTTCTAAAGAACAACTAGAGTGCTAACAGTCCTATTTATTACACAGGTATGGCACACCTGAAGCCATCTTGATTGGAATAAAGTGGTAACTCTTAAAACATTTAATTTAAAAAGGAACAAAATGAGGGGGTTCATTTTGCCATAGAAAGTATGATTAGCGAATATATGACGAAATCCCGCATACCATCAGTCCGCAAAAAAAATCCCGCATGTACTATTAGGCCGCAAATTAAAATAACGAAAACTTTTAGAACGAATATGCCTTTAGCATACACTAAACAACTAAACTACCCTAAACCCTAAAACACTACCCCCAGCATGACCCTACACTACACAAACAGTACAACACTACCCTAAACCCTAAAACACTACCCCCAGCATGACCCTACACTACACAAACACTACAACACTACCCTAAACCCTAAAACACTACCCCCAGCATGACCCTACACTACGCAAACACTACAACACTACCCAAAACCCTAAAACACTACACTCCAGCATGACCCTACACTACGCAAACACTACAACACTACCCTAAACCCTAAAACACTACCCCCAGCATGACCCTACACTACACAAACACTACAACACAACCCTAAACCCTAAAACACTACCCCCAGCATGACCCTACACTACGCAAACACTACAACACAACCCTAAACCCTAAAACACTACCCCCAGCATGACCCTACACTACGCAAACACTACAACACTACCCTAAACCCTAAAACACTACCCCCAGCATGACCCTACACTACGCAAACACTACAACACTACCCAAAACCCTAAAACACTACACCCCAGCATGACCTTACACTACGCAAACACTACAACACTACCCTAAACCCTAAAACACTACCACCAGCATGACCCTACACTACGCAAACACTACAACACTACCCAAAACCCTAAAACACTACACCCCAGCATGACCCTACACTACGCAAACACTACAACACTACCCTAAACCCTAAAACACTACCCCCAGCATGACCGTACACTACGCAAACACTACAACACTACCCTAAACCCTAAAACACTACCCCCAGCATGACCCTACACTACGCAAACACTACAACACTACCCTAAACCCTAAAACACTACCCCCAGCATGACCCTACACTACGCAAACACTACAACACTACCCTAAACCCTAAAACACTACCCCCAGCATGACCCTACCCTACGCAAACACTACAACACTACCCTAAACCCTAAAACACTACCCCCAGCATGACCCTACACTACGCAAACACTACAACACTACCCAAAACCCTAAAACACTACCCCCAGCATGACCCTACACTACGCAAACACTACAACACTACCCAAAACCCTAAAACACTACCCCCAGCATGACCCTACACTACGCAAACACTACAACACTACCCAAAACCCTAAAACACTACCCCCAGCATGACCCTACACTACGCAAACACTACAACACTACCCAAAACCCTAAAACACTACCCCCAGCATGACCCTACACTACGCAAACACTACAACACTACCCAAAACCCTAAAACACTACACCCCAGCATGACCCTACACTACGCAAACACTACAACACTACCCAAAACCCTAAAACACTACACCCCAGCATGACCCTACACTACGCAAACACTACAACACTACCCAAAACCCTAAAACACTACCCCCAGCATGACCCTACACTACGCAAACACTACAACACTACCCTAAACCCTAAAATATTACACCCCAGCATGACCCTACACTACGCAAACACTACAACACTACCCAAAACCCTAAAACACTACCCCCAGCATGACCCTACACTACGCAAACACTACAACACTATCCTAAACCCTAAAACACTACGCCCAGCATGACCCTACACTACGCAAACACTACAACACTACCCTAAACCCTAAAAGACTAGCCCCAGCATGACCCTACACTACGCAAACACTACAACACAACCCTAAACCCTAAAACACTACCCCCAGCATGACCCTACACTACGCAAACACTACAACACTACCCTAAACCCTAAAACACTACCCCCAGCATGACCCTACATTACGCAAACACTACAACACAACCCTAAACCCTAAAACACTACCCCCAGCATGACCCTACACTAAACAACCACCACAACTCTACACTACACTAACACAACACTACACTACACAACACTACACTACACTACACAATCACTAACCCACGAAAAAATTAATACAAACCCACTTACCTCTCTCGTCATCGTGGTTTTCACAACGCAAATGCATTTACCATACATGCCTTTAAAACGTAATTCTTTGTAAAGGCATGCGCGATAAATGCACATGCATTTTGAAAAAATGCGGGATAATGGTATGCGAGGTCAATGACCTTGCGGGATAATGGTATGCGGACTGAAAGTCTGCGGGATAAAAAATGCGGGAAAATGGCTGCAAACCATGATTAGCAGCAGACTTCCCTGGTGAGCACTAGCTTTACTACAGTGATCTAATGAGCAACTAGAGTGCTAACATTCAGAATTTATGGCAAATGTGTGACACATCTGAATGCCTTCTTGATAGAACCAAAGTAAACACGCATTGAAAATGCAATAGATCTCGCCCTCGTTTAAGTTAAAGCCATTCTGTTTGTAATGAGGTGGCTTTTTAGCTTTGCTTTTATTAGTGTTTTTAAAACTTTCATGTAAATAACATGCATATGTATGCATATATGTATATGTATGCATGCATTTATATTTATATAGATATGCAGATTATATATGTTTATATATGTATATTACCTACTGGCGATAGCCAGTGGGTATATATAGTTAGGATTTTTTCTCTATGGGGTTTCTGAAAATTCTATGTCTAATAACTTTGGCGTTTGTGGACGGAATTGGCTGAAATTTTCAGGAAAATGGCACATTTTGTTTCTGAGCAGCCCCTGAAAATTTGGGGGGGTTTCGCCAAGGGGGGCCGAGAAAAAAGGGGGGTCCCAAAACAAGTTTTTCCCATTCATTTTTCCATAGGGCGGTTGGACTCACTTTTAGCTCGAACGGCTGAATAGATTTACATGAAACTTGGCAAAATTGTAGATATGGTTTGCCCGACGTGCCTTTGCTATGTCTCAATATATGTGCTCCAGTGGATTTTGAGAAATTAACGTTTAAAAAAATATATATATCTGTGACAGCGCTCCGGTTAGCGCCCCAGTTCGCGTACCTGACGCGTAACGGAACTTTGCGAAGCGAAGCTGATTGGCTCTCCGGTGTCTGTCAACATTCTAAACAGTCCGGAGCGGCCGCCATCTTGTCTCTCGGTACGATCGAGAGACAAGATGTGGTGAAAAACGAAGGGGGAAATGAAGGAAAGGGGGCAAGGTAGACCACTCCTGACCCCCTAGGATTGATGAGAGGGATATTAAAGTGCCCCGCGGGGCAAAAAAAAAAAAAAAATTTTGTTGCGATTTTACGCCGTAGAGGCGCGTCCGGTACGTGAACCGGGCAGCTCTCCGGGCAGCTAACCGGGCAGCTAACCGGCAGCGTAGCTGTCAACATTGTAAACAGTCTGGAGCGGCCGCCATCTTGTCTCTCGGTAGGTTCGAGAGACAAGATGTGGTGAAAAAAGAAGGGGGAAATGAAGGAAAGGGGGCAAGGTAAACCCCTCCTGACCCCCTAGGATTGATGAGGGGGATATTAAAGTCCCCCGCGATTTTTCGCGGTAGAGGCACTTCCCGGTACGCGAACCGGGCAGCTAACCGGCAGCGTAACGGGAGTCCGCCATCTTGTGTTTTTGGAGCGTCCGGTTCGCGTACCGGGTAGCGTCCCGGTAAGCGTAACAAGGGGAAAACCAAGAGAAACAAACTTGGCAAAATTGTAGGGACTGTTTGTTTGATGTGCCTTTGCAAGGCATCAAGATATGTGCACGTGTGGATTTTGTCTAATTAAGGTTAAAAAAATATATATATCTGTAAGCGTGCTCCGGCACGCTTACGTTACGGGTTTTGTTTGCGCTGCAGAGCCGATACGTCAAGGTTATGCGACGCATCATGAGGCGTCTCACGTGGCTACGTGATACATCACGTAATAAAGAATATATTTTACAACTATAGATATTAGCTTTTAAAAAACCAATGAAATTCACTGAAAAAACCATAGGTTATAGACCATATATAGTTAGGAATTTGCATTTACAAAACCTTGAAAATTCACTGAAAAAACCATAGGTTAGAGACCATATATAGTTAGCTGGACATTTTATTCACATAAAACCAATGAAATTCCATATATAGTTAGTTGCACTAACTATATATCGCGCACCCGCAATCCACTGCTGATGATGTCACATATTACATCATTCATGACATGGTCAGTGACATCACTGATGACATCACTGATGACATCTCAAATGACATCACTGATGACATCACTGATGACATCTCAAATGACATCACTGATGACATCATGACACACCAATACCAGTTACTACATACGCACTCACTGATTCCTACGTCTACACACACATTCACTCATTCACCCATACAATCACTCATACATACAGTCACTCATTATTACAACACTATCATATGCACTCATACACCTATGCAGACACTCACACACTGCCACTCATCCATGGAGTTACTCACACACCTAGTCAGTCCTGTAAAGAATCAATCACACTTCCATTTCCTCATCTATACAGTTAAACACAGAACACCATACTTCAGTGACATCACTGATGACATCACTGATGACATCTCAAATGACATCACTGATGACATCTCAAATGACATCACTGATGACATCATGACACACCAATACCAGTTACTACATACGCACTCACTGATTCCTACGTCTACACACACATTCACTCATTCACCCATACAATCACTCATACATACAGTTACTCATTATTACAACACTATCATATGCACTCATACACCTAGTCAGTCCTGTGAAGAATCAATCACACTTCGATTTCCTCATCTATACAGTTAAACACAGAACACCATACTTTTCACACATATACTAACACATACTTACTCTCTTATACAATCACTGATACAAGTACACATTGATATGCACAGAGTCACACACCTCCCAGCCAGCCACACACACACTCAGTCTTCCATACATCCACTCATTCTTCAATATGTAAAACATATTTAAACTTTACAAAAACACACAGACACTAGATGATGTCATCAGTGATGTCATTTGAGATGTCATCAGTGATGTCATCAGTGATGCCATTTGAGATGTCATCAGTGATGTCATCAGTGATGTCACTGACCATGTTATGAATGATGTAATATGTGACATCATCAGCAGTGGATTGCGGGTGCGCGATATATAGTTAGTGCAACTAACTATATATGGAATTTCATTGGTTTTATGTCAATAAAATGTCCAGCTAACTATATATGGTCTCTAACCTATGGTTTTTTCAGTGAATTTTCAAGGTTTTGTAAATGCAAATTCCTAACTATATATGGTCTATAACCTATGGTTTTTTCAGTGAATATATATATATTACCTACTGGCGGTCGCCAGTAGGTATATATAGTTAGGATTTTTTCTCTATGGGTTTTTTGAAAATTCTATGTCTAATAACTTTGGCGTTTGTGGACGGAATCGGCTGAAATTTTCAGGAAAATGGCACATTTTGTTTCTGAGCAGCCCTTGAAAATTTGGGGGGGGTTCGTCCAGTGGGGGCCGAGAAAAAAGGGGGGTCCCAAAACGTGTTTTTAACATTGAGTTTTCCATAGGGCGGTTGGCCTCACTTTTAGCCCGAACGGCTGAATGGATTTGCACGAAACTTGGCAAAATTGTAGGGACTGGTAGCCCGATGTGCCTTTTGTAGGTCTCAATATATGTGCTCCAGTGGATTTTGAGAAATTAACGTTTAAAAAAAGATATATATCTGTAACAGCGGACCGGTTAGCGCTCTGGTTCGCGGACTTTTCGCGCAACGGAGCTTTGTGAAGCGAAGCTGATTGGTTCTCCGGCGTCTGTCAACATTCCAAACAGTCCGTAGCGGCCGCCATCTTGTCTCTCGGTAGGATCGAGAGACAAGAGGAGGTCAAAACAAAGGGGGAAATAACTATAAGGGGGCATAGTAGATCCTCGCTGACCCCCTAGGTTTGATGTGGAGGTTTTAAAAGGGCCCCGCGGGGCAAAAAAAAACCAAAATAATAATAATCGAACGGCTGAATGGATTTGCACGAAACTTGGCAAAATATTAGGGACTGGTAGCCCGATGTGCCTTTGCTAGGTCTCAATATATGTGCTCCAGTGGATTTTGAGAAATTAACGTTGAAAAAAAGATATATATCTGTAACAGCGCTCCGCTTCGCGTACTTTTCGCGTTACGGAGCTTTGCGAAGCTGATTGGTTCTCCGGCGTCTGTCAACATTCCAAACAGTCCGTAGCGGCCGCCATCTTGTCCCTCGGTAGGATTGAGAGACAAGAGGAGGCCAAAGCGAAGGGGGAAATGACCATAAGGGGGCATAGTAGATCCTTCCTGACCTCTTAGGTTTGATGTACCATTTTGCCAAGTTTGGTGTAATTCCGTTCAGCCATTCAGGCTGTAGACGTATGTAAATGTCCTATGGAAAATTGCATGGGGAAAACACATTTGAAAGTGTTGAAATTTAGAACCAATTAAAATGTTACTTTGGTTTTGTATTTGTGTGTGATGAAAGTTAATTGGTTATGTATATATGTCAAATGAGAGGAAACCACAGCCATTTTGTGATACTACTGTCTGAGGTACATTTGTGAGGAATTTTTGGTGGTGAATTTCTGGTGTTTGATTTACACAGTACTAACACTTCTGCTACTTTTAAAAAGGTGAGTTGTTAATTTGTAAGGGGAACTATGTTGTACACTTGAAGATAATTTGAAAAATGTTTTCTGTTATTTATTTGCTGTCCTTCTGTTATACTAAATACTTGATGAAGTTAGTTTTATATTATGTATTACTAAAAACGATAAATGAAAGTGATTATTTTTTTCTGCAATTTACAGCAAGCAATTTCAAAATAAAATGGCTCACAATGAAGAGACCGTGGCAATTTCTTTTGAATTGTCCACTACATTGATTGAAATTGAGAGCACCAATAATGAAATATTGTCACAAGGAGGACATGACTTGTATGATTCCATTAGATTGATTGAAATGGACAGCACCAAGAATGAAATATTGTCACAAGGAGATGACTTGAATGATTCCACTACATTGATTGAAATTGAGAGCACCAATAATGAAATATTGTCACAAGGAGGAGATGGCTTGTATGATTCCATTAGATTGATTGAAATGGACAGCACCAATAATGAAATATTGTCACAAGGAGGAGATGACTTGAATGATTCCACTACATTGATTGAAATTGAGAGCACCAATAATGAAATATTGTCACGAGGAGATGACTTGAATGATTCCACTACATTGATTGAAATTGACAGCACCAATAATGAAATATTGTCAGAAGGAGGAGATGACTTGAATGATTTTTTTGATCAATCTCTTGATGGCGAATTTATCGAGTGTTTGGAGACCATAGAGTTACAAGAATCATCATTGCAGACTTTTAATGAGGAGATTCCAGATGAGATGATTGAAGAGGAAATTACTGATGAGGACATGTTAGTAGTTGTTTCAAATTTAGAAAATTCTGAAGAATAAATTTATATTTAGAAATCAAAAATTGTTTGAGACATTATTTATTTTTATTTTTAATTTATGAGGTTGTAGCGAAGTGATTGTAGTATAAAATGAGACTTATAGTATAGAGTGCAACATTTTTATGTTACATGGTAAGTTTACTCATATTTACTTCCCTTCTGCCACTATATTATCTCCAATGTGTATTTGACATGTCTTCTTCATCTCCGGCCTCCTTTCTCTCACTGTGTGTCTCCGATGCATCTTATCGCTGGTATTTTGTGTAATTACAGAAGAGAGTAAAATAAAATAGTTCGGAACGTGAAAAGGGGGCAAAGTAGAGTACTCCTCACCCCCTAGGCCTTTTTAGGCGGTCCCAAAAGGATCAGTTTCTGCTTTCCTGAGAGATTATGGTATGAGTTCCATATACCACAATAACTTGCATTACAACATGCAAGATATCTATCTCCTATTACCAACTTTTGGAGATATTCGCGCTAAGCGCGAATATCTCCAAAAAGTAACACCTGCCCTGAGCAGTTCTTAGCCATGTTATCCAATGGGAGGTGGATAACATGGCTAAGAGTATTAGCTCGGTAATGCATGAATATCGCTGAGTTTTTAGCGATATTCATGCATTGCGGCCGTTTATTATCGCATTTGCGATAAACCTTGATAATAGTAAGGTTTATCTTCGATAATTTCTGACGATGCTTAGTGGTAAAAAATTGGTTGGTAAGCATCGTTAGCGATAAATATCGCTTAACTTTGGTAATATGCCCCAACGTCTGTTAACGTTCGATTCGAAGGAAATGAGGAAGTGTTGAAAAACATTGTCTGCGCCATCTTGCCTTTTTTGAAATGCCACACTTTTGTCGTGCACGGCAGCCATTTTAGATGTCTTGACCAGACCCACTCTCTGCACGCTGTCGATTCGTAGCATGGCTCCTCACCCTCGTAAGCATCTCCCCCAGGCACTGGTCACCACCGCTCTCTGTCTTATGCATGGGCAATAAACCTTCCCCCATCTGCGCTGCTCTTCCCTGAGAATCACACTCTGTGCCCGCCCGACACCTCCCTTTCGCCCTATTCACTACCGCACCCTCTGACACTCCTCTTCCTCTGTGTCCGAATGTCCAGGCCGGTCCTAGGCTATCAGCTAGCCCTGCAGATGTAGTTTATGGCCCCAGCTGTAAAGAATCACCCCTCTTCAAAGGAGTTATAGTAGATCAAGGCCCACACCCGATGTGATCCGTCACAGCACACGCGTTCCTACTATCTGAAAACCATCCTGTATTGTGATTGGGGAGAGGACCGAGCCTGAAGCGGAAGATTCCAGGAATGACTCTTTGTACATCAAAGTTTTTACAATTATGTGTCACATTAAAAATATATAGCACTCCAACAAAGTAGTAGGAATATAAAACTTTAATAACATATAAATATATACAACAAAACAAAAACAGTAAAAACATTTAAACAACGAAGAGACCGTGGCAATTTCTTTTTAATTATCCAATAGATTTATTGAAATTGACAGCACCAATAATGAAATATTCTTGTCAGTAGCGGTCTGTTGTGCGAATAGTTCCAAGGCAGCAGAACGCGCTGAAATCTAGATGGCACGAAAGTGATGTCTAGCAAGTTGCCGCCCAGCAAATAACGGCGTGGGGCGCCGCGGGGGTGAGTGAGTCCAGTAGGCACCACAGCTATTCTTACCGGCATTGCAGAATTACTGCTGGGGACAATGCCTGTGCTGTAGCAGGGTCACAGCAGAAACAAAAAGGATTCTGTTGAAGATGTTGTTGGTTTTCAATTTGAAAACAGTTCTGGTGTCAACTGCTATGCTAATGTAGTGGTTAATGTTTTGTTTTCTCTAGAAAATGTAAAAGAGGGGGAGGCAGTCCAAAGTTCCGTTAAAAGGGCAAAGGAAAGGATCGGTGGTTTGAACTATCAGTCAAAAAGGGGAGGGGGTGCAATAATTTTTCCTACCGGGTCACACTGTGCTTTCACCGGAAGTGAGGTCTGCAGGATTGTAGTAATTCAAAGTGAGGCTGGCGCCAGCATGGGAGCGCCGACGTCCCGCGGATACAGTTTCGTCACTCCACGGGCGATCATGGCAGTCATTCCCCATCGGGGGTCGGAGACTCCCGCGGCTCCTCTAGAATCTTCAAGGTCGTGGAGGACTACGGTGGTGGAGTCAACCAGTGACCGGGCCATTTCTTTATGTTGGGCCCGCTCTTGCCAGGTCGACCGCCATTTTGAGAGTTCGGCAGCTACCGGCGATCGCGGGGTCACATGAGCGGACGGGCTCCACCCTGCCGGGCGAGACGTTGCAGCATGGCCACAGTGGAAGAACCGTTATCTAGGTCGTTCCGAAACTGTGCAGCACTGGAGTTGTTAGGATGCCACCGCCTGGAGCGCTGAGGGTGCAGCTGGGAAGCCTCCACCTGGGGAGGCGGGAGAGGCCTGTTCGCACCGTCTCTCCCTCCCAGTGCACCCCACGGCGTCTCGCTTGAGATTTGTTATGGCCGGACCAGGCGATGAGGACGAGGGGGGGTCGGAGGCATGTGCAAGACATCCCCCTCCAGTGTTGTCGCAGCCATTATAAAAGAAAGAAGTGTCCCGTCCGTCTTCGGGCCGGGCTTCCGGTGGATGTCGGCCGGACGCCCCTGGCTCTGGCCCCATGAACGGGTTTCTTGGTTTATCGGCTGCAGCCGGATCCCGTCGGCCTCGGCCCCCTGACCGTTGGTGGCCGGACCGGAAGAGCATGTGGCGGGACTACCTGAAACTCTCAAGGGCCACCGCGGCCGGACTGGGAGAGAGAGGGGAGGGTCGAGGAGACATTCCCCCCCCCTGCAACTGTTCAGCGTTGTAAAGGCAATCCCCTGGCCGGGTCCCGCTGGTCTCGGCCTCTCCTCCGGCTACACCCTACGTTAGGATCTCCTGGCCGAGGCGTGGCAGCAGAACCTGCCTTATATGGGCTGCTCCCGGCTGGGCGTAGCCGGAACCCTGCCCCACCTTGGAAGTTTCCAGAGTGGGGGTGGATGTTCTACTGACTTGCATTTTCCCTAGTCTATCGATTTTTTTGGCGTGGCAGGCGGTGGGACAGCGAGGGGTGATTTGGTTTCTCTTACTGTTTTTCTGGTCTCTCACCACTGGCATATTTTAACGTTTTCTTGTTTCTAGGACATTAATAGGTTTTATCATTACGTTATGTTATCGTTTCTTTGTTCGTTGTTTAATAAAAGTTCATGTTCATCAGTGGCCTACTGATTTTCGTTTTCCTATTTTTTTCTTTCCAGGTTGTTTCATGGTAAAGTTTCTGTTAACAGGATACAGTGATCACTTCGTTATTATTGCATATGTCCTTTTCACTAGGGGTGCTCTCTGGTCGGGCCAGATGACGTATCTCTAGTAAATGGTCCGGGTGAAAAAGGTGCATCAATCAGTGGGGAGTAGATAGGCATGACAGATTACAACGGGGGAGAACGGTCCGCATTACGTACCCTTTCACTACTTGCAAAGATTTTCCTACGTTTATTTGCAAACAGGGAATACCTCCAAAAAGAACTAATTCCCAAACAGTCAATGTTCGGACAATCAATCAATCAATGAGGAATGAAATAGGTACGACGTGTTAAAGGCTTGCGTTACCTACCCTTCACTATCTGCAAAGGGAGATAGAATATTCCTATTCTTCCTCGTTTGCAGGTAGAGAAGATCGTTAAGAGAATTAACTTCGAACAATTCAATGCTCGATTGAAACAATCAACAAGGGGTACTGTGAACACAAATGAACGCCGCTTATATACATACGCATTGCTATTTTCAACAGGTTGTTCCTAATGTTTCTATTTTAGCGAGGTCAAAAGAGATCCCATTAGTGGCCTACTGATTTTGCTCGATTCCTTTTGTTTTTTTACACGATTTTTCGCTATCTGCAAAGACTAAACAGAGTATTGCGACTCTGTGCTTGTTTGTAAATAGAGAATGAACCAAAGAGAACAATCAATCAAATGGAGAGAGAAGCAGGCACGACGGATTACAAAGGGGGAAAGGGCTGCATTAACTACCCTTCACTATCTGCAAAGAGAGAGTACTCCTAATAGAAATGAGGGGTGGGGGGCAGCAATCAAAGCAGATCAGTGTGCATAAACACGAAAAAAAAAATTCTTACCACGTACTTGACATTCGACAGCTTATGATATTTGCTATTAAAAAACCATTGAAATTCACTGAAAAAACCATAGGTTATAGACCATATATAGTTAGGAATTAGCATTTACAAAACCTTGAAAATTCACTGAAAAAACCATAGGTTATAGACCATATATAGTTAGGAATTAGCATTTAAAAAACCTTATTTTACTCACACAAAACCATTGAAATTCCATATATAGTTAGTTGCACTAACTATATATTGCGCACCCGCAATCCACTGCTGATGATGTCACATATTACATCATTCATGACATGGTCAGTGACATCACTGATGACATCACTGATGACATCTCAAATGACATCACTGATGACATCACTGATGACATCTCATTTGACATCAATGACCACATCACTGATGATATCATTCATGTGACAATACAATGCATCTCCTCACATTTTAATATAACCTCTGTTTCACCCAGTGTTAAAAACAGAGTATAATTTTTGAAACCATTGACACACCAATACTAGTTACTACATACGTACTCACTGATTCCTACGTCTACACACACATTCACTCATTCACCCATACAATCATTCATACATACAATCACTCATGTTTACAACACAATCATATGCACTCATACACCTATACAGACACTCACACTCTGCCACTCATCCATGGAGTTACTCACACACCTAGTCAGTCCTGTAAAGAATCAATCACACTTCCATTTTCTACTCTATACAGTTAAACATAGAGCACCTTACGTTTTCAACCATATACTAACACATACTTACTCTCTTATACAATCATTGATACAAGTACACATTGATCTGTACAGAGTCACACACCTCCCATCCAGCCACACACACACTCAGTCTCCCATGCAAATATTTGGGCAATCAATCAATAACCCATATAGTTACTCATATAGCTACTGATCAACACATGCAGCAGTTTACAGAACAACAGACATAATGATGCACAAATTAAGACAGTTTAGTCACTAACCCATGCACTCAGTGAGACACATTTAATCACTCACTCATACATTCAGTCATGCACCTACTAAATCCTTCGTCCAGACACTTATACATCCACTCATTCTTCAATATGTAAGACATATTTTAACTTTACAGAAACATAGTCACTGGATGTTGTCATCAGTGATGTCATCAGTGATGTCATTTGAGATGTCATCAGTGATGTCATCAGTGATGTCACTGACCATGTCATGAATGATGTAATATGTGACATCATCAGCAGTGGATTGCGGGTGCGCAATATATAGTTAGTGCAACTAACTATATATGGAATTTCAATGGTTTTGTGTGAGTAAAATAAGGTTTTTTAAATGCTAATTCCTAACTATATATGGTCTATAACCTATGGTTTTTTCAGTGAATATATATATAGATATATATATATACATACATATATAAACATATATAATCTGCATATCTATATAAATACAAATATAAATGCATGCATACATATACATATATGCATACATATGCATGTTATTTACATGAAAGTTTTAAAAACACTAATAAAAGCAAAGCTAAAAAGCCCCCTCATTACAAACAGTATGGCTTTGACTTAAACGAGGGCGTGATCTATTGCATTTTCAATGCTTGTTTACTTTGGTTCCATCAAGAAGGCATTCAGATGTGTCACACATTTGCCATAAATTCTGAATGTTAGCACTCTAGTTGCTCATTAGATCACTGTCGTAAAGCTACTGCTCACCAGGGAAGTCTGCTGCTAATCATACTTTCTATGGCAAAATGAACCCCCTCATTTTGTTCCTTTTTAAATTAAATGTTTTCAGACTTACCACTTCATTCCAGTCAAGATGGCTTCTGGTGTGCCATACTTTTGTCATAAGTAAGACTGTTAGCGCTCTAGTAGTTCTTTAGAACACTCTGGGACATTCTGTCATTGGGCTATACTTGGGCTACATCTGGGTGATATTTGGGCTACATTTGGGCTCTTTTGTCTCTGGTGGCCATCTTGGGAGACTGCATGTCAGAATTTTTAAATGAAATAGAAGAGGATTTGGGAAGTCACTCAAAATGTGCCCTAATTTTTCTTTCTGCAGCACTAATCATACTTTCTATGGCAAAATATATCCCCTCATTTTGTTCCTTTTTAAATTAAATGTTTTAAGAGTTACTACTTTATTCGAATCAAGATGGCTTCAGGTGTGCCATACCTTTGTAATAAGTAGGACTGTTAGCGCTCTAGTTGTTCTTTAGAACACTCTAGGAGGCTGCAGTAGAACACAAAGGAATCAACTGACAGTCTCTGTCATTGTTGGATGTACATGTTTTACTGAGAATGTCAGACTTCATTCTCACATGACTGAGAAATATAATGTGAATTTACAGAAAATATGCTTTCAGTTTAGCTTATAGATCCCCTTCCAAACCACTGTGGGAAAAGCATGAGATAATAGTTTTCTTTCAAACATGATTCATGATATCCCAGCAGAAGGCTTTTCACATGGTAAAATCACATTAGAAGACACCACAATTCCTAAAATGAGTATGGTACCATCATCAAATGATTTATAATGTAACTACAGTCCTAAAACCCTCTATTAACTACAATGCTTTTTAATGAGGTGCTATCATGTATATTGATCCCAAGATGGCTGCCAACACTTCTTGGATGAAGTGCTGACAGCCAATCAGATCTCACGATGAGATGTGTGGCTAGGCTCCGTCCAGATATATATGTGTTTTTGAAGTTAATTTTCATAAAACCACTGGAGCAATTTTCACCAAATATAGCAAAGACACTTCTGCGTACCAGTCCCTACAATTTTGCCAAGTTTGGTGTAATTCCGTTCAGCGGTTCGGGCTGTAGCCTTGTCAGAACGTCCTATGGAAATTAACATGGGGAAAACACGTTTTGGGACCCCCCTTCTTTCTCAGCCCCCACTTCACAAATCTCCCCGAAACTTTCAGGGAAGGAGCGCAGCGGAGCTGGCCAAAATGTTATAAAAATTACACGCAAATTCCTCAACCGGCGCCAAAGTTATTCCCAATAGAATGTTGCGGATTTCCTATGGTAGCTAGGTCCTAACTATATATACCTACTGGCTATCGCCAGTAGGTAATATATATATATATGCAAGCATTAACAACACACTTATAACTAAGCAAATGCAACTGATAAATGCATGGAATAGAATACAAACAAATAAAATACAAGCAGATAATAATCGGACGCCCACTGCAAAAAGTCTAAAAGATATATACACTAAATATATCAAATGTCTATAACCACAGGTGACGTGAAGGTGCACACTCACACATCACAATGCCAATACTCATGTATAACAATGTTAGATGATTATAACCACTGGAGACTTGAATGTGCACACAGACACACTCACACATCACAAAGTCAATAATCAAAGAAAACACATCACCGGCTGAAAATACTGCATACTAGCCCACTCCGGACTGGGGGATTCACAGCTGGGGTCAAGAGACTCAGCAACTGCTACACTAAATTAGACACGTCCGTTGTTCATTCAGGTTACAAACAAATCCTGCTTCCAAAGTCAACAAACCCCAGTTTTATAATCTCAATGCATTAGAAGTTTCTGAGAGGACCTCCTCTGCACCAAGGGAAGTTACTGGAGTTGGCCACTCTCCATGCATGAGTTCTTTCATAATCCCTCCTACACTCTGACATGTTCCAGTCCCTTATCCTAGCGAAGCTTGAGAAAGTATAAACAATCTCCAAAAGTACAGAAAACAACCTTTAAAAGTAGAAAAAACAATCTTGAACATGAATAGCCAAAACAACTTGAGTAATCTGGGGGTCTGCCTGTGTGTGCAAAGCTCAAGCTAGACAGAGTCAGAATTCAAGATGAGGGCATGTCAAAGCCAATAGTAAGAACTCCATAATACTACCTAAAGTACAACATAATGCACATTTGGACATCACTGCATATAATACTACACCTCAGGACTGAGACATATATTTCACACCTTTCTCTCTCTCATGCTTTCAAATGCACATACCACATTTTCTCTTCCTGGAAAGGGTATAAAACTAAACATATCCCTTCTGCAACTACAAGGAGAATCAAAGAAATCTTCAAGGAAAATGGCGCACATGCAGGAAACATGATGTCATACATTCAAGCTAGGATAAAGTAAAACACCAAAAGTCAATTGAAACAATGTTAGTCAAAGGTCATCTCTTGGTACCAATACATGGGAGTGACCCTCGCACTGCAATGTTTTTTTTGGTTGAGGGATGTGTTGGGGAGAGAGAGTTTGAAGAATTTTAATACGGAGGAGTTTGGTGGCTTCCTGTGATTCCATTGTACGATAAGTCAGGGGTACCCCATGCAGGACAGGAAGCAGCGTAAAAAGAAGGAGCATGCAACACATCGTCCATTTATTTGGGATTGAACGAATAATGCATCAGCTGAAACATCAATGGAAAAATGTGGTCAATGGGGAGGTTGACTGAGGCGATCATCTCTGCCTTGAAGTTAGTGGAACTGTTAGTAAGTACATATATGCCAGTGTTCATAGCTGACTCTCCTAGGGTAAAATCTATTATACTTTTTATGACTCTACGGGTCATATATGTTACATGGTTAGAATGCAATTATATAGCGTAACTCTGTTAAGAGAAAGAAGCATATCACTGAGGTATATTCGTAGCAGCCTGGCACTAGCCCATACTGACCATGCAGTGCATGCGAGTGCCAGAGGTGGGTGTGTACCCACTGGGACTGTCCAGGTTTGGTGCTGGGCAGGCAGATGATGCTTGATGGATGTTAGGTAGACTGGTTAGGGCAGGATGTGGCAATCTGTGCAGTTGCACCGCAGCGCGGGGACACACTGGGTGAGTGTAACTATACGCTTTATAAATATGCCTAATATTATTATTTATTATCTTATGGAGACCCTGCAATGCTGTTGCCCCTTCCTACAACCACAGATGGTATTCAAATGGAGCCGAGGATTTGTCAGGGGTTGTCCTGTTCAAGGGTTGGCATGTTGTCATGCCCAGCAAAATCATTGTCCAGAACAGTCAGCTGGCCAGGAGGCACATCCTCTGTAATAAGATAGAGATAGACATATGCTAATGTTGATATCTGTTAGATAATAACATGAGTAGTCTGGTACACAATCAAGCTTTCTTATAAATTACTTTTAGTTCAACATTGATGCATAAGACATCGGTTACTCATAAGTATTGAGGGCAAGTTGCACTGTAGTGGAGAAGTGCGGCTCAATGGTTAGAGTGGCAGACCCTGATGCAGAAGTCTGGCACGGGACCAGGGTTCAATTCCCGCCTCGGCTGGTCTTGGGCTCAATTTCCTCTGACCTGTTAATTCTCGCCTCGGTGCCTATTCTAATCATGGGTCCCACTCTGCAACTCTGGGCAATAGCTTGCTTAATCTCCACAACTGCCCCAACAACGCTAGGATGCCTGGCTTCACCTTGGGGGTGCCCAGTAGTGGGCACTTCACAGGGAAAGGCCAGAAAGGGTTCCTCAGCGGTATTCGTACAAGCGCCGAGAGGCCTTCGGGTAGTCGTGCGCTATACAAGTACCTTTACATTTACATTTATTATAGTTGCCTTTTAGATGGCAGTATCTCTGCATTGGTCACACAACCACTGTAGGCCAACTCTGAGAGGATGGACACAGTCAAACTAGGTAGATTACTAGCACTGACATTCACTCCATTTTGTCATTACTAGAGTTGGTTATCTGCAGACTATCCCACACCATTTGATTCAGACCCCCTCACTTATTGGTGTAGATGTCTTCTCCGGCTATCTTTAATTTGGGCCAGGTACACACTTGCAGCTATGGGTGAGGACAGATGTTTGTGCCACAACTTGATGGTCTAAACTTCATGGCATCTGCCGCAATATTTGATGTAGATATCCACTGTGCTGTGTTACAGGATCTACAAAAGAATTGTAATGCCCTGACAAGAACCCATTTGCCATCACCGATGAATGCAGTAGTCCTGATCCCGATTTCTGGCTGGCTACCAAAAGTAGGTGATCTGGTGCGGGAGAAGGTGACAAACAAGAAAGAATTTGGTCCTTCATACCCATGGTCCAGTCCAAGTTCTTTGTCTCGAAGGCACACCAACCATGACTTTACCTCCACTGCCAGGATCTAAAGGTAATCATTTTATCTCAAATGACCATGTCAAGTTACACCATCTGGCTGATGCTCAATAGTGTGCCTAGGAGCATCCCACAATGGGATGTTTTTCTACAGCCCATGGATACCATTTTTCCCGATTTACCCCTGCAGCCTGAAGGGGTGATTGAATCTTCAATTGACCAATCATCAGTTTTATCCTCCACATAGTCTACAATGGATGTCACTTATGCTACCCCACCTTTGGAGGCCCATATGGCAGAACTGAGTTGAACTTTAACTCTCGCAAAGCCACTGTTGTTTCAGCTGAGTTCCAGTGGTTATTATATCGATCAAGATAATTTCTCATCAGACAGTTCTTCGTTAACTTCAGTTGTTTCACCACCTCCTGCATGGATGTTTGTCTTCATCGCTTAGTTGAGACACACTTATCTGGTGCCACCTTGGACATATATCTGGATTGTTTTTTCAATGGTATTCCTCTTCATGTGGTTTGGATTTGTGGCTGTGTTTTTCATCTTGATAAATGGCTGATATCTCCCTGAACGCTCTGCTGTGGAACTATTTTACGGAGTATTGGCACCACATTCGTCCTCCAACAAAATGACAAGAGACCAAACACTTGATAACATTTTGGCTGCCCCTATAGTTGATGGCATTGTGTGGGATAAAGTGCCATTTGATGTTTATGGTCCTATCGAGATACTAAAAATACTATACGTCTTCAGCCTTTCTTTGGAGGATGTGGTAACATCCAGTTTATATGAGATGATTGATATGTTAATGCTGTGAATTCCTTGTTTTCTTATTTTTGCAATAGTACACTGTGTTTGATAGAGAAAACATATCTAAATACTACTACTTTTGCCAATTTATTTTGTTACCAATATTATGTGTATCATTTTCTCCATAGAACTAGTGGACAACATCTAAATTTAAATTATACACAATGGCAACATTTCCCTACACCTTCTCAGAGCAGTTCTAAAACACAACAAAGGAAGTATACATACTTCACTGGTTCTAACCTCACTTACCCGGCATCATATTATTTTAAATTGTGTGCTCCATCATCAAACAAATATATGCTTACACAAACTATGTTGGTGTATTTTTCGTCCTTCATTGCCAACTTGGCCCTGAAAGACTATGAATATTGGAGAGAACATGTGGATGTGAAATCCATATGGGGCACTAAGTTCTGGCAAGTGCAGGGTAATGAGTCTTTGCACTGTGCAGTTCTCATACCAACACAAATGATATTTCATAATCATACAATCCTGCAAACTACATGTTTGGGATTGTCAACAATTAAGAATATGAATACTCTCACTGTTAATTCTCTGGCCCTTTATGAGACTTCGCAGAAAGATACCAACTACACTGCTGATCAACTAAATTGGATAATAAGAAATGGTTATTTTAATTCGTCCATGATAAATCAACACAGTTGTGTATTGTGGCCAACAGACACCTATGCTTGTCATTTTTACTTTATGAATAGAACTAGTGGTTTTTCATTGCATAGACCAGTTCCACACTGTACAAATTCCCCCAATTCTAATACTGTTACCACTTATTCGGTTGGTAAATTGTGTCAGCAATGGTTGGTGCATTCAACTTTGTGCGCTGTAAAATAGCACATTTCTCTTTTGTTAGGATACATCGATATTTCCGTGTTCGTTTTGGGTCCAAAATCCCCCTGTGCTAAATGTTTTGTTTATGCAGCATACAATGAGTTTTGGAAATTTTCACAGATGGAGGCTGCTGTGCATTTACATCAGGTTGATCAGAATAATTTAGATAAAGTTCTTGCTGTGGTGGATAACAGATTTAACATATTATTGTCTTTTATATATACTTTAGATAGCACAGTGTCATCTTTGATTGATATTGTTCAAAATGTATTGTCTTCATTATGCCATGGTCAAAATCAACTTCGATCTGTTATGCAGTTTGGATGGACACTTCAAACACTTGCAAATGGAAGGGTACTCTGGGATTACCTGAATAGGTCAGCACTGTTTTTACCATTTAATTTGACTGATAAACAGAAATTGATGGCTATGAATACGCTACTTACACTATGCTACATAGTGAGAAACTAGAACAATTACCATTCACTGTGACAGAGACAGATTCAGCCGTATGGATAATACATGGTGATATTTCATTGTCAATCTCACTCTTTCAATTCTCTGCTTGTAGGAAACATTATCCGGTGGGTAGATATGAACCACTTGGAAGCAGTTACATCCATGAATTATGATCCTTGCCATTTACATTTTGTTGTCAGCGTGCTGAGAAAGAGGTTTTTCTAATGGGGACATTTGTGATTTTACTGTTGGGCAGTCCTTTGTGTGCCAACAGTAAAAAAATCATGGCTTCTGCGATGTATTGACCTTTAATTTGGTTTGTTTTTTAAAAGGGACCCCTGTTGCCGCTATTATCCCCACTCCTCTTTGGTTTCCAATGACAGTCATCTCAGCCTCAATAATCAGAACTGCTGTGGTTTACAGGTGGGAATTCCTTTTATAGTTAGTTTCCCAACAAATTACTTGTTGCAACAATGTTCTGTTTACTCCTCCACATGGGAGTGTAGATAGTTCACTGTAGCCTTTCATTCCAACTTTGAAAACAGATTGTAATAAGCTAAGCATACTCAAAGCGCTATTGTTTCAACAAGAAGTGGCTCTCATGTCAGCTAATGAGACCTTTGATTTGCAGGTGGCAAGACATCCAGTGAAATACAATCTTTGTTAAACACTAATCTCCCTCTCCATTTTGGGGAATTAATACACCAAATATTTAGTGCATCTGATACAGTGGGCCTATCCCATTTTCTTTAACTTGTGGGTTCAGGTCTTGTGACTTCTTTTTTTCCAGCCTATTTGGAGGGTTCCCTCTTATTTTCCTGGTTTGTGGTGTACTTGTTCCACTCCACCTGCTCCGCAACGGCTGCTCCACCTACGATTCTACCGGGAGTGACACAGCTGCAGTTGTACCATGATTGGATGATTCAAGTCTTCGGTCTGATACCATTAGCATCTCTAGATGTAGACTTTTGTCTACCCTTCTGTTACTCTAACTTTACCTGTGTGTAACCTGTGTTTCAGTGCTTCCGGTGGTCTTTTCAATGGGACTCATAGCAAATCCTGCCTACCTTGCAGCACTTCGTCCCTGTTGTGGGAATTAATTTTGCCACCAGACTCCAGCCCGAGCAGCCCACCGACGCATCCGGTCTCTCCCCGCCGCCGCAGCTGTCTCAATCCTAGCGCGGCCGCAGTGGGGGGGAGACCGAGGGGCATGAGAACTACATCGCCCAAGTGCCCTTGCGCTCTGAAGCCGCTTCCGGGGGATGACGCGCCAGGAGGCGCTTTAAATTGTACCCTGCCCTCGGTGGAGCCGGGACTCTTAGCAAATCCTGCCTACCTTGCAGCACTTCGTCCCTGTTGTGGGGATTAAGTTTGCCACCAGACTCCAGCCCGAGCAGCCCACCAACGCATCCGGTCTCTCCCCGCCGCCGCAGCTGTCTCAATCCTAGCGCGGCTGCAGTGGGGGGGAGAACGAGGGGCACGAGAACTACATCGCCCAAGTACCCTTGTGGCTCTGAAGCCGCTTCCGGGGGATGACGCGCCAGGAGGCGCTTTAAATTCTACCCTTCCCTCGGTGGAGCGGGGACTCATAGCAAATCCTGCCTACCTTGCAGCACTCGTCCCTGTTGTAGGGATTCATTTTGCCACCAGACTCCAGCCCGAGCAGCCCACCGACGCATCCGGTCTCTCCCCGCCGCCGCAGCTGTCTCAATCCTAGCGTGGCCGCAGTGGGGGGGAGACCGAGGGGCACGAGAACTACATCGCCCAAGTGCCCTTGTGCTCTGAAGCCGCTTCCGGGGGATGTCGCACAAGGAGGCGCTTTAAATTCTACCCTGCCCTCGGTGGAGCGGGGACTCATAACAAATCCTGCATACCTTGCAGCACTTCGTCCCTGTTGTGGGGATTAATTTTGCCACCAGACTCCAGCCCGAGCAGCCCACCGACGCATCCGGTCTCTCCCCGCCGACGCAGCTGTCTCAATCCTAGCGCGGCCGCAGTGGGGGGGAGAACGAGGGGCACAAGAACTACATCGCCAAAGTACCCTTGCGCTCTGAAGCCGCTTCCGGGGGATGACGCGCCAGGAGGCGCTTTAAATTCTACCCTGCCCTCGGTGGAGCGGGGACTCATAGAAAATCCTGCCTACCTTGCAGCACTTCGTACCTGTTGTGGGGATTAATTTTGCCACCAGACTCCAGCCCGAGCAGCCCATTGACGCATCCGGTCTCTCCCCATCCCCGCAGCTGTCTCAATCCTAGCGCTAATTTCAAAAAGGGGGTGGTGATGGACAGAGTATCTGAGTTAATCAGAACACTCCTACCCAGTCAACAGATCAGGGCTTGATCCATCACCGTTTTTTAGCTCACTGCACCATCCCAGTTCAGAACCTGGCTATATGCAAATTAGTCTGTCCCTGGCCCAGTGCATCATGGGAACAGGGCAGACCAAACTACCAAGCCAATTCTTCACTGGAAAGGAAACAAGCTTCCGGGGACCGGTTTCTGGCATTACAGCCGTCTTCGGCCTGGCTTGCTTGAATCCTGATGGTGCAGTGAGCAAGGGACTCATGTCTGAGCATACCCTTCCACACTTATGGTGGCCAAAATAATTTCAAAAAGGGGGTGGTGATGGACAGAGTATCTGAGTTAATCAGAACACTCCTACCCAGTCAACAGATCAGGGCTTGATCCATCACCGTTTTTTAGCTCACTGCACCATCCCAGTTCAGAACCTGGCTATATGCAAATTAGTCTGTCCCTGGCCCAGTGCATCATGGGAACAGGGCAGACCAAACTACCAAGCCAATTCTTCACTGGAAAGGAAACAAGCTTCCGGGGACCGGTTTCTGGCATTACAGCCGTCTTCGGCCTGGCTTGCTTGAATCCTGATGGTGCAGTGAGCAAGGGACTCATGTCTGAGCATACCCTTCCACACTTATGGTGGCCAAAATAATTTCAAAAAGGGGGTGGTGATGGACAGAGTATCTGAGTTAATCAGAACACTCCTACCCAGTCAACAGATCAGGGCTTGATCCATCACCGTTTTTAGCTCACTGCACCATCCCAGTTCAGAACCTGGCTATATGCAAATTAGTCTGTCCCTGGCCCAGTGCATCATGGGAACAGGGCAGACCAAACAACCAAGCCAATTCTTCACTGGAAAGGAAACAAGCTTCCGGGGATCGGTTTCTGGCATTACAGCCGTCTTCTGCCCGGCTTGCTTGAATCCTGATGGTGCAGTGAGCAAGGGACTCATGTCTGAGCATACCCTTCCACACTTATGGTGGCCAAAATAATTTCAAAAAGGGGGTCCATCACCACCCTGTTGCATGTAGCCAGGTTCTGAACTGGGATGGTGCAGTGAGCTAAAAAACGGTGATGGATCAAGCCCTGATCTGTTGACTGGGTAGGAGTGTTCTGATTAACTCAGATACTCTGTCCATCACCACCCCCTTTTTGAAATTGTTTTGGCCACCACAAGTGTGGAAGGGTATGCTCAGATGTGAGTCCCTGTTGCCAGATGGATGCAAGCCGCTTGTCTGAAACTTAACGGGGAGAAGACAGACATCATTCTCCTTGGCAATCCTTCCCCGTCTGTTCTTGCATCCGTCTGGCCACCATGTCTGGGCGTTCTCCCCGCCCCTAGGTCCCAGATAAAGAGCCTCGGGATCTGGCTTGACACCGCCCTTGACTTCTCGGTCCAGGCTATTAAGACTGCTGCCACTTGCTTTGGACTAATGAGGATGCTCCGGCGGGTGCTCCCCTTGCTCCCTTTCCAGGCGAGGAGGATCATGGTCCAGGCCCTGATTCTCTCCCGCCTGGATTACGGGAACGCTCTCTATCTGGGAGCACCGGCCTCGGTACTTCAGAGGCTTCAGGTCACACAAAATAGCACGGCCCGCCTACTGTTCAACCTGCCCCGTCGGCAGTCGGCGAGGAAGGCACTGAAAGACCTCCACTGGCTCCCAATGGCTGCCAGAGTGCAGTTCAAGGCTTTGTGCATTCTGCACAAATCCTTCCACCGCGCAGGCCCAGCGATTCTGCACTCTTTGGTCACGCCCTATGTTCCAGCCCGCTCCCTTTGTTCTGGCACCCTGCAGCTGGCTACCTCTTTTAAAATTAATAGAGCCCGCTGGGGTGGCCGCTCCTTTTCCCACTCGGCGGCCAGACTCTGGAACGCCCTTCCTTTCGCCATCCGAGGAAACAGCAGCCTCCTGTCTTTTAGAAAGGCCTTGAAAACGCATTTGTTTGCTAAATCCTGCTGATCTACCCTGAGCCTGCGCTAAGCCATTTTTATCTTCAAGCGCTGCGAGGCCTCAGGGTAGTTACGCGCTATACAAATGCAATTTTTCATTTCATTTCATTTCATTTCCCTCCTTCTGCCTTTGAAGTAGGTAAACTTCAAAGGAAAGTGTTTATAGTGTATAAGGCCCTGCCTTTCTCTGAGCTGGCTCCAGACATCTTGTAGGATGCAAAAATAGCTTTGAGGGAGAACAGGCACAGCTGTATTCATGTGTCAGTGATAACTCCTTCCACCACTCTAGCTCAGATAGGCCTTCAGGATGTGCAGGGCACACCCCAGCTCCCTTTGTGTGATTGTCTAGAGTGAAAGCACAAACAGCCCAGCTGTCTTCCTTTCCTAGAAGCGTATTCAGCAGACAGGCAAAGGAACATAATTGTTAAAAAGGAAGATGCCCACTTTCTGAACGTGGCATCTTCAAACATGAAATTTAAAAACTAACTTCATAAAAATATGTATTTTTAAATTGTGAGTTCAGAGACCCCAAACCCCAAATCTCTACCAATTTCCAATTTGAAAATACATGTGTAAGGTACTACAAGGCAGCTCCAATGATACCCTCTGGGAGAAAAAGGTATTGTTGTGGTGATAAACAAAACTAGCAGTATTTCACTTCCAAGATATGTAAAAGGTAGAATTGTACATACATTGCAACCTGCTAATGAGGTGCATTAGGCCTTCCTTAGGACTGAGACAGGTTTTCATGTGGGAGGCACAACCAGTGCTTTAGGCCCACTTGTAGCATTTGATTTGCAGGCCTTGGGCATACCCGATGCACTTTACTAAGGACTTAATATCCATCCATTCATCCATCCATATACATTTATAATGCACACGGCTACCACTAATGGCGGTGTCCCGGCGCTAGAAATAGCAGCATTATCAGACAGGGGAAAGAGACCTGCTAGAGCAAATTGAACAGGTATGGTAAGCAGGGAGACCCAGGAACAAGCTGTTAGCATGGTCCAGTTGAGATGTAATAAGGTCATGGAATATTGTTGCCCCACAGTCCGTCTGCAGTAAGTGGAGGAATCTTCACACAGCTTTAAGTTTCCAAAAACAAGCTCTGGAAACTTGGCCATTCCGGGCCTTGCCTGAAAGTATGGAATTTGCAACAAGTATTTTTGAGGCCAGTTTTGAATGTAACAAGCCAACCTATGTACTAATAGGTTCATTTGTAAAATTCTGAATCGGATTGTTTCATATTATTGTATATAACTTTATTCGATATACATTATCATAAAAGTATAAAAAACATTTTAAAAAGGATGAAGGGGAAAAAACTTCTCCCGGTTAAAATACATTACACAGTATTTACAAGGGTGCAATATGTAGCAAAGGCCATACATAACATATAATACATAATACATTCATTGACAGACAAATTGGTCGTGTATTGGATAAGCAATTAAAAATTTTTTGTCATAAAAAGACGAAATGCACATCATTACAAGGTGGCGATCGGCAGTTCCACAACCTGTGCTTGGATCATCCTAGAAAATGTCATCCTCCTCAGCCAGGCGCAACACAGGTATTTGGCCACCCCACAGATTTGACTGTGATTGGTCCTCGGAAGCTTGTTTCCGGTCCAGGGAAGGCATGGCTTGGCAGTTCGGGCTGGACTGTTCCCATGAGGCACAGGGTCAGACTGATTTGCATGTAGCCATTTCTGAACTGGGGTGACGGAGTGGGCTAAAGAACGGTAATGGATTAAACCCAGATCTTTTGACTAGGTGTGAGTGTTTGATTGGTTCAGATGCTCCGTCCATTACCACCCCCTTTTGTACCGCTTCTGGCCGCCATAAGTGTGGCAGGGTATGCTCAGACGTGAGACCCTTGCTCACTTTGCCACTGGATTCAAGCAAGCCGGGCTGAAGACGGCTGCAATGCCAGAAACCGGTCCTCGGAAGCTTGTTTCCGGTCCAGGGAAGGCATGGCTTGGCAATTCGGGCTGGACTGTTCCCATGAGGCACAGGGTCAGACTGATTTGCATATAGCCATGTCTGAACTGGGGTGGCGGAGTGGGCTAAAGAACGGTAATGGATTAAACCCAGATCTTTTGACTGGGTGTGAGTGTTTGATTGGTTCAGATGCTCCATCCATTACCACCCCCTTTTGTACCACCCCACAGATTAGGCTGGGAATCGAAGTCTCCGATGATAGAATACGCTGCGCCACCCTGTGGTCTCTACAACCCAGGTTGGAACAAACCAGTTTCAGCCATTTCCTCCTCGCCTGGCCATAAGCTGGGCAGGCGAAGAGGAAATGGGCGACCGATTCCGTAGGGGAGGCGCAGCCCGGGCACCCCAAGTTGATCCCCCCCAAGGTGCCGCCATCCTGCTCTGAAGTCGTTCAATGGGAGGGTGCCAAACCTGAACTTCAGATACAGGCCCCTATCTTTCGGGGACTCAATAAGATCTAGGAGAGATTCTAATTTAGGTGCAGGCTTAACGCTCAAGTAGATTTCTGTCAGTGTACCGCGGTTCTCGCTTCTTGCAGCGGCCGCGGCCACCCAATCGGCCTTTTTTACAACTACTTTGGGCGGCGGGTTCTGACTCACCCATGCTTCTCTCAGACCTAAATCCCCAACCAGCTGTTTCAATTTGGATAGCCAGACTATCTTGTGGCCCACGTCAAGTTCTATTAATTCGGTCAATGCAGTGGCATAGTGGCATAACTCCGGGGACCTTCTAAGGCGTGTCCAGAACAATAAAGGGTGCAGTCTTGCCACCTCGTTTATTGGATTTCTCCCCAAGTCATAGCGGAGCAGGACCGGTGGGGTCGATGGAGGAAGCGAGACCTATCTCATGAATATTGATGAGGGGATCAGATTGGTCACATATAGTAACTAATTTCAATAGGTGTTCTAATGGAATTGTGGATTGTTAATCTTAGCAGACCACCATGTCTTTGATCAACTATAAATAAAGACTAACTTTTTGCTGGTATATACTTCTGCCAGCAGATTCCTCAACTTTTGAATATTCCAGGTGTCAGACTGAACACAGAACCTGTTCACTATCTCCTCATGTTAGTATGAGGCGCTGGCTCCACTCTGGCTCAAGAACAGACACCCTCATGACCTCACCGGAGCCATAAAGTACCCCATAAGTGGGCCGATTTCAGTTCCTTTTTTCTCGCACCATCAACATATATCTATAGCACAACTCTCCGAAGAGGATCAGTCAACATTTGTTGCATTTTAAAAAAAAACTGAGCTTTTACTTGATGTCTCTCCCTAAATATTTAGGATTTAAACCTTGCAGGGACTTGGATGGACACATGTCCATCATGGACCTATGTGACATCTGTCTGTTGTGATTGAGGATGAATCACAATATCATGGACTGCAGTTCCTATCAGAGTTTTCAATTCAAAGATATAAAGGAACGGAAGGCTAAAATGTCTATGGCCCGGGTTCCGGATAAACATCGACTGAAGGAGAAATCCATATTTGGATCAAGAACCCTGGATTTTATGCCTTCATTAAAGTCAACAAAAGGCAAGCATAATAAGAGAAGCCACTACTAAGGGTGAACTCAGTCTTTGAAGAGTAGGTCCACCAGATGCAACTCACTCTACAAGCATCCTCTTCGGATCAGAACTTGTGGAGGAACCCAGAGAGTATCCAGCATCTCTAGCTCATTGTTACCCAGTGCTGATCTTGGATCCACTATTTCCTATAGCACCACAATCTGCAGATCCTTCAACAGAAAGTGGATGCTTTACTGCAAAAAGTTACAGCAGAGATGGCAAAAAAACAGGAATATGGCCAGGGCTGTTTTCTTTAATATTTTGGTTGACTTACACAGAGTAGATGCCTTACCTGGGGCGATGGCTTACACAGAGTTTTCTAACCCTTGAAGGAAGGAATCCAACTCAACTTCACTTCAGATGTTCCATGGTTCCCTCTGGAACATCTTCTGACATCATGGGTTCAATGGGATATGCTTTCACAGGTATCCCTAATCCATACACTGATGCCTTCACTCTGTTCTTACCATTGCCACCTGTTACTTTAGCTCCAACTCTGACCACATAATGCCGATCCCTTCTTCAGACTTGCCGCCAAAGATAGGAGCCCCTCGTCCTACTATCCTGCTAGATTCTTCACCTTTGTCCTCTCTGGCATCACAATTTACTCCTTTATCTCCACAGACAACATCACAGACATCCCAATCAACACCTTTGGCTCCATGACCGACTCCACCTGCGCTGCATTCACCAAAGCTGCATTTTTCGCCTCTCACAGAGTATCCTCCACGCCAATCTCAAATATAGGCTTATTGTTTTCTAGAGGAAACACAATCATTTTCTTGGGATCTCTAACACCAATGAAGAGACATACTCAGATACAGAAATAGCCTAGGAAGCAGGTTTTGATGGTCTTAAAGACTCTAGTGGCCTTCACACCTCACCTGAGAATTATACCACCAACTGGATTACCACCTCCTCTTATAACTCCGCAATTAGGAAAGCAGCAGAGGTATTGACTCTCCAACTTCCCTCAGCTCAAACCAAGTCTCACATTTTGCAGAGGTCCTACATAATGCATCTGACTCTTTTGCCCTTACTGAGCCAAGCGTTTCTTTGTAGGTGAACCCATATCCTCTAAACCCTCCACAGCTACACATTTTCTATAATCTCTCCCTTCACTGGAGAGCTTGACAGGCCAGGCGTCCTGCTTATTCAAAGTTCCCCATGTCTTTTTTTCTATGAACCCATCTAAAAAAGTACCCAAAAAGATGATGCAGTTGGCCAAGATGTTGTTTTTAGTAGGCAGTATATTTCTGAAACTTATAAATGCCACCTGCCCCCTTGATTTTTACTCACATGCCCTTTACAACATGGTACAGTTGGTGCTACCTAATTTGCCAGACCACCTTTAACTTCCCTTCTCAGAGCTGCAAGGGGGCAGTCAAGCAGCAACAAAACAGGGTATTCATTCCGAGCTAAATGCAGCAAACTCTGTCATCTGGGGCATTCGAGCATACGGCCCATATTACCACACACAGTTAAGAGGTGGAGTGTGGGAGGCAATCAGATTCAAGACAATATGTTCCAACCAACAGGAAGAGACAGGAGTCAGCACAGATGCCTCAACCCTAAAGTGGAAACTGGACATCAGAGACCTTTGGTCCCCAGAGTACTGGGACTTGCACATCGATCTACTGTATTTACGAACAGTCTGGGTAGTGCCCAAAGCCATCCTGCCTTCACTTCACAGTCCAGATTCTATGACTGTGATGTGGTACATCAAAAAAGAAGGAGGGATAAGGTTGCAGCTTCCCTGCAGGGAAGTTCTGTGACTCTAGTCAGGTGGCAGTCAAACATCTATCCGGTGTACTGAATACACATGCAGACAGTATCAGTCAGTATCATCTTGCAGATTACAATATGCACCTTCGTAGGGAGGTGGCCCAACACATATGCAGTCTCTGGGGGACAGGTGTGGTGGATCTCTTCACCACTCACCGAAAATTCTGTTCCCTCCATTATCCATTACAGGGAGCATTGGAGGATGCTTTTTGCTGGAAGTGGAACGTTCAGCTTCACTGCAAATTTTCTCCCATTCAATTAATTCCTCTGTTCTTGAATATGAGCTACTTTGACTGGGCCCAACATATTCTGATAGCCCAAGACTGGTCAACAAGTGTGTGGTATAAAGACCTGATGCACCTCCTCCTGTGGCCCCTCTTCCTCGCTCTTACAGTCACAGGATCAGGTTCTGCACATCAAACTTCAGATCCTAGACTTTCATGTCCGGAGATGGATCAGGGTAATCCAAATGTTTTTTCCTTCGTTCTTGAAGTGGTGAATATCATCCTATGTTCCAGCAGACAAAAGGCTGCATTCAGGGAAACAAAGAGGATTGCTAACTCTTGACTCATCAACTGTTCAAGATTTTTCAACTGGCTCAAGCCCAAAAACATTATTACATCACATGCACAATTGATTTTTGGAAATTACGCCACATTATGCCTCATCCAAATGCCAAATCAGCATGGGATTGCAAACAATTTAATGGCTGTAAAAGTGTTTTGGCTCCTAAAATGGGATTTATAAATAAGAAAGCACGTTTGCGGTCACAAACTTTGATTTAGAGCAGTTGCAAACATAAAAATAATTAAATTTAAGCTCTCCCAAAATGGAAAGGCAATCCTGGATATGGGTACCTTTGGCACTGAGGATGCATCTGACTTTATTAAGGTAGGCCTGGAGATTCGAGACTGGAAGAGAGTAAAAAAACACTTAAGTCTGATTCTGTCTAATTTTAAGGTGATTTTTTTTGTGAGTTTATAATATTGATGCATAGTGATTGTGTTGTTGATGAAAAGTACTCCAATTAATTCCAGAATGAAGACAACTAGTCTGTTGTTCATATCTCATGGGTACATGTTTACTCTGTGACGCTAGAAGGACCAATATAGATGAACTGATGTCAGTTGGAATGAATTGATGGGAGACATTCTTTGTTATTCACTCACCTTAAATTCACAATGATTGACTTTGAATCAGCTCTCACACTTTATCTCATTTACCTCTTAATAAAGATGTATGTTTTCTATGTGAGCCGTGGGCATACTTCATACTTGCATTCTTTTCAAAATCTGTACAATTCGTATGTATGGCTCTAAAGAGAGCCCCTACTGTGAATACTGTATTTTCAGTCTGGATATATGCTGTCATTGTGTTACGAAGAAAAATACAGTTGAGCTCTGCGTTTTCACCTGAATAGACCACTCTTTCAGTCTAGGAATGTATCTCAAATTTTTTTAAAATTTATTTAAAGTTTTAATTATTTGGATTTTTTATCTCTTCATTGAAAACGTCCACAATTAATAAACAAAAAGGGGAGTAGGTCTACCTATTTACACTGATTACAATTTGGATGAAGGACTCCAAAGATGGAAATGAATTTGTGAATATATACAAGGGGGTGTCAGGAAGGATGTGCACACAATGCAATAACATGCTATTAGTTCAACATACATTCAACAAGTTCGTTTTTCCAAACATACATACAAAATCATTCAGACCAGTGAGTGTTGGGAAAGGAGGTGGGTGGTGTGGAAGAAGGAAAGAAGTGAGAAGTAAAATCCCTGAAACAGACTTATTTCCTTAGTCCAGGGTTTTAGAACAAAGATGGTTGTTTATTCTTATGATCACCAAAAGGTGATTAGGTCATCTTCTATTTGATTTCTTTTTAATTATTTGCAACAATGATTGGCCTAATGATATTGGGATGAAAATTCTAAAAAGACACAAAACACAATGTTACACCACATGAAAAACAAAGGGGTCAAACGATGGGGTCGACGCGTTTTGAATCCCTTGAATTCGTGGGATTCTCTTCAGGACCATAACATATTAAATCTGGAAAACATGAAAATCAAAGTAGCATTCAGTCAGTAATATCTCACAGAAGAAACTCTCAGCTTCATCATACGCATCAGACCACATACAAGCAGTACCTGTAAGGCTTTTTGGTCTCCTTTATGAGGTTGAACTGTGGGCAAAAGATAGAATGCATCTCTGTCAGAATTTAGTGATAGAGTTGTTGTTCCGTAACGAGTATTGAGGTGGTTGTGACTAACTTACATGTAGTGAGTATGTGGTAGATCCTACTGGCCGATGTAGCATCCAGGCTCGCTTGGCATGTGCAATCTTGCTTCGTTTTTTTCGTATTGTCTATTGGAGAGAGATTGTATGGTGGTTAGTTAAGCTCTTCTCTCATACTCATTGTTCAGAAAGTGGCAAAATACGAAACGGTCTAGCGTGTTTTCGAGTGTGGTCCATTGTAAACTCTCTCCAATCATTATACAATGCGGAGATATTCGTTACTCTAGTTGTTCGATGCACGCAATGAATCTAAATCCACAATTATGGTGAGCGAGCTTACCGTTTCTTTCTTACTCTCAATCTCCCCGTTCGGCGTGTGTCTCTGTCACCGGTGATCACAGTCATAGGATCGGCGCTTAAAAAACTATGTTTGGGTTTACGCTTAGCCCGTTGGGAGTTGTAGTTTAGTTTCAATTGTCGCCGGTAAGCGGCGTCATAGGGTAGACGCTCGAGATCGGTCATCTGATTCATGCTTTGCCAGTTGTGAATTGTAGTTCTGTAGTTCTTATTTCGGTGATGAACTGGTTGTTTGCTCAATAATGCTTGCTAATATATACAATCCCCGAAGTTGCTGTTTTATTATTAGTCCACCGAAGTTTATGCGGCCGTAAGGGTCACCTTTTAAAAAAACGATATGTTGAGTTACCTCGTTTGGGTGATTATAAATGGAATTAGATAATACCATGTTTTCAGCCTGGAGCATTCGGTTACAGAAAGATGGAGAGCGTGTTATAAATTATAAAGTTCCGTCATTTCATTTAACCCATTTACAACAGTGTTATATTTAAGGATTAGCATGGCTTCCCTTTGCCGTAGTTTGGCTTCGAGGTCGCCACCTCTTGTGCCCAGTTCAATTTTAAAGATGACTGTCCATCTAAAGTCGCTGTCGTCATGTCCACTTTCCACCCAATGTTGTACCAAGAATGCTGTGAGTACTTTTCTCTTAAGTCTAGATCTATGTTGAGACATTCTTTGCCTTACTTCTTGGTTAGTCTTCCCGATGTACAATTTATTATATGGGCATAAAACTCCATAGATTACATTGCGAGTTTTACAATTTGTAAAAGACTTGTGCTTCCAAAATATGCCCTCATGTTGGAACAGTGTTCCTTCAATCGTTGATATGCAACTGATACACATACCACATTTATGGTGTCCTTTGATGGGAGGTAAACCCACATACGCTCTCAATGTGGGATTGTGTGTTATGGGTAGTGCTGCTCGAACTATCTGATTGGCAATGCTTTAATCTTTTTTAAAAGCGAAGAGTGGTTGTTCATCCAATTGTGAATCCAGTTCTTTTATTAGATGCCAATTTTGGTGGATTTTCTTCTTCAGCCAATTAGATGAAGGACAATATGTTGACACGCAGACAATTCTAGTCTGTTTTTTTGGTTCTTTTCTTTTTAGCAATTCCTCTCTTGGTGTCCACCAAGCTCTTTTTTGGGCTTGTTTTAGAAGTTTAGAGGGATAACCTCGTTGAAGCAATCTTTCTTTTAAGAGATTTGCATGTTCCATGTACTCATCTTTAAATGTACAGTTCCGTCTTATACGGAGGAATTGGCCCATGGGTAGATTCTGTTTAAGGCTTCTCGGATGGTTACTTGAAAATTCAAGTGCTTTGTTCCTGTGTGATTTCTTCCTATAAAGGGTTGTCACCAACTCTCCATTTGAACAGTACACTTCCACGTCCAAAAAGGTTAGTCTGGTTTTTGATGACTGGACGCTGAATTTTATATCCCTTGTCCGGTTGTTTAGCCAGTCATGAAAGTTTAGAAGGTCATTTTCATTTCCAGTCCATGGATCGGCGCTTAAAAAACTATGTTTGGGTTTACGCTTAGCCCGTTGGGAGTTGTAGTTTAGTTTCAATTGTCGCCGGTAAGCGGCGTCATAGGGTAGACGCTCGAGATCAGTCATCTGATTCATGCTTTGCCAGTTGTGAATTGTAGTTCTGTAGTTCTTATTTCGGTGATGAACTGGTTGTTTGCTCAATAATGCTTGCTAATATATACAATCCCCGAAGTTGCTGTTTTATTATTAGTCCACCGAAGTTTATGCGGCCGTAAGGGTCACCTTTTAAAAAAACGATATGTTGAGTTACCTCGTTTGGGTGATTATAAATGGAAATAGATAATACCATGTTTTCAGCCTGGAGCATTCGGTTACAGAAAGAAGGAGAGCGTGTTATAAATTATAAAGTTCCGTCATTTCATTTAACCCATTTACAACAGTGTTAAATTTAAGGATTAGCATGGCTTCCCTTTGCCGTAGTTTGGCTTCGAGGTCGCCACCTCTTGTGCCCAGTTCAATTTTAAAGATGACTGTCCATCTAAAGTCGCTGTCGTCATGTCCACTTTCCACCCAATGTTGTACCAAGAATGCTGTGAGTACTTTTCTCTTAAGTCTAGATCTATGTTGAGACATTCTTTGCCTTACTTCTTGGTTAGTCTTCCCGATGTACAATTTATTATATGGGCATAAAACTCCATAGATTACATTGCGAGTTTTACAATTTGTAAAAGACTTGTGCTTCCAAAATATGCCCTCATGTTGGAACAGTGTTCCTTCAATCGTTGATATGCAACTGATACACATACCACATTTATGGTGTCCTTTGATGGGAGGTAAACCCACATACGCTCTCAATGTGGGATTGTGTGTTATGGGTAGTGCTGCTCGAACTATCTGATTGGCAATGCTTTAATCTTTTTTAAAAGCGAAGAGTGGTTGTTCATCCAATTGTGAATCCAGTTCTTTTATTAGATGCCAATTTTGGTGGATTTTCTTCTTCAGCCAATTAGATGAAGGACAATATGTTGACACGCAGACAATTCTAGTCTGTTTTTTTGGTTCTTTTCTTTTTAGCAATTCCTCTCTTGGTGTCCACCAAGCTCTTTTTTGGGCTTGTTTTAGAAGTTTAGAGGGATAACCTCGTTGAAGCAATCTTTCTTTTAAGAGATTTGCATGTTCCATGTACTCATCTTTAAATGTACAGTTCCGTCTTATATGGAGGAATTGGCCCATGGGTAGATTCTGTTTAAGGCTTCTCGGAAGGTTACTTGAAAATTCAAGTGCTTTGTTCCTGTCTGATTTCTTCCTATAAAGGGTTGTCACCAACTCTCCATTTGAACAGTACACTTCCACGTCCAAAAAGGTTAGTCTGGTTTTTGATGACTGGACGCTGAATTTTATATCCCTTGTCCGGTTGTTTAGCCAGTCATGAAAGTTTAGAAGGTCATTTTCATTTCCAGTCCATGTAAAGAAAATATCATCGATGAACCGGATCCACCCCCCAATCCATTGTTTGTAGGGGTTGTTCTCATAAATGAAGGTTTCTTCGTACTGACTCATAAATAACACGGCAAGCTCAGGAGCAAAAGGGCAGCCCATTGTGACTCCCTTGATTTGAAAGAAGAAGTTGTCTTTGAACTTAAAATAATTCTCTACTGTACCTTGGAGCTACCAGTAAGGTGCTAAATCGTCTCCAGGTACTGCAGAATGCAGCAGCTCGCCTTATTCTGAAGCGTCCTAAAAGATCGGCCTCCAAAGCAGCCCTTCAGACTCTTCACTGGCTTCCGGTGAAGAGCAGGGTGGAGTTTAAGGCCCTCTGTACCTGTCACCGTATCCTTAATGGGAGGGCACCAGCACCACTCCAGAGTTTGATCTCCAGATACGAACCTACGCAAGCGCTACACTCCTCCCATGGTGGCCTACTAAAGGTACCCAGGACGAGAAAGGCTCGCATGGGAGGCAGATCCTTTCGCTATTTGGTGGCGAGGGGCTGGAATGCCTTACCCTTGGACCTTCGCCTAGAAGTGTCTGAAGCCGACTTCAGGAAGAAGCTAAAAACATACCTCTATGCACGATAAACCTAGCTGACTCTGTGGCCCATTTGCATGAGCATCTATCTGTCTTAGCGCAGGGACACGCTAGTTAGCGTAACCGCGCGCTTTATAAAACTCCCTTATATAATGGGATAACATATCTTTAGTTCTCCTCATAAGTTCCTCTTCTTAGTTGTGCTGTTATCTGCAGCACATATTGAAAGAAACATATACGATGCAAGGGTTTGTTTTTTGCGGGAAGATGTCCCTTCCTGCACAAAAGCAATCCTGCTTATTATGCATGAAACCTTGTGCCATGATACAAGGGTGCCAGCATTGTCACTAGGCAGCACATTGTGCGCCAGTCCTGGGAAATGACAGGAATGCACTGTATTTTTTTTAAGTACAATACATTCCTCCCTTTCCCTATCATGTAGCACAGCATAGTGACTTGCTGCGCTGCATGATTATTTGGTAAATATTGAATAAATGTTTCCCTCCTTCCTGTGTGGTTAACCTCCATGCTAATGGGGGATTCCATTCTTAAAATACTCCCAGTAATGTATGAACGCCAGCACTACTTATGTCACAGAAAGGGCCACAAAAGCATCTGTGGCCCCATTTGTAATACTTGGAATACTATAGTGCCCCAGGGATGGAAGAAAACAGGGGCCTGGAAAACAGGGCACATACATGTTGCATGCTCGAGGCACAATATGTAATTTATTAAATTTGGATGGGAGAGTGAAAGGTAAATGTAGAGGGTGGTGGCGTGGGTGGGTCATGATCAGGAGTGTGTAATGCCCATTGATGTCAATTAGGGATCACCGGGGGTTGTAGCTGTGACCCCTGGCTTGCCCCAGGCAAACCCTGGAACTGCTGTTGCAATCCCTGGCCTCAGAGGTGGCAAAATCAGAGATAGGAACACAGTGGTAGCTCATACTTACAGATGTCAGTTGGGGCTGCACGCTTTTTCTATTCTGTTAAATATTGTAACACTCTAATATATATATATATATATTACCTACTGGCGGTCGCCAGTAGGTAGTTATAGTTAAAACCTAGTTTCCATAGGAAATCCGCAACATTCTATTTGGAATAACTTTGGCGCCGGTGGACGAATCTTCGCAAATTTCTCCAAGAAAATGGCCTGCTCTGCTCCGCAACTTCCCTGAAAGATTGGGGGTGATTCATGAAGCAGGGGCTGAGAAAAAAGGGGGGTCCCAAAAGGTGTGTTCCCCATGCAATTTCCCGTAGGACCTTTAGCCAGGACTACAGCCACTAAACTTGGCAAAAAGGTAGAGTTCTGTTCGCAGATCACGCTTTTTGTTGATTGGTGTAAATCCGTTCAGTAGTTCATGAGAAAATCATAAGTAGAATCATAAGTATTTCTATAGAAGCTTACCGTACTCTTTACTGTACTCTGTACAGTAAGCTTATGGTACGCGTACCTTCCCGAGCACTAGCTGCATGCTAATTGGCTGTCAACTGTCTGTCAACACTCCAAACCAGGAATGGCATAGAGCCCCTCGCAGCCCCGGGGACCGCCACCCCCCGAGGCTCTGTTAGTGATGGGATGGCCTCTAAGGCCCCCTGAGCCCCGAGGACCGCCACCCCCTGGGGCTTTCTTTTTAAGTATGCGGGGGGCTCACGGCCCCCCGCAGCCCCAGGGACTGCCACCCCCTGGGGCTTAATTTTTTATAATTAAACCTGTGTGGGGGGCTCAAGCCCCCCCACACGCCCCGGGGACCGCCACCTCCCCGGGGCACTAATATGCAAATACGGGGGTCCGTGATGGACGCCGCATGGACCACCACCCCCCGGGGCTTTGTACATGTTGGGAGGGGGGCCACGCGGCCCCTCTCCTGGAGTCCTTGATGGCCCTGGGGACCGCCACCCCCCAGGGCCGGCTCCTGCAGTGTCCCGGGGTGCCCACCTCCGGGACACTGCTGTTTGCTGTGGTAGGGCGGGAGCTTCGCGGCTCCCACCCTATCACAGCAAACTGCTTTAATTTTTGAAAGAGAGAGCAGGAAACCATCTCTCTCTTTCAAAAATCAATGCCGATTGCTTTTCTGTACGGGGAGCAGCATATTAGCTGCTCCCCATACATAAAAACAATGCCGGCTCCTGCAGGATGCGGGGAGCCGGCAGGGACCGTGGGGGGCTTGGGGCCCCCTCATGGCCCCCAACGGGGAAAGCCAGGCCCCGGTGGATGGGGTCCCCGGTGCCAGAAGTGGCCTGGGAGGGGGACCACGCAGCCCCCTTCCAAAAAATAAAAATAATAAAAAAGGCCAGACCCGGGGGATTGGGTCCCCGGGGCCTTTAGGTAGTATAAGAGGGGGGCTATGCAGCGATCAGTGATGTCATCAGTGATGTCATTTGAGATGTCATCAGTAATGTCATGAGTGATGTCACTGACCATGTCATGAGTGATGTAATATGTGACGTCATCAGCAGTGCATTGCGGGCGCATGAGTTATAGTCAACTATAACGGGGGATTTTCAATGGTTTTGTATGAATGAAATGTCCAGCTAACTATAACATGTGTGAAACCTATGGTTTTTTAGTGAATTTTGAAGGCTTTTTAAAATGCAAATTTTTAACTATAACGTGTGTGAAACCTATGTTTTTTTAGTGAATTTCTAATGTTTTTTAAATGCTAATTTTTAACTATAACGCGGGTGAAACCTATGATTTTTTCAGTGAATATATATATATATATATATAGAGAGAGAGAGAGAGACATGGACCACAGGAAGGTCTGACTCAGATGTTATTTATTCCTCAATGACGTGTTTCAGTCTTCACCAGTCCTTGATCACATACACATTGAATGCAGTTCGCCATTTTTAAATTTAGTTGCTACACCACATGATTAATAAACATAGTAAAAATACTACCCACCACTTTTGCATTTCTTATGACATGTAGTCTGTTTTTTACCTTGGGTCATATAGTATGTGCAAACATCATCAATATATCAGTAAAATACCTTAAGGTGATATGTCATGAATAAATACATTAATAAATATTTGCATATTAAAATAATTACATACATGTTATAATTTATCATCAATAAATAATGTTGCCAAATCTATAATGAAACCATGAATTAACGTAGGATAAAAACCATAGTCTTGATACTTGCATGTGCAAAATCGCAAATATACTGTTATACACTGGCTAATTGACCATGATCAAATTCTGTCAATTTTCCCCAAAGTCCTGGGGTAGTGCCAAACCAGACCAAGCTAGGTCGTAATGTTAAACAGATTATTAAAATATGAACATACATGATACTGACGAGTATCTGTATATCCATAGAAAATGCAAGTGCTACCTAAAAAAATGTTTTTATATGTTTTAAAATCTAGTGCAAACGTAGTGTGACTTATCATTAATAAAGTGAAAAGAAGCATGGAATTTTCATAATGATCTGCTTAAATGCAGGTGCAGGCAAGGGTATTCTAATGCCATTAGTGCAGAGTGGGAACGCACCCGTTTGCAGGGTTTGGAGTTTAACAAACTGGGACAGGTAAGTGGGGATACACTCTATATTCATAAATATGGAAGTAAAATAAAATACAATTATTTTTAGCAGCTCAATGGTCCTCTATAAAAAAATAATGAAGGTCCTCAGTGTTATTGAGTGTTATTGAGGCCATTTGGCATCTTGCTGTCTAATTCCAAAATGGTGGTCTAATTCCAAAATGGTGGTTGATTCTAGTTTGCATAACATGTTCTCTCTGTCACCACCTCAACGCAATTTAGGTACAGCTTTAATGACATAATATCGCAAACAATTAAGATCATTATTGTGATCTGCTTTAAAATGTCGTGCCACCGGGTACATTGAATCATTATTTACAATTGCACGCAGTTGTTGTAAAATTATGACATGCACCTGTAGCTTTGTGCTGCCCATATATCTTAAGCCCCAGGTGCATGTCAGAACGTAGATGCAAGGGGGTAAATGGGGTAAAGTATTCTGTTGTGTTCACCCCAAACTTGCATGCCCGGCAGGAGGTGCATTTGAATAAGTATGGGCCAAATATGCGAAATCGCAGTTCGCGAAATCGTGCGAAAGCGAATTCGCGATCCGCATAATTCGCGAATTCGTGCGAAATTGCGAATTTTTGTTTTTTGCGTGTTCGCTGGGCTTTTTGCATGTTCGCGGGGCTTTATGCGTGTTCGCGAGCCGCTTGCACAGCGAAGTTACCCATGCGGTCGTGTATGGGCACAGCACCCTCTGGTTCACCACTGCCACCCTCTGGTTCATCACTGCCACCCTCTGGTTCATTACTGCCACCCTCTGGTTCGCCACTGCCACCCTCAGGATCATCACTGCCACCCTCTGGTTCATTACTGCCACCCTCTGGTTCATCACAGCACCCTCTGGTTCACCAGTGCCACCCTCTGGTTTATTACTGCCACCCTCTGGTTCACCACTGCCACCCTCTGGTTCATCACTACCACCCTCTGGTTCACCACTGACAACCTCTGGTTCACCCCTGCCACCCTCAGGTTCAGCACTCACCACTGCCACTCTCTGGTTCATCACAGCACCCTCTGGTTCACCCCTGCTGCAACCCTCTGGTTCAGCACTCACCACTGCCACCCTCTGGTTCATCACAGCACCCTCTGGTTCACCACTGCCACCCTCTGGTTCATCACTGCCACCCTCTGGTTTGCCACTGCCACCCTCTGGATCATCACTGTCCCCCTCTGGTTCATCACTGCCACCCTCTGGTTCATCACAGCAACCTCTGGTTCACCAGTGCCACCCTTTGGTTCACCACTGCCACCCTCTGGTTCATCTCTGCCACCCTCTGATTCATCCCTGCCACCCTCTGGTTCATCACAGCACCCTCTGGTTCACCAGTGCCACCCTCTGGATCATCACTGTCCCCCTCTGGTTCATCACTGCCACCCTCTGGTTCACCACTGACACCCTCTGGTTCATCCCTGCCACCCTCATGTTCAGCACTCACCACTGCCACCCTCTGGTTCATCACAGCACCCTCTGGTTCACCCCTGCTGCCACCCTCTGGTTCAACACTCACCACTGACACCCTCTGGTTCATCACAGCACCCTATGGTTCACCAGTGCCACCCTCTGGTTCATCACTGCCACCCTCTGGTTCACCACTGCCACCCCCTGGTTCATCACTGCCACCCTCTGGTTCACCACTGACACCCTCTGGTTCAACACTGACACCCTCTGGTTCACCCCTGCCACCCTCAGGTTCAGCACTCACCATTGCCACCCTCTGGTTCATCACAGCACCCTCTGGTTCACCCCTGGTGCCACCCTCTGGTTCAGCACTCACCACTGACACCCTCTGGTTCACCACTTCCACCCTCAGGTTCAGCACTCACCACTGACACCCTCTGGTTAACCACTGTCAAACTCTGGTTCATCACTGCCACCCTCTGGTTTGCCACTGCCACCCCCTGGATCATCACTGCCCCCCTCTGGTTCATCACTGCCACCCTCTGGTTCATCACAGCACCCTCTGGTTCACCAGTGCCACCCTCTGGTTCATCACTGCCACCCTCTGGTTCACCACTGACACCCTCTGGTTCACCCCTGCCACCCTCAGGTTCAGCACTCACCACTGCCACCCTCTGGTTCATCACAGCACCCTCTGGTTCACCACTGTCACCCTCTGGTTCATCACTGCCTCCCTCTGGTTTGCCACTGCCTCCCGCTGGATCATCACTGTCCCCCTCTGGTTCATCACTGCCACCCTCTGGTTCATCGCAGCACCCTCTGGTTCACCAGTGCCACCCTCTGGTTCATCACTGCCACCCTCTGGTTCATCACTGCCACCCTCTGGTTCATCCCTGCCACCCTCTGGTTCATCCCTGCCACCCTATGGTTCATCACAGCACCCTCTGGTTCAGCACTGTAGATTATGGGGGGAAAGCAGGAGCATTATGCCATACTTATAACTATTCTCTGACCCTGCTTTGAGGGTCAGAGCAGGGTCAGAGAATAGTTGCATGTAGGCAACTGAACTCTGGAGGGGCCCCTTAGGAAGCACTACAGGGAATGGTGACAAATTAGCTTGATCTTTTGCACCTGCTAAGTGCTTTCAGTTTTCCAAAATTCGTATTCCTGCCATTTCGCGAGATTCGCGGGGCGCGAATTCGTGCGAAATAGAACTTGCAATCCGCAAATTCGTGCGAATTTGCGGATTTCTTTTTTGTTGCGTGTTCGCGCGTTTTTTTGCTTATTCGCAGACCTCTGGTTCATCACAGCACCCTCTGGTTCACCACTGTCACCCTCTGGTTCATCACTGCCACCCTCTGGTTTGCCACTGCCTCCCGCTGGATCATCACTGTCCCCCTCTGGTTCATCACTGCCACCCTCTGGTTCATCGCAGCACCCTCTGGTTCACCAGTGCCACCCTCTGGTCACCACTGCCACCCTCTGGTTCATCCCTGCCACCCACTGGTTCATCCTTGCCACCCTCTGGTTCATCACAGAACCCTCTGGTGCACCACTGTAGATTATGGGTGGAAAGCAGGAGCATTATGCCATACTTGTAACTATTCTCTGACCCTGCTTTGAGGGTCAGAGCAGGGTCAGAGAATAGTTGCAAGTAAGCAACTGAACTCTGGAGGGGCCCCTTAGGAAGCACTACAGGGAATGGTTACAAATTAGCTTGATCTTTTGCACCTGCTAAGTGCTTTCAGTTTTCCAAAATTCGTATTTCTGCCATTTCGCGAGATTCGCGGGGCACGAATTTGTGCGAAATGGAACTTGCAATCCGCGAATTTGCGGATTTCTTTTTTGTTGCGTGTTCGCGCGGTTTTTTGCTTATTCGTGGACCGCTTGCAGCGCACCGACCCCGAGGTTGCCCATGCGGTCGTGTATGGGCGCGGCCATCTTGTTTGCGTGACCTGTTTCCGTTTCCGGCCGCTAGTTGCATGCTCGCGTCGTATGCGGCGCGCGATTACGTGTTCGCGGGCATTTTCGCATGCTCGCAAAGGAAATATCGCGCGAACTTACCTTCATTCATTGCTATGGTTCTTTGCATGCTTTCTAATCCTCCTTTCATCTGTGCAATCCTTTGTTTCTTTGGATTTTTTTTATCTTTTCTACTCTATATCTATCCCTCTTTTTTTCTAGATCTATATTTTGTGTTTTTTTTCAACTTTTCGTTACTTTTAAAGCTACTTTTTAAAAAAAATGTTTTACTTGACTTTTTCCCTATTCTTTCCTTTTTTTTTTCTTCCTGCTGTACAGGACCATAGCAAAGGGAGGCAGGAAGTATAAGGGGAAAGGTCCCGCACCCCGTACCCGGCTCCCATGCAGGCGATTGCGGGGGGAGAACGTCACAGTCCGGGAGATCTTTAGCGCAGAGGAGGTGGCCGCACTGGTTTTTTTATGTCCAGCGCCGCCTCCCAAAGACCATCGCGGCAGGCGGCAGGATCGCTGGCGGGTACAGGCTCCGGGAGCGTCGGAAGCGGTGGGAGAAGGTGTGCCGGGCCATGTATCAACACTCTCGGGTCTAGCGCACCTACAACCAGGCCACGCACCGGTGGTCCGACCTCCTGGACCGTGAACGCGACCTGCTCGACCTGCTAGGTGTCGAGATCCCCGGGCTTGGTGAGTAGTAGTAGCTACTTAATCACTACTCTGTTTTCTCCTGCTCTATGTGTTATCATATTGCAAATGTTTTGTTTGTTTCCGAAGAGCAATAATGCTGCCAATTACATTGTAGGTAATTTATGTTTCAAAATGTTCTGTGATTGCATTTCAGGTGCACTGCTCTCCTGCTCAGTGGCGGTGCTACTATGCTTATTTGTTTTCGATTTTTTGTGTTCATTTCGTTGGCCTGAGTAATTATGTAATGCTAGACACTAAGGGGCAGATTTACAATTACTGGCGCATCCCTGCAAATTAGCAGGGATGCGCCAGTAATTGTGCGCCACGCCTCCACCACCCATGGTGCGCCGCATTTACAAAGCGGCGAACCATGGGGCAAAAACCACACAGAAGCATCACGCCTCTGTGCCCTAAAGTTTGCTCATTGCTGGAGTTGCGTCGCAACCACGGCGCAGCTCCAGCAATGCTCTTAGTTGCCCTATCTCCCCAATGCTGCGTCAAGCCGTACGTCTGCTTCAAGCAGCCGCAGGGTTTAAAGTGACGCAGCATTGGCCTAAAAGTGACTGAGAGACATCTTGTAGATTTCACTCAGCCACTTTTAGGATGTGTTCCTGCGCAGGAACACCCTCCCTTGCGCTGGAACGCCCCCTGATGGCGCAGGGCTTTACAACGTGATGCATCCCCCAGATGCGTCACGTTGTTAATATACCCCGCATCATGGCGCCTCTTTTGCGCTGCCGCTGCATCACAAAAGTCACGCAACGATGGAGCAAAAGAGCCACAAGGGACTTGTAAATCTGCCCCTAGAGACTCAAGTCCAGTCCTTCCTTTGTACACCTGCTACTAATAGAGTGGTGGTGGATTGATAGTTTGAGTAATGATTGGTTATGTAGTAGGAAACTTACTTTTTAGTGTTCTCACTGGTCTGCAATCACGATGAACTTTGTCTGTCACTTTGCGTGCTGCGGAGTGCTGCCTGCCAGTCCTAGGCAAACCTTTTTGTAGTTGGTTTAGTGAGTTACATAACTTTCCAAGTCGACGGTCCGCGAATCCAGCAATACTAATATCCTAGTAGACCACACCAGATAGGTCAATAAAAGTAGTGCAATTGTTGTCTATTTGCTATTTCCCCGAAATAATGTGTTATTGTTCTTTTGAAATGTTTGATTTGGTTGACAACAATCATCCATGTTTGGGTCTTTCTTTCATGTTGTACATCAGCTCCCCCCAGGGGCAAGAGGACAGAGGAGGAGGAGGTAGCAGCACCGGCAGACGAGGACCAGGAAGGCCAGGATCGGTCCGGCAAGGGCTCCTCTGCTGGCCCCAGTAAGTTTTCATGTTAATATTAATAATTATACTTCCCTACCTTTTAGAGTACCTATTTTTTACTAATGTTCCTCATTCGACTTTTCCTACATCGTCTTTGATCTTCTTGTAGACTGTTTCTAAATTCTTATCCTGCCTCTACTATGACTCCCTGTGGTACTACTAGATTATTATTATTAGTCTGTCTGTGTAGCTAACTAAGTTTGCACAGTTGGCAAAAGGTGTTAAACGAAACTCCCATTCTATTCATCAATAGCTCTATGCAATGAGTGCAGTCCTCTGGGTTGTCCATAATGTCTTTTGAAGTCTTCTAAATGTTTATGCTTTGACAATTCCCAATAAGAAACTGTCAATCACCACCAAGAAAGAATAAGATACTAGTTTACTTTTTGATTGGATAGGAGGACAATACATACTACTATTGTTGCAGGGACAATTCTGCACAAACAGAACTATGGACACTAAATAGTGCATTGTTTATCAATTATAATGGGCGCAGTTAGACTTTCCACATACCTCAGTCATAACAGAATTTGAACCCCCCATCTCCTTACTGACTAGCTAGTGTGACAGAGTCATTTAGCTCCCTAATTCATCGATGATTGATCCCCAATGATGATTATCCAACCCAGGACGTAAGACTACGGAGTCAGAGTCCAGAACTGTCAGAGCCACGGACTCATGCTTGCAAATTGCAAACCCTTTCGCTCACTCACTCATGACTAAAAACCACAGAGTCTATGTAAGTTTTAAAGCTTTATTAAAAGTAAAAACATTTATTAAAATCAAGTTCATCATACAACATAAACGGTGGATTGAAAATGGAAAAGTGCTTAGTGATTTCACACATTAATTGTGGGCGAGCCCTCACCTGGTTGGAACTTCAAATCTTCTTTGTGGTGCTGAATCGTTGCTGACTCCGTCCTAGTGATGATGATCTGATGTTGCTTTTGTAAATAGAAAGAACAAAACCCTGCCGAGATAGCTAACTAAAGGTCCTCTAAGGGATCCGTAACTGTTATATATGGAGCAATATTAAATATGTATCAGAGCCAAGGACATCAAAACGGTGTAAGTCAGTCCATGATTTATTTAGAAAATATATATTTATTTGTTTTTATAGAATCTGACATTTCTAAAAAGCATTCGGTATATACATACATAGAATTCAATAGATAACACATATGACATTTTTCAAATCACATAAAAAGAAAAAGACAAATTCATAATAATCAATGTTCCACTCACTCCAGGGAAGTTCAAAGAACTAAACAAACACTCATACCATCAGGGGATCAATCAAACTCACAAACATTCAACACAGTTCAATTAGATAAGTATAGCATGGCCTGCAACTAAAGAATGACATTATAGTTGCATGGACGGGGGTGCAAAGATAAGATGGCAGATTAGATGGAAGGAAGTTGTCCTCAAGGGCTCAAATACTGGCGTTATAAAGAGTAACGCCGACGCGCGTTTCGGTGTATGGCACCTTCGTCAGGGCAAACAGATACCGCCAAGGAGGGGAACAAACATGCTGAAAATCAAACACATTTACTAATATTAGATGACTATGTAGTCTGATATATTTTGCCTGCGTAATTGCTAAAAAACAGGATTAATTTATAGTCATGATAAGTCTATAGCAATTAAGAGTCATGGCTCTGATATCATATAGTGGCTCCCACGATATAACTCCCCACAATGGGGGAGTGGGGGTCAGAACAACGATAAAGACCCAGGTGAAGACAAGAGAATCAAGGAGGTTTCCGTCGTGGTAAAGGTTCACAGGGTCCACATTTTCCAAGTCTTTTTTTTTAAAAAGAAAAAAGGATTTCTATTCGGCTGAAAAGAGGCTCCTATTTTCTTTCCTAGTAGGTCAAAATAAGGAATGTTTTTAGAACTAGGTTCTCAATTATGTAATCCTCACATCCTGATGTTAAATGGAGCTTCCTATTCAAATGACATATAATGTAAAGGAAGATGGAGTTATAAATTCACAGACTACACATCGTCCTAATCGATAGCTTAAACCATGAGTGGACCTTGTTATAATTTCCCGGGCGACCATGTGTATAGAGGGGCATCCAGAACAAGGTTGACAAAAGACGGCAAAGCATGCTCTAAATGACCTTCGCTTTCAAGGATACAACATATTCCCTACCTTTGAGTAACTGAGGTGGCGTCCACCGGTAGGATTATTATTCTTTAAAATCGAGCTTCGTACTTCAAAGGATCAAACACTAAAAAGACAAATAGATGTAGCAATCAATATACGCCGTAAGCTCGTATCTAAATACCAAGATGGTAAATATCCGAATGTGTACAAGGTGGCAGAGCTATTTGAGCTAATGTCGTTAACGAAGAAGCTAAGGGAGGGAGGTAAGTGAACACTGGAGTTCGTCTGGTTGACCTATCGAGGGGGATTTTTGTCCGATAGTGGAATGACACATCATGATGTGGGGGCGGAACAGAACGCTCACCTGATAGATAATTATCAGTTACAACCGCGTCTGGTATATATGGTCGGAAAGGTCGTCGAGAGGACTTCACAGCATCCACCCCATGATGAAAAGTAGGTTCAAAAAGGGAGAATCCCTGCAATGGAAGAGACAGGAAGGATCTCATTAAGTATTCGATAAGGTCAGAGCCCAAGGGTGGGAGGGGCGCATAAATACACGACTTACCAGGATAGTTTTTAAGCACGCTTCCAGACTGCGGGGGATAACGTTCTCATTCGATGGCGACCTGGAAATGTGCTGTGGCTGTCGCCTCCAAGGGAAACGCGATTTTACAGGCGTGACAGCGAGATCTAATTAAGCTGAGTCTCAGATAAAAATAGATGAAGGACACCCAGATTTCCGAGATAGCGCGCCATCTTGGAGTGGAGTAGGGCTCTTAATGTATAGAGCGTGAAAGAGTGCAATACATCGAAAATCTTGAGGTAGGTACTGTTTTCAAGGCGATTATATATTCACATTTGGATAAGGGACGGAATCAGTATAACGGATGGAGAAAATTATCTTTCTCAAGTTCATAATGGGCGCTAGGTCGAAAGAGCTGATCATAGTATAGGGCAGAAAAAGTTTGCCAGACAGTTGAGTCTTGAAGGGTGAATACATAACATCTAAGTGTGTGCAATTCCTTCAGGGAGTATGTCAAATCTCAAGATCCAAGTTCAAGTCTAGGTAAGGGTTCAGAACAATCGTTAGGAACATCAGGTATGACCGGTTGGTCTACAATGACTTTAGAGCAGCCCAATGACTGCACATCATAACAGAGAGAGGGATGGGTTTTATAAAAAGGGGTTTTTCAGGCTCTTGGTGACTGAATTCATCATAAAAATACAAAAGACCTCTCTTTTTTTACGAAGATTGACAGGATCTATTCCGGGTTTGGCCTTTATCTTTTCCAGTATAAATCAGCGGAGGTCTTGTTCAGTGTGCGATTTTTCAATCCAGTAAGCAACATTAGGAGCCGAGTTTTTCTTGTTTCTAATATTGGATTTGTGTTCTCCTATTCCGATGCGGCACTCGCGTCCAGTTTCCCCCACATAGGCGAGATCGCGTGGACACAAGACCACATAGACCACGTTACTGGTCCGACAGTTAGTCATGGTTTCATTTCGGGCTACCGAGATCGTACCTGCTTTTGTTCTTAGAAGGGAAGCTTCTGTCTGTTATGAGAAAAACGGTGCATGTTAAAAAGCAAGCATTCATCAGTTGTGCCAAAAACTGTAGCAAGACAAGCAACACCCTTCCCTGAAAAAAAGTGCAATTTTTAGTTTTGACTAGACAGTCACAAATTATTACATTTGTTTGTGTAGTCGCAGTGACATTTTTTCATTCCTAGACAAAATACTAGAGAGTGGTGTATATGGCATCTAAGAATCTGAAATGTATTTTCTAGGTGGAACATCGGCACAACCATCCACCGGTGCCGGGGCCAGTGCGGAGGTGGGCACTCCTGGGGCGGAGGCGGCGCAACAGCCAGCGGAAGCTGCTGTGGGGGATGCCATGGTAGTGGCGGACAGTGGTAAGCTATTATATTCCTTACTTATTGAGATAGCAGACTGCACAGTGTGCTCTCTACACGGGTGTATATGTTGTACAGTACAAGTATCCTATACTGTTAAGAAGACTTACAAATTTAGAACTAAGTTTTTATTAACCAGGTAGGAGCCCCCTCTAAATTGACTTCAACTCAGCTGTGAAAGTTTTTTCGAGAACCCAAGTCAGATCAGAGATGAACTTAATGGATGGGTTGAACGAAAAGGGAAAGAAGGGTGTAAGTAAGTGTGGAAGGACGAGCGAGTTAAAAGTAATGATGACTGGCAAAGAATGATACGTGTTTTTGAATGCTGCCCGAGGTGGCTGGGAATATGATGCAGGGACGGTTGAAGGATGAAGCAAGGATGGGTGGAAGGAGAAAGGAAAGAGGACTGCCTGGGTGGGTGAAACAGAAACTTTATGTGTGCGCAATATATCCTTTGGATGAAATTCAAATGCAAGTCAAGCACGGATGCATGGCTTGCGGTTTCCAAAATAAAATGAAAATGTTGTTTTCCCGTGAGAAAAAGTAAGGTTTGTCCACTTGAGACATTAAGAAGAATGATTGACATTTACTTTGAATGGATGGATGCCTGGATCATGGTACTATCTGACTCATAGATAGCATATGTGTATGTAGAGAGAGTAGACGGTCACTGGATGAACTAAGTGTTACTTTGAAGAGCATGTAACACCGCACCCGCACGTCCGTTCCAGTGTAGGAAAGGCAAGGAAAAGAAGTTATAATTTTTCCGAATACTACCATGAATGGTAGCAGTACTTTGTATTGCAAGCACAGCATATATATGAATATACGGGGGCCACTCCCTACCTCTGTTGATAATTTTAGTGCAACTCTGTCATTTATGTGTGGCCTATCAGTGTTCACTCAATAAAAAACAAAGCAACTAAAGTCCTCCCATATGTAATCAAATACATATCCTGTGAAGGGATAGATAATCATATTATTTATCTTCTTCATTTTCCTTTTCTAGTAGTCATTGGCACTGTAGGGTGAAAGTTAAATTAATTAAGCAGTAGCCCGTGTAACAGAGTATTCTCAGTGCCACTCGTAATAGAAAAGTAAGAGCTTCACCACCTGCATGTACTGGACTGGTACAGTAACGCAAACCTGTGTCATCATGCCGTGGGTCTGTTTTTCTCGGGGGCAAGTTGACTGTGCTGGCATTAAGCCGGCTTCCAGAAGTTTACGTACCAATTTCGCTAAACAAGAGAGAAGAAGAAGAATAAGACTGGTGTACTGTCATAGTCGACTCTAATGTAGTGAGTCTATAGTGCTCATAGAATTGATTCCTGAAACTCCCACTAATGTTAGAGCAAGGCTGAAGAAGTGTGAGGTTAGATAGATACAGGCCACAAATGTTATGTACTGTGCTTGCAAGTTGCTAGTTCTTCTGTGACACAACTTTCTGCTGAATTATTTTGTGTTAATCTTAAAGAGCATTGGTTACAGACTATGTTTTTCTTTCTTCATATAGATGCTCCTTCCAAACTGTCACGGAAGGAGCTGGCTAGACGGGCCAGGCAACGGAAACTGGAGGCGACTGTCGCCGAATATCGGCGGCTGGTGGCCCAGGAGGAGGAGGACATGCAGTCGACATCCACAGGCACAGTTGCATCCTCCTCGGCGCTCCCTGGGTCAGCCAGTCAGTGCACGCCTCCAACGGTACGGAGCCGTGGTACCGTAGCCACCTGCCATGGCCAAGCAGCCAAAAAATCAGCTGCCCCTCACAGCAGGTGCAAGGCACGCGTGCACCGCCTAACCCTCAGGGTGTCCAACCTTGAGCAGGAGCAGAAGAAACTGAGAATCCTGCTCAAGAACCTCCGCAAGGAGCATGACCACCTGGCCCAAAAAGTACGCCGCCGGCGGCATTAGAGAAGGAGAGACTGTCCCTTGCCGCTTTTTAGTTCTCGGCTAGCCGCGCGAAGCGCGTCTCCGCCGAGAACTTTATGTTGCCGTGTGAGCTTCCCAGGAGACAATCCTGGCCGCACGCATCGCCTTGGAGGCGATTCGAAACTGACACGCGAACGAGCGCTGCAGCCAGGCGCTGTCTCCTAGGAAGCTCTGCAGCGTCTGCGATAAAAATCACACAAACTGAGGCACCGCAGCAACGGGAGCTGACCACCTGGTAGAGCCGCAGAATGAAAAAACTACTTGAGGGATGGGGCCCTCGGTATCACGATGCCCCGGGCCCATAGCGACGCTCTTGTAACTTTCTTCGTGCCTTGTTTGTTTCTTTCTTTGCTCCAGCGGAGGAGCCCAGGCGGCCGTAGCACCGCACACCCAGCCCCGGCTCCAGTCCCGAGGTGAGGGGGAAGCAGAGACTCGAGAACGGGCAGACACACGGAGCCCACACACCGTTGCCGGTCCTTCACTCTCCCCCGGAGTAGCGCCATCATGCCGGCTAAGACCTTCCCAAAAGTCTTGTGCCCCGTATGTGGGCCAGGACGTGTGTACAATGAACGGTACGAGGAGTCAATAAAGGCGGGGACTTACCGTGCGTGTCCCGGTGTGGTGTATTCCACTCCTGCCGCCGTTCTCCGGAGGCCGCTCCTCCAATGCTAGCTCCCCTCTCCTCCCCATACACACACATGCAGGCGCTCCGAGTCCCTCCTCCTCTCTGGATTGATCTGGTCTGGCTGGCGTCAGGGAGTCGGGGCCGCCCAGCCTCCAACACCACAACCTCCTCCTCCTCCTCCTGGCAGTGCACGGCAGCGCCTCGCGCCGCAGGGATCCTCTGCAAGTTCCCTCGCTTTTCCCTGCGACTCGTTCCTCCTTTCTCCTGGGAAGGGCCGCTCATGTGGGAGGAGGACCCAACCGGGAAGTGCCACGGGACTCTCACCGGAGCTCGCACGACAAGGCCGCTCGTCCCCGGCCTGGAAGTGTCCCGAAAGCCCAGCTCTTGGCACAGCGCCTTCAGCATACTTTAGTATTTCTTCGCTGTTTTCCAAGGTTTGGCCACCCTTTTCTGTCCCATGCTTTTCATGACTTTTCAAGGCTAGTGTGCTTGCGTTACTTTGTTGACAGTCAACCAGCGACCCAAATTATGCATCTCATTTATTACTCTTAGCTTGAGTGCTAAGTCGTTAATGGTAACTAACTACGAATATAAACACAGTTCATAAAAGACGAGCGGTTGTTTAAGTACAGTGCACTGATTTTGAAATGGAAGCCAAACACGTAGCGCCGTGTTAAGCTCAGCAGAAACGTTACAAATTAATATTACATAGCGGTGACAGGTTTACTGTTTAGTAGCGGGTTTGACCTGCCAGCCCACAACCTACGTCACTGATCCAAAAAACATGACATAGCAGAATATGAGTTAATTCAAGCACTTCTTTACAATATTTGATTTAATCTCCATGTTTTTTAATATAGTACGACCCAGACCCACGAAAAAAGAGGCATTTAACAGAGAATTTTAAAGAAGCATTGGCGTAGCCAATAGGTCTCGCCTTTGGGACCTTATAAGCGGTTATCCATGCAACAGTTGATGTTGCACCAAGGATATTGTGCTGCAAAACTAAATACTTATAAGGTCCCAAAGGCGAGACCTATTGGCTATGCCAATGCTTTTTTTAACTGTCACCTGCCCAAGATCAGGAAGCAGGCCCACCGAACCGGCACCTCCTCACCACTTCTTGTCAGCCAATAGCAACCCCCATGCCCAGCATACACAGAGAACTACACTGCTATGCCACAGCACTACCAACTGCCTGCCTTCCTGCCCCTACACTGTTACCCGCGGTGCAGCCACAGGACAGTGGCTACATTGCCCGTGTCTGCCCCGCAACACGTTGTTCCTGTCATGGAGGTTTCCCACAGCCGGGTGCAGTTAATAAATACAGGGACCCAAAAATATGTGGCATCAAAGAATAAGAACGGACGTGGTACAGGTAGGCTTTTTTTAATTTATTTATTAGTTTTCACTTTTATATAGCGCAAACTTTACCCACAGGTATCAGAGGCATTTAAATCAGCATGCTTATTACAAGCAAGACTAGCACTCTATATTACTGCCAACTTTGCTTAGCATAAGCAACAGCTAACCATTCACAAACAATGTTTATATACCAATTGCAAATTAAAAAAAAAATTGATGCAAAGCATTGTCATTTACAATGCCAGTAACTCAAACTTTAATGCTGCGAGACCTATTGCATTGTAAATGCTTGTTTAAAGACTTTTGGGGGGTGGGAATTGGGAGTTGGGTTTTTTGGACTTTGGGGACTTTTTATTCCACAGACATTCTTTGGGGTTAGGTAGGGGGTGAGTCTGGTCTTGCGGGATAGTTTATTTTTGTTAGGGATATAAATAATATATTACTTTCAACTTAAACATTGCATACGTGTTTTTACTGCAGTTGAGGCTGAAGGGGGGGGTTAACTGTAAGTTTGTTTTCCTGAAACTTAAGGGGCTTCTTGATTCAAATTGTGTAAGTAATTGCCCAAATGTTTACAAAAGTAAGTGCCTCTCACAGAGTTAGTGAATTCAATTGTCCTAGGACTTTACTAGTACTACCGCCAGTCTCTCGTCTCTCATACTACTCCATTATTCTTCCTCCCCCAAACGCTTATCTTACCTGTAATTCGTGTTTGAAATTAGGGCTAGGCACAGGGCTGGCTGCATGGCAAATGGCGATTAAGGTTGGCAATCCTTGGCGGTTGAAATGGCATCATTGCGGTGCTACTAGTGGTGGTACACAGTGGCAGTTGCAGCATATGAAAAAAAGAAATTGAAACTTGATTGGCCTTAGCGGAGCATTAGAACGGTACGATAGATACTATAGCACGTGACAGTACACTAGAACAGTGCCAAAATGTAGCCTTACAAATGCTAAAGTATTGAAAGTATAACTACTACTTGCGTAGAATTTGACATTGGCTACTACTACAAGAAATAGTACTGAAGGTGAAGGACACAGCAGTATAATCCTTTGCCACGTGTAGGAGGAGGATGTTCTTCATGATCAATCCATTTCATGGCACCAATGAAAATCTGCTTTGATTTGCCAATAGTTATGGGTCTGTGTCAAGCTGAGTAAGAATATATTCTTCGATTCCTTCGCCAGCCTTGAAATGTAATTCATTTTCAGTTGCTATGACCTTATCCTCCCCAGCCAGTGTGTGGAATTATTGCTGTCATTTACTCACACATCAATGAAAACCACACAGCCCGGGGGAAGAGGGTTAGGGTTTGGAAATTGGATGGGAATGTTTTTTTTTGGGAAGGTTTTGTTGAGAGAGGAAAAAAAAACTCTGCATGGACAAACAACAAATGAATATAAACAAATCTTTGGATACGAAGATATCCATAAATATTTTAAGGGGCATAAAGGAAGTGCATGCTATTCTGCAGGCATGAAGTTGATTGCTAAATGGATGGTTAGGTTACTTTAACTAAGTAGTACTTTCGAATGAATGAAAGAATGCGACAGAACAAAGCTGCAGTAATTATGCGTTTTCACTTGCCTATCTCTGCACTCGGAGAAACACTTTGTTCATTAAATTAGTTTGAAAAATAGCAAAGTAAAACTATACAATGGCTGGAGGGATGAATTTAGAAGCAGAGAGCAAAGAAATGCAGAGTCACACTCATAGAAGTTCACAGCAATAACATTACTTAAAAGATAAGTAGAAATGAATGGATACTGCTACTGTATGTTGTTGTACTTGTCCTGTTGAATTTGGGAAGTTGCACGCATCAAGCCATTCCTCTTATTTGCGGTGCTCCTCCGTTCCATCTGACACTCCGTCGATCAATGTTGCTGACCAGAAGACACCCTGTCCACTGCCTGCCTGGCGGATGCTGAATTGCGGGTCCCTAATGTGAAGCCTGACTTCATCCTTTGTTCCATTGCACAGGGTAAAAGCCGGCCTGTAAATGTTGATGGAAAAACAGGAAGTGATATTAAAACACCACCGAGAAAAAAATATAAGGTACGTACGCTGTGTAGTGCAAAGAGTCACACTTTCAGTTTCAGAATCGACAGTACAATAGTTTCGAAAGGGCGTACTCTGAGTCTCCTTTTGAAGGATAAATAAGTATGGGCGAATTTTGCGGATCTTTCCCCCCAAGCCAGGTGTAGTGTAAACTACGATTTTAGAACAAAATTAGACCTTCCCAGCAGTGCTCCCAGACCCTTAACCACATGCGTGCGGCTCCTTTTCCCGCTGTGCGCTAAAGAATTCAAAACCCCGCGGTTCATGTCGTCATCAGCGTACAAGAGGTTTACTTTATGATGAGCTGAGCTCGTCATGAGCGTCCAAGGGGTTAAACACAGACGCTAAAATGTAGAATACCACCAATCAGACACCAAAAACGTGTGATACTGCTACCTGTCTGAGGCCTAGTGGAAAATGGTGACAAAACGCACTTTGAAAGTAAAGTAGGCCCAAATCCCCCATTTCCCACGATGGATGTTCTTCAAACCACTTGCAACCAAAAGTAGACATTTTTCGACAAGTGCTCCAAGAGTAGACCCCAGAACCCAGTTGCCAAAATCTCGAACACCCCCAAACACATGCAATACTGCTAACCCTAACGAGCCCTAAGTTAAAAATAGTGTCAAACGCTTTCTTCAACTAGGCCCTAACTCCCCTTTGCCACCATGGGTTTTCTCCAAACCACTTGCAATCAAAAGTATCAATACCCAGCGTTGCTCCAAGACCCCAAAACCCACCCACAAACACCAGGAACTCCCCCAAGCAGGCCCCCGAAAACGCTTAAGTGAGCGAAATGCCTAAAAATGGAAAAACTTTTTCACCTCCGATTTTCTCCAAACCACTTTTATCCGGTATTAGACCTTCACAGCAATGCCCCCAGACCCGTCAACCCAAGGGGAAACAAGTTTAACCCCCCAAACAGCCAAAAAGCAAAAATGGAAAAATGGGCACTTTGACAAATTTCTGCATAGTTCCGAGATCACTCCGTGCGCGCTTTGCAGCTAGGCCCCAACTCCTCTTTGCCACCATGGATTTTCTTCAAACCTCTTGCAATCAAAAGTATCCATACCCAGCATTGCTCCAAGACCCCAAAACCCACCCACAAACACCAGGAACCCCCCCAAGCAGGCCCCCGAAAACGCTAAAGTGAGCGAAATGCCTGAAAATGGAAAAACGTTTCCGATTTTCTCCAAAACCATTGTATCCGGTATTAGACCTTCACAGCAATGCCCCCAGACCTGTCAACCCAGGCGGAAACAAGTTTAACACCCCCAAACAGCCAAAAAGCAAAACCACAAAAAGTGAGACAGCAAATTTCGGGCCTACCTGGAATTCAGTCCAAATGCGCTGTGCAGCTAGGCCCTAACTCCCCTTTTCCACCATGGATTTCCTGAAAAAAAAAATGCAATCAACATTAGACTTTGCCAGCAGTGCTCCCAGACCCCAAAACCCACCCACAAAAACCTAGAAGCCCCCCAAACAGCCCCCCAAAGACAGGCAAGTGAGCAAAAACGCAAAAACTTTTTCACTATAGATTTTATCCAAAACACTTTTATCCGATATTAGACCTTCTGAGCTATGCCCCCAGACCCCTGCAGCAACCCGCCAAAAAGCAGAATACCCCCAAACAGGCAAAAAGCAAAAATGGGCCTACCTTCAATTCAGTCCAAATACGCTCTGCAGCTAGGCCCTAACTCCCCTTTTCCACCATGGATTTCCTGAAAAACAATTGCAATCAACATTAGACTGTGCCAGCAGTGCTCCCAGACCCCAAAACCCACCCACAGAAACCTAGAAGCCCCCCAAACAGCCCCCCAAAAACATGCAATACTGGTATACTCAAAACATGGCAAATTGTGCTGTTCACAAAACATTGCTGTTTTCAGCACTTCCACTACTTCAAACCTCTTGAAACTCACAAGGACAGTCACTTGTTCCAGCGATTCCCAAGAATCTCAGCAAGGCAAAACAAAATCGAACCACTGCGCTCTTTGAAGAAGAAGAAGAAGAACAAAGGTCTACGACTAGTTTTTACTTAGTTTTCACCCAAACACACGCGCCCGCAAAACACCCAAAAAGGCCAAAATTCTGCCAGTTCTGTACCAAAGAACACCAAACCCCCCTAAAACATTGCCAACATCATAATGAACGAGCCAATGTTAGAAATGGGCTCCCTGGCCGGCCAGGGCTTGCGCCAAAGTCAGTCAGAGACCACCACTTCCACGTCAGGTGATTACTGACTGGGAAATTGAAGGTGTGAAAGACAAGTGTTTAGGTGGTTAGAGGACTGCATGCATAGTGGATGGGGGTTTGAAGCAGCCCATGTGCTATGGACTGGCTCACTGCATGAGTACTTGTGTACTGATTAAATGATTAGAGTGCTGCAAGGAGACTGCCTGGGTGAATTTATAAGTGGTTGGGTTTTGGCACAGTGAATGGATTAGTACATAGTGCTGAATGGGTCACTAGAGGAGTACAAGGGGAGTGACATGGTGTTTGCTGGAGTGTATGTATACTGATTGGGGAATTGAAGGTGTGAAAGACAAGTGTGTAGGTGGTTAGAGGACTGCAAGCATAGTAGATAGGGGTTTAATGCAGTCCATGTGCTAAGCTCTGGCTCAGTGCATGAGTACATGGATACTGACTGAATGATTAGAGTACTGCAACGAGAGTGCCTGGGTGAATTTTATAAGTGCTTGGGTTTTGACAATGTGAATCAATTAGTACATGGTGCTGAATGAGTCACTATAGGAGTGCAAGAGGAGTGACAGGGTGTTTCCTGGAAGTGTATGGATACTGACTGGGGAGTTGAAAGTGTGAAAGACAAGTGTGTAGGTGGTTAGAGTACTGCATACATAGTGGATAGGCGTTTGACGCTGTCCATGTGCTAAGGCCTGGCTCAGTGCATGAATACTTGGGTACTGACAGAATGATTAGAGTACTGCAAGGAGAGTGCCTGGGTGAATTTATAAGAGGATGGTTTTGGCGCAGGGAATGGATTAGTACATGGTGCTGAATAGGTCACTAGAGGAATGCAAGGGGAGTGAAAGGGTGTTTGCTGGAGTGTATGGATACTGATTGGGGATTGAAGGTGTGAAAGACAAGTGTGTAGGTGGTTTGAGGACTGCATGCGTAGTGGATAGGGGTTTGAAGCAGTACATGTGCTGAGGCCTGGCCCAGTGCATGAGTACTTGGGTACTGACTAAATTGGATTGGATTGGATTTGGTTTTTGTAGAGTGCGATAGCTACCCGCAGGCGTCCTAGCGCTAAAGATTGACAAGTGTAGGTGAGGAAAGAGACTATGATTATCTGCTAAACAGAAGAGTTTTCAATTTTTTCCGGAAGCAGAGGAGGTTGGGCTCTGAGCGAAGGGATAGGGGAAGGGAGTTCCAAAGTCTTGCCGAGTTCATGGAGAAGGTTCGGCCTCCACACCTCGCTCTTTGAATCCTGGGGTTGCTAACTCGAAAGGCGTGCGCCGACCTAAGCTGTCTACTAGGATGGTATGGGTTGATCAGGGTGTGATTAAGGGTTGCTCCTTTTCTCCAAAAAGCACGGTGGGCAATACACATGCTTTGGAACTCGATTCTTTCCCTGATAGGTAGCCAGTGGAGGTCTTTTTATTCAGATCTCATCGGTTGGCGACAAGGGATGTGCAGGAGGGTGCGGGCAGCACAGTTTTGAATTACCTGGAGTTTTTTGAGTGTTGATAGGAGAGCTCCCAGGTAGAGAGCGTTCCCGAAGTCCAACCGGGAAAGGATTAGGCCCTGGATCATGATCTGTCTTGCCTTGAAGGGGAGGAGCGGGAGGATCTTACGGATGAGCCTGAGAATACCAAGGCAGGTGGCTGATAGTTTGACTGCCTGGTGGTTGAATGTAAGTGTCTTATCCATCCCGATTCCCAGGCTCTTAATCGTGTCTTTGGCTTCAGGGGCGGGGCCCAGTGAGGGTGGCCATATGGAGTTGATCGATATTTGCGGGGAGTTACCTAGCAGCATTAGCTCAGTTTTGACTCCATTAAGCTTTAAATATGACTGGGTCATCCAGGCGCTAACTGCTTGCATACAACCCCTTAGGTCACTCGGCTGGGTTAAGGGGTGATTCAATGTCACCACCAGCTGGGTGTCGTCGGCATATGACACAATTTGCACACCAAAGGGGTGGACGATCTCGGCAAGGGGGCGCATATATATGTTAAACAGTGTGGGGCTCAGGGAGGAGCCCTGAGGAACCCCACAACTGAGTGACTTGCTGGGCGACGTGACGTTGCCCTCACAGACTCGAAAAGAGCGGTCTGCCAGGAAGGATTGGAGCCAGGCCATTGCTTTGGAAGTTATTCCTAGATCTGAGATCCTGTGTAGGAGGATGTCGTGGTTTACGGTATCGAAGGCGGCACTGAGGTCTAGTAAAATACAGGCCGCAGTGCCGCCCTGGTCCGCAATCATTCTAGCTCCCTCTGTCACCGCAAGAAGCGCGGATTCTATCCCGTGCATGGGGCGAAACCCAGTCTGTGATACGTCCAGTAAGTTATTCGTTTCCAGGAATTCTGTGAGGGTGTTGTTCACGTGTTTCTCCGCGATTTTACTTATCCAGGGTAACAAAGAGATCGGGCGATAGTTCCCTGGAATATTCTGATCTAGATTGGTCTTTTTCAGAAGAGCTCTCACCGTTGCCTGTTTCCAGTTTGGTGGTATGGTGACTGAGGATAGGGAGGTGTTAATCAGATCTAAGATGGTGGGCAAAATGGAGGAGGTGACTGTCCGAAGGGACTGGACTGGAGCTGGGTCACTGGGGGATCCGGACTTCACCTGGAGCATGATGGTTTCAAGGGTGGTAGGATCCAGTATCGGAAAAGTCTCCAGGGAGACAGATGGGGGCCAGCCTATATCCTTGTGGCCCACTTGGGTAGTAGGGGCCGGGATATAAGAGAAAGATGAGTAAATCGTGGCTATTTTGTTATGGAAGTGCTCGGCCTGCTCGATGCAGCGGGTCTGGGCACTATGGGGATCTGGTGTTTTGTCTAGTAGTTTTAACAGGGTTTTCACAACTTGATAGATCTCCTTAGGTTTTGACGCCGCTGCATTTATTTGGTTTTCATAGAAGGTAGATTGGGCATTTTTTATGTTGTTTTTGTAAAGTTTTATGGAGGATCAATATGCGTTTTTACTCGCTTGTGAATAGTCGATACGCCATTTCCTTTCAAGTTTTTTGCATTCCTTCTTCATGTTACGCAAGTCCTGGGAGTACCAAGGCGCATTTCTTGGGCTATGTTTAGGTTCAAGATCTGTAATTGGAAGGATGTAGTCTAATGATTTGGTGATCCATTTATTAAAATTGTCGTTATTTATAGTAGGATCAGGATTACATACTGGAATAGAGGCTTCTAGAGTAGTTGCCCATTATGAGTGGCTAAGTTTTGACCACTTGCAGTCTCTCCGGGATACCGGGGGTGGAGCGGAGTGTGAAATTAAAGGTGACCAGGTAAATGGGATCAAAGAATGATCGGACCAAGGGAGAGGGATAGGTGTGTCGACAATGAGGTTAGTACAATCACTAAAAATGGGGTCTAATAGGTGTCCCCTGGAGTGGGTAGGTTCCCGCACTCGCTGGGAGAGCTCTGGTGCCTCGAGACTGTTTAGCAGTTCCAAGGGGTCGTCCAAGTGGACATTGGGATCACACAGTAGGGTGTAATTGGGCAGAGTGCAGGCTCCGCTAGCTATGGCGGATGGCAGGCTGTTGATAAAATTACCTGCAGTGCCGGGAGGGCGGTAGACGAGGATACCTGAAAAGGTACATGTGGGGGAGAAGTCCAGTGAAAAGGAGAGGTTTTCGCAGCTGGACAGTTGATTGGGAGAGCTGTGGCAGTTATAGCAATTTTTATATATAATAGCTAGACAGCCGCCTTTTCCGATTGGACGATCTGCTCGAAGGATCTGGTATCCTGTGGATAGTGCTTGGATGTTATGTTATGTTATGTTAAGTGTATTTTTTGAGTGCACAGCTGCCCCAGCAAAGGGGCGTCCTGGCGCTATGTCAGAAAAGGAACATAACAAACAAGCGGAAGTCAAAAGGAAGCTAATAAGGCAGGGGGAAAAGATAGGTTTTCATGACTTTCCTAAAAGCAAAGAGATTTTCCAAAGAACGAATGTGGACAGGAAGTGCATTCCACAGTTTGGCGGCCAACACCATGAAAGATCGACCGCCCACTCTGCATTTATGGAATCGGGGAACAAGTGCCAGACTTTGGCCAGCAGAGCGCAGGCTGCGCGAAGGAGTATAAGGAGTCAGGAGATGCTGGAGAATAGCGGGAGTGTCAGATTTCAGAATTTTAAAAGCAAAGCATAAGGCCTTAAATTCGATGCGTCTGATAACTGGCAACCAGTGTAGTTTAACAATTGTGCTGCGGGCAGGATGCGATTCTGTATGAAGCCACGTTTCCGTGAGGAACAGTGCGTCTGGTTCCATGTCGGATAGGAGTAGGGAGATCTCTAGGGAGTGCCTAGGGAGGGATCTACAATTTACGAGAAGCATATAGTAGGTTGGGACAGGGTTCTGGGAAAAGGACCGATATGCACAATGTTGACAGAGAAAGTGTTTTACAGTAGGGTTCCATGAGGCGCGACAGGGGGCGGGGTGGAGCCTTGCAGCTGTAGTAGAGATGTAGAGCTATAGGTGATGGTTTGTGTTTGGCCAGGGGTTGTGGCCCTTGGTCCCGGCCCGTCGCGGACGGGCGCAGACTTTGGCGCGCCTTCGGCGCCCCGCCGGTGCGCCCGCTGCGCCCGTCCGCTGCGCTTCCTGGGAAAGGGCACCATTTTATACTGGCGAGTGCGTGAGGGCGGGAGGGGCCTAGCACTAGTCTGCTCGCCCTGCTCCTGCTCCTCACCCAAGATGGCGGGACCCCAAGCAGCACCTACTCGGCTGCGGTGGGGGTGGTCCGGAGATGGAATACGGGCAAAGTGGGCCAATTTAGCTCAGTACGAGTCTTTAGGAAGGGAGAGTAACCCGCTATAACACAGCGGTATTTAGGCAGTCTCCAAACAAAATAAGATCGGGTGAGTGAAAATTCTGGGAGGTTTTACAAAGTGTAAGTTAAAAACATTCAAATGCAGTATTAAAAAATCAAATAGCTTTAACACTCTCAATCCCGGCTTCCGCCTCAGGATTCTCAGTTGCGCACACCACACACACTAGCAATCAGTGGGGGTGTGAGTCTATGGGGTTTTTATACTGGTGAGTGCGTGAGGGCGGGAGGGGCCTAGCACTAGTCTGCTCGCCCTGCTCCTGCTCCTCACCCAAGATGGCGGGACCCCAAGCAGCACCTACTCGGCTGCGGTGGGGGCGGTCCGGAGATGGAATACGGGCAAAGTGGGCCGATTTAGCTCAGTACGAGTCTTTAGGAAGGGAGAGTAACCCGCTATAACACAGCGGTATTTAGGCAGTCTCCAAACAAAATAAGATCGGGTGAGTGAAAATTCGGGGAGGTTTTACAAAGTGTAAGTTAAAAACATTCAAATGCAGTATTAAAAAATCAAATAGCAGTTTAACACTCTCAATCCCGGCTTCCGTCTCAGTATTCTCAGTTGCGCACACCACACAAACTAGAGTACTGCAAGGCCAGGCTCACTGCATGAGTACTTGGGTACTGACTGAATGATTAGAGTACTGCAAGGAGAGTGCCTGGCTGAAATTATGTTGTTGGGATTTGGCGAAGTGCATGGATTAGTACATAGTGCTGAACGGGTCACTGGAGAAGTGCAAGGGGAGTGACACAGTGTTTGCTGGAGTGTATATATACTGACTTGGTAATTGATGGTATGAAAGACAAGAGTGTAGGTGAAAGAGGACTGCATGCATAATGGACAGGGGTTTGAAGCAGGTCATGTGCTAAGGCCTGGCACAGTGCATGAGTACTTGGGTACTGACAGAATGATAAGAGTACTGCAAGGAGAGTGCCTGATTGAATTTATAAGTGTTTGAGGTTTGGCACAGTGAATTAATTAGTACATGGTGCTGAATTGGTCACTGGAAGAGTGCAAGGGGAGTGACAGGTGTTTACTGGAGTTTACGGATACTGACTGGGGAATTGAAGGTGTGAAATACACGTGTGTAGGTGGTTAGAGGACTGCATGCATAGTGGATAGGGAGTTGAAGCAGTCCATATGCTAAGGCATAGGTCACTGGATGAGTACTTGGGGACTGACTGAATGATAAGAGTACTGCAAGGAGAGTGCCTGGGTGAATGTATAAGTGTTCGGGTTTTGGTGCAGTGAATGGATTAGTACATGGTGCTGAATGGATCAGTAGAGGAGTGCAAGCGCAGTGACAGGGTTTTTGCTCGAAGTGTATAGATACTGACTTGGGTATTGAAGGTGTGAAAGACAAGTGTGTAGGTGGTTAGAGGACTGCATGCATAGTGGATAGGGGTTTGAAGCAGTCCATGTGCTACGGCCTGGCTCGCTGCATGAGTACTTGGATACTGCCTGAATGATTAGAGTACTGCGAGGAGAGTGATGAGTGAAATTATAAGTATTTGGGTTTTGGTGCAGTGAATAGATTAGTGCATGGTACTGAATGTGTCACTAGAGTTGTGCAATACGAGTGATAGGGTGTTTGCTGGAAGCGTATGGATACTGATTGGGGAATTGAAGGTGTGAAAGACAAGTGCTTAGGTGGTTAGAGGACTGCATGCATAGTGGATAGAGGTTTGAAGCAGTCCATGTGCTAAGGCCTGGCTCGCTGCATGAGTACTTGAACACTGACTGAATGATTAGAATACTGTAAGGAGAGTGCCTGGGTGAATTTATAATTGGTTGGGTTTTGGCAATGTGAATGGATTAGTACATGGTGCTGAATGGGTCACTAGAGAAGTGCAAAGGGAGTGATAGGGTGTTTTCTGGAGCAAATGGATACTGGCTAGGGAATTGAAGGTGTGAAAGGAATTGTAGGTGTTGTATTTCTATCTAGGACCCTAATTCGATATTCCCGATTTATGCCCTTACGTGGTTATAATAAATAACATCCTTATAAAGGCATAAGAACCATATCCATATTTAGTCATAGCCCATGCAGCCCAAATCAGGCAAGGCTACTTCCCTAGACTCCTAGAAAGTACAATGCGTTCTTTAAACAAACCAAACCTCCAGCAACCCGGGAATTCCCCATGCTCCTGTTTTGATTTGTCCAAGAACTCCTGCGAGCACTGAAAGAACGGCCAGTTCTTAGTGACATCTTTATTGACGTCTTATGTCCAACCTTACGTCAAGCCCGGCACCTTTCAGGTATAAATATACCAACGTTGCCTTAAGCAAACACACAGTGGTTTGGAGCAGAGCGGCTATCTACTTGCCCGAGAGCCCAGCTGATGCGAGAGCCCACGGATGCCGCCCCTCCCTTTTGACGCACTGAGAGAGATGCTGTCTTTTCTCCTGCCGAGAAATCCAGCTCCGGTGTTTCCAGATACCCTTGCGGGTCACTGGGATATCGAGTCCTGAGAAAGAGATACCAGACCTCCTGCTTTCTATTACCCAGGTACGGAGCTGACTAAACCCTTGAGAGAATTCTTGATTCAGATTCTTTGGCAAAACCAACTTAACTTAAACTGCTACTTAATTACTCCTTCCCACGTATTAGGCTTAGGTCAGGTACACCGGGGTAGGCGTATTTAGAAGCACCAGTTGAGTACGTTAGTCAATGTTTTTATGTATATATTTTATCTATTTTAAAGTATCATATGGCTAAGAAACCATATCAATGCTTTTACAGTATTATTTTATAATACTCCTTTTACTGTACGCACTTTACTATAAGTATTGCAATTGTGGCAATTCATTTCTCTTGAATGAGAAAGAAGACTGCTCAATAAATAACACCTTTTATTGAAAACGCCTGTCTCTCTATTCTCTGCACTCTGGTGAAACTAAGTATGCACAATTGACTGAGTGAAATAGCTGTCTATTGTTTTCACACGACTCCAGAGATACACTCTTATTCTGAGAGAGCAAAGTTGTCATGTTATATGGTTGTCAAAAGCTAATCCCTTCTTGTCTAAATCCGGAGAGTTAACTCTTTCCTGAACATTCGAGAAAGTTTCTAGTGACCTCTGAGCTAGCTGGCAAAACTAATTAAGTCTAATATAGTCAGTAGAGACCTAGTCGACCTCAGTCCTACGCCTACACTGCTGTTTATATTATTCCAATGCGCAGAGCCTATTGGGAATATAGGAACTACACTACATTTGGTAAGGCGATAAATCTAACGCAAGACGTTAGAGTTACGCAGTCGTGCTTTTTCACACAGACCCTTTTCCCGTAAAAACTCCAATAGACGTCTGGAGTGGGTAAAAGGTTAAAATCGGCCGGAACTTAGTAGGAAGAGATTCCTATGTATAGTTTTTGGTTTAGTCAACATTGAAGGATATAGTGTTCCAAAATATTGTGCACCTAATCTTTGTTTCCTTGAAACTTGATCTGCAACAAAACTTTCTGTCAGTAAAATGGTGGAAAGTGAAGATGAAGCGGAGAAAGCTAGAATAGCAGCTCAACTCCTAGCGGATGACACGAGTCTCCAAGAAAATGGCCCGAATGCTATATTCATTCCGGTCAACATAAGAACAACTATAACTATTAAACTTATAGAAAATGGACTGACATCACGAGGTGGTACAGTCATATTCGTGGTAGAGGCCCATGAATATCGGCAGACAGAGGTATTCTATTCATGGATAAACTTTCCAGCAGCAAACGCTGTAACAAGAGAATTCCACTATTACAAAATAGAGGAACCTCCGGAGGAATACACTCCATTCGAGGATATTGAAATCCCACTAAATTACCAAGAGCACCTGTTTGGTTTAAAGGCACCCTAAAACATCAAAATCACATCACTAGGCTAGGTCCACTGGGTAGACCAGGAGCCACGTGACTGGTTCTAGCCAGCTACACACCACATCCAGACATTGATAAAATGTCAAGCGAAGAACTCTTAGTTAAAATAAAAGAATTAACAAAGGCATATAGAGAATTAGTTCAATTGGCAATGGACGATATAACATATTTTCAGATATTGAAAGAAACAGATATAGCAGAACAACCAATTGAACTTGCCAGAATCATAGAAAAATCCTAGGAAGAACTAGGAAGAGATAGTTTGGGTGGGAAACCAGTAAAACCCCAACTAACTGAAAATCCTGAAAAGATATTTATTAAAAATTATCTAAATACTCCAAAAAAGAGTTGGGATGGTAATAAACAATCCACTCCCAAAGAAAAACGATTCCAGTCCAGGGGAAGGTCTCCTCAACGGAGAGAAAGATCTCCAGACTGAGGAAACAAGTCTCACCAGAGGGAGCCCTCTGAGAAAAGATACAACCTTAGAAATAGGGATAATTTGAAAAAACCTGATAGATATCAAGATATTGATACACGTCCCTCTCGATCTTTTCAGACTTCCTCGTGGAAATCTGAAAGAAGAGTACGGTAAGAACACAGGGAAGAGCACGTCAAGTCCAAAGACAAGGAACCTGCTCACCAAAGTAAAAAATTACAATTTCCAAGAAAGAAGGTAGCCAGTATTAAAATAATTAAACATGCCGAGGATACTGAGGACACAACTGAAAAAGAGAGAGTGGGCTCAGACAATGCTAGACAGCGCAGCAGAAGTGACAATAGCTCGCAAGAATCTGATGAATCTTCTGGAGACAGTGGACACGAATAAAGGTGGAAACTGCAGACACCAGAGTTAGCAAGCCCCATAAATTGTACGAAATAACATTGCGTATAGAGGGGGACAAGACTAGGAAAGTAAGGGGTCTCTTTTGGATAACCTTTCGAAAGGCTATGACATCCTGTTAGCTGAGAAAAACTGGCAACCAGAGTTTGTCAGGAGTGCCCTCATGGCGAAGAAATGAGTATGCCTGCCTTCTCAAATCATATTCCAATTCATAAAAAATATACACTTGCAAGAAAATGGGCAGTGGCCCAAGCTCCTGCATTATACAAAAATTATGTAGGATGGGATGAGGACTCTCCTCCTCACAAAATCCAGTTAAAAAATCAGCCCACTGCACAAAGGCAGTACCCAGTTAAGCAAGAAGCTAAAAAACAAGTCAGGGAGATTTTAGATCAACTTGAATATCAAGGGGTGATTGAAACATGCACCTCACAAATGAACAATCCTTTGTTTCCTGTCTCTAAGCCGGACGATTCATATCGTCTAGTTTTGGACTACAGACACTTAAACTCCTGTTGCAAATCATTTGCAGTACAAAACTCACACAGTGCAGCACTAATGAATAACATCGTGCGAAAAAAATATAAAACGACATTAGACATCTCTAATGGATTCTTTTGTCAAAACATAGCACCGGAAAGCAGGTATTTGACCACTTTCTCAATAATCGGGTCGCAAAAACACTTCTGTCGACTCCCACAGGGATTCAAGAATAGCCCTGGATTATTCTCAGCAAGAGTAACAGAGTTACTACAAATATATGATGATGAGGCATTATCTTATGTCGATGACATCTATCTCACAGATGATGACCTGGAGACACACTTGAAAAGAGTGAACACCATAATACTTGGGTTTGCAGCTGAGGGTTATAAATTCAACTTTGAAAATTCACGAATTGCCCATCTAACTGTCCTGTTTTTAGGATATGAATTATCAAGTGAAGGCAAGAGCCTAGCAGACAACTTCTTAGAGAAGTGTGCTGTACTCCAAGCACCGAAAACGCTGAAGAACTTACAATCAATACTAGGTTTCCTGAATTACGGAAGGACATACATTCTAAATTATGCAGAGAGGGTTAAACCTCTCTATGAATTAATAAAACCTGATTTCAAACCAAGTAATTGGAGTCAGAAACACACAGAAATTTTAAGATCATTGCAAACAGACATGTTAGTTAAAACAAAATTACAAACTCGCGAAAACGTACGCAACCTAGTAATCCGAGTCATCCCAGGAAGTTGCGGATTCACGTACCTGACCTCTAATGAGGGACAAACGGTACCAATAGCTTACAAATCTCACTTGTACACACTAGCTGAAATGAAATTCAGTTCTACTGAAAAAATTCTAATAGCGGTTCAAACTGCTGTAGCAAAAGAAAGAGCCCAAGCCCAAGGCAGAAGAATAACTGTTTTAACAGCAGAATCAGCCCTTGAGGCATTAACAAGCCCACACAATTTGACTGCTGTGGCATTAGATCCAAAATGGATACAATGGGAAAATTCTCTTGCTGCGGAAGACGTGAAATACTATTTTGACCCGAAAATGAAAAAACTAGAAAATCTAGAATATGAAGAAGAATATCCTCTGCCAATCGAAATTCTGCCTCTCGAACCGTACACATGTGTAATCTACATGGACAGATTTGCACAACAATACGATGTAGAGAAAAAATCCTACAAGGCAGTGTGCGTGATTGTTAAAGGTTGCTGGCGCTTTGGTAAATTCAGACCAATAATAACCAAAACTGAATCACTCAGAAACTGTTCAGCTCAGCGAGCTGAAATAAGATCTTTAAAGATGGCGCTTGAGAATGCCGATCGCGAATTCCCCACACTAACAGTGTGCGATTCGCATTACTGCGTCAAGTCTTACAATAATGACTTGCAGAACTGGGTTCAAAATGATTACAAAGATGACACAGGTGCCACAATAAAGCATAAAACGCTTTGGGAACAAGTAGTTCTTTTACAGAAAGAACTACAAAAGACTCATGTGATACATACACTGAGTCATCAACGTGATGGCGTTCACGTTGCAGGGAATTCATTGGTTACCAGAGCCACAGCGAAAGCAGCTCAACCGGCTTCCGTAGCCACAAAAAAGCGTTGTAAAAAATACATAGACGGAGAAGCAATGCTGGCGGTAAAAGCGTCTTTAAAAGGCGACTATGCAGCATTGCCTCTGAAGTATCATACATACATAATTGATGCAAACTCCGTTCCTTTTGCTCAAATCCCTGGAGTGGGGGACAGAGTAATTCCAAACACGAACAGGAGAGTCTTCTTGATTGAAGCGGCACACATGGGATTGGGTGTACGGCACCACTAGATCAAGGAATCTCTGAAAGAATTACAATCAGAATACTGGTGGCCGGGGATGAGTTTGCAACATTACAAATTTGCAAAGAACTGTCCAGACTGCAACAGAGATCGCAGTCATGAACCGACCGGAGTATGGCCAGGACCCTTTTATTAGAAAGCAGCAAGCTATCTATACGCAGAAATCCAGCAGGAGAAATGCGTCCCCATAATATTTAAGACTAGATTCACTTAAGATGCAGACACCAGCGCTCGGCTGACGCCAGAACTGTTATAAAAGATTTGCGAGTCTATATCGGCACATACGCAATTGGCATGCTACATTCTGGCCAGGGTCCGGCGTTTAGCTCTCGAGCTTACAAGGAGGCCGTGGCCAGCATGGGCATTGCATTGCGGTACTCTTCTCCATTCCATCCTGAGGGAAATGCGGTAGTGGAAAGAAAACCGGGACATAAAACAATCTATAACGGCGAGAGTATTAGGTTCGGGTGATGGGTGGGTCAAACATTTAACAAGTGTCCAACGTAGTATTAATAATCTGCCAAGAAATTCTCTAAAAGGTCTCACTCCGTATGAACTATTGTTCGGTACTAGAATGTACATTCAGGATCTTGATAGTCACACATCAGTGGTAGAAGAAAAATCCTTTGATATCAAAGACCATTTGGCTGTTTTACAGGACTTAAATGAAACAAGAAGAAACCTTAGTAATACAAAGTTAAAACAACAGCCAACAGCCACTGAATAAAAACCACCTGTCCCAGCAAGACCTGTCTGGATTCCAAAGATTGGGGATCTGGTCAGAGAGAAGATCGCGGTGAAGAAGGAATTTGGGCCTTCTTACAGAAAAGCAGTACCTGTCTTAGCTGTCAGCGGAACAAGATCAGTTGTACTACCGCCCCTTGCTGGTAAAAAGGAGAACCGAGTTGTATCCATCGACCTGGTAAAACCACAATCATCTATGGCCCGATTGAGCTCCTGAAATATCCACATTAGTTCATGGTTTCATTAAGTAACTTTGTAAAGCCAAGTACTTTCTCTGATGATTGGGACTTTGAAAATATTAACAATATGATGTTAGATTAGGTAATGTCAGCTAAATTCACAGATCATGATTATTTACAGGGTTCATCAAATTATGAAGAATTGTATTGCTATAATCATTTTGGTCATCACTATTTGCATAAATCTGCTCAAACTATAAATGTTTTTAATTATAACCAATGGGAACATTGTGCAACACTGCCTAAACGCAGCTCGAAAACATTTTATGAGAAATTCCCATACTTCTCAGGGTTTAAAACAAGTGATGCAGAAACGTTTTTTTTTAAATGTTAAATAAGACAGGAATGAAAAGAATGTTGACAAATACTAAATTGATTTATTCTGAAACATTATATGAAAAAATGACTACATTTGGTTTTGAATTCTGGAAAAACATTGAAAACAAAAATTATCTGGGGTACAAAAGAATGGCAGGTCCAAGGTTTAGAAGCATTGTTTAGAGCCTGTATGATCCCAGAACAATTAATATTTTTGAATGACACCATTCAACAGACCACTTGTCTTGGTCTATCCAAGATAAAAGACTTAAATAAACCGTCTATTCCAAAGCCCATACCTGATAGCAATAAATCTACAGATATGGAGATAGACGTATCCCATATTTTTCACCAAAACAGAACACATCCTGATTGGAAAAAATAGTTGATCTGGCCCACAGACACAAATAACTGTCAAGATAGATTCCTGAACAAAATACAGGGGTTAAAACTGAACAGGCTAGACCCAAGATACTCCCAGAGACAACATCCAGGGATAGTTACAACATACAGTGTAGGGAAACTATGCCTCGAATGGCTACAGAAATCCACACTGGCTGAAATTAAGCAACACTTGACTTTACTTGAAGACGGTGCTGACTTGCGTGATTTCATACTGGGACCACGCAAACAGCGTCAAAAACGTTTCATAGCGGCCGGTATATACGCTGCATACAACGAGGCTTGGAAAGTAAAACAAATTGAAACAGCAGAAAAAATACGAGAAATTGACCGTATTAATTTGGAAAAATCACTTTCTGTTGTGGACAATGGGTTAATGACTCTGTCCTCCAGAATATATTCACTGGACAGTATTGTATCATCTGGTATTTATATAATAGAGCAGGACTTGCTAATGTTATAACATGGTCAGTCCCAATTACGTTCTATTTAAGCATGGGCGGATTTTGCGGATTCGCAATCCGCGAATTTGCGGATTTGCGTATTTGCGGATTGCGAAAATCCGCAAAATCCGCGAATTCTCGCGGATTTGCGGATTTTTTTGGGGGTGTGTGTTCGCACGGGTTTCTGCTAGTTCGCGAGGGTTTTGTACAATTTCGCAAATTGCGAACTTACTTGTCGGGTCGCCAGTTTGGCGAACTTGTTGTTTCTACGTGCCCAGCCTGTTTGCAAGGCTTTCTTCATCACTGCCACCCTCTGTCACCACTGGCACTCTCTTTGGTCACCCATGCCATCCTCTGGCTGGCACACCCATGCCACCCTCGGTGTCATCACAACACCCTCTGGTTCACCAGTGTACATTATTGGGGCAAAGCAAAGCACTGCCATCCTCTGTCAACACTGGCACTCTGGTTCACCCATGCCACCCTCTGGCTGGCACACCCATGCCACCCTCGGTGTCATCACAGCACCCTCTGATTGACCAGTGTACATTATTGGGGCAAAGCAAAGCACTGCCATCCTCTGTCAACACTGGCACTCTGGTTCACCCATGCCACCCTCTGGCTGGCACACCCATGCCACCCTCGGTGTCATCACAGCACCCTCTGATTGACCAGTGTACATTATTGGGGCAAAGCAAAGCACTGCCATCCTCTGTCAACACTGGCACTCTGGTTCACCCATGCCACCCTCTGGCTGGCACACCCATGCCACCCTCGGTGTCATCACAGCACCCTCTGATTGACCAGTGAGTGTACATTATTGTGGCAAAGCCAAGCACACCTGCTAAGTGCTTTAAGTTTTGCAAACAACAACACCTGCCCTGCCCCAACTGACATTAATGAAGGCTGGCACCTGCTTGTCTGCTCCCTTTCCTTTTTGTTGCAATAACAGAATGCAATGGCATACTTGTAACTATTCTGTGACTGTCAGAGCAGGGTCACACAATAGTTGCAAGTAGGCAACCGGATTCTGAAGGGCCCCTTCAGGAAGCACTACAGGTAAATGGTTACAAATGATGAGCTCGAACTTTTGCACCTGCTCGTTGGTTTTGCTTTTGCAAAACTCGTTTTTCGGTAATTTCGCCCTATTCGCGAGGCGCGGCGTCGTGCGAGATTGTTGCTGCCCGCGCCGCGGACCCCGAGCAGTGCGAACACAAGCAAAAAATCCGCTTCGCGCGGATTTGCGTATTTTCGCCACATCCGCGAGAGTTCGCGGATTGCGGATTTACCGAAAATCCGAAAAATCCGCGAGCGTAACGGATTTTCCGCCCATGCTTAGTTCTATTGTACAGCTTGGCTGGACGTTGCAAAATCGGCGTTCAGGCTACGTGCCATGGCGTTTAATCAACACAACGTCATTATTCTCTATCTTTAACCTTACTGATAAACAAATCAGTTTGGCACAAAAAGGAGCAGACTATACGATTCTGAGCATTGAAAAACTTGAGAGATTACCATTGACAATGTAAGAGAGACCTGTCATTGAATGGATAATACACGGAATAATTACAATTCCGATAACAATTTCCAGTTTAAATATTGCCAAGAATATATACCAGCGGGCCAGTATGAAAGGTTGGGTAAAGGATACATCAAGCCAACATGGAAATTACCTTATACACACAAATGTTATCATGAAAAGAAAAAGGATGTATTCCTTAGTGGTAAAAATTGGAAAAAATCACTAAGCGGTACACTTCTGTGTCAAGGTATTAACTTGCATGGGGCCTGCGAAGGGTCTTCGAATAACCTTTCATGTCACCTGCACGGCACTCCTGCAACACAGATAGAGCCATTCTTTAGACAGCTTTCCAACGGCAGCTATGTTCTAATAAGTGACCACAGCTGTTGTGGCATGGTGCCAGGAAAAGCCTATCTCCTGAGCGTTAGTTCCATGGTCACTTGCTGGATGCAAGTATTGTATCCAAACAGCAATCCAGACATGGAGGCGGCAATATGGCCTTATTTGAATATCTCTTCTATTCGAATTGATACTTTAAGCAGAATGTAGTCTATTCTTTTACAGACAACTGTGCCTTTGACCTCGTCTAAAGAAACGTATGATCTGCAAGTCGCAAGGACAACAGCAGAGATACATTCCCTATTATCAACAAATTGCCCTGTGCATTTCGTAGAAATGTTAAGCCAAATCTTAAACATGTCAGATACCAATGGCATCGCACATGTATTTAAGACAATTTTTTCGGGACTGTTAGCACCCTTTGAAACAGTTCTGGGCTTTATCCCAAATTTTTTGCATTCCATTTTTGGCGGTCTTTTGGGACTCGTAGCAGGAATTTTATTTTTAATTCTTCTGCTCCGATATGGCAAGCCAGGCCACAGACAAGACTCCAGCAACGATGGGAGAAACGATCCTAGCTCTACGCTACCGGGACCGCATCACTAAAGCACTCGGATTAGCCCGGCTAAGAGATCTGCATATGACCTGGTTTCTTTCATTTAGACCAATCTGGCAAGATTGCATCTTACCTGTGCTTCGATGTATGCTATGCGGAGAAGAATGCGTGTTGGACATCTGTCTTACACTACCATCAGCAGTACCAATGGATATCGATACTTTGCTAGGTCCTGTAACGGCTCATGCATCGTGTTGTCCCCAGCGGCTACCTATTCTGATGACGGCATTCGTTGAGACTTCACCACTACGAGTATGTGGCGGTGGGGTACGAGATGAAAGCAGCACCACACAGGTACAACCTTTTGTGAGCATTGCTGATCCTGACATCGATGATAGCAATCATTCTCACAACTGCACTGTTACAGCATTTTCGAACTTGGTCGAACTTTCACCTGATGCAGTAGACCAATTTTTTGCAAGTCTGTCTGAAATGATGTTCTCCCCTGAACAACGAGAATCACTTTTAAAGCAAAAAGTACACAGCATTCCCTGAACTCTGAAATTCGGCCTTCAGCTTTGAAAAACAAAAGCTACTAAAAACAATTGGAACTATTTTTCCCCTTGAAAGCAAAATCATTTTTTTTTCACTTCCAAAATATTTACCTTTTTCTGGCACAAAATACTCTGCTTAAAGTAGAGCTATTCTTAGAGAACAGAGCTTCTAATTTAGGAACTCTAGAGACAATAGAGTGTTTCTAGCACATGTACAGCATTTGTATTAATATGTGATGTAGTGGTCTCGACCCTCTCTTCTGTATTCAGAGCCATTTCATGTGTAAATTTCGCAAATCATTCATGACACCACTGCTTGAAAAGCGTACAGTACCAATACTCATTTTCATGTATTTACCATATACCATTTCAAATGCGGTTTAGGTATTTTGGGGTGGGTTGGAGAACACACATGCATTGTTATATGTTTAATATTGCTTAGTTTTAGTAATGATGGACATTAATTCGTGGAGTGGTTATTGTATTTCTATCTAGGACCCTAATTCGATATTCCCGATTTATGCCCTTATGTGGTTATAATAAATAATAACCTTATAAAGGCATAAGAACCATATCCATATTTAGTCATAGCCCATGCAGTCCAAATCAGGCAAGGCTACTTCCCGAGACTCCTAGAAAGTACAATGCGTTCTTTAAACAAACCAAACCTCCAGCAACCCGGGAATTCCCCATGCTCCTGTTTTGATTTGTCCAAGAACTCCTGCGAGCACTGAAAGAACGGCCAGTTCTTAGTGACATCTTTATTGACGTCTTATGTCCAACCTTACGTCAAGCCCGGCACCTTTCAGGTATAAATATACCAACGTTGCCTTAAGCAAACACACAGTGGTTTGGAGCAGAGCGGCTATCTACTTGCCCGAGAGCCCAGCTGATGTGAGAGCCCACGGACGCCGCCCCTCCCTTTTGACGCACTGAGAGAGACGCCGTCTTTTCTCCTGCTGAGAAATCCAGCTCCGGTATTTCCAGATACCCTTGCAGGTTACTGGGATATCGAGTCCTAAGAGAGAGATACCAGACCTCCTGCTTTCGATTACCCAGGTACGGAGCTGACTAAACCCTTGAGAGAATTCTTGATTCAGATTCCTTGGCAAAACCAACTTAACTTAAACTGCTACTTACTTACTCCTTCCCACGTATTAGGCTTAGGTCAGGTACACCGGGGTAGGCGTATTTAGAAGCACTAGTTGAGTACGTTAGTCAATGTTTTTATGTATATATTTTATCTATTTTAATGTATCATATGGCTAAGAAACCATATCAATGCTTTTACAGTATTATTTTATAATACTCCTTTTACTGTACGCACTTTACTTTACTATAAGTATTGCAATTGTGGCAATTCATTTTTCTTGCATGAGAAAGAAGACTGCTCAATAAATAACACCTTTTATTGAAAACGCCCGTCTTGCAATTCTCTGCACTCTGGTGAAACTAAGTATGCACAATTGACTGAATGAAATAGCTGTCTATTGTTTTCACACGACTCTAGAGATACACTCTTATTCTGAGGGAGCAAAGTTGTCATGTTATATGGTTGTCAGAAGCTAATCCCTTCTTGTCTAAATCCAGAGAGTTAACTCTTTCCTGAACATTCGAGAAAGTTTCTAGTGACCTCTGAGCTAGCTGGCAAAACTAATTAAGTCTAATATAGTCAGTAGAGACCTAGTCAACCTCAGTCCTACGTCTACACTGCTGTTTATATTATTCCAATGCGCAGAGCCTATTGGGAATATAGGAACTACACTACAGGTACTGCAGAGGACTGCATGCATAGTGTATAGGGGTTTGAAGCAGTTCATGTGCTAAGGTCTGGCTCAGTACATGAGTACTTGGGTACTGACTGAATGATTAGAGTACTGCAAGGAGAGTGCCTGGCTGAATTTATGTCGTTGGGATTTGGCGAAGTGCATGGATTAGTACATAGTGCTGAACGGGTCACTGGAGAAGTGCAAGGGGAGTGACACAGTGGTTGCTGGAGTGTATATATACTGACTTGGTAATTGATGGTGTGAAAGACAAGAGTGTAGGTGTTAGAGGACTGCATGCATAGTGGACAGGGGTTTGAAACAGTCCATGTGCTAAGGCCTGGCTCAGTGCATGAGTACTTGGGTACTGAGTGAATGATAAGAATACTGCAAGGAGAGTGCCTCTGTGAATTTATAAGTCTTTGGGTTTTTGTGCAGTGAATGGATTAGTACATGGTGCTGAATGGGTCCCTGGAGGAGTGCAAGAGGAGTGACAGGGTATTTCCTTGAAGTGTGGGGATACTGACTGGAGAATTGAAGGTGTGAAAGACAATTGTGTAGGTGGTTAGAGCACTGCATGCATAGTGGATAGGGGTTTGAAGCAGTCCATGTCTTAAGGCCTGGCTGTCTGCATGAGTACTTGGATACTGACTTTATGACTAGAGTACTGTAAGGAGAGTGCCTGGGTGAATTTATAAGTGTTTGGGGTTTGGCACAGTGAATGAATTAGTACATGGTGCTGAATTGGTCACTGGAAGAGTGCAAGGGGAGTTACTGGTGTTTGCTGGAATTTACGGATACTGACTGGGGAATTGAAGGTGTGAAAGACACGTGTGTAGGTGGTTAGAGGACTGCATCCATAGTGGATAGGGAGTTGAAGCAGTCCATATGCTAAGGCATATGTCACTGGATGAGTGCTTAGGTACTGACTGAATGATTAGAGTACTGCAAGGAGAATACCTGGGTGAATGTATAAGTGTTCGGGTTTTGGTGCAGTGAATGGATTAGTACATGGTGCTGAATGGATCAGTAGAGGGGTGCAAGCGGAGTGACAGGGTTTTTGCTCGAAGTGTATAGATACTGACTTGGGAATTGAAGGTGTGAAAGACAAGTGTGTAGGTGGTTAGAGGACTGCATGCATAGTGGATAGGTGTTCGAAGCATTCCATGTGCTATGGCCTGGCTCACTGCATGAGTACTTGGGTACTGACTCAATGATTAGATTACTGCAAGGAGAGTGCCCCTCTGAATTTATAAGTCTGTGGGTTTTTGTGCAGTGAATGGATTAGTACATGGTGCTGAATGGGTCCCTGGAGGAGTGCAAGAGGAGTGACAGGGTATTTCCTTGAAGTGTGCGGATACTGACTGGAGATTTGAAGGTGTGAAAGACAATTGTGTAGGTGGTTAGAGGACTGCATGCATAGTGGATAGGGGTTTGAAGCAGTCCATGTCTTAAGGCCTGGCTGTCAGGATGAGTACTTGGATACTGACTTTATGATTAGAGTACTGTAAGGAGAGTGCCTGGGTGAATTTATAAGTGTTTGGGTTTTGGCAATGTGAATTGATTAGTACATGGTGCTGAATGGGTCACTAGAGGAGTGCAAAGGGAGTGACAGGGTGTTTGATGGAGTGTATGGATACTGCCTAGGGAATTGAAGGTGTGAAAGACAAGTGTGTAGGAGATTAGAGGACTGCATCCATAGTGGACAGGGGTTTGTAGCAGTCCATGTGCTAAAGTCCGGCTCAGTGCATGAGTACTTGGATACTGACTGAATGATTAGAGTACTGTAAGGAGAGTGCCTGGGTGCATTTATAAGTGGATGGGTTTTGGTGTAGTGAATGGATTAGTACATGGTGCTGAATGGGTGACTGGAGGAGTGCAAGGGGAGTGACAGGGTGTTTGCTGGAGTGTATAGATACTGACTGGGGAATTAAAGGTGTGAAAGCAAGTGTGTAGGTGGTTAGAGGACTGCATGCATAGTGGATAGAGGTTTGAAGCAGACCATGTGCTAAGGCCTGGCTCGCTGCATGAGTACTTGAATACTGAATGAATGATTAGACTACTGTAAGGAGAGTGCCTGGGTGAATTTATAATTGGTTGGGTTTTGGCAATGTGAATGGATTAGTACATGGTGCTGAATGGGTCATTAGAGAAGTGCAAAGGGAGTGACAGGGTGTTTTCTGGAGCAAATGGATACTGACCAGGGAATTGAAGGTGCAAGTGTGTAGGTGGTTAGAGGACTGCATGCATAGTGGATAGGTGTTTGAAGCTGTCCATGTGCTAAGGCCTGACTCGCTGTATGAGTACTTGAATACTGACTGAATGATTAGAGTACCGTAAGGAGAGTGCCTGGGAGACTTTATAAGTGCATGGGTTTTGGACCAGTGAATGGAATAGTTCAGGTGCTGAATTGGTCACTAGAGGTGTGCAAGGGGAGTGACCGGGTGTTTGCAGGAAGTGTATGGATACTGACTGGGGAATTGAAGGTGTGAAAGGCAAGTGTGTAGGAGATTAGAGGACTGCATCCATAGTGGTCAGGGGTTTGTAGCAGTCCATGTGCTAAGGTCTGGCTTAGTGCATGAGTACTTGAATACTGACTGAATGATTAGAGTACTGCAAGGAGAGTGCCATGGTGAATTTATAAGCGTTTGGGTGTTGGTGCAGTGAATGGATTAGTACATGGTGCTGAATATGTCACTAGAGGAGTGCAAGGGGAGTGATAGGGTGTTTGCTGGAAGTGTATGGATACTGGTTGGGGAATTCAAGGTGTGAAAAACAAGTGTGTATGTGTTTAGAGGATTGCATACATAGTGAATAGGAGTTTGACGCATTGAAGCTGTCTATGTGCTAAGACCTGGCTCACTGCATAAGTACTTGGGTACTAAGTGAATGATTAGAGTACTGCAAGAGAGTGCCTGGGTGAATTTATAAGTGGTTGGGTTTTGGCACAGTGAATGGATTAGTTCATGGTGCTGAATGGGTCACTTGAGGAGTGCAAGGGAATTGACAGGGTGTTTGTTGGAAGTGTATGAATACTGACTGGGAAATTGAAGGTGTGAAAGACAAGTGTGTTGGTGGTTAGAGGACTGTATGGATAGTGGATAGGGGTTTGAAGCAGTTCATGTGCCAAGGCCTGGCTCACTGGATGAACAGTTGGGTACTGACTGAATGATTACAGTACTAAAAGGAGAGTGCCTGGGTGAATTATATAAGTGGTTGGGTTTTGGCGCAGTGAATGGGTAAGTTCATGGTGCTGAATGGGTCACTAGAGGAGTGCAAGGGGAATGGCAGGGTGTTTGCTGAAGTGTATGAATACTGACTGGGAAATTGAAGGTGTGAAATACAAGTGTGTTGGTGGTTAGAGGACTGCATGGATAGTGGATAAGGGTTGGAAGCAGTTCATGTGCCAAGGCCTGGCTCACTGGATGAGTACTTGGGTACTGACTGGATGATTAGAGTACTGCAAGGAGAGTGCCTGGGTGAATTTATAAGTGGTTGGGTTTTGGCGCAGTGAATGCATTAGTACCTAGTGCTGAATGGATCACTGGAGGAGTGCAAGGGGAGTGACAGGGTGTTTGCTGAAAGTGTACGGATACTGACTAGGGAATTGAAGGTGTCAAAGACAAGTGTGTAGGTGTTAGAGGACTGCATGCATAGTGGATAGGGGTTTGAAGCAGTCCATGTGCTAAGGCCTGGCTCAGTGCATGAGTACTTGTGTAATGACTGAATGATTAGAGTACGGCAAGGAGAGTGCCTGGGTGAATTTATAAGTAGTTGGGTTTTGGCAATGTGAATGGATTAGTACCTGGTGCTGAATGGGTCACTAGGGGAGTGTAAAGGGAGTGACAGGTTTTTTGCTGGAGTGTATGGATACTGACTAGGGAATTGAAGTTGTGAAAGACAAGTGGCAGGTGATTAGAGGACTGCATGCATAGTAGATAGTGGTTTGAAGCAGTCCTTGTGCTATGGTCTGGCTCAGTGCATGAATACTTTGATACTGACTGAATGGTTAGAGTACTGTAAGTAGAGTGCCTGGGTGAATTTATAAGTGTTTGGGTTTTGGTGCAGTGAATGGATTAGTACATGGTGATGAATGTGTCACTAGAGGAGTGCAAGGAGAGTGCCAGGGTGTTTGCTGGAAGTGTATGGATACTGATTGGGGAATTGAAGGTGTGAAAAACCAGTGTGTAGGTGGTTAGAGGACTGCTTACATAGTGAATAGGAGTTTGAAGCAGTCCATGTGCTAAGGCCTGGCTCACTGCATAAGTACTTGGGTACTGAGTGAATGATTAGAGTACTGCAAGGAGAGTGCCTCGGTGAATTTATAAGTCTTTGGGTGTTGGCGCATTGAATGTATTAGTACATGGTGCTGAATGGTCACTGGAGGAGTGCAAGAGGAGTGACAGGGTGTTTCCTGGAAGAGTATGGATACTTACTGGAGAATTGAAGGTGTGAAAGACGATGTGTAAGTGGTTAGAGGCCTGCATGCATAGTGGATAGGGGTTTGAAGCAGTCCAAGTGCTAAGGCCTGGCTCGCTGCATGAGTACTTGTGTACTGACTGAATAATTAGAGGACTGCAATGAGAATGACTAGGTAACTGTATATGTTTTTGGGTTTTGGCACAGTGAATGGATTAGTACATGGTGCTGAATGGATCAGTAGAGGAGTGCAATGGGAGTGACAGGGTGTTTGCTGGAAGTGTATTGATACTGATTGGGGAAATAAAGGTGTGAAAAACAAGTGCGTAGGTGGTTAGAGGACTGCATACACAGTGAATAGGTGTTTGAAGCATTCCATGTGCTAAGGCCTGGCTAACTGCATAAGTACTTGGATACTGACTGAATGATTAGAGTACTACAAGGAGAGTGCCTGGGTGAATTTATACGTCTTTGGGTTTTGGCACAGTGAATTGATTAGTACATGGTGCTGAATGGGTCACTGGAGGAGTGCAAGAGGAGTGACAGGGTGTTTCCTGGAAGTGTAAGGATACTGACTAGTGGACAGGGGTTTGTAGCAGTCCATGTGCTAAGGTCTGGCTTAGTGCATGAGTACTTGAATACTGACTGACTGATTAGAGTACTGCAAGGAGAGTGCCATGGTGAATTTATAAGCGTTTGGGTTTTGGCGCAGTGAATGAATTAGTACATGGTGCTGAATGGATCAGTAGAGGAGTGCAAGGGGAGTGACAGGGTTTTTGCTGGAAGTGTATAGATACTGACGGGAATTGAAGGTGTGAAAGACAAATGTGTAGGTGGTTAGAGGACTGCATGCACAGTGGATAGGCGTTTGAAGCAGTCCATGTGCTAAGGCCTGGCTCACTGCATGAGTACTTGGGTACTGCCTGAATGATTAGAGTACTGCAAGGAGAGTGCCTGAGTGAATTTATAAGTGTTTGGGTTTTGGCACAGTGAATGGACAGGTTGTTTGCTGGAGTATATTGATACTGACTAGGGAATTGAAGGTGTGAAAGACAAGCGTGTAGGTGATTAGAGGACTGCATGCATAGTAGATAGTGATTTGAAGCAGTCCATGTGCTAAGGTCTGGCTCAGTGCATGCATACTTGGATACTGACTGAAGGGTTAGAGTACTGCAAGGAGAGTTCCTGGGGGAATTTATAAGTGTTTGGGTTTTGGTGCAGTGAATGTTCAGTTCAGTAGATCTTTATTTCGATGAATAAAAACCATCATAAAAATACATTATACAAAATACATTAATTACATTTCTGAACCGTACATCATTAAAAAACAAGGTTAAAACATTTAAAACGTGTGGCAACCTTTGACCGGGTAGACTGGAACTTCATGTTCCGTACTTTGGAGGCTTTTGGATTCTCGCACCACTTTATTACCATGATTCGCGCGAACTATAGCACTCCCTACTCCAGGGTGCTGGTTAACGGGCATCGGTCCGCTGGCTTCGCTCATACCAGGGGTACGAGACAGGGCTGCCCTCTTTCACCTCTGCTCTTTGCCCTCAGCATCGAACCTCTGGCCATCGCGCTGCGCGAGCAGGATAAGATAAAGGGACTCCCCTTTTCGGGTGAGCAACATAAAATCTCCCTTTTTGCGGACGATGTCCTACTCTCTGTGGGGGACCCGGCACAATCTCTGCCACACGTTCAAACTCTGCTGTCCACGTATGAAGAGGTGGCGGGGTTTAAAGTAAATTTTGACAAGTCCTATATTCTGAACTTAACGCTCCCACGGCCCGAGCTGGACCGCTTGCGACCGCTTACACCGTTGGCGTGGGCGCCGACCTCCCTCCTTTATTTGGGGGTCCGATTGACACCTTCTATTGGTTCACTGTTCGCGGCGAACTTTCCGCCCATGTTTTCGGCGGTGAAGAGGGAACTAGTTAGGTGGAAGCCGAAATACATTACTTGGCTGGGCAGGATCCATGCCATCAAGATGGTCCTCCTTCCTAAATTTCTATACCTTTTCCAGGCCCTTCCCATACCAATGGAGTTAGGTTTCTTTCGACGGCTGAAGACCCTCTTGCTGAAATTCATCTGGCAGGGTGGACGGGCACGCCTCGCCTATGCGACTTTGCGGTGCACGAGGGAGGAGGGTGGAGTAGGCCTCCCGGATATGCATCTATACTATAAAGCCGCACAATTGCGGGTCATGGTGGAGTGGTTGCAACAGGAATCTGAAAAACACTGGCTACACATGGATAGGAGTGTGGCTGGGAGGTCGATCTGGGATCTGGCCTGGAAACCCAAGCCAGACAGGCCTAGGAATGCTTACGTCAGCATCCCCACAGGCACTGTTCTGAAGGTTTGGGATACGGTCTCGGGAGACGAGCGTTGGACGTCGTTCCCCTCCCCCTTCACTCCTTTGCACTTTAATCCGGCTTTCCCGCCGGCGCTGCAGGAGGGGCCATTTCGGCCTTGGAGAGAGGGCGGTTGTAGGGCCCTTACACACCTATTCCACGGTACGGACCCCTCACGTTTTCCAATTGCATGAGGGACTATGGCCTACCACCCACGGAACAATTCCATTATGCCCAGCTGATTCACTGGGCGACTTCCCCTGGTCTAAGAGAGGCATCCACGAGACCGCCCTCGCCTTTTGAGGCCTTTATTTTACGAACTGCTACAATGAAGGGAACGATCTCCTTTTTATATAAGCTCCTGCTTAGCACAGTGGTCTCCCCTCGTCCCCGCTATATGGACCATTGGGAAGGTCAGCTGGGTAGGGACATAGCGGAAAGTGACTGGAAAGGCCTCTGGCGGTACATTAGGGCCTACTGTCGTGTTTTGGCAGCTCCTGAGTTAGCGTTTAGCACAGCTACACGGTCTTTTCTGTTAACTTGACCAAAACGAACGGGGGCCATTTTGAATCCCTCTGACTTCCGTTTTCTATGAACACGCTGCCTCGTGGTCAGTGTGCCCTTTTGTCCTTTCTTGATACCCATGGTCCCTATTCTGCTCGGCAACAGACTATTTTTAGTACTGGTCAAGCGCACATGCGCATTATGCATCAACTGGTCACTCTTTAGGAATGTTAGCACTAACTGACCAGTGCTGTTGAACTCCTCCCACATGCTGGCTGTGTTCCAAAAATGACCTTATATGTACCTAAAATGTGTAACTAGTGACCGCCTATCTTTTTATTGCTATTAAACTGTATAAAAGAGGTCGCGCACCAATGTTCGGTGTGCTACTTCTTACATTGCCGAAGGGTGCTGTAGGAATGTATCACCACCCCATGGGGTCCTAATAAACTTGTCTTTTACCTTTTCCAGTGTCCGTGCCAACTTCTATACTAAGGTGTTCGAGAGTTTAGCAGAGTATGTAGGCCTGATTTGAACTCAATACCACAATTGGCGACCACGAAGGGACCTCATCGGCGACTCGGATGCCCGAAGGAGAGGTCGTGACGAAGGTCAGGAAACTCGCCATGGACGCGTATGCTGCCACTGAGTGACCCGAGTCTCGGCACCCACGGTGTGTTTTCCCTTCCTTCCGATCTGACCTTCCAGGTGGCGCCGGTCTTCGACTGAGATTCTGATCTTGGATTGTCGTGATGGGCCGTTTTGGCTGATTTGACCACAGAACTTGGCAGTTGGACTTTGGACGTTTGAAAATATTTGGTAAGCTTTTGATTGGTGAGGTAGTCTACTGACACTTACTGTGGCTTTTTGAATTTTGAATTTGAATTTGAATTTGTTAGCTAACGTTTGAATCTTTGAATTTGAATTTGAATATGTGAAGTGCACCTCACATAGGCAGGCATGTAGGGATATTTCTCTGATTTATTTGATTTGAACGGTACGCCGCGTTAGGTGTCATTTTTGTAGTATCGCGTTTTCGTGGTACTTTTTGAAACATGCCTGTTTTTAGCACACTCCGAAGGATGTGCTGTTCTGAAAATGGTACCAATTATCCATTAAGTAAAAAACAGCCGGCTCCTCCAGAGGGGACTCCAAATCGTGAAATGTATGTCAAATTCGGTATTCCACCAATAATGTATAGTACATTATGGCACAAGTATACTAAGACTGATCGTGAATTACAGTGGCCACTATATGGGTCGTTTGACCTTCGAAAGGTACAATATGTAGAGCAGTGTTTGTTTCAGCGAAGGTCTAGACAGGATATGTTTGATTGTGTGCGTATGTGGGAGAAAGAGGTGCGTGAACGAGCGAAGCGTGAGGAAGCCTTGGCGGAGAAAGTGCAGCGGAAGGCTGCACATGACAAAGCTTTACAGCTACAGGAGAAGGAATTACAGGAAAAGAAAGAGAGGGAGAGACGAGAACGCAATTTACAGGTTAATGGTCAATTCCCTATCAGGCGTCCTCTCTATCCAGTCCTTACTAATGAAACAGATGATTTTTCATTACTAGATCGTTGTCCGCCTCCGTACGTCGCACCTACGGCTCCGAACGAGGAATCAGACGAGGATAGTAGTCGAACACAGCGTACCAGGTTACATGCAGAACGAACTGCGGAATTACGTTCGTTTGCACGAAAGCTAAATATTAATACTGTTACTGTTTCTGACATTACTGCAAAAATGGAACAGTGGTCTGATCAGGAGCGACTGTATTTTTTAGATCATTTTGGAGATGAAGTTGTTGAGCGGTACAGAAAATATTCTCTCGAGTTAGAACCAAAGGAGATATCCGAGGGTCGTGAGAATTTTCGTAAAGGTCTTTTTGTTCTTTCAGATGCGGACGACTTCTTCAAGCGTTTGATTCAACTGCGAAATGAGGCGACACGACTACGGGAGTTGGCCAAGTCGAAGAATTCGTCTGCGTCCGGAGCGACGGGGATATCCAAAGAATGCCCTATCTATGAAACAGATAAGATCGCTGCGATTAATGTTAGACCTATGCGAGAAGCTGCGCCTTTATATGTCCCTCATAAAGGGGATGGCACAGATGATGATAAAAGATCCAAAGATGCGAAAGGGTATTTTGTATATAATTGGGTTTATACGCCTTGGAATAGAGCAGATGTTATGGCACTTAAGAATGCTTTACCTGATCCCCGTAAAAATCCTGCGGCTTTTTATGAAAATGTTGAAAGCGCAATTTCTTCGTGTATCATGACGTTAGTTGATATTGATCTATTTTTCGGGTTGATATTGCCCCCTGATATGTGGAGAGTGATTCGTAGGTTTGATGACCACACGACTCTCGGGGCCACTTGGAAAGATCTTGTTCAGGCTGACTTGGATAGGGAACCAGCATGTAAGCCGTGTCAATTAATATTAGACCTTCCAGGGGCCATACTAACAAAATTAAAGACTCTTGCTCCCGCTAAAAAGATTGATTGGACTATATTAGCTTCTTGTAAGCAGAAGGCGGATGAATCTGTTTCCGATTTTTTCTCTCGCTTCGAGGAAGCGTTCCATGATTACAGTGGTCAATCATTGACAGAAGATACTGGCAGGCATTTATTCGTTGATAAGTATGTGGCTAATCTCCTACCGGAGATTGCGAAACGACTAAAAGCGAGTGAAAGTTCATGGACCACAGCGACCCCTGCTTCTTTATTGACTATGGCTCAATATTATGAACGACAGGAATTGGAGGCAAAAGAAAGTAGTGAGAAGAAAGCAAAGGATTTGAAGACGAAGGTAATGTTAGCCCAGGTTCAGGCTACGAGAGGAAACAATAGAGGAGGGCGAGGATCATACAGTAATGCTCCTCCCCCTCGTTCTGACATTTCTGTGAATCAATGTGCATACTGCAAACAGTTTGGGCATTGGATTGCAGACTGTCCGGTGTTTCGAGAGCAGCGTAATTTGAGGGGACGAGGAAGTGGGAGGTCTAGAAATAATTATGGGGGGTCAAGAGGAGGTTATGGCACGAATGATCGCGGAGGATATGGAGCAAGGGGTCGTGGTCAGGCAGATTATAATACGTTTGATAATCGCAATCAATATCAGATAAATGAGGGTGGTTCCGCTGAACCACGGGATGAGCATTATGCATAGGACTGCGTAGGATGGGGTGTGGAATCGGTTGAGGTACCAGTTGATCAAAGGGGTCCATATATAGAAGCACATGTTCTGGGTTCTACTGATCAATTTCTGGTCGATACAGGAGCTACTCGTAGCGCTTTGTCCAAATACTTGGTTCCAAGGGCTCCCCTGTCTGGCGAGGTAATTACAGCAATAGGGTTCGATGGAACACCTACTTCTAGCCCACTGTCTCAACCAGTTGCATTTCATGTTGATGACTTTGCTGCCCTTTGTCCCTTTTTATTGTCCCCAAATACACCAGATAATATTATGGGACTCGATATGTTAAAACACTTTCGAGCTACTATTCGCTGTGCCCCAGAAGGAGTGCGAGTTGTGTTGAATGAGAATTACCCAGAATTTGAGCGAGTGTGTTTTCTCCATGAATCTGAAGTATTGGCCTCCTTACCAAACACGTTGTGGGCCACTTCAGACACGTATGTAGGGCAGATGGTAATTCCTCCAGTACGTATTACTGTGAAGGAGGGAGTATCTCTACCACGTGTCCCACAATATAGGATTTCCAGAGAAGGCGAACTTGCTTTGATACACATTGTGAACGATTTGATTTTGGCAGGAGTAGTTGAGGAAGTCCCCTACAATGTTTGCAATAGCCCAATTTTACCGATCCTTAAAAGAGATACAGATGCTAAGGTTTACCGTTTCATTATTGATTTGAGGGAAATAAACAAGATAGTAGTGCCTCAGTACCCGGTGGTGTCTGACATCACCACGTTGCTTACGTTGGTTCCATCGACGGCAACTACTTTTACAGTCATCGATTTGAAGAATGCCTTCTTTTCGATCCCTGTACATCCTGACAGTCGATATCTATTCGGCTTTACATTAAATAATAAATCGTACAGATTTTGTCGAGTTCCTCAAGGCTATACTGAAAGTCCTAGCATTTATAGTCAGGCATTAAAAAGACAGCTTGATTCCTTTGAACTACAAGATGGAGTGGTTCTCATTCAATATGTAGATGATATCTTACTTGCTGCAGACACGCCAGAACAATGTGAGAAGAGTACCTTTTCCTTGCTTTCCTTCCTGGCCAAACATAATCATAAAGTTTCGAAGAAAAAGCTGCAATATTGTAGACCAAAGGTGACCTACCTCGGTCATCTTTTGTCTAAGGAGGGCCGTGCATTGACACCAGATCGAATTCAAGCAATCCTAGACACTCCAGTTCCTCGCACTCAGAAGGATGTTCGTGCCTTTATAGGTTTGACGTCTTTTTGTAGGCAATGGATATTGGGTTTTTCACATGTCGTTAAACCATTGTTGGCATTGTTGTCTAAAGATACACCGATCCCCATTGAATGGACGGATGAATGTCAGAATGCTTTTGAACAATTGAGACAAGCTCTTTGTTCTGCACCAGTGTTGGGTACACCTGATTACACGAAGATCTTTACATTATATGTACACGAGAAGGATGGATGCGCATTGTCAGTGTTAGTGCAGACACACGGAGACAAACAGAGGCCTTGTGCATACTTCTCGGCGGTACTCGACCCTGTGGCTCGAGGATTGCCTGGATGTTTTCGAGCAGTTGCAGCAACAGAAGTTGCGATACGACAAAGTGAAGGAATAGTTTTGTCACACAAATTGTTGGTGCTAGTTCCCCATGCGGTAGATGCGTTACTGAATCAAACGAAAACACAGCATCTAACCAGTGCCCGCCTGACAGGATATGAGCTAACGTTGTTGGCGCCGCACATCACACTAAAACGATAGGGGTGGAGCATGCAGCGTCATTGGAAGTAGTTGTTGCGTGTACGTACCAGATAACTCACCTTCCGTATATGATTCGATTACAAAATTACATAAGATAGCTGCTGAGATCCACCCAGAAAATGGAACATGGACCTTTTCTGGTTGGTTCTGGACCCTGCTTAGTACTTGGGGTTGGAAATTATTAACGATTCTCTGTGTTTGTATTGGAGTACTATTTCTCCTTTGTCTATGTATTCAATGTGGCCCTACATTATGTTCTGTATGTATCACAGCCTGTATTCCGTCTAAACAAGCTATTGTTAAGCAAGAGAAACTAATCAATGATGAAGTATTGAAAATAATGGCTATTAACATTGATGATGAACATTCTGACTACGTTCACTATGAGGTAGCTTTTGCTAAACGCTAAAAGGGCCGTCTGTCGTATTTGGCAGCTCCTGAGTTAGCGTTTAGCACAGCTACACGGTCTTTTCTGTTAACTTGACCAAAACGAACGGGGGCCATTTTGAAACTCCATCGCATATTCCCGGCGACCTCAGATCGCTGCTGGAGGGGCTGTGGCTTACTGGGAGATTTTCGCCACATTTGGTGGGATTGTCCAATCATCCGACCTTTTTGGACCGAAATTCTATCCCATATCAAAGACATGTTGGGATACCCGATCCCGGACTCCCTGTCTTTCGTCATCCTGGGTCTCCGGGATCCGCTACTGGAACATCAGACGAAAGCAGACAAACAGATTATGTGGCTATGCCTGGGGGCGGCCAAGCTTACACTAGCTGCGGCCTATGTCGCTATGGCACGCAAAACTATGGAAATTGATGAGCATGGAGAGAGTGGCGGACATCTTCTTGGGCAACTTTCAGAACTTTATGTTCCGGTGGGGACCATTAGTTCGATTCTTATCGAATGGCTTACCGTCTGCTGTTTGTCCTTCGGCCCTACGAGCATTCCACCTTTTCCAGGTTTAATTGCACGAATGATGTGACTGTGTGAGGCGGAGAGAGAATTTTAGTTGGCGCCACCACCTGGGGGAGGGGGGGAGGAACGTCGGGGAGGGAGGAGGGGAACGAGGTTGGGAGGGGTTTCGTCTTGTTGCGGCATAGCCTTCTGGAGGGGGGCACTGACCTACCCCGGAACGTTCCCGGGGCATTGGTATGATGGGATGGCCCCTTCTCATGGAAGACTTAGCAGAGACATTGGGGATCGTCTGGCTGTTGAGACCCTTAGCTATCTCCATCTTCTTGGACTCCGCTTTGTTTGATTAACTGTAACCCGCAGCTCTTACTGGGTACGTCAGACGTCATTGCTGGGCTAATGTGTATACCACTGCAATGTTGCCGCCTGTTTTTTCTTTCTGTCTTTTCCTCAATTTGGTTCCCTTTTTCGAATGCAATAAAAACAACTTTTACAAAAAAAACGTGTGGCAGTATATACATAGTTGCTCAGTCTCTCGTGTTTCTTAATATTACTGCTATGTAAAAAAAAATTCATAATGGAGCATAAGGTACGCATATCACTTGCCGTTTGCAAAAAAAGTAGGGCAGTATTAGCTTGACGGAATTTTGCCTCTTTTAAAATATCAACAAGAAATCTACGACGAGTAGTTCGATAAAAAGAACACATAAGTACAAAATGAAGGGTGTCCTGCGGAGACCTATTGTCGCAGCGGCAGGCACCCTTCTGCTCAATTGTCAAAGTAAAACCTGATGGATAGGCTAAAATATTATGTAACAAATTGAGCCTAAAACGACACATTAAAAATCTATCATGCTGGGGCGTGGCTTGGATGCCGCGCAAGATGGCCGGCTAGTTGCGGAGCTCTGCCGCATCGAGAACCACACGGCGTGTTTCCCTGATGTAAACGGGACCGCTCTTCATCTCCGCCGCCGGATTTGGTTGGCGGAACATCGCTGGAGTCGGCGGAGCGGCTTTGCGGCTCTTGTTGTGCCGTTTTCAGTCTTCTCCGCGATGGTTTCGCAACCCCTCACGGAGCCGCCATTTTGAGGCTCTCTTCAACACCGGAGCCCTGACTGTAACCTCACGACGTGTCACCAGACACCAACGAAACCTTCAGCGCTGATTTCCAGTGGTGAGCATTTTCATAATGAGAAGCCTTTATTACGTTTTCCTTCTTTTCTGAATTGAGAGAACAGGCTCACACACGCTTTTTACAGTGCTTTACATCTGCGACTGGTGCTGTCATTTCTCGACGTACTCAACTTTCTTCCTTCTAAATACTCCTCCTCATGGCGCTCCGCTAACAATTTGAGAATTTCTAGCTATTTTGTCTTCACCTCTACTATTCTATGACGCACTTCCAGTGGCTGCCACTGTTGCCGCTTTATCTCTCTGAGCCACCAGTGTATTTTTTGCTCTGCTTCCCTGGCGCTTTCTCTTTGTGAGCTACACACGTTTCTTTGAGACATATCTTTATTCTCTTTTTGGCATCCACTTTTCGAAACGCTTGCTACTTCAAGGTGCTCCACCTTTTATTCAGAGGTCTTTCTGGAACAATTTCAAGCGCACCCTTCTTTGCCTCTCAGGGAATAGCAGCACTACCAGTTATTTATATGGTCAAACTACATCAACCTCAATTTCTTTTTACGCCCTCGTTGAATACCTCGGTGGCTTCTACATCTGGCACAAATAGATCCAGGACCTCTCCAAAAATGTCTTCTCAGAAAACGTCATTGGCTCATACGACTACTGGTAAGCCTTCTCCACCTGTTCCAGCAGGCAAACGCCTTAAACAAAACTCTCCTACACCTGAAGATGACTCTTCAACCTCTCCTATTGATCGAATTTTGGAGGAACTACGAGCAATGCGTCCCTTTATTGAGAAAACAAGTACGGATATGCAACTCTTAAAAGACAAATGGGAGAATATGGATGCCCGGATTTCTACTGTGGAACAACACATCCCTGAGCTTCAGTCCAACACTCAACGTATAGTTGCTTTAGAAAAGACTGTCCTCTCCTTACAAAAACACACAGAAGATTTGGAAAATCGAAATAGAAGAAACAACCTCCGTCTTTACAATTTACCGGAAAATCTTGAGGGAGACAATCCAGTATCTTTCTTTACCACCTTTCTGCCGAAACTTCTGGACTTACCACCTTCTACCTCCATTAGTCTACAAAGAGCTCACAGATTAGGTGCAAGAACGGACTCCTCTTCCAAACCTCGTGGAGTCATCATCCTATTTTTGAAATACACAGATCTCCTTATGATTCTTTCAGCAGCCAGGAATAAAAAGCAAGTGACTTGGCAAGGTCAACGTGTGTACTTATCCCAGGATGTCTCTAATGTCACTGCCTCCAGACGTAAAGAATTTCTGGCTATGCGCCCTTCTCTACGCTCCATGGGAGCACGATATGGCCTGTTTCACCCTTGTACTCTCAGAGTAACTTATCGGAATAAGACTTGGTCATTTCAGGATCCTGGAGAACTAAGGAACTTTCTTCTTCTACATAGTGCAGACGAGATGGACGCCTCCTCCTCTGCTTCGACAAGTGGCTGAAACTTGGTTTTTGTTGTCTGCATGTCTTGACTTCCCAGTAATTGGGCTTTTGTTGTCTGCATGTCCTGACTTCCCAGTACTTTGTTTTTAAATACATGTACCTCTACATACTCCTTCTTATAGTTTGTAACTTTCTCATCTTGTTTCTCCTCCCTTTCAATATCTTCCTTTTCTATACCTTATATATATCTTTCTCATCTTTCTAAACTTTGGATTTATTCTTTGCGTCGCATGTTCTATATCTTAATAATTTTTCCTTTTTCCCCAGACGGATATATATTGGATGTTTCACCATGTTGTCCCGCTCTATGTTCCTTTTTGTGCGGTCTCGGTGTGGCCCTGCTCCTGATCCTGGTCCGTTCGTCTTGTAAGCATCACCACTTCCCCACCTCCCCCCTGTGTGTAACACCCCGTCCAGGTATGTTCAATACAGTCATCCTCTTGGATTTGTACTGTCTTCTATGCCTTCTCTTTTCTCTTCCCTCTTCCTCCCTCGCTTATCTTCTTTCTCTGTTCCTACCCTTCTCCCTTCCCCTTTTCCTTTTTCTTTTTCATCCTCTACCTATCCTTCTTTCTATCTTTTTGATGATCATTATGATTATTATCTCTCTACAGTTTGAATTAGTAAATGTACAGTATGTTTTCGCAATGTTTGATTTTGATCAGTTCAATAATTTTTCACCTTCAAAGTTGTTTCATGGAATGTGAAAGGATTTAATCACCCCATCAAAAGGCAAAGAGTACTCTCACACCTCTCCTCTTACAATCCAGATATTGTTCTTATTCAAGAAACCCACCTCTCAGATATTGAATCCTTAAAACTGAAGCGATTGTGGGTTGGAACTGTTTTATTTTCTCCTGCTTCCCAAAAAAAGAATGGGGTGGCTATTTTGATTCATAAACGCCTCCAGTGTAAAGTGGTTGTAGAAGAAAAGGATGATGAGGGGCGCTGGGTATTAGCTAAACTAATCGTTAATAATATCCCAATTACGGTACTCAATGTTTATGGCCCTACATGTTTTGACTCCTCTTTTTGGCCTTCTGTTACAGCAAAATGTATTCAATATAAGGATGATTCTTTCATATTAGGTGGAGATTGTAACCAAATTATTGACCCCTTTTTAGATCGTAGATCTTCTGTCCGTTTCTCCCCTCACAAACCACATAAACAATTCATTGATACCATCACTCAAACTCATCTTGTGGACTCGTGGAGACTCACTCACCCAGATATTATGGATTTCTCCTTTTTCTCTCCTCCTCATGCTTCTTTCTCTCGTTTAGACTACATTTTTCTATCTTCATCTCTATCTCAACACCTTATATCCTCCTCTATTGAGCCTATTGTTATTTCTGATCATGCCCCTATTATTACTGTTTTTGACCTTCTTCCTCCTACTCCTAAGTCTTCTCGCTGGCGTTTTAATCCTTCCCTGCTTGTCGATCCTCTTTTTTCTTCCTCATTTCGTTCCTTTGCTTCTGAATTCTTTCATCTCAACTCATCACCTAATACCCCCCCTCATATTCTCTGGGACTCCTTCAAAGCAACAGCCCGTGGATTTATTATCGATTTTGTCTCTAAGAAAAAGAGGAAATTTCTCCAAAAGCGTAAAATTACTCTTGCACACATTAAGTCACTGGAACATCAATTCTATACTTCCTCTACTAAAATTATACCTCCGGAACTGCTTCAGGCTAAGATTGCTTTTAACAAGCTTACTACAGACTCAGCTTCCTCTTTTCTCCTCCGGAGCAGCGCACGATATTATGGAGGTCGCAATAAATCAGGTAAATTATTGGCTAATTATTTGAAATCGCGTAAAGAACGAACTCATATTGAATCTATCTATTCTCCTTCCAATGTTCTTTTACATACTGATGCGGAAATCTTAGAACAATTTCATTCTTTTTATGAAACTTTATATACTCCTGAAAACCCTCCCACCCCAGACCTTATTCAATCGTATTTTGCTAACATATCTCATCCGGATACCTCCCACCTTGATTTTTCAACCGTTGATTCTGATTTCACTATCTCTGAGTTATCCACGGCTCTTTCCTCCCTCACTAAAGGCAAAACCCCAGGACCTGACGGTTTTCCAGTTGAATTTTATCTACATTTTTCGGATCTTCTTCTACCTAAGCTTCTATTTCTTTTTCAATCTTTTTGCAATACTGGATCAGCCCAAGGCACATTTCAAGACGCTACCATATGCCTTATTCCTAAAGATGGTAGAGATCCTAAGTTTTGTAAGAACTATCGACCTATATCTTTAGTTAATGTAGATTATAAACTTTTCGCAAAATTACTTGCGCTTCGCCTTGACCCGCTCCTACCACATCTTATAGGCAAAGAGCAATGTGGTTTTGTTAAAGGCCGTCTAACATCGGATAACTCTAGACTATTCCTTAATGTTTTAAGTAAAGCCCCCTCATTATCAATTCCCATCGCAGCCATTTCGGTAGACGCTGAGAAAGCCTTTGACCGGGTTGACTGGTCCTTTCTCCTGGCATCTTTAAAATGGCATGGCTTCAATCCCAAATGTATCTCTTATATTTCTCTGATATACTCTATGCCCAAAGCCTCTGTCCTCGTCAATGGTCAACTCACTTCCCCATTCACACTTCAACGTGGAGTTCGTCAGGGCTGTCCTTTGTCGCCTCTTTTATTTATTTTGGCACTGGAACCCTTTCTTGCTTCCATACGTGCTAATTCTTCCATTTCTGGATTCCCATATGGTGAACAACATCTTAAATTATCTGCTTATGCTGACGACATCCTTTTATTTATCTCGGATCCGGTCACCTCTGTCCCCGCTTTATTACATGAATTTGATAAATTCTCTTTAGTTTCGGGTTATAAAATAAATTCCGACAAGACAGAAATTCTTCCCTTAACCAAATTTTGCCTTCCTCACTTTTTTACAGCCACAGGATTTGCTTGGAACTCTACGAAAATTAAATATCTTGGTGTTCTTTTTTCCAGCTCTATTTCTTCGTCTATTCAACTAAACATGAATGCAGTTATTTCTAGAATTGACTCCCTACTAACTTCTTGGAATCCTTTATTTCTTTCCTGGTGGGGCCGTCTTGATTCCATTAGAATGATGATTGCCCCGATTTTGATCTACCTATTGTCCATGCTTCCAGTCCGCATCCCGAGCTTATATTTCCGACGTATTGACTCTGTACTGTCCAAATTTCTCTGGAAGCAGAAAAAGGCTCGAATATCTCTATTACACCTTCGTAAATCTAAACTTAATGGTGGAACTAACTTTCCAGACTTTCGCCTCTACCACAAGTCCTTCTCCCTTCGACAAGCTTCCCGATGGCTATCTCAGGAATCTTCCCCTTTTTCTCCCCTCTGGCTTTCTGTAGAACAGGAATTATTACTTCCATACTCTTTCCAAGAGATAATTCGCTTCACTTCTAAAGCCCCATGCCTCAACCCCCTTTTATTCAAACATACTTCTTCTCTTCTACGGCCTTTAGTCTCCTCTACCTCGGTCTCTCAGGAATCCTTTCTACTATTACCTATATGGTATAACTCACTCATATTGATAAATAACAGACCTATCGCATGGCCTTCATGGAGAGCGAAAGGTATCATCTGGGTACATCATCTTTTTGATGGTTCATCCCCTTGCTCGTTTCCTCAATTTAGGTCTCAATTCCAATGCCCTCCTTCTTTTGCAAAGAAATTCCTCATTCTTATGGAAACAATTCTAGAGTGTTATTATTCTCTTCCTTCTGCAACGATATCATCTTCCTCTTCTACCTTACTCACCGTCCTCTCATCTATCCCTAAAGCTTCCCTTATTTACCGTTATTTCTCAGCCCCCGACCCGGACCGTTTTAAGTCGAAGTTGGAATTGTCTTGGGAGACAGATTTGGGCTCCGCATGGTCAACCTCTCTTTGGGACAAAATATGGGCCAGATCTTTGAAGATTTCCCGTACTGCTTCTCTTACTCAATCCCTATTCTTCTTTTACCACAAACTTTACCTTTCTCCTCTTTCTATCTCTCGTTTTCAACCTACTTCTGTACCTAACTGCTGGACCTGTAATGCTCCTAATGCAGATCTTCTACACCTTTTCTTTTTCTGTCCTTCAACTCGTACCTTTTGGTCCCAGATATGCTCTCGCCTTTCCCGTATTTTTAATATCTCTGTTCACTTCTCCGCCTCTTTTGTATTTCTTGGCAGCCTTTCAGAGGACTTGGATCTTCCTTCACATTCCCAAGGTCTTTTTGATCTTATGCTAGCCCTTGCACTACAACACATTGTCTCTAATTGGAAATCCCTTACAAATTTGTCTTTAAATTGTTGGTGAAATCTGGTATGTCAATCACACAGACTTGATGTCGCCTTTGCCTCCTCCTGCAAACCTTCCCGTAATGTTGAATTATACTGGTTACCTCTGACTTTATACTTAGATCAATCCGCCAAAAAGACTTACTCTCCACTCTCCTCGGATAATTTCAAACCCCCTTGAATACAACTACTCTTGCCTGTAGTTTATGGTCTTTTTCAATTGCACTGTTGTAATTGTTTTTAGCTTTATACATGTTTTTCTATTTGATAAACGTTCCTCCGTTTAGTAATTGCTAATATGATATTTTCTACTGTACTTTCTGATTGACATTCATGATTGATACTCATGGTATTTGATTTTTGTCTTTTACTCATTCTCTAGGATATTACCACGTTTTTATTTCCCTTCCCCTCCTCCCCTCCCCCCCCTCCTCCCCGTAGAATAATTCAAAATGCTTGTTCTTGCATTGTGATATTGGCTACCTATGTTTCCTTTCGAACATTCTTTGTCATTTTTCATATTTGGCTAATGTCTCTTTACTGTACTACCTGATTTTCTTTTAATAAAGCTTTCAAACATAAAAAAAAAATCTATCATGCTAATTATACATTAAAAATAAATAGGGCTCCATACCCTCTCCATTGCTCACTAGACGGTGTACCACAACCGATCTTTTTGCTGAGTCAGAGCTTAATCTACCCAATTCAAATTTTTCTAGTAGCTGTTTTTTAATTTGATGTCTGCATAAGGTGGTAATTGAGGTCGGATCACTAAAGAGTAACGGCTGATCAATAATTCCTAGTGTATCCTTGATATACTTCAGCCAGGGGATTTGGAGGCAGTTGTCTTTTTGTAGGCAATCGCCAACTATTACCCTACTTAGCTCAGCTTCGGGGTTCACCCAAATTCTGAGCCATGTCATAATAGGCCTCACCTTCACCTGGTCTATAATAAATGGTGCAGTGAATGGAGTACCTGGTGCTGAATGTGTCACTAGAGGAGTGCAAGCGGAGTGCCAGGGTGTTTGCTGGAAGTGTTTGGATACGAATTGGGGAATTGAAGGTGTGAAAAACAAGTGTGTAGGTGGTTAGAGGACTGCTTACCTAGTGAATAGGAGTTTGAAGCAATCCATGTGCTGAGGCCTGGCTCACTGCATAAGTACTTGATACTGACTGAACTATAAGACTACTGCAAGGAGAGCGCCTGGGTGAATTTAGAAGTCTTTGGGTTTTGGTGCAGTGAATGGATTAGTACATGGAGCTGAATGGGTCACTAGAGGAGTGCAAGAGGAGTGACAGCGTGTTTCTTGAAGTGTATAGATACTCACTGGGGAATTGAAGGTGTGAAAGACAAGTGTGTAGGTGGTTAGAGGACTGCATGCATAGTGGATAGGGGTTTGAAGCAGTCCTTGTGCTAAGATCTGGCTCCGTGCATGAGTACTTGGGTAGTGACTGAATGATAAGTGTAGTAGAGTAGGGTCTACTTCCTATGGTCACCCCCACTTTTTGCTGTGATTCTCTGGTTTTTCGACTTTAACATGGATGTGGGTCTGCTAATCAGACCCACAGCCCCAGCTGTTCTCTCTCTAAATTGATACCATGTACTTTAGGTACATACCAGATTGGGTATTGGGTTACTTCTGTGAGCCCCTGTATAGTGTACCATAGGTACCCAGGGCTTAGGTGCATCCAAGGCCTACCAGGGGCTGCAGCATGTATTATGTCACCCCTGGCTGGCCCTCCAAACTGACACCACAGGCTGATCACTCAGCTTGGGTAAGGTGGTGTAATCACCCCTTACTTAGATATAATATAGATATAATATACCTATATCTACTTTTACATAGAGAAACATATACACCTATAAGTCACTCCTATAGTAGGCCTCAACAATCCTGGAGGCAGAGTGCTTGGTTTTATGTGAGAAGGTGCCCTAGCATGAGCTCAGCCCCTCTGCAGCTTCCGAAACCATCTCCTTATAGCTGTTCTTTGATATAGCCATACCATATACTCTTGCATTATAATCCTCGCGGTTAATGCTAACTTTGGTTTGGCTTTATCAAAACATGTCGTGTATGGTGTCAAAAACTTTGGAATAATTCTGGCGGTGGGGGTAGCATTCCACTCTTCTAGAGGGAAAAGACATATATGTTACTGCTTTACCCAGGTAAAGTTAAACAGAGCCTAAGCATCACAAAATGGATGCTGCTACCACAGATACGAGTCTGACCACCTGGTGCTGGGGGAAACTCCAGCAAGGGCGGCCTGGGCAATAGGTTTCCTGTCCAGGGAGGTGCCAGGACCTCCCCAGACAGGGGTTATGTGTATTGGGGCAGGGAGGGCTGCATTTAGTGAATGCATCTAGACATTGCCTGGGGCACACAAGGTGCTCCATGCAAACCAGTTGCTGGGGCACTCCAGCCCCAGCTCTGGCACGGAACTGGACAAAGGGAAAGGGGTGTAACCACCCCCTTCTTAGGTCCCCCCATAGGAGGGACCTAGGCAGGTTATCCAGCCCCCTAGCTTAGTATAAGTATAGGAGCTGTGTCCCCAGGACTTTAGATTATCCTGGAAAGAAACTTTGATACAGAACTCTTGGACCTTCGACATTCTTTCCTGACTAGAAGACGGAAGACATCTCCCTTGTGGTCATGGAGTGACCACCCTGTGCAAACAGGCACCACCAGTAACTTGCCAGTCTGCTTTGTCAATGCTCCCACCGGAACCCGAAGACTCAGCGACACAAGAACTGGACTCTCAGACATCTCCAACTCTGGCCCACATCCACAGCAAAGCTGAGACCCGTGGCAGACACGAGAGACGTGGGACCGGACACCCTGGACATCCTGTATTTTGCTAACTGCTCGACTACCGAGGTACCCTTACAGTTGTGCATTGGGGTACGCGAAGCCCCAGACCCAAGCGCCATTTGTACTGAAGCTCAGCCCTCCACACTCCAAGAGTGCCACCTGTGGCCTGCTCTTGCATTTCAGCTTGATGCATCTTCCCAGTTCCTTTCCCATTGGCTAATGAGCCCCCTGAAGACCTTCTTTTTGAACTAAACTGCTTTCCTGGTTGATCCAGGCTTGCTTCAGCTTCCCTTCAAAGGAGAAGTGCCATTGACTTTGCTGGTCTGCAACAGATTCAATCTCGACATTCTGCGTGGGTTGCGATTGCCAAGGCTTGTTGGGTCCAATCCATCTACCGACCCCCGCAGTCAACTAGATCCATTGTGGTACAGATCGTATCCAGCTCCTGGTCATCGTCGATGCCTCCTGGACCTCGTAGCCAAAGAGACAAACTCACCTTCTTCACCTTCAAGCATGCGACATCGCCTGGTTCCTTCCTGGTTCCTTCCTGGTCACTGGCTAATGACCCAGACTCTGTCCCCTGTGCTTCCAGGTTCTTCACTTCACCGATCCACCCTTGGATCCACCCGGACACTTTTCCTCTGGTCGCCTGCAGCACTTCTGCAGATCTCCATAGAAAACTACGACGAAACCCGACACCAAAAGACACCTATGCACCCGGCTTCCCTGGGTGAGGTAACACGAGTACTCCGGTGCTCCTGTTGGTCTTGACTCTCGAAGAGTCCTAGTCTAAAGGGGTTTTACCGTAGTCCATCTGGAAGAGTCCTTAAACAGTAACTTTGTAACTTCTTTGTTTCCCATTATAAGTCAATGGTAACTCGCGGCTGTGTTTAGACACTGCACGCGGACCTCCTACTTCCTAACCTTTGGTTGTTTTAGTGTAGCCCCAGCAATTCTACAGGCCCTAGGCCTACTGACTAACTCTCATGTGGTTCTTATACCACTTCTTTAGTATATGGTTTGTGAGGCCCCTAGGGCATAACTGTATTTGTGCAACTTATCGTATGCTAATTGAGTAACTTGTGATGCACTTCGATCTCTGACCTCATAAAGAGTGCAGAGGGGTTGTGTTTAGAATAAATACATATATATTTGATATATACCTTGTGTGGTGTCCTTTCATTTGGTATTCAAGGGATTACAATTGATAAAACATCTTGCTTCACATGCTCTCTGAAGTCTTAGCCTGAGACTGCTGGTCCATGCTACCACGAGGATAGCTTGTCTATAAGGTTGACTTTACAACCAACATCAATAGGGGTCGATTAGACTGGTGCAAGGTGTCCACTAGAATAGTGGACATCATATGCCAGGCTAACTTCTCACATTGGTGTGCAGCGGATGGGATAAGAGCTTGCTGTTTTACCATATAATCTTGAGATATCATTTGAAAGATCACATCAAGGTACCTGTAGGTACATATAAATCAAGTTCTCATAATACATAAGTTCTACTGAACTTAGCAGTTGTAGGTGGTAAGGGCCTAGCACACCCTGACTACAACTCCTAGAGAGGTTCTAGTAGGAAACCATTTAGTATAGGTAGGTGCACACAATACACCTCACTAGAAAATGTCCTTGGAAGCAAGCCCTAGTGGACCTCTTCAAGAAGAAACCCTAAGGGTGCCTTCTAAGTATGACTCATTCACTTTTCATGAGATTAGAAGCCTGTGTGCAGTCAGAAAGTTGAGACAAGGACAGAGTCCAACCTTTAACCACCTGGTAGATATCTTAGTGGCTCATTATGTAGAGAATGCTCAGACCCAGGTAACCATGGTAGTGGAGAGGGGGGCCATCCATCAACAGAGGAAAATCCAATTGGAGAAGATCCATTGGTCTCTGATGAGGATGATGACTAGGATGCAGTAGATAACCTGACCTGGGCAACAGAGGACTATCTGGAGGTGGAGAGGGCCATGGTAGGCCCCCTCTAACCTTCAAAATAGGCCTAACCATGGAAACAGAAGGAACAGATCGCTGTCCAGTGGTTCTGGTCATTCTGATTCCTCAGTAGGGTCCAGTGCCTCTGCTGTGAGGAGGATGATATCCCCTCAGAGGAGAGAACACAAAGCTAGGATGAAGGAAGTCAATCTTAGGATCAATAGGCAAGAAGTTGCCCTTGCAAAAGAGACCCTGGCTCTTGAAAGAGAGAAAAAGTTAAGTGGGTTAGAGCCCACTGGTGGCAGCAATATCCCTAGAGGTAGGGAAGGGTCTAATGACCATAGAGACCTGAACAAGATTGTCCCTCCCTATCAGATTGGGGATGGCATCCACAAATGGATAACTGCTTTGGAGAGGGCTTGCAAAGTACAGCAGGTACCCCAAAGTCAGTGGGCAGCAGTCATGTGGCTCTCCTTTTCAGATAAAGGCAGATAGAAGCTCCTGCCAATTAGTGAACAGGATGCTGACAATTACTATGTCCTGAAGAGTGCTCTAATAGATGGGTTTGGCCTAACCACTGAGCAGTACAGGTTGCTGTTCAGGGATACCCAAAAGACACAGACTCAGGACTGGACTTATTTTGTAAATTGTGCAACTAAGGCTCTGGAGGGCTGGTTACTGGGCAGTAAGGTCAATGACTATACAGGATTGTATAATTTGATTATGAGAGAACAAATTCTTAACAACTGTCAGAACCAGTTATTGCATCAGCACCTGGTTGACTCTGATATGATCTCTCCCCAAGAATTGGGAAAGAAGGCAGACAAATGGGTCAGAACCAGGGTGAGGGAGAAGGTACAGATCCAACGCCCCCTTCTCAGGACACGCCCCCCGCCTCCTTACTTAAGCGTCACTGATTACAAGCGCCGCTAGACTGCATACCTCCTGAGGCGGAAGCCGGGAGTAGGACCAAAGCTGCTGATATTTTTTAAATTGTTGTGTTTGTTTTTACCTGTGCACTTCCCTGCCAGCGCGCAGCGGATCCTCGCTAGAGCCAAACACCACGCCGACATTAGCGGCGAGTTTGCTGGCCACGCCCCCTTCTGAGGACACGACCCCGCCTCCTTACTTAAGCGTCACTGATTACAAGCGCCGCTAGACTGCATACCTACTGAGGCAGAAGCCGGGAGTAGGACCAAAGCTGCTGATATTTTTAAAATTGTTGTGTTTGTTTTTACCTGTGCACTTCCCTGCCAGCGCGCAGTGGATCCTCGCTAGAGCCAAACACCACGCCGACATTACCGGCGAGTTTGCGGGCCACGCCCCCTTCTCAGGACACGCCCCTCCCGCCCTTCAGCCTACAAAAATCTGTAACCCCAGGAAGCACAGCGGACGTGCGCAGCGGGCGCGCCGTTTGCGCGCCGAAGGCGCGCCTAAGGCAAGCCCGTCTGCGCCCGTCCGCGACAGACCGGGACCAGGGGCCACAACCCCTATATCTCCCATCACAAATATCCGGAAATACGCTTCTACAGACCTCCGAGCCATTAACTCTCAGGTAAATCTATCGTGTGCTCATAAATACTATCCGCTTGACCTACCCACTCAATGTAGGGACTGTAACACCCACTTCAGGTCTAAACTCCACACACACAAACAACAACTATTTAGAATGTTCCTGCTAAACTGTAGGTCTTTACCTAGACATTGTACAGAGCTATCTTTATTAATCGACGAGAGAAAACCTGATGTTCTTTTTCTCACTGAGACATGGCTTACCCCACATTCCGATCCCGAGTTGGTTCAATCCTTGGGGCAGGGATAGCAAATCGTGAGACAGGACCGTGTAAATGAAAGAGGTGGTGGTTTAGCAATTATCTTCAGAGATTGTTTCACCTGTCGCTGTACCTCAAACCCCCTTCCGGATTGTGAAAGCATGTCTTTCTCCCTGGAATTTTCCTCCAATATAAGCTTCTCTGGAACACTTATATACCGCCCACCGGGCCCAACTAAACAGTTCCAGGAATCATTGCCCCCGCTAGTCGCTGACTTGGCCCTATCACCCTCCAACTTCACGTTATTGGGTGATCTCAATATACATTTTGATGAACCTAATAATTCGACCGCCAATAAACTAATCGGGGATTTCTCCGCACTGCAGCTGTTTCAGCTGGTTTTATCACCTACGCATACCAAGGGTCACCTGCTGGACCCAGTATTCAGCAACTGTCCCAATTTGAAGGCTTGCTCCCCTATAGTACTTCCTTGGACAGATCATGCTCTGGTCCCGCTGGTATGGCTAACTGATAAATCCTCGCTCCTTACACCTATAGCTCGAGAAACACGAAATTGGTCTAAACTTTCGCTGGCCCAGTGGACTCAGGAGTTACAAAAATCAACTCCCTCAGTTGGTCGGACTACATCACAGGCCAATGAAACTTTTAACGAATGGATAAACAATGCTTTAAATGCCACGCTCCCCTTGAAGAAAACTATTTTCAAAAGATCCAGGACCTCAGCTCCCTGGTATTCTAATGAACTAAGGGAGAAAAAACGCTATTGTAAGAGACTCGAACGCAAATGGCGATTAGGATATGCTGATGCAGACAAAATTATTTATAGAGAGGCCATTAGAACCTACAAAAAAGATATAAAAAGTGTTCAATCTCTATATTACTCACACCAAATCGCAGAGGCCAGCTCCAGCTCCAAAGAGATTTACAAAATAGTAAAAAGCCTTATCAACCTCCCCACACCTCCACTTATCAATGGAAACTCAAAGCTCCGTTGTGAGGACTTGGCCAATTTTTTCTCTCAGAAAATAAATCTCATGTATTCTTCCTTTCCATCTTCAGAGCAGATCACTTTGACCAAAGCATCGCTATGCCCTCCACAAGAAAATATCTCCAACTGCCGTCCAGTATTGGCGGAGTTTCCTCGGTTGGATGCGGACCACCTCATTGCCCTCATGCATTAGGTAAAGTCAGGCTCCCCGAGAGACCCAGCACCTCCACATATTCTAATCTCTGCCACCCAGACCATCCTCCCCACACTGCTTGCAGTACTCAACACCTCGATCTCCACCAGCACAGTCCCAGTAGCCTGGAAACAAGCCATGGTGAGGGCCCTTGTTAAAAAACCAAATCTGGACATCAAGAATTTAAACAACTTCCATCCGATCTCCTTGCTGCCGTGGGCAGCCAAAATCTTGGAGAAATATATAAACAGCTTACTAACAACTTTTCTTGAGCAAAACCAGCTGCTCGATCCCTCCCAGACTGGCTTTCGTCCCAAGCATGGGACAAAGACTGCACTCCTGGCTGTCACAGAGGAGTCCAGGAGGATCTTGGATCGGGGAGGATCGGTGGCAGTCATCCTCCTCGATCTGAGCGCGGCATTCGATCCTGTTAATCACTGTATCCTTTTGCAGCGTCTCCTGGACTCTGGAATATCTGACAGGGCTCTGGAGTGGTTTAGGTCCTACCTGAGTGATAGATCTTTCCATGTGTATGAGGGCAATGTCACCTCCTCCAGCAAGCCTCTGGGATGCGGAGTCCCGCAGGGATCATCATTGAGCCCGACGCTTTTTAACGTCTATATGAGGCCACTGGCTGAGATCGTCCGTCCGTATGGTATTAAGATCGTTACCTACGCGGACGACACTCAGCTGGTGGTCTCTCTGGCTCTGGTAGGGGGATCTTCAGCGTGTGTGGATCTCGCTGGTTGCCTGGAGACGGTTAAGAGTTGGATGACCAAGTCTTGTCTCAAACTCAACGGAGACAAGACTGAGCTCATGCTATTAGGTCACATTACACCATCTTCCTTAGATACTCTCTGGCCATCCAGCTTGGTACCTGTTCCTGCTCTCAAAGACGCCATCAAGAGCCTTGGTGTCTGGCTAGACAGGTCTCTGTCATTTGATCAACAGGCAATAAAATTATCTGCCACTTGCTTCGGCATTCTGAGAATCATTAGGAAGATTCTTCCCTTACTCCCCTTCGAAGCAAGAAAGACCGTGGTCCTGGGCCTGATCCAATCACGGCTGGATTATGGGAACGCTCTATATCTCGGAGCTCCCGATTTCACTCTGTGCAAACTGCAGTTGATACAGAACTGCGCAGCACAAACTCTTTTACAAATCCCCCGCAGATCCTCAGCAAAGCCTGGACTAAGGAAACTGCATTGGCTTCCCGTTAGGGAAAGAGTCAATTTTAAAGCATTATGCATTGCACACCAGGCCTTTTGGTCTTTGGGTCTGGCAATCAATCTCCCCCTCATCACACCTTACCATCCTTCCAGACAGCTGCGCTCTACCTCTGCCAATTTGGCCATTGTGCCGTAAATAAAGAAATCCAGATCCGGAGGCCGCTCCTTTTCTTTTAATATAGCCAAGCTGTGGAATGCCCTTCCCCATCAGCTAAGATCTAACCCGGATATCCTTTCTTTCCGCAAACAGCTGAAAACGGTCCTGTTCACCAATTAACAGTGAGCTGACACTCCATCTCCCCACTTAGCCTCAGTTGGTATTCTTAGCGCTTGGACGCCTCAGGGCAGCTATGTGCGCTCTAGAAATCCTAATTCATTCATTCAAGGTGGTGATCAGAAGAAGCAAGACCAAAAGGGTGGTGAGAAAGCAAAAGACCAGATGTATTCTCAATGTCCCTAAAAAGCTTCTAATGGTGGGTGTTCCCAGCCTGCAAAACAGAAAGAAGGCCCTAAGAAACCATGGTGCAAAGTATGTAAGGTAAATACTCACTGGACCAGTGAATGCACCAAGAAGGAGGTAGCTCCAGCCACCATTGCCCCTAAGGCAACTGTTCCCCCTAGTACAGCTAATAGTGGTGGTTCTCAACAGCAGGGTGTAGTAGGGTTAACCATGGGAACTGAGATGGATTCTGGCCAAGTCAGAATACCAACTCAAGCTGTTCTTGTCTGTGATGTGGACATGGTTATGTCCTCTACTGTGAGCCCCAGTAACTTGGGCAAGTACAGACAGACTCATTTAATTAATAACAAAGTGGCTCAGGCCTACAGGGACACATGTGCTTGTGTCACAATGGTGACACCCAGCTTTGTGGACCCTGAACAGATAATACTAGGTGACAATTACCTAGTGACCAATGCAAGCAATGTCACTACTACCCATAGTATGGCAATTGTTAGATTCTCCTGGGGAGGGGTAACTGGCCTCAAAAGAGTTGTTGTTAGTTCAGACCTCCCTGTAGAATGTTAGCTTGGCAATGACCAAGAATCTTCAGTCTGGTCTGACGTGGAGTATAGGACTGATGCAGAGATGTTAGGTATATCAGCACATGTGCTTGCTGTGACCAGGTCACAATTCAAAAATTGCAACACTGAAGAGGCCCTGTATCCTGAAATAATGGACCAGTTGCCCACCAGGAGGAGAAGCAGTAGGGTTAAGGCAGTGCCTTCCCCCTTGCCTCAGGTGGAGAGTCAGCCTTCACAGGAAGCTGATTGTGAGACCCCGGAGGAAACTGTCCTAGAAGAGCTTGTGCCTGATAAGGTTGAGTTTCTTGGGATTAGGGGACCCTCCAGGGCAGATCTGAGGCAGGCGCAGTTAGACTGCCCTTCTCTTGAACCCCTCAGACAGCAAGCTGCTGCTGAGGCTGCTGGCAATGCTATTGGGACCCACAAAGTCTATTGGGATGATGGGCTCCTGTATTCAGAGGCTATAGACCCCAAGCCTGGTGCTTCCAGGAGGTTAGTCATACCTTTGCCATTCAGTGGCTTCCTTCTCACACTAGCCCATGATATTCCCTTAGCAGGACATCTTGGCCAGAACAAGACTTGGGCTTGTCCCTCACTTTCACTGGCCCCACATGTCAGAAGACACCAAGGAGTTTTGTCACTCCTGTGTCACCTGCCAAGCCAATGGCAAAGCAGGTGGCACCACAAAGGCCCCCCTAATACCACTACCTCTGGTGCGGGTTCCCTTTGAAAGAGTAGGGATTGACATTGTTGGACCAATGGATCCCCAAACAGCCTCTGGGCACAGGTTTATTCTGGTGGTAGTGGATCATGCCACCAGATACCCAGAAGCTATTCCCCTAAGGACAACAGCACCTGTTGTGGCAAGAGGCCTCCTGGGAGTTTTCTGAAGAGTGGGTTTTCCGAAGGAGGTTGTCTCAGACAGAGGTGCAAACTTTATGTCTGAATATTTGACTGCTATGTTTAAGGAGTGTGGAGTGAACTACAAGTTCACCACACCCTTTCATCCACAGTGCAATGGGCTGGTGGAGAGATTTAACAACACCTTAAAGGGCATGATTAATGGTTTATCTGAAAAGCTTAGGCGAAGATGGGACATCCCACTGCCCTGCCTTTTGTTTGCTTACAGAGAAGTCCCACAGAAGGGGGTTGGCTACAGCCCTTTTGAACGTCTGTTTGGGCATCCTGTAAGAGGACCCATTTGTCTGGTGAAGGAGGGATGGGAGTTACCTCTCAAATCTCCCAAGCAAGACATTGTGGACTATGTACTTGGTCTCCGCTCCAGGATGGCTGAGTACATGAAAAAGTCATCCGAACACCTTGAGGCTAGTCAGGAATTGCAAAAGGCCTGGCATGACCAAAAGGCTGTGCTGACTGTTTACCAGCCAGGACAGAAAGTGTGGGTGTTGGAGCCAGTGGCCCCAGCAGCTCTCCAAGACAAATGGTCTGGACCCCACACTATTGTTGAGTAAAAGGGAGAAGTAACCTATTTCGTTGATCTTGGAACTCCCAGGAGCCCCCACAGGGTGCTTCATGTCAACAGATTGAAAGCATATGTCGTCAGGGCAGACACGGGCTTGCTCATGGCTACAGATGAGGGACAGGAGGAGGAGAGTGACCCTCTCCCAGACCTGCTTTCGCAGAACCCTGATGATGGTTCCGTTGATGGTGTCCATCACCACCCCCTTTTTTAAATTATTTTGGCCACCACAAGTGTGGAAGGGTAAGCTCAGACATGAGTCCCTTGCTCACTGCACCACCAGGATTCAAGCAAGCCGGGCCGAAGACGGCTGTAATGCCAGAAACCTGTCCCCGGAAGCTTGTTTCCTTTCCAGTGAAGAATTGGCTTGGTAGTTTGGTCTGCCCTGTTCCCATGATGCACTGGGCCAGGGACAGACTAATTTGCATATAGCCAGGTTCTGAACTGGGATGGTGCAGTGAGCTAAAAAACGTTGATGGATTAAGCCCTGATCTGTTGACTGGGTAGGAGTGTTCTGGTTAACTCAGATACTCTGTCCATCACCACCCCCTTTTTGAAATTATGATGGTGTAGCCTTGGCAGGCAGCCTCACTGACCAACAGCAACAGGACTGCAGACAAGTTCTACAGTCCTACAGACATATGTTTTCTCTGACTCCAAGTCAGACTACCTGGTGCACTCATGAAGTGGACAGTGGGGACAGTCTGCCTGTCAAGTGTAAAATCTACAGGCAACCTGATCATGTCAGGGACTGTATCAGGACAGGGATCCAAAAGATGTTGGAGTTGGGAGTCATTGAGCCCCCAGAGAGCCCTTGGGCCAGTCCAGTAGTCCCGGTGCCTAAGCCTCAAACCTCACACCCAAGATGGTAAGAGAGAGATGAGGTTTTGCGTGGATTACAAAGGCCTCAATGCTGTCACTAGGACAGATGCCCACCCAATACCAAGGGCAGATGAACTCATTGACAGATTGGCATGTGCCAAGTTTTTGAGTACAATTGACTTGACAGCTGGCTACTGGCAGATCAGACTAGCTGATGATGCAAAAGCCAAAACAGCATTTCCAACCCCAGGAGGACATTACCAATTTGTGGTAATGTCCTTTGGCTTGAAGAAAGCACCTGCCACATTCCAAAGGTTGGTAAACCAAGTCCTCTCAGGTCTGGATGACTACTGTGCAGCTTATCTAGATGATATTGCTGTCTTCAGCTCCACTTGGGAAGATCACCTGATCCAACTGAAGAATGTTTTGGAGGCCCTGCAAAAAGCAGGCCTAACTATCAAGGCTATCAAGTGCCAGATAGGGCAGAGCAAGGTTGTATACCTGGGCCACCTTGTAGGTGGGGGTCAGGTTCAACCATTGGAGAGCAAGATCCAGACCATGAAAGACTGGACTGCTCCCGCCACCCTGGCACAGGTCAGAGCATTCCTGGGCCTGACTGGGTACTACAGGAAATTTGTCAAGGGGTATGGTTCCATAGTGACACCCCTTAATGACTTAACTTCCAAGAAAATGCCAAAGAAAGTTCAGTGGACAGGAAGCTGTCAAAAGGCATTTGATGACCTGAAGCAGGCCATGTGCACTGCTCCTATTCTGCAAAGTCCAGACTACTCCAAAGAATTCATTGTTCAAACAGATCCTTCTGAGTTGGGTGTAGGTGTTGTTCTTTCACAACTGAATAAAGATGGTCAAGACCAGTCAGTAGCTTTTATTAGCAGAAGGCTGACCCCTAGAGAGAAACGTTGGTCAGCTATTGAGAGGGAGGCCTTTGCTGTGGTTTGGGCACTGAAGAAGCTGAGACCATACTTGTTTGGTACTCAATTCAGGATTCAGACGGACCATAAGCCCCTCTTGTGGCTAAATCAGATGAAGGGTGAAAATCCCAAACTGCTTAGGTGGTCCATTTCCCTACAGGGGATGAACTTTACAGTGGAACATAGACCTGGGACTGACCATGCCAATGCAGATGGACTCTCCAGATATTTCCACTTAGAATATGGACTCAACTGGTCAAGGTTAGTTTAATGTCCCTGCGTGGGGGCAGGGGTGGGGTGTGATAGAGTAGGGTCTGCTTCCTATGGTCACCCCCACTTTTTGTTGTGATTCTCTGGTTTTTCGACTTTAATGTGGCTGTGGGCCTTCTAATCAGACCCACAGCCCAGCTGTTCTCTCTCTAAATTGATACCATATACTTTAGGTACATACCAGATTGGGTATTGGGTCACCTCTGTGTGCCCCTGAATAGCGTACCATAGGTACCCAGGGCATAGGTGCATTCAAGGCCTACCAGGGGCTGCAACATGTATTATGCCACCCCTGGCTTGCCCTCCAAAATGACACCACAGGCTGATCACTCAGCTTGCGTAAGGTTGTGTAATCACCCTTACTTAGATATAGTATACCTATATCTAACTTTACATTTAGACAAATATACACTGATAAGTCACTCCTATGGTAGGCCTCGACAATCCTGGAGGCAGAGTGATTGGTTTTATGTGAGAGGGTGCCCTAGCATGAGCTGAGCCCCTCTGCATCTTTCAGAACCATCGCCTTATAGCATTCCACCCTTCTAGAGGGAAAAGACATGTATGTTACTGCTTTACCCGGTTAAAATTAAACAGAGCCTCAGCATCACAAAATGGATGCTGCTGCCACAGACACGAGTCTGACCACCTGGTGCTGGGGGAACTCCAGCAAGGGTGGCCTGGACAGAAGGTTTCCTGTCCAGGGAGGTGCCAGCACCTCCCCAGACAGGGGTTATGTGTATTGGGGCAGGGAGGGCTGCATTCAGTGAATGTATCGAGACATTGCCTTTGGCACACAAGGTGCTCCATGCATAGTCCAGTTCAAACAAGTTGCTGGGGCACTCTAGCCCCAGCTCTGGCGCGAAACTGGAAAGGGAAAGGGGTGTAACCACCCCCTTCTTAGGTCCACCCGTAGGAGGGACCTAGGCAGGTAATCCAGCCCCTTAGCTTAGTATAAGAATAGGAGCTGTGTCCCTAGGACTTTAGATTATCCTGGAAAGAAACTTTGATACAGAACTCTTGGACCTTCGACATTCTATCCTGACTAGAAGACGGAAGACATCTCCTGTGTGGTCAAGGAGTGGCCACCCTGTGCAAACAAGCACCACCAGTAACTTGCGGGTCTGCTTTGTTGACGCTCCCGCCGGAATTCGAAGACTCAGCGACACAGGAACTGGACTCTCAGACTTCTCCAACTCCGACTCACATCCACAGCAAAGCTGAGACCTGTGGCGGACACGAGAGATGTGGGTCCGGACACCCTGGACATCCTGCATTTTGCTAACTGTTCAACTACTAAGGTACCCTCACAGTTGTGCATTGGGGTACAAGAAGCCCCAGACCCGAGCTCCATTTGCACCGAAGCTCAGTCCTCCACACTCCACGAGTGGCGCGTGGGGCCTGCTCTTGCATTTCAGCTTGACTCGTCTTCCCAGTTCCTTGCCCGTTGGCTAGTGAGCCCCCTGAAGACTTTCTTTTTTAACTAAACTGCTTTCCTCATTGCTCCAGACCTGCTTCAGCTTCCCTTCAAAGGAGAAGTGCCACAGACCTTGCTGGTCTGCAACAGAGACCGGTGAGACCTGGTGGCCTGCAAAGCAGGGCTGCATTATATGCATTGTGCCATGTCCACGGGCCCCGGGCTTGGGGCTTGCAGCGGCACCTAATAGGCCCTCTTTTCTACATGCAGGTTGCAAAAGGTGAGCAGAGAGTCTTGTTTGTGCAGTGGCGGGCAGTCACCTCCAGGCAGTGGGAGAGGATGGGGTGCAGTAGAAAATTGCAATTAAAAGTACATATGTATCTATGGTCTCGGAGGATCCGCGGACTCTGCCGTGCACAAGCTGTATTCTAAGTGGCTGCCAACACTTGAAACCAGGAAGTGTTGGCAGCCATCTTGTGCCTCGGTAGAACCGAGGCACACGAAACCTATAAAAAGAACACACAAAACGCTAAAAAGGGGCAGGGTAGAAACACCCTGACCCCCTAGGCCTATTCAGGGTTCCACAAGGATCCCCAAGGCCCAAAAAAATGTGTTGTTTTTAAATTGCCAAAATCCTCGCAAGATGCGTGGATCCTGCCAATCCCAAAGCCTGCGCTTCAATACCAATTAGCCCCCAGGGGGCCAAATCCCGGGGGCATGGTAAAAATAAAGTGTGGGGGGCCCAATCCCCCTCACACTGCCCCAGGGACTGCCACCCCTGGGGCAAAGTATGAAGAATTGCGGGGGCACACACCCCCCGCGGCCCTGAGGACTGCCACCCCCGGGGATTGATACTTTAATGTTGGGGGGCCTCTACCATCCTTGGCCACCCCAGAACAGAAAAACACTGAATCGCATGTGGTTGTAAACATGTTGTTGACAGATCAACATAAGACTTACCCTGTTAAATCCATGATAGACTCCGGTGCCACGGGAATTTCATCGATCTAGGACTGGTACAGTGTATGGGGTTGACTAGAGAACAAAGTGAGAAACCTGAGCCGGTTCTGGCAGTGGATGGCACTCCACTAAAGTCAGGCCCCATAATTGAACATATCAAATTATTGAAGTTAACGCTTCCAGGTGAACCACAGGACCATGTGGAAAGCATAGTCCTCAATATCATTGAGGCTCCCAAGTACGAACTTATACTGGGAATGCCGTGGTTGTGGCGACATTGCCCTTCTCTGGATTGGAGACAGAAAACCATCCGATTTCAGTCACAGGATTGTCTGTCGCAGTGTATGAGAGAACATCAGTCCATTGCTTTGTCTCTTGCCCTGGTACAACACATCGCCACCACCGCTGAGAAGGAGGTGGTGTTACCAATAGAGCATGCTGCATATCAGGATGTGTTTAGTGAGGTCAAGGCAGAAACATTACCATCACATCGTGAAGATGACTGCAGGATTGATTTGGTGGATGGAGCAGTCATCCAGTCCTGCAGAATTTATGCCTTGTCCGAACCAGAAAATAGTCATCTTCGTGCGTATTTAGACCATTATTGCGCCATAGGGTTTATACGTCCCTCTCGCTCACCCGCAGCTTCTCCTCTTTTTTTTGTTGCGAAGGCTAATGGGAATTTACGGCCATGCATAGACTATCGCGTCTTGAACAAGAACACCGTGAGGAACCGGTATCCGCTGCCGCTCATCCCAGTATTGTTGGACCAGGTGAGAGAAGCTAACATCTACACCCGCCTCGATCTTAGAGGGGCTTATCACCTGGTCCGTATACGTAGTGGGGATGAGTGGAAGACGGCATTCAAGACGTGATATGGACTCTATGAATACCTGGTAATGCCGTTCGGGCTATGTAATGCCCCGGCGGCATTCCAGTACTTTCTAAACGACGTCCTGAAGGAATACCTGGACTGCATAGCGGTCGTGTATATAGATGAGATTCTTATTTATTCAGTTTCCCCTGCACAACATACCAAACACGTGTGCATGATTTTACAACACTGCATGAGAACAACTTATATTGCAAGCTGAATTAATGTGAGTTTGGTGTACAACAGATGAAATTTCTGGGAGTGATACTGAGTCCCCAGGGGTTCAGTATGGCGGAAAGGAAGGTGGCAGCCATGCAGGAGTGGCCGGTCCCTAGGAATGTGCGTGAGGTTCAGTGTTTCCTTGGGTTCGCCAACTATTACCGGCAGTTCATAGCACATTTCTTACAGTTGGCAACCCCTATCACCAGGTTGTTGAGAAAAGGCGTTCCCTATGTGTGGACCCTGAGTCTACAAAAGCCTTTGACCAACTCAAGGAGGCTTTTTGCTCTGCACCGATCCTACATCATCCCCAGGTCGATGTCCCTTTCATTGTTGAAGCTGACGCATCGGACATGGCCATAGGGGCAGTCCTGTCACAAAGGGAATGGGAGACCGAACAGCTACATCCAGTAGCGTTCCTGTCCAAAAAGCTGAATCAGGCCGAGATCAATTATACCGTAGCGGAGAAGGAACTCTTGGCAATAAAAAAAAGCCTTCCAGTAGTGGAGACACTACCTGTGGGGGGCGCAACATCCCGTTACGGTGTACACAGATCACCGCTATCTGCAGTACATGAAAACCGCGAGGCACTTAACGCAGAGGCAGATGCGGTGGACATTGTTCTTCGTGGAATATAATTTTGTTATCACTTTCCGCCCCGGCTCTGACAACAGGAAGGCAGACTCGCTGTCAAGGCAGAGCGATGTAGGGATTACACCTTTAGCCTCTCCTGAGGCCATTGTCTCTCCTGAGAAGGTTCTGTGTGTTGTCACTGTGGAGAGGTTCTTAGACCAGGTAAAAAAACATTCTTCTTTAGTTCAGTGGCTGGAATGGGCCACGAAGGATAAACAACGCACTCTTCAGCACGGCGTTCCTTTCCATTGCAATCGTTTGTACCTGCCTCAACACGAGATACGACAGAAGGCGTTCAACTGGTGCCACAACGCAGTATTAGCAGGACACCCTGGTTATCGGAAAACGCTTTTGGCCTTGCAAAGGACCTTTTGGTGGGAAAACATGGTGAAGGACGTGAAAACATGGGTTTCCCAATGCGACACTTGTGCCCGGGCCAAGGGAGAGAACTGTAGAGCCAAGGGTGTTCTGATGCCGCTACCTACTCCATCTAGTCCTTGGCAGACCATCAGCCTTGATTTTGTAGTAGGATTACCTATGGATCAAGGGTGTAATGCAATTCTGGTGGTGGTGGACAGTCTGACCAAAGCAGGACATTTTCTCCCATGCAAGAACTTGCCTACGGCTGCCCAGACGGCCCAAATGCTGCTACAACAAGTGGTCCAGTTGCATGGCCTTCCCAGGGTTATAATATCCGACCGGGGTCCCCAGTTCGTTGCCAGATTTTGGAAGGCTTGTAGTAGGGCTTTACAGGTGGAAGTGGCTTTGTCTACGAGTTTTCATCCACAAACCGACGGCCAGACGGAGAGATTAATTCAGACTCTTAAAAAATTTCTGAGATGCTATGCAAAAGAGTCCTCGGAATCCTGGGTTTCACTGTTGTGGTTGGCGGAACTGACGTACAATAACTCTTGGCACAGTTCCATCAAAGAAACACCTTTTAGAGCTAACACCGGGTACCATGCCAACACCTTGCCCCTGATCATGCCCAGTGAAGTGAGGAATCATCCGTCAGTGCATGCCCAGGTTGAAGACCTACTGGAGGTACACAAGCGAATACATATGGAGTTAGTTTGGGCCAAGTTGACCTACAAGAAGTGGGCGGATGTGCATAGACAAGCTGGGCCTCAGTACGCCATGGGGGACTGAGTGTGGTTGTCCACCAAGAACATCAGATTCCGATACCGCAGTATTTCCCATCCCCGTTTCATTGGTCCGTATCCTGTTGTCCGTCGGGTGAATCCGGTGGCGTACAAGTTGAAACTGCCCGCTTCTCTTCGGATATATCCGGTTTTCCACTGTAGTCTGATAAAACCGGCGGTGGGGGGAAGTCGTTTGGCGACTCCTCCGGTGCTGAAGGATGGCCAGCTGGAGTATGAGGTGCGCAAGATTCTGGATTCCTGGTATCGGCAGGGCCGTCTTTGGTATCTTGTGTCCTGGAAAGGTTACACCTCGGAAGAAGATTCCTGGGAACCCAGCATGGGGGTGCATGCCCTGAGAGCTGTGCGTCTGTTCCATGTTCGCTGTCCTGGGAAGCCTGGCTCTGAAAGGCGCTTGGGGGGAGGACGCACTGTCAGGAACTGAAGCTGGTTGTCACCGCACCTACCGAAAGTATGACACACTACAAGACCCAGAAGTCTGGGGGAAGGAGGCGGAGACTATATAATAACTGCTTACCCGGAAATAGGGTTGTATTGGATTTTGTGTACTGGTACCATTGCGGTTCGGCTACCCGCTAGTGTAACTCGTTGTCCTGTGGTGCTTCGCTGATGTATTAAGCGAAGACACGGGCGCTGTCTTATTAGTAAACTGGTGTTCTATTTCGGAGCGCTCCTGAGGGGTGTGTCGGCTGACGCATTCTGACTGCGTCGTGGTGCTTCGCAAGACACGGACGCAGGTTGCTAGAGGTCCGGAACCGGAGCGGAGATTCGAAGATAAGCGTCTGCTGTGACGACGGAGTGTTCTGTGGTGCTTCGCGTTGTGGGTACGAAGACACAGACACTCGAAAACAGGTGGGCGCAGCCTGTGGAGGTAAGAACGGCGGTATCCTGATGAATTGCCTGTACAGCTCGGTGGGGAAGTTAATGCTTCGCTCATGGGATTCAACGGATACTAGCTGCATTCATCTCACGATCTTTCCCCCTAGGATTAATATTCAAGGCGCTAGTAAGCCTCTAGGAGCCCAGTGCCTTGTTGACTCCTTATTTAGAGGTGGCGTTGTTGTGTGAGGGATCATGGTGAGTCAGGGGAACTGTTCTTTGTGTTTGAACTCCTGGATATTTACATTTTTCTTTGGGCTCTGATGCTGATTGCCTTCGGAAGTGGTTTTGCACATCTGTGACGTAGCAGAGGCAGGCCAATCTCGCACTCGTGCTCGTCTGTCTCTTCAATTCCTTTTCTTGAGAGGACTAGCCATTTTCTTTGGAGTCCCTAGTGTGGAATGTGGTACGTGTCTGCTAGCATGTTATAGTAGGAGGGTGAAGCATGGCATAAGGTATGGGTGTGTAATCTGTGCTTGTGTTTTATAGGTTCGACCGCCTTTAGATCTACACTAGAGAAGGCCATACAGTGACCGCTTCCGTCATGGAGTGTTGAGCAAGGTATATGAATGATATTAGAGAGTGCTGATTGATAGCGGCGGGTCTGATACATTGTTAATAAGGTGTCCTTGTCTTTCAGGTTGCTTGACACCCGCGCAGCATCATCCCAGCCCTCTCCTTTTTTCCCTCACCCAATCACCTCTAAGCACTGGGTACATAATAGAACCGAGCTTGGGGAGATCTGGAGGTGGACCCCTCTTGAGCATCACCCGGATGCTGGAGAGCACTGAGAACCAGACACAGGGGCTGCCTTTTATAGACAGGGCTGGGTGTGGTTCGAAGAGCTGAGTGTGGTTCGACGAACTGGGTGTGGTTCTCACAAGCAGGTGTGCAGAGCTTCAGTTATTATGCTAATGAGTTGAAGTAACACATGGCCTAGGGAGGAGTGCTCTAAATAAGCCTTGGTAAAAGCAAGGTCCAATGTGCAAACAAGACAGCAATGTCCAAACTTGTGAATACATTGGGCAAGATACACAGAAGTCTTAAGGAGGGGCTGAGATAACAAGAAAGACTTTCAATAGTATGTTTAAAGAGAGCTATTACAGAGACCACTAGTGCAATGAGAGGGGACAAGCTCTTTGCTGTGCACAAACCCTAACAGTCGCCCCCCTCAAAGGCCCTCCTACTGGATGGGGTTTCCCTGGATTTTTTAGATAAAACTGTCTAATCGACCGTGGGGCATGTACATAGGATGCTGGTTCCCATGAATTCTCAGTTTCGTCATATCCTTTCCATTCTACTAAATAAAACAGACGTCCATGAATTCCTTTTGCATCTTTTATGCTTTTCACTTCATATTCTAGATTTCCCTATTTGGTATGGGTGGAGGTGGTGGTTCGGGTCGGGCTTAAGCAAGGACACATGGAATCTAGCATGTACAGGGTATTCTTTTGGTAAGTCCAATTTTACTGTTACCGGGTTTACTATGGCAGTTATACTAAAGGGTCCAATGAAACGTGGTTGCAGCTTTCGGGATCCCTCTATATTTAGGTTCTTTGTAGAGAGCCATAGTTTGTCACCGATTTTATACATTGGGGCCTCAGATCTGTATCTGTGTTTGTCTGCTTGTCTTTTCATGCTTTCTTTGTACTTTAATAAATGTTTCCTGGGCTTGTCTTATATGTCACCTAATCTTGTTAGTCTATCTGTTACTGTAGGCAACAGGGAATCTTCCAACAAAATGGATATAGCTCTCGGATGATACCCCTGTATGAAATAGAATGGTGAGAAAGTAGAGCTGCATGCTCAGTATTATTATAAACAAACTCCGCTACAGGGAGAGCTTCCAACCATTCACTAGAATAATCAGCCAATAAACAACGTAGCGTTTGAAGTAAGGTTTGGTTCAGTCGTTCAGTTTGTCCATCTGTTTCTGGATGGAAAGCAGTGAATAATGACACATCTATTTTCAGTTTTTCGCATCATTCGGTCTGACACCACTTTACTTGGCAAACCATGTAAACGCACAATTTCTCTTATAAAAATATCGGCAAATTCTGCCGCAGTTGGCAATTTTGTAATGGTACAAAGTATGCCATTTTTGAACAAAAAATCCACTATCACTAACACTGTTGTGAAGGATTTTACTGGTGGTAAACCTACAATAAAGTCTACACTCACAGTGTGCCAAGGTTGTTTGGGTGATGGCATTGGTATTAACAAACCATCAGGGGCCTTATGAGAAGATTTATGTCTTGCACAAACTGGACAGGTAGTGACAAATTGCTTAATGTCCTTACTCATATTATCCCACCAAAAGTGTTTTCGCACATTTTCCAGGGTTTTTACCCAGCCAGGATGACCTGCAAACGGTGAGGCGTGATGCCAAACTATCACCTGTGTTTGTAATTCTGTGGTGGGCACTAACAGCGTGTTGTCGTGATACAATAAACATTGTTGTATTGTGTTATGGGAATCCTTTAACCAATCTTGAGGTGCTATTTGCATGTGTGCATTATATAGATCTGTGATGACATCCTTCTGTTGTACTGGTGGCAAAAGTTTTTGGGGAGGAATAATGGGTTCTCCTATTTTGTCTTGTTTCATGTCTGAGGTATGTCCGTATCTAGATCACACATCAGATTGAATTTGTTGTGCACCTGGTCTATAGGTTATAATGAAGTCAAATGTACTAAAAAAATTTAACCATCGCATCTGATGTTGAGTTAGTGCTTTTAGTGATCAAAAAAACTGTAGATTCTTATGGTCAGAAAAGATGGTAACAGGCTACTTGGCTCCCATTAAATGGTGCCTCCATTCAAATCAAATTCAAATTCAAAAGTCTTTATTCGATTGTAGGACATACAATCATAAAAGTACAGTTCGTAAAATACACATTTTAAAAACAATTCCAGACAATACATTTCATGTGGCAAATGAGGACACAGAATACAGTACAAAAAAGAGAAGGTACAGCGGGTACTATGAGCATGAGCAGTATAAGATTAAAAACATAAATTACTATATTAGTTAAAAAACACCTAAAATATTCACAGCGTAATTATCCGTCCATACTTTTCCTAAAACAGATAGCTTTTTTAAAAAAGTTACAGACAAATAAGGTACAGTCACAATTCAGTAGTTGTAGGTAATAAAGTGCGGGCTTAATTTGTAAAAAATTCAGTTTTTTAAGACATGGTTTAAGGTATAATTTCCGTGGGATGGAATAATAAGGGCAGATAAAAAGAAAGTGTGCCAGATCTTGAGGAGACTTACTGTCGCAGCCACAAGCTGGCAACACTTCTCCCCGTTGTGCCCCACTTGGTACCGCCAGTAGAAGATGATATAGATCAAAACGGAACCTTATTAACAGAAACCGTTCATAACTAGTCATAGGCCATGTCAGATAAGGCTCCATTTGTGGGCAGGTTTTGAGTAATAAATGTTTCCTGACACTACCCTTCTGTATCTCGGCCTCTTCTCTGTCGGTACATCTTGCTAATAATATGTCGTTTTTTACTGAGACGACATCGGGTTTTGTAATCAGGTTGGGGGCATAAAACAGATCAGAACGGCCTATTGCCGACAGGCAATCCCTTATATATTTCACCCACGGAATTTTAAACCTACCATCTAGCGAAAAGACATCTTTCAACAAGGCATGTGTAAGCGGAATGTCGGTGTTAAGCCAACAATTCAGCCAGCACAAAACCGGGTTGACTGCTAGTCTGTCGCTTAGATATGAAACCCCCAACTCCTCGTGTACAGAGTAAGTCCCGGTACCCCTTGGCAACCTCAATATCTTTTTCAGGACGTTGTTTTCTGCGACCTCTAGGTCTTTTATCCTACAATAGCCCCAGAGCTCGCTACCATAACAGGCAACAGCAACACTTTTTGCCTGATAAAGTTTGAGTAGTGCGGCCGTGGGGCAATTGCCAATTTTTTTCCCGAAACCAAGAATGGCCGCGTTTACCCTTGTTACTTCGCCCTTCTTTTTGGATATTGCGGGGCCCCACGTTAATTTGTGGTCTAAGAGGACCCCAAGATATGAGAAAGAGTTGGTTAAAGGGATTTTCTCCCCGTTTATACTAAAGGAGTCAGTTTTCCGGGAACCCTTTCCTGTTTTCATGACGTAGGACTTGGAATTATTTATGCTAAGGCCACGTGACTCCATAAACTTAAAGAAGGAGTTTAATAATTTTTGGAGACCGATTGCTGTCCTAGATATAAGTACTGCATCGTCTGCATAAAGAAGCACAGGCACCCCCTTGTGTTCAACACGGGGGTAGTCTGCTTCTGTATTTAAAAGAAATTCCTCCAGTTCGTTTATGTACATGTTAAAGAGAAATGGGGCCAAAATACAGCCCTGTCGAACTCCCCGATTTATTCTGAATTCGTCCGTTACTTTAAGGTCTTGAGTATAATGGACGTTAGCTTTAGTATCCGAGTGCAAGTCGGCTAGGAAGTTGACAAGATTCCTCTCCACACCCATTCTCAACAAGGAGGCCCATAATGAGCTTCTGTCCACACAATCAAAGGCGGACGACAGGTCCATAAATGCCATATAGACAGTACCTTGTCTAGCCAGGGTGTATTTACTTAAAATCAAATATAGGTTCAGACATTGCGTGATGGTCGAGTGGCCAGGTCTGAACCCATATTGAATGGGTGACAAGATGCTATTGTCTTTTGCCCATGTAGATAGCCTGTTAAGTATTACCCCCCCTACCACTTTAACTACTGAGTTTAATAAGGATATCGGCCTGTAACATAATGGACTGCTGCGATCGCCCTTTTTAAAAACGGGGACTATGGTCGATAGGCCCCACGTTTTTGGGCACCCCGTTGTAGCAGCTGCATTTATTACTGCCGTAAGGACGGGAGCCCAAAAAGAGGTGCTAGACTTAAACAGGTCCGGTGGTAAACCATCCGGGCCCGGGGCCTTATTACTGGTTAGACCCTGAATCCCCCTTACAACCTCATTTACTGTAAAGCATATTGGGTTTACAGGTAATATTAAAAAGGCATTTTCTGCCCTATGCTCATTACTCTTAAAAATTGTGCTGAAATGAGACACCCACTCCCCTTCTGAGATACTTGTACCTAGGACTGTGTCATTTGGGTTATCAAACAATGGTTTGTTGATAATTTGCCAAAACTTGCTACTATTCCCCAGCACTGTAGGATCAAGGAGAGATTCTATAGTGTTAGCCTTAATTTCCTTTTTTCTTACGGCTAGTGCTTTCCTATAAGACACACGAAGACTTTTTATCAGGTCAGGATGTCTAGGTTTAGTTTTTAAAGCATTCTTCAGATCTCTACTTGCCTTTGAGCAGTTATGGTCAAACCATTTGACCTGCTTACTACTTTGCCCCTTTGTTGGTGCTGATAGCATGTCACCAATTTTAGAAGCCATACCCGCAAACCCGGTCAAAATATTCATGGGGGATGAATCAAGAGAAGAGCATGCTATCAGCTCCTCCTCACATGCACTGTTTATATTAGAATATAAACTATCTTGATTTATCATTGTCCATTTGATACGGCGTCTGCCGTTTATACAACTCAGCGTACCTCGATCAATACCAGACGGTCGTTTGGTGAACAAAAACCCACCCATGCAAATAGATAGGGGGTTGTGATCACTGTATACACTGAGGAGAATGGTAAATTGCAGGACCCGTTGTACAAGATCTGAAGATAGGAGTATGTGATCTATAAAGGATCCCTGACCATGTCCGTTAAAAGTCGGAATATCAAAGATTTTAGTGTCAGGGACCATGGACATAGCTACTGTTAAGTTATTCCCGTTTACTAAGTCATTTAGGCTCTTACCACCCCTAGTGTGAGAAAAGTGAAAGCCTTCGACACTATTACATCCCAAGGAGCCCATTGGGGTGGAGCCTGGGTTACCACAAGGGTGAACATTGAAGTCACCTACTATCAACAGGTTCCGGGATGTAGTGTGTGCGTTTTTTCTCAATAGGTCTGTTAGCGATATAATGTCACAGCCACCAGTACCACTAGCATTATAGAAGTTGACCAGAGTCAGAGCATTCTTGCCATTTTTTAAATCAAGCATCTGAATGTTTAAATTATCAATATTATATGTGCTGATATTACAAAGCAATCCCAGGTTTATAAAGGTGGCCAATCCCCCCTTTGCTCTGCCCCTGGTCGAGGCAACCGCTGGAATGGTGAAGCTTAAGAACCCTTCTATATAGACGTTTCTGTCCTCCAACCACGTCTCTTGAAGGCATACGATGGAAAAAAATTTAATAAATGATAACCAAGCTAGGTCACATAACTTGTCGGCCAAGCCAGCTATATTCCATGAGATTAAGTTCACACAATCGGCTAATGCTGGACATGTGAGACTTTCACTGATAGATGGTACAGGAGTTGGGGTTGGTATTTCAAGGTGTGTGATCCCCATATCCACAGTGCTTGCTACAGCCAGTACTAATGTCTCTTGAGTCGGAGCATGAACCACATACAGGACAGAAGAATTGGTCTCTATGGGTGGAAGATCCAAGGATACAAATGATGGACTAGGAAGATCGTCATGGCAATTTATCGTACATATATCCTTAACGACATCGCTTACAGGAACACCATTATTAAACACAATAGCAGGTAAAAATGATGGAGACACCACGTTGACCCTAAGGGGCATTGTAGATAAAACAGCGGGTGAACCACCATTCATATCAGCATATGTTGCAGCAATATGTGTTTCTGTTTCATATGTTATGTTATGTTATGTTATGTTAAATTAATTTATTGAGCGCGCTAACACCATTAGGTTCCTTGGCGCTATAAGGAGAGAGCTAGGAGGAGAGACAAGCAATAACATAACAAGGGAAATCAACTAATGATACACTTCAGTGAAGAGGTGCGTTTTAAGGAAAGATCTGAATCTGGAATAGGGGGAAGCCAACCTAAGAGGAAGAGGAAGAGAGTTCCAAAAGGACGGGGCTAAATATGAAAACCTAAGGCCTCCGTGTTTCTTCCGCTTGAATCTAGGGACAGACAGTAAAGCCATCTGAGATGATCGGAGAGTGCGGGAAGGGGCGTACCGATGAAGCAAGGAGGAGATGAAGGAAGGACTATGACCAGTGAGAGATTTGGAGATGATGCAACCAAGCTTAAATTTACATCGGGCAGAGACCGGTAGCCAGTGGAGACTTTTTAAAAGGGGTTGAACATGTTGGTCTCTAGGCTGATGGAATATCAGGCGGGCAGCCTGATTTTGTATCAGCTGAAGTCTCCTGAGTTGGTATGCAGGAATGCCTACGTATAGTGCGTTAGCATAATCAAGCCTAGACATGACTAACGCGAGCAGGGCCAAAATAAGGGCGTCGGTGGTGAGTAGGCGAGAAATTTTACGTATTTTCCTGAGCTGGAAGTGGCTAGAGGAAACTACAGCGCTGATCTGGGGTGTCATAGATAGATCATTACTAATGACAACTCCCAGGCTTTTTGCTGAGTTGACGGGATCGGGGGGGCTGCCAAGGCTGGCAGGCCAGAAGGAAGAGTGCCAGGGATTGGAGGGTCCCCCGACAAGCACCAGCTCGGTCTTGTCGGGGTTCAGTTTCAGATGGTTTGTGCCCATCCAATCACTGATAAAACAGAGGGTATTTTGGAAAGTGGAAATGGATTCATCCCCGGAGTCGATAGTAAAAACCAGTTGGATGTCATCCGCGTAGTTAAACGCGGAGACATTAAAACGACGGAGGGAGCTGATTAGCGGGGCCAGGTACAAATTAAAAAGAAGAGGGGATAAGGAGGAGCCTTGTGGGACACCACAGGTCAACTCGACTTGAGAAGCAGAAAACTGGGACAGCCTGACAGCTTGATGGCGGTGGGTCAGAAAGGAGCGTACCCAGTCCAGGGCAGTGCCCTGGATGCCAGCCTCTCTGACACGGTCGACCAAAATATCATGGTCGACCGTGTCGAAGGCGGCCGACAAGTCCAGAAGGACCAGAGCCTGACAGGTGTTGGAGTCGGCGCCCCTGCGTAATTCATCCATCACAGAGAGGATGACTGCCTCTGTGGAATGCGCAGGTCTGAACCCAGCCTGTTGGGGGTCCAGAACACAAGATTCTTCTACAAACAAGGTAAGGGCTTGCGTAACATGGGACTCCAGGATTTTGCTGAGGAAGGGAAGGAGAGAGATTGGGCGATAGTTGCTCATGATAGCCGGATCAGCCGTAGGTTTTTTCAGAATGGCAACCACCTCTGCCCGTTTGAAGGATCCCGGGACCACCCCCGTGGTCAGAGAGTTGTTTAAGAGGGCTAGAGGGGGATCCGGGCAGGAAGTGAAAGCTTCTCGCAGGGCCGATGGGGGGCAACAATCGCTAGGAGAACCAGAAGAAATTTTAAACAAGAGGGAAAGAAAATTGTCTTTTGAAATGAGGGGGAACTGGGTTAGGGTGTGAGTGTGGTGAGGATAAAGGGGGTTGGGAGGGGAGGAGGCAGAAGAGACATGAACAGAGATGCTAGTTTTGATTTTAACAATTTTGTCCACGAAGAACTGATTCAGGGAATCGCACAGAGGCTGGGAGGGGAGGGGGGCAATGGTGACTCTCGACGGGTTAGATAATTCCTCAACAATAGAGAAAATATCTTTAGTCTTGTTAGAGGAGTTCAAGATCTTATTAGAAAAGTAGCTGGATTTAGCCCGGGAAATAGCAGACTTGTATTCCCTCAAATGTGAGGAAAAGACAGCTTTTGTCTGGGGGGAATATTCTCGGCGCCAGCGTCTTTCGGCCTGACGGAGACTGAGTTTCAGTGCCTTGAGTTCCTCGGTGAACCACCTGTGGGCGTCATGACTGCGCCGCGTCTTAACAGGTTTTAAAGGTGCCACGGAGTCAGCGGCGGAGACAAGCCATTGGAGGAGGTTATCGGACTGAGAGTCAATGCAGAGGGAGAGTTCCGTGGCGGACGGGGCAGATAGGCTCAGGAGGGAGGTGAATTTATTAAGGTCGGCCTTGTTCCAATTGCGCGCCAAAAAATTGGAATCTCGGGTAATATTAGCACGGGGAGGTTTGGCAAGGGAAAAGGTAATGAGCAGGTGGTCGGACCAAAGACAGGGGAGAACGAGGGGAGCAGAAATGTCTAGCGAGGAGGTCCATACTTGGTCCAAAATATGACCTTTGACGTGCGTGGGTGTGTGAATGTGTTGGGTACAGTTGAGACCCAGCATAAGATCAGAGTAGCTGGTACCATTCTCTTCCTGTGACGTTGTAACACGGGGAACAATTTCACCCTCCCAAACTCCCTCTACACACTTTAAACATCAGTCGCATTCCTCAAGACCACTAAAGGCCTCAAATCTATTATAAAGCTCTAGAGTAGTAAATGGCATCAAATGTGACATACTACCCTTTACATCTATTTTATGAGTTAATGGTATCGTGTTCCACCCCTGCGTTACAGGTGGCGGAGCTAAATAGGGCATATATGCGGGGTTCAATGCGGACTCCAAAATTAGTGACTGGGGGGTAAAATAGGTGCTGTTAATTGGGTTTTGTGGGGGAAGTACAGCAGATCTGGGGTAAAAGTACGTCAAAGGACGTGGTACAATACAACTATTCTCATTGGCAAAAGGCCAATTCAGTATATGTTGTACTGCTTTTCTATCCCTAAAATTTATGACCACAATGTCTCCCCCTATATCCTTTGCTCTGCCCCCCAGCCAAGACATGCGCCGGACATGAACTATTTCGCCATTTACCAGATTGGGTTTGGGTCTGTACAGCGAAAGCCAGTGCGTTATTTTGTTTTTTAATTGAAAAAAACCCTCTTTTTTTCCTTTCATCAGCTCTGGGACCCCAGTAAGTACAACCACGTACGGCAACGCTTCTGGTGGAAGTTCCATAGGTGGTATCCTAGTTTGATCACCTCTCCCCCGGTTGATCACATTCCCTGCGGATCTAGGGTGTCTATCCGGAAGGGTGCTAGGTTCTCTGATCAGGGCATTAACTATAGTGGCAGCATTACTGTCTATGGCTGCAACAGTTGATCTTCCCTGAGCCAATAACGGTTCTATTGGCAAAGATTTATTTGAACTGTTGCCGTCAGGTATTATCGTGACCGCATGTGGCCGGTTGAGAGCAGCTGGAGTTGCTACAACCGCCTGACTATTGGCGTTAAGGGGTACTGGGGGTGTAGGGACGACAACATTTTTATTGGGAGGGTGCGTTATTGTGATAACTTTTTGTTGTTGCACTTTTGTAGGCCCTTCTGACTGGACAAAATTCCCTAACTTGGTCAGGTCCTCCTCTATTTTACCCAACCTTGACTCCAACCCTTTAAATCTTTCAGCCATTGCAAGTGTATAGGTACGTACAATCAACTCGATATTGTCCAAAAGAGACTTAAAAGAGGCTGGTTGTAAGTCTTTTTCCATTTGAATATAGACAATATCTGGTTCTGTAGTTGCTTGAGGTAAAGTTATTGGGGGCGGAGAAACGGCCACTATTGCTTGTTGAGTGACGGGGCCTCCCAAAGACGTTATAGCGTCAATCTTCGCTTTATTGCCAAACTCTGAGTGGCTTAGTTTGGACTTATTTACTGATGTTGTTTTCCGTCTCCTTTTAGGCGGTGGGGGCCCAATTATTTTGAGAGACAGTGGCCGCAAACATTTTCCTCTTACAACTTTGCCGGGTCTAATTGTAGGTGAAATCAAGTTCTTAGGAGTATTATTGGGGACATTCGACACAGGTAATGAGTCTTGTTGACTTAGAATGGGTGACACTGCTGGGGCTAAACAATCTTGAAGGAGCAAGGGCACGCTGGCTGTTAGTGTTGAATTGTCTGCTGAGCTAATAATCAGATCATCATCCAATGTGACGGACATTATAGGTTCCGAAAAAGTTCTGTTTTTTATGCGTTCTATTGAACGACGGCGATCTGCCCTCCTCTCTGCTAACAGCAGCTCCTTATTACCCTCAGGGGCTGGTTTCAAGAAATAATCGTCCAGAGTGCGGTTTAACATGCCCACATTTTTATCTGCTCCCACTATGACAGGGCTAGTAGCAGCAGTTGCCATCATAAATTAGATAGTGAGTACGAGAACAATAAAGAAGTGGAGCGCAACTTACGGGGATCACGAACCAGGGCCTCTGGCCCAGCCCAGCCTCCTCAGGCCGATGAGGGCCCGCCCTTTGCCCGGGCTTCGCCCGGCGTCCCGCTTGCGTCCCGCAAGACGGACTCTCCTCTGTTCTTGTAGAGTGGCGGCGGGGGCGGGGCACGCAGGGGGGCGCTGACCGATGACTCGTGGTCATGCAGGGACTCCTGGAATAGTGAGTCCCTGCCGCGCTTACCCCTGTAGCCTCCTCCACTGATGTTGTTCTCCCTCGGCAGCCAGGCAGTTTCCAACCCGCGTTGGTGGGTCTGTTGTTCCCCCCACGGACGAAGCGGCTCCCGCGCAGCGGGAGCGGCGAGCAGTCCTTAGCAGTCCACAACAGTAGGTGGGCAACAGTTGGTGCGGTCAGGCGGTTCCCGCGTCTTCACAGTGCGCCAGGGGAAAGAGTCTCCATTCAGAAAAGGCTACTTTGATAGCTAATAGTTCTCTTTCAGCCACAGTGTAATTTTGTTCAGCTGGTAATAACTTTTTGGAATAGAAGGCTATAGGATGTAATTGGCCATCTACTGCATCTCATTGAGAGAGAACTCCTCCTAAAGCTACTTGGCAAGTCAGGATCAGGATGTTTCAGAATTGGGGCTGAAGTGAACTTTTGTTTCAGGAGTTGAAAGGCGTGTGCCGCCTCATCAGACCAAAGAAATTGTTGCCCTTTCCGCAACAAGGTGGTTATTGGGGCCGCAATGTCTGCAAAATGAGAAATAAACCTCCTATAAAAATTGGCGAAACCCAGAAATTTCTGAACATCCTTCACAGATGATGGTTCTGGCCAATCAGTAATAGCACTAATTTTCTTTTCATCCATAATCATTCCTTGAGGTGACAGGAAGTATCCTAAAAAGTCCACTTTGCTGACATTAAAAGTAAATTTTTCTAATTTAGCAAAGAGATGATTTTCTTTTAACTTTGATAATACTGCACGAACATGTTGGGTATGTTCTTCCGGGTTCTTAGAGTAAATGAGGATGTCGTCTATGTATACTATGACACAAACATCCAGGAATTCGTGTAGGACCTCATTTATAAAGAATTGAAAGGCCGCAGGGGCATTACACAACCCAAAGGGCATTACTGTGTACTCAAATAGACCAAACTTTGTCTTGAAAGCTGTCTTCCACTCATCCCCCTCTATTATTCGGACCAGGTGGTAAGCTCCCCGCAGATCTAGTTTAGTGTATATAGTAGAATGTCTTAATTGATCCAACAACACAGGTATTAGAGGAAGAGGATATTTATTTTTTATTGTAGCCTTATTTAGTCCTCTATAGTCGATACATGCGCGCTGAGATTTATCCGGCTTCGGGATAAAAAAAAAGTGGAGATGACACCGGAGATTTGGATTGTCGGATGAACCCAGACTGTAGTAGGTCGTCTAGGTAGGTTCCTAAATATTTGGTCTCTTCGTCAGTCAAAGCATATACTCTGTTATCAGGTAAAGGGGCCCCTCGGATAAGATCTATACGGCAGTCATATGACCGATGTGGGGGCAACACACTAGCCTTCACTGGATCAAAAACGTCTTTAAAGTCAGAATATTCAGGAGGGAGACTTGGTTCGTCTTGTGTAACACTAGCACAGTGTATTACTGTGCTCTGTTCTGTACCTGCTTCTTGATAGCAATTGGTTCTACAGAATGAGGAATCCAAAGTAACTGTTCTGTTCACCCAATCAATTTTTGGGTTATGAGTTGTTAACCAGGGTATCCCGAGAATCAAGCCAAAATTATGGGTATATATCAGATCAAAGCTAATCATCTGTGTGTGCCCGTTTTGACAGACCATGACAAGGGGACTTGTTTGTTTTGTGATTAATCCAGAGGTCAATTCTGACCCATCCACTGCACATACTGCTTCTAGACAAGGCTTTAGGCAAATAGGAAGACCTAATGTGTTAGCTAACTTATTATCCACAAAATTTCCTGTTGCTCCTGAGTCCAGTAGGACAGGGAGAGAATGTCTAACTTGGGTAGTAACAATTAAAAAGATCTGAATTATGAAATGTCTAGGTATGTGCGGTACCATGAAGGCTGCAGATTTAGAGGTTTGATTAAGATGTTTTCTCGAACAAGTAACCTCCCCCCCTTGTCGAGCTTAATCGTTTCCCGACTCAGTTGAGGAGATAGAGGAAACAGTACCCTTTCGTGAAGTTTTAGGTTTTACTGGTCATTCTCTGGCAAAATGTCCTGACTTGCCACAATATAAACATAATTGAAGTTTTCTCCTTCTTTCTTTTTCCTCTGATGTGAGTGGACCTCTGAGTGTCCCTATTTGCATAGGCTCAGGTTCAGAGAGTTTATTATCTGTGTCTTTCTTCTCATGTCTAATAAAAGTTAACCGCAATTCCAGTTTGGATTTATCTCCCTTTCTTTCTCCTAGTCTGTGTTCCAATTTCACGACTAAATCTACAAAGTCAGAATAGTCTTCTGGCAAATCAACGATATGAGCCAGCGCGTCTTTTAACTCGTCTCTCAAACCTTTATAAAAAAGGGAGACACGCTTTTCTTCTGGCCAACGTATCTCGGTGAGTAAACGATTAAAACTAGTGAGATAGGTCGATAAATCCTTGTTACCTTGTTTAAGATTTAAAAGCTCATTATCACTTGCCTGCATAAAAGTGTGTTATGCAAAAAGGCTGGTCATAGTACGTTTAAAGGAATTGATCAATTGGCTGCTGTACCGTCTAAATAAGACAAGACGAATGCCACTTTCGTAGCATCAGTAGGGAACTGTTGTGGTTTACAAACGAAGTGTAATTGACATTGATTGATAAAAACATGGAATTTGTTACTATCTCCATGAAAACGTTCAGGTGCTGCTAAAGGCACAGCATTAGGAACATTAACAGTAACCTCAACTGGGATAGGGAAAGTTGTATGTTTTGCTCGCGCCCCTGTCTCTGAGGAGGTTTTAAACAAAGGTGTAAAAGCGGTGTTCCACTGGGATTCCCTAGGTTTATACCTGCTTAAATCCTGTTTTAAAAAGGTGTTTTCCAACTTTAATTTCTCTATTTCCTCTTGCATATGTTGCAAGATGCCAGACACTGATTCATTATGGGCCAAGTCCTCGTTTAGGGCCTGCGCCATATCCGTGGCGTCAATGCCCTCTATTTCTTCCCCGGCATTCATTGTCCAACAGAACTGAATTTTTTAAAGGCTTTTGCTTCTGTCAAAGCCCATATCACCTGAGTTTCTGTTCAGTTCTGATGGAGGTTGAAGACAGTCCGACCCCACCCTGAAACTGCTTGTTCCAGCACACTAGTTTTAAACAGTGCACTAAGAACCAGAAGCTCAAGGGAAGGGGGGAAGTGGATAAAAAAAAAAAAGAGACAACACCGTTCTTGCGTTTCCACTGTTGAAGTGCTGCTAAAATCTGCGGCCCTCTCTGACTTCTGTAGAAACTGGTGCCTAATGAAACATAAACAAAGAACAGATAAGTGCAACCTATCCCTAAATGTGTTCCTGACTAACCCTTAATCTATTAGAAATTCTCTTCTAAAAGTACCTCTTGGATCCTGGTCTCTAGCTTCCAGGTTTGGAATGTGTTACTGTTCTGCGATGTGCTTTCTTTCTGTAAAATCAAACGAATATCATTATCAGAATTACCAACATCTAACATTCACCTTAATATACATAGAGCCTACATTCATAATAGCAAACTCACTTTTCACACATTTCCAGACTTTTTATAAAACAAATACTGTACTTTTACATAAAAAAACAGCAGGTAATTTGTGCAAGTCCTTGATTTACTGTTTGCCTTGCTGTCAATGGTTTCCTCTGTTTAATTCTTAAAAGTTCCATGTAAAACAATGTTTATTTCACAAAGTTCCACAAAGTATTCTTGTAACAAAGGGTTTGAACCACAAAGTTCGTGGGAGATATCTTGTTCCAAATTGTCTTTACATGAATCCAGAAATCGCCGTCAAAGTTCTTTCAGGTAATAAAAAGTTTTGCACTTACTTGTTGCTGAACCCCCATAATAAAATAAAAATGCAAATATTTGAAACTGCAAAGGCCGGCCCCGGGGGATGGGGTCCTGAGTAGGGGGGCCATGCAGCCAACCCCCCTCCAAATACATTTAAAAAACACTGGCCATGCCCCAGGTGATGGGGTCCCCAGGGCCAAATATGGCCTCGGGAGGGGGGCCACGTGGCTCCCTTCCATTAAAACAAAATAGGGGTCAGGCCCTGGGGGATGGGGTCCCCAGGGCCCATAAAATAGAAAAGGAAGGGGGACCACACAGCCCCCCTTCTAAAAAAAAAAAAGATGCTATGGTGCCGGAGGCCCCGACCACTCCCAGCAATACTCTGTGGCACGTTTTAAGTTCGGGAATTAATTCCCCTTCAATATCGGGGGTCCCTGGTTGACCCACCAGATACCCCCAGTAATTGCTACAGCGCTGCGTTGCAGAGTGGGGGTCCAGGCCACACCCCTTTTGGTCAGGGAAATCCATAAGTTTACGATTCACTGCTAATTGTAATACCCAACATGTGATTTATGCAATTCATTACCTGTATGCATTATATTATGTAGGGAAAAGTGAGAGATCACTTAGGATTCGTATGATTGAGCCCAAGAGTAGGATTAGAACTAGATTGTTAACTTCACCACTAGCTAGTCATTTGTTAGAGGCTCATCACACTATAGCTCAACTCAGGTTTACAGTACTGGAAGTAGTTCAACTCTGTAATGACAGAGACATGACAAAATATATCACGCAGAGAGAGACTTTTTGGACACGATGTCCCTAAGGGGACTGAATGATACACTGGAGTTATCATGTTTCTTGTAGAATAATCCCCTGCAACTGGAATTCTGCTCAAAATGTTTGTTGTGTATGGTTTTTCAATTTGAAAGAATAGTATTAGAGGACATTGTTCTGATTGAAGGTTGTCATTAATATGCATTCATCACTATTTCTCATTACAGATTAATTATATTAGTAGATACTAAATCACTTGTATAGGCAAATACAGGGGGGGTGATATGTCAGGAGGCCACATATATGGTGAGGTTGATTTGTTTTGAATGTTTATTACAGCACTTGCTTTAAACTTGAGTAGCTAGGCATTTCAACATTGAATGATCCCAAAAATGTTGTTTATTACAAATTCAGTGCCTGTATATTGATATACATAACGATGTACCGATGTCTAGCATGTTGTATGTTTATTTGGAATCACATAATGCTCGAATGCGTCATGACACAGCATTTCTGTATTGTCTTAGACAAATGTGATCAAATCCCATTTATCTCTTAGGTAATAGCACAAATATGTTCAGTTACGCTTAATTCCATAGAGATTGATGAACATGGAATTCTATGTCAGGACAGGAGGCTCCGATTATGCTATTCTCATTTCTTTATTAGAAATGCCCAGCAGCCAATAAAACAGTAAACAACTACAGTTCCCATGAACACCAGGGTAACAACCATGGAGACCATAGTATAAAAGGCCATGTAGACAGTCACACTTCCTCTTTCTTTGCTGCTCCGCAGCCAGTTAAGTGCCTTTTGCTTCTTATTGCCTGTTATGTGCTTATATGCTTGTATCATTACTGTATTAGTGGAGCGCTATGCTTTGCATGTTGTGCGCTGTTGCCACTGCGCTTCTGGCTTATGTCAGTGTTTTTCTAGCGTTATTTGCATAGTATTTCGGTTCGCGTATTTCGCGTTCCAGGCGCTCTGTTTACCTTTGCGGCTCCTCTTATAACCTTGCTGCTTTGCTTCTTTTCGCCGCATTGTGCGTCTTCAACAGGGAGCGTGGGCTCACCTCCCCCCTTTTTGACCGGGCGCTCGCTGCCCGTGTCTCTGTTTGCAAGTGGAGCGGGAGACCGGGGGTTGGAAGGCTCGCTCGCTAGCTACGCAAGCTCTCCTCTGCATTTCCTGAGGCGGCCGATACCGCGCATGCGCGGCGGCCATTTTCCGGAGGTTTTGACAGGTCGTTTTAACGCGACAGTGCCCACAGCCTCGGAATACTAACCCCATTTACGTCTTTTGTTTCAAAAATAGCATTGGGCTGTACAATTAAGTATAGGCTTTACCTAGAGTGCGTTTTTTGGTTACCAGCAAGCCCTCCCTCCACATTTGAATACTTACTTTGTGCAGGTTTTGCTTGTGCTGTTGGCTTGCTGTGGGGTTTTTGTCACTCCCCCTGACTTGTGTCTCTGACACTTTCTCTTTCAAGTCATCTAGTGGACGTTACTTTTACACACTGTGTAAACATGGAAGAATATTTACATGATGATGACTATTACTATGAGAAGGATGATTCTGGCTCCTTGGAGCATGATTTGGTGGACGCTTTGGACCAGGGAGTGCAGCACCCCGTGAATAAAGCCCTTGTGCGTGCCATTACTCCGCTGAAGCGCCATTTAACTCAATATGCGCAACAGCAGGGTTGGCTCCCTGCTTCCCGTAAGTTCTCCAAGTCCCCTGTCAATCCACATCAATCTGACTTTCAGAAGTTGGCCAGAAGTTTGGTGTCTGATAAGTCCAAGTCCTATGTTCGTGTGTCGTCATCCGCTCCTCCTCTTGCTGATACCGATGACACGCATTCCTCTACTTCTTCAGATCATGATGATCCGCCTCCTAAGAAGAAGGTGTGTAAAGAACATTTCGTTGATGCCCCCACACGTCCTCCTGTCCTGACCTTTGATCCTTAAGACATCATTCATCCCCATTCCACGTCCTGGCTTCCCTCCCCTGCTGTGGCTGAGTAAGTCCAGATGCACATACGCCAACCTTTTGAAAAGGATGTCAGGGCTAGGCTTCGGTCTGAGTGCCCTTGGCCGGTCTGGCAGACCATCTGGCGGGGACTCCTGAGGTTGATCCCACGATGCTCACCTATCTCAAGAAGTACGCCAAAGACCAGAAGAAGGGTCTGGACAGATCGTGGCGTTCCTGTCAGGACAAGCTCCTTGATTTGTTGGGTCCTCTCACCAAAATCCTAGATCTTGGATTCCTGGCCAAGGAGTCGTCGGCCCATGTGAAGACGGATGAGCTTATTGAGTGGGCGCAAAGGGCTATTTGCCAGTTGGGAAATGCCAACTGTGCTCTTTCAAGTGAGAGGCGCCGTTCCATTCTTCTGAAACTAGATCCTAAGTTGGTGGAGCTCTCCTCCTCGGAATCCGGTCCTGCAGCTCAAGGTCTGCTGTTTGGTCAGCCCTTTTTGAAGGAACTCACAAAATTCGTGGCCACTTTCAGAGGTTTAGACAAAGCTCAGGCTTCACTACGGCGAGCTTTCCATCCGTTTTTTGCCTGGGCCGGACAACATAGGGGACGCTCGTTCGGCCGTGGCTCTCAGCAGCAGTCCCAGAGGGGATTCCCATCCCATAGAGGCGGTGGCCAGGATTCCGGCTATACTACAAGATCCAATTTCTATCCCTCCTGAAAAGGGAGAGGCCAGTATCACAAAGGACGCTTCGGCGGACACCAAGGTGGTTACCAAGATTCCAGCGCTTCAGGTGAGCCTGATTCCTGCTTGCAATGTGGTTCTGGGGGGCAGGATACAATTTTTTCTCCACAATTGGCGTCTGATCTCCAGCGATGCTTGGGTGCTGGAAACCGTCCAAGGTTACACAATAGAGTTTTACCAGCCCCAACATCAGACCCGCCCACCCTCTCCTCTGTGTTTTTCCCTTCAAGATCGGGAATTAATTTAGACAGAAATAGACTCCCTCCTACAAAAGGGAGCGACAATTCCGACTGTCCGTCATCCCAAGGGGTTCGTCAGTACAGTGTTTCTGGTGGAAAAGAAAGGGGCGGCTCCCGCCTCGTTCTAAATCTAAAGGAGTTCAAAGGAGGGGTTGTTTACAGGCATTTCAAGATGGAGGGAATCCATCTGTTGAGAGATCTTCTGCGAGAAGGGGACTGGATGGTTCATCTCGATCTCAAGGACGTGTATTTGTCGGTTCCTATCTTCGGCCCTCACCATCGGTTCCTTCAATTCCATTGGCAGGGGACTTGGTTCGAATACCAAGTTCTCCCGTTCGGCCTCTCGTCAGCGCCTTGGTGCTTCACGAAGCTTCTGAGGCCTGTCGTGGAACACTTACGCGCTCGGGGTGTTCGCCTGATTATTTACTTAGACGACATTATGATTATGGCAGACTGTCCGCTCAGACTTCTGACTCAACTGGAATGGTCCATCGACCTCTTGCAATCTCTGGGATTTCTAGTGAACATTCAGAAATTCGTCTTGACTCCAACTCAAGTGATAGAATTTCTGGGTTTCCAGGTCAATTCACTTTCATGTCAACTTCTCTTACCCAATCAAACGATTCGGTATATCAAGAGGGAATTGACTTCGGTTCTTTCCAAACAGACTGTGTCATTGAGATTGTTAGCACAAGTTGTAGGTCTGTTGGCATCCTCCATTCAAGCGATCTTCCCGGGTCCTCTGCACTACAGGGCATTGCAGCGTTTGAAGATCCGTCATCTCCAGAAGGGCCTCCGATATTCAGATCTGATTCCTCTCTCAGAGGAAGCGAGGTGGGAGATGCAATGGTGGCTGGACCACATGGATGCTTGGAATGCTCGAGCCCTGTTCGGTGCCTCCCCGGAACTTGTGATAGAGTCCGATGCCAGCCTGCGGGGTTGGGGAGCCCGGAGCGGTCCTGTATCAACGTGGGGTCGTTGGTCGTCCCAGGATTTGTCTCTCTACATCAATTGCCTAGAACTCCTGGCGGGGTCCTTTGCGATCCGATGTTTCACCCCCTTCAGTCCAATTGCTGTATACTTCTCCGCATGGACAACGTTTCGGCGGTCCACTATGTCAACAAACTGGGCGGGACGAGGTCCAGGGTACTAGCGGAGATAGCCAAAGATTTTTGGCATTTTTGTCTGCAACAGAAGATCACTGTTATTGCAGAGTATCTTCCTGGCCGCAACAATCAGATTGCGGATTGGAATTTGAGGCATCTTCGGGACTTCAGCGATTGGAGGCTTCATCCTCACGTTTTCCGTTCTCTCCTCCGGATTTGGGGCCAGTGTCAGATCGACCTGTTTGCCTCTTGCCTCAACTCTCAGCTCCCGCTGTTCTACAGTTGGAGGCAGGACCCGGAAGCATTGGCCACGGATGCCTTTCTACAGACTTGGCCGTCCACTCTGTGTTATGCCTTTCCCCCGTTCATGATGATTCCCAGAGTCCTGGCGTACGTGAAACGTTATCGGTCAGACTTGATTCTGATTGCTCCTCTGTGGAGGGCTCAAGCGGTATTCCCGGTTCTCCTGGAAATGTGTTGTGCAGTGCCGCTCCTTCTTCCCCAGAAGTGGAATCTCTTGTTGGATCCTCTCCACAATCCGCACCCCCGTATTCTATCAGGCAATCTCCATCTGCTGGCATGGCGAATTTCGGGGATCGCTGGTCGGTCCCTGGCCTTTCTCGAGACGCTTCCAAATTCATTAGTGAGGCCTTTCCTCCCAATACTCACAAACAATACAAGGGGTCTTGGAAACGATGGTGTGACTGGTGTGTTCAACGGGAAGTTGATCCCACTTCAGTAGATGTCTCTTTGATAATGAATTTTTTGGCCTCTCTTGCGTCCTCCGGTTTGGCTTATCAAACGGTCAACAATTTCCGTTCTGCCATTTCAGCGGGCCATTTACATATTGCTGGTAAACCTGCGGTTGAGCATCCTCTAATTGCCAAGCTGCTTAAGGGTATCCGTATGGCGAAACCTCCATGCCCTAAGTATGTCTCTTTATGGGATGTTCTTTACTATCCCGTAAACAACTGTCGGCCAAATTGACTATGTTGTTATGCCTTGTTTCCTGTAAACAGGGGTCTGATGTTCGAGCTTTAGACTTGGCAGGTCGCAGCTTTACACCTGACGGTGTTACGTTTATCCTTTCCAGGCGTACCAAAACGAATACTACTTCAATTACCTATCATTCCTTTCCCAATCATCCCAGCCTTTGCGTTGTTCAATGTCTCAAGGATTACGAGGTAAGTACTGCTCATTTACGTTCAGATATGCACGGTCAGTTGTTGATTGCTTTGCAAAAGCCTTTTCGCTCCGTTACCCCAGCTACTTTGGCTCGCTGGGTACGATGGCTCATGTCGGAGGCTGGAATTGATGTTTCTATTTTTGGCGCTCATTCAGCACGAGGGGCGATGGCTTCTAAAGCATTCTCTGTGGGTGTCACTCTTTTTGACATTATGAAGGCCGCAGATTGGTCTTCTGATTCTGTGTTCAAAACATTCTATTTTAAACCAATTGATCATATTGCTTCTGTTGTGGTGGATTAGCTTTAAACAAGCATAATCGGAGCCTTCTGGCCTGACATAGAATTCAAAATTTGACAACGTACGTGACAAGAATTTTCAATTCTAATAAGGACAAGGAGGCGAGGATTATCCCACCCGTTCTTCTTGTTTCTGCATATTTATTGATACTGTACACATGTTGATATTTGCATATGGATTTCTTCAAATCCCTTGTTTTTTCTACCCCCCCCCACTTGTATTTGCTTACGCTTTCTGCACTGGATGTGTATTACGGCTATATGTCTCTTTTCAGGTTCTGACCCGAAGTAGTGGTGTTTCTGTACCAGCCTGCCTTTGCTCGCCTTTCCATGGATTTCTGCATCCTCGTTCGCTTTGGACACCTACGGTGGTCGTTGGCTTCTTCCTGATGTTCTACGTTTTGAATTTCCTGTTTTGATTTGAACTATTTTCCTCACCAAAGAAAGAGGAAGTGTGACTGTCTATATGGCCTTTTATACTATGGTCTCTATGATTGTAACCCTGGTGTTCATGGGTACTGTAGTTGTTTACTGTTTTATTGGCTGCTGGGCTTTTTTAATAAAGAAATGAGAATAGCATAATCCTCGCCTCCTTGTCCTTAATAGATTTGAAAATTCTTGTCACGTATGTTCGCAAATTTTGAATTAGCGTCTACGAGAGAGCCAGAGCGATAGATAGTTGTACTTAACAGCATGAATGTATGTCTTTGTTAGCATTGTTTAAACCCATCTAGCAAATCAGATGTGTCTGTGAATATACACTACCAGTTTCTAGAAATATATGATAACACTAATTTCATTACTTAAACACACTTCTTGGGCACTCACTGACAATTAACCACAAGAACAGTTTTCTTGGGTGTATACTTTTGCTTTAATCTCAAACACATTTTCTTTTATTCTTCAACATGTTTTTAACATTCCTCTTTAATATAACTGTTAGGTTCTAGAAATATGTCGTGTCATGCGTTTAACATTCCTCTTTAATATAACTGTTAGGTTCTAGAAATATGTCGTGTCATGCGAGCCCGTTTTTTAATAACAATACACCTTGCTTATAACATGAGTGGCACTTGGGGTATCTGGAGGTATTTTTCACGTAGCTTAGAAGCTATCTACATCATGTTGCCTTTATAGTGTTGCCTTGAACCTGCCAACATGGCCACCAGGCTTTGTGGATTATGCTGGGCCTTTGTGAGTCCGCTTTTAGTTTTAGTGATTTCAGGCAGCTCTGATGACGTGAGAACCACATGGGACACATGCAAGTAAGTTGTAAATTCAGCCTTGGCGTAGGAAGCTTTGCATTGCCTACGAGCGTGTTCCGGGGGACCTTTACTACTTCAACGTTTGTTATCGAGTAAGTTGCTGTCTACAAGATTGGGAGACGCAGGGAGCGGGGTGAAAGGATACTTACCCCAATGTTTATTCATTTCTATATTTGATGCTGGCGGAGTTCAATTCCACGGCAACTTTCACTCCTTAGTCTTATAGAATTTTGGTACTTTGTAAGCAGGTGAGACTTTTCGGCCCTTGTATATTGCTCAGTAATGCACTAGCGCCACACGCATATGGATAGCAGTCTCATTACATGGTTTTTTTGTTAGTGGCAGGTTGAAACTTTGGAGCATTCTAAATTACAATTGTGGTCTACTCGACAATCTACTACTGTTAGCACTACTTAAGAGGCAGGTGAGACAATAAGATAGATGGCAAGACAGTTACTTGGTGCTATCAGTAGCACATTATTAAATAGTAATTTTCATTGTATCACAGAAGTACTAAAGGACCTTTTTTAATGAGCGGGAGATGCCTGTATAGCATTGGAGGAGAGCCCGCTATTTGGATGAATAGAGGTAACAGCTATTTTTGGCTTAGTTTAAGTAAGCGAGGCTTGAACACATGGGTGGATCAGCACTCTGAGTTTATGAATAACTTTATTTACGGCACAGTTGGTGTGGTAATACTCTCTTCTTTCTACTTTTTTTCACTTCTTTTTGAGTTGTTTATGGTTTCTTACTTTTTAAAGGCACCACCAGGATGATTTCTACTACTATTGTTTCATTTCTTAGATTTAGGACTTTCCTTCCTGGATAATTATGAGAACTGTTGAATTATGAACTTATTTTATATGACTTGGTACATTTAACAATGTAAATGTTTTGTTGTAGATAGCCCCTGACGAAGGGTGTTCAAGACACCCGAAAAGCATAGGGACTGATTTTCTTCTTTATGATTGCCAAGAAGTTGTACTTCGAGTATCAAAGTTTCACATGATCTCGTACTCCGCTTCAGAATAAATGGAAGCGTCAAGAAGAACCTTGGATGAAGCTACTTTTTTATGTTGACTGTTGCAAGAATGCGAGTAATTGTTTTTTGTTTACATGGAGTACTTTCACAAAATTGTGGTTGAGATGTACTAATTTCATTTAAAACATTTTTTGGGATGACACATTCATTCATGAGTGTCAAAGGTAGTGCTTTCTCCGGGACCGTTGGGCCCTGGTTAGTTTTTCTTTTTAAAGCTCTACACAGACATACCGCCCTCTGGAATGATTCCTGGTGGCCATCGGAACTCGGACCAACCCCCACTCCGAAAGACCACAACTACAACCTCTGCATTATCTTGGACAGTGAACTCTCCATGAAGTGTCAGGTCAACACCGTCTCTTCCGCCTGCTTCCACACTCTCCGCATGCACCGCAACATTTTCAAGTGGCTCCCCATCAGCAAATGGAAAACAGTGATGCAGGCCCTTATCACCAGTTGGCTAGACTATAGTAATGCACTCTATGCAGACACAACCATCAAGAATAGACTCCATAAGATTCAGAACGCAGCAGCCAGACTGATCCTCAACCTGCCCCAGAGGACCCATATCACCCAGCACCTGAAGGACCTCCACCGGCTTCCCATTCAGAAGAGATGCCAATTCAAGCTCCTGACCCATGCCTACAAAGCCCCTCATGACCAAGGACCTGCTTACATGAACCACAACCTGCATTTCCACCAATTCCCCAGGAACCTCTGCTCCGTTCTCCTTGCCTTGACACAAATTTCACACATTCGCCGCTGCCACTCCAGGTGACGCTTCTTCCCCCACCTTCCAAATTACCAAAGTACTGGAATACCCTTCCACTCCACTCTTCTCCTTCGCTGACCAATGTCAGGAAGGGACTCAAGGGTGTTAAGTTGCGCTATATGAGTACCGCTTGATTGATTGATTGATTGATGTTCCTTCTTCCCAAGGTACAGTTCTGCTTCAGCAGAATTTTTGGGTTGAGTTTCAGGAGTCGGCGAGAATCTAGAAATGCATGTATCACTGTCTGCACGTGTGTCACCTCTGAGGTGTATAAAGTCTTGTAAAATTCTGCAAATTCCTGCGGAATGTTGTAAGGTTTTGTCAGGATACCTTGCATGGTCCAAATAGCGGAGATAGACCTGACTGGTTCACTGAATTTCAGTACACGCCGTGCCACTCTACTGACATTGGTTGATTAACATGCATACTGTAGCCTCCTATGAAATCTATAAATTGGATGATTACCTACAACAGTTGGAAAAGTATGGGGTCCATTCCTGACTGGACTGTTGCTCTCTTTGTTTTTTTGGGGGGGATGTATCTACTGTGATATGATATAGTGATTGTTTCGTGTAGTGTTTTCCATCATCTTCCTGCTCGCACAGGATAATTGTACATAGTTAGCCTAGTGCTTCCCATGTCAGGGAAACCGTTGCACCTAGAATAGCTATACACAAGTGTCACTAGTGCTTGTATCTACACCAGCTGTTATTAGGAAGGCTCCCCTTTCCCCATGGCCCCTTTCCACCCTCTCACTCCTATATTACTCTAATTTTCAACCTGCTTTTTTGATAGTTGGTTATGTGTACCTTTTGATGATGTGTTCACAGTATTAGCTGTGTGTACCAGAATGTCTTTAAATCTTAATAAAGAATTGGTGCTCTACTCAAATTTATGACACAGGCGGGTCACAGAGGTTCAGAACTGAAGCACTGAGGTAATTAACTCTTAAATAAAAGTCGTTCTCAACTCAATATTGGAGCATGAGAATAAAATGATGTTTTTGAATGCTTTTAATTGAGAAAAAATACAAATGAATAGTTACTTTAATGATTAAGTTAACACTTCTCCCTTTACAAAGTGTTGCTTTTACATGCATCTTGCTCCCAGTGGCTGTTAGACACAGTGCCATATTTATAACTGAAAAATAAAGTCATTTTCTTTTAAATTGAAGACATTTAAAGTGAAGAAAAATGTTTCTTTAAAACATAGTCTTAATGTTTTTCACTACTTTAAATTAACCCAATTAAGTCTTAATGTTTTATGAAGCATATTTATTCACTTTAAATTCTTCACATTTGAACAAATGACTGTATTTTCTTATCCTAAATGTGGCACCATATCTACAGGCCACTGGGAGTAAAATGTGTGCTGTTTGTAAAGACACTCTGACATGCAAGAACATTAAAAAGATGAGTTTTATGTAATGTATATAAACATAAAGTGAACTCCTCAGTTAACCCTCCAACAGTCTGACGTCCCTAAGCCTGCTGACTCCGCCGCACGGCGTAATGCGTCAGTCGGACCGCGGGAGCAGATATCTGTCTGACCGCAACTGACAGCGATTTGGTTGTGGTCTGCCCGACATGACAATAAGGGCCCAAGTTTCAAATCCTTATATGTGGCTGCCGGCTTATACTACCTACAAATAATGGAGTGGGCGCCCAGTGTTATAAAATATACATGTTTCTCTGTGTATGACTTTTGTTGTCTGACGTCATTTCAATTGGCCTGATGATGGAATATCCTGTCTGCATCTAGATTGCCTTTCTGTGAAACGTGATTACTTATCTGAGTACAATAAAACATCAACACACTTCGGGGCATATTATCAAGGGGGTTTATCTCCGCTTTTTTGGCTTTAAGAGCCAAGAAAGTGGAGATAAAATTATCTCCCTATTACCTAGCTGTCGCTAACGTCAGTTAGCGACAGCTAGTAGGAGATAGCGACCATCTTGGGCCCCACTTTGCATGTCAGTGATATTTATCACTAATGACATGCAAAGTGGGCGTGCCAAGATGTTAGCGACTGGAAACAGTCGCTAATATCGCTATCTCCAAAAGCTAACACCTGCCCTGAGCAGTTCTTAGCCATGTTATCCAATGGGAGGTGGATAACATGGCTAAGAGCATTAGCTCGGTAATGCATGAATATCGCTGACTTTTCAGCAAATTCATGCATTGCGGTCGTTTTTTATCGCATTTGCCATAAACCTTGGTAATACCAAGGTTTATCTGCGATAAAATTCGCCGCAGCTCAGCGGTAAACTTTTGTCTCTAACCAAGCAATAGCGATAATTATCGCTATTGCTTGGTAATATGCCCCTTAAACCTTTGTCGACCTTGAAACCTCTGTGCAAGTTTATCCCAGAGTGATGTAAAGCTGCAGAAACAGAGCCTTGTAGCATCGGTCATCAGCATTGTTACCCTTCATTCCCTTCCCCCTCTGGTGTGATGAGAGGTCCACCACACCCGTCAAAAACAACCAAGGAACTGACACTGCGTAAACATCTTGGAAAATCCCTGAACAGCAAATTGTTTCTCTAGAATAAAGTTCTTGTAATGCTACAGGTGACTCTTCTGGGGGTGTTGCACCCTTTTATTATGTACAAGCACATTGTCTCAGATGCTTCTACAGAATATGTGGAAAGAGGAATTTGAGGTTTATCATTTATTGTAAGTGGAGGCGTAGTAAGAAGGTAACTAGGCAGCACCCAGTCTGGGTAGGTGCGCCAGAGGAAGTGATGTCACCTAGAGGTTGTGGGGTATTGAATCTGTCTGCAAACGGAGACCATGAAGGAGGGCTGAGACAACTGTGTGTCATTTATAAATATCACGTCGACAAGCAGGAATCCACAATGGCCTTCCTCTTCAGAGACCAGCTTTAAATTGTAAACAGTGATTGCGTATAATCCTTCTCACCTCATTTAACTTGTCACAATAAAGCACACAAGGATAAAAAAACTGATTTGGAGTCAGGTATTGAAATTGCGTCAGAAGACACCTTATTTATTTGCAAAAAACCAACCACATTCAACAGTTGTACCTGTCCTGGACACACATTTTCTACTAATGATCCTCTGGAGAGACAAAAAATTTTCAGACGTCCCTTGCTAGCCGTCATGTGCAGTTTCCAGCAATAGCATATGCTTTGTATATAATCCTTTTGCAATTGATCACTTACATATATAGCTTGTGATTTAAAACACGATGAAATAAAACAAATCATTTAATACCTGAGGCCTGCTGTCTAAATCCGCCGCCAGGTGGCAGTACCGCAGCAGCTTACAAAACATCGATAGTAGCATTGGTGCATGTCTGAATGGTATTCTTTATACCAGGATCAGAGTGGGACATTTCAAAAGACACAGGGACAAGCAGTAAACTGTGCAGAGAGAGTGGCCAGGTGAGCACTGCAGAAGAAAGGACCCATTTCACACAGCCCTAAGTGCTCATGTTCTGTGTTTAGCTCAGAGACCATTGCATCAACCAATTAAAACTGCCCTTTTTTGTATGAAGCTTATGTTCAGGACTAAATGTTTTGACAAGGAAGTTGGCGCCATAGCCTGGATTGTTGATTCTACTACTGGGTAGCTTTAAAGTTTTAAAACCTGGCTGTTTGTCTGACTTTTGGCCTTCTAACTACTTCTATATTCCTTGTTTGTCTCTCACTCATTTAGCTCCTGTTAGTCAGCGCCATGAAACCCTCGGGTGTGCGAGCGCTATATAAAAGTTTGATAAGGTAAGATAAGATAAAGTAGTTATAATCTCACAACTGTGTAACAACACGACATTTTAGCAATATATTTTTCCCTCCTGGGTGCCGATTTATTGTATTTAAATTAGGAATCCCACAAATGACTAAGGATGGTAAATTACTGAGTAAGGGGCCAATATGTAAGCATTCCTTAATTTAGCCCTGCTGCACACTACCAGCATAAAGATGTGTCCGCTATTAGTATAAATACTTGTTGACACATGCAGGGAACAGGCTTGAGCTGAAATGTCCCTCTCAAAGACATTTTCATAATAAACCAGTCTCCCACAGGTGGAAATAACACAAAATTGCGTAATGCGGTATTTTGAGAATTTTTTGAATTTTACCACTCCGCCTGCAAAATCTAAATTATGTCCAGGCTTAATTATATGAGAAAACACCCTTTGGAGCAAAGGAGACAATTCACCAGTCATTAATTTTTTTTCAGGCATAAATACCATCTATTTCTGGTTTGAACAATGCTTTAATGGAATTGGACTCAGAAAACAAGCCTTGGTGGGGAGAGGACTGGGAAAATGTTTCCGTAGACCACACACACCAGGTTGTATTGAACATGCTCTGAAAGGCTGATCCGGTTAAGGGATCCACCTCCTTTGATACTATCCTTCCAGGGTATCAAGATGGATTCCGTCGGACCAAGGACAGTGTCCCCGGCATGTGCATCACCTGGCAAGTGGGTACATATAACTGTCTCATGGCTGGTATCTTTCGGAGCATGCACAGGGTGTGGAAGCAGTCAGAGGTGACTGTGCTGATCTTGCGTTTCATGGTGAGTTTGCTGGCCGGGATGATGCTGAGGTTGCAGGCGTGGTCTGTCAGTATGGGTCCTATCAGGATAACTTTTTGGTGCTGTAGATCAGATGGCTGGAGGAAGCCTCACATGGTGGGCATGGGCAGGGAAAATGAGTGATGATAGTACAGCTATTATAAGGAAGGGATGCCCGCCACTTTCATGAGAGGACCTCTGAGGCAGTACCCGCTGGTCAGGAGTTACTCCTGTAATAATTCAGTGGTGGGAATGACAGTTTCACTGACGGAGGAGGCCGCTGTTTGCAGCTTTCCTTCCCTTTTGCCAAATCATAAATAAGGACATTAATTGCAAAGACTATGAAGAACATTGACCCATTGTCCATTGAGTATGGTGGATGGGCTCAAACATTGGATTTACTTGCATCAATTACAGGATGGAGCATGAACAAACATTGCACGATATGCAAAGTTTTTATATCACATGGTAAAGCACAAATAATTAATTATGAATGTATATGTTTTTATCTTGTCTGCAACTCTATATTGGTTTTTAAATTATTCTTGACACTTTAGTAACCTAAATTTCTATATGGAACTAGCTACTGTTTGCTTTCTCTTAAAGGGTATCTTTGCATTTTCTTGTTTGCCAATTTGGTGAATATTAAGAAGAAAAATAAAGAAATAGAACATTTGCAAAAGAGCGGTGAAAGTGCGTAAAGTGCACAAATTCATTCAAAATTCTCAATTTGTTTGTAGGACCAGGTGCTGTGTGTTAGGGTATAGTTTATTTGTTTGTTTTTAGTGAAGACACACAAAGATACCCTACTAAAGTAAAATGTTTGTTCTTTCTACCATCCTACAAATGTGAGGTTTTTGAAGTTTTATAGTTATTGTTCAGGTGTGTGTGTATCTGTGCCGCATGGGATATTTGTTGCTCAGAAATATTTTCAACGTTTTTTTACCAGGACTAGTTTCAGCTGTTTTTGTAGAAGGATTTACATTTCCTTCAAGGTTGTAATAGTCTGCAATTTTTGCGTAGCTTTTGCCTTTCATGATCTAAGTTGATACTTGCAATTTGAATTACAAATAATTCTCCGCTTTTGACAGGCTTGTCATGATCAAAGACGGTTTTTACAACGGTTTTTGTGATTTCTTGATGACTAATTTTGACATAGACTTAGTACCACTAATTAAAAATAATGCATAATTATTCCTTGTCATTAGGGACCAGGAAAAGCTCCTCTCTGCTCTGCAGTTTGGGTATTGGGCAGGAGTGAGAAGCTGTGCATGGGGTTTTTGTTTCTGTCTACCTGGTTACCTGGCACGTATATTTATTGTTTACTTGCTGTAAGTGGCATGCATGTAAGCTTTTCAATAAGCATGTTTGCCTGATAATATTGATTACATTCTTTCAGTTGCACAAACTGGTGGTTGGTAAGCAATGAAGGCTGTTTGTTCTTCACATGTCCTCTTGGCGGATCTGCAGGTTAAAAAAGGAGGTTGCCGTCCATTCGCCAGCGACCATGGTTTTATATCCAAACACTGTCAAGACCTCAGCTGTGTAGGGAACTTTGATGTTGGCCCTCTTGACAACTGCTTTCTGCCGGACAGCCTTTCCAGGTGGAACTTCAAAGTTAAATGACAATTTGTAGTGTGTCTGAAAAGAAGAAGAAGACGATGGGTTCAAAGAGAAAACACAGGTAGTTTGGGATTCTTTGGTAAGATTGGTAGGGGATAAAGTCATTGTCACTACTATTATGATACCACAGAAATCATTTTGTTTTCAGCAAATAAATCATCTTTGCATTGGAAGCACCATTGACCTTCACCCTGTGTTGATAAATTATCTCTGAGATGTATTTTTTGGGCCGTCTGTTCTTTCAAAGTACCAAGTGGACGCTTTAGGGATCTCCTTCATTCTTGACTGGAGATTTTGACTGTTAATATTATGTCTCAAAAATTTGCTATGTATGAATTTAGCAGCAAAGCACTGTTTCTACTTCCATTCAGCTCCTGGATACCACTCTACTGATACATTTATTAACTGATATGCATACCTCGAACCCCGCTTCAAGGATCTCCATAGGAACATGTGTACAAAAGGAGCAAAATAATGTTTTGCACAAATAACTAAAGCTTTGACTCCCTGCTGTTGAGATATCTCTGCTATAAGCATTGCTCCGGGGACACTAATAAAACCCAAATGGTGAAGACCACACCTCGGACAGGATATTACTAATCAGAGGGACCCTACAGGATTTGATACTGGCTTCTTCCCTTTTCAGTCCATGGTGCTTTTGAGACTGATCCTAAAAACTGCAAATGTGTCACCCAACCAATATGCTGTTGATAGCAGTTAGTCACCTCCCCACCTGAAAATTCAGTAGCAACACCCCTTACATCATAATACATAATTGTTGGACCAGGCCCCTTTAGCAGTATTATCCCCAAACCTTTTTGCCTTTTTCCTCCGATTTTTCTGACCTTCCTTTTGTTGGTTTATGACTCTAGGCACTCTACCACTGCTGGTCGATGTTAAGTGCAAGTACTCTCTCCTTTAAAACATGGCATGATTGGTTCACAACTATTTGGCATATTTAATTTACTTGTAAGCCCCTGTTAGAAACGGCGTTTCTGGTTGGCTAGGGTATACATGTAAGCAAGGCAGAACACACCACTCTAATCTGGGTAAGTGAATTACACACCCAAGATAATTCCTGCTTACCCTCCTTGGTAGCTTTGCTGAGCAGTCAGCTTATCCCAGAGGCAATGTGTAAAGCTTTTGAGCAACACACACACAACAGTGACAAACAAATCCACCAAAAAAGAGACTCCACACAGGATTTTATTAAAATATCTCATATATTATATACAACACATACACCACAACCACATACATCATGAATCACTTCGACCGACACCTTCAATACCGCTGAACACATGCACTTCCAGATCCACACCGATCCCAACCACCGCACTCCTAATACAGCAGGGGGGCCCGTACTCTAATGGTGACGGGACTGTCACCACAAGGACGGCGGTCCTATGAACCGCCGTATAAGTTTTATAGCACTTACTCTTTTACTCTGCTCCTACACATAAAACTACATTGGTATGAAGACCAACATTGCTACCATGCTATCCTCAGACATCATAATGACTCTCCCTCCAATCACCCTTCGTTGAGTTGATATGTATATCTTTCAAAGGCAGAACATCCTTCTGAATTCCTGTTTTGTCACCCCGACACACGTAGCAAGATATTGTGCCATTTTTCAAAATTGTGCTCATTTTCAGCTTTTCGTATATTTCTTTAAATGTTATCTCTTTTCCCATTGACATTTATTTCGTGAGAATGTAAAGCTCCTAATTTCTCCACAAAAGTTTTAGAGTTTTTAATGGTCTTTGCTAAGTTCAAAGTGACCTCAAGAGTTACATTAGGGGTAGCTCAAAATCTTTTTGTATCTTTTCTAGCTTGTTCTCATCAAGATCTTGCCCCCTAATGACATTAAAATTCTAGAGTTTCAAATGTGCAGACTGCTGCTAAGGTCCTTAACCACATGGCTTCTAGAGCTATTCCCCTGTTGTGCTGGACAGCAACCAAAACGGGTGTGGTCATGACGAGCTCAGCTTGTCATGAGCACCTGAGAGGTATATGCCATGACGAGCTGAGCTCGTCATGAGCACCGAAGGGGTTAACACCTCTACATAATATTCTATGCTTTCATCTATTTAATTTTTCCACAAAAAAAAACGTATACTGTTCCATCATTGTGTTACTTTTCTTGCCAGCAGCTTGGTGGCACTCTGCGAAAGCTACAAGGACTCCACGTCATGGTTTTCCTGCATTTGATCTCTGCACATTGAACCCGGTAATTTCACAGCCCCTCCAATACTTCCTGTAATACAGGGGACTTCTGAGATATTTTTGAAGGACACACAGCTTGTAGAAAACCAGTGTTGCTATTGAGTCCTTAATTATAAAGTACAGGAAGAAGTAAAATAGGAATTAAATAAACTAAGTTTTGATTGCATTATCCTTGGGCAACCAAATGCAGAAGATTGAAAAGAAAATAGGCGGTTTTACTTCACAGTTTGGAGATCTCCATCAAGGGTTCCTGCACTGAGAAGATTCTCAGGGCCTCATTTATGAAAAGTGACGCATCGCTGCGTAAAAACAGCGATGCGTCACTTTTCACTGCGCCCTCCTTGCGAGACAAATGATGCGTCATATTTACAGTATGACGCATCATGGCGCAAGGAGTTACAGATACGTCAGTATTTCTGACGTATCTGTACGGCGCAAAAGTGACGCATTGCTGGAGTGTGTCACAAAAGTGACGCAACTCCAGCAATGTGTCCTTTCACATGGGGCAAGCCCCATGTGAAAGGGCCTGCGTCAGTCTTACGCCTGCTGTTAGGCAGGCGTAAGAAATTGACGCATCTGTGTCCTAGAAGTGGCGCAGTGAAATCTTATAGATTTCTCTGCGTCACTTCTATGACCCTGTCTTGCGTCAGAACGCCCCCCTGCATACATTATACCTGGCGTAGGTATAATGTAGCGCAGGGGTTTACAAAGTGACGCATATGCCTAGATGCGTCACTTTGTAAATATGGTGCAACAAGGCACATTTTTTACACTGCTGGTGCGTCACAAAAAGTGACGCACCGGCGGTGTAAAAGTGACGCACGGCCTCATAAATGAGGCCCTCAGTGCCCGCTTCAGAAACAGACTTCTGTCCTTACTGACCCCTCTCAACACACATTTATAGGTTGAGAAAACCAGATTGAAGAGATCTAACTTAAGATTTATTGAAATTCCAGAGAAGAAACAGCAGAGCTCATCAGTGCAAAAGTTATTAAGAGACTGATCGGAACCGAAGTTTTAACTGACACTAAAGAAAACTTGATGGTCACAAGGGACCAGGAGTCCCATTTTCAGCTAATTCAAACAATATTTGTTCAAGTCCTCTTGTATTTTGGAGACTGTTGCATAAAAGACAGAAGTATTTGCTACAGCAATAAGACAAAAGGACTTCAAAGTAGAGTAACAATAGCAATAAAAAAATACTAACATGGCTCAATAAAAAAAACTTCAATATGCGTATTGCAAGAAACAGATATTAAGAAATACTCACTTCTAGACCCTTTTTTACTCAGCTAGCTCTTACTTTGATCTCTGTATTACATAGAGAAGTAGCAAATAGGAGCTTATTATGATGTCGGCCGGAGTTGCCTCTTACCGACACCGTGTCGGTCTTGGAGCAACCGACATCTGGTCAGCGGTTGCGACTGCCTAATTTCATTGCAACCGAAAAATGTCCAGTCAGATACTCACATTTCTCTATAGGAGCTTGTGTTATGGCCGTAAACCGGCCATATACAGGCTCCCATTTATCCCATGAAGAAATGGCGATGTGTGTAAAACCTTGCACCCTGTGGCAGGCACCCCATGGCAACTGCCACACAGTCCCTGGATTTATACGGGGGTACCAAAGGTACCCACTCAGCCCCAACCGTAGGTTTCGGAGGCAAGGGGTCCTGCTAGGGGCCCTCAAAGTCACTTTCAGGTAGCCTTTCAGTGTCAGAAAGGCCAGCACGGTAAGGCTGTGGGAAAACTACATTGTAATCTCAACGGTGAAACATCTTCCATAGGGGATTTCGGTGCAGTTCCGACCGGCCGGAAAACTCCGATAGGTGGTCGGAACTGTGTCTCAATGACCAGCCTGTTGATACTCCGTAAACATAATTCGGAGGTCGGACTGCAAACTGACCATGTCGGTCAGAAATCCTCCAACCACTGTCGTAAAGCTTCCGACTAGCGGTCGGAGGCTTACCAACCGACATTGTAATCGGACCCTTAATATGATCTCAGAGGTGACTCATAAAAACAGAATGAGAGGATGTAGTAGAGGTTAATCAGCAAAGGGAGACAAGTATCTCATCCTATGACCCTTTTGAAGATGATGCAAAATCAATTTATCAAATAACTACAGTTTTCATAGAATTTCAAATATTACTAAAAAAATTATTTTTGTTCCAATTCCATAACTTTGTATTCTTGCAAATCAGATATTACCCTCTTAAATAAACAATTTGCTAGAGCCTTTAGCTCTTTTAAAACAGAGGTGCGATTTATAGATTTTGGCGGGCTCTCCACAGCACACTGAAGTATTTTACATTTTTTTTTAGGTGACTTCGTTTGAAAGTCTAAAAACCTACATAAACATTCTAAAAAATGTATACCAAATTGCTTTTTAGATCATACGGCTCTTTCTTTACACATACCTCTAAAGCCAGGACAAAAAGCATCCCTCAGATGGACACTAGACATATCTCTAATCACAAATGCAGTTTTCATTTAAAAAATGAAAGATACATTTTGATAAACAGACAAAGATCAGCTAAAGAAAACATTTGGGAAACATACAAATCCTCAGAGGAGAGGAAGTAGCCATTTCTTCACAGATAAATAAAAAACATAAACCGGATATGTTGGCTTTACAAAATTCTCTTATTCAAGCAGAATACAATCTGAATTTGTGGGATATTATGCAGAATCACCAAAAATAGCAAAATATAAAATCAAACACTGTTTATTAGAAAGATTTTTTTTAAAGTATTCAGACACTAGAGACTCACATCTAAAAAGACAGTGGACATGCAGGTAAATTATTGTTTTTGAGTAATAAAACCTGCTGTGTACCCAACACTAAAACTAACATATCAGACACTAAGGCAGATTCTATCATTACAGACCATCATGGATAGAGTGGGCATACAACATTTCAAATATTTACAGAGAACAAACTATTACCTCTGAGGAAGATATGCACTATTTTTAAGTCAATTAGAAACTCCTTCTCTAACCTACCTTCTGGCTCTTGATTTAGTACCCCCATTTTAACAAGAAGAAATAGTGATTCAAAAACGTCCTTTTGGAAGGTGGAAGGTGGCATTCTGTGCCATTGCTTTATTTAATTAATATCTGTGCCAGATTGTGCCTCACTGCCCCCGATCTCGTCCTGCATTCTGTGCCATTGCTTTATTTAATTATTATCTGTGCCAGTATCGTATCGTCATCTCGTCCTGCATTCTGTGCCATTGCTTTATTTAATTAATATCTGTGCCAGATTGTGCCCCCGATTTCGTCCTGCATTGTTTTGTTTTCGCTGTGGTGCCATTTTGTTGTGCCTTCTAGCCCGATCCCCTCCCCACTCGTCACCCCGCTCCCGCCTCCCAGCTGCTCCTCCCTCCCACTGACAACATAAGGGAAGACCCGTGTGATAAAGAACTGTGACCGACCTGACCTAGTCAGCATCCGGTCGCTCCACCCGCTCCTTGGCTCACTGGTATCGTATCGTCATCTCGTCCTGCATTCTGTGCCATTGCTTTATTTAATTAATATCTGTGCCTCACTGCCCCCGATCTCGTCCTGCATTCTGTGCCATTGCTTTATTTAATTAATATCTGTGCCAGATTGTGTCTCACTGCCCCGATCTCGTCCTGCATTCTGTGCCATTGCTTTATTTAATTAATATCTGTGCCAGATTGTGCCTCACTGCCCCCGATCTCGTCCTGCATTCTGTGCCATTGCTTTATTTAATTCATATCTGTGCCAGATTGTGCCCCCGATTTCGTCCTGCATTGTTTTGTTTTCGCTGTGGTGCCATTTTGTTGTGCCTTCTAGCCCGATTCCCTCCCAGCTGCTCCTCCCTCCCTCCCACTGACGACATAGGGGAACACCGTGTGAGAAAGAACTGAGACCGACCTGACCTAGTCAGCATCCGTTCGCTCCACCCGCTCCTTGGCTCACTGGTATCGTATCATCATCTCGTCCTGCATTCTGTGCCATTGCTTTATTTAATTAATATCTGTGCCAGATTGTGCCTCACTGCCCCCGATCTCGTCCTGCATTCTGTGCCATTGCTTTATTTAATTAATATCTGTGCCAGATTGTGCCTCACTGCCACCGATCTTGTCCTGCATTCTGTGCCTTTGCTTTATTTAATTAATATCTGTGCCAGTATCGTATCGTCATCTCGTCCTGCATTCTGTGCCACTGCTTTATTTAATTAATATCTGTGCCATATTGTGCCTCACTGCCCCGATCTCGTCCTGCATTCTGTGCCATTGCTTTATTTAATTAATATCTGTGCCAGATTGTGCCCCCGATTTCGTCCTGCATTGTTTTGTTTTCGCTGTGGTGCCATTTTGTTGTGCCTTCTAGCTCGATCCCCTCCCCACTCGCCACCCCGCTCCCGCCTCCCAGCTGCTCCTCCCTCCCACTGACAACATAAGGGAAGACCCATGTGAGAAAGAACTGTGACCGACCTGACCTAGTCAGCATCCGGACGCTCCACCCGCTCCTTGGCTCACTGGTATCGTATCGTCATCTCGTCCTGCATTCTGTGCCATTGCTTTATTAAATTATTATCTGTGCCAGATTGTGCCTCACTGCCCCTGATCTCGTCCTGCATTCTGTGCCATTGCTTTATTTAATTAATATCTGTGCCAGATTGTGCCTCACTGCCCCCAATCTCGTCCTGCATTCTGTGCCATTGCTTTATTTAATTAATATCTGTGCCAGTATCGTATCGTCATCTCGTCCTGCATTCTGTGCCATTGCTTTATTTAATTAATATCTGTGCCAGATTGTGCCTCACTGCCCCCGATCTCGTCCTGCATTCTGTGCCATTGCTTTATTTAATTCATATCTGTGCCAGATTGTGCCTCACTGCCCCCGATCTCGTCCTGCATTCTGTGCCATTGCTTTATTTAATTAATATCTGTGCCAGATTGTGCCTCACTGCCCCCGATCTCGTCCTGCATTCTGTGCCTTTGCTTTATTTAATTAATCTGTGCCAGTATCGTATCGTCATCTCATCCTGCATTCTGTGCCACTGCTTTATTTAATTAATATCTGTGCCAGATTGTGCCTCACTGCCCCCGATCTCGTCCTGCATTCTGTGCCATTGCTTTATTTAATTAATATCTGTGCCATATTGTGCCTCACTGCCCCCGATCTCGTCCTGCATTCTGTGCCATTGCTTTATTTAATTAATATCTGTGCCAGATTGTGCCCCCGATTTCGTCCTGCATTGTTTTGTTTTCGCTGTGGTGCCATTTTGTTGTGCCTTCTAGCTCGATCCCCTCCCCACTCGCCACCCCGCTCCCGCCTCCCAGCTGCTCCTCACTCCCACTGACAACATAAGGGAAGACCCATGTGAGAAAGAACTGTGACCGACCTGACCTAGTCAGCATCCGGACGCTCCACCCGCTCCTTGGCTCACTGGTATCGTATCGTCATCTCGTCCTGCATTCTGTGCCATTGCTTTATTAAATTATTATCTGTGCCAGATTGTGCCTCACTGCCCCCGATCTCGTCCTGCATTCTGTGCCATTGCTTTATTTAATTCATATCTGTGCCAGATTGTGCCTCACTGCCCCGATCTCGTCCTGCATTCTGTGCCATTGCTTTATTTAATTAATATCTGTGCCAGATTGTGCCTCACTGCCCCCGATCTCGTCCTGCATTCTGTGCCATTGCTTTATTTGATTAATATCTGTGCCAGATTGTGCCTCACTGCCCCCGATCTCATCCTGCATTCTGTGCCATTGCTTTAATTAATTAATATCTGTGCCAGATTGTGCCTCACTGCCCCCGATCTCGTCCTGCATTCTGTGCCATTGCTTTACTTAATTAATATCTGTGCCAGTATCGTATCGTCATCTCGTCCAGCATTCTGTGCCATTGCTTTATTTAATTAATATCTGTGCCAGATTGTGCCTCACTGCCCCCATCTCGTCCTGTATTCTGTGCCATTGCTTTATTTAATTAATATCTGTGCCAGATTGTGCCCCCGATTTCGTCCTGCATTGTTTTGTTTTCGCTGTGGTGCCATTTTGTTGTGCCTTCTAGCTCGATCCCCTACTCACTCGCCACCCCGCTCCCGCCTCCCAGCTGCTCCTCACTCCCACTGACAACATAAGGGAAGACCCATGTGAGAAAGAACTGTGACCGACCTGACCTAGTCAGCATCCGGACGCTCCACCCGCTCCTTGGCTCACTGGTATCGTATCGTCATCTCGTCCTGCATTCTGTGCCATTGCTTTATTAAATTATTATCTGTGCCAGATTGTGCCTCACTGCCCCCGATCTCGTCCTGCATTCTGTGCCATTGCTTTATTTAATTCATATCTGTGCCAGATTGTGCCTCACTGCCCCGATCTCGTCCTGCATTCTGTGCCATTGCTTTATTTAATTAATATCTGTGCCAGATTGTGCCTCACTGCCCCCGATCTCGTCCTGCATTCTGTGCCATTGCTTTATTTGATTAATATCTGTGCCAGATTGTGCCTCACTGCCCCCGATCTCATCCTGCATTCTGTGCCATTGCTTTAATTAATTAATATCTGTGCCAGATTGTGCCTCACTGCCCCCGATCTCGTCCTGCATTCTGTGCCATTGCTTTACTTAATTAATATCTGTGCCAGTATCGTATCGTCATCTCGTCCAGCATTCTGTGCCATTGCTTTATTTAATTAATATCTGTGCCAGATTGTGCCTCACTGCCCCCATCTCGTCCTGTATTCTGTGCCATTGCTTTATTTAATTAATATCTGTGCCAGATTGTGCCCCCGATTTCGTCCTGCATTGTTTTGTTTTCGCTGTGGTGCCATTTTGTTGTGCCTTCTAGCCGATCCCCTACTCACTCGCCACCCCACTCCCGCCTCCCAGCTGCTCCTCCCTCGCTCCGCCCCCCTCCACTCTCCACTTATGACATAGTGGCAAACGCGCAGCGTTCACGCGTAGCTTCCGCACTATGGGTGCCGAAGGCGCGCCAAAGGTAAGCCCGTCCGCGCCTGGACCGTGCCCAGCGCCAGACCCCCTGGCCCCCGCAGCTGCCATCCCACCAGCCGAACGTACGACGACGCCACCCACACTGCACTCAACACCGGCAGACTCCCCGACTGCTACCGAGCTGCCCCAGGACACACCCATGGACCCTTCTCCTGCCAATCCTGCAAGTTCTGCTGCATCAGGACCCACACTACAACCACAAACGCCAAACAGAGCTCCAACAACAACCACCTAAAATGCATCCTGCTCAACACCCGCTCAGTCCACAGACACGCCATTGAACTATGGAACCTACTCGACACCACAACTCCGGACGTCGCCTTTCTCACGGAAACCTGGATGAATGCCTCATCAGCACCCGACATCGCCATAGCCATCCCGGACGGATACAAGATCATCCAAAGTGATCGCATCAACAATACAGGAATAGGCATCGCGATCGTCCACAAGAACACCATCCGCATCTCGACCAGCTCCGACGACACCCTCACAGCCACCGAACACCTCCACTTCCAGATACACACCGACCCCAGGACCACACTCAGAGGCACCATCATCTACAGACCCCCAGGACCCCGCACACAATTCAGCGAAGACATCGCTGACTTCATCAGCCCACACGCCCTCCCCTCCGAGGACTACATTCTCCTAGGGGACCTCAACTTTCACCTGGAAATTAATAACGACAACAACACCACCACCCTACTGGACAACCTCGCCAATCTCGGACTCAAACAACTGGTGAACACCCCCACCCACTACGCCGGACACACGCTCGACCCAATCTTCTCCTCCAGCAAACACATCTCCTTTAATCACACCACGGGACTCCACTGGACAGATCACAGCTGGGTCCACTTCAGCTTCAGAAAGACCACGACTCACCACCACCCGCAACTGGTTCCCCGCAGAAGCTGGAACAAAATTACCATCGACCAGCTCACCACATCACTGAACCAAAACCCTCCCGCCAGATCTACGGACCCAAATCAAGCAGCCATCAATCTCACACAATGGATCACCCACTGCGCTGACGAACTAGCACCCCAGAAAAACCGTCCTAACAAGCCAGGAAGCAAAAAAGTCTCCTGGTTCAACGACGATCTCAAGAACTCCAAAAAGAACTGCCGCACCCTCGAGAAAGCCTGGAGAAAATACCCAACCACAGACAACATGACCGCCCTCAAGAACGCCACCCGCAAACACCACCAGCTGATCCGCACCACTAAGAAGTCAGCATTTAAAGATCGACTAGACAACAACGCCCACAACAGCAAAGAACTCTTCAGCATCGTCAATGAGCTCAACAATCCCAGCGCCGGCAACAACGACATCACTCCCTCTCAAGACCTCTGTGACTCACTTGCCTCGTTCTTCCACAGCAAGATCGCAGACATACATAACAGCTTCGGCGACCAGTCCTCTCCCCCCACCACTGAACCGAAGGCCCCTACCACCACCCTCCGCACTTGGACCCCAATCAGCACCGAAGACACCATCCGCATAATGAACTCCATCCACTCCGGATCTCCAACCGACCCATGCCCCCACCACATTTTCAACAAGGCCGACTCCGTCATCGCACCCCAACTCCGGGACATCATCAACTGCTCCTACAACACCACTACCTTCCCGAAAAGCTGGAAGCATGCCGAACTCAGCGCCCTCCTAAAGAAACCTTCAGCAGACCCCACCGAACTTAAGAACTACCGCCCCATCTCTCTCCTCCTGTTCCCCGCCAAAGTCATAGAGAAGACCGTCAACAGCCAGCTCGCCGCCTTACTTGAGTCTAATGGCTCCCTTCACCCCTCAGTCTGGCTTCCGAGCCAACCATAGCACCGAGACCGCCCTCATCGCAGCCACAGACAACATCCGGACACTGCTCGACAACGGGGAAACAGCGGCCCTCATCCTCCTGGATCTTTCCGCAGCGTTCGACACGGTATGCCACCACACCCTAGTACAACGCCTCAGGAACGTCGGGCTACAAGATAAGGCATTGGACTGGATCATCTTGTTTCTTGCCGGAAGAACGCAGAGATTCCACCTCCCTCCTTTCAGATCAGAGGCCACCGAAGTCATCTGCGGCGTACCACAAGGATCATCACTCAGCCCCACCCTCTTCAACGTCTACATGAGCCCCCTCGCATCCATCGCACACCAACACAACCTAAACATCATCTCCTACGCTGACGACACTCAACTGATCCTCTCCCTCACCAAAGACCCAACCACCGCCAAAACAAACCTACATGAAGGGATGAAAGACGTAGCCGAATGAATGAAGAACAGCAGCCTAAAACGGAATTCTGACAAGACGGAAGTCCTCATCCTAGAATCATCCCCCTCTGCCTGGGACGACTCATGGTGGCATCGCACCCAAACCAACGGACCATGCTCGCAACTTGGGATTCATCCTAGACTCCTCCCTCTCGATGGCCAAACAAGTCAACTCCGTCTCATCATCAAGCTTCAACATCCTACGTATGCTCCGAAAGATCTTCCGATGGACCCCCACCGAAACAAGGAAGATGGTCACCCAAGCACTTGTCACCAGCTGACTAGACTACGGAAACACCCTCTACACCGGAACCACAGCCAAATTGCAGAAAAAACTTCAACGCATTCAGAACGCCTCCGCCCGACTCATCCTCGACATACCTCGACACAACCACATATCCGGAAACCTGCAGTGGCTCCCTGTCAGCAAGAGAATCACATTCCGTCTCCTCACTCACGCACACAAGGCCCTCCACAACCTAGGACCCAGATACCTCAACAATCGCCTATCCTTTTACACCCCCACCCACCAACTATGCTTGTCCAACCAAGCCCTCGCCGTGATTCCTCGCATCCCAAAAGCCACCATGGGAGGAAGATCCTTCTCATACCTGGCGGCCAAGACCTGGAACTCCCTCCCCTCTCACCTCCGTCTTACCCAGAACCACCTCTCCTTCAGGAAGCAACTCAAGACCTGGCTGTTCGATCAGTAGCGAACCCCTCTCCCTTAAGCGCCTTGAGACCCTCTGGGTGATTAGCGCGCTATACAAATTTCTGACTTGACTTGACTTGACTATTAGGGGTAAGTATTCACCTACCTCTAGCAATGAGGCCCCCAACACAACAGTCTAGGTCTCAATAAAGTATTCCCTTGGTCAACCCTTAGCAGCTGTCAGGCTTAACTTATCCGACAGGGAGGGAAGGACACTAGCGCAGCAAGTATGAGACCAGAGAAATACAGCAGGGGTACCCTCTAGGGTGGTACTCTGGACATCAACGGTGCCCCACCTGGGACTCTGCCTTTCATGCCCATCCTTCCTGAGGGCACCCTCATTCAAAAAGAATGGAGAGGTCGAGCTAGGTGCCCAGAAACCCAAGAAGACCCAGAGGGGGAAGAGGACATTAGGCCCCACCATACCCTCCCTAACACTTGCTGCAGAACTGTGCTGATCATACAGATATCGGCGAGGATTCAAAAGGGAGCAAGACCAGGGTTGGCTTGAAGATCCTCAGAGCTGGATACCACAGAAGGAAGTGACCAGCAGGCCCACGAAGAATCAAAGTGGAGCAGGGGAGGGCCTGGGCTGGAGTGGTCGGAGGCCAGTGAGGGCCATCCTGTGTGAAGCCTTACCCCTCCCTGGCCCAACTTTGCTTTTCTCCACGGAGGTGATGGAAAAGTAGATAGTGGACAAGTGGGTAAGGACAGGCAATTCAGCCACCTCCCTCCCAGTCTCAAATGGAGCTATACACAACAAGTCATGTTGGCACAGGCTCTGCTACCACGACTGGGCCTCTAGGACGCACCCGGTCGTGGTGGCAGCCAAATACACAAAGAAGGAAGTCCTCCCCACCAGAAGGAACATTGAGAGGTGCTTCCGGCTCTAGTGGCAAAAACACATGCCCCATCGTGGGAGCGGATACTGATCTGAGAGACATCCCACTCCCGATCAACAATGCCGGTGATGTAGAGAATTGGAGACTCAGACCTGTCTCGTAGTTCAACAATATAAATAGTGGACCCTGAAGTTGTAGTTGTGGAATCACATCGACAGCATTGACCACAGACACTTCCGGACTTCCGGATCAGTATAAATCCTATTAAGTGGAGGGGTCCACTACTCTGCCCTCAGTGTGCATGTCAGCAATAGTTCTGGTTTATACTGTTCGGGAGATAGATGCTTCCAGAGGAAGACATATGGGGTGGGGTGAAACTTTGGGGGTTTGTTTTCAGGTTCCCGTCCCACTCCTTTCAGCTACTCAAGTCACACAACATGAGTCACCTTCTTAGCCATCAATCTGATGCTTTCCCAAAGATGTGCCTGTCCATCCTGCTCATAAACCCCCACCTACAAATGGCCCGGTCATCTATGGGCCGTCTCATAATGCCCCTTCAAAGACAACCCCCATGGAGACACCCGACCTTGACCTGGAGCCCATACACATCCTCTCTGGGAACGTCAATGTTCTTCTAGACAAGTTGAAACTTATGGCAGTCTTGAAGTTTTCAACCCCCTCCACACCCTCAGTCCTTATTCTGCAAGAAAACAATCTACTAGGTAATCACTGCCCATTTCTAGCTCACCAAGGATTTGACAGGGTATATCACACTGGCTTCGTGCAGGGGTCCTGGGGAGTAGCAATCCTGATCTGCTCTCCTTTCCCTTCATAGTGACACGAGAAACCCATGTCCCTCAAGGTCAGATCTTGGCTGTTAATTGGTTATTAGGAGGACGTGTAGTGAACCTGATCATGGACTACATGCCCCCTTTAACTCTGGTGTCCTCCTTGCGAGATATGGCCACCCTGCTGATACCCCTCCATCAAGGGTTGACGGTGCTTTCAGGAGATTTTAATGCAGTAACGATCACAGAGTGGGACCCCGCCGGTGCCCCCTCCTCACATAGGAGCTCAAATGCCAAGAAACTCATGGATTAGGCCACACAGTTGGGATTCTGCAATTTCAGGGGAGTATGGAACCCTCATCTCTGACAATATTCGTACACCTAAACTGCTCCTTGTCCCAGGTAGAGCATTGAGTATCTGTTCACACCAGCCCTAGACTGTCGACTGGTTGCAAACTTACACACACTGGTTTGGGGAATCTCAGACCATATGTTTGGGGAATCTTGGACCATACGCCCCTGGATCTTGGAGGATCAACGGGTGTGTTACGCCCCATGTGGCAGTTTAACGCCTGGTTCCTGCAGCAAAAAGATTGCAAAAAAGCAATTGGGAGGGAGCTGGAATGGTACTTCTAAACCAACAAAGGGTCGGTCACTTCCCCGGGCATGTTATGGGCAGCGGGCAAAGCAACAATCAGCGGCTTCACCAAAAGGTACAATAAATGGACATACCAATCCCGAGATGACCGCCTCTCGCAGCTCGACGCCATTGCAATTCAATTGGAGAGTGCGTCTGAAGCACACTCCGACAGCTCAACACTCCATCAGCTAGACCTTGTATGGGAGAAATTTGTAACATCTCCCTAGACGCGGCCAGGCAAACATGGAGGTCCTCCAAAGCCTGTGTATACGGATGTGGTGACAAGCATGACTAGCTCCTTTCCTGGCTGGCTTCTTGCACCCTAGCCAACCGAGTGATCCCTAAAATACTAAATGCAGATGGTAACATGCATCGTACCTCAGAAGCGATCACACAGACATTCGCATCATACTATACCCACCTTTAGTCTAAACCGCGGGGCCTGAGCGCAGATACGGGCTCTGCCTTCTTTAGGGATGTGTCGCTTCCACAGCAGCCTGAGACTGAGAGTAAAACACTTGACCAGCCAATCTCTGGACTGGAGAAGAGATAAAACAAGCCTTGACGGCATTAGCTTTAGGCAAGATCCCAGGCCTGGATGGATACCCTGCAGAATATTACATGATGTTCAGAGAGACGCTCGTGCTACATCTTGAGGCGCTAAACACTGAAGCTGTGGAAGTAGGGACCTTCCCGCAAGACATAAATGTAAATACCTGACCAGTGTGGATTCATGCCCTGCCGAAGCACGAGACATTGCTGCGACTCCAGCATGTGGCGCTGGCCCACCGCCATCTCCTATCCCCATATCGGGCCCTACTGCTGGTCAATTTTGAAAAGGCCTTCAACACAGTGGACTGGGGCTATCTGGAGGACCTGTTAATCCATGCAGGATTTGGCCCTTACTTTAGAGGACTAGTATAAGTACTCTACTCTAACCCGTCAGCTTGTGTACTGATAAACGGGGTCCTATTGGATGAATTCTGCATCGGTCGGGGAACACAAAAGGTTTGCTCCCTCTCCCTCTGCTCTTTGCTCTTGCCATAGAACCATTAGCCCATCTCATCAGAAGCGATCACCAAATCTGAGGTTGGCAGTGGAATAAGTCCCATGAGGAGCTAATAGCCCTATACCCAGATGACGTGCTCATGTTCATGACCGACCCAGCTCACTGAGGCCCCCCCATTGCCTGCAAATCCTGAGGCTCTTTGGGGAGTCTTCAAGTCTGAAGCTCAACCCAGCCAAATCGATACTGGTCCCATTGCATCTTTCCCAAGAATGTGTGGAGTGGCAAAAGCACATTCCGATCAGACCGCTCAGCTTTTGCTACCTGGGGATCTGGGTGACACTTCACCCAGAACTTACCTGGTCTCTCAATCTCACCCCACTAGTTACAAAGACTAGAGATGATCTTCAGAAGTGGAAGGCCCTCCCACTGAACCCAATGGAAAACAAAAGCATTATATAAGATGATAATACCTCCCCGGTTTCTGTATGTATGGCAGAACATACCACTCCATATCAAGAAGCAATGGTTCCATGCCTTAAATGGAATGGCAACAGCATTCCTTTGGGCAATGACCGTGAGTGGCGTTGTTCCACTGCCAAAAAGCGCCATATGATAGCGGGCTGGGGATGACCAACCTCTTGGCAGGGCACATGGTTGAGAGAGGTGGCGAGTCTTGAGGGGTTCCAAAAGTGAAACCTGATTGGCATTACCCAGGTAGGCGACATATGGAAAGGGGAGCAAATTGGCACATTCCAGGACATACAGGGCATGCACTCACTCAGCAACACACAATTTTATAAATACCTCCAACTCTGATGTGCTTGCGATGCACATCCCTAGTGGTGCAAATCCACCTGAGTTTAGTCTCCTGGAAGCCAAACTCCTCATGGGGGAGTTGGGTAAAGGAGGCCTCTCACAGATTTAGAACACACTAGTTAACAATTCTTCTACCACACTAGACCACCTGAGAGCCCGATAGGATGGATGGATAGGGCTATGGAAGTTGAAGATTGGAGGGACGCCCTTATGGCCCCGAGTAATCACAATCTCAGCCCAGCTGAGACAAATCCAAATCTACTGCCTCCACTGTGCATAGCTTAGCTCACCCCAACCAGGCTATGCCGACCAGGATGTCTCCCATCCTCAAGATGTGCATGATGTTTGAAAGAGTCAGCTGACTTCTATCACATCACCTGGTCATGCTCTGTCATATTGAGTTACTGGGCGAAAGCGGTGGGCGAATTGGGTGAGGTCTTGGGGTGGACGGTTCCACTCACACCCCAAGTAATACTGTTGTGGATCCTGTACGGTATTGGGGGCACAGGAGCAGACAAATCATTCTTGGGTACAGCCACAATGGTGGTCAAGAGAGACATAGCAACCAAATGGAAAGACCAAAACCCCTCACCATTACCCAATGGCGACATTGATTAGACTGGTGTGCCACAGAAGAGCAGCCAGTGTATGAGGCCAAGATTGCCCACCCAAATATAAACATGTGCGGGGTAAATGGCAGGGATTGATGGAGTGACAAAGTTGAGATGGGCAGGAGGAATGGCGCTCTCAATCCTATTACAAGCGTATAATGTTCCTGAGATTTTTTATGGGTAGTCAGCCCAGCAATGTAGATGCACTAGACTACAATGGGGGAGGTGTTGTCCTGAGCTGTCATGTGTACTGTTTTACTTGAAAACTAACAACATTGAATATAAAAAAAAACTTAGGAGACAGGTGTATAAAGCATTACAAATACAAATAGATTAAATAGGAAAGAGTCAACACACAATACAAATCCAAAACCAATATATAGAAGTAGGAAATATTTATATGATCAGAATGACACAAAAATGAATATAAATGAAAGTAGGGAACGAGACATATGAATATTTTAAGATAATATACTTTCTAGTGCCTAAAAACAAAAAGCACCAAAGTGGGACATCTGATCGTGCCTGAATGGGATAAAATCTAAGTTTGAGGTCAACCTTGATGGAGCACTGATTAGATACACTGAGCGGTACAGGTCGGTCAAGTTTTTACCTTCGCACTTAGGGGCCGATAATGATGTCGTCAGAGTTGCCTCTGATAGACACCGTCACAGACCCGGAACTGACATGATTGTGTTACGACCAAACACTGTTTGGTTGCATATTAAAATTTCTCTATGGAAGCTTGTGCTACGGCCATAAACTGGCCATAATGCAGGCTCTCATAAAGAAATGGGTGTGTGTGTGAAACCCTGTACCCTGAGGCAGGCACACCATGGTGCCTGCCACACAATGCACCGATTTACAGGGGGACACCCAAGGTACCCCCTCGGCCACCAACTCTAGGCCACAGAGGCAAGGGATGCCCTGCTACGGGCCTCTAAAGTAACTTTCTGACAGCCGTTCAGTGTCAGAGAGGCCGGCACCGAAAGGTTGTCTGAAACCAACATCATACTCCCGACGGCAGAAACTCCGTCCATAGTGGATTATGGTGCAGTTCTGACTGGCTGGATGACTCCGAGAGCTGTCGGCACCATGTGGAATGACCGGCATGTTTACGCCGTAAAGCAACCATGTCGGCCGGTATGCCTCAGACCACAGTCGGAAAACTTCCAAATAGAGGTCGGAGACTTTTTGACCAACATAGTAATCAAACCCTTAGTTGTTTTTCTAGAGCTTTTTCTCTCTTTGGGTGGAAGCAAGGCACTCCATCAGGCCGATCTTTGATTAGTTGATGGCAGTTTGGATTTGTGGGAGGCCTCTGTGAAATCCGAGAAGTCTTGAGCTCCTGAGCCTTCAGCAGGACGTATCTGAAATCCAGGATGAGTTGGTCACCTTATGTAGCTTTTTATAAAAAAATCTCCAATCTTCTCCAAACTACAAGGGGTGCTTTCTAAAGTTCCTTTTAGGTGGTTAAAACAAAATCCAAGGTTCAAGAGTTTCTGAAAGGCTCCTCGGACATTGAGACTACAGTTCCCATAATGCACCTGGCCAAATCCTGTAAAGTCCAGCTGAAGGTCATCAGCTCGGGTCCTCTTGCTGGAAAAGGTGCAGGTGGAGCTCTGTTAACATGTTGCTTTCAGGGAGTCCTCTCCTTCACTTGGTAAAGCAAGGTAAAGTCCTTAGGGATGTAGTTCCTTAGTGTGCTGCAGCTGCAATCAGTGCAGTCCTTTTGGTGCAGGCCAGAGTTCTCAGCAGGGCCTTCTTCTTTAGGTTGCTTCAGGCAGCTCTCCCATGTTTATTCTGTGTCCTTGTGTGCCATCTACAAACTTCCCCCGAAGTGTGGCAATTGTTTTTCCCACAAAGCACTAGTATCTAAAATCCAAAATGGAGAAACTTTCTCCTTGGAGTTAAGATCTGGCTAAGCCAACATTACTGGTTTGGCCTATTTTGCTTTAACACTCCTCTTCCAGCCCCTTGGCTAGACTAGTTACTGGGACTTCAATCTCACTGGGTGGTAGAATGTGAAGATGAGCCTGTGTGCTGTCTCAACTGTATTTCCCTCTTTAAAGACCTGTTTGGCTATGCCACCCCCATCCTGCCTTCTGCTCTGCTGCTGCCGTTCTCCTCCCAGCAAATTATTTTTGCCTCTGTGCAGGACACTTCCCACCTCATCAGAGCAGTTTGGCTCAGCCTGGATTTTGGCTCACAGAAAAGAAAGTTCTATAACTTAATTTCCATATAAGTTATGATACAGTCAATGGTGGCAAGTTGTTGGAATTATCATTACTACTATTTGAAGTCTTGGAAATATTATTTTAGCTTATTCCCGTCAATAGTTACACTTCATTAATGTATTCCCATGTTAACACCACTACATACCCTACTTCAGAAAGATACTCCTACACATGTGTCGCTGCTATCCAGCACTACCCAAACAGGCTGCCCATATGACTCCACGCCGGCCATAGCACGCTGAGAGGAAGAACTACTCTCCCCCCTCACAGACGAATAATGGTCCTTCTGCTGTCAGCCGACCGGGAAAATAACAGCCAGCAGTAGACTCCGTATCATTCATTATAAATATCTCCACCACCTTTATTATACACCTGCACTTTTGATGTGGCTTCACCTTCTAGACATAGTCCAATGCAACTGATGTGGGAGGGAGGGGGTGGATATTAGACACCTAGCTTGGGACTGCAGCGCCATCCGGCGCTACTGGAAGATGGTATTGGAGGTGCTGGACCAGATGAACGGGCTACACAGGGCATTGGCCGCTCCAGCTTGAAGATACATCTCCTTGGCACTCTTGCTAGCTAAACAGCAGGTCGCCTACAGATGGGGTAGAGGAAGGGCGCCCAAATTCAAAGAATGGTTGAATCACCTTATATTATGCCAAGACCATTTGCACACTTATGCCGAGCACATACCACCCTCCTCCTGCCCACACAACATCTGGTCTCCCCCCCAGTTGTACCTCTTAGAGCAAACTGCCTCCAATGACACTGACGCAGGACTACTGCCGGATGGTTGACAGTGCTTACACATGGGATTTGGTCTAGCTCCTATTACGCCAGATTATGTCGGGAATGTAAATCTCAAAATATTTGTTCCAATGGGAATGTTAACAGTCAATGCAACGTGCTAATGCTATTTTATTGGAGTATGTTTGTGTAATAAGCCTTGTCAGGCCTGTCTAGCGGCAATGTTCGCTTCTTAAGTTCTGTGTTTTATACTTAAAACTCAATAAAGAGACTTAAAAAAAAGGTATTCCCATGTTAGCCTATGGAACTAAAATGCTACAATGAGGAAAAACAAAAGTGGAAGTTTTTCCTTCACCGGGGCATATAAAACATCTTTTAAAATGTACGTGTTTATTTTTACATGGCACCCTACCCTGGAGGCACCTAGGGTAGACCTCTTCATATTGAAAAAGTTGATGTCAATATGAATAATGATTCATTCATATATAAAAATGAAAGCACATCTTTATTGACAAATTTACCCGTTGTGAACTCAACTGCAACTCCAACTCGAAAATACATAGTCAGGCAGGCTCTGTGACCTAGACCTGAGATTACTGATTGACCCTCGACCCTGTTCACAGGCCAGGTCGCTCCCCCACCGCGTCAGCATCCCCCTTGCTGCCTCTGTGTTTCCTCCCCTGCGGCACTGCCCCCCGCGCCAGATTCGCTCCCGCTTCCCCTCCCAGCTGATCCTCCCTTCCTCGTCGCCTTCATAATGGAGGCCGCTGCGCACTAAGGGAGCGACCCTCGACCCTGTTCACAGGCCAGGTCGCTCCCCCACTGCGTCAGCGTCCCCCTTGCTGCCTCTGTGTTTCCGCCTTGTTTCCCGCCGTTTTTCCGGGCTTTCCTGCTCCCGCCGCTGCCTCCCCTGCGGCCCCGCCCCCCACGCCTGATTCTCTTCCGCTCCTCCTCCAGCTGATCCTCCCTCCCTCGCCTCCTTCCTAATGGAGGCCGCGCCTAAGGCAAGCCCGTCTGTGCCCGTCCGCGCCTGGACTACGCCCAGCACCAGAACCCCTGGACCCCACGATAACCACAAACCCAGACTCAGATACGACGCCAACTCCCTCCACGCACTCAACGCCGGCCAACACAACACCTGTTTCCAGGCCGCCCCGAAGCAGACCCATGGACCCTTCTCCTGCCACACCTGCAGCTTCACCTGCGAAAAACCCACCAAACCTCCTAGAACTGGACCCAACCACCTCCGCTGCTTTCTGCTCAACACCCGCTCCGCACGCAAACACGCCGTCGAGCTCTGGGACCTGCTTGACACCTTCGCCTCAGACGTGGCCTTCCTCACCGAGACCTGGTGGAACAACTCTTCGGCACCCGACATCGCCATAGCCATCCCGAACGGCTGCAAGATCACCCGTAGGGACCGCGCCAATGGAATCGGAGGAGGAATAGCCATCGTCTACAAGTCCACCCTCAAGGTCACCACCCACCCAGACGACACCCTCAACACCGCCGAACACCTGCACTTGCAGATCCACCCCGACCCAACACCACCCTCTGAGGAACACTCATCTACAGACCCCCCGGACCCCAGGCTCGGTTCAGAGACTCCATCGCCAACCTCGCCAGAACCCACGCACTCGCCTCCACGGACTACATCCTCCTCGGGGACCTGAATTTCCACCTCGAGAACAACAACGCCAACTCCGCCACTCTGATCGAAAACCTCGCCAACCTCGGCCTCAGACAACTCGTCACCGCACCCACCCACGCCGCAGGCCACACGCTGGACGCCGTCTTCTCCACATGCACCCACATCACCTTCAACCACACCTCCAAACCCCACTGGACCGACCACCGCTGCATCCACTTCACCTTCAAAAAACCAACCACACACCATCGCACCCAAAAGCTGCCGCGCCGCTGCTGGAACAAAGTCACCGAAGACCAGCTGACCACCACCCTCGCCCACAACCCACCTATCAACCCCACCTGCCCTGACGCCGCAGCCCGCAACCTCAGACAGTGGATCGACGACTGCGCCAACACCCTCGCCACACTCAAGAGACCATCCCACAGCCACGACAGCAGGAGAGCCACCTGGTTCACCGATGAGCTCCTGACCTCCAAACGCGCCTGCCGTAAGCTGAAGAAGAAATGGCTCCACAAATGAACGCCAGAAAACCACGCAGCCCACAAGGACGCCACCCGCAGACATCACCACCTCATTAGACTAGCCAAGAGATCCTTCTTCAAAGACCGCCTGAATAACAACGCACACGACAGCAAATAGCTCTTCCGCATCGTGAAAGAACTCTCCAATCCCGACGCCAGCGCCAACGACATCCCGCCCTCACAAGAACTGTGCGGCTCACTGGCCATCTTCTTCCACCGCAAGATCGCTGACATCCATGACAGCTTCAACTCCACGACCGCTCCAAAGATGGACGACTCCACCCCCCCCCCCCCCCCCCCCGCGATCACCAACCGCGCCAACCGCCTGACCTCCTGGGCCAACATCAACGACGACGAGACACGCAAGATCATGAACTCCATCCACTCAGGATCTCTGTCAGACCCATGCCCACGCCACGTATTCAACAAAGCAGACACGGCCATCGCACCCCAGCTGCGGAAGGTCATCAACATCTCGTTCAAAAAGCGATATTACCGGAAAGCTGGAAGCACGCCGAAATCAACGCCCTCCTCAAAAAACCCAAGGTGGACCCCAAGGACCTTAAGAACTTCCGACCCATCTCCCTGCTCCTGTTCGCGGCAAAGGTCATCGAGAAAATCGTCAACATTCAACTGACCCGCCACCTCGAAGAAAACAACATCCTGGACCCGTCCCAATCCGGATTCAGACGAAACCACAGCACCGAAACAGCCCTCATCTCCACCACAGACGACATCAGACGCCAACTAGACAACGGCGAAACATCAGCCCTCATCCTCCTGGACCTGTCAGCCGCATTCGACACAGTCTGCCACCGCACCCTAAAAACAAATGCCTCCAAGAAGCCAGAATCCAAGCGAAGGCCCTCTACTTGACCACGTCCTTTCTCTCCGGCAGAACCCAAAGCGTCCGCCTCCCACCGAGATCATCTGCGGCGTCCCCCAGGGCTCATACCTCAGCCCGACGCTGTTGAACATCTAAATGGCCCCCTCGCACAAGTGGCCCGCCACCACAACCTCAACTTCATCTCCTACGCCGACGACACCCAGCTCATCCTCTCCCTCACCAAGGACCCCCACACCGCCAAAACCAACATTCACGAGGGCATGAAGGCCATCGCCGACTGGATGAGGAGTAGCCGTCTGAAACTGAACTCGGACAAGACGGAGGTCCTCATCCTCGGACCCACCCCCTCAGCCTGGGACGGCTCCTGGTGGCCGACCGCTCTAGGGACTGCACCGGCACCAACCGACCACGCACGCAACCTAGGATTCATCCTCGCCTCCTTCCTCTCCATGTCCAAGCAAGTCAACGCCATCTCCTCCTCCTGCTACAACACCCTACGCTTGCTCCGCCGGATCTACAAATGGATCCACCTTTATTATACACCTGCACTTTTGGTGTGGCTTCACCTTCTAGACATAGTCCATTGCAACTGATGTGGGAGGGAGGGGGTGGATATTAGCCACCTAGCTTGGGACTGCAGCGCCATCCGGCGCTACTGGAAGATGGTATTGGAGGCGCTGGACCAGATGAACGGGCTACACAGGGCATTGGCCGCTCCAGCTTGAAGATACATCTCCTTGGCACTCTTGCTAGCTAAACAGCAGGTCGCCTACAGATGGGGTAGAGGAAGGGCGCCCAAATTCAAAGAATGGTTGAATCACCTTATATTATGCCAAGACCATTTGCACACTTATGCCGAGCACATACCACCCTCCTCCTGCCCACACAACATCTGGTCTCCCCCCCAGTTGTACCTCTTAGAGCAAACTGCCTCCAATGACACTGACGCAGGACTACTGCCGGATGGTTGACAGTGCTTACACATGGGATTTGGTCTAGCTCCTGTCATATAGCTCCTGTATATCCTTATATCGTGTTAAGTTAGCATAGGTGCATTTGGGGTTTAAACGCCATTTTTCTTTCTTGCAACTTCTGCACACGACACTTAATTGTTGACTTAGCTTTCAACCTAGTAGTTTGCCGTGGTTTATGTGAGAATAATATGTTATTGCTCTGATATCAGCTTTGCTTAATAAACTATGTCTGCACGAAGAGTGCTGAAGTTTCAGGAACAACACGATATGGAATTGTTATGAGGTCTGATCTCCACGCCTTCATAGTCATAACACAAGTGCAGCCTTTGCCAACTCTGGCTTCAGGCGGGATTGATATTGCTTTGCACGAGGCACATAGAACACACTTGATGCGGTGCACATGCAGAGAGAGCTGGTGTATGCTGATGTGATTCCTTCATGCTAGGACACTAAGGTATGGGCCCGCCCTAAAACAACCCAAAGAGACCTTCTTAACTAATAATATAATATATGTGTTAGGGAGGGTGAGATATAAGTGTTGTTAACTCTTATTCATTACAGCATGTTAACATGCTGTCACCATTCGCTTTTTATGTCTTAGTAACTATGCTGATAATTTTGCTACTGATAACAAGTATACTTGTATTATCTAAGATACTGCGCCTGAGAAGACGGCATTAGTAAATAAACATTTCAAATGCACATGTGTCTTCTTTACTCCATGTTCTGGTTTGTAATGATAATATAACGAAAGAGTGTTCATGAGTCCCACGTACCCTGAGGTACTATAAGTTCATGTTCTGGTTTGTCTAAACATTGGGAGTTTGAGACGCCCAATGAGACACTGTAGCTAGCTCGGTAAGGGGTGAGGTGGTTGCTAAGGTGAGTTTTGGGACACCCTAATTCGCCGAGGTTCCACTCCTCTGTGCACAGTTCTGTGTGAGAACAGAAACCCTGCGACATGGCGCCCAACGGTTTCGGTGGTCTTATATCATGACACTCGAGTAGTATATCGTTCTTACCTTAACCCCTTCACCTCCGTTTCCGGAAAGCGGGGTGTCGGTGAAACCTACCTATTTTGTGAGATAGGTCTTTTTTCAAGCTTGATTCTTTCTTAAACGGTTTCTTTGAATTACTACCCAGTTGTGCTACAAAGTATTCTTTGTGTTTTCTAGTTTCCAGTGTTGTCATGGCGGCGGTGGCCATTGCGCAGCATAGTCGCGTGGCGGTGCGCAACCATCTTCAGACGTACCAAGTACCGGTGGATGGGATGGCTGTGATTTTCGTGGTGTGTGCAGATCCGGCGTTCCCTTACGAGTTGTTTTACTCTTGGGTTACGTTTCCGGCTGTGGACGCTAATTCTGGTTTGTTCCACTCCTACACCGCCTTGGCTGTCCCGGCTGAGTATACACCGTACAGGGCATTGGAAATACCTATTGATCATTGGCAGCATCGAGTTTGGTTTGATGGCGCCCTCCCACACTCTTTGTCCGCTGCGAGGTTAGGTCCACTCTCAATTCCAGGTACAAATTGGCCTGCGTTGGGTGGCTTTACCCCGCACCCGAATCACGGCGCTTGTACCCTGCAGGAAATTCGTAGGCTGCATGTTGTTTCCATTTCCGTGATTCGTGCATTAGTGCAATACATCGGTCGCCACCTCCCTGGTGGTCCCCAGGGGGGTGCGGCCGTTCCCATGGATCGAGGCGGAATGCGTCTCAATCCAGTGATGGTTAATTCGGTTTTTGGTGCGCGTCCAGTTGACAACGATGACTTCCCATTCTGGCTAGCAGAGAAGTTTGATCAACTGGAGGCGGTTTTTCCGAATTCTACTCCTGCTGATAAGCATAGAATGTTAACGATTACTCTACCGAAGGATTTAACTCCTGAACTTTTTGACTGTGAAAGCTGGGGAAAAACATTTGCGGCAGTTTATACAAGGTGCTTCGGCACCCCGTCTATGACTGCCCTGCCTGACATCATTAGACGTGTTCAGAATGATCACGGTCCGGAGGCAGCGGTTGAATTGGGTATGCGCCTGTGTGGTTCTTTTGAGATTGTATGTGATCTCATTCTCTCCAATGTTAAAGGAGATGCAGTTAACTTTCAGGTGTCGAATGCTTTGGCTGCTCTGCCCGATGCCGACAAACCCCGACAGTTAGCAAAGATTGTGGTGGCCGCTTATAAGACAATTGGCCGCACAAGTAGAGGTCTGAAATATTTTCCAGTAAAGGAGAAAAAACAACCTCAGGGACAATCTGCAGTGACAGATGTCCAGCCCAAGTCCAAAAAACAAAATTGGCCTAAGAAACAGACACAGGGGAAGCAGAATACACAGGATTCTTTTCCTGCAGTACATGCACCTGCGCCAACAGAAAAAGTTTATGATTTGCGCGATCGCGCGATGATTAAATCACCTGATCGATTTCAGGGTTCTGATCAACGCTCTCCTCGTTCCTTTCAGGAAACATCGGTCCCGAAGACCACTGGAGGAGGGGGTGGACGTGGACGTGGTGGCCAACAGGGACGTGGCCAGTCCCGCCAGACGGACGGCGCAGTGAAGCAGGAGGATTCTACGCCTAAGCGTCCGCAGTTTGCGAAAAAGAAAGTCGCAGCCTTAACAGCGCATAGATATGCCACAGATAGTGAGAACGCGGCTTCGGAATCTGACGTGGGCTCTGACCTTGCTGGACAGCGCGGCGGAGATTACCATAGTCAGAGAGGCGCTCCGTCCACTACTGAGGGTGACAGCGACTGAAGTGTTTGTTGTAATAGAAACAGCCGATACGAGATTAGCTCCCCCTGAAAGACTTTTTGAAATTGTCCTGTTAATTGAAGGTGACATACAGCGTACTGTCAGAGGGGTATTTTGGGAGCACCTTTAGTCTACGTACGACATTTTGCTTTCCGAGGCTGACTGGCCCCCACCTTTTGTGCTCGCAGCGCCGCGAGGGGAGGAGGTAATCCTTCCCAGTTTCGCGCACACTGTCTCGACTGAGCATGCGCAGCATTTTGCAGAAGAGTGGGCTCGGGCTCTTGCACCGGCTCTCTACCGCAACCAATGTGGTTGGGACAAATTATCCCCTTGCCACGAAATTCCTTTGCGGTCTGAGCCGCAGCCTCAGCCTCAATATCCCATACGGCGTGAAGCTAAAGCTGCCGTCGCAGATATCCTTGAACAATTGGAATATCAGGGAGTTATTGAAACGTGTGTGTCACCAATGAATAATCCCCTTTTTACTGTGACCAAACCTGACGGATCATATCGTTTGGTATTGGATTACCGGCATTTGAACTCGCATTGCCGTAACTGTGCAGTACAGAATACTCACGGCTCTGCGCTAGTGGATAGTCTAGTGCGTAAGCGTTTCAAGACAACGCTTGACATATCCAACGGTTTTTATGCCCACAGACTGGATGGCTTTAGCTCCCAATGGACAAGTTTTACGTCCGCTGGTGTGCAAAAATGCTTCCGGCGACTCCCAATGGGCTACAAAAATAGTCCTGGTGTCTTCACCTCAAGAATAGTCACTCTATTGGAGAATATCGATCCAGATGCTTGTTCTTATGTGGATGACATTTATCTCACAGACGACGATATTTGGATGCATCTGTGTCGAGTGAATTCAATAATTTGTAACTTTGCGGATATGGGTTACAAGTTTAATTTTGCAAAATCGCACATTGCAGAACACACAGTGTTGTTCCTCGGCTATGAGCTGAACAATGAAGGTCGAGGATTGGCTCCTCACTTCCTGGAGAAATGCGCACAGTTGCGCGCTCCTACAACACTGAAAAAATTACAGTCTTTACTGGGCTTCTTGAATTTCGGCAGAACTTATGTTCCGGAATATGCCCAGTGTATCAAGCCTTTGTATGCTTTGATACAACCAACTTTTTCAATATCATGCTGGCTGCCTGAGCATTCGGCCATTTTGCAATCTTTGCAGGCTGATCTGCTCCCTTCTAAATACTTACTGACTCGTGATAACCACACCAACCTGGTGATAAGGATAATTCCAGGGGCGGTGGGTTTCACGTACCTGACTTTTAATGAAGGTGACACAGTACCTATTGCTTACAAGTCACACTTGTACACTTCGGCTGAATTGCGGTTTCCCACTGTGGAGAAAGTTTTGACAGCTGTTCAGATGGCGATTCTTAAAGAACGAGCACTGTCGCAGGGGAAACGCATGTTGGTGGTAACACCCTGTCCTCATTTGGAGGCAGTCACGAAAGCCAGTGTACCAAATTCAAAAGCTTTGCACCCTCGGTGGATTCAGTGGGCTGCGTCATTGACATCCACGGTTGTCACGTTTATTTTTGACGCCTCCTTACGGTCGCAAGAGTACTTGCAGTATGAATTCGTTCATCCTGCTCCTCTGGCTATGCGACCTTTGGAGGACTTCCATTGCATCATTTACACTGGTGGGTCGGCGCAGGTTGCGCATGGCTCTAAACATGGCTACGTTTCCGCATGTGCCATTGTGGTCGGTGCTATGTTGAATGATGAGTTCATTTCCAGGGAAGTGCACACGTTGCCCCTGGGTGACTGCACCGCACAATTAGCAGAGCTTCGTGCACTCTTACTAGCGTTAGAGTACGCGGATCCAAGTGTTACTACTCTGATTGTAAGTGATTCTTACTACTGTGTCCAGTCTTACAATGAAAACTTGTTCTTTTGGATTCAAAATGATTTTCATGATTCCAAGGGTAGCACAATAAAACACAAAATGATCTGGGTTCGAGTGGCAGAGCTTAAGGCTCTGTTGCCTCTCGTTTATGTGATTCATACTCTCGGTCATCAACGTGTGGGAGTTCACGCTGTTGGCAACTCGCTTGCTGATGAAGCAGCGAAATCAGCAGTATCTACGTACTTAGTTGCAGCGGTTACTAGGTCAAAAACCAAGATTGATAGCGACATCTTGGCAGCGATTGCTGCCTCTGAGAAGGGAAGTAAACATCCTGCGGGATTCCCTTCGAAGTACAAATACCACTTAAGTCCCGAAAAGGTTCCTTTTGTGACAATTCCTGATGTTGGGGAACGGCTGATCCCCAACTCGGATCGCAGAGCAGACTTGATTACAGCGGCACATGAAGGTGTGGCGTCTGCGCATGCGGGCGTCTCAGCCACTGTAACTCAATTACAACAACGTTTCTGGTGGCGGGGACTGTACAAACAGACGCGTGATTATGTCCTGCTTTGTGACATATGCCAGCAGATTAAACCTTCGACTGCTGCGCGTCCGCCACAGACTCAGTTGTACATTTCTAATAAACCGCTAGGTTGTGTTTATTTAGATCACTGCGGTCCTTTTTCATCTGATACTGCGTATAAGTACATCTTAGTAGCAGTTGACTCATGCACACGCTTTGTGTGGGTTTGGCCACATCGCAGCGCTGATTCACGGACTGTCATTAGAGATTTGCGTGTCTTTATAGGGATTTTTGCCTGTGGTACCTTCCATTCGGATCAGGGTCCGGCTTTCGCCTCTAAGGCGTATAAGGATGCCATGACTTCGATGGGGGTCCAAGTCAAGTTTTCGTCACCCTACAGACCTGAGGGTAATAGTGTAGTTGAACGAATGAACCGTGATTTAAAGCAATCTTTGACAGCCCGAGTTATAGGTACTGGCAGAAACTGGCTGGCTCACCTCTATGGCGTGCAGCGTGCTCTTAATAATCTCCCTAGAAGGTCTCTGGGTGGGCGGACCCCATACGAAATGCTCTTTGGAATCAAGATGTACGTCCCTGACCTTGACGGTCTAGACTATGTGGTTCGCGCCACTTCCTTTGACGCAGATGAACATTGCAATGTTTTACAGAATCTACAAAAGACCAGAGACAGTCTTGCAAAGGAACATTTGCCCTCCACGTCGGATGATGCGTTGCAGATCCCGGTAGTTGGCTGGCTACCCCAAGTTGGAGAACTGGTTCGGGAGAAGATCGATAACAAGAAAGAATTTGGTCCTTCCTATCGAGCTCCGGTTCCCGTCGTTGGAGTGAAGGGCACAAGAACAGTCATTTTACCACCTCTTCCTGGTCGTAAGGAAAACAGGTTTATTTCAATTGACAATGTCAGGATACACAGAATGGCCGATTCTTCTTAGCATGACACCGGCTGTTTCCTGTCCTTCCATTGTGAGAAATTCAGTTATGCCTACTGCTTCTAATAATGAACCTGAAGTGGCCATCGAATTACCTGCTCTTTCCAGTCCTTTATTAAATAATTTACCTGGAACTAACATTGATGAGACAGACTATGCTTATCCCACTGATTTGTCCATACCTGACCTGCAAGCACGTTTAGCCATAGACTCCAGATTTTCTTTTGACTCTGTTTCTCTTGCCTCAAAGGAACCCTCTCGTGTTGCAGTTTATGCAAGCCTGTTTAAAAAACATTTTTTGATACCGCCTTGGACTTACATTTGGCTAGTCCTTGTTTCGATTTACCTTTTTATGTCGATTGGTTTTGTGTTTTATTTTTTTCGAATCATCAATCGACATTATGTCGAGGAAAGAACATGCATTACTCATTTAAATGGAACTTTGGCCCCACTCTCCTCTTCACATTCTACACACAGATTAAAAAGAGACTTGACTTTGGTTAACATCACAGCATGGCCTGTCCTTGATGGAATCGTGTGGGATGCAGTTCGGTTTCAGATTCATGGCCCAACGGAAGTCGTTAATGTTCCTAATGTACTTAGAGTGAATATGGGGGATGTGGTGAAACAAAACATTCGTTCTGATGACTGGGATGTTAATGCTGTGGAAAGTTTGTTTTCTGATTTAAAATACTATGCTGCCTTTGATGCTGAGGATTTATATTTAGAATCTGCTAATTATGGTGAATTGTTCTGTTACCAACATTATGGCAATCACTTTTTACACAAAACATCATCCCGTAGGGATGCTGTTAATTTCACTCAATGGGAACATTGCCCAGCACCTACACAGGGGAGTTCAGGAACATTTCTTAAAAAGTATACTTATTTCACTGACTTTAACCAGTCCAATCCCGAGTCCTTTTATTTTAAATTTCACAAACAGCCACTGTCCAAGGTTAGACTTACCGATACACAATTGTTGTATTCGAAGGCCTTCCTAGATCAGTTAGTTACTGGAGGCTATGAGCTATGGAAGGAAACAATTGACCTTAAATCGGTTTGGGGTTCAAGGGCCTGGCAGGTACAAGGCACTGAGGCTTTGCACCGTGCATGTCTCATCCCGAATCATATGTTGTTTTTAAATGAAACAATTTCCCAGACCACATGCTTTGGATTGGCTACATCTAAAAGGTTAAACACTCCGTCTTTCCCGGAGTTGGAGGAATATGATGGGTGGAGTAATTTTACTCAATTATCAATTAGAGAATTACAGACTCTGCTTCTCAATTCCTCCTTTAACATTTCCAGTATGAATCCTAAGGGTTGGCTGCTTTGGCACCGTAGTGCAGATTCTTGTCAACGTAGATTTTTAAATTTTACTGACGGTTTTAAGACTGTTAGATCTGATCCCCGGTTTGACTTGGGTCATACTGTCACCTCGTATTCCGTAGGCAAGTTGTGTCAAAATTGGCTGAAGCATTCAACTTTACCTGCGGTTGAGAATCACCTTTCCAAATTGAATGCAGAAGTGGATTTGAATGATTTCATTAAAGGCCCGGCTAGTGGCAGGTCGAAAAGGTGGTTATATGGGGTTTACAATGAAATTAGGAAGCTATCACAGATTGAGGCTGCTACACGCCTTAGGGCTATTGATCAGGCTAATCTTGAGAAAGTACTTGCAGTTGTTGACAATAGCATTAATGTGCTTTCCTCTAGAATTTACACATTGGATAATATTGTGTCGTCAGTTGTCGATATTGTGCATGATGAAATATCTGTGTTGTACCATGGTCAGAATCAATTACGATCAATCATGCAGTTTGCGTGGACCCTTCAAACTCTGAAAATGGGTAAAGTACCCTGGGGTTACATGAACGTTTCTTCTTTATTTGCCCCTTTTAATTTGACTGAGAAACAACGCTTGCTTTCAATGCGGGATGCTTCATTTTCTATGTTACATATTGAGAGGTTGGAATCTTTGCCTTTTTCCGTGGCAGAAGCCTCTGCTGCAACGTGGCTTATCCACGGTTTAATAACACTGCCTTTTGCTTTATATAAGTTTTCAAATTGTATGAAATATGTGCCAATAGGTCGTTATGAACCTTTGGGTAGCGGTTTCCTTCATGAAGTCTGGTCACTCCCATACACGTACAGATGTTTTAAGGATGAACAGGAGGTTTATCTGAATGGGGAGGAGTGTACTGAGACGCCAGATCATTCTTTAATGTGTCGACACATACAGTTACACGGTTCATGCAACAAGGACAGGCCGAATATGGCTTGCGTTTTACAGGGCACGCCTGTTCCTGCTATCATCCCCACGTTTAAATTATTAGGGAATGGAAGTTATTTAATGCTCAATAATGAAGACTGTTGTGGGTTAATTAAAGGTATCCCTTTCATAGTTACAGTAAGTGAGCGGGTTATTTGCTGTAGAAATGTGCTTTACCCTCCCACACATGAACATAGAGATTCTTCCATCTGGCCAAGAATACCAACCTTGGGAGCAGAATTCAGCGGCATGGCAAGAATAAGAGCTCTTTTGTCCCAAAAAGAGGTGGCCTTGAGCTCGGCCCGTGAAACTTTCGTGCTTCACATTGCTAACACACGTGCAGAAGTTCAGGCTCTATTAAATACTGATTTGCCTTTGCATTTCGGAGCAATGGTTCGTACTATCTTTAACGCATCCTCCACAAAGGGCCTATCACATTTTTTTAAAGTTGTTAGCAGTGGTCTCGTGACTTCCTTTGAGAAAATTTTTGGAGTCATCCCTGCTTTCTTCCATTCAATCTTTTCATCCTTGTTTGGAGGGTTCCCGTTTTTACTTGCACTAGCGGCTGGCGCTCTGGTGGTTTTCTGTCTTTTTAAATATGGATGCCCATCCTGTGCAAGACCACGCGCAACTGCTGCTGACGCGGTTCCGCAATCGCATGCTTGAATATTATGGCACACTGCCGTTGGCGACTTTGAGCACGGCATTTGGATTATCTTTTCGATTCTCCTATTTCACCTGTGTCCAACCTGTTTTTCACTGCCTAACCTGTGATTTCCAGTGGGCCATTGATTTGTGTCTCTGCGGACCGGTTTCTCCTGACGTCGATTTTAATCAACTGATGAGTCCTATCATTGCTCACGAGTTGGTTTGTTCTGACGAGAGGATTATGGCCTTAGCAGTGGCGCATGGACTAATTGGTCCCTGGGATGTGTTGTCGGCAGCACGGAATTTGTTGGAACTGAGTTTTCTTGAAAACCCACCGAGCTGTCCTCTGATGGTTATAGAGGATCCGGTGCTGGAAGAACACGTATGTTCCTTTCATCTTTTAAATTGGATGGCTGAACTGTTTTCGGATGAGGGCAGTGACTTCCTATTGGAGGCTGTTGCTACTTACTTTTCATATACAGTTTTGTCATAGACACTGCTTCGGATTGACGTGCTGATTAATAGCTTTCATTGATTTTATTGACTTATTTGTCAAGAACTTTTTGTTTTCGTCAGCCTATTGGCTTGAGCCACGTTATATTTTTGGGCTATTTTTTAGCATTACTTTTTAAAGTTTGGTTTCGACTCATGCTCGTTTACTGTTGAGTTCTGCTCTCATGTGATGGCACTTCTGTTATCATATTTAGTCCGTTCTCGGATCATGGGGGGGTGTCATATAGCTCCTGTATATCCTTATATCGTGTTAAGTTAGCATAGGTGCATTTGGGGTTTAAACGGCATTTTTCTTTCTTGCAACTTCTGCACACGACACTTAATTGTTGACTTAGCTTTCAACCTAGTAGTTTGCCGTGGTTTATGTGAGAATAATATGTTATTGCTCTGATATCAGCTTTGCTTAATAAACTATGTCTGCACGAAGAGTGCTGAAGTTTCAGGAACAACACGATATGGAATTGTTATGAGGTCTGATCTCCACGCCTTCATAGTCATAACACAAGTGCAGCCTTTGCCAACTCTGGCTTCAGGCGGGATTGATATTGCTTTGCACGAGGCACATAGAACACACTTGATGCGGTGCACATGCAGAGAGAGCTGGTGTATGCTGATGTGATTCCTTCATGCTAGGACACTAAGGTATGGGCCCGCCCTAAAACAACCCAAAGAGACCTTCTTAACTAATAATATAATATATGTGTTAGGGAGGGTGAGATATAAGTGTTGTTAACTCTTATTCATTACAGCATGTTAACATGCTGTCACCATTCGCTTTTTATGTCTTAGTAACTATGCTGATAATTTTGCTACTGATAACAAGTATACTTGTATTATCTAAGATACTGCGCCTGAGAAGACGGCATTAGTAAATAAACATTTCAAATGCACATGTGTCTTCTTTACTCCATGTTCTGGTTTGTAATGATAATATAACGAAAGAGTGTTCATGAGTCCCACGTACCCTGAGGTACTATAAGTTCATGTTCTGGTTTGTCTAAACATTGGGAGTTTGAGACGCCCAATGAGACACTGTAGCTAGCTCGGTAAGGGGTGAGGTGGTTGCTAAGGTGAGTTTTGGGACACCCTAATTCGCCGAGGTTCCACTCCTCTGTGCACAGTTCTGTGTGAGAACAGAAACCCTGCGACACTCCTATTACGCCAGATTATGTCGGGAATGTAAATCTCAATATATTTGTTCCAATGGGAATGTTAACATTCAATGCAACGTGCTAATGCTATTTTATTGGAGTATGTTTGTGTAATAAGCCTTGTCAGGCCTGTCTAGCGGCAATGTTCGCTTCTTAAGTTCTGTGTTTTATATTTAAAACTCAATAAAGAGACTTAAAAAAAAGGTATTCCCATGTTAGCCTATGGAACTAAAATGCTACAATGAGGAAAAACAAAAGTGGAAGTTTTTCCTTCACCAGGGCATATAAAACATCTTTTAAAATGTACGTGTTTATTTTTACATGGCACCTTACCCTGGAGGCACCTAGGATAGACCTCTTCATATTGAAAAAGTTGTTGTCAATATGAATAATGATTCATTCATATATAAAAATTAAAGCACATCTTTATTGACAAATTCACCCGTTGTGAACTCCACTGCAACCCCAAATCGAAAATACATAGTCAGGCAGGCTCTGTGACCTAGACCTGAGATTACTGATTGACCCTCGACCCTGTTCACAGGCCAGGTCGCTCCCCCACCATGTCAGGATCCCCCTTGCTGCCTCTGTGTTTCCTCCCCTGCGGCACTGCCCCCCGCGCCTGATTCGCTACCGCTTCCCCTCCCAGCTGATCCTCCCTTCCTCGTCGCCTTCATAATGGAGGCCGCCGCGCACCAAGGGAGCGACCCTCGACCCTGTTCACAGGCCAGGTCGCTCCCCCACTGCGTCAGCGTCCCCCTTGCTGCCTCTGTGTTTCCGCCATGTTTCTCGCCGTTTTTCCGGGCTTTCCTGCTCCCGCCGCTGCCTCCCCTGTGGCCCCGCCCCCCGCGCCTGATTCGCTCCCACTCTCCCTCCCAGCTTATCCTCCCTCCCTCGCCCCTTCATAATGAAGGCCGCTGCGCACTAAGGGAGCGACCCTCGACTCTGTTCACAAGCCAGGTCGCTCCCTCACCGCGTCAGTGTCCTCCTTGCTGCCTCTGTGTTTCCGCCTTGTTTCCCGCCGTTTTTCTGGGCTTTCCTGCTCCCGCCGCTGCCTCCCCTGCAGCCCGCCCCCCACGCCTGATTCTCTTCCGCTCCTCCTCCCAGCTGATCCTCCCTCCCTCTCCTCCTTCCTAATGGAGGCCGCTGCGCGGCCGCGTAGCTGGTGCGCCTAAGGCAAGCCCGTCTGCGTCCGTCCGCGCCTGGACTACGCCCAGCACCAGAACCCCTGGACCCCACGTTAACCACAAACCCAGACTCAGATACGACGCCAACTCCCTCCACGCACTCAACGCCGGCCAACACAACACCTGTTTCCAGGCCGCCCCGAAGCAGACCCACGGACCCTTCTCCTGCCACACCTGCAGCTTCACCTGCGACAAACCCACCAAACCTCCTAGAACTGGACCCAACCACCTCCGCTGCTTTCTGCTCAACACCCGCTCCGCACGCAAACACGCCGTCGAGCTCTGGGACCTGCTCGACACCTTCGCCCCAGACGTGGCCTTCCTCACCGAGACCTGGTGGAACAACTCCTCGGCACCCGATATCGCCATAGCCATCCCGAACGGCTACAAGATCACCCGTAGGGACCGTGCCAATGGAATCGGAGGAGGAATAGCCATCGTCTACAAGTCCACCCTCAAGGTCACCACCCACCCAGACGACACCCTCAACACCGCCGAACACCTGCACTTCCAGATCCACCCCGACCCCAACGACACCCTCTGAGGAACACTCATCTACAGACCCCCCGGACCCCGGGCTCAGTTCAGCGACTCCATCGCCAACCTCGCCAGAACCCACGCACTCGCCTCCATGGACTACATCCTCCTCCTAGGGGACCTGAATTTCCACCTCGAGAACAACAACAACGCCAACTCCGCCACTCTGATCGAAAACCTCGCCAACCTCGGCCTCAGACAACTCGTCACCGCACCCACCCACGCCGCAGGCCACACGCTGGACGCAGTCTTCTCCACAAGCACCCACATCACCTTCGACCACACCTCCGAACCCCACTGGACCGACCACCGCTGCATCCACTTCACCTTCAAAAAACCAACCACACACCATCGCACCCAAAAGCTGCTGCGCCGCTGCTGGAACAAAGTCACCGAAGACCAGCTGACCACCACCCTCGCCCACAACCCACCTATCAACCCCACCTGCCCTGACGCCGCAGCCCGCAACCTCAGACAGTGGATCGACGACTGCGCCAACACCCTCGCCACACTCAAGAGACCATCCCACAGCCACGCCAGCAGGAGAGCCACCTGGTTCACCGATAAGCTCCTGACCTCCAAACCCGCCTGCCGTAAGCTGAAGAAGAAATGGCTCCACAAATGAACGCCAGAAAACCACGCAGCCCACAAGGACGCCACCCGCAGACATCACCACCTCATTAGACTAGCCAAGAGATCCTCCTTCAAAGACCGCCTGAATAACAACGCACACGACAGCAAAGAGCTCTTCCGCATCGTGAAAGAACTCTCCAATCCCGACGCCAGCGCCAATGACATCCCGCCCTCACAAGAACTGTGCGACTCACTGGCCATCTTCTTCCACCGCAAGATCGCTGACATCCATGACAGCTTCAACTCCACGACCGCTCCAAAGATGCACGACTCCACCCCCCCCCCTCGATCACCAACAGCGCCAACCGCCTGACCTCCTGGGCCAACACCAACGACCACGAGACACGCAAGATCATGAACTCCATCCACTCAGGATCTCTGTCAGACCCATGCCCACGCCACGTATTCAACAAAGCAGACACGGCCATTGCACCCCAGCTACGGAAGGTCATCAACATCTCCTTCGAAAAAGCGATATTTCCGGAAAGCTGGAAGCACGCCGAAATCAACGCCCTCCTCAAAAAACCCAAGGTGGACCCCAAGGACCTTAAGAACTTCCGACCCATCTCCCTGCTCCCGTTCGCGGCAAAGGTCATCGAGAAGATCGTCAACATTCAACTGACCTGCCACCTCGAAGAAAACAACATCCTGGACCCGTCCCAATCCGGATTCAGACGAAACCACAGCACCGAAACAGCCCTCATCTCCACCACAGACGACATCAGACGCCAACTAGACAATGGCGAAACATCAGCCCTCATCCTCCTGGACCTGTCAGCCGCATTCGATACAGTCTGCCACCGCAACCTAAAATCAAATGCCTCCAAGAAGCCGGAATCCAAGAGAAGGCCCTCGACTTGACCACGTCCTTCCTCTCCGGCAGAACCCAAAGCGTCCGCCTCCCACCGAGATCATCTGCGGTGTCCCCCAGGGCTCATACCTCAGCCCGACACTGTTCAACATCTACATGGCCCCCCTCGCACAAGTGGCCCACCACCACAACCTCAACATCATCTCCTATGCCGACGACACCCAGCTCATCCTCTCCCTCACCAAGGACCCCCACACCGCCAAAACCAACATTCACAAGGGCATGAAGGCCATCGCCGACTGGCTGAGGAGTAGCCGTCTGAAACTGAACTCGGACAAGACGGAGGTCCTCATCCTCGGACCCACCCCCTCAGCCTGGGACGGCTCCTGGTGGCCGACCGCTCTAGGGACAGCACCGACACCAACCGACCACGCACCAACCTAGGATTCATCCTCGCCTCCTCCCTCTCCATGTCCAAGCAAGTCAACGCCATCTCCTCCTCCTGCTACAACACCCTACGCTTGCTCCGCCGGATCTACAAATGGATCTCAACCGAAACAAAAAGAACAGTGACACAGGCCCTCGTCAGCAGCAGACTGGACTACGGCAACGCACTCTACGCAGGAATCCCAGCCAAACGCCAGTGACGGCTACAACGCATCCAAAACGCCTCCGCCCGACTGATCGTCAACCCCCCCGCCGCAGCCACATCACCCCCCTCCTGAGAGACCTTCACTGGCTCCCCATCAACAAGAGGATCACCTTCAAGCTCCTCACCCACGCACACAAAGCACTCCACAACGCCAGACCAGCCTACCTGAACAGCAGACTCAACTTCTACACCCCCACCCGCGAGCTCCGCTCCGCCAGCCTCGCCCTCGCAGAGGTCCCCCACATCCAACGTATGACCACCGGTGGCAGATCCTTGTCTTACCTCGCATCCAAAAACTGGAACACCCTCCCAACTCACCTACGACAGACCCAAGACCTACTCGCCTTCAGAAGACTCCTCAAGACCTGGCTCTTCGAGCAGTAGTGGCACCCGCCCCCCACCCCTCAGCGCCTTGAGACCCCCACGGGTATGTAGCGTGCTTTACAAGTACCCCATATTGATTGATTGATTGATTGATTGACAGGTCACAGGTGGGGGTTTCACGTTGCTATCAAAACAAACGTATGAACAGGAAAACCCAGATCAATCCCACAGATAGGCACAGCAACACCACAATGTCCAGAGAGATTGGCCCCAATACAACACACATGGCCTGAGGGGTACATGCGCTCCTAAAACACCCTATAGTCAGATGTTACATAATGTTAGGCAGACAGCCAATCAGCGCACAGCACACACAGTACAAGGAATGATCACACCCTCCCCATGCCGGGCATCAGGACACGTTACCCACTGGACGCATTGTGTCCACGCAAGGTTGAGGCCCACCTGATTTCCTCATCGAATACATTACTTCATGGCTCCAAAGCTCTTAAAACTTGGTGTTTCATTAAAGCCTACCAGTAAGTTCCCTTCATTCGGATGACTCAGCCAGATATTGAGCTAGGCGCCTTGACGCCCACTGGGCTAAGTTGCGCGGTTATAAATCACAGTTCATTCATTCATTCATTCAAAGGCAACGTTTTACATTCCTCACCAAAGAAGGATCACAAGAACTATTTATGGCATTCACTGTATTGAATATAAACCAATATCGGACCAATTTTAAGTTGAGACTAAGCCTGGGCGGCCAGCTATGCTCCGTGCACGGAGTGCACGGAGTGCCGCCTCCTACGCATTTTGCGTAGCCGGCATAGCCAGGCGGCACTACGCGCGCTCCGCAGACGGAGCGTAGCCGGCCGCCACCGGCCTCCCTCCCGCCCTCCCTAAATACATAAATAAATGTATAAAAAGCTTTTTAAAACACTTACCTTGTCTGCCGCGTCCCCGGGGCTCCCTCTCGCCGTCCCGCGATGCGCGCCGCCATTTCAGATCCTCATGCGCGGGCGGCCGTGCATGCGCATTTCTCGTGAGGAATGCGCATGCGCGGCCGCCCGCGCATGCGCATTAGGATCCGATTCGGTGGCGGCGCAAACGGCGGGACGGCGAGAGGGAGCCCCGGGGGCCCGGCAGACAAGGTAAGTGTTTTTAAAAGCTTTTTATACATTTATTTATGTATTTAGGGAGGGCGGGAGGGAGGCGGGCGGCGCGGAGTGGGGCTACGCGGAGTGCACGGGTGGGCGTAGTTGTGCGCCCACTTCGCGTAGCTCCGCGGAGCCCCACCCTGCACACTACGCCCAGGGTTAGTTGAGACATTACTCAGACCCTATGCCTGTAACTGTGCTCCCGGCTGCACTGTTTAATTAAACAAACTGTTCATGTTCTGCTAAATGCCTATTGCTTCTTGTTTTTTCAAAGTGTTTCATGTTCAAGTAACAGACCCCAGTGGTGACGTATATGTAAAAATAAGGTAGTTTAATACTTTGGAAGTACTTTTAAATTCAAAGTTGAATATACATATAATTGTAGTTTAAAAGCAGCTTGCAAAGCAGGGCTGACTTTTAAAGTGACAGCAAGCAACACAACAGTGCATGCTGAAGTGCATTAAATCTGCTGGGCTTCTAAACCTACAAGCCCACCATATACATGCCATCTGTTAGCATTGTATGGTTTTGTTTTTACGTCATTCCGGGGGTCGGGGGATAGTGGGAGCCACTTACCGTGTGCTTGACTGGGCTTCTTGATTTTTAGCATTGAGGGTCACTCTCGCCCTGGTATGCCGCAGCTAGTGCAGTTTGGCAGAGAGTGTTGCGACATGCCATCGGGCCTGTGGCCTAACTTCCGGCTGCCTCACTTCCGGCCATAGACTGTGCTGTGTTTGTTAGCTGTCTAGTGCTACCAGCACACACACTATTTATTCAACATGTGGACATTAGTAAGTCTACGGCGCTGCACTGTGTGCCACTGTTGTTTTAAATATTTTATGCTGCCTGAATATACCTGATAAGAAGTACTAAAAGTGTGCTCTGCTAGCGTCGTGTGGGTTTGTTTTTACGTTGTTGTAGGGGTCGGAGGAAAGTGGGGGGGCACACTAACCGTGTGCTTGACTGGGGTTCTTGATTTTTAGCCTGAAGGTCACTCTCGCCCAGGTCCGCCGTGTCTGGTGCTGTTTGAGCAGAGGGCGCAGCGACGTGCCATTGAGCCTCAGGCCTCACTTTCGCCCACCTCATTTGAGACCCTAGAGTGTGTTGTGTTTGTTTAGCGTTCTAGTGCTTCCATCAAACACACTATTTATTCAATATGTTAAAGTGGTCGCGCAGCAGAGATTAGTACAGGGCTTAGAACAGTTGGTCCATACCTCCACACACATTAAAGGCCATATTTTAGACATTATTTTCGTTAACAGCACTCAAATAGAAGCATTACCACATGTGCCTATAGTTTGGACTGACCATTTGATTCTCTCATTTAGGATTGTAAATCCAAGAAAGGTCCCCTGCAATTTAGAAAAGCGACCAGAGCCCATAATGACCCAGAGATGGGCGCAACTCACCAAAGACGCGTTCAGGGACAATTTGGCTTACAGCGCACCGGAATTAAGGGCTGATACCCAGATTGCAGAGAAAGAAGTCTCTCAGTGGAATAAGGAGGTGGTGGACTCCTTAATATCTTTGAAACCATGTAGGAGTGCCCTACAAACTCCATCAGCAGAATGGTTTTCAGAGGAACTGGCAAAACAGAGAACTGAATGCAAATGCCTTGAACATTGCTGGAGGGTGAACTATAAAAACGACAATAAGCTGAAATATTTAGAAGCACTCAAGTTTTACCATCAACAAACTAGGAGAGCGCAAAGGGAGTTTTACATTGAGCAGATTGAAGCAACTAAAAACTCCTCTAAGAACGTTGTATGGTAAAACAACGTACTTCCCTGGAACGTGTAACCGCAGTACTGCCTGGTTCGGCAGACTACTAGAATAAAGTAGCTGGTTTCTTCTTGGGAAAGATAGAGAAAATACATGCTACCTTCCCTGATAGTAGCAGGAACTATAGCCTTGCTCCTGCTAAAAAAGAAATTCACTGGTTGAGGATTCGTTTATTTTTCACCCTCCTGTGGAAAGTGACGTTCTAAAACTTATGGAAGCAGTCAAATTCGGGTCTCCCCTAGATGCGATTCCCCCAAAGCTGTTACTGTGAGGGAAGGAAGCCATTGTACCAGTTCTTATCAACCTGCTGAAGATGTCCTTCAGTTCAAGGCAGGTTCCTAGCCAGTGTAAACATGCTATGGTGGTGCCAATGCTAAAGAAACCATCGCTAGACCCGGCACTCCCGGAAAGTTTTAGACCAGTAACTTTGCTTCCTTATTTTGCCAAAATTACTCAAAAACATCTTAACGTTTAATTGACTACCTTTATGGAAGAAAAGCAGATTCTCCACAAAACCCAATTGGGGTTCAGCGCACTTCACGACATGGAATCGGCCTTACTCCTGGCTTCTGAGGTTCTAAAAATAGCAGGCGATGAGGGAAGGGCGACGGCATTGATCTTGTTGGACCTGAGTGCGGCGTTTGATTCGGTCTCCCACGGCCTTCTGCAGCAACATCAGTGGGAGGCCGGTGTCAGAGGGGGCACATGGGAATGAATCAAGTATTTCTTACAGAATAGATCATTCCAGGTCCTACAACATCCTTTTAAGTCCAAGGTGTGTCCGCTGTCTCAAGGAGTAGCACAGGGCTCGGCCCTTAGTCTAACTTCATTTAATGTCTACCTGCGCCCTTTGGCAGACATTGTGCTGAAACATGGGGTGAAACTGATGTCATATGCTGATGACACTCAGTTGATTGTCACATTGGAAAAAAAGGAGGCTGAAGTTGCACCTAATTTGAAAGCCTGCCTCAGTGATCTTGCGAACTGGGTGAAGTTCAGCTGTTTGCAACTAAATACAGGAAAGAAGGAGGTGATGTGTTTGGCAAACAGCCATCTATATGGATACACTTGTGGTGGCCGGAGGAATTTGGCCCAACATCGACTCCCAAAGTTAGGATTAAAATGTGGGAATCTGGTTTGACAACACCCTATCATTTGCAGAGCAGATATCAGCTATGGCTAAAATATGCTTTGGCATTCTTAGATTGTTGCGCATAATATTAGATATACTGCCATTAGATGCAAAAAAGACCATTGTGCAAGCTCATGTCACGTACCACCTGGACTACTGCAACGTCCTCCATCAGGGGGTTATAAAAAGCAATTTGAACATCTTACGGAACGTCCAAAATGCAGCTGCCCGGGTGATATTGAACATCCCTAGGCGGGCGTCGGTGGGGGCTGCCTTGAGGGAACTGCACTGGCTTCCGGTACAGGCCAGAATTACCTTTAGGGCTTTGTGTTTCTGCCACAGGAATGTCAACAGGAAAGGGCTGAGGTACCTGTGCCCATTACTCACAGCGTATAGACCCACCTGGAACCTGTGATCTATGGGCACTGCTAAGTTGGTAGTACCTAAGGTCCGCAAGGCACGATCAGGAGGTAGATCCTTTAGTTTTATTGTGGCTGAGGTCTCAAATAACCTACCTATCAAACTAAGGATCCACCTATCTGAAACAATTTTTCGTAAAAAACTGAAGACCTGGTTCTTTCAAGCACCGCTGGGGACTGGTGTTAGCACTTACGCTACAGGGCTTTTTGCCTTCGGATTGGTGGGACCTTGGGGGGCGGGGTTTACGGGCTTGTGTTGTGGTCTGTGATGCCCTAGCACTAGGACACTTCGTTGGAGTAATCAGGCACTTTATAAGCTTAAAAATAATAATAATATTACTAGGGACTTAGAGGTAGGTTGTCAGTACCAATTGTGATTACACCTAATTAACATATACCTTTCAATCAGAGCACTGACCCTGGGTCTGGTTAGCAAAGCCCAGAGCACAGTCAGTCAGTTACCACCAGTATCAATCAAAAAGTGGGGGTGATCTGGACAAAAAGGATGACTTTTTCACATTTCCAAAAGATAAAGCTTAATGGAAAGGATGGATACTCATCAGAATTAGTGTTAATGAAGCAGTTTGTAAAGCTTTGAAGAGCTTTCAGGCTGACAGTCGCTACTAGGTGACTAACTAGGTTGTGAAACATATAATATACATATAATATTCTACATCCTAAGGAAATCTATGCTGCCTTCAGAAAGTAATGAAGAAGCCTTCCTGAAAGCTGTCTCTTTAACATGCGTTGTTAGTTCACAGAAGGAAACAAAGAGGTTTCTTTGACATAACATTTCACATTATGGCTCATAGAGTTGCAGTTGCTTGTACTTCTGATGTACAGTTATAGTTACCCAACCACATCCATGGATACAATAAAGTAAGCAGGTAAATCAGTACCTCAATTGTGTTGATGTCAGTGAGATTCCAAGTGTGTGATGTGGATGCGTTCACAGCTATGCGGACACTTGCTTCAGCAATACCAAGCAACTTAGCTGTAAAGGTGGTTTCAGCCTCAATTCCAATCTCAAATCCATGTTCGTGGGAAAACTGGGACTCAGCAGTCACTGTTTTATCGATTCTGAAATAAGCAGACACACACCACACTTAGAGCATGTTATAACAAGAGGCTTCAGATGAGCAATACATCAGCATGGAAGGGAACTTGAGGTCAGACCCAGCACCATCCAGCGCCTGAGCACATGTGTGAGGCTAAACTGGAGCCGGTGGTTACAGATGGGGCCATTCCATTTTGGGGATTGACACCTATTTTTCGTCATCAGACTCCAAACCAGAGAGAGGGAGAAAAACATAAAAAAGGGCCAAGAAGGAGGAAAACAGTGGCACACATAGAAAGCATGGATGAAAAAGAAGCCGCACAAGTGAGGTGAAAGGGCAGAGATGCTCTGGTAGTGGATTAGGAGGCATGAGGTGGATGAAGACTGGCTCTGGGGCTCTGAGGAAAGCTTTGGGCATTGGCACTTCTTTTACAGATTAAGTATTGCCAGGCAGAGACACATGGGGCTCGCCTGTCAGACCTTATTAGACATCACATAGTTCCTATAATGCCATGCACATTTGTTTATCCAGTCCTGCCAAGCGTCACGCAACAGGTGTGACACTCACGCATTTCAGTGCGGTGATCCGCATCACCGCACTGAATGCATTTGTCACGCATTTTTGCCACCTGTGCCAGCGCGCCAGCAGCTCCTGTGTGCCCGGGCTCTCTACACTTCTGAGAGTGCTGCTTTGCCCGACTAGTGTGCCTAAACAGAAACCTGACTACAGCTGAGCTCTCTGAGCTCGTGAGCGGCGCCGCCGCCGGCCACGCTACAATGTATCTCTCTGCTCAGCTCTGCCTGCTAGAGTCCGACGACTGTGTTGATGTTCACTACCCTGTTGCCCTGGAAACTAGAGAATAGCGATTTGTGCAGTCTGCAGGGGGGCCGGCCTGCGCCCGGCCTTCCCGCTCAGTCGATACTCTGAGTCATGGCTTGCTCTGCAGTCTAACAATGTAAAAAAATCTGGCTGTGGCTGCTGCCTGGAGACCCCGGGTGCGGAGCGGCATGCCCATCAGAGTTGTTGACGCGTTATAGCTCTCAGACATAGTGGCGCCGTGACCTCACGTCCGTCCTGAAAGGAAATGGAGTTGGAGAAGCTGCGCCATGGGCCGCCGGACTCGACGACTGGAGTGGAGTTGTGCTGTGTCGTTGGTCCGACGCCGTGCGGCCCCAGTGTCTGTCTCAGTCTGGCACGTGATGCAGCGCTGCTGCCTGCGCAGGAGGGCAACAACATATAATTAATATTAACCCGGCGTTTGGACCGGACGGGCCGCACAGCATCGACCTGAGACAGTGACTACACTAGTCACTAGTCTCTCAGACTGGTCTGTCTGGTCAGCATCATCTTGACCGGGCTTCCGGCATTATGTATTTCGGAGTGCACAAGTACGATGCCACAAAGGCTCTCTGTACCCTTCTCCAACAGCATTCACATTCATCTACAGACTGGACAGGCTGCGCATAGGACTGAACCATCACACAGTTTTACCCAGGAGGCGGTGAGAACCGTCTATTTCAGCTGTTTGTCAGGGTTTGCCCCTTGGTCAGGGCAGCGTGAAAGCAGAGACGTTCATCGTTTCCGGTCCACCCACGTGCAGCTCTTCCCACAATCTTCTCTTGAAAGCATTCTCAGCATAAAACTTAGAATCAAATAAGACAATATTTTGAAGGGAAGCATTTATGGTGTATCCAGAGGTCGGTACAGATTTACTATTCTTAGTTCCACAGTTATGTACTTCAAGGATACGCAGTATATATGTATCTTCAAGTGACTAAGATGTGGAGTTATATAGTAGTAAATATATGCATACATTTAAAACACTTTCAAAATCTTCTTAAAGCCGATATTCTGAATATGATTTGCATGAATCCCTTAGATCCAGCAACCAACTGCTACTAAATGTTCCTAAGATCACTAAAACCAGGTTGGGTGGTAGAGCCTTATCTGTCGTGGGTCCCAAATTGTGGAACTCGCTTCCGTTGTCATTAAGGCAATGTAATGACCACCGTCAATTCAGAAAACATTTAAAAACGTTTCTGTTTGGTTCATTTTAATGTTTTCTTGCTCACAGTACTTTAATTATCTGCTCCTTTTTCAGTTCTGTACCGGCAGTTACAGCGCGGAGATACTCCCTTGGGAGTTTATTCATAGCGCTATATAAGCCCATAAATAAATGAATAGTGACATTTAAAACAAGATGCTCTAGTAGTGCATTCAGCTGTCCCCAAGCTTTCCTGCCTTCTGTCCTGTTTCTTCATTTACACCGAGCTCCTTACTTACCCAAGTGCTGCATGAAGCTGGGGTACCCCAAATTCTGATCTTTAGAAGTGCATTGCTGAGATGGACAACAGCAGTACTTGGGATTCTCTCCATGCAGCTGCTTTGCTTATCTATGTTCCAGGACTGCGCCTTTTCTTTATAGGAGATATAACTACAATGTGCCACTATATGCACTGTGTGTTGTGGTTGTCTGCAAAACAGTACAAGTAGCCTATGGAGCTGTCTCTTAGCAGGTTAATGACTGGCCAGTGTGACCATAGTCACTCTAGCTCTCTAGAGCCTTGCTTAGAATTATGCTCACACCCGAGTGGGGCACCCAGGGCCAAATATCCTGGACACACGAAGGGGCTCATTTACAAGCCACTTGCACTGCCGGTGCGCCACATTTTATTTGATAAAAGTGATGCAGTGGTGGCGCAAGGGGCTTGTAAATAAGCCGCATGTAGCCTCATTTACAAGAGGCCTGTGCCGCCATTGTCAACGGTTTTTGGTGCTCCAGTGTCGCAGCATGATATCTACGAGGGTACCCAAAGTCACCCAGCGTGGCTTTTCATGGCCTCGTAGTTGTGCTGTAATGCAAAGCAGCGCAAGTCGCTGTGTTGCCTCACACTGTGTCAGGGAGGTGTGCCTTGGGCGTTGCGGTGGGTGTTCCCATGCAATGCCCATGGACTTTGATAAATTCCCAGATTTAGAGCATATCTCAAACCTGGGTATGCGTCAAAAGCCTATATGATCTGCAACACACATAGAAGGAGGAAAACACATTGATTGATTGTTTTTGTGCCGAATGGTGTCCATGCCTTCACAAATACAATATTCCTACAAAGCAGACTGGAAGGGTGCCTTCATTGGCACAAAGCACTCAATTGTGTGCCAGAGCTGAGGAAGAGGACAGGTATGTGCAGTACGTACATCTTAGACACAGCACTTTCCTGCTCTTCTCTTTTGACGCAGGGCAGAGCACCAAAAAGACTTGCGGCACTGCTATGAGTCAAAAACTTGTAAATGAGACCCTATGGCTTTTTTTAGGGTTTTTTTCAGGACATTTAGGAAAAAGTGTATATAATTGTGTTCACACTCAGCATAGGGCTGCAGGGACATCTGTCAATTTGTTGCGGAAGTCCTGCATTCTGTATTCACCAAACTCTAAATAACGTCCTTTATTTTATTTCATCATTATTCCCTTTCCTGTGATATAATCAGAATGTTCTGCTTTACCAACAGCCGTCCCTTGTGATATACTATCTACTAAGAGAATAGTGATAAGAGAGTCAGTGATCCCACAACCTGCCTGAACACAAAGCAATCAAGGAGACAGAATGAAGCTCTAAAAGAGAAGAATGAGGAATGACACAGGGGGCTCTGTTGCCCATTCCCATCTTTGGAGGATCATGAAAGAAATGGAGGTCGACCAAGCTATAATTACTTTCATAAGGCAGCTATACTCTAAGGCTGAAGCCTGGTTACGCTAAGGGCAACCGGGGGAGCGCACCAGATGGTTTGCAATTTCCAGGAAGGTCTGTCAAGGGTGCACTCTCGCCCCTTTCCTGTTCTCCCTATATTCAAATGGAGTAGAGTCTCAACTCCTAGAGTTAATTCTTCTATATGCAGATGATGCAGTGTTGATGGATCACATGGATAGGGCCTGCCGGAAACTGCTAGACAGGCAGGTAAACTACATGCAAAGTTTGGACTTAAAAACAAATGAGGCCAATTATTTTATTGTAGTTATTGGTCGAGAGGTTATGAACCCCCCTTCCTTTTTTATTTCTGACCACAAAGTAGTGCAGACTGAGCTGTTTTCAGTCTAAGGAGTGACCTTTGATCATAGATTATCTTGGACCAAAATGGTGTTGAACCGAGGGATGATGCTAGAAAAGAGGACTAATGCCATTCACTCGATTACTAAAAAGCTGGCCTCAGGCATTTAGATGTGGTCAAAAAAGTCTACGGGCCTAAATCAAGGTCAGTAGCTTCCTATGGTGCGTGAGTGTGGGGCAATGCTAATGAAAAGGTAATTCGAACAATTGAAAACTGTTTTAGAAAAAAAATTATGGGGCATATTATCAAGGGGGTTTATCTCCGCTTTTTTGGCTTTAAAAGCCAAGAAAGTGGAGATAAAATTACCTCCATATTACCTAGCTGTCGCTAACACCAGTTAGCGACAGCTAGTAGGAGATAGCGACCATCTTGGGCCCCACTTTGCATGTCAGTGATATTTATCACTAATGACATGCAAAGTGGGCGTGCCAAGATGTTAGCGACTGGAAACAGTCGCTAACATCGCTATCTCCTATTATCAACTTTTGGAGATATTCGCGCTAAGCGCGAATATCTCCAAAAGCTAACACCTGCCCTGAGCAGTTCTTAGCCATGTTATCCAATGGGAGGTGGATAACATGGCTAAGAGCATTATCTCGGTAATGCATGAATATCGCTGACTTTTCAGCGATATTCATGCATTGCGGCCGATTTTTATCGCATTTGCGATAAACCTTGGTAATACCAAGGTTTATCTGCGATAAAAATCGCCGCAGCTCAGCGGTAAATTTTTGTCTCTAACCAAGCAATAGCGATAATTATCGCTATTGCTTGGTAATATGCCCCTATGTCTTCCTATTTGTTGCTCCAATTTTAAACTTACATTACGAGCTAAACATCCCCTACATCACTGTTAACATCACACAACAAATCATTATGGACTGTTTGTCGCTACAACATGTACAGAATATAATGTGGTTAGCGTATGTTAAAAATACTCTTTATTCCTTGGACCTAGGGAGTCTCTTTCATACCCCAGAAAAATAGTTGTCCATCTTGAAAAAAGACATAAGAGTCCGCTTTTTAAAATTCACGAAGGAAGCCAGACTTACTGCCCAGAACTTCAAACCTATGGTTTGTGAGTATCTTGAGGGCCCAATGCCGGGTGAGGGGATTCCATACTATTCGGATCTTGTAACAAACCCTCATCACAGATTTATTTTATTACGGTTTTGCCTTAACCTCATTTCATGCATGTTGGGCTTTCTTACTGGCATTTACTCTTAAGAGAACTCCTGTGCTGCCCATGTGATAGCTCCTTGACCCAATCCGATTTGCACATTTTCTTTTTCTGCAGACTTTATTGTGAGCATCGCAAGATATTTTAATTCCAATTAAGCGCAAATATAATTTTTGTCAATGTCGCCCGGGCCTATATTTCCCACCAACGCTGCCCGACCCTTTAACATGCTTCGGTGTTGCCTCCTTTGTATGTCAGTCGCTGAAAACCAGGAAACTCCACATTTGCTGAGACAAATAGTTTTTCATAATATTTGATACCGTTTTTAACTGGTTTTTAATTGTCATCATTGGAATTTGTATTGTATATATATGTGATGTATTTTTGATCTTTTATGAATAATCTGTATTAATCAAGTCAATTTGACTTGACTTGACTCTAGGGGTGTGACATAAATATGAAGTTCAAGCCACCTCTGACTGAAAATGAGCCAGTGGAATTTAAATACCTTGTAGCTGCTTATCTTACTGGTATGTGGATGCTAGCTTGAAGGAAGGATAAATAGCTGCTTACTGATCACATCCACCTGAGCTGGAATCAAAAGGTCTTGGAAGCAGTGTGAACTGCATGAGTAATGATGGAGTCTGACCAGTAGGAAGTGTGCCCACTGTACACAACTGCCTCACTCATGCGTATGTTTAATTTAAAACAAAGTCTACTCAATATATTCCATGTTGCTACCTTCTAGTTTTGAAAAGGTGCAGGGGGTGAACTGTTTCCCTCATCCGATCAAGGAAGGAGACGAGAAGCACCATAAGAAACATGATGGGATGAGAAAGGTGTGAGGTCTTTTGAAGTGTTCTGAGACAGAATATTGAGCTGGAAATGTCAACTTACACAAATATCAAGTAGGAAATAACGTGATTTGGAAATTTCGACAGCAAGAATATCGTGGTCAAGAATATCGACTTGGAGGTAAGAAATATTGTTTTTAAAAATATAGAAGTCAATATTCTTTGCAAAAATATAGTTGTTTAAATATCGATTTTTTTAAATAGTGTTATGTATTTTGATGATTATTTTATATTTTTTTAGATTTTATATTGTTAGCTGTGAGAATTACATTATTTGTAATTAATTATTAATTGGTTGTTAATTAATATTAAGTAATTTCATAATTAATTATGGTAAATGTGTAAATAAAATTAGGTGCAGGTTGTGGGGTCTATACGGGTAAATGGTGGGAAGTAATTTATGTTTGATTAATTAATAATTTGTTTATTTATATCACTTAATTGATAATTAATTATGGAAATTGTGTAATTAATTTTAGGTGTGGTGTGGGGTTTATAGGGGAAAGCGTGGGAAGTAATTTATGTTTAATTAATAAATAGTTTTTAATTTATATTAACTAATTAATTGATATTTATGGTAATTGTGTGATTTTGTTTATGCGTGGGTTGTGGGGTTTATAGGGGTAAAGGGTGGAAAGTAATTTATTTTCAATTCATTAATACTTGTTGTTAATTATTCTTAATTATTTAATTCAATAATAAATATGGAATTTGTGTAATACATTTTTCACTGTGGTTTGTAGGGTGTAATAGGGGTAAAAGGTGGAAAGTAATTTGTGTTTAATTAAAAATCAGTTGTTCATTAATATTAATTAATTGAAATGTAATTAGGGTATTTGTTATGTTTTATGTGTGTGGGTTTTAGTGTTATAGGGGTACAGTGTGGGGAGTGAATTAATTATCTTACTTTATAATTAGCTGTTAAATACTAATAGTTTCTTGAATTGAAAATAACTTTTAATTGTGTAATTAATTTTTATAGTTTAATTTTAGCTGTGGGTTGCGGTTATTATAGGGGTAAACTGTGGGCAAATAATTGTTAGGAGTTTTAATTTGTTTTTTAATTAACAATATTTATTTCATTGGTAATTATTTATGTTAGTTAAGGAAGTACATTTAAAAAAAATGTAGATGGGGTTGTGAATTGGGTGGTGTTATAGGATAGGATATAAAAAGAAGCATTTGCAATGCAAGAGGTCTCGCATTTTAGAAACTTTGACCTATTGCAAATGACAATGCCTTTTATTATTGCACGTTTTTTAAACACATAAATAAAAGGCATTGTTATTTACAATGCCAATAGCTCAAAATATCGCAATTGCGAGACCTATTGCATTGCTAATGCCTGTTCCCTTGTGTCTGGTTGTTATTGGCCAAATGTTGGGATGTTTTCTCACTTGTGCTGTGCTACATTGTAGACAAAGTGTGCAATGTTTTCACCTATTTCCATTTTGTGCTATTTTTTTCTCCCCCATATAAACACGGATGCTCATTTGTGTAACTTCATGTAAGTTATGTAAGACGTGGTTAGCAGTTGTGCGAATGAATGTTTGTTGTTCCCACCCTGAAACGCCCACTCTGCATACATTACCAGTCGTTGCATGCTATACTATGAAAGTCTGTTGTAATAACAGCGCTTCTATCAACTTTAGCGTACAACACTTAGGCGTAGGTTGATTGAAGCTGCCATTTGCATAACATGAACCCCTGTGCTATTTAGTAACACATGTGAGCCCATGTGTTTTCTTGAGTAGCCCACTGTGCACTAATGCCTCAAGCGCTTCAGTACATGAGTACTAAGAAGCAGCAAGGCTGCAATGTCTCCAATGTAAACTCTTCCACTTCTTCTGGCCATTTCTTGCAAACTGATTGTACCATGTGCTCGCTCATTAAAAGCAGGAAACAAGCACGGTGCCATGTTAGTTTGGGCACAATGTGCTAGAGAAGGAAATTCTCAGATGCAACTTAGTTCTGCTGTGGCTTAAAGTCACCCTATGAAACAGCTGAATCTGTCTGAATAGAGGTCCTGTGGCATTTCTGACCCCATTGTAATACATTCAAGACAGCAGTACTGAAGGCCGGCTTAAGATGTGTTCCTAACATGACGAGTGCTATCCATATTCAAAGGCTGGACGTGAAGCCGAGTGTTTCAAACCTCTTTTTTCTGTGCCTTTCCACTTTTGCTCAAAAGATGGCTTCACATGGTAATGGAAGTAAGAAACAAAAAATACTGCCTGAAAGCAGGTCACTGTCAAACCCGCTGACCTGTCTGTGGCAGCGCAAAAGCCTCGTTGAACCTGTTGCACTATTTGTACTTTGGAAGCCCTAAGGGATCAAACATAGAGGTTTTTTGTTTATCTAAGGCCACCGATGGCAAACAACAGCGTTAGGCAGGTCCTTGGATTAACCCCTACCGTGGTTACAATCCAGATTTGTGATGTCAGCACGGGGGCATCTCTGCTATTCGTTATTTAAGGAGGGGCACTCCAACTTCCACGGGGAAAAGGAACTAGAATTCTGAGTCCTGGAGGTGTCACTCCGATCTGCTTTGTTCAACGGCACGTGAAACAAGCATCATGCGCTGTCCACCACTGGCGTTCACCGGCTCCTTGCGCATGCACCGCTGCCATGTTTAGGTCCGGCAGAGATGCACAAGACAAAGAAAAAGGCGGAACAGTGCAGATGAAAACTGTAGTTGGTGGCCGCTTCTTCCGGACTACACAGAAGTCAGTTGGACATCAACAGCCAGTGAAAACAAAAGTAACAAAAGCGATAACATTTAGCAAATGACAAGCGGCCGGAGAAACTACTGGCTGCTTGCCAACATATAGCGATTACTTTATGTCTGCGACAGTGCATGTAGCGTGTGCGCTGCCAAGGCGAGACCTACAAAGTAAATGTATGTAATGATTAATGTTTTTGTTTCTAAATAATTTCTAATTACAAATAATTATTTGTTTGGAAATTATTTTTTATTTTATTTAATAGAATATTTGTCGGTATTTGTGATATGTATTTAACATTATAATATGTTTTTTTAATGTTTTAATGTTAAATATATTTGTATTTTAATTTTGAACATATTTATATACTTTTAAAGGTATTTTGTTTTTTAAATATTTTTGTTGTTGTTAATGTTTTGTTTGTTTTAATTTTGATCTGACTGGAGTGAGAATAATAATTGTTACTCCTCCATAATCCAACACTTTCCCTACTGTTGCACTTACTGGAGTGAGAAATAGTAATTTTTACCCCACTGCTATCAAACACTTTCCCTACTTTTTACAATTATCGGAGTGGGAACAGTAATTTTTACCCCTCTATCTAACATTGTGCCTACCGTTGTACTCACAGGAGTAGGAATTGTAATTTTTACCCCTCCGCTATCCAAAACTTTCCAAACTGTTGCACTCACTGGAGTGGGAATAGTAATTTGTACCCCTCCGCTATCCAACACATTCCTCTACTGTTGCACTCATTTGAGTGGGAATAGTAATTTCTACCCCTCTGCTATCCAACACCTTCCTTACAGTTTCACTCACTGGAGTGGCAAATTTAAGTTTCAAGTTTTTTAAATAGTTTAATGTTTAAGTTATAATAGAATGTTTATTTTTTGTATATTTGATGTTATGGGTATATATACCCCAAAAAAAGAAGCATTCCATTATAACTGTATGTCAGTCACCCCAAAGGTAGGCCCTAGCTATCCCTATGGGCAGGGTGCTTTGTAAAATGTAGGACATGTTCCTTAAGTGCACGACATGTCCTGGTAGTGACAAACAGACATTTTAGTTTCTCACTGCTGTGAGGCTGCCCTCTCCTAAGAATGCATTGAGGTTTCCCTGATAAGTGTTTCAGTGGTAAAAGTTCTGATATGAGAGTTGCAGCATGGTCAAGTTTGGTATGTTTGGAATAGTAATACTAAATGCTGTGTAATGGTGTGTGCGGATTTATGATCACTATTGTAGAAATGCCACTTTTAAAAGTTGGCATTTCTGTGTGCTATGTGTCTCTGCCTGCCTGATGGAGTGACAGAGGCTGGTGAGCTGTGTGGATCCAGAGGGGCAGGGTGAGTCAGCGCTAGGCTGAATAGGAGATCTGCATTTGGAGTAGTGGGAGGAGTAGTCCTCCGACCCTAAATAGGTATGTGGCTGCCTGGGTGAATGCTGGCTCTGCCTTCCTGTGATGTGTCTGAGGACCGAGCCCCCACCTGACAAAGGGGAGTAGAAGCACTGTACACCGCGTACAGTTCTTCAGAACCCCCCAGAACCAGTTGTGACTGGTTCTCCAAGCCCTGTGCCAGGGCAGAACAAAGAGAAAATAGTATAAATAGTGACGCTGGGACCCCATGTTTTTTGGTGCTGCTTGGGGCTTACTGTCGACCTGCAGCCAGCTGGCTGCTGGACTGCCATGAGGAGCAGCCACTGGGGACTGACCTGCTGCCCTGCTTGGCAGTGGAAGGGTCTGCTGCTCTGTTTGGGGGACCCAGTGTGCTAGCCTGCCTGTGTCAGTTCTGCCTGTGTCCTTTCCTGGAGAAAAGAGCTGCCTGCCCTCTGCTGGTAGCTGGAAGCGGGAGACAGGCCGAGCGTGGCATGTGTTATTGATGGCCCTGGACCTGGGCTTGGAATGTTACAAAGGCACCCCTGTGCTGAGCTCCGGATTTGGGCTCATCTTGCAGTAGCACGGGGTGAGCGCTGCTGCCTGCTTGCAGTGAGCACACAAGGTATTGTTCACCTACATCTCTGAGGTGTGGGGATCCTGCGGTGTCCGGACAACTGAAGCGCGGTAGGGGCACTTCATGATGGTGCCTATTGATCCCAGGAGGTGGCTCTACTCTCAAACGTGACGAAAGCAGCCGCAATGGCAAACCGAAAGTCAGGCAGAGGATGTTCTGCCTGACTGTAGGCGGGGCTCCCGGGTAGAAAGCGACAACCCCGTGGGGGTCGGCTGCCATCATTCAGGACGAAGCCGGTTAATCACAAAGACAAAGCTAGGCAAAGTTTATGCCTGACTGTGTGCGGAGTCCACCACCACAAGATGTGAGGGCAGAGAAGTTGGTTGGGTTGCCCACATAGACAATGGGGCACCCACATCAGCGCTTTTCTTCTAAGGAGGGGGAGTAACGCAGCTGGCCTTGTGAGAGGAGCAAGTCCCACACGCAGTATCGTCCTAGCCAGTGGCCCTGAGATCGAGTAGACCCGGATGAGGAGCCTTGTGGCTGTTCTTCTTAGTTTTGGCATTTCCAGTGTTGGCAGGATGGTCTAAAGAGGTAACCCCACCAGATGTAAATGTAAATGTAAATGTACAGGAATTTATATAGCGCAAATCACCAAGCGGTCTCTAAGCGCTTGCTTAGGGAACCCGTCCTGGTATTCCCCTGTGAGATAACCCCAGCAGGGTATCCACAAGGTGAAAGCCAGGCATCCCACCGTGAGGGGCCGTTGTGGAGATTAAGCAAGCTATTGCCCAGAGTCGCAGAGTGTGAACCCGTGAATCGAGTAGGCACCGGAGCGAGAATTGTCGAGTCCATGGACATTTTAGGACTCAAGACCCTGCCGAGCCGGGAATTGAACCCTGGTCCCGGGCTGACCTCTGCTTCCAGGTCTGCCTCCTCTAACCAGTGAGCCACACTTCTCCACACAGAGTAGACAGTGTGTGTCCCGTGTGCCCTGGGGAGTATTGGTACCAGGGAGCTCGCAGGGGAGAACTAGGGAACGAAGCCGGGGGACTGAGGGGGTCCTAAAGGCTCCAGGTGGTGCCCAAGGGTTGTGTGAAAGGGACCCGTAAGAGGCACGGTTGGTGCCTAACCTGGAGCTGATGTTTTTCCCACAAGCAAATCCCCAGTGGGAGGGGCTCCCCCAGGCACTCTGTGGGTGCTGATCTGACACACAGCTGCACTGCCTGATTGCGGTCACTGCATCGTTACAAGTGCCTATTTGGGGGCATCAGCGTACTGTGAAGAGGAGCCGCGGGAAAGAAGGGCTCTCTAAGCACCGTGGGTGCTGATTTTGCACACAGCTGCATCACAAGAGCGCGGACAGCTGCTACAAGGGGGCATTCCTTTTTGGGTAACAGAAACAAGGGTGGGTTGCATCCTGGCTCCATTTAGAGCCCTGACTTTTGCACAGAGGGCATTGCGAGGAAGTCCCAGATGGGCCCCCGAGACAGGCCAGTTGGCCTGCGAGTACCTGCGGTACTGGTAGGGCGCAAAGCCCTGATGTGTTGCATAATGTGTTTATGCCTAATGTGATGCAGACATAATGTGTTTATGTTACTTGTGATAATGCTGAGTTTACTATTTTACCAGTAGTTACTGGTGGTGTTATTACTTGCATTCTGATGGTTTTGGCAGTGGCTCGATTGGCCCTCCCTTGTATATAATCCGCTGTGAAATATTGCATAGTGTCAAGTGGCACAGTGTACATTTGTGATTATGATTCTAATCTGTTTCTGCTAGTCCAAAGGCTATTTTTTATATAACCTTGTGTGGAGTCTCTTTTGTGGTGTGCCTACTGTGTCACTGCTGTGTGTGTGTTGCTCAAATGCTTTACACATTGCCTCTGGGAAAAGCCTGACTACTCTGTCAAGCTACCAAGGGGGTGAGCAGGGGTTATCTTCGGTGTGTATCTCCCTTGCCCTGACTAGAGTGGTGGTTTCTGTCTGCCAGAGGTGCTTGCCCTAGCCAACCAGAAATCCCATTTCTAACAGTCACACAGGCTCATTCCCCTTTACACAGGTCCTGGGCGCTCTCAAAACTAGTGAAGACATTCCTAGAACAAATCTACTGGACCCCAAATGCCTTGTAAAGGTAACATAGGAGCAGGCAATCTTAGAGTGACACTCAAAGTGCCATATGAGAGCAACCTGACTTGTCAGATCTTCTGGATCAACCTGATCCAACTCTAACCACAATAAGCTGGAAATGCACTTCGACAAGGAACTTAGGGGCATATTACCAAGCAATAGCGATAATTATCGCTATTGCTTGGTTAGAGAGAAAATATTACCGCAGAGCTGCGTCGATTTTTATCGCAGATAAACCTTGGTATTACCAAGGTTTATCGCAAATGCGATAAAAAACGGCCGCAATGCATGAATATCGCTGAAAAGTCAGCGATATTTATGTATTTCCGAGATAATGCTCTTAGCCATGTTATCCACCTCCCATTGGATAACATGGCTAAGAACTGCTCAGGGGCAGGTGTTAGCTTTTGGAGATATTTGCGCTTAGCGCGAATATCTCCAAAAGTTGGTAATAGGAGATAGCGATGTTAGCGACTGTTTCCAGTCGCTAACATCTTGGCACGCCCACTTTGCATATCGTTAGTGATAAATATCACTGACATGCAAAGTGGGGCCCAAGATGGTCGCTATCTCCTACTAGCTGTCGCTAACTGGTGTTAGCGACAGCTAGGTAATAGGGAGATAATTTTATCTCCGCTTTCTTGGCTTTTAAAGCCAAAAAAGCGGAGATAAACCCCCTTGATAATATGCCCCTTAATCGTTCCCAACCATCATATAATGGCAACTAATGGCAGTGAATCTTTATGTAGCACCTAAGGCCCCATAGAACAGCAGGAACACAAATGATTTTGACCTCTTTGTAAAAAAAAGATTGAAAAAAGCTCAAAATAAAGCTATGAAACAACATCAACAAATCTTACAACATCCAGCGCTCCCATTTCAGGCTAATACATCAAGTGAAAATACAGTCACGCTGTACCCCATCTTCAAGGGTAATACTGCCTCAAAGAAGGAAACAGGCGCACAGAAACAAAACTAATCCCCAGCAAGCAGCTCATAGCATTCTATGGGATCAGAAACTCCTGCCAACTTTTATAATCCCCAAGAGGCACCAGAAGCCCCCTTAGTTCCGCATACCCAGTTAAGGGGCAATCAATCTACAAAAATGTAAAGCTGGCCAGACCCTGAAATACAGTCACGGTCTTCAACTGTGTCCCAAATCTAGCATAGTGCCACTCACCCAACAAAGGTTCAAACCAAGCCAGGCCCTGGGACTCTGTCAAGTCAGGCTCAGATCTTAGTAGTCTTGCAAAAAACACAGGTGCCGCCTCCTTTGGTCAACTCCAATATCTGCCTCAACTGGCCAAAGCAAGAGGAACCAGAAGCCCACTCAGTGTCACCCATCCTGTTGAGGGGCAGCCCATCTACAGATGCCCTCTGCTAGACAGCCTCAGAAACATAGGCACAGTCTTTAACTGTGCCACAAACCCGACTAAGTGCCAATCTCAGTAGCCGTGCAAAGTAGACTGCCTCCTTCTTTGGCCAAACAGAGTTGGTGACTCTAGTATCAGCCTGAATAGGCCCAGGCAAGACAAACTGCGGTGCAATCAGGCTACCAACTATGACAACTGTAATGGAACTCAAATGGAGGTCAGAGGCGAACAAATACAAACAAAATTGATTTTGTCTCCATACTACCAGTCTGAGAGTCCACACATCACCTTAAATGAATCAAATTTGCTGATGCTGTTTAAACGTTTTTCGAATGTATCTAATGTAACATCGAAAGACATTCTATGAGTTGAATTTAAAACCTTGGTTACCTGCAAGAGCAGATGAGAATCAACAATAACATTGCTCAAATCCCCCTCACTAGCGGCAGAAATTCTGACTAGTAAGAGAACTTTTGATGTATGGGGGATAGAGCTCACGAAACAAGTAGTCCCTAAATATCCTCACCCTTGGAGGGCCTCAGGATAATAGTTAAGGTTACATGCAAACGTATTTAATATTCTTAAAGGGGGCGGAAATTCCCAACTTAATCTGTCCTACAATAAGCTGCAAATATCAAACTCCTATTCCAATGAAAAAGGTCCAGCAAGGAGAATAGACCTAGAGCTAACTAACAGATCTAAACAAAGAAATGACTGGAGCTTGCTATAAGCTACACTTTAGCGCAATATTGAAAATCATTCCTAGCCAAAATAGTGATTCACGCCAGAAAAAGCTCCAAAGAAAACCAACCATAAACCTGATATCATGGAACGTGGCGAGTTTATCGAAGCTACTTGAATCTCCAGTTGCCATGTCATTCATCCACACAGCAGATCTCCTTTGCTTTCAAGAAACATAGGCAGAGGTGGTCAGTTTTGCCTACCTGCAAGAACTGTACACGATGGCCCCAAGAGAGCAGTTCAGGTATATGCAAATAAAACCGGCAATAGAGGCGGGAAATGGATGACCCTCGCCAAAGGAAGTGGCAATCTCCTCTAGACTACGACTAGCGCAGTTCAAAATACTACATAGGACCTATTACACCATGGTGGTTTTACACAAAATGGGGAGGACCCCTGATCTAGGTTGCCTATGGCAGTGTGGTGACACAGGTACCTCCTATCACAACTTATGGGGCTGCACGAAACTTGCACCATACTGGGAGACAGTGGTGAGAACTATTACAGAGGTTACAGGGAAACAAGTCTCGCTAGACCCTAAATACTGTCTTCTTGATGTGTGGGAATCTACAGATCTTACTCACGCCGAACGGCAATGGGCAACGACAGGCATGATAATAGCCAAGAGAAACATTGCGCAAAAGTGGGGGATTGAGACTGTACCATCTGTAATGCAGTGGGGTAACGATATGGATATAATCATGGTAGCGGAGAAGACCACATTTATTAATAGGAAATCCCCAAAAAAATGAGGAAGAATCTGGGGAAAATTGAATACATATAGGGGAGTCATCTGCACCCCCCACCCGGATGAAGATAGTGTTCAGACGACGACGTGTGATGGTGGTGAAGGCATGTGTGAATTAGCGAGTGCGCAAATGTATCGACCAACTGTAAAGAAGTAATATTAACAATAAATTGTATATGTTGATATCTGTTCTTGTCAAAAAAATAATAATTATAAAAATTAAAAAAAAATAAACATGGGAAATACGTCCCATCCTAATCTCGGGATTTTACAGAATGCACCAAGCTGCCACATGATCAAATATATTTGATCCTCAGGCAACCTCTCAATCTATGCATCCTTGAGTGTGGATATGAATGTCAAACTCCTCGAAATCCAAGACAAAATGATCCAGTTAGCTATCATGGAAGGTATGTTTCTAAATGGCAAGCCTCTGAAGGCCCTATTGGTTAAAGTATACTTCAATAGTTTTGGTGAAAATCACACAGATCGGCTGTTCATATTTCGTGACTCTCTTGAATCTGTGCTCTGTGGAAATACAACTTTTGAAGTCATCGTATGTGGCGACTTCAACCAGCGCCACCTGTGAGCTTTCCAACCATACCAGGAGGGAGAGGGCCACCCCACCAATCTGCTTGTCACTCTTTTTATCAACCACAGTTAAGATCAATCTAGCACTATATAGAAAGTACCCCATTGGCTCCAAAATTCCAGAAGTCATATGAGGGAATCAACGCTTTGGATTATGTATTTACCACAGCAAAAACCCTAGATGCCCCGTTGAACTTTGAGATCCCGACCTGTTCCGAGAGTGACTACTTCGGTCTTGTCACATTTTAAAAGTTAGCTCCGTAAGGTTCGGAAACATTTCAATGGGCGAAGAAAGCAGGCACCTAATCAGAAGGGTAAAAAGGGGTCAACTGAACCCTGTACATTAAGACCTTGAATGGAGAACTTCTTGCAGCTGAGTGGGTCTCAATCCTTTAGGAAACACACCAAGTGCTTAGAAATAATCCCTCCTTTACAGAACATCTTCCACCTCCTCACAGACTATTAAAAAGCCACATATAACTGGCAGTAAACTGAAGATATGCAGACTCCAAAAAGCCTGTCAAAAAGAATGGTAAAAAACAACAAAGGAAGACCAAAAAGTTCAATTGCAGATCTTAAACAAACAGCACAAATAGGAAGTATGGAAGCAGCAAAATGTGAGAAGCTGGAAACTGAATGGATCATTGATGGGCAAACAGTGGCAAGCCGAGCTTTGGAAGTGCCTCAAGAATACAATGAACCGGCCAACTGCCAGAATCAACAGCATCACTCAACAGCAGTGGACTCAGCATTTACATAAACTATATGCATCAAAAACTCCTATTGACACTGAACCGGATGCTCCAAGTACTTATCTGGAAGCCCAAAACCCAGAGGTTAAGATCACACAAAATATTGTCTATAAAATCCAAAGAAGACCAGAGCAACACGATTGCCAGACCCAAACGCTATAGCTGCCAATGTCTTCATGGGAGATCCAGACCTGTGGACCATCATCTAATCTCACCTTTTCAATCTTTCCTAGCGACCAAGCAAGTCCCAGAGAGATTGAGGGGCTCCATCCTGAACCCCTGTTAGATATGGCTTTTTCAGCGGGTGCACCGAAACACTTTTTGATATTTGGCCTCCCATTTTTTACCTATTTTTCATTGGTTTTGGGACTCTGGGCACTTTGCCACTGCTAATAAGTACTAAAGTGCATATGCTCTCCGTGTAAGTTGTGTTTATGGATTGGTATTTCCATAATTGGCTTATTTGGTTTACTACTATGACCCTGGTACAGTGCACTGTGTGTGCCCTGGGCCTGTAAATCAAATACTACTAGTAGGCTTGCAGCACTGCTGTAATATCCCTATACACCTCTACTTGAGTACGGGTTAAGTTAACAATGACATCAGTTATCAGGAAAATCCAGACAGACAAAAGCCTCAAGCAAGGTTACGTGTTAGCGCCCTTGCTATCTAACCTCTACATTGCAGACATGGGTGCAGGTCTGAAACAAGCAAATTATATCATGCGTAAAACCTGAAAGTTCCAAAAGTCTACTACTTTGGAAAGGTGCGGCTCTCTGGTTAGAGGCGGCAGACCTGTAAGCAGAGAACGGCCCGGGACCAGGGTTCAATTCCCGAAGCGGCAGAGTCTTGGCCCAGGGTCAACGGACTCGATAATTCTCGCCTCAGTGCCTACTCTAACCAGGAGACACACTCAGTAACTCTGGGCATTAAGCTTGCCTCATCTCTACAACGGCCCCCCACAGACACCAGGGATGCCTGGTTTCACCCTGGAGATACCCAGAAAGGGGCCATCTCACAGGGAAAACCAGGACGGGTTCCCCAGCGGTCTACAGCGCCAGGACACTTGGGTAGAGTAACAGTGCGCTTTACAAGTATCCCACATTTACATTTACATTTTACTTCAATATGCTGACAAAATCAATCTCCTTGACCAATCTAAAAGTGTGTTAATATTGAAAAAGTTGATGCCGATGTGCACAATGATACATTCACATATAACAACAAAATTGCATCACTATTATCAAATTCACCGTTAATGAACTCTCCATTAACCCTGACTCATAAATAGGTTGTCAGACAGGCTCTGAGACCTAGGCCTGAGGTTGCTGATTGACAGGTCACAGGTGGGGTAGCTCGTAGCCGGCAGACAAATGCGCAAACAGGGAACTCAGATCAATCCAACCGATAGGCACAGTGACTTCAGATTTGCCCAGGGAGATTTGCCCCAAAAAGCATATGTCCAGAGGGCTGCACCCATTCTCAAAACACCATAAAGTCAGATGACGCATACAGTTAGGAACACTCAGCCAATCAAAACACAGCACACACAGCAATCACATGCCCCTCATGCTGAACAACTGGCCCACATTGGATCCACGCAAGGTCAGGACCCACCTGCTTTTGTCATCAGGACTTTATTTACGGCTCCAAGACAACGGCCCACACTCTTTACCTAAAAAGGAATGCTAAAATTGTTTTATGATGCTCAAAGAAAAGTATACAACACGCTCAGATCGATTGTTCTTTAAGACAGTCCTCCTACCCCGTTTCTGTAACTGTTCTCCTGGCCGAAATGTTTGATTAAACCAACTGTTCCTGTTTTGCCAAACGCCTCTTGTCTTTTGTTTTTTCAAGGTAAATTCCTATTCGAGCTACATTTGGCCTACAGAGGGACCTTAATGCCTTGCATAGGTACAATCAAGACAACAAAATGGTGGATAATGGTTCCAAGACCGAAGTATAAGTCTTTGGTAATTCAACCAAAAAACAAATCTCACCTGGAACCTGGGCTTACTAAAAATCGAAAAAGCTGATAGCAACTGCCTAGATGTTTGGGTATCAACCAAAAGAGGAGTCATAAGCACCTTACACACACTGCAAAAAAGGTTAAAGCAATTATAATTGAAATGTGCAAACTAAACAATATCCTGGAAAGCCCTTCCAATGCCCCAATAAGACGAGTAATAGCCGCAACCAGCCTAACAAGGATTCTATCCGGGCTATCCAGTCAACATCATGGATAAGTATCAGCTCAAGGCATATAAAATGGTCTTTAGACTTCCCACATATCTCCAGAGTTGCTTAATAAGGCTGGAATTCAGCCAGGAGGGTCAGACATGGAGTTCTTCATAAATTACTACTATAGTATCAAAAAGGCCGCACCCAATACCATGAAAGCCCTTCTCCAGAACATCTTTGCCCAAGAAGGGAACCCCTGGTTACTATATCTTTACAGATATATTGCCACCCTTCAAATCGACTAGTCCGTATTGGACAGTCTGCAGCTCTTGTGTGCCCTCATCAAAACACCAATACTGAAATACTGTCCAAGGCATGTGACATGGATAAACTCAATGGGGCAGATTTACGAGTTCTGGCGCATCTCTGCAAATCAGCAGGGATGCGCCAGAACAGATGCAACACACAATTCCCTCCCTGTGCCACCACAAATGCATCGCATTTATAATGCGGTGCATCATGGCACAGGGATAGGACGATGCGTGTCGCATCCTATGGCGTAAGGGCGGCGCATTGATGTAGTCGTGTCGCAAGGATGACGGGGCTCCAGCAATGCACAGGGGCACCCTATGCCTAACATGCTGCATCCCTCCTTATGCCTACTTCAAGCAGGCGCAGGGTTTTGATGCAGAATGGACTTAAAAGTGACTCAGTGAATTGTGTAGATTTGACTCCGTCACTTTTATGAGGTGTCCCTGCGACGGAACGCCCACCCTGCGCCGGTACGCTCACATTAAACTTGACACAGGTGTCATGTGGCGCAGGGCTTTACAACATGACGCATCTCCCTAGATGCGTCACGTTGTAAATCCCCTGCAGCATGGCGCTAGCTTTACGCCGCCGCTGCATCACAGAAGTGACGCAACAGCGGCGCAAAAGTGGTGCACGGGGCTTGTAAATCTGCCCCAGTAAATCCAAACTATTGTTAGCTGTGGGACAATCATATGCCAGTGTTCAATCTGAGTTCCTCAGACCTCAACCCAACCTCAGTTGTGTGCCTGAAACAAATAATGTTTGCCAGGCTAATGGGTCTACAATCCAGAGAAGTAAACCCAAGTGGCAGTCACTCATTAAAACTTCCAACTGCAGACTTTGTGCCTACAAGTATGAATCCTTTAATCACTTATTATGTTGCGGCCATGCACTCGTGAACTTACTCTGTACATTGCTAAGATCACTGTTCCTTGCGAATCAAATAAGAACTACTTATAATGAAGCCACAAGCCTGGTATTCATGGAGCCGATGACACAGTCGAAACTTGGCAAATACATCATCCTCACGCAATGATGCATAGAAGAGGTGCTTAAATGGTCACACTGCACAGGAACTGTTGATTACAGCTGTGCACTTACAGGCTATATTCTCAGTAGGTCTGCCCAGCTGAGTATTCGGCCTCCGTGCAAGCATGAGTACTTCCAGACTTGTTCAGTCACGGCTGCAGAATATTCCTGCACTAGTGTCTTCCAACCAAGGACATCTTAAGGATTTTGGAGGCCGTGCAACAAATGTATTTTGGGGGCCCCTGTTTGGAACAGCTTTGAAAATATGATCCAATTTCAGCTCTTTCATGCTCTGCTTGGCCGGGTCACTGTCAACGCATAGGCACGCCAGTCCAAATTCTAAATGGTGTACATCTGATATTCAGGGATAGTGCTGTGAGTTTGCAATATTGTCCTGCAGCAGCAGCTTACTAATATTACTTCAAATAATTTCTGTGACATTCTCCCACTTCTCATATGTGAGATCATGGGGGCATATTAGCAAGAGCGATATCGCCGCTTTAGCAGGACTGTTTCCCGCTAAAGCGGCGATAATTTTATCGCCCTATTAGCAAGCAGTCGCTAACAGCAGTTAGCGACAGCTTTTAGGAGATAGCTACAGGTTTGGGGCCCGATTTGCATGTTAGCGATATTTATCGCTAATGACATGCAAAGTGGGCGTACCCAAACTGCTATCGCCTATTAGCAAGGCAGGCGAAGCGATAAAAAAGATCACGCTAAGCTTGATTATTGCTAGAATCTAACCCCTGCTAAAAACATGACTTACCTGTATAGTCAGTGGGGGGTGGATTATCAGATTAAGCCCCTATTGGCGTTAATAGATTTCCAGCGATATTCTCGCATTGAGCCGCTATCGCCGAATATTTGATCACATTGGAGATAAAAGTTGCTAATGGCATGTTATCTCTGCGATAATATCTGGCGATAGGCAGCGATAAAAAAGAAATGCGCTAAGCGCATTTAGCGAAAATGATTGCTATTTCTTGCTAATATGCCCCATGGTTTTTCTAAAAGATACTTTTTTATGCCTGTTCCATGAAACATAAACATATCACCCACATTAAAGCTAAATGAAAGGAAAATGGTATTTAAAGCAATCTGTTTAAGAAGTATTCTAGTTAATCAGGGTAAAGACTCTGCAGAACATAGCTGGCTCTATCAGGAGCCCCCTGAAAAGGCTGAAAGGATGGGTTCCTGGGCCAAAACTTTGTTTATTCATACAATAAATTACTCTGGTTAGTGATATCTATTAAGCATTGCAAGTAGTTAGTGTGCATTATATTGAGAAATCAGGAAAAGGGTTGAACAGTTAAAGAGGTACATTGTAGGTCACCTGGCTAAGATTTCATGGTGAAAGGTGGGTTGAGAGACAGTGTGGTGGGGCGGGAAAGGTGACGAGAAGAGCATTACAAAGAAATTGTTTCATAATAAGCAGCAAGCATAGTTGTAAAAGTAGTCACATAGCTACATTACATGCATGTCATACTCACTCAAAGGTGCTTTTCAATGGAATGCTGCTGTCCTTGTTATCATATTCTTGCTGAGCGACCAGCTCTGGGGCTGTGTCCAGGATCTTGCCATTGTCCACCAGGAAGTCGAGTCTCAAAACCTTCTGAATTGTCTTATCATGTGTGAAGTTCATATGATCGTACAAATGAAAATTCGACCCCATCCTCTTCGCTCTGTCAAACCATGATTCTTCCTCATCAGTAGGTAGTGGACCTGAGTACATCTTCCCATCGCTTGCAACACACCAAAGATCGCCTTCATAGGAACACCCCATGAAAATGGAGAGAGCCTCCCAACCAGACCTTCCAACTTTTTCTTTTAGAAGATCAGCTGAGCCCCCTTCACTTTTTGAGGGGATAATTTTATAAAGTGAACCTTGCCAAGAGGCATAAATGTTGCCTTCTGGGTCAGAAAAGATAGCATCAGGAAAATAATACTTAAAACTGCCTAGGGTAGTGGCGTGTTTATGGATCCAGGATACATGTTTGTTGTTAGGTTCAGGGCCTCTAACTAACGCCCCGGCAAAGGTGATTGCATAGAGGACGCCTCCAGGGGTGAAAAAAGGGAATTTCACCTCGTCCCAATTACCTCTTCCGATACACTTTGCCAACTGGAACCAGTCATTCCACTGTCCTGAAGGTGTTGGTCCTTTGTAAAGCTCGTGCCCACGCACAACAAACATCTCACCTTTGGGATTGAAGAAAACATGTCTGACATTCTCTAACTTTCCTAATTCAATGGCCCGTTGGTGGTAGTTGTCCCCCTCTGCGGCTGGAGGTAAGCCAATCTTGCAGGTTTTGTGCTCATCAACACAAAAAAACACGGTCTCTAGAATGAAAGAGAAGGCACCCATTATCCCATAGTCCTTCATCAGGCTCTGCTCATGAGCTCATGTTCATTCATATATGGAGGGCATTGTAACTATGAGTGTCAGCAGGACAAGCTGAAGCACACTGATCCAGCCTCCTCGTGAGCATATGATTTACTTCTCTGAATTAAATATCCATCTTCAAATTACATTTGATTAAATGTTGCATTAACTGTCATTCACATACGGGTAACCCCAGAGCACACGCAAAGTGTCTGATTGTCTAGGTGAACACACACAAAGTGTCTGATTGTCTACGTTTTCAAAGTCTGAATAAACAGTAAAACTTGTGGTCATTATACTTTTGTTTCTAATCCTTCCTAAAACAGATCATTCCTCTATACATTCTGGTATCACTTACTAAAGGTTCTTCTTGTGCATGTAAAGTATATACTTCTTTTTAGGTATCAGAATTGTGTTTGCAAGTTATCAGAACTGTGTTCACATTTTAAGCTGGAATGTAGCAGGTATGGAAATCCGTAATCTGATAAACTGGGGGTTACATTTTATTTCATTTTTTTTTTTGTTTCCACGAAACTTGGGCCCTCATTTACAGGATTTTGGCTTTGGGCAGTGCTTCAAGTCACCGTACTGTGCTGCCTACACCAAAGTGAAAATGCAGGAATGCACCGTATTTATGCAAAACGGTGCATTCCTGCCCTTTCTTCCTGCACACTGTTGTTTTGGCGGATCACTGACATAATATCGAGGGACATAATATCGACTAGCAAAAATATCGGCGACAAAATATCGACAGACAGAATATCGACTTTGTATCTACAAACAGGTAAGTACAAAAATATCGAGTAAAAAATATCGTTTACAAAAATATAGTTTATAAAAATATCGACTTTATTAAAAACAATGTTAAATTAAATTATTAAAAATGAATTACTAAAATATACTTACAAATACTTAAATTACCTGATAATAATTAAATAATTAATGAAAGTTATAAACAAAATTACAATCATATTTGTTAAAACATATATATAGTAACATAATATAATTAAATAATATCCAATATTATTACCGTACGATAGCGGAAGTGTAAAAATTACTATTCCCACTCCAGAGAGTGCAACAGTAGGGAAAGCGTTGGATAGCGTAGGGATAAAAATTACTATTCCCACTCCAAAGAGTGCAACAGTAGGGAAAGCGTTGCATAGCGTAGGGATAAAAATTACTATTCCCACTCCAGAAAGTGCAACAGTAGGTAAGGCGTTGGATAGCGTAGAGGTAAAAATTTCTATTCCCACTCCAGAGAGTGCAACAGTAGGGAAAGCGTTGGATAGCGTAGGGGTAAAGATTACTATTCCCACTCCGGGGAGTGCAACAGTAGGGAAAGCGTTGGATAGCGTAGGGGTACAAAATAAAAAATACTATTCCCACTCCAGAGAGTGCAACAGTAGGAAAAGCATTGGATAGCGTAGGGGTACAAATTACTATTCCCACTCCAGAGAGTGCAACAGTAGGGAAAGCGTTGGATAGCGTAGGGGTACAAATTACTATTCCCACGCCAGAGAGTGCAACAGTAGGGAAAGCGTTGGATAGCCTAGGGGTAAAAATTACTTTTCCCACTCCAGAGAGTGCAACAGTAGAGAAAGCGTTGGATAGCGTAGGGGTACAAATTACTATTCCCACTCCAGAGAGTGCAACAGTAGGGAAAGCGTTGGATAGCGTAGGGGTAAAAATTACTATTCCCACTCCAGAGAGTGCAACAGTAGGGAAAGTGTTGGATAGCGTACGGGTACAAATTACTATTCCCACTCCAGAGAGTGCAACAGTAGGGAAAGCGTTGGATAGCGTAGGGGTACAAATTACTATTCCCACTCCAAAGAGTGCAACAGTAGGGAAAGCATTGGATAGCGTAGGTGTAAAAATTACTATTTTCACTCCAGAAAGTGCAACATTAGGTAAGGCGTTGGATAGCGTAGAGGTAAAAATTACTATTCCCAATCCAGAGAGTGCAACAGTAGGGAAAGGGTTGGATAGCGTAGGGGTAAAAATTACTGTTCCCAATCCAGAGAGCGCAACAGCAGGGAAAGGGTTGGATAACGTAGGGGTAAAAATTACTATTCCCACTCCAGAGAGTGCAACAGTAAGGAAAGCGTTGGATAGCATAGGGGTACAAATTACTATTCCCACTCCAGAGTGTGCAACAGTAGGGAAAGGTTTGGGTAGCGTAGGGGTAAAAATGACTATTCCCACTCCTGAAAGTGCAACAGTAGGTAAGGCGTTGGATAGCGTAGAGGTAAAAATTACTATTCCCACTCCAGAGAATGCAACAGTAGGGAAAGGGTTGGATAGCGTAGGGGTAAAAATTACTATTCCCACTCCAGAGAGTGCAACAGTAGGGAAAGCGTTGGATAGCGTAGGGGTAAAAATTACTATTCCAACTCCAGAGAGCGCAACAGTAGGGAAAGGGTTGGATAGCGTACGGGTAAAAATTATTATTCCCGCTCCAGAGAGTGCAACAGTAATGAAAGCGTTGGATAGCGTAGGGGTACAAATTGCTATTCCCACTCCAGAGAGTGCAACAGTAGGGAAAGGGTTGATTAGCGTAGGGGTACAAATTACTATTCCCACTCCAGAGAGTGCAACAGTAGGGAAAGGGTTGGATAGCGTAGGGGTACAAAACTACTATTCCCACTCCAGAGAGTGCAACAGTAGGGAAAGCGTTGGATAGCGTAGGGGTACAAATTACTATTCCCACTCCAAAGAGTGCAACAGTAGGGAAAGCATTGGATAGCGTAGGTGTAAAAATTACTATTCCCACTCCAGAAAGTGCAACATTAGGTAAGGCGTTGGATAGCGTAGAGGTAAAAATTACTATTCCCAATCCAGAGAGTGCAACAGTAGGGAAAGGGTTGGATAGCGTAGGGGTAAAAATTACGATTCCCACTCCAGAGAGTGCAACAGTAGGGAAAGCGTTGGATAGCGTAGGGGTAAAAATTACTATTCCCAATCCAGAGAGTGCAACAGTAGGGAAAGGTTTGGGTAGCGTAGGGGTAAAAATGACTATTCCCACTCCAGAAAGTGCAACAGTAGGTAAAGCGTTGGATAGCGTAGGGGTAAAAATTACTATTCCCACTCCAGAGAGTGCAACAGTAGGGAAAGGTTTGGGTAGCGTAGGGGTAAAAATGACTATTCCCACTCCAGAAAGTGCAACAGTAGGTAAGGCGTTGGATAGCGTAGAGGTAAAAATTACTATTCCCACTCCAGAGAATGCAACAGTAGGGAAAGTGTTGGATAGCGTAGGGGTAAACATGACTATTCCCACTCCAGAGAGTGCAACAGTAGGGAAAGTGTTGGATAGCGTAGGGGTAAACATGACTATTCCCACTCCAGAGAGTGCAACAGTAGGGAAAGTGTTGGATAGCGTAGGGGTAAAAATTACTATTCCCACTCCAGAGAGTGCAACAGTAGGGAAATGGTTCGATAGCATAGGGGTACAAAACTACTATTCCCACTCCAGAGAGCGCAACAGTAGGGAAAGGGTTGGATAGCGTACGGGTACAAATTATTATTCCCGCTCCAGAGAGTGCAACAGTAATGAAAGCGTTGGATAGCGTAGGGGTACAAATTACTATTCCCACTCCAGAGAGTGCAACAGTAGGGAAATGGTTCGATAGCATAGGGGTACAAAACTACTATTCCCACTCCAGAGAGTGCAACAGTAGGGAAAGCGTTGGATAGCGTAGGGGTAAAAATTACTATTTCCACTCCAGTGAGTGCAACAGTAGGGAAAGTAGATACTTCAAATACTATTAAAAAAAAAATTATATATTATTATCTATAAAAAAAATAATTAAAAGTATTTACCAATTTAATATAATATAATAATTAATTAATTACAAATACTAATTTAAATTAATCATTACACTTAGTTATCTATTAATACTAATAAATTACAAATTAACAATTCATTAATTAGTAATTAAAAAGTTACTTAACAATTTAAATCTAATAAATACCCCAAAAAATTAACATATGTAATTAATTATAATTAAATTACTTCCCACCCTATTCCCCTATAAACCCACAACCCACTACAGAAAATAAATTAGTAAAATTAACATAATTATCAATTAATCAATTTAATAAAATTAATTCTCAATTAAAAGTTAATTAATTACCAATTAACAATTATTTACCTATTAATTATAAATAAATAACACTACATAAATTAACATATTTCATTGATTATAATTAAATTACTTCCCACCCTATTCCCCTAGAAACCCACAACCCGCTACAGAAATTAAATTAGTTAAATTAACATATTTATCAATTAATCGATTAAATAAAATTAATTGCCAATTAAAATTTGAATAATTACAAAATAAAAATGAATTAACAATTATAAACAAACACCAATAAATAAATTAACATAATTATCAATCAATCAATTAAATACAATTAATTGGCAATTAAAATTTAAATAATTACACAATAAAAATTAGTTAACAATTAATTATAAACAAATACCAATAAATAAATTTACATATTTAATTAATTATAAATTGATTACTTCCCACCCTATTCCCCTATAAACCCTCAACCCGCCACAGAATTAAATTACGCAAAATTTAAATAACTTTAAATTCATTAACTAAACTACATTATAACATAAATAAACACTTTTAACACATAAAATACACTATAAAAAATTCGATATTATTAAATGTTCGATATTTTTATTAACCTATATTATGTACTTTGATATTTTGTATATCTATACTTTAAAATTCGATATTACATTACTTACCTTCAAAACGATATTTTTGATGTCTATATTCTGTCCATTCGATATTTTGTCCAGCCTATATTTTGTACTCAATATTATGTCCATTCGATATTTTGTAGTCGCTATTATGTCTGTTTACCGTTTTAGCAGCCCACTGCCAACATAGGCAGTCTTGCACCATTGAAGCGGGCCTGTGTTGTAGGCAAGATTGTTTTTGTGCAGGAAGGGGCATCTTCCTGCATTGAAATAATCCTAAAAGGACTTTTCTGCTTTCTATGTGTGATGCAGAACACATAGAAAGAGGAAATAAAGGAGGAGAAGTAAAGATATTTTTTCTCGTTCCACCTCTCCTCGGGAGGCATAAGGATTGGGGGCATCTCCAGGTTTACTTGATTTTTAAAATCTGGGGCGGCGTCAAAATCCATGGGTGTTGTGTGGGAAACAACCACAGCAATACCCATGGAATGCCACCCGAGAGCAGAGGAAGGAAATGCAGAGATATGCACTGCGTTGCCTCACTCAAGATTTATGAGGCCCCTCATAGCCACACAGGATGGATTTGCATGGCTTCATAAATATCATTCAGAGCCCTGCGTCACGTATGTACCACTTTACATGGTGCGGAAGTGATGCATGTTTAACTTAAATAACCTCCTGGGTATGTATCTAACTCTTTATTGCGGGACGTTTGAAGCTCATTTAATGTACCAGTTGTTCCTTCTCCCGCTGGTCAGGCCGAAGGGAGATACATGCTCCTTGAATCTCCTTCAATATAGAGGAAACAGCAAAAGTTTATACTAGTTCTCCTAATCTGCAGTTTGTGGAATTGTGTCCTCTCAATACCGCTTGTGCCCTGATGATGAATTATAACACTGTCAATTGCTCAACTAATCATTTGACATAGCTAAACGTTTTACATACCTTCTTGAGGGACTATAGAGGCAAAGTGTATCTCTGGTCTCTTATCTCTTTTTTGAAGACTTTAATGTGCATCTCTATAGGTGTATTCAAGGGCATCATGGCCCAGTTTTAGACAGTGGATTTCACATGGAGCACTCAGGCCCATGGAAACTATTACGTGCTAATACTCACGATTTCAATCTTGAACTTCCTTTTGATAATATTAGCTCTTATCCTGAGCATCCTATCCCACCAACTTTATTTGGAGGAGGAAGTACATCAGTTATATATTTTATATTTGTGTCTTCTTTTTTAGGTAATCTAGCATAATCTACCCAAATACCTAACTTATGGGCCGATTAGGATGGCGGTGAATCCGCTTCCTCCGGGCCGGCGAAAGCCACCGTCGGCCTGGAGGATGCGGATTCACCGCTGCGGCCACAGACATCACCCACCACCAGATTAGGATGGCGGTGGGATTGCGGTGGGACCAACGGCGGACGGCAGGTCCGTCCGCCGCTAATTCGCGGGGTGTGGAGGGATACTTGGTGGCGGTGTCTGCAAGACACCGTCAGCCAAATTAGGATGTGCATTGACACATGCTTTTCTGCGGTGGCTTTCCCGCCGCGGGAAAGCATGTGGTCTTAGGTGTTTGGGGGCCCATTGCGGGCCCCCAGGGTGTCGGGGTGGGGGATGCACATGGGGGGTACTTATGGTACCCCCTGCAATTACATGCACAAAGCGGCAGGCACCGCGCGGTGCCTGCCGCTTTGTGCATGTAAATGTAAAGCATGAATTTTTAACCTTGCGGCAGGTGCTGCTTCAAGCAGCACCCGCCGCAAGGTTAAAGATACAGGATGTGACCGTCAGGGTGGCGGTCACATCCTAATTGCACCGGAGGGACCGCCGCTGCCCCTGCGGACGGTCCCTCCACCTCGGGGGTGACGGACGGACGCAGGTCCGTCCGCCATCCTAATAGGCCCCTTAATGTTTATTGATCAATTTCCTGTTATATGTATTGAAGACTGACCTACGATAAATAGGAGAGGGCCTCGCAAGGGAAGGGTCCTCCCTAGAACTACAGATGAAGTGCACTAAGTCAGGAGGGGTGATTTTTTGGTCAAACGTTTCTCTGCTAGTGCTCTAGCTGGTGAGATTTGCCTTAACAAGAGTTCTTCTGAACTAGCAAATACTTTACTCCTTTGTATTAATTTCCTTAGTGATTGCTGGCCTTTTGGCTACTCCATGTACTTGGGGATATGCTCCATTGCATAGGTAGTGTGATAGCAAGTGCTCACCAGCACATCTGTAACTAATGAACGCCTTAAGGATTAGCCTAGAGATTGAGACTAGGTCACCCTTGTCAACATAACTATAGGACAGAGGTTAAGTAGCGGGAGGAAATCCTTAAAAAGAAGCTTGGCAACATCTTCTTCTGGCTAGTTGTCTGTCTAATAGTACTACATTTTTGGAAATTATCAATCAGCAACTCTTTTTTCATTCTGGCGAGGGTTTATTCTCTAAGCACATTCCCCCTTAGATCATGGGTTAGTTATTTTAGTAATTTCATAACAGCTTGGTACAGGAGGATGTCTCTCTTGACCTAGTGACACACTTGGAGGGTGCTTTTGACCATCTCATTCCCATGACAGGAGGTGAGTGAGGCAAGCCTTCAACTCTAAAAAAAAAAAAAAAAAAAAGAGCTCCACGTTCCGATGGGATTCCATCAGAACTTTTTATCTCTGAACCTCAAATTTGGGGACCCCTTTTGATCCATGTCATTAATGCCTCAGTAACAGGAGGCTATCTACTCTCCTGGTCTAAACCACTTATGATGCTGCCATTCCAAAATGTGATAGATCCAACCCTAGCTGTTACTGACCAATCTCTCTAATGGATTCTGTTGTTAAAATATGAGGGAAAACACTTTAGAATAGAGTCACGGTCTGAGTTGCTAATAATATCATAGAGGACATACCGTATGGTTTTAGATCTTGTCGGGGAACAACTAACCAATAGTTTGATCCTGCAGATAAACGAGTATGTGTTGTGTCTGCGTCGGGTTCAGTTTAACTGGCTTTTATAGACCTTACTTCAGATTTTGATTGTGTCAATCAAGAAAAACTATGGTCTATCCTTATCACCTTAGACGTCAACTCAAATATAGTTTCTTACTTGCGGGATCTGCATGTTAATCGGTCAGCACAATAAGGTTCATGAATGTTGGTTCCTGAACTGCTTTTTGTCCCTATTAGGGAACTCTGACTGGACGGCATCATAGCGTTTTTATTATGTTCTCTCTATATAAAGGAGTTGGAAGCAGTTGTGTATTGGACTCCCAAGGCAGGTGGACAATTTTGTTACAAATATGGACTCCTTCTACCTGAGGACAAATTATTCCACAGCTTGATGGCGGCTGGGCAGAAATCCATAAAGACCAGTAAATCCAGTGTGTCAAGTTGAACCCTATTGAGGCTGGGTGCCTTTCCCTATTTTGCCATTTTACTTGACACACTAGGTACATGGGCTTCTTCTATAGCTGCTAAGAACTCCTATTGAAGATAGATTAGAGGAGTTTTAGATTTGCCATGAACGTAGAAAAAGGAACCTTTTAAGTCTATGCTGCAGATATACCAGGTTAAGTTTGTATCTACCCTGGTTTGTAGAAGGGTTTATAAGGATCTTGGTCTCCTATTATAGAAAACTGTTTTACTAGATGTTTGTTGAGTTTACGTAATTTTATCTCAGCATATTTTGCACACCAAGAGTTGGAGCTTCCATATCTTGCAGGGGCAAAGCCTTTGCTCCCCCTAATTACATGGATTTTGATATGGATCAAACCTGAGCCTTAGCTCAATAGGGTAATTATTCAGAATCATCTAAAGCTGAATTAGGCTCTGACTATTCCTTGGTTTGCGTAGTTAAACACCTCAATTGCTGCATTGGGTCGTTCAGAGATATTTAGTGTTCGGACACAGAGATGTTTAGTGTCCCGGACACCTGACCTAAAAACACATTTAGTGACAAAAATGGTTTTCTTTAGCATTATGGAAAGGGTGTAGTGAATTGCAAAACCCTTTGTTCAGGGGTTTATATTGTTAAAAAAGCTGATCTTACCTTTGGTATGCCTAGCAAGCACTGTTATCTGTTAACAAGGTTTTAGTTTAGTTTGATCTAATGTGGCAGATTTTTTGTTTTTTCACGCACCTGCAACAAGATACCTTGATGCACTGTGCTGCATGAAAGGGAGAGGGCGGGAATACACCATATTGAACATTATATGGCATGGTCATGTCCTCTCCTTGCCCAGGTGCACTTAGTCCAAACTTGCGCAAATGCAGGCACCCTTGCATCATGGTGCAAGTGTTTCTGTGTTTCAGGCAGTTCTTGTGCAGGAAAGTACACCCTCCTGCACAAAAACAATTCTTAGAGGCAATTTCCTCTTCTAATTGTGCTGCGTAATACAGAAAGAAGAAATAGGCAGGAGAAATTTCTCCTTGTTGAGCCTCTGGTTGGAAGACGTACAACCCTGATGCATTGCAAGGTCTAGCAGATTTGGCAAATCAAGGAATGCATCAGAATACATTGGAGGATGTGTGGGAACAGCCACGCTCCACCCATATAAGGCCTTCACCACACAGTGTAACATAAGGCGGCAATTTGCACTCCCTTACGTGACACCCGATTTACCGATCCACGCAGGGTGACCTTGCGTAGCTTGGTAAATCTGATTTTAGGTTTTGCGTCCTGCTGCGCCACATTGTGTCCCACAAAAGCGACACAAAAAATAGAAAATGTGGCCCGATGTCACAGAGATCTATTTCTCAGTAAACAGTTGTGAGCACAGCCTACAGCTGTTTGTACAGAAGTGTTAGCAGAGAGCTCACTGTCTGAACAAGTTATATCATGCGCGCCTTTCCACATGTTGAAAGGTGTTTGCAGAGTGGTCAGTCTCACAGAGAACCCTTCAACACACAACCCTCACCCTGTACAACCTGTAAGCAAAAGGGCCAATCAAGGCCTGTCTATTACCACATTTTTCTACACACAGACACACCATGTTGTACAAAACTTCCACTAGACAGTATAGTTTTTCCCTACACTCTTCTAGCAACATTCTTCACCCTTCAGTGTGAAGAGATATTTCCACAGATAACCCAGTTCCTGAACAAATCCTATAATGGGACGCTTTCACCATCATGAAAGGGGGTTGCCTTTCTCTCAGTACAGTATTCTACATGCAGCTTTCAACCTATATACTATTGTTAGCAGAGAGGCCAGCCCCTCATCAAATTCTACTGCACACACACACATCTTACTTTACAAAGGTCTTATTAGAGAGGCCTATGCCTCAGTATACGTTTATATGAACCTGAACGTGAGTGTTAGCTGAGAGCTCAGTCTCTGACATCATTGCATTATGCATGTATTTCCACATCATGTTCAGAGGTGTTTGTAGATGGGCCAGTCTTCCCCAAAAATCTTTTTACAGACTCTTCACACTGCACAGAGCTGCTGTCCGAGAGGTCAACCTCTTGCCAACGCCTATTACGGAGAGACATCATGTTATACAAAGCTTCCATTTGACAGGGCTCTGTGGCAGTGATCTATCTAGCCTTCAGTCTGTAGAGATGTTTTAGCAGACACTGCAGTGCCTCAGCAAATCCCATTGTAGACAGCTTCCACAATGCACAAAGGTTTAGGCAGAGGGGACAGTCTCTATGTAAACCGTCCTACACACAGTCCACACTCTTTATAGAGGTGTTTTCAGAGAGGCACATCCCTCACCAAAGACCACTGCACACAGACATCCTTCTTTACATAGGTACAGAGAGGCCTATCTATGTCTCAATAAACGGTTGTGTCTCCTTCAGGCTATTGAGAGAGTTTACGTAAGGCCCAGTCCCTGAAGAATTCAACTTAAGGACAGATTTCAACAAGTCAAAGATGTTTGCAGAGGACCAAGTCCCTCACTCAACAAATGATAGTATGTAGTCAAATATGTAGATGTCTCAGAAGATACATTATTGTCAGAAGAAAGCCTACAACTTACATACTTCCTTGGATTCATATTTTTCTAATCTTTTGCAGCTGTTGTGAGTATTATCATTCAAATAAAATAAAATGTGTACAACCCAGACCAAAATTAATGAGCAGAGTCAAATATTATAAATGTACCTTTTGCTTTAATGGGAAGACCTCCTTTACCACAAAACCATTACAACGCGGTATGGTTACATCGCGCTTTTGACAACGCAAGTCATTACATCGACCTGCTTTTTCCTTTCCTTTTTCTGTTCCCTCTCCTTGATTTTCCCTCATGTCCACTGCTTTCTTGTTGTTTTCCCCCTGTTTTTGTGTGACTTCTGCTTGTTTCTCCATTGCTTTCACTGGTTTCTGTTTGGTTTTGCCCCCGTTTATTGTGTGACTTCTCCTTGGTTTTCCCTAATTTTCACAGCGTACTCCTTTCTTTTTCCCCCGTTTTTTGAGGAGCCTTCCCACACAACTCCGGACCATCACCTCACTTCCGTATTTCCAGAGGTCCCTCAAGACCAGGCTGTTCCAATTAGCCTGCAAAACCTGCAAGCACCTGGATACCATGTGAGGTGATTAGCAGCGATTTACAAATGCTGATTGATTGATTGATGGCTCTGAATTCTGCACGATAGGTGGGTGAGTGAGTGCTGTTGTTGTATATTTGTGGAGTGATCGCTTGGTCACTTTTTAGTTTGGAAAGTGTGAGGTGGAGTTGCTATAGAATGTGTATTGTTTGTGTTGGTCTAAGGAGTGTAGAGGATATATGTTTGTATATTGGGGTGCTTTAGAGATTGTAAATGTGTGTTAAAGTGTTGGTCTGTTTTCCTGGTAGAAATAAGATGGGGTCGTGTAAGGGAATGGTACTCATTTTCTCTCTCATGGAAAAGACGCCCATACCCGGATCAAGTTCAATGCCGGCATGACTCAAATCGCTCACTGGATGAAAACCAAGGGCGGATTTACTAATCTATTTAATGCAACGCTGTGCAGCAAGGCAACTTTTTATGCTGCGTGAAATGGAGACATCAGAAATTCACCATATTCACAAGGATATGGCACATTTATGATGCTTCCTGGAACTAGCAGACTGTGCTGCATAGCTCCAAACAGGAACCCTTGCTCCATGGTGCAATGGTGCCCGCTTTACAAGCAGGAAGGGACACCTTCCTGTCCAAAAACACATTTTAAAGTAATGTTCCTTTTTCTATGTCCGATGTGGAATGCATCACAAATAGAAAAATAAAGTAACAAGGAGAAATAAAAGTACTTCTCCTCGTTACCCCTGGGTATACAATTTCGATGCAGTCCCAGGTTTACAACATTTTGTAAATCTGGGAATGTGCCAACACACATGTGAAGAATCACTCTCAGCCTCCTGAGCTGCACTCACATCACACCACACTGTCAAAGTTCCCCATTCACAAATGAGCACCATTCAAAATCCTCATCTACACTTGCAAGGCACTACCTCACACTGGCCGCCCAGCATTACTCAACAGTTACATCTAATTTCAAAAACCTTTCAGACAGTTCCACTCGTCCGGACTCCTATTTTCTCAAATTCCATGCATACGGAAAAGCAGATCTGGCAGTTGAGCCTTCGTCTGCCACCCTCCTAAAGAGTGAAACAACATTCCTATATATATATAAGAGCCTCCTCCACATTTCTAGAATTCTGCAAAAAACTGATGACCTGGATTTTCAAGTAGTTCAACTAGGCGCTAGGAGTGCCTAGACTCACCTCGGCGCCAGCATACCTTTCTGGGTGATAGTGCGCTCTATAAATCTGCATAACATATGACAGAGGTTTAAAGGGTTAGTGACCTATAGGCTTAGCACAGAGTTGTGATTTGTGCATAAGTGAAAGCGCCCTTGTATGCATTTATGGTTAGAAGGGAATGAAGGAGGGTTTTGAAGAGATAGTGTTTTGCAAGTGAGTGGTGGGTAGTGTGATTAAGACGCCTCAGCTCCTGACACTTTGCTGTTATTTTGCACAACTGTTGTTTTTAATAATTACATACCGTGTTTTTAAAATATACTCTTTGATCCTACCTCATCCCGCTACCTTCCGCAGCCCCGGTCCGACGGGGCTTGTGCCGCTTGTTCGGAGGGCTTGAAACGGGAACTTTAGACTGCACTCTACACTTCCGGCGGATGCCGGGGTTAGCGCTGCAGTGTCTGGGCAACTCTTGGCTAAGTAACGCCATGAATCTCCTAGTGCCCAAAAAATCGATCTCTAGGAATCGCTCCTCTCCGTCTGCACCCTGGTTCTCGGCCTCGCTCAGAGAACAGAAACAGAAATGTAGGAATAGTGAAAGACACTGGCGCAAATCCTACACCACAGAACAAAAAATGTGCTACAAGGAGGAATTGGCTAAATACAAAAAGATGAATATGCAGGAAAAAAGAAAATTCTACGTTGACCAAATCGAAAAAGCGAAACACTCAAATAAACAATTATACCAAGTAGTGAAGAAGTTAGCGAGAAGAGCCCCAGGGGCCGCCCCTACACCATCACAATCTCTGTGCGATGCTTTGGCCAATCACTTCCATGAAAAAGTCAATAACAGCTACTCAGATTTTTCGACCAAAGCGAAAACTAATGCAAAGCAAACCATCCTCATACCACATGATCATTGCTTAATGAAGTTCAATATGGTCAATGAACAAAATATAGCCGAAATAATGAAAACGATAACATCAGGATCTGTCACAGACCCATGCCCACCTAAAGTGTTTGTCCCAGTTATCAACTCAATAGCCCCTGTGATAACACAAATCTGTAACTCCGTGTTTGCTGCTGGGATTTATCCAGACACGCTGAAAAACACCTTCCTTAAACCACTCCTAAAAAAAAACACCTGGACCCGGAGGAATTGAAAAACTATAGACACATAGCTAGCCTACCTTTTTTGGCCAAGGTGGCAGAGAGAGCGATGAACCTACAACTCTCTGAATTCATTGAGGAACATCATCTGCTGGATGTAATGCAGTTTGGGTTCCGCAAGCTTCACGGCACGGAAACAGCTTTAATTAAAGCTACCGAAGACATAAGAATTATTAGAGATCAGGGAGGTACAGCTGTGCTCATACTGTTGGATTTATCATCGGCATTTGACACGGTCGATCATTCCACCTTGATCGACTGTGTCTCGGCCGTGGGCATTCAACATAGAGCAAAAGAACTGCTCTCCTCCTTCATTTTGGATAGAACCCAGGCAGTTACCTTAGGACCCTTCCAATCGGCCCAATTGACCCTTCCGTGTGGTGTCCCTCAAGGCTCACCCCTAAGTCTGACACTTTTTAATATCTATGTGTCGGACCTAGCCAAAGTTATAAAAGCTCATGGGATGGGCCTCACATCCTACGCGGACGACACCCAGTTGGTGTTGGCAGTTAATAACGACGGAGAGAAGGTGGCTGAGTGTTTTCAGGAAGGCATGCTGGCCATCAGTGACTGGATGGCCAGTAATTGCCTCAAACTGAACTCAGAAAAAACAGAGGTGGTTATTTTTGGAAAGCTACCCCCCTCGTGGTCCAGTTCCAAGTGGCCACCCTCATTGGGAACTCTGCCCAACCCGGTCACTGAGGTCAGGAACTTTGTTTCCCATGCCAATCAAGTAGTATCGACAGCATTTCATAAACTCAGATTGATCAAGAAAATAATTCCTTACCTGCCAGAAAATGCAGGAAAAACTCTGGTTAGCACTTTGGTGATGTCATCACTGGACTATTGCAATGGATTGTTTGCAAACGCACAATGTAGGGTAATCAATAAAATGCAAATGGTTCAAAATGCAGCCGCTAGAATACTATCCGGGACCCCTAAATTCAAACCTATCTCACATGTTATCAGAGATTATCACTGGCTGGCGGTTAGGAATCGCATAAAATTTAAAACTTTATGCATCTCCTTTAAAGCTGCACATAAACTAGGCCCCCAGTTTCTGATAAACCAGTTGACCACCTATTGTCCTAATAGACAACTCAGGTCCACGACTGCTCATCAGTTAGTGGTGCCACGAACGAAGACAGTGTCTTGGGGAGACAGACGTTTCATGGTGACAGCAGCCATACTGTGGAACGCTCTACCCCTGCAGATCCGTTCTTGTCAATCTCTACTCCATTTCCGCAAATTGATAAAAACATGGTTGTTTAATCAGTAAATTAGTCCGGAATCCTGCTAGTCCACAGCGCCGAGACGCCCAAGGGCATTTGTTTGCGCTCTATACGTGTCAAAAAAAATAAAATAAATAAAATTTTGTTTGAATGATAGGTGTGTGTTATTATGTGTGTGTGTGCATGTATATGTATATAGGCTGGTCCTGCTGAGGGCCTGTGTGTGCATTTTTGTGAATGGGGTTGGGCCATGGTGAATGTTTTAAGTAGTAAAAAATACAGCATTTCTGACCCTCGGCCGAACCAGCCCTGAACAGGCCCATACAGGCAAGTTGCCCTTGTCCTGTCTGTCCTTAGCCTCAATGCCCAGGCTGAGATGCCCCAAGGGTAGAGCTTGTAAAGGCTAATAGTGAAATCATGTAACTCTCTTGCAGCCTCTTAGGATTACCTGCAGGCCTATCCAAATGATTGCCCAACAAACACCAAAAGAGAGCACCTTGTGGAGGGTGTGTTCAGCTCTCTAATCCACAAGCTGTGCCTGAGAGAGCAGGAAGGAAAAGGGAAAATGGAGTGGAGGCAGGCAGGAAAGAAAATGAGTCTTGAAGCAGTAAATGTCTTATTAACAGTGGTCAGAACTGTTCACAATTCACAACGTTAAGAATTAACACCAGCAAAGTGTATCACCAGAACCATTGGTCTATAGCTCTAAAGGGCACTTTGAATGTAGTCAAATGAGTATACAGCTATTAGGCTGACCGGAATTACACAGCCATTAGGCTACAAAGCAGCCTCAGATAGTCAGCAGATGCCTGTAAATGGAGAGCCAAGAGGGCAGGAGAAACAGAGGAAAAGTGGAGGCTGAAAAGAGGGTAAGTAGAGCAAAGAAAGGGAAACCGAGCTAGAAACTGGAGAGGGACAGAGGGTGGAATGTGGACTTAGAGAAGAAAAGGTGGTGCAGATCGGATTATATAGAGATGTAAAACGGAGGCTGCAAAGCTCAGGAAGCAAAAGACTGAATGGAAACAGACAAATCTCCATTTGAATACACTTGAACAGATACAATGTATACCCTTATTGTATGGTTCTGTATTTCTGTTGTCCTCTGACATTGTTGACCATGTCAGACAAATATCTACCCTTGCCAGCTTTGTAAAAATATAAAAAATAAATTTTGGGACCAGCTGGTCTACCTAAGAAACTTGGTTTAGTAACAACAATGGTTCTCTCGGGAAATATTTTGTGCTCTTACGCTTCTAAAGAACAAGTTACTTACCTTCGATAACGCTTTTTCTGGTGGATAGAGTATCTGCCTGTGGATTCCTTCCATTATGAATATCCCATGCGCCAGCATTCCGTGGAAACTTTTTCCTAGCTCTCCAGGCCAACGAGGTTGTCACAATGCCTCGGCTCCACACGCTGCTCTGCATGACGTCACTGGAGCCATAAGAAGACCACGTCGGCGTGATGACGTCAGTTCCACCCATTTTTTCCGTGCCTCCGAGGCAAACGGGAAGACTGACCATAGAGACATTGTATACATAGTACGCAGTATTCACATAAATACACAAAGTGAAATCGGAAAGCAAACATTTCCTATAAGCCTACACAAAGGCAAATAGAGGCAATACAAAATGACAATATGAAACAACCATATTACCCAATACCTCTTCCAAGGTATAAAATGGTGGACTACAGGGAGGAGGGTGGGTCAGTGAGGAATCCACAGGCAGATAATGTATACACCAGAAAAAGCGTTACCGAAGGTAAGTAACTTGTTCTTCTGATCGATACATTTGCCTGTGGATTCCTCACCTTATGAATAGAATACCACAGCAGTCAAACTCGCAAAATGGTCGTCCCTCCTCACTTCGGAATACAAGCAGTAATGCTTCGCGAAAGTGTGGAGGGAGGCCCAAGTTGCGGCCTTACAGATGTCCAACACAGGAAAACCCCTGGACAAGGCAGAAGTAGACGATTTAGCCCTGGTGGAGTGAGCTTTAATGCCTTCAGGAGGCTCCTTACCGGCCAGAGCCTAGCAGATCTGGATGCAAAAGATGATCCATCTGGATAACGTGCGCTTGAGCACCGCCTTGCCCTTCATTCGTCCAAAGTAGCCCACAAAAAGCTGATCATCCTGTCGCAAGTCCTTTGTTCTATCCAGATAGAAACTAATCGCCCTCTTAGGATTCAATCGATGAAGCCTCTCATCCTCCTTGGAAGGATGAGGGGGAGGATAGAAAGTAGGGAAGGTAATGGACTGCCATAGATGGAAGGGAGTTACCACCGTAGGCAAAAAAGCAGCCCCTGTCCTGAGGATCATCCTTTCAGCATGTATGGTCAGAAACAGAGGTTTTGAACTCAAAGCCTAAAGCTCCCTTACCTGGCCAAGGTGATAGCCACAAGGAAGACCGTTTTGAATGACAGCAGTCTCAATGGACAACTCTGCATAGGATCAAAAGGAGAACCCATCGAGAAAGTTAAAAGTAGTTTTAAGTACCACTGGAGCATATTGAAGGGAGTGGGCGGAAACTTGTTAGTAAGACCCTTAATGAACCTTAAAACAATTGGTTAATTAAAAAGAGACAGCAGATCAGGCAAAAAAAGAAATGCCGATAAAGCCGACAAATATCCTTTAACTGTAGCCATAGCACAACCTTGCTGGGCCAAATGCAACAAAAAAAAAAAGAACATCAGAAAGATGAGCTCTTAAGGGATCAATAGACTTCTCTCCAAACCATTTAACAAATTTAGACCACCTGTAGAAGTAGACAGACTTGGTGGAGTGTCGCCTGGCCGATAATATACCATCTACCTAGGCAGGCAGAAGAGAGAAAGAATTCAGGTTGCCCTGACTAATCTCCAGGCATGAGTGTGCAGGCTCTGGAGGTGGGGGTTTAGAACCTGCCCCTCTGACGGCAAGAGGCGGTCTACCCTGAGAGGGATACGGAGCAAAGGGTGTAATGAAAGGTGAAGAAGGTCCGTGTACCACACCCTTCTTGGCCAATCCGGGGCGATCAATATAACTTGGGCCCGGTCTTGGTGAATCTTCCTCAGAACCCGAGGAATCATGGGCATGGGAGGAAATGTGTAAAGGAGTTGTGAGCTCCAACTCAACTGACACACATTCCCCAACGCCCCCTGCTTCGGAAACTGGAGACTGCAGAATGAGGGGCAGTGGAAAACAGGTCCACCCGAGGAGTCCCCCACATCCGGAAGATGAAGCCTCCAATTGTGGTCGGCGGAGAACTGCCGACTGACACTGTCTGCACGCACGTTCAGTACCCCGGCCAGATGATTTGCCACCAATCAAATCCGATGGTCCTGAGCCCAGGACCAAAGCCGCAATGCCTCTCTGCAGAGATGGTACGACCCTTTTCCTCCCCGCTTGTTGATGTACAGCATCGCGGCAGTGTTGTCCGTCAGGACTTGAACCGACTGACCGCGAAGGGAAGGGAGAAAGGCCTTGAGTGCCAAATGAATCGCCTGCAATTCCAGAAGATTGAGATTATGCAATCTTTCCTCTGTAGACCAAAGACCCTTGATCTCCAGATCCCCCAGATGAGCACCCCACCCTAGGGTAGAGGCATCCGTTATCACTGTGGCCACCAATGGAGGAAGATGAAAGGGCTTTCCTTGAGACAGATTGCCCTCCACGCTCTACCAAGAAAGGTCCTCTGCAGCATCTCTGGAGATCCTGACTGACTCCTTGAGATCTCCGTTGTGCTGATACCACTGCATGTGGAGACACCACTGGAGCACCCTCATGTGCCAGCGTGCATTGTTGACCAACAGAATGCAGGAGGCGAACAGACCGAGTAGGCAAAGGACCTTCAGAACCAGAACAACCACTCCATTGTAAACCAAGGAAATAATTTCCTGAAAGTCGAGAATCTTTTGTGGAGGTGGGAAAGCTTGACATACAGTGGTACCCAGTACAGCCCCTATGAACAGGTTGCTCTGTGAGGGCGCCAGGTGAGACTTGGACACATTTATCAATAAACCCAATTTGTAAACCAGCTGGGTTGTTACCTGCAGATGATGACGAATCATCTCTGGCGACTCTGCCTTCAGCAGCCAGTCATCCAGGTAGGGGAAAACCGGGATCCCCGACCTCCTGAGATGGACAGCCACCACAGCCATCACCTTGGTGAAGACTCGAGGTGCAGTAGTGAGACCAATTGGAAGAACCGCAAACTGGAAGTGTTGCTAACCAACAGTAAACCGGAGATAGTTCCTGTGCGACTTCGGATTGGAATGTGAAAATTTGCATTTTGCAAGTCGATGGACACCATCCAGTCCTCTTGTTGAAGCGCCTGAAGATCCTGCGCTAGGGTGAGCATCTTGAATCTCTCCTGCTTGAGAAACAGATTCAAGATTCTGAGGTCCAGGATAGGACGTAACCTGCCATCCTTCTTGGGAATCAGGATATACCGGGAATAGCATTCCTGACCCCTTTCCTGCTCCGGAACCACCTCTATCGCACCTTTTGGTAACAGGACAAGAACCTCCTTCTGAAGAAGAAGTAGCCGATCCTCCCTTGAACACCCTTGGCAAGGAGGATAAGGAGGAGGGAATTCCCTGAAGGAAAGGGCGTATCAATTTTCTACCAGATCCAAAACCCAAAGGCCCGAAGTGATCAATTTCCAATCCTTTAGAAAATGGATAAACCGGCCTCCCATGGCATCTGCATGATCCAGTATGGCGGCTCTAGGGCTGCTTTCCTGCATTACCATGAGGGGTTGGGAAAGTAGAGGAGAAGGAAGAAGGCTGATGTCCGGCTCCACAAAGGCGACCTCTGCCCTTACCCCTATAGGACTTGCACAAGGGGTTTTGTTGCTTTTGCTACTATGGCTGCCTAAAACTTCGATAGGAAGACTTCCCGAAGCCATGGTATCTTCTATATCCATTACCCCTTGCCTGATTCTGCAGACCCAAAGACTGCACTGTGGCCTTACTGTCCTTAAATCTTTGCAGAGCAGAATCAGCGTTTTCTCCAAACAGTCTAGACCCATCAAAAGGTAGATCGAGAAGGGCCGCCTGTACATCAGCAGAGAACCCAGTAGACCTCAACCAAGCATGTCTTGTTGTTGCAATGGATGAACCCATCACCCAGGCCAGACTGGATGACATGGCGAGCCTCAGCCTGTGATTCTGCCAGAACCTCACTTAAATTTCCCCTATCTTCCTCAAATAATTTAGGAAGAAGTTGTTTGGCAGAGTCCATAAGGGTATGAATGTATCTATCCAACAGACAGGTAGCATTGGTAGACTTCATAGCCATACTAGCAGATGAGAAGACCTTTTTTGCAGATTGTTCCAACTTCTTTGGATCCCTGTCAGTATAAAATCAGCTTTATTCGGTTTTCAACACCATAAAAACTATAAAAGCACAGTTTTATAACAACACTTAAATGATTGTTATTCTATAGTCATAAAACAGTTAATTTAGCCACTAACTGTCAGCAGGAGCCTGCGGTAAAGCACCAGTGGACTGCTTGGAACAAGAAAATGTACCACCAAACTCTCAGGAGAGGGATGAGGGATGGATCCCCTGGAACAGGCATATATCTTCTGGACACCGACCTTGAAACTGCAGGAGCAGAAAGAGGGTTGCCCAACACATCAAGGATTGGCTCAATCAAGGAATCATTGAAAGGCAAGAGTAGTTCAACCCCAGAAGACGGAGAATAAAGCACCTCTGCGAGCAAATTAGGCTTATACTCAGCCATAGGGAGCTGAAAATCCAAGAGCTCTGCAGCCTTCCTTATAACAGTATGGTAAGATGTAACTTCTTTTGAGGGTAAAGGCTTCTGTGAAGCAAAGTCCCGCTCTGGGAAGTATCAAATCCACTTGCCTCACACAAACCCTCAAACATATCCTCTGTATCATAGACTTCACCTTCCTCCATCTCTTCAGCCTGGTATTGCTCCTCCTCCAACAACCTCTGCGTTTCTCTCTTTGAGTGCATCTTCAGTTACAGCGTCGTCGGTGTCACATGCGACGTCGATGGCTCCGGGCACGGCGTCGAAGGAGGATCTGCGGTAGTAACCAGCGCCGATCGAATCCGAGAAGGTTCACGGGATGGAACCGGGGACTGCCCATAGGGCGTCCACATCCTCGGAACCAGATACTGGTGAGGCACACTCAAATTAAATGCCATAAAAACCATGAGACCCAAAGGTGCAGCAGAGGGGTACGAGTTTCTGGCAAACACGCCATACTTCCCATTTAAAAAATGCAATGGATCGGAACCCGGCACCGGAAAATGTAGGTACTGAGCCGTTTTGAGATCCAAACGAGGCACCTCTGGAGTCACAGCCGCCGGAGCCACAGGCGGAACTGCAGGAGCTGAAGGAACCTCATCATCAGCCAGATTTGACACACCCTCTGGAGTCGGTGAAAATCTCAGCGTCAGTGACTGCACCAGAGTCCCCTTGGAAGAGGAGATACTGAAGGAGAGAGAAAGTCCTTTTCTTGACGTCGAGGTGCTGCAGAAATCGACCTCGAATCCATAGCCTTCGTCGAACGGCGCTGAGATGCATGCCTCTTCTTCTTCTTATGATTCCTTTTGGAGTCTTGCGATGTCGACGACCTTGACTTTGATCGTTTACAACCCCTTTTTTCTTTTCTTGCCGTAGCTATATACAACTTGCCTTCCCATTCCTTCATAGCCTTCGGGTTCATCTTACAGCAAGAAGAACAGCCCTCAATGTTGTGGTAAGACTACAAACACCACAGACAGTCCTCATGAGCGTCAGTGATCGACATATGACCCCTGCATTCTTTACAAGGCTTCAAGCCTGACTTCCTAGGGGCAGATTTGCCAAAACACAGATAGATACAATCTAAATTACAAGGTATCCCGTCAAAAGTATGGAAAATCCCGGAAAAACTGTTAGCGCCGACAGCGCGGAAAAAAGGGAACTGACGTCATCACGCCGACGTTGTCTTCTTATAGCCGTCATGCGGAGCCTCTTGCAAGACAAGGCATTGTGACGACCTCGTCTGCATGGAGAGCTAGGAAAAAGTTCAGCGTAATGCTGGCACCGGGGATACTCATAAGGTGAGGAATCCACAGGCAGATGTATCCATCAGAAATATAAATGTCACGCATCTTCTAGAGTTTGCTGTGAAAGGTAGAACAAATTTGAGGTAGAAGGCCAGTCACTATATACAATAGGTGCTTCATAAATGGCGCAGTGAAAGTGATTGGGGACAAAGGTGAAAACAATTTGCGTTGGTGGAAAGTTACATAAAATATTCAAAAATAAAGGTAGACCAAATAATATCAAGTATTCAACATTAGGACTTAAGAATTGAAGTGCAAGCTAAATGCAATGGTATTTGACAGTCAACAAAAATATATATCGATGTTTTGATCCATTAAATAATTTGTTGGGGGCCTCATCAGGAGGTAAATAGAGTAAGTAGTTTGGGAAGTTGCTTCCTCTGTCTGTGTCCTGATGAAGACCCCCAGTGTTGAAAAACATTATACTGTTTGGTCAACATTCATTTGTTTTAGTAGGAAGAACCTAAAGTGAAGAAACTTTGCTTCAGAAACGATTAAGACATAATTGGCTAATTTAATAGAGAAAAACATTAAGACGTAGAGACCAATTAGGATGGCGGGCGAACTTTCGTCCGCCCTCCACCCTAGCATTGCTGGGACCAGCCGCTAGTGGTGCAGTGGTCCTGCACCTGCAATTAGGATGCCACAGTGGCATCCTCTATTCTTAGCATTGCGGGGGCGGTGCTGGGAATGCACTGTGTGCATTGTCATGCACAAGGTGACAAGCACAATGTAGGGGGGTACATGTGCACCACACCCCCCCCAATAACCTGGGGGCCCACAACGGGCCCTGACAGCAAAATCTGCATGCCTTTTCCTAGTGGCATCGCCGCCACAGAAAGGCTACTTCCTGCACCCATGCTAATATGGATGGTGGTGTCTAGCAGACACTGTCCCCATACCTAGCCCCTTTTCCACCCGGTCGACTGCTCCACCGGCAGAAAACCGGATGGAAACAGTCTTTCCATCCGCCAGGGTCCCCCCGCCATACTAATCTGGCGGTGGAAATGGGTGGCGGGTAGAGGGAAATGTAGGGCGGATCACCACCGCCATGCAGGCGGTGGCGATTGGCCCTACATTGTAATCAGCCCATAATGTTCCATAGAAATATTTTTCTTCACTCTGTATTTCTCCTATTTAGCAAATGGTATTTATTTATCAGTTATAATTATGGTCCAGTAACTACTGGCCACTGGGAGCAAGAAGCCTGCTATTTGCAAATGAAATGGTTTGAAATGGGAGAAATGTAAAATGAAGAATTAATGTAATCATTTATTCAACTCTCATTTTAATTTTCTCTGATTTAAAAACATCCAGAGGCATCATTTTGTTCTCAGCTCCAATACTGAGTTGACAAGGACTTTCATGTAGAATGTAAATACCTCAGTGCTTCCGATCTTCACCTCTGTGCCTGACCCTGGGTCATAAATCTGACTCCAGCACTGCTCATTATCAGGCCCTGCTTTCTGCAGCCTGTTGATAATGTAAAATAAACACAGCCTTTCTTTGTGGCCATGTGCCTTTCTTAACAATCGTTTGCTTCTGCACTCAGCATATAACATGGCATTAGTTGGCTAGTCATCTATAAGCAGATATTTAATTAGCAATACTTTATTTAGTTTAATATATTTATTCATTTTTCTTTTACACTTATACAAAATATATTGCCGGACTTCGTGGGGCACTCTTACAATTCATTATTTTCTCACCATAATAGTTAATTCTGTATTTTCCAGTATTATATTTTCCTTTAATTTCAATATTAACTCACTTGGATATTTTAAAAAAGTTAAGTGAATTAAAGTGGCTCTAGGTAGACAATAGGCTTTTCCTTCCACAGACAGGACTTCAAAGCCTTTAAAAAAATGTAAGTAACATCCTAGATTACTTATACATACCTCCGAGTTCTGTCAGTCCACTGTAGACAAGGGCAGTTCCACTAGCACTGTACTACAATTTTACATTTCTACAATTCAAAGAGCTTCAGTCCGGTAGTGTATGTATCCTGTTAATTCATTGAAGCAATGCTCACTACTGAGGGGCCGATTCCGAACTCGGTTGGAAGGGAACCAAACCGGGTTTGGCATTAGTGGATCCGATTCGGAGGCTGGATTTCCGTCCGATTCGTACACGGGTCCGGACGTCGAAGTACGATGCGAACAAGTGCGAAATCTCCATCTGAATTGTTTCCGGGTCCAAACCGCTCCGTACAACTCCGTCACAAGCAAACCGTGGCGCACAATGGAGACATTTCATGACTGAGCTAGTACGATGCTCAATTTGGACAGCCGGATCGAGTCGGAGCATCTAGCTCGCAATAGCTCCCGGAGTTGGACTTCGGGCGTCCGTTTTGGACCCTCTGTTACCCGCAGCCTTAGGACTCGGACACAAGGGGAGACCAATCTCCCCAACACAGGCATGTACGGTGCAGATGGCACCGATGCGTACCCACTGCAGGGGGCGCACTTGTCCGCGATGTATCCATTCAGTCAATGGGAGCCCATGTACGCGTCATACTACAGTCTCCTATTGACTTTTTTTTATTATTATTTATTTATTTAAAAAGGTTTTATATAGAGCTACTGGACCCAAGAGTATCAGAGCGCTGTACAGATAGTTAAACAAATCGAGACAAAATTACATTGTAGATTAAACTAACAATCGGATAAGGCATTTCAGTAAGACGAGGAAAAGGAGGAAAGAAAGTAACAAAGTAACAAAGAGATAAATAAGGGAAAAGAGGAATGTTGAGAAATAGGAGAGAGATGGGAAGAGGGAGAGGGGGAGCGAAAATAGGAAAAGGAAGAAAGGGGGTGGGTCGAGGAGAGTACAAAATAAGGACATTATCATTACAGCGTCGCTAGGTACCCCAGTATTTGTTGAGAAGAAGCACCTTGAGTCTTATTTTGAAAAAAGGGTAGGAGGGGTTGCAGCGAAGATCTTTGGGGAGAGAGTTCCAAATCGTAGGGGCATTACCAGAGAATGCACGTGATTGGGTCTTCTTACATTTGAGTCTTGGGAGGATGAGGACAAGGGCGTTTGTGCTTCTTAAGGACTTGGAACAACCAGCTTTTTGTAGTTTGCCAGAGATGTAGGAGGGGGTGTTTTGGTGAAGGGCTTTGTGAGTGATACAACCCATCTTGAAGGTGGATCTACCTTCAATTGGGAGCCAGTTGAGGTTTTTGAGGACAGGAGAGATGTGATCAAATCGCTTACAGTCAGAGATAAGTCTGGCAGCCAGGTTGAGAACAGATTTAATCGGGGCAAGGTGGACGTTTGGGGTGCCTACAAGGGTGGCGTTGGCATAGTAAATTCTGGAAAGTACAAGAGATTGGACAACGACTTTGAAGTCATCAGCTGGAATAAAAGGTTTGATTTTTTTTAAGGTGGAGAAGGGTGAAAAGAGCACCTTTAGCAGCATTTTTAATGTGAGGGATGAGAGTAAGATTCTGATCAATGCTGATGCCCAGGGATTTGACAGAGTTAGAGGTGGAGAGGCAGCAGTTGAGAGCTTTGATATCATTGATCCAGCGTTGGATAGGCAAAGAACTGTTTTTGGGAGTGAAAAGGATTATTCCAGTTTTTTTAGGATTCAGTTTGAGATTATTAAGGTGGAACCAGGCTTGAACTTTATTCAAGGTATCATTGAGGTGAAGGATGTCATGGTGGGACTTGATCTTGTAATATAGTTGCGTGTCGTCAGCATAGAGGTGGTAACTGATATTAGCTTGTTGGACAATGAGGGTGAGTGGTTCCATGAATAGATTGAAGAGGGTTGGGGAAAGGATAGAACCTTGTGGGACACCAAGTGAGACAGGTTGGGGTTTGGAGAGGCAGTAACTGAGTTTAATTTGTTGGGATCTATTTTGAAGATATGAGGTGAACCACTGGTGAACAATGCCCTCAAATCCAAAGCGTTCTTTGAGAGTATTAGGAAGGGTGGGATTGGTGGACCGTATCGAAGGCAGCAGGGAGGTCTAGGAGGATAAGGAGGGAGGATTTGCCTTTGTCAAGAGAGCGATGAATATCATCAGTAATACTGAGCATAGCAGTTTCAGTGCTGCATCCTTTTCTGAAACCAGATTGGAAATTGTCAAGGAGATTGAAGGAGATGATATGGTTGTCTAATTGGGCCAGGACACATTTTTCAAGGGCTTTAGAGAGGAAGGGAAGGTTAGAGATAGGGCGCATATTGTTAAAGTCGTTAGGGTCAGCGGTGGAGTTTTTGAGGATGGGGGAGATTTGACCTAGTTGAAGGGATGCTGGGACACAACCAGTGGCAAAGGATGAATTGATGATATTGGTCCAAATGTGAGCAATAATGTGTTCGAGTTCCTGAACCAGATGGGCAGGAAGAGGATCTTTGGTGTGTGAGGATGGTTTGAGTTTAGAGATGATGTTGAGAACAGTAGATTCAGATACTGGGCTGAATTCACTCCAGGATGCATTGTCAGGGTGGGCTAGAGTAGGGAGGGGTAGAGAGGGGTCCTGACATGAAGGGGGAGAGGAAAAAGGTGCAGTAGGAATATTAAGGAGGTGGTGTCGACTGAGGGGAGATTGGAATGGGAGATTGGAGGAAGAGAAGAATAGTTCAATTGAGTTGACTTTATTCGAAAAGTAGCTGGCGCTTTCTTCGCATCTTTCAACAGTGGCTGTTATTTTCGGAGGACCAGAGGAAGTTTGTTTTTTAACAATGCTAAAGAGTTCTTTGGGACGGTTTCTAGCCTGGTCAAGTTGTGAACGGAGGACGGAGGCTTTTTCATTGAAGATGTGCTTCTTGTATTTGGCTCTGGCGTTTCTAAGGAATACCAGGTTGGCAGGGGAGGGATGAATCCTCCAAGAACGTTCAGACTGCCTGAGGGCCCGTCTTTCATTATTAAGGTCGGAATTAAACCAGGATTTGGGAGGAATTTTTTTTGGTTGTTTAAGTTTGGTCAAGGGCTTGAAGGATAGAATTATTGTAATGTTCAGTTAGGTCATTGGTTATTTGAGAGGGTGGGGGAAGTAAGTGGGCTTTGATTGAGGATTCCAAATCGCCTATCGGGATAAGGTGAAGATTACGAGTGTGTTTCATGGGTGAAGTGCCCAGAGTGGTGGGGCGTATAACGGAGCAGTTCAGAGTGAAGAGGATGAGGTGGTGATAAGACCAGTCTACGGGAAGGATCGTTGAGAGAGAGGCCAGATCCTTGCTAGTCATAATAGCGTCAAGGGTGGCGCCTTTGGAGTGAGTCGGGGATTGGCAGAGTTGAGACAGGTCAGTAATGTCCATGGTGTCTTTAAAAAGGATGACAGCAGGGTCATCAATTTTATTCCAGTGGATGTTATACTCGCCAAGAAAGAGATTCTTGGAGCTAGTGAGCGAAGATTGAATGATAAGATCAGACAGCTCCTTGGCAAAGGGGCTAGATTTGCTGGGGTGGGTGGTGGAATAGAATGTAAATGAATGGTGGGGGAGCCAGGAATAGTAAGATCAGCGCAAAGGTATTCAAGGTGGAAGGGTCCTGGAGATGGACTAGCGTGAGATTGAGTTAATCTTTAAAGATTAGGGCAAGGCCACCTCCTATTTGATTGATTCTATCTTTCCTAATGATGGAATATCCAGGAGGAATGAGCAAGTCGAGGATAGGAGTGGAGTGGGTGTTGAGGCAGGTTTCAGTTAGGAATGCCATGTCGATGTTTTCATTGAGACTGGTTTCCGCAAAATTCGTCGCATGGTACGATGCAGATCGGCAGTTAATCAACATGCAGTAGAGGGGTGGAGAATCAGGGTATTGGGTGGAGGGACCAGGGAGGATAGTTGTTAGTTGTTGAGGGGGTCTAAGTGATGTCGGGTAAAGGGGGAGTTTGCTCGTTCCCAAGAGAACTGGGATAGAAGACTGCGGGCAAGGGGGACAAGAGGACAAAGAGGGAGGGGGGAGACAGGGGAGTTTGGAGAAAAGTTAACCCCCAAGGATATTGGGCATGCAGCATGTTGGGGAGTGGAGATTGTAGTTGCCGTGTAAGTGGGGGGGGGGGGGCATTGGAAAGTTCAACGGGTTTGGGTGGGATCAGGAAGTTTGTGGGGAGGGGTGGGCCATGTGGAGAATAATCGTTGTTACCAGTATTAGGGGGGCTGTTGATGGGGGAGCTGAGAGGGGTGCTTAAGTGCGATTATAAGCTGTTTAGTGAAGGGACCTATGTGTGTGCGTGATCAGAAGAGTGGGCCTTTGCAAGGAGTGAGACATCAGATCTGAGGGAGGAAAGTTCTAAAACAAGGGACGAAAGGAGAAATTCTACATTAAGGGGTGATAGAGTAAGAAGTGAGGAGTGGGGTGGATCAAAAGTTTTTGGGAGGTGTGAAGAGTAGGAGTTATCGAAGAGGGGGGATTGGGGAGAGGAAGGAGGGTAACCTGGGGGGGGCGGAGAAGGGAGTTATGATGGGTGGGAGGATTCGTATTGGGGAGCGGGGGGACAGAGGAGGTAGGAGTGTTTGAGGCATTAGGTTTGGGAAGATAGTTAAGATAAAGTGCATCAAAGGGTGGGGTATTATAGGAGTCAGAAGGAGAGAGGTGAATGGACTGGAGTGAATTATTGAGAAGAGGGGGCATAGGGGGGTCCGTGAGAGAGGTTGGAGGAGACGAGGTGGAGTAGTAAGAAGTGGAGGATGGAGGGGGTTTATTCATGGAGAGATCACAAGGAGTGAAGTGTTCAGCAGAGGTTAAAGACTGCGGGGTTATAGGGGAGGAGTAAGCGTGCGGGTAACAGGAGTATCAACCAAGTTTGAAGGCTTAAGAGAAGTGAGTGGAGTAGACCCTAATTGAGGTTGGCAGTGGGTAGAGAGGCAACAGGAGGATGGAGGGGCAGGGGAGGAAGAAGAAGACTGGGTGAGGGGACAGGCGGAAAGAGGGTGGTGTTGGGGGATAGAGGGGTGAAAAAGCGAGGACGTAGAGGTGAGAGGCAAGGATGTAAGAGGGTGGGTACGGGACAGTGGGGGGTGAGAGTGAAAGAAGGGGGTGTGGATGGGAGAATGGCAGAAAAACTGGGAGATTGGGAGATAGGGATGTCGTTACAGGTTATAATGTTAAGAGAAGGGGTGGTTTGTAGTGATTGGGAGAGAACATCATGGTTAGGGGAGGAGGAGAGGGAGATAGTGAGAGGAGATATGGGGGAACGTGGGTGAGGGGAGTCAGCGCTGGTGATATACCAGTCATCTAGGGAGGACAGCTGTGGTTGGGTGTGTGCATCAGGGCTGAGTGAAAGTGTGGGTGAATCAGTGAGGAGGGAAAGTGGGGCTGGGGGTGTGGGGTATCAATTCTAGGAACGGTATTGAGAGTTCAAGTAGTCAGTGGAGGATGGGTGTAGACGTCAAAGTTGGGAGAGGTTGTAGGTAGATCAGAGAGAAGAGTTAGGGGGTTATGAGACGAGGGGGGAGGTGAAGGAACAAGGAGACGAGGGGGTGGGAGAGGGGGGTTCAGGGACTGAGCGAGGGATTGGGACAAGGCACAAAAGTGGAGTTCAAAGATGTAGAGGTAATTTTCAGATGCTTGGATGAGAATGTTTCCAGATTTGAAGATGGAAATATCAATTTCACCAGGAAATGAGGAAGAGGGAGTGGTGGAGAGTTTCTGACCGTAGGGAATATTGCGAGAGTGGAGGTGACGAAAAACTAGGCTTTTCCATTTTGAAGGGCGTTTGGAAAAGAAGATGTAGTTGGTGATTAAGGAGGAGTAAAGGCTATTATGGTAATCGGCAAATAAGATTTCAGGGTAGAGACTGAGGAGCTTGTGTTTGAATTTATTTTTACCAGGCTTGGAGAGATGGGAGGGGTAGGAGATTGACCAAGAGTTGTGGCCAAGTTTCAAGATAGGTGATACTGAGGTGGAGGGGGAAAGAGAGAGGGGAAGCATGATTAGGAGAGTATGGAGAGAGAAGCAAGCAGATTAAACCATAAGATTAATCAGAACAGGGATATAGAAAGGCAGAACTAGGGAAGAGATACATTTAGCCAAAGCAAAATTACAACAAAGAAATGAGGGAGAACAAAATCAAAGAACATCCTATGGGGTGCAGCATAATCAAATAAAATAAACAACAATAGACAGCATAGTAATATTGAATAAACAACAACACTAGAACACGTCCAAATGTACATTCAAGGATTAAAGCTAAGAATGAGAAGGATGTGAAGTAAACTAATAATGGGAAGGATGAGAATCAGCTAAATAGAGTAAACACCAGCGAAATACGGTGTAAGCTGCATAAATATCGCACTAAGGTTACGTTTGGCCAAAAGCAAATGACAAAATAGGAAATGGGGGTGAACCATACAAGGGAACATTATAAAGGGGGACAGCAAAATCAGACAAAATTACACAACAATAATAAAACACATCTAAAGGAACATTCAGAGATTAAGATTAAGCGTGAGAAAGATGTGAATAAGATTAGGAGTGAGAGAGACGACTAAAGAGAGTAAACATCAAACAAAATAGGGTGCAGGCTGCATAAATAGCATACTACAGGGAAAATACAAAATAGGAGGCACCTAATCAATAAAAATACATACAGAAATGATGAATATCCCAACATTCTGTACAGTGAACTACAACATGAGAAGCAAACAAAGGTAAGGTAGATGGGGGTATGGTAGGGAGTGGCAAAAAAGCACACTAAAAAATACAATTGTATAGTGTAGGGATAGGATTGAAAGTTAATATAGATGGGGTAGAGTTGAGAGGTAGTGTAGAAGAGAGCATCTGATAGGACAGATAGCGAGCTTAGGAAGAAAGCATGGGCAGGATGCTTGAGGGTGAACAAAGATGAGAGAGATAAAATATAAGATAGGGATAAAAGGTAAAGAGATGGGAAGAGTTTAAAGTGAAAGAACAACAGGATTGAAAATCAAGTGGATTATAGACGGGGCTCCATTCAAAGATGGCCACCAATTCACGATAACGTACGAACAGCATAGACAATCTCAAAGAAAATAATAGATATCATTATATTAATAATAAGATTAATAAACTAGAAATAAATAATAGAGCAAGAGAATGTACAGAAATCAACACAAAAGATCCATATGCAAAAAAAAAAGAAAAAGAAAAAAAAAAGCTGTCTAGGTAGAGAGTTCGAGCATGGAGGAACTGTCGAGGAATGATAACTCAGGATGAAGGTGCCGATATAGTCCAATTTTAGTGTTCATGAACTGGGGAGCAAAAACCAATGAAGAGGTAGGGAAGGAGATTGTGCAAGGAAAGAGGCCAGGGACAAAATGGACGATAGAGAAATCCAAGATACTCTAGGAGATCGTGCAAAAGATACCATTGGCAGAATGGAGGTCAGGTAAACTCTCTATCTCCCGCAAGGGTCTCGAAAATACAGTCAGGTCAGGCGTCCGAGGTGGACATCCAAAGTCATTCCCCGCCAAGTGCCATAGCCCAGGAACTTTGTTAATAAAAAAACCACTTTGAGGACTGTGTTGCAGATCACCACAGGGGAAAAAGGCAAACAATCACCGGTGGCTGGGAGTGAACTAAAAGGGATCACCCATTCTTTTCCTCTCCCCCTCTCTGTTTAGGAGCAGCACAAACCTAGCACCATTAGGAGATACCTTGGGCTCACCAGAGGCGGAACGCCACATTCTAGGCATCCAAAAGTCCTCTCTTCACCCGCTCAGGCAAGCACATCGGGAATGTGATCACGAGAGTAAAGTGAAAGTACCCCCTATCAGAGACGCAGCTCACACTTCTTCACCCGGGCCTCTGCGGGTACAAGGAGAGACCAGCACAGGCGGGAACATGTCACGGGAACAACTCACGGGAGGCGCCTCGGGTGCAATAGGTCAAGTTTTGATCTACCGGCAGCAAGAGGAGGCCGACCCTCGCATCCCCGCATGACCGGTGGTGTGACCTCAGCCCCAAGTCCCCTGGCAGGTCCTGCAGTCGTTGAATCAAGCCAGAGATGCAGGGAAGGCAGAGGGCAGGCGGAGAGATCCCGAGGGTCGAAGGAGGGGGCCCAACCCCTCACCGCCTTGAACTCGGCACCGGGTGAGCCCCAGCTCGGAGTGTGAAGCTCACAGGGCCGTCAGACCCCGTGGTGCGCGGTTGGATGACGGAAGGTGCGGTTTTGTAGCAGCCCAAGGATGCCAAAAATGAGATTGCAGGAGGAGCCCCAAAGAGCGATGGAAGCAACCCGAATTCAGAGCCATCCGCGGACATCGGTGGCCATGTCGATTCCGGCTGTGCAGCAGTCCACAGGTAGGCTTAAACCATAAGCACTGTATTTGTTGATGTGTGCTTAAATTCTTGGTCGCTGCGTGGCTGAGAACTTCTGCAAAGTGTGGGGGTAGAGGAAGAGGTTGTGCAGGGGGCATAAGCAGGGATTTACACACAAATTGTGATCCCGAGCCCCGGAGCTTCTTAGGCGACCTCTTGTCCAGCGGCCATCTTGCGCTGGGAGCACGCTCCCTGGACTTCTATGGGAGTCCAACCATACCGAGTCCGACAGCATACACCAGCATCGTACTCGGTTGGACTGCAGGAGTCCAGATCGGTCAGAAAACTCCCCGGATCCGGCTCGCTCAGAGAGCTTTCCGACCCAGATCGGAATCGGCCCCTTAGTGTTGGCTACTGTCTTGTTGCAAGTATTGCATCCAAGTAGAGAACTACTGGCTCACATACTAGCTCACTTTTCAAGAACTGCATCCTAGTAGAGAATTGCTGGATGGCACTTCAAGTACTGTATCCTAGTAGAGAAGTACTGACTTGCACTTCAGGTATTGCATCCTAATAGAGAAGTACTGGCTCTCACTTCAAGCATTGCATCATAGTAGAGAAATGCTGACTCGGACTTTAAGTACTGCATCCTAGTAGAGAAGTACTGGCTCACACTTCAAGTACTGCATCTTAGTAGAGAAGCACTGTCATGCACTTCAAGTACTGCATCTTAGTAGAGAAGTACTGGCTAACGCTTTAAGTATTCCATCCTTGTAGAGTAGCACTGGCTCACACTTCAAGTATTGCATCCTAGTGGAGAAGTGCTGGCTCGCACTTCAATTATTGCATCACAGTAGAGAAGTGCTGGCTCGCACTTCAATTATTGCATCACAGTAGAGAAGTGCTGGCTTGCTCTTTAAGTGTAAAGAACAAGGGAGCGACCCCACTTGCCAAGAGACAGGGTACCACAAGTACAGAAACAGCCAGATTCTCTTGGAACTGTTAGAATTGCCTCTATTCAATGAATATAATCAATCATACACATCTCATATATTCAGACTACCACACAACTCAAATGGAACACAATGAATTGGAACCCCAAAACCAATTGCAATATACACAACGATAAAGTGGTTTTACTCAATGTAAAAAATAACATATTTATTCAAATAATTTTGCTTCAATGAAATACAATTAAAAACATGACATTTATACAATAAGAAAAAAGTAATTTGCAAAGAATACAAAAAAAATAGCAGAGGATAAAAACAAGCAGCAAGAGACAGACAAAATGTGAACAAATTAGATCATATTAAAGTTACTTTAAATGGAATGCTTATATTAATAGATCTCAGTCTAAAAGACTCATGGTAATCTTAGACATCAGGAGGTTCTGTGAATGTAACGTGTTACACAAAAAGGGTGCTGACGCGTTTCGGTGGTATGAACTTATAGATGTACCACCTTCATCAGGTCTCTAACAATATTCGTCTCTCAATTAGCTGGTATAAAATTCATAAGCCTTGTACGTATTTCATTAAAAATGGAAAAATGTATCCAAGAATAATTGTGCAGATATATCGGGTCCTTTTTACCAAATCACTAATGACAAATGATGTCGCAATAAGAGGGGATCTCCTGGGACCTCATGACGGACGTAATATGCCGCCGTGTATTCTCTGTTCAGAGCTATAATCTTCCACAGTTAATAAAAAACCTCAAGGGATTTCGCATTCATAAGTTTCTATGAATGAAAACTGGTCGATGTGGGTTCACACCCTGAACAAGTATTCTTTTGTATGGGCCACCATATAAAGTACAATGTGGTGAAAGGCTTCCGCACCTGGTGTAGAGAGAAAATAGTTTTAGAAGCGTCCCGTCCTGTCGTCACGGCTTCCCTCTGCCTTCCGGAATTTTGGAGACAGTACTGCATCCTAATAGAAAAGTATTGGTTTCGCACTTCAAGTATTGCATCCTAGGAAAGTAGTACTGACTCACACTTCAAGTATTGCATTCTACTATAGAAGCACTGGCTCGCACTTCAAGTATTGTATCCTACTAAAGAAGTACTGACTCACACTTCAAGTACTGCATTCTAGTATAGAAGCACTGGCTTGCACTTCAAATATTGCATTCTAGTAAAGAAGTGCTGGCTTGCACTTCAAGTATTGCATCCTAGTAGAGAAGTGCTGGCTCACGCTTCAGTACTGCATCCTAATAGAAAAGTGTTACTGCATCCTAATAGAAAAGTGTTAGTTTCTCACTTCAAGTACTGCATCCTAGTATTGAAGTGCTAGCTCGCACTTCAAGTATAGCATCCTAGTAGAGAAGTACTTGCTCGCACTTATATTATTGCAGACCTGCTAATAAATATATGTTTCTGCACAATCCAAAGTATTCAGCCTGGCAGTACGTTTTTATACTGAACCAATCACAGCTTTGGGTTCTTGCAAGGAGGCAATGTTATGATCCCAATAAAAACACTGGACCTTAAATCATGAAACACTTACCACCCTTCTCTCCTTATGTAGCGCTGTTCACTCCCAAAGACCTACACTCTTAATTATTTTTTTTGAAATAACATTGTTTTTAGATTTTTCACCATAAAGAAAGATGTTGCCATAGTTCACAGAAGGCAAAAGAAATGGGCCAGCTGTGGGCAAATGTGGAAAGCAGATGGTTGGCAAGGAGGAGGGTGAAAGGGGTATGGGAGGTAAGGAGCTATGGGTGAGGGGGAAATGGAGCTGGGCCCCGGGGATAGGAGCTTCAGTGGCACTTTTGAGTGGGGTGTAGCAGGAAGGGTAGGAAACTGAAGAATTGCAGTAACAGGATACTAGTTTCCATATGTATCCTAGACAGGAATCTACTGCACGGCACAAAGTCTCAAAAAAGAAACCCGAGCAAGGCTCCACAACACTTACCTTCCCTGTCGGAGGTGGAAACATCTACGACACCTTCAGGTTCGGCAGAATCGGTGCTTGTCCCGGTCCGACGTGCTGGGATTCCCCTCGCTGGTATCACTCTGTGAGTAACCGTAGGGGCCGTAACTCTGCCTGGAAGAAGCACACGTGTGAGTCATTGCCATGACCTTGCCAGGTGCACATCCACTGACATCCATCGAGGGCAGCAGCATGCTCAGTCACTGCCTTTACTCTTAGTTAATCAGCTGGTTTTTTGAGACCTGCAATCACTCTACAAGGGGACAGGAAGAGCGGGGGCTCATGCGATATTGATTGGTTTACCATTACAAAGATGTCAGCATGAGAAGGAAAAAAGAAATATTGTACAAAATAAATCTGAATTAAAATATGCTATCAAGGCTGGGTACTAATAAATAAAACGAGTACTGTTTTCACTCTATCACTCACATTAACTTGGGCTGCTGGAAAGAAACAATACATATCTGTAAAATGTTTAGGCTTGTCCATTCATGCCAGTGCCTGAAGGAGGCTTGACCAAACAAGCCAATAGCTGGAAAGAGTTTAGCCAAATGTAAGTGGTATGTTGTGGCATGTGTGGTGCAGTGCTAACAGTTGATTTTTGGGAGCCATGTGAAGGTGCCCCTGGTAAGACTCATAAAATAGCATATAAAAAAATGAGAATTAAAATATTGTTGATGTGTTGTGCAGTTAAAATACCAAATTGGATGGAGCAGAATTGTTTAATGAAACACTGCAAATCAATTCATCACTAGTGAAAGAAGGCGGCAGTTAAGCCTACCACATAGCCAGCACCAATTACTCCATCGAGTCAGATGACATAGTTGGGTGATGTGTCCACTGTGCACAGACAGCCCAGCCACATTTGTGCGTCCCCTTCTGTAAACTGAAATTGCATGCGCACATACAGCGTCAGAGCTTTTCCTCTTAATGACGTTTCCACATTTGCGTGGAGGCGTGGCCCCATGCAAATGTGGGAATCCCTTCGCCTTTGCGCCCGTTCCGCATTATAGACAAAGGTGCAGAAGCAAAGAAGTTAGTAGATGGCGCACTGTCAGTGCGTCCCCTGATGGCAGTCCTCTGCAGGGGGCAAAGGGAGTCCCATGGATCCCCGAGATATCCCCTTGCAGGCAGGTGCAATCACTCACTGCAATCACCTGCAAGGGGGATCTCTAATCCCCTTTAAAAGTACAGGTGCCACCTGCACAGTGAAAAAACAAGCGGCTTCAAAGCAGTCCCTCTTTTATCACATGAATGCGCTGCCCCCATGGCAGCACAAGTTTGCGGCTGCCCTGGGGACAGCGCATTCCTTGTAGTAGAGCGCACTTTCCCTGTTTTTGCCCAGCACACCTATTTTTTAGGTGCGCTGGGCACAAACAGAGAAAGTGTGCCCTGTTCATAAAAGGGCCCAAGAATCAGTATTATACATTGTGGCCTGGGGGAACGGATGTTTGTGCCCGCTTTATGCGACCTGAAGTTCTACAGTATTACAGAGGGGGGCAGAAGACGCTTGTGTGTCCCCTTCTGTTATACTGAATGATACTAACATAAGAGTGCGTTCCCTGGTTTACATGGAGGCAAAGCCCCATGCGAAGGATGGACTCCGTTTGTTGCTGTGCCTGTGCCATATTATTCACAGCATCTTCCAACGTAAGCAGAAGTTCATTGGAACTAACCCCGCTAGTACACCTGCTGAATTCATCAGATACAGCGCAAATTATCTTTTCATTACCCGTCCGCATGGGGACAGGACTCTAGCTTCCACCACGAGGATTTATGCCATACCCACTCGTTTTGCATTCCTGAAACACGCTGACCACGAGTAACTTCCCAGGCACTTATTTCATTGTTTAGTCCAGATGATGACACCCCTACCCTGTTGGGGATCGAAACGTCATTGAAACTTGCATCTTAAACTCTAAACTGTAATTACAGTTGTGGAGTACAAGATGTATTTTGGATTGTGACTTTTGCTTATTTACATTTTCTCACCTTAAAAGTCACTTTTAAGTCACTTGCCTGTGGTAACAAAATCAGCTGACTTCCCATTACCCTATCATGTCCTGCTCACTCACCTTTTCATATAATGTATTGTTTTTTCTAATTGTTAATATAATCCTAGAAATTGTTAATTGAGACTACAACAGACACAATCGTGATTGTCAAGTTGTGGTATTATACTGACTTACTTTGTAAGGGAGCACTTTCTTTTCTTACAAACTACTACCCTTGGTCCCTTCTGACTTTAAGGGTTTCCTTGTTCCTTTTTATATATTATTCACGTTGGCACAGAGGCAAACATGCCTTAGGAGGCGCACTTAAAGTGTGCCACAACAAGGTGGCACCATTTCAGTGTGCCTCCTAAAAGCCCTTGGACCCCCAGACATCCCCCCTGCAGGTGGGTGCAGTCACTCACTGCAGCCTCTTGCTTGGGGATCTCTCTTCCCTCTTGTGGGGCAGGTTGCCACCTGCAATGTGAAACACAGAGCGGCTTACAAACAGCTGCTCCATAGTTCAGGTGAATGTGCTGCCTTGAGGGCAGTTCATTATTTGTAAGACAGTGCAATTCACTGCACTCTGCACACCTTTTGAAAGGTGCGCCATGGCGTAAAAATAGAAAGTGCACTTCATTCAAAATACAGTCCCAGGTGCTTTTTTCAGCATTTTCAGAGGGAAAGAAGACTTGAGGGAGATCCTGGATACTAGCAATACACCAGGAACATCTTTTTTAATAAATGTAAAGGAGCAGGGAGCCTTTGGCAAGTTGTTTATGTGTAATTTTGCATTTGGATCCATCAAAAGTCCTCTTCCATTGCAAAGATAGTCCATTGGATCACTCACAGAGGACATACGCACCATAGGAAACCAAGATTTCCTATCAATATAATTGTTGCTTTCTGCAGACTGGTTCAATTACATCGCAGGCACTTTGCAAAGGTAAACGTTGTTTACAACGTGGTGTTTACACCACACGACCTTTACCACACTGCCATTACAACGCAAGTCATTACTATGAATAGAAAATTATAATAATCCCCAATCCGCGCCCCCCAACGGAAGTCGTTATAACGACTTGCATTGTAAAAACTGCATTGTCAAGTACCGCGATCATTTTGATCACGTTGTACTGACATACATCCCTTTGTAAAGTGTATGGAGGGAGCATACTTTTTGACTTTCATCATTATTGCAAGAAACATTTCTGACAAAATGTAATATAAATTGACAACTTCCCATTTAATTCCAATCCACATCACAGCACAGGATAAGATGCAACATTGATTAAATGAGTAGACACATGTAATGTCAAGAAAAGACTTGCACAGAATAAGATGCAACATTGATTAAATGAGTAGACACATGTATGTCAAGAAAAGACTTGATATGTCGCCGTACCTCCTTTAGACATGATGGTTCAGTCACAGTCCCTAATCTCTTCACTGTAGTCAGGGCAGGAGGGTGCAGGCAGAGGCAGGTGGGTGCAGACAGGCTCAGGAAGATAGATGCACCAGCACTACTGAGGAGCTCAGAAGAGCCAATATTTATACCAAGGTTCACGCTGAAAAAAGTCAACATTCTACCTTAGGAAAACAAGTCTAATGAACATCTTTGTTTACTCAAAGCTTCATCTCAACAGCCTATGAGAACAGCCTCTTTTCTGCCACGTCGACGCTGGCTCAAATACTCACCCTCTGGAGATTTCTGAACATCTTTCCAGTCTGTGGACATTTAATATAGCACCAAGCATAGGACGGAGGACACTTAATCTCTCATCAAATTTGCAATCTATCAGTACAAGAGGCACACATGAGCTTATCAATGCGTTCTATTTCAATGGTTAACTTAATTGTATAATGAGATGACACTTGACTTGCTATTGCTGTTAGCTTCTTAATGCCTATTCAGGTACACACCAGACCAGTGTGTGTGAATGGCTGATGTCATACGAGGGCACAACAAACTGACAATGGATTCCTGATAAGGGTGAGAGCATCATGATGGAAAACTTCACCTTCTGAGACTGCAGAAAAGATTGAGTTAGGAAGCCCCCTGGGCAAAAGTTCTGGGGTGATAAGTGTAACGCAAGAGATTGTGGCCCAACAAGTGTCAGAAGTTGAGAACATGGGCTTCTTTTACCAGACAGTGACCTGGAAGGTTTGTAGATATGGCGGCAAAATGAAAACAATGGGCTATGCCAACAGCAGGTCAGGTCAAATATTTATGAAGAGTCAGTAGAGTTTTGAAAGAGCTGCAGCACGTGAACCAGGGTCCATACGATGGCCAGATCACTGCCTCAGTGTGGTCAAGACTCCACCTATTAACTGCCTCATTGTGCACAGGAACAGACGATTTACTTGCATAAAGCTAATTTAGTATTTGAAAATCCATGTTGTATGATCCTCCAAGAGTCCTTCTCCCTATTTACCAAATAACGCTGTTCGCGCCCAGGTTTAGGAAAATAAGATGTGTAGGTCCCTACTTCTCAATAGAGGGTGCTGCACAGTGGCGCCTGTTCCATAGTCTGAGAGCACTAGAGGTCAGTCTGACTTGAGGAAGGAAATAAAGCCTTGGTAGGGAAACAAATGTGTCTTAACAGTGGAGTATGGCTCTCTTCACAGGCCACCTTGCACTGAATTGTGCACTTCGCAAAAGCCCCTAACATACCGTACTAACACAATGCTAACCATGAAATGAAATATGCCAACTGCTTCCTGTAACAAAACATTATTCCACTTGTAATGATAACCACATTTTTCGGGTCTGATACTATTTAATCAATCAAACAGGATTTGGATGAAGGAAATACGAGACCAGAGGGCCAATCAAAACTAATGTGTCAGGCGCAGACTGACTCCTTTTTCCCCAATTTTGACTCTTTCATTCAGAAAAACACATGGTTCAAGCACAGGGTAATGGTGATTGAATGACCAGTTCTGTTGTCCTACAACTGTAGGTGTCTTCAGTCTACATTTAGACCTCCTCCAAGTACTGCTCAGGAAGCTATGGCACATGCAGATACATGAAGCTAGGGTACATGCAGATATTGAGCAGCTGAAAAGGGACAGATGTTTCAGTAAGTACTTTACTTGACGCCGGACGACTCACACCTGGATCCAGATTTGTTTGCTGTAGTTATGAGAAATGATTTAGATAGCAGATCAAGATGTGGCTGCTCATTGGGTAAGCCTTCCCACTAATATGGCATGGCCAGCTATGTAATTAGCTATATATTATCACAAGGACAACCCTTTCTATGCTCAGGTGGACCAGGGTCAATAATTGTTATATGAACAAAGTCCACCTTCAGACTCTGAAAAAGCGACCTTCTCCTGCACATGTCTGAGAGAGCCAACATTCAAGTGATAGGTACCTACTTCGGTAGTATTTAACCCCAAAAATTATATTACTGAAAAAAGATGTGCTTTAGTGATCACAAATTGCTCAGAATTGTTTCCGAAATAATTTTTTGTACTATTCTTAGATTTATATGCTGATACTGTTACACAACTAAATGTAAGTGCAGGGGACGCAGTGCTCCAGTGTGCCAATAACTATAGTATATACACACAACAAATATTCGCTGGTTACAAAAAAGGATGACATGTACATGTAGCATTGCAACATGTGGAATCATTCTTGATCGGTAGCCTAGGTAAACAATATCGATGTTTCGACCCCTAGGGATTTTCGGGGTCTCCTCAGGACAAAAGTAGACAGATGAAATCGCACCTAATGTTTACAGCTGTATGTGCACAATTTCCAGAAAAAGGTGTGTGTGTGTGTGGGGGGGTGGAGGGGGGGGGGGGGGGGGGGTCAGGAGGTAAGTTTCTGTCAAAAATCCTTATTGGACAATTCACTGTAACCGAGTAGCACCAATGACCCCACCACATCCACATGGCATGTGTCATTCAGCCTGTGCATGTTTCAATGGTGTCAGCAATTTCACCTAAACTAAATGTCCTCAGTATTCGTCAAGCTGTGTCAACGAGTGTGGTGCCTATTGGTCCCACTCCGCTCTTCGCTAGCGAAAAAAATCGATCATGAGTTACCATTTGTTGCAGTTTAGTCAGATGACTTTTGTCCTCAGGAGACCTCGAAAATCACTAATGGTCGAATCGTCGACATTTTTACACTCGGTTACTGATCATTAATGATTCCACATGTTGCAATGCTATATGCATATGTAATCAGTTTGTAAATATTTGTAACCAGTGAATCTTTGTTGTGTCTTTGTATATTTATTCACAGACTGGAGCACTTTTTTGCCTGCTCTTATATTTAGTGTTGCCACAGTATCTGCATATAAATCTAAGGGGCAGATTTACAAGCCCCTTGCGCCACGTTTACACCGCTGTTGCGTCACGCAAGGTGGTGTAAACGTGGCGCATCCCTACGAGGCATTTACAACGTGACGCATCTATGGAGATGCGTCACGGTGTAAGGCCCTGTGCCACATAAAACCTGCGTCAGGTTTCATGTAGGCGTTCCGGTGCAGGGGGGGGCGTTCTGTCGCAGGAACGCCCCTGAAAAGTGACTCAGTGAAATCTACAAGATTTCACTGAGTCACTTTCCCCACGCTGATGCGTCAAAACCCTGCGCCTGTTTGAAGCAGGCGTAAGGCTTGACGCACCACGTTAAAGATAGGGCAAGTTGGAAAAGTGCTGGAGTTGCGTGCCGCACGCAACACAATTTCAGCACTGCGCCAACTTTACGCCCAAGATGCGACACGCATCTGTTCATTCTGCGCCATGGTGCGCCGCATTGTAAGTGTGGCGCATCATGGGTGGCGCAAGGAATAACTTCCGTGCCGTATCTTTCCTGGCGCATCTCTGCCGATTTGCAGAGATGTCAGGCAACTTAAATCTGCCTCTAAGAGTTTTACTAAAAATAATTCATGAAACCCTTTTGAGCAATTTGTGATCATGAATCTGGGCACAGCCGGTCGCAACCAATATAGCCCTGTCGGCCCTGCATGCATGCTCCAACATTGACACAGAATGTCAGAAGTTATTTTTAATAAAGAACTTATTTCTTTCACTAGCTGTCCCCTACATCTTTTTTCTCACCTCGTGATTTCCCTGCTCTTTTCTGTCTGACTTTCTCTCATCTTCAACAAATAATGTCTAGTGGGGTTAGTTAAACAAACAAACATCGATGTATAATCTGTAATTGACTCAACATATGCTATCCATGTAACAATGTTTCCGAATGTTTTCTTGTATAAAAATTATTTTAAAAACACTACCAAAGTAGGTACTTAACACTTGGAATTTTCAGATGTCACATTGACTGTTGGCTCCCCCAGACAGGTGCAGGAGTGGGCCACTTTTTCCGGAAAGACTCCCACGGTGGACTTTGATGTTCATATAACAGCTGTGCAATTAGCAGCATCGAGCTTGAGGAATATGAAAGCTGTATCTTGTCTTCATACAAGGAGTGAAGGAATTCTTCTCTTATGGTAGCTAAGACCGAGTCAGTGCCCCTTGCAGGAAAGAATCATTACTATAGGTTCTAAAGAAGATTAATTTGTTTGACATACTATTGAGTTTGCCTCGTTCCCCTACTTTTCATGATTTTGCTGGAGTAGGGAAGTTGGAGATGAGCTAGTATTTCACCAAATTCTTGTTTTAAAGGGTAAAGAACAACTTTAGTAAAGTGTGCTGAATTTATCATGTGTGTTGTGTTATGTGCAAGACAGAGGATGCTTTTGTCCTGAGTCCTTGGCCTAGGTCCTTGGCAGTGCTTTGTATCGTATTGTAGTGCTGCAACACAAGCATTTCTCCAAACATACATGCTATTTTGTGGTCTTTTTAGTTTTCCAACTGCAGTAACCTGCCACCATTTAAAACCTTCACCTCTGTCTTGGCTAGTCTTACATGCATCCTAGGTGACCCTCCCTTCTGGCTGTGGCTGTGGCTCTCAGCTCCTCTAGAGTTCAACAGAGTAAAGCGCTCTCAATGGAGATCCTTTAAATAAAAATGTCATTTGAACTATGAAATTAAAGCCTATTAATAAGTCAGCTCCAATGAAAAAAACAGGTAACAGAGAACTATCGTGTCTAATTAACTGGAGCCTCAGGGGGGAAGAAAAGGGTGCAGGCCGCCCCCCACTCAAACCATAGTAAACAGTAACAGGCCTGTCCCACTAGACACTCTTATTTTAATTTTTAATATTACAAGGGTTATGGCGATACAAAATTTTTATTACCACCAGCCAAGTATCTTCTGGCTATTCACACCCATACAAATTAACATGGTACACACACGGTACACATCCAATCTGTCGTGATACCATCACCCACCAAACAATTTTTGTGGGAAAAGTGTGGAGAAGAGAGTGAGCCCCTCACGGAAGAACCGCCAATCGGGTTATCTGACTAGCAATTGCCAGTATACCCAATTATCATCATCGGTGACTCACTCTCATAACAGTGGAAAATGAAGATGAACCCCAGAAAAAGACCGACAACATATAACAGTGCTTCTTCTCAACATCAGCCCCACAATCTGCTGACTGTTCCTATCATAGCAAGTCGACATACAACCTTGCTATTTTTATGTGCACGTATAACACCGAAACCCCCTAGTGAGAAAAGAAAACGTGAATCTCACACTGTTAAAATAGAAGAGTTCACTGGCCACTCTGGGTTTATTCTGGGCTGTGAATCCTTCCAAATTAAAAATGACTCACACCATGCAAAGTCTCAGGTGGGTCATAGTCGCCAACATGTTTCATTGCACTTATTTTCCGCAACTTCTTCAGGGCAAATGGGGGTTGAGAGTAAGAAGTGCCGGTGACCCAGCGTGGAACACCCGACGGTAGCGAGTTTTCGGAAATAACACGTGATCCTCGAGGACACGGCCATACCGACTAAGAGGGGTAGCAGGTATGCATGAGAGACGCTAACCCCAGGTGTGTGTTGAAAGAAAGTGGCAATTGAAGTGGGTAACCCCCATTTTCCCTGAAGAAGTTGCGGAAAATAAGTGCAACGAAACATGTTGGCGACTATGACCCACCTGAGACTTTGCATGGTGTGAGTTATTTTTAATTTGGAAGGATTCACAGCCCAGAATAAACCCAGAGTGGCCAGTGAACTCTTCTATTTGAACTGTGTGAGATTCACGTGTTCTTTTCTCACTAAGGGGTTTCTGTGTTATACGTGCACATAAGAATAGCAAGGTTGTATGTCGCCTTGCTATGATAGGAACAGTCAGCAGATTGTGGGGCTGATGTTGAGAAGAAGCACTGTTATATGTTGTCGGTCTTTTTCTGGTGTTCGTCTTCATTTTCCACTGTTATGAGAGTGAGTCACCGATGATGATAATTGGGTATACTGGCAATTGCTAGTCAGATAACCCGATTGGCGGTTCTTCCGTGAGGGGCTCACTCTCTTCTCCAAACTTTTTCCACAAAAATTGTTTGGTGGGTGATGGTATCACGACAGATTGGATGTGTACCGTGTGTGTACCGTTTTAATTTCTGACACTTGTATGGGTGTGAATAGCCAGAAGATACTCGGCTGGTGGTAATAAAAATTTTGCATCACCATAACCCTTGTAATATTAAAAATTAAAATAAGAGTGTCTTGTGGGACAGGCCTGTTACTGTTTACAACAGAGAACTATCGACCTGATTAGGCCCCTCTTCTTCACAAACACTGAGGTTGTGGTAGCTGGAGAGACTGTGATTATTTGCTACTCAAGCAGGGGATGTTTTTTTCAAGTTGGCCTATTATGTTTTGGAGCCAATGAATTCTGAAGAATATACCCACATTGCTGACTAGGAGACGTTTTTTCTGGTATATCTCTAAACCAAAACTCAAAATCTTGTCTCTGATAGAGGCATACATCCTTTAAATGCTTGGACTGGAGATCTCAGGACTCATCTGGGTGCGGGCTTTTTAGTCATCAGCGTATATTCGATACTGGTCCCTCCCCTAATGGCCCAGAAGAAACCATTAGGGGAGAAGAGTGGCCCAGCGGCCAGAGTGGCTGACTTCAGAGTGCGGGGCTCACGGCTCAATCCCCGGGACAGGTTAGAGCTCGGCTCAGCACCTTGTGACTCTGAGCAATAGCTCACTTATTTTCCCAGACGGTCCCCAGCGCCTTGAAACATTAAGGGGTGATATGTTTGCGCTTTACAAATCAAGATAAGTCCCTTGAACTGTCCTGCAGGCAACCCTAAAATGGTAAAGCGGTGCATCCTGGATCTCCCAGTGGAAGATTGATCATTTCAACAAACCAGGGGCCACTCAGCAGAGGACTCAAATAAATCAAATCAAACTGGTTTATAAAGTGCACAGATACCTCAGAGAAGGCATCCTGGTCCTGATGGTAAAGATCGCCCAGAGAACAGGGGAAAAAATAATGACAGACATTCTTTTAATGACTTTCTCAAAGCAGCTTTGGACGGGATACTTCTCACATTAAGAGGAAGAGCATTCCACAGCTTAGTTGTCAGAAAGGTAAAGGATCTGCCTCTTCTTCTAGCCTTGTGAATGTGGGGGATGTGGACAAGTTTCAGATTATTAGATATCAAGCATCTCTCTTCTAAAAGAATGGTATATAATGGGTCCTAAGGAAAAGAGGACCCTTAAGATAGTAGGCTCGGAAAGATAAAGTTAGCGCTCTGAACTGTATTGTCTTAGTGTCCACTAGCCAATGCACCTGTCACCGAAGATCAATACGTGATATTCTAACTCAGTCAGGCATCAGCAGTTTGAGTGGTCTGGAGGTGCTGAATCAAAAAGGCCAGAAAGCCCAGATACAGACTGTTAGAATAGTTCAGCCTAAAGGTTTTTAAGACATGGAATGTCATCTTTGGGTATCCTATTGTAATGATGGAGCATCCTTCTTCGTGCCCTTAGGTTGAAAAAATATGAAGAAGATAAAGCCATAACCGTGGGCTCAAAGGTCAAGCCAGAGTCAAATTTCACCCCAAGATTTCTAATCAGGGATGCAGGGCTGTGGGAAACCCCCGCTCTGAAACTCACCAAAGACAAGGTGAAGGGTGAGACTTAGCGACAAGGAATAGCTCGTCCGTCTTGTCTGAATTAAGTTCCAGACAGCTTGTGTTCATCCAGTTCACCAAGGATATCAGGCAGAGCTTGAAGGAATCAAGGGGTGCGTGCGGGCATAATGTTCAGGAAGGCCAAAAGGAGCTAAGTGTCATTTTTCAAGGATATAACTCTCACTCTACAAGATTCAACTAATTTATCCAGAGACACCAGATAAACATGAAAAAGTGTAGGGTTGAGAGCCGAGCCCTGTGGAATGCCGCATACTATGGGTTTTGCCTCTCATGTAAACAGGGGAAGGAATACAGTCTGATATTTTCCACTGATGAAAGATTTTACGAAGCATAGCGCTTGACCTCTGAAACCGATCCTGTCCAGTCCCACCAGCAAAATAGCAGATTAGACTGTGTCGAATGATCCGAAGAGAGCAAAAGCAGTACCATGACTGGAGTATTTAAATCAAGGTTAGCTCTTATATATTCCTAGACTTCAAGTAGAGTAGTCTCGATGCTATATCCGGCACAAAACCCTTATTGAGAATCATGGAGCAGGTGGTTTGCTTCTAGAAAACTAGATAGCTGCCTATTTATTTATATTCTTCTCCAGTATAAAAGCTGTGGGCAGGAGAGAAATAGATCTAAAATTATCAAAGACCTTGGGATCAGCAGAAAGCTTCTTTAGCAAGGGGAGAAGAAAAGCTTTTTTCCAGCTGGTGGGAACCAACGCCTGGTCAAGAGAATCATTGAGCAGCCTAGTCAGCCAGGGGTTCACCACTGGTCCTGCTAGATTGAGAATGGCAGAAGGACGAGGGTCAAGAGGAGCGGTGCATCCTGGATCTCCCAGGGAAAGATTGATCATTTCACCAGGGCACACTCAGGAGGGGACTCAAATCAATCAAATCAAATTTGGTTTATAAAGTGCACAGATACCTCAGAGAAGGCGTCTTGGTCTTGATGGTAAAGATCACCCAGAGAACAGGGGAAAAAATAAAGACAGAATTTTTTTATGACTTTCTTAATGCAGCTTTGGACGGGATACTTCTCAAATTAAGAGGAAGAGCATTCCACAGCTTAGTTGTCAGAAAGGTGAAGGATCTGCCTCTTCTTCTGGCCTTGTGAATGTGGGGGATGTAGAAAAGTTTCAGATTATTAGATCTCAAGCATCTCCCTTCTGAAAGAATAGTATTAAATGGTTCCTAAGGAAAAGAGGACGATTAAGATGGTAGGCTCGGAAAGATAAAGTAAGCGCTCTGAACTGTATTGTCTTAGTGTCCACTAGCCAATTGACCTGTCACCGAAGATCAATATGTGATCTTCTAACTCAGTCAGGTAGCAGCGCTTTGAGTGGTCTGGAGGTGCTGAATCAAAAAGGCCAGAAAGCCCAGATACAGAATGTTAGAATAGTTCAGCCTAGAGGTTTTTAAGACATAGACTGTCATCATTGGGTACCCTATAGTAATGAGATGTAGCATCCTTCTCCGTGCCTTCAGGTTGAAAAATATGAAGAAGATAAAGCCTTAACCGGGGGCTCAAAGATCGAGCCAGAGTCAAATTTCACCCTGAGATTTCTAACCACGGATGCAGGGCTCGGGGGAATCCCCAGCTCTGAAAGTCACCAAAGACAAGGTGAAGGGTGAGACTTAGCAACAAGAAATAGCTCCTCCGTCTTGTCTGAATTAGGTTCCAGACAGCTTGTGTTCATCCAGTTCACCAAGGATTTCAGGCAGAGCTTGAAGGAATCAAGGGGTGAAGGCATGTTTTTCTGGAAGGCCAAAAGGAGTTGAGTGTCATTTGCGTAGGATATAACTCTCACTCTCCAAGATTCAATTAATTTATGCAGAGACACCAGATAAACATGAAATAGTGTAGGGTTGAGAGTTGAGCCCTGTGGAAACCCGCATACTATGGGTTTTGTCTCAGAAGTAAACAAGGGCCGGGAAACAGTCTGAGATTTTCCACTGATGAAAAATTCGACCCAGCATAGTGCTTGACCTCCGAAACCGATCCTCTCCAGTCTCACCAGCAAAATAGCAGGGAAGACTGTGTCGAATGATCCGGTGAGAGCCAAAGCAGTACCAAGATTTGAGTATTTAAATCAAGGTTAGCTCTAATATATTCCTATACTTCAAGTAGAGCAGTCTTGGTGCTATATACGGCACGGAACCCTTATTGAGAATCATGGTGCAGATGGTTTGCTTCCAGAAAATTAGATAGCTGCCTATTTATTTATATTCTTCTCCAGTATAGCAGCTGTGGGCAGGAGAGAAATAGGTCTAAAATGATCAAAGACCTTGAGATCAGCAGAAAGCTTCTTCAGCAAGGGGAGAAGAAGAGCTTGTTTCCAGCTGGCGGGAACCACATTGAGCAGCCTATTCAGCCAGGGGTTCAACACTAGTCCTGCTAGATTGAGAATGGCAGAAGGACAAGGGTCAAGAGGGATCCTGATTTATATTTTCACAGCTCCGTAGCTGATTCCTCAAGTGAAATTAGGGGTAATTTAGATAGAAGGGACCCGGTAAAGTATAAGGAGGAGATGCATGAATAGTACAACTCCGACCTGGAATTTATTCATAAATGACTTGAATTTTGCTATAAAAGAAGCCGACTAGGTCCTCACAGAGATCCAAACAGGGGGTAAGAATGTTTTAGTAGGCAGAGGGTAGAGAAAGCAGTTAACTACTTCGAACAGTTTCCTGAGATGTTTCGAAGCTTCTGAGGTAGACAAGGCAACACATTATTTTTGTTCTAAGTGGATGGATGCATTGTATTTTTAAAGAGCGGAATTAGAACTTTTGCACTCCTATCATAATTAACTCTCCATTGCCTTTCCAACTATTTGGTAAACAGACATAATATAGAGTTGTTTATGTCAACTTGCACTAATATTGAGTGTAAAATATCGTAATACAAAAGTATCGACTGTCAAAATATCGTTGTCAAGAATATTGAGTTTAAGGAAAGTAATATTGTTTCAAAAAATATTGAAGACATTAATATTATTTGCAAAAATATTGTAGTTAAAATATTGTCGTTTTAGTTAGTGTTATGTATTTTACTATGTATTTTAAATGTATGTGTTCTATTTTTTTATGTAAGTATTGCATTTGTTTTTCAATGTGTATTACATTTTTAGAAGTTATTAATGTTTTTTTAAAGTAAATTTTGCGTTTTAGTTCCATAGGGGGTTGTGGGTTTATAGGGGAATAGGGTGGGAAGTAATTTAATTTTAAATAAGTAATTAATATTTTTTATTAATACATTTTTCGGTATGCAATATTTAATAGTGTTAATTGTGGGAATTAATTTATTATTAATTTGTTTTTAATTGGTTGCTAATAATGATTAAAAATTGGTAATTATGCTAATTGCGTCATTTTTTTAGGATCGTGTTGTGGGTTTATAGGGGAGTAGGGCGGGAAGTAATTTAGTTATAATTAATTAAATATTTTATATGAACTTTTATTTATGAATTCAACATGTTATATTGTTAAATGTAGACATTCATTTATTATTAATTATGTATTTGGTTATTAATTATGTTAATTGTTTCATTTTTTTAAGAGTGGGTTGTGGGTTGATAGGGGAGTAAGGTGGGAAGGTATTTAATTGTAATATATTTTGTATATATTATTTATTTAATGTTATTATATAGTAAATTGTGTGAATTAATTTATCACTAATTGTTTTTAATTTGCTAGTGAATTGTTAGTAATTAATTAATTAATTTTTAAATAATTATCTTAATGGTGTCATGTTTTATAACATTGGTGGTGTGCTTTATTGGGGAATATGGTGGGAGGTAAACTATTTGTAATTAGTTAACTATTTGTTAATTAATGTTAATTATTTTGCTGGAGTGGGAATAGTAAATTATTCCCCTCCGCTATCCACCACTTTCCCTACCGATGCACTTGCTGGAGTGGGAATAGTAAATGTTTCCCCTCCGCTATCCAAAACTTTCCCCATTATTGCACTTGCTGGAGTGGGAATAGTAAATTATTTCCCTCCGCTATCCAACACTTTCCCTACTGTTGCACTTGCTGGAGTGGGAATAGTACATTATTCCCCTCCGCTATTCGAAACTTTTTCTAATGTTGCACTTGCTGGGGTGGGAATAGTAATTGTATCCCCTCCACTATCCAACACTTTACCTACTGTTGCATTTACTGGAGTGGCAATACTAATTTTATCCTCTCTGTTTCCCAACACTTTACCTACTGTTGCCAACTGTGGAGTGGGAATAATAGTTTATACCCCTATGCTATCCAACACTTTCCCTACTGTTGCACTATCTGAGTCGGAATAGTAATTGTATCCTCTGCGCTATCCAACACTTTCCCTACTCTTGCACTCGCTGGAGTGGGAATGATATTTTTTTTTCCCTCCTCTATAAACACTTTCCCTACTGTTGCACTTGCTGGATTAGAAATAGTAATTTTATCCCCTCCGCTATGCAACACTTTCCCTACTGTTGCACTCTCTGGAGTGGGAATAGTAAATGTTTTCCCCTCTGCTATCCAACTTTTTCCCTACTGTTGCACTCCCTGGAGTGAGAATAGTAATGTTTACCACTACGCTATCCAGCACTTTCCCTACTGTTGCTATCACTGGAGTGAGAATAGTAATTTTTACCCCTATGTTATCTGAAACTTTCCCTACTGTTGCACTTGCTGGAGTGGGAATAGTAAATTATTCCCCTTCGCTATACAACACTGTCCCTACAGTTGCACTTGCTGGAGTGTGAATAGTAATTTCTACCCCTATGCTATCCAACACTTTCCCTACTCTTGCGCTCCCTGGAGTGGGAATAGTATTTTTTACCCCTCTTTGCTATCCAACACTTTCCCTACTGTTGCACTTGCTGGAGTGGGAATAGTAAATGATTCCCATCCGCTATTCAACACTTTCCGTACTGTTGCATTTATTGGAGTCGGAATAGTAAATTATACCCTTCCGCTATCCAACACTTTCCCTCCTGTTGCCATCCCTGGATTGGGAATAGTCATTTTTACCCCTACACTATCCACCACTTTCCCTACTGTTGCTATCCCTGAAGTGAGAGTAATAATGTATACCCCTACGCTATCTAACACTTTTCCTACTGTTGCACTTTCTGGATAATAGTAAATTATTCCACTCCGCTAGAGTGGGAATCGTAACGTTATCCCCTCCGCTACCAACATTTTCCCTACTGTTGCAGTTAATGTAGTTAAAAAACATATATATATATATATATATGTATGAAAAGCTTCTAAACTCCCTCCCGTCCTGGAAAGAGGATGAAAGCACTCCAGGTTTGACAAAAAGATGTTTTATTCTTCACACGGCAACGAAGAAAACAGACGCGTTTCGGACAGTAGTCCTTCCTCAGTGTCGCCGGCATTAAGTCAATGACGCTTATTTGAAACAAATCATAGAAACAAAAGGTGGACTATAAGTACATACACCATCTAGTTTTAGCGTTCTTTTGGCGTTTCTAGCAGTGATCAAGAATTGGGTTAGACTTGGCAGCCATATTGGACTATGCATAATAACAGCGGATATATATGCTGAGTAGAATTGATACATGTCGTGATACTCTCAAAGCAGTGTTTCCATATATATCATTACAAAATTGATAAAACAGTCATTAGCATAGTACAGACTGATTAATTACCATTGCCAGAAACTTTCATGTATATCGCCGTGGATCGGCGTTGCCCTGGCAATAAAACCCAAGAGAAATAGTTCTCGTAGCCCGGTTGCCACAGTTGCTTCCAAAAACATAGGAGATACAAACAATCTAGCCGTGGATCGGCATGGCTCCGGTAACATGTGAAATGTTATCCGGAGAGTAACAGGTAAGGTAGCACATCAGATGATATTTACAAATCAACATTGGAATCATCATGCAAATTCTAGATATTAGAAAAAAATCAAGCTAATCGAATAGCAAATATCTATATATGCATATATTCTTATTCAAGTATTGGTTGGAATGACATAGTTCTATTTCATTTGTCATTCTGATCACATCAAGTCAATATGAATCATTCACTGAAGTGCTAATTTCCAAACAACAATTAAAACCAAAATTCAGTTTTGCGAAAAGAGAGGTAAAGGAAGAAATGAAAAGAATTGTAAAGGCCATACTGTAAGGGATATGTGGTATCAGGAATTCATCATAAGAGATCCAAACTAGGGAAAGTAAATAAATCGCTTTAATTATTCATTTACCCAGATGTACTGTCAGTTCTTCACCTATGTTTAGTCCCATTGGGTGCTTGGTTTGTAAATCAATAATGAATCTGGATTCAAGCCTACGGAGACGGAGTAATCTGTCTCCACCTCTGGGATTAGCAGGTACATGGTCAATGCCGAAATAGCGTAATAGCTCCCTATTACTTCCATGTTTCTCGGCAAAATGACGTGCCACAGGATAAGCTGGATCTTTGTTCATGATAGCCCTTTGGTGTTCAAGTATTCGTAGCTTCACGCTGTTTACAGTGCTTCCGATATACTGAAGACCACAAGGGCATACCAAACAATACACCACAAAGGGTGTCATGCATGTGAGGAATTTGTTTATCATTTTGGGTTTGTTTAATCCTGGTACATTATAAGATAGGGTCCTTCTGCTCTGATCGCAAGCTTTGCACTTGCCACACGGAAAGAAACCTTTCATTTCCTTCAGTGTGCCTGTAGATTTAGGTGGTAGTGGCATGAGATGACTTTGTACCAGGGTGTCTTTGATGGATTTGGACTTCCTAAAGGTTATGAGAGGTTTCTCTGGAACATCTTTACCTGTAACAGGATCTGTTTTTAAGATGTGCCAATTTTTGTTCAAAATTTGTCGTAGATGCGAGAACTCATCTGAATATGTAGTTATCAATCGAAAATTGTTTTTGGAGTCTGCATCATCCATAGAGCGGGGCATTTGAGTGAGGAGTTGTGGTCTGGGAATTCTCAGGACTCTCTTATCGGTGTTATCAAGGAGAGTTTTATCATATCCTCTTACTAGAAATCTAGTGATGCTTTCTTGTGCCGCTTTAATGAATTCAGACTCCAGGGAACAATTCCGTCGAAGTCTCAGGAGTTCCCCATACGGGATGCTCCGAATCAGACTCGAGGGATGGCTACTCTCATAATGCAAGGTACTGTTGCCAGCCGTTGGCTTGCGATAAAGGCCTGTTTCCAGTTTGCCTTGATGGATATAGACTCTTAAGTCCAGGTAATGCACTTCCTGTTTGCTAATGTCAGCCGTGAATCTAAGATTCAAATTATTGGTGTTTAGATCTGAGATAAATTCCTCAGCCTGTGTGGAGGAGCCCCTCCACACCAGGAAAAGGTCGTCGATGTACCGACGCCAGACAACGACATGACCAGCCCATTTGAGGTTTTCACCTCTTAGGGCAACCTGCTCCTCCCACCAGCCTACGAAAAGATTCGCGTAGCTGGGGGCGAAGCAGGTTCCCATCGCGGTCCCATTCAGTTGTTTAAATAGGGCATTCTGAAACAAGAAAAAGTTGTTAGTCAAGCAAAATTGCAGACATTCAATCAGAAATTGTCCATGTAGCGCATATTTGGCTGGTCTCGTGTCTAAAAAATGTCTGGCAGCCTCTACACCTTGTTCATGTTCTATACATGTGTAGAGACTGGTTATGTCTAAGGTAATCAACAAGTATGATGGATCCCAAATGACCTGATCGATTTGTCTGATGAAGTCTTTGGTGTCTTTCACAAACGAAGGCAGGGCATTGACAAAAATGGACAGAAAGGAGTCAATGTAGATTGATAAATTCTCCGTTAAGCTCCCTTTGGAGGAGACGATGGGTCGTCCAGGAGGATTCTTGCAGTCTTTGTGTACCTTCGGTAATTGGTAGAAGGTGGGCAATACAGGTTCTGGATTGCGCAGAAACAAAAACTCGTCTGTATCCAACATGGATTTATTGCGCCATTTTGTCAATAGGAGATGGTACAATCGGATGCTTTCTTTGTATTGTTCCATGGTTGCTCTTTGATAATATTTCGGATCATCCAGTTGTTTTAGAGATTCTTGGCAATATTGGTTGTAGCTTAAAAGAACAACGTTCCCGCCCTTATCTGAGGGTTTAATCACTATTTTTTTGTTATTCTGCAAGTTGGTTAGGATCCCTGATTGAGCCAGTGTAAAGTTGTTCTTTACGTGTGGTCTTTTAACAGTAGATTGTCTATGATGCATGAGGTCTTGTGTGACAGCGTCCGCAAAAGTGTCGATTGCATCGTAGGGCATCTGTGGGTTGAATTGAGATGGAGCTTTGAAGTTTGTAATGGGAGATTGTTGTTCAATATTCTCCCTTCGCGATGCATTGGTATCGCTAGTCTCTTCATACTGTTCTGCACGAAGTTCTTCCAACACATGCGCTGTGTTGATATCTTTAACAGATAAAGCATCAGTGGGATATGTAGTGATTTTCTTGCGTGATTTCTTAGTACCCTCAGTTTGTGGCTTCAATTTATGAAATTTGTGCAGTTTCATTTTCCGGGTCAGATTGAACATGTCGATGCGTGTTTGGGTGTATTCCAATCTATGGTTTGGACAGAAGCTTAACCCTAGCTTTAGGGTATCTTCCTCAACTGATGTTAGGGGATTTTCTGTGAGATTGATGATGGTGAGGCCCTCATCTACCACTTCTTGCCTCTTTTCTTGCGGGTTTGTTGTCCTGCTCCTCTGCCCCTTCCTCGTCCTCTGCCACCCACCTCGTCTGGTTCTTCGTCTTTTTCTTTTTCGGGTGGTTTCAGCTTCCCTCCTCTCAACCAAGTGCTGCGAATCAGGTCGAACTCCAAATGAAAAGGAGTTTTCTTCCATGTTTCACTTGTGGTTGGTCTTTCATCTTCGGAGCGCTCTTCATCTGTGGCAGAGGATTCTGATGTAGGGGGTTCTTCGACAGGTCCAACGGTTTTGTTTTTCTTGAGGGCTTTTCTCGGACCATCAAATTTTTTTGAGAATGTTAGAATTCTTCCCTGCATATAATCACATTCGTCCCTCTCAAACTTCTCTTGTTTGCGTTGTCGTATCTTCAGTTCGTATCTGACCAGGCGTTTTTTCATTTCTTCACGTAGTTGTTTCACCGTGGTTTCATCAGATTCTTTTGCGATTTCCAATTCTAGAGAGGCTATCTCCTCAATCGCTTTGGCTCTGTCACTCCATGCGAACTTCACAAGTAGCTCAAGCATGGCTTTGCAGAATGCCGCTGTCAACTCCGCCCACTGTTCCAGAAGCATGGGGTCTGGACTTTCATAGGCGGGGACTGTGTAAATACGGAGACCCCTAGGTACGCGATTGACATCCATGTAATTTTGTAAGGAGGTAGCCTCCCACCATTTCCGGATCTCTCTTTCGCTCATCCTTTCAAGTTTTGAAAAAAGGTGTTTCAGGGTGCTTGGTGGTGCCGCCCTATTATCTCCCATGTTGGAAGCTGCAGTCGCGCTTGGAGCACGCTTCTTGAACACATCCAATGCCGCTTGGCGGCGTTCTTCCTCGTCGCACATGCCTGTGTGAATGTCAATCACAGGGAAGCCTCCCTGGGTTACTATGTCAAAAACCTACTCGCCATATATTCACTGAAAAAACCATAGGTTATAGACCATATATAGTTAGGAATTAGCATTTACAAAACCTTGAGAATTCACTGAAAAAAACCATAGGTTATACACCATATATAGTTAGGAATTAGCATTTACAAAACCTTATTTTACTCACACAAAACCATTGAAATTCGCATATATAGTTAGTTGCACTAACTATATATCGCGCACCCGCAATCCACTGCTGATCATGTCACATATTACATCATTCATGACATGGTCAGTGACATCACTGATGACATCACTGATGACATCTCAAATGACATCACTGATGACATCACTGATATCTCGAATGACATCACTGATGACATCACTGATGACATATCATTTGAAATTACTGAGCACATCACTGATGACATAATTCATGTGATAATACGATGAACCTCTTCAGACTCTAATATAACCTTAGATACACTCAGTGTAAACAGACACTCACAGACTGTCACTTATCCATGAAGTTACACACACACCTAGTCAGTCATGCAAAGAATCAATCACACCTCCATTTTCTCAACTATCCAGTTATACTCACCTTACTTATTCAAACATATACTAACACATATTTACTCTCTTATACAATCCCGGATACAAGTTCACAATGATCCATACAGCCACGCACACATTCACTGGCTCTTATGCACAGTTATTTATATATGTCAACTCTCACATGTACTGTGTTTTACATATGTACTTAATTTGACATGTAGCACTGAGATATCCATTCACTCACCAATACACTCATGCACACAGTCAACCGCCCATACAGCTGTTTCCACATGCACTTTTGAACCCATACATCTAGTGAATCGACTGCTCACACATCTATGCACAGAGTCATACACCTCCCAGTCACCCACACACACACTCAGTCTCCCATACAAATACTTGGGCAACCAATCAATAACCCATATAGTTAGTCATATAGCTACTGATCAACACATGCAGCAGTTTACAGAACAACAGACATAATGATGCACACATTAAAACAGTTTAGTCACTAACCCATGCACTCAGTGAGACACATTTAATCACTCACTCATACAGTCAGTCATGCACCTACTAAATCCTTCATCCAGACACTTATACATCCACTCATTCTTCAATATGTAAGACATATTTTAACTTTACAGAAACATACAGTCACTGGATGTAGTCATCAGTGATGTCATCAGTGATGTCATTTGAGATGTCATCAGTGATGTCATCAGTGATGTCATTTGAGATGTCATCAGTGATGTCATCAGTGATGTCACTGACCATGTCATGAATGATGTAATATGTGACATGATCAGCAGTGGATTGCGGGTGCGCGATATATAGTTAGTGCAACTAACTATATATGCGAATTTCAATGGTTTTGTGTGAGTAAAATAAGGTTTTGTAAATGCTAATTCCTAACTATATATGGTGTATAACCTATGGTTTTTTCAGTGAATTTTCAAGGTTTTGTAAATGCTAATTCCTAACTATATATGGTCTATAACCTATGGTTTTTTCAGTGAATTTCAATGTTTTTTTAATAGCAAATATCAGAAGGTTTACAATGTATACTTCTTTAAATCGAAAAATATATTTTATATGTTTTTAATATAATGTTTTATGTATTTTTTTATTATTATTTTTTGTTGCGCTACCGGTCCGCGAACCGGGTAGCTTCCCGTTAGCTCAATTTGGTGCCGCGACTCGGTCCGCGAACCGGTAAACGTTCCGTTTGCGCAACTGCCATGTTAGAAAACAACATCGTGTCGCATAAGCGCGACGTATCGCGTTGCCGCGTAATGCCTCTTATGACGCGCCGCGTTAGCGCACCCGGAAGTGCTCCGCAGCGCGAACTGAGGCGCGAAGCGCAGCACCCCGGAAGCGATCCGGGGCGCGGCGCGGAGCGCGTAAGGTAAGCATAACAGGTCATGTGACTTGTTAATAAAACTTTTCATTGGTTCATTTCACTTTTGGTTTCCTAATGATGTAAGGCTAGGTCATGTGACCTAAAAATAACACTTTTCATTGGTTTAGAACTATTTTTTTTTCCCAAATGATGAAAGCCCCCACCTTTTTTCTCACTCTGACTTTCAACTTTGTGAGAGGAAGACCTATTTTGATTACTAAGAAATGGCTTCATTAGTAGCTGCAGCTGGTGCACCCCCACCACCAGCACCACCTCCTAGGAAGAGAGGACTATCTCCTCAGGTTATCCTTCAGGAAGAGGAGGAAGAAGAGGAAGAAGAGGAAGAGGAGCAAGAGAGGAGGCACTTTTTGCCTGAAGAGCCAAGGAGGTCCCATGTAAAAGAAAATTTCATCTGGCAATTTTACTAATTTCCCCGGGGCCAAAAAAAAGTAAATGCCCGCTACGTTACCTGTCTTATCTGCAAAAAAGATCTGTCCAGAGGGACTGATAAGAAATACAGCTATGGCAATTACACCATGCATCGGCACATGGAGAGGTGGCACCCTATAAATTATAGTGCTGCGCAGGTACGTGACCTGCAGGATAACCCCCCTCCTGTGGCCAGTACATCAAATGAAGAGGCAGTGACGGGACCAGAGGCGAGGGAGACGGTCCTAAATATCCAGCTGAAGTTTGGGATTGTGAAGCAAGTGTGCATTTTTTGCGGCCAATTGATTTGCTACAGAGAGAGTAGCATACATTTAATCAACACAGCTATTGACAATCACAAATGTCCAAAACGCCCCAGAAAATAAATTATCTTTTTTTTTTGTTGCTCCTGTTGAGCCCTTTATAATGAATCATTTTCGTTTCCCCCCCCAAAAAAACAAAAAAAATATAAAACCGTTAAAAAAATACAAAAAAAGTTCAGAAAAATAATAAAAAAAATATAAAACAACAAAATAAATTTAAAAAAAAGTTCTTTTCAGAACTACCTCCCCTTTATAAGAAATTGCTAGAATGTTTAGCACTCTGGCAACCTCTATTTCTTTTGATTCGCTTCCCGGTTCGCGCGCCGGTACGCGAACCGGAAGCGAACCAGAAAAAAAAGAAGAGTAAGTATAAGGGAAGGAAACAGAGAGTAATGTTAAAAGAAAGACAGCTAGAGGGAGTAACACAGAGATACTGTTTAATAGATCTATTTACCGAAGAAAAGATGTAAGAAGGTATAATTGTGAAAAACAAAATAGATAAGGAAGTGAAAGAAAAAAAGGAGAGTAGAAGAATAATAAACAAGAGTTTCTTAGAGAATGTGAGTGAATGTTCAAATTAAGAAGAAAAACAGTAAAGGATGTGGAATGAGAGGTAGGGATAGAACCGGACTAAAAGAACAATCCTGAGGGAAAGTGTTAAGAAAACAGTGAGCGAAAGTAAATAGGAATAAAACAAGATTTATGACAGTGACTAAGGTTAAAACATGTGGAATAACAGAGAGAAAAAACAGAAAGCAGAAAAGAAGAAGTGACAGAAAAGGAATTATTGAAACAGCAAAGAAATGTAAATAACATAGTGTGCTTGAACTACAGGGAGAAAGCATAATGAACAAGTAGTGAAAGAGTGATGAGTCAGAGACAGTGAGAGTAATATAGACGGAGTGAGTGAATAGGAGTGAGGAACTATGAGAACAGAAGACTGAGAAAAGGAGTGGAAGGAGTAGAGTAAGTAAGTAATAGAAAAAGGAATGAGGGAAGTAGCAAAGGCAGGAAACTGAGGGTTAAAGAAATGAAGCAGTGGAACTAATAGAAGTTAAATGTGATAGAAATGTAACGAAAAGAGTACAAAACACTTACCTTATAATTGTCGTTAACTTAGTCACTTGTTATTTTTATACTTTCAATCTGTGAAAGAAAGAACAAAAAATTGAAAAATATTAAAACATGTATTTAAAAATTAGAAAAGACAAGGGAAAAGATTGACAATCATCCAATTTTACAAAGAAATAAAGTTAGAGATAAACATGCAGAAAAAAAGAGACAGAAACGGTGATAGACAGTCACAGACAAAAAGAAATTGTAATAGAGTAAATTACTAAGAGAAAAAAAAGGAAGATACTTTCAGTGACAGAAAAGAAGGATAGAAGAGAAAACTAAATTGAAGTTGTGTAAGCTACTAAAAGAAAGTGAGTAAGGTAAACTATATAAGGAAAGGGTGAATAAGGAAAAGAGAGTGAGGGAGAGAGGAGACAGAGGAAGTGAAGGAAAGAGTGTCAGATACAGACTGAGTGAGGCAACAAAGAAAGATAAATGAGTGAGGGTGAGTTATACTAACTGATTGCACCAAAAAAGGAGAACCCAAAAATATTTAATTTAGAAAACAAAGGGAGGAAAGATGGAAAAGACAAGCGAAGCAGAAGGCCTAAAAGCTGGAAAATGGTGCAAGGGAGAAAAGAAAAAAGCAGAGTTGGAATAGGGAAACAAAGGTTGAAAGATAAGTGGAGTTAGAGAGCAAGGGTGAAAGAGAATAAAAGAAAAGGCAATGTGAGTATGTAAAGAGGATTGATAGAAGGTAGTAAAAGATGAGTGAGCATGAGACAAGACGAGTACAAATTAAAATTCACTATACAAAGTACAGAATTAATTATACATGTTAAATGGTTTATTTTTGCTGTTCTCAGAATGTATCAAATTTCACTAAAAACAGTGAGTTGAAGGTATTCATCATATAACAGCGGGGAAAAAAACACAATCAAAATGATTGGTTACGTTATATGGGTTTTTTAAACACAATCAGAAATCAGAACTCCTCAAAAGTAACTTACTTTCCATGACGTCGAAGGATGTCCTATGAACAGCTTATACTCTGTTGTGCTGCTATTATTTTCTGCCCCCCCACTTTCTGAAAGAAAAGCTCCATCTTTTTGACAAATATGTCACATACAATAAATGACTTCTCTCTCTCTACCGCACTTCTCCTCAAGGCCAAATAGTGTAAGAGCCATTTATAAGTCTTGGAATTCTTCTAAGCAAATCCCGTCATTTTCTTTTTCCGCAACTTTCAGAAAGAAAACGTTCAAGATCACTTTCACAATCCTGCACTAGTAATATCTCACCCTTCTTGTTCACTCATGTTCCACATTTCCTATGACACTGATACTGCTTACTATGAGGCACACTTACACTACCTCTATGACTACTACAATTATGTAATTCTCTTCTTCACTGTTAATCACAAAGCAATTTAAAACAGTACATAAAATTATATTAACTCCTAGAATCATTATAGGCCAGTTACCTACCCTAAATTATCTCTTCTGAAAACACAAAGTAAGAATATTTTAAGTCAAAAGGCAACATTGTTTCATAGTCAAATGGGAATCATTTCCGAAACACCAGCTTTTTTTTACATTTTAATTAAGCTGTGTAATAAGCGGATGTTGTCAAAGGACCATCATGTCATATAATAGCTGCAGTTACAAATGTTCTTCCTAAAATCAATGACTGTGTAGCCACAACATTTGTAATTAAAGTTGAAAACTTACTTTCATCAGGTTTATATAGTTGGAATTTTAAAATGACATTATAACAAAAAAGTTTGTACAAATATTGTGGACAGCATTGCAGACTTACATTACCTCTACTCCATGTTTTGATTGGCTGCTTGAATTAGCTTATTAAAAGAAACAGTTTTTCTGAACTCATTCAAAGTGCAGTTATTTTTCCATGACATCAAGTGTTATGGTAAGAACACCGATTGCTTTGGGAAATACTCTGTTGTCCTTTAACTACTTTCTGTAAGACAACCTTCTTTTTTTCCAGGAACTACTTAAAACTCAGAAATAACTTTTCACTCTGTACTACACTTATCCTCAAGGCCAAATAGTGTAGGAGCCATTAGAACCTCTTGAAATTCTTCAGAGCAAATCCCGTGATTCCTTCCCTAAAATTTTGGTTGTAAAAACACCAGGTAAGAATTTTTAAGGTCAAAAGGCAATCTTTTTTTGAAAGTTAAAACAGAATCATTGCAGAATGACCAGCCGTTTCCAGACTTCAAATAAGCTGTGTAATGTCCTGATGTTGTTGAAGGACCGTCATGATATATAATTGCTGCAGTTACAAAAGTCCTTCCTGATATTGACAACTGCGAAGCCACAACATTTTTAATTAAAGTTGTCAATTTTGTTCCATCAGGCCTACATCGTTGGAACATTAAAATGACATACTGGCCATATGTTCGTATAAATAATGTGGACAGCATTGCAGACTTACATTGGCTACACTCCATGATTTGATCGGCCCCTTTTACTAGCTTATTAAAGGACACTGATTTACTGTCTGGCAAAGTTAAATATATAAATCTTTCTGAGTCTACACTAGTAGTACTTGATACTCTACAGTTCTCGCAGTCATGCTGCCATTGATAAGAAAGGCCAAACAGATGATCTACATCTACACCTTCATCTTGCAATACATCAAGCATATACATTAAAAACTCCTGACAATCTTGCTGGATATTTTGAGAGAATTGCGTTTGACCTGAACATTTGTCTAACAGATTTCGAATTTCAGACACACTTTCTATTTTTGTTCTATCAGTGCTACATTTCTCTAACACAGAATTCAACAAACTGCAAAATCTTTGATCTGAATTGACCACAATCTCTTCTTTTAAAGTTTCTAGAGAAAAGACAACATTAACCACTACATTAGCATAGCAGTTGACACCAGAACTATTTTCAAATTGAAAACCAACAACATCTTCAACAGAATCCATTTTCTTTCTGCTTATAATTTCAGGTTCATCGACTTTTCGTCTTTTTGCTACAACCTACCTACTATTGGTCACATTTCTTCATTTTCGGCCTACCACACGTTTCTCAAACAAAGGATATTGAGGCAAATGTGGCGCATACTCTCTTCTTAACCTATTCCTTAACACAATCTAGATCCGCACAAATGTTTGTGACATCACACTCAATCAAGTACAATCCCGATAAAGTTCTGACTCGTGACAATGCCACATATGCCATACCCTCCTTGAACACAGAACTGCCAATATTCACCAATGCACTGTCTACACTTAAACCTTGCGATTTATGGATTGTCACCGCATATGCCAAGCAAACAGGAAACAGCTTACGGTGAACATATAAGTCTTTTACAAGCAAAAACTTAGCAGAGCAACGACCAATTAGCTGTACTTCCTCAATGCCATCAAATTTAATTTTTAAAAATTCAATTCCATCTCTATTTCTGTATTTCTCAAAATCAACAACATTACCCATTGATCCATTTACCTCTTTCAACATGTAAATTCCTTCTCAAAATGATACGGCAATTTAAGCACACATTCAGAGTCTTTTCAAAACCAGCAGTTTTAGATATAGTCTTCTCTAATGAATCCAATTTAGATTTCAAATTCTCAGACAAAATAATTGTTGCTCCCATATGCTCTATTCTGTCAATAGCTTCCAGTTTCACAATCTCTTGGTTTTCTAAATTCAACATATTGTTGTTGAAGATGGCACATTCTGCAAGAGTTGGCATCAAACATATTCCAGATTTCTTCTCAGTAATTTTCAGAAAAATATTCTCTGGCAGAACGTCTTCTTCTGGATACAAATTTGACAGTAATCGTGCATGTAAAGCTTCTTTCCCATGCTCGGTCACTTTTCCGATTCTAACATCTTGTAGAATATTCTTATAATCTTCATCCTTCGCTTGACGCATATTTACACGCAGTTCAGCATAATTGAAGTTTAACCATATATTGACGTTGCCAATGCTCCCTAGGCACTTCCTGGTATCTTCATGTGTAAGTAGTTTAAACACCGGTTGTCCTTTCACTGGTGTCAGCTGCAAAAGATCACCGAAAACAATGATGTGTTTGCCACCAAATAACACATCATACTCTGTTTTAAGAACTTCTTGCATTCTCAAATGCACAAAGGCAAGCATGACATTGGAAACCATGCTTACTTCGTCAATGATAAGAAGTTTCATTTTCCTCAAGACTCTTGAAACTTCACAACAAGCATCTCCAGATAACTTGTGGTATTGTAATTTGTTATCATGCTCCACTGGCAGCATCAGTAGACGATGCAAAGTAATACCTTTAATGTTATGTGCTGCCAGTCCAGTTGGAGCGGTGACAACACAAGACAGCGATGACTCAGTCCTTTTCTGCAAATAACATGAAATTGCTTTAATGAGGAAACTTTTTCCAGTTCCTGCTTCTCCACTCACGTACAGTCGGACTGGCTTCAACGACGTACATGAGCACTCTTTCTTCTCATGACTTAATCCATGATCAATTTGGTTGGTAACTTCGTCATATATTTTCCTCTGCTCAACGTTGAGTTGTCTTTCCAAATCTTCTAAGTTAACCGCATCCTCCTGAGCATGTGCCATGGCTCTTTCCACTTCAATCATGGCAGTGGCAGCTTCATTTTCGATAACTGGTCCTCCTAGTGGATCCTGACTCAATGAAACAGAACTCTGACTGTCCTGAGAACTGTCTCCAGCAATCTCGGCTGCAATCGTTGCTTCCTGCTCGATTTCCGCATTCAACATTTCTAGATATTTTGGAAAAACAGGACATTCTATGGTCTCCTTGGCAGCAATGAAAGAGTCTTCTTAACAGAGGAAATCTCCAAGCAGTTCCTCTTCTGCACGCCAAGGCTTGAAAAGTTGCAAAAGAGCTAAATAGAAAAACTCTTTTCTTTCAGGAGATTCGCCACTCAATTTTCGATTTGGCATTTTCTTTGCTTGACCAGACATCCCTCACTTCCAATTACAGCATACACTCCTTTATCAATATCTTCTTTGATGTTCCTCTTGAATATGTAATTTTGTAGAACCTCATACAGACAAACATTCTCGAGGTGACTGCTTCTATTTGGATAATATGTATCCAACATGTTGGTCTTCAAAATATCGGTACTGTTTGGCTCCTTTTCCGCCAAATACTCAATTTCCCGTACAGGTTTCAGAACTCGATTACGCGTTGCAGCAAGACCAAGACTCGCCCAAATGATACTCCTAGATTTGGCATAGAGACTTGATGAAGATAACCGGTCAGAACATTCGTAAGCTCCGATTTCTCGATGCAACAACATCTTCAGACTGAAACTGTACAACTTCTTACTGAGGTTCTTTTCATGGGAAATGTCCTCCCACATATCCTTCAATTCTGTCTTTTCTTTTTTGGTGATGTAAGATGTCACATACCGAGCCACAGCCATACAGTTATCAGCCACAAACTGTATATCCATGTTAGCATTCCACATGGACAAAATCACTGGGTTGTAGTCGTTGATGTACTTGGACTCTTCATTTCTTTTCAAATTGTATGTATTTTTGGGTGATTTCCTCGTCACATTATGTCGCAGCGAAGACATCAAACTGTTCACTCTTCCTTTAGACATCACCGGTCGTGGAAAGCCGAAACGACATTTTGTGTAGAACTTGTCCTTGTTTCTGAATTTACGACGACCATACTTTCCACAACGATGGCTTTGAAAGCGTAAAACTTGTTCTCTTAGGCTTTTGTCTTCCTTTGTCTTTGGAACAGCACATGTAGAATACTGTTCTATGAAACTCATCACTAAGTCATCCGGATCTGTTCCAAATTTGGGTGCATCTTTGATCCATAGCAGCATATGTATATGAGGAGCACCTCTTGCTTGGTACTCCTTTCTCCAGAAGAAATCCAACACCTCTCCAAGAGGTGGATTTTTCTTGTTCATGATGAAAGACATCATAGCCTCATCTATGATTGAAGTACCTGCATACATTCACTGGATCCAAAGAGCACAGTTCTCCGGGTGTCTTGAATTCGATATTTTCAATGTTTCCATTTGCCTCTCGTAGAAATTCAAGTAAGTCTTCCCAGCCATACTCGGCACAGCTGAGAGTGAGGAACCATGTGGGAGTTCCTAAGTTCCTCAGCATACATTTTAAATCACCATGACGTCGGTACCAGTACTCATTAGTACCACGCTGACATGCCATGAGATTAATCAGGTGAGAATCCAAAATACTGTCCTGCACATTGACTTTATCCATAAAGTCCCTTGCCGAGATATTTTGCATCTGTACACCAGTTTTCAAGATGTGGTTCACTGCATATGACAGTCCAGACAGATCGCTTTCAAACAGTAGATGAACAAATAGGGAATGCATTGACGAAACCTAGGATCTTCTGCATACCATCGTAAAGTCCGGTATTCAGAAGCAGGAATTTGATCAGGTCTCTCATCATATCTTCCTCCTTGACCTGTTGGAAATAGCTGTGGGAAACACCGAGCTTCCAAACTTTCCTCCCAAACACTAATGGGCCTCCCTTTGGCTTGTTTCATTTGAAACAACTCAATAGCATTCCCCATGACTTCCTTGGAATGCAAAGGATGGACACTATAATGTTCATATATTTCTTCATTTTTAGAGGCTTCTACTTTCTCAATTTGTCCAGCACACAAATCGCTGTCCTCTTCTTCACTTACTTCCTCTTCTGCAACACATACATTCTTGTAGTGCTTATTGTTTTTCATCAAATACAATGTTGCCTTTTTGACTTTCCTAACATCCACTAAATCTTGCCAGATCTTCTTACTCTTTGTCGGAACCCCATTAACTAAGATAACCAAAGGTTCCTCTTCCACTTTCTCTACTCCAATTGTATTAATGTTTTTCTTCAAATCTAGAGGCAAATAAACAACTCTTCCCTTTAATCCTCTCTGTAAATGTGATGGAGGCAATTTCCCTGTCTTTGGCTCCATTTGTACAATAGCCTGAAAGGGATGGACACTTTGAATCAAAATAGATTCATAAGTATTTAAATCCTTCAATTCAGAAGGAATGTCAACCAATTCCAGATTATTATGAACCGCTCTAGCAGGCATCCGGTTTTGATTTAATTTGTTACAACAATAAGTACACACACGTTGATCCGATCCCAAATTAAAACAATTTTCTACCATCAAGTATGTTGTGAAATCCTTCCATTCACTATTATTTTCCCTTTCACTTTTTGCATATAAATCCACTAACTTAGTCTGATTCTTATAATAAGTGCGTCGACAACACACACAAGTGAAATTAGGCCTCTCACTTGATTTCATCTGAAACGTGGCAATTTCCTTCTGAAAATTATCTGTACTGGAAATCTGTACACTCTCTTCCACATTACCTTCTTCTTCTGAGTCAATTTCAACATTGTTCTCTTTACTAGCAAAGTAACAAAACTCAATTTCTGCACAAATATTCTTCACATCTACTTCTGAACCATGCAAAAGAGCAGTGCATAATTGTTTAAGCATAATTGCTGGACTCTTAGCATAATACAACATTCTAACTAATTTCCTCACTTTATTATGATGCACTGCTAGCATCCTGAAATGATGAAAAACACTCTGGCATACTCTCCTGGAAAGACAAGCCAATGAATGACCATGCAAACCTGTCACTTCTCTCACTCTGATCTAATTCTTGCAACAACTTCATTTTCTGTTTTAAACTTTTCTTATTAAATGTCCGTACAAAATCACAAAGCAAATTAATGGAATCCAGTCGCACACTGCAAATACTACTACACTTCCAGGTGTACACTGGTCCCTTAGGACATCTTCCTAAAACCTCATTACCTAACACCTCTTCTGCCTCTGTTGACACAAGTTTTTCTTTTTCAACCGGACAACCATCTTTCACCTCATATGCTCGACCACTGGTGTCAACTGCATGCACCAAATCATTATCCTGGAAATAACTCTCCTCATTAAAAAATGCCTCACAACTTGAACTATGCATCCATTCTCCTGAAAAAACTTCACAAAAATTACTACGATTAACTGTTCTCTTACATCTACTATTTGTTTTGAAATCATAAATTGCCTTGTTTAGTTTCCTAATTCTATTGATTATCAAAATAAATAACTTTCGCTTAATTTCGAATGCCTGATCAATAATTTTCTCAACGTGTTTCTTTCTCTTATAAAAAGCCACTTTCTGTTGACCTTTTTTAATATTTTTTAACAAATTGCCAATTATCCTGTTGCGGAACATTCGTCTACGAATGTCCCTAAACTGATTTTTCCTTCTACTACCATGCACAGAGTTTTCTCCTGCTCTAGCAGTAACATTTTTGAGTGGCCTTTCCTTTCCGTTTAAATTGGCTCTCTTCTTCTGGACTAAAACATGTTCTGTCGTGATACTTTTTTTTCTGGAAATATTTCTTAGGAAAGATTTCGTTGTCTTACCCGGAGCTTTCTTGGTGACTTGACGAGTTTTTATTGTAGAGGACTGCTGCAAGCATGTAGTAAGCTGCTGTGTTTGACGTTTTGTAGCCTTCCTCCTTCTTTGCCTCGAAGGCATACTTTAATTTTGAAATGATCTGCAGTTGAATCTGTGGTAAAATATAATAAAAAATGTTATTAACCACTATTACCAAACAGTAAATCAATAACAGTCGTCAAAAAATTAACACACTAGTTGTCAATTCTACATACAATAATTTTTAGTGCATTGACAAATTTAAAACTCACAAATAGTAGCAAAGAAATGGAATGCTTTCACATTTGACCTGTGCTCTTTTATATGTGAATCTGAACTAATTTTATTAGCATATTTCACTATTTCATTAAAGACACTTCACACAAGCTGTTTTTGAAGTTGTATTTAATTTTAAATGAAACGGTTAACATGGTTACTTTTCATTTCCAGTTAATTAAATTTATTTTTAAAAGTCTTTATAATTCAGTAGGCTCCATCAGGTCAGCTGCCCACCCTATGTCATACAATTCTGATAAATCAGCATCCTCATCATATTCTTCATCATCCACAGGATATAAATCATCCAAGGGATCTACTTCCACTGACGTTTCAATGACAAGTTCAATGATAAGATCGAGATCAACAGATTGCTCATTATCACTCATGGTTGATGTTGTCGTTATCTTTAAAGAAAGAGAACAACAATGAGATGTTGCAGAGTAAGAGACAAATCTCAGAGACTATAATAGTAAAATTGTTTAACAAGAGTAACATTTTGCAGATATTATTTAGCCATGTCCAGCGATGCTGAGGAGGTGAGGCCTATGTCCAAGTTTTCAGTGAGCAGGACTCATCTCTTCTTAACCTTGGATAAGCATCACCGACTCTGTGTCCCCTGCTCATACTTAAATGTAAAGGGGCAGATTTATGTTAACTGGCGCATCCCCAGGGATGCACCAGTTAACGTGCGCCGCTGCTCTGCCACCCATGATGTGCCGCATTTACAATGCGGAGCACCATGGAGCAAAAACAGCACAGATGCGTCACGCATCTGTGCCGCAAAAGCGGCGCATTGCATGGTGCGTCACTCCTTATGCCTGTTTCAAACAGGCGTAAGGATTTGATTCAGCAATGCCATAAAGCTGACTCAGTGAAATCTTGTAAATTTCACTGTATTAGTTTTACAGGGCTTTCATGCAAGTGAATGCCCACCCTGCAACAAAACGCCCACATGAAACCTGACACAGGTTTCATGTGGCGCAGGACTTTACAGCGTGACACATCTGCCTAGATGCATCAAGTTGTAAATATGTCGCAACATAGCGCATCTTTTGCGCTGCCGCTGCGTCACAAAAGTGACGCACAGCGGCGCAAAAGAGGCTCACGGCCATCATAAATCTGCTCCTAACATTTTAAATGATTGGTTCAGGATGCCGATAAGGTGTGGCCTATCCAGAGGTTTGTTTGAGGTGAGGCCTACTCAGGGTTACAGATGAAATTTAAGCTTGTTGAAGAGTACATAGGAGATAATACATGTGCAGGCCTACCAATGAAGTGAGTCATGTCCACTGCACTCTTGAACAAAGGCCAGACCTCCTCTGTCTCCCTGGACAGGCCTAAACCTCATCTGCACAATGTGATTCGTAATGTTAGAAAACACAGGTGATGTAATTGAAAAAGGTACAATTTTTTTTGCTCATTTCACAATCACATCACCTGTGTTTCCTTTGCTTAGGTATCTCATTGTGCAGATGTAGTCTAGCATATGAAAGAGTACGCAGAAGGTTAGCACTGTATGCAACAACTTTGACACCTACAGAAGCCTCAGCTTCTCCATGCCCCCTACACAGTCCTAAATGTATACAGTTTAAACTGACTGTATCTTGTTGCAGATGAAGTGAGGCCTATCTTGCAACATGGTGCATCTTTTGCACCGCTGCTGCGTCACAAAAGTGACGCAACAGCAGCGCAAAAGAGGTGCACGGCCATCATAAATCTGCCCCTAACATTTTAAATGAATGATTCAGGATGCCGATAAGGTGTGGCCTATCCAGAGGTTTGTTTGAGGTGAGGCCTACTCAGGGTTACAGATTAAATTTAAGCTTGTTGAAGAGTACAGAGGAGATAATACATGTGCAGGCCTACCAACGAAGTAAGTCATGTCCACTACACTCTTGAACAAAGGCCAGACCTCCTCTGTCTCCCTGGACAGGCCTAAACCTCATCTGCAAAATGTGATTCGTAATGTTAGGAAACACAGGTGATATAATTGAAAAACGTGCACATATTTTTGCTCATTTCACAATCACATCACCTGTCTTTCCTCAGCTTATGTATCTCATTGTGCAGATGTAGTCTAGCATATCCAAGAGTACGCTGAAGGTGAGGACTGTATGCAACAGAGCAATGTACATTACTCACCTCCCTTGACACTTACAGAAGCCCCAGTTTCTCCATGCCTCCTACACAGTTCTAAATGTATATCATTATCATCATAGTGACTATGAAACTCTAGCAGTACATATTGTGAATCCTAAATGTCTTAAAGTAACAATTTTTTAACCAACAAACAATTCAAATATTCTCCCAGATTGATGGTGAGAAGTGATATATTTATTTAAAGAAGCAGACACCTTTTTGTCATTGACATAAATGTAAAAAGCATTCCTTTTCTTTATGAACCATTTTCATGTCATAATTTGAAAACACAGCACAACTCCTATGTACAAGTACACCCTGTCAGTATTTAAATTTGCCAAGCACACATGGGGGCGTATTTACAAAAGCCTTCCACCGCAGATAAATGACTTAAATTTATCAAGCACTCATGAGGGCTTATTTACAAGGACCTTGCACCACCTTTAAAGTCACTTTTAACATGGGGAAAATGACGTGAATGTGGCTCATAAGCTTTGTAAATTTGCCCCCATGTTGACTATGAAACTCTTGCAGAACATATTGTGAAACCTTAATGACCTCAAGAAACTTGTTTTTAAACCGGCAAACAATAAAATTATTCTCCCATATTCATGGTGGAAAATGAAATATTTATTTAAAGAAGCATACACCATATTGACCTTCTTATAAATGTAAAAATCATTTCTTTTTTTTAAAAAAACGATTTTTTGGTCATAATTTGAAAACACAACACAGCTCCTATGTACAAGCACACCCTGTCAGTACTTAAATTTGCCAAGCACACATGGGGGCGTATTTACAAGGACCTTGCACCACGGGGAAATGACTTAAATTAAAATGGGGAAAATAACGTCAAAGTGATTCAAAGGCCTTGTAAATATGCCCCAAGCAGCCTATGAAACTCTAGCAGTACATATCAAGAAACCTAATTGACTTCAAGAAACGTTTTAAACACATCAAGTAAACAAATTAATCACCCAGATTCATGGGGAAGTGACTTAAAATGCCCTAACACACATGAAAGCGTATTTTTAAAGCCCTTGCACCATTTTTGCGTCACTTTTAACATGGCTATGTAACTCAAATAAACAAAATCTATTTGTAAAACACTTGACACAAAGCAACATCTTAAATTCACAAATTTCTTCATAATTTTATTTACAAGGACCTTGCACCATGGGGAAATGACTTAAATTAAAATGGGGAAAATAACGTCAAAGTGACTCAAAGGCCTTGTAAATATGCCCCAAGCAGCCTATGAAACTCTAGCAGTACATATCAAGAAACCTAATTGACTTCAAGAAACGTTTTTAAACACATCAAGTAAACAAATTAATCACCCAGATTCATGGGGAAGTGACTTAAAATGCCCTAACACACATGAAAGCGTATTTTTAAGGCCCTTGCACCATTTTTGCGTCACTTGTAACATGGCTATGTAACTCAAAGAAACAAAATCTATTTTTAAAACACTTGACACAAAGCAACATTTTAAATACACAACTTTCTTCATAATTTTCTCCCTAAAGCATACTATTCTCTATCTAAATTAAATGAATCTTTTCTCACCTTAGCAAATACTTTTTGAGTTACAAAACAGTCTCAGACACACACCAATTTTTCTTTAGCAGAGCAAAGGGTATGCACTCCAGAGGCTGCAACCAACAAAGGCACAGAAATGCTGTAATTAATCACACATATCTCTCATGTCACCCAATCAAAACTCTTCCCTCACTTTTTTCAAATCAACACCCTTCCCCCCTCTGCCCTTTCTGCCTTTTTCCCATAGCAACCGTCTCCTGAAAGACCTCTCATGTTTACAAGTTCACACAACAATGTTTCAATTGAACTCTGAACTCTCAGTACACCTGCGTATCCAGTGCAATCTTTCATAAAATGATTTTTTCTTGACCATTCAAATTACATCTTTCAAAGAACTCATCCATGCACCCTAACTTTCTGTTTTCAGCAATCAAAATCCACCAATCACTGCTACTGAATCATTAGCACAGAAACTCCTCAGTTTTTTTCATTACAAACTCCTACTGTTTCAACTGCCATTTCATTCCCACACTTCATCTGACTGCAGCAGAACCTCCTCTCACCATGTTTTCTGTCTGGATTGTTGGACATAGTTACATTCACTGGGCTCAAAGGTATGCTGATAACAGTAATGTACACAACCTCAATTTACAAAATGTGGAAATCAACTGGATTTGCCACAGAGGATTAAGATGTCACCAATTGATACCATTGGTGAAAACCTTTTTGCATTTGCCAAAACCTGACCTGTTAATTGTGCACTGTGGAGGAAATGACTTGGGCACTTTTGACTGGGGTAGGTCTGGAAATGCTTTTAAAGGACACCTTTGAGCAATTGATGGCACTATTTCCTCAAACTGCCTTGGTATATTCAAATATATGCCAAAGACAGAAATGGAGGTGGTCAAATCAATTTTGTTCACAAATTGAGAAATCGAGGAAGCATGTAAATAAGTCTGTTTCAGCTTACATGAGAGACCATGGAATGGGCTCCATCTACAACAATAACTTGCGTTACTACATGCAAGATATCTACAGAGGAGATGGAGTTCACTTCTCAGATGAGGGGAACAGAGTTTTCATCCTGAATTTAAGACTATGTATTTCTGCCTACTTATAAGTACCTAGAACTTACACAGAACCCAAAAGCTCTTTTCAGAGCTACCTTAACTATGATTACGCTTTAAAAATTTCAAATGTACCTTTTTTCACTAATTTTCACTTTTGTTCGCTTCCCGGTTCGCTACCCGGTTCGCGTACCGGCAGCTAACCTCGCGAAAAATTCAATTTTTTTTTTCTTTTTCGACATATATGAGCCTCCTCAGCCACCCTTAGAAAACCTAGGGGGTCAGGATACGTCTCCCGTGCCCCCTTATACCCTTTCCCAACATTCTTTATCCTCCATCTTGTTTCTAAATTCATCCGAAACACAAGATGGCGGACTCCCGTTACGCTATCGGTTAGCTTCCCGGTACGCCAACCGGGTAGCGCCTCTACCGCGAAAAAACGGAAATGTTTTTTTATTTTTTTTTTGCCCCGCGGGACCCTTTAATAGCCCCCTCATCAATCCTAGGGGGTCAGGAGGGGTCTACCTTGCCCCCTTTCATTATTTTCCCCCTTCGTTTTTCTTCACCTCTTGTCTCTCGATCCTACCGAGAGACAAGATGGCGGCCGCTCCGGACTGTTTAGAATGTTGACAGACACCGCAGAGCCAATCAGCTTCGCTTCGCGAAGTTCCGTTACGCGTCAGGTACGCGAACCGGGGCGCTAACCGGAGCGCTGTTACAGATATATATATTTTTTTGAACGTTAATGTATCAAAATCCACTGGAACACATATATTGAGACCTAGCAAAGGCACATCGGGCAAACAATATCTAAAATGTTGCCAAGTTTCGTGGAAATCCATTCAGCCGTTCGAGCTAAAAGTGAGTCCAACCGCCCTATAGAAAATTGCATGGGAAAAACGCATTTTGGGACCCCCCTTTTTTCTCGGCCCCCCCTTGACGAAACCCCCCCAAATTTTCAGGGGCTGCTCAGAAACAAAATGTTCAATTTTCCTGAAAATTTCATCTAATTCCGTCCTCAAACGCCAAAGTTATTCGACATAGAATTTTCAAAAATCCCAAAGGAAATATATATATATTCACTGAAAAAACCATAGGTTTCACACCTGTTATAGTTAGTTGGAAGTTTTACTCACATAAAACCATTGAAATTCCCACGTTATAGTTAGTTGGACTCACTATAACTTGCGCGTGCAATGCACTGCTGATGACGTCACATATTACATCACTCATGACATGGTCAGTGACATCACTCGTGACATCACTGATGACACCATCCAGTGAATGTGTGTATTTAAAAAAAAAAAAATGTGTTATATATGTATATGTAAAAGTTGATGGAAGAATAAATGTTTAAATAAGGGTTTACATGGATGTTTTTTTTTTAAAAATTGATTGGTTAACTGGCTTATTAAGTGTATCTTAGTGAATACATATATTAGTGAGTAATGTTTAAATATTTAAATATATGGATTAGTGTTTCACTTTGTGTATAAGAGGCTGCATGGGTTGGTGAGTAGCTACATGTGTATGTATATGGTTATTAGATGTTTTTTTAAATATCAGTATGAGTGTCTATATGTTTGGTGGGGGTATTACTTAGAACATAGATGCATGAGTAACTGACTCTCTGTATGTGTTTTGAAGACAGCATATGTGCATGACTGTATGGGTGGATGAGTGTGTATATGTGTGTGTTAGTGAGTGAATGACTGTCTCACTAGTGTCTTTATCAGTAACTACATATGTTTTAATCTAGTATATGTGAGTGTTGATGTATATAAGTGAGTATATGTGAGAGTGAGAGATTGTAAGAGTTCCTGTTTAAATAAGTATGTGTTTCTATAAGTGATTGTTTAAGAGAGTAAGTATGTATACGTATACGTTTCTGTAAAAGTAAGCAACAGATACAATTGCATTATTACATTCCTAGCTAATAAGGGCCACAATCTGTACTCCTGAGGCTCAGCCGGGAGGTTTTAGTTTGTAAAACTGTATTTTCTTAAAAATTGTGTGTTGTAGTGATTTTAAAACTGCACACTTCCCCTCACCTGCTTTTCGGTTGGGGCACTCACTCCTACCTCTTGACTCCCTGGCAGTCGATGTAAACACCGCCACGGGATAGAAAGACGCCATTACCGACATCAGCGAGCGAGCCTGCAAGCAGGCCACGCCCACTTCTTGAGGCCACGCCCCCTATGACTACTTAAAGCGCCGATCTCCCGCCCTCACTTAATCTGTACTCCTGAGGCTCAGCCGGGAGGTTTTAGTTTGTAAAACTGTATTTTCTTAAAAATTGTGTGTTGTAGTGATTTTAAAACTGCGCACTTCCCCTCACCTGCTTTTCGGTTGGGGCACTCACTCCTACCTCTTGACTCCCTGGCAGTCGATGTAAACACCGCCACGGGATAGAAAGACTCCATTACCGACAGCAGCGAGCGAGCCTGCAGTCAGGCCACGCCCACTTCTTGAGGCCACGCCCCCTACGACTACTTAAAGCGCCGATCTCCCGCCCTCACTTAATCTGTACTCCTGAGGCTCAGCCGGGAGGTTTTAGTTTGTAAAACTGTATTTTCTTAAAAATTGTGTGTTGTAGTCATTTTAAAACTGCGCACTTCCCCTCACCTGCTTTTCGGTTGGGGCACTCACTCCTACCTCTTGACTCCCTGGCAGTCGATGTAAACACCGCCACGGGATAGAAAGACGCCATTACCGACAGCAGCGAGCGAGCCTGCAGTCAGGCCACGCCCACTTCTTGAGGCCACGCCCTAATCCCTGCTTAAAATATGTGCAACATAGGCGCGCCAAAGGCAAGCCCGTCTGGGCCCGTCCGGGCCCAGCCGGACCCAGGCCCAGTTACTCTGCCCATTTCTGTCACGAAATGCCCGACCTACACCCGGGACAGGCTGCTGGCCCTAAACTCACAAAACCACCCCCTCTGCAATTACACCCATACGGGCGACAACCCTTTTACCGGCTGCAGTCTTTGCAATCCTCCTGGCACAGACTCGGTACCTGGTGGACTTCAACTAGGCCTCCTTAACTGCAGGTCGCTCGTTAAACACGCGCATGAAATTAACCTCCTGATCCTAAACCACGCTATGGATATTTTGTTTCTTACTGAAACATGGCTCACTCACAACAACGGCCCCGACATAGTCCTAGCACTTTCTCCTGGCTATCAAATCTGCTCATTGAATAGACCAGATGGTAGAGGAGGCGGCCTAGCTATAATATCCAAGGACGTTTTCACCTGCAGAATTTCTGATGGCAACATCAAAGGTTGTGAAAGCTGCCACTTCTCCATCCAAATCTCCCCAGTAACATCTCTGTCGGGACTGCTTGTATACCGCCCCCCTGGCCAACTCGCCGAATTTCCTAGCAAACTCATTGACCATATCACCATTGAATGCACTACTTCCTCCAACTATCTCTTACTGGGGGACCTCAATATCCACTTCCTGGACCCGGCCGACAAGCAGGCTGTAGAACTCCTACAAGATATTGCCTCCACGGGCCTCGGCCTAAAAAAACCACAGGCTACGCACGACAGAGGACAGCTACTCGATCCCATATTTACAAACATCCAAGATCTGAAAACTCGCCCTCACGTTGGACCGACCACTTCCTGGTCCCCTTCGAATGGCACATCAACATCCCTCCACCTCAACCTCCCAAATTCAGAACCCTTATCAGACGCTGGCATAAACTGGTCCCAGATGAATGGGCAGCCAAACTAAGTGAAGATACCCCTGCCCCCTCTCAAGACACTATCATTGCTGACACCGAATTCAATACATGGGTCTCCCAATCTCTGGATGACATCCTCCCGAAATCCAGCACCCTCAAACGTACCATGAGAGTCAACCCTTCCCCTTGGTACACCCCCAAATTAAATCTATTACGAAAGGAATGCAAGAGGAACGAACGCTTATGGAGGAAAGATAAAACGGCAGACAAGAAAGACAAATTTCGGGCCTCTTTAAAATCTTATAAAACGGAACTCCTCAATACCAAAAGCGCTTTCTACGAAGATAGAATCAAAAATGCCTCCTGCTCGGCACATGAAACCTTCGCCGTTCTTAAAGAACTCCTCCAGGCCCCAGACCCCCCAGCAAAACCTTTGGATCCCAAAGCAGCGGAAAGCAAATGTATTAAACTTGCCACCTTCTTCGACGAGAAAATTCTAAAAATTCTCGCGGCCCTTCCCCCCATCGCTACCGGCCACATGGGCGGGGATCCTTCCAACTCTCCCCTTCACTGCTCTCACTCCCCTGATGGCACCTCACCCTCTCTTGACACCTTTGGCCCAGTGTCTACGGAAGAGGTAGCCGCGACGTTGGCTACAATTAAAAGTGGCTCTCCTCGCGATCCCGCCCCTCTCCGTTTTCTGAAAAAAGTGTCCAGCACCATCATTCCCCCCCCCCTCACGTCCCTCATCAACTCCTCCCTTTCGCAGGGTCTAGTCCCTCCTAGCTGGAAAGCGGCAGTGGTTAAAGGCCTCTTAAAGAAACCCTCTCTAGACCCCCTGGACCTAGCCAACTACAGACCTATCTCCCTCCTCCCAGGAAATAGTAAGATCACGGCGAAGCTAGTGAATAAAAAACTATCACTATTCCTTGAGAGCAACAACTTACTCGGGATCTCCCAGACAGGGTTTCGTCCAGGCCAGGGCACTGACACCGCCCTCCTGGCAGCAGTGGAGAAGGCCAGAAGCATTCTGGACACAGGAGGATCAGTGGCAGTGATCCTCCTGGACCTCAGTGCGGCCTTCGACACTGTGAGCCACCACACCCTAATCCAACGACTAGGAGACATCGGAGTTAGGGGCACGGCCTTGAAGTGGCTAAAATCTTTCCTAGATGGACGCTCCTTTCAAGTCTGGGAGAATGACAGCCACTCCCCCGCCATCCCCCTCCGCTGTGGAGTACCGCAGGGCTCATCTCTTAGCCCTACGTTATTCAACGTGTATATGTCCCCGCTGGAAAAACTGGTCAACCCTTTCGGCGTCTCGATTATCAACTACGCCGACGATACCCAGCTGGTGGTAACCCTCTCACACCCGCACCAATCTCCCTCTGACCTTCATAGCTGTCTCACGGAAATCTACAACTGGATGGATTCCTCAGCACTGAAATTGAATGGGTCCAAGACCGAGATTCTGCTGCTCGGACATAAAGGGCCCTCCCTGCCGCCTGACATCTGGCCTGACTGTCTAGGTGACCCCCCTGCCCCCAAGGAGGAGGTCAAGAGCCTGGGCGTATGGCTCGAAAAGGACCTGAGCTTCAGAACACAGGCCAAAAAGACGGCAGGAATCTGCTTCGGACTCCTCAGGGCCTGCAGAAAGGTCTTCCCCCTGCTTCCCGCCACTTCCAAAAAACTTCTGATCCAGGGCCTCATTCTGGCGAGGCTTGACTACTGCAATGCAATCTACCTGGGTGCCCCCGAAGCCACACTCAATACCCTGCAGAAAATTCAAAACGCCGCGGCCCACCTACTTACCGACACCCCCGCCAGATCCTCGGCAAAGCCAGCCTTGAAGCTCCTGCATTGGCTCCCAGTCAGAGAAAGGGTTGCTTTCAAGGCCCTTTGTCTGGCCCATAAGACTCTCCATGACAAAGGCCCACCCCTCCTTAAGGATCTCATCATCCCTTACAAAACGAGTAGGGCCCTCCGTTCAAGCGGAGAGAACTTCATTACTGTCCCCAGAGTCAAAAAAGCCCGGTCCGGAGGACGCCGCTTCTCGGTCCACACGGCCAAACACTGGAACAACCTCCCCCAGAGACTGAGAACTGAACCTAATCTTCTTCAGTTCAGGAAGGCACTGAAGACCCTTCTCTTCCCTTAACCCCCATCCCCTTCCGATGCTGACCCCCCCTGAGTTCAGGTTCAAGCGCTGGGATGCTCTACAAAACCTTAAAATATATAAAATAAATAAATAAGTGTAGCGGTGTGTGTGGCTGTATATGGAAATATATGGATGTTCAATAGTTTATTTACATGTGTGAGTATGTGTGAGATTATCTTTTGGATGACTGTCGGTGTGTAACAGGATGTATAGGTGTATCACTACATATGATGAGTGAGTATATGTATGAGTGACTATATAGAACTGTTGGTGAATGAGTGGATGTGTATATAGATGGTGGAATTATTGAATTGGTAGTTGTAACTGGTATGGGTATCTCCATTTTTTTTGAAAATTTTAGTTTCTATTTTTGAATATTTGTTTCAAGGGTTACATTACAGTGAAAGGAGGTCTGTCACTCTGTCACAATGATGGTGTCATGAGTGATGTCATGAGTGATGTCACTGACCATGTCATGAGTGATGTAATATGTGACGTCATCAGCAGTGCATTGCAAGCGCAAGTTATAGTGAGTCCAACTAACTATAACGTGGGAATTTCAATGGTTTTATGCGAGTAAAACTTCCAGCTAACTATAACAGGTGTGAAACCTATAGGTTTTTTAATAGCAAATCGCTATAGGTATAAAAAGTAAAAATGTTTATAACAAATTTTATATTGTATAATTATGTAATTATTTTTTTTTTTTGCCCCGGAGCGCTCCCGGGGCGCGTACCGGTGAACGCACGGGTAAGCGCAATGTTACGGCGCGCCCCGGGGCGCGTACCGGTGAGCGTCCCGTTAGCGCTATTCCCGCGAACGAAAACAACATCGTGACGTATCGCGTAGCCGCGTGATGCGTCATATGACGCACAGCGTAAGCGCACCCGGAGGCACGTGAGCGCATACGATCGCGTAACGTCCTGACGCGCTTACGCTACGCACCCCCGGGCGGGCCCCGGAGCGCGACTACGGGCGCGCCCCGGGGCGCGTAGCGTAAGCGCGTCGGGTCATGTGATCTGAAAATAAAACTTTTCATTGGTGCAGATCAGTTTTGGTTTCCAAATGAAGAAAGCCTGCATCATGTGACTTGAAAATAACACTTTTCATTGGTCCAGAACAGTTTTGTTTTCCAAATGATGAAAGCCCCCACCTTTTTTCCTTATTCTGACTTTGTCCTTTGACTGAGGAAGACCTGTTTAGAGATCTGTCTCTAACTTTTCTACTTTAAAATGGCTACAGTAGCAGCAGCAGCTGGAGCTTCTGCACCACCACCAGCACCACCAAGAGGACCACCACAACATCACATTGGTGGTCAAGAAGAGGAGGAGGAGGACGAGGAGGGGACAAGGACATTTCTCCCAGAAGACAATACCCCATATAGGCCAAAGGAGCACATAGTATGGGAGTTTTTTTCTATCCCAGAGGGCAAGAAAAAAGTTAATGCACCAAAGGTGACTTGCCGAATCTGTGGCATGGAACTTTCAAGGGGGAACCCTAATAAAAAGTATTCATTTGGTAATTACACCATGATTAGGCATATGCAGCGCAAGCATCCCAACAACTATGCTGCTGCAGAGGTGAGAGAACTGGCCAGTAACGTTCCCCAATCTTCATCCAGCACCTCCAAAAGAAAGCAACCCACTCCATCGGGACCAGACACAAGGGAGACAATGCCAATCATACAACCACGGTTTGGTGAATTCAGGGTCACTTGTATTTTTTGTGGTAAGACCATCAGCTATGGTGAGCAGAGCGTAAAGCTTATCGTTCTTGCTGGTGACAACCACAATTGCCCCAAAAAACCCTAATTTTTTTTTGCTCCAGTTGAGCCATTTACAATTCCCTGTTTTTTGTTTCTCCCCATAAAAAATACAAAAAAATATAAAACTGTTCAGAAAAGCCAAAAAAAGTAAAAAAATGTTCAAAAAAACAATACATAAAATATAAAACAACAAAAAGAATAAAAAAAACAGTTCTTTTTAGAACTACCTTTAATTTATAAAAATAAACCTATATTTTTAAAGAATCTCTGTCATTCCTTTTTCCTTAGGGTACGCACACCGGGGCGCGCACCAAAAAAAAAGAAAAAAAAATTAATGAAGGAGTGAGCAAAAGGGAAGAACACAGAGAGAGTAATGTTAAGACAAAGAGAGGTAGAGGGAGCAACACAGAGGGATTGTTTATTACATAGTAAAAAACAGAGAAGGTGTAATAGTTTGTACGTGAGAAGTAAAATGAATAAGGGAGCGAAAGAAGGGAAGAGAGAGGAAGAAGACTAAAGTAGAGGTACTGGGAGAATGTGAGTGGGTGTTGAAAGTAAAAGGAAGGACAGTAAAGAATGGGGAATGAGAGGTAGTGACGGAACCGGAATAAATGAACAACAGTGAGGGAGGGTGAGAAAAGAGCTGTGAGTGTAAGTAAAGAGGGGTGAAAGAGGGTGGATAAAACTTAATTAGGGTAAGACATGGGGAGTGACAGAGAGAAAGGACAGAGAGAGTAAAGGAAACAGTGACTGAAAGAGTCTGAGTGAAACAACAATGAAAGGTAAGTAAGGCAGTGTGGGTGACTTATAGGGAGTCAGTGGGTGTAGGTGGGGGTATGTGTGTAAGGTGTGGGTGTGGGTGTGTGGGGTGTTTCGGTGTGAGTGGAGGTGTGGGTGAGTGAGATATGTGTGGGGTGTGTGTGGGTGTGGGGGGTATGTGTGTGGGATGTGTGTGGGGTCTATGTCAGAGGTGTGTGTATGTGTTGGGGGGTTGAGGTTTGTGTGTAGGAGTGAAGTAAATACTTAAGGAAAAGAGAATGAGTGAGGGAGCAAAGGAAGGGAACAGAGGGTAAGGGAAGTAAAGAATGGGGACTGAAAGAAGTTGAATGTGAGAGGGAAAATAGGTGAAAGGGGAGTAAACATGGCAAATAGGAATAATTGAGGTAAGTAGAGTAAAGAAACAAGAGTGAGGTAGGTTGAGAAAATAGTAGTGAGATTAAAGCAAAAGGTGATGACAAACTACATTTTTTTACTCACACTTACCATATAATAAATGTAAATTTAATTACATTGTTTTACTACACTTTGTATCTGTGAAAGAGAGAAGACAAAATAAGTTATAATTAGTAAAATATGTATTTTAAAATAAAAGATACAAATGAAGAGGTTAAAAATCATAACAGTGTATTTAGAAATAAAGTAAGAGTGAAGGACACAGAAAGGGAAATAAAGTAAGGTAGAAGGACAAAAAGAGGGAAAAAGAAATAGAAGGAGAGTAAATTACTAAGAGTAAGGCATATAGATTCACTGACAGAGAGGAAGAGAAGAACAGAGAAATGAACTGAAGGTGAGAAAGATACTAAAAGAATGCGAGATAGCAAAATTAAATCAGGAAACAGTAGTAAGTAAAAATATAATGACTGAGAGGAAAAGGAGTCTAATTAAGGATGCATTTAGAAGAATGAGGAATGGAAGATAACTGAGTAAGTGAAGGAGAGTCATAGAGTGAAGGGATGAAGGGAGAGAGGATAATAAAGAAGGATTGAGGGAAAAGGAGTGAGGAAGTTAGTAGACAGAGAGACTAAGGGAAGGACTGAGTGAAGTGGAATACAATGAGTGAGGAAAGGAAAATGAGTAAGGGGCAAAAGAAGGAAAGAGTGATGTAAAAGGACAAAAAGAGGGTTAAAGAAATAGAAGGAGAGCAAATTACTAAGAGTAAGGCATATAGAATCACTGACAGAGAGGAAGAGAACAAGAGAGAAATGAAAGTGATTCGGTGATGAAAGTAAAGAGAATAACATTGAAAGATAGGAAATGAGGGGTAGTAATGGAACCAGATTAAAAGAAATGGGATGAAGAACGATGAGAGAGGAGCAGTGAAGTTGTTGTAAAAGAAATGATAGAAGGTAGATAAACACAAGTGAACCACAAGGAGAGTGAGGCACTGAGGACATAGAGGTAGTGAACGAAAAATAGAGAGAAGAGGTCAAAAGAAAGGAGCAAACAAAGATAAGCGAGGGAGAGTGGGTGATTTATAGTGATAGAGTGCGACAATACTGCTGAGTAAGTAAAGAAGAATTACTAAAAGAGCAAAGGAAGAAAATACAGAAAAGGGAAGTAAAGCAGAGAGACTGAAAACTGAAAAGTTATGCAAGGGAGAGAGGGGATGCAGACAGTTGAAATGAGACTGAGGGGTTGTGAAAGAAGTGGAGTAAAGGAACGGGGGTGAGAGAAAGTGAAAGACATTATAAGTGAGTAAAAAGAGCTGAAAGAGGATGTAAAAAGGAAATTGAGTGTCAGACAATGGGCATACAATTTAAATTACACAATTCAAAGTAGAGAATAACTTGTACAACATGTTACATAGTTTATTTTTGCTGTTCTCAGAATATATTGAATTTCACTTAAAACAGTGAGTTCAAATTACTCATCATATGACAGCGGGAAAAAAAAACACAATCTAAAAGATTGTGTTTTAAAAAAAACCTTAGAAACTGATAAATGACAAATGTACACTCATCTTTGATTCACTTACTTTTCCTTTAGGCCAAATAGTATATCATGAAGATCCTTTTTTCGTTGGAAAGTACTCTGCTGTTCACTAAAAAATCCATTTCATCGACTTTCTAGAAGAAAAGCTCCAAGAACATCTGAAATATTTTCGTTATTTTCATATACTCCTTTTTTTCAGTCATGACTCTTTGCTCATTCCTCCACTATTCCTTTAGGCCAAATAGTGTCAGATGTATAAGTATATTTTCAAATTAATTAAAAGAAACTCTGAAATTACCGTTTTTCCGACGTTCTGAAAGAAAGGCTCATACAACATTTTCACAATATTTAAATATTCGTAATTTCATCTCTGACTCACTCATGTTCATCATATTGTATGATACTGATATCACTTACTATGAGATCCACTTACAGTACCTATATGACAAGTCAATTTTGTATATTATCTTGATCACTTTTACTCAGAATATAATTTTAAAGAGCAAACTAACCTTTATTAACTGCTCCCGTCTTCATAGGCCAATTACCTTTACTTAAATTTTGGTTCTAAAAACACTAGGTATGAATTTTTTTAAGTCAAAAGGCAAACGTTGTTTGAAAGTCAAATGAGTGTCATTACAGTGGGTCCAACCTTTACAACTTTTTAAATAGCATGTGTAATGCCCGGATGTTGTTGAAGGACCGTCATGATAAATATTAGCTACAGTTGCAAAGGTTCTTCCTGAAATTGATAACTGAGAAGCCACAACATTTTTAATAGAAGTTGACAATTTACTTCCATCAGGTCTGCATCGTTGGAACATTAAAATCACATATTTACCATAAGTTTGTAAAAATAATGGGGACAGCATTGCAGACTTACATTGGGTACACACCATATTGTGATCAGCTGCTTTAACTAGATTAATAAAAGGCACTGATTTGCAGTCTGGTAAACTCAAATATATAAATCTTTCAGTGTCTATTCTAGTACTACTTGATAAACTACAGTTGTCGCAGTCATGCTGCCATTGATAAGAAAGGCTAAAAAGATTTTATTATATCTACACCTTCATCTTCCAAAACATCAAACATATACATTAAAAATTCCTGACAATCATGCTGAATAATCTGTGAAAATTGATTTTGACAGGAACATATGTCTAGAAGATTTCTAATTTCTGAAACACTTTCTATTTTTGCTCTATCACTGCTACATTTCTCAAACACGGAATTCAATCAACAGCAGAATGTTTGATCCCGATTTTCAACAATCTGTTCTTGTAAATTTTGAAGAAAAAAAACAACATTAACCACTACATTAGCATAGCAGTTGACACCAGAACTGTTTTCAAACTGAAATCCAACAACATCTTCAACAGAATCCTTTTTCTTTCTACTTACAATTACAGTTTCATCTACTGTTTGTCTTTTTGCTACTACCTCACTGCAATTATTCTAATTTCTTCTTTTTCGGCCTACCACACGTTTTTCAAACAGAGGATATTAAGGCAAATGTGGAGCATACTCTCTTCTTAACCTATTGTATTCTTTAACACAATATAGATCAGCACAAATCTTTGTTTCATCACACTCAATCAAGTACAATCCTGAAAAAGTTCTGACTCGTGATAATGCCACATATGCCATACCCTCTTTAAACACAGAACTTCCAATGTTCACCAAAGCACTATCTACACTTAAACCTTGAGATTTATGAATTGTCACCGCATATGCCAAACAAATAGGAAACTGTTTTCGGCGAACATATAACTCTTTCACAAGCAAAAATCTAGCTGAACAACGACAAATTTGTTCTATTTCATCAATGCCATCAAATTTAATTTTTAAAATTTCAATTCCATCTCTATTTTTGTAATTCACAAAACCAACAACATGACCCATTGCTCCATTTACCAGACCTCTTTCAACATTTAAATTCCTTCTCAAAATGATACAATTTAAACACACATTCAGAGTCTTTTCAAAACCAGCAGTTTTAGATATATTCTTCTAATTAATCCAATTTTGATTTCAAATTTTCAGACAAAATAATTGTTGCTCCCATATGCTCTATTTTATCTATAGCTTCCAGTTTCACTATCTCTTCATTTTCTAACTTTAACATTTTGTTGTTAAACATGGAACATTCTTTCAGAGTTGGCATCAAACATATGCCAGATTTCTTCTCGTTAATTTTCTTAAAAATATTCTCTGGAAGAATGTTTTCATTTGGGTACAAATGTGAAATTAATCGTCCATGTAAAGCTTCTTTCCCATGCTGACTTACTTTTCCGATTCTAACATCTTGTAGAATATTTTTATAATCTTCATCCTTTGCCTGTCGCATATTTTGAAGCAGTTCTGCATATTTGAAATTTAACCATATATTAACGTTCCCAATGCTTCCTAGGCACTTCCTGGTATCTTCATGTGTGAGCATTTTAAACACTGGTTGTCCTTTCACTGGAGTCAACTGCAGTAGATCTCCAAAAACAATTATGTGTTTCCCTCCAAATAACACATCATACTCTGTTCTAAGAATTTCTTGCATTCTCAAATGCACAAAAGCAAGCATTAGATTTGAGACCATGCTTACTTCATCAATGATAAGAAGTTTCATTTTCTTCAGGACTCTCGAAACTTCGGAACACGCATCTCCAGATAGCTTGTGGTATTGCAATTTGTTATCATGCTCCACTGGCAGCATCAGTAAACGATGTAAAGTAATCCCTTTAATATTATGTGCTGTCAGCCCAGTTGGAGCAGTAACAACTCAAGATAGCGGTGATTCAGTCCTTTTCTGCAGATAAGTTGCAATTGCTTTAATCAGAAAACTTTTTCCAGTTCCCGCTTCTCCACTCATGTACAGTTGGACAGGTTTAAATGATGTACATGAGCACTCTTTTTTCTCGTGAGTGAATTCCTGTTCAATCTCTTCTGTGACTTCGTCATATATCTGCTTCTGCTCAAGGTTTAGTTGTTTCACCAAATCTTCTAAGTTAACTACATCATCTTGAGCTTGTTCCATAGCTCTTTCCACCTCATCCATGGCAGTGGCAGCTTCATTTTGGATAATTGGTCCTCCTAGTGGATCCTGACTCAATGAAGTAGAACTCTGACTGTCTTGAGAACTGTCTCTCGTAATCTGTGCAGCAATTGTTGCTTCTTGCTCTATTTCTTCGTTCAACATTTGCAGATAATTTGGAAAAACAAGACATTCTATGGTATCCTTGGTTGCATTAAAAGAATCGTTGTAACAGAGAAAATCTCCAAGTAGTTCCTCGTCTGTACGCCATGGTTTAAAGAGTTGCAAAAGAGCCAAATAGTAAAATTCCCTTTTGTCTGGATTTTCGCAACTCAATTTTCGATGATTAATCAAATGACCTCTTCTCTGTCTAACTAGACATCCTTCACACCCAATGACAGCATATATTCCATTATTGATATCTTCTCTGATGTTCCTCTTAGAAATATAGTTTTGCAGAACTTCATAGAGACAAGCGTTCTCAAGGTGAGGACTTCTATTTGGATAGTATGTATCCAACATGTTTGTCTTCAAAATATCTGTACTTTCTGGTTCTTTCTCCGCCAAATACTCTATTTCTTGTACAGATTTCAAAACTCGGTTTCGTGTTGCAGCAAGACCTAGACTCACCCAAATGATGGTTCTAGATTTGGCATAGAGACTTGCTGATGACAATCAATCAGAACATTCATATGCTCCAATTTCTCGATGCGACAACATCTTCAGACTAACTGTATAATTTGTTGCTTAGACTCTTTTCATGTGAAATGTCCTCCCACATTTCCTTCAGTTCTGTCTTTTCTTTTTTTGTGATGTAAGACGTCACATATCGAGCCACAGCAATAGAGTTGTCAGCAACGAATTGAATATCCATGTTAGCATTCCACATGGACAAAATCACTGGGTTGTAGTTGTTGATGTACTTGGATTCTTCGTTTCTTTTTAAATTGTATGTATTTTTGCGTGATTTCCTTGTCACAGTATGTCGTAGAGAAGACATCAAACTATTTACTCTTCCTTTAGAAATCACTGGTCGTTGAAAGCCGAAACGACATTTTGTGTAGAACTTGTCCTAGTTTCTGAATTTTCGACAACAATACTTCCCACAACGATGCGATTGAAAGCGTAAAACTTGTTGCCTTAAACTGTTTTCCTCTGTAGTTTTCGGAACAGCACATGTTGAATACTCTTCATGGAAACTCATCACTGTTTCATCCGAATCTGTTCCAAATTTGGGTGCATCTTTAATCCACAACAACATATGTATGTGAGGAGCACCTCTCGCTTGATACTCCTTTCTCCAAAAGAAATCCAAAACCTCTCCAAGGGGAGGATTTTTTTTGTTGGTAATAAAAGACATCATAGCTTCAAATCTATGATTGAAATATCTGCATACATTCACTGGATCCAAAGAACACAGTTCTCCAGGTGTTTTGAATTCTATATTTTGTATGTTTGCATTTGCCTCTTGTAGAAATTGAAGTAAGTCGTCCCATGCATACTCAGCACAGCTAAGAGTGAGGAACCATGTAGGTGTTCCTAAGTTTCTTAGCATACATTTCAATTCCCCATGACGACGGAACCAATACTCGTTTGTACCACGCTGACATGCCATGAGATTGATTGGATGAGATTCCAAAATATTATCTTGCAGATTACCTTTCTCCATAAAGTCCCTCGCTGAAACATTTTGCAGATGTGCTCCACTTTTTAGTATATGATTTACTGCATAAGAAAGCCCAGACACTTTCATACAGTAGATGAAACAAATATGGAATGCATTGACGAAACCTTGGATCTTCAGCATATAATCTTAAAGTCCGGTATTCCGATGCAGGAATTTGAAGTGGTCGATCGTCATATCGTCCACCTCGACCCGTTGGAAATAGCTGTGGAAAAGAACGAGCTTCCAAACTTTCTTCCCATACACTAATGGGACTTCCTTTTGCTGCTTTCATTTGAAACAATTCAATTGCATTACCCATTACTTCTTTGGAATGCAAAGGATGAACAGTATAATGTTCATATATTTCTTCACTTCTAGACACATCAACTTTTTCAATTTGGCCAGCTGAACAATCACTGTCTTCATCTGCAGCTGTTTCCTCTGCTCCAACACATACATGTTTGTAGTACTCATTGTTTTTGACCAAATACAACGTTGCCTTTTTGACTTTCCTAACATCCACTAAATCTTGCCAGATTTTCTTACTCTTTGTCGGAACCCCATTAACTAGAATAACCAGAGGTTCCTCTTCCACTTTCTCTTCACCAATTGTATCAAAATTCTTCTTGAAACTGAGAGGCAAATAAACAACTCTTCCTTTTAATCCTCTCTGTAAATCTGAAGGAGGCAATTTCCCTATCTTAGGCTCCATGCGAACAATTGCCTGAAAAGGATGGACACATTGAATCAAAATAGACTCATATGTATTTAAATCCATCAATTCAGGAGGAATGTCTACCAACTCCAGATTATTATGAACAGCTCTAGCAGGCATTCTGTTTGATTTAATTTATCATAACAATATTTACAAATACGCTGATCAGAACTCAAATCAAAAGAATTCTCCACCCACAAATAAGTTGCAAAATCCTTCCACTCATAATTATTTATCTTTTCACTTTTTACGTATAAATCAACTAATCTAGTTTGATGCTTATAATGAGTTCGTCGACAACACACACAAGTAAAATTCGGCCTTTCACTTGATTTTACCTTAAACCTGGTAATTTCCTGGTCAAACTTTTCTGTACTTGAAATCTGTACATTGTCTTACACATTACCTTCTATTACTGTCAATTTCTACACTGTCCTCTTTTTCACCAAAATAACAAAACTCAATGTCTTCACAAATCATCTTCACATCTAATTCAGTTCCATGCAAAAGAGCACTGTTTATCTGTTTAAGCTTAAGTGCTGGACATTTTGCATAATACAACCTTCTCACTAATTTCCTCATTTTGTTATGATGCACTGCTAACATCCTAAAATGATGAAAAAGACTCTGACATACTTTTCTTGAAAGACAAGCCAGTGAATGGCCTTGCAAACCTGTCTTTTCTCTCACTCTGCAAGGATCTAAGTCTTGCAACATTTTAATTTTCTGTTTTAAACTTTTCTTACTATATGTACGTAAGAAATTACGAAGCAAATCAATTGATTCCTGTTGCACACTACAAATACTACTACACTTCCAAGTGTACACTGGACCCTTAGTACGTCTCCCTAAAACTTCATCAGCTAATACCTCTTCTGCATCTCTAGACACAAGTTTCTCTTTTTCAATCGGACAACCATCTTTCACCTCATATGCTCGACCACTGGTGTCAACTGCATGCACCAAATCATTCTCCTGAAAGTAACTCTCCTCATTAAAAAATGGCTCACAACTTGAACTATGCATCCATTCTACAGAAACAACTTTACAAAAATTAGTCTGATTAATTACTCTATTGCATTTACTCTTTGATTTGAAAACATCAATTGTCTTGTTAAGTGTCCTAATTCTATTGATTATTAAAATAAATAATTGTGTCTTAACTTCAAAAGCCTGATCAACAATCTTCTCTCCACTTTTCTTTTTCTTATAAAAAGCAGATCTCTGTTTACCTTTTTTAATATTTTTTAACAAATTTAAAACCACCCTATTGCGAAACATTCGTTTACGAATATCCCTAAATTGATTTTGCCTTCTATTCCTATACATAATATTGTCCCCTGCTGCAGTAGTAACAATTTTTAGGGATCTCTCCTTCCTCTTCAAATTTACTCTCTCCTTTTTTCTACATTCTGTCCAACATTTTTTTTTGATCTACATATGTTCCGTATGAAAGACTTAGTTGTCTTACCAGGAGCTTTTTTCCTGTTTTTTGAAGTATTTGTTGTAGGAGACTGTTTTAATTCCGTTGCTGTTTTTGATTTTTTCCGCTTAGCATCTTTTCGTCTCCTTTCCCTTGAGGGCATATTTCCTTACTATTGAAATCTTGATTTTAATCTGTGGTAAACAAAAAAAATATATAAAAAACTCATTATAGACCACTATTACCAAACAACAAAACAATGACAATAAGCAAACAATATAAACACTATAATGCTTATACATATGACCTTATCTCTGTTTTTTAAATATAATTCTAAAAAAATATTTCGGGCACATGAATTGGTTTTACATTATTGACAAAGATTAGATAGTATCTGCATGATTAAAAAAATATATTTGCACATTTCACAATCATATCACCTGTGTTTCCTCAGATTAGTAAGCAAATTGTGCGCATGAGGTAAGGCCTGTCCAGGGGAACATAGGTGGTCAGACCGGTCTCTAAGAGTGCACTGGACTGGACTTTATGAAGCCTATCTCCCACTACACTCTTAGATACAGCCCTCACCTTCTTTCCACCCCTGGACAGACCTCTCTTCCACTACACTCTTCAACACAGGCATCACTTCCTATGCACCCCTGGATAATCCTCACCTCATCTGCAACCCTGAATAAACCAACACATCTGCACCATGAAACATGCTTCAGTTCATCTACACCCCTGGACACGCCTCATCTCATCTGCATCCTGTTACCATCAATTATACTCAATGTATTGAGGTCTGTCCAAGGGGCACAGATTTGATAATGCTTGTCTGAGGTTCAGAGGAGGTAAGTCCTCTCCATTGCACTCATGGACACAGGCCTCAACTCCTTTGCTCACCTCATCTGCACAATCCACTTCCTAATTTGAGGAAACACAGGTGACATGATTGTGGTTCAAATATTTTTATGTATTCATGCACACACTATTTATTCCTTCTCAAAAATGTTAAAACCATTATTTTACCCCAAAATCGTTTTTGTAATAACATTTTAGAAACAGAGCGCAGTTCCTATATACATTTATGAGGCCGTGCGTCACTTTTACGCCGCCAGTGCGTCACTTTGTGACGCATCGGCAGCGTAAAACATGCCTCCTGTTGCGCACTATTTACAAAGTGACGCATCTAAGCAGATGCGTCACTTTATAAACCCCTGCGCTACATTATACCTGCGTCAGGTATAATGTATGCAGAGGGGGTGCTCCCCCGCAAAAAGCCTCATAATAGTGACGCAGTAAAATCTATGAGATTTCACTGCGTCACTTTTAGGACGCTGTTACGTCAAAATCTTACGACTGCCTCACAGCAGGCATAAGACTGATGCAAGCCCTTTCACATGAGGCTTTCCCCATGTGAAAGGACGCATTGCTGCAGTTGCGTCACTTTTGTGACACACTCCAGCAATGCGTCACTTTTGCGCCGTAGAGATACGTCAGAAATACTGACTTATCTGTAAGTCCTTGCGCCATGATGCGTCATACATTAAATATAACACATCATTGGTGTCACAAGCAGTGCGCAGTGAAAAGTGACGCATCGCTGTTTCCATAAATAAGGCTCTCAGTGTGCTTCCTAATCTGAGGTAACACAGGTGACATGATTGTGAAAGGTTCACATATTTTTATGTAATCATGCACACACTATTTATTCCTTCTCAAAAATGTAAAAGCCATTGATTTGCCCCAAAATCGTTTTTTGAATAACATTTTAGAAACAGAGCACAGGTCCTATTTACAAGCATTCCATTTCAGTACTGAAAACTCACTATTTTACAAAATACATTTCCTCTCTCTTGCAAACATTCCTACCAAGCATTACCAAAAAAAATGACACAAACCAACAGCAAAGAAGCTCAGTCTGATTCCTAATCTGAGGAAACACAGGTGACATAATTGTGAAAGGTTCAAGTATTTGTATGTAATCATGCACACACTATTTATTCCTTCTCAAAAATGTAAAAGCCATTGATTTGCCCCCAAATCGTTTTTTGAATAACATTTTAGAAACAGAGCACAGGTCCTATGTACAAGCATTCCATTTCAGTACTGAAAATCACTATTTTACAAAATAAATTTCCTCTCTCTTGCAAACATTCCTATCAAGCATTACCAAAAAAATGACACAAACCAACAGCATAGTAGCTCAGTCTGATTCCTAATCTGAGGTAACACAGGTGACATGATTGTGAAAGGTTCAAATATTTTTATGTAATCATGCACACACTATTTATTCCTTCTCAAAAATGTAAAAGCCATTGATTTGCCCCAAAATCGTTTTTTGAATAACATTTTAGAAACAGAGCACAGGTCCTATTTACAAGCATTCCATTTCAGTACTGAAACTTCACAATTTTACAAAATACAATTCCTCTTTCCAGCAACAACGTTTTATCAAGCATTTTCAAAAAGCATCATTAAAAAACCACAATTTGCTTCCAAATCTTCTCCATAGAGTATACAAGTCTCTATCTATATTAAATGAATCATTACTCACCTTTACAAATGCTTTGTGAGATTGAGAACAGTGTCAGATACACACACCAATATTTCTTTAGCAGAGCAAAAGGTATGTTCTCCAGGCACTGCAACCATTAATGGTACAGAAAACCTCTAATTCTACACACATATCCCTTTTTGTTAACCAATTAAAACTCTTCCCTCTCTATTTTCAAACCAAAACCCTTCCCCCCCTCAGCCCTTTCTACCTGTTACCATAGTAACTCCCTCCTCACTGAGCTCTCAGGGTTAAAAGTTTATTCTACAATGTTGCAAATGAACTCAGCAAGGATGTTTGACCTACCAATAAACCAGCTTATCAGGTGCAATCTTTCTTTTAATTACTTGTTCTTGACCATTCAAATGACTTCTTTCACAGAACAGAACCATGCACCCTAACTTTCAGTTTTCAACTATCTGAATCCACCAATCATTGCTTGTGATTCAAGAGCACTGAAACTCCTCAGTTTTTTTTTTTTGCAAACTCCTACTGTTCCAACTGCCATTTTATTCCTACACTTCATCTGACTGCACCAGAACCTCCTCTCACCATGTATTCTGTCTGGATTTTTGGACATAGCTATATCCACTGGGCCCAAAGGTATGCAGCTCTCAGAAATTTTCACAACCTTGATTTACCAAATGTGCACATCAAATGGATTGGCCAAAGAGGATTGAGATGTCATCAATTGATACCATTGGTGAAAACCTTTCACCATCTGCCACACCCTGACCTTATAATTTTGCACTGTGGTGGAAATGACCTAGGCACTTTGACTGGGGTAGGTCTGGAAATGGTTTTAAAGGACACCTTTGGGCAATTGATGACACTTTTTCCCAAACTGCCTTGGTATATTCCAAAGACAGAAATGGAAGTGGTCCAACCAATTTTGTCCACAATTTGAGAAAGCACGGAAACATGTGAAAAAATCTGTTTCTGCTTACATGAGAGACTATGGAATGGGTTCAATATACAACAACAACTTGCGTTACAACATGCAAGATATCTACAGAGGAGATGGTGTGCACTTCTCAGATAAGGGGAATAGAATATTCCTCCTGAATTTAAGACTGTGCATTGGAACCTACTTGTAGGTACATAAATAAGCCACAGAACCCAAAAGCTCTTTTCAGGGCTACCCTACCTCTGATCACTCCAAATGATTATCTTTTTCTAACTTTTTTCACTATTTTTCACCAAAGTATGCTCCCCGGTACGCGTACCGGGCGCTCCCCCCGCAAATTTTTTTTTTTCTTTTTGTTTTTTTTTGGCCTATATGGGCCTCCTAAGACCCCCTCAGAAAACCTAGGGTGTCAGGGGGTGCCTACCGTGCCCCCTTATACCCATTCCCAATGTTGTTTGTCCTCCATCTTCTGTCTCAAATCTACCGAAACACAAAATGGAGGACTCCCGTTGCGCTGCCGGTACGCGTACCGGGGCGCTCACCGGTAAGCGCTCCCAAAAAAATTTAAAAGTTAATTTACATAAAAACCTCTGTAGAGAAGTTCACCAAATATAGAATAGGCAATACTACATACCAAGCCCTACCATTTTCCCAAATTTGGTGGAATTCCATTGAGCCATTTGCCCTGAAGCCCTGTCTAAATATCCTGAGGTAAATTACATGACAAAAACACATATGAAGTGTTAGAATTTACAACCAATTAAAATGTTACTTTCATTTTCTACTATTATTTCCTGACATTTGATTGGTTATGTACATGCATATATATAAAAAAAGAGAGGGAAACACAGCCATTTTGACTACTACTTCCTGGAGTACATTTGAAAAGGATTTTCACTGAGAACTTCAACTGCTTTCTCAAAGGTAAGTTGTTATTTTGGAAAGTGAAGTATGTTGTGAACTTTAAGTTAATTTGGAAAACATTTTCTGATAGTTATATACTATCCCTCTGTAATAGTTATAGATTGAGATAGGCTTCTCTGTTATAGTTATGGATGGAGTTAGGCTTGTCTTGTATAATTATGAATTTACTTAGGCTTTATCACATACACTTTTTTATATTTCTACTTCCAGCCTGATACCATACACTGCCCAAAGATAACTTCACTGTTAAAAAATCAAAACTACCTGTCTGAACTTAAACCCAACAGTGCCCTATCTCTACTGATATATTTATTTTTTATGCAATTTACAGCAAGAAAATGGAAGGAGAACAGAATATTTCTTTCGAAATTGTTCTGGAGAACAACCCTGAAGAAAATATTGCTGAGAATGATGACTTTGATTTTATGGATGAGTCTCTGGACCATGAATTAGTTCAGTGTGTGGAAGCAATAGAATCACAGAATGAAAATGAGGACATTCCAGTCAATATATTGTTAGAAGTTTTATTAAATTTTGAAAAAGAATCAATTTTTTTTTATATTTATTAATCAAAAATTGTTCGAGACATTATTCATTTTTATATGTAATTCATGAAGTAGTACCAAATTGATTATAATATAAAGTGAGACTTTTAGTATACTGTGCGACTTTTTTGTCGTTACATAGTAATTTTGCTCATAGTTACTTCCTTTCTCCCACTTTATTATCTCCAATGTGTATTTGACATCTCTTTTTCATCTCCTGCCTCCATGTTGTTTCTGCTTTCCTAACAGACTATGATATGGATTCCATATACCACAATAACTTCTGTAACAACATGCAAGATATCTACAGAGGAAATGGTGTACATTAAATTTAAGACTCAGCATTGGTACCTACATGTTGGTACTTAAAACACCCAAACAACACAACAACTCTACGCAGAGCTACCCTACCTCTAAGCACTTTAAATTATTATTTTACTGTTTCACTGGGTTTTCCCCGTGGTACGCTCCCCGGTACGCTCCCCGGTGCGCGTACCGGGCGCTCCCCCCGCGAAAATCAAAAAAAAAATTGTTTTGTTTTTTGTCCCGCAGGGCCCTTTTATGGCCCCCACATCAAACCTAGGGGGTCAGGGGGAGTCTACTCTGCCCCCTTATGGTCATTTCCCCCATTGTTTTTGCCACCTCTTCTGTTTTGATCCTACCGAGACACAAGATGGCGGCCGCTCACTGTTTGGAATGTTTACAGACACCCGAGAGCCAATCAGCTTTCCGCGCGCGAACTCGCGTTGCGTGCTGGTACGCTCCCCGGTGCGCGTACCGGGGCGCGCCTATAGATATATATATTTTTTGGAATTTAAATTACTCAAAATCCACTGGAGCGCATATCTTGAGACATAGCAAAGGCACATCGGGCTACCAGTCCCTACAATTTTGCCAAGTTTGGTGGAAATCCATTCAGCCGTTCGGGCTAAAAGTAAGTCCAACCGCCCTATGGAAATTAACATGGAGAAAACACGTTTTGGGACCCCACTTTTATCTCGGCCCTCGCTTGACGAATCCCCCCCAAACTTTCAGGGAAGGAGCGGAGCGGGCCATCTTCTTTGAGAAATTCATGAAGATTCGTCCACCGGCGCCAAAGTTATTCCCAATAGAATGTTGCGGATTTCCTATGGAAACTAGATTCTAACTATAACTACCTACTGGCGACCGCCAGTAGGTTATATATATATATATATAGATATATATATATATATATATATATATATATATATATATATATATATATATATATATATATATCTATATATATATATATATATATCATCCACACTTTGCCACACAGGGAGCTCAAGACCTAGGCAGGGCGGCCAGTGCTGCTGGTGCAAGGCTTCCATAATTTCAAAAAGGGGGTGGTGATGGACAGAGTATCTGAGTTAATCAGAACACTCCTACCCAGTCAAGAGATCAGGGCTTGATCCATCACCGTTTTTTAGCTCACTGCACCATCCCAGTTCAGAACCTGGCTATATGCAAATTAGTCTGTCCCTGGCCCCGTGCATCATGGGAACAGGGCAGACCAAACTACCAAGCCAATTCTTCGAGGCTTCCAGCAATTAATTACACACACTCCCTCCTTCACACTGGAAAAAGGTGCACCGACTCTGGCTGTATTGCTTTTCAAAAACCGTTTATTCATGGAAAATGAACAGGGGCAGCAGGCTCACAGTCCCAACGTTTCTGCTCCGTAGAGCCTTGATCACGGGAGGAAGTCTTTGCATTTTGAAATGCCCACGTGCTTCTTTTTAAAGCGCAGGCCGTATTCTTTTGCAAATTGCACAGGGGAAACAGTGGTTCATTTAAAAGGAACGTGAAGAGCGCGATTTAAGTCCATGACATTCAATATTATAATGCGCTGAAAACCTTCTTCTTGATATCGTATTTTCCCTTGCACAAGTAATTAAGTCAGCTTCAGCTGCAGAGTCTGTTTTGACATTTTCCACTTACTTATTGAAAGCAACAGCAGCCCACAAACCGGAATCTCTTCCTATTGCTTCCCTTACTATTTATATATTTCTACAAAGATGCCCTGAGCTTAAGAACACACTCCACGAAGGTTGAATTCCACAGGAACTTTATTGTAAACAAATAAGCAATGCTGTCCCAATCAATTCATCCCTGATGCATTTCGGAGCAGCTTGCTCTTTTTTCAAAGGTTAAAACACTGCCAGTCCACAGCATGCACTACAGCGCTTTCATCATTTCTTTGCGTGCTTAATTGATTTCTCATTGGGAGTAATTTTACGTACCGCATTCTGATAAACGACAGGAGATAGTGAACAATGCCCCCTGCAAAACCAAACCCAGTGGCACGTGGTTAAAATCTCCAAAAGGCTTCTTTAAATGCGCAAAATGTAAAGCCTGTAAACACAGTATTAATACCAAGGAGGTCAGGTTACCCTTCAGACAATCACCCTACATCATCAAAGGGTACTACACTTGTAAAACGGACTTCGCAGTTTATGTTCTGTCTTGTACCTGTGGTAAAAACTACGTGGGTAGCACCATCCATAAAGTCCATGTACGCATCTTGCAACATTTAAACGCAGTTGCCAATAACGACCCCACGTACCCTGTTGCACGCCACATCAACACAGCGCACAATGGGAGGGCTCAGGACCTGTCATTCTATGTGGTAGACACAATCTCCAAAAATCCCAGAGGGGGCAACAGGTTACTTGCGCTTAGAAGGCTTGAGTCAAGATACGTACCAACAAGAAGAGAGGCAGGGAGAGTTAGGACACCCTCTTAATCCCCGGTTATAGTAAGCCAACAAAAAAAAAGAGAGGTCTGTGGTGTAACAGTAACCACTTGAAGGAGCAAAGAGATTAGGAGAAAAATCAATACCTGACCCAACTTAGGTAGGTAAGAAAGCCCTCACACACCGACCTGGTCGGTGTCATGCTTCATCATCGGGCCCCACCAAAAAGGTCTAGTACCTTTTTGGTGTGCTGCGACGCCAGAATTACTACAGAGCAGGTTTTGTGAAGTAGACGTGCAGTGAGAATACTTAAAAGTGTCTAATGAGTATCAACATTTTTTTTTAATATTAGATCCCTCAGACACAGTTAAAAGTTATGTGATTGGAATGATAGCCAAGTGTAAAGGCTTGGTTAATTCCAATTAGTCTTAGTATCAGTCGACATTTTTCAGCCTATGAAACGGTGTTAATTACCAGGCATTCTTCAGGACTCATGTTGTGTAATAAACCCTGGTGGTATGAGCGCTCTAAGGCTCACCCTTACCTAGGGACGTGTAAGTGAAAGAAAATGTGAGAAAAGTGCAAAAAAGGGGAAGAGTGGTTGCTCATTCCCAGTCACTCCTGGTTTAGGAGGATTACCGCACTTTTCAATTAAATGCAAAATGCACCATGTGTCACAGGAGGGGGGTGGAGGCTTACTTGGCACACCGCCCTCAAAGCCCTGGTGGTATGAGCGCTCTAAGGCTCACCCTTACCTAGGGACGTGCAAGTGAAAATAAAATGTGAGAAAAGTGCAAAAAAGAATCACACCAAAAAGGTACTAGACCTTTTTAGTGGGGCCCGATGATGAAGCATGACACCGACCAGGTCGGTGTGTGAGGGCTTTCTTACCTACCTAAGTTGGGTCAGGTATTGATTTTTCTCCCAATCTCTTTGCTCCTTCAAGTGGTTACTGTTACACGGTATACAACCATTTCAACGCAACTTTTACAACGACTTCCTTTACAACGCAATTTTTACAACGCAGGATCCATTACAACGAACTAACTTTACAACGCATGTTTTTACATCGCAGATGCCTTTACAACGCATGCCATTACTACGTAAGTATTGGTAAGTATATAATTATATTAAAAATGTTATTTAATTATTTAAAAAAATATATATATTAATTAATTGATATATTTAGAAATAAAATATTATTTATTTAAAAAAATTATTTAAATAATTCTAATATTAATTAATATTTTTACCCCTACACTATCCAGCACTTACCCTAATATTTCACCCCCCTGGAGTTAGTATAGTAATTTTTACCCCTACACTATCCAACATTTACCCTACTATTTTACCCCCCTGGAGTTAGAATAGTAATTTTTACCCCTACACTATCCAGTACTTACCCTACTATTTTACCCCCCTGGAGTTGGAATAGTAATTTTTACCCCTGCACTATCCAGCACTAACCCTACTATTTCACCCCCCTGGAGTTAGAATAGTAATTTTTACCCCTACACTATCCAGCACTTACACTACTATTACACCCATTATTATAAAACACCTAAATTATTAAATAAAAAAAAATATATATTTATAAAAAAAAGAAAAATAAAGTAAAATATTATTAAATTAAATTAAACTATATTAATTTTAATTAATTACATTTAAAAAATATATTATATACTTACCTATACTTACGTTGTAATGGTGTGCGTTGTAAAGGCATCTGCGATGTAAAAACATGCGTTGTAAAGGTAGTTCGTTGTAATAGATCCTGCGTTGTAAAAATTGCGTTGTAAAGGAAGTCGTTGTAAAAGTATGCGTCGTAACGTCATACATCCCTGTTACACTCTTGAGTCAAGATACATCATTTTGTACTATTCTAAAATCCCGAATGGGATGAATGCAGACGAAGCACTGAATGTGCATTTATGAAATCTCTTTTGCTGTCTGACCCGCTTCTCTTTTCAGATACTGCGACGCTTGGACACACCAACTGTGTTTAATTACATACTTTATCTCCTGTTGGTTCACATTCTTAAACCACCGTGTGACATTCCCCCCCCCTTCTTTTTTGACATGTTACACAGCGCCTGCCCATCCCAATTTTCTGAACTGTATCGCAATTTGACATATAGGCCCAGTTGGGCAAGATCACATTACCCTTATAGTATTTTTAGGTGAGAATGTATTTGGTAGTGATTTCACTCACCGATTTAGAGCACACTTGGGCCCCCATCCCACATACACCGCGCATACATACGCTTTGATTCCAGCCTCTCTGGAGACTTTAACATGACCAACTGCCATACTCTACTTTTGACACTGTGCCCATCACTTGCTCATATTCCGCTCACCTTGGGCCCTTAGCAGTAGCCCCCTCACGTTACAATCCCAGAGATAGCCTTATGACGGCACAACACGGCTTCAGCCCCCAGTCATATCGCTTGATACAGTACTATCCTCATGGACAGCAAAACCTCTGGCGCGCCTAATGTTTCTTCTATTTTCACTAAATTCCCCTGGATCTGTGATGTCACACCTGGGCACTAATGACTCCTAGACTGTATACAAACTATTATATGTATCATATTTGTGACTCTTAACAGTATGAGAGAGCGCCAAACAGAAAAATAATTGTAGGGGGGATCATATGTACAAGTAGTTAACACCCGCATATATAGAGGATTTACTAATCGTGTTCAAATGCAATGTAGGGTTGAGGACTAATGTAATTGGTATTAGAAATACATGGAGAGCTAATGTTAAGAGTTTTTGCAATTCAATAATGCCGTTTTAACATAGAGATGTCGTTTGATGTGAAGTCTTTCACTAATAAGAGATGTGTTTTAATAGATCACCATTGTGTCTTTAGATCTGCTTTATTAAGATTCATAGTTGTACTTTTTAGAATGTATTATGCTTTAAAGATGGAGGCCTAAAGAACGAAAGTTGTTGTTCATGTTGGGCCTATAAACGTGCAGAGGCCTAGTCATGGAAATCGTGTAGGCCTGATCGAAAATGCCTTGCTTAAACATTAAATGGTAGAAATGTTTTTTGGGAGAAAGCTGCCTTTAGCTAAAGTCAATTGCAACATTTAGAAATTGTGAGCCGATTCACATGTTTTCCTTTGCAGGTGCAGGACCAAGTAGATAGTGGAGTAGAAGGGCCCATTGTGTATGAGTGTTAGGATACTAGGCTCAGACGTGGAGGAGTAGACGAGGAATTCAAGGAAGCAACTTGAAGCGAAGGAGAGCCTGGGACCCAAGGACATTTTAACGGACAAGGATGGAGAGGTGCCATAATGGAAAATCCTGAAAACCAACACCTTCGAGAGGGGCGTACATGAAGGCGTGTCGTCCGCATTGTGGGGTTTTGTATTAGGGAAAGCACCCCGAGGGAGAGGCAGAGCAGATGAGCCAGGGAGACGAGAAGGAGCGGTTGGTTGGCAGAGAGCTTAGCTATGACTGGGGAGGCTCTAGAATAAGTTGCGAGAAAGTGAGTGAACTTCTTTGGAAGTCACCACTGCTGACACCTTTATTAGGTTGGGCTATTGTTGAGTAGGGATGTCACTTAGTATAGTGTAGGGACAGATTAACCTGAAAATTATATCTTTTAAATGCAATCTAAAACTAAGGTTATAGCAATCCTTGTTAGCCTGATGATTCTTGAACTGATTCTTGTATTATTCCTAAGCCGTCTGAGACTCTTCCGTAGGATTATGTTTGTATTAGTGCCTGTTTAACTTCTGAACCTTTTGCTGAGGTGTTTATACCTTCAGCTGTTTTTGACTTTGTAATAAATCTTCAAACTTAGTCCTTGGTTGGTGGTTCTTTGGGGGAAACAATGGGAATCGTTGAATTTGATTCACTATTGGTAGATAGATTGCCTAATTCATTCTATGACCGGTAAAAAGGTCCAGTCGACCTGTGACGGGATTCTGGAGAATGCTAAGAAGACTCTAGAAGGAAAATCCCGCCCTTTCAGTTGGTAGCAGAGTAGGATGGTTTATCTTCTGGAGTGAGGGTAATCTAGAGTAGGTTGAGATTTCCCCGAGACCCATAGAGAACCAATGACGAGAGTCCAGAGAGTCGCGGACGGAGGGTGGCGTTCCATGGAAACTGACGGAGAGTGACGGTGCGGCAGAAAGCAGCAGGTCGTAAGAGAGTGAGTATGAAAAGGGTCATGCGTTGTTAGATTGCGGTGTCACGTTTGTATTGTTGTGTTGTATTGTCTTGCGGAGTTGAGTGCCTGTAGTGTGAAAGGAGACCAGGTTGTGAGCGCGCGCAACCAGTGAAAATCTTAGGCTCAAGTGGAGTTTAAGTGGTCCGGGTGTATCGAACATCCATAGTAATTGTCGACCATTGTTAAGGGGGTCATGAGGTACCATTGATCGCCCGCAGGACCGAGATAGGGGGAACGAATGTATGAGTGCGTGGGTAACGGACGCTGGTCGGAAGTTGCCGTGTGTTTGTAACCTATCAGTTGAGGCGATTGTCCGGTCGTTCGTGGACAGACATTTGCCAGTTCGGTGATAATTACAGTCAGACTGTGGACGTACAGTCAAGGAAGTGGTCACTTGGTCGGAAGTGATCATTTCCAGTGTATGATTGGGACGCACGCGTGAACGGGAGACGAGCGGAGAGAGGAGCAGAACTGCTGCGAAACAGAGGCGAGTGACGTCAGAAGGAGCCGCGCTGGGATAGGGCGGTTAGTTTGGAGCCGCGCTGGAATAGGGCGGTTAGTGTGGAGCCGCGCTGGGATTGGTGGATTGTCATCGGGAAGTAAAAGAGCGCTGTAAACAAAGAAACGTTGTGGTTTTCATCATGAAATGCTTAAAAGTGTTGCGAAATTGTTTCAAAGGTGAAAAGAAGTTAGAACCTCGGGGTGGGGAAGAGGCTCCACCCGAGGATACCCCAGCACATTATATGGCTACGAATGTTGGGTTGCATACCATATTGTGGCTTGAGAATTGGTGTAAGATGACTGACGGAAACGAGGAATTGACCTTTCCTAAATACGGAACATTTAGATTGGAGGTGCTGTATCAGTTAAAAGCGATTATGGCTGCGTTGCGGCCTTTGCCCAGACTAACACAGTTTGAAGCACTAAATGCGTGGATCAGGGCAGCCCATGAAAAGAACAGGGATAGGAGACAAGAAAGAGTGAAACGATCAGTTAGGGCGGTTCAAGATGCGAGATGGGATGCAATGGCCAAAAGGTGGAGAGTGCAGACCATCAAAGGGGACAGGTTGTACCCGTTGTTGGTCAATACAGGGGATGCGCAGAGAAGGAGTACTGAGGATGAGGACAGTGAGACAGACGACAGCCTGATAGAGAGACTGTTGTCGGAGAGACCACCTCCATATAATCCTGGGATGGAGGGAAGGCCAACATCAGAAATGGGCAGGGAAGCCTCTGTCGTGGACGGCGGCATCCCAATGGAGAGCGGCTTGAGCCCCTTAGGGGACAGGTTCGGCTCGGTGGAGGGAGAAAGGGCACCTCAACTTTCTCCAAGGACGAGAGTAGTGGGAAGATTTACGGTACAAAATATACAAAACGAAGAGGGTGTCGATTCTCAGAGACTGCCAGACGCTCTTACGGTACCCGTTACCATAGGTCCCATAGTATCAGTGTACAATCCAGAACAGACACAAAGTGAGGGTCCGCCACAAACAGACAGGGAGAGAAGTGTCAGTGAAGGAAGGAGTAATGTGGCGGACGGATGGAGCCAATTGCCAAGGCCTGTAGAAAGGAGCACCCCTTTGGCAGCATCGGCAGACTCATCTGGAGAGCAGGGGGGTTTGAGAGGACCGATGGACTTGAGAGGAGCACGGCCAAGGTCACTTAGAGAATTAAGGCCTGATTTGAGAACTTGGGAAACGATTGCGGATACTCAGAGCAACAGGTCGAGGGATGATATTGACCATGGAAACCAGGGAAATAGGGGGGTGTCTCACTGTGCGCCGAGCGGAAGCAGGCAGGAATGGGATCGCGGGAGTGTGGAAAGTAGGGGGGCGTCCCACCACGCGCCTAGCGGTAATAGACAGGAGTGGGACCGCGAAAGTTGGGAAAATCGAAGGGTTCCCCATAACACACCTGAAGAAGTCAGACGAGGGAGTCAGGATTGTGGTGGGAGGGACTCTAATAGAACTTCTAGCCAAGGTACATTGAGGGCGGCGATAAAGGCAAGAAGGATCGATGTGATGAGACTCAAATCAGAAGTGGAGGAAATAGTGGAAGGCACATTGCCACTAGAGAGAATCGAACTCTATGAACCAGATGAACTGTTGTTTGTGGCGAAAGATGTTACACGAAGGGCTAGGACAGCTCATGAGAAATTGTCTGAATTAGCGAATAAGTATGCTGTGGATCTGACAAAAACAAAAGCATTACAGGGTGGCCATAGGTTGCAGTACTCGGACCAAGATCTAGAGGAGAAGAGGGTGATCGGATTAAAAACCCACATCAGGGAATTGGTTGTGGGACTCCGAACGTGGAGCCAATTGGACAAATGGGAAGAAAGGTGGTCAAAGAAAAAGAGTGTTAGGCGAAGTGCTATTGAGACATCTCCGGGAGGAGGGTTGATGCATGTGGAGGCGTACCCCTTGCGGGAGGTGGCTCACGGGGGATATGTACATGTACCCTGGAGTAGGGGAGATTTGGCTGCCTTTACGAACTCGTTTCCGAAGTTGCGCGAGAGTCCAGTGGAATGGTACAAACAGGTGGAGAGGTTTCTTAAGATCTCAAAGGTACTGTGGATTGATCTAAACACACTGTTTGACATTGTGGTCCCAGGAGACCTGTGGATAGCATGTAAGGTCAGTTTTGAATGGCCCACAGTGGAGCCAGACCGAGATGCTGCCACGAATGGACCCTCACCCAGGGTAATGATAAAGTATGAGCAGGCGATCACGTGGTTGAAGACTAAGGTACCACCACAGGACATTGACTGGGTGAAGATAGATCGGACTAGGCAGGAACCGAAGGAGACAGTTTACGAGTATTATGAGCGACTATTGCAGATTTTTAAGCAGTACAGTGGATTGGATGTGATGGATCCAAAGGACATGGGACAGTTTGTGTCTAAGTTTGTTCTGGGACTGAGACCTGATATCTGTCTCATGATACAACAGCATTTAATTTGTTGGCAGAACAAGCCTGTGGACGAGATCTTGAGGTACGCGAGGTATTGCATTGACGAGATAGACTCTAAGACAAAGAAGCTTAAGGATAAACTGATGTTAGTCCAGATGCAATCAGGAGGACAGGGTCAATCAGGAAGTGGAACATTAGGGAGAAAATCAGGGGGACAGAAAAGGGACAACGAAGAAGGCCCAAGACCCAGGATAGATCTGGTGACTCTGAAAAAGACGACCAAGTGTCATCAGTGTCATGAGGTCGGACATTGGAGAGGCGAGTGTCCCCATAACCCAGAAAATCACGTACAGGAAGAAGAGGAGGAGGAGGTTCAAGCCCCTCCGGTACAGAAAGTAACAGTAACCAAGTTCAAGACGACTAAAGGGGGGACTTCAGCCCCTAGGGCTCCGGTTCCCCAGCCACCGAAGATCTCGGCAGGGAACAAGGTTTACAGCAGATGCCTTTCATAGTCGAAGGGGACGAGTACTATTACTTTGACCCAGTGACAGGACGGTGCCTGAGCGAGGAGGAGGACTGTACCCTCGGGCAATTCTGGAGGTAGACCAGAGGGGACCATTCGGAGAGGCTGATGTAGATCGACATCCTACCACCTTTTTGGTTGATACTGGTGCTACCCGTTCTACTGTACGGTCTGCAGTAGTCCCCAACTTACCCCTTTCAGATAAGACTATCCAAGTTGTAGGAGTTGCAAACAGAAGAATGACAAACCCACTGACTGAGCCAGTCCCAGTGAAAATCGGGAGTTTCAGGGACAAACATCAATTCGTAGTGTGTGATTCCAGTCCTGTGTGACTGTTAGGGAGAGACCTCCTGTGTAAACTCAATTGTACCATCTACTGTACCCCCAGGGGAGTGGAGTTGCAGACGAATGATGATGATGATGCTGCCGCCTTTAAGGTTGCAAATACGCGCGTGTACATAGAATTGTATCCTGCTTTAACTGTGGAGGAACTCCCTTGGGATCTGAGGGATACAGTCTCACAGGAAGTGTGGGACTTTACAGGAGAGGAGATCGGGTTGATTAAAGGAGTAGAGCCAGTTAAGATTCAAGTGAGACCGAATGCTGAGTTCCCAAGAACACCCCAATACATGTTGACTCCGGAAACTATTGCAGGAATAAAACCTGTGATCGAATCCATGATTAGACAGGGAATTCTGAAGGAAGTCATGGGCAGTCCATGCAACTTCCCCGATCATGGGTGTGCAGAAGCCTAGCGGGACGTTTAGGATTGTGCAGGATTTGCGAAAGGTGAACAACATAGTTGTGTAGTGTAGTTCCTATCATCCCAATAGGCTCTGCGCATTGGAATAATACCTACAGCAGTAAAGGCCTAGACCAGACGTTAACTAGGTCTACTACTGTCGATACTAGACTTAAAGTTTTGGGTTTGCCAGCTTAGCTCAGAGTTCACTAGAAACTTTCTCGAATGTTCAAGGAGGACTTAACTTCCCTGATTAGACAAGAAGGGATTTAGTTTCTGACAACCATAGAACATGACAACTTTGCTCTCCCCTAATCAAGAGTATATCTCGAGAGTCGTGTGAACAAAAGGCAATTTATTTTACTCAGTCAGTACGTGCATTCTTAGTCTCATCAGATTGTAGAGAAAAGGAAGAGACGGGCGTGTTCAATAAAAAGGTGTGATTTATTGATCAGTCTCTTTTCTCATACAAGAGAAATGGATCGATATTATTGCAATACTTATAGTTAAGTAAAGTGCATACATTAGAAGCAATAGTATAAAATAATACTGTAAAAACATTGATATGGTTTCTAAGCCATAAGATGTTTTAAAATGAATAAAATATATTACATACACATATACATTTGACTAAACGTACTCAACTGGTGTTTCTAAATACGCCTACCCCGTGTACCTGACCTAAGTCTAATACGTGGGCGGGAATAGAAAGTTACAGTTTAAGTTAAGTTTGTTTTTGCCAAGTGAATAACTAAGGAATTCTCTGTGAGGGGTTATTCAGTTCTGTACCTGGAAGTTAGGATGAATGAGGGATGGTATCTCTCGTCTCTGGTCTCGATATTCCAGGCTGCCTGCGAGGGCTACCCAGAAACGCCGGTGCTGGATTTCTCGGCAGGAGAAAGCAGCTTCTCTCAGCGCGTCAGGAAGGCGGCGCTGCGCCAGCGGGGTCTGCTCTGCTCTGGGCTTCGGCAAGTATGGCTGCTCCGTCTCGTCACCACCGCGTGTGTTTGCATAGGGCAATATCGGTAATATTTATACCTTTAAGGTGCCGAGATTGACGTAAGGATGGACATAGATACGTCAATAAGGATGTCATACGACTTGCTCGTTAGCACATTCTTTTGCTGAAGTTCTCGGTGAAATCAAAACAATGGCCGCAGGGTTTTGCCCAGGTTGTCATGTAGTGTAGTTCCTATTTTCCCAATAGGCTCTGCGCATTGGAATAGTACCTACAGCAGTAAAGGCCTAGGCCAGACGTTAACTAGGTCTACTACTGTCGATACTAGACTTAATTTTTGGGTTTGCCAGCTAAGCTCAGAGTTCGCTAGAAACTTTCTCGAATGTTCAAGGAAGGATTAACTCCCCTGATTAGACAAGAAGGGATTTAGTTTCTGACAACCATAGAACATGACAACTTTGCTCTCCCCTAATCAAGAGTCAATCTCAAGAGTCGTGTGAGCACAAGGCAATTATTTTACTCAGTCAGTACGTGCATTCTTAGTCTCATCAGAATGTAGAGAAAAGGAAGAGACGGGCGTGTTCAATAAAAAGATGTTATTTATTGATCAGTCTCTTTTCTCGTACAAGAGAAATGGATCGATATTATTGCGATACTTATAGTTAAGTAAAGTGCATACATTAGAAGCAATAGTATAAAATAATACTGTAAAAACATTGATATGGTTTCTGAGCCATATGATGTTTAAAATGATTAAAATATATTTACATACACATATACATTTGACTAAACGTACTCAACTGGTGTTTCTAAATACGCCTACCCCGTGTACCTGACCTAAGTCTAATGCGTGGGCGGGAATAGAAAGTTACAGTTTAAGTTAAGTTTGTTTTTGCCAAGTGAATAACTAAAGAATTCTCTAGGAGGGGTTATTCAGTTCTGTACCTGGAAGTTAGGATGAATGAGGAATGGTATCTCTTTCTCTGCTCTCGATATTCCAGGCTGCCTGCGAGGGCTACCCGGAAGCGCCGGTGCTGGGTCTCTCGGCTTGAGATAGCAGCGTGTCTCTCAGCGCGTCAGGAAGGCGGGGCTGCTGCCAGCGGGGTCTGCTTCTGCTCTCGGCTTCGGCAAGGGTGGCTGCTCCGTCTTGTCACCACGCGTGTGTTTTGCATAGGGCAAGGTCGGCAATATTTATACCTTAAAGGTGCCGGGATTGACGTAAGGATGGACATAGGTACGTCAATAAAGATGTCATACGACTTGCTCGTTAGCACATTCTTTACTAAAGTTCTCTGTGAAATCAAAACAATGGCCGCATGGATTATCCAGGTTGTCATAGGTTTGATTTGTTATGAGAACGTCGTATGCCTTATCAGGGGCTGGAGGAATATCGATTGTCTAATTAGATCTCAAGCGTTATGACCTAATCAGATAACACGTTCCTGTGCCGTAGTGTGACTGCGTCAGATAACGGTATCTGCATCATGGGGAATTTCTTGCCTCATGGGCTGACTGTTAGATAACTAGCTAGGTAGTTTAACCAGAATAGGGTCAGGAATAGGGGGATCGATTCAGAACCTATAGAAATACACGACACCCACTCCACGCTAACTATGGTCATATCTACTAATCTATGCATAGTATAACATAGTACAACATACTATAGAGTATAGTGTATACCTTACCACCCCAAAATACATAAATGCATTTTGAAATTTTCAAATATACTGAAAAATTGCAGTCATATATATCGTATGCACTTAAGCTATGAATTAAATGCAAAAGTAAACACGCATTGTTATGCATTATTGTTTGTTGGTATATGAGAAATACACATGAAATGGCTCTTAATATGGCTATTTAGAAAAAAAGTCGAAACCATTTCATCACATAAAATATATTGTGAACATACCAGTGGGCAGCTAAAGTCTATATAAAGTCTATAAAGAATCTAAAAAAATAGAAATCTTAGTTCTCTAGGAATAGTTTCTTACTTTAAGCAGAAGATCAGTGTCCCGGGAAAAAATATATAGAAAAATATTTTAGGGGCTTGCTGAAAAAAGTTGCTGTCCGTGAACTGGATTGTAATTGTTCATGTGACTTTATTTTTAAAGTTGAAGGCCGAAATCAGGGAACGCCGCGTGCGAGTTTACTCAAAAGTCTCTATTTCTGTTCCGGAGAGAACATCATATCATTCAGGCTTTCGAAAAAACTGTCAACAGCTTCATGGGAAAGTTCCACTAAGTCGGAAATAGGGGTAACCATGCATTCGTGCGCATGATTGTCTCCATTGACATTCTGATTTGCATTGCTGACAGAAGGTCGTACCTGTTCGATGCTGCTTTCATCTTGAACTTCACTACTCTTCAATCGCAGTGGTGAAGATTCCAGGAATGCCGTCATCAGAATTGGCAGCCTTTGAGGGCAGCACAGTGCGTGAACCTTGGTAGGAACCAACAGTGTATCTGCATCCACTGGCGCATCCGATTGTAGCGTCAGACAGGTGTCTAACACGCATTCTTCTCCGCATAGCAGACACCTTAGTACAGGTAAAACACACCTTTGCCACATTGGTCGAAATGATAGAAACCAAGTCTGTGGTATCAGAAATATTTAAGATTTCGCTCAGGATTTCCGCGAAATGTACGGGGGAATTGGTTGATAATAATGTATGTATCTCTGCAGTCGTCCTTGCGACTTGTAGATCATACGTTTCTTTAGATGACGTGAGCCTTGTAGGCGTCTGAAGAAGCACTGTTTTCATTCTGCTTAAAGTGTCTATTCGAATAGAAGTAATTTTCAGACCGGGCCATGCCCTTGCCTCCCTGTCTGGAAAGGAGCTGGGGAACAAAGAACGTCCACAGCACTTGACCTTCGCCGTCGTAGTGACGAGATAAGGAGTCCCGGGCATAAGACTACAGCATCTGCGGTCTACAATAAGAATGTAACTCCCATTATAGAGTCTTTGAAAGAATGGTTCTATTTCAGTTGCAGGTGCGCCTTGCTGGTGACATGAAAGGTTGTATGAATTCCCTTCACAGGCTCCGTGCAAACTAATACCGTTACACAGAAGCGTGCCGCTCAGTGACATAGCACAATTGTTGCCACTAAGAAACACTTTCTGTCCTTTGTTACTGACACATGCATGTGAATAGGGCAGGTTCCAAGTTGTTTTAAGGTACCCCTTTCCCAATTTCTCGTACATGCCAGCCTGTATATATTTTTGGCAGTATTGAAACCTGAAGGTTGAGATTGGAATATTTATGATTCCGTGTATTATCCATTCACTGACAGGTCGTTCTGACATTGTCAACGGTAATCTTTCTAGTTTTTCAATGCTCAAGATTGTATAATCAGCACCCTTCTGCGCCATACCGATTTGTCTATCAGTAAGGTTAAAGATTTGGAATAGTGACGTTGTGTTGATTAAACGCCAAGGCACATAGCCTGAACGCAGATTTTGTAACGTCCAGCCAAGCTGTACTATAGAACGCAATTGTGACTGACCATGTTGTAATAACAGTAAGTCTTGCGATAATATATCGATTGCTGAAGACACAATGCTGTCCAATGAAAAAATTCTGGAGGACAGAGTCATTAACCCATTGTCCACTACAGAAAGTGATTTTTCCAAATTAATACGGTCAATTTCCCGTATTCTCTCTGCTGTTTCAATTTGAGTAACCTTCCAGGCCTCATTGTATGCTGCATATACAGAGGCTGCTATGAAACGCTTATGACGCTGTTTGCGTGGTCCCAGTATGAAATCACGCAAGTCAGCACCATCAGTAAGTAAAGTTAGGTGTTGCTTAATTTCAGGCAGTGTGGAAGACTGTAGCCATTGAAGGCATAATTTGCCCACACTGTAGGTTGTTATTATCCCTGGGTGATGTCTTTGAGGATATCTAGGGTCTGGCCTGTTCATTTTGAAACCCTGTGTTTTATTCAGGAATCTATCTTGACAGTTATTTGTATCTGTGGGCCAGATCAACCATTGTTTCCAATCAGGATGTGTTCTGTTTTGGTTAAGTATATGGTTTATGTCTATTTCTTCATCTGTATCAGAGTTATTGCTAAACATTGTTGGCTTAGGAATAGACAGGTTATTTAAATCTTTGATTTTTGCTAGGCCAAGACAGGTGGTTTGTTGGACGGTGTCATTTAAAAATATCATTTGTTCTGGGATCATGCAGGCTCTAAACAAAGCTTCTAAACCCTGTACTTGCCATTCTTTTGTACCCCAAACACTTTTCAAATCAACATGTTTGTCCCAATAATCAAATCCAAAAGTATTCATTTTTTCAAAGAAAGAATCTGAATATATCAATTTTGTGTTGGTTATCATGGTTTTCATCCCTGTCTTGTTTGACAATTTGTAATAAAATGTTTCAGCATTAGTTATGTTAAAACCTGAAAAATATGAATATTTGTCATATACGGTTCTAGAGCTCCCTTTTGGAGGTGTAGCACAATGTTCCCATTGATTATAACTTAAAACATTTCTAGGTTGTGCAGATTTATGCAAGAAATGGTTACCATAGTGGTTATAGCAATACATACTATCATAATTTGTAGAACCCTGCAAATAATCATGTTTTGTAAATTTAGCAGACATTACTAAGTCAGACATCATATTGTTAATACTTTCAAAGTCCCAATCATCAGCAAATGAGTTTGGTTTTGCAAAGTCACTCAAAGAGATCTTGATTTGGTGTGGATATTTCAGGATCTCGACCGGACCATAAATTTCATAGTCAGTGTTGTCCCAGGCTACCCCACCAGGTATTGGAATTGCTGTGAAGTTGGCTGAAGAAAGTTCTGAAGAAAGTTCTCGTTTCTCGACGTGTGAAGATGTGTGTGGTTTGAGGACCAAGTTGATGTTCTGACTTGCTGTGTCCATTTTAGCATATTTTCCCTCAATGAAGCGTCCCAAGGTAAATACCATGATGAGCCAAAGTATGAGGATAAATGCACCAAAACCCACCCAAAATTCAATCCATGGAGAAATCAGATATGTTTCTTTTAGTTGTTTCAAAAGCTCCTTTGCTTTGTCTTTAAAGGATTTTGATGATGGCTGTGTCTTTTGTTCGCTGAAGCCTTCAGAGGAATCATCGAAGTTGATGAAGTAACCGGATGCAGTTCTGTCAATTGTTCCAATTGGTTCAGGATTTTTGTTTCTTGCATTTTCACTTGGTACTTCTGTATAGATTGGTGTGTCTCTGCTAAATGTCTTTATTTGGGTTTTCAGAGGTCTAAGTTCTATTGCATTGTTGCATAGTCCTTGTTGTTCTTCTGTAGGCGTTTCGAATGTGATGAGCCTCTTTGTTAGGACCTCTGTACTGGTAGCAAACCTTGGTGTTCTGCTACTTATTGGGAGTCCACGTGGCCTACTGTTTGTTATCGGCCACATGTTGTGGTTTTACCAGGTCGATGGATACAACTCGGTTCTCCTTTTTTCCAGCAAGTGGCGGTAGTACAACTGATCTTGTCCCGTTGACAGACAAGACAGGAACTGCTTTTCTGTAAGAAGGCCCAAATTCCTTCTTTACCGCGATCTTTTCCCTGACTAGATCCCCGACTTTTGGAATCCAGACAGGTCTTGCTGGGACAGGTGGTGATTCTTCAGTGGTTGTTGGCTGTTGTTTCAACTGTATGTTGCTCAGGTCTTTTCTTGTTTTGTTTAAGTCCTGCAAAATAGCCAAACGGTCTTTGACATCAAAGGTTTTTTCTGTTACCACTGAAGTCTGACTATCAAGGTCAGAGATCAACATCCTAGTTCCGAATAATAATTCGTACGGACTGAATCCCTTCAGAGAATTTCTTGGCAAGTTATTTAGACTACGTTGGACACTTATTAGATGTTTGACCCACCCAGCTCCCGAACCTAATATCCTTTCTATTATAGATTGCTTTCTGTCTTGGTTTTTTCTTTACACCATCCCATACCCTCAGGAAGGAAGTGAGAAGATTCCCGCTGGGCTGTGCTCATTTGGCCATTCTTTCCCCCCCCAGGCTGGATTGCCTGAGAAAAAGAAAAATTGGTCGAACGTAGCATGCTCTTAGCGTATATGCCATTTAGACTCGCAAATCTTGTATAACAGTCCGGACGTCAGCCGAGTGCTGTGGATCTACATTATAAGTGGAACTAGCCTGTGTATGTTAATCGCAAGCCATTCTTTTTGCTGGTAATATTATCTGCCTTGATACGACGAGGTATTAAACTGCTTCTCTCCCCACTGCGATCTCTGTTGCAGTTTGGGCAGTTTTTTACAAACATGGTGTAGTGCAGGCTCATGCCTGGCCACCAGTACCGTGATTGTAATTCTTCCAGAGAATCTTTTAATTTAAGGTGTCTGTGACCCTCGCCCATGTGTGCGTCTGCGATTAACAAGTTTCTCCTGTCCATGTTTGGAATCACTCTATCCCCCACTCCAGGGATTCGAGCAAAAGGGACGGAGTTTGCATCGATTATGTATGTATAATTGAGTGGATAGTTGATCGGTAACGCTGAGCAGTCGCCTTTTGATGACGTTTTCACCGCCAGCAATGTTTCGCCGTCAATGTATTTTAATGTACGCTTTTTCCGATCTACGGGAGCCGATTTAGTGGCTGCCGCTGCGGCTGTCTCAGCCAATGAATTCCCCACAACGTGAACGCCATCACGTTGATGACTCAGTGAGTGAGTCACGTGAGTCTTTGGTAGTTCTTTCTTCAAAAGAGCTACTTGTTCCCAGAGAAGTCTCTGCTTTATTGGTGCATCTGTGTCATCTTTGTAACCGTTCTGAATCCATGTCTGCAAATCCTTGTTATATGCTTTGACGCAGAAATATGAATCTGACACTATAAGTGTCGGGAATTCGCGATCCGCATTATCTAGCGCCATTTTCAAAGCTAATATTTCAGTTTGTAGTTCTGAATTAGTTTCTACTGAGTGTGATTTTGTTAATAGAGGTCTTAGTTTACCTCCGTGCCACACTTCTTTTGTAATCTCACATGTGGGATTGTATGCATGTTCTCCCCAAACGGAGGGTTGAGCATGTCCGTCTGTATAGATTACACAGGCGTAATGTCTTAGAGGCAGAATGTCGATTGGCAGAGGATACGTTTTTTCATATTTTAGATTTTTTAATTCTTCTAGTTCTTAAAAGACTGTCAACCAGGCAATACTTGATAATTCATATCCTCCGTACTGAATTTTCAGATGGGCAATTCTGGATTTTTTGAAGTTGAATTTGTAACCCTCTGCAGCGAAACCAAGTATTATGGTGTTCACTCTTTTCAAGTGAGTTTCCAAGTCATCATCTGTTAAGTAAATGTCATCGACATAAGATAATGCTTCATCATCATATTGTTGTAGTAATTCTGTTACTCTCGCTGAGAATACCCCCGGGCTATTCTTGTACCCCTGGGCTAACCGACAGAATTGTTTTTGAGTGCCGTTTACTGAGAATGCAGTTAAATATCTGCTCTCTGGTGCTATGTTTTGACAAAAGAATCCGTTGGAGATGTCCAAGGTTGTTTTGTATTTTTTGCGCACTATGTTATTCATTAGTGCAGCACTGTGTGAGTTTTGCACTGCAAAAGTTTTGCAACATGTGTTAAGGTGTCGGTAATCCAAAACTAGACGGTACGAATTGTCTGGTTTGGAGACCGGAAACAAAGGATTGTTCATTTGTGAGGTGCAAGTTTCAATCACCCCTTGGTATTCTAGCTGATCTAGTATTTCATTTACTTGTTTTTTAGCTTCTTGCTTAATTGGGTACTGCCTTTGTGCAGTTGGTTGTGATTTTAACTGGATTTTGTGAGGAGGAGAATCCTCATCCCATCCTACATGATTTTTATATAAAGCAGGTGCTAAGGCCACTGCCCACTTTCTAGCAAGTGTGTATTTTTTATGAATCGGTATTTGATTCGAGAAGGCAGGCATAATTACTTCTTCGCCATGAGGGCACTCCCTGACAAACTCTGGTGGCCAGTCTTTTTCAGCTAGAAGGATGTCATAGCCTTTGGATAGGTTATCCCAAAATAGTCCCCTTATTTTCCTAGTCTTATCTCCCTCTATACGTAATGTTATCTCGTATATTTTGTGGGGCTTGCTAACTCTGGTATCTGCAGTTTCCACTTGAAGGTATTCATTCGTGTCCACTGTCTCCAGATGATTCATAAGGACTTTGCGAGCTATGCTCACCTCTGCTGCGCTGTCTAGCATTGTCTGAGCCCACTCTCCGTTTTTCAATTGTGTCCTCAGTATTCTCGGCATTGTTAACTACCTTGATACTGGCTACCTTCTTTTTTGGAAATTGTGATTTCTTTTTCAGTTGAGCAGGTTCCTTGTCTTTGGACTTGGCGTGCTCTTCTGATCGTCCTCTTCTTTCCGATTTCTGCGAGGAATTCTGAAAAGATTGAGAGGGACGTGTATCAATGTCTTGATATCTATCAGGTTTTTTAATATTATCCCTATTTCTAAGGTTATATCTATTCCCAGAGGGTTCACTCTGAGGTGACCTTTGTCTCGGGTTTGGAGATTTCTCTCTTCGCCTAGGAGACCTTCCTCTGGACTGGAATTTCTTTTCTTTTGGATTGGATTGTTTGTTTCCATCCCAGTTCTTTTTTGGTGAATTATTATTATTAAAAAATATTTTTTCTGGACTTGTAGTCAGTTGCGGTTTTACTGGTATTCCACCTAGACTATCTCTGCCTAGTTCTTCATAGGATTTTTCTATGATTCTGGCAATTTCAGCTGGTTGGTCTGCTATATCTGTCTCTTTTAACCTCTGGCGGATCGCCACGTTTGCTGCTTCACCTTTTATGTTGGCTAGTAATATAGCCGAGACCTGCTTGAAGTCTTTCAGTAATTTCATACCAAGAGTTAAAGCAGGTTCTGGACCGTATTCATCTTGAATTTGTTTTAGCACATCTGGTATCACCGAAATGGATGGGACACCGTGCGTTTTTGTGTAGATGGAAGCAAAGACTGTACCCCAAGTGTCACAGTCCTCAATGTGTGGTGCGATTCCCATTGGGAGACATATAGTCAGAATCCTGTGTTTTTCTAGCGGGGTGGTGTCAGGAAACACCGCCTCTATTTGGGTGATTTTCTGTGCCAACCAGAATGGTATCTGTTCCCGTTTAGCTGGAACCTTACCTAGGCAGGATTGGATGTTCTGTGGTGTAATTTTATTTGTGTTCCCCTGGTGAGAGGTCAGCTGTGGTAGTTTAATCGCTGGCTGAATTGTAGAAGTCCGCATTACATACTGAACTAATTGTCTGTGAATTTTTAGTAGTTGTTTTAGCTGTATTAATAGCTCTGGTGCAGGCATCTCGTCGATGTCTGGATGTGGTGTGTATCCGGCTAAGACCGGCCACGTTGCTCCTGGTCTTCCTAAAGGACCGAGCCTTGTAATGTGATTATTATGTTTTAGGGCGCCATCAAATAAGAGCAAATGCTCTTGGAATTTGAGTGGTACTTCCACCTCCTCGAAAGGAGTGTACGTTTCTGGTGGAACCTCTATTTTGTAATAGTGGAAGTACTTTGTTACAGCATTTGCTGCTGGAAAATGTATCCATGTATAGTATACCTCTGTCTGCCGATATTCGTGTGCCTCGATTACGAATATGACTGTGCCACCTCTAGGTGTCAGTCCATTTTCTATAAGTTTTAAGGTTATAGATCTCCTTTTGGCGACCGGAATGAGTATTATATCCGCGTCCGCATCTAGTGCAGCATTATCAGCTGCTGCTATTTCAGCCGCTAATCTAACTGCTTCTCTTTCTCCATCACTGTCTCCCATTTTACAGACAGGATGGTATTATGTTTATTTGCAGATCAGGTTTCTTTATGGAAACAGAGATTAGGTGCACAATATTTTGGAACTGTTTTATCCTTCAACGTTGACTATACCAAGAACCATACATAGGAGTTCCCTCCTGCGAGGTTTTGGAGGATATTATAACCTTTCACCCACTCCAGACGTCTTTGGAGTATTTGGGAAAAGGGGTCTGAGTGAGAAAGCACGACTGAGTTACTCTAAATGTCTTACGTTAGTTTTATCGCCCTTTCCAAACGCGTTGGGCGCCATGTAGTGTAGTTCCTATTTTCCCAATAGGCTCTGCGCATTGGAATAGTACCTACAGCAGTAAAGGCCTAGGCCAGACGTTAACTAGGTCTACTACTGTCGATACTAGACTTAATTTTTGGGTTTGCCAGCTAAGCTCAGAGTTCGCTAGAAACTTTCTCGAATGTTCAAGGAAGGATTAACTCCCCTGATTAGACAAGAAGGGATTTAGTTTCTGACAACCATAGAACATGACAACTTTGCTCTCCCCTAATCAAGAGTCAATCTCAAGAGTCGTGTGAGCACAAGGCAATTATTTTACTCAGTCAGTACGTGCATTCTTAGTCTCATCAGAATGTAGAGAAAAGGAAGAGACGGGCGTGTTCAATAAAAAGATGTTATTTATTGATCAGTCTCTTTTCTCGTACAAGAGAAATGGATCGATATTATTGCGATACTTATAGTTGAGTAAAGTGCATACATTAGAAGCAATAGTATAAAATAATACTGTAAAAACATTGATATGGTTTCTGAGCCATATGATGTTTAAAATGATTAAAATATATTTACATACACATATACATTTGACTAAACGTACTCAACTGGTGTTTCTAAATACGCCTACCCCGTGTACCTGACCTAAGTCTAATGCGTGGGCGGGAATAGAAAGTTACAGTTTAAGTTAAGTTTGTTTTTGCCAAGTGAATAACTAAAGAATTCTCTAGGAGGGGTTATTCAGTTCTGTACCTGGAAGTTAGGATGAATGAGGAATGGTATCTCTTTCTCTGCTCTCGATATTCCAGGCTGCCTGCGAGGGCTACCCGGAAGCGCCGGTGCTGGGTCTCTCGGCTTGAGATAGCAGCGCGTCTCTCAGCGCGTCAGGAAGGCGGGGCTGCTGCCAGCGGGGTCTGCTTCTGCTCTCGGCTTCGGCAAGGGTGGCTGCTCCGTCTTGTCACCACGCGTGTGTTTTGCATAGGGCAAGGTCGGCAATATTTATACCTTAAAGGTGCCGGGATTGACGTAAGGATGGACATAGGTACGTCAATAAAGATGTCATACGACTTGCTCGTTAGCACATTCTTTACTAAAGTTCTCTGTGAAATCAAAACAATGGCCGCACGGATTATCCAGGTTGTCATAGGTTTGATTTGTTATGAGAACGTCGTATGCCTTATCAGGGGCTGGAGGAATATCGCTTGTCTAATTAGATCTCAAGCGTTATGACCTAATCAGATAACACGTTCCTGTGCCGTAGTGTGACTGCGTCAGATAACGGTATCTGCATCATGGGGAATTCCTTGCCTCATGGGCTGACTGTTAGTTAACTAGCTAGGTAGTTTAACCAGAATAGGGTCAGGAATAGGGGGATCGATTCAGAACCTATAGAAATACACGACAGTCATAGGTTTGATTTGTTATGAGAACTCCGTATGCCTTATCAGGGGCTGGAGGAATATCGCTTGTCTAATTAGATCGCAAGCGTTATGACCTAATCAGATAACACGTTCCTGTGCCGTAGTGTGACTGCGTCAGATAACGGTATCTGCATCATGGGGGTTTTCTGCCTCATGGGCTGACTGTTAGTTAACTTGTTGGTTTGCTTAACCAGAATAGGGTCAGGAATAGGGGGATCGATTCAGAACCTATAGGAATACATCACACCCACTCCACGCTAACTATGGTCATATTGTGGTAAATAAATAAATAATACCCTATTTTTGATAGCATAACAGATAGCTCAATAAATAAGAGTCAAGATTCGAGGTAGTAGGAGTTTCTGCAGGTTTATTACAGCATAAGGACAGGATCAGGACAACCTGCATAGGAATAGGACAATAAGGCCCGGCAGCTGCCGGGGCTGGGTCTGGGATGAGCGCGCTAACATTTAATAACAAAACATTGACTTATATACATAGCGCAAACACATAGCAGTACATTGCAGTAGGCGTAACAGTAGGTGGAGTAGGAGGCGTGACGCGTAGCAGTCGCGAGAGATAACAGTAAAAAGAGGTGTAACTGGGAGTATACATAGACATGTGGTGCAAACGTAACAGAATATGTCATGAATGGGCGGAAACATTGGAGGGGGCTACCTAAGGAGCCGGGACCTCTAACCTAATGGTGCGCGAAAACTAGCAATGATGTGTTACTAGGAGAAGCTGGGGGCTACGAACTCTGTGCTAGGAGCAGAGACTAAAGTCTGGAGGGTCGGAGCGACATGAACCTAAACCCTATCTGGTATCTACTGTTTAGGGAACATGTTGATATAAACTAGAAGTCATGAGGGGAAAAGCTAACCTGATTCTAAGACTGGACCATGTATTATTCTACATGTAGTGCGTGATGAAGAATATTAAATGACCATTTAAATACAGTATTTCTCTAACATGGAGACGAGAAGGCTAGACAATGACGGAAACTATTGATGCAGTTCAATAGCTTAGGAATGCAGAGGAGGAGGACTGAACTGATAACCGGAACTATAACATACTTTTGGCAGACTCAGAGGCAGAGCCGGGGTGCACCGGGTACTGCAAGGCAGGAAGTAAGTGAAGGGTCGAGGATACAGGTGGGGGCTGTATCGCTCCTCAGCGAGGCTTTCAGGAGACAGGAGCTGAATCTGTGGTCCGGGCCCTTTTGAGGCCTGGAAACGGGGACTTTATAATTGAATAACGTGCACACTGAGAAACGTGGCAACATTACTTACATAGGCCTGATATTCGTAGTATTCACGAGGACTGGAAACTAACATACTAGAGGTGGACACAACTGCAATTGCGTCTTTAATCAGAAATGGGGAATAACATATGCATATTGGTCATGCACACATAACATATGATGGATGGGGCGTAGGGACACAGAACATGGCAAAATTTACTTTTCCACATTCCCTCCTTGTCACTACGTTTCCATCAGGAAACATCAATATTCATGATACCGTCTATCATTTCATACAGTACCATGTGCTCGTCTCGAATTGTCTTGGAACGGGATTTAGAACGGGGCTTGGGACGGGGAGTACAAGAGGTAGCACACATGCTGCAAATCGCAGGGCCACATTGTATACAGAGGCAGCAGCTAAATATGATCGCTACTGCAATACCTAGAAAGGACAGGACTTTCCAACCCCATGCGGAAATTATATTCCAGAACCAACCTGACCATGTCCAGGTGCCTGGATCTTGGTGTAACAGATGGGCAATTTTATGGAGTCTGGTTATAGCTGAATAAACAGACGGCGCGTTATTTGGAATGAAAATACAACAACTGGATCCGAGAATTCTACAGGCCCCGCCCCTATCGGCCAGTATGACGTCAAGGACGAGACGATTCTGTAAAACGACAATTCTCATAAAGGATTGCTCTTCAGTTAAGTTACCTAGAGCGGAGGCAGTCTCATCTACTACTGCTTCAAGGGTTCTTGTTAACCTACGAATAAGCTTACTATTTACAATTGTACCTAAATAAGGGAAAACATCTTTATCTATATCAATGAATTGCTCTGCAGCGGTTTCAGTATAATCGACAATCGGGAGATTTCTCTTGTGTCTAGTGTGTACTAAGAAAGAATTCCTATGATAGTCAGGTGGGGCTAGAAAAACAGGTGGCAGTAGGAAAGCAATGTAACAGGTTCCCTCCCAATCGAGGGGCAGACGGACATATGCAGTTTGACCACAAATAAAATAAGAATGACGTGAAGCTTTGAAAATAGATTTCCCACTGTCACTATACTGGATAACAGTAGTACATTCACTATGACCTATATGTACAGAACCATAACTACGGACACATAATTCGCCTTTGACTGGTAGTACTGAAATAGCGGGTGAATCTGGAGTAGTATCAGACTGAACATTCAGAACCATGAAATTCGACGAATAATTTCCTAAATTATATACTTCATTTTCTAAATCTAAACCTGTTCTGTGGGGGAAACCTTGCTTGTCTGGGAAACATGTACTGTTAAGAAAAGACATATCTGTTGAGGATGACGTTAGCGTGGACCATGCTCCACACGAACCATTGTGTGAGAATGGATAAGGAAAGAGTGGCAGAACTCCCTTCGGTGTCTGGAAAGGGGGGAGTCGACCACACACCCAACAATTAGTGGCATTGCTGGTCTGGTGTGAATAATGTAACATACGGATAAATGTGTTATTACGCATGGCGAGGCGGTATGCATATTCGTGAGGAGGCAGATCACTAAACGTGTGCTCTACTGTAGCATGAGCAGACATATTTACATGAGGAACTGAAAAACACAGGTAGAAAGCATAGCTGGTGCAGGAAATCATTATGCTGAGAAATAATACGAAACTTAGAAAAACGATACATTTAATTGAGCTTTGACTGACTCTCTCACTATGGGGGTCTATTTTATACATGTCAGAAACAGTCTAACCGTTTCACCTAGGGGAGGACTTATACAATCAAACTGGCTGACTTATTAGACCTAAGCTTTAACTTATACTCCTGTTGCGGAGTTTTCTCTAACAAGGGAGGGGTTGTAATAAAGTCTTGTGCGGGACAGTCCTTTAAAACAATGTTCTGGCAATCCTTCGAATCCTGGGAAATGTTCTTGGAAATGTTTTTGAAGACTGGTTTAGATCCTTTGAAAAGTTTTACATGAGAAAGGTGGACCCACCCCTTCCTGCCTTCCAACTTGACGGCAGTTCGGGTGGTCAAGAGGACCTGACGTGGCTCCTTCCAACGTGGTTCCAGCGGACTTGATCTGTCGAAATTTCTGATCAGCACTAGGGAGCCTGGAACGATCTCGTGCGGTGCCACCTCGGTATTGTCTGGAAATGCGGCGGCAACCTGTGAACGACATGAGTTGAGGGCAGACATCAAGGAAGCTAGGTAATCTGTCAGCATATTACATGAAACATCGGTAATACTTCGGGGTCTAGGAGTACCCCACATGTTAGGGGGGCGGCCGAAAACGACCTCATACGGGGACAGACCTGATCTGGAATGTGCAACCATACGCATGTAAAACAGAGCGACTGGCAAAGCTACTAACCAGTCCACACCCTTGTCTTTACATACTTTTGCTATACGGATTTTCAGAGTCTGATTATGCCTTTCGACTAGTCCAGCTGCTTCTGGATGGCGTACACAATGGAACTTCCACTGGTACCCTAACAACAGGGAAACGTGTTTCATGAGTTCAGATGAGAATGGCTGGCCGTTATCAGAATATACGACTCTAGGGAGTCCATATCTAGGGAAGAATTCACGAACCAACTGCTTGGCAGTGGTCGCGGCTGTATAATCTGGGACTGGATATGCTTCTGTCCATCTGGACAAGGCGCATACAACTACAAGGACATACTTGAAACCTCGACATCGCTCCATTTGAATATAATCCATCTGGAGGACCTCAAAAGGGTGGTCAGGGGGCTGGAAACCACCTTGTTCCACCGGGACACTTTTACCTGGATTAAACTGGCAACATATCATACAGGTACGGACTTTCTGCTTGGCTGCAGCACGTAAATGCTTGTTGAACCAAATGTTCTGGATACTGTCTAACATAGCTTTTTCTCCTAAATGTGCTGGACTATGTGCGGTATTGATAATGACTTGAACCATAGAATCGGGGAGAAACCATGTGGCTCTACCCTTCGTTAACCATCCTTGATCTGTCTGGACCCCTCCTTGTACAGACCATTTCTTGATTTCATCGGGAGTAGCATGTGACTGGATATCTATGACATCTTGTGTAGGGTCCTTAACTGTCATGCATGTAGTCAGATCTGGAGTATGTGTCTGTGTCTGATTAACTGGAATGTCTGGAGTCTGTGCTGTAAGCTTGGCTGTGCGGTCTGCTAAATCATTACCTTGGGAAATAATGTCAGTGACTTTCGTATGTGCTTTGCACTTCATGATAGCAATAGATGTCGGTAATTGTACGGCATCTAACAGGGCTTGAATAAGGAGACCATGCTGAATCTTGGTTCCATGAGAAGTCATGAAACCTCTCTCCTGCCAGAGCACTCCGAAGTCGTGTACAACTCCGAATGCGTAACGTGAATCTGTGTAAACATTAACTTTCAGGTTCTTGGCATGTATACAGGCTTGTGTCAGAGCGACTAGCTCTGCTGCTTGAGCGGACAGGGTATCAATACGGTGTGTTTCAATAACTTCGGTGTCGGTAGTCACTGCATACGCGGCGACTAGTTCTCCTGTACTAGTTCTCATACATGAACCATCCACATAAAGTGTCAGGTCAGGATCTGGTAACGGAATATCTGTCAGGTCTTGTCTTGGCTTTGTCGTAATGTTAACTACTTCCACACAATCATGTGTGTCTGGATTTGAACTAACTGATGGTAACAGTGTAGCAGGATTCAGGACGTTGCAGCGTCTAATTTCTATGTGTGGCTGGAACAGTGTCAATTCATAACCTGTTAAACGTGCAATTGTCAAGTGCTGAGTTTGTGTTCGGTTTAAAAGAACTTCTACTGAATGTGGGACCTGTACTGTCAGGGAATGTCCTAAAACTATAGAATCACTTTGTCTGATAGCTAGTGCTGTGGCTGCAACTGACTTGAGGCACGCAGGCAACGCCTGGGCGACTGGATCTAATGTGCTCGAAAAATAAGCACAGGGCTTGTATTGACCTGCTTGATCTTGTGTGAGAACAGATAATGCTGTACCTTCGCGTTCTGTAACGAAAAGTGTAAAAGGCTTACTGTAGTTCGGTGTAGCTAGAACTGGAGCTTGACATAGGGCTTTCTTTAACTCGTTGAAACTAAGTGTATGGTCAGATGTCCAAGGGAGGACAGTCGATACGGCTGCCTCCTGTGTCGTTAACTGTATCAGTGGCTTGGCTAGGAATGCATACTGGGGAATCCATTGTCTACAATAAGAAGTAAGGCCGATAAAAGCACGTACCTCCTTCTGGGTTCTGGGCTGGGGAAGACTCGCTATTAACTGGATACGGTCGGGTGTCAACTGCCTACCCCTCTTGGACAGCAAGTGTCCTAAGTATACCACTTGCTGGACACAGAATTGAAGCTTCGAAGGTGACACCTTGTGCCCCATCTCAGCTAGAAAATACAGAACTGTAAGTGATGCTCGCTCGCAGTCACGTTCAGAACGGGCTGTGATCAGTAGATCATCGACATACTGGAGCAGGGCAGTGTCAGTTGGCATGTGAATGTTGTCTAGTTGTCTCTTGAGTGCTTGACTGTAAATACTAGGGCTTTCTGTGAAACCTTGAGGAGCGCGTGTAAACATATAGCTCCTTCCATTTAAACAAAATCCGAAAAGAAACTGGCTGTCTGGATGAATTGGAACACTAAAAAATGCATTCTTGAGGTCAATAACAGTGAAAAACATGGCTTCGGAATCAACGGCTGTTAACAGGGAAGAAATGTCTGGGACAACTGGATACTGAGGAATAATACATTTATTAAGCTCTCGTAAATCAATCACTAATCGATATACTGGGGGTGCATTTGGATCAGTACGTTTCATGACTGGAATGATCGGAGAATTACATACATTGGAGTCAGTTTCTACAACTACTCCTTGAGCCATGAGCTCGTCAATAATTTTGGATAAGGCTGCTACAGCCTCAGGTGGCAATCTGTACTGTCTGATTCGTGGTAATACTACACCTGGTTTGAGAGTCACACGATAGGGTGTGATTTGCATGTAACCTACATCAGTTGGACCTTGCGCCCATAAATGCTGCGGAACCTTAGACAATCTGGAATCAAAATCTCGTAATACATAGTGACCCTTGAAGTCACGTAGGAACAGACGTATTCCCTCTGGGGAACAGCAAATAACTGCACCTAATTCTTTCAATGTCTTAATGCCTAATAGATTTTCTGGACATGACTTAGTAAGTAACAGATCAGTAGTACGGGACAATGGACCTACTTCTAGAGTAACTGGCTTAGATATTTCATTAACTATGGGTTTTCCTGAAAATCCAAGGGAAACATTTCTTGAGCCTGAGAGCGGAGCCCCTGGAACTTCGGCGTGACTAATTGTGGTCCTACTTGCCCCTGTATCGATCAAAAACTTTCTGTCTTTCCCTAATACTTGACTATGTACGTAGGGACCTTCTTGGTCTACAGGTATCTCGATGAGAGGCAAGCCTACCTCCCTCTCTAGGCTGTTTCATGAATATGACTGATACTCTGGATACTCGGACTGTGCATACTGGTACATCTGTGATGTAACGTGCTGTGTTGCAGCAATAGGCTGCGGTACTGTAACTGTCTGTGGTGCATTCTGTGACTGAGGAGTCTGTGAAACTTGTTCTTGTCTCTGCGGACGTGGTCTTTCTTTAGTCTTACCAGTAGCTATGTTATGTTTCAGAACTGCACACTCGTTTATAAAATGACCTGGCTGTTTACAATAATTGCAGTTCCCTTTAACGGGAGCTGCAGGATGACTGGCTTGATTCTGACCTCTCTTCTGACTGTCTTGAGGAATAGATTGTGCAACTAGCACTTTCATTTTCGTGTCTTTCATACGTTTTCTTTCGTGTTCTTGCTCTTCTCTAATTCTATTCTGGTGATACTGGAGCATCTGGAGCATCTGGGACGGAGTATTTGCTTGCCAGGTGCTTTCGACTTTCAAAACTCGGTTTTTAATTTGTGGACTTGAATTCTCGACTAATTTGGTAACGAAAAGATGAGGGTACGACTCACTACTTGTCTTGAGACCACTGTTGATACTGAAACATTTCTCAAATCTAGAATAAAAATCACTGATGTCTTCATCTTGTTTCTGTTTACAGGCTGAGATTGCATCCCAGTCTTCTTTCCTAGTTGTCAATAATCTGGGTAAAACTTGAATCAATAATTCTGGTAATTCTTTACATTTATCTCCAAGACCGGTACCTGGTACTCGTGCCTTGTCTTCAGCTTCTAGAGCTGTCCAATCGATCTTTTTCTCTCCCACCTCCCATTCTTTTTCCTTTAACTTTTCATACACCCCTGCGGGTAGCAGGACCTTTAACATTTTAATGATATCTGGGTAAGTGTATTCTCCCATACGGAGCATGTCTTTTAATTCTCTATGGAACCCCGCTGGATCTTTGTCGTGACAGGGGATTAATTTCTTCATTTCAAGAAGTTCCATCTTTGATATCGGAGTGTATACAAACACTCGTTGCATTACGCCACCCGCCCCTTGGACTGGGTGGACTTCTCGTAGCGGATTCTGTCTGTCTATGTAGAATGGTTTACTTTCTGGGGGTGAGACATGAACAAAATGCGGGTTCAGGAACGTTCTATACTTGTGACGCTGTTCTAGAATGACACTTATTAAATCGGTACCTAGACCTCTCCATCTGTACTGGAGTAACTCGTTCAGGATATCATGTAACGGGCCTGGATCAGAATGTTGACCCTCATACAGGGTAATGAGGTGTTGGATCATATACATACCCACCAGTCGTTGCTCGGCTGGGGGCAGTTTCAGAAACATTTGTGCCACTATTTCGTCTGGAAAAGTGGTAGAATCAGTAATCCATCGGACTGCTGATCGGGCTAGTTCTTGTTCGTGCATGGTACTTAATTCGCTATAACCGACTCGTGATTTCAGAATGTGGTCGGTAGCTTGAAATACTTGCTCTAAAGAGCCTCGTACTGGTGCTGGATGGTGAAAAATAGACTTAGGTTCTGGACGTAAATGGCGATCTGGAAATCTGGATTTTCCTACATACGCTATTCTGGCGGGATTCTCGTCTTCCTCTTCAGGATCAGAGACACTTTCTTTCTCGCTTACTTGTGCTGCTTTACGCTGTTCCTGTAACCTTATTATTTCTTTACGAATTTTCTTGTACATACTTTCCATGGCACTAATGGTCTTGTGCTTACCCTCGGCTATATTATCACTCCACCTTGTTAGGATTCTCATTTCGGCGGGATCTTTAGACGGGTAATCTTGTTCTCTTATTAAACAATTGATCAGGAACTTTAATATCATGAGCTGAATCTCGGCTTTCCTTTGAGACATAATCTCGCCAATACTTTCTGGATCATCCCCTGTACGGATGAAACGATATATTCTGTCTAGATCTTCTTTCATATTTGGTAAGGTGACTAGATACTCGGTCACCCTTCTTACGCGTACGGAATATAAAACCATATTATACTCGCCTGGGACTGTGTCATAGACACATTCGGCAAGGGCTTGTCTGATTTCTGTAACAGACTTATTACTTTTGGGAGTACGCTGTGATGCTTGAGCATGTAATTCGAGTGCTGATAAACGCTTGTGTGGCGGCGGGGTTTGAGGAGGACCTCCTCCTACGGCCCCTAGACTGGAATCGTCGACTGACATTCTTCGTGCTTGCAGGGTCGGTAATTGTAACGTGGGCTGAACTTGTATGGCAGGCTGACCCGGGGGTACCGTAACAGGTACTCCGGTGTCTGGAGGAACGGGAAGTGCCTGATTTACAGGGACAGGTGGAGCGCGAACTGGATTTGCATATTCTGGAACTGTGTCGTCCAAATAGGACGAAATAAAAATATCAGCTGCGGTCGGTTTGTGACGTAGCTTGGTCGGAACTAATGGTGGCGGGAAATTACTGGGTGCCTCTGGGGTCGCTTTCGGCAAGCCTTCGGCAAGGAGAGGATACATACCCTTAATAAGGGCATGCCTCTGTCTGTCTGACTGTTCGACTTTGACTTGTTCACCTATCTCGATTAATTCTCTTTCTTGGGCTCGTTCTTGGGATTCTCTACTTAACTCTGACTTTCTGACTTCCTTTTCCGTTCTTCTATGCGCTTCCTTACGCCATAACTCGATGGCATCTTTCTGTGACTGTCTGGCTTTCTTTTTCCATAATGCTTCTTCTACTCGCATGATACATTCGGCATCCCATGTACCCGATACGGGCCATCTATACTTTTCTTCTAACTGTTTGGTATACTCTACCCATAAATCTAGATATAATATGGCGCTTATGCCATGTTTCTGATACATAAAGTGACCTGGACTGTCCCTAGGCGGAACAGGAACTGCTGCTTCCAGCAGACCCTTTCTAGTTTTTAACTGACGTAACTTGGAAAAGAGCGGCATTCTAAACTTGAATCGGAACACAATACAATACACGAAAAACAATAACAATTGGGAAAACAATTCAGGCATACCACGACGTTGAAAATACATTAAACAACATTATGAATAACATTTCGAACAGAATACTACCTGAAAATACTGAAAACAGAAACAGAACAGAATTCTCGAGAACGGAACAGACTAGAGTTACTGGATGCACTGCTGTAACAGTACGGAACATACCGGTCCCATAAAGGAACGCATCAAGACCCGTATCCACCTAGGTGAACACTTCGTTTGTGGGCTTGGGTACCACCAACCCACGGACCAGGAGTCAATTTAGACTGACCCTGTCTAGACACTACCCCAGCAATGGTACTCACCGGGCAGCACGGAACGGAAGGCCTCGGACGGGACTGGACTACGACGGACTTCGGACTTCAGTTACGGGTGGGCCTCCGGATACCTCGGACCTTGGACTCTCGGCTTGGGCTCTGGTCGGGACTCGCCGCGTTCCTCCACCGTCTCGTTCGGATGCTGGACCGCCTCCTCCGTCTCCTCCGTGGGCCTGAGGGATACTTGGAGCAGAAATATCTGCCAGTGCACGGTATGGTTCCGTCACGACTGCAGAGGGTCAGGGGGTCGGCGTGGCTTCACCGACGCGTGGGGAAAGGGCAAGTCCCTGTTCGGGCGCCATTTATGTGGTAAATAAATAAATAATACCCTATTTTTGATAGCATAACAGATAGCTCAATAAATAAGAGTCAAGATTCGAGGTAGTAGGAGTTTCTGCAGGTTTATTACAGCATAAGGACAGGATCAGGACAACCTGCATAGGAATAGGACAATAAGGCCCGGCAGCTGCCGGGGCTGGGTCTGGGATGAGCGCGCTAACATTTAATAACAAAACATTGACTTATATACATAGCGCAAACACATAGCAGTACATTGCAGTAGGCGTAACAGTAGGTGGAGTAGGAGGCGTGACGCGTAGCAGTCGCGAGAGATAACAGTAAAAAGAGGTGTAACTGGGAGTATACATAGACATGTGGTGCAAACGTAACAGAATATGTCATGAATGGGCGGAAACATTGGAGGGGGCTACCTAAGGAGCCGGGACCTCTAACCTAATGGTGCGCGAAAACTAGCAATGACGTGTTACTAGGAGAAGCTGGGGGCTACGAACTCTGTGCTAGGAGCAGAGACTAAAGTCTGGAGGGTCGGAGCGACATGAACCTAAACCCTATCTGGTATCTACTGTTTAGGGAACATGTTGATATAAACTAGAAGTCATGAGGGGAAAAGCTAACCTGATTCTAAGACTGGACCATGTATTATTCTACATGTAGTGCGTGATGAAGAATATTAAATGACCATTTAAATACAGTATTTCTCTAACATGGAGACGAGAAGGCTAGACAATGACGGAAACTATTGATGCAGTTCAATAGCTTAGGAATGCAGAGGAGGAGGACTGAACTGATAACCGGAACTATAACATACTTTTGGCAGACTCAGAGGCAGAGCCGGGGTGCACCGGGTACTGCAAGGCAGGAAGTAAGTGAAGGGTCGAGGATACAGGTGGGGGCTGTATCGCTCCTCAGCGAGGCTTTCAGGAGACAGGAGCTGAATCTGTGGTCCGGGCCCTTTTGAGGCCTGGAAACGGGGACTTTATAATTGAATAACGTGCACACTGAGAAACGTGGCAACATTACTTACATAGGCCTGATATTCGTAGTATTCACGAGGACTGGAAACTAACATACTAGAGGTGGACACAACTGCAATTGCGTCTTTAATCAGAAATGGGGAATAACATATGCATATTGGTCATGCACACATAACATATGATGGATGGGGCGTAGGGACACAGAACATGGCAAAATTTACTTTTCCACAATATTTACTAATCTATGCATAGTAAAACATAATACAACATACTATAGAGTATTGTGTATACCTTACCACCCCAAAATACATAAATGCATTTTGAAATTTTCAAATATACTGAAAAGTTGCAGACATATGTATCGTATGCACTCAAGCTGTAGAATAACGCCAAAGTAATCGCATTAGTATACATTATTGCTATTTGGTATATGAGAATTACACATGAAATGGCTCTTAATACAGAAAAAAGTTCGAGACCATTCCATCACAGAATAAAATAACAATGAACATACCAGCGGGCAGCTAATGTCTATAAGCTATCTAAAATTTCAGAAACCTTAGTTCTCTAAGAATAGTTCTTACTTTAAGCAGAAGATGGTGTCCCGAAAAATATGCAAAAATAATTTGGGGCTGCTGAAAAAATTGCTGTCCGTGAACTGGAGGGAAAATTGTTCATGTGACTTTATTTTTAAAGTTGAAGGCCGAATTCAGGGAACGCCGTGTGCGAGCTTGTTCAAAAGTCTCTATTTCTGCTCTGGAGAGAACATCATATCATTTAGGCTTTCGAAAAAACTGTCAACAGCTTCCTGGGAAAGTTCCACTAACTCGGAAATAGGTGTAATCATGCATTCATGTGCATGATTGTCTCCATTGACATTCTGATTCGCATTGCTGACAGAAGGTCGTACCTGATCGATGCTGCTTTCATCTTGAACTTCACTACCCATCAATCGTAGTGGTGAAGCTTCCACGAATGCCGTCATCAGGATTGGTAGCCTTTGAGGGCAGCACAAAGCATGAACCTTGATCGGGCTCAACAATGTTTCTGCATCCATTGGCGCATCCAATTGTAGCGTCAGACAGGTGTCTAACACGCATTCTTCTCCGCATAGCAGACACCTTAATACAGGTAAAACACATCTTTGCCACATTGGTCGAAATGATAGAAACCAAGTCATGTTCAGGTCTCTAAGCCGGGAGAGTCCCAGGATTTTTGATATCCGGTCCCGGTATCCAATGGCTAGGATTGTTTCTTCCCTTGTCGCAAGAGTTTTGTCTGTGACATGGGTTGCCATAACGAAAAATAAGGACCAAGAATAGGATTCCTGCAATTAGTCCCAAGATCAGGGGAAGTCCGCCAAAAATCGAATGGACGAAATCTGGAAAAATACCCAGTATGGCTTTGAATGGTGTTAATGCCATCGAAAATACTGTCTTAAATACCTTTGAGACCCCATTGGTATCAGAAATATTTAAGATTTCATTAAGGATTTCCGCGAAATGTATGGGGGAATTAGTTGATAACAATGAATGTATCTCTGCAGTCGTACTTGCGACTTGTAGATCATATGTTTCTTTTGATGACGAGAGCCTGGTAGGCGTCTGAAGAAGCACTGTTTTCATTCTGCTTAAAGTATCTATTCGAATAGAAGTAATTTTCAAATTGGGCCATGCCCTTGCCTCCCTGTCTGGAAAGGAGCTGGGGAACAATGAGCGTCCACAGCACTTGACCTTCGCAGTCGTAGTTACTAGATAAGGAGTCCCGGGCATAAGACTACAACATCTGCGGTCTACAATTAGAATGTAACTCCCATTATAGAGCCTTTGAAAGAATGGTTCTATTTCTGTTGCAGGTGCGCCTTGCTGGTGACATGAAAGGTTGTATGAATTCCCTTCACAGGCTCCATGCAAACTAATTCCGTTACACAGAAGCGTGCCGCTTAGTGACATCGCACAATTATTGCCACTAAGAAACACTTTCTGTCCTTTATTACTGACACATGCATGTGAATAGGGCAGGTTCCATGTTGTTTTAATGTACCCCTTTCCCAATTTCTCGTACATGCCAGCCTGTATATATTTTTGGCAGTATTGAAACCTGAAGGTTGAGATTGGAATATTTATTATCCCATGTATTATCCATTCACTGACAGGTCGTTCTGACATTGTCACTGGTAATCTTTCGAGTTTTTCAATGCTCAAGATTGTATAATCAGCACCCTTTTGTGCCATACTGATTTGTCTATCAGTAAGGTTAAAGATTTGGAATAGTGACGTTGTGTTTATTAAACGCCAAGGCACATAGCCTGAACGTAGATTTTGTAACGTCCAGCCAAGCTGTACAATAGAACGCAATTGAGACTGACCGTGTTGTAGCAACAGTAAGTCTTGCGATAATATGTCGATTGCTGAAGACACAATGCTGTCCAAAGAAAAAATTCTGGAGGACAGAGTCATTAACCCATTGTCCACTACAGAAAGTGATTTTTCCAAATTAATACGGTCAATTTCCCGTATTCTCTCTGCTGTTTCAATTTGAGTAACCTTCCAGGCCTCATTGTATGCTGCATATACAGAGGCTGCTATGAAACGTTTTTGACGCTGTTTGCGCGGTCCCATAATGAAATCACGCAAGTCAGCACCATCAGTAAGTAAAGATAGGTGTTGCTTAATTTCTGCCAGTGTGGAGGTCTGTAGCCATTGAAGGCATAATTTGCCCACACTGTAGGTGGTTATTATCCCTGGGTGATGTCTTTGAGGATATCTTGGGTCTGGCCTGGTCATTTTGAACCCCTGTGTTTTGTTCAGGAATCTGTCTTGACAGTTATTAGTATATGTGGGCCAGATCATCCACTGTTTCCAATCAGGATGTGTTCTGTTTTGGTTTAATACATAATTTACGTCTATCTCTTCATCTGTAGAGCTATTGCTGAACATTGTTGGCTTTGGAATAGACGGTTTATTTAAGTCTTTGATTTTGGCTAGGCCAAGACAGGTGGTTTGTTGAACAGTGTCATTTAAAAATATCATTTGTTCTGGGATCATGCAGGCTCTAAACAAAGATTCTATACCCTGCACTTGCCATTCTTTTGTACCCCAAACACTTTTCAATTCAACATTTTTGTCCCAATAATCAAAACCAAAAGTATTCATTTGTTCAAAAAATGAGTCTGAATATATCAATTTTGTGTTTGTTATCATGGTCTTAGTTCCTGTCTTGTTTGACAATTTGAAATAAAATGCTTCAGCATTACTTGTGTTAAAACCTGAAAAGTATGAATATTTGTCATAGAAGGTTCTTGAGCTTCCTTTTGGAGGGGTTGCACAATGTTCCCATTGATTATAATTTAAAACATTTCTAGGTTGTGCAGATCTATGTAAAACATGGTTACCATAGTGGTTATAACAGTACATACTATCATAATTTGTAGAACCCTGCAAATAATCATGTTTAGTAAATTTAGCAGACATTACTAAGTCAGACATCATATTATTAATGCTTTCGAAGTCCCAATCATCAGCAAATGAGCTTGGTTTTGCAAAGTCACTCAATGAGATCTTAATTTGGTGTGGATATTTCAGGATTTCGACCGGACCATAAATTTCATAGTCAGTGTTGTCCCAGGCTACCCCACCCGGTATAGGATTGGCTGTGAAGTTGGCTGAAGAAAGTTCTCTTTTCTCGACGTGTGAAGATGTGTGTGGTTTGAGGATCAAGTTGATTTTCTGACTTGCTGTGTCCATTTTAGCATATTTTCCCTCAATGAAGCGTCCCAAAGTTAGTACCATGATGAGCCAAAGAATGAGGATAAATGCACCAAAACCCACCCAAAATTCGATCCATGGAGAAATCAGATATGTTTCTTTCAGTTTTTTCAAAAGTTCTTTAGCTTTATCTTTAAGGGTTTTTGATGATGGCTGTGTCTTTGATTCACTGAAGCCTTCAGAGGAATCATCGAAGTTTATGAAGTAGCCGGATGCAGTTCTGTCAATTGTTCCAATTGCCTCAGGATTTCTGTTTCTTGCATTTTCACTTGATACTTCATTATGGATTGGTGTGTCTCTGCTAAATGTTTTTATTTGGGTTTTCAGAGGTCTGAGTTCTATTGCATTGTTGCATAGTCCTTGTTGTTCTTCTGTAGGCTTTTCGAATGTGATGAGCCTCTTCGTTAGGACCTCTGTACTGGTAGCAAACCTTGGTGTTCGGCTACTTATTGGGAGTCCACTTGGCCTACTGTTTGTTATCGGCCACATGTTGTGGTTTTACCAGGTCGATTGATACAACTCGGTTCTCCTTTTTACCAGCAAGTGGCGGTAGTACAACTGATCTTGTCCCGTTGACAGACAAGACAGGAACTGCTTTTCTGTAAGAAGGCCCAAATTCCTTCTTTACCGCGATCTTTTCCCTGACTAGATCCCCGACTTTTGGAATCCAGACAGGTCTTGCTGGGACAGGTGGTGGTTCTTCAGTGGTTGTTGGCTGTTGTTTCAACTTTATGTTGCTCAGGTCTTTTCTTGTTTTGTTTAAGTCCTGCAAAATAGCCAAACGGTCTTTGATATCAAACCTTTTTTCTTCTACCACTGAAGTCTGACTATCAATGTCAGAGATCAACATCCTAGTTCCAAATAATAATTCGTACGCACTGAATCCCTTCAGAGAATTTCTTGGCAAGTTATTGAGACTACGTTGGACACTTATTAGATGTTTGACCCACCCAGCTCCCGAACCTAATATCCTTTCCGTTATAGATTGCTTTATGCCTTGGTTTTTTCTTTACACCATCCCGTATCCCTCAGGAAGGAAGTGAGAAGATTCCCGCTGTGCTATGCTCTTTTGGCCATGTTTCCCATCAGGCTGGAGGGCTAGAGTGAAAACAATGGTCAAACGTAGCATGCTCTTAGCGTATATGCCATTTAGACTCGCAAATCTTTGTATAACAGTCCAGACGTCAGCCGAGTGCTGGTGATCTACATTATAAGTGGAAACTAGCCTGTATATGTTAATCGCAAGCCTTCCTTTTTACTCTTGATTTTTCCTGGAGTAAACCGACGAGGTATTAAACTGTTTCTCTCCCCACTGCGATCTCTGTTGCAGTTTGGGCAGTTTTTTACAAACATGGTGTGACGCAGGCTCATGCCTGGCCACCAGTACCGTGATTGTAATTCTTCCAGAGAATCTTTTAGTTTGTGGTGTCTGAGACCCTCGCCCATATGTGCGTCTGCGATTAACAAGTTTCTCCTGTCCATGTTTGGAATCACTCTATCCCCCACTCCAGGGATTCGAGCAAAAGGGACGGAGTTTGCATCGATTATGTATGTATAATTGAGTGGATAGTTGATCGGTAACGCTGAGCAGTCGCCTTTTGATGACGTTTTCACCGCCAGCACTGTTTCACCGTCATTGTATTTTAATGTACGCTTTTTTCGAACTACGGGAGCCGATTTAGTGGCTGCCGCTGTGGCTGTCTCAGCCAATGAATTCCCTGCAACGTGAACGCCATCACGCTGATGACTCAGTGAGTGTGTCACGTGAGTCTTTGGTAGCTCTTTTTGTAAAAGAGCTATTTGTTCCCAGAGCATTTTCTGCTTTATTGGTGCATCTGTGTCATCTTTGTAACCGTTTTGAATCCATGTCTGCAAATCCTTGTTATATGATTTGACACAGTAATATGAATCTGACACTATAAGTGTCGGGAATTCGCGATCCGCATTATCTAGCGCCATTCTCAATGCTAGTATTTCAGTTTGTTGTTCTGAATTAGTTTCTACTGAGTGTGTTTTTGTTAATAGAGGTTTTAGTTTACCTCCGCTCCACACTTCTTTTGTAATCCCACATGTGGGGTTGTATGCCTGTTCTCCCCAAACGGGGGGTTGAGCATGTCCGTCTGTATAGATTACACAGGCGTAATGTCGTAAAGGCAGAATGTCGATTGGCAGAGGATATTTTTTTTCATATTCCAGATTTTTTAATTCTTCTAGTTCTGGATCAAAGTAGTAGTATACTTTGTCCGTTGTGATTGAATTCACCCATTGTATCCATTCCGGATTCAATGTTGTTGTTGGTAAATTACACGGTGTTGTTAGTGCCTCAAAGGCTGATTCTGCTGTTCTGACTGCGATATGTCTACCGTCAGCTTGATTTTTTTCTCTAGCTATTGCGGTTTGAACTGCACGAACAATTTTTTCTTTGTTGCTGAATTTTTGTTCAGCTTCTGTGTACAAGTGTGATATGAATGCAATTGGTACCTTTTCTCCCTCATTAGAGGTCAGGTATGTGAATCCGCATCTCCCTGGGATGACTTGAATCACAAGATTGCGTGTGTTATCACGTGTTTCTAATTTTGTTTTAATTAGCATGTCTGTTTGTAAGGATCTCAAAATTTCTGTGTGTATTTGAGTCCAATTGGATCTTTTAAAATCTGGTTTTATCAGATCATAAAGGGGTTTGACCCTTTCTGCGTAATTTGCAATGTATGTTCTTCCGAAATTTAGGAAGCCTAGAATCGACTGTAAGTTTTTTAGTGTTCTAGGTGCTTGGAGTACGGCACATTTCTCTAGGAAATTGTCAGCCAGGCTTTTGCCTTCACTTGATAATTCATATCCTAAGAACAGGACTGTCAGATGGGCAATTCTGGATTTTTTAAAGTTGAATTTGTAACCCTCTGCTGCGAACCCAAGTATTATGGTGTTCACTCTTTTCAAGTGAGTATCCAAGTCATCATCTGTTAAGTAAATGTCATCGACATAAGATAATGCTTCATCATCATATAGTTGTAGTAATTCTGTTACTCTCGCTGAGAATACTCCCGGGCTGTTCTTGTACCCCTGGGCTAACCGACAGAATTGTTTTTGAGTGCCATTTATTGAGAATGCAGTTAAATATCTGCTCTCTGGTGCTATGTTTTGACAAAAGAATCCATTAGAGATGTCTAATGTTGTTTTGTATTTTTTGCGCACTATGTTATTCATTAGTGCAGCACTATGTGAGTTTTGCACTGCAAAGGTCTTGCAACATGTGTTAAGGTGTCGGTAATCCAAAACTAGACGATATGAATTGTCTGGTTTGGAGACCGGAAACAAAGGGTTGTTCATTTATGAGGTGCAAGTTTCAATCACCCCCTGGTATTCTAGCTGATCAAGTATTTCATTTACCTGTTTTTTAGCTTCTTGCTTAATTGGGTACTGCCTTTGTGCAGTAGGTTGTGATTTTAACTGGATTTTGTGAGGAGGAGAGTCCTCATCCCATCCCACGTGATTTTTATATAAAGCAGGAGCTAGAGCCACTGCCCACTTTCTGGCAAGTGTGTATTTTTTATGAATTGGAATTTGATTTGAGAAGGCAGGCATAATTATTTCTTCGCCATGAGGGCACTCCCTGACAAACTCTGGTGGCCAGTCTTTTTCAGCTAGAAGGATATCATAGCCCTTGGAGAGATTATCCCAAAATAGTCCCCTTATTTTCCTAGTCTTATCTCCCTCTATACGTAATGTTATTTCGTATATTTTGTGAGGTTTGCTAACTCTGGTGTCCGCAGTTTCCACTTGAAGATATTCATTCGTGTCCACTGTCTCCAGATGATTCATAAGGACTTTGCGAGCTATGCTCACTTCTGCTGCGCTGTCTAGCATTGTCTGAGCCCATTCCCCGTTTTTCAGTTGTGTCCTCAGTATTCTCGGCATTGTTAACTACCTTGATACTGGCTACCTTCTTTTTTGGAAATTGTAATTTCTTTTTTAGCTGAGCAGGTTCCTTGTCTTTGGACTTGGCGTGCTCTTCTCTTTGTTCTGATCGTCCTCTTCTTTCCTGCGATTTCTGCGAGGAAGTCTGAAAAGATTGAGAGGGACGGGTATCAATGTCTTGATATCTATCAGGCTTTTTTATATTATCCCTATTTCTAAGGTTATATCTTTTCCCAGAGGGGTCACTCTGCGGTGACCTCTGTCTTTGGTTCGGAGATTTTTCTCTTCGCCTTGGAGACCTTCCTCTGGACTGGAATTTCTTTTCTTTAGGATTGGATTGTTTGTTTCCATCCCAGTTCTTTTTTGGTGATGTAGAATTATTATTAAAAAATATTTTTTCAGGACTTTCAATCAGTTGCGGTTTTACTGGTATTCCACCTAAACTATCTCTACCTAGTTCCTCATAGGATTTTTCTATGATTCTGGCAATTTCAGCTGGTTGGTCTGCTATATCTGTCTCTTTTAACCTCTGGCGGATCGCCACGTTTGCTGCTTCTCCCTTTATGTTGGCTAATAATATAGCCGAGACCTGCTTGAAGTCTTTCAGTAATTTCATACCAAGAGTTAAAGCGGGTTCAGGACCATATTCATCTTGAATTTGTTTTAGCACATCTGGTATTACCGAAATGGATGGAACACCGTGCGTTTTTGTGTAGATGGAAGCAAAGACTGTACCCCAAGTGTCACAGTCCTCAATGTGTGGTGCGATTCCCATTGGAAGACAGATAGTTAGAATCCTGTGCTTTTCTAGCGGGGTGGTGTCTGGAAACACCGCCTCTATTTGGGTGATTTTCTGCGCTAGCCAGAATGGTATTTGTTCCCTTTTAGCCGGTACTTTACCTAGGCAGGACTGGATGTTCTGTGGTGTAATTTTATTTGTGTTCCCCTGGTGAGGGGTCAGCTGTGGAAGTTTAATCGCTGGCTGAATTGTTGAAGTCCGCATCACATATTGGACTAATTGTCTGTGTATTTTTATTAGTTGTTTTAGCTGTGTTAAAAGGTTTGGTGCAGACATCCCATCGATGTCTGGATGTGGTGTGTATCCGGCTAGGACCGGCCACGTTGCTCCTGGTCTACCTAAAGGACCGAGCCTGGTGATGTGATTATTATGTTTTAGGGCGCCATCAAATAAGAGCAAATGCTCTTGAAATTTGAGTGGTACTTCCACCTCCTCGAAAGGAGTGTACTCATTAGGAGGTTCCTCTATTTTGTAATAGTGGAAGTACTTTGTTACAGCATTTGCTGCTGGAAAATGTATCCATGAATAGTATACCTCTGTCTGCCGATATTCGTGTGCCTCAATTACGAATATGACTGTGCCACCTCTAGGTGTCAGTCCATTTTCTATAAGTTTTAGAGTTATAGATCTCCTTTTGATGACCGGGATGAGTATTATATCCTCGTCTGCTGCCTGCATGGTAGCATCAGCTGCTGCGAGTTCAGTTGCTAATCTAACTGCCTCTCTTTCATCCTCATTGTCTGACATTTTACTGTCCAAAAGGTTATTTCTTTTGTTTGCAGATCAGGTTTCTTATGGAAACAAAGATTAGATGCACAATATTTTGGAACTGTTTTTATCCTTCAACATTGACTAAACCAAGTACCATACATAGGAGTTTCCTCCTGTGAGGTTTGGCGGATATTACCTTTCACCCACTCCAGACGTCTTTGGAGTATTGTGGGAAAAGGGGTCTGAGTGAGAAAGCACGACTGAGTTACTCTAAATGTCTTACGTTAGTTTTATCGCCCTTTCCAAACGCGTTGGGCGCCATGTAGTGTAGTTCCTATCATCCCAATAGGCTCTGCGCATTGGAATAATACCTACAGCAGTAAAGGCCTAGACCAGACGTTAACTAGGTCTACTACTGTCGATACTAGACTTAAAGTTTTGGGTTTGCCAGCTTAGCTCAGAGTTCACTAGAAACTTTCTCGAATGTTCAAGGAGGACTTAACTTCCCTGATTAGACAAGAAGGGATTTAGTTTCTGACAACCATAGAACATGACAACTTTGCTCTCCCCTAATCAAGAGTATATCTCGAGAGTCGTGTGAACAAAAGGCAATTTATTTTACTCAGTCAGTACGTGCATTCTTAGTCTCATCAGATTGTAGAGAAAAGGAAGAGACGGGCGTGTTCAATAAAAAGGTGTGATTTATTGATCAGTCTCTTTTCTCATACAAGAGAAATGGATCGATATTATTGCAATACTTATAGTTAAGTAAAGTGCATACATTAGAAGCAATAGTATAAAATAATACTGTAAAAACATTGATATGGTTTCTAAGCCATAAGATGTTTTAAAATGAATAAAATATATTACATACACATATACATTTGACTAAACGTACTCAACTGGTGTTTCTAAATACGCCTACCCCGTGTACCTGACCTAAGTCTAATACGTGGGCGGGAATAGAAAGTTACAGTTTAAGTTAAGTTTGTTTTTGCCAAGTGAATAACTAAGGAATTCTCTGTGAGGGGTTATTCAGTTCTGTACCTGGAAGTTAGGATGAATGAGGGATGGTATCTCTCGTCTCTGGTCTCGATATTCCAGGCTGCCTGCGAGGGCTACCCAGAAACGCCGGTGCTGGATTTCTCGGCAGGAGAAAGCAGCTTCTCTCAGCGCGTCAGGAAGGCGGGGCTGCGCCAGCGGGGTCTGCTCTGCTCTGGGCTTCGGCAAGTATGGCTGCTCCGTCTCGTCACCACCGCGTGTGTTTGCATAGGGCAATATCGGTAATATTTATACCTTTAAGGTGCCGAGATTGACGTAAGGATGGACATAGATACGTCAATAAGGATGTCATACGACTTGCTCGTTAGCACATTCTTTTGCTGAAGTTCTCGGTGAAATCAAAACAATGGCCGCAGGGTTTTGCCCAGGTTGTCATAGGTTTGATTTGTTATGAGAACTCCGTATGCCTTATCAGGGGCTGGAGGAATATCGCTTGTCTAATTAGATCGCAAGCGTTATGACCTAATCAGATAACACGTTCCTGTGCCGTAGTGTGACTGCGTCAGATAACGGTATCTGCATCATGGGGGTTTTCTGCCTGTTAGTTAACTTGTTGGTTTGCTTAACCAGAATAGGGTCAGGAATAGGGGGATCGATTCAGAACCTATAGGAATACATCACAGTTGTTCCTGCTGTCCAGTGGTACCGAATCCATCAGTGATACTGTTTCAGATACCGTTCCAAGCTGAATGGTTTTCTGTGATTGATCTGTGTCAGGCTTTCTTTTCGATTCCATTGCATGAGGAGAGCCAATTTCTTTTTGCGTTCAAGCTGGAGAATCGTGTCCTAACGTGATGTCGTATCCCTCAAGGGTATACGGAGAGCCCATCGATCTTTAATCAATTGCTGAAAAGGAATCTTGAGGGTCTGGTACTGCCGCAGAACTCCGTTCTCGTACAGTACATAAACGATCTCCTTGTTGCGTCAGAGACAGAAGATGCTTGTAGAATTGACACCATTGCTTTGTTGAACCATCTGGCAGAGAATGGACACAAGGTATCCCCCAACAAGTTACAGTACTGTTTGTCTGAAGTACAGGATCTGGGTCACAGGATAGAGAAGGGAAAGAGGAAAGTGTTGCCTGACAGGATTGAGGCGATCATGAAAATGATGGTGCCTTCGACTCAGAGAGAGGTTAGGATGTTCCTGGGTATGGTTGGCTACTATCGCCAGTGGATTGCCAATTTTTCCCCGAAGGCGAAACCATTGCAGAAACTGACGCACAAGGATGTAAGTGATCCGGTACCATGGCACAAGGATTGTATGATGGCTTTCCTTAAGCTGCGAGAGGACTTGTGTCGCGCTCCGGCTCTGGGAATGCCCGATTACACCAAATCATTTTCACTGTTCTGTTGTGAGAGGGAGGGGTGTGCTTTGGCAGTCGTAGCACAAGATCATGGAGGAGTCTGTAGACCAGTTGCTTATTTCTCGGCTACTTTAGACCCAGTAGCTGCAGCATTGCCCTGATGTCTTAAATCCGTTGCGGCAACAGGTGTCAGCATTGAACGGTGTGAAAGCATTGTGATGGGGCATTCACTGACGGTACATGTTCCCCACTCAGTAGAATTGTTGATGACCAGGACCAAGACGCAGCACTTGACAAATAATAGGCTCACATGCTACGAGCAGGTTATACTTGCTGAGGAGAATGTGACACTTAGGAGGTGCTCGGTCTTGAATCCTGCTACTTTGATGCCATTACCAAATGACTTAGATAATGATTGTGAAGACCATGATTGCCTTGATGTGACTGAACTGTGCACCAAACCCAGACCGGATATTGTTGATGAGCCACTGGTAGACCCTGATGAAATTTTCTTTGTTGATGGCTCATGTGTAAGGGACAATACTGGTCAGTTGAGAGCAGCTTTTGCTGTTTGTACTCTTTCTGGAATAGTCGAAGCGGCCTGCCTGGAAGGAGTACACTCCGCTCAGGTGGCTGAGATAATTGCGTTGACGCGTGCCTGTTTGGCAGCCAACAAGACTCGGATCACCATATATACTGACAGCCAATATGGGTTCGGTGTGGTTCATGACTTCGGTCAGTTGTGGTCTCAAAGGGGTTACATGACATCATCAGGTTCCCCTATCAGGAATGGAGAATTTATCAGATTACTGCTAGAGGCTTTGCAGGGTCCAGCAGAGATAGCCATTGTGAAATGCACTGCACATACCAAGGGTACTGACTTTGTGTCCCTGGGTAATCGTTATGCTGATGAAGTTGCACGTTACTGTGCCGAGCAGGGATACTCGTTTACTGAACAAACTGTCGAAGGGGCGCAGGGAAGGACTGAGTTAAACATGATGCTTGAGGTGGCTGATACCTGGGAAGAGTTGAAGCGCATGCAGGAGCAGGCGTCAGACTATGACAAAAAGGTGTGGGGGACAGCTGGTTGTGTCAAAGGAGAGTTGGACTTGTGGGTTTCGGCTGATGGGAGAGCGGTGTTGCCGAATGAACTGGTGAGTCCCATGGCACGACAGATACATGGTCCTGTACATCTGGGAAGAGATGCGATGATGCGTGTGTTCAGACAAACGTGGTACAACCCGGAATTCTGAACAGCTGTGGAAGCAGTATGTCAGAGGTGTGTTACATGTCAACAAATGAACGTTGGGAAAAGAACACCAGTCGCATTGAGTCACATTGGGAGGTCCGGCGGACCTTTCAATAGGATGCAACTGGATTTCATTGAAATGCCGAGGTGTAATCGCCTCAGGTATGTCTTGGTGATCGTGTGTGTGTTTTCCAGGTGGGTTGAGGCATACCCAACTCGTAGGTGCGATACACACACAGTAGCAAAGTTATTGTTGAGGGAGCTGGTGCCACGTTTCGGGGTTCCGACCTCTTTGGAATCGGACAGAGGGAAGCATTTTAATAGCGAAATTGTGAAAATGCTCTGCACTGAACATTGACCAGAGACTGCATTGTAGTTACCGACCAGAGGCTTCTGGCATAGTGGAGCAAATAAATGGAACCCTCAAGGCCCGAATGGCGAAAGTGTGCTCATCTACGTCCCTGAAATGGCCAGATGCATTACCATTGGTGCTAATGAGCATGCGTAGTACGCCAGACAGGAGGACAGGTCTCTCACCTCACGAAGTATTGATGGGGAGGGCTATGAGACTGCCATCTATTCCTTCAACAGCCTTGCTAAATATCACAGATGATCTGATTCTTGAATATTGCAAAGGACTTTCTGATGTCATCTATTCTGTGTCCCTTCAGGTACAGACTGCTGAAATTCCGGCTTCTAGAGACCTTTGTCACAACCTGTGTCCGGGTGACTGGGTCCTGGTGCGGAAACACGTCAGGAAAAGCTGCCTGGATGTGCGCTGGAGAGGACCGTTTCAAGTTATCTTGGTGACGAACACTGCTGTGAAGTGTGGAGGATTGCCAAACTGGGTCCATGCTTCTCACACCCGACGAGTTCCAGCACCCCTGGAAGAAACAGCTCCTCTCGTAGATGAAAATCCGGACGTGGAAGAAGATCCACAGGAGGGGACAAGCCAAGCTGTGGGGGTGTCTGAAGAAGCCGGTAACTCATCTGATCGAGCGGAAGGAAATCACGACAACAGTGACACTGAGTCTGCCTCTGAATGGGGAAGTTGCTGTGAAGGTGATTTGAGCGCAGAGCAAGCTGAAAGTAGTGATGAGCAGGGTGTGCAAACAAGAAGCAGAAGAGTGAGAAGCGCAGAAGCTCATTTGCCCGAGAGGCGGAGGTGATTGAACGTACGACTGGCTTCCGAGAGAGATCTTGCCCCTGTATCGGAAGAATCAGACCCGGAAGAGGGAGAACAAGAAACAGAGCAAGGAGGTCCGAGAAGGTCAAGGAGGGTGAGAGTACCTTGTCGAAGATACGCCACTCCTGAGTGGACCTACCCTCTGACAGATGCCCGGTGTACTGAGATCAGGGAGGGTGATGGCTGTGACAGTGACCAGTATGAACCCAAATGTTAAGTTGGATGTGGTGCTGTTGGTACCAGGACTTGAGATCGAAGGCGTACTGACACTTACCGTTCCTAATCCCCCTTACCTAAGCAAGATACGTGATTTAATCCTGAATAGACTGATTTTTCCTACATTTGGTCCAGAAATACCATCTCACGAATCGATTGTGCTTCGCATGGAACTTCTGGAATACGTGCTAAGTGCAGTTGGAGCAAGTGTGATCATTGATTACTAAAGTCTTTTGTAAATAGCTTTTGAACTAATCTAGAGCCGAGTGGAAGAAGAAGAAATTTAGGGACTTTCCACAGAGGACGGAGGAGGGTTAGGGTTGTCTGTTGTTGATGCAAGTGAAGAACTGAAACAGGGATTTCTGCTTTCAGAGGTGTGGTTCGAGAGACTCAAATAACCAAGAAAGAGACTTTGGGTTGTAGCTGAGAACGAACTACATTGTTCCGAGACCATGGAGGCTGGAAACCCGACTCGTAGGGCTAAGTGCATTGTAGGCACCCTTATAGGAGGAGTGATACTCTTTATTTTCTTAGTAGTTATAGTTTCCTATTTAGTACCACACAAGCAGGCAGTGAAGGTTGAGGGAACACCGACACCTACCACTCCTAGCAAGAAAGAGGTCAAAGTAGGAGCAAAGAAGGCTTTGCTAGAAGAAGAGTCGTAGGTTACATACAGATCTGTCTAAAGGCAATTTTGGGCAGAATACATATGCAAAGTTGTTGTATGAATACATTGATGCGATGGATGTGAAAGATTGCTATGTGTGTATGCAATTGCCGGCTTCAGTAGATGAGGGTATTAGATACCATCACCTTCCATTGACATATGGAATTTCATGTAGTTTGCTGCTTAGCATATTTTATGGGCGAAACCATTTTGAATATTTCTTTTCGAATTATGATGCTGTGCTTCCAGAAGTCCCTGCTTATAAACACTTGAATAAGTTCGATTATTATAAGTCAGAGGACAGACTTGGATATTTCTTCATTCCAACACAAGAGTTAGACACCTCATATGCACACCGACACAATTTGACATGTTTGCTTTCAGAGACAGAGAAAAAGTTCATAGAACAAGTAGAAGACAGGTACAAAAAGCAAAAACAGTTGCGAGATTCAGGGCAAGGTAAAGTAGATTGGAAGGAAGAAGAGAAGCAGCACAGGTCAAGAGGGAGTTATGGTCCGATAGCTCTAGATGAAGTGCAGAAAGGGAAGTTGTGCATTCACAGACCACAGACGTATTATGAAAATGTGTATTTATTATTATTATTATTATTATTATTATTATTATTATTATTATTAAAGGAGTTTATAGAGCGCATGGCGACGCCATCCCGGCGTGTCCCCGCGCTATGGAGATAGAGGAAGCCGTGACCAAGGCCAGCTGGAGGGTGAACAGATATGTCTTTAACAGTTTTCTAAACTTAGTTTCTGTGTCCGCTAACCTGATGTTAGCTGGAAGGGAGTTCCATTTTTTGTCCGCTGGTACTCTGAAGGAGCGGCCACCCATTCTGGCTTTTTTTGTACGAGGAGTTGTAAGTAGACCAGTTCCTCTAGAGCGGAGAGTTCTACTAGGTTCATAAGAGAGGGCTAGGTCCTCCAGATAGGGAGGGGCAATATGCGAAGTGATTCTATAGCACATTAATAGTGCTTTAAATAAGATCCTTTTTCTTATAGGTAACCAATGTAGAGCAGCCAAAGCTGGCTTAGAAGCTGCTCTTTTGGGTCATACTACATGTGAACACACTTTCACAATGGAGTATTACACGAAAGATTTCTTGCAAAGCGTGGTGCAGGTGATTCCTACTGTTTATTTCGTCTGCGGAAGGAATGCGTACGTAAGATTGCCGGAAAAGTGGTATGGAACGTGTTATCTAGCGATTATTTTTCCCAAGATTTACCATACTGAGGATTATGCTCTCTTGGAGGGAGGACATCAGACGAGGGTAAAGCGAGGTGAAAGTGCTGGTGCAATAGTTGGAGACGTGTTTGGAGCAGTGATAACCATGTTGGGAGTGATTTTGAACGATTTGAAGATACGGCGGTTGGCAACTGTGGTGGATGAACTGTCAATGAGTACAGCTAAGTCATTAGTGTTGGTTGAGGGTGAGATGTTGTCGATAAGGACAATGGTTTTACAGAACCGTCTTGCCTTAGACGTCCTTCTAGCAAAAGAAGGAGGAGTCTTTAAACTTTTGAAGGTACAGGAATGTTGCACGTATATTCCAGACAATTCCAAGGATCTGGAGAAATATATAAGTAACATTACTGCAATCCATTATGAAATTGAAGATTTAACGCAAGAGAACGTGTGGGAGAAGGTTGGCAAGGGATTTGGAAATGTTGGAAACTGGTTTGCAAATCTGGGAAGGAGTTTCCTTGGGTTTGTACGGAAACCCCTCATCATAGTTGTGGCATGTGTGATTGGGTTGTGGGGTTTGGTAAGAGTGTACAAGTGGTATAGGTCAACTAGATTGGAAAGATCAATGAGAGTGCAAGAGCAAAGAATGGAGAGACTGCAGGACAGTCAATATCGGAGCTTGAGAGCGATGGAGATGCTCAAGCGGGGGAAAGTGGCGACAGGCTCTGTTTAACTCGATTCTTACCCTCAGGGATGGTGTGATGATGGTGATGACATAGGTCATCAAAGGGGGGAACTGAGACAGCGCCAAACAGAAAAATAATTGTAGGGGTGTATCATATGTACAAGTAGATAACACCCGCATATATAGAGGATTTACTAATCGTGTTCAAATGCAATGTAGGGTTGAGGACTAATGTAATTGGTATTAGAAATACATGGAGAGCTAATGTTAAGAGTTTTTGCAATTCAATAATGCCGTTTTAACATAGAGATGTCGTTTGATGTGAAGTCTTTCACTAATAAGATATGTGTTTTAATAGATCACCATTGTGTCTTTAGATCTGCTTTTTTAAGATTCATAGTTGTACTTTTTAGAATGTATTATGCTTTAAAGATGGAGGCCTAAAGAACGAAAGATGTTGTTCATGTTAGGATGTTGGGCCTATAAACGTGCAGAGGCCTAGTCATGGAAATCGTGTAGGCCTGATCGAAAATGCCTTACTTAAACATTAAATGGTAGAAATGTTTTTTTGGAGAAAGCTGCCTTTTGCTAAAGTCAATTGCAACATTTAGAAATTGTGAGCCGATTCACATGTTTTCCTTTGCAGGTGCAGGACCAAGTAGATAGTGGAGTAGAAGGGCCCATTGTGTATGAGTGTTAGGATACTAGGCTTAGACGTGGAGGAGTAGACTAGGAATTCAAGGAAGCAACTTGAAGCGAAGGAGAGCCTGGGACCCAAGGACGTTTTAACGGACAAGGATGGAGAGGTGTCATAATGGAAAATCCTGAAAACCAACACCTTCTAGAGGGGCGTACCTGAAGGCGTGTGGTCCGCATTGTGGGGTTTTGTATTAGGGACAGCACCCCGAGGGAGAGGCAAAGCAGATGAGCCAGGGAGACGAGAAGGAGCTGTTGGTTGGCAGAGAGCTTAGCTATGACTGAGGAGACTCTAGAATAAGTTGCGAGAAAGTGAGTGAACTTCTTTGGAAGTCACCACTGCTGACACCTTTATTAGGTTGGGCTATTGTTGAGTAGGGATGTCACTTAGTATAGTGTAGGGACAGATTAACCTGAAAATTATATCTTTTAAATGCATACTAAAACTCAGGTTATAGCAATCCTTGTTAGCCTGATGATTCTTGAACTGATTCTTGTATTATTCCTAAGCCGTCTGAGACTCTTCCGTAGGATTATGTTTGTATTAGTGCCTGTTTATCTTCTGAACCTTTTGCTGAGGTGTTTATACCTTCAGCTGTTTTTGGCTTTGTAATAAATCTTCAAACTTAGTCCTTGGTTGGTGGTTCTTTGGGGGAAACAATGGGAATCGTTGAATTTGATTGACTATTGGTAGATAGATTGCCTAATTCATTTTATGACAGGTAAAAAGGTCCAGTCGACCTGTGACGGGATTCTGGAGAATGATAAGAAGACTCTAAAAGGAAAATCCCGCCCTTTCAGTATGCCATATATTACTTACACAGTCTTCGTTATTTTCAGGACACGTATTTTGTGAAATGCTGGCAAGTTGGACTTTACTTGTTTGATTTTTGTAAATGCACTGTCATGCACGTTTTACATTAGGAAACTACTATGTCCATGGTGGAGTCCGTGTGGTAACCATGACAACGTTGCTACGAGCAAAGTGTATTTATTCTGTAAATCAGTGTGTCCAAGTCGTAGTGACCAAGGCGGTTCGCCACCGAAACGCGTCTTGCTTTTGTTTGGATTAATAAATACTTTATGCCAGTACATCACGGAGTCTGTGCCTGCATGTATTATATATATATTTTTTTTTTGTTACAGGTGAATGTATATATGTGTTTATCATTTTTATTATGTTTCTCATATTTTATAATTGATTAAAGTAATTATTTCTTAATATTATTTAGTAAATATATATATTATATTTTATATATGTATGTTTAATTTATTTTTACATTATATTTATAACTTATCATTTTTAACATTTTCTAAGAATTCGAACTGTTTTTTTAAATTATATGTGTTATTTAATTTATTTTGCTTTTTTTAATACATTTAAATAAACAATACTTTAAACTACGATATTTTAGTACTTACCATTATAAAGATAGGATGTCAATATTTTTGACAACGGTATTTATGTCCCGATACTTAGGTACCACAATATTTGTGTCGTCGATATTATCTCAGTGATCCTAACTATTTACATCTGGATCTCTCCAATTTAAGAGAGTAGGAGATCCATGCTGCAGAGGGCTTAAGCTTCTTTGACTAGTAAGCTTTGCAGGGTGCAATGGTATCAATCACCTGCATAATCCAGTCAGGAAAGCTGGATACAACACGCTCTAAATCCCTTAGCTCTCTGGCAAGGGAAGCAGAGGCAATGACATTGAATGGTATCAGGACATGGTCCGACGAACTAAGATCCAGAACTGGTTTCACCTCGATGGACAATTTGTTGGCTAGAATCTAATCCAAAGTATGACCAGCATTGTGGGTAGGCACTTACATTATTTGCTCAAGATTAAAAGCTTCCATAGAACTGAGAAATTGCTGAGCAAGTTTGATTGGGGTCATCTACATACAGACTAAAAACTCCTAGTACCAAGTAATTGGCGTAAAGGGCAGACGTGAACTAAAGTGTCAATTTGGACTTGTAAGGAAGCAGCTGTAGAATCTGGAGACCTATAAATAAACATGCAAGAGACAGCAAAAGTAGGGGCTAAAATGATAGAGAAAGACATGTTATCAATATTATGAATAGTAGTGAGTTTTACAACTGAGCGAGAGTAGGCTGCCCTGTGTATAATAGCCACCCCACCACAATTATTATCCATTCTGTCAAAGCTCCTAATCAAATAGCCTTAAGGGATTGCCAAGCCAATATCAGCAGCTGAACTGTCCTTTAGCCAAGTCTTGGTAAGAAAAGGTAAAACCCATGTGTTTTGTTGTCAATGATAAGATTAGAAATATCAAGAGCATGCTTATATAAAGAGCAACAGTTTAACAAACCTGCGGTAAAGAAGGCAGCAAAGGGGGATGAGGTAGGAGAGTCAACTTCGCCTGGAGGATTCTGACCCTGGACCCCTAAAGCGTTGGAAGTAACACAATAGAGGGGCTTCATTTAAAAAGTCACACCTGGGGCAATAGAAACCTATACCTAGTTTCCCAGCAAAGAACTCGCCTGCATGATCACATAGTGAGGTACGAAGGGATAGCAGTTCAGCCTTTGAATAAGTACGTAACAAAACAACAATGTATCAACTGGAAATCATTCAAAAAAGCCAATTTAGGATAATTGCATACATCACAAGGGAGGGAACAAAGGGAGACCACAACAGAATTGTTGAAAAGAAAAATATTTATAAGTAGTTATATCAGCATTACCTTATAATTTAATAAACAGTGACCATACCATACAAGTGTGCTCTGAACGTGTTAGTGACATTGGACGGTGCAGTGACACTAGGGTGAAAGACACAGCATGAGAGGCAAAGTAAGGACAAATAATAATGTAGTCAATAATACAAATATATACAAGATCAGTATTTTTGGTTCAGCTAAAATAAATTAAACACTACAGCACCAAGGTTCTGGGCTGGGTAGTCGGCGGCATTTCAACCTGATCAATGTCAGGTCATCATCAGAACAAAAGGTCACTTAATTCCAAAGTAGTGCTGTATAGGGAGAGGAGAGCAGGGTAAGTGGATGAATTCCCTGTAAAAAGTAAATAAAGAGAAGTAAGGTGCAGGTAATGAATAGTTACCTGAATACTGTAAAGGAAGAACATGCGGGTGACCTTAGAGGTCTAGTTGGGAAAGGATCAGTAGATAGTTGTCCAGCAGGAGTAATCAATCATGTATACTCGTGAATCATGTGAGTCACTAAGGAGAGATAAAGGTGGCGGGGGATGTAAACCTAAGGGTCCAGTGAGACCAGTTGGGGTCGAGGAGGAGAGTGATTGACAGTGGCAAGGAAGAATTTCCTGTAGGAATAAAGCGGATGGACGGGCGTGAGGACACAGGTGGGATGCAGGCAACCGGGGAGATGTATGCACGTCACAATTAAGGGTTCCACAAGAACGGTAAAAACGGAAATCAGGCCGAGAAGGCTACAGGAGGTGGTTATGGTGGTAGAGGCAGAGTCATGTCTGTTAAGGAGATCCAAGCTCCAGGGGTCCGGGCCATAGCCAGCTGTGGGACAGCGTGGTTAGGAAATTACTGCAGTCCTGGCAAGCCTGCCAAAAATGATTTGTAAGTGGGCAGAGGACGAGTGAAGCGTCTGCATGTTGGGGGAGAGTGTTGAGTGAGTGTGAGAAGCCAGAACAGATAGCAGGGTCTGTGGATCACGTAGGCCTCAGACGACTAGAACGCATGGGTTGGAACTCGTCTAGGCCCCCAGGGGGGACCCATGATCATGCACAGATGGATTGCTCGCTGCGATTCTGTCAATAATGGGTTAAACACACTGCACGAATGGAATGTTGTCATCACTGTGCAAGATTCATGCTGCAAGTAAGTAAAAAAACTGAAGCACTGGCTGGGTGAAACTGTCAGGGGGGGCTCATGAATAAGCCCCCCTGTATTTTTCCCGTACCTTGGGACACAAAGGCTGTCCTGCGCCAATTCAGGCACCCTTGCACATGGTGCAAAGGTGACTGTGTTGCGGAGTTGATTGATGTTGTGGCTCCATCACTTCTCGAGATGTCAGCAGGGCGTTTGGACTAGCGGAGGGTGGGAGTGAACTAGCTGGCCTTCTTGGAAAGTTGTTTGCCTGGTCTTTTCTTCAGGGGTGCCAGGGTGTAGGCGCAGTTGGAGATCAATTGGTGGAGGCTGCGCACTGGGCTGTTGTTGTATGTAAGCGTTGGCAGAGTGGTGGTGCTCAGGGAGTTGATGAGTTGATGAGAAGCTCTTCGGTGGCTTTGATCCAGCTGCGAGGGGGGGGATGATGGCAGTGGTGTACAGTGGGCATGGTGAAGACGTGATGTATACAATGGTGGTCGGTACAGGAGAGTCCGGTGGTGTGGCTGTAATTGAAGTTCCCGCTGGTGGAGAAGACGTGCTCTGGAGGCATACTTAAAGCGGGTAGGAGAAAGTCTCACTCCTGTTTGAATCTCGCCGTGCACATAGCGCTTTTCGTTGGAAGCTTGCTGCTACCTGTAATTTTAAATTGCCCTGTTTTGTCGCTTGCGTTCATTTAATTTCTTCGTTTTCCCCTGATTTTAAAACGGTAGTTTAGAACTGTTTATATTAGGCAGAGCCCCCTACCTGTGTTCTTTGACACGGACCGCATCCTTGCACTCTAAAACGCCGACGCATTCACTGCCATTTGGGCGGTTCGGTCCCCGCGCTTTGGTTACCTGGGGCGTCATCTTGGGTGGGGCGAACAAGCACTCCTCAGCTATTCGCTGGAGCCAACCACGTAGACTGGCTAGAGGCTGCACTCTGGAGGCATATTTAAAGCGGGTAGGAGAAAGTCTCACTCCTGTTTGAATCTCGCCGTGCATATAGCGCTTTTCGTTGGAAGCTTGCTGCTACCTGTAATTTTAAATTGCCCTGTTTTGTCGCTTGCGTTCATTTAATTTCTTCGTTTTCCCCTGATTTTAAAACGGTAGTTTAGAACTGTTTATATTAGGCAGAGCCCCCTACCTGTGTTCTTTGACACGGACCGCATCCTTGCACTCTAAAACGCCGACGCATTCACTGCCATTTGGGCGGTTCGGTCCCCGCGCTTTGGTTACCTGGGGCGTCATCTTGGGTGGGGCGAACAAGCACTCCTCAGCTATTCGCTGGAGCCAAACACGTGGACTCGCTAGAGCCCTTCATATCTATCTGGGTATGACGTGCAGCGTGTACACGCATCGTGGACGCCGTAGCGACGCCGGAGTCACGCCAGAGTCCAGCCCGTCTGCGCCCGTCCGCGCTGAGGACGCACTGGACGACTGGACTCTGGAACCTCACACACCTATTGCTTCTTCATATAGCTATTCTCATCAGGATATGCTACGTCTGAAACCGCAAAGATTAGAGTGCTCGCATTCTTGTGAGCCTGATGCGTTTCACTCTCCTCTACGATGCGGTTGTCAACAGGTAGGTAGGTTTTCAACCCCTGCCTCCAGCTATTTAACGTCTGGCCGCCCTGATGAGATCAGCCCTAAGGCAGTAGGAGTAGAAGGCATTTTGATTAATGCCCGCTCCCTGGTCAAAAATAAAATTATGTTTAGGGAGATGGTCCAAGATAGACTGCCTGCTTTGGTGTTTATCACGGAAACTTGGGCGAAGGATTCATCTGGCCCCGACTTAATTGAAGCGGTCCCTGAAGGGTACTGCTTGGTCAGATTGGATAGACAGGAACGAATGGGAGGGGGGATAGCGATCCTTAATAGAGACCATTTGCAGTGTCACACTGTGCCCATACCCGACTTTCCGTACTGCTTCCAAGCTTTCTATTTTACAATAAAGGAAGCACAACGCCCCTTTTTCAACGGGATCTTAATATATCGTCCTCCTGGTCCGAGGACTGACTTCATACACAACTTTCTACAGTCCCTGGAACCATACTTTGGTCGAGAAAACTTTTCCATTCTGGGTGATTTTAATTATCATTTAGATCGGTATGACTCATCCGACACCTCAAGTCTCATTGAAGCACTAGGGTCCTGCGGACTCACGCAGCGAGTCAGCGGAGTTACACATCGTGCTGGTCATACTCTTGATGGAATTTTTTCCAACGACCATCGCCTAACCACCTTGGATCCAGTGCACCTGTCATGGTCTGATCATCGTGCAGTTCCATTCCTCCTAGAATATCATGGGGTGGAGGGAAGTGTAAAGGTCAACCATATAATGGAAGCTGCCAGAAATTTTAGGAACATCAGCAGCGATTCCTTCGCGCCCTGGGCTGCCAGTCTGTCTATTACTAACCTGGACACCGTACAGACGGCGGTCAGCAATTTCGAACAGGTCACTACGGAGGCCCTGAACGAATTGGCCCCAGTACAGACTCGCCGTCGAGCAAGAAAGAGACCATCTGCCCCATGGTTCTCAGATTCCCTCAGACTCCTCAGGCAAGAGGTGAGGAGTAAGGAGAGGCTTTGGCACTCTAGCTGGGACCTCAAAAACAAGGAAGCCCATAAAGCTCTGGTCAGGAGATATAAAGCCGAAATTACTCAGGCCAAACAAGATCATTTTGTAGCCCTAATATCCTCGCTTTCCTCACCAAAGGAGCTTTTTAAAATCGTAGATTCATTAGTCACTCTACAAACCCCTGATTCTGTTGTGCCATCGCAAGATCTATGTGATCGGATCGCCTCCTTTTTTCACACAAAAATTCAGGATATCCATACGGCTCTTGAGGAACAAAGAGCCTGTATCAGTGCACCTTCTGCTCGGGTTGAGATGATTACGATCCCCCCTAGCACCCCTCCATCGAGCACTTTGGACTGTTTTCCCCCACTGGCTTTGCAAGATCTTGAGATCTTGCTCAACAAGACCAAATCTGGCTCCCCCCTGGACATCTGCCCTCTGAAAATTATCAAGCAGTGCAGGGTGACCCTTCTACCTCCTCTGCTAGAAATAATGAACTTAGCTATGAGAGATGGCATCTTCCCCCTGGAGTGGAAGAGCGCAGTTGTTAAACCTCTGTTAAAGAAGGCTTCCCTCGACCCGGAGGTCCTAAAAAACTTCCTCCCAATCTCGCTGCTTCCAGCTCCCGCGAAGATGCTTGAGATACATCTAAACAAGCACCTTGCTGCCTTTGTCGAAGGTTCGGGTTGTCTGGACTTTTCCCAGCATGGATTCAGGAGGGAACACAGTACCGAGTCGGCCCTCACTATCGTGCTTGATAAGATCCGCACGACAGTGGATGGGGGCCAGACCACCCTCTTGGTCCTGCTGGACTTAACTGCGGCCTTTGATACCCTCTCTCCCTCAGTACTTACATCTCGGCTGAGGGAAGTGGGGGTGAGGGACGCAGCTCTGGACCTTCTGACCTCCTTCCTCGCGGGCAGGACACAAAGAGTCAAGCTGGGGGAGTTTCTATCTCTGTCCCGACCTGTGCGATGTGGGGTCCCACAGGGGTCGGCTCTTAGTCCGACCCTATTTAACATTTATGTGACCCCACTAGCCAGACTAATAAGATCTTTCGGGATGGAGGTAGTCTCTTACGCGGATGACACCCAAATCCTCGTCTCTCTCTCCCACTCAGATGTACTTACCGCCTCCAAATTTAGATCTTGTATGGAGGCGGTCGGTCAGTGGATGATCGTGAATTCACTTAAGCTGAATGGGGAGAAGACTGAGGTGATGGTGTTTGGAGGGAAAGAGAACATCTGGTCTGCCAGCTGGTGGCCTGACTCTTTAGGAGCTTGCCCTTCCCCCACTACATCGGCTAAAAACTTAGGGGTGATTATTGACCCGGCCCTGGATATGGGCAAACAGGTGAGTAGAACCATCTCCACCTGTTGGGGCCTAATTCACACCCTACGAAGGATTAGGAAATATCGCTCCTTGCAGTCCAGAAAGCAAATAGCGGTTGCATTTATTGGCTCACGCCTGGACTACTGTAATGCGCTGTATGCGGGGCTTAATAGGAGCCTCCTGCAGCGCTTACAGGTGGTTCAGAATGCCACAGCCAGATTTGCACTGGATGCTCCTAGACGCTGTTCGGCCACATTGGCCAGGAAAGCGCTGCATTGGCTACCGGTGGAATACCGTGTTCGGTTTAAGGTCTTATGTATGACCTATAGAGCCATTGCAAAAGGAAGCGACACGGGAGTTGGGTCCATCATCTTCCACTATATCCCTGGAAGGAACTTGCGTTCCTCCGGGAAACTGCTCCTGACAGTCCCCCGGATTCGAAGAGCCAAGTGGGGTGGCAGGGCCTTTTCCACCCTGGCCCCCAAATGGTGGAATGATCTTCCGCTTGATCTTAGATCGTTATCTTCCCTTCAGAAATTTCGAAAGGCTTTAAAAACTCTCCTCTTCCTACAAGCCTATGTGTAAGGATGGATGTTTCAACTTTGATGTGATTGTTAGGCGCCTTGATACCTGCGGGTTATTGTTTTGCGCATTATAAATTTTTATCAAATCAAATCGAGCATGTGTCCAGCTATGTGGGTTGGTGCGGTGACTAGCTGCTTAAGTCAGATGTTTGTGAGGTTCTCCAGGAGTTAGCGGGGTTGTCCAGGTGGAACTTGAGGTTCCGAGTAGGACGTAGTCAGTGGATGGGAAAGCCTGGGGTGCAATGAGGTATACAATGGCATAGGGGAATGGGGGTCCTTGGCCCAGGGGGCCTGTAGATGAGGGTTTCGAAGAGGATGGCATTGGGGTTGGTCTGGATCTGGAAGAGGAGGTGTTCCATGGTCAGCTTTGGGTCATTAGAGTGTGTGGTCAGTCAGAGTGTGCTTTTGTAGACAATGGCAATGCCTTCTCCTGGATGGTTGAGGTGGTCCTCGCGGGCAATGTCCGGTCCGGAGCAGATGTTGGTCCAGGTTTCCGTGAAGAAGGCGATGTCTGAAGAGGTGGCGTTGAGGAGATCCCAGATGTCAGTTCGGTGTTTGTGTAGGGGCCGTTCGATGAGGAGGATGCAGTTGTTGGTCAGCTGGGCGGCAGCATCTACTGGTGTGTGGATGTGGCAGAAGGTGCATTTGTAGTTTCAACAGGCGCAGGGTTCAAGAGAATTCTGCAGTGTTGCTAGATGGCAGGCGGTGTGGCATCCAGGGTTGATGGCGGGGAGGGTGCTGGTCTCATAGCGGTGGAGTGTCTGGGAGGAAGGGTCCTTGGTGCTGGACGCGGTTCATGGGCGGAAGGATGCAGACAGGCATGCCTTGCGGGGGTGAACAGAGGTTGTAAATGTTTTTTTCAAATAATTCTTAACTCAAGCCTGTGTCCCGCAACTTCTGTGCTCCTGTTCTCCTGAGTCTGCTTCCAGGAACAGGAAGCACGCAGCCAGGCTCCTTCCTCTAAGCCAATCACAATGCTGCAATGCAGCATTGTGATTGTTCTTGAGCGCCGTGACAAGACATTCAGCCAGGGGCTGGAGGAGTGGGCACATTCTCCATGCAGGCAGTAATGCAGCCTGCATTGTGAACAGCGAAGTGTGCATGACTGCTTTGGACAACCTGAGAGGGATGACCAAACAGTCATTGTGCACTTGAGTGGACATACCACTCCACCCCTGCCCTGCTCTGTGAGTAGAGCAGCCCTATCCACCCTCCCGCCCGCAAAGAAAACTTAGCATGAGTACATCAGAATGTTTTCATCATGTTATTGTCTTTCCTCTTCTTGCACTGCTTGAAATGAGTGGGGTGAAGCTCTTCCTCCATAGGGAACGAGCCGCCACTGGGGGTGTATCACGCATAGGTGCTAGGCTGGGCGACTCGACCCCCGGGCCTCCTACTCTGCTTGTCCCACCTTTTCCTTACCAGGACATTGGCATCGTGGCGCAATCCGCTGCACTCTCTCCAAATCTGTGACTCAGCCAGCAGGGACTTCAGCCAGGAGGAAATTCCGAAGCCTGGGTACAGCATTCGCCAGGAAGCCCGCAGGGGAACCTCCCGATGCAGGTGATGCAACAGGGTCTCCTTAGGCGTGGAGTTCCAGTGCTCCCGCACAACAAGGTCAGCGCAGCTCATGGGCCTCTCCCTCCACAGGGTCTGGCCAGCACTACATCATCTGGCCTGTTATGCAGAGAGGCATCCCCCACCATTGGTAATCTCCTCCGTGCACCCTGGTGTAGTGGAGGACCATAGTATGCAATGCAGACCTCCATACTTTGGTGCGCAGGAGCAACTGTATCGTTCACAGCAACAAGGGGTGCAAGGCCGTCTTCTCACACAGGTCAGCGAAGTGTCTCCACGTGACCTGGCAAACCTCACCTCTAGGGAAGGCAATTGCCGCGCCTCAATGTCTACCGCCATGGCTCAGCGACTCTGCAGCACCTCCGCATCCCACTCCAGCTCCCAGAGGCAGGCCCAGCTAGGCCACCGGGCCCTGGGGACTGTCCCTGCTTTCAAGTTTTTGGATGCCATGGTGTTGCAAGGAGTGCACAATGAAAAGTGATGCATCACTGGTTTTGCACAGCGATGCACTTCTTTTCAGAGATGTAGCCCTGAATTTCCCCTTCCCCTGGGACTCTGGCTGGTCATCCTGGCTATTTGGGAGTAGGGGGGCGGTAGTCGATCTGTGCTACACTTGGCCCTGGCTGCTACATTCTGCATTCCATTGGTTTTATTTTCTATTTTTCATTGGAGGTGGACTAATAGGCTTGTTTTGCTTCTAGAGGGAAAAAAAGTCACGCTGGGCCGACTAACGTGAGTTTTTTTGCTACTAATGGGCCTTTCATCTGTTTCCGCCTGATAACGTCTGAATTTGCATCGCCTTCATGCTAGTGTTACCGGCAGTTTTCACTGCGGCTCCCTGAAACTATCGCCTTGTTGCGACATATTATAAATACATCGCTAACAGGGTGATAGTTTTCGGCGATAAGCCGCATTAAGAAAACTGCTGCTAACTACTACTAACGCTAGTTAGCGGCAGTTCTTGTACATAATCCCCTTAGTCTTTAAATGTCAGTGCCCATCATAGCCTCTCCAGGCCAGCCTTCTCACGAAGAACAATACATGCAAACCAGACAGTCCCGGACAGCACATCACCCACACTCCCATGATGTGAAGCCAGCCTGCTTGTCCCATCCTAGGGCACACATGTGATCCAAAGCACAGTAAGTCAAACTAAGTAGTCATGTGCACACTGTACAAATGGTCCTGAACTGCACTTGGTGATGGGTTCACAGTCAGACGCTAGAGGAAAAAACAACTGTGACCATGACATTGAACACAGGCCCCTGCAGCGGACTCTTTCATCTTCTCAGCCACCAGACCCGGCATACACACATCTTTCTCTCTCTCTCTCTCTCTCTCTCTCTCACTCTCTCTCTCTCTCTCTCTCTCTCTCTCCCTCTCCCTCTCCCTCTCCCTCTCCCTCTCCCTCTCCCTCTCCCTCTCCCTCTCCCTCTCCCTCTCCCTCTCCCTCTCCCTCTCCCTCTCCCTCTCCCTCTCCCTCTCCCTCTCCCTCTCCCTCTCCCTCTCCCTCTCCCTCTCCCTCTCCCTCTCCCTCTCCCTCTCCCTCTCTCTCTCTCTCTCTCTCTCTCTCTCTCTCTCTCTCTCTCTCTCTCTCCCTCCCTCTATCTGTCACCTTCCCTCGCTCTCTCTCGCTCTCTCTCTCTCGCTCTCTCTCTCTGGCTCCCTCCCTCTGGCTCCCTCCCTCTGGCTCCCTCCCTCTGGCTCCCTCCCTCTGGCTCCCTCCCTCTGGCTCCCTCCCTCTATCTCCCTCCGTATGTCTCCTTCTGTCCCCCTCTGTCTCCCTATAACTTTCTCGCTCCCTCTGGCTCCCTCCCTCTGTCGCCCTCCTTCCTCTGTCTGTCTCCCTCTGTCTGTCTCCCTCTGTCTCCCTCTGTCTGTCTCCTTCCCTCTGTCTGTCTCCCTCTGTCTCCCTCTGTCTGTCTCCTTCCCTCTGTCTGTCTCCCTCTGCCTTCCTCTGTATGTCTCCCTCCCTCTGTCACCCACCCTCTGGCTCCCTCCCTCTGTCTGTCTCCCTCTGTCTGCCTCCATCTGTCTCCCTCTGTCTGTCTCCCCCACTCTCTCCCTCCCTCTGCCTCTGTCTCCCTCTCTCCATATCTCCCACTGTTTCCCTCCCTGTGTCTCCCTCCCTCTGTCTGCCTCCCTTGGTCTGTCTCTCTCTGCCTGTCTCCCTCTGTATGTCTCTCTCTCCCTCCCTCTGTCTCCCTCTCTCTCTGTTTCCCTCTTTTTCTGTCTACCTTTGTCTCCCTCTCCCTGTGTCTCCCTCTTTTTCTGTCTCCCTCCCTCTTCCTCCCTCTGTCACCCTCTGTCTCCCTCCCCCTCCCTCCCTGTTTCTCTCTCTGTCTCTCTCCCTCGCTGTCTCCCACTCTGTCTCTCTGCCTCTCTCTCTCTCTCTGTCTGTCTGTCTCAGTCTCTGCCTCTATCTGTCTGTCCCTGTCACTGTCTCTGCTTCTGTATGTCTGTTAATGTTAATGTTATGTTAATGTCAGTGGGTATTTATAGAGCGCACACTTACACCAGGTGGCTTCATGGCGCTGGCCAGAAAACAGAGTATGCTAAGCAGACCAACAGACAGCAGGCTATCCACTATCCCATGTTATATGCTTGCCAGAACAGCCAGGTCTTATGAAGCTTCCTAAACTGCATAATGTCCGTGCAAGACCTAATTGCCAAAGGAAAAGAGTTCCAGATTTTTGGCGCCAGTACCGCAAATCGGCGGCCACCTTGACGCACTCGTTTGAACTTTGGAACAGATAGCAGGGAGAGATGGGCTGATCGAAGGGTCCGATTGGGAACATATCTGGGTAATAGGTTATTAATAAATACAGGACTTTTGGCATGCAGGGCCTTGAACACAAGCAGCCTGTTTTAAAAACAAAGCGCTGGGAGATGGGGAGCCAGTGTCATTTTTCAAGCGCGGGGCTAATTGATTGCCATCGGGGTTGTCGAATGACCAACGGAGCTGCCTGGTTTTGTACCAGCTGCAGGCGTTTGAACAGATAGAGTGGCATGCCCAGGTACACAGAATTCGCGTAATCCAGATGAGATGTAACAGTGGCAGTAATAATCCGGATCAGGGCATCCTGGGTAAAAAAGCAGTGAATTTTCCTGATCATGCGCATCTGGTAGAAGCACTTCGAGAACACTTTGCCTACCTAGGATTTCAGTGTAAGTTCCTTATCAAGAGAGACTCCCAGAGTTTTGGCCGAACTGGAGGGGGAAGGTGATCCACAGGCCAGTAATGTGGGCCCCAAAATGTATAGCTGTCCCCGGTCAGAACAAGCTCTGTCTTACCCGGGTTCAATTTCAGATGGTTATAGTCCATCCACTGTTGTATATATAACAGTGTTTACTGAAAATCCGCCACTGAGCGGTCAGAGCCATCTACCTCAAAGACCAACTGCAGGTCATCTGCATAATTGAAAACTGCCACCTTTCTCTCCTTCAAAGATCGAATCAGAGGGGAAATATAGATGTTAAATAAGTGAGGGGACAGTGCCGAACCCTGCGGGACCCCACATGTGATTTTATGAGGGGAAGCAAAAAAGGGCCCTTGACGGACCGCCTGAGACCTATCATTCAAAAAAGAAGAGAGCCAACAGGCGACCGCCCCCCGGACACCAGCAAGTTCGACACGGTCGACCAAAATTGAATGGTCAACCGTGTCAAAAGCGGCGGACAGATCTAAGAGTACCAGTGCCCGGGAAGAACCCCTATCAGCATGGTCTCGGAGAGTGTCCAGCACTGCCACAATGACAGTTTCAGTAGAATGAGCCGGCCCAAAACCTGCCTGATGGGGATCAAGATATTTAAATTCCTCCAAAAAGTCAGAGAGACAGTTGGCTACATGAGTCTCTAGTAGCTTTGCAAGAAAAGGGAGCAGAGAGATCGGGCGATAATTAGATAACAATGTGGGGTCAGCTCCGAGTTTCTTTAGTAAGGGGACGACTATAGCCTTTTTAAAGGCCATATGAACTTTGTCCAGAGTAAGAGACTCATTCAGAAGAGCAAGCACAGGGCCAGGGAGACAGTCTTTCAGTATGTGGGGCGGGCAACAATCAGATGTAGCACCTGATTTAACCTTCACTAAGAGCTTTTGAAGGGTTTCAATGTCAATATTGGGAAATTGACTTAACAAATTATTATTTTTTAACTGGTCAGAGGGGCTAGATGAACAAGGTAGCTTAGGGATGTTATTTTTAATGGTAATGATTTTGTCAATGAAATAAACATTGAGGGAGTTGCACAGTTCCTGAGATGGTACAGCCCTCAGTAGTATTCTCTCCGGGTTAGAGAGTTCATTGACAATATTAAAATTCTCTTTGGAGTTGTTATTAGAGTTTATGATACGGGTAGAAAAATAAGCGGCTTTGGCCATGAGAATGTTTTTTTTATATTCTTTCCTGGCAGTTAAATACATCAGTCTTTTTTCCTGGCAGTACTTCGATCGCCATTGTCTCTCCAGTTTGCGGAGCAGCGACTTCTGATTTTTAAGTTCGGTAGAGAACCATCTTATTGCATCAGTGCGCCGGGTGGTTTTTAATCTGGTGAGAGGGGCATGTTCATTACTAGCATTCATTAATCAATTCGAGATGTTAGTTTCTGTCATCTTTATATTCGGCCCAGCACAAAGGACAGTGTCGGCTAAAGAGCGAAGAAATTCTTCCTCGTTTACGGAATTCCATTTCCTAGCAAAACCACCATCAGTGGTGCTAGGTTTCTCAGTTGACGGGAACCTTAAAGTAAATTTCAGCAGAGGATGATCAGACCAAGTACAGGGTGTAACGGTGGGAGTGGAGTAGAGATCTCCACCCCATTCGTCCAGACTTGGTCTAGGATGTGTCCCTTCTGATGGGTAGGGGATAGAACTTGCTGAGTAAAGTTCAGGTTCATAAGCAAATCCGTCAATTCTGCCGAGTGTGGTCCCTCCTCGGGATCTTTATACCAATAGTTAAAGTCTCCCACGAGTAGTACCTTAGCATGATCAGTAGCAAGTTTAGCTATCTGATCGCTAAGTTCCAACGTAAAAGAGGAGGTCTTATTGGGGGGCCTATAGAGAAGTACACAGACAAGAGTCATGGGAGGATTCTAATTTTATCACCAAGTTTTCGGTGTCTTTAAAGGAGAGGCTAGGCAGGGAACAGAACCTATAATCATTTTGAATGATAGCAGCCACGCCACCTCCTACTTTATCAGAAGAGCGGTCCGCGTGTATATTATAATAATTGTTAGGGATGGCCGCCAGCATATCGGGGCTTGAGTCATTCGTAAGCCATGTCTCGGTCAACAGAAGAATATTGGGATTATCTGAGAGCAGCAGAGAAAAGATATCCAACTGGTGCTTGACAAGAGAGCGAGTATTCAAATAGTAAACCATGAGGTCTTGCCTGATTCCTGGCTTGTCCTGATTCAGTAGAGGGCATGAGGGTGCTGTATAATTCGATAATTCAGGGAAAGAGGTCCTTTTTATGAATATATCATATTTCAGCAGTAAATCTAGCGTACCATGGCAGGGAGCAGGCGGGTGCGGTGCATGCTTTAGAGCGATGCAGTGGAATAAGTGATGGTCCCGGCATTGTAACTGGCCCCTGGGCTCGTTCGGGTGCGGACGGGCGCAGACTGGCTTGCCTTTGGCGCGCCCGCTGCGCTCCCGCATGATGTTCTGCATTTAAATCCAAGAGCCCGCCCCTAGCACTGCCCACTGGGCGGGATTGAGAACTCTCTGGGGATTGTGAGGGGTAGGTATCAGGGTCTAGCGTGCTCGCGCAGCGTCCCCGTTAAGTAGGGCAGCGTGAGGGTTTGAGAGCAACGTAAAAACAACTAGACCGCGTCGTCTACCAAAATGGCGGTAGCGGTCGAAAGTGCACTAACAATCAGGGTTCGATTCCCCCTCCGGCTCCAGTGAAGCCCACCCAAATAAAAATTCTCATCTGTCCATGTGTCTGTCTGTCCCTGTCCCCCTCCCTCTGTCTCTCTCTCCGTCTCTCTGTCTCTGTCTGTCACTGCCTCTGTCTGCCCCGGTCCCTGTCTCTACCGATATCTGTCTCTCTCTCTCTCCCTCCCTCTGTCACCCTCTGTCTCCCTCCCGCTCCCTCCCACTCTTTCTCTCTCCATCTGTCTCCCTCCCTCTCCCTCGCTGTCTCCCACTCTACTTCTCTGCCTCTCTCTCTCTGTCTGTCTCAGGCTCTGCCTCAATCTGTCTGTGCCTGTCACTGTCTCTGCCTCTATCTGTTCGTCTGTCCCTGTCTCTGTCTGTCCCTGACTCCCTCCCTCTGTCTCCCTCTCTGTCTCTCTGTCTCTGTCTGTCTCTGCCTCTGTCAGCCCCTGTCCCTGTCTCTACCGCTATCTGTCTGTCTGTCTCTGTCTCTGTCTCTATCTCTCCCTGTCTCTGTCTCCCTCCCTCTCTCTCTCTCTCTGTCTCCCTCTCTCTCCCTTGCTGTCTCCCACTCTACTTCTCTGCCTCTCTCTCTGTCTGTCTCAGGCTCTGCCTCTATCAGTCTGTCCCTGTCACTGTCTCTGCCTCTATATGTCTGTCTGTCTCTGCCTCTGTCTTCCCCTGTCCATGTCTCTAGCTCTATCTGTCTGTCTGTCTGTCTCCCTCCCTCTCTCTCTCCCTCTGTCTCCATCCCTCTGTCTCCCTCCCTCTGTCTCCTTCCCTCTGTCTGACTCCCTCTGTCTGTTTCCCTCTGGCTGGCTCCCTCTCCATCCCTCTGCCTCCCTCTGTCTCCCTCTCTCTCTCTGTCTCCCTCTCTCTCTGTCTCCCTTTGTCTCCCTCTCCCTCTGTCTCCCTCTCTTTCTGTCTCCCTCCCTCTCCCTCCCTCTGTCACCATCTGTCTCCCTCCCCTACCTCCCTCTCTCTCACTCCATCTGTCTCTCTCCCTCTCCCTTGCTGTCTCCCACTCTACTTCTCTGCCTCTCTCTCTCTCTGTCTGTCTCAGGCTATGCCTCTATCTGTCTGTCCCTGTCACTGTCACTGCCTCTATCTGTCCGTCTGTCCCTGTCTCTGTCTGTCCCTGACTCCCTCCCTCTGTCTCCCTCTCTGTCTCTGTCTGTCTCTGCCTCTATCTGCCCCTGTCCCTGTCTCTACCGCTATCTGTCTCTGCCTGTCTCTGTCTCTATCTCTGTTTGTCTCTGACTCCCTCCCTCTCTCTCTCTGTCTCCCTCCTTCTCTGTCTCCCTCCCTCTCTCTGTCTCGCTCTCTCTCTCCCTCTCTCCCCCTCTCTCTGTCTCCCTCTCTGTCTCTGTCTGTCTCTGCCTCTATCTGCCCCTGTCCCTGTCTCTACCGCTATCTGTCTCTGCCTGTCTCTGTCTCTATCTCTGTTTGTCTCTGACTCCCTCCCTCTCTCTCTCTGTCTCCCTCCTTCTGTCTCCCTCCCTCTCTCTGTCTCGCTCTCTCTCTCCCTCTCTCCCCCTCTCTCTGTCTCCCTCTGTCTCTCTCACTGTCTGTCTCTCTCTCTCTCTCTCTCTCTCTCTCTGTCTCTCCCCTCTCTCTCCCTCTGTCTCCCTCTGTCTGTCTCCCTCCCTCTTTCTCCCTCCCTCTGTCTCCCTCTATCTCCCTTCATCTGTCGCCCTCCTCCCTCTGTCTACCTCCCTCTGGCTGTCTCCATCTGTCTCCCTCTGCCTGTCACCCTCTGTCTCCCTCTCTCTCTGTCTCACCCTCTATGTCTCCCCAGACTCCCTCCCTCTGCCTCCCTCCGTCTGTCTCCCTCTCTCTCAGTCTCCCTCTCTTTGTCTCCCTCTGTTTCCCTCTCACTCTGTCTCCCTTCCTCTCCCTCCCTCTGTCTCTCTGTCTTCCTCTGTCAGTCTCCTTCCCTCTGTCTCCCTCTATCTGTCTCCCTCCCTCTGTCTGTCTCCCTCCCTCTGTCACCCCCTCCCTCTGTCTGTCTCCCTCTGCCTGTCGCCCTCTGTCTCCCTCCCTCTGTCTCCTCCCTCTGTCTCCCTCCCACTCTTTCTCCATCTCCCTATGTATGTCTCCCTCTCTGCCTCCCTCCCTCTGCCTTCCTCTGTTTCCCTCCCTCTGTTTCCCTTCATGCCTCCCTCTGTCTCCCTCCCTCTGTCTTCCTCCTTCTATCTTCCTCCCTCTGTCTGTCACCCTCTGTCAACTCACCCCAGCTTCCAGGCAGTGGCGGGTGGTGACATTTTAAAGTGGTAAGTGGTAAAAGTTCTGGATTAATCCCTGGTGGCGTGAGAGCGTAGCGAGTGAGCTCAACCCCCATAGGGATGGTTCGGAGGGGTTCTCCCTTTGAATTTTTTAAAAAAAAGAGAGGGCAAATGGGGCATTTTCAAACAAATTAGAGGAACCAAGAAGGCTCAACGCCCTAATGCAGGAACCGCTACTGCATCTTTCTAGTTCTTTGGCATTTACATAAGGAAACCCAATGTCCTCTCTCTGAGATTTCAAGATCAATTCATATTGCGTACCAAACATTTAAGGATAGAAATGTGTACCACAACCTGAAATGTGATTATGCACCAAATAATATTCACACTACCACGAACTGATGAAGAATTGAGTCGGCTCCATTGGTCTTTCCAAGTTTTAATCATTAATTGTGAGTGTAGGTAATTAACCCACAGTGCCAGTTTAAAAAAATTACAAATGGCTTTTTAGCCACAAACACAACTCTCTGAGGCATGATGGATAGCAATAGCTGCACCAGGGGTTTTGAGGAGTCTGAAGATCAAGGATTTCTTTTTAATTGTTTTATTTTCAATTTTGCAGAAAAACGCATAACATAAAAAGCGAATAGTCACTGTTGGTTGCATAACACCATGCAATGATGATAGAGTGCTGAAGAGAATAGGGATTCTTAAGTACAGCAGGAATGATGAAATTAAAACTTTTTGCGTATGACATTATTTTGTATCTTAGACCCAAAAAACAGAATACTGAAATGACATTGAGACAATTTGCGCAGTTTGAATTAATTGGGTAGTATAAAATCAATCCTAATAAGACTGAAATTTAGTTGCTTAATGCTTTTGGTGATTTTCTTCTAGATAATCTAAAGCGGAAAGCTATTTCCCCTGATCCGATTTGATATTGAGGGATATATGTCACTAACAAACATTTGGAATTTTATAAATTAAAATATGAGGCATTGTTGAAAACAATTGAAGACCTAATGGATAAATGGTTACTTCTTCCCCTCACATTGATCGGTCGTGTAGCCCGTATAAAAATGTCAATTTTACTGTTACAAATGTTTCTTTTTACAACTGTTCCCATTAAAATCAACACATCATATTTCAAAGAGCTGGAGACAATTTTTCAACAGTTTATTTGGAATAAGAAGGCGTCAAGGGTAAAATTCCCTGTACTTTAACTTGACATTAATTAGGGGGTCTTGCACTTTCCCAAATCCATACATACGACCCTTTTTAGATATAATACTGCGAGTAATGGGCAGGAATGGATTCTTGGATAGTTTCTTTTTGGACAAGATGATTCAGGAAGCCGGGTCTCAGATTCGGTTTTTCATAAAAACAGCAAAACGTCCCAAACAACTAGATACAAGACACTGCAGGAGTTTTGTATTAGACTTCAGACATTTCACTCCTTGAAGGCTCAGTCTGCAGGGAAAGAGTGCCAGCAGCTTACCGAATGTAAAAAATAGGGCCTCCAAATCCAGAATAGCCATTTAAGGCTTTGTAAAGTTAATGGTTTTAAAGAGCTAGATCATTTTATAATTGGAGGTAGATGCATCAATTGGCAGGAGGTCCAAGTTAGATGGGGAGACCGGTGTAAGCTTTTCTTTTTTGGCTATCCTCAGATTATACATCTATTCAATCAATCAATCAGAGTACTTGTAAAGCGCGCCACTTACCCGTGAGGGTCCCAAGGCGGTGAGGGGAGAAGGGGGTGCTGCTACTGCTCGAAGAGACAGGTCTTGAGTTGTCTTCTGAAGGCCTGTAGGTCTTGGGTCTGCTGTATGTGGGTAGGGAAGGTGTTCCAGGTCTTGGTGGCGAGGTAGCAGAAGGATCTGCCACTGGAGGTCGTTCGTTGGATGCGGGGGACAGCAGCGAGAGCGAGGCTGGCAGAGCGGAGCTGGCGGGTGGGGGTGTGGAAGCTGAGTCTGCTGTTTAGGTAGGCTGGTCCGGCGTTGTGGAGTGCTTAATGTGCGTGGGTGAGGAGCTTGAAGGTGATCCTCTTGTCGACGGGGAGCCAGTGTAGGTCTCTCAGGTGGGGGGTGATGTGGCTGCGACGGGGGACGTTGACGATCAGTCAGACCAAGGCGTTTTGGATGCATTGTAGTCGTCGTAGGTGTTTGGCTGGGATTCCTGCGTAGAGTGCGTTGCCGTAGTCCAGTCTGCTGCTGACGAGGGCCTGTGTCACCGTTCTTCTTGTTTCAGTCGGGATCCACTTGTGAATAAGTGCTGTCTTCCATCTAGCAGAGGTGTTGCACTTGCTATAACCATTCTCTTTAGAACAAATTTAAGAGGGGTGGGAAATTGGTATCGACTATTATGGAGCCAAGGAGAGTCCCTCTTGGTTAATAACTTTCTAGAGAGGATCAAACATGAAACACAATGCAGCTTCTCAAACCTTGAGTGGCAAGTAAGGTCTCAATATGGCAGAAAGGCATTAAGAGTGGCACATTTTAAAAGAATGCAATGTTTATCACGCTGGATGGCATATTATACTCCCAAAGCGCTCCATAAGATGCATCCAGAAGTCGAGAATAGATGCTTTCGCGGTCAGCAATTGGATGAGGGAGGCTGGCTTCATATTAGTTTTACAGGCCCGATGTTAAGACAGTTTTGGGAGAAAGCTTGTGCCACTCTCAGCCTTGGCTTGCAGAGAAGATTGGAACCTGAGGCGGCAATAGCAGTTTTTCGTTTAGTAAGGCAGAGACAAATTCAGCCAATGACTAGAGGGGAGGAAATATTTCTAGTAATCACTTCCTTGGTGGCACGCTCCCAGATTCTCCAGAACTGGAGGACAACAAAAGTACCAGCATACCTAGAATGGCATAAAAAATGTTTTGAACGAGAAAATTTGAAGAGGCTTATGTGGAAAGGGTCAAAGCTTTTTAAAGATATACTTCCGTATGGAAATACATGGATGAGATAGAAAGTCGACTAGGGTAAATGTGTCAAAGTAGTTTTAGGTTAAATTAACTAAGCACAATTGCACTTTGTTTTAGGAATTGTTCTGTGGCTAAGGATAGAATATGAGCTGACTCACTTTATCAAGGTTTAGAATAATCTGGTTGGATGATAGGAAAATGCACTTTACCAGAGTTAAGTACACTGTATCATATTGATAGCACTTTATGCTGTTTAAATGCCCGAATCATGTGTATTATAAATATATTATGGAAGCTCAGTGACTTCAAACGTTGCACTTAACAGTTTTGCTAAAAGAAGATTCTGATATTCAAAATAATGATGTCTATGAAATTGATTTTGTGTATCAGAGTATTAGTTTGATCTATGTTTCTACTTAATAAAAAAAAGTCTAATTTAGGGATTGACTGATTGAATCACTGAATAATAAAATCGCTTTGGGTTTTCGCAATGAACAAGAGACATCTAATTACTTTGACCTAATATTTATCATATACAAAATGGCCTTTTACAAGGTCATTGTGGATACTCTAATAGTAATAACCTGTCTGGACATATGCTAATTGATGGCCCAATAAGGCCAACCCTACCCATGAGTTATACGGCTTTCATATGAAGTATAACATGTTACCATTTTGCTTTGCAGACCTATCACTATTTGTCTAACAATTTCTCAACAAAATAAGTGCAAAGGAGGCAAGCAGGGATTATGGGCAGGTAGAATTATACATTGTACTACATTTATAGAAAAAACATTTTTCAAGAACTAAGTAATTTATTGGGCTGAGTTACAGCATTGTTCCATATGTTATTTCTTAACCATGCTCCATGTGACTCACAAAAACATATTTAGGACAAGGAAAGAGTACACAAACACTGCTTCTGCTGCAAAATAATAAAACAATAAAATAAATCCTGAAATAAAACAAAATGTACTTACATAATTTAATAAAACTAAATCTAACTGTGCAATGCAACCACCAAGCTCTGTATCATGTACAGTCATGAATTTTATATTTTATATTTTAAAGTTCACATAAATAACGCAAAATATTGTGACAGTTATCGATGAGCAACATGTGCAGAAAAACAGTAGCAGCCCCGAGAAACACTATCACCAAGTTTACCAATCTATCCAATTGTGATGATGTAGATTACTCTATATCCCCAAAAGTGCTACTCGAATGTTTACTGTACATGCCGCAATTGGAAGGCCTTCACTCAGGGTAATAAAAATAAAACAAATTTTGCATTGAGCCCAGTAAAGTTTCAGCACATGCTTAATGGTGCCTTAATAGTCAGAGGGAGATGATTTCCTCCTGAACTGTCACAACTGTGAGGAGTTGCAGGATGTAGTGTACTAAAACAAAGTACACTGTGCAGAGAGTCCAGTGGATCCCTTATTGGTACACAGAGGTTAAAGTAGATAATACTAGTGATCTTTTTGTGGTTGTGTCGGTGAGCAGTTATTATCAAAGGGTAGTGCTACGCTTTTTTTGTACTCATAGAGGCAATAAATGAGCCTCACACTCACAAATCAATCCAAAACCAATTTATAAAAATAAAATCAATTTGTATGTATTTTCAAAGACCAAGAGCTTTGATCTGCAGTAAGATCTTTAGAAGTTATGTTATTCAAGAGTTCGAAAATGTTATCTTTTTTGTGTGCATTTACTCACCATTGAAGTCAATCGAGAAGAGCAGAAAATGCATTTACAATCAGGGAATGCTTTCACAAAGTTTACCTTCTCGTTTTAGGTCGATTGCTGGACCTGGTTCAAAGTTCCAGCAGCAAAAGGTCTGGAGTTTCTTGAATTTGGCTGGGAGCAGGGTGTTGAAGGTATTGGTAGCTGGGGTGCTATGATGAAGCGGGGCCACTTGGGAAGACACTACACATTAGGTCTTAGAGTTAAGTCGGTTGGGTGCCACTGGAAGGGAAGGTCACAAGGGCTGCAGGACCAGGGGAGCTGGTTCATCGTTACCAGGGCCAGTTGGGCTGGGTGCAGAGCAGTTAGGTCAGCTAAGTGTCATGAATTGAGTAGTCATTGCAGTAAGGAGAAGGCAACTTGGAGGGGCAATTTTGAGACAGTTGGGCCACTCGGGATGTGGGCCTCAGGGATCCTGATGTCCCTTGATGGTTGCTTGCTTCTGGAATTATTGGAGTCCGGAAGGGACTCATCATCTTGTTGTTGGCTGTAGGAGGTTAGGTACCTCAGGTATTGGTATAGTGCGATGCTTGTTGGTCCTGGTATTTCCAAATGTGGTGGGGAGACAGATCTGATCTTCCATATCTGGTGTACATATTTTGGAGTGGATGCTGCAACAAAGCCGTCAGGGCACAGCACGTCGACAAACTGGCTCAGTGGCATCAATGCTTTCACTCCAAGGGATATTCTGGGTGATTTTGCGAAGGCTGTAGGAGTTCTAGGATTCTTGGAGTCTTCACAAGTACAGCTAAGTGCGCCACAATTATCGACTCCTAGAGGCAGTAGGCAGTGTATGGCGCCAATTTCTTCTGCAGTAGGGCTTCTTTTCTCGGACAGTGGGTCTTCTTTGTCCTTTTCTTCTTCTTGTCTGTCAATTTAAGTTCAGGGTCGCTGGGAAGCACCTAAAAAATAAATTGAGGGGTGTGAAAGGGAGTGACAGGCAATAACCAATGGGCTACCTACCTTTAGGATGTTTACACCATGTATGTATCCACCTCCAGTTGGACAGGCACAACCCTAACCCTGATTGGCTATTTTCCTCTAACGCAAGATGGAGGAATGTGATTTGGGGGGCTCACTTCAGCTGCCCCACCTGAGGGGTGTTGCTGGCTAGGAGTGGGCTCACCTCCTAATCTTACTAAACTTCCTACCTGTCCTCCTGCCAACAGGTGAGCAGGACAGGGAGGTTGGTATCTGCTTCTAACCGCAGATGACCTGGGGCAGGCTTGAAGGTGGTACGGACTTTGGAGCTTCCCACACTGCAATGCAGTCCCTGCTTGGGGGACGGTATGACCACCTGCACCCAGACCGAGGTTTGTTCCTGCCCTCTCAGAGCATTGGCTTCGAGCGGATGGGGCCACAAACATGTCTGGTTGTGGCAGGCTGGCTAAGGCTAGCCAGAGAGCACACCAGTGCTTGGTAGGTTTACAGGAGACCCTGTAAAGGGTCTCCTGAGTACATTTATTAATAAACCCCACACTAGCATCAGTGAGGATTTATTAAGACAAGATTTTTGGTACCAAACATCTAATGTACAGTGAAGTCATCATCGAGCTAGGAAACTGATAATGATGGGTATCCAGTCCATGTACTCTCTGACTTCCCTGTGCACTTACAATATCTGAGAATGGACTTGCATGCAGATATGTTTTCAATTGGGATAAAGTCCACCCTGCCATAGGGCTAGGATGCCGGCAGTAGGGCTGACCTACCTTTATCTCATGCAGTGCTGTGAGACATGGCACACTGAGCGGTGTGTGTCATGTCGACCCTTCGGTTTTCTCTGCCTGAAATGGCAGTCTGCATAACCTTGATGAGGGGTCCCTAGGGTGGCACAATTCGTGGTGCTACCCTAGTGGGCCCTCTGCAGTCCCAATGCCCTAGGTACCAGGGGTACCACTTACTAGAGACTTACAGAGGTTTGTGAAGTTGTTCTAATCGTGGTACAGTTTTGGGGAAAGAGATCTGGCACTTGGAACCTGGTTAGTAGGGACCCAGAGCACATACAGTTCGAAAATCACATCTGGCATCAAGCAAAAAGTGGGGCTAACCATGTCAAAAGAGGCACTTTCCTCCAAGACCCCAACCCAAACGAAAGAGGATGAAACTAACCTTTACCTAGGGAGTCTTCATTGTCTAGTTGGAAGAACCTAATAAAGGCCATCTGTATTGGCATGGTCAATTTGAGGTATGTGTTTTCCTATGTAAAGTCCATTCCCTGTAGGGGTATTGACCACCTTAGCATTCAGGGTTTTCTCCATTCATCTGCATGAGCCTTCTGAGAGGTCTGTGATCTGTTTGAACAAGGAAGTGAGAACCAAACAGGTGTGGTCTCAGCTTCTTCAGGGACAAAACCACAGCAAAGGCTTCCTTTCAACAGCACTCCAAAGCTGCTCTCTGAGGAGAAGCCTCCTGCATATGAAAGCAACAGGTTAGTCATGGCCATCATCAGTGGTCTGGGATAGGAACGCTCCTATCCCATGTTCAGAGGCATATGTCGGCACTATGAGCTGCTTGGCATAAAATGGAGCTTTTAGAATGGGTGCTAAACACATTATTTTGTTGAGGATGTCAAAAGCCTTTTGACAACTCACTTTCCAATTAAACCTCTTGGGCATTTTCTTGGAGGTCAGTTTGGTGAAGGGGGCCACAATGGACCCATATCCCTGCACAAAATTCCTGTAGTACCCAGTCAAACGAAGGAATGCCCTGACTTGGGTCTGGGTGTTGGAGCTTCAGAATCTAGAATAGTCTGGATTTTAGGTTGTAGTGGTTGAACTTGTTCTCTACCCACAAGGTGGCCCAAGTATACAACCTTACCCTGACCTATCTGGCACTTAATTGTCTTGATATATAGGCCTTCACTCTGCAGAGTCTCAAGGACCTTTTGGAGGTGGAACAGGTGATCCTGCCAGGTGGAGCTAAAGACAGCAATATCATTCAGATAAGCTGCACTACAAGATTCCAATCCAGTATAGGTTTGTGTTCACCAACCTCTGAAAGGTGGCAGGGGCATTCTTTTTTCCAAAGAGAATCAGAGTTAACTGGAATTGCACATCTGGGGTTGAGAATACTGACTTCTCTTCTCTTTTGCTCCAGGGGTCAGCTTTATCTGCCAGTATCCGGATTTGTGAGATCAAATGTATTCAGATATTTGGCTGGCCCCAACCTGTCAATTAGCTCATCAGCCCTAGGAACTGGATCTGCATCAGTTTGTGTGACAGCTTTATGGCCCCTATAGTACACACAAAACCTCATTTCTTGTGTTCATCCCTGGGAATGAGGTTTGGGGACTAAGACAACTGGGCTGGCAAAGGGGCTCTCTGAGGGTTTGATGACACCCAATTCCAGTTTCTTGCTTACTTAAGCATGGTAATGTCAGCCCTGTCTTTATAGGGTTTAAGACGATTTACATATATGACCATCTTGGGGTTCCTACATGTACCAAGTTCCACCAGATAGGTGGAATCTCCTTGTCTCTCAAGGATAGGGTAGGGCCTAGTCAATTTGTCCTTGAGGGCCTTATGTTCCACAAACTCCAAAATGCCTACCTTTTGCCCTGGCTGGAACTCCACCAGAGCAACATTTTGGTAATTCCAAGGTTTCTGGGACTCTTGGCTGGCCTCAAGATTTTGTTGTCTTTTTCCATATACTCAAAACATCGGGGGAGTCAACCAGGTTCCACCAAGCTGCTCAGCCACAAGGTTTATATGTATCCAATGTGTTAAATTTCATTAATGTTTGTCCACTTTTATCCTTATTTTAAACCATATCATTTTTAACCTTTATGCTTAAACTCTGTATTCAATTCATTATATTCATATCTCTGATTTGCGTTGATGTTCACAAAGGCTCAGGAGCCGAAGTAGGTTCCATGTCATGATTTTATTACAAATACCCAATGTATTTCGGGAAAGATTCCCTTCGTCAGGGGCATCATGACATTGAGTTCATCTTGTTGTTAAAATAAAGTTTCCAAAGATTCCAACGATTACAGAGTACCAAGTTCCATCACGTAATTTTTCCACTTCCTGGCTTGCCAAAGCATGCGTGTCCCGTTCAAATGCTAACTTCCATATACTCAGGCATCCTGCAATGAAGACCAAGCACATAGCCCACAATATCTTGCTTAGGATCTTTGAAAGGTTTCTCTTACAGGGTTTTCAAACAGAAGTTCAAAGGGGGAAAACCCTACTCCCTTCTGTGTCACCTCTCTGTAAGCAGAAAGCAGGCATATCAATCAATCAATTAATTTGTAAAGCGCACTGCTCACCCGCTAGGGTCTCAAGGTGCTGGGAGGGGGGTGTTGCTACTGCTCGAAGAGCCAGGTCTTGAGTTGCTTCCTGAAGGAGAGATAGATGGTCCTGGGTCAGCCGTAGGTGGGTGGGGAGGGAGTTCCATGTCTTGGCCACTAGGTAGGAGAAGGATCTTCACCCGGTGGTGGTTCTGCGAATCCGTGGGACAGTGGCGAGGGCGAGGCTGGCGGATCAGAGCTGGCGGGTGGGAGTGTAGATCGTGAGGCGGTTGTTGAGGTATTTGGGGCCCATGTCGTGGAGGACTTTGTGTGCGTGGATGAGGAGCCTGAACGTGATCCTCTTGCTGACTGGGAGCCAGTGCAGGTCTCTTAGATGGGCGGAGATGTGGCTGTGGCGGGGGATGTCCAGGATGAGTCGTGCAGAGGCATTCTGTATGCGCTGTAGTCTTTTCTGTAGTTTGGCTGTGGTTCCTGCGTAGAGGGCGTTCCTGTAGTCCAGTCGGCTGGTGACTAGGGCCTGGGTGACCGCTTTTCTGGTTTCGGTGGGGATCCACCGGAAGATTTTTCGGAGCATGCGCAGGGTGTTGAAGCAGGATGATGAGACGGCGTTGACTTGCTTGGTCATTGTGAGGGAGGAGTCCAGGATGAAGCCCAGGTTGCGTGCAAGGTCCATCTGCTTGGGGGCAGTGCCCAGAGCAGGGGGCCACCAGGAGCTGTCCCAGGCGGAGAGGGATGGTCCGAAGATGAGGACTTCCGTCTTGTCCGAGTTCAGCTTCAGAAGGCTGAGCTTCATCCATTCCGCGACGTCTTTCATTCATTCCTGGAGGCTGGCTCTGGCGGTGGCGGTGGCGTTGGTGAGGGAGAGGATCAGCTGGGTGTCGTCAGCGTAGGAGATGATGTTGAGGTTGTGTTGGCGTGCGATGGCTGTGAGAGGGCTCATGTAGACGTTGAAAAGGGTGGGGCTGACCGAGGAGCCTTGAGGAACGCCACAGATGATCTTGGTGGCTGCTGAGTGGAAGGGAGGAAGGCGGACTCGCTGGGATCTGTCGGCGAGGAAGTAGGTGATCCATTCTAGGGCTTTTCCTTGGATACCGGCGTGGTGGAGGCATGTAGTTAGGGTGCGGTGGCAGACAGTGTCGAAGGCGACCGAGAGGTCGAGGAGGATGAGGGCAGCCGTTTCCCCGTTGTCGAGCATGGACCTGATGTCGTCGGTAGCTGCGATGAGGGCGGTCTCGGTGCTGTGGTTTGCTCGGAAACCTGACTGTGATGGGTCTAGGGAGTCGTTTGTCTCAAGGAAGGCGGTTAGTTGTTTGTTGACGATCTTCTCGATGACATTGATGGGGAACGGGAGGAGCGAGATGGGGCGGAAGTTCTTGAGGTTCGTGGGGTCTGCGGTGGGCTTCTTCAAGAGGGCGCTGATCTCCTCATGTTTCCAGCTTTCTGGGAAGGTGGCGTATGCGAAGGAGGAGTTAATGATATTCTGGAGTTGGGGTGCGATGATGGAGTCGGCTTTGTTGTATATGTGGTGTGGACAAGGGTCAGCTGGGGAGAAGGAGTGGATGGTGTTCATCACGTGGGTGGTGTCTTCAGTGCTGACGGGGGTCCAGGTGCAGAGGGTAGTGGTAGGGGGTGTTGGATCGGTGGATGGGAGCGTGGTGTGGGCGCCGAATTGTTGTGTATGTCGGCGATCTTGCGGTGGAAGAATGAGGCGAGTGAGTCGCAGAGGTCTTGCAAGGGCGTGATGTCATTGTTGCTGGCTCTTGGGTTGGAGAGTTCTTTAACGATGCTGAAGAGTTCCTCACTGTTGTGGGTGTTGTTATCCAGCCGTTCCTTGAATGCCGTCTTTTTGGTGGTGTGGATCAGCTGATGGCGTTTGCGGGTGGCGTTCTTGAGTGCTGTCATGTTTTCTGCTGATTGGTTGTTGCGCCAGGCTTTCTCAAGGGTATGGCAGGATTTCTTGGAGATTTTATGGTCGTTGGTGAACCACGAGACTTTGTTGCTTCCTGGTCTGCTGGGGGCATTCTTCATTGGTGCAAGGGCATCGGCGCAGTTGGTGAGCCACTGTGTGAGATTGCGGGCTGCTTCGTTGGAGTCTGTTGTGTTGCTGGGGGGGTTCTGGTTCAGGGAGGTGGTGAGCTGGTCAGTGGTGAGCTGGTCAGTGGTGATCTTGCCCCAGCATCTTCGGGGAGCCTGATGCGGGTGGTGGTGGGTCATGGTTTTCCTGAAGCTGAAGTGGACGCTGTTGTGGTCTGTCCAGTGTAGTCTGGTTGTGTGGCTGAAGGAGATGTGGTTGCTGGAGGAGAAAATTGGGTCAAGTGTGTGGCCGGCGTTGTGGGTGGGGGTGTCCACCAGTTGCTTGAGTCCGAGGTTGTCCAGTAGGGTGGTGGTGTTGTCATTGTTGTTTTCCAGGTGGAAGTTGAGGTCCCCTAGGAGGATGTAGTCTGAGGAGGTGAGGGCAAGTGGGCTGATGAAGTCTGCGATGGCTTCGCTGAATTGTGTGCATGGTCCCGGGGGTCTGTAGATGAGGGTGCCTCTGAGGGTGGTCTTTTGGTCGGTGTGTATCTGGAAGTGAAGGTGCTCTGAGGGTGTCGTCGGAGTTGGTCGTGATGCGGATGGTGTTTTTGTGGACGATGGCGATGTCTCCTCAGGTTTGGTTGGTGCGATCCCTCCGAGTGATCTTGTAGCCATCAGGAATAGCTATGGCGATGTCGGTGGCTGAGAAGGTGTTCATCCAGGTTTCTGTGAGGAAGGCGACGTCCGGTGTTGTTGTGTCGATGAGGTTCCAGAGTTCGACGGCGTGTTTGTGGACGGAGCGGGTGTTGAGGAGGAGGCACTTGAGCTGGTTGTTGTTGATGCTTGGTCCGGCGGGTGGGGGGGAGGTGCGGGGGCAGGAGAATTTGCGGGCTTGGCAGGTGAAGGGTCCGTGGGTGCGTTTCGGGGTTGCTTGGTGGCAGGCAGGGGTCCAGCCGGTGTTGAGTGCGTGGAGGGTGGTGGCATCATAGATCCGTCTGGTGGGCTGTCCTCGACGGGGGCCAGGGGTTCTGGCGCTGGGCGCGGTCCAGGCGGGCGCAGACGGGCTTGCCTTTGGCGCGCCCGCTACGCGCGCCCTCCATAAGAGGGAGAGAGGGAGGGAGGAGCAGCTAGGAGGCGGGAGCGGGGCAGCCAATGGGAGGCGGGGCCGCGGGGAGCACGAGTGGCGGGAAGCAGGTGATACAGAAGGCAAGAGTGGGCTGGGGGGAGAGGGCACAGTGGAGAAGGCAAAAGACACACCGAGGAGTCACAAAAACGAATTAGCAGTGCAGGCAGGCAGAGAAGGGCACACAGGGGCACACAAGGAGCGAAAAACGAAGGGAAAAAAAATGAATCACAAAATCAAATAACAGTGCAGGCAGGCAGAGAAGGGCACACAGGGGCACACAAGGAGCGAAAAACTAAGGGGAAAAAAATGAATCACAAAATCAAATAACAGTGCAGGCAGGCAGAGAAGGGCACACAGGGGCACACAAGGAGCGAAAAACGAAGGGAAAAAAAATGAATCACAAAATGAAATAACAGTGCAGGCAGGCAGAGAAGGTCACACAGGGGCACACAAGGAGCGAAAAACAAAGGGAAAAAAATGAATCACAAACGAAATAACAGTGAGCAACCAAGGACACACAAGGAGCAACGAGGCAGTCAGGAGAAGCAGCAGCACACAGGGGGTCTGCGCGGTGGCAGAGGGAGCGACCTGCCTGTACACAGGGTCAAGGGTCAAGGGTCGCATAGTAGTAAAGCATCCCATTTCTTTCTGAATCGTTCAGGGAGTTCACCAATCATACCTGTTAGGGTCTTGTTTAACCTTTCAACAAGCCCATTTGGATGATAAGGGGTAGTGAACCAATAGCTCACTCCACACTCAGTCCACATGCTTTTTAAGTATGTATACAAAGAACAATTTACCCACACCTCCATTCATTTGAGATCGGAAATCCGATCAAGGAACAGAATAGACTAAATTAATTGTGTCTATCTTGGCAATGATGATTTGCCTCTTTTATTTTAAGTTATTTCATAGAGAACAAATTATTTTTCACAAGGCTGAATTAGGAACACATTATCAACCAAACAAAATATCACATTGACATAAACACCTACACAAAAATCAATTACTACATATTATGCATAAATTACCACACAATTTGACAGTACATTTTAAACAAAACAAAATTCTCAAAAATTAAATGCGTAAATACATTCATGAAGCATGTCAAAAAGAGCTGATTCTATATACACTATTTACATATATATTCAATTCAATTGCTTTACGCATTGAATCAAACAAAATGTAAGAAAAAGATTCCTGATGTATAACAGGCAACGAATCCTCGTGTTTTGAGGGGGTGAAGCAAGAATCTTCACGTAGCCGACGCGATTCGAGTTCTGGCCTTATAATTTACCAAACTCTCATCAGGGCAGCATTAATCCTGTCTTTGACAACTATTTTTGACAAGAAGAAAAAAGAAAAAAATCGTTTTTTTTAAAATAGCTTCTAGAAAGCCCCTGTAATCTCACTTGACCACCACTACAATATGTAATCATATACCTGTTTATTAACAGTTTGAAGTTCTGGCGTTCTATTAATCTCCTACGGAGAGCTTTCCAGTCTGCAACAAAGTATCAATCTCTATTTAGAGTCATGCCGTGAGGCTTTTAAACATGCCAACGTATAACGGGAAAGAATGGAGATTATCTTACGTGAATACCACTGTAATGGCACAGGAAAGATTCACGTTCTGGCACAGGTCTGTGATCCTGCAAAAGTTGATAGCTATTTTTAATGCCCAGTTCCGTTAGTATGCGAAAAGGATTAAATGAAAATGAGCGGGACCATTACTCACTCGACAATCGTTGTTCGTTTGCAAATTATTTTCGTGCTCTATTTCTCCTCGATCTTTTGGACAGGAAACTGTAAAGGGAGAGAACGGGCTAAACTTAGAACCGTTACCCAAAAGATATATCACGAAGCTCACTTTCTCTGAGAGGCTTGAGTGATTCACTTACCAAATTCCGCTGTAAGCGCATGGCATTAGTGGGAGTCTGTTGCTCGCTGAAGCATTCGCAAGCCAGCGGGCCTGGGCAGGTCGGGAATATAGTTCCAGGTCAAAGAAGTCACGTGACAACTCTATGCGTCAGATGGGGAGGGGCCACATGTCGATTGAATTCTGGACCTTGTGGTTCCCAGATGAAAAGCCACTGTATCTGAAGTGAACCTTTTTGTGAAAGTTTACCAACCCGACTTAGATTCTATTCACTTTGCTCATACAGTTGAGCCCATTGTTAATGCTGTCAAACTTCATAATTAGATACGCTTCCTTGCGTAGTAGCGCACTTTCAATATTGGGGGACCGATGTTTTGGGTCTATTGCAGCCAATACTGTCCACTCAAAATCATTTTCGGAATGGTTGGCGGATATAAAATGCTCCACCATAGGGGCAGTCAGGACTCTGCGCCTTAGACGCGATCTATGTTGTGTGATTCGCACGTTGACTTGTTGGCATGTTTTGCCGATATATACCTTGTTGCATCTGCAAAGCACTGCATAAACAACATTTTTTGTTTTGCAGTTAGTAAAACTCACATGTCTCCATTTGATGTTGTTGTATTCAAATACATTTCCCTCCAAAGTTGACGAGCAAGCTACACAGCACCCACATTTGTGGTGCCCGTCTATTGGTTTCAAATTCCACTGTGTGATTAAATCACTTTTTAGTTTTGGAACATAGCTGTCAGCTCTTATCAGCTGTTGTCCAATACTGAGGTTTTTCTTCATAGCGAAGATAGGTTTAGGCATAGGGTATTCCAGATTCTCCAGCAGATGCCAATTTTTCAAAATGATTTGCCTAAACTTGTTTGTATGAGAACCAAAGGTCGTCACACAAACAAGTTTATCTAACCCCAACTTGTCTTTCTTTTGTAACAAGCTTTCTCTGGGAGTGAATCTTGCTCTCTTCTTGGAGTGCTTAAGCAATTGTTTGGGGTATCCCCTCTTTATCATTTCCTCACAGAATGAATTAGCGTGAGTGTCGAATTCGGCCAGTTCAGTACAGTTCCTTCTTATTCTTAACAGTTGCCCGTACGGAAGATTTTCCTTCAGGCACTGAGGATGTGAACTCCTGTAATGGAGTATAGTATTTCTGTCCATCTCTTTTTTGTACAATGTTGTATTCAATATTCCTGTCACCGGGCTATTGATACGTCCAAAAATGTCATCTTTATTTTACTAGACTGCATTGAGAACTTGATATCAATGTGTCTTGTGTTGATCCAATCGACAAAGCAGTCCAACTCTGTCTGGCTCCCCTGCCACAGGAGCCAGACATCGTCGATATACCTCAACCATTGGAGCATGTTGTTGGTAAAAGGATTATTGTTATGGATGAACCTTTCCTCGTATTGGGCCATAAACAATACGGCCATCTCCGGTGCATAAGGGCACCCCATGGGGGGGCCCTTGACTTGTACATAGAATTCATTCTCGAACTTGAAATAATTACTTCTCAATGATATTTCAGCTAGTTCGATAATGAATGATGTAGGTACCTGGTGAGGTCTTTCTCTCGATTCCAAGTACAACTCCATTACCTGGAGGGCTTCATCTTGAGGGATTTGAGTGTATAATGATGTTACATCCCTTGTAACCATTATTTGGTTTTCCTCATCAAAAGTTATTCCTTCAACTTTTGTAATAAAGTCCGTCGTATCTCTGAGATAAGACTTGACATCATTTATGAACGGTTTAAGGAAAAAATCTATGTACTTTGAAACTGGCTCCAAAACCGAATCACACCCCGAAACAATGGGGCGCCCTGGTGGTGTATGGCTGTTCTTATGTATTTTTGGTAAAAAATACAGAATGGGGGTTCTTGGTGCTTTTTTATTCAAAAATTCAAATTCCTTAGGACCGGAACATTGTACAAAAAAGAGATGGACAGAAATACTATCCTCCATTACAGGAGTTCACATCCTCAGTGCCTGAAGGAAAATCTTCCGTACGGGCAACTGTTAAGAATAGGAAGGAACTGTACTGAACTGGCCGAATTCGACACTCACGCTAATTCGTTCTGTGAGGAAATTATAAAGAGGGGATACCCCAAAAAATTGCTTAAGCACTCCAAGAAGAGAGCAAGATTCACTCCCAGAGAAAGCTTGTTACAAAAGAAAGACAAGTTGGGGTTAGATAAACTTGTTTGTGTGACGACCTTTGGTTCACATACAAACAAATTTAGGCAAATCATTTTGAAAAATTGGCATCTGCTGGAGAATCTGGAATACCCTATGCCTAAACCTATCTTCGCTATGAAGAAAAACCTCAGTATTGGACAACAGCTGATAAGAGCTGACAGCTATGTTCCAAAACCAAAAAGTGATTTAATCAAACAGTGGAATTTTAAACCAATAGACGGGCACCACAAATGTGGGTGCTGTGTAGCTTGCTCGTCAACTTTGGAGGGAAATGTATTTGAATACAACAACATCAAATGGAGACATATGAGTTTTACTAACTGCAAAACAAAAAATGTTGTTTATGCAGTGCTTTGCAGATGCAACAAGGTATATATCGGCAAAACATGCCAACAAGTTAACGTGCGAATCACACAACATAGATCGCGTCTAAGGCGCAGAGTCCTGACTGCCCCTATGGTGGAGCATTTTATATCCGCCAACCATTCAGAAAATGATTTTGAGTGGACAGTATTGGCTGCAATAGACCCAAATCATCGGTCCCCCAATATTGAAAGTGCGCTACTACGCAAGGAAGCGTATCTAATTATGAAGTTTGACAGCATTAACAATGGGCTCAACTGTATGAGCGAAGTGAATAGAATCTAACTCGGGTTGGTAAACTTTCACTAAAAGGTTCACTTCAGATACAGTGGCTTTTCATCTGGGAACCACAAGGTCCAGAATTCAATCGACATGTGGCCCCTCCCCATCTGGCGCATAGAGTTGTCACGTGACTTCTTTGACCTGGAACTATATTTCCGACCTGCCCAGGCCCGCTGGCTTGCGAATGCTTCAGCGAGCAACAGACTCCCACTAATGCCATGCGCTTACAGCGGAATTTGGTAAGTGAATCACTCAAGCCTCTCAGAGAAAGTGAGCTTCGTGATATATCTTTTGGGTAACGGTTCTAAGTTTAGCCCGTTCTCTCCCTTTACAGTTTCCTGTCCAAAAGATTGAGGAGAAATAGAGCACTAAAATAATTTGCAAACGAACAACGATTGTCAAGTGAGTAATGGTCCCGCTCATTTTCATTTAATCCTTTTCGCATACTAACGGAACTGGGCATTAAAAATAGCTATCAACTTTTGCAGGATCACAGACCTGTGCCAGAACGTGAATCTTTCCAGTGTCATTACAGTGGTATTCACGTAAGATAATCTCCATTCTTTCCCGTTATACGTTGGCATGTTTAAAAGCCTCACGGCATGACTCTAAATAGAGATTGATACTTTGTTGCAGACTGGAAAGCTCTCCGTAGGAGATTAATAGTACGCCAGAACTTCAAACTGTTAATAAACAGGTATATGATTACATATTGTAGTGGTGGTCAAGTGAGATTACAGGGGCTTTCTAGAAGCTATTTTAAAAAAAACGATTTTTTTCTTTTTTCTTCTTGTCAAAAATAGTTGTCAAAGACAGGATTAATGCTGCCCTGATGAGAGTTTGGTAAATTATAAGGCCAGAACTCGAAACGCGTCGGCTACGTGAAGATTCTTGCTTCACCCCCTCAAAACACGAGGATTCGTTGCCTGTTATACATCAGGAATCTTTTTCTTACATTTTGTTTGATTCAATGCGTAAAGCAATTGAATTGAATATATATGTAAATAGTGTATATAGAATCAGCTCTTTTTGACATGCTTCATGAATGTATTTACGCATTTAATTTTTGAGAATTTTGTTTTGTTTAAAAAGTACTGTCAAATTGTGTGGTAATTTATGCATAATATGTAGTAATTGATTTTTGTGTAGGTGTTTATGTCAATGTGATATTTTGTTTGGTTGATAATGTGTTCCTAATTCAGCCTTGTGAAAAATAATTTTTTTCTCTATGAAATAACTTAAAATAAAAGAGGCAAATCATCATTGCCAAGATAGACACAATTAATTTAGTCTATTCTGTTCCTTGATCGGATTTCCGATCTCAAATGAATGGAGGTGTGGGTAAATTGTTCTTTGTATAAATTTAGTGGTCCAACCCCCCTCCTTCCCAAGTGGACCAAACCCCTCCATTTTTTTTACATTTTAAGTATGTAGACATAAAGTTTGTACCCCTGTCTGATACTTTGGTGAAATTAGATTGGGGAGATTGTATCAGGTGAGATACACTCTGGCATGCTTGCCCATCAAAGTTTAGCTCATGAGCCTATAATATTGCTTCCCCTTGTTACAGAAGGAAACCTTGCTTTTGGCTCACCTGCCGTTGGCCCATCTGCTATGAAAAAGCAGAATTACAGACTAAGGGGTCTCTCTCAACCAGCTAGAGCACAAGCTTCACAAGGGGTTCTTTCCAAAACATCAGTGTCCACTATGAGATCTTGATCAAATATTTCCTGTTGTGTCACCAATCCCCCATGCTGCTGATTTTCTGTATCTCCTGATTAGACCAGGGTGCTGGAGCTTATAAAATCCACAGTGGCTGATTGTATTTCCAGCCCGTTTACCTCGGCTTCAGAATCTGGAGGATGCTATCGGCCAGCTATCTTCTTCTTCACTGACAAAATATTTTACCCAGTTGAATACTGTGCAGACATTCACAAACAGTGCTGCTAAGGGACCATCCTCAACAACTGCTATTGCTCCAGGTTCTACCCTGCTACATGGGGCATTAGAGACTCTGGTTGCGCTGCCCCTTCTTGAGATCAATGTGGGGCGTCCACTTGCTGTTACTTCGAGTTTGGGGGAATGTCACCACAAAGAGGCCCGAGCTAAAGCCTGACAAAGAGAAATCATAACCAAAGCAATGAAGTCCTGCCTTAACCCTCTACCTCAATGCAGTCCCTATGTGGCTGTGTTAACAGGTGTGCTATCATTGCCAACCACCAGAGAGGAACACTCCTCAGAACTCAAGAACAAAGTATGTTACTGGTTGCCTCGCAATTCTGATTTTAAATCCAATGAGTATAATGATATTTTGCTTGTTACAAGTGTTGGCCCCAAGAAAAATATCTAAATGGGATTGTGTTGTAATTAATTGTAAATACCCTTCCACCCTGACCCTGGCATTAGACTCCCTGTGGTAGTAAACCCAAACTGTTCTAGTCCTCCACTTCTCATATTTTCCTCTGCACCCTCTACTAGGCTTCTATCCTAGAATGTTGCAGGGCAAGCCTCTAAATCACTGAGCGAAGATTAAGAATGGCATAAGTTTGTCAGCAAATTTGATATATGTCTCTTTCAGGAGACCTGGGCTATAACCTCCATGTTTCTTCCAGTTAAGTACATTTTTCTAAGCCTGCTGTCTAAGAGGGGTGGGCCGGCCAGCTGGTGGGTTGGCCATCTGGGTCAAAAACACTCTGCCCTGCACCAAAACTGTTGTTGATGTAAGTTCGCCAGACATTCTATGTGTCAGCATGCAATTTCCAGCTAAAGCAATGTTTTATGTCTATAATGTATATGGAAGGCCAGGGAGCATAGGGATGGAATCTACTAGTATAGATGTTTTGAATACACACTTGGCAGCCCTTCCCCCCCATAAAAGTACAAAATTGTTGCTGGTGATTTTAATTGTCAATTTGAGCCCTTGAGTATTAACATTGGCTCAGGACCAGGTTATGAAGAAGACCAAGGCTGGTCAGTTCCCCAATTAATACTTCGTATCATCCAGAGGTGGACAGCTACTGTAATTCAGCTCAATACACTCACTTTAAATCCAGGCCTTCTAGCAAGTTATGGGAGAACTCCCTCCAATAAAGAATGGCTGCACACATTTAATTGCCCAAACCACACCAGCCTTATACATTACATATTGTTAGATCTTAGACTTTGGCCCAAAATGCTGGAAATGTGTATAGTCCCAAGACAAAATAGCGATCACCATGTCTTAGATCTGCTGATGAGTTCATTGGGGTCTGCTCTGGCCAGCAATTCAATCGAACCCTTTGACAAGTTGCTTAGTCTTTCTAGTAACAGACACAGACTTAAACAGAACTGAGTTGTGGTCTCCCCAGTTTTCAATGAATGATGTTTATGGCATAGTGGCAGTAGAGTTTGAGGATTTACAAGTCTTGGTTCAGTCCCAGGCTGACATGACTACGGCTGAGACTACTTCTTCTGTCCACAATGCCATGTTTACCAAACTGAGAGATATCTTCTTCTTGGAATCAAATTCTAACAAGAAGCCAAAGTCTCCTAAAACATGGTTTAACCCCTTCGCTGCTAGGCCTTTCCCCCCTCTGTGCTAAGCCTTTTTATGGTTATTTGGGGTAGGTTGCTCCTAGGACCCTGTAACTTTTTGGTCACATAAGTTATCCACACCAAATGTATGTCCTTTTCTTCCAACATAATGGGGATTTTAAAGGTACCCAGGGTTTGTTGATTCGCCTTGATTCGCCTGGAGAGGACCCAGAAATTAGAAAAAATATAGCCACATTTTTTATTTAAAAAAAAAATGGGAATACAGTGCTTTAGATGAAAGCGTCGGGTTCTTTCTCTGACAATTGGAATCAACAAAGGGTTTTTGGTGCTGAAATCACAGTTTTGGCATTTTACTGGGACCTATTTTTGCAATTGTTTCTGCTTTCAACGTCCTTCCAGTTAATGGTAGAAATAGGTATGAAAGCAATAATAGATCCTGGAAAGATATACATTTCTGAAAAGTAGACACAATTCTGAATCCACCAAGAGGTCATTTGTGTAGATCCTTCAAGGTTTTTTTATAGAAACTAACAGTTGAAAATAGGAAAAATTGAAAATGAGTTGAATAAAAAGCCATTTGTGCCAATGTTTTCACCTGTAACTTCTAAGTAAGACAGATTTTTAAAGCAATATACCATTATATCTGCTAGTCTCTTCTGGTTGTGGGGATATATAGGGCTTGTAGGTTCACCAAGAACTGGAGGAACCTAGAGCCAATAACTGAGCAGCATCTTGAAATGGTTTTTTATTGTGTGCCAGGTATACAGCAATTCAATTGGGAAAATTAAAACCGTGGAGAATCGGTATGAAAGACACCTATGTATTTCTGAAATGGGACCAAAAATAGAGTTTAGAAACAGTAGCTATTTGCACATCTCTGAAATTGTGGGTACCCACACTAGCATGTGAATTATAGGACATTTTGCAAAGTGTCTTCTTTTTTATACATTGTCTTACATTCTGTGTTCCGCTAAGTGTCCCAATAAAAATGGTACCTCACTTGTGTGAGTAGGCCTAGTGCCCGCGAAGGGAAACGGCCCAGAAGGCAACGTGGATACACCACATTTTTACAGTGAAAACTGAATCTTTTTTTCAATGTGCCTTGCTATGGAGATTGAACCCTAGCTCTGTCAGCACATAGGAAAACCTAGCAAACCTATATTTTGTTTAAAACTAAACACCCAGGGGAATCCACAATGGGATGAGTTGTCTGGCTCTTACCACATTCTCTTACCAGAATCCCTTGCAAACCTCTAACTTTGCCAAAAAAAACCTAATTTTCCTCATATTTCTGTAATGGAAAAATCTAGGATCTCCGTGGATCCACAAAATTCTACCCACCCTCTATTTCCCAATGTCTTCCAATAAAAATGGTACCTCACTTGTGTGAGTAGGCCTAGTGCCGTGACAGAAAATGGCCCAAAACGCAATGTGGACACTCCACATTTTTACAGTGAAAACAGACTTTAGCTGTGGATTTTGAACCCTAGCTCAGCCGGCACCTAGGGAAACCTAGCAAACCTATACTTTTATTCAAGTTCAAAAAATAATTAATTTCTGCCTAATAAGGCCATAAAAGCATAAATAAATCATATAAAATACAGTGCAATAGAGCTCAATTAAGCATACACATTGAGATATTTGATCGATCAAAAATTGCAAGGTATAATAAATATCCTAAAACAGATACAAGTATCTCAACTATTCTAAGCAAAATCGTGTATTAAAAAGGCGGAATCTCGGGTCATAATGGGGAAGTAGGGTGAGTTAGTTGGACTTGCTCTTTCTTTAAAACTGCTTGGCATACACACCACATTGAAAACGATAGCGGGACACTGAATATGCAATAGGCATACTACTAGCATATTTTAGGATCCTAAAAGCCTGTGAACAATGGGAATTTCCAAGATTCCTAGATAGCTGTCGTAACCAACGATCTCTTACTTCCTTATATGCTGGACAAAAAAACAGTACATGTAGGTCAGTCTTCATACAATTATTGCAGGTTGGACAATCTTTTGTGGAGCTGCCCTCCCCACATATAAGTGATGGCACGTAAAGAAAGTGCACCATGCCTGAACTGCAAATAATTATTTTTTCGCAAGAGACAGCTGTATATTGTCTATGATAGGTTCTAAGCTATATTGCAGTTTAACTTCTAGGAAAGATTTTGTAAGTGTACCTGTCCTGGGACCCCTCAGTAGTAGGTTAAGAATATGATCCTTGAAATTCTTTAACAAGGCCCTCCTAGGTGTTAATGGACATCTAGCTTTGGCACTGTACCATAAATCACCTATTCCAATGGATATCAAGGAATTCGTGTGGTGTGCTTTTGGGAAGTCCCAAAAGTTGTCTGAGGAATGAGTTCTTGATCTTAGCAAGTTGTTCAGGTGACCGATGACCCCATATTTCAGCCCCATATAAGGCAGCTCCTCTGGCTTGTGCCTTATATATTTCCAGCATCGGCCACAGCACCTTATGAACACACTTCCTCTGCTATTTCACTAGCCCCCCTGATGTTTGAGCCCGTTTAAAACTAACCTTCTTAATTTGAACACCCCACTCCATTTTCTTGTTTAGAGACAGTCCAAAGTATTCACATACAGGGACTTTCTCTAAAAATTCCCCATCTAATTGGGGATTGGGTTGTTTTGAGTACATTTTCTAAAACTAGACACCCACAGGACTCTAGGATGGAGTGACTTGAGTGACTCTCACCAGGTTCTGTTACTGAGAATCCCTTGCAAACTTCAAACTTAGTAAAAAAGAAAACACATGTTCCTCACATTTCTGTGATGAAAAGTTCTGAAATCATCGTGGATCCACAAAATTCTTACGACCCCGCATTCCCCAAAGTCTTCTGATAAAAATGGTACCTCACTTTTGTGAGTAGGCCTTGTGCCCGCGACAGGAAACAGCCCAAAACACAACATGGACACACCACATTTTTACACTGAAAACTGACACTATATTTAAAAGTGCCTTGCTGTGGAGTTTGAACCTTAGCTCTGCCGACACCTAGGAAACCCTTGTACACCCAGAATCTCTTGCAAACCTCAAACTTTGCTTAAAAACACATTTTCCCCATATTTCTGTAATGGAAAAATCTGGGATCTGCGTGGATCCACACAATTCCACAACCCCACATTGCCCAAAGTCTTCTGAAAAAAATCATCATCACTTGAGTGGGTAGGCCTAGTGCCAGCGACAGGAAACGGCCCAAAACGTAACGTGGACACACCACATGTTTACATTAAAAACTGGCCCTTTTTTTGAAAAGTGCCTAGCTGTAGATTTTGAAGCGTAGCTCTACCGGCACCTAGGAAACCTAGCACATCTATATATTTTTGGAAACTAGAAACCCAGGTGACTTGTCTCGCTTTCACCAGGTTCTGTTACCAAGAATCTCTTGCAAACCTCACATTTCTGTTATGGAAAGTTCTGGAATCTGCGTGGATTCACAAAATTCATCCTACCCCGCATTTCAAAAAGTATTTTGATAAAAATGGTACCACATTTGGGGACATCCTCCACCCCTACGTATAAAAAAGGCAGGGGCTACTAACCCCATCTGCTCCCTGTGGGGGGCAACAAGACCGTAGCATCTTTTTTGGAGCTCAGGGTCATTAGCATACTCATTCTAGGCAGCCCCCACCCCTGAATTTGGGACAAAAGTTATCCCTGGTACGTGGTGGGCTTTCTGTCCCCTGTGAGGGTAGATAAGGATCTCTTGCCCCAATCTGCCTCAGGAGCGGACAGAAAGACTATGGCAATTGTTTTTTGGGTGGGGCATTAACACGCCCATTCTGGGCAGCCCCCACACCTATGTATAAAAATAAATAAATCCTTGATTCTTAGTGGGCTTTCTGCCCCCCCCCCCCGAGGGTGGATCAGGGGTTACTGCCCAATATGCCTTTTGGGGGAGAGCAGAAAGACTGTGCATTTTTAGGGGGGCATGGTGGCATTGGTATGCTCATTCTGGGCAGCCCCCACCCAAATTTAAAAAAAATAAAGCTCCCTGTGCCTAGTGGGCAGATAAGGGGCTGTTGCCCCATCTTTTTCCTGGGGGGCAATAAGACTAGCATTTTTTATTCGGGGTGGGAGCATTGGCATTTACATTCTGGGCAGCCCCCACCCCTAAGTATTAAAAAGAAAATCAATCCCTGTTGCCTATTGGGCTTTCTTCCTCACCGGGGCAGATCAGGGGCTATTGCCCCATCTGCCTCCTGGGGGGCAGAAAGTTGTTTGCCTTTATTGGGATGGCAGGGTGAGGGTATTGGCATGCCCATTCTGGGCAGCCCCCACCCTGGCCTATAAAAGAAAAATCCCTGGCATATAGTGTGCTTTCTGCCCCTCGTTGGGGCACATTGGGAGCTACTACTCCAATATGCCCCCCAGGGGGCAGAAACACAGTCTGTGGCAAAGTTAAATGGGGGAGCAAAAGCTCTTTCCCAAGAGGGCCGCTTCCCCCTCCCAGGTGGCTAGTGGGTAGAGCCATACTTTGGGATCTCCCCCCTGGAGCGATCCACAAGCAGGAATTCACTAGGGAGTGGTAACATTAGAAAGGGGAGATGCTCCCCTTTCCAAGGATACTTCTACCATGTGTTTTGGTGCTTGGGGCTGAGATAGCCTCATTAGCACCGAAACTGTGAAACTGAAACTAAGTTTCAGTTTCCTTTCGGTTGTAATGATGACAGCGTGTCATTACACGAAAAACCAAAACTATGCTGTGGGAGGTTAGGGAAGCTGTTCCCCACCTCCCAAGACAAAAAAATAAAAGGGAAAACCCTCTGCTGTTTACGGCGGAGAGGGACTTTTTGCAAGTGTGCGGAATGGCTCTGTCATGAACTCACTTGCACTTGTGCTCATGACTGAACCATTCCGTCATGAACACAGAAGGGGTTAATACGTCATGTAGGGAAGCTAGACGGAGTCTATCTAAAGCCATACGGGGCCAGGATAGGATATTTATATCAGAAGCTAAGGAAGCTTACAAGGCCACCACATCCTGTGCCAAGAAAGATTAGGTTATCGACAGCTGGACCGCTATACTGCAAGCCGTTAAAGAAGGAGACCATCGTTCCTTTGGCACATTAGCTAATGGAAGTCTGGATAATTATTCCTCATTGGAAAATAACATTATGGCTGCAGACTGGGTCACCCACTTTTCAGAGCTCTACTCTCCCTTCACCCTATTACCTGAGAACTCATTGCATGATTCTGGCCAAGTGAGTGCTGTGGTAGTCTTTTCCCTGTGTGACTCCCCTGACCACAATAGCATTTCTATAACTCTTCTCGAGGTCAGGACTACTTTGGACTGGATTATCCCCAATAAATCCCCAGGTCTTTATAAGGTTCCAGGAAACTTATGTAGGGCAGAAAATGACATTTGGTGTCTCTACTTGGTTATAATCTTTAACCTTGTTCTGAAAGATGCTACTATGCCTTCCACCTGGGCAGGGGCTGAGAATATTCAGATTTTTAGAAAGGGTTCCCAGTCTCTCCCTGGGCATTACAGGCCCATCAGCTGCATTGACCGTACACAGAAAATCTGTAGTAGAATCATCTTGGCTAGGCTGCCTGAGTGGCTCACTCATGCTGCATTACTGACTCCCTTACAAGCTGGCTTTAGAGAAGGTGTTGGTATATTCTACCACGTTTTTAGTCTTCAGCTGCTGCATTGGCAGTATGTATTAATTGGGGGTTGCCATCTATATGTGACGTTTGTTGACCTCCGGTCAGCTTTTGAACTTGTCTCTAAGGATGCTCTTTGGAAGGTTCTGGGTGATATGGGTATCCCCAAGTATCTCTTGATGGTCTTGATTAAGTTACACTCTTTCAATTTAGCACAAGTGTGCTGCAGGACCCAGGGCAAACTCACAGATGCCATCCAGGTCAACCAGGGTGTTAGACAGGTATGTGTTTTGGCCCCAAACTTATTTCTGCTATTTATAAATTGGCTGGTGCCCTATTTGGCCAATTGCAATAGTGATGCACTAAGTCTTGCAGTAGTTAAGATACCGGTCCTACTGTTTGCGGATGACACCCGCCTGATCTCTAGATCCCCGATGGGCCTTCGAAAGCTCTTGGCTCAGTTCGGGGGTTCCTGCAAGCAGAGGGGGTTGGAGGTCAACATCAGCAAGACCAAGTTACATAGTCCTTAATCCTTCTCGAATAGGCCAGGGCCAATTGTGAACTGCAAGGAGCTCAGCTGGAGCGAGTTCCAATATCTGATTACTTGGGGGCCACACCAAGTAAATACTTTGCTTGGTCTCATCATAATGTTAAATGCAAGCTGAAGCTCAAACAGTGCTCAGATGGTATCATTAGGTCCTTCAGGAGCTCAAAATGTTGCTCTAATTCCCCACTTCTACAAATTTACAATATGCAAGCTGTGGAGGATGCATCATATGGAGCAGATCTTTGGGGCCACAGAGATTGTAGCTTGCTGGATAAAGTTGAAAACCACTTTATGCATTCATTGACTGACCTTCCTGTTAGCACCCCGCTCGTTCCTCTTCACCCAGACTTGGGCCTGGGAGCACTTAGTTAAAAAATAGGGCTTAGCCTTTTATTGTATTAGCACAGAATATGGGTGACATTTAACAGTCCTTTACCTAACTAGGCTGTGTGAATCTTTGGACCACCCCTACAGACCTTAGGGGGGGATCACTAAGACTGCCATGAAGAGCTCGTACTGGCACCATAAGGCATTCACTTACATTGGGTAAACAGGATTAGGTTCCCTAGCTTCTGTTGTTCTTAAATTTAAATTAGATTTTAAACTGGAACCGTTTTTAGTTGAAGTCCAGCCCCTATCAGCTAAGACATTATATTTGAAATGTGGAAAAGTAAATTTTGCCATGTTGTATGTGCCTACGTGTTCCCCATATTTTGTTATATGTGCATGATCGATATGCATGTATTCCCCTCTGATCGATTAAAGACGCAATTACAATTACAGTCCATCTCTAGTATGCCAGTTTCCAGTCTTCGTGAAAGCAACGAATATTAGGCCTATGTAAACCTACGTTGCCACATTTTACAGTGTGCACGTTAATTCATTGAATTGTCCCTGTTTCTAGGCCTCAAAAGGGCCCGGACTCAGATTCAGCTCCTGTCTCCTGAACACTCTCCGAGGAGCGATACAGCCCCCACCTGTATCCCTGACCCTTAGCTTACTTCTTGCCACGCAGTGCCCGGCCCGGCCTGGCTCTGCCTCCCAGTCTGCCAAGAATATGTTATGTTTCTAGTTATCAGTTCAGCCCTTCCTTCTCTGCATTCCTAAGCTACTGAATCGCATCAATAGTTTCCGTCATGGTCTAGCCTTTATGTCTCCATGCAAGAGAAATACTGTATTAATATTCATAGAATATTCCTCGCACACACAATACATATAGAATTATGCATGCACCAGTCTTAGAGTCTATTAGCCTTTGCCCTGATAACTTTTGGATTCTATCAACATGTACTCTAAACACCAGATACTAGATATGCCTGGGTACATGTCGCTCCGACACTCCAGACTTTAGTCTCCTCTTCTAGCGCAGAAGTCATAGCCCCCAGTTCTCCCTGGTAACACGTCATTGCCCATTTGCGCGCACCACTAGGTTAGAGGTCCCAGCTGCTCAGGTAGCCCCCTCCATGTTTCCGCCCCGTTTATGACATATTCTGTTACGTTTGCATCACATGTCTATGTATACGCCCTGTACACGCCTTCTTGTTACTTCATTTTGTCCTTATCTTTCGCGACTGCTACGAGTCACGCCTACTGCTACGCCTACTGTATTGAATGTAATGCATTTGTTTTGATATATATACTGTGCACCCATATTAAAAGTTACCCTTGTCCATTCCCAGATCCTGTCCCCGGCAGCTGCCATCCTATTCCCGTGCAGGCTGTCCTGTTCCTGTCCTTTATGCCTGATTAAAGCCTGTAAACTCTAGCTACCTCGAATTTTGACTCTTATTTATTGAGCTACCTGTTTATTGATTATTCTGAAAAATAGATCCGGTAATAAATTATTTATTTACCACATAATGGCGCCCGAATAGGGACTTGCCCTTTCCCCACGCGCCGGAGAAGCCACGCAGGCCCCCTGATCCTCTGCAGCCGTGACGGAACCATACCGTGCACGTGCAGATATTTCTGCTTCAAGTATCCCTCAGGCCCACGGAGGAGACGGAGGTTGCGGTCCAGCGTCCAGACGAGGCGGTGAGAAACGCGCCGAGTCCCGACCAGAGCCCAAGCCGAGAGTCCAAGGTCCGAGGTATCCAGAGGCCCACCTGTAACTGAAGTCCGAAGTTCGTCCGTCCGTCGTCGTAGCAGTCCAGTCCAGTCCGAGGCCTTCCGTTCTTGCTGCCCGGTGAGTACCGTTGCTGGGGTAGTATCTAGACAGGGTCAATTAATTGTCTCTGGTCCGTGGGTTTGGGTACACAGATCCAACACGAAGTGTTCATCTAGGTGGACGCGGGTCCTGACGTGTCTCTTTATGGGACCGGTAAGTTTCGTACTGTTTTAGCAGTGCATCTAGTCATTCTAGTAAGTCTCTGTTCCAGTAAGTTCTGTTCTCGAGAAAATTCATGTATTCTGTCCGAACTGTTATTATAAATGTTATTCCATGTGTTTTCAATGTCGTGGTATGAGTGATTCGTTTTTCAGTCATTATTGTGTTTATCGTGTATTGTATAGTGTCCAGACTCCAGCCTAAGTTATGCCTCTGTTCTCGAAATTACGTCAGCTAAAAACTAGAAAAGGTCTGCTTGAGGAAGCAGTTCCTGTCCCGCCTAGGGACAGTCCAGGTCATTTTATGTATCATAAGCATGGCATAAGTGCCATATTATATCTAGACTTATGGGTGGAGTACACCAAGGAATTAGAAGAGAAATATAGATGGCCCGTATCAGGTACGTGGGATGCCGAGTGCATCATGCGAGTAGAAGAAGTATTATGGAAAAAGAAATCTAGACAGTCCCAGAAAGATGCCATCGAGTTATGGCGCAAAGAATCTCACAGAAGAACAGAAAAAGAAATCAGAAAGACAGAATTAAGTAGAGAATCCTCAGAAAGAGCCCAAGAAAGGGAATTGATCGAAGTAGGTGAACGAGTCAAAGCCGAACAGTCAGACAGACAGAGAAATGCCCTCATTAAGGGTATGTATCCTCTTCTTGCCGAGGGCTTGCCGAAAGCAACCCCGGAAGCACCATGTAATTTTCCGCCGTCATTAGTTCCGATTAAGCTACGTCATAAACCGACCGCAGCTGATATTTTTCTCTCGTCCTATTTGGACGACACAGTCCCAGAATATGCAAATACTGTTCCGCCAGCCCCTGTAAATAATGTAATTCCAGTTCCTCCAGCCACCGGGGCACCCATTGCAGCACCTGTTACGGCACCCCCGGTCCAGCCCACAGTCCAAGTACCCGCTACATCAGTCACTCTGCCAGCCCGTACGGTACCAGTCGACGATTCTAGTTTAGGAGCCGCGGGGGGGGGAAGTCCTCCTTGTACCCCGCCGCAACACAGACGTGTGACATTACTCGAGCTACATGCCCGAGCGTTACAGCGGTCGCCCAAAAATCAGTCAGTTGCCGATATCAAGCGAGCTCTCACTGAATGCCGTTATGACCCAGTCCCAGGCGATAATGATATGGTCATATATTCATTGCGTGTAAGACGGGTAACAGAGTATTTGGACACCCTACCGAATATGAAAGAATATCTAGACAGAATATATCGTTTCATCCGTACAGGAGTAGATCCAGAAAGTATTGGCGAAGCCATGTCTCAAAGAAAAGTTGAGATCCAGCTCATGCTATTAAAGTTTCTAATTAATTGTTTAATAAGGGAACAAGATTATCCAACTAAAGATTCGACCGAAATGAAAGTCCTGACAAGATGGAGTGATCATATAGCCGAGGGAAGACACAAGACACAGAACTGTATAGACAGTATGTATAGGAAGATCCGTAGGGAAATAATAAAGTTACACGAGAAACGAAAAGCAGCACAAGTGAGAAAGAAGACAACTCTTCTACTGAAGAGGTAGACAACGAGAATCCCACCAGAATAGCGTATGTAGGTAGTACTAGACTTCCCGACCGGCATTCACGCCTAGATCACAAGAAAGTTTTTCCTCTTCCAGCACCAGAACAAGGTTTTCTTGAGCAAGTATTTCAAGCTACCGATCACATTCTGAAATCACGAATCGGTTATAGTGAACTTAGTACCATGCATGAACAAGAACTAGCCCGATCAGCAGTCCGATGGACTACTGATTCTACCACTTTTCCAGACGAAATAGTGGCACAAATGTTTCTGAAATTGCCCCCAGCCGAGCAGCGACTGGTGGGTATTTATATGATCCAGCACCTCATTACACTGTATGAGGGTCAGCATTCTGATCCAGGTCCGTTACATGATGTTCTGAACGAGTTACTCCAGTATAGATGGAGAGGTCTAGGTACCGATTTAATTAGTATCATTCTAGAACAGCGCCACAAATATAGAACGTTTTTGAATCCGCATTTTGTTCACGTCTCACCTCCAGAAAGTAAACCATTTTACATAGATAGACAGCATCCGTTACGAGAAGTACACCCAGTTAGGACAGCGGGTGGTGAGCTAGAACGAGTATTTGTTTACACCCCTATAACCAAGATGGAACTCTTAGAGATGAAAAAGTTAATTCCCTGTCACGACAAAGATCCAGCAGGGTTCCATCGAGAATTAAAAGACATGCTCCGTATGGGAGAATACACGTATCCAGATATCATTAAAATGTTAAAGGTCCTGTTGCCCGCAGGGGTATATGGAAAAACTCAAGGAAAAAGAATGGGAGGTGGGAGAGAAAAAGATTGATTGGACAGCTCTAGAAGCTGAAGATAATATACGAGTACCAGGTACTGGTCTTGGGGACAAATGTAAAGAATTGCCCGAGTTATTGATACAAGTTTTGCCAAGGTTACTAGCCACGAAAAAGGAAGATTGGGATGCAATCTCAGCATGTAAACAGAAACAGGATGAAGACACTAGTGATTTTTATTCTAGATTTGAAAAATGTTTTATTATTAACAGTGGTTTGAAGACGAGTAGTGAGTCGTACCCTCATCTTTTTGTTACTAAATTAGTCGAGAATTCAAGTCCACAAGTTAAAAATCGAGTTTTGAAAGTCGAAAGTACCTGGCAAGCTAATACCCCGTCACAAATGCGCCAGATGCTCCAGTATCACCAGAACAGAATCAGGGAAGAGCAAGAACATGAAAGGAGACGTATGAAAGATACGAAAATGAAAGTATTAGTTGCACAATCTGTTCCACAAGACAGTCAGAAGAGGGGTCCGAATCAAGCCAGTCATCCTGCAGCTCCCGTTAAAGGGACATGCAATTACTGTAAACAGCCAGGTCATTTTATAAACGAGTGTGCAGTTCTGAAACACAACATAGCTACTGGTAAGACTAAAGAAAGACCACGTCCGCCTAGACAAGAACAAGTTTCACTGACTTCTCAGTCACCACAGAACGCACAACAGACAGCTCCAGCACCGCAGCCTATCGCTGCAACACAGCATGTTACACAGCAGATGTACCAGTATGCTCAGTCAGAGTATCCAGAGTATCAACAGTATTCATGAAACAGCCTACAGAGGGAGGTAGGCTTGCCTCTCATCGAGATACCTGTAGATCAAGAGGGTCCCTATGTACACAGTCAAGTATTAGGGAAAGACAGAAAGTTTCTGATTGATACAGGGGCAAGTAGGACTACTATCAGTCATGACGAGGTTCCAGGGGCTCCGCTCTCAGGCTCTAAAAATGTTTCCCTTGGATTTTCAGGAAAGCCAATTGTTTTCCTCATCTTCCTTTTCTGCCTGATCGCACTAGACTCAGGCTTCCTCCATTCTCCTATCAATCATATATTTCCATTGTGTCTTTCTTAATACTCTACTTCCGCTACCTTTCTGTAGGAAAGTACACTTTTTGTGTGGTCACTCCCACTTCCACTTTTTGCTCCAATGCTGATGGTTATGATTCTGAAAGTGCACTACAGCCTTCTGCTAAGGCCCCAATGCCAGTACTCTCTCCCTTAAACTGATATGTGTGCATGGGCAAAACTAATTGGCAAGGACTGTAACGCCCTTATAAGTCCCTAGTATATGGTACCAGTGGTACCCAGGGCATGAGTTTGAAAGGGGTCACCAGGGCCTGAAACATTGTTTGTGTAACCCTAAGTGACCCAACTAAACTACTGACAGCAAGCCTAACTTTGCAGACTGCAGGAACAGTGCAAATTCGAAATCGCCCTCACCATGTGTGGCAAGGTCAAATCACTATATTTAATATATGTCAGTCACCCCTAAGGAAGGCCTCCTCAGCGCAGGAGGCAGGGTAAATTATGTTAAAGGTGTGGACAAGTATGTGCACGTTTATATGTCCCTATAGTGGCCTTTACCAATAACAGCTACTATAAGTGATACTATAAGTGATAGACTGTCCAAAGGATAACTTGGGCTGGCATCATGGGCAAATCCGAGCTTGGCATCTCCATTATGGTACCACCTAAATATGTCCTGTTTGGTATAAAACAACGTGCCTCATTGCCCCGACACATATTTTGTGGCAAAGATTATATGGCATGCACCCAAGTGGCTACCTTAGAGGTTGCCCCAGCCTTTCCTGTGCTCTGATTTGCAGCCCAAAGCTGCTGCCACCAAGACAGAAATCTGACCTCCTGCCAGGAGGTGTGTACTCTCCCAGGAGTTCAGAAACAATGGCCTGGACAGGAAGGAGGTCACACCTCCCTTCCTGATAGGATGCCTAGTGAAGGGGCACATCAAGGCAGTGAGCAACAAAGGCTGCACTACCTGTGATATCCAACCAGGCTGCCTCCTAAAGGAACAAACAGCCTTCCCCATGCCCGCTGGTGCATTTGTACTCAGGCAGGTGTGAAAATTAGGTATTCAGTAGGTGTACAGACCCAGAAGGCTGGCCACACCTCTACGGTGGGTTACCTGGCCTGTACAACTGAGGAAGACTTCTGCATTTTTAAAAGTGGTAGAATAGGGAGTTCTGGGTGGAAAAGGTGACCTACAACCCGGATGTGGTCACCTCAGGGACGGAGTTGCCACTGGGGTCAGTATCCCTTTGGCTGCTTGCAGCCACACCCATACTGCCCTTAAATCTAGGATTTAAGGGCTAGCCCTGACTCCAGAACCTCAGTTCTGATCCAACTTGCAACATGGACACAAATAGAGAAGAGAGTCTGCGACAAAAACAGCTGCCAAACTAAAGGCGTAATAATCTGCACCGTGGAAACCTTCCTGGAACTACACGATTGTGTTTCGTCCTACACTAAAGCTCAGTTCTCTAAAACAGAGGGAACCCTTTGAGAGCCAAATGCATCACCAGACTCCCCAGGACTAGTGCCACTAGTCCCCAGCAACCGCTGGTAAAAACAATGAACCTGCACCAAAGGATTGCTGGCCATTGGGCCCTACGAGGGATCATCCATAAGTAGATGGTCCAGTGCATTGTGGGAAATGTCCTGACATCCAAAACATTTCCGATGGCTACCGTGTTCCCCTGGACCTCTGGACATCGAAATAACTTTCTTTTGTGCTTACCGCTGCCAAGGCTTGTTGTTTACCAGTCTAGTAACCACCTCCTTTACTCGATGATGCATCTTTTGGGTACTACCCAAAACCTTAATCCAACACCAGCAGTGGTTTAGTTGTCAACTGTTTGCACCTTGATCCCGAACAGCAAAGTGTAAGCGATATAATCCGCTTCCCTGCTGCTCCTGCTTCAGTGCAAAGGACAGCCAGGTAAACTCTGCACCTGGGCTTCTTGAGCCAGGTAAAATTGAACTGACTGTCATGCCTTGGTCCTGGGACCCCAATCACCTTTACCCTCCTTGGGTTTCATGCAGCTCGACTTGTAAGTAACCAGTTATCACTATTGCTATTTACCATTGACTACAATGATAAAGTTCTGTAGTACTGATTTGCACTGATTTACTATTGCTTCCCTAATCCATAGCTCCGGTTATATTCTGGTTTACTTCGTTTTAATATCTAAGTTTACATAAAAATCTGCTTCAGGTTTATGTATTGGTGTTGGATTCTTTGAAATGCTTAACGCTGTACGACCTTTACAACGCAGTTATTACACCATGATACATTTACATCACGGTTATAACAACGCAAGTTGTTACAACGACTTGTGCTGGATGGCGCTCTACACTAAGGAATAGTATGATTTACTATTCCAACACCTTCCCCACTGTTATACACACGGAAGTTGGAATAGTAAATCATACTATTCCTAAGTCCAGCGCATCTAGCACAAGTTGTTGTAACGACTTGCGTTGTAATAACCGCAATGTAACGTACCGCAAACTGAATTATCCCGTTGTAATGTCACATATTCATTCTTAACACATGTTCCTCTAGTAAAGAATGGCTACTCGTTGCCACTCTACAGGAATGAGCTAAGGATTTATAATTATGATTCAAAGGACCATCTTTAAGGTTTGTGATTGTTCTGCATAGTATAGCCTAAACAGCATCAATACCTAATACTCCATTTTCCTACACTTTCCTATTTTTTTCTTTCTGCCTTATACTTAGGAATCATTTCTGCCACCAGAAAAAACATCGAGAGAGGTGTTATTTCTATACCCTCAATTATGCACCTTGTCCTTCCTCACTTTTGTTCCAGGACTTCCATCACTTTCATTAGGTAAATTGTGGTCCTTGGCAGTAACAAAGATACACAGTCTACATATATGCAATGTCCATGTGGCTTACAACCCCAATGTTGGGCACCTTACCAAACTTGCTATATCTCTATTTAATTCTTTGTGCTCTTTGGTGACAGTAGCAGTGTTTCATGGTCCTCTCCACACTATCTTGAGCAGTAGCCTCATCCATATGAAGTTCATTCTATCCTCTCATATGCACTTTTTAAAGTCTTTTATATCATTTTTTACAATGACATACATTCCATCCAATCTCTCATGCACTTTTTAAAGTCTTTTTTTATCATTTTTTACAATTCCATTTATCCCAAGTGAATTAAATTCAGGTGTAGCCATGGTCTGCTCCCACTCAGCTCCCACAAGAAGCCTAGTATTTGGCTCAATATCATCTCTCCCTGGCCCTGCCATTTCACTAACACCTTCTCATCAGAGTGGACATGTGTGGTTCGATCTCCGGCTCAGGTGGCAGCTCAGCTCAGCACCATGTGACTCTGGGTAATAGCTCACTTAATTTCCACGATGCCCCCCAGCGCCTTGAGACCCTTAAGGGTGAGTAGTTTCCGCTTTACAAATACAGATATATATCCTGTAGCCTCATCTTCTGGCCATAACTCGGCATTCTGGAGTGCTCCAAGGCCCATTTTAAAATTGAACAGCCACATCTACACACCTCCTTCGCTTTCCTGATGCCTGCCTTGCATTGGAGGGTGATATACTGAACAATTATTTTCTTCGGCCCAACCCAACCAATGTGATGCTGTCACATCCCCCATTCAGAAGGAACATGTCATATGGCATCCTCCACTCCCCAAACACTTGTGAAACACAGTTAACTCTGCGCCACTGAGTGCCCCCCACTTCTCGTCCTCCTGGACGGGTTTCACACAAGTTATGATGGGTGTTAGTACCCCCACAGACACTTCATTCTTGGTCCTTGTTATGTGGCCCTTGTACCTTGGCGCACAATGGCTGCGTCTTGAGACATTGTCACCAACCTCCTTCCCATTACATTTCCAAGAGTGATTGAATAATCCCTTTTTGTGTGTGCATGCTAAGGAAGAGCCACTTGGCCACCAACGTCACCTGGTCAGGCTCCAGCATAGAATCTCCTAATGACTGTGTTGGACAGGCCCCACGAAGGGCTCGCTCCCTCCCCGCATGGCAGGGCCCAGACACCGGCTCTCCGGGGGCTACCCGCAGAAGCAACCCGCAACCCGTCCCCTCCGGGACGCCTGCTCCCGGATATCTCTGTGTCACGGGCCCGGGCCCCCGTCAGCCCCATTGCCCGGCCCAGCCGCCATCTTGGACCCTGCACCACGCGGCCGCGTGGCCTCAGCTCGACCCCAACCCTGGGCCCGGCCAGGCCCCGCCATCCCGGCACCACCATCCATCCCGGAGGTGAACTGACCACTTGGCAGGCTAATGGGAGAAAGAAGTGTCGATGGCTCTCCCCCGCCAGGTGCCGATCGCCCCCAGCCTCCCCGGGTGCTGGCTCCACCCCCCTGCTGGGTGTCTGGACTCCCTCATCCCGGACCTCCCGACCTCCCAGTGCGAGGGTCCGGACATCAAAGGGCGCCAGACCTATAACCGAGGCAGCCCCAGAGCAGGAAGGCAGTTGTATCCTGGAGTCGAGAGACACCGAGAAGAACTCATCCTTGACGGACTGCTGGCGCTGCCGCAGCCCTGCCTTGTGAACTATCATCCTGCCTGCTGGCGCTGCCGCGGCCTTCTGCAACCTTCATCCTCGTGGGACCTGCTGGCGCTGCCGCGGCCCGTTGTAACTTCCATCCCCGTGGTACCTGCTGGCGCTGCCGCGGCCTTCTGCAACCTTCATCCTCGTGGGACCTGCTGGCGCTGCCGCGGCCCGGTGTAACCGTCATCCTTGTTTGGACCTGCTGGCGCTGCCGCGGCCCGTTGCCATCTACGATCTCTTCGGGACCTGCTGGCGCTGCCGCGGTCCGACCTGTCCGACCGCCGAGCTCGAGGATTGTGAGCTACCGCCGTTCCACCTCAGTACCCGTAGGTACCAAGACTGTCCCGCTACCCCCTTTTCCCTACTAGAGACTAGAATTGAGAGGATCATCGTGTCCTGATCTCCTTGTATCGTACTACCTTACTTCAAGTACTGCCTATAAAAGGTGTTAATCTGATCTTCGTGTGGTGTCCATCTGTGGGGGGGAAGTTACTTGTCTATACGATCGCTGGAGACGGCCCTCACCGGAGGCCTCTCCCCTTGTGCTCGGCCGACCCTCCAGGTCCCCGTCTAACATTGGTGGCCAGCGGCGCGATCCGAACCAACGCGTAACCGTACAGAGAGTAACTCACCCTACGACTAATCCACAATGACGACCAGAGAGAGCGGATCTGCAGAGAACTTCCAGAGGGAAAAACTGGAGGAGTACAACCACCGAGAGCTAAAACAATTTTGCATAGAACTAGGCATTGCCACTACCGGTCTGATCACGAAAGAGGACTTCAAACACGCCCTAGAATCCTGGGCAGAGACAAATATCGCCGGACCCCGGGACCCCGAAGCCCCGGAGACAAACACCACTCTGACGGAAGAAAGGAGAACGGATCTCTCCCGGGAAGAGATCCGAGAACGAGAGAAAAATAGACTACACGAGTTAGAGTTGGCACGGCTCAAATTAGACGGAGAATTGAAACTGGCAGAACAAAAGATGAACTTAGAACACTTACGGCTCCAAGAAGAGCGAGAGGAAAAGCAGAGACAGAGAGAACTCGAAAACTGGCATACGAACACGAGTGCAAGCTAGCGGAGATAGAAATGCGCAAACAGAACAAAGACCTAGGGGTGCCCGAGCAACTGCGCCCCCCAGGTACTACCGAACAGAAGGTCCACATCCCCAAGGATGTGGTCCGTGAATACTATCGGAACGACGACATACAGCAGTGGTTCAAGGCCTACGAGATCGCCATGACTGCCCACCGGATCGCTCAAAGTGACTGGGGAGCCGGTCTATGGGGGAGATTCGTCAATGAAGGCCGGGATGCCCTGCTGCAGCTTCCGGACCATCAAATGACGTCCTATGACCACATGAAGGCCGCCCTCCTCAGTCGATATGGGCTGACGCCCGAGATGTACCGCCAGAGGTTCCGCAACTGCACCCGGATCCCGGGTACAACCTGGATAGAATATGTGAACTATTTCAGCCGAGCCTTCGAGGAATGGATCAAGGGTAGCAACGTAACAACCTACGAACTGCTCTTCAACCTCATTGTGTGGGAGCACCTCTCCAACAACTGCTTCGTCGAGCTCAGGCAGCACCTCCTTGACAGTAAATTGACTGACCCACGGCAGCTCGCCGCCGAGGCTGACCGATGGGAGAGCACCTGAGTGACCCGGAGTGGGCCAAACGAGCCGAACAGAACCAACCAAGATCATCATCGTCCCCGAGGAGGAGGAGGAGGACAGGGCCGGGGCAGAGACGCCGTCCCGGCCGCTCCCGCCAACAACACCCCGCCCCCGGCCGGCCGGGGCAACCCCCCGATGCGCCCGGGGTTCCGAGCCAACATTACGTGTCATCGATGCCAGCGAGTCGGCCACTATGCCAGTGACCCGACCTGCCCAAAGAACCAGACCCCCGGGCCCCGCCAGGTGGCTGCCGCCACCCTAGGAGAAGAGCAAGTCTCCGAAGAGCCTGAAGAGTACGAGCAGGAGCAGCCCGAGTGGGAACCTGCCGCCATGACCCTGGCCTGCCTAGGGGGACGGGACCTGATCCCGCGGGCTCCCCTACCAGCCAACACCAGGAAATACAGCCAGTGGGTGAACATAAATGGGCATAAGGCCGAAGCCCTGCGTGACACAGGGGCCAGTGTGACGGCCGTCCGTTGTCACCTGGTGACCCCAGAACAAATTCTGCCAAACGTTCTTTGCCCCGTCCGATCGGCCGACAATTCGGAGAGCCTGTGTCGGATGGCCTGCGTCCCCTTCGAATGGGGAGGAGTCTCCGGTATGTTAAAAGTGACTGTCCGCGACGATGCCCCCGTGGACTGCCTCCTGGGGAACGATCTCGAGAGTTCCCCGTGGGCAGCCGTTGAAAGAAGAGAGCACCTGGGGATGTTAGGCCTCCCGGGCTGGGCGTGCGTAACAACCCGGTCCATGGCCGCCGACACCATCCCTAGATCTGAAGAACCCGAATGGCCAGCACCTCCTCCCCCGATCGCTCCAGAGGGAGACTCCATCCCTACCGACACCCCGGAACAAACCCACGAAGAGCCCGCTCAGCCCCAAGACCTTCCGGACCTGGCTCAGTGGCGTCAGGAAGGGGGGCCCACCCAAGAACAATTCCGGCAAGAGCAAAAGACATGTCCCTCCCTCGAGGGACTGCGACAGCAAGCGCTCGCCCAGGGCGCAGGAGACACCGCAGGGGCCCACTGGATCTACTGGGACAATGACCTACTGTACAGCGAACAAAGAATAGCGGAGCTGGGGGCCAGTCGAGTGCTGGTGGTGCCCCTCCGTTTCAGAGACTTCCTTCTGAACTTGGCCCATGATGTCCCCCTGGCTGGACACTTGGGGCAAGACAAAACATACAACCGCCTGGTGACTCACTTTTACTGGCCGAAAATGAGAAATGACGTCTCCACCCACTGCCGGTCCTGCCCGACCTGCCAGGCCAGCGGGAAGAGCGGCCGCAAACTCAAGGCACCTCTGCAACCATTCCCCGTGGTGACCACCCCGTTCGAAAGGGTGGGAATAGACATTGTGGGGCCCCTGGACCCCCGAACAGCACAAGGGCATCGATTCATCCTGGTCCTGGTGGACCACCCCACCCGCTATCCTGAGGCGGTTCCCCTTCGAACTGTAACAGCACCAGTGGTAGGTCGAGCCTTAATGGGGATCTTCTCTCGAGTGGGCTTCCCCAGGGAAGTCGTCAGCGACAGGGGCACGAACTTTATTTCAAAATATATGAAATCCCTATGGCAACAGTGCGGAGTCACCTACCAATTCACAACCCCCTATCACCCGCAAGGAAACGGACTGGTCGAGCGATTCAACCGCACTCTCAAGGGGATGATCATGGGGCTGGAAGAACCCCTACGCCGCCAGTGGGACGTGCTACTACCGTGCCTCCTCTTCGCCTACCGAGAAGTCCCCCAGAAGTCCCTCGGCTTCAGCCCTTTCGAACTCCTGTACGGACACCCTGTTCGCGGGCCTCTCAGCCTAGTTAAAGAAGAGTGGGAAATGGCCCCCCTGAAGACCCCTCCAGACGTCTACAAGTACCTCCTGACCCTCCGTAATCAGACCAGGCGATTCAGAGAGCTCGCCAAAGCCAATCTTGAAGCCAGTCAGGAGGACATGAAGAAGTGGTACGATCAACATGCCTCCTCCATCGAATTCGAGCCTGGCCAGCAGGTATGGGTGATGTCCCCCATCGAACCTTGTGCCTTACAGGACAAATGGACAGGGCCCTTCAAGGTGATCGAGCGTAAGAGCCCCGTCACCTACCTCATCGACATGGATTCCCCCCGGAACCCCCTCCGGGTCCTCCACGCCAACAGACTCAAACCCCACTTCGTGCGCTCGGAGCTCAGCCTGCTGATGGCTACAGACAGTGGGGCGGAAGAGGACTCCGAGCCCCTCCCTGACCTACTGGGGGCCGGGGAAAAAGATGGTTTGGTGGACGGGGTCCAACTCTCCGAGGCTCTGACCCCGGAGCAGCGCCAAGACTGTCGGGCTCTCCTGCTGCAATTTGCAAACCTATTCTCCCTCGCACCCGGGTTCACCCCCTGGTGCCGGCATGACGTGGACACTGGCGACAGTCCGCCTATCCGACACCGGCCGTACCGAGTACCAGATCGGGTATGCACCTGCATCCAAGAAGAAGTCTCCAAGATGCTCGCAGTCGGAGTCATCGAACCCTCGGACAGCCCCTGGGCCAGCCCGGTTGTACTGGTCCCCAAAGCTGCGGCCCCGGGCACCACACCCGAGCTCCGGTTCTGCGTCGACTATCGGGGTCTGAACGCTGTCACCCGAACCGACGCTCACCCCATCCCCCGAGCCGACGAACTAGTTGACCGCATGGGGGCGGCCCGCTACCTAAGCATCTTCGACCTGACGGCGGGCTACTGGCAGATCGGCCTCACCCCCAGGGCACAAGAACGATCCGCTTTCTCCACCCCGGATGGACACTACCATTTCAGAGTGATGCCATTCGGCATGAAAAACGCTCCAGCCACGTTTCAACGACTTGTGAACCAGGTATTGGCGGGCCTCGAAGAGTTCAGCGCCGCATACCTGGACGACATCGCGGTGTATAGCCGCCACTGGTCAGACCACCTCCGCCACCTCCGAGGGGTCCTGCAGGCCCTCCAACGGGCCGGCCTCACAATCAAGGCCAGCAAGTGCCAAATCGGCCAGGGGTCCGTGACCTACCTCGGACACCAAGTAGGGAGCGGTCTGGTGGCCCCCCTCCAGCTCAAGATCGCTGCCATCCAGTCCTGGCGCCCCCCCGTAACCCAAACCGAGGTCCGAGCCTTCTTGGGGCTCACTGGATACTATCGGCGGTTCATAAAGGACTATGGCAGCATTGTGGGGCCCCTCACGGAACTCACATCCAAGACCAACCCAAAAACAGTCAACTGGACTCCCGACTGTCAAGCGGCCTTCGAGAGGCTGAAGGCCGCCATGTGCACGGCTCCTGTGCTCCAGGCCCCCGACTACAGCCGTGAGTTCATCGTCCAGACTGATGCCTCAGACCATGGCATCGGGGCCGTCCTCTCCCAACTGAACCCCGAGGGAGTCGACCAACCAGTGGCCTTCATCAGCAGATGCCTCCTGCCCCGAGAACAGCGCTGGAACACCATTGAGCGAGAGGCCTTCGCAGTAGTATGGACCCTCAAGAAGCTCCGGCCTTACCTCTTCGGAACCCACTTCCGGGTACAAACAGATCATCGGCCCCTGCAATGGCTAATGCAAATGCGGGGGGAGAACCCCAAACTATTGCGATGGTCCATCTCCCTGCAGGGGATGGACTTCACTGTGGAGCATCGCCCGGGCCAAGACCACGCCAACGCGGATGGCCTGTCCCGCTTTTTCTGCCTCGACGAGGAGAGTCCCCAAGAGGATGGGTGACTCTCCCCGCCTTCAGCTGGGGGGGACGCATGTTGGACAGGCCCCACGAAGGGCTCGCTCCCTCCCCGCATGGCAGGGCCCAGACACCGGCTCTCCGGGTGCTACCCGCAGAAGCAACCCGCAACCCGTCCCCACCGGGACGCCTGCTCCCGGATATCTCTGTGTCACGGGCCCGGGCCCCCGTCAGCCCCATTGCCCGGCCCAGCCGCCATCTTGGACCCTGCACCACGCGGCCGCGTGGCCTCAGCTCGACCCCAACCCTGGGCCCGGCCAGGCCCCGCCATCCCGGCACCACCATCCATCCCGGAGGTGAACGGACCACTTGGCAGGCTAATGGGAGAAAGAAGTGTCGATGGCTCTCCCCCGCCAGGTGCCGATCGCCCCCAGCCTCCCCGGGTGCTGGCTCCACCCCCCTGCTGGGTGTCTGGACTCCCTCATCCCGGACCTCCCGACCTCCCAGTGCGAGGGTCCGGACATCAAAGGGCGCCAGACCTATAACCGAGGCAGCCCCAGAGCAGGAAGGCAGTTGTATCCTGAAGTCGAGAGACACCGAGAAGAACTCATCCTTGACGGACTGCTGGCGCTGCCGCAGCCCTGCCTTGTGAACTATCATCCTGCCTGCTGGCGCTGCCGCGGCCTTCTGCAACCTTCATCCTCGTGGGACCTGCTGGCGCTGCCGCGGCCCGTTGTAACTTCCATCCCCGTGGGACCTGCTGGCGCTGCCGCGGCCTTCTGCAACCTTCATCCTCGTGGGACCTGCTGGCGCTGCCGCGGCCCGTTGTAACTTCCATCCCCGTGGGACCTGCTGGCGCTGCCGCGGCCCGGTATAACCGTCATCCTCGTTGGGACCTGCTGGCGCTGCCGCGGCCCGTTGCCATCTACGATCTCTTCGGGACCTGCTGGCGCGGCCGCGGTCCGACCTGTCCGACCGCCGAGCTCGAGGATTGTGAGCTACCGCCGTTCCACCTCAGTACCCGTAGGTACCAAGACTGTCCCGCTACCCCCTTTTCCCTACTAGAGACTAGAATTGAGAGGATCATCGTGTCCTGATCTCCTTGTATCGTACTACCTTACTTCAAGTACTGCCTATAAAAGGTGTTAATCTGATCTTCGTGTGGTGTCCATCTGTGGGGGGGAAGTTACTTGTCTGTACGATCGCTGGAGACGGCCCTCACCGGAGGCCTCTCCCCTTGTGCTCGGCCGACCCTCCAGGTCCCCGTCTAACAGACTGCTTGCAGAGAGGGGCCTTCCCTACCCTCTACATGGGCCACATTTTGTGAAGACAAAACCCAACTGTAATTAGTTATTTAAGAAGGGTGCTTATCACCTTTCCTAATAGAGGTGATGTCTTGAAGGCATTCAGGGCGAGATGTACGGTCCGTTTATGGATGCACAAACAGGTTTACGAACCTGTTTGCGCATGTAAAAACATCATGGGACATGTACAAAGCCTATTTAGTGAGTCACAATTTATTTTCGACTCACTAAATAGGTTTTGCAACCTCTATTTGGAAGGAGCGTTCCCTTCCAAATAGCGAGTCTCCGAACCAGGTATTCATGTTTGCGACCGCAATTGCAGTCGCAAAACACTCGCTATTACCACCTACTTCATGAAGGTGGTAATGTATTCGCAAATGGGAAGGGGTCCCTATGGGACATCAGGCTGCATTTTAAAAAAAACTGCTTTATTTAAAAGCAGTCCTAGACACTGTAGTATGCTGAGCCCAGCAGGCCACCATCCCTGGGTGGGCTGGCATTCCCAATGGGCTCGCAAATTGCGAGAGGATCATTAATTTTAATGAGCTTCGCAGTTTGTGACCCCCTTAGGAATCGCAAACAGTGTTAAACACACTGTTGTACATTTCATTTAGCGACTCACAATTTGTGCCTCGCAATTTGTCCCAAATTGTGAGGCACTAAATAAAATGGTCGTACATCTGGCCTTAACAGAATTATGGACAAGTTAATTATAGGGCTACCAGGCTTATTGCAAAGGACAGCTGTAAAAACATTTTGCCATTTTGCCACTGTAGGTCAATCGCTGTTTATCGAACCCCTTATCAACAAAATACCTACATGGGAGGAGAGTTGGGAATAGGAGCAGGTAGCATTAGGCGTTGAATTGTATTTATCAAAAATGCATATTTCAAGAATTAATTTGTTCAGTTGGCTGAGATGCAGCATTGTGCCATAAGCTATTTATTACCCACGCTCCTTGTGACCAAAAAAACACACATCTAGGACGAGCCAAAAAGAACACAAACACTGCTTCTGATTCAAAACCATACAACAGCAAAACACCTGATTAATAAGATCCTGAAATAACCTGAAATAACATCATTTAATAAAACTAAATCCAGCCATGCAATGCAGCCACCAAACTCTTGGTAATGAACATCTATGACTTTTATGCTTTGAAGTTCCCACTTTCATAACACAAAATATGATAACATTAGTCCACTAGCAACACTTGCAGGTAATCTGTAGCAGCCACAGGAAACACTGAACTCGAGGTTATCAGTTCCTCCCAGAGTCTGGTGTAGATTGCTCTATATCAATCAATTAATCAATCAAAGCATTTGTATAGCGCGCTACTCACCCGGAGGGTCTCAAGGCGCTTGGGGGAGGGGGGTCCGCTACTGTTCGAACAGCCAGGTCTTGAGTTGCTTCCTGAAGGAGAGGTGGTCTTGGGTCAGGCGGAGGTGGATGGGTAGGGTGTTCCACGTCTTGGCAGCCAGGTAGGAGAAGGATCTTCCACCCGTTGTGGCTCTTCGGATGCGGGGAACGGCGGCTAGGGCGTGGCTGGTCGATCGAAGCTGGCGGGTGGGAGTGTAGAAGGTCAGGCGGTCGTTGAGGTATCTGGGGCCTTGGTTGTGGAGAGCTTTGTGTGCGTGGGTGAGGAGTCGGAACGTGATTCTCTTGCTGACGGGGAGCCAGTGCAGGTCTTTCAGGTGTCCGGCGATGTGGCTGTGTCGGGGGATGTCCAGGATGAGTCGTGCTGAGGCGTTCTGGATGCGTTGGAGTCTTTTCTGAAGTTTGGCTGTGGTTCCGGCGTAGAGGGAGTTGCCGTAGTCCAGTCGGCTGGTGACGAGGGCCTGGGTGAACGTCTTCCTGGTTTCGGTGGGGATCCACCGGAAGATCCTGCGTAGCATGCGTAGGATGTTGAAGCATGACGAGGAGACGGCGTTGACTTGTCTGGTCATTGAGAGGGAGGAGTCCAGGATGAAGCCCAGGTTGCGTGCGTGGTCTGTTGGTTTGGATGCGTTGCCCAGGGCAGGGGGCCACCAGGAGTCGTCCCAGACGGAGGGTGATGATCCTAGGATGAGGACTTCCGTCTTATCTGAGTTCAGTTTTAGGCGGCTGTTCCTCATCCACTCGGCTACGTCCTTCATCCCTTCATGTAGGTTGGTTCTGGCGGTTGTGGGGTCGTTGGTGAGGGAGAGGATCAGCTGGGTGCAGCAGCATTACTCAAACGGTTACTCTTCAAGCATCAGTTTGAGTGCCTTTGCTCAATGTGATAAAGATAAAACATATTTTAAATTGAAACATGTAAAATGTCATCAGTTTTACCAGGGTGCCTTCTTCATCCAGGGAGATCAATGTACCTGAACCACAACTTCGAAGAGTAGAAGAGCTGACTCTGAAGAAAGCACCTGGCATCTCAAAGCAAGACAGAGGGAAATGTGGGTGGCACAATTGGACAGGATGCACCTGTTAATAGCAGTATTTTCACCCTGAGCACATCAGAAGGTGTGAGTCCTGCTGGTGCCAAGTAGTCATTATGAGCTCAGTAATGCATCGAAGCGGGGGTGCTCTATACGTTTGGCAGCCAGAGGTATGTGATGCTAGCTAGTCTCAGTGGCTCAATCTGAGTTCTTATGCACAGTATATCACTGACGCTCATGGCTTGGGTGAGTATCCATTTTCATAAATGTAAGTGAAGCTGAAATGAAGGCAGAGATGAGGTTGTGTGAGGCCCACATCAACAATGCTCTGTCCTGACCTCATCACCCACTTACCAGTTCTCTGTTATTTTTAGAGGGGACTTACAGGAAGGCCTAGAATCAGCTATCCTTTGGCACATAATTGCAAACAACCTCAGTGCTGACATCCATCTACAATCTTACAATATTGAACTCAGACTTGACTGTCCCTGTTTGAACTTCTAGCCCTAGTGGGGGGTGGAGGGGGGGTCTACCATTGAAATATCCCTTAACTAAGGGCCCTATTAGGATGGCGGACGGACCTGCGTCCGTCCGCCATCCCCGAGGAAGAGGGACTGTCCGTATGGGCAGCGGCGGTCCCCCCATGGCAATTAGGATGTGACCGCCACCCTGGCGGTCACATCCCCTACCTTTAACATTTCGGCGGATGCTGCTTCAAGCAGCACCCGCCGCAATGTTAAAAAGTGCATGTTGACCTTTGCATGCACGAAGCGGCAGGCACCGCGTGGTGCCTGCCGCTTCGTGCACGCAAAGGCAGGGGGGTACCATAGGTACCCCCCATGTGCAACCCCTTCACCCCTGGGGGTCCGCAACGGGCCCCCAAACAAAAGACCGTATGCCTTTCCACAGCGGAAATGCCGCCGTGGGAAGGCATAGAAACGCAGACATCCTAATATGCCTGGCGGTGGCCATGTAAGAGCTTTTCCGCCGCGGTCGGAAGGCGACCACGACGGGAAAACAGCGGACATAAAAAATATCCCCCCGCCATCATAATCGGACGGGGGGTATTTCTTCAGCCCGCAGCGGATACTCTGCATCCTCCGGCCCGGCGGTGGCTTCCGCCGGCACGGAGGATGCAGAATATCCGCAATCATAATCGGCCCCTAAGTGTTAGCCTGCTCAAAAACACCAATTAAACCAATAAAAACAAATAGCAATCGCCACATCTCTGCCTTCTGATGTACCAGATAAAAGGATTGGCAAACATCAATACAACCACTTTACATTTAAAACGGATTTCCCTGGATAATAATGTTCTTCAACAAACATGAATAGGTACCTGCAAGTTCGAATACGTGGGCTTTCTTCTATTTCTTTGAAGATGATGCCCCTGCCCACATTCATGATGCAAATCCAAGCCAAAACCATTACTCTTCTTTTGCTGTTGGATAATGTTTTTGTTTTTTTACGTCCCTTTCTCAAAAGCACCGAGGCTGGAGAGGCAAACTTTATGGTTTGTATGTTGCATACCAGAACTTAAGAATTCCAGGCCCTGTTTTTGGGCTTCCTTGTTCTGACCGATAAATAACATATACCATATAACTGTATGTTTTCATTCAATTCCTCCTGCTGCATTATGATGCCCCTTATTCACCTTCCATGTACTCTATTATCACAGCACACTGGCTTTGGAAATGCGCAGCAGAAGTTTGTTGAAATGGTTGGCATAGGCTGGTGTGCCTTACAAAGACCTTCACTCATAGCATTTTATTTTCCCCTTTTCTATCGAAAATTGTGAATGTTGCACTTGTCATACTTTTGAAAATCTCAATTGTTTCAAAATAGTATATTTCCAAGTACAAAAATGATGACCACATATTATAATTTTAAGACAAATAGCTAATTTGCAACGGAAAATGTTCCTTTTGTTACTTCCTTTCCCCCCCACTTCTGAGTGCCCCCTAGCTCTGCCGTGGGATCTGACACCTGACACTGTGCCTTCCCTTAGCTCTGGATTATTTTTTCCCCAAAGGGTAAAATTGTGATATTGACCAAAATCGCAGTTTAGAAGATGGTTAAAAAAATTATCCACTTCAACAATCGATCACAATCCACAAAAACTGTTGAGAACAAAGTAGCACTTTGTTCTCAACAGTAAAGCCAGTGTGGTTTAGAAGAAATCATTATTTCACCTCTCATAGAGCCTACCTATACCCGGCATGGCTCTCTAAGATGACCAAGGATCCACCGGCAAAATGTAAAAAATGCAACTTAGAAAGAGCTCCGGATACGTATATGTTCTGGACTTGCCCTGGCCTTTTGGAATATTGGGAAAAAGTGGGGTCCACTATAGAATCCATATTAGGATGCCCTATACCTATTACACTTAGTTTAATCATTTTCGCCATTGAAAATGGAATTATTGGTCCCAAGAGGGGCTTTCTGTTTTTTTCTATATTACTGGCCAGACGAGAAATTTGTAACAGATGGGTTGACGCTTCTCCACCTATACATTCGGACTGTCTTTCGGCTTTGTATAAAACATCAAGTATCGATCTGGCTAGACTAAAAAATAGCAGGAAGAGAGCCATCTGGGACCCTCTGGTAAACTGGACTCCAGCTTAGATAACCATTATGATTAGTACTCCATACCATCTTACTTGTCTACCACATACCCTCTATTCCCATGATTAAGCCTTATGGGTTGCTCTCAGTTTGTGCTGGACTTTGGCGATATCACGGGGCCCTAGATAACGGTGAATTAAGGCGGAACGCCAGCTACAATACTTGTCCCTTAAGATCAGGGGAGAGTACGACCACCCTCTCCTTAACAACGAGAGGTCGGCGAAACTGGTAGATAGTCGGGAAGCCACTGGTAGGCAGGCGAAGAAGGTTGGAGCAGTACCCCATTAAAAAACCCTACCTCTCCAAAGTGAGTACTAGTGGCAAACCGCATATCACCTGTAAGCTGGGGTTAGAAGCGAATGAGGTAAACAATCCTCAAAAAATGCAAATGTGTTTACCTGAAATTGCAACTTTTTTTTTAAATCGCAGGTTTATTTACAATGATATATATGAAAGTGTTAATAATTTCAAGCCCACTTCAGCCATTTTGTAATCAGTCATATCTAAAGACATCTCAAAGAAATTGCAACAAGCCTTCAAATGCACACTTTCCGAATTTAGGGGCCTATTACGATTGTGGTTTTTCCGCATCCTCCGGTTCCGCAGCGGACCCACCAAAGACCCACCGCCAAATTAGGATGGCTGGTGGGTCCTGGTTTCCGTCCGCAGCTTTTCCGCCGCGGTTGTCTTACAACCGCGGCGGTAAAGCTCTAATATGGTGGCGGTGTCTCTCAGACACCGCCAGCCATATTAGGATGGGCTTTAAATGCTTCTCCGCGGCGGGTTTTTCGCCCTGGAAAAGCATGTGGAACTTCACTGCGGGGGCCCGTTGCGGGCCCCCTGTGTGAAGAGGGGGTGGGGGGTGCACATGGGGGGTACCTATGGTACCCCCTGCATTTGTATGCAGAAATCGGCAGGCACCGCACGGTGCCTGCCGCTTTCTTCATACAAATGCAATGTATGCTTTTTTACCATTGTGGCGGGTGCAGCTTGAAGCCGCACCCGCCGCAATGGTAAAAATAGAGGATGTGACCGCCAGGGTGGCGGTCACATCCTAATTGGACAGGAGGGAACTCCGCAGGCCATGCGGAGGTTCCCTCCTCCTCTATGGTCGCGGACGTACTCAAGTCCGTCCGCGATCATAATGGGCCGTAAAATTCGACAGTCATGCAATTTTGGGCTTTTATCCAATCTGATGTTTTGGTGCAGCAGTGACAGAAAAATACCCATGGGAGCTAAAACAGTAAGACACATGTTTTTAGACCTGTCCTTTCAACTTCCTTTAATTTAGTCCTACCATACCTATTCTGCGTTACCCAAGATATTCCTGCAATAGACTTAATTTTCTGATGGCCTGTCAAGTTTCATGCGGATTTATATATCAGTGTCAAAGTTGTAATAGAGTGAATCTTGTAATGCCCGTCTTTTATCTTTTCCCTTCACCAATGTACAGCTCAAAATTTGACAAGCGAACTGGAAGCTAAGTCTCACGAACATCATGTGCAAAGACAAACCCTGCAAAAGGGGAAAAAAGGCCTTAAAAAAAGGAAAGTATAAGGGAGCTGGCCCTCATGAAACATCACCAGAAAGAGGAGCTCCCTCAAATAATAGGAGAAAAATGAGGAATCTAGGGGGACCCTCAACCACGAGACAGGTGAAAATAAGGGTCAGGGGAACCTGATCATATGAATAATTGATAGGATGTATATATATATCTAAATGCCCAATGTTAATCCGGAGACGGGGAGAACACCCATGGTATATGCATCTAAACACAAGGTTAAACTTAAAAAGACAAACCCTGCAAAAGGGGAAAAAAGGAAAGGTATAAGGGAGCTGACCCTCATGAAACATCACAAGAAAGAGGAGCTCCCTCAAATAGTAGGAGAAAAATGAGGAATCAAGGGGGACCCTCAACCACGAGACAGGTGGAAATAAGGGGGAAAAGGGCTCAACAAAGATTCACTGGTAAAGTGGAAAGACAGGAGGAAATGACAGGAGAATGGGTAAATTTGCAGAAAGCGAAAGAACTTTCAAATGGTCTAGGGAAGAGTGACAGCCTGACAGCTCTTTCCTGAATTGCCATGCTGGCCTTTGGCAAAATGCAAGTAAATTTGATATCAGGGTCATGTGGAGAAAGAGCAAATATAAACCTAGTTATAGAGAATCCAGAGCCCAGCAATAGATGGGGTAATTGGAGCCCAGGAGATAGCTTTACAAGCACACACTTGTGGGTCTTGAATGAGCCCAGCTGTCTTAGCGTGATTGATTAGGGAAGTGGGTTGTAGCTTAGCCGAAATATTATCTCATGGAATATAAATGGGTTTATAGGGCAAATAAAGATCCAAAGTATAAATCTAGCCTCACTGCAGGCAGACATTATTTGCCTGCAGGAAACTTGGCTATGCGACAACACCTCGGTAATCGAGGGGTTTGTACAACACAATAATCCTGCTATTAAAAAGAGGTTTGGTCGTCCAGCTGGGGGGGTTATGACGCTTGTCTGCAGTAGGATTGTAAAAAAGTTAAGTCAATAACAACATCCTGTAAATGGGTGTTGGTTAGCGAACTAACCCTATTGGTTTCAGAAAGGTCAAATGAACGATTGAGTCTGGTAAACATCTATATTCAATTAGGGTGACCAACTGGCATAGTTGTAAATTCAGGACAGTGAGTGTAAAAATTCAGGACAAAGGGTCAAAATTCAGGACAAAAATTCAGGACAGAAGGTCAAAATTCAGGACAAAAATTCAGGCCAAAAGTACATTCTACAGACACTACGAAGGAGGTCGCGCAATGGTATATAACAGGCAGGGCGCAAAAAGGGCATGAATTCCGACCACACAGCCTTGAAGTGTCTAGTTTGTGCAAGCTCAAAAGACTCTCCATTCTTAAGAACTGATGTCAGGCTCTACTGTACTCTGGTCTCCACATCTCTGCACGTGATGAGATCAGATAGTAGAGAACGGAGAATAAGTATTCATCAGAAATTCTGTGGGACTGTCATTTTTAGATCTCACCTAGCGAACGCAGCGCATGCGTTGCTTCGCTTTGGTGAGACTATTGTTGTCGGGTTGGTGCGGAAGGGAGACAAACCATGAGCGCGCTCGGACAGGCGATGCGCACGCGCATGGCGTCTCCCCTCTGCCTCACTCTCCCACTGCGCACTTGTTATTGTGAAGTTAATGGCATGTTAACGTATCTTGTACTGGAATAAACATGGCACTGAAGTTTTCATTTTGAGGGATAAACTGCATATTTGATTGCCTTTTCTCGCAGGATCATTCTCTCTCTCCTTCACATAGTAGTTAATCACAGTGAGGCTCGGAAAGATGCTGTGTTGGTTGGTAGAAACTTTGGGGCATATTATCAAGGGATTTATCTCCGCTTTTTTGGCTTTAAAAGCCAAGAAAGCGGAGATAAAATGATCTTCCTATCAGCAACAGGGTGCTAACACGCAAATTCGCATGTTAGCACCCTTTTTCTCTACGCTTCCCCTTGCATCTCTAGTGAGATGCAAAGAGGGCGTTTTTGAGAAAAATAATAGGAGAAATGTTGTTAAGCAACATTTTTCCTATTATCAAGGATTGCGCTAACCCTGTTAGTCATAAAAAAAAGCAGCGCTAACCGCGGTTAGTGCTGCTTTTTTTACACCTGGTATTTTCCTGACTTAGCCATGATATCCTATGGAAGGTGGATATCATGGCTAAGTTTGTGAGCCCCTATCATCAAGCTAACGCCAAACTTCGAGAGATTATCGTTGGTTTTCCAGCGATAATCTCTCATTTGGCAGTTAGCGTGAGGATTTTTATCACTTCTGAGATAATCCTTGCTAATAGCAAGTTATCTCTGCGATATTTTCCAGCGATGCTTAGCGATAAAAAAAGTGTTGCTAAGCCTCATTAGCGATAAATATCGCTAGTCGTTGGTAATATGCCCCTTAGTTCTTGGTATTTTGGTAGTTATCGAAACCAGATACGGTCCTTGCATCTTATCTGTTCCTTCCAGCCCCCGTATAATACTTGTTATGGCCATTGCTTTTCAAAGGATATGAGAGCGCAGCAGCCTATGCTACTAGAAAAAGTAATAGATCTTCCTTTACGTAAGATTGGTTGTTTGATGTATCTATTTACAAAGAGCAGTTTTGTAATTTTTGCATATGTAACGGACGTGGTATAGAACCAGAAGAACTGGAAGTATGCTAAGACAGCAGGCAAGATCTATCTGGTGTTGCTTTGCTGACATCAGTGAAGGTTTACCTTTGTGAAATGTACAGGTGCATCGGCCATAGTTGGGAGAAGCAAAGGGCTTCTGAAAAGACAAAGGAATCGCATTGGCAAACAGCATAGTTCCCTCAAATGCCTGCATTGTCAACAAAGGTCTTTTGCAGGGCAAATAGGGCCCATTCCGGATGGAAGGAGGTAGAATCATTTCAGAAGTTAATCTGCATCTTTCCCCAGCAACGTAATGCATCTCCAAAATGACTTGCTCTGGCGTAACATTCGCTGTGGGCTTATAAAGATGAAAGAGATTATATATTATCTTTATTTTCCTACGTATGAACGATTCTTCCTCTGAAGGCTGCTAATATTTTGGAAGTACCTATCATAACCCTCCTTAGTATTCTGCAAATGAATCACCAACTTCTTTTCATTCAGTTAATATTTAGAACCCTATATGACCTTTCTGTGTTGTCTCTCATATGCACAGTTCTTTAATTTAACATTTGTCAATCTGACAAAATCTTTAGATAACCCCCTTAGTTTATGTATTGCAAACAAAATAATTAGGCTTCCGTCCCCTTAAACACTCACATGGTGTCATTCTTGTGACAGAACGCGGCGTTGTTCTGTATTCTCTTAAAACATTGAAAGTAGCATCTACACCAGTGGTGTCTCATTATTAGAAGCCCATTGAACATACAATGAGCCCTTTTAGTAGCGAGGTGTGCGATGATGGCAAATGTGGGTTTGAAACAAACTTTAAATTGTCGTAATTTCCTCCCATTATCTAGTTTGCACTGAGCATTCCCAAACCATGTGTTACAAGCATTGGCAAAGCCAATAGATCTTGTCTTGTTGAGTTATCAGCTTTGGCAATGATGGTCGATTGTGCTGCTCAGCATCAGCTAGAAGAAAAAAAAAGAAACAAAATGTATGATGAGACAGTCGCTATTTTTTTCCTTTGAGTTTTATGTCAGTCCACTGTGCATACTGCAAGGGAAACTGTACAATCCTCTGACGTATAACGTTGCACAATAATATTGTTTCATCTGTGAAGACACTTCTCAGACTCAATGAGCCCAATGGCACCCAGCCGACTTAACGGAAACATTATATTCAGTGTGTCCTGTTCGGTTTCAATGTTTTTGTATTGTCTGGTTCCCACAGTCATCACAGTTCAAGCTATCTGTGTGTCTCGTGATGGGAGTGAACATGTCCTTTTCCATCTTTTAACCTGGCTGCAGTTTGAGCCCTAAGATCTTGCACTAGCTCTAACTGCCCCCGTGCTAGACCTGCTGGCAACAAAAGGAGAGGTTTCTGGCAGTTACTAAAGATGCTCCTATTTCACTCACAGACTAAAGGCACTCACTATCATTAGCGCTGTTGTAGTTAGATTTACCAATGACTAATCATTAAAGCAAGACTCAAAATGCAGCACAACCTGCGAGTAGGGTGTGGGCCAAAGAGTTTCACTAGACGTCATTGCAGCCTGCGGCTCTGTAATGTAGCCCCTTCCACAATAACGTTTTTCTAGAGTCACGGTAACAAAATAAGACAGGCCAGCAATGATGCTTGTCTGAGGCCAGTCTGTAGCTAGCCAGGGGTAACAAGGAGCTGGCTGCGACTTACGATTTCCTGTTCACTTCAGCGATGCCCTTGTTCTTAATACCCTTCAAAAGACGTAATGATGGATAGAGCTTTGCTTTTGATCTTTGTCGTAGTCCCGGCAAACGTGTTTTTTTTTATAAGTCACGAGAGCACATCGCTTAAGTACAGCACCCAGAAGGCCTATGAGAGTTCATCTCGTTAACAAGCATTCCTCTTATCTAAAGAGTGAGGCTTAGTTTGAAGGGGAAACGGGCGAGAGAAATCTAGAGAGAGCCTAGGAATGAGTAAACTAGGGGAACTGAAAACTGCAGACAAACTTCGATGAGCTGTAAACAAAAGAGCACACATGTAAAAAAGCGGTAAAAAGCACATTCCCGACCGTTTGAAAAGTTCTTTGCAAAGGGTCGTCCAGAAACTGAGGCTGAGAGAGTCTGCAGGCCTGGGAAACACCATCACTCTTCCAAAAATGCAGGAGTCGGACCCTACAAACAAAACAGAAAGCGTGCTTCTGCACGCACTAAAGTAACGTAAGGGTGGTGCCCTAATGCTGTTCGCATTGGCCCTGAAGCATCGGTGCCAATGAAACCAGTCCTGGACCACTAGGATTGGCTGAAGGCTTTCAAGCCAATCCTAGGTTCTATACACAACGTCTGGAAAATCATTGAAGAGTGAAAGCCACAAAATTATTGGCAGTCACCCAAAATCAGCCGAATTACGGACAAATGGCGTCCGTTGAAGATGTTGTCACGGACAGAGGGTGAAAATTACGGACTGTCCGTCAAATTTACGGACGGTTGGTCACCCTAGGGCCCTCAAGAGGAGTATGAAAGGGAAATGGGGTTATATAAGGAAGTAATGAACTCCTTGAGCAATAAGTATGGAAATGATTTGTTGCTTAATATGGGGAATTTTAATCATAAATTAAATCCCCAAAAATTAGACCCTTGGCTCAATAAGATTGAAAAATCATACAAAGTAATGCCAGCTCCGTCCCCCTCCTGTAAAATGAATAAACAAGATGACATCCTAGGAAAATTCCTGGGATCAAAGGGGTTAATTAGTCTAAATGGCAGGATTTTTGGAAAAGCTACCCATTGTTAAGAACAGGTTAATTTAGTGACTTTTTGTGGTTGGAATTGTAGCTGTTGCTTGGCCAGGGCTCACACCCAAATCAGCCAACAGCCCAATTTCTCTTACTCCTTTATGAATGGAGTGGTAGGGGTTCTGAGGCCCTGGAGTGAATTTTCTTCATGATTGTTGTGGTTTCCTCTGTGGTGTGTCCCATGTGATGATTATGCTGACTTTCTTTGTTGTTGGATACTGCTGGAGATGGCTCAGGGGTCCATTTATCAGGAGAAGTTGCTGCATATGGTTGTAATTGTGCTGCAGATGCAGCCAGTGAGGTCATTGTATAGACCCTGTAATGAGCTGATGTTTCAGGTGACAGCTGTGGGTGGGGTGAAGTGTAAAGATGTATTTGCTGCTGTTGGATCTGGCATTTAGTCATTTGACCAAGGCCTTTCTCTTGTTTTCTTGGATGAGCTGGTGATTTCTCCTCTGGGCTGCTTTGAAAGCGTCTTTTGCCACTTCAATTCATGTTCTAGTTTTTGCTGTGTTGCTTCATTTTGTGGGGGCCAGAGTGCTAGTTCAGTTGGTGATCCATTTGTTACAGTTTTTTATGTTGCGTGATATGATGCCATCCCCAACCACAAAACATTTTCTGTTCCTACCAGCTCTACATGCTTCTCCATTCCTCTTTTTAATGTTCCACACTGTAACATATATATTAAGAACTCCTATTCCTGCAATTTGATGTTGACTTTCCTCATCTTCCTTTTCTGCCTGATCACACTAGACTGAGGCTTCCTCCGTTCTCCTATCAATCATATATTTCCATTGTGTCTTTCTTAATACTCCTCTTCCGCTACCTTTCTGTAGGAAAGTACCCTTTTTGTGTGGTCACTCCCACTCCCACTTTTTGCTCCAATGCTGATGGTTATGATTCTGAAAGTGCACTACAGCCTTCTGCTCAGGCCCCAGTGCCAGTACTCTCTCCCTTAAACTGATATGTGTGCATTGGCAAAACTAATTGTCAAGGACTGTAACCCCCTTATAAGTCCCTAGTATATGGTACCAGTGGTACCCAGGGCATGAGTTTGAAAGGGGTCACCAGGGCCTGAAACACTGTTTGTGTAACCCTAAGTCACCCAACTAAACTACTGACAGCAAGCCTAACTTTGCAGACTGCAGGAACAGTGCAAATTCGAAATCGCCCTCACCATGTGTGGCAAGGTCAAATCACTATATTTAATATGTCAGTCACCCCTAAGGAAGGCCTCCTCAGCGCAGGAGGCAGGGTACATTATGTTAAAGGTGTGGACAAGTACGTGCAAGTTTATATGTCCATATAGTGGCCTTTACCAATAACAGCTACTATAAGTGATACTATAAGTGATAGACAGTCCAAAGGATAACATGGGCTGGCATCATGGGCAAACCCGAGCTTGGCATCTCCATTATGGTACCACCTAAATATGTCCTGTTTGGTATAAAACAACGTGCCTCATTGCCCCGACACATATTTTGTGGCGAAGATTATATGGCATGCACCCAGGTGGCTACCTTAGAGGTTGCCCCAACCTTTCCTGTGCTCTGGTTTGCAGCCCAAAGCTGCTGCCACCAAGACAGGAATCTGACCTCCTGCCAGGAGGTGTGTACTCTCCCAGGAGTTCAGAAACAATGGCCTGGACAGGAAGGAGATCACACCTCCCTTCCTGATAGGATGCCTAGTGAAGGCGCACATCAAGGCAGTGAGCAACAAAGGCTGCACTACCTGTGATATACAACCAGGCTGCCTCCTAAAGGAAAAACAGCCTTCCCCATGCCCGCTGGTGCATTTGTACCCAGGCAGGTGTGAAAATTAGGTATTCAGTAGGTGTACAGACCCAGAAGGCTGGCCACACCTCTACGGTGGGTTACCTGGCCCGTACAACTGAGGAAGACTTCTGCCATTTTTAAAAGTGGTAGAATAGAGAGTTCTGGGTGGAAAAGGTGACCTACAACCTGGATGTGGTCACCTCAGGGACGGAGTTGCCACTGGGGTCAGTATCCCTTTGGCTGCTTGCAGCCACACCCATACTGCCCTTACATCTAGGATTTAAGGGCTAGCCCTGACTCCAGAACCTCAGTTCTGATCCAACTTGCAACATGGACACAAATAGAGAAGAGAGTCTGCGACAAAAAACAGCTGCCAAACTAAAGGCTTAATAATCTGCACTGTGGCAACCTTCCTGGAACTACACGATTGTGATTTGTCCTACACTAAAGCTCAGATCTCTAAAACAGGGGGACCCCTTTGAGAGCCAAATGCATAACCAGACTCCCCAGGACTAGTGCCACTAGTCCCCAGCAACCGCTGGTAAAAACAATGAACCTGCACCAAAGGATTGCTGGCCATTGGGCCCTACGAGGGATCATCCATAAATAGATGGTCCAGTGCATTGTGGGAAATGTAGTCCTGACATTCAAAACATTTCTGATGGCTACCGTGTTCCCCTGGACCTCTGGATATCGAAATAACTTTCTTTTGTGCTTACCGCTGCCAAGGCTTGTTGTTTACCAGTCTAGTAACCACCTCCTTTACTCGATGATGCATCTTGTGGCTACTCCCCAAAACCTTAATCCAACACTAGCAGTGGTTTAGTTGTCAACTTTTTGCACCTTGATCCCGAACAGCAAAGTGTAAGCGATATAATCTGCTTCCCTGCTGCTCTTGCTTCAGTGCAAAGGACAGCCCGGTCAACTCTGCACCTGGGCTTCTTGAGCCAGGTAAAATTGAACTGACTGACGTGCCTTGGTCCTGGGACCCCCATCACCTTTACCCTCCTTGGGTTTCATGCAGCACGACTTGTAAGTAGCCAGTTATCACTATTGCTATTTACCATTGACTACAATGATAAAGTTCTGTAGTAATGACTTGCACTGATTTACTATTGCTTCCCTAATCCATAGCTCCGGTTATATTCTGGTTTACTTCGTTTTAATATCTAAGTTTACATAAAAATCTGCTTCAGGTTTTTGTATTGGTGTTGGATTCTTTGAAATGCTTAAAGGGGTACGACCTTTACAACGCGATTGTTACACCATGATACATTTACATCACGGTTATAACAACGCAAGTTGTTACAACGACTTGTGCTGGATGGCGCTCTACACTAAGGAATAGTTTGATTTACTATTCCAACACCTTCCCCACTGTTACACACACGTAAGTTGGAATAGTAAATCATACTATTCCTAAATCCAGTGCCTCTCGAGTAAGTTGTTGTAACGACTTGCGTTGTAATAACCGCGATGTAACGTACCGCAAACTGAAGTATCCCGTTGTAATGTCACATATTCATTCTTAACACATGTTCCTCTAGTAAAGAATGGCTACTCTTTGCCACTCTACCAGGAATGAGCTAAGGATTTATAATTATGATTCAAAGGACCATCTTTAAGGTTTGGGATTGTTCTGCATAGTATAGCCTAAACAGCATCAATACCTAATACTCCATTTTCCTACACTTTCCTATTTTTTCTTTCTGCCTTATACTTGGGAATCATTTCTGCCACCAGAAAAAACATCCAGAGAGGTGTTCTTTCTATACCCTCAATTATGCACCTTGTCCTTCCTCACTTTTGTTCCAGGACTTCCATCACTTTCATTAGGTAAATTCTGGTCCTTGGCAGTAACAAAGGTACACAGTCAACACATATGCAATGTCCATGTGGCTTACAACCTCAATGTTGGGCAACTTACCAAACTTGCTATATCTCTATTTAATTCTTTGTGCTCCTTGGTGACAGTAGCAGTGCTTCATGGTCCTCTCCACACTATCTTGAGCAGTAGCCTCGTCCATATGAAGTTCATTCTATCCTATCTCATATGCACTTTTTAAAGTCTTTTTTATCATTTTTTACAATTCCATTTCTCCCAAGTGAATTAAATTCAGGTGTGGCCATGGTCTGCTCCCACTCAGCTCCCACAAGATGCCTAGTATTTGGCTCAATATCATCTCTCCCTGGCCCTGCCATTTCACTAACACCTTGTCATCAGAGTGGACATGTGTGGTTCGATCTCCGGCTCAGGTGGCAGCTCAGCTCAGCACCATGTGACTCTGGGTAATAGCTCACTTAATTTCCACGACGCCCCCCAGCGCCTTGAGACCCTTAAGGGTGAGTAGTTTCTGCTTTACAAATACAGATATATATCCTGTAGCCTCATCTTCTGGCCATAACTCTGCATTCTGGAGTGCTCCAAGGCCCATTTTAAAATTGAATGGCCACATCTACACACCATCATCAAAACATATGGATTCTATTTAGAATCCATATGTTTTGATGAACTGTCCAGGAGGGTGATTCTATCTCAACCTCTACGCTTCCCTCTTTTGATTTTTTGTCACATCTACACACCTCCTTCGCTTTCCTGATGCCTGCCTTGTATTGGAGGGTGATATACTGAACAAATATTTTCATCGGCCCAACCCAACCAATGTGATGCTGTCACATCCCCCATTCAGAAGGAACATGTCTCATGTCATCCTCCAGTCCCCAAACACTTGTGAAACACAATTACCTCTGCGCCACTGGGTGCGCCCCACTTCTCGCCCTCCTGGCGGGGTTTCACACAAGTTATGATGGGTGTTAGTACCCCCACAGACACTGCATTCTTGGTCCTTGTCATGTGGCTCTTGTACCTTGGCGCACAATGGCTGCGTCTTGAGAAATTGTCACCAACCTCCTTCCCATTACATTTCCAAGAGTGATTGAATAATCCCTCTTGTGTGTGCATGCTAAGGAAGAGACAGTGCTGCCACTTGGCCACCAACGTCACCTGGCCAGGCTCCCACCAGCACAGAATCTCCTAATTACCGTGTGCAGAGAGGGGCCTTCCCAACCCTCTACATGGGCCACATTTTGTGAAGACAAAACCCAACTGTAATGAGTTATTTAAGAAGGATGCTTATCACCTTTCCCAATAGAGGTGATGTCTTGAAGGCATTAAGGGCCAGATGTATGACCCGTTTATGCATGCACAAACGAGTTTACAAACATCATGGACATGTACAAAACCTATTTAGTGAGTCACAATTTATTTGCGACTCACTAAATAGGTTTTGCAACCTCTATTTGGAAGGAGCGTTCCCTTCCAAATAGCGAGTTTCCGAACCAGGTATTCATGTTTGCGACCGCAATTGCGGTCGCAAAACACTCGCTATTACCACCTACTTCATGAAGGTGGTTATGTATTCGCAAATGGGGTCCCTATGGGACATCAGGCAGCATTTAAAAAAAACTGCTTTATTTAAAATCAGTCCTAGACACTATAGTCTGCTGAGCCCAGCAGGCCACCATCCCTGAGCGGGCTGGCATTCCCAATGGGCTCGCAAATTGCGAGAGGATCATTAATTTTAATGAGCCTCGCAGTTTGTGACCCCCTTAGGAATCGTAAAGAGTGTTAAACACACTGTTGTACATTTCATTTAGCGACTCACAATTTGTGCCTCACAATTTGTCCCAAATTGTGAGGCACTAAATGAAATGGTCGTACATCTGGCCTTAAGTCAATAGAATTATGGGCAAGTTAATTATAGGGCTACCAGGCTTATTGCAAAGGACAGCTGTAAAACATTTTGCCATTTTGACACTGTAGGTCAATTGCTGTTTATCGAACCCCTTATCAACAAAATACCTACATGTGAGGAGAGTTGGGAATAGGAGCAGATAGCATTAGGCGTCGAATTGTATTTATAAAAAATGCATGTTTCAAAAATTAATTTGTTCAGTTGGCTGAGATACAGCATTGTGCCATAAGCTATTTCTTACCCATGCTCCTTGTGACTAAAAAAACACACATCTAGGACGAGCCAAAGAGCACACAAACACTGCTTCTGATTCAAAACGATACAACAGCAAACACCTGATTTAATAAGATCCTGAAATAACCTGAAATAACCTTATTTAATAAAACTAAATCCAGCTATGCAATGCAGCCACCAAACTCTTGGTCATGAACATCTATGACTTTTATGCTTTGAAGTTCACAATTTTTTAACACAAAATATGATAACATTAGTCCACTAGCAACACTTGCAGGTAAACTGTAGCAGCCACAGGAAACACTGAACACGAGGTTATCAGTTCCTCCCAGAGTATGGTGTAGATTGCTCTATATGTTCAGCAGCATTACTCAAGCGTCACTCTTCAAGCATCAGTTGGAGTGCCTTCGCTCAATGTGGTAAAGATAAAACATATTTTAAATTGAGACATGTAAAATGTCATCAGTTTTACCAGGGTGCCTTCTTCATCAAGGGAGATGACTTGCACCTGAACTGTCACAACTTCGAAGAGATCGAGTCATGAAGAAAGCACCTGGCATCTCAAAGCAAGACAGAGGGAAATGTGGGTGTCACAATTGGACAGGATGCACCTGTTACTAGCAGTATTTTCACCCTGAGCCCATCAGAAGCTGTGAGTCCTGCTGGTGCCCAGTAGACATTAGAAGCTCAATAATGCATCGAAGCGGGGTGCTCTATACGTTTGGCAGCCAGAGGTATGTGATGCTAACCAGTCTCAGTGGCTCGATCTGAGTTCTTATGCACAGTATATCACTGAAGCTCATGGCTTGGGAGAGTATACATTTTCATAAATGTAAGTGAAGCTGAAATGAATGCAGAGAGAGGTGGCAGGAGGCCCACAACAGCAATGCTCTGCCCTGACCTCATCACCCACTTACCAGTTCTCAGTTATTGGAGAGGGGACTTACAGGAAGGCCTAGAATCAGCTCTCCTTTGGCACAAAATTGCAAACAACATCAGTGCTGACATCCATCTACAATTTCTCCCAGATATTGAACTCTAACTTGACTGTAGCAGTTTGAACTTCTAGCCCTAGTGGGGGGCGGAGGGGGGGTCTACAATTGAAAGATCCCTTAACTAAGTGTTAGCCTGCTTTAAAAGACCAATAAAACAATAAAAACAAATAGCCTTTCCCACATGTGCCAGGTAAAAGGATTGGCAAACATCAAAACAACAACTTTACATTTAAAACGGATTTCCCTGGATAATAATGTTCTTCAACAAACAAGAATAGGTACCTGCAAGTTCGAATAAGTGCTTCTTTGAAGATGATGCATTTGCCCAAATTCATGATGCACTTTGTTCTCAACAGTAAAGCCAGTGTGGTTTAGAAGAAATCATTATTTCACCACTCATAGAGCCTACCTATACCCGGCAAGGCTCTCTAAGATGTCCAAGGATCCACCGGCAAAATGTAAAAAATGCAACTTGGAAAGAGTTCCGGATACGCATATGTTCTGGACTTGCCCTAGCCTTTCGGAATATATGGAAAGAGTGGGGTCCACTATAGATTTCATCTTAGGATGCCCTATACCTATTACACTTAGTTTAATAATTTTCGCCATTGAAGATGGAATTATTGGTCCCTGTAGTGTTGGGGCCCTAGGCCCACATGGTGGAGTAAATGATGACACAGGACACCAGTTAGGGGATCGTAGATCTGGCCACGAGCACGTGCGCTCTGGCTCTTTTATTGGCAGCGTCACCTGACCCAGTGACGTCTGTGGTGGGTGGGTGTACAGTGTATGGTTACACTGCAAACAACTAGACTGTGTCCTGGCAGGACACTACATTCCTCCCAAACTTTAATGAAAGGAAAAGCGAATGTCCAACCTGCAAGAAAACAGAACAATAACATTTGATAGCCCCAACAGATCTTCTTCAGGCGATCAGCTGGGAGAATGTTGAAAGTTCCAGGACTACAAAGTCAGTCAGATGAGCTTCACCTCGGCGGTGTACTTCAGATCATCCTTGTCTTGCTGTGTTGACGCTTATATATAGTGTTCATCACTTGGAGCATTGGGAGCAGAATGGGTGTGACCCTTGAGGGGTCTCGCAGGTGTTCCTAGTCCATTGGATGACAACGCTTGTTGGTTGTAGGAGACGACTATGGCACGAGAGGTCTTTCTTTGGATTTGCTGATCTTGATGCCTTCACATCTCCGTCCGGCCAAGTAACTTCCGACTTGCCTTCCTTGCCAGACTCCTCTCTCACTGGAGCCTCGAAAACTGGCCTCTCCTGCTAGGACTCTTCTCTCACTAGAGACGCGGGAGGACCCTCTTGTCGGACACGATGGGACCGGGTGGGCCGTGCGGGCTTCGCATGAGCCGCGCAAAGGCGTCGCTGCCGAACTGCCAACGGACTCACCGCCAAGTCTCTCATGATGTCCTCGGGGGTGTTGATGTCATCCGCCAGGATGGTCTTGCCGTTAGGACATGGGTTCAGTGTCTTCAACAGACCTTTTCTCGGTGCCAGGTGTTTACCTGGGGCCTTCATGCTTCCTGTTGCCTGTCGTGGAGCTGCCGCTGCTGCACCTCTCCCATCCGGATTCCTCTCTCACAGGACATGCGGCCGAGGCCCTTGTCCCCTGGACTGCCACTTGATCGCGTGGGCTGTGCGGGTCGCTGCGGAACTTCGGACATGGCCACAGTCGAGTCTTGTGTAGTCCACAAGGGTGGATTGTCTAGTGCTCGGGTATGCTTTGCTTCGGCAAGCTTCAGGTTCACGGGGCACCCATGCAGTTCTTCAGTGGTTGGTCTCCTCGAATGCAGGTTGTAGGGATTACTGGGATCCACAAAGATGTTGCGATGTTCCTTGGCCAGCACCGATGTTCCTGTGTGCTGACTGTTGCGATGCTCCTTGGACAGCACCGATGTTCCTGTGTGCTGTGGTTCTCTCTCCTCTTCTGTGGAGTGATGTTGTGTTACTGTCGCCAATGTAGTGTTGGGGCCCTAGGCCCACATGGTGGAGTAAATGATGACACAGGACACCAGTTAGGGGATCGTAGATCTGGCCACGAGCACGTGCGCTCTGGCTCTTTTATTGGCAGCGTCACCTGACCCAGTGACGTCTGTGGTGGGTGTACAGTGTATGCTTACCCTGCAAACAACTAGACTGTGTCCTGGCAGGACACTACAGTCCCAAGAGGGGCTTTCTGTTTTTTGCTATATTACTGGCCAGACGAGAAATTTGTAAGAGATGGGTTGAAGCTTCCCCCCTATACATTCGGACTGTCTTTCGGCTTTGTATAAAACATCAAGTATCGATCTGGCTAGACTACAAAATAGCAGGAAGAGGGCCATCTGGGACCCTCTGGTAAACTGGACTCCAGCTTAGATTATCATTATGATTAGTACTCCATACCATCTTACTTGTCTACCAAATACCCTCTATTCCCATGATTAAGACTTATGGGTTGCTCTCAGTTTGTGCTAGACTCTGCCGATATCACGGGGACCTAGATATCAGTGAATTAAGGTGGAACGCCAGCTACAATACTTGTCCCTTACGATCAGGGGAGAGTACGACCACCCTCTCCTTAACAACGAGAGGTCAGCGAAACTGGTAGATAGTCGGGAAGCCACTGGTAGGCGGGCGAAGAAGGTTGGGGCAGTACCCCATTAAAAAACCCTACCTCTCCAAAGTGAGTAATAGTGGCAAACCGCATATCACCTGTAAGCTGGGGTTAGAGGCGTACGAGGAAAACAATGCTCAAAAAAAGCAAATGTGTTTATCTGAAATTGCAACTTTTTTTTAAATCGCAGGTTTATTTGCAATTATATATGAAAGTGTTAATAGTTTCAAGCCCACTTCAGCCATTTTGTAATCAGTCATATCTAAATACATCTCAAAGAAATTGCAACAAGCCTTCAAATGCACACTTTCCGAATAAAGTTCAACAGTCATGCAATTTTGGGCATTTATCCAATCTGATGTTTTGTTGCAGCAGTGACAGAAAAATACCCATGGGAGCTAAAATAGTAAGACGCATGTTTTTAGACTTGTCCTTTCAACTTCCTTTAATTTACTCCTACCATACCTATTCTGCATTACCCCAGATATTCTTGCACTAGACTTAATTTTCTGTTGGCCTGTCAAGTTTCATGCGGACTTATTTATCAGTGTCAAAGTTGTGATGGAGTGAATCTTGGAATGCCCGTCTTTTATCTTTTCCCTTCTCCAATGTATCATCTCAAAATGTGAAATGCAAACTGGAAGCTAAGCCTCACGAACATCTTGTGCAAATTCAGCAATGTTAAATTTATTAGTAAATTGACACATATTTGACCTCCTTTCGAATGTGTTTCCCTTGACAAGTGTGCATAAAACGTGGCATACCAAATGTAAGCTAAACGTGCTGGCCCAGATTTACTAAGCCACTGCCCCACTTTAAAACAATGCAACGTCTCCACAATTCATTGCTAAAAGGGGGAAAAGTGCGCTTTTCTCAAAGCAAAACCAGCTTTTTGCTGGATCACATCACTTTGTGTCAGGCAGGAAAGTTAGGGGACATTACTGGAGCAGAGAAGAGCAAATGCCTTACGTCTGAAGCAAAGTCTGATCTACTGAAATATTTAGACTGGGCTTTTCACAAATTAGCAACCACTGGATGAAGTTGTAAATGAAGGTATATATGCTTGTTGCTCTAGAAAAATAGCACATTATATGTATGCTTTCATGTACAGCACAGATCAAAAGCACAGGCACCTTTTGAGTTTGGGCAGAGAAATTTGTAATGCAGAGGCATGTTTCTAGTAAAAATCATATGATAAAAGTCATACTCGCCTTTGCGTCATGTTGTGAGCCTGAACGTTGCAAAAGGCAAGCACATGACATGCAACAGGAGCAAAACTGTCTTTGTAGATATAGCTTGCACTGTTTCCCCCCTCCTTGCAATGCGCTGTAGTTAATTTGATCTTATATTATATATCTGAAAATCTAAAGTGTGTGACCTCCCTATCTTCATTAACTTTGCCCCTATTGGATCCAAATAAAACGTGAAACGCCTGGTGTGATAAAGTGGACTGTTGGTTAAGGGGTGTGAATCCTCTTCAAGCTTTCATACCAATCAGGATGAACCATTAAAGTCACTAAATTGACCTGTGCTGAACCCTGTGGTAGCGTGGCACAAAAACAGCCAGGTTTAACTAAGAGGCAATAAATAAAGTATTTATGCAGCACACAAACAGTAACAAAATCCCACACCAAGTAAAAAAAAAAGTAAAATTAAACAAAATATTTGACACCAAAACAATAAAATTCCAGTTTGTAAAGCCAGATTCAGGCAATGTTAAAGAACAGATGATAGCTGGAGTACTGAACAATGTCAAACATCCACTCCCAGTCACAGGTGTGGGTTAAATTCATTGTTTTTTGCTCACCATACCATTTTAATTTGGACCCTGCCATTTGCAATTGACCTTGGACCCCATTGGAACAGTCTAGCCCCAACTGCTAGGCCAGGTCCTCCCTGGACTAGAAACAGGCATCCTCTGACAGGATTTTGGGATATCACCCCTCATCAGCCAGGCTAGCTTGAATCCGCTGGCAAAAACAACAGATGATGGACGGAATGCTGAAACATTCTCCTCCAATAAGAGATCCGCGTTAAATCCATTGTTTTTTGGTTTTGATTTATCTGGTCATGGTAGACCGTGTCAAAGTCACCAGTTCAGGCAGGCCGCTATGGCGTCGCGTCCAAGTACACACGACTGAGATCAGTTCGCTAACAAAGTACCTCGTGACCTGGGCGTTGAGGTGCAAATTCCTTGCATCGAGCTGCCTGGGCCAGCACTGCATAGTCATTCGACGACAAGCTGTAATGCGAGGTCCAGGGCTTGGAAGCATTTCACACCAGCAGAGTTGGTGAAGCTCCAGAAGGAGGATTCCAAAGTGAGACCTTGAACCATCATGAAGTAAGCTGTCAGTAAGAGTTTGCAAGGGCTTGCATGTTATGGAATTGGCAATGAGTACAAGATGTGTCTCGCTGGGCCAACGCTATCATCAAGCAGCGTCAAGGTTGAGAGAGCGGTGCCTTGCTCTGTGATGCATTGTCGCCAAGGACATGAGAAGCCAATGTTGAAGAAGCCTGGTATGTCCCTGGGGCTTTGAACAAGGGGGCAGCCGACTGACTTTTGGAGATTTTCCGGACTCCTGGGTCTATACAAGCAGAGTAGATTCAGGAGGGTTGCTCAAAGCACCAGTAGATTCATGGTGCAGCCTCAGCATGCTCTGGGCAGCAAAGCAGTCCTTGGTCAGTAAAGCAGAGGTTTGGCAACAGGGTAGACTTCACAGCTTGGCAGTCCTACTTCCTGTCAGGCTCTTAGTGCCAGAAGTGATCTGAAGAGTTGGGACCTGGTGCCCACTAGGGGTGGGTGATAAATTCTGCTCCACTGGTGGATTTGCTGAGTTTTGCCCACTATGCGTGTTCTGGGAAAACTCCGCCAATCGCTTGCAGAGATTTTTCTTTCGCGCAATGGTAAGTTGGTGAGCCCAAGCGAGAACTGGCATCCCCTAGTGTGGTTCTTTTGGCACTACGACAGCAACCAGTGAGATTTTCTTAACACGGGCAGTCGCAGGTGGTCATAAACATTTTTGTGAGAAAACTGCAGCTTGAGTTGATAATCTACTCAAGCTGCAGAAAAGAAGCAGTGCCCTTTGGTGCACTGCATAGTGCTGTTCATGCTGATTTTGCAGTGCAGTGGTATAAGGTCCTTCCACTAAACATAAGCTTGACAAACCGATTCTGCCTGCTCGCACAGTTCAGCGGAATCTCTCAGAGTTCTCATGTAAATCTATAGAGTGAAACTCTGCCAGTTCTGCCCACCCCTAGTATCTATTTTGAAGTGGGAGAAGCTTTAAGAGTCCTCTCCCTACAGAGGGCTCTGGAATTTTCTTCCTCTCTGTCCTGGCACCAGCTTGTCTGTGGGCACAAAAGACTAGTGTTACATCCTTTCTGAGTGGGATGAGGCAGAGTCTTTGTCATGTGCTGTGTGGTAGGGGACACCTTTTCGCCCTTATCCTTACAGAGTTGGCACATCCTGAATACACCTATTTCCCTTCATCTTACTGTCTGGGAGCAATGCAGAAAAGACCAGCTGCCAGCTACACCTAGTTATGTGATCCAGGTTACAAATAAATTCACAACTTGGGCAGATTCACGTGGGTAGGCAGCAAAAGCTCCCTCAAAATGTGCCTGGCTGCCGCCACAGGAACATGGTATAAACTTTTCATACGCAGAAAGAATTTCAGCTGTCCAGTGGTCCAGTAAATAACTCAATTCATACTTTCATAAAAGTTTCTATACTAATAGTGATGTACGTAAGCTTCAAAATGAAGACAGTTCTAGTTCTAGTATAGCGAATAAACTAACCAACATAGTGCTGTCCTAAGATCTGCTTCTGGAACTGTTAAATAGGCCCTTAAGAAGCAATATTTATTATGAAACACATGATTGGTCAATTTGTTATTGGACAATTATTGTATTAGGAATTCATTTTTTCTTTTTGCCCATCGCAATTGGTTAAGATCAGAAAATAACTTTTTTAAGTGGCTATTTCAGAATTTTGACTAAAAATGTGACTTTACCATTAACAAGGGTTTACTTTTAATTTGTAAATCTTTAGGCTCCAAACTCAGCATTTCTACCTTTACAGGTGCTTCTAACCCAAAAGCTAGCACCAACTAAATGTAATAAGGTAACACAAAGCTGTCCTATGGTAGAGGTAGACCTAGCAGTTGTGAAAAACAAATGCAAAATGTTTTCACTACCAGGACATGTCAAACTTAAAAGTAGATGGCTAGCTTTTTAATACACTGCACGCCGCCCTCCTGGCTATGTAGAGCCATTCTATGCATGACTCACAGGTACCAAAAAGGAAGGCTCAGGTCTGGCAACAGGTTTATTTTGTCTGGTTAAAATTGTCACACAGTCTGCAATGGAAGGCCTGAGGCATGTTTAAAGGCTGCTTAAGCTGATGTCACACGGAGGGCCTCATGCCCACTTTATTTACAGGCCCTGGGTATAGGTTGGACAACTTTATTTGTGTCTTATGAATACATTAAATGTACAAATTCAGTGTAAGACATTTTAACATGTGTATAAGAGAGAACACAAGCACTTTAGTACTGGTCAGTAGAAATAAAGTGCACAGAGTCCTAAAGCCAACAAAAATGAGATCACCAAAGAACGGAAGATGAACACAAAGTGGTTGGGGGATGACTACCGTAAGGCGAAAGGTCGAACACCTGTACCTGGTTTAATTTGCAATCTGCCTCTAGCATTTCATGCAGATTCATAACACAGCAATGGAAGGGCGAGATTTTGATCGATACCTTATCACTATTGATCTAAACCCCGATCTGGTCGACTGAACCTTTGTTGCCTGTCATTGAGGGAAGAAAGTGCATCTCTTACCAAGTTAGTTCACCCAATAAAGGACTCCGCTCCAAAAGATCGCAAACAACTTCTAGCTTTCAAAAGTTTATTGTAAGGTTAGGATAAGCTGCAAATACAGGCATCTCAGAATGAGATTCACGAGATACACAGGTCCAACTACATACATGTGCTCTCTGAAAGCCCTCAGACGAGCAACGGAAATTACCAGCACAAGTTCTAAGAATAATAAAGCTATCAGCATTGACGCATATTGAGATCTCTCCTTCATTTAAGTTGGAGGAAAACACACAGGTTAGGCTGTCCCTACCCTGCTCTAGATGGTATCCCTACTTAACCAAGTCTCAACCTAACAAAAGGTGTCAGCAGTGAATGACCCCCAAGGGAAGTCACTCACTCTTAGTCTCTTGGTGAAAACCTATAGTTCTCCAGTCATGACCCCTCTCTGCCTACCCATCCGCTCTCTAAAGGGTCCTCAGGCATCTGCTCTAACTCCACCCAGGGGTGCTGTCCCTAATACAAAACAGTCAACAACATTTGAGACGCCCCTCGTGAGACGCCCCTCACGTGGTGTAGCTTCTGGCTTTTTCCATGCTGCTTTGTATTGGGCCTCATACGTTGGAGTTGTCCTTGCTTCTCAGACTCTTCTACGGCCCGCTGATACCCCTTAAAACATTCCGGAACCCTCCTCCATGTCTGGGCCGTCTTCTGAACAGACCTCTATTCATATTATTTATAATTGGATCCCCCCTTTTCTCTTGCAGACAGACATCTGCAGCCAAGATCCCAACTCTCATAGACTTCCAAAAAGTTTCGCAACATTTCTCGGCCCAGACCAGTACGTGTAAATCAATGTTAAAACATTTCAGGCCTACAGCATTTCTCATAATAATTATAGCATTCAACTTCTTCATTAATTAAAGCAGGTTAATACTTTTATTCTATTATTCAGTAAACACATCTATACATCATGGCCCATTAATGCAATGACCAAAACATTAGTGCAATCTATGTCGTGAAAAGAAACACCTTCCCCTTCCCTTCTAGCTCTGGCCCTGAGGCCTACCACATTCTGCGTTTAACCACATGCCATCTTACATTTTAGCAGCTACACGACATGGATTCAGGAATAATCACATCTAATAAAATCATATAGTGTCACACATTTCTGTATTAGTTCCACTTCTACTTAAATCTCTACATTAGCTATACATTCAGAATATAATTGCAGATACTACTAGCACTCATGGCATTTCTCCTCATGATTTGTGCTTACTACGGGTAAGTGTGATGCACTCATACATTTAGGTCAGTTTGCGCTCTCTCAGTTCCCCCCTTTGATGACCTCTCGGGGTCATCACTAACATTTAAACTGCAGTTATTGCTAGCATAACTTGTCTCTGCGCTTCCAGAGCCCTCAGACTCCTGTACTGATTATCTTGTATGGCAGCCAATCTCTGCAGCTGCTCTCTTTGGGCCCTTTCTGACCTTTTTGCTCTGTACCATTTGAATACCCTCACCAATCCCCACAATAGGATCCCACAGATCAATATTATGATGATAGGTTTTAGTATATACCACACAAAGCTTTTGCCTAGGGTGGAGATCCACCCTCCAACTTCACTCATTCCGTGGCCCACCTTTTCCCAGACATTTTCTCTACTCAAGTCTTCGATCTCCTTATGAATATCAGTTATGTTCCTAATAACTTTCTCAAGGGGCTTTGAATTGTCTGGAATGTAAGTACAACATTCCTGGACCTTCAAAGCCTTACAGACTCCGCCCTCTTTTGCTAGTAGGACGTCTAACGCAAGACGGTTCTGAAGAACCATAGCCCTTATCGATTGCATCTCTCCTTCTACCAGCATTAAGGACTGAGCAGTGCTGGCAGACAACCTGTCGACGACTGTTGCCAGTCGTCTAATTTTAACATCATTAAGGATTAGTCCCAAAAGAGGGAACACAGCTCCAAAGACATCTCCAACCATTTCTGCATCTCCTATATCTCTCCTTCCCCTCGATGATGTCTTGCCCTCGATGATCTCTAAGTCTTGTGCATGATATATTTTGGGGAAGACAATTGCTAGGTAACATGATCCATACCAGTTGTCAGGTAGTCTCACGTAGGCATTTCTTCCACATACAAAATACACATTTGGAATCACTTGCATTCCCTTCAGGAAATCTTTAGTATAGTACTCTATATTGAAAGCATGTTCACAGCTGACTTCTCCCACGTATACATTTTCGTAATACGTTTTGGCTCGGTGAAGACATAGCTTTCCTCTCTGCGTCTTATCTAAAGCTATTGGACCACTACTACCCTTTCTCTTGTGTGCCTTCTCTTCCTCGGTCCAATCTGTTTTCCATTGTCCTGATTTTTTCAAAATCTTTTGTCTCCTGTAACGATCATCCACCTGCCCTATGAACTTCTTCTCGACTTCTGACACTTTGCATGTCAGGTTATTTCTACGGGCATGTGAAGTATCTAAGGTAATCCAAGGAATGAAGAACTTGGCCAATCTGTCTTCACTCTTCCAGTAGTCCCATTTGTTCATCTGCTTATAATTCGGGACTTCTGGCAACACTGAATCATAGTTGGAGAAATAGTATTCAAAACTATCTCTCCCATAAAATATACTAAGCAATAAGCTACATGTAATGCCATATGTCAGCGGGAGGTGATGATATCTAATGCCTTCATCTACAGACGCCGGCAACTGCATGCAGACGTAACAGTCCTTAACCTCCATGGCATCCACGTATTCATATAAGAGTTTAGCATAAGCATTTGACCTAAAGTCTCCTTGGGACTCATCTACGTGTAACCTGCGGGCTTCTGCAGCTAATAACGCTTTCTCTTGAGTGTTTTCCCTTTTCTCACCAGCAACAGTGGGTGTAAGCGTTTCTACAGATTTCACATCAGTTACCTTCGCCTCTTCCTCATGTCCCTTTACATAAGAAATTGTTACCACTAAAGCTATTAATATTATCACTCCTACTATTAGTGTACCTATTATACATTTAGCTCTGCGGTTCTGGGTGCCGGCTTCCATTTCGTCAGACAATATGGCTCTCTCTTATCTTGGCACAAAGTTCTTTTCTTCTCGTTCCTTTACAGTCTCTTTTTACTCTTTTTGTCTTTAGAATCCACACAACTGGAAGCTGACAACCTTCTTCGCAAAGGTTCTTTAACAGTTCAATAAAGACAACCCTAGCCCTTCTCCATCAACTCAAGGGAAGGTCCCTAATATTCTCTGCTTCCTGGGCGCTAGGTAATCTTCTTTTTTCTGCTCGCTTTATTTACAAAGTCCTTTAAGCATCTACTATCAGGTTTGTGCCTGCAGCTTCGATAGCAAAGTTCAGTATTTCCAAACGAAGATTGTGCTCTTCATGGGCTGTTATCGTTGTACCAAAGTCGGGGAATTGCAATTCTGAGAGAAACATGTGTTTTAACTTGCTGAGGCGGGGAGGTCTGGGGAGCATGAATGTTAGTGACCCTTCTTGTTCGACTCCGGGTACCAACAGTCGTATTTCCACGGTGACGATGGGCTCAGAACTGGACACCACCACCGCTCGGATCCTCCCTGTCTCCTGTTTCAAAGACATTTGTCGCCAGATATGTCCACTCAGGGGTGGAGTATCTTCTGCTAGGCACACGCACTCTTCTTGACCTTCTTCGGTCTGGTGCTTCAGCGCCCTGAGCACCTTCTTCCGGGTCTGAGTCTTCTGATATCGGAGGAAGGGTTATCTCTGGAGTTGACCTCAGGCTAGAGCTCCTTCTTTGCGGCCAATTAGCTTCTCCACGTGCCCTTCTACTCCTTCTCCTTCTTGTCTGTTCTCGCTCTCTGTCAGACTTGTCAGGGTCTGACTCGTACTCCCAGCTACTTTCTCCTTCTGTAGCGTCGTCTGTTTCGCTGTTGTACTGACCGTCCTCAGCTTGGTCAGACTCGTTCCCTGCTTCCGCTGGCACCTCTACAGCTTGGCTAGCCCCCTCTATGGCTTCTCGGTCCTCTGCTGGACGTCTATCCGAGAGAGGAGCTGTTTCTTCCAGAGGTGCTGGAACCCTTCGCGTATGTGACGCGTGGATCCAATTGGGCAGGCCTCCCACCTTCACAGCCGTGTTCGCGATCAGGATGATCTGGAAGGGCCCACGCCAACGAACATCCAGGCAGCTTCTTCTCACATGTTTTTTCACCAGGACCCAGTCCCCAGGATACAGGTCATGGCACGGGCCCTGGCACGATGGAACCTCGGCAGCCTGCACCTGAAGGGACACAGAATGAATGGCGTCAGACAGCCCCTTACAATAGTCCAGGATCATATCATCTGTGATATTTAACAGTGCAGTAGTTGGGACAGATGGCAGCCTCATTGCTCTCCCCATTAACACCTCATGTGGTGACAACCCCGTTCTTCTGTCTGGGGTACTACGAAGGCTCATGAGGACCAATGGCAGGGCGTCAGGCCAACTCAGGGTCGTTGAGGAACACACTTTTGCAATTCTGGCTTTGATCGTGCCATTGATCTGCTCCACAATTCCTGAGGCTTCTGGTCGGTAACTGCAATGCAATTTCTGATCTATGTTCAGAGCCGCACAAATCATCTTCACAAGCTCGCTGTTGAAATGCGTTCCCCTATCTGATTCCAAAGAGGCCGGCACCCCGAAGCGCGGAATGAGTTCCCTAAGCAGTAACTTGGCCACTGTGAGGGTGTCGCACCTACGTGTAGGGTATGCCTCAACCCATCTGGAGAATACACAAACAACCACCAGGACATAGCGGAGGCGGTTGCACCTCGGCATTTCAATGAAATCTATCTGCATTCGATTGAATGGACCTCCAGACCTTCCTATGTGGCTTAGTGCAACTGGTGTTCTTTTCCCTACGTTCAGCTGCTGACAGGTCACACAACGCTGGCACACTGCTTCTGCTGCTATTCTAAACTTAGGATTGTACCAGGTCTGTCTAAACACTCTCAGCATAGCGTCTCTCCCTAGGTGTACGGGACCATGTATGTGTCTGGCCATTGGGCTCACCATCTCATTGGGCAACACTGCTCTGCCATCTGCTGAGACCCAAAAATGGGACTCACCCACTACACATCCTGCCTTTTCCCATGTTTCTTTTTCAAAATCAGGAGCATTTTCTTGCATGGTTGTCAGTTCGTCCCAAGTATCAACAGTTTCCAATATCATGGCTAATTCAGTCCTTACATTTATTCCACCCACTTCCACCTCTGTGAAAGAGTACCCTTGTTCCGCGCAATACCGCGCGACTTCGTCGGCATATCTATTGCCTTGCGAGACGAAGTCCACATTTCTGGTATGTGCGGTGCACTTTACAACTGCGATACCTGCTGGACATTGCAACGCCTCTAACAACAGGCGCACAAACTCTCCATTGCGAATGGGAGAGCCTGAAGAGGTCATGAACCCTCTTTGAGACCATAACTGCCCGTAATCATGAACCACCCCATAACCATATTGGCTGTCGGTGTATATGGTGACTCGAATTTGATTGCTTGCCAAGCAAGCACGTGTCAAGGCAATAATCTCGGCTACCTGAGCGGAGTGTACTCCTTCCAGGCACCCAGCTTCTACAACTCCAGTAATTGTACAAACAGCGTAAGCTGCTCTCAACTGCCCAACTTCGTCTCTTACACATGAGCCATCGACAAAGAAAATTTCGTCTGGGTCGGTCAGTGGCTCATCTACGATGTCGGGTCTGGGTTTGGTGCATAGTTCAGTCACATCGAGGCAGTCATGGTCTGTACATTCATCATCATCCTCGATATCATTTGGGAGTGGCATCAAGGTGGCAGGGTTCAAAACAGAGCATCTCCTGAGGGTCACATTCTCTGCAGCAAGAATAACTTGCTCATAGCGCGTGAGCCTGCTGTTGGTCAGATGCTGTGTTTTGGTCCTGGTCATCAACAGTTCAACAGAATGGGGCACGCACACCTCTAACGGGTGCCCCATGACGATATTTTCACATCTCTCAATGCTGACACCCGTTGCAGCAACGGATTTGAGACATCCGGGCAACGCTGCGGCTACTGGGTCTAAAGTAGCCGAGAAATAAGCAACTGGTCTACGGGCATTCCCATGGATTTGGACTAACACAGACAACGCGCAACCTTCTCTCTCACAACAGTAAAGCAAAAATGGTTTATTGTAATCAGGCATTCCCAATGCCGGAGCACGACACAGGTCCTCTCGCAGCTGTAGGAATGCCATCAAACAGTCTTTGTCCCATGGTACCGGATCGCTCACCTCCTTATGCGTCAGTTTTTGCAAGGGCTTTGCTTTCAGTGAAAAGTTCGCGATCCACTGTCGGCAATAACCCACCATCCCTAGGAACATCCTGACCTCTCTCTGTGTCCTAGGCGCATTCATTTTCATGATCGCCTCTATCCTGTCTGGTGACACCTTTCGTTTGCCTTTCTCTATTCGGTGTCCCAAGTACTGCACTTCTGTCAGGCAGTACTGCAACTTTCCCGGGGACACCTTGTGCCCATTGGCAGCTAGGTGATTTAACAAAGCAATGGAGTCCTCCCTGCAAGCTTCTTCTGTTTCTGACGCCACGAGGAGGTCGTCTATGTACTGGACCAGAACTGACTTCTGGGGCAGCACTAGACTTTCAAGATTTTTCTTCAAAAGCTGGTTGAAGATCGATGGGCTTTCTGTATACCCCTGAGGAATACGACACCATGTTAGGACGCGACCCTCCAGCTTAAATGCGAAAAGAAAATGGCTTTCTTCGTCCAGAGGGATCGAAAAGAAAGCCTGACAAAGATCAATCACAGTGAACCACTCAGCTTGGAATGGAATCTGAAACAGTATCACTGATGGATTCGGTACCACTGGACAACACGAAACGACTATGTTATTAATCTTTCGGAGGTCCTGCACTATCCGGAATTTCCCATTTGGTTTCTGCAGACCCATAATCGGGGAGTTGCATGGACTACCCACGATTTCTTTCAGTATTCCCTGTTTAATCATGGACTCGATCACGGGTTTTATGCCTGCAATCGTTTCTGGAGTCAATTTATATTGGGGTGTTCTTGGGAACTCAGCATGCGGTTTCACTACAATTTTCACTGGGTCCACCCCTTTGACCAATCCAATCTCTTCCCCAGTGAAGTCCCATACTTCTGGTGCCACTGTCTCTCTCAAGTCCCAGGGGAGCTCATCTACTGTCAACGTAGGGTACAGCTCCACGCATATTCTTGAGTTTGCAACTTTGAAGTCTGCGTCATCATCATTGGTCAATACCTCCACTCCCTGAGGTGTACAGTATATTGTACAATTCAATTTACACAACAGGTCTCTGCCTAGCAGACACACAGGACTTGAATCGCAAACCACAAACTGGTGCTCATCGCTGTACTTCCCTATTTTCACCTGTACCGGTTCTGTCAATTGGCTGGTTATTCTCCTGTTTGCGACCCCCACCACTTGTATGGTCTCTCCAGACATGGGCAGGTCTGGAACTGCAGCTGATCTGATCGTGGATCTAGTGGCTCCTGTGTCCACCAGAAATGTCGTGGGGCACCCTGCTACTTCTGCTTCGACATAGGGTCCCCTCTGGTCCACCTCCAAGGCTGCCCCGAGGGTGCAGTCTTCCCTTTCCACTCTCTGTCCGGTTAATGGGTCCACATAATAGCACTCTTCTCCTCCTACAAACAGGGGCATCTGTCTATAAGTCTTACCCATAGTCCCTACTCGGGGAGGTTGCGGGAACTGGGCTCGGGGAGGAGCCCGCCCCCCTTTGAGCACCTTTCCCTGGTATGGCGTCACCCCTCTTGTAGGCGCGCTCTGGACCTCTTCCTCCTCTATCTCTTGTTCTCCTATCTCTACATTGTAGGGACACTCGCGTTTCCAATGTCCCACCTCGTTACACTGGTGGCACCTAGTCGTTTTCTTCAAGGCAGCTACGTCTATTCTGGGTCTAAAGGTGGAACTCTCCTCATTGCCCTTGTTCTGACTGTACTGCTTCTTTCCTCCTGTACCTGTTCCTTGCTGCTGTTGCTGCTGTCCCCCCTTCCCTGCTGCCTGCATCTGTACCACCATCAATTTTTCTTTTAGTTTCTTAGCCTTGGAGTCTATCTCATCACAGCAGTACCTGGCATATCTCAGTATTTCGTCTAGGGGTTTATTTTGCCAACAAATCAAGTGTTGCTGAATCATTAAACTAATATCCGGTCTCAGTCCCAGGACGAACTTGGACACAAATTGCCCTATGTCTTTTGGATCCATTACATCCAGACCGCTATACTGTTTAAACGCCTTCAGCAATCTCTCGTAATATTCGTGGACTGTCTCTTTGGGTTCCTGTCTAGTTCGGTCTATTCTGACCCAATCTATGTCTTGCATTGGCACTTTCTCTTTCAGCCAAGTCATCACTCTCTCGAATTTTGCCATCACAATCTCGGACGGCCCATTAGTCTTAGCATCTCTCTCCGGCTCCGTTGTGGGCCACTCAGCGCTAACCTTGCATGCTGTCCACAGATCTCCTGGTACTACAATGTCAAACAGCGTGTTCAGATCTATCCATAGGACCTTTGAGATTTTTACAAATCTCTCAACTTGCTTGTACCACTCCACTGGGTTTTCCCGCAATTTGGGGAAGGAGGTGGTAAAAGCAGCTAAATCTCCCCTACTCCAAGGGACATGCACATAATTCCCATTTGCGACTTCACGCAAAGGGTATGCTCCTATTCCCTGCAGCCTTCCTGGTGTCGTACCAAGCGTGCTTCTCCTGACGGTCCCTTTCTTGGACCACCTCTCTTCCCACTTATCTAGTGCCCTCCATGTCCTTATTCCAGTGATCAGTTCCCTTATGTGCGTTTTCAGCCCGATCGTTCTCCTCTCATCTAGGTCTCGATCTGTGTAATGTAGCCTGTGGTTACCCTGTAATGCTTTGGTTCTTGACAGGTCCACCATATATTTGCCTGCTAATTCGACTAACTTCTCATGGATTGCTCTCGCCTTTCGAGTGATGTCCTTTGCCATATACAGTATTTCATCCTGCTCATACATTTCCATTCTCTCTAAAGGCAGGGTACCATCTACCATGTCATCCAGGTCTGACCTTAAGCTGGCGACATCGAGTCTCTTGGCTTTTATCTCAGCTCGCAATATGTCTTTCGAAGGGGGCTCACTGGTCTCCCTACCATCCCAACTCCGAGCTCTACGTTTGGGCTCGGGAGAGTTAATGAGTGCTCTCCCTTGCTCCCATCTCTCCAGGTCCCATGCTCGGCCATCCGATCTTGGAAGGTGATGGAACACGGGCCTGTTACCCCCACTCTTGCTCTGCCCACTCTCTCCTTCTTCTCTCCTTTCACCGTACGCCTCTCTGTTATTTTCCCTTTGGTCGCTACTCTCCCTTTGCCTAGTATCGCTCAGTATCCGATACGATCCTTCCTGGTTCCCCATATTCCCTGGGCTGCGCTCGTGTCCGTCATCACAGGGACTATGGTGCGACCTCTCACAACTCCCATTCAGTTCTTTGGTGCCGGGCACACAGTGGGTACACTTAAAGCTGTTTCTGTACTCTTGCGTTCTCCTCTCCCCTTCACTGAGTGTTGGGCGCGCCACCCCTCCACTCCCGGGGCCCCCGTTTTCCAGGTCCGTTCTATCTCCACTCCGGGCCCAATGGGTGACTCCCCTACTATCTCTCTCTCTCCAGTCCCACTCCGGGCTGCTCTCCCCAGCCCCGCAGTGAGTCCGAGCTCTGCTGTCCTGACTTTCCCTTTCAGCTTCCGCAGCTATGATGCTCTTGTGAGCCTCCACTGCCTCATCCCACTTCTTCATGTACTCATTTAGCTCTTGAAAGGATTTTCGTCCAGATCCCCTCATATCCACTGGCCATCTAGGGCCCCCAGGATCCCCTCCTGGATCCCCTGCTGTGTGCACCGGGGTGCTCCACTCTCTTGGTATCGGCATCTGACTTGGGAAATTGATCGTATCGTTCCTCCTTGCCGTCTCTGCTCTTTCTCCGTCCTTCCGTACCCGTTCTTCCCCTCTTGCTCTCTCTGGGTCATATATCGATATTATAGGACCTATGGTAACAGGTACCTGTAGTGCATCTGGTAATGCGTAGGATGTGGCGCACTCCGTTTCCGGCGCTCTTTGTACCACAAACCTCCCGACTACCTGTTGCACCTGACTAGGCTGGGACAGCTCTTTCTTTGCCTCAGGATCCCACTCTGAACTGGGAAGCGGTCCATGCTCTCCTGCATTGCCCCCCTTTTCTCTTTCACTATGCTCGACCTCTCCCCCTGCTCTATTATACGGGGGTGGCCTGTCTGTCAATAATCTGTTTATCAGGCTGTCCTCTGTTTCGCTCTCATCATCTTCTTCTAGGGGGCTTTTATTTCCGGGCACCTCTAACACTGGGTACAGTTTATTGACTTCCATGTTATGCACTCTCCATCTTTTAGCATCCGCATCCCATCTGGCATCCTGCACTGCCCTTACCGATCGTTTCACCCTTTCTTGTCGTCTGTTCATATTCTTTTCATGCGCTGCCCTAATCCATGCATCAAGGGCTTCAAACTGGGTCGGTCTAGGCAAGGGTCTCATTGAGGTCATGACTGATTTTAATCGATGTAACACCTCTAATCTGAACGTCCCGTACTTCGGGAACGTCAGTTCCTCATTTCCTTCCGTAATCTTACTCCACTCTGTTATCCAAAGGATCGTATGCAGCCCAACATTCACTGCCATGTAACGAGCCGGCGTACCCTCCGGCGGGGCTTCTTCCCCTTCATCCGATCCCCGCTTCTCTTTTTTAAACGCCGCTCTCAGCCATTTAAAACACTTCATAATTATACGCACAATATCCAGCCTCGCTACTCTGTTTACTTCCTGATGACAATCCACCAATCCTAGCGCGGCTTTGCTAACTTGGCCTATCGCAGCGCGGTCTTTCTCCGGTCGGCCAATCACAGCGCGACACTTTCTGACGTCTTTGCTAGCTGGCCTATCACAGCGCGGTCTTTCTCCGGTCGGCCAATCACAGCGCGACACTTCCTGACGTCACTTTTCTCCGTTTCGCAGCAGCACCCCTCTTTTCTCAACTCGTCTCCCGGTCATGCATGTGTCTCATTCATACACCGAAAAATGACTACTTCCGACCAAGCGGTCACTTCCCTCGACTGTACGTCCACAGTCTATATGTAATTGTCAACACAACTGACGAAATGTCTATCGTCTCTCTGATAGGTTGCTTACACACACAGTAACCTCCGACCAGCGTCCGTTACTCACGCACTCACTCTTACGTTCCCCCTATCTCGGTCTTTCGGGTGATCAATGGTACCTCATGACCCCCTTCACACTAGTTGACAATTACTCTGGGTGTCCGATACACCCGAACCACTTAAGCTCTCCTTGAACTTAAGATTTCCACCGGTTGCGCGCGCTCACAACCTGTTCCACAGTCACTCTACAGACATTCAACTCCGCCAGACATTACAACATAGATACAATACAAAAACACCGCAATCTAACACGCATGACCCTTTATACTCACTCTCGACCGATACTGCTGCTTTTTCTGTCTCACGTCATCCGGATCTTCTTCGGCGGGCGGTTCTTCCGATCATCGATCTCTAAGGGCCTTGGGGTAAGCTAACCTGGCCTAGGTCACCGTCCTCAAGAAGGCAACCATCCTCTATAGCTACCAACTGGAAGGGCGAGATTTTGATCGATACCTTATCACTATTGATCTAAACCCCGATCTGGTCGACTGAACCTTTGTTGCCTGTCATTGAGGGAAGAAAGTGCATCTCTTACCAAGTTAGTTCACCCAATAAAGGACTCCGCTCCAAAAGATCGCAAACAACTTCTAGCTTTCAAAAGTTTATTGTAAGGTTAGGATAAGCTGCAAATACAGGCATCTCAGAATGAGATTCACGAGATACACAGGTCCAACTACATACATGTGCTCTCTGAAAGCCCTCAGACGAGCAACGGAAATTACCAGCACAAGTTCTAAGAATAATAAAGCTATCAGCATTGACGCATATTGAGATCTCTCCTTCATTTAAGTTGGAGGAAAACACACAGGTTAGGCTGTCCCTACCCTGCTCTAGATGGTATCCCTACTTAACCAAGTCTCAACCTAACAAAAGGTGTCAGCAGTGAATGACCCCCAAGGGAAGTCACTCACTCTTAGTCTCTTGGTGAAAACCTATAGTTCTCCAGTCATGACCCCTCTCTGCCTACCCATCCGCTCTCTAAAGGGTCCTCAGGCATCTGCTCTAACTCCACCCAGGGGTGCTGTCCCTAATACAAAACAGTCAACAACATTTGAGACGCCCCTCGTGAGACGCCCCTCACGTGGTGTAGCTTCTGGCTTTTTCCATGCTGCTTTGTATTGGGCCTCATACGTTGGAGTTGACCTTGCTTCTCAGACTCTTCTCCGGCCCGCTGATACCCCTTAAAACATTCCGGAACCCTCCTCCATGTCTGGGCCGTCTTCTGAACAGACCTCTATTCATATTATTTATAATTGGATCCCCCCTTTTCTCTTGCAGACAGACATCTGCAGCCAAGATCCCAACTCTCATAGACTTCCAAAAAGTTTCGCAACATTTCTCGGCCCAGACCAGTACGTGTAAATCAATGTTAAAACATTTCAGGCCTACAGCATTTCTCATAATAATTATAGCATTCAACTTCTTCATTAATTAAAGCAGGTTAATACTTTTATTCTATTATTCAGTAAACACATCTATACATCATGGCCCATTAATGCAATGACCAAAACATTAGTGCAATCTATGTCGTGAAAAGAAACACCTTCCCCTTCCCTTCTAGCTCTGGCCCTGAGGCCTACCACATTCTGCGTTTAACCACATGCCATCTTACATTTTAGCAGCTACACGACATGGATTCAGGAATAATCACATCTAATAAAATCATATAGTGTCACACATTTCTGTATTAGTTCCACTTCTACTTAAATCTCTACATTAGCTATACATTCAGAATATAATTGCAGATACTACTAGCACTCATGGCATTTCTCCTCATGATTTGTGCTTACTACGGGTAAGTGTGATGCACTCATACATTTAGGTCAGTTTGCGCTCTCTCAGCAACAAAGCAATTATTAAATCAAAATGTTACAGTTCCTCCCTTGATGGATCATCAGAAACTTGACCTACTAATAGAAAACAAACACTTCTAAATATACAACAATTATGGTACTGGTTTGTCAACACAGTGCGAAAGCTAATAATAAATGAACACTTTTTTTAACCCCTCTTTCTAACTAAATACTTGAATATACTAAGTCCAATATACAAAGGGCCTTAAAGCAAGTTGTCCTAAGTGCTATACTGGGGGAAACCACTACAGATAACTTTGAGTATCCCAGCGTCTTTAGGACTGGGTCTGGAATTATTGGGTTGGTTAACTTCAGGCATGACAAATTACCTACCACAGAAAGTGAGTGAAATGAATGAATGAATGTGTATTGCTCTAAAAAAAAAATTACATGTGGGCCGCAGTATACTAAACACATCAAAAGCATGCATTCTTTTTTAATTTGTCTGGGCAGAGGAATTTGTACTGAAAAGTCATGTTTCTAATAGGTCTGGCAGAACTCACAGAACCTCACTGCTGAATTCTGTGGAGTTACATAACAACTTCATGACAGTCCACAAAGTTCCATGAATGGGCGCAAAATGAATGTCACACTGCACAGCTGCAATTTACCACCGGGAGCACAATATGAGGTTATAAATCAGTGCAAAAAGCACTACCCAGTGTACAAGCTCATGGCCATTTGCTTAAAACATGTATCCAACCTGCTGTGACAGCTTTTTATGCTGTTGCTCCTCTCTAGTTCTCATTCTAGTACGTCAACCAAATACCCGTTCTCATCCCTGTCCTATCTTTTTTCTTTATTTATTACATTCTGACTTTCCCTTTGTGTTCATTATTTAATATATTTTACATTTCTGTGTGTGTTTTTAGTTACTTTGTTACTTCCTTTCCTATTCACGTCCCACCCTGCTGCTATGGCAGAAGCATGCCGCTCTGACAACGATGCTGCTGGTAATGCTGCGTCTGCCACCTTCATCACGTGTAGTTATCAACGACCGAAGGGAATGCAGCCTTACATATTTTTTCTCGAGTCGGAGGTGGCTGCAGTCGTCTCATGGGTACATCTCCACCTCCTCCGAATATAAGTAGCAGGTTTTGCACCATACAAAAGTGTTGAGGGCTCTGGTGGCAGGTGCGTTGCTGTATGCTCCGCAACACCGGTGTCCTGCACACTCAAAAACAGCTGAAGTACCGCTGAGCGGGATTCCTAGACTGGGAACAAGTCAACAATAGGTAGTTAGTTCCAACCTGATTTTCTATTACACAGCTGGTTTTCAGTTGCCTATATCTTTAGCTTTAGTTGATGAATCTTCAGAAAATGTTCCCACAACATTTGACACTCATGACACTCACTCTGTTGCTGTTTGGAAAGTTTTGGAGTGGTTCGTCTTGCAGAGGCTGAGAAAAAAGGGGGGTCACAAAATGCTTTTTCCCCATGTTAAATCCCATAGACTCTTTCAGCACGACTACAGCCCTGAACATTGGCAGAAAGATAGCTTTTGGTCGAATGTTTGATCTTTCACTTATTTGGTGTAAATTTTTTCAGTAGTTTTAGAGATATTAAGTGAAGAATACGTTTGCATATTTACAGGTGCTGATCCTCTGTTGATCAGACAGCCCCTATGCTCAAATGTGATTGTCTGCCAACACTTCAACAAGGAAGTTGTTGGCAGCCGTCAACTCGGCTTGGACTCGGCTCCAAAAATGTAAAAAATAAAGACAGGAGGACAGAGTAGAAATACTCTGCCCCCCCCCCCCCCCCCCCCCAGGTCACACCGCAAAATTGGGAAAAAAAGTGCTGTCATTTAAGATATGAAGATATGAATCCAGGTGGGTCAGCTTCTGGGTGCCTATTAGGTATGTAAGGGGAGGCGGGCGTACCAGGCCCCTGCCCAATAGCCAAAATTTGCCCCAGGATCTGCCACCTCCCTGAGGCTAGTTTAAAGAAAAGGGGTTACCCTGTGTCCCTCAGAACCTGGGTGATTATGGTTAAATGCAAAAGTGGTTCTGTTGGGTAATGCAAATCACTTTGTTAATGCTAATTAATGCAAAACATACGTATGAGAGCTCTCTGAAACACATATAGAGTGAGATAATGAATCCTCAAGCAAAACTAATAATCAATTTCTTAAAGCCAAGAGGTGATTTGCAATGTATTTATATTGTGATTCAATCACGTTACATTGGAATTCATTCAATGACAATGACATTAGATATTGTGAAAAAGGCTGTCGAACACAAGTGAAAATTATGTGACAATTGGTGACAAGTGCTTAGTGCGTGAAGCAATGTACAGTGAGATCCACAAAATTCATAGATACAATTATGTACAGGGGTATAGTTGGTCAGAATATATTTCACGTCCGAGGAAACCTAGCATTCATTTCAAGGATCCTGGAGTTTTCTGAACCATTGGTGGGCGTCTACCAATGGTTCAGAAAAATCCAGGATACTTTAAATGAATGCTAGGTTTCCTCGGATGTGAATGAATTCCAATGTAACGTGATTGAATCACAATAAAAATACATTGCAAATCACCTCTTGGCTTTAAGAAATTGATTATTAGTTTTGCTTGAGAATTCATTATCTCACTCTATATGTGTTTCAGAGAGCTCTCATACGTATGTTTTGCATTAATTAGCATTAACAAAGTGATTTGCCTTACACAACAGAACCACTTTTGCATTTAACCTCCCTGAGGCTAAACATAAAACTAATGCGGGGCGGTCCGCCTGGCCCTCCTAGAGGCCCAGGGACTGCCACCTCTCTGGGGCACGTCAAATAATGTATCTGGTTGGGACCACAGGGCCAATCCACACCCTGGGGACTAGCACCCCCCCCCCCCTGCAGCCCAGGGACTGCCACCTCTCTGTGGCTATCCATAAAATGAATGCAGGGTGGCCCTTATGGCCTCTTCTGCAGCCCTGGGTACTGACATTTCCCTGAGGCAAAAGATAACATTTATATTGGGGGCTTGTACACCCCCCCTGGATGCCCATGGACTGCTACCTCCCAGGACAAATAATTTAAATTAAGGGGAGGCCGCGCTGCCCCCCGCAGCCCCAAGGACCACCACCTTCCCAGGGCTGAAATACATTATTGTAACAGCGCAGACTCCCAGCCATTGAAACGGCCATCTTCCCTGGGCTAAGATGGAAGGGGCCCGTGCGCACCCCTTGTGGAGTCATTTATAGCCCTGGGCCTCTCTATCCCCCAGGGCCGGCTCCTGCTACCTCTTAAGGAGCCCACCCTTGGGAGATAGCTGTTTGCTTTTGCTGACAGCTTCCACCAAGCCAAATCAAAAATAACTCCACTTTCTGCAAGTGGAAGCTGTCAATCAGCTCCTGCTTGCAGAAAGCAGAGTTATCCTCTGTTTCCCTTCATGTACATATGTGTGCAGGGACACAGAGGATACATTGCTCCCACAAGCAGGGAGCTTCTATTTAAAGCAGCTCCATGCTTGAGGGAAGAATCCTGGCTCCTGCAGAAGGCAGAAGGCAGGTAGCTGACTGAGTCCTTGAGGCCAACCCCCACAGCACACGGCCAAAGGCCATGCATGGTTCAGGCTGTATTAACATAATTTAAATTACGTTGAAAAAACCTTTGTAATTCACTGAATGAACCAAGGGTTAAAGGAACATTATAGCAGGGAAATAGAATTTAAAAAACATTGAAATTCACTTTAAGAAAAAAACATTACAGGAGCATTATAGTTAGGCTCACAGAAGCAGCAAGGAAGACGTTAGTACCAGTATCAGGCATTAACAGTTGGAAGTGGTATATATTGCAAAGTGGAAGGTGGAATATTCGGCTTTGCTTGCAGCTGGTCAGTGTTTCAAGCAGTGCTGCTCAGAACGTTAGGCAGTGGGCGCCGTGGCTATCCTTTACAAGATCGAGGTGGAGGCTTTGTAAAAAATAGAGACATTATTACAAAATACTCTATGGTTTCTGGTTACAAATTGAATACTTGCTGCAGTGCCTCCAGTTTCCCGTGGTGCGGCCGGGCTTGGCTCCGCCCCCCCCCCCCTCGCAGCAAACGACCGGCCGGGCTTGGCTCCGCCGGTCGCACGCCAGAGACTGCAATCCCCAGGATTCCACGGGGGAAATTGGGCATGTGACTAGCCAGCGCGCCAGGAGGCGCATTTAACAGCGGCAGGGGCTGAGTTCCCCGTTCTTCATTATTCTCTCTTGTCAGACTTGCTGCAGTGCCTCCAGTTTCCCGTGGTGCGGCCGGGCTTGGCTCCGCCCCCCCCTCACAGCAAACGACCGGCCGGGCTTGGCTCCGCCGGTCGCACGCCAGAGACTGCAATCCCCAGGATTCCACGGGGGAAATTGGGCATGTGACTAACCAGCGCGCCAGGAGGCGCATTTAACAGCGGCAGGGGCTGAGTTCCCCGTTCTTCATTATTCTCTCTTGTCAGACTTGCTGCAGTGCCTCCAGTTTCCCGTGGTGCGGCCGGGCTTGGCTCCGCCCCCCCTCGCAGCAAACGACCGGCCGGGCTTGGCTCCGCCGGTCGCACGCCAGAGACTGCAATCCCCAGGATTCCACGGGGGAAATTGGGCACGTGACTAGCCAGCGCGCCAGGAGGCGCATTTAACAGCGGCAGGGGCTGAGTTCCCCGTTCTTCATTATTCTCTCTTGTCAGACTTGCTGCAGTGCCTCCAGTTTCCCGTGGTGCGGCCGGGCTTGGCTCCGCCCCCCCCTCGCAGCAAACGACCGGCCGGGCTTGGCTCCGCCGGTCGCACGCCAGAGACTGCAATCCCCAGGATTCCACGGGGGAAATTGGGCACGTGACTAGCCAGCGCGCCAGGAGGCGCATTTAACAGCGGCAGAGCCTTTGTCCCACGAGGACGCGCGCGGGACGCGCCAGACTAAGCCCGGACAAAGGGCGGGCCCTCTGTGGCCCTCAGTGGCCGAAGTAGGCTGGGCTGGGCCCACTTATTAACATTTTTATTTTATCTTGTTTGTAAATATCTTGTGTTTAGCACTACATGGTATAATATATCAGCTTAGTCCTTTTCCTTCTATACAGGAACTTATCGAAACTCACCTCCATTTATTTAAACTTTTAGTGCAATCTGTTATTAATTATATTCATCGGGACTAGGTTTCTCTTTCTACTATAAGCACAAGGATGACTGCTAAAAAGTTACGTTCAGGGAGATTATTGGGGGGAAGGTCCTGTATGAAGACACGATCTAACCCCCTCAGAAACAGGGCTGCTACTAATCTGCTATTAAAGGGTCCATGTCAGCTGTTGAATCTTTGGGAAAAATCCCAGGATAAGGCTTTGTTAAACTCTGCGAACAAGGCTTCTGATATAGATTCCCCATCTGGCATAAACCATGTGGTGATTAAGAAGGTTCCTTTTCCGTTGAATGAAGATTGTTCTGGCTCCTTGATTTTTGAGGAGCCTTGCCCAGTGTCTGCCGCAATAACTAGTGTTATCAAGTCCCCTGTTTCAAGTTCGGAAGGCGGTCAACAAAAGAAAAAGGTAGCCTCAACCCTTGAAGTGTTATATTCTAATGTTCCAAGAGGAGATTCACCGTCAAAGGGGGAAGTGAGGGGGGACTCTCATTTGTCGAGTATTGACCTGGAGTTATGCGGCCGATACTTAGCTGATGTTTCTCTGAAACCATTAGAAACGATCAAGTCCCCTATTGGAGTCACCCCATCTGGACTTTTGCTTTATAGTAGTACCCCCTCCATAAAATCGCAAGATATTTCCTCACAGTATAATATATCGAAGAGCCCATTGCTTAACATCTCTGGCATTGGTCCTTTAGGTCTTCCCGGCTCTGATAAATTGGAAAAACCTATTTCTGAATCTATGATTGCATTGGAACATTTGTTGGCATCCATTTTACTGTTATTGGGCAAATTTGTGGGTAGCTCTGATTGTATTTTGGAGTCTGTTACTCAGATATTAAATGTCTTACTATTAAAGCTTCCGGAAAAGGATCGTGTTTTAGATCCTAAGGCGGGATTGCATGGGTCTGAGCCGAGTAGTGACCACTTAGCCGGAAATATTAATCCAGTCCAAAATGATCATGTGGTTATTTAAAAAAATGAGCCCCCTCTAGTACCCACATCTTCTGCATTTAACTGTGTAAGAAATTCTGTTCTTGTAATTGAAGAAGAAAATATGTCTGTTTCTGCTCCAGAACTTGAAAAAGAGCTATTCCCAATTTTTGTGCCCGAAAGTAAGATCATAGGGGGTGTTGAAAAAGTAAAATCTGGAAATCACAGAAAAAATAAAGTGAAAAAGAGAAAACCTATCCGCAGATATAGGAAAAAAAAGCAGAGACAAATAATTTTTGAAGACTCTGTTGTTCCTGATATAATCGAACCTAGTACTCAGGAGCATGTGCATGGGTCCTTGAGTCAGGAAGTTGCCATCCTTTCCTCTGATAATCTGAATCTCTCTGCAATAAATATTATAAATTCTCCTAAACGTACCATCCCTCCTGAGGGAGTTCTCTCCTTAAAAGTAGCAGGTTCGACGATTCTTCCCCCCGCAGTAGAGCGGATAGAGTCAGGACCCATTGTACCTGCGGTTCTTAATCCACTTGCACCTGTTTTTCATACTACAGGTGTCGACGTTACATGGCCTCACCATTTGCCCACAAAAGTATCAGAAGCTTTTGTTGATACATTGACTTTGGATTTTCTATCGTTATTTGATTCGGATCAACCTTTAAATAGAGCATGGCTACTCAAATGTTTCAAAAGCATAGAGAGTCTAAAGTTAATCCAAACAAATGATATTGACTTAGTTTTCCTATCCGGAACAGCTGCCTCGCCCTATGCCAGGGTAAAGTTCTATTCTAAATTTATAGTAAATCTTATATTACAACAGGCTGAGAATTTTCAGTGTAGGGGAATTGATGTTTTACCTGTTTTTTCTTCTCGTAGAGACAGTTTCCCTTATGATAGACTTCCCCAGCAGGGCAATGGCAAAGATGGGCATACTGCCTCTTATGACGATTTAAAAATATGGGTATCAAAAAATACTCGTCTGGTGACACATGTAATGCCCCCCCCCCCCTTTTCAGAATAGTCTCCCAATAGAAGACAATCAGCGGTGGAATTGGCTGCCCGGTGCCTTATCTAGTAAAACCACAGATAACCCTAAACTTTTCCAACATCTTTAGCAATAATTTGAAAGTTATCTCTTGGAATGCCGCCGGGATAAACAGTAGCCCTGAGAAATTACAGTACTTATTTTCTCTGAACGCTAGTGTGATTTGCATCCAAGAGACCTGGTGCGCTAGTAGATTGTGTGTAGGGAGAGATTATTTTGTTTTAGAGGCGGTGGCTGCTCCATCGAAGAAAGGGCGTGCAAAATGGGGAATTGCGTGCCTTTTATCTAATAGATTGAAGTGGAACTTCACCCATTATGTTGATCCCAGTAACTTATTTCAAGCTGTGTCCCTCTGTAGCTTGAATAGCAGGGGAAACTCTAATTCCTTGGTAATAATAAATGCCTATATTCCCCTCGATGAATGTTTTAATATCCTATTGAAGCAAATGTTTTCTTATATTAAGCAGATTAAAGATGTAGAATTTCCCCCACATGTTTTGCTAGTGGGCGATTTTAACTGTAAAGTTTCCAATTCAAGCCTAGAGTTATACAGAAATAAATTTAAAGAAGAAGCCCTTTTTATTCCTCAATCCCTCTTCCCTAGTAAAAATAAAACTAACAAGAGAGGGAAGTTATTGTTAGAAGAACTTTCAGCGGTGGAGGGATTAATAGTGAATGGTAGGCTTCCCTCCGATGTCCCCGCCAGTTATACCCATAGATCTTCCCAAAGTGAGTCAATTCTGGACTATGTAATCACTGATTATTGTACTTTCTCCTTAGTGAAGGATCTGGTGGTCTCGTTGACACAATTTAGCGACCACAACCTGATTACTATAAGCCTGTCTTTCCATCCTCCTGATTCCGATTCATGGTCTTTTGGCAGTGACTTAGTTAACTTTCATAGGGACTCTGGTAGATGTTTTTGGAATTTTAAAGCCAAGAAAGGCCTGGACGGCATACTTGGTAAAGTAATATCAGAACTGAATGTTTGGCAGGGTTCCGAAATATTCCATTTTGAGAATTTTATGAAAGAGGTCATTTCTGTTGCCAAAGGTCCGAGATTTTCTGGGAAAAGGATTTATGTCCCAGACCAATTTTCCTTCTAAATAAATAAATAAATAAATTGGTGCGGGAACAATTTTTGTGTAGATCTATCGAAACGTATAAGAAAATATGTTTATTAAAAAGAAGGAGAAACAGAATCAGGAAGAAATTTAGAAAAGAAAAAGAAGACTCACTTTGGATAAAACTTCGGGAGGCCGCTGTTTATGGCAAAATAAGACAATTTTGGTCTCATTGGCGAGGGCTGTGGAGCAAGAGTTAACTCTCTCCCCATTCCCATTGCTGAATTATCATGGGTCACCCATATTTCCAACCTGTATGCTGGGAATATTGCAATGGTAAATTGTAAGGAGTCTACTAAAGAAGATGTGTTTCCTGTTGATTCTCCATCGGAAAAAACCATTGAATTGGCCATTAGGGATATGCGCTCCTCCGGAGCAATGGGGCCTGATGAACTTCCCATCTCAGTGTTGAAGCAGGATCCTATTTCATGGAGTAAGATTCTTTTCCCTTTTTTTAGATCTTGCTTCATTAGCAAAATTATACCCTCTTCTTGGAAGGGGAGTATATTGGTCCCCCTATTCAAAAAGGGCGATAGGGATAACCCAATGAATTATCGCCAGATAGCTCTCCTGGATGCCATTGGCAAAGTTTTTGCTAAATGTCTCCTCTTTTTAATAACGGATTGGGTTGAGGTGAATCAGATACTACCCCTTGAACAAACCGGCTTTCGCAAGGGGCATGGTACATTAGATAATCTTACAGCCCTTCAGGTTATTACGGACAAATATATAAGAGTTCGGGGGGGGGGAGTGTATGCGGCTTTTATTGATTTCTCCACAGCCTTTGACAAAGTTGACCGTCCCTTGCTGTGGAGAAAATTGTTTGATTTGGGCATGCCTCCCCTTCTACTAAACCTGGTGCGATCCCTCCATACGGACACCTGGTGCCGAGTGCTACAAGGTGGAGAAAGGGGTCTATCACGGGTTATCCCCTCCATCAATTAATTAATGGATTACAACAAGGCTGCCTTCTTGCACCTCTGCTCTTCTCCCTGTACATTGCTGATCTACCTGCTACCCTTTCCTCTTGTGTTGTCTAGCCCCGGTAGTGGGTGGATCTTCTATTTCCTGCTTACTATACGCAGACGATATCCTTATCCTGGATTTAACTCCTAAGGGATTGGCCAATCGTCTGCAGGGTCTACATCGGTTTGCAGAGTCCCACTATATGAGGATAAATGCTTCAAAAAGTAAAATCATGTGCATTACAGGAAAGAAAAAATCTAAATCTGAGAATTTGGGGTGGGCAGTAGGCGGCAGAAACTGGAGGTGGTTAAGACATATACCTTTTTAGGAAAAATAATTTCCGCTAACTTGAGTGAGAAGCCTCATATTGACAATAATTCTCGTAAAGCCTGGTCCCAAGGCAAAAGTCTGAGCGCCCTCTACTCCGCCACAGGGAGAAGACAGGTTTTTAGGGCAAAAATTCCTCCAACGTTACTGTATGGAATGGAACTGGTTGACATAAAGCATTGGGGCTTTCTGCAGAAGCTAGAAGAAAAATTATTAAGGTCTATTACATCTCTTAACCCGGCCTGTTCCGTGGCTGCGTGCAGAATGGCATTTGGTCTCCGTAGCAGCTGGGCGCAGGGCCTATCAGCTTCAGTTCGATGGGTTGTTTGCCTCGCTAGAAGTGAAACGGGGACTTTGAAATTCCTTCTTAAAGGGGAATTGCTGGGTAATTTAAAAGAGTACTCCCAAATTGTTAAGAACTTTAGAAAGGCTGTGGCACTTCTCGAATTAGAAGAGAGTACTCTTTTTACTATCTCTCCTTACCAGTTAAAATCCCTTTTGAAACAGGCATCATGGGATTTATGTTTTATGTTGGATAAAAAGTCTATGCAAGCAAAGAGGGGAGGTGATCTCCTGGTTACCTCTTATTCTATGAAGCTTGCCCAACCCTATGTCGCCTGGAATTTACCCCATGGTATTCGGAGATTCTGCTTTCTGTTAAGGCAGGACTTGTTACCCTTGAATAATCTTTTAGCAAAATGCTATGGATCTTCTTCTAGATGTAACTTTTGTAACATATCTGTTCAGGATCGTTCCCATATATTGTTCATTTGCCATGCATTGCGTCCACTTCGGTTGAAGTGGATAAAACCAATATGTCTGCAACTGGGTATCCTTAATATGAATTCTTTTTTACAGGCATTATATTCTCCTCCTAATCAAATGTTTTGCTTTAATATTTTTAACTTTTTTAAATGTTTTTTAGTTATTATTTATTGATGACATATGGAGGTTTGTGACATTGATTCTCTTGTTATTGGAAAATGTTGTAGTTGTCATTTCATTTAAGAAAAATGTGTGTTTGTATTTGTTGTATTTTGTTTTATGTGGCCCTCTTTTGAGAGCCAAAACATAATAAAATAAATTGAAAAATATGACACCAAAATAGTTAGGCTCACATTTTAAACATTGAATACCATAGAAATTCACCTGTTAGAGTTATATCAAGCAACTATAACTTGTGCCCTAAGGTAACTATAACTTTCACCCTTTCATGCACAGCTAATTACACCAGATAGTACAACACTCATAACATCTTTGATAACATCATTGATAATAACACTATAACATTTTCAGTAACATTATTGATAAGAAAACTGTGCATGGAGAGGATGTGCGTTATAGTTACCTTAGAGCAAGACTTATAGCTACTTGATAAAATTCTAACTATAACTGCCGAATTTCACTGGTTTTGTATGGGTAAAATCTTTTATATACCTGTAACCTTTGATTTAAGGACGTTATAGTTATGCTCAGATTTTACTCGTATAAAATCAATGAAATTCAGCAGTTATAGTTAGCTGGGCTAACTATAACTTACATCCCACAATGCACTGCTTTTGTCCTCACATATTGTATTGTATTGTGAGTGGCTGTGTAACTGTATGTATCCTTGCTGTGTACAGGTATGTGAGTGGCTCAATGGTTGTATAACTATTAGTGTGAATAGAGGTGGCGTAAGTTGCTGTGTGAATGGCTGTACTGGTCAGTGAGTGAATGTGTCAGTGGTTGTATTAGTAAGTGAGTGGCGATGTGAGTGGCTCTAAAGGGTGATTAAGTAGGTGTGTAGTGACTATAGGTGATGAGTGGTTGTCTGAATGGCTTTATGAGTGAGTGACTGGATGTATAAGTGTTGAATCTAAGGTCAAGGGACAATCGATATTTGCCCGGCGGGATCGCCTCTTTAACCCACGAATTATTAATCAATGAAGAGGCAGGCGCTGGAGACGGGAAGGCAGGAAACAAGGTTTATTCTCTCCGGAGGAGAACACAACAATTCAGACAGCAGGTATCGTCATGAGGTGCTCTACCCGCATCTCTGAGGCCTGGCCTCTTATACACAGGTTTATTACTTTATTACATATTACATATTCGTGGCAATGCTTTGATGTACGGAAAGACATTCTCGGAACCCCCGCTTCAAGCCCGTTCCCACACACGTATACAGCAGAAGTCCCACCCCGGTCACAACAGGTGATGAATATCGCGCAGCTGGACATTCCGCCGATTCATGGAATGTGGAGGTTTGATCGGATCTCATAGGGTGGGGGCTTTGATCGATTCGGGGGTCCTTTGATGAGGAAAGCTTTCTACTGTACGGGGAGGGGCAATAAACAGTATCGGCAGGGCTAGGTGTCGGCCTGGGAACGAGGAGGACAAACGGGCACACAGGAAAAGGGGGTTTGCATAAAAAGGGCCTGGGACCATGAAAGGAATGAAGGGAGGTGTCGCGCTGGGAACAGGATGGGGTTCTGAGGCAACGCTGCGCTGAAGAGGGGTTTATGACCCAAGGCATGTGCGAGCGGGGGTTTGTCAGAGTGCGGGCTTTGTGAGGGAGGAGGGCTATACCGGGGGTCAGTGGCATGCAAAAAAAGGGTTGTTCTGATCGAGGCACCTAAAATGGCGGGTGCGCACGGCAAAAAGTGTGGCATCAGGGGAAGAGGCAAGATGGCGCAGATAATGTTTACCAAACCGTACTAATTTTCCACAGTCCTCCCTTTAACATATCCAAGACATCTTGCTGGCCTATTTCCAATTCATGTCGACTGTGGTGGTCATAGGAAAAGAAGTAGGTACCCAGGTGAAGGAATTATAGACATTACATTTTGAAATCTTTCATCTTAGGAGGCGGGTCTATCGATAAAAACTCGTTTGCAGGAAAGTCATAGTAATGTGATAACAGACAAAAATGATTCTGTAGTGAGAGCATTGAGTACATTTCATAGTTGCTTATAGTCGTTTGGAATGTGAATTGATAGGTCATTACATATGTGAGTTCTGTTCATGTTACAATGGTGGAGCGTAATTAATACAATGGTGGCTGGGAGAGAAATGAGACGTAGCAGAAACGATGATTGAGGGTGTCAATGTTCGAAGTTAATGAGTTCTCAGCATTCTTTGTCGTCTTTTGTTGGCGCTGTGGAGCACCGGCGGTGGAGCTAAGGGTCCAGCTCTATTCTAGGTCCCTCGTTGCAGGGCACGACCTTTTCCTCACGTTTCTGGTCAAAAAGGTCCTTTTCGCCCTGTGTCCTTTGAGTTGATTGTCAAAAAGGTTCAGATGGAAGAAATGTGCGTGTGAGCAGTCCTTTAGGGTAGGTCGGAGAAAAAGGGGGGATGGAGCAGGGCCAGATCGGGAACAGACTAGGGGGACAGAAAATTTCAGGTAGGCGGGCTCATGACCGAGTTTAGGGAGCCGGGACTTTTCGGCATACATTGGACATCGAGCAGGGGCATCAGGTCAGCCCTTTCCTCTTATTCTGTCGAAAACAGTGCCTCGTCCTGCAGCTCCTTACTGTCGCGGTCTCGCCTTGGCCAATGTCGCAGATATTCCATAGTCTGTAGTCAGGCCACGTGCTCCCACATCCGGTCCTTCTTTCCTCCGACAGTCGTACCCTTAACCCCTTCGACGCTCATGACGAGCTGGGCTCATCATGAGGTAGCCTCCTCGCACGCTCATGACGAGCCCAGCTCGTCATGAATAATGGGTTTTTGCATATTCCAGCACAGCAGGGGAAAATGCGCCGCAACGATGCGGTTAAATGAGTTTGAAAAGATAGTCTTTAGAGAATTGGCAGAGGAAGGTAATCACATAAGTCTATTTCTCTCCCAGCTCCAGGTAAATGAGAACACAATGGTGTTTTCTGCCCGGTCATGGCACGAGATCTGGTGCCTTTTATTGCATTACAGTTACGTCAGCTCTTCTGACGGAGACCCACCTTCCTAGTACGAGCCTTACAAAGCTATGCCGTTCTCCTGGGCTTTATATCAAAAAACGCAATGTGCTATCACCATGGTCTGATAGGTATCTTTCTGAGAGATGAACATAGGCTAAACATTTTTCATTCTATCAATGCATCCTGCCTTTCAGCTAAACATTTTACTTTCAACAGGGTTCATTGCAACGATTTCTTCACTTCGGTCTAATCTTAATCTTGCAAACATCGTTCTAGTTCCTACATAGCCTCTTACAACCTGACTACTTAATTAAAAACCGGGGTCTTGTGGAAAACAACTAGGGACATAGAAAACTGTGGTAAGGGCGTAAATCGACCCATCTCTTACAACTGGGGGTGAGGGGCAGTTTTAAACTCCCGTCTGGGGTAGCTGATACGAAACTGGGGGTGTTCTGGGAAGATGGGGATATTTCGATCACCTTTACTGTTTGGGTATTGTGACAATTCGGGACGGGGAAGGTCGCGTTATCTGAGGCATCTTTTTATAACACAGGAGCCGCTGACATGTAGTTCCCTTATTTCGGGTCAGATTAGGGAACCTCAGTCGTCTTACCTGTCCTTTCCCTCTTGGCCAAATCTCGGTTTCATCAATTTAGCAGAAAGGAGAGGTAGTGACACGGCGTCAGGGCGATTTTTACTTAGGATAAATTTTGAGCAAATACTTGTGGTATTTGGGGCCAATTGGTGGGGCACTAGGGGTGGCGGTTTGCCAATTTAGGTGCTTAGTCGTTCGGAAGAGCGAGAGAGAGAGAGAGAGAGAGAGAGAGAGAGATGTGCAACAACAGGCTAAATAGTACACGTGCGACATGGGGAGTGGCCGTGCATTAAGACAGGCTATTTAGCGCATTACGCAACATAAGGCATTACGGGTCTGTGTTAGAATTTTGAAAGCATGTGCAGTTTGGGATGGACGAGCATTAGGCCGGGTACAGGGGACATGCATCGAGAAAAAAAGGGCACCATTGTGTCGCATTTCTTGCATTCTCGGTCCGTTAATCAGTTAAGTCAACGCGTCGGTCATACACAAACATCATCTCATAGTTTCAGACATACTTGACAGGTGTCCATTCACGCAACACGGATCAAGGGTGATCGCTTTCATCATGTCATAAACTTTATTGGCTCCTTTGGTAAAAAGAGCAGTTTGTGGGTGTGTTTAGGTGCCACCAGGCAGTGTTAGTCCGCCTCGTGTATCAGACATGGCGAGGCTTCGGATCTTCACCATACTTCGGTCGTGATTCCGGTGTGGCCTGTAGAGGGGGAAAAAAGAGGGGAGGGGAGGGGGACAACATTCGAGCATATCAAAAGCACGAGTACGAAAGTCCTTTACTTACCTCATACTCGTCTTATCCCCTCGGGATAGAATCCCTGGGGTTTTGGTTTCTGGAGCCAAAAGGGGGGGGGTGGGGGCAGTGTGACCTTATAGCCTGTGAGTAGGGAAACGTTAGAGAATCAGAAGCACTTAGTGCGAGGTTTCCAGTTGGTAGGTGTATTTAGCTATTGGGGTCCTTAAACCTCTTTCAACGCTGTGATTTTCTAAGGTTTATCAGCTCTTCGGTCAACTCTGTTCCCTAGTACCTTTGAGTGTCGTATCTTTATAATATTTTATCATTTACATCGTTTCACTTTACCCAACCTTTATATTCCATCTTTTACACCATTTCGCTTTTACCCATCCCCAGAAGTCGAGGTCTTTCTCCATGCGCGAGTCCCTGAGTCAGTCGCATATTTGACGGCAGAGTGTCGTGTCTCAGATTCGATCCTCCATCCGGGGCTGGGCAACCATCTTCTATTAACCTTAAAGAGAGAGCAGAGTAGGGTGCACAGAAAAGAACTCTCCCGCCGATCCCATATTTTAAATAAAGCATGTAATACCCGTTCATAGTTTGAGAAACCTTTATTTTGCAAAATCATTCAGCATGTAGATTTATGAAGGTGCAGTCGTACTTGGCCGGACACGGCAATGGCTAAAGTGCGCACAGTATTTTGCAGCATTAAAAAACATTAGAAAGGTTTATTCATTCACTCGTAGGAAGCTAAAACGTCTATAAATTGGTTGGGGGATCGGGGGCATTTATTTCATAATTTAGAAGCACCGTCAGACTAGTCGCAATCAGATTTCCTATATGCATACCGTGTACGTGCGTCATAAGCGGGGTTATACATCAGCTATAAAAAAATATAATACATCGTACATTTGTAATCAACATTTTTTTTAACGGAGTCCTTTTATATGTTGGTCGAGTGAACTCTCTTTCTTTCTTGTCAAGCGTACAAAGGATCAGGTACATGTCTCAGAAAATCAAGTTTTTCTTTATTAGCAAAAAGAAAACACCACGTGGCGTTCGTGAGTTCCAATTGTTACCGGCGCCATTTTGGGCGGGGCCGGGTTAGTCCGGAAGTAGCATCAGAAAAAAATGTTTCCTACAACCGGCAGTTGGACCAGAGTCCTTTTCGGCAGTTCGAGAATTCATGCTAACAGAAAGAGTGGCAATGTCATGCTTGTTTTGTTAGCGATCGAGGCAGTTGTCCCTTACCGGAAGCCTGCAGGGGCCGAGGGCTCCTGGGACGTTTGTAGAATCTTCAAGGCTGTGGGGGTGCTGTCGGAGGTGGGGGCTCGTGCCCCGGTGGGCAAGCGCCCGAGTTACATTGCTGTTCAAAGTTACTCTAGCGGCCGAGGCCCGCCTTCCAGCGGACCCAGATGCCATTTTGAGGCCTGCAGCAGCCCCCCTCGTCGAGTCTGCGAGAGTGGAAGAGACCTTTCTGGGGACAAATAGAGAATGGAACTCCGTGTTGTGGAAGCAGGACGTTCGGCTAGGGCGCAGCTGTGGTGCCCCCACCTGGGGGGCGAGGGAGACTCGTTCGCGCCGTCTCCCTCTCCCGGTGCACTCCACGCCGCTCTCTTTCATGGGCATGCACGATGGTCTCTCCACACCCTGTGCTCCACAAGTCCCATGCCCAGTGCTGCGGAAGTATGGCCACCTGCGGAGCATGTTCGGTGCTGCGCAAGTACTGGGGCGCCACCATGGTATGTTCGGTGCTACGCAAGTATTGGCACCATCGCCTGGCTGGAGGAGTTCGGCGTTGGGCCGGGGGCTGGGAAACCTCCTATCCGTGGAGGTGGGAGAGGCTCGTCCGCGTCGCCTCTCCCTCCCAGCCCGACCTGGACTAAGTTTCGCGGAGGTATGTACAAGACATCCCTCCCCCAGAGTTGTCGCAGCCATTATTCAAGTGGCGCCGGGCGTGCTGCTGCGGCCATTACGGAGGGGAAAAGAAAAAAGTGTCCCGTCCTTCTCTGGACCGGGCTTCCGGTGGATGTCGGTCGGACGCCCCTTGCTCTGGCCCCATGAACGGGTTCCTTGGCTCATCGGCTGCAGCCGGATCCAGTTGGCCCCGGTCCCTGGCCATTGGTGGCCGGACCGGGAGGACATGTGGCGGGACTGCCTGCAACTACCCAGGGCCGCTGCGGCCGGACTCTGCCGACCCCTGTCTCTCCTCCGGCTCCACCCTATGTTATGATTTCCTGACCGACTGTTGGCAGCAGGACCCGCCTTATATGGGTTGCTGCCGGTTGGGCGTAGCCGTAACCCTGCCCTACTTTGGAAGGTTCCAGAATGGGGGGGCGAATGTTCTGCTGACTTTCATTTTCTAGTTTTACCGTTCTTGTTTCAAACGTTTTCTGTTGTTAGGGCATTATTAAGTGTTATTATTACGTATTGTTATTTGTTTCTTGTCCGTTATGTTAAATAAAAGTTCAAGTTCATAAGTGGCCTACGGATTTCGTTTTCCCACTCCTTTCTTTCCAGGTTGTTCCATGCTAAAGCTTCTGTTAAGAGAAGTTTAAGTACCATGATAACGCAGGCAGAGGGATGACGCAGATTCATGCATTACGTACACACAAACTCAGACGGGGAGACAGTACAAATATTATATAAAAAAAGACCCAAGACAAACATAAAACAGTTATTGGCCATAATTATCTTATTTCTATATGCTGCGCATACTTTTTGTTAGAGCAATGGGGCAGGCTTTAGTTATATGCCTATAAGGATGCGGAAGAAAAGGAGGTAGTAGGTTTTCAAACATAGGCAATATCCCTAGTCCTATCGGCGAAGGATACTTGTGTAACCCTTACCTCGAAATACCCTAAACTTTTCCCTACTTGGCTAAACGTAAGGATGCTTGATCATGTGTGTACATTATTCTTTCTGTTTTCTTCGGGGTTTGTCGTCTGTCAATTTAGAGCTACACTGGGTTTTCCCGTCTTATCGTTGTTGGATCTATGAGGACTCGAACATGTCGCTGAAATCGGCTTGGCGAAATCTGTGCCATCGGGCATAATCGAACGTGGTGGTTCTATCTGGCCTGTTCAAGTCAGTCTGATTCATCTTTGTCTCGCGCCTTTTCCCTTTCTGCCGGCCTGTTATTCCTGTCGGTCCTCTGCTCCTATTCACGCTCAGTAGAGTCGGGCATTGGGCTTTCCAGTGCCCGGCATATCTACAAAAAGCACATTGGTTTTGCCCTAAGTCTGGCCGTCCTGTGCGTAGTGTCGGGGGATTACTTTCGGGACGTTGTGTTCTGAGGTCATCCTGTCGATATGTTCCTTTACCTGCTCTGTCCTCGTCTCTATTCTTTTGTTGCATTGCTTCTTTGCGCCACATACCGAGGCAGTCGAGCATAACGGGCGTTGTCTTATTATCACGAAGGGCTATTTCTAACGTTTCTATTTTATCAAGATCGAAGGATCCTATCAGCGGCCACTGTTTCTCTTGGCTTTCTTTGGTATACCTGTGCCACAGTTTACTATAGGCTATGGTAACTAATCCATAGTTTACGAACATGTCTTTATTAGGGGTGCCTTCCAGCGGAGCTAGATGATCCACCTCTAATAAACGGTCCGGGCTGAACCAGCTATCGACCAGTGGGGAGAAGACAGACTTGACAGCTCACGACGAGGGTCAAAAAGTCAGCACTGCCTATCTTATCACTGCGCGCAAAGACTAGACAGAATATTTCTATCCTACGTTGTTTGCAGGCAGTGAATACCTCATGAACCAATAACAAAAACAACCAATAAAATAAAATAAAATAAAACCAGTGGGGAGAATAAGTAGGCGCGTAAAAGTCTGCGTCCTCTACCCTTTCACTATCCGTAAAGAGGAATCTGTTATTTCCTGTTTGCAGACAGAGAATCTCCAGAAAACAATCCGCGAACAGTAGTTCGGGGCCAAAAACAGTTAATCAGTGTGGGAGAGGGAGTCTCCCGAAAATAAGCCGTCAAATAAATAATAAAACCAGTGGGGGAGAAAAATAGGCACGACGGCTGCGTTACCTATCCTTCACTGTTTGCAAAAGGGAAAGAGCCTACTGTTTCTCCGTGTGCAGACAGTGAATCTCCAAATAAGTCAACAAAGAGTAATACTAGTATTTTCTGAACAATCAACAATTATTTCGTGATTCGTCGTGTCTACACGACCTTACCCGGACCGTATGGACAGTTTCTTGTCTTCCGAATCCAGCGCCCGATCGTCCTCTTGTCTTTGTATTCCTCGCAGCACTCCTGATGGTTCCCAGTCAGGACCGTAGATCACTCGAGAGAGGTCTGTTCGGAACCAGTGAAGTTCGGATGATCGGCTGCCAGACGAGGGTCTATTGGGCAAGAGCTCTCCCGATCGTTGCAGTCGTTCACTCTGTCGTCAGGACCTCTCCCACTGGATCCACGAGTCGCTGATGGGCCCCACGCTTGGGACGCCAATTGTTGAATCTAAGGTCAAGGGACAATCGATATTTGCCCGGCGGTATCGCCTCTTTAACCCACGAATTATTAATCAATGAAGAGGCAGGCGCTGGAGACGGGAAGGCAGGAAACAAGGTTTATTCTCTCCGGAGGAGAACACAACAATTCAGACAGCAGGTATCGTCATGAGGTGCTCTACCCGCATCTCTGAGGCCTGGCCTCTTATACACAGGTTTATTACTTTATTACATATTACATATTCGTGGCAATGCTTTGATGTACGGAAAGACATTCTCGGAACCCCCGCTTCAAGCCCGTTCCCACACACGTATACAGCAGAAGTCCCACCCCGGTCACAACAGGTGATGAATATCGCGCAGCTGGACATTCCGCCGATTCATGGAATGTGGGGGTTTTATCGGATCTCATAGGGTGGGGGCTTTGATCGATTCGGGGGTCCTTTGATGAGGGAAGCTTTCTACTGTACGGGGAGGGGCAATAAACAGTATCGGCAGGGCTAGGTGTCGGCCTGGGAACGAGGAGGACAAACGGGCACACAGGAAAAGGGGGTTTGCATAAAAAGGGCCTGGGACCATGAAAGGAATTAAGGGAGGTGTCGCGCTGGGAACAGGATGGGGTTCTGAGGCAACACTGCGCTGAAGAGGGGTTTATGACCCAAGGCATGTGCGAGCGGGGGTTTGTCAGAGTGCGGGCTTTGTGAGGGAGGAGGGCTATGCCGGGGGTCAGTGGCATGCAAAAAAAGGGTTGTTCTGATCGAGGCACCTAAAATGGCGGGTGCGCACGGCAAAAAGTGTGGCATCAGGGGAAGAGGCAAGATGGCGCAGATAATGTTTACCAAACCGTACTAATTTTCCACATAAGTGGCTGTATGGGTGAGTGAGTGGCTTTTTTAGTGGGTGCTTAGTTAAGGGAGTTGGTGTCTGAGTGGCTGTATTGGGGCATGTGTGTCTGTTTAAATAACTGTATAGGTTGGTGAAGAGATGTATGAGTGCTTGTATAGATGTGCGAATGATTATGTAAGTGTGTGCTAGTACTTGTATGGATGAGTAAGTAACTTGAGAGGCTGTATGGGTGAATGAGTAGTTATGGGGGTGACTGTGTAGGTAAATAAGTGGGAGTGTGAGTAACAGTATGGGTGAGTGTGTGGCTTTGTGACTGGCTTTTTTCAGGTAAGTGACTGTCTGAGTAGCTCTATGGGTCAGTGAAAAGTTGTGTGAGTTGCTGTATGAGTGAGGGAGAGGGTGTGTGAGTGTGTCTATTGAGGAGTGGGTGTGTGACTACTGGTATGGGTCTGTGAATGGGTACGTGAGTGGTTATGTGGGTATATGATTGGGTGTACGAGAGATTATATTCGGGTGACAATAGGTATGTGAGTGGCTCTGTGGATGATGTCATCAGTGATGTCATTTGAGATGTCAGCTTAACTATAATGTCCGTGTAACCTTTGTTTTTTTGAAAGAATTTCTGAGGTTATTAAATTCCATTTACAAAACATACCGTCCCTGTAACCTTCGTTGTTTTAGGTAAATTTCTAAGGCTTTTTTAATTAGTATTAACGTGTGGTGGGGAAAGGGGTCATAGCCTTTCTACAACCTGTCAGAAATCCCACCGTGTAATACTTACTGAAGGTTATAAGAAGAGTTGTTGTCCCCCAACCAAGAGCCTTCACCAGCCAAGGGAACTTCATCCCCCAATTAGTAGTGTGCCATTTGCAGAGTGGCGGAGAAAAGGGGTGGGCTTCAGACCAGCTCTAAGTGGTCATGCTGTGTGGGACATAATGGAGGTAATACGAGGGGCACTTGAACCCCAAAAACGCTCAGCATCCAAGGGGACTTCACCCTCCCAACCAGTAATGCACCAGGAGGCACTTTTACAGAGAGTTGGAGAAAGGGGATGTGACCTCTGAAAAACTCTCAGCTATCCCACTCTGTGGGATTTACTGGAGGTAACAGGGGGGGTTGTTTACCCCATGGACCCTCACAAGCCCAGGGGACTTCATGCCTCAAGCAGTAGTGCAGCAGGAGGCGTGTTTGCAGAGCGGAGGAGAAATGGGGCTTGGCCTCTGACAATCTCTCAGCAATTTTGCTGTCTGAGACTTACTGGAGGTAATAAGGGGGGTGGTTGGGCCCCAAGGAGCCTCTGCAGCCGAGGGGACCTCATCCCACCACCAATAGTGCACCAGGAGGTGTATTTACAGAGTGGTCACCACGTCAAAACCTTGATGGCCATTCTAATTACATAATTATACTAAGCCAGCTGTCCACGCACTTGTCAAACATGGGCATACTCTATTTATAAAGTCCTTACAATCATTAGAGTGAGGACTTCACCAACAAAGTCCTTGAAGGCAATGCACCTTATTTCATCAGACCTCTGACCGACCTTTGACCCTGTTCTCAGGTAGGTCACCCCCCAGCCACCGTACGGTCCTCCTGTGACGCAGCTCTTGTGCCCCTGCCGTTGCCTTGCCCATGCCGGCACCTGGTGCGGCGTAGGCCTCCCTGGTTTCGCCACCTGTCTCCTGCCTTTGTTTGTGTCCTTGCACCGATCTGTGTCCTGCATTGATTTGTGTCCTTGCCGTATTTTGTGTCTTTTTTCCTTGATTGTGTCCTTTTGATTCTCGCCTTCTGTGCCCCGCAGTGCCCCTGGGCCCTCCCCCCTCCCTGCTACCACTCCCCGCCGCTGCATCCCTGCGGCCCCGCCCCCTGCTGCTCCCATTCGCCGCCCCGCTCCCTCCTCCCAGCTGCTCGGCCCTACCTCTTCCCCTCATATGGAGGCCGTGCAGCGGCCACGCGCCAAAGGCAAGCCCGTCTGCGCCTGGACCGCACCGAGCGCCAGAACCCCTGGACCCCGCGCCCCCCGCAACGCCAGACTGCACTACAACTCCAGCTCCCTCCACGCACTCAACACCGGACAAGAACACCCCTGCTACCGGGCCACCCCGAAGTGCACCCAAGGGCCCTTCGCCTGCTGGAACTGCAAATTCACCAGCATCCAGCCAACCAAACCGCCAACCAGAGAACCCAACCACCTCCGCGTCATCCTGCTCAACACCCGCTCCGCTCGCAAGCATGCCATTGAACCCTGGGACCTCCTTGACTCTACCGCCCCCGATGTCGCCTTCCTGACGGAGACCTGGCTGAACGCCGCCTCAGCACCAGACATCACCATAGCCATCCCACAGGGCTACAAGATCTCCCACAGAGATCGCACCAACGGAGTGGGAGGGGGAATCGCCATCATCCACAAGGACACCCTCAGAGTCTCGACCAACACCGACGACACCCTTACCACCGCCGAGCACATGCACTTCCAGATTCACACCGACCCCAACACCACCTTCAGAGGAACATTCGTCTACAGACCACCCGGACCACGACCACAGTTCTGCGACACCATTGCTGACCTGAACAGCACCCACACCCTCGCCTCCACGGACTACATCCTACACGGGGACCTGAACTTCCACCTCAAGAACAACAACGACGCAAACTCCACCACCCTGATCGACAACCTCGCCAACCTCGGACTCAAACAGCTCGTGACAACACCCACCCACGCCGCTGGACACACGCTGGACCCCAATCTTCTCCACTAGCCCCTACGTGTTCTTCAACCACATCACCGAACCCCACTGTACCGACCACAGATGCGTCCACTTCACCTTCAGGAAACCCACCACACACCACCGCACCCAACAGCTGCCACGCCGCTGCTGGGGCAAGGTCACCAAGGACCAACTGACTACCACCCTCGCCCTGAGACCACCCGCCGACCCCAACGACCCTGACACCAATGCGACCAATCTCAAACAGTGGATCAGCGACTGCACCAACACCCTCGCCCCTCTCAAGATCTCCACAACCAACCACACCAACAAGAAAGCCACCTGGTTCACCAAAGACCTCCGGATCTCCAAGAGCACCTGTCGGAAGCTGGAAAGGAAATGACTCCATGACCGAACAATTGACAGCCACACAGCCCACAAGCGTGCCACCCGCAGACACCACCAACTCATCAGGACCGCCAAGAGGACCGCCTTCAAGGACCACCTAGACAACAACGCACACAACACCAAAGAGCTCTTCAGCATCGTGAAAGAACTCTCCAACACCAGCTCCAACACTAACAACATCCCCCCATCACAGGACCTGTGCGACTCCCTGGCCACCTTCTTTCACCTCAAGATCACCGACATCCACGACAGCTTCAACTCCGACACCCCCGCACCCCCCACCGAGTCCACCACTCCTGCGACCACCACCCGCACCAGTCGCCTGACCGCCTGGTCCAACGTCAGAGACAAAGACACGATGAAAACCATGAACTCCATCCACTCCGGATCCCCATCCGGATCCCCATCCGACCCCTGCCCTCACCACGTCTTCAACAAAGCCAGCACAACCATCGCGCCCCAACTCCGGAAAACAATAAACAGTTCCTTCGAGACAGCAACCTTCCCGGAAATCTGGAAGCACGCCGAGATCAACGCCCTTCTGAAGAAGCCCAAGGCGGACGCCAAGGACCTCAAGAACTTCCGGCCCATCTCCCTGCTCCCGTTCCCGGCAAAAGTGACAGAGAAGATTGTCAACAAACAGCATCCTGGACCCTTCCCAATCCAGTTTCCGCAGCAACCACAGCACCGAGACCGCTCTCTGCCACTGACGATATTAGGATCCTGATGGACAAAGGAGAAACAGCCGCCCCCATCCTCCTGGACCTATCAGCAGCCTTTGACACAGTCTGCCACCGCACCCTATCAGCACGCCTCCACGACGCCGGAATCCAAGAGAAGGCCCTGGCCTGGACCACATCCTTCCTCTCTGGCAGAACCCACAGCGTCCGCCTCCCACTCTTCCGCTTGAAAACCACAGAGATCATCTGCGGCGTCCCACAGGGACGCTGTTCAATATCTACATGGCACCGCTCGCCCACGTCGCACCACAACACAACCTCAACATCATCTCCTACGCCGACGACACCCGGCTGATGATATCCATCACCGAAGACCCCCACACCGCCAAAGCCAACCTCCACAGAGAAATGAAGGCCGTAGCCGACTGGAAATAGTACAGCAGACTGAAGCTGAATTCAGACAAGACGGAGGTCCTCATCCTCGGACCCACCCCATCAGCCTGGGATGACTCCTGGTGGCCCACATCGCTAGGCACAGCCCCGGAACCCACAGACCACTCATGCAACCTGGGGTCATCCTCGATTCCACCCTCTCCATGACCAGACAGGTCAACGCCGTCTCCGCGTCCTGCTTCAACACCCTCCGAATGCTCAGCAGGATCTTCAAATGGATCCCTCCCGACACGAGAAAAAAACGTCACCCAGGCCCTCGTCACCGGCAAACTCGACTACGGGAACGCCCTCTACTCAGGAACGACAACCAAGCTCCTGAGACGACTACAACAAATCCAGAATGCTTCGGCACGACTGATCCTCAACGTCCCCTGACGCAGCCACATCACACCCCACCTGAGAGGCCTGCACTGGCTCCCCGTCAACAAGAGGATCACCCTCAAGCTCCTCATCCACACACACAAGGCACTACACAACACTGGACCTACATACCTCAACACCCGTCTCAGCTTCCACACCCCACCCAAAGCCTCCACTCAGCCAACCTCGCCCTCGCCACAGTTCCCCGTATCCTATCCGGAAGACCACTACCGGCGGCAGATCTTTCTCCTACCTTGCCGCCAAGACCTGAAACGCTCTCCCCACTAGCCTAAGACAGACTCAGGACCTGCTAGCCTTCAGAAGACTCCTCAAGACCTGGCTCTTAGATCAGTAGCACCCCCGCACCCCCCCCAGCACCTTGAGACCCTCACGGGTATGTAGCGCACTTTAGAAATGCATTGATTGATTGATTGATTGAGTGTGGGTGGCCCTGTGTGGGACTTACTGGAGGTAACAGTAGGGGTTCCTGTATTCAGGAAGAAGATGGAATTACACGAGAGGGAAAAATATTGGAGGGAGGCAAAAGTGCACATGCTGTTGGTAGATTTTTGACAGTTAGAAAAGCAACTGCTGTTTGCATGGTGTGCAGTTATTGGTTACATAATATACGTTTTACAAGTTTTGTGAACCTGATAGTCTGCTATGATCGCGCAAAAGTCGTTTACGAGCTTCTGCTGGTAACACTTGCTGTGTGGGATTTTACAATCCAGTGAGACCCTTGCGAGAGTCGCATTGAAATGTTCTAAGTGACCGTGCTGTGAGTTGTCTTTACCATCCTACTTGAGTCTTCTGAGCTGGATTGGCGAGGGAGCTAAATGTATGTACTAGAACAGTGTAGGTCAATCACTGTTCCTTTAACCTCTTATCAAAGTAAATACAAAGGAGGAAAGTTGGAAATATGGGCAGGTAGCAATAGGTGTTATATTGCATTTATAAAAAAAACGTCTTAAGAATGAATTAGTTCAGTTGGCTGAGCTACAGCATTGTAAAAGCATATGCTATTTCATACCAATGCTCCATGTGACCCCAAAACACACCTAGGACGAGCCAAAGAGCACACAAATGCTGTTTCTGTTTCAAAATAAAACAGAAAAACAGCTGATCAGTGAGATCTTGCATAACCTGAAATAAAACAATATGAACACTTGAATTTGAATTACATTACTTAATAAAAATTAAATCCAACTGTGCAATGCATTAAACTCTTGGTCATGAAAATCTATGAATTTTATGCTGCAAAGTTCATACTTTTATAATACACATTAATAAACAATTAATCCATTAGCAACACTTGCAGGAAAACTGTAGCAGCCTCAGGGAGTACTGAGCACAAGGTTATCAGTTCCTCCCATTGTATAAGTATAGATTTCTCTATATGTTCAGAAGCATTACTCAGTTACTATACACGCATCAATTGTTATGCCATTGCTCAATGTGATAAAGATGAAAAATATGTTGAATTGAAACATGTAAAGTTTTGTCAGTTTTAACATGGTGCCTTCATCATCAACGGGAGATGACTTGCACCTGAACTGTCATGACTGTGAAGAGTTAAAGATCTTGAGTCATGTAGAAAGTAACTTCCATCCCATAAGCAACTGAGAGGGAATGGTGGGTGGCATAATGTGGCAATATGCACCTTGAAATAGCAGTCCCTGAGTAAATCATAAGGTGTGAGTCCTGCTGGTGTTCAGTAGTAATTAGGAGCTTAATAATGTATTGAAGCAGGGGTGCTCTTTAGGTTTGGCAACCAGAGGTATGTGATGCTAACTAGTCTCAGTGGCTCAATCTGAGTTCTTATGCTCAGTATATCACTAAAGCCCATGGCTTGAGAGAGTATAATTTGTCATAGCTGTAAGTGAAGCTGAAATAAAGGCAGAGAGAGGTTGACAGGAGGCCAACAACAGCAATGCTCTATCCTGACCTGATGACCCACTTACCAGCTCTCTGTTATTGGACATGTGACTTACAGGAAGGCCAGGAAGTAGCTATCCTTTGACACATAATTGTAGGCAACATCAGTGCTGACATCTATCTAGAATCTCTCAAGGTTGGTGTACTCTGACTTTACTGCCCTAGTGGGAGGTCTTCCATTGCTGAGCCTTTAACTAAGGGACCAATTACACGTTTGGTGGTCCAATTTGACAGCCAAATTCGCTGTGACGGTGGGGCAACGGCCTCACAGGCAATCTGACCACCGGATTTGGCGATCAAACTGCCACAGGACTGCTGCAACCTCCGGAGATCCATGATCCCTCGGCGGTGGCATGGCAGTTTGAGGCCACAAAATGCAGCGGTACCACACCTGCAGCACCACCAAGCAGTACCACCCCTGCAGCACCACCAAGCTTATTACGAGTTTTCCCACTGCCAAAGATTTCATGACAGTGTGCCTACCATGAAAAGTATGGTGTGAGGCAATTAAGGGGATCTTACAGAGGGCCCTGTTGCCTCAGGGCCAGTAAATGCATGCAAGGGGGCACATGATGTGTCCCACTGTGTGCATGCACCCCCAGTTCCTGCATGGCATTTACTTAAGAGTCCATGCTGTGCAGTAATGCCCTTTGGTGGTCTTAGGGTGATGCCTTGCTAATGTCTCATATAAGCCTTAGCATGGCACTGCAGTAGGACCACCAAAGCATTGCCTGCCAGACCATGAGATAACTGTGTGGGAGTGGTGTGCTGGCATGACAGCCTACTCCCATACCACCAAACTTATAAGCCGGTCTTAAGTGTTAGTCTGCTTGACTGAAATAAACAAATAGCATTCTCCAGATCTCTGCTTTCTGATGTGCCAGGTACAAGGATTGAAAAGATACTGGCAAAAATCAAATCACTGCAAGTTTTGATAAGTGGGCTTCCCACTGGCTTCTTTGAAGAAGATGCCCTTGCCCACATTCATGATGCATATACAAGACAAAACCATTACTCTTTTTTTACTGTTGATGGATACATGTTTTGTTTTTGCATGGGCCTTTGTCAAAACGACTGAGCCTGATGACAGGCAAAAGTTATGTCAAGTCAAAGTTTTTATTTGGTTTGGTACTCCACTGAGGACCACAAATAATATATAAAAAAGGCAAAAGTTATGGTTTGTTAGTTGCATACCAGAACAGGAGAATTGCAGGGTCTTTTGTGAGTTTCAGTGTGCTGAACCATACCACACATTATGTTTAATTAAATCTCCAGTTGCATTATGATACCCCTTATTCAGTTTCCACATACTCAATTCTCAGAGCACACTGGCTTCAGAAATGACCAGCAGAGTATTTGAAATGTTTGGCACACCCTTATGTACCTTAACAGGACCTTCACTCATAGCATTTCCATTTCCACTTTTCTACTGAATATTGTGAATATTGGTACTTCCAATATTCCTGAAAATCTCAATTGTTTCAAATTAGTACCTCTTTCCAAGTACACAATGATGATCACATATTATGATTTTTTTTTAAAATAGCAATTTTACCAATGAAAGATTTCTAATTTTTACCTCTGTTACTTCCTTTTTCCACACTTCTGAGTACCCCCTAGTTCTATACTAGGCTCTGACACTGTACCTTCCAGAGCTGTGTATAGTTTTCCTCATAGTTTAAATTGTGATATTGACCAACAATGTGATTTACAAAATGGTTACAAAAAATTATCCTTTTCTTCAGCTGTGATCATAATCTTTAAAAAATTCACATTTGGTTACCAGAATTTGCAACTTAAAAAAATAAATCTCACGTTTAGCTGACTGCATATACAAAAGAGTTAATTTTTTCAGGCCCACTTGAGCCATTTGTGAGTCAGTATTATCTAAAAACATCTGAAAGAATGTACACCAAGCAATCAAACACCCACTTTTGGTATAAAGATCACCATTCATGCAAATGTTGGCTTTCATCCAATCTGTTTTAGTTGCAGCAGTGAGAAAAATACCCATGGAAGCTAAAACAAGAAGAAACTTCTTTTCGGCATGTCCTTTAAACTTTTCATTAAGTTCCACCTTACCTGTTCTCCATGGACTCATGTATTCCTCCACTAGGCTTAATTTTTGATGGTCTGCTAAATTTCATAATGATTCATTTATCAGTGTCAAAGTTGTAATTAGGTGAAATTTTTAGTGCCTGTTTTTTATCTTTGAACTTTCTTGATGGATCGGCTCAAAATCTGACATGCAAACTAGAACCTAAACCTCATGAACACATTTAATATTTTGTGCAGATCCATCAAACAATGCTATATTTATTAGCAAATAGACATTTCATTGATCTACCTTTAAATGTGTTCCCCTTGATAAGTTTGCTAAAAACAGGGCATAGCAAAAGTAAGCTAAATGTGCTGGCAAAGATTTGCTAAGCCCCTGTACGATTTTAAAACAATGCATAGTAGCTCCTAATAGTGCACTGTTCTCGATGCAAAACCAGCACAGATCAAAAGTATAAGCACCTTTTGAGATTAGGCAGAGAAATTTGTTGTGAAAAGGCATGTTTCTAGTACAAATCATATGATAAAAGTCAGACTTACCATTGCATTGAGATACATCAAGAACCACAGAGACTCTCAGCCTAACCTCTGAGCTCAAAACCAGACACAACCAGCTGCCCTTCATATTTATTTATTTATTTGCAGAGTTTTATGTAGCGTTGGCTAGACCCAGAGGTATCAGAGCGCTTTACGGGAGGATTAGCGAGTTACAAACATTACATCATGAGTTTCTAGAGCGTAGCATAAATTAGACACACATCCTATGGGGAATAGAAGGTAGAGGGTGAAAAGTGAAAAGGGGTTGGAATGCCGATCGGGTCACGCAGACCGGCAAGGGGCAAAGAACTTCAGAGGAACCAAAAAGTCAAAGAGAGTCAATCAATCAATCAATCAATCAATCAATCAAACATATTTGTAGAGCGCTCTACTCACCCGCTCTGGTCTCAAGGCGCTGGGAGGGGGGGGAGCCGCTACTGCTCGAACAGCCTGGTCTGGAGTTGTTTCCTGAAGGAGAGAAGGTCCTGGGCCAGCCATGGGTGGGTGGGGAGGGAGTTCTATGTCTTGGCCGCCAGGTAGGAGAAGGATCTTCCTCCGGCGGTGGCTCTGCGAATTTGTGGGACGGTGGCGAGGGCGAGGCTGGTGGAACGGAGCTGGCGGGTGGGTGTGTAGAATGTGAGGCGGTTGTTGAGGTATTTGGGGCCCATGTTGTGGAGAGCCTTGTGTGCGTGGGTGAAGAGTCTGAACATGATCCTCTTGCTGACGGGGAGCCAGTGCAGGCCTCTCAGATGGGCGGAGATGTGGCCGTGACGGGGGATGTCCAGGGTGAGTCGTGCAGAAGCGTTCTGTATGCGCTGGAGTCTTTTCTGTAGTTTGGCTGTGGTTCCAGCATAGAGGGTGTTCCCGTAGTCCAGTCGGCTGGTGAGGAGGGCCTGGGTGACCGTCTTTCTGGTTTCGGTGGGGATTCACCAGAAGATCTTTCGGCGCATGCGCAGGGTGTTGAAACAAGATGACGAGACGGCGTTGACTTGTTTGGTCATCGTGAGGGAGGAGTCCAGGATGAAGCCCAGGTTGCCTGCATGGTCCGTGGGCTTGGGGGCGGTGCCCAGTGCAGGGGGCCACCAGGAGTCGTCCCAGGCAGAGGGGGATCGTCCCAGGATGAGGACTTCCGTCTTGTCTGAGTTCAGTTTCAGACGGCTGAGCTTCATCCATTCCGCGACGTCTTTCATTCCTTCCTGGAGGCTGGCGGTGGCGGGGTCGTTGGTGAGGGAGAGGATCAGCTGGGTGTCGTCAGCGTAGGAAATGATGTTTAGGTTGTGTTGGCGTGCGATGGCTGCGAGGGGGCTCATGTAGACGTTGAAGAGGGTGGGGCTGTGCGAGGATCCTTGAGGAACGCCGCAGATGACTTCGGTGGCCGTGGATTGGAAGGGGGGGAGGCGGACTCTCTGGGTTCTTCCGGAGAGGAACGAGATGATCCACTCCAGGGCCTTCCCTTGGATTCCGGTGTTGCTGAGGCGCTGTATTAGTGTGTGGTGGCATACGGTGTCGAAAGCTGCTGAGAGGTCCAGGAGGATGAGGGCAGCTGTTTCCCCGTTGTCGAGCAGGGACCTGATGCTGTCGGTAGCTGCAATGAGGGCGGTCTCGGTGCTGTGGTTTGCTCGGAAACCGGACTGCGAGGGGTTGAGGGATCCGTTTGTCTCGAGGAAGGCGGAGAGTTGTTTGTTGACGGTCTTCTCGGTGACTTTGGCATGAAAAGGGAGGAAAACAAAACAGCTGGGGACCAGCAATCACCTCATCCTGTGTCGCAGTGACTGTACCAGATGAGAGGAGTGAAAGAGATAAAGGGGGTGTTGACTAGAGGTAAAGGACAGTCAGGCGATGCAGGGAGCAATCCTGCGGCAAGAGAATTGGTCGTAGCGGCTAAGATGCTGGTCCCCCATTGGCAGATCATCAGAGAATTTGACAGAAAGGTGGGGGAGGAAGGAGACACAGCAGAGTAACGAGGAAATTATGCCAAATGTCCAGCTGGGTAGGTGACGGCTTAGGAGGTGATCCACAACGAATCTCCACTATAGCTGACTAGGCATCTCCACCGGGTATCGGCTATGTTACTAGTGGTCCGTGGCCGGTAAAAAATTCACAGTTCTTCAGAGGTTTCGAGATCAAATGCTGGAGAGTCGAAGCACCACAGTTAATATGAACCCTAGGTGAGTATAAAGGTCAAAGGAGGGGGTAGATTCAAGGGGATTAGGGCCAAAAAGGCAATCTCTAACCAGGGAGCTCCCTGCCAGAGCTCCTCACCTTGTCTCCTCACCTTGTCTTGTTTCCACGGGAGCGTGAACACCAGGGAGGTTCCCCTCCTCCATCATATGGCACAGACAATTGCAGATGCAGATGAATGTCTTGCAACCATGGGGTGGGCCCAGGTCTCGACAGAGGTGCCCTGTCGCTCACTCTGGAGGCCGATGTAGGCCAGTAGCAATCTCCGGGCCATTGGCTAACTTCTCACAAGTCCCTTCCCATGGTCCGCTCACCAACCGGTCCACGCTCGGGGCCGGACCAGCAGTCTGGCACTGGTCACGGTTTTGATGCAGGGGGGGCACTTGCTGCTTAGTGTCTTGCACTCTGCTGGTCTATTTGACGGGAGTGTCCTTTAGACACACCCATTTGAACTTTGGTCACTTATTCATCTGCCCACATGTATCTTCAATGATTAGCCATCATGTGGCTAAAATGTGCTGGTCTTCTCTGACATGGGCATCAGATTGCCAGTTTAGTAAGCATTAGTTTGAACAATTTGCTCCCTGATCACCCTTTTAATATATTTATGAATTTTATTAAATAAGACCTTTCAGATATTGGGTCTCTTGTTGGCAGAGCAATGCATTATGTCCAAGAAGGGTTCACAGACCTAGTCAGGGTAAGTCAGATACATAACCTAAATCAACCTGTGCTCATCCTCTGGTAGCTTGGCACAGAGCAGTCAGGATCAACTTAAGAGGTCATGTACAAAGTATGTGTGCAACTCCTAAATTACGGTAACACATTAAAAACACCACAAAAAGACTCCAAACCAGTTTAGAAAAATAGAGTATTTATCTGAGTAAAAGACCAAAACGACAAAGAAAACTATTCCATGAAGTTGAGATATACATTTTCTAAGATTAAATGCAAAATTGTGCTTAGAAGTCAATAGCGGTCAAAAAGTTACTTGAGGTCTTTAGGTACCAGTGCAACTCCAAAGTTCAGGCCGACTGCAATGGAGGGCAGGCCGGCTACAGAACCCATTCAGGGTCCACTGCAAAAGTACCTTGTATTGAGCCACGCGTTGACGCTGATGCTGTGGACACGATGCGTTGATCTTTCCCACGTAGTCGGGTCACTATGTTGCCAACTAACTCCACCGAGATACATCGTCAAGCTGCGCAGAGTGCAGTCGTCGGGCCTCGCAGACTGTGAAACCACTGTCATCGAACAGCCTCTGTGTAGGCTTCGAAGGGCAATGCTTCAGATTTTCTCATGCTACCCGGTCAATGTGCTGATTTTTGCAGAAAACAAATGCAGAACCCACATCTGAGTCCCGGTCTGAAGGGGCCTATCGGGCAAGGGAAGGACTCACAGATGGCAGAGTCAAGCAGCACCACAAGATTTGCAAGAAGTCTTTTCTGATCCTGAAACTTCAGAAAATAGGAGGGAAGCCCTTACGGAAACTTGGGTTCAAGGATGTAGAGACCAAGTCCAGTTGTTCTTGCTCCCAGGTAATAGGTAGCAGGACAATGCAACAGAGCAGGTAGCAAAGTAGTAGTCCTACTACAGCACTGCATCAGCAGGCAGCAGACTAACACAACAATGTAGGTATTAACGTGGCAGTCCCTTCTACAGCACAGCAGCTCTTCTTCCGGGCAGGATGTTCTTGGTTCCAGCAACGTTCTAATTGAAGGTGTAAGGGGTCCAGTATTTATACCCAGATGTGCCTTTGTAGTGAGGGAGACGTCAAAAAGGCCTTTGAAGATCACAAGGTCCCTGCCATTCCTTCGCTGGCTCCATACTCACTACATGGGGGTATGCAGTTGTTTGTGTGGGTACAGGCACAGCCCTATTCAAGTGAAAGTGTCAGCTCCTCCATCCCAATCTACCTCAGGAAGGCTCATTAGTCGGGTGAGGGGCCATCAGATGCAAATATTACCACCCCAGCTCACTTTGTGTGACTATCTAGAGGGAATGCACAAAGCCCAGCTGTCTCCCAACCCACATGTATATTCAGAGACGAGAAGAGGCACAGAAAAGTTAAAGTGAGAAAATGCCAAATTACTAAAAGTGGCATTTTCAGACTTACAATTTAAAATCCAACTTCACCATAAGTTGGGATTTCAAATTGTGAGCCCAGAGGCACTAAAGTCCAAATCTCTATCTTTTCCCAATTGGAAGTTACACATCGTAGATGTTGTAAGCCAATCCCAATGGGAGTACATGTCCTAGGACCTACTTTAGGGGTAACTTTTATGTAATAAATGTGAACGTTTCGGCCTGGCAAGTGGGTTAACTTGCTAGGTCGAAATGGCAGTTTAAAAGTGCACACACAGATTTTGTAATTACATGGCTGTGTGAAGTGGGTGGCACAATCAGTACTGCAGACTCATTAGTAACATTTAATCTACAGGCTCTGGGTCCATATAGTGCACTTTACTAGGGATTTATAGGCACATTAAACATGCCAATTGTGGATAAGTCAATGCTTCCATGTTTAGAGAGCGAGCACATGTACTTTTGCTCTGTTAGTAATGGTAAAGTGCCCAGAGTCCTAAAGCCCCAAAATAAGGTTGGAAGAAAGGGAGAAGGGCGGCAACAAGACCCTAACCAACAATTGTTTCTCACTTAATACATGAAACATCATCTAAGATCTCAAGCAAAATCTGTACAGTTAGCAGTGCATGAATACCTCTTTTTCTTCATAGAATAATCAAACTCGTTATTGATGCTTCATGACTGTCACACGGTCCAATTTTTGAAGAAAAATATGTTTACAAAGTGGAGCGTCAGTCTAAAATAAGTAGAAAAATCATAAGGCAGCAGAATCATATGACTATAGAAACTTGTAAACTTGCTCTTGCATAAATTTACAGCCAAGCACTTTCTGTGATGTTTATCCTGTAATAAATAATATTCATCTGTGCAATAATAAACAGATGCCTTCTGAGACTGCACGGTGCTACTCAATATGCTATATATTATTGAAATCCATTCCATATAATATTGATTTATGCACAACAAAGTACAACACAGACCACAAACAACTCCTGTTAGGCGTGTATGATTTTCATGTTTTAATCAACCAATGGTCATCATAAAAGCACACTAAGGCTGCTACTTGAGGGTCTTGCATGCCACACAATTTGTCAATGAAAGTCTCTTGCACAAATACTATCTGGCAGATGCATCAACGTAGCCTTTTGCTATTCCTAAATAGCGATTTTTAAGGAATCGCTGTTTAGGAATAGCAAGGCCCATAGGAATGAATTGAAGATTGCATGAGCAATTTGCGAGTACCAATAGGTACTCGCTAATTGCTCATTCAATTTCAAGGGTGCAAGGGTGTCAAAATGACACCCTGTTGCTCCCCTGAAATTGATCTCTGCACATATGTTCCACACACACAAGCCCTAAGGGCATGTGTGTGCGCAACATGAAACTTTGAAAAATGCACAAAAGTGCTTTTTACAAAGTTTTAGCAAATTACCATGAATTCAACTTCATGGTATTTTGCTTCTCCTATTAGCGAATTCGCTATTTTTTGACTTTCATGCATTGCATTTAAGGAATCACAATTTGGGATTCCTTAAATGCAATCGCAATTTAAGGAATCTCAATTTAGAGATTCCTTAAATTGCGATTTTTGCATTTGGGATGATGCATCCCAAATGCAAAAATACTGATTGCAAAGGGGCAGATTCTGCGAACGGTATTGACTTTGATGGATATGCCTCTATGTCCTTTCCTGCTCCTTATTTTACTGATCCATATTTTATTAGTTCTGGCTAACTTGAAATTATTTCCTCCACAGGATACTTGTGTCTCTTGATCGTGCTTCAGAATTATGTCATCTGTTGGATATGGAGGTATAGCTAATTAAGACCTTCTTTCACCCTGGATATATATTATTTACATTTCCAGTAGGCCTGGGAAATATTTTAATTATGCTGGAGTACTTTCAGTAATTACGCATTAGGCTTGTAATGCGAAGATACTGAAATTACATGTTTAAGCCAGCTTGAGTAATTAGGAGGAATTCGGGGCAAAAGTCCTTCCACAGAAGCACAGGAACAATGAACTAAGAGAGAGTGACGGCTATTTGTTACCCGTAGCATTTAGTGCTGTTTTCATAGCACAAAAAGCATCCTTTGGCTAATTTTAGACACAAGGGCACATTTTGCACGTAGGAAATAGCCCTAAATGCTGGGATTACGTTTTGCACATGCTTACGTATAATTACGACAAATTTTTGTGGTAATTACGAATAATTATGCTTTAGAGAATTATTCCAGTTACGCTCACCCCTAATTTCCAGGTCATGTCTAGAGGCAATTGTTTTGTCAACATGTGGTGCAAGTCTTTTTAACTTCAAACCAGATTTGCCCAAGGGCCTACTGCCAACTTCCTTAAAGTAGGTGATTCTGAACTGGTATAGATGTTAAAAAAGCTGCCTCTGGTTCATCCAGTTGCATGTCCTCGAACCACTCTTAGTACTTGCACATCCATACCAAGCCTAATATTGCTTAGTTTGGTGGATGTTTGGTTTGGATCCACCAACACTGCAGTGGTGCAGGAAAGATATATTTTAGTTGCCTGGACAAGGGAAGAAGTCATGGCTGTTTGCTCTCACCTGTGATAAAAGGATGTGATCCTTACTGTTGGAAGTGGGTTATTAGTAGTGGTAAATGTGCATCTATCATTGACAATAAGGGTGCTAACTCAGTCTAGAGCTCAATAAAGGTCTCAATAAATGATTCCCATGCTCAACCCTTAGTAGCTTGGCTGTGAGCAGGCAGGCTTAACTTAGGAGACAGGTATGTAAACACTTAAAAACACCAATCCAGTAAAAATTTAAGATCCCACACACAATAATTTATCACACATCAATATATAACAAATAGCAAATATGTGTATCGTTAAAATGACGCCAAAACAACAAAAGTTCAATGTAGGGAACCGGAGGTATGCATTTTTAAAAGATGTAACACTATATAGCACTTAGAAACCTATAGTGCTACATTGGGACATCTGGTCATGCTTGACACGGACAAAGTCAAAGTTTTAGGCCAACCGCGATGGAGCCCTTCTCAGATTCCCCATGCAGTAAGCCTCGGTTGAGATTTTACCTTTGAAATTAGAACATTTTCTGAAGCTTTTTCTGCCTGGACCCACCAAAGCTTGTCACCAGTGCGAATTTGGTGAGGGTTCAACGGCTTGCTTTCCAGGGAGATCCTGGTCGAATTCTGCAAGTATGACCTCCGGAGCTTTTCAGTGGGACGAACCAGCAGAGCAGGATGGCTAGCGATTGAAGGTGGCCAGCTGGGCTTTCCCGGTTGAGTCGGCCCCATTATAGAGCTTTTTTACAAAGTTGCACCAAAATTCTCCAAAGTTCTCTAACTTCTTCCTGAAGTTCCTCTTGAGGGTCCAAAGTGTCCTAAACACAATTCAAGGGTCTGGAATCTCCATGACTGTCCTTTTTGACATTGGAACTTCAGTTCCCACAATCCACTCGGACAAAACCCTTACAAATCCACTGGACACACTCCGACAGGAAAATCTTGGTGGTGATGGTTCAGGTGAGCTCTGTTAAGTTGTTTATGGCAGCAGCAGCGAGGACACGAGCCGGAGAGGGCGCACTTTGGTGTTACCACTTGTACAGGCTCTGACGGTTTCTAATTGCTGCTAAAGTTTGTAATCTGACCATTTGCACATAATGTTTCACACTGACTTGAATCTGTCTGAATTTGAAATTTAATCTAGTAGGATTTAATTGTATTCATTGATTTGTGCTAAATTGCCTGTTCAAGCACCTGTTCTAATGTTAAACCCTTTTTAATGTGAAGTGTTTTAAAAGCGCTTGCCATATAGTTTTTGCCTTCCTGCGTACTACACTTTTCTCCACCTGACCATAGAGACGATCGCCACTCCTCTCGGTCATGGAGTGGATAGGTTAGCGGTCTAGCTTCACCGGCTCACCTATTTGTGGCAGATGCAGGGCGGACGCTCAGCAGACATGCACAGCGGGTGCACCGCTGGAATAACAAAGGAGCGCTAAAGGCCAGCCCATCTGCGCCATTCAGTACCCAGCTGGGACCAGGGGCCAGGAACCCTGGTCAAACTCTCCCACAGGATCTCAATTATATAAAGTATAACTCTGATGAATTACGGAAGCTCAGGCCCAACATACCCCCACAATGTTTACGTTTTATTGAACATGACAGTCCCCACAGAAACACTATACACTGCCAGTATTGTGGTCTTATGCTGGGGAAAACCCTATTCCACTCTGAGAACACACAAGGAAAAATAGCTCACTGAAAAATGGGGCTCATAAATTGTTGGTCCCTCCCAGGCCATAAAAAAGAGATTGAGCTGTTTTTTGAAGAAGAAGCACTTGCCATTATGTTATGGAAACCTGGTTGAACCAGAGCTCTACTCTTGATATTATCATGGCCCTTCCCCCTGGCTATACTATTAGTAGGCAGGACGGTGTGGGAAAACCAGGCGGTGGAGTGTCCATCATTCACAAAAGTTCAGTCACTTGCTCCATTACACCTCTGACCCTAACTAACTGTGATGCCTTGCAGTTTAGATTGACACTCACCCCCACTACTTCTTACTCTGGAACGCTTATTTATAGACCCCCTGTTCCCTGTACAACTTTTTTAGACTCCCTGCCAGAGCTCCTTGTCAGTTTTCCCATAGAAAATGGAGCTCTTACAGTACTTGTTGGTTTTAATATTCACCTGAATGACCCTGTTAATGCAACTTCCAATAGATTTCAGTCCGATATTAACGATCTGGAACTTCTTGAGTTAGTAAACAGTGCCAATCATGATGAAGGGCATATCCTAGACCATATCTTTTCTAATGACCCTAAGATGCAGGTGCTCTTCCCGGTCCTAGTCAAATGGTCTGACCACAACTATATCCCCTTCCTTTACAGCAAACCAACCAGGCAGACTGTGATGGGGTGACTTAAAGTCAGGCGGGAAGTGGCCTAAGGTTCCTATAGTCTGACCCATTCCCTTAGAGATACTCCCAACAAGGCCAATCTATGTTGGGCTAGACTGGATTAATGACTCAGCGGAAAAATGCTTTAAGACACCTACTATGAAAACTCAATGTCATCCCAGAAGAGCACCCTGGTTCTACTGCCAATTAGCCTCCCAAAAGAAAATATGTCAGACACTAGAAAAGAACTGGAGGAAGACATATGCCCTTGAACTTAAGAAGCTGTTCAAAAATGTGATCAGACAATATCACAATGATATTAAGGAAGCTCAAAGAGCTTTTTAAAATAGTAAATTCCCTTAATATCATAGAACAGAGCTCCTCCTCCCCCCAATCCTCTGAGCAGAGATGCAATAAGTTTGCCACCCTCTATAAGAATAAAGTGGAAATTATCTATAACTCACTGCACCTGAACCCCTTGACTGACTCTGAAGGTGTGCTGGAAATCGTTGACAGCCCTGGTCAGCACAATAGTCCAGACGTCTCTCCCTACTCAACCACCCCAACTCTTGACTCCTTTCCCGCCTAAGTACAGAACAGATGGATCTTAGCCTTCAGAACATCAAATCAGGCTCACCGCTTGACCCTGCCCTGCCTCATATTCTTCTCCAAGGAGGCAAGCCGGTTTTATCTACAATGGCAGATCTCATTTCGTTATCCCTGTGCTCCGGGATAGTGCCAAACAAATGGAAGAACTCAATTGTAAAGCCTTTGCTCAAGAAACTCCTTCTTGATCCCACCTCATTGGGGAATTGCTGCCCCCATCTTATTGCTCCCCATTCTAGGCAAAATCACAGAGAAACACGTTAATGGCATAATCTCACAATTCCAAGAGGAGAATAATATTCTGCACAAATCCCAGATGGGGTTATGCCCTGAACGCAGCACGGAATCCACTTTCCTCCCAGTTACTGAGAAACTTAAAATGATACTGGAACAGGGGGGTACTGCCACCATCCTTTTTTTTGACCTATGCACAGCTTTTGATACTGTTGATCACAGTTTCTTGAAACATAGACTAGGAGACATTGGGATTCAGATAAGGCCATCTGATGGCTGTCTTCCTTTCTAAGTGAAAGAACCTTCCAATGCATAGAATACGGCCTCTTCTCAGACATGTTCAATGCCCCATACAGAGTCCCTCAGGGATTGGCTCTCAGTCCCACCTTGTTTAATGTTTATATGAGACCTCTGGTAAAATTTGTCGAGGAGTTTGGACTGTCAATTGTGTCTTATGCTGACGACCAACACTTGGTCATTTCAGTGTCTGATGTTACCAAATCTCTAAATGGATGGCCAACTGCAGTTTAAAAGTCAATGGGGAGAAAACTGAGATAATGTTCCTGGGTGATTGCACAGACCCTTGGAAAATAATCAGCTGGCCAAACAACTAAGGTGCCCCCTCTGGCCCCCAAATCCTCCATCAAGAACTTGGGGATGTGGCTTGACCAGAATATTTCTATGAATGCCCAAGCTAAAAAACTTTCAGCCACTTGCTACAGTATTCTCTGTTTGATTTGTAAGATCATAGACCTTTCCCCAGACCTGGCATGAAGAATGGTGATTTAGGCACTAGTGGTCTCAAGATTGGAAACCCGTAACTCATTGTACCTAGGCGCTACCAAATATGTCGTCAATAGGCCGCTGGTAATTCAAAATGCGGGGTCCAGGATGAATCTAAAAATTCCCAAGTACAAGTCAATAAAGGCCTCATTGAGCAAACTACACAGGCTTCCTATCTATCCCAGGGTCAAGTTCAAGGCACTTTGCCTAGCCCACAAAGCTATGCATGGCAGGGTTCCAGCCCTGTTATGGTCTCTTGTCTCCCCTTATGTACCCAACAGGTCCCTCAGGTCCTCGTCTGTTTCTCTAGTAAGCACAACAAGAATAAAAAGAGCCAGATGGGGAGTGAGATCCTTCACTAACCTGGTCTCAAAACTTTGGATCTCAATGACCATTGAATTGAGACTTCTGAAGGACCTATGTAGCTTCAGGAAGAAACTCAAAACGTGGCTCTTGCCATGGATGCCCCTTCACACTGATCTGACACTCTCTCTGCAGTGCTTGGAATCTCTTGGGCAGCTATGCACTCTATAAATCACATAAACATAAACAAACATAAACATAAACCTGTTGTGGACAGGTACAGGATGTGGCGGAGGAAGGTACCCCTTGGCATATCATCCATACTCCTCCCCACCTCATCTGAACAAAATGCTTTCTCTCCACAGCCAAAGCATAGCCCGACTCTGTTCTGCAGGAGACTGTCGGGCATGAACAGTTAAGAAAAAACTAACCCAATGACCCTGATCCCAATCATACGGCAACTCAGTGGCCTATTGGAATACAGAGAGGCACCCTTAAAGGGAGAGACACGGAAGCAGAAGGAGAGAGTACAGCAGTCCGTGACTTGGAATTTGCTGCAAAGGAGAACGCAAACCTAAACTGGTTTCGCTCCCGTGAGCGGAGAAGAGGGGTTACTCGAGGGTTTTCAGCACCGAAACAACATCCTTGTTTACCCGAGCCGCCCACAGATAGCAGAAAGAATTCTGACTACTCCTCCGGACCAGCCTCCTTATGGTCAGACGGAAGTGGAAGACTGTGGCAGAGCCCCTGGTGGAATGCACAGCCCAGCCACGTTTTTGGAGAATCGTGGCTTAGTTAGGTACGGGCTGGATTGGGGGCAAAGAGTGGGAAGAGGGACCTACAATGTCTATACCCATTAGAAAACCTTCATTACTTCCTTCTCTATCTAGCATAAACAAGTAGGCAACAAGCACAACCTTTAAAAGTACAAAACATGTCTCTGTTAGAGATCTTAGTTTGTGCTTAGAGCATAAGGACTTTGTGATGGTTAACAAAGTCTTTATCTCCTGTCACAATTCTTTATCCTCTTAATAATGGCACATCATGTTACCTGAAACCCAGGTATCAGGCTCTTTGAGAGAGAACTTCTCCTAATATAATAGTCTTAAGAAAAACAGACTTACCAAGTTGTCTTTTTTTCCACTTTGAGTCTGTTGTGTAACCAGGATGCGAAGAACGAAGAAACGGGATGTTGGAAGCCTTGGGGAAAAAAAGGAAGAAGAGAGGGACAAATAAAGACTGTCTTATTTTCATGATTATCAAACTTCTGTTGATATAACAAAAAAAAAGCCCAATAAAACAAAGTGATAGGAGATATAGTTGTAAGCATATTAAAATTCCCCTTACTGTGACACCTGTAGCTTGCAGGGAGTCTACTCTTAATTCCTCATGAAGCAAGGTACATACAAAGGGCTGTAGTTCTAGATAATACAACAGGCGCAGTCAGTCAGAATGCCGGGCTGATGTTGCAAATCAAGTTTCCAGCTTAGCAAGCCTTCTTCTTCTCTTAGTTGAAGCAGCAGATCTGAAAGGCTCTGCTCCTCTCACATATTTTTTCTGTGTTCTCTGGGTCAAAAATGAGAGCACTCCCATCCAATGAGGTGCAGGAAAATACCCTAGAGCATGACCACTCCCTATAAACTGTGGCAAGGACTAGTTAAATCAACCTCCAGTATGATTGATTTCCATAGCTCTCCTTCCCCTACCACCTGCAAATTCCTGCCTTAAGTCTTCCATCTGGATAGGTCAGAGGGGGGGGTGGGTAGATGGGCCCGCATTCCCTGCCTGCATTATCCCCCTTGTGGAAAAGTAAATTTTGCCATGTTCTGTGTCCCTACGCCTCATCCATCATATGTTATGTGTGCATGACCAATATGCATATGTTATTCCCCATGTCTGATTAATGACGCAATTACAGTTGTGTCCACCTCTAGTATGTTAGTTTCCAGTCCTCGTGAATACTACGAATATCAGGCCTAGGTAAAATTATGTTGCCACGTTTCTTAGTGTGCACGTTATTCCATAATAAAGTCCTCGTTTCCAGGCCTCAAAAGGGCCCGGACCACAGATTCAGCTTCTGTCTCCTGAAAGCCTCGCTGAGGAGCGATACAGCCCCCACCTGTATCCTCGACCCTTCACTTACTTCCTGCCTCGCAGTGCCCGGTGTAGCTTGGCTCTGCCTCTGAGTCTGCCAAAAGTATGTTATAGTTCCAGTTATCAGTTCAGTACTCCTCCTCTGCATTCCTAAGCTACTGAACTGCATCAATAGTTTCCGTCATTGTCTAGCCTTCTCGTCTCCATGTTAGAGAAATACTGTATTTAATGGTCATTTAGTATTCCTCATCACGCATTACATGTAGAATAATGCATGGTCCAGTCTTAGAATCAAGTTAGCTTTTCCCCTCATGACTTCTAGTTCATATCAACATGTTCCCTAAACATCAGATACTAGATAGGGTTTAGGTACATGTCGCTCCGACCCTCCAGACTCTAGTCTCTGCTCCTAACACAGAGTTCATAGCCCCCAGCTTCTCCTAGTAACACGTCATTGCCAGTTTTCGCGCACCATTAGGTTAGAGGTCCCGGCTCCTTAGGTAGCCCCCTCCTATGTTTCCGCCCATTCATGACATATTCTGTTACGTTTTTCATCACATGTCTATGTATACTCCCAGTTACACCTCTTTTTACTGTTATCTTTCGCGACTGCTACGCGTCACGCCTTCTGCTCCACCCACTGCTACGCCTACTGCAATGTAATGCTATGTGTTCGCGCTATGTATATATGCCTGTGTTTTGTTATTGAATGTTAGCGCGCTCATCCCAGACCCAGCCCCGGCAGCTGCCGGGCCTTATTGTCCTATTCCCATGCAGGTTGTCCTGATCCTGTCCTTATGCTGTAATAAACCTGCAGAAACTCCTACTACCTCGAATCTTGACTCTTATTTATTGAGCTACCTGTTATGTTATAAATCTAGTCAAAAATAGGGTATTATTTATTTATTTACCACATAATGGCGCCCGAATAGGGACTTGCCCTTTCCCCACGCGTCGGTGAAGCCACGCCGACCCCCTGACCCTCTGCAGCCGTAACCATACCGGCCAAGTGCAGATATTTCTGCTTCAAGTATCCCTCAGGCCCACGGAGGAGACGGAGGAGGCGGTCCAGCATCCGAACGAGACGGTGGAGGAACGCGGCGAGTCCCGACCAGAGCCCAAGCCAGGAGTCCAAGGTCCGAGGTATCCGGAGGCCCACCCGTAACTGAAGTCCGAAGTCCGAAGTCCGTCGTAGTCCAGTCCCGTCCGAGGCTTTCCGTTCCGTGCTGCCCGGTGAGTACCATTGCTGGGGTAGTATCTAGACAGGGTCAGTCTAAATTGACTCCTGGTCCGTGGGTTGGTGGTACCCAAGCCCACAAACGAAGTGTTCACCTAGGTGGATACGGGTCTTGATGCGTTCCTTTATGGGACCGGTATGTTCCGTACTGTTACAGCAGTGCATCCAGTAACTCTAGTCTGTTCCGTTCTCGAGAATTCTGTTCTGTTTCTGTTTTCAGTATTTTCAGGTAGTATTCTGTTCGAACTGTTATGTTATGATATTGTTTAATGTATTTCCAATGTCGTGGTATGCCTGAATTGTTTTCCCAATTGTTATTGTTTTTCGTGTATTGTATTGTGTTCCGATTCAAGTTTAGAATGCCGCTCTTTTCCAAGTTACGTCAGTTAAAAACTAGAAAGGGTCTGTTAGAGGAAGCGGTTCCTGTCCCGCCTAGGGACAGTCCAGGTCACTTTATGTATCAGAAACATGGCATAAGCGCCATAATGTATCTAGATTTATGGGTAGAGTATACCAAACAGTTAGAAGAAAAGTATAGATGGCCCGTATCGGGTACATGGGATGCCGAATGTATCATGCGAGTAGAAGAAGCATTATGGAAAAAGAAAGCCAGACAGTCACAGAAAGATGCCATCGAGTTATGGCGTAAGGAAGCTCATAAAAGAACGGAAAAGGAAGTCAGAAAGTCAGAGTTAAGTAGAGAATCCCAAGAACGAGCCCAAGAAAGAGAATTAATCGAGATAGGTGAACAAGTCAAAGCCGAACAGTCAGACAGACAGAGGCATGCCCTCATTAAGGGTATGTATCCTCTTCTTGCCGAGGGCCTGCCAAAAGCGACCCCAGAGGCATCCAGTAATTTCCCGCCGCCATTAGTTCCGACCAAGCTACGTCACAAACCGACCGCAGCTGATATTTTTATTTCGTCCTATTTGGACGACACAGTCCCCGAATATGCCAATCCTGTTCGCGCTCCGCCAGTCCCTGTAAACCAGGTAATTCATGTTCCTCCAGACACCGGAGTACCTGTTACGGTACCCCCGGTCCAGCCTATAGTTCCACTTCCCACTCTGCCAGGACGTAGAGCCTCAGTAGACGACTCCAGTCTAGGGGCCGCAGGAGGAGCTACTCCTCAAACCCCGCCGCCACACAAGCATTTATCAGCACTCGAATTACATGCTCAAGCATCACAGCGTACTCCTAAAAGTAATAAGTCTGTCACAGAAATCAGGCAAGCCCTTAACGAATGTGTCTATGATCCAGTTCCAGGCGAATATACTATGGTTTTATATTCCTTACGTGTAAGGAGAGTGACCGAGTATCTGGTCACCTTGCCGAATATGAAAGAAGATCTAGACAGAATATATTGTTTCATCCGTACAGGGGATGATCCAGAAAGTATTGGCGAGATTATGTCTCAAAGGAAAGCCGAGATTCAGCTCATGATATTAAAGTTCCTGATCAATTGTCTAATAAGAGAACAAGATTACCCATCTAAAGATCCCGCCGAAATGAGAATCCTGACAAGGTGGAGTGATAATATAGCCGAGGGTAAGCACAAGACCGTCAGTGCCATGGAGAGTATGTACAAGAAAATTCGTAAAGAAATAGTAAGGTTACACGAACAGCGTAAAGCAGCACAAGTAAGCGAGAAAGAAAGTATCTCTGATCCTGAAGAGGAAGAGAACGAGAATCCCGCCAGAATAGCGTATGTAGGAAAATCCAGATTTCCAGATCGCCATTTACGCCTAGAACCCAAGTCTGTTTTTCATCATCCAGCACCAGAACAAGGTTCTCTAGAACAAGTATTTCAAGCTACCGATCACATTCTGAAATCACGAGTCGGTTATAGTGAGTTAAGTACCATGCATGAACAAGAACTAGCCCGATCAGCAGTCCGATGGATTACTGATTCTACCACTTTTCCAGACGAAATAGTGGCACAAATGTTTCTGAAACTGCCCCCAGCCGAGCAACGACTGGTGGGTATGTATATGATCCAGCACCTCATTACTCTGTATGAGGGTCAACATTCTGATCCAGGCCCGTTACACGATATCCTGAACGAGTTACTCCAGTATAAATGGAGAGGTCTAGGTACCGATTTAATAAGTGTCATTCTAGAACAGCGCCACAAATATAGAACGTTCCTGAACCCGCATTTTGTTCATGTCTCACCCCCAGAAAATAAGCCATTCTACATAGACAGACAGAATCCGTTACGAGAAGTCCACCCAGTCCAAGGGGCGGGTGGCGTAATGCAACGAGTGTTTGTATACACTCCAATATCAAAGATGGAACTTCTTGAAATGAAGAAATTAATTCCCTGTCATGACAAAGATCCAGCAGGGTTCCCTAGAGAATTAAAAGACATGCTCCGTATGGGAGAATACACTTACCCAGATATCATTAAAATGTTAAAAGTCCTGTTACCCGCAGGGGTGTATGAAAAGTTAAAAGAAAAAGAATGGGAGGTGGGAGAGAAAAAGATCGATTGGACAGCTCTAGAAGCTGAAGACAAGGCACGAGTACCAGGTACCGGTCTTGGAGATAAATGTAAAGAATTACCAGAATTATTGATTCAAGTTTTACCCAGATTATTGACAACTAGGAAAGAAGACTGGGATGCAATCTCAGCCTGTAAACAGAAACAAGATGAAGATATTAGTGATTTTTATTCTAGATTCGAAAAATGTTTCAGTATTAACAGTGGTCTCAAGACAAGTAGTGAGTCATACCCTCATCTTTTCGTTACCAAACTAGTCGAGAATTCAAGTCCACAAATTAAAAACCGAGTTTTGAAAGTCGAAAGCACCTGGCAAGCAAATACTCCGTCCCAGATGCTCCAGATGCTCCAGTATCACCAGAATAGAATCAGAGAAGAGCAAGAACACGAGAGAAAACGTATGAAAGACACGAAAATGAAAGTGCTAGTTGCACAATCTATTCCTCAAGACAGTCAGAAGAGGGGTCCGAATCAAGCCAGTCATCCTGCAGCTCCCGTTAAAGGGAACTGCAAATATTGTAAACAGCCAGGTCATTTTATAAACGAGTGTGCAATTCTGAAACACAACATAGCTACTGGTAAGACTAAAGAAAGACCACGTCCGCCGAGACAAGAACAAGTTTCACAGACTCCTCAGTCACAGAATGCACAACAGACAGTTACAGTACCGCAGCCTATTGCTGCAACACAGCATGTTACATCGCAGATGTACCAGTATGCACAGTCCGAGTATCCAGAGTACCAGTCATATTCATGAAACAGCCTAGAGAGGGAGGTAGGCTTGCCTCTCATCGAGATACCTGTAGATCAAGAAGGTCCTTATGTTCACAGTCAAGTATTAGGGAAAGACAGAAAGTTTTTGATCGATACAGGGGCAAGTAGGACCACAATTAGTCACGCCGAAGTTCCAGGGGCTCCGCTCTCAGGCTCAAGAAATGTTTCCCTTGGATTTTCAGGAAAACCCATCGTTAACGAGATATCAAAGCCAGTCACTCTAGAAGTAGGTCCATTGTCCCGTACTACTGATCTGTTACTTACTAAGTCATGTCCAGAAAACCTATTAGGCATTAAGACACTGAAAGAGTTAGGTGCAGTTATTTGCTGTTCCCCAGAGGGAATACGACTGTTCCTACGTGACTTTAAGGGTCACTATGTATTACGAGATTTTGATTCGAGATTGTCTAATGTTCCACAGCATTTATGGGCGCAAGGTCCAACTGATGTAGGTTACATGCAAATCACACCCCATCGTGTGACTCTCAAACCAGGTGTAGTGTTACCCCGAATCAGACAGTACAGATTGCCACCTGAGGCTGTAGCAGCCTTATCCAAAATTATTGACGAGCTCATGGCTCAAGGAGTAGTTGTAGAAACTGACTCAAATGTATGCAATTCTCCGATCATTCCAGTCATGAAACGTACTGATCCGAATGCACCCCCAGTATATCGATTAGTGATTGATTTACGAGAGCTTAATAAATGTATTATTCCTCAGTACCCAGTTGTTCCAGACATTTCTTCCCTGTTAACAGCCATTGATTCCGAAGCCATGTTCTTCACTGTTATTGACCTCAAGAATGCATTTTTTAGTGTTCCAATTCATCCAGACAGCCAGTTTCTTTTCGGATTTTGTTTAAATGGAAGGAGCTATATGTTTACACGCGCTCCTCAAGGTTTCACAGAAAGTCCTAGTATTTACAGTCAGGCACTCAAGAGACAACTAGACAACATTCACATGCCAACTGACACTGCCCTACTCCAGTATGTCGATGATCTCCTGATCACAGCCCGTTCTGAACGTGCTTGCGAGCGAGCATCCCTTACAGTCCTGTATTTTCTGGCCGAGATGGGGCACAAGGTGTCACCTTCGAAGCTTCAATTCTGTGTCCAGCAAGTGGTATACTTAGGACACTTGCTGTCCAAGAGGGGTAGGCAGTTGACACCCGACCGTATCCAGTTAATAGCGAGTCTTCCCCAGCCCAGAACCCAGAAGGAGGTACGTGCCTTTATCGGCCTTACTTCTTATTGTAGACAATGGATTCCCCAGTATGCCTTTCTAGCCAAGCCACTGATACAGTTAACAACACAGGAGGCAGCCGTATCGACTGTCCTCCCTTGGACATCTGACCATACACTTAGTTTCAATGAGTTAAAGAAAGCCCTATGTCAAGCTCCAGTTCTAGCTACACCGAACTACAGTAAGCCTTTTACACTTTTCGTTACTGAACGCGAAGGTACAGCATTATCTGTTCTCACACAAGATCAAGCAGGACAATACAAGCCCTGTGCTTATTTTTCGAGCACATTAGATCCAGTCGCCCAGGCGTTGCCTGCGTGCCTCAAGTCGGTTGCAGCCACAGCACTAGCTATCAGACAAAGTGATTCCATAGTTTTAGGGCATTCCCTGACAGTACAAGTCCCGCATTCAGTAGAAGTTCTTCTAAACCGAACACAAACACAGCACTTGACAATTGCACGTTTAACAGGTTATGAATTGACATTGTTCCAGCCACACATAGAAATTAGACGCTGCAACGTCCTGAATCCTGCTACACTGTTACCATCAGTTAATTCAAATCCAGACCCACATGACTGTGTGGAAGTAGTTAACATTACGACAAAGCCAAGACAAGACCTGACAGACATTCCGTTATCAGATCCCGACCTGACACTTTATGTAGATGGTTCATGTATGAGAACTAGTACAGGAGAACTAGTCGCCGCGTATGCAGTGACTACTGACACTGAAGTTATTGAGACACACCGTATTGACACCCTGTCCGCTCAAGCAGCAGAGCTAGTCGCTCTGACACAAGCCTGTATACACGCCAAGAACCTGAAAGTTAATGTTTACACAGATTCACGTTACGCATTCGGAGTTGTACACGACTTCGGAGTGCTCTGGCAGGAGAGAGGTTTCATGACTTCTCATGGAACCAAGATTCAGCATGGTCTCCTTATTCAAGCCCTGTTAGATGCCATACATTTACCGACATCCATTGCTATCATGAAATGCAAAGCACATACGAAAGTTACAGACATTATTTCTCAAGGTAATGATCTAGCAGACCGCACAGCCAAGCTTACAGCACAGACTCCAGCCATTCCAGTTAACCTGACACATACTCCAGATCCGATTATATGCATGACAGTTAAGGACCCTACTCAAGATGTCATAGATATCCAGTTACATGCTACTCCCGATGAAATCAAGAAATGGTCCGAACAAGGAGGGGTCCAGACAGATCAAGGATGGTTAACGAAGGGTAGAGCCACATGGTTTCTCCCCGATTCTATGGTTCAAGTCATTATCAATACCGCACATAGTCCAGCACATTTAGGAGAAAAAGCTATGTTAGACAGTATCCAGAACATTTGGTTCAACAAGCATTTACGAGCTGCAGCCAAGCAGAAAGTCCGTACCTGTATGATATGTTGTCAGTTTAACCCAGGTAAAAGTGTCCCGGTGGAACAAGGTGGTTTCCAGCCCCCTGACCACCCTTTTGAGGTCCTCCAGATGGATTATATTCAGATGGAGCGATGTCGAGGTTTCAAGTATGTCCTCGTAGTTGTATGCGCTTTGTCCAGGTGGACAGAGGCATATCCAGTCCCAGATTACACAGCCGCGACCACTGCCAAGCAGTTGGTTCGTGAGTTTTTCCCTAGATATGGACTCCCTAGAGTCGTATATTCTGATAACGGTCAGCCATTCTCCTCAGAGTTAATGAAGCACGTTTCCCTTTTGTTAGGGTACCAGTGGAAGTTCCATTGTGTACGCCATCCTGAAGCAGCCGGTCTCGTAGAGAGACATAATCAGACTCTGAAAATCCGCATTGCAAAAGTCTGTAAGGACAAAGGTGTAGACTGGCTAGTAGCTCTGCCAGTCGCTTTGTTTTATATGCGCATGGTCGCACATTCCAGATCAGGTCTGTCCCCGTATGAGGTCGTATTCGGCCGCCCCCCTAACATGTGGGGTACTCCTAGACCCCGAAGTATTACCGATGTTTCATGTAATATGCTGACAGATTACCTAGCTTCCTTGATGTCTGCCCTCAACTCATGTCGTTCACAGGTTGCTGCCGCCTTTCCAGACAATACCGAGGTGGCACCGCACAAGATCGTTCCAGGCTCCCTTGTGATGGTCCGGAATTTCGACAGATCAAGTCCGCTGGAACCACGTTGGAAGGAGCCACGCCAGGTCCTCTTGACCACCCGAACTGCCGTCAAGTTGGAAGGCAGGAAGGGGTGGGTCCATCTTTCTCATGTAAAACTTTTCAATGGATTGAAATCCGTCTCCAGAAACATTTCCAAGGATTTCCAGGATTCGAAAGATTGCCAGAACATTGTTTTAAAGGACTGTCCCGCACAAGACATTATTACAACCCCTCCCTTGTTAGAGAAAACTCCGCAACAGGAGTATAAGCTCAAATTAAGGTCTAGTAAAATAAGTCAGTCAGTTTGATTGTATAAGTCCTCCCCTAGGTGAAACGGTTAAATTGTTTCTGACATGTATAAAATAGACCCCCATAGTGAGAGAGTCAGTCAAAGTTCAATCAAATGTATCGTTTTTCTGAGTTTCATATTATTTCTCAGCATAATGATTTCCTGCACCAGCTATGCGTTCTATCTGTATTTACCAGTTCCTCATGTAAATATGTCTGCTAATGCTACAGTAGAGCACACGTTTAGTGATCTGCCTCCTCACGAATATTCTTACCGCCTCGCTATGCGCAACAACACATTTATCCGTATGTTACATTATTCACACCAGACCAGCAATGCCACTAATTGTTGGGTGTGTGGTCGACTCCCCCCTTTTCAGACACCGAAGGGAGTTCTGCCACTGTTTCCTTATCCATTCTCACACAATGGTTCGTGTGGAGCATGGTCCACGTTAACGTCATCCTCGACAGATATGTCTTTTCTTAACAGTACATGTTTTCCAGACAAGCAAGGTCTCCCCCACAGAACAGGTTTAGATCTAGAAAATGAAGTATATAATTTAGGTAATTATTCGTCGAATTTCATGGTCCTGAATGTTCAGTCTGATACTACTCCAGACTTACCTGCTATTTCAGTACTACCAGTCAAAGGCGAATTATGTGTCCGTAATTATGGTTCTGTACATGTAGGACATAGTGAATGTACTACTGTTATCAAGTATAGTGACAGTGGGAAATCAGTTTTCAAAGCTTCACGTCATTCTTATTTCATTTGTGGTCAAACCGCATATGTTCGTCTGCCCCTCGATTGGGAGGGAACCTGTTACATTGCCTTCCTACTGCCACCTGTTTTCCTAGCCCCATCTGATTATCACAGAAACACACATCTAGTACATATTAGACATAGAAGGGAGTCCCCAATTGTCGACTATACTGAAACTACTCTAGAACAGTATACAGATTTCAATAAAGGTTTCTTCTTCTTTGTAGGACCTGTCCAGAATAGTAAACTGATCCGTAGGTTAACAAGAACCCTTGAAGCTGTAGTTAATGAGACTGCCTCTGCTCTAGGTAACCTAACCGAAGAACAATCTGCTATGAGATTTGTCGTTTTGCAAAATCGTCTCGTCCTTGACGTCATACTGGCCGATAGGGGCGGGGCCTGTAGAGTCATCGGATCTAGTTGCTGCATTTTCATTCCAAATAACGCGCCGTCTGTTTATTCAGCTATAACCAGACTCCATAAAATTGCCCATCTGTTACATCAAGATCCAGGCACCTGGACATGGTCCGGTTGGTTCTGGAATATAATTTCCGCCTGGGGATGGAAAGTCCTGTCCTTTCTAGGTATAGCAGTAGCGATCATATTTAGCTGCTGCCTCTGTATACAATGTGGCCCTGCGATTTGCAGCATGTGTGCTACCTCTTGTATTCCTAGTCCCAAGCCCCGTTCTAAATCCCGTTCCAAGACAATTCGAGACGAGCAAATGGTACTGTATGAAATGATAGATGGTATCATGAAAATTGATGTTTCCTGATGGAAACGTAGTGACAAGGAGGGAATGTGGAAAAGTAAATTTTGCCATGTTCTGTGTCCCTACGCCTCATCCATCATATGTTATGTGTGCATGACCAATATGCATATGTTATTCCCCATGTCTGATTAATGACGCAATTACAGTTGTGTCCACCTCTAGTATGTTAGTTTCCAGTCCTCGTGAATACTACGAATATCAGGCCTAGGTAAAATTATGTTGCCACGTTTCTTAGTGTGCACGTTATTCCATAATAAAGTCCTCGTTTCCAGGCCTCAAAAGGGCCCGGACCACAGATTCAGCTTCTGTCTCCTGAAAGCCTCGCTGAGGAGCGATACAGCCCCCACCTGTATCCTCGACCCTTCACTTACTTCCTGCCTCGCAGTGCCCGGTGTAGCTTGGCTCTGCCTCTGAGTCTGCCAAAAGTATGTTATAGTTCCAGTTATCAGTTCAGTACTCCTCCTCTGCATTCCTAAGCTACTGAACTGCATCAATAGTTTCCGTCATTGTCTAGCCTTCTCGTCTCCATGTTAGAGAAATACTGTATTTAATGGTCATTTAGTATTCCTCATCACGCATTACATGTAGAATAATGCATGGTCCAGTCTTAGAATCAAGTTAGCTTTTCCCCTCATGACTTCTAGTTCATATCAACATGTTCCCTAAACATCAGATACTAGATAGGGTTTAGGTACATGTCGCTCCGACCCTCCAGACTCTAGTCTCTGCTCCTAACACAGAGTTCGTAGCCCCCAGCTTCTCCTAGTAACACGTCATTGCCAGTTTTCGCGCACCATTAGGTTAGAGGTCCCGGCTCCTTAGGTAGCCCCCTCCTATGTTTCCGCCCATTCATGACATATTCTGTTACGTTTTTCATCACATGTCTATGTATACTCCCAGTTACACCTCTTTTTACTGTTATCTTTCGCGACTGCTACGCGTCACGCCTTCTGCTCCACCCACTGCTACGCCTACTGCAATGTAATGCTATGTGTTCGCGCTATGTATATATGCCTGTGTTTTGTTATTGAATGTTAGCGCGCTCATCCCAGACCCAGCCCCGGCAGCTGCCGGGCCTTATTGTCCTATTCCCATGCAGGTTGTCCTGATCCTGTCCTTATGCTGTAATAAACCTGCAGAAACTCCTACTACCTCGAATCTTGACTCTTATTTATTGAGCTACCTGTTATGTTATAAATCTAGTCAAAAATAGGGTATTATTTATTTATTTACCACACCCTTTGAAGCTTTACGACTCCTCCCCCTGCTCTGGCATTCGTGTGTTACAAAGCTCCCTCCTGATTATCTCTCTCTGGGTGAGCCACTTATCACTTCATCAAAGCAGCCTGGCTAATTCTGTTAACTCTGACCAACCAGGGAAGAGGGCAGGAACACAGAATTTTGGCTTACAGGCAAGAAAGTCTCATGACATATTTTCTGTATAATTTAGGAACAATTCAACAATAGCATATTGTTGGATTTATCAATACCATTCTCCTATATCCTTGGAGGATTGTTACATTAATTCCTAGCTATAGGTATGCATTCATATACTATTGCCATGTTATCCTATGAGGCTGGGATCTACAATGAGAAATATGAAATGTATATGTTTTCCGTCACCGGGGAATATAAATCGTATTTTATACAGGGCCTGCTTATAGTTACAGGACCCCCCACCCCTTGGTCACTTTACTACAATGGCGGAAGTGCAATGTGCAGTTTATCTATCCCCAGGGCACATAAGGGTCCTCCTTATAATTGCATTACCTCCCACCTATTGATACACCTAGGGGAGAGTTTGGGGGTACCAAATACTCTAAAATATTGTAGTTTATCACTTTTTAAGTGCTCCTACAACCAAAGTCGAATTTGGGCACAATTTACCTTTAAAAGCAGTGCTGCAACACAGGACTGACTGTTAAATATCCTCCGACTCTCACCAGTGCACACATGCAAGTACAGAAAGGGCTGCTGGCCTTGAAACCGCCATGCCCTATTATACACTAGGAACTTTAAGGTGGTTTTTATCCTCCTGCCCAATTATGTATTAGGGACTGATAGGGTGAGTCATGTCAATTTCAAGTATACCCTAATATAATGTGTACCCGCATGTATATGTGTGTTTCACTGTGTTTTCAACATAGCACTGGCCCTGAGAGTAAGACAGAGTCCAGGGACAGTCAGAGTTAGTTACCACTAGTACCAGTCAGCAAAAAAAGGGGGTGCACAGGGCACACAGGAGGACTTTGCAACACTTACCCATCCCTGCGTAGCACTAGGGAGCAAGGTAATGCCACAAGAAGTAGTGGTGGTGGGAGCGGATAAGAGTGAGTTTGAGTCTAGTAGTACAGTTAGAGTAGGACTGGGCGATAGTAACATGTTTTTGATAACCAAAATGTATTTTCGTTCATGTAGAAGAGGTGTCTGAATGTAAAAATATGTTCATAATACAAACTTGCTTGACTTTGGTTCAATAGGAAATCATAGGAAGAAATAGGAAGATACTGGGGAGTTTTTAGAATGGGGGTTAACTTGTTGAACATTTTAGTCATAGTAATCTATCTAACTCTGGCATGAAGAGCAGGATTGTGATTTAGTTTTAAGTTGAGGCTCTTTCCAGACGCCAGCAGCCGCGCGGACAACTCGTAGAAACCATATTTCAGCGAGGAGACCGTGAAGGGGAAAGGACCCTTGTTACTTACCAGCGCCGGAGCATCTCTTTGCAGCAACTGTTCGCTGGACCCGCTCCGCGGGTCCCGCCTCACCCTTGACTGTCTGGGGCTGTGGAGGCGCAAACAGGCCTGCGAGCGCAAGAGCAGGGACTCCAGTGTCCAGGAGCCCCTGCGAGGTCAACAGCCGTCACCTGGCCCGCTCTCCCCGGAAGCGGCGCCCCACAGCGCAGGACTGTGATAAATCAGCCCCCCTCCTTCCAACAGGTGAGAAACCATATTTCAGCGAGGAGACCATGAAGGGGAAAGGACCCTTGTTACTTACCAGCGCCGGACCATCTCTTTGCAGCAACTGTTCGCTGGACCCGCTCCGCGGGTCCCGCCTCACCCTTGACTGTCTGGGGCTGTGGAGGCTCAAACAGGGCTGCGAGCGCAAGAGCAGGGACTCCAGTGTCCAGGAGCCCCTGCGAGGTCAACAGCCGTCACCTGGCCCGCTCTCCCCGGAAGCGGCGCCCCACAGCGCAGGACTGTGATAAATAAGCCCCCCTCCTTCCAACAGGTGAGAAACCATATTTCAGCGAGGAGACAGTGAAGGGGAAAGGACCCTTGTTACTTACCAGCGCCGGAGCATCTCTTTGCAGCAACTGTTCGCCGGACCCGCTCCGCGGGTCCCGCTTCACCCTTGACTGTATGAGGCTGTGGAGGCTCAAACTGGGCTGCGAGCGCAAGAGCAGGGACTCCAGTGTCCAGGAGCCCCTGCGAGGTCAACAGCCGTCACCTGTCCCGCTCTCCCCGGAAGCGCCGCCCACACAGCATCAGCACCTAAGCAGCCCGCTACCCGCGCACGCGGGACGCGCGCAGACGAAGCGCGGAGCGAAGCCCGGGCAAAGGGCGGGCCCTCTGTGGCCCTCCGAGGCCTGTAGAGTCTGGTCTGGGCCACAACTCTTGACTTTGTATTCGGATTTGAAACCTGCTCTCTTTTTAGTCACTTGGGTGTAAATCAGTGAGTAATTTTCGTTTACTGCCATATATTATCATTGACTGTTTTGTTTTGATTATCACTGTCGTATAGTATATTTGGTACTAGTTGGATTCTGACCCTGGCTCTTGACACAGGGATGTGCACTCGGGAAACCCGTAGTAAAGCTGCGGCTAGTGCTTCTAAACTAACGGGCACCTTAGATAACTTTATTGTGCGCACAAACACTCTAATCGATGAGGGAATAGCCCTCAGGGAAAGAAGAGTGTCACAGGATCTTGCTGCAGCGAGGAGATCATCCCTAGGCCTTATAGCCTCTGCCCACACACCAATTAGAGTTCAACGTACCCCTACATTGGATTCTATTCAGCCATCACTTGTTAGACATTCTACTTCTACTACTCAACCTGTATCCAGGGAGTCTACTCCCCAAGTAACACCCCCAACTCCCTTATCGGTTATTCCAACCGCTACAAAAGATCTTGTCACAACGCTTGCACAAAAAGGTTTGAGGGAGGGTGCTATCCCTAAAAGTTCCCAAATATCAAGCAAGGTTAGTGCAGATCCCATAGTTATAGTTGACGGGATTGGTAGTTCTAATAACCCAATTAGTACACCGGGTGGAGTTGAGGTGGAGAGGGAAACTGTGGTTATTTTGGAAAAAAGTGAAGGCAAAGCAGATGGTCGCCGTGTTTCACACCCCCTACCATTGGGTATTCCTGAAGATACAATCTCAACCCCAAGCATGGCAGACCTTCTTGAAGAGAGTAGCCAGGATGAATCTTTTGAAGAGCCTGAAAATAGTAAAGGCATATTTATGAGCTCTATAGCCGAGCTGATTAAATCCCTACTATCCCCCTTGGAATTTAGACTTCAAGGTATTGAAGATCAACTGCAGGCCTTAAACCAGGAATTAAAAGCTAGACCAATTGTTCCTGGAAAAAAGACAACTGGTGGATTGCCACCGGTTGCTGCTAGACTACCATTGTCTAATATACAAGCTGTAGGGAAAAATCCTACCCCGAAAGTGTGTTCGTCCAAAAAACCACCAATTAAGGTTAATACAAATAACAGTACTAAATCGTTCTCTACTGTGCCAAGTGTACCACATACAGTAAATGGTCCCACTACTGCTGTCCCCACACCACCCATCACTCCTGGGCCCAAACCACCACCACCCCATCCAGCGAATAACAAACTACGCCGGAATATTAACTTGCCCCCCGATGCCCATCCATATGTAATTGTCCTAATTGGAGTCCCTGAGCTTTCCCCCTCTTCATCAGAATCGTATTGGGCTCTTAAAAACAAAGTCTGCCATTGGTTAGACAGAAATTACCCACTCCCGCCCAATACCCGTAGTAATCTACTTATGTTGGAGAGAGCACCTTGGGTGGGTGAGAATCCCAAAAATGTCCAAGGGGACTGTATAGTCGTCACATTTGAGGACCCACGCACGGTGGAGTATATTTGTGCTAGACCTTCATGTGACATCAATTCACCCATTCTAGTTAAACCTCTTTCCTATTTCTATATGCTTGCAGATCACCGCAGTAATAGGTGGAGTTGGCTAAAGCCCTCTAATTACATAAAAAGAGGGTTGAGAGAAGAGCCTCCCCAGGATTACATTGCAAACTGTTGGGATGGGGGTGAGGAGAGAGGATGGAGTACAGTACAAAGAAGAGTAGGTAGGCCCCCCTTTGGGTTTAACCAGTCCCAGAGGGAATGGTACGGACACCAGTACAATCCACCTTCATTACCCTGTTTTAATCGTTTTAGTGCCCTGGAAGCAGTTGATTGACATTTAACCCATGCCTCCGGACAAAAGGGTTTAACGGAGGAGATAAGGCCTTTACAGGATATATCCATATCAGGAGGAAAGATTGAAGTGCCTGAGGTCAATGTGACCACTAGAATGACCGAATTGGATTGTCGGCTATCATTTGTAATTGCTTTATCAAATGCTGCTCCTTCTCCAATTAAGATCATCTCATGGAATATTGCGGGACTAAGGAAAAATCTTGACAATCCGGACTGGCACGACTTTATTGATCCTTTCCATATATGTCTGTTCCAGGAAACCTAGAGCTTGTCCCCTCAGTATAAAAATGGATATTCCACTTATTTTGTCTCAGCAGTCTCTACAGGAAAAGGCCGCCCTTCAGGTGGACTGCTCATTTGGGTAAGGGTGAACCTGAATTGTATTGTCACCATACATAATACACAGTCCAATGATATTTTGCATATCTCCTTGAAAAACCGAAATGGGGAAATTTTTCATGTGTTCTGTGCTTATGCAAGAGGGGTTCAGGGTGGTTTAAGATCGGAAACTATCGAGCTGTTAGATACAAAACTGCCAGAGCTTCCACCTAGGTCTAAAATCCTGCTGGGGGGTGATATTAATTGTACATTTGAGCCCCTAGATGATGAGGATATTTTGGGCTTGAACTCTGAAGACTGGAGACAGGCTATACCCCCATTAGCTCTGGCCCCTATTAAAAAGTGGACTGCCAGAGCAATACAGAGCAATACAGCTGAATGCATTAGCCTTGGAACATAATTTAAGGGCACTAAACGGGCGGACTATTTCCGATCGGGATGGGACCTATAACAGAATAAGCTGTCGCTCGCGAATTGATTATTTATTTTTAGATATTCATTCTTGGGCTAGTTTAAAAGATATGGAGGTTAAGCAGTCCTCAGACAGCGATCACAACCCATTATGCATGGAAATTGAGTGGGCACAAGGGTTTAGTATCAATGGGGGCCTAGAGATGGTCACGAAGGAAGTTATCCCCTCCAATTGTAACCTGAAAACTGAGGTGGGAGGTGGTAAAATGCGAAGAGGAGAAACTCAATAATATTAGGGTTTTAGTTAAAGAAGAAATCTGAAGTCTTGCAGCGGTGGATTGGGGAGAGGTTTCCCCTGTGGGGCATATAATATTGAACCAATACAAAGAGTTCACAGGGAAAATAGGAGAGTACTTTCTTAAAAACACCCCAAGGAACTCATCGGTGGCCAATAGACCGCCGAGGGCGAACTTGTGGTATACAGCCGAATGCAGAGCCAAAAGACAGGCCATTGGTGCAGCGATAAAATTAAAGGATCAAACGGTAGTAAGGTTAGCTAGAAAGGAGTACCGTGGCTCTACTGCCCTAGCAAAGAAAAATTGGGAGGAAGATCATTGGCAGCAGCTTAAAATTGCTGCCAGTGGGAAGAATTCCACTATTTTCTGGAAACTGATCAATCAGTTAGATCGGAGGGGTACCGATCCTATCTTAAATCATATTACAGAACAACAATGGCATGCTCATTTTTTAAAATTGTATAGTGATGTTATCGACCAAACTCCCTTGCCTCCCCCAATAGAGTGCAGTAATAGCAATCCAGATTTGAAGTTGTCTGGTAATGGAATGGAGCTGTCAGGCAATGAAATAATATTTTTTCAGCAAGAAGTTAAGGCCGCTATTTTAAATATACTTCCAGGCAAAGCGGCCGGCCCAGATGGTCTGCCCGGTGATCTTCTATTACATGATACCATAATTTGGGCAGAGTATATAGCTAATTTAATGACTCTTGTCCAGTTAGGCCATCCCGTCCCGGAATCTTGGAAAGGGGCGGAGGTGATCACGATTTTTAAAAAAGGAAATAGAGAGGACCCTGCAAACTACAGACCAATTAGTTTAATTGATACTATTCAAAAGGTAGTTGGCAGGGTCATTATAAATCGTGTTGAGACATGGCTAATGGATAATAATATTCTCACCCACTTCCAGGCGGGCTTAGGCGGAATGTTGGGGCAATGGACCAAGTCTTCCGGTTTTGTGCGGTTTACTGGAAGTCAGTATCAATTTCCAAGGGCTGCTTGTATCTGGCTTTCATTGATTTTAAAAGCTATGGGGTTCCCCAGCTCCTTGTTGCAACTTGTTATCAAACTGCATGAAGACAATTATGCTAGGATACGATGGGGGCGCCAGGGTCAATTGACAGAGAGGGTACCAGTCAGCAAGGATGTGTGATGGCGCCGACACTGTTCTCCCTCTTTATAAATGGGGTGGTGGACCATTTGGAGGAGGATCCGGCAGATGCCCCCGTCCTTGCCGGGGAGAAAACCCCGACACTTCTTTTTGCTGACGATACCCTCTTGATGTCCAAGACCCCTAAGGGCCTCCAAAAATTGCTTGACCGCTTTTCTCTCTTTTGTAATGATCGTGGGCTAACAGTTAACACTCTGAAGACAAAGCTAATGGTTTTAACCCCAAACAGAAAGGTTAGTAATGTTCGTCTTACTTTGTGTGGATCCCCCTTAGAGGTTGTTAAGGAATTTGATTATCTAGGGGTGAGGCTGTCCAATAATATGAGTTGGGATTTGCAGATCTCAAAAATGGTTCTAAATCTTAAAAGGGTGTCCGGTGCAATATTGAAGAACCAGCGCCTCTCGATTAGTAGACCGGTTGCCCCTGCCTTGGTAGTCTATGAAGGGAAGGCCTTGACCTCGGCAGTGTATGGCTCCGAATTATGGGGTGCTGAAAATACTAACACACTGGCAATGGCGGAAAATAAGTTTCTTAGAGATTTAGTCTCACTTCCAGCCTCTACCCCCTTGCTGCCCTTATTTTTTGACCTTTGCAAAAAATCGATTTCGGACAAAGTCCAACCAAGGCCACTGCTATTCTGGGTACGTCTTAGAAGAACTGAGGAACTAGCTGGGTACGCCCGAGTGTTGGACGAGCTAATAAACCTAAATGTTTCTCACCGAATAAAGTGGCTTAACAACCTTAAGAAACTAGTAAAATCAATAGGTTTGGGGGAGTCCTGGGCGTCTCAAGCCCCCCCTGCAAAGCAAATTGTAAAGAAACTATATTGGGATTGGGTTGAGTCCTAGATCAACTGCAACTCAAATCTGGGGACCTTAACGACGACCTTTCTTAATCATAAACCATCTATGAAGTTGGAACCATTTATGGATTTTATACAAGTAGCAAGAGATAGAACCTTGTTCTTGAAACTAAGGTATGGCACACTGCCCCTTAACATTTTTTTGAAAAAGTGGAAGTCTAAGAGGGCGATTGAATTAAAATGCCCTGGTTGCCAATGCCCAGAAGAAACCGTTGGTCATTTTTTGTTTGCCTGTCCGGCTTATAAATCTGCTAGGACTAAATGGTTGAAACCTGTATGTAGAGAGTTGGGTGTAAAAGATCATAAGTCAGCTCTCCGTATTATTACAACCAACACTGTTTCAATGTATATCATCTGTGGGGTGGCAAAATATTTGGGGGGTGCTTGGATAATACGCTCTAGATTGTTGGATCATGTATAGTCACCTTTTTTAACGGTTTTTAAACTGTTTTTACATACGTTTATTTTTGCTATTTGCTGTTCTGGATGTAATTGTAGTACTTTGGATGGATTGTTTTTATATTTTTGTATGTTTGTACTTTTATGATAAATGTCTATCGAATAAAGTATTACAACGTCAACGATTCACTTTTAGTAGGCCAGTAAAGAGGGTATTGACATTATCGAGTTTCAAGTACTACATTCTTGTGGTTTGTCTCTGAAATAATAATCTAATTGTCATCTATTGCTTATTAATATGGATGGTGTTGGTGATGTATTAGGTAAAGCTGAGTATCATCTTTATATTGGCGGTTAATGTTCTTCGAATTCTGGTGCAAGTGCAAGGCGGCCTAAGTGTTTCAGCCCAGTTTGAAGCACAATGGAATTTGTCCATCAAATATGTATTGTTTAAATGTAAGGGTACACAATATTAAATTACCTTGGCAAGTAAAAGAATTTAAGCTATGGATTAAAGGCTATTGAAATTATCTGCAAGGTTTGAAGAGTTATTCAATAGGGCAGATGCTTGGCAAATATTTCAGGCAATCTCGGGCCTAGATTTACGAGTTCCATCCAATAGGGTACATTCTGGAAACATAAGTACTTCAGACACTGAAAAGGTGATGGAAGGAATGCTTGCAGTAGGTTTAACCACTGGATATAGCTCGGTAAGCATACCACCGTATCATTATTTTGCACTACGATGCCACATCAGTTATGACTCAGCCACATGCATATTAGTCCTGACCCTGCACCAATGGGTCATCCGGAACTGCCTTTCCAGGTTTTCCCTGAACCAGAAAACAAGCAACCAAAGATGAGTGTTGACCTAATTAGGCCTTTTCAGTCAGATATATCTTGCTCCCAGTGGCACACTGAGCACAGAACTGATGTCTAGGCATACCCTTAAAAACTTAGGGTGTTGCATCAAATACACAAAAGGTGACTAACAGAATGCTTGCAATATTTCTAACCACTTGGAATTGCTCAGGTTAGCATTCCAACCTCTCATTATTTTGCTTACCATGACACCTAAGTGGGAACCCAGTCATATGCAAATCAGACTCAACCCTGCCTCAATAGAAACAGGCAAGCCCTATTGTGCCATCCACTTATGTAGCGCTCTAAAACATGTTCCAATTTTAGCATGAACAAAGTTTTAAAATGCCCCGTCGACTTTACATTAAAATCACTTTGCAAAGCATTAATTTTCAATTTTATTACATATATGTCACCAGTAAGGTACGCTCTAGGTAGCCCAAAGGGCAGGGTGCTGTATAAATAAAAGGTTGGACATATCTTTTTAAGTTTTACATGTCCTACAGTGAGGCCTACCCCTCCCATAGGATAATGAATAAGATTCCTTATTACATTTAATATGCTTACATTTCCAATTGAGAGCAGGTAGCTACCTCATGTTTGGTGTCTATTTAATTGTAATGATAAACCCTCTTTAATGTATGGGTGAATGGAGTCCGCGGAGTTGCACTACATGGAATTCTGCAGAGATGCATAAAAGTCTGTGGAATTCTGCGGAGTTATGCAACACCCTAATTATAGGATTTAAATTTAGTAATTTCCAAAAGGTGCAGTCATTAAAACTGTCCCTAGCCCCTCGGTCCTTCCTTACCTTGTAACATTTGAAATCTGTATCCACCGTGCTCAGCCCAGCAGCATGCACATGGACAATCATCCAGACAACACTCAGTGGTGGGAATGCGATGTGTGAGTACTGACCGGTGCCTCCTGCGTAAGATCTGCGCATGTGCAAGACACAGTAACCTGAGAAACTACACTGTGTAGTGTCTCAGGTCGCTGAGTCTCGCTCATGCTCAGATGTCACGCAGTAGGCACCACCTAGGGATGGTGTTTAATGCCTGTACCTTTAAAAAATTGCAAAAGTAATCCCCGACCCAGGAGGTGATGACGAGTCCAGAGTACCACCTGCCCCTTCCCCTACTGTTGTCTACACCCTGCTCTCTCCACCAGCTTGGGCACCCCGAGAACCTGGGCATAGATCTTATTCAATGGCTGTATCTCCTGCCACCTTTTCATTGCTCATTCTTCTGGGGAAAAAGAATGCATAGCTTATGATGCTGACAAGTGCCTCACACTTCGTTACAAGGACAATAAACAGGATATATGTTATAAAGAGTGGGAATGGATTACGTTCCGCAGGGGGACCAACATTTAGCTCGAGGGTCCGCACGTGCCTAGGAATGGGATACTGGGAGACGGCAGTTCGCACCTGCGCTGACCCATTTAATCAACAATCTTTTTTATCTGTTATCAGTGGAGCATTGTGCTGTTGAAAAGTGGAACTAGAGACATTGATTTTTGGACCCATCCTGAAGGCATATCAGTGTGGATTCCATAAAGGGACAGTGTCTGTGATCTGGATCGGTGTTTGTCGCTGCCCTGGACACTGTTTGAGTATTTCTATTTATCTGACTAGTCGCCTGAGGATCATGCACACTCCAGCACACTCACGGCCACAGTCCTACAACACCCCTTGAATTCATTCAAGCAGTGCCCCCGCTCTGCCATGGAAGCTGCAGGGAGACATGTGGTGCATGCACTCCCTGTCCCTGGCACTGTGTCTGCTGCCTGGGTGGCTCTGTGTGCAAGGTAAGACTGTGCTTGGAAATTCCACTCAAACTTTTTTTTTAAATTGAAGCTCAGCATCATTGTCAGCTTCGATGGGAAGCATTGTAGGGGTTAGCGGATATTTTTCACGCTGTGGGAGGGTTCATCAGCAGGAGGGGTGGATGGCTGCAGGGCAGAAAGTTAGGTGTGTGCCTCTTCTGGAGCACAGAAGCACCCCCACATCAGGTGTGAGCAGCTCATTTAGCCAAGTTGTTTCATTCTCTGCTGCCTGGCACTTGGGGTATAACAAGGGTGTTACTCCCCTTAGCCATGATACAGCTGCATCTGTTGCATTAATAATGTATGTGTTAGCCCGAATTCGATTGTCACTGGCAAGTATTGGCAACTTGTATTTTAATCTCAGCTTCCCCACTTGAATAAACGGTTTGCTCCTGGGCAGATTGCTTTATCTCCCTTGTGCCTCCTTTGCTTTACTAGTGGGGACTGGAATATGTCTTATGCCTGCACCGTAAATGATGCATGTACCCCGAGTCTCACTCCTCTGGCCAGCCTCACACAGATATTTATGTATCGCCTTTTAAAAAACAGAAAAAATGGGTTTTGTAAAGCACCAATCTGCTTCCAAGCTTTTACCAGTACAGGGCCCGTTCACTGTTCAGTGAGGATAATGACTGAAAAGATCCATAAACAACATGCAGCAGAGGGATGGCCATCTGGTCCCATGAAGCCAGTGAAAGAAGCGTCTGATTGTTGGGTGCAGGCCCTGCCCATTGAAGAACCGGGTGCTCTTAGCGTAGTAATTTGAGTTGGGGATGCGGCCCCTAAACAGCGAAGTTTTGAGATTCTTACTGTGGGTGAGGGATGCCTCACAGGAGGAAGCTTTCAGATGTATTAAGTTATGCCTTAATATGTCAAGTGCAGAGGTAAGTTGCATTACCGCCACTTCTATGATCCCAGAGTGCTCTACTGTTCCAAGATTCTTGTTGACTGGTGTCAAAATGGAGTGTTCAAATAATCAAATATAGGGGTGGGGGCAAATTCCGCTACATTGCGGATTCAGAATTTTTGCCAGAACTTCGCACTGTCAACGGAGTGCGGAGTTCACCGCCCACCCTTACTTTAATGGTAAAGTCTGATTTTTTATTACAATTTTGAAAATGCCACTTTTAGAAAGTTACCAACACGAAAAATGCCAATACTGACTGACTCTTTTTACACATTCAATTTCTTGAACACTCTATTTAATAATAGTGATCACATGATTAATCTTTTCCACATTTTTCTACTCAGTTTTTACAAACATTCATTGTATACAGAAGCATATTACAACTGAATCTGACAAAAACAATTCATAAAAACCCACCCAACCAAAATATACAACAATTTTTACACAAGTAAATCCGAAAAAAATCAAAAAAAACTTTCAACTTTCACATCAATGATGACAGTATACACACATTCACAGTTCTGAAATGTTCTTGCACAAGGAGCAAGACACAGAAGTTGACAACAATTTCAATAACGTTACTATTTCTACATTAATGGGCTACACAACCTTGCAATGCACTATTTTTCAAAATAGAGAAACACTTTCTCAGGTTTGGTATTGTTTTCCTGATTGGAATGCCTTACTTATATGCTTGTAGGATGCGATGTAGTCGATGCGTTACAAACCTGTGGCTTTATTTGAGGGTTCTCCTCTGAACTCAGTACTGGTACTCACTACAAACATAAAAATTAACAAACTCAATAACTATGACAATATTTCTAAAAATCGAGGTGATCATACGTATTACCTCCACTCCTGTATGTTTACCTTGAGTTTATCAAAGACTTTGCTGAAATTTCTTGCAAATCCTTGGTCAACTGTCCAATCGTCTGATCTAAAAATAGCAAACATGAGTCCTGATAGGTATATCACCAATAATAGTCAGTAAATAATTCATTTTCAGCTCTTCTCTATATTTTTACTACCGTTGCTACCAAGAACCATTCTGTTCACATTATGTCTCTGCTCTAGGCGATTGAATAATTAAAGAAGGAATTGCAAAAAATGTTGCCAAAGTGTTTTCCTTACTTTTGGATTTCGAATGAGGAGAAAATGCAATAAATACTGTTTTTCAATAAGGATACAAATTCACTGCAGAATTGTGGCCCAGGCTTGGCTCAGCTGCCATCTAATGAAACTTACAAAACGCACACATTTCTGTAAACTAGGGGAGTGCATGGTGGTTTGATTTGCATTGATTCCTTTATCGTTTCTTACCAGAAAGTCCTGTTTCCATTACATGTAAGGAAAGCCAATCAGAGAACTATTGATAGAGTAGTGGAAGCATTAAAACAATACAAAATGGATGTTGCACCATGTCCAACTGATCTTCTCTCTCTATCATTTAGGGAAGATTCAGAATTTTGATTGGTGTAGCTCAGCCCACTATTTACTCTTTTGTATATTTTTTTTCTGCAGCATTCCATTTATTAAAGAAAAGGATAGAGCAAGAGTACAGACTCAGCGTATTTCAGTCTCCATCACAAATATCAACAAGGACAAATAGGGAAGGGGGTAAGTACTTGTCGTGACATGACCCAGAACCCACCTGGTTTAGTGTATGCATTTTATAGTGTGTTTATTAGTATTACAATACCACTAATAACATACTACAAAGTGCTATTCACAAACCTATGTGTGGAGGTCTCCATCTCCGACTCTCGTATCTTTTATAAGCGGAGATCTCTGCCTCAGCTGTGAAGAACTTCTAAGCACATGTAGATATACATTTAGTAGTAAACATGGGAGGGACAGGAGAGATTGCCTGGAAAATAGAGAATCATTTTTACTAAAGGAGAGGGGTTAAGGAACGCATATGGAGGGGCCATGGGAGAGCTAAGAATGGGGGTAAGGAATAGCAAGTACTCTTGTACCAAAGAGTCCATCCATTACTGTTAACAAACTGCATTAAAGACAAAAAGAAACCAAAACTGTCATATATATACTCCAGCTCAGAGCTGGAGTAAGCCCAGAACTACCCATAATCTCTCACAGGTGCAGCATCACCCTCCCATAGAAAATATTTGACTTAAAATAGACCGCCCTTAGGAAATCTTGTTCAAATAAATGAATTTCTTTAAATATGTATAAACATACACGTGTATTTTAATGTAAAAAAATGTAAAATACATTATAATTTAATATTATTGTATTAAACACAATTGATTTTTTTAAATATGTTTTTATTGGTTTTTACTTAACAGCATTCAAATAAAACCTGTAACATTAAAAGCAATTAAAGCATTTTGCTGATCCGTTTGGAATACATAAATTATATAGAAGCGTTTTGTATATGGCTATTGGGTGGCTTGTTAAATGTCCCGATAGGCTGGTCGTCCTTATGGCTTTGTTGTAAAGGACCACTTATCTTCGCCCTGTGCCTAGTTGTAAACATATAACATATACATATAACATATTCACTGAAAAAACCATAGGTTATAGACCATATATAGTTAGGAATTAGCATTTAAAAAACCTTATTTTACTCACACAAAACCATTGAAATTCCATATATAGTTAGTTGCACTAACTATATATCGCGCACCCGCAATCCACTGCTGATCATGTCACATATTACATCATTCATGACATGGTCAGTGACATCACTGATGACATCACTGATGACATCTCAAATGACATCACTGATGACATCACTGATGACAACATCCAGTGACTGTATGTTTCTGTAAAGTTAAAATATGTCTTAGATATTGAAGAATGAGTGGATGTATAAGTGTCTGGATGAAGGATTTAGTAGGTGCGTGACTGACTGTATGAGTGAGTGATTAAATGTGTCTCACTGAATGCATGGGTTAGTGACTAAACTGTCTTAATTTGTGCATCATTATGTCTGTTGTGATGTAAACTGCTGCATGTGTAGATCATTAGCTATACGAGAGGCTATATGTGTTATTAATTGGTTGCCCAAGTATTTCTATGGGAGATTGAGTTTGTGTGGGGGTGGCTGGAAGGTGTGTGACTCTGTGCATAGATGTGTGAGCAGTTTATTCACTAGGTGTATGAGTTCAAGAGTGCATGTGGAAACAGCTACATGGGCAGTTGACTGTGTGCATGAGTGTATTGATGAGTGAATGGATATCTCAATGCTACATGTCATAGTAAGTACATATGTAAAACACAGTACATGTGAGAGTTGGCATATATAAATAACTGTGCATGAGAGCCACTGAATGAGTGAGTGGTTGTATCGATCATTGTGAACTTGTATCAGGGATTGTATAAGAGAGTAAATATGTGTTAGTATATGTTTCAATAAGTAAGGTGTGTATAACTGTATAGTTGAAGAAATGGAGGTGAGATTGTTTCTTTGCATGACTGACTGGGTGTGTGAGTAACTCCATGGATGAGTGGCAGTGTGTGAGTGTCTGTATACACTGAGTGTATCTAAGGTTATATTAGAGTCTGAAGAGCTTTATCGTATTAGCACAAGAATGATGTCAAATGAGACGTCATCAGTGATGTCATCAGTGATGTCATTTGAGATGTCATCAGTGATGTCATCAGTGATGTCACTGACCATGTCATGAATGATGTAATATGTGACATGGTCAGCAGTGGATTGCGGGTGCGCGATATATAGTTAGTGCAACTAACTATATATGGAATTTCAATGGTTTTGTGTGAGTAAAATAAGGTTTTTTAAATGCTAATTCCTAACTATATATGGTCTATAACCTATGGTTTTTTCAGTGAATTTTCAAGGTTTTGTAAATGCTAATTCCTAACTATATATGGTCTATAACCTATGGTTTTTTCAGTGAATTTCAATGGTTTTTTAATAGCAAATATCATAAGCTGTCGAATGTCAAGTACGTGGTAAGTAAAAACATTTTCGTGTTTATGCACACTGATCTGCTTTGAATGCTGCCCCCCACCCCTCATTTCTATTAGGAGTACTCTCTCTTTGCAGATAGTGAAGGGTAGTTAACGCAGGCCTTTGCCCCCGTTGTAATCCGTCGTGCCTGCTTCTCTCTCCATTTGATTGATTGTTCTCTTTGGTTTATTCTCTATTTACAAACAAGCACAGAGTCGCAATACTCTGTTTAGTCTTTGCAGATAGCGAAAAATCGTGTAAAAAAACAAAAGGAATCGAGCAAAATCAGTAGGCCACTAATGGGATCTCTTTTTGACCTCCCTAAAATAGAAACATTAGGAACAACCTGTTGATAATACCAATGTGTATGTACATAAGCGGCGTTCATTTGTGTTCACAGTACCCCTTGTTGATTGTTTGAATCGAGCATTGAATTGTTCGAAGTTGATTCTCTTAAGAATCTTCTCTGCCTGCAAACGAGGAAGAATAGGAATATTCTCTCTCCCTTTGCAGATAGTGAAGGGTAGGTAACGCAAACCTTTAACACGTCGTGCCTATTTCGTTCCTCATTGATTGATTGTTTCCCCAAACATTGACTGTTTGGGAATTGGTTCTTTTTGGAGGTATTCCCTGTTTGCAAATATACGTAGGAAAATCTTTGCAAATAGTGAAAGGGTACGTAATGCGGACCTTTCTCCCCCGTTGTAATCTGTCATGCCTATCTACTCCCCACTGATTGATGCACCTGTTTTACCCGGACCATTTACTAGAGATACGTCATCTGGCCCGAACAGAGAGCACCCCTAGTGAAAAGGACATATGCAATAATAACGAAGTGATCACTGTATCCTGTTAACAGAAACTTTAGCATGAAACAACCTGGAAAGAAAAGAATAGGAAAACGAAAATCAGTAGGCCACTGATGAACATGAACTTTTATTAAACAACGAACAAAGAAACGATAACATAACGTAATGATAAAACCTATTAATGTCCTAGAAACAAGAAAACGTTAAAATATGCCAGTGGTGAGAGACCAGAAAAACAGTAAGAGAAACCAAATCACCCCTCGCTGTCCCACCGCCTGCCACGTCAAAAAAATCGATAGACTACGGAAAATGCAAGTCAGTAGAACATCCGCCCCCACTCTGGAAACTTCCAAGGTGGGGCAGGGTTGCGGCTACGCCCAGCCGGGAGCAGCCCATATAAGGCGGGTCCTGCTGCCACGCCTCGGCCAGGAGATCCTAACGTAGGGTGTAGCCGGAGGAGAGGCCGAGGCCAGCGGGACCCGGCCAGGGGATTGCCTTTACAACGCTGAACAGTTGCAGGGGGGGGGAATGTCTCCTCGACCCTCCCCTCTCTCTCCCAGTCCGGCCGCGGTGGCCCTTGACAGTTTCAGGTAGTCCTGCCACATGCTCTTCCGGTCCGGCCACCAACGGTCGGGGGGCCGAGGCCGACGGGATCCGGCTGCAGCCGATAAACCAAGAAACCCGTTCATGGGGCCAGAGCCAGGGGCGTCCGGCCGACATCTACCGGAAGCCCGGCCCGAAGACGGACGGGACACTTCTTCTTTCTTGAATAATGGCTGCGACAACACTGGGGGGGGATGTCTTGCACATGCCTCCGACCCCCCCCCCCTCGTCCTCATCGCCTGGTCCGGCCATAACAAATCTCAAGCGAGACGCCGTGGGGTGCACTGGGAGGGAGAGACGGTGCGAACAGGCCTCTCCCGCCTCCCCAGGTGGAGGCTTCCCAGCTGCACCCTCAGCGCTCCAGGCGCCCGGAAAAGGGTTCTTCTACTGTGGCCATGCTGCAACGTCTCGCCCGGCAGGGTGGAGCCCGTCCGCTCATTTGACCCCGCGATCGCCAGTAGCTACCGAACTCTCAAAATGGCGGTCGACCTGGCAAGAGCGGGCCCAGCATAAAGAAATGGCCCGGTCACTGGTTGACTCCACCACCGTAGTCCTCCACGACCTTGAAGATTCTAGAGGAGCCGCGGGAGTCTCCGACCCCCGATGGGGAATGACTGCCATGATCGCCCGTGGAGTGACGAAACTGTATCCGCGGGACGTCGGCGCTCCCATGCTGGTGCCAGCCTCACTTTGAATTACTAGAATCCTGCAGACCTCAGTTCCGGTGAAAGCACAGTGTGACCCGGTAAGAAAAATTGTTGCACCCCCTCCCCTTTTTGACTGATAGTTCAAACCACCGATCCTTTCCTTTGCCCTTTTAACGGAACTTTGGACTGCCTCCCCCTCTTTTACATTTTCTAGAGAAAACAAAACATTAACCACTACATTAGCATAGCAGTTGACACCAGAACTGTATTCAAATTGAAAACCAACAACATCTTCAACAGAATCCTTTTTGTTTCTGCTGTGACCCTGCTACAGCACAGGCATTGTCCCCAGCAGTAATTCTGCAATGCCGGTAAGAATAGCTGTGGTGCCTACTGGACTCACTCACCCCCGCGGCGCCCCACGCCGTTATTTGCTGGGCGGCAACTTACTAGACATCACGTTCGTGCCATCTAGATTTCAGCGCGTTCTGCTGCCTTGGAACTATTTGCACAACAGACTGCTACTGACGACCCACCCCCAGGCAACATCTTCTGAATTTTCATAATTTGAAAGAACTAGTAACATGTCCTCATCAGGAATTCAAAAGAAATTGCCACGGTCTCGTCGTTGTTTAAATGTTTTTACTGTTTTTGTTTTGTTGTATATATTTATGTTATTAAAGTTTTATATTCCTACTACTTTGTTGGAGTGCTATATATTTTTAATATGACACATAATTGTAAAAACTTTGATGTACAAAGAGTCATTCCTGGAATCTTCCGCTTCAGGCTCGGTCCCCTCCCCAATCACAATACAGGATGGTTTTCAGATAGTAGGAACACGTGTGGTGTGACGGATCTCATCGGGTGTGGGCCTTGATCTACTATAACTCCTTTGAAGAGGGGTGATTCTTTACAGCTGGGGCCATAAACTACATCTGCAGGTCTAGGTGATAGCCTGGACAATCGGACACAGAGGAAGAGGAGTGTCAGAGGGTGCGGTAGTGAATAGGGCGAAAGGGAGGTGTCGGGCGGGCACAGAGTGTGATTTTCAGGGAAGAGCAGCGCAGATGGGGGGAGGTTTATTGCCGATGCATAAGACAGAGAGCGGGGGTGACCAGTGCCTGGGGAAGATGCTTGCGAGGGTGGGGAGCCATGCTACGAATCGACAGCGTGCAGAGAGTGGGTCTGGTCAAGGCATCTAAAATGGCTGCCGTGCACGACAAAAGTGTGGCATTTCAAAAAAGGCAAGATGGCGCAGACAATGTTTTTCAACACTTCCTCATTTCCTTCTAATCGAACGTTAACAGACGTTGGTGCATATTACCAAAGTTAAGCGATATTTATCCCTAACGATGCTTAGCAACGAATTTTTTACCGCTAAGCATCGTCAGAAATTATCGAAGATAAACCTTGCTATTATCAAGGTTTATCGCAAATGCGATAATAAACGGCCGCAATGCATGAATATCGCTAAAAAGTCAGCGATATTCATGCATTACCGAGCTAATGCTCTTAGCCATGTTATCCACCTCCCATTGGATAACATGGCTAAGAACTGCTCAGGGCAGGTGTTACTTTTTGGAGATATTCGCGCTTAGCGCGAATATCTCAAAGTTGGTAATAGGAGATAGATATCTTGCATGTTGTAATGCAAATTATTGTGGTATATGGAACTCATACCATAATCTCTCAGGAAAGCAGAAACTGATCCTTTTGGGACCGCCTAAAAAGGCCTAGGGGGTGAGGGGTACTCTACTTTGCCCCCTTTTCACGTTCCGAACTATTTTATTTTACTCTCTTCTGTAATTACACAAAATAGCAGCGATAAGATGCATCGGAGACACACAGTGAGAGAAAGGAGGCCGGAGATGAAGAAGAGATGTCAAATACACATTGGAGATAATATAGTGGCAGAAGGGAAGTAAATATGAGTAAACTTACCATGTAACATAAAAATGTTGCACTCTATACTATAAGTCTCATTTTATACTACAATCACTTCGCTACAACCTCATAAATTAAAAATAAAAATGAATAATGTCTCAAACAATTTTTGATTTCTAAATATAAATTTATTCTTCAGAATTTTCTAAATTTGAAAGAACTAGTAACATGTCCTCATCAGCAATTTCCTCATGAAAAGTCTGCAATGATGATTCTTGTAACTCTATGGTCTCCAAACATTCGATAAATTCGCCATCAACAGATTGATCAAAAAAATCATTCAAGTCATCTCCTCCTTGTGACAATATTTCATTATTGGTGCTGTCAATTTCAATCAATGTAGTGGAATCATTCAAGTCATCTCCTCGTGACAATATTTCATTATTGGTGCTCTCAATTTCAATCAATGTAGTGGAATCATTCAAGTCATCTTCTCCTTGTGACAATATTTCATTATTGGTGCTGTCCATTTCAATCAATCTAATGGAATCATACAAGCCATCTCCTCCTTGTGACAATATTTCATTATTGGTGCTCTCAATTTCAATCAATGTAGTGGAATCATTCAAGTCATCTCCTTGTGACAATATTTCATTATTGGTGCTGTCCATTTCAATCAATCTAATGGAATCATACAAGTCATCTCCTCCTTGTGACAATATTTCATTATTGGTGCTATCAATTTCAATCAATGTAGTGGACAATTCAAAAGAAATTGCCACGGTCTCTTCATTGTGAGCCATTTTATTTTGAAATTGCTTGCTGTAAATTGCAGAAAAAAATAATCACTTTCATTTATCGTTTTTAGTAATACATAATATAAAACTAACTTTATCAAGTATTTAGTATAACAGAAGGACTGCAAATAAATAACAGAAAACATTTTTCAAATTATCTTCAAGTGTACAACATAGTTCCCCTTACAAATTAACAACTCACCTTTTTAAAAGTAGGAGAAGTGTTAGTACTGTGTAAATCAAACACCAAAAATTCACCACCAAAAATTCCTCACAAATGTACCTCAGACAGTAGTATCACAAAATGGCTGTGGTTTCCTCTCATTTGACATATATACATAACCAATTAACTTTCATCACACACAAATACAAAACCAAAGTAACATTTTAATTGGTTCTAAATTTCAACACTTTCAAATGTGTTTTCCCCATGCAATTTTCCATAGGACATTTACATACGTCTACAGCCTGAATGGCTGAACGGAATTACACCAAACTTGGCAAAATGGTACATCAAACCTAAGAGGTCAGGAAGGATCTACTATGCCCCCTTATGGTCATTTCCCCCTTCGCTTTGGCCTCCTCTTGTCTCTCAATCCTACCGGGAGACAAGATGGCGGCCGCTACGGACTGTTTGGAATGTTGACAGACGCCGGAGAACCAATCAGCTTCGCAAAGCTCCGTAACGCGAAAAGTACGCGAAGCGGAGCGCTGTTACAGATATATATCTTTTTTTGAACGTTAATTTCTCAAAATCCACTGGAGCACACATATTGAGACCTAGCAAAGGCACATCGGGCTACCAGTCCCTAATATTTTACCAAGTTTCGTGCAAATCCATTCAGCCGTTCGATTATTATTATTATTTTTTTTTTTGCCCCGCGGGGCCCTTTTAAAACCTCCACATCAAACCTAGGGGGTCAGCGAGGATCTACTATGCCCCCTTATGGTCATTTGCCCCTTCGCTTTGGCCTCCTCTTGTCTCTCGATCCTACCGAGAGACAAGATGGCGGCCGCTACAGACTGTTTGGAATGTTTACAGACGCCGGAGAACCAATCAGCTTCGCTTCACAAAGCTCCGTTGCGCGAAAAGTACGCGTACTGGAGCGCTGCCCGGTCCGCTGTTACAGATATATATCTTTTTTTAAACGTTAATTTCTCAAAATCCACTGTAGCACATATATTGAGACCTACAAAAGGCACATCGGGCTACCAGTCCCTACAATTTTGCCAAGTTTCGTGCAAATCCATTCAGCCGTTCGGGCTAAAAGTGAGGCCAACCGCCCTATGGAAAACTCAATGTTAAAAACACGTTTTGGGACCCCCCTTTTTTCTCGACCCCCCCTGGACGAACCCCCCCCCCCAATTTTCAGGGGCTGCTCAGAAACAAAATGTGCCATTTTCCTGAAAATTTCAGCCAATTCCGTCCACAAACGCCAAAGTTATTTGACATAGGATTTTTTCTCTATGGGATTTTTGAAAATTCTAACTATATATACCTACTGGCGACCGCCAGTAGGTAATAAATGTTTGGCGGCTCGTTGAGGATTGGCCATCTAGCACTGTGAATGGTTATCGCTAATTTAGCTGTCTAGGGTGGTTTGTACGGGTCTAGGAAGCTGTCTAATGATGACCACATCTCTCTGTTAGGTTTTCTCCAAGGTGTGCGTCTTAATGCCGTGCTGTCGGCTCCTCCTAAGAACGTTACCCAATAAGCAACCCCTTGAAAGTGGCCTTGGTGGTGTCTTTCCACTTGGTTAGTACTGTCTTTGTTGCACTAGTCAGGAGGAAGTCGAGAAGATTTCTGTCTTGCTGTGAGCTAACATTTAATTTAACATTTTTAACAACATTTTTAATTTAAAATGAAATGTAACTAAAATAAAAGAAAAATAATAATGTAAATAACTTGTTTCCATAACTTTAGTAACTTGTAATACATCTTATATAGATATAAACATATTACCTAATTTTTTAAAGAAAATATTTTTATTTAATTTATTATATGCAAATGTATTCAATGTATACTTTTTAATTTAGTCAATAATACTATAGCTTCATTTACTAAATATGTGTACATTTAAAATATGAATAAAAACGTAATTTCCATTAATATTTCACTTAATTTGTTTTTAACTTTTAAATTTTCTAAATTTTCCTGTATTTTACTAAAGAGATATCACAGCCTGATTGCAAAGTTCTCCACCAAGTGTGTGAAATATCAAATATGATTGTGAATTTACTACTAGTAGTGCTAACTTTTCAGTTGTATATGATGTTTTTACTGCCTCCACCTCCTGTTTCAGGTGATGTAGACATGTGCATCTACACGTTTTAGCAACATTACACTTGTAAAAAGTTTAGGTCTACAAGTCCCCACCATCTGAAACAGCGGTGTAAAATAGACTGTAAAGTTACTTACTTCTACCAGTGACTCATCAACCTTGCCTGGGTGGAGCTCTACTTTGCAGAACTCCGTGAAGTGTTGCAAAACCTCTGCCATGCTACACACAGTTCTGCAACCTGCGGACTGCAGTACGTCGCTCTGATCGTGCTGACTTTTTGCGCTGGGAGTTTGTCTCATGCTGCAAAATCAGCTTAAACTCCACCATGTAGAGCGCCAGAGGGCGCTACTTCTTTCTGCCACTCGAGTAGATTTTCTACTTGTGCATCAGCTTCCGCAACACAAGTAGGGCGACCTGCCACGAGCGCGCATGTTGACAAATCTCACCGGGTGGTAGTTTAGAGCGCAATTTTCATGCTCATGCTTGGCAACTTAATATTTGCAAGCTGCGCAAGAGGAAAAATACTTCTACGCATCAGAGTTTTTCGGGAACTCTGCGTGAGGGTGAAGTGGGCAATACTCCGCAAACTTTATGGGCAGAGTGGGATACTTTGCCAATCTCAATTTATAAGCTTATTTGACGTTCCGCACACTTGGTACACACACATCATGTGCAAGTTTACCTTTCGGATTAGTGTAGTAAATTGATACAAGCCGTAGACGCAGCCTGGTGGAAATTAATAGTAATGATTTAGAGGAAAGGAAGTGGGCAGAGAGGGAGCGTGTGAGAACAGACTTCATAGTTATATAGAATAGGTGCTACTGTATCTAGTTTAATGTCTCCTTGCATAGGGGTAGGGAGACTATGACAACGGCTGGTTAAACAAGGAGTTAGAGGTAGCTGGTCAATCAATCACACGTTTGTTAAGCGCTACTACTCACCCATGAGATGTTGTCTGTCTGAGGAGGAGAGGGAGGGCGTTACAAGCTCTGGCCGTGAGGAAGGAGAAGGAGCGGCCGCCTTATCTGGTATTTTTGGTGAGGGGGACCATGGTGTAGGCAAGGTGTGCTCATTATAGGGGTCTTTGGGGTGTGTGAAATTTGAATCTGCCGTTCAGGTATACTGGTCCGGAATCGTGGAGGGCCTTGTGAGCGTGGGTGAGTATCTTGAAGGTAACTCTAGCTTTGATGGGGAGCCAGTGGAGTCTGCGCTGATGCTGGGAGATGTGGCAGTATCTTGGCAGGCTGAGCAGTAGTCTTGCAGCGGCGTTTTGATGTTTTGTAGCTTGTGTGTGAGGTTTTTGTTTATTCCGACGTAGAGTGCATTGCCGTAGTCGAGTCTGCTGGTGGCCAGGGTGATTCCCAGTTTGCGTGCGTGGTCCGTGTGGGTGGGCGGATTTCTGAGGGCGGGGGGCAACCAGGTGTCGTTCCATCGTCGGGGTGAGGGCCCATGATGACTACTTATATTTTGTTGGTGTTTAGTGGAAGACAGCTGTTTTTCATCGATTTGGCGACTGCTATCATGCCTTCTCAAAAATTGTGTCTGGACGTGTTCGGTGCATTGGATAAGGAGAGGATGGGTTGGGTGTCGTCTGTGTATGACACAATGAGTCCGTAAATTCTAACGATGGGGGTGGGCGGAGCCATGTAGACATTGTAGAGTGTAGTGCTGAGGGATGAACCCTGGGGGACTCCGCAGGTGGTTGGTGTAGGGTCTGAGAGGAAAAGGGGAGTCCGACCCACTGCGTCCTGCCAGAGAGGAAGGAGCGGATCCAGTCAAGGTCCTTGACTTGAATACCTGCGTTGTGGAGTCTGTGTATTAGGGTGTGGTGAGAGACTGTGTTGAACACTGCTGAGAGGTCGAGGAGGATGAGGGCTGCTGTTTCTCCTTTGTCCAGTATGGTGCAGATGTCATCTGTTGCAGCGAGGAGGGTGGTTTCCATGCTGTGGTTTTTTCTGAAGCCGGATTGGAAGGTGTCGAGGATGTTGTGCTATTCGATGATTGTGGTGAGTTGGCTGTTGATGGCTTTCTCTATAACTTTGGTTGGGAAGGGGAGCAGGGAGATGGGTCTGTAGTTTTTGAGGTCAGTGGGGTCAACTGTGGTTTTTGTTTTGGAGGGGGTTGATCTTGGTGTGTTTCCAGTCATCAGGGAACGATGTAGTTGCCAAGGAGCGGTTGATGGTGTGGCGGAGCATGGGTGCGATGGTGTCGGCGGCTCTGTTGAAGATGTAGTGGGGCAGGGGTCCGTGGGGGCCCCAAAGTGGATTGAGTTCATTGTCTTCAGTGTGTCTTCGGTGGTGAGGGTTGTCCAGTTGTTGATCGTTGGCTTTATCGTGTCAGGGTGGTTGGTGAGCGTTCAGTGTATTGGTTGTCTTCGAAGTAGTCATAGATGCTCTTGATTTTTGTGGTGGCAAAAGGTGGTGGGTTTGTCACAGAGGTCTTGCCATGTTATCCTATGAGGCTGGGATCTACAATGAGAAATATGAAAGGTATATGTTTTCCATCACCGGGTCACCGGGGAATATAAATCGTATTTTATACAGGGCCTGCTTACAGTTACAGGACCCCCCACCCCTTGGTCACTTTACTACAATGGCGGAAGTGCAATGTGCAGTTTAATCTAACCCCAGGGCACATAAGGGTCCTCCGTATAATTGCATTACCTCCCACCTATTGATACACCTAGGGGAGAGTTTGGGGGTACCAAATACTCTAAAATATTGTAGTTTATCACTTTTTAAGTGCTCCTACAACCAAAGTCGAATTTGGGCACAATTTACCTTTAAAAGCAGTGCTGCAACACAGGACTGCCTGTTAAATATCCTCAGACTCTCACCAGTGCACACATGCAAGTACAGAAAGGGCTGCTGGCCTTGAAACCGCCATGCCCTATTATACACTAGGAACTTTAAGGTGGTTTTTATCCTCCTGCCCAATTATATATTAGGGACTGATAGGGTGAGTCATGTCAATTTTAAGTATACCCTAATATAATGTGTACCCGCATGTATATGTGTGTTTCACTGTGTTTTCAACATAGCACTGGCCCTGAGAATAAGACAGAGTCCAGGGACAGTCAGAGTTAGTTACCACTAGTACCAGTCAGCCCAAAAAGGGGGTGCACAGGGTACACAGGAGGACTTTGCAACACTTACCCATCCCTGCGTATCACTAGGGAGCAAGGTAATGCCACAAGAAGTAGTGGTGGTGGGAGCGGATAAGAGTGAGTTTGAGTCTAGTAGTAAAGTTAGAGTAGGACTGGGCGATAGTAACATGTTTTTGATAACCAAAATGTATTTTCGGTCATGTAGAAGAGGTGTCTGAATGTAAAAATATGTTCATAATACAAACTGGCTTGACTTTGGTTCAATAGGAAATCATAGGAAGAAATAGGAAGATACTGGGGAGTTTTTAGAATGGGGGTTAACTTGTTGAACATTTTAGTCATAGTAATCTATCTAACTCTGGCATGAAGAGCAGGATTGTGATTCAGTTTTAAGTTGAGGCTCTTTCCAGACGCCAGCAGCCGCGCGGACAACTCGTAGAAACCATATTTCAGCGAGGAGACCGTGAAGGGGAAAGGACCCTTGTTACCTACCAGCGCCGGAGCATCTCTTTGCAGCAACTGTTCGCCGGACCCGCTCCGCAGGTCCCGCTTCACCCTTGACTGTCTGGGGCTGTGGAGGCTCAAACGGGGCTGCGAGCGCAAGAGCAGGGACTCCAGTGTCCAGGAGCCCCTGCGAGGTCAACAGCCGTCACCTGGCCCGCTCTCCCCGGAAGCGCCGCCCCACATCACGGGACTGTGATAAATCAGCCCCCCTCCTTCCAACAGGTGAGAAACCATATTTCAGCGAGGAGACCGTGAAGGGGAAAGGACCCTTGTTACTTACCAGCGCCGGAGCATCTCTTTGCAGCAACTGATCGCCGGACCCGCTCCGCGGGTCCCGCTTCACCCTTGACTGTCTGGGGCTGTGGAGGCTCAAACAGGGCTGCGAGCGCAAGAGCAGGGACTCCAGTGTCCAGGAGCCCCTGCGAGGTCAACAGCCGTCACCTGGCCCGCTCTCCCCGGAAGCGCCGCCCCACAGCGCGGGACTGTGATAAATCAGCCCCCCTCCTTCCAACAGGTGAGAAACCACATTTCAGCGAGGAGACCGTGAAGGGGAAAGGACCCTTGTTACTTACCAGTGCCGGAGCATCTCTTTGCAGCAACTGTTCGCCGGACCCGCTCCGCGAGTCCCGCTTCACCCTTGACTGTCTGGGGCCGTGGAGGCTCAAACGGGGCTGCGAGCGCAAGAGCAGGGACTCCAGTGTCAGGAGCCCCTGCGAGGTCAACAGCCGTCACCTGTCCCGCTCTCCCCGGAAGCGCCGCCCACACAGCATCAGCACCTAAGCAGCCCGCTACCCGCACACACGGGACGCGCTCGGACGAAGCACGGAGCGAAGCCCGGGCAAAGGGCGGGCCCTCTGTGGCCCTCCGAGGCCTGTAGAGTCTGGTCTGGGCCACAACTCTTGACTTTGTATTCGGATTTGAAACCTGCTCTCTTTTTAGTCACTTGGGTGTAAATCAGTGAGTAATTTTCGTTTACTGCCATATATTATCATTGGCTGTTTTGTTTTGATTATCACTGTCGTATAGTATATTTGGTACTAGTTGGATTCTGACCCCTTGACACAGGGATGTGCTCTTGGGAAACCCGTAGTAAAGCTGCGGCTAGTGCTTCTAAACTAACGGGCACCTTAGATAACTTTATTGTGCGCACAAACACTCTAATCGATGAGGGAATAGCCCTCATGGAAAGAAGAGTGTCACAGGATCTTGCTGCAGTGAGGAGATCATCCTTAGGCCTTATAGCCTCTGCCCACACACCAATTAGAGTTCAACGTACCCCTACATTGGATTCTATTCAGCCATCACTTGTTAGACATTCTACTTCTACTACTCAACCAGTATCCAGGGAGTCTACTCCCCAAGTAACACCCCCAACTCCCTTATCGGTTATTCCAACCGCTACAAAAGATCTTGTCACAACGCTTGCACAAAGAGGTTTGAGGGAGGGTGCTATCCCTAAAAGTTCCCAAATATCAAGCAAGGTTAGTGCAGATCCCATAGTTATAGTTGACGGGATTGGTAGTTCTAATAACCCAATTAGTACACCGGGTGGAGTTGAGGTGGAGAGGGAAACTGTGGTTATTTTGGAAAATAGTGAAGGCAAAGCAGATGGTCGCCGTGTTTCACACCCCCTACCATTGGGCATTCCTGAAGATACAATCTCAACCCCAAGCATGGCAGACCTTCTTGAAGAGAGTAGCCAGGATGAATCTTTTGAAGAGCCTGAAAATAGTAAAGGCATATTTATGAGCTCTATAGCCGAGCTGATTAAATCCCTACTATCCCCCTTGGAATTTAGACTTCAAGGTATTGAAGATCAACTGCAGGCCTTAAACCAGGAATTAAAAGCTAGACCAATTGTTCCTGGAAAAAAGACAACTGGTGGATTGCCACTGGTTGCTGCTAGACTACCATTGTCTAATATACAAGCTGTAGGGAAAAATCCTACCCCGAAAGTGTGTTCGTCCAAAAAAACACCAATTAAGGTTAATACAAATAACAGTACTACATCGTTCTCTACTGTGCCAAGTGTACCACATACAGTAAATGGCCCCACTACTGCTGTCCCCACACCACCCATCACTCCTGGGCCCAAACCACCACTACCCCATCCAGCGAATAACAAACTACGCCGGAATTTTAACTTGCCCCCCGATGCCCATCCGTATGTAATTGTCCTAATTGGAGTCCCTGAGCTTTCCCCCTCTTCATCAGAATCGTATTGGGCTCTTAAAAACAAAGTCGGCCATTGGTTAGACAGAAATTACCCACTCCCGCCCAATACCCATAGTAATCTACTTATGTTGGAGAGAGCACCTTGGGTGGGTGAGAATCCCAAAAATGTCCATGGGGACTGTATAGTCGTCACATTTGAGGACCTACGCACGGTGGAGTATATTTGTGCTAGACCTTCATGTGACATCAATTCACCCATTCTAGTTAAACCTCTTTCCTATTTCTATATGCTTGCAGATCACCGCAGTAATAGGTGGAGTTGGCTAAAGCCCTCTAATTACATAAAAAGAGGGTTGAGAGAAGAGCCTCCCCAGGATTACATTGCAAACTGTTGGGATGGGGGTGAGGAGAGAGGATGGAGTACAGTACAAAGAAGAGTAGGTAGGCCCCCCTTTGGGTTTAACCAGTCCCAGAGGGAATGGTACGGACACCAGTACAATCCACCTTCATTACCCTGTTTTAATCGTTTTAGTGCCCTGGAAGCTGTTGATTGACATTTAACCCATGCCTCCGGACAAAAGGGTTTAACGGAGGAGATAAGGCCTTTACAGGATATATCCATATCAGGAGGAAAGATTGAAGTGCCTGAGGTCAATGTGACAACTAGAATGACCGAATTGGATTGTCGGCTATCATCTGTAATTGCTTTATCAAATGCTGCTCCTTCTCCAATTAAGATCATCTCATGGAATATTGCGGGACTAAGGAAAAATCTTGACAATCCGGACTGGCACGACTTTATTGATCCTTTCCATATATGTCTGTTCCAGGAAACCTGGAGCTTGTCCCCTCAGTATAAAAACGGATATTCCACTTATTTTGTCTCAGCAGTCTCTATAGGAAAAGGCCGCCCTTCAGGTGGACTGCTCATTTGGGTAAGGGTGAACCTGAATTGTATTGTCACCATACATAATGCACAGTCCAATGACATTTTGCATATCTCCTCGAAAAACCGAAATGGGGAAATTGTTCATGTGTTCTGTGCTTATGCAAGAGGGGTTCAGGGTGGTTTAAGATCGGAAACTATCAAGCTGTTAGATACAAAACTGTCAGAGCTTCCACCTAGTTCTAAAATCCTGCTGGGGGTGATTTTAATTGTACATTTGAGCCCCTAGATGATGAGGATATTTTGGGCTTGAACTCTGAAGACTGGAGACAGGCTATACCCCCATTAGCTCTGGCCCCTATTAAAAAGTGGACTGCCAGAGCAATACAGAGCAATACAGCTGAATGCATTACCCTTGGAACATAATTTAAGGGCACTAAACGGGCAGACTATTTCCGATCGGGATGGGACCTATAACAGAATAAGCTGTCGCTCGCAAATTGATTATTTATTTTTAGATATTCATTCTTGGGCTAGTTTAAAAGATATGGAGGTTAAGCAGTCCTCAGACAGCGATCACAACCCATTATGCATGGAAATTGATTGGGCACAAGGGTTTAGTATCAATGGGGGCCTAGAGATGGTCACGAAGGAAGTTATCCCCTCCAATTGTAACCGAAAACTGAGGTGGGAGGTGGTAAAATGCGAAGAGGAGAAACTCAATAATATTAGGGTTTTAGTTAAAGAAGAAATCTCAAGTCTTGCAGCGGTGGATTGGGGAGAGGTTTCCCCTGTGGGGCATATATTATTGAACCAATACAAAGAGTTCACAGGGAAAATAGGAGAGTACTTTCTTAAAAACACCCCAAGGAACTCATCGGTGGCCAATAGACCGCCGAGGGCGAACTTGTGGTATACAGCCGAATGCAGAGCCAAAAGACAGGCCATTGGTGCAGCGATAAAATTAAAGGATCAAACGGCAGTAAGGTTAGCTAGAAAGGAGTACCGTGGCTCTACTGCCCTAGCGAAGAAAAATTGGGAGGAAGAGCATTGGCAGCAGCTTAAAATTGCTGCCAGTGGAAAGAATTCCACTATTTTCTGGAAACTGATCAATCAGTTAGATCGGAGGGGTACCGATCCTATCTTAAATCATATTACAGAACAACAATGGCATGCAATTTTTTTTAAATTGTATAGCGATGTTATCGACCAAACTCCCTTGCCTCCCCCAATAGAGTGCAGTAATAGCAATCCAGATTTGAAGTTGTCCGGTAATGGAATGGAGCTGTCAGGCAATGAAATAATATTTTCTCAGCAAGAAGTTAAGGCCGCTATTTTAAATATACTTCCAGGCAAAGCGGCCGGCCCAGATGGTCTGCCCGGTGATCTTCTATTACATGATCCCATAATTTGGGCAGAGTATATAGCTAATTTAATGACTCTTGTCCAGTTAGGCCATCCCGTCCCGGAATCTTGGAAAGGGGCGGAGGTGATCACGATTTTAAAAAAGGAAATAGAGAGGACCCTGCAAACTACAGACCAATTAGTTTAATTGATACTATTCAAAAGGTAGTTGGCAGGGTCATTATAAATCGTGTTGAGACATGGCTAATGGATAATAATATTCTCACCCACTTCCAGGCGGGCTTTAGGTGGAATGTTGGGGCAATGGACCAAGTCTTCCGGTTTTGTGCGGTTTACTGGAAGTCAGTATCAATTTCCAAGCGCTGCTTGTATCTGGCTTTCATTGACCTGAAAACCGCGTTCGACGTTATCCCACGTGCCAAGTTGTGGGAGATTTTAAAAGCTATGGGGTTCCCCAGCTCCTTGTTGCAACTTGTTATCAAACTGCATGAAGACAATTATGCTAGGATACGATGGGGGCGCCAGGGTCAATTGACAGAGAGGGTACCAGTCAGCAGGGGGGTTCGGCAAGGATGTGTGATGGCGCCGACACTGTTCTCCCTCTTTATAAATGGGGTGGTGGACCATTTGATGGAGGATCCGGCAGATGCCCCCGTCCTTGCCGGGGAGAAAACCCCGCAAAAACAACAATGATGGACAGAATGTGGATCAATGTCACACATTCACCCCAGTCAAAAGATCTGGGCCCAAATCCATCGTTTTTCCACTCCACACCACCCTGGGTTAGACAATGGCGATATGCAAATCAGCGCTGACCCTGTGCCCCATGGGAACAGTCCAGTCCGAACTACAAAAGCCATGTCCTTCCCAGAACGGAAACAAGCATCCGAGGACCGGCCCGGTTTCGAGGTAACACCTCTCATCAGCCCGGCTAGCTTGCTTCCAGTGGTGTGGAGTGCCTGGGACTCACGTCTGAGCATCCCCAGTACACTTAGAGCGGTTACTGCAAAAACAACAATGATGGACAGAATGTGGATCAATGTCACACATTCACCCCAGTCAAAAGATCTGGGCCCAAATCCCGACACTTCTTTTTGCTGACGATACCCTCTTGATGTCCAAGACCCCTAAGGGCCTCCAAAAATTGCTTGACCGCTTTCTCTCTTTTGTAATGATCGTGGGCTAACAGTTAACACTCTGAAGACAAAGCTAATGGTTTTAACCCCAAACAGAAAGGTTAGGAATGTTCGTCTTACTTTGTGTGGATCCCCCTTAGAGGTTGTTAAGGAATTTGATTATCTAGGGGTGAGGCTGTCCAATAATATGAGTTGGGATTCGCAGATCTCAAAAATGGTTCTAAATCTTAAAAGGGTGTCCGGTGCAATATTGAAGAACCAGCGCCTCTCGATGAGTAGACCGGTTGCCCCCGCCTTGGTAGTCTATGAAGGGAAGGCCTTGACCTCGGCAGTGTATGGCTCCGAATTATGGGGTGCTGAAAATACTAACGCACTGGCAATGGCGGAAAATAAGTTTCTTAGAGATTTAGTCTCACTTCCAGCCTCTACCCCCTTGCTGCCCTTATTTTTTGACCTTTGCAAAAAATCGATTTCGGACAAAGTCCAGCTAAGTCCACTGCCATTCTGGGTACGTCTTAGAAGAACTGAGGAACTAGCTGGGAACGCCCGAGTGTTGGACGAGCTAATAAACCTAAATGTTTCTCACCAAATAAAGTGGCTTAACAACCTTAAGAAACTAGTAAAATCAATAGGTTTGGGGGAGTCCTGGGCGTCTCAAGCCCCCCCTGCAAAGCAAATTGTAAAGAAACTATATTGGGATTGGGTTGAGTCCAAGATCAACTGCAACTCAAATCTGGGGACCTTAACGACGAACTTTCTTAATCATAAACCATCTATGAAGTTGGAACCATTTATGGATTTTTTACAAGTAGAAAGAGATAGAACCTTGTTCTTGAAACTAAGGTATGGCAGCCTGCCCCTTAACATTTTTTTGAAAAAGTGGAAGTCTAAGAGGGCGATTGAATTAAAATGCCAATGCCCAGAAGAAATCGTTGGTCATTTTTTGTTTGCCTGTCCGGCTTATAAATCTGCTAGGACTAAATGGTTGAAACCTGTATGTAGAGAGTTGGGTGTAAAAGATCATAAGTCAGCTCTCCGTATTATTACAACCAACACTGTTTCAATGTATATCATCTGTGGGGTGGCAGAATATTTGGGGGGTGCTTGGATAATACGCTCTAGATTGTTGGATCATGTATAATCACCTTTTTTAACGGTTTTTAAACTGTTTTTACAGACGTTTATTTTTGCTATTTGCTGTTCTGGATGTAATTGTAGTACTTTGGATGGATTGTTTTTATATTTTTGTATGTTTGTACTTTTATGATAAATGTCAATCGAATAAAGTATTACAACGTCAACGATTCAGTTTTAGTAGGCCAGTAAAGAGGGTATTGACATTATCGAGTTTCAAGTACTACATTCTTGTGGTTTGTCTCTGAAATAATAATCTAATTGTCATCTATTGCTTATTAATATGGATGGTGTTGGTGATGTATTAGGTAAAGCTGAGAATCATCTTTATATTGGCGGTTAATGTTCTTTGAATTCTGGTGCAAGTGCAAGGCCCAGTTTGAAGCACAATGGAATTTGTCCATCAAATATGTATTGTTTAAATGTAAGGGTACACAATATTAAATTACATTGGCAAGTAAAAGAATTTAAGCTATGGATTAAAGGCTATTGAAATTATCTGCAAGGTTTGAAGAGTTATTCAATAGGGTAGATGCTTGGCAAATATTTCAGGCAATCTCGGGCCTAGATTTACGAGTTCCATCCAATAGGGTACATTCTGGAAAAATAAGTACTTCAGACACTGAAAAGTTGATGGAAGGAATGCTTGCAGTAGGTTTAAGCACTGGATATAGCCCGGTAAGCATACCACCGTATCATTATTTTGCCCTACGATGCCACATCAGTTATGACTCAGCCACATGCATATTAGTCCTGACCCTGCACCAATAGGTCATCCGGAACTGCCTTTCCAGATTTTCCCTGAACCAGAAAACAAGCAACCAAAGATGAGTGTTGACCTAATTAGGGCTTTTCAGTCAGATATATCTTGCTCCCAGTGGCACACTGAGCACAGAACTGATGTCTAGGCATACCCTTAAACACTTAGGGTGTTGCATCAAAAACACAAAAGGTGACTAACAGAATGCTTGCAATATTTCTAACCACTTGGAATTGCTCAGGTTAGCATTCCAACCTCTCATTATTGTGCTTACCATGACACCTAAGTGGGAACCCAGTCATATGCAAATCAGACTCAACCCTGCCTCAGTAGAACAGGCAAGCCCTATTGTGCCAACCACTTATGTAGCGCTCTAAAACATGTTCCAATTTTAGCATGAACAAAGTTTTAAAATGCCCCGTCAACTTTACATTAAAATCACTTTGCAAAGCCTTAATTTTCAATTTTATTACCCATATGTCACCACTAAGGTACGCTCTAGGTAGCCCATAGGGCAGGGTGCTGTATAATTAAAAGGTTGGACATATCTTTTTAAGTTTTACATATCCTACAGTGAGGCCTACCCCTCCCATAGGATAATGAATAAGATTCCTTATTACATTTAATACGCTTACATTTCCAATTGAGAGCAGGTAGCTACCTCATGTTTGGTGTCTATTTAATTGTAATGATAAACCCTCTTTAATGTATGGGTGAATGGAGTCCGCGGAGTTGCACTACATGGAATTCTGCAGAGATGCATAAAAGTCTGTGGAATTCTGCGGAGTTATTCAACACCCTAATTATAGGATTTAACTTTAGTAATTTCCAAAAGGTGCAGTCATTAAAACTGTCCCTAGCCTCTCGGTCCTTCCTTACCTTGTAACATTTGAAATCTGTATCCACCGTGCTCAGCCCAGCAGCATGCACATGGACAATCATCCAGACAACACTCAGTGGTGGGAATGGGATGTGTGAGTACTGACCGGTGCCTCCTGCGTAAGATCTGCGCATGTGCAAGACACAGTAACCTGAGAAACTACACTGTGTAGTGTCTCAGGTCGCTGAGTCTCGCTCATGCTCAGATGTCACGCAGTAGGCACCACCTAGGGATGGTGTTTAATGCCTGTACCTTTAAAAAATTGCAAAAGTAATCCCCAACCCAGGAGGTGATGACAAGTCCAGAGTACCACCTGCCCCTTCCCCTACTGTTGTCTACACCCTGCTCTCTCCACCAGCTTGGGTACCCCGAGAAACTGGGCATAGATCTTATTCAATGGCTGTATCTCCTGCCACCTTTTCATTGCTCATTCTTCTGAGGAAAAAGAATGCATAGCTTTTGATGCTGACAAGTGCCTCACACTTCATTACAAGGACAATAAACAGGATATCTGTTATAAAGAGTGGGAATGGATTACGTTCCGCAGGGGGACCAACATTTAGCTCGAGGGTCCGCACGTGCCTAGGAATGGGATACTGGGAGACGGCAGTTCGCACCTGCGCTGACCCATTTAATCAACAATCTTTTTTATCTGTTATCAGTGGAGCATTGTGCTGTTGAAAAGTGGAACTAGAGGCATTGATTTTTGGACCCATCCTGAAGGCATATCAGTGTGGATTCCATAAAGGGACAGTGTCTGTGATCTGGATCGGTGTTTGTCGCTGCCCTGGACACTGTTTGAGTATTTCTATTTATCTGACTAGTCGCCTGAGGATCATGCACACTCCAGCACACTCACGGCCACAGTCCTACAACACCCCTTGAATTCATTCAAGCAGTGCCCCCGCTCTGCCATGGAAGCTGCAGGGAGACATGTGGTGCATGCACTCCCTGTCCCTGGCACTGTGGCTGCTGCCTGGGTGGCTCTGTGTGCAAAGTAAGACAGTGCTTGGAAATTCCACTCAAACTTTTTTTTTAAATTGAAGCTCAGCATCATTGTCAGCGTCGATGGGAAGCATTGTAGGGGTTAGCGGATATTTTTCACACTGTGGGAGGGTGCATCAGTAGGAGGGGTGGATGGCTGCAGGGCAGAAAGTTAGGTGTGTGCCTCTTCTGGAGCACAGAAGCACCCCCACATCAGGTGTGAGCAGCTCATTTAGCCGCGTTGTTTCATTCTCTGCTGCCTGGCACTTGGGGTATAACAAGGGTGTCACTCCCCTTAGCCATGATACAGCTGCATCTGTTGCATTAATAATGTATTTGTTAGCCCGAATTCGATTGTCACTGGCAAGTATTGGCAACTTGTATTTTAATCTCAGCTTCCCCACTTGAATAAACGGTTTGCTCCTGGGCAGATTGCTTTATCTCCCTCGTGCCTCCGTTGCTTTACTAGTGGGGACTGGAATATGTCTTATGCCTGCACCGTAAATGATGCATGTACCCCGAGTCTCACTCCTCTGGCCAGCCTCACACAGATATTTATGTATCGCCTTTTAAAAAACAGAAAAAATGAGTTTTGTAAAGCACCAATCTGCTTCCAAGCTTTTACCAGTACAGGGCCCTTTCACTGTTCAGTGAGGATAATGACTGAAAAGATCCATAAACAACATGCAGCAGAGGGATGGCCATCTGGTCCCATGAAGCCAGTGAACGAAGCGTCTGATTGTTGGGTGCAGGCCCTGCCCATTGAAGAACGGGGTGCTCTTAGCGTAGTAATTTGAGTTGGGGATGCGGTCCCTAAAAAGCGAAGTTTTGAGTTTCTTACTGTGGGTGAGGGATGCCTCACAGGAGGAAGCTTTCAGATGTATTAAGTTATGCCTTAATATGTCAAGTGCAGAGGTAAGTTGCATTACCGCCACTTCTATGATCCCAGAGTGCTCTACTGTTCCAAGATTCTTGTTGACTGGTGTCAAAATGGAGTGTTCAAATAATCAAATATAGGGGTGGGGGAAAATTCCGCTACATTGCGGATTCAGAATTTTTGCCAGAACTTCGCACTGTCAACGGAGTGCGGGGTTCACCGCCCACCCTTACTTTAATGGTAAAGTCTGATTTTTTATTACAATTTTGAAAATGCCACTTTTAGAAAGTTACCAACACGAAAAATGCCAATACTGACTGACTCTTTTTACACATTCAATTTCTTGAACACTCTATTTAATAATAGTGATCACATGATTAATCTTTTCCACATTTTTCTACTCAGTTTTTACAAACATTCATCGTATACAGAAGCATATTACAACTGAATCTGACTAAAACAATTCATATAAACCCACCCAACCAAAATATACAACAATTTTTACACAAGTAAATCCGAAAAAAATCAAAAAAACTTTCAACTTTCACATCAATGATGACAGTATACACACATTGACAGTTCTGAAATGTTCTTGCACAAGGAGCAAGACACAGAAGTTGACAACAATTTCAATAACGTTACTATTTCTACATTAATGGGATACACAACCTTGCAATGCACTATTTTTCCAAATAGAGAAACACTTTCTCAGGTTTGGTATTGTTTTCCTGATTGGAATGCCTTACTTATATGCTTGTAGGATGCGATGTAGTCGATGCGTTACAAACCTGTGGCTTTATTTGAGGGTTCTCCTCTGAACTCAGTACTGGTACTCACTATAAACATAAAAATTAACAAACTCAATAACTATGACAATATTTCTAAAAATCGAGGTGATCATACGTATTACCTCCACTCCTGTATGTTTACCTTGAGTTTATCAAAGACTTTGCTGAAATTTCTTGCAAATCCTTGGTCAACTGTCCAATCGTCTGATCTAAAAATAGCAAACATGAGTCCTGATAGGTATATCACCAATAATAGTCAGTAAATAATTCATTTTCAGCTCTTCTCTATATTTTTACTACCGTTGCTACCAAGAACCATTCTGTTCACATTATGTCTCTGCTCTAGGCGATTGAATAATTAAAGAAGGAATTGCAAAAAATGTTGCCAAAGTGTTTTCCTTACTTTTGGATTTCGAATGAGGAGAAAATGCAATAAATACTGTTTTTCAATAAGGATACAAATTCACTGCAGAATTGTGGCCCAGGCTTGGCTCAGCTGCCATCTAATGAAACTTACAAAACGCACACATTTCTGTAAACTAGGGGAGTGCATGGTGGTTTGATTTGCATTGATTCCTTTATCGTTTCTTACCAGAAAGTCCTGTTTCCATTACATGTAAGGAAAGCCAATCAGAGAACTATTGATAGAGTAGTGGAAGCATTAAAACAATACAAACTGGATGTTGCACCATGTCCAACTGATCTTCTCTCTCTATCATTTAGGGAAGATTCAGAATTTTGATTGGTGTAGCTCAGCCCACTATTTACTCTTTTGTATATTTTTTTTCTGCAGCATTCCATTTATTAAAGAAAAGGATAGAGCAAGAGTACAGACTCAGCGTATTTCAGTCTCCATTACAAATATCAACAAGGACAAATAGGGAAGGGGGTAAGTACTTGTCGTGACATGACCCAGAACCCACCTGGTTTAGTGTATGCATTTTATAGTGTGTTTATTAGTATTACAATACCACTAATAACATACTACAAAGTGCTATTCACAAACCTATATGTGGAGGTCTCCATCTCCGACTCTCGTATCTTTTATAAGCGGTGATCTCTGCCTCAGCTGTGAAGAACTTCTAAGCACATGTAGATATACATTTAGTAGTAAACATGGGAGGGACAGGAGAGATTGCCTGGAAAATAGAGAATCATTTTTACTAAAGGAGAGGGGTTAAGGAACGCATATGGAGGGGCCATGGGAGAGTTAAGAATGGGGGTAAGGAATAACAAGTACTCTTGTACCAAAGAGTCTATCCATTACTGTTAACAAACTGCATTAAAGACAAAAAGAAACCAAAACTGTCATATATACTCCAGCTCAGAGCTGGAGTATGCCCAGAACTACCCATAATCTCTCACAGGTGCAGCATCACCCTCCCATAGAAAATATTTGACTTAAAATAGACCGCCTTCAGGAAATCTTGTTCAAATAAATGAATTTCTTTAAATATGTATAAACATACACATGTATTTTAATGTAAAAAAAATGTAAAATAAATTATAATTTAATATTATTGTATTAAACACAATTGTTTTTTTAAATATGTTTTTATTGGTTTTTACTTAACAGCATTCAAATAAAACCTGTAACATTAAAAGCAATTAAAGCATTTTGCTGATCTGTTTGGAATACATAAATTATATAGAAGCGTTTTGTATATGGCTATTGGGTGGCTTGTTAAATGTCCCGATAGGCTGGTCATCCTTATGGCTTTGTTGTAAAGGACCCCTTATCTTCGCCCTGTGCCTAGTTGTAAACATATAACATATACATATAACATATAAATGTTTGGCGGCTCGTTGAGGATCGGCCATCTAGCACTGTGGATGGTTATTGCTAATTTAGCTGTCTAGGGTGGTTTGTACGGGTCTAGGAAGCTGTCTAATGATGACCACATCTCTCTGTTAGGTTTTCTCCAAGGTGTGCGTCTTAATGCCATGCTGTCGGCTCCTCCTAAGAACGTTACCCAATTTAGCAACCCCTTGAAAGTGGCCTTGGTGGTGTCTTTCCACTTGGTTAGTACTGTCTTTGTTGCACTAGTCAGGAGGAAGTCGAGAAGATTTCTGTCTGCTGTGAGCTAACATTTAATTTAACATTTTTAACAACATTTTTAATTTAAAATGAAATGTAACTAAAATAAAAGAAAAATAATAATGTAAATAACTTGTTTCCATAACTTTAGTAACTTGTAATACATCTTATATAGATATAACCATATTACCTAATTTTTTAAAGAAAATATTTTAATGTAATTTATTATATGCAAATGTATTCAATTTATACTTTTTAATTTAGTCAATAATACTATAGCTTTATTTACTAAATATGTGTACATTTAAAATATGAATAAAAACATAATTTCCATTAATATTTCACTTAATTTGTTTTTAACTTTTAAATTTTCTAAATTTTCCTGTATTTTACTAAAGAGATATCACAGCCTGATTGCAAAGTTCTCCACCAAGTGTGTGAAATATCAAATATGATTGTGAATTTACTACTAGTAATGCTAACTTTTCAGTTGTATATGATGTTTTTACTGCCTCCACCTCCTGTTTCAGGTGATGTAGACATGTGCATCTACACGTTTTAGCAACATTACACTTGTAAAAAGTTTAGGTCTACAAGTCCCCACCATCTGAAACAGCGGTGTAAAATAGACTGTAAAGTTACTTACTTCTACCAGTGACTCATCAACCTTGCCTGGGTGGAGCTCTACTTTGCAGAACTCCGTGAAGTGCTGCAAAACCTCTGCCATGCTACACACAGTTCTGCAACCTGCGGACTGCAGTACGTCGCTCTGATCGTGCTGACTTTTTGCGCTGGGAGTTTGTCCCATGCTGCAAAATCAGCTCAAACTCCACCATGTAGAGCGCCAGAGGGCGCTACTTCTTTCTGCCACTCGAGTAGATTTTCTACTTGTGCATCAGCTTCCGCAACACAAGTAGGGCGACCTGCCACGACGCCGCGTGTTGACAAATCTCACCGGGTGGTAGTTTAGAGCGCAATTTTCATGCTCATGCTTGGCAACTTAATATTTGCAAGCTGCGCAAGAGGAAAAATACTTCTACGCATCACAGAGTTTTTCGGGAACTCTGCGTGAGGGTGAAGTGGGCAATACTCCGCAAACTTTATGGGCAGAGTGGGATACTTTGCCAATCTCTATTTATAAGCTTATTTGACGTTCCGCACACTTAGTACACACACATCATGTGCAAATTTACCTTTCGGATTAGTGTAGTAAATTGATACAAGCCGTAGACGCAGCCTGGTGGAAATTAATAGTAATGATTTAGAGGAAAGGAAGTGGGCAGAGAGGGAGCGTGTGAGAACAGACTTCATAGTTATATAGAATAGGTGCTACTGTATCTAGTTTAATGTCTTCTTGCTTAGGGGTAGGGAGACTATGACAACGGATGGTTAAACAAGGAGTTAGAGGTAGCTGGTCAATCAATCACACGCTTGTTAAGCGCTACTACTCAACCATGAGATGTTGTCTGTCTGAGGAGGAGAGGGAGGGCGTTACAAGCTCTGGCCGTGAGGAAGGAGAAGGAGCAGCCGCCTTATCTGGTATTTTTGGTGAGGGGGACCATGGTGTAGGCAAGGTGGGCTCATTATAGGGTTCTTTGGGGTGTGTGAAATTTGAATCTGCCGTTCAGGTATGCTGGTCCGGAATCATGGAGGGCCTTGTGAGCGTGGGTGTGTATCTTGAAGGTAACTCTAGCTTTGATGGGGAGCCAGTGGAGTCTGCGCTGATGCTGGGAGATGTGGCAGTATCTTGGCAGGTTGAGGACTAGTCTTGCAGCGGCGTTTTGATGTTTTGTAGCTTGTGTGTGAGGTTTTTGTTTATTCCGACGTAGAGTGCATTGCCGTAGTCGAGTCTGCTGGTGACCAGGGTGATTCCCAGTTTGCGTGCGTGGTCCGTGTGGGTGGGCGGATTTCTGAGGGCGGGGGCAACCAGGTGTCGTTCCATCGTCTGGGTGAGGGCCCATGATGACTACTTCTATTTTGTTGGTGTTTAGTGGAAGACAGCTGTTTTTCATCGATTTGGCGACTGCTATCATGCCTTCTCAAAAATTGTGTCTGGACGTGTTCGGTGCATTGGATAGGGAGAGGATGGGTTGGGTGTCGTCTGTGTATGACACAATGTTGAGTCCGTAAATTCTAACGATGGGGGTGGGCGGAGCCATGTAGACATTGTAGAGTGTAGTGCTGAGGGATGAACCCTGGGGGACTCCGCAGGTGATTGGTGTAGGGTCTGAGAGGAAAAGGGCAGTCCGACCCACTGCGTCCTGCCAGAGAGGAAGGAGCGGATCCAGTCAAGGTCCTTGACTTGAATACCTGCGTTGTGGAGTCTGTGTATTAGGGTGTGGTGAGAGACTGTGTTGAACACTGCTGAGAGGTCGAGGAGGATGAGGGCTGCTGTTTCTCCTTTGTCCAGTATGGTGCAGATGTCGTCTGTTGCAGCGAGGAGGGTGGTTTCCATGCTGTGGTTTTTTCTGAAGCCGGATTGGAAGGTGTTGAGGATGTTGTGCTATTCGATGATTGTGGTGAGTTGGCTGTTGATGGCTTTCTCTATAACTTTGGTTGGGAAGGGGAGCAGGGAGATGGGTCTGTAGTTTTTGAGGTCAGTGGGGTCAACTGAGTTTTTTTTTGGAGGGGGTTGATCTTGGTGTGTTTCCAGTCATCAGGGAACAATGTAGTTGCCAAGGAGAGGTTGATGGTGTGGCGGAGCATGGGTGCGATGGTGTCGGCGGCTCTGTTGAAGATGTAGTGGGGCAGGGGTCCGTGGGAGCCCCAAAGTGGATTGAGTTCATCGTCTTCAGTGTGTCTTCGGTGGTGAGGGTTGTCCAGTTGTTGATCGTTGGCTTTATCGTGTCAGGGTGGTTGGTGAGCGTTCAGTGTGTTGGTTGTCTTCGAAGTAGTCATAGATGCTCTTGATTTTTGTGGTAGCAAAAGGTGGTGAGTTTGTCACAGAGGTCTTGTGAAGATGGGATGTCGGTGGACTCCCTGGTAGGTTGGGCGAACACCTTGATGATGTTGAAGAGTTCTCCGCTGTTTTTTCTTGTTTTTCTGATGAGTTGTTGGTGGACTTTGGTGCTGCTCTAAAGTTGTTGTGGGCTGCTGGGGATTTGGTGTTCCTTCAGTCCTTTTCGAGGCGGCGGCAGATGCATCTGGACTCTCGAAGTTCTGTTGTAAACCATCTAGCTTTCTTGGCATGGGTGTTGTTATTTTTCTTGAGGGGGCGCTGTCGGTGATCCATCTGTGCAGGGTTCGGGCAGCGGCATTGGGGTAGTTTTCCGCGATTGTAGGGGTGGAGTTGCTGAGTGATGAGGTTAGCTGGTCGTCGGTAATTCTGGCCCAATTTCTTTGTGGGAGCAGGTTCTGGTGTCTGTGGATGGTTGGTGTTCTGAAGGTGAAGTGGACACATTGTTGGTCGGTCCGTGGGAATTCAGTGGTGTGGCTGAAGGTGATGGAGTTTCCTGTTGTGAAGAAGGGGTCGAGGGTGTGTCCTGCTGAGTGCGTGAGTTTGGTCACGATCTGGCGGAGTCCAATGTTGTGGAGTTTGTGCAGGAGGGATGTGGTGCCAGGTTCCAGTTGGTTGTCGAGGTGGAAGTTGAGGTCTCCCAGCAGGCTGTAGTTGGTGGGTGTGATGGCCGGCGGGGAACTGATCAGCCTTATTTGGGAGAGAAAGCACTTATCCCTTGTAAAATAGGAATAGTATTGAGCCATTACTAAATACAATCAAGAACAATTGAGGCAGGTTGGAGTCAATTGGTTATTGGGCAATCCAAAACAATGCTTTGATCCATTCCTCAGGGGAAGGTGTAAAGTGCTCACCAGTGGCATAATGAATACAGCTTAACTGCTCCTAGGGACAGCCTCAACAATCTGAGATAGTAGGTAAAGCCTATTGATGTAAAAGGTGTTATGAAGGAGAGCTATGGATGGTGATGGAGTGATCTCTGATACTGATTGTTGCCAGTTTAGACTGCGAGCCCTCCAGTATGTCTCTAGGCAAGCACAGTCCTATAAGAAGTATGAAGTAGATTGCATGGTCACTGGCCACATTTCTTCCAATAGAAATAGGTAAATCAGCAGTTTAAAAGGCAACCAGTACCAATTGTGTAAAAATTTTTAAAAAGAGAACTTCAACTTATTTATGGTCTGAAAACAAAATGGACCAGTCATTAGGAGCGATCTCTTATTTTAATGGAGCTTAAAACTTAAATCTGGAGCTAGGCTGCATTTAATTGGAGCAGAGATCAAAAATAAATACACTACGTAGGCCCACAACATTCCCACAGTAGTGTCCCCATAGAACAAGGTTTTGCATCATACGGGAATCAGATACAGCCAATCCACTTTTACCCAAAGTATTCCTCATGCTGTGCCTCAATTGTCTATACTGTTAGATCTCAGGCCCATATAGGTCATATTCCTCGGCAATGATTTAAGAACTCCATCCAGATAAATTGATCCACAGTGAGTGAACCTCAAGCAGACTGCTTTGCCCCAACCAAAATCCAAACATAATTCTAGCATTATGTTATTCGGGCACTCAGGCTGTATGCCATAAGGGGAACATGGCCTTAGTTATTAGGTTGCAAAAAGAGTAGAGGCTAGATTTGTGTGTATATACCAGGATAATGTGCAATGAGCAATGTAGAAGTGTCTTTGCAATGACTACATACTGGTAATGGCACTATTGCCAGGGTCACCCCCAAACGTTTTGTCTTCCTCCTCCCAGTTTAGCTGAATTCTTTTTTGTTGGTTTTCGGACTCTGGGCAGTTTACCACAACTAACCAGTGCTGAAGTGCATATGCTTTCTGCTTAATACAAGTCAACATTGGCTTATCCACAATTGGCATACTTAATTTACTTATAAGTCCCTAGTAAAGTACACTTCGTGTGCGAATGGCCCTTAAATTAAATGCTACTTGGGGGCATGCAACACTGATTGTACCACCCACGTTAGCAGCCCATTAAATAGGAAACATTGTTTACATCGATGTCTTTTTCACAAAATGCCTTTACAACAAAGGCCTTTTCACGATAGCGTCATGATAAAGCTTGCTATTAGAATGGAAGTAATTATTACTACTAAGCTGTCGATGACGATCCCGTTCGGAATGGCCTTAAATCCGAATACAATTTGAAACCCTTGTTTCCAACCAAATCATACACAGTTCCAAACTAGTGATTACGATGCCCAGAAAGCATTCAGACTGTCCGAATCAGTTCCGAAAGGCATTCGTACAGATCGAGCCATTCGGCGCCGATTCGTACAGCTCTATGGACACGGTTTCCAAGCGAGCAATTACGATGACAAGTTCGGACTGCCTTTCTGAACCGGGATACCTGGGGGAACACTGGGTGGTAGGAAATTTGTGTCAGCCCGGTGATCCGACAACTTTCCTACACGGAAACGTTGTTCAGCTAAATTTGAGGTTTGCCGGGGATTCTGGATAGGAAAACATTGGGGGATCCATGCAAGCCATACCTCTCTGGACTTCTCTGGGTGTCTAGTTTTCAGAAGTGTGTGGGTGTGCTAGAGTTCTCTAGATGGTCACCAAGCCCGGGGCCAAAAATCCTAGGTGACCCCCTTTGGAAAACCAGGTTGTTTTGTGTTAGATAGGTGGTCACCTGTGTTTTTCATCCCGGGCTTGCAAACATCTACGGGAACCTAAAAGCAAGCATGAGACGATATTCCACTATCCTTTTGTGACCTCTAGTGTTCAAAATCCCATGTGTGACATTGTCTGAAGTTGATTTCCAGACGGACTCTCAGCGAAAAATAAAACTGATGTCTCATGAATCATGAAGGATGACTTATTGCAGTCTCGTCATCAGAATCTTGGTCACAATTTTCAGGGAGATTGGGCAGTAGCTAGCACAGTGTAATGGGCCCTTCCTTTTTTTGGAAGCAGCAAAATAATACCTCTAATTATCCAGCTCAATCGGGATTCAAGGCGGCCTACAGCACTGAGACAGCTCTGGTTGAAATGACGGAGGCAATCCGGGAGTGTTTGGACGGTGGCGGCTGAGCGGTCCTGATTCTTCTGGACCTCTCTGCCGCGTTTGACACCGTTCCTTATGAGCTCCTCCTCGCCAGGCTGTCTGCTATTGGCATTGGTGGCTGTGCCTTGGCCTGGCTAACATCATTACTATCAGATAGGATGCAACAGGTCTGGATGCCGCCCCATGCCTCAGAGCCCAAACCACTTCTCACTGGGGTCCCCCAGGGCTCCACTCTTAGTCCCCTACTGTTCAATGTTTACATCACCCCCCCTGGTTTACCTGGCGGAACAGTACGGGGCTAAGATAATTGGTTATGCTGATGACACACAATTGCTGTTCACCTGGCCGGGCGATCATTTGGATACCACGGCAGTCCAGCTTTGCTTGTCCTCAGTCTTTCGCTGGTTGACCATGGCCCAGCTGAAATGCAAAGAGGACAAATCCGAGGCTCTCTTCTATGGCTCTTTTCCCTCCAGCTTTAAAGATTCGCTGTGGCCTCCAAACATTCCCAGCCCTAAGGTGATGGGTGGCCCGCTAAAAATCTTGGTATATGGTTTGGGGAGGATCTAAGATTTGAAGACCATATAGGGAAGCTATCGGGGACATGCTTTGCTACCCTGAGAGCGCTGCGAAGATTCTTCCCACTGCTCCCCAGAGAAGCAAAAGAGACTGTTGCCCGGGCTCTTATTTTATCAAGACTGGATTACGCGAGCGCTTTGTTCAGCGGTATCCCTGCTTATCTGGTCAAACGCTTATAGGTTATCCAGAATGCCGCTGTCCGCCTCTTGTTTAATGTTCCGAGGTGGAAGAGCATTCGCTCCCACATGTGCAGCCTTCATTGGCTGCCTGTAGCACAGTGCATTCTGTTTAAATCCCTAGTGCTCTCTTTTAGAGCAACTCACGATCAAGGGCCAGCCTACCTGAAGAAACGGTTTATCTTTTATGCCCCTTCACGCACCCTTAGATTGGCCTCCCTTTTTAAAATGACTCTTCCTCGCTTCAAGTGGTCCAGATTTGGGGGTCAGTCCATAGCCGTGGTGGCTGCCAGGGCATGGAATGCCCTTCCCCTTCACCTGCGCTCCATTTAGGGCGTGGGTCAGTTTAAGAAGAGTCTGAAAACTCATCTGTTTACCGGTGTGGCATAAGCTGGTCCCCTCTCTGTCTTTCTCTGCCTTTCTCCACCGCGCCAGGATACTCCCAAGTAATAGAGCACGCTATAAAATGGTTTATACATACATACATAGATCCTATAAACCCTGTAGATTCTGCCTCCTAATGCATTATATACCAGAGGAACAATTACAGAGTCATATATTACATAGACTTAACTTCAGAAATACTCCTCGCTGGTGACTTACACGAGGGTAGGTTGAATATGGCCTCTTCAATTTCCTCCCTGGTTGTATCCACCCCCTGTAGGACTCTACTCTCATCTCAATCCAAGGGTTAACTCAAACAGCACAGAAGACATCTTCTCCTGCTATTGAACCTGGCATTTAGGCCACAGACATTTTTTCATAGAAAGAAGCAGACAGCTCAACCACATCACGAACATGGGAAAACAGGGTCCCAGTTGCATTCTGGAAAACCACTATTGAGCACTTGTATTCTTTCTATCATAATTGTGCCACTAGCCATTTCCCCATGCCCACAGCATATTTCCTTTAGTTTTACAAGTATCTGTTCAGGGATTCCAGCTCTCATCTATATTTGTCCTTGGAGATGTTTTGGTATCACATTGACACTGAACAGCTGTTTCAAGGATTACTGCTCTTCCTTCAAACTCTGTTTTACCAGTCTTGTATCCCTCATCATCACTCCTCATCAGTTAGCCTTGTACACCACCCCAAGTGCCTGAATTGACCCCACAGATTGTTCGTTATTTGTGATATATGTAGAAAAATATGACCTAAGCATATGGTTGTCACCTTTACACCGTAGCCCACATGTGCCAATACGCTGGGGGTAACTGTGCAGCTCAAGTCAAGGCTCATCAACATAGGGCAGTCATTGGTAACACTACCCTCTGTAATATGACAGTAAGTTACCTTGGACAGGAGATCATTTTGGAGAATGACATTTTCTTTTTTGGGCTGTTATCATTTTTAAGTATAATCCCTGTCAGTGGGGTAAGGGTCGCAGCTGCTGATCTGATACTGGGTCCAACAACATGGTCCTGTAGTTTCTAGTACAAACATCAGGGTAACCTAATTTATCCTGGAGATGGTTGGGTGCCAAGTTCCATATTCCACCCACATGAACTGCTGTGTACTGAATTCTTCCATCAATCTAGACACTTTAGGAAAGAAGATAACCTTGTGCATGTTTGGAACATTCACTTTTTGAGACCTAGGATTATATGAAATATGATGGGGGGAATGTAGTTATTTGGTGGGTTTTCCCAGGCAGTCTAGGCTGTCTGATTGAAAAAAGAGATAGCATGCTACGTAACTTTGGACAAGAAGCTAAACTCCAGTGAATCATATAGGCACCAGGGGGTGAAATGCCAGTGAAGTCATGGCACAGGCATTGTATGAGGAAAAGTGACACTGAAAAGAGAAGCCTAGAGACCAGGGAAACGGGACAGGGCCAAGAAACAAAACTATGCCACTCAGGAGGGTTTCTATATGGGACATCATTTAAATACATCCACAAATATGTTGAAAGTAGGGAGATACAGCCCAAAAGAAGGTACATTGGGCTCAGTGTAGCATTCAATACCTAGAAGTATAATAAGCACCATCTGGAAACAAGCCATATACCAATACTCCCTTTATCAACAAGGTTCAAGTTATATATGAGGAGATCACCATGTCGACCCAGAGCCCTCTAAGAAGTCCTCCAAAAATTGTATGTTGAATCAGCAGTATGTACATCATGGAATAATATTAGAAATATGAATAGCGACAGGTAGAAAGTAGCTGGGGATCCCGCATTATGATAGGGTGGAGAAGATAATGTGAGCATATGAGAGGCAGGTGAGTGATAAGTTGAACAGAATTTGAAAACGGTACTCAGAGTACATCATCATGCCACTGTGTCACCCTTGAGTTGTCCCTGTCTCTGGCCAATGTTTCCAAAATCTGGTGAAGTTCTGCCCTGTTGGTAGTCCTGTGAGAAAGTTCTGGCTTGTGGTGTTTGCTGGGGAAATTCATTATCAAACATTAGGGGCCCGATTCACAGAACTAACTTAAGACAAAATCCTAAACTTACTACCATATTGGTATTCACAGAAGGCACTTAGTCATTTTGGTATTCACAGAAATTAGGAGTCCTAACTTTAGGACTCCTAAATGCCTTCTGTGAATACCGAAAGTCTTAAAGTTAGGATTTTTCTCAGTTTAGGAGTAGTAAAGTTAGGACTCCAAACTTTACTACTCCTAAACTGAAAAATATCCTAACTTTAAGACTTTGGGTATTCACAGAAGGCATTTAGGAGTCCTAAAGTTGGAGTCCTAACTTTACTACTCCTAAACTGAGTAAAATCCTAACTTTAAGACTTACGGTATTCACATAAAGCATTTAGGAGTCCTAAAGTTTGGACTCCTAACCTCTGTGAATACCGAGATGAGTAAGTGCCTACTGTGAATACCAAAATGGTAGTAAGTTTAGGATTTATTCTTAAGTTAGTTCTGTGAATCAGGCCCTAGGTAAGTCCGTGGGTAGGCATTCATTTGGAGGGACAGTGGGATACATATGTGGGACATTCAGGACAACAAAGAAGTTCTCTAGAACGCCAGGCTCCACATACTCCATATTCCACCACTCATAGAGGATAACCTGTACTGCTGGACCCACAAGTTTAGATTCAAAATGTGTCCTTTGTACTAAATAAACTAAAAACCTTTTTCATTTGATATTAGGCCTGGGTAAAACTTGCAGAGTTTTGCTCCACTGACTTCAGCGAAGTAGCAAAAAAACTCCATGAGATTCCACGGAACTCTGCGAGCAGCCGGAAGTGCTCGTCTACCTATGATAAATGGCTCTGGAGGAGGAGGCGACTGAGGCATTTGCCCCTGCGCCGGATTCCTGTTTCCCAAGTCAGCCGTCAGCTCCTCCAGCCTCCCATCAACAATATCGCCATTGATGCCGGCATCCACCCATGCAACTACCACTGATGCCCCTTCATGCTAAAACTGCCAATTTCAACACTGTGTTCTGCACCAGCTGCCACAGCTGAGCCATTAGTTGGCACATCTAAAATAAAACCAGGAGAATCTCTGGACCCGCAGACAGGACGGAGAAGGGGTGATTTGTTTGGGTAGTTGGGTGTGCCTGTGCTGGGTAGAGAGGGTGGTTTTTAAAAGGTTTATTTATATTGTTGAAAATAAAGGAAAAAATATTCTTCTGATACTTTATGTCTGAAGCATTTTTTGTGTGTTATGTTTAAATTGCACTGCTGCCTTTTGGTGCAGCCTGCTTTTTTAATCTACTGCTCGAAGTGTATGTTTACCTTTTAGTTATAGTGAGTTATACCCATGTCCTACTACCCTCTGTAACTATATAAATCACCATTCAGGGGTAGGATATGCTGCTATTGCCTATATTGCCCACAACAACCTAGATAAACAAGGAAAATCAACTTGCATGTCTGCAGTAGAAGTTAGTTACCTCAATAGATGAAGCGGTGGCTGCTACCTCTCTTAATCTACCAAACTTACTGCAGGGTTGCCAAGTGTGCCTTCTTAATGGTGGTGTTAGTAATAGCAGGCTAGTGCACTTACAGGGAATGCATCACATTCACCACAACAAGCGAAGTCCCACTCCTGTCATGAGTTTCCTGCATGGCCCCTTGTAGTTCTCCCTATGTTAGCCGAACTATGTGTATTGTAGGCCTAATTTTATTTTTGCAGACGTTACTATATAAACACGCTTGCTTTTGTGCCTCATTGTACTTTCACACGAAACCTGCATATGTTTATCGCTTTCTATTCTTTTCCTGGGATTTAGTCCGAACAACAACGACAAGGTCAAACTACAATGCCCCTTGTTATTCTTTCTGGCTAGGCAGTAGCACCATGACATAATACAAGAATGCAGCTGTTGTTAATGTGCACACATGTCTAATCATATAATCCTAGAGATCTTTCATATATAATCATTTAGCTTTAGTAGTAGGGCAGGGGAGTTAGGTCACTCTGTCGTATAAAATGGCTTTTCATGGTATATGGACTATTAACCATGCTAACAGTATTTTTATTATGCATTTGTTTTCTAATTGTGGTACATATACTGCATCTCAGAGCACAATAATTTTAATAAATATTCTAACCTCTATCGTGTCTCCTGGTTATCCTATTGTGGGTAGTTTGAGTGAGAATGCTAAAGGGTGTGTCCTTCTTACCACGATCCATGAGAGGGTCGAGAGTATTGTGTTCCGGGGTGTCAATTCACTTCTTCCTCTGGTAAGGTGTCAATTCACTTGTTTCTCTGGTAAGGTTAGGAGGGCAAGTGAGGCACTCTAGCTAGTCAAACTTGGACTCATATATACTGAGGTGGTATGGGTACTCAGGGGCATATTATCAAGGACGGGCGATACATTATCGCCGCTTTTATCGGCAGGAAACTGCCGATAAAGCAGCGATAATGGGCTTGATAATATGCTCTATGAATTCCTATCGAAGCCCATGTTAGATATGAAGTTCCTGTCCAGAGCAAAATCCCTTCAACACTCCGACCAAAGTGAGCTCCAGTAGCGGTCACTGGTATGGTGATGTGGTGCGGAGGAGGGGTTGCAAACTAAAGAAAAAAATATATAAATATTAATATTACACTTACCATCTCTGACAGCTGCCACCTTCCTCCCAATCCTCGCCTCCAGATGCCCAGGAACTGCTTCACAATGCGCAGACTCTCAGCTTCCAATACCAGTGCTGCTCAAATGCTGAGAATGCTACTCTCAGCACGTGAGCAGCCCTGGGATTGGTCTGAATGCCAGACTTGTACTGGGAGCCTGTGTTGTTTTCTCCACCCAGCTGTACAGCACAGGTAGGTGGAGAAAGGTTAAGTGCACAAGATGATTTGGTCAGACCCAAAGGGCTGTCCAAACTGTCATACAAACTTGGCAGTGCCTATCACTCTCCCGTCCTCCCTGCAGCATCAGGATGAATGTCCCACCCCTCCCTCGATCTGAGCCTGTAGAACAACAAATAAAATGATAATAAAAATTTGTTATTATCCAAGATCATGCCATTGAAATGTGGAGTGCCACAGGGCTCTTCACTGAGCCCTACTCTCTTCAACGTTTATATGCACCCCTTGGCAAAAATTGTGGAACCATTCGGCATACAAATAGTGACGTATGCCGATGATACACAATTAATTGTATCCCTCAATCAATCGGGAGACAGGGTGCATCATCTCCCTAGGTGCCTTGAGAAAGTCTCAGCCTGGATGAGGGGCTCCTTCCTACAATTGAATGGAGAAAAAACGGACCTTATGATAGTGGGCAAAACTTTGCAACCTGGTCCGACATTTAATTGGCCCAATTGCATGGGGAATCTGCCCACACCTAAAGACCATATAAAGAGTCTAGGTGTTTGGCTCGATGACAAACTTAACATGAGGCTCCAGGCAAAGAAAGTGGCAGGGTGCTGCTTTGGAATGATGAGAATGGTGAGAAAAATTCTTCCTCTTTTACCCTTCTATGCGAAGAAGTTGCTTCTCCAGGCGTTGATAATATCAAGCCTGGACTATGCAAATGCACTTTATCTTGGAGCTCCTCAGTACACGATAAACCTTCTCCAGAAGATACAGAATTGTACAGCAAGAATGCTCTTGCATACTCCCCTGAGAGAATCTGTGAGGATAGCGTTGAATCATCTCCACTGGTTTCCAATTGCTGAGAGAGTTCAATTTAAATCTCTCTGCATCACGCACAAGATTCTAACTTCCAATGGTCCACCAATACTTCAGCTGATGGTTTCCCCATACTGACCTAAAAGAGCTCTCCAATCTGAAAGTAAACACATGGCAATAGTACCAAAAATCAAGAGGACCAGAAGTGGAGGACGGCGTTTTTCCTATGTTGCCTCCAAGAAATGCAATGACCTTCCGGAACATATTCGGTTGATAAAAGATCACCTTTACTTCCGAAAAATGTTGAAGACTCATCTATTCCCAGCCAGATAATCAGTTCATAGCTGTACATTCTTTTCTTAGCGCTGAGAGGCCTACGGGTAGCCATGCGCTTTATAAATGTCTCCTTCATTTCATTTCATTTCATATTCTGATTTTATTTTTGTTGGTGGCCTCTGCTGACTTTCATCAGGGGAACAACCCTCTTCCGCCATAACTGAGGAGCTGCCCCTGGTGAGCTCCAACTGTAGGATTAATCAAAAGGATTATCCATCACAGGCAAACAAATTAAAAGAAAATCACAGAGTTAGTGAATTTTATATTTATATCATAGCTTTACAAAGACTGAGACCAGACTACTACCACCATAACACAACAAATAAAAGAATACCTTAAACTGTATATATTAATATATTATAACCAAAATTGGAAATGGTGACCTCTTCTGATCAATGGGGGGTTTAATTAAAACAAGTTTTGAAATCCTTAAACCAGGAGAAGTGGAGCTGACAAGGTTAACACAAGGCCTGAATGACGATACTGACAAATGATGTTCTATGTCAAAAATATGGATCCCTTTGATGTGTAGGTGGGTAAATTGGACAGGTGTGGGCTACTGATCAGATAATAGAAGATCACGCAGTAAGTTGGTGTTGCTGTCTCCACATCTACCCCACCAAGTGTGTGATCCATTTATGGTGTAAATTAAGTCACACCTCAATAAATGACACAGTTCGGGGGAAGCAGGTTAGGGATTTGATGAATGGATGTGAAAGGGGATTAGTGGAATATTCAACAATATTTATCAGGGCGATGAGCAGCATGTCATCATCGATCTGTTGTGGGAAGAAATTAAGGAATGAGTATGACCCAGTTCAGATAACTGCATTGCAAATAGTCCTTCTGCCCCAAAAGCCCAAGTTAGTGTATATCTAAATGTTTTGTCATCTAGGTTTGAAAAGTACACATTTTGAATGAGTGAAAATAAAGAAGTGTAGTCTGAATGTGTTGAATGTGTTGAGTGTGGTTGTACAGACTGCTAAGTGCCTGGATACTCAAGCAATGTGAATACAACTGGCCACTTGTGACTGAACAGTGACAGAAGCAGCTGTGTTATTCAGAGAATGTGAATGGAGGGCTAAAAGGAAGGGTATTTGTGGTCACTCAAGGGCTTGAAAATGAGTTGGTGTCTTACAAAGGTTGGAGTACCGGGGAGGAGACATTTAGAGGCAATGAGATTGGGGTACTGAGAGGTCGAAAAAGGTGCCATAGCCACAGAGGTATGTGAAACCCGTTCCCACAGTGAGGGGGTAGGAGGATGGGCAAAAGTCCCTGCTAAAGTTTTCTGTACACTAAGGATCAAAGTTTGTACAGCTTGGCTCCCTCTATAATCCACACAGTTCTAAAAAATGGGAATCTTAAAAGAAAAATTATACTGAATTGCCAAATTGTGCAGTGCATCTGCATTCTTCTTAGAATGTCCTTCTCAGCTGCCTGGCTGAACCTCACCGGTAAGGTAAGCAGGACTGTTATGGAGCTTTCGCATTTCATGCAGGATAAGTAAATGCCTGTGTGTTGTAAAACAGAAATGATATTCTAGAGTCAAGAAGAAAGACAAAAAGTAAACTTCATGAAGAGTGTGCCACCTACCAAGCAAGAGCAAGAGCAATGGCTGCTTCAATCATTCATTTTATTGGTCATGGCAGATTGATTAACTGAGAAGTGAGAGGAATTTATAACCAATCATAGACAAGTAGCTGCATGTACCCGGCTGATCAATATCACAGCATTTAGCCAAGTGTGTGCATCATGTGATGAAGTTGATGATGATGATGTGGCATCACAGGTCTGTCTCATGAACAACAGCCCCCCCCGTCCACAACCACATAAGAGGAATTTCACATTTGAACCAGCACACATGCTCAACAGCATTTCCCAAACGAACTCACCTTTCTCCAGGTCACAGAGATGAACAGACCTCAGCATCATTACTATGTTGGATGGTTTCCCTTTGAAGTCAATAGGCACAATACCTCCCTTTTTCTGGCTGTTGAGGTATTCCCATCCTTTGTGCTTCTATACTCCTCCTGACTTTGAGTAACATATCAGTTCAACTTTGTCCCGCCCCTGCGAGATAGACCTGTAGTCCACTGCTGCTGACAACAAGAAGAGAAATGTAATTTGAGTATTTTGTGTAGATATGTGTTTGTTGACTAAAGGGGCTTGACTGTTCTCTGGAGAGCCAAGAAAAGGGAATTGACCATGCAGGTAAATCTCGCTAAGTGTGAAAGTGCAATCACCGTCAGGAAAAATTATCACCCATCGGACTCCAAACACTCCAAATCATCAAAATCAAGTTTACAAATTATTATTGAACACTCTCCCTCATAGTGTGCCACCACATGAATCATCAATCATCACTCACAATCACTCAATAATATATCACTAATTGTTGCAAGAATTACCTGGCCCAATCCAAGCACCGTGGTAGGTACACAATTGTATTTCCTCTTTTATGCAAGCAACACATTGGAGTTTGGCAGTCTTGCGAAATCAAGTGATATTCTAGGGAGGCCCTGCTAGGTGATGACAACAATAAGGAAAGGCTTTGGAGGGAGGCAGGCACTGTCTCCAATGTCCTGAAGGGACTAGTGAGGCTTCTTCACTGCACACTGGTCCAACTATAATCTGGCCATACATGTGCCTAAAAATGGTGGGGCTGCATAAGTCAGACACAAACATAATTTTTCACCAGATATATCCTTTTTTGGGGAGGGAAGCTCTTTGGTGATAAATAATTAAAAAGTTCGATGGTGGCCTACTCGGTCAGAGTGAGGGAAGAAGAGTACATCTTCCAGGAGGTTCACACAGATATAGGTCAGCTAACACACTTGAGTCTGACCATTCACCCTCATCCTCCACCTGTGGTATTTCAGGACAGTGTAATCGTGTTGTGTGAAGTGTTGGTTAATTTTGATCATGGCCAATCTCTCCACATTTTGAGGCAGGAGACTGGTCATTCTCACTGTAGCAACTGTGCCAGTTGCACTGAACATACACTTAGCAGACATGCTGGCCGCCAGCCAAGCCAAATACTTTAATATATGCTCAGGACATTGGCACATCTTTCCATACAATACACCAATGAGTTTTATCCGCATAGAACTCTCTTGGTTCATCCAAATAGTCCTGGAACATCCTTTGAATGGTCATTGGTGTTGCCACTTGCTCAACTTCTTTTGCCTTCTCCTCTGCACTGGACTTATAACCTGCCACTTGAAACCAAGCCAATGCAGAGATTGTGATCAATTAGTATGTTCCTGTTTTTGTGTTTTTTGCTGGTGTTCTTGGAGCTGTTATTGGCTACTGTGAGACACCAGGACTGCTACTCTGGAATTTGAAGGCTTCATCCCAGAACATCTGACTGGAAGTGAGACTTTAATCTCTACCTACTCTTCTTCAAGATTCATGGCTTGTTCAACAATTCATGTCTTATATTGTGAAACATCCCCTTCTGAAACTGGAATGAAAGTGGGCAGTTATTTTTGTACAGTGGATTAAATATTGGTGCTTTGGATGTCACAATGTTGCTTTGCAGAAAAGAAACCATTGAACCTACAGCTGACTATAAGCTGAGCACATCAATCATAAAGTCCCATGTGTAATCGAGTCCTGTGCCAGCCACACACGGGACCTGAGATGTAGTATCTAAATTGCTTTTTCTACTTGGACTTCTCTTTTCAATAAACGGTATACATACATGGGCTGTGTATTAGAAGCCTGGAGTGATTACCTGCATATTAGGTAACCAAACTGCGACCAGGTACAGACATTGTTGAGGTGAGGTCATAGGCATGTAATACACCATTGTACGTAAGGATTATGATGTTGACCTCCCCTTCTTTTTATATTTCTGTTTTGGAATAGAATTAATTTTTAAAGTATGAGGGCTTTATGTAGTACTCTATTGTTCTTCAAACTCACTTGTTGAAGCCCCTCGGGCCATTTATTGGCCCTTAAACAACGATGACTTGGATATCTGATGATTCAATAACATTATACACTAATACGTCTTAATTATTTCTTTCTTTATTTGCCATAAACAGAATCCGTACTATGCTATAGATATTCAATCAGGATTATCACTTTCCAGACCAGAATTTTGGTCCACCTCATAGGTGAGGGTGACATAACTCTACATTTTTATATATATTTTCTCTATTCCGTCATGTTCGTTTTCCCCACTTTCTTCCTTTTTTTCCTTCTCTTCCCCTCTTCATTTTCTGGTGAGTTCATAAATCACTCTGTGAAGTAAAGTATTTTTTTGTCAGATTATACATGCAAAGTTATACCAACACTGAGGTTATGAGTATCCACTATGAATGTATCCTTATATAATCAATTAGATTGTGCGATTTAAGTATTGGTCCTGTTTTGTTGTAGTTTTGTCAATCATCAGTGCCATGTAGTTATGGTATATGTTTGTTTATGTCCTTATGTACATTTATATGTGGTTTTGTTGTACATGTATCTATGCATATATGTGCATTTGGTATTTTTATGGATATTTAAGTGGTTATTTACATGTCGTGTTATGTTGCTTATAGCCCTGATGAAGTTCCTATAACAGGAATGAAATGCATTGGCTGTTGTCCTGTGTTTTTATGAAGAATAATAAAGAAGTTTTGAAATAGACTTGGCTGAATTGTGACTTCATCCCCGGTGCTGCCTCCACCTTTGTTGTGAATGTTGCTTTGCAGCCTTGTATTAACAGCCAAGCTAGAGATTAAGCTCTCAAGACATGCACTTCTGTGTTTTCGTTCACACCTGCAAACCTTTCAGACACCTTTTTTTAACTGGTCCTCTCAATCAATCAATCAGAGTACTTGTAAAGCGTGCTACTTACCCGTGAGGGTCCCAAGGCGCTGAGGGGAAGGGGGGGTGTGCTACTGCTCGAAGAGCCAGGTCTTGAGGAGTCTTCTGAAGGCGAGTATGTCTTGGGCTCGCCGTATGTAGGTAGGGAGGATGTTCCAGGTCTTGGTTGCGAGGTAGGAGAAGGATCTGCCACCGCAGGTCGTTCGTTGGATGCGGGGGACATCGGCGAGGGCGAGGCTGGCGGAGGGGAGCTGGCGGGTGGGGGTGTGGAAGCTGAGTCTGCTGTTTAGGTAGGCTGGTCCGGCGTTGTGGAGTGCTTTGTGTCCCTGGGTGAGGAGCTTGAAGGTGATCCTCTTGTTAACGGGAAGCCAGTGTAGATCTCTCAGGTGGGGGGTGAGGTGGCTGCAGCGGGGGACATTGACGATCAGGAGGCGTTCTGGATGCGTTGTAGTCGTCGTAGGTGTTTGGCTGGGATTCGTGCATAGAGTCCATTGCCATAGTCCAGTCTGCTGCTGACGAGGGCCTGTGTTACCGTTCTTCTTGTTTCAGTCAGGATACACTTGTAGATCCTGCGGAGCATGCGGAGGGTTGTAGGAGGAGGAGGAGACGGCGTTGACCTGCTTAGACATGGAGAGGGAGGAGTCGAGGATGAATCCTAGATTGCGTGCATGGTCGGTGGGTGTTGGTGCTGTTCCCAGTGTGGTCGGCCACCATGAGTCGTCCCAGGTTGAGGGGGTGGGTCCGAGGATGAGAAACTCTGTCTTGTCCAAGTTCAACTTCAGACGGCTGCTCCTCATCAAGTCGGCGATTGCCTTCATTCCCTGCGTGGAGGTTGGTTTTGGAGGTGGGTGGGTCCTTGGTGAGGGAGAGGATGAGCTGGATGTCGTCGGCATAGGAGATGATGTTGATGTCTTGATGTCGGGCCACTTGTGCGAGGGGGGCCCTGTAGACATTGACCAGTGTTGGGCTGAGGGATGAGCCCTGGAGGATGCCGCAGATGATGATGTGGCTTCGGATCGGGTGGGAGGCGGACACTCTGGGTTCTGCCGGAGAGGAAGGACGTGGTCCTGTCAAGAGCCTTCTCTTGGATTCCGGCTTCTAGGAGTCGTGTCTTTAGAGTGCGATGGCAGACCGTGTCGAAGGCGGCTGACAGGTACAGGACTCAGGATGAGGGCTGATGTTTCGCTGTTGTCTAGTTGGTGCCTGATGTCGTCTGTGACGGCGATGAGGGCTGTCTCGGTGCTGTGATTTTGTCTGAATCCGGACTGGGACGGGTTCATGATGGTTTTGTCTTCCAGGTGGCATGTTGACGATTTTTTCAATGACCTTTGCCGGGAACGGGAGCTGGGAGATAAGCCGGAAGTTCTTGAGGTCCTTGGGGTCCGCTTTGGGCATCTATGGAGGGCGTTGATTTCGGCGTGCTTCCAGCTTTCCGGGAATGTCGCTGTTTCTGCTGTTCCAGGAATGTCGCTGCCTCAAACGAGCTTGGTGTGCTCCCTCCATGTGAACAGCCTCTGAGAGCAGGACCTTTGGGAGGACCTGGCTCATGCCCACACGCACTGGTGGATGAAACAACGACTGTTGCAACAGGGCCATTGCCATTTCATATAATTAACCATATATATAATTAACCAGGGTTGCCACACAATCATACACTACAGTGCAATTCCTACTCCCCACACACATATAGAGGGGTGGGAGCGACGAAACCGGAGCAGAATGCAGAGCAATAGGCAAGGACTGCCTTCCCTGGCTGTCCAATAGATGAAGATGGATCAATTTACAGCCCAGGGGGTGCACTGCAAAGCAGCTTCTTCATCTACGATGTTGACGGGGGTGGTGCAGCACAGCCTAAGCCCACAGGGACCCAAATACTGGCAGCCATAGAGGCCTCCACTGCAATGGTACAGGGAAAATTGATGCAGTCTCTTTGGGTGTTGGACTGCTACGTGGGATCTTCGCACAGTTGCGGATCATTCGCTGGCTATGGAACAAATGGTCAGTGAATTGCGAGAAGAAGTTTCAGCGCTGCAGGCAACATTAAATGATCTCTCACAAAAGACAGTGGTCCTGGAACGCTGAGCTGAAAATGCTGAAGGGGGCTCCTGTAGATGCAACCTGCGCCTCGTAGGCTGTCCGAGAGAGTTGAAGGGAGAGAGCTGGAACTTTTTCCTAGAAAAATGTATGAAAGAGGCTCTCCCTAAATTTGGGTGTTCCACATGTTGAGGGTATGGGTTTCTTAGGCAGCGACGGCGGCAAAAGGCAGCCCGACAACATAATAGTTAGGGCTGGCAAGTACTGGTGGCTATGTGACAGTATAAAAGTATAACATGGAATGTCAGTGGGCTAAACTCCTTTGTGAAGCATCACAGAATGCATACCTGTGACTACAGGGTACATATATAACCATGCTGCAAGAGACACACCTCCTTGATGCTGAGACACAGAAACTCCACAAAAAATGGAGAGGGCAGTAGTTTGCATCTACTTTTTCCACTTAAGCCAGGAGGTTGGCCATATGAATAGCTCCACAAGTCCCATTCAAACTACAAAACTATGAAGCTGATGTAGAGGGCAGATATGTAATAGTGCATGGGGACTTGGATGGGATAGAGGTGTGCATGGAGAAGATTTATGCTCCAAATACGGATGATGTTGATTGTTTCAATGGTATGGATATTTTGCTTCCATACATCGGGATACCATTAATATGGGCGGGTGATGGTAACTGCGTGATAGATGATTCACTGGATACACTGAAACACCACTGTAAGCCAAATATGTGATGGAAAGGCTTCAGTGTGTAGACATCTGCTGTGAAATGCATCGGGAAGAGCAACAATACCCATGCTATACACTGGCCATGAGGTCTTCAGCAGGCTCAATCTATTTCTGCTTTCCAGAGATGTTTCTGGTACTGTGGGAAGGACTGCTGTACTGGTCCGCTTCTTCTTTGATCATGCTCCTGTATTACTAGAATGGGAACCGTAAAGGAGTAGGCCGAGTGTCCCATTGTGGCAATTGCAACGGTCCAGTATGTGTGACCAGGTGTTCAGAGAAGTACTTTGGACAACCATAGTAGATTATTTTGTGAATAATTGGTCAACTACTGAGACTGGAGCAAAGAATGGGATGCATTTAAAGTGGTCACCAGAGGTGACTGCTTGTCTATAGTGGGGGGCACTAGGAGGTAATTGGAGTTGGAACTGACGGAGGCTCAATACCAGCTGATTAAATTACAGCGTGAGAACCACAAGATGGATTGGCCTTTAGATGTATTTTTACAGGCGCAGGGTTGAGGAGGTTTGGGATAAACTGGATTGTCTGACTTGCATGGAATATCCTCAATTATTGCCTAAGGGAGGGTGATAGATCGGGAAGTCTGCTGGCACGGTTGTTAAAACGTGAACGTCTACCTCTGATGATACTAGTATTGCGTTGCTCTGAGGGAGCTATGGCCAACATGCAGGTCTGCGTTAATAAAGTCCTATTTAATCACCTGGCTGATATTTATCGCGGACTGTTGAAAATGAGGGCATGGGGTAGACTTCCTCCTGTATGTTCCGCTCCCACGACTTAGTGAAGATCTGGAGACAGCACTCCAATTAGAGGAACGGCTGGAAGCTCTACTGGGCATGGCCCGATGCAAAACACCGGGTCCGGACAGAATCTCGGTTGAGTTTTATCAGACATAAGCGGATATCCTCCTCCCACGTCTAGTGTACACCTTTCAGGAAGCCAAAAAGGCTGGATATCTGCCTGTTATCTATGAGGGAGACGCAGATTGTCATGCTCCCCAAACTCGATAGGGATCCGGAGGACCCGGCTGCATACAGACCCTTGCCCATGTTGGCAGTGGACGCTAAACTATTGCCCAAGGTCCTGGCCATAAGACTAAGAAGAGTAGTGACCTCATTGGTGCATGAGGACCAGTGTGTTTTTATACCAGGGAGGGGAACACACATGAACTAACGACGATTATCACATGTCCTACACTCGGTGGCGGACAGTGACCTCAGGGCAGTAGTTGTCACACTAGACATTGAAAAGCCTTAGACACACTACAGTGGGATTTTATTTGGGAAGTGCTGAGAAGAAGGGGGATTGGCAGCAAATATATAGTCTGGATTAAATTACTATATTATCAACATAGAGCCAGATTACAGAACGGGAGACAGGCATCAGAGACTATAAAAATAGAGAAGGGCATGCGACAGGGATACCCATTTTCCCCACTGCTCTTCGCACTAGCCATGGAACACCTGGAGGTGCAATTGCGATGCGATATGGACACATGGGGTATAGTGGTAGATGGCCATATGCATGTGGTCTCCATGTACGCAGATGATGCACTACTTTTTATCACAGATCCGTAAAAAGCAATCCCGGCGACCTGGGGAATATTAGACTCATTTGGGTCATCTTTGGCCTCCGACTGCCAGAAAACTATATTATTCCCACTTACGTCTCTGGCGGGGATGAGACCTCAAGATCTTCCAGAGGTTGATATGGATTGGACGTTCGCTCGTTTTCGATATCTCGGTATTCAGGATGCTCAACAACTTGAGACCCAGTTTGAGCTCAGTATGGGGAATATCCACACAGGACTGCGGACTTCAACTAAATACTGGAACAGGTTATCACTGTCGCTTATGGGGAGAGTGGCAATATCGAAGATGGTGCTCCTACCCCGTTGTCTCTATGTACTGTAGAACTCATTTTGTAAAATTCTTAAGTCCACATTTGACACCATGTACTGTCTCCTGACCTCACTAGTGTGGGCTGGCAGATGTAGGAAAGCCAAGTTGGAAATACTTAAACTGAATATGGATATGGGTGGCCTAGGGTTGCCGGACCTCAGACTATATTATATGGTAGGATTATTGCAGTACGCAACACAATGGTGCATGGGTGAACACACAGTTGAGACAGATTTGCTGGGTAGATGGAATGAGGGGACATAGTAAGAGGGGTTCCTAATAATGGGTTTGAGGGTTCCTAGAGATTGCCCTTACACAATCCAACAAGTTACGGAAACCTGGGAACAGGAAGATATATTGGTTCTGCAACTGGCCCCATATGCTAGTACACTACCCCTCCGGTGGTTGAGGGGATTTCAGAATATATAAAAAACAGAAAGATCCACCCTCAAGCTGACATATATAACCGTGTTCTACCAGACTACTCATGTTGCCTACAGTGGTGGAAAAAGTGATCCTATATTTTAAAAAATACCTGGCTCAGTAGACTACACAACTCGCAGCTGAGTCAGTCTACGTGCCATAGTGTGGATTTCTTCCTGTTCTTAAGCCGCTGCCAAAAGGAGTGAGGAGAAGGCGTTTCAGAGCCTCAACTGACACCGGGAAGCCTGCTGCTTCAGGGGACGGGACTGCGAGACCCAGGGTTCCGCGCAGAGCATCGGAGCGCACCTGGAGTCTCTCTTCCCGCCCCCTGCTCCTCCCTTGATTGCCTGCATTGCATAAAACAGCTCGCGGCCCCCGCTTCGCGGGAGCCGCTCGCAGCTGAGTCAGTCTACGTGCCATAGTGTGGATTTCTTCCTGTTCTTAAGCCGCTGCCAAAAGGAGTGAGGGGAAGGCGTTTCAGAGCCTCAACTGACACCGGGAAGCCTGCTGCTTCAGGGGACGGGACTGCGAGACCCAGGGTTCCGCGCAGAGCATCGGAGCGCACCTGGAGTCTCTTCCCGCCCCCTGCTCCTCCCTTGATTGCCTGCATTGTATAAAACAGCTCGCGGCCCCCGCTTCGCGGGAGCCGCTCGCAGCTGAGTCAGTCTACGTGCCATAGTGTGGATTTCTTCCTGTTCTTAAGCCGCTGCCAAAAGGAGTGAGGAGAAGGCGTTTCAGAGCCTCAACTGACACCGGGAAGCCTGCTGCTTCAGGGGACGGGACTGCGAGACCCAGGGTTCCGCGCAGAGCATCGGAGCGCACCTGGAGTCTCTTCCCGCCCCCTGCTCCTCCCTTGATTGCCTGCATTGTATAAAGCAGCTCGCGGCCCCCGCTTCGCGGGAGCCGCTCGCAGCTGAGTCAGTCTACGTGCCATAGTGTGGATTTCTTCCTGTTCTTAAGCCGCTGCCAAAAGGAGTGAGGAGAAGGCGTTTCAGAGCCTCAACTGACACCGGGAAGTCTGCTGCTTCAGGGGACGGGACTGCGAGACCCAGGGTTCCGCGCAGAGCATCGGAGCGCACCTGGAGTCTCTTCCCGCCCCCTACTCCTCCTACAAAAAACGTGCAACAGACGCTCAGCGGGACGCGTGTGCGGGACGCCGGACGAAGCCCGGACAAAGGGCGGACAGTCTTAGACAGTCCGAGACAGGCTGAGACTGGACTGGACACGTTACTCTGCCCCTGTTGAACCTGACCTTTTTGGTTACAGTAAGACTAATAATCCCTGAAATTCTCGTTGAATCTTTGAAATTCTGTATAGTATTATTGTGTGCCCTCTTGTCCTATTAGATTGCTAAAGTCTAGGTTTTAATATCAACCTCTATCAGAATGCCAAAAAAGAACGCTGTGGTGGGGGGCAATTCCATTGAAAATTATATGGTACAAGTAGTGTCAAGGATCAATGACGATAGGAGACAGTCCTTGGGTCTTAGTCACTCCCCTAATTTATCTCCCCTAAGCCCATCACCAGATTCACCATGGATTGATATCCTTTCTCAGGCTGAGGGAAGTGTAATCTTAGATCCGGATACACTTGGCATTGGTCCCTCAAATTTGAGTATCAACATAGCACAAGGTCAAGATACAGCCAGGATTAATGATTCAGACTCGCAGATAGTTGATCTTGATGAAGATCACACTGCACAAGAGAGTGAGCAGACAAATACTGATGCCGACCCCCCTGCTCAAGCCCCAGCACCTCGAGCTATCAGAAAGTGTAGAAAAACACAATTACTCCGTGGTGGAGTTTGCTCAGGGAGGAAGAGGGCCGCGTCACCATTGAGAAGTAGGGAAAAAGGTAGGAGGAAAGTAGAAGATGTGGAGAAGTCAAACGTGGACGAAGAATTTATAGCTAGGATAGCAGATTTAATTGACACCAAACTCAAAGCCTTAATTAAACCGGTTGTGACTAAACTGGATAAGTTATCTGCAGATGTTAAAAAGCTGGGTGCAGATCAGAAGAAGATAATGGAAGAGGTGTCAATCATATCTGGAACAGTTAAAAGCTTGGTTTTACCTGTAAAAGAGGTATTTGCCCTTCGATTAGATGAGGGTACAACTCCTAACACCATACAGGTAAATCATTTAGAACAGACTCCAACCATTGCGTCCAATCACTCTCCGTCAAGGGAGATCCAACCTCCACATCTTCCTGAAATAACCCCACCAAGTGTAGAAGAAGATACACTACTCTTCATTGAAGACGCAGCCCCATTAGTGCTGGTATTAGCAAATGCTCCCCCATTAGCACCGGATCAATCTGAATCCCCCATGGCGCTAACAAGTAAAGCCCTGCATTGGCTATCAGGCAATGTGCGGTTGGCCCCATGGGGGAAGCAACAGCTAGCTAGAGATATTAAATCAGCCAGAAGGGCAACATGGATAGGACAAAATCCCCAAAAATTTAAGGGCGACTGCATAATTATAAATTTTGCAAACTCTGCAGTCTTACCAAATATCCTTCCTAATATTCTACCGCCGCAACGAAGGAGAGGCACCATCATCCCTCTTACTCTGGAATTCTTTGGTAAAAAACAACGGAGCATGACATACCCTAAGCCCATTCACACCTATATTAGGCCGATACGGCCAGAAACAACAAACGGATGGGGGTTTGACGCACCAACTAATAACTGGGGCCATAGTAGGGACAGATATGATCAACCATTACGACCATACCACACAGATCATCAACACTTTAATATTCCCATCTCCAATAGGTACGATGTCTTCTCTGCTGAGGGTGGGCTGGATGGGGTAGAATGACTATTAGATACATTCTGCAACACTGCCCCTATTGACTGCCTACCGGAAGACACAGGCTTAGGGAATGCTAACCAAGTTTTAAATTCAGTGGCTAGTAATGTTGTGGTAATGGGTGCAGACATCCTTCAAATTGATAATCCTGGTCCACATACTGATACAAACTTAGCTCTTCATCCGGCTCACATCATGGAGAATCCTGGGACAGTTCAAGAATATCACAGTACTGTTATTCCCACTAGCCCACTTGTATGTGAGAAAATGGATATAACACAAGGTGGACGTCAAAAATGTAAGGAGGGATTATCACTGTTATCATGGAACATAGCAGGAAGCTCTGACAAACTGAAAGACAAAGATTGGTTGCACTTTGTTAAAAAATATCCCATAATATGTCTCCAAGAAACTTGGGTGGTAGGGAGAAATTTACATATTGAAGGATATCAGAGCTTTATAATCCCGGCAATTCCATCTGCTAGTGGAAGAGCCAAAGGGGGTTTGGCTATCTTTGTTAACTTGTCGCTTATATGTCACAAAACTGAACACTATTCTGGTAATAATAACATCCAGATCCTCGAGTTTAAAAGGGGTAAAACTAATTTTGTATTGATTAATTTTTATAATGCTGTTAACCACTCTGGAGATTGCAATATAGAGTCTTTACGTGATTTGCTAGGGGCAAATGATAGCTTTCTACCACGTCATAAAATCTTAGTGGGTGATTTTAATACACATTTATGTGGGAACCCTAGTGTGAGACCTGCTGGACAACTGGGTTGTAATAGTATGGAAGGAATACACTTTGAACATTCGCGGAGGGGTACAGGTTTAAACGACTTAATGAATGAAAACAATCTATTCACGGCAATGTCGACAGTACCTGATCAAACTGTATTCTTAACCCCTACCTTTAAAGGTCATGCTACAGGATCATATATAGATCATATTCTTCTTTCAGTTGATTTTGTTAATATTATTGAGGAATTTTTGATCCTTATGAGTATTTACAGCGACCACAATCCTTTATGCATTACTATGGGCATGAGTTTACTTGAAAAGCACAACTCTCGAGAGGACCGTGGCCATTTAAAATGTATCAATGGCAAGCGTCGCCTAAAATGGTCAATGGTGGACTACGATCAATTTTACACCTCTATTAATGTAGTATGTAACCATGAACTGACGGTATGCACATCTCCTGTATCAGCACCTTTGCAAATCTTGACATCCTTCAAGGAGATAGCCAAGAAGGTGGAGTCATTTTTAACGATACCTATCAAGGGGAAAATCAATTCAAATAGTAACCCGAAATGGTTTGACAGTGATTGTTCGAAGGCTGGCCGTGAGCTTAAGACAGCTTTAAAAACAAAACCAAGAGATCCACTGATCATCAAGGGCTTGCGGGCTGAATATAAGAAGTCATTGGCCGCCCGCAAGCGAGCAGTTAAAAAAAGCGTATGGGAGTCACTGTTAGACCCCGAGACACTAAAAAACAGCTCGAAGTTCTGGGAGATTATCAATAAACCAATATTTGATTGTCCTAGTACCTCAAGCGTGGGCACAAACATCCCAGAGGATGAATGGATAAACCACTTCAGCTCTATTTTTAAAAATAATGAGTCACAAGCAGAACATAGCTTAATGAAAAGTAGAGAAATTTCACTATGCTTCTCAAATGATGAAATAATTAAAGGAATTAAAGATCTATCAAATAACAAGGCCCCAGGTCCTGATGGACTTCCGCCTGACCTCTTTAAATCATGTGTAGCACTATGGGCGCCGGTACTTACAGCAGTACTCAACGCTGCTGTGTTATGTGGATGCCCAAAATTATGGGGGGCATCTACAATTGTACCTATATTCAAGAAAGGAGACCGTAGCAGCCCGGCCTGCTACAGACCAATATCACTAATAAATTCTGTGGCAAAAGTTGTTGGAGGAGTCATCTTAAATAGATTGATCAGTTGGTCAGAGGAAAATAACATAATATCTCCAATCCAGTATGGTTTTAGGCCTGGACATTCTACTATCTCTCAATGTCTAAACTTGTATCTTATCATTGGGAAGTATACCAAGGCTCGAAGAGGAACGATTCACATGGCCTTCATGGACCTTTCCTCGGCTTTCGATTGCGTGAGTCGGGAAAGGCTCTGGGGCGTCATGGAAAAAATGGGCGTGGATAAAAATCTAGTAAATTTTTTAGAAGATATGCACTCAGATACCAAAGCGAATGTCAGATACACCCAGGACCTAAAAGTGACTAAAGACTTTGGAGTGTATCGGGGCGTCCGACAAGGGTGCATTCTGGCCCCGTTCCTTTTTAATATATATATTAATGACCTGGAAGAGCACCTTTTAAGTACCAACACAGATTATCCGTATATTGGTAGAAAAGGACTGCCGGTTCTATTATATGCGGACGACGCAGTCCTTTTATCCAGAACGGCAAATGGACTCCAAATTTTATTAGATTCCTTTTACTCTTTTATGAAGACAAGAGATTTAAGTATTAATAACACCAAATCCTACATAATGAAGGTTGGTCAAGGCTTTAAAAAACCAAATCGCTTAAATGTAGCTGGAGTAGAAATCCCTGTAACCCACACATTCTCCTACCTCGGGGTCCTCTTTGACAGTCAACTAAAATGGGGACCCATGACCCAAAAAAAGAAGGGAGATGTTACTAGGGTAAACGCGGCTATATTGGATTTCTCCAGAAAAATGGGAAATAGCCCAGTTGCCGCTCTACTCCAACTCTACAAGGCCAAAAGCATTACCACAGTTTGTTATGGCAGTGAAATATGGGGATATGTTCCACTGGATGCACTACAGATAGTTGAAAATAACTTTTTAAAACAGGTTTTAAGGGTCCCCAGGAGTACAGCAAATTTTTCTGTGCATGAAGAACTGGGGGTCCCGTACGTATGTGATAAAATTGCAGTGAATCCCCTGTTATGCTGGATGAATTGTTGGCTAAATGACAATATCCCACTTACCAAGCTTATTCTAAGAGAAGCACTTACATGGGACAACAGGAAGGAGGTTCCCTGGCTTAAGTACTTATTTAAGTGCTTTACTGATCTAGGCCGCCCTGAACTTTTTCTATTCCCGGAATCTATCACTAAAATGGATCTTATTACGGTCAAAAATGCTTTTATTGTCTCGAGACAGCAGGAAAGGGAATCATGTGAACTAAAAAAAGAAAGTGTACGTAACCATATACTAATTAAAAGCACTTTGTTCACGGAACCCTACCTGACATGGCAAATGTCGAGTTATGACCGTTTCCTGCTGACAAGGTTCAGGTTTAACCTGTTTCATTTTTTGCTGGCTGTTCCTAGGGGCTCTCATCGAGGTCAAGTGTTGCCGGCTTGCGGCTGCGACGATAAGTCTCCGCAAGACCTGGCACACTTTCTGTTCTTTTGTCCTTTTTACGCTATACCAAGGAAGTTATACCTGAAACCCTGTTTGAAAAAATTGAATTTTGTACAATTTCGTCCTGCACAACATTTTTTACAGCTGCTAAACTGTGAATACACTTTGTTTATATGTAGTTTTTTAAAGCTGGCAGTTAAATTCAGAAACAGTATGGAAGGATAAAAATACTGACATATGAATTGTTATTTATAACTGTTGCTAAAGGAATTCTATTTTTTAAACGGTCTTAAATTTCTGATATAGTTTAGTACTTTTAATCTTGTGATTTTTAATAACAATTGAATTCTCTATTCGAAATGAATGTGTTTTTTGTAATTGTAAGGTAAATACTTTTATGGTTGTCAAAACGAACAACCGAATAAAGTTTATTGACTTGACTGACTTGACTACACAACTTTAATATTCCATGGAGTCGTGGGGAGGCTAGATTGAGGAGAGGCAGTGACCTTGGAGTATGTGTGACTATAGGCACCCTTCCCACACATTTTAAAGGATCATGGGGTAATTACTCCTTTAAGAACACATTGATATTAAATAGTATACCGATTGGGGTATTGTATGCTGTGCATGTTTAATTGGCATGCTCACTACGTTGTAGTAACTACATGTACATACACTATTTTTTGCAATTTTTGTTACTTATCTTCTGATACCATTTGTGTATGTAGAAGGGATCTTTTTGGTCCTGACGAAGAAGCCAGGGGAGGGCCTTGAAACATTTTGACGACACAGGAGTAACTGCTCATTATAGCATTTTACCTCCAAACTATTCCCCACTTTTAATAACACCAGCTCCAAGGTATATTAAAATTTTGTAGACCACTGAGCCATGTATTTTTTCAAATATAGAATCCCTTTTTCACTCCCCTTGACCCTTCTACTCACTTTCCTACACTACACATAGTTTTCAAGAACAGTGCTCCAGCGTAGCCGTAGGTCGTAGCACGCCCCGTCCCTCAGTGGGGCGGGAAGACTACCATTGTCCGTGGCAACAAATCCAAATCTGAGACCTCTAGGTTGCAGCCCTTCAAACACCTTGCTGTTAAAGTCTTCCAAGATGCATGCAGCTGTAAGCGATTTCTCCATGGCAAACATGCCTAGTGTTGCATGCCGCCGAATGCCCTTTAAAGTGTCTTCAGCACTGAGAACTGTAGATAGCTGTTGCCTAAACCCCACAAAAGAGATCCATTGTGCGGTGATACACATGTAATCAGTGGCTTGATAACTGGTCCACAAGTCTGTCATCAGGTGGATAGTGTGAACAGAGCTCTGCTGCAATGCGTATCCAACCAAGTGCAGCACATTGTGATGGAGCGCTGGAATTGCAACTCTGGCAAAATATAGGGCAGATGGCTGCAACAAACTCTAAAAACCCCCGTACTTCCACAAATGAAAAAGGCAGGTGGTCCAGCGCTATTATTTTAGTAAGCTTCCCATTATACAAACTTGCTTTTGGGTGGCTGTGTTAGTAGAGCACCTCCTGCCTAAAACCTCCCCATAATATTAACCTGGATTTTTTTATTTTCTAGTGGCACTGACGCAGCCAACTTCCGGAGAGAAGAAACAGCAGGTAGACTCAATGTGGGTCGTGTGGCAGTCTCTGTATGCTATTGGTGTGGTGTCTCCATCTGACTCTTGAGCCACTTCGAGGTTGCTTATATGAGTGATACTTGTGCACTGCTGGGGACATGGCTGCTTTGCGTAAAGATGTCACCCTCTTCTTCCTCATCACCTTTACCTTTCACAGTAATCAAAGCAGATTCTGGGCTCTCATCACCTTCACAAGAACCAGCAATTTTTTTAATTTGCAGCTCAAGTGTATATTTTTCATACAGGTCATTTGGCCTCCAGTACCATGGTGTGCACTTCGAGGCCTAACTTGACAAAAACACTGTCATGGCAAATGAAGCATCTTGCAATGTTATCCTCCTTCTTGCTAATCGTAATGAAGTCCCACTCTGGAAAGGTGTAGTTTTTCAGCAGGCCACTGGTGCCTCAGCCAATGCCCAAAGAACTGGAGGTAGATGTCTTTGTCAATGATTACCTCTGTGCAGTACTCACTTCTACTGACGTAGTAGTGGATTTAGGTCTCAGTGGTGGCCTTACAAATATGAGAACTGTCACTGGTGATGGTGGTAGTGTCAGTGCAGCATCCCTCTGAGAAGATTGAATAGGAGGACTAATCTTGGTCTCCTGTAGGCCAGTTTCCATGACTATGACTGGCTAGTCATCCTTATCCCCTTCCACAGTTGTAGGACTTTTAGGAACTTTCCTTTTCCCTTCCTCTCCTGGCATATATCACACCTTTTTGGGGTCTAATCAATGTCCAGAACATCAGAAGGGAGGCTTGGAGAAGATTGTGGAGTACCCTTCCTTTTTCTTGCTGGAGATCTGGAAGCCAATGGTTCTAAAAGATGAGTTTCATGCTCAGTAAGAAGCCTATCCTCCTGTTCTGCTCCTAATTCAGGAAGATTTACTATTGCTGGCTGCAGCTGTTGTGCCCTTTGCTCAGTTTCTTGCAATGATTGGGTACTACTTTGTGAAAGAGACAAATCAAATTCAATGTCACTGCTCATTAGCGTCACCATGATTGCAGTGGTTTGGCTTAGGTTGGGGTGGTGCCGTTGATGTGGGAGAGCTGCTCCCAGCTTGCTGCCCAAGACTGTGGTAGACATGCCAATGATGGGAAGCTGTTTCTTCTCACTGACCACTTTCTTGGCAGCATCATTCTTTGGGGCCATTTTGAAGCTGTCAGTTGGCACTGTCAGTTAGCTGCACAAGCGGAAGAGATTGGAGGACTCACGTCAAGTATTGTGTGGTTACGACACTTTGTACAGGCCTTCTGTCTGGCTGTCCTCTTGATGATTTCTCTTGTGCCCCTTAAAGGAAACAAGCAAGAACAACATTTAGTGAAATGTGTCATTGTAATTGTTGCAGTTTGACTTAGTACAAACAATTACAACATAATTTGGTGTGGATATGGTTACTTAAGTTATCCTAAATATTTAACAACATTAGTGGATTCCATTCTAAAGTCAAACCAGACCAAATGAAGAACTAATAGTACATTTTATTTCAGGCTTACGACATACAGATGTAACTGTTTGCTTAATGTGCATCTTGGAGGTGCAGGGGTGAATCGGATGCTCCTTAAACATTGAATTATGTGGTGTGTGCACCAGTGGCAGGCAGGTGGTCCAGGGGGAAATGGAATAATCCCGATAAGATGAAAGTCACCCCAGTCACAGATCTGGGTTGAATCCATTATGTTTCTTCTGCTCACTAAGCCACCCTAGTTTGGAAATCAGCCTTGACCCAGCTCCTCGTGAGAAAAGTTCATCCCAAGCTGCCAGGCCTGGTCCTCCCTAGACCAGAAATAAGCATGCTGGGACCAGTTTCAGGGTATGACTCCTTATCAGCCAGCTTAGCTTGGAAGGCACCAAATTGAGTGCACTCGCTATAAGAGGGCAAGTCTTGTTGTACTTGCAAGCGTGTACCAAACAACTCCACCATGCGTTGGATGGCGGAATTTAGCAGGAACTCCACATTAGACGCATAGTGCAGAGTTCCCAAATTCCTCCGACTCCTCGAGCGGAGTGAACTTGTCCACCAAGGAGTATTTTATATTTGTTTCAGAGCTGTGGTAAGCATAGATGTCACTGGGCTTTTCTTTCAGCATACATTTTCCTTCCTCCTTTTCAGCTGCATTAATGATCATTTGTGTATCTAGTTGAAGTATAAGACATATGATAATAGTACCCAGATGTTCATCATGTGTCTGGTCTGATAGAAAGCTGAGCATATCTTGGTAACACTATAGGAGCACCAGATAGATGGAATCTGTTCCGCCTTGAGAGATCTTCATGGTCTGCTACCTTTTTTCCAAGGTATCAGATGTCTTGACCATAGTCCATAAGTTTGCGTATGAGATTTCAAAACCTTCAAGACTTCGGTTAGAAGCGTCAATGAGATTGTGGAGTCTTCAGATCTCTGTGTGTGTCAAGTAAAGTTCAAAAGAATATGTCTTGGATTCATGCTTGGTAATTGTATCTCCATTCTGTGGTATCTCTTTCAGGATAGACTCTACAATGATGTATAACATTGTATAACATTGTTTCAGGATCAGAGGAGGCAAACCAACATGTACTGGAAAGTATATACAAAAAGAGGAGCTGGTGTGCTAGGAGCTATGATAACAGGAGGGGTAGGCACCAAGGTCAGACATAGAGGAGGAGGTCCAAGTTTGTATTTAGCATCTGAATCAAGTATCAAGATAATGGGCTATCCTGGCATTCACTAGAATCTGGTAAATCAAAGTAGTCGTAATTAGACAATTGTTCTTTTGGAAGTCTCTTTAGAAAAGCCATTTAAAATTGTGGATTATACCTGATGAGGGTCTTTGTTATATAAAATGAATGTGTTTTCAATCCACATGCATTTATAAAAGTTTTTCCAAAATTCTCTAATTCCTTTCTTGAAGTAAAAATGTTGCCCAAGCCTAAGTGTTCGTAAATCTAGGAATGCACCAAAAAATAGGGGGGATGTATGGGAACACCCATGCTCCATCCACGGGACTACTTCCCAGGGCAGAGTAACACACGGCAGCAACTTGCACTGGCTTGTGTTACTCCAGATTTGCTATGTCATGCAGAGCCATGCCAGGTGTCTCTGAATGGCATAGTAAATCTCACTTAATGCCTTGAGTTGTCCTTGCATCTCCATGCGTGTCGAAAGGGCAACACAAGCTCTTAGTAAATCTGGGCAAGAGTGTTCCACCATGAGAACTGAGAGCAGATGTGTGTCTATTGTGTCACACTGCAATGATTGTTACTTAAGTAGATGGGCATTATTAACAGCTAGCATCTCAAAGTATTTTAGTTTTTTTTTCCAGTGGTAACCTCATCAATGGACATAACTCCTTCTCAGATCCATATAGAAAACTCAACTTACCAGATCTAGGGCCGGATATAGGTCGGTCGGTAATGGCCGAAAATCGGTATTTTCGGCCGTTACCGACCGGTATTTACGAAATGGTATGTAGGGCCACATATTTTACAGATTCGGTAAATTTACCGATCGGTAAATTTACCGAATCTGTAAAATACCGAATCGGTATTTTTACCTATTCGATAAATTTGATATGTAGGTGGGACTCTTCTGAGTCCCACAACCCTTACCAAATCTGTATTTTACCATCAAATATATTTGATGGTAAAATACCGATTCCGGTGTGCATGCACATGTGTGCATGCACACCTGTGCCATATGACAGGCAGACCTGCCCTTAGGGCAGGTATGCCTGCCACATGGCACCCGAGCCTCTTTTGGGGGTGCCAGAGGGTGTCAAAGTGACACCCCCTGCGCCCTTGTGGAATTCGGTATTTACCGATTCGGTAAATACCGATTCGGTAATGCCCATTCATTCCTATGGGCTGCAAAGCCCATAGGAATGAATGGGCATTACCGGTCGGTATTTACCGAATCGGTAAATACAGATTTTTACCGATTCGGTAAAAGGAACATCTGGATGTTCCTACATGTCCCCCATTCTTATTTACCGATTCTTAATTAGCGAATCGGTAAAATTCGGTAATTAAGAATCGGTAACTGAGTCCTACCTACATCTGGCCCCTAGGGCCGGATGTAGGTCGGTCGGTAACGGCCGAAAATCGGTATTTTCGGCCGTTACCGACCGGTATTTACGAAATGGTATGTAGGGCCACATATTTTACAGATTCGGTAAATTTACCGATCGGTAAATTTACCGAATCTGTAAAATACCGAATCAGTATTTTTTGGGGGTGCCAGAGGGTGTCAAAGTGACACCCCCTGCACCCTTGTGGAATTCGGTATTTACCGATTCGGTAAATACCGATTCGGTAATGCCCATTCATTCCTATGGGTCGGTATTTACCGAATCGGTAAATACAGATTTTTACCGATTCGGTAAAAGGAACATCTGGATGTTCCTACATGTCCCCCATTCTTATTTACCGATTCTTAATTACTGAATCGGTAAAATTCGGTAATTAGGAATCGGTAACTGAGTCCTACCTACATCTGGCCCCTAGTGCATACGGTTTAAACTGTGCACACAAAATTCTTCTCCAAAAATGTGAAGGGTATCTTGTCTGCTGTTACAAGTGCCATAGGATATAATGTACTGGCAATAGCTGTGTCAAGATATGCGTTAGGTTTGTGCCAAAGTATACAGTGATCACAAATCTCAATAAGGCACACAATGTAGATGAAAAAAAATTGATTTAGAGAACCAGACCCCTCATCTGGTTTGATATGTACATATAGAAACACATAACCCAACATTTACTCAAAGTACATACATACACATATACAAAATACATTTATTTTACAATGACATTTCATTTTTCATCCTATATATGGCTCATTTCTAATAACCCAATACAATATAGAAACATCTCATAGTTCTTTGTACATACTTTGCAGTTTTTCATCATTTGGTATTTTGGTATTTGGTATTTGTTAGGCGCGTGTATCACCCATAGGTCTCGCAGCGACAGCAGAATACTCAGATAACCTGTGTATGGTCTCTCTTTAATGCTGGAAAACCAAGTTTTAAGTGATTTGCAAAACCTCTTGTGGTCTTGTTCTGCGCGAAGATGTAGATGTAGGTGTAGGGCATTCCAGGTTTCAGGGCCTGTTTTGGAGAAGGCTCTACCTCCATTCCTTACTGTATGCACTTTAGGTATGGCTAGGAGGAGTTTGCCGGTCGAGGGTAGGAGTCTGGCTGGTTGTTATTTTATCTGTTTTTTAGCTAAATATTTGGGTCCTTTGCCGTTTAAGGACTTATGGACCAGGCAGCATATTTTGAAATTGATCCTCTTTTTTTATGGGGAGCCTGTGGAGGGTCTTCAGACTGGGGGCAGAGGGGGTGTGGGGAGGGAGGTTAAGAACCAATATGGCTGCCGTGTTTTGTAACACTTGGAGTTTAGACAAATGGACCTCATTGATGCCAGCCAGTAGAGCGTTTCCATAGTCTAGATGACTAATTATGAGACCCTGTACTCGGGGCATCCGGGATGGTAAAGGAATCCACTTAAAGATTTTTCTGAGGGTTATCATTAGGCCGAAGCTGGTATGGATCACTGTGTTTATGTGATCAGCCATGGAAAGTTTGTCGTCTATTATTATGCCCAGATTTCGCGCTGTGGATTTGGGTGGAGGGAAGGGACCGAAGGATGATGGCCACCAGTCGTCTGTCCATATTTTCTGAGCATTGCCGAAAAGTAGGATTTCGGTTTTGCTCGTATTGAGTAATAGGTCAGATTGCTCGTCATCCAATCTTTGATGGATGACATGCATTGTTTGAATCTGTATTTAGTGTCATTAGGGTCTGCTCCGAGTGTAATTAGAAGCTGCGTGTCATCGGCGTACGACGCTGTGTCGAACCCATGATCTCGGATTATCTTATCCAGAGTTGACACGTACCGATTGAAGAGCGCGGGGCTCAATATGGAGCCCTGAGGGACTCCTTTATCAATATTCAGTTTTTTGGAGGAGAAAGAGCCTATTTGAACCTTGGAGGACCTGGCTGCCAGGTAGCTCCTGATCCAGGTTAGTGCTTGGCCCTTGACACCAAGCTCCGACAGGTGTTCCAGAAGGACGTCATGGGAGATGGTGTCGAAGGCCACAGACAGGTCAAGCAAGATCAGGATAGCAGATTGTCTTGCATCGAGGGAAAGCCTGATGTTGTTGACAATTTCGAGCAGGGTGGTTTTGGTGCTATGGCACACCCATAAACCTGATTGAGATGGGTCCAAGAGATTGTTGTGTTCTAGGTATTTGTATAGCTGGCCATTAATCAGTGATTCCATAACCATGCCCAACAGGGATAAGAGGGAGATAGGTCAATAATTGGCAAGTTGTTTCGGGTCAGCCATAGGTTTTTTCAGAATTGGTCGGATTGTGGCCTCCTTCCAATGTATGGGAACAGTAGATAGGGACAGTGAGAGATTGAAGATTTGGGATCAGGACTGGGGCAATTTTCGATAGAATCTGAGAGGATGCCGGGTCATCTTGAGATCCGGATTTGATTTTCTTTAGGGTAAGAGCTACCTCTTCCTCTGTAATGGTGCAGAATTCTTTGAGAGAGCGGGGTGTGTGAGAGTGGAGTTTTGCTGGTCTCTTGTTTTAGATGCGGTGTCAGGTGGAAACTGTTTGTAAATGCCCTCTATTTTCTCTGCAAAATAAAATGTAAGGGTGTCAACGCATTCTTGGAAAGCAGTGAGTGGTAATTGGCATGAGGCAGGGTTGGTAAATTCTTGACTATTTTATAGAGTTCTTTATGTGAGTTGGAGGCCCGATTTATTCTGATTCTGAGGTATTTTTTTTTTAGCTAAGGCTATATGCGCCTATCTGTTTTTTTGTAGTGCTGTTTATCTGTTTCATTTTTAGTGTGTCGCCATTTACGTTCAGCCTTCCGGACGATAAGTTTATCAATTTTTGGGTCAGGAGTGAACCAGGGGGAGAGTTTGGCCGGGCACTTCGTGGCCTTTATCTAAATCTAAGGGAATGTTCAACAACAGGCAATTAATGACTAGCAAGCCACCACACACCATTTGTACCCATCTGGCCCCATATCTTTTAACTGAATATGTTGTGATTCTGCAACTTTTGTAGCAGGGCTAAAATCTAATTTCTAACTTGGTACTTTCAAAGTCATTCCAGGGGTGAACTGTCAAAACATGTATGGCTTTGTAAATTAAAGGTATGTCACACAGCTACTTGGGATACATTGCATTAAAAAAACATCTTGTTGCCCTGCCATGAGCATGTTTCTTACTGTGCAACCACTCATGTTGTGTTATGTTATTAAAAATTTGTAGAGCGTACCTTCACCATAGGTCTCTTGACGGTATCGTAAAAACTCTGTCAGGGGGGCTTGCCTGTCAAGTCTTCAATTTTTTCCAGAATGACAAAATGCCCATAGTTTGGCGGACTGTTGAAGTCAGAGAATTCCAAATGATGGGAGGCCAACATCAAAAAAGTTGTCTTCCGACCTGCTGCTCTAATATTTGAGAACAATCAGAAAGTTAGAAAGGAGCATACATTTTAATGATGTCTCTTACAATTGTTGGCTCTAAGTTGTTTACACTTTTAAAAACTGTTCAGCAAAGTTCAAATTCTATCCTTTGTTTCAGTATAAGCAAGTGCAGCAACTTATTTTGCAGTGGTGTAACATGAGTATGTCTTGGAACACCATAGATCAACCTTGCCATCTCATTCTGTATCACTTGAGGTTTATGCTGCACAGCATTAAATAGGCTGGCAAAAATCGCATTAGCATAGTTTAACAAGGCTAATATGGTTGCTAGTATTATTGATTTGCGTGCTTCAAAGTTCACCATGTGGTCACTTTTCCCTTTTTGTATTAGTAGGATGGTGCATTTGGACACTGGAGAGCTCATTTGAAAGAGTGCCCTCAATCATGACCCCCAGGCTCTAGTCTTAACTGCCAATGAGGTTATTTAGCAAGACTACCTCTGTCTTGTCGGCATTCAACTTAAGTTGATCCAGCCCCATACAACCGGAAATATAATCCTAAAAATTTGCATACGCTGTAGGAGTACCATCTAGGTGGATTGCTAACTAGGTGTCATCAGCATAATTATAGACATTGCATCCTCTGTTTACAAATTCCATGGAGAGGGGCTTTCTATAAAGATTGAATACATTCGGTGACACTGATGGTCTTTGAGGGAGCCCACATTCCAATATTTTTGCCTGGGATGTGAAAGGCCCTAGTCTTACTGACTGTGTACTATGAACAAAAAATGATTAAATCCCTGCTTCCTTCACCCGCTCTATCAATATCTTATGCTTGACTGTGTCAAAGGCTGCAGATAGATCAAGTACCAGTGTTGCATCTTTCCTGTGGTCTTCTTTCCATTTTAAATCATCTATTGCAGACAATAAAACTGAAAATGTATTTCACAAAGGACAAAATCCAGCCTAAAAAGAATGCATATATTCTTTAACCTGTAGGTGCTTACACAATTCAGAGGCAACATGGGCCTCTTGTAGTTTAGCCAGAAAGATGAGCCGAGATATAGGTCTGTGATCTTTTAACTCCATCAGATCAAATCTGTTAGACCTCACAGCCTTTGGATGGTCTTCCATACAACTTTTTGCCTCCCTCTTCCACTTTTCTGACCTTGCTTATGCTGGCTTTTGGACTCTGTATACTTTACCCCTGCTAACCAGTGCTAAAGTGCTTGTGGTCTTTCCCCTAAAACATGGTAATATTGACTCATCCTCAATTGACTCCAAGGGTTAGCTAGCTGGCCTCCTTACCTGAAGTCTCAGGGACATAAAATAATTCTCATCACCCTGCTTTTGCACCCGGACTCTGCCATCTGTGAGTCTGATCGGCTGAGTGATGCCACACCAGTCCTGGACCCTTGGCAATGAGACTAGGGGTTTGCTCAAGAAGAATCTACACATCTTTTTTTGAACCAGCGCATTGCTGCTGTTGCGTGGATCAGAATTGTTGTCACAGCTCTGTTAAATGGATCAGAACAGGAGCATTGCCTTTGCTCCATGGATTGGCACCAATACATCGTTGCTAATGGTTGGATCGGTGCTGATGCACTGCCTTCGGAACCACTACTACACAACATCCTTCCCAGTGCAAGGTCCTCGCATACCCGTCGACTGTGATCTCAATGATCACAATGAACCTCTACATCACAGCACCCCACTCATCCGAACTTATGCATCACTGCTGCTGTGTGGATTAGGACCAGCGCATTAGGCCACTGAGTGGATCGGTATTGGCGCATCGCCGCGTCTGCACGTGACCTCCTCGACATCAACACAACTAGGACCAAGGTACTTTTGTTCAGTGGGCCTCACAGGGTCCTTCTATCCAGCCTGCACTCCATTGTGGTTGGCCTGAACTTTTGACTTTGTCCCGTTCTGATGCAACCAGATAGCCCAAATAAGTACTTATTGCTTCTAAGCACTTTTTTACAGTTTATTCTTCAGAAATTCATATTTCAATCTCTACTCTGGTACCCCCCTACATTGCCATACTCAAGGTGGCAGGCACTGTGCGGTGCCTGTCACGTTGTGCAGGGCCCATGGTGTGGAATCTTTTTGTGTGGTGTTATCACTGTTTGACTGTTTGAAGTGTTGCAGAAATTCTTTACACATTGCCGTAAAGTCTGACTGCTCTGTTTCAAGCTTCCAGAGGGTGAGCATAGGTTAATTTAGGTTCTGCCACTTCTAACCCTAAATAGGATTGTATGAGGAGGGTATGAGCCTGTTTTTGGCTCATACCCTAGTCAAACAACTACCCCATTTCTAACTCAACTCCTGCTTTTTCAATAAAGGAATAACTTCTGCATGTTTGAGAGTGCATCACACTACACCTTTTGTGAGTGCTAAATTAAGAAGATTTAACAAAGATGGACAAATTGTAGTGACCTTTGGAACATGTTTCCTTTATAAAAGAAAACTAGAAGAAAAATGACATGCAAAGAAACAACTAGGCCTGACTGAAACTACAGGCCACACACAACAATGCATTGAAAATGCCAATGAATAGTACAAAAAAACGTAGGTGCAATGCCCCAATCAAACAAACAACACCAGTTACTTGTGAAATCTATCTCAAATCCATGCAGACAAAAAAAAGGGATCCTACAATCACCAAATACAAATGAAAAGTGAACACAAGATGGACAAAGCACTGGTAGGAGCCTGCTGGACAGGAACAGGAAGTTGGAGATTCTGAGGCACTTCCTGCCTCTTCAAAAAATAAGTAAAAAGAAAAAGGACTCCTTGCACAAAAAGTACAGCCAAATGTCAATCTGAGGAGTTTTTTTCATCCAAATCATCATTTTCGAGACGGTTTTATGCTACTCGAGAAAAATTCTTCTCCAGCTTGCAAATTCTGCATGTTTGGCATTGCGATCTTCATTAAACTTTCACCGAAAGTCCGATGGCGTGTCTGAGCGACATGTTTGCGATCGCTAGGGACCGTGGTTCTCTAGGGACCGTGTGGCCGGCGACCAAATCTCGTGGTGCACGCAAACGGATAGGAAATCTCATTGGTGAATGCAGGCATACCGGTAAGTCGCTCCTGTTTGCGCAAAAAACGAATTTTGAAAGTATGAACAAAAAAAAAACCCTCTGCTTAGTTGCGGAGCGTGGAGATTTTGGTAACTCCGTGTTCTACACGGAACACCGTGTTGACAAAAATCCATAAACTCCGGATCTTTCCACCTAAGGTTAGTACAAACAGCGCTGGAGTCCCAAATACTCTTAGTTACAATCGAAGTTTCCATAATCCTTGCAGATTTATGTAATATGGGGGCAAGAGTACAAAAAGTAGAAGACTCCACAAAAACATTGGCTCCCTGTTAGGGACAGGATTGCTTTCAAATCCCTTTGTATCGCCCATCAGTCATTCTGGGCAACTGGCCCACTGATCAATCGACCCTTAATCACCCCTTACCTCCCTAGCAGACAGGTGCGTTCTGCCAGCGCGTTTCTTGCTACTGTGCCCAAAGTAACCGGGCTAGATCGGGAGGCCGTTCTTTTACCCTCAATGCTGCTAGGCTGTGGAACAGCCTACCCCCTCAATTAAGGTTCAATCCAGATCTGACCTCCTTTAGGAAGCATCTTAAAACTCTTTTATTCAATAAATAAGTTTCTCCCCTTTTTTCATGTCACTCGCCCTGCTGCTTAGAACACCTCGCAACCTCAGCGCTTGGACGCCTCCGGGCAACTATTTCGCGCTATATAAAACGCATTTTCATTTCATTTCATTTCAACTCCTCTTCAAGACACCTCAACGTTCAAAGCCCAAATGAAAGAAATGCAAGCACTCAATGTACAACTGGAGGCCAGGCTCGAGAATAAAGAAGGGCGATCGAGATGTAACAGCGTTCAAATCCTATTCATGGAGGAATTGATTCAGGGGCAGCTCCAACCAAAGGGTCTCTCAAAATGTTTCTGTGTAGAGAGAGCTCACCAAGTACTGGGGGTCGCCCCAAACCTAGAGTCCCACCAAGGCCATTTATAGCACATCTCTTTAATTTTAGAGATTGAGACGTTGTACTACAAACTGCCCTGGTGGACCCGAATTCCTGTTTGAAAACTCGCAGGGTAGGGTCAACAGGCTCTCTGCTGAGTTGGGGGTGGGCAATTGGGGCATCATCGTCTGGCAGGGTTGCAGGATGAGGGGTGGTGGGGGGGTGTTACATGTTGTTTCGCTGCTTTGTTGTGCAGTTTTGTAAGTTTCATGAAACAAGGAGATAGTACTCTTCAACATGACCAAGACACTGTGTCCCATACAGGAGGCCCGAGGGTTGCATTGGGAGGGAACATACCCAGCAATGCCCCAGCGCACTGCTAATAAGAAATACAGATCAGCAGTCACATGACAGGACAAGTGCAGGCTTAAATGAAATTAATGTCCTGGAACGTAAATGGGCTAGGGAGTAAAGTTAAGCTAAGCATTGTGCTCCAGTTTATGAAGAGACACTGCCTGGATGTGGTTCTTTTACAGGAGACCCATCTTATGGGAAATAGCTTCAGGGCCATGAATTGCTGGGGTTACGAAATTAAGGCACATGCAGGTTTCACATCAGGATCAAGAGGTCTCCTAAAGAAGGGATTACCCCTCACCATAGAAAAAACATGGACAGCCAGACTAGGTAGATAAGCGGAGATTTCTGGGGTATGGGCAGGAGAAGTAACAAATATCCTGTCAGTATACGTCCCTCCCATTTTAAGAGACTTCACCTTGACGGATCTGGGGCACAAATACTGGAACTCCCAGTGGGTCGTCTATATATGGGAGGAAATTTTAATATGACGGGCTGCGAATTTCTGGGCCGCATGCCACCCAGGGCCCAAAGCCCCAAGCAAACATGATTGGCAGAATTTCTCTCAGCTTTAGGTCTGATAGACTTTTGGAGATCTCTAAACCCCATGACACCAGAGTGGACTTTCCACTCAGGAGCACATGGTAGTCAATCGCGAATCGACTTCTAGATTTCTCTCCCCATGCTCCTTCCCCACTTTTCGGAAGTCTGACACTTAGCGAGAGGTATCTCAGACCACTCTTCCATGTGAGCAAAATACAAGGTGGGTGGAACGTGGCACTGAGGCTTGGTGGCAATAAATCTGTGGTACATTAAGGTACCTAAAATAAGAAAGGGTCTGGCGGAAGGCAATAACCTTTACTATCAGGAAAATGTTATTACAGTTACATCGCCACAGATATTATGGAAAGCATATAATATGGTGGTTGGGGTCAGGCCCTCTCACTTATATCTAGACACAAAAAAGAGAAAAAAGCTACAGTTGTGAAGCTTGAACAGGAAATCCTTGATTTAGAACTTCAAATTGCAAGGAACTACAATGGTGATTTACAATATACGTTAAAACGTAAACAACAAGATTTGCACAGTAAATTGACTCGTAGTTGGTACAATGGAGGAATCGCATTGCCACACATCCAAACATATTACAAGCCAGCTCAACTTGCACTCATTAACCAATGGGTCCACCAACTGCTTAAAGAGCCGGCGTACCAAATGGATAGGCTAGTACTGTAACTGAGGAGCCATCTCCACGAGCTTTATACTGAACCATGGCAACTCCCTTTGGAAGGTCCCATGGCGGTGGCGGTGTGCCAATAGTACTCAGCTCTATCCAAATTAGTGTGTAACAATAAACTCACCAACGCCACACCACCTTGGGAATCCCACCAGTGGGGTACTTCAGAAACAAGAAAAGGTTTCGCTAAATGGGACTTAATAGGAATCTTGAGGATGGTGGATCTTCACTCTGGGGTAGGGATGGTCTCATTTAAACAACTACAGAAAATACATGAACGCCAAAGACCAGAACAAAGTGGCCTCAGGCTGTTCTGAAGGGCAGACAAATGTGGGTCTGCTTCATCCAGTGGATATTGGAAAGTTAAATAGTTTTATATAAATTATTGTTCTAAGAAATGCACCTTGACAAACTATCACATTGGTAATTTGGCACAATGCGTGCCTTGCATTTCTTCTCATTTTGCCTGGGTGAATGTTGTTATTGCGCAAAGAACGCTTAACATCTGCCAGAAGACAAACAACCCAAGACCATTTGGCATAAATGTTATGTGGCAGAAAATGTGCACAATCATATGACTCTACACAATAGGTACCTTTAATAAAGCAAGCAAAGCATATTATTCTGCAGCAAAGAGATATGTGCTTCAAATTTGACACTGAAATATTGAAAACTAATTTCCGTCGCAGTGTTTAAATCTAGAACTAGCAACTGGAAAATATCTGCTATGGAACACAGGCAAAATGCTGAGTGTAAATTGACAAATTTATCGGGGCATATTTACGAGCCCCTTTGATTGGCTCTTGCACTACGCAACATAGTGCAAGAGCAACACAAATTAACAACGAGATTTATGAAGCCAACCAACGCCCGATTGCATAGTCCTGGGTGGCTTCATAAATCTAGAGTAATGCAATGCTGCGCAAATCGCTGCTTTGAATTACTCTGTGCCAGGGAGGCGTTTCACTGGGCATTGTGTGGATGTTCCCACACAGCATCCATGGTTTTTGAAGCATTCCGAGACTTACCAGAAGCGATAGACCTGGGAATGCGCCAAAAAACTCACACTTTTTTCAGGTGAAGCATAACAAGGAGAAATATGTTTATTTTTCCTATTTTTATGTGTGCGGCAGAATGCATTGAAAGAGGAAAAAGTCTCAAGGTATTGTTTTTGTGCAGGGGTAAACCTTGAAGAAGTAAGGATCCTAAAAAGACTACTCTCTCTCCCACCTTCCTCAATGGTGCAGGCAGTAAGAGTGGAAACAGGCCTTCCGGCATGGATACATTTAGCACATGCACAGATAATACAATTCTGGATGTGTATAGATAGCGTGGAAACCTCTAAAATCTCCCTGTTTTGTCAAAGGGAGATTTTGCAAATTGAGTTAACTTGGGACCCTGGAGTTGGAGAGAGGATTCAAACATTTTGTAGGGAATTAAAAATGAATATTGCAGATGGTACCAATCCGATAGCAGTGAGTAAGGTGGAGCTGAAAAATAATAACAGAGCATGACTCAAGGGATGAGGATCTTACTTACTTACTTTACTTACCTTACATTTGGGATGTCATCAGTGATGTCATGAGTGATGTCACTGACCATGTCATGAGTGATGTAATATGTGACGTCATTAGCAGTGTATTGCGGGCGTGCGAGTTATAGTTAGCTAAACTAACTATAAAGGGGGAATTTCAATGTTTTTGTATGAGTAAAATGTCCAGCTAACTATAACATGTGTGAAACCTATGGTTTTTTCAGTGAGTTTGCAAGGTTTTTTAAATGCTAATTCCTAACTATAAGGTGCCTAAAACCAATATTAAATGCCAATTTTTAAATGTATTAATTGTTATATTTTATTTTTTAAATTACATTACATATTTTTTATGTAAATTTATAAAATAAATGCAGAAATTATTTTTTGTTATTTTATATATTTTTTCAATATATTAAAATTAATTTCTCTTTTTTTTGTGGTAAACGTAGGGTATGCGTACCTTCATCACACACTCCAAGAAACATAGCCGCCATTTTAGAATTCATATTTGGGTACGCGTAGGATAAGCGTTTGGCGCGTGGTGTCCTGCGCATCTCTATTTGTACTATATGCGTAACCGCCCATACGTCACAAATACGTTTTGACGTTACAGGTTGCATCGGCGCTTCCGCGTGACATCATATACGTTTGTACGGCGCATGGTACGCGTACCCCCAAAATGTTTTAATGTTTAAAAAGATATATGTATGCGTTTAATGTAAATATTAAGGCAAGACTTTACCTTAGGTAACCATGAAAATAGAATTCATTTAATTTTAATTAGCGTATATTACTTTTAAAAGCAATTATGTGAATCGCGGGGTACGTCGTACATACGAGCATCATGAGAGCAGCCTACGCGTACCCCATGTGACTTCAAAACAAGAGATTTGATTAGTTCATAATACTTCCTAGTCTAACTGTTGAAGGACCCCACCCATTTTAATCATTCTTCTTTGACCTTCACTGAAGAAACATCTTTTTGTGAAGCAGCTGTTTTTTGCACATCTTTAATATGACTGCACAGCAAGATGTAGATCTTTCAGAACACTCTTCTGATGATCAATTTATTGCAGAAGATCCAGTCCCCAAAACAAAAGAGGCACTCATTTGGAAGTTTTTTTCCTTTCCTGATGGAGAGAAAAAAAGTGAATGCGGCGAAGGTGACCTGCAAGGTGTGTTCGGCAGTGCTGTCCAGAGGCAATCCAAACAAGCACTACTCTTTTGAGACTGCCAGCATAGTTAAGCATGTTAAAACCCAACATCCCCGCAACTATGCTCGTGCTGCATGCTACAGACTTCGGGATGCGACTCCAGCAGCTGTACCCAGCACATCTGGAGGAGCATCAAGTCCTCATCCAGACATCGATCCAGATTTTGGAGATTTGATTATTTTGTTCAAATTTTGCAAAGAGATTCTTTGCTATGGAGAACAATCCATAGACTTAATATGCAGGAGCAAACAAGAGCACTATTGATCCCACTCTTATTTTTTGTTGTTTATTTGTTCCCGACTGTTTTGTTTCTGCAGTTCCCTTGTTCAGAAAAACCCCCAAAAATACAAAACAACAAAAAAAACACCAAACAAAGTTCTTTTTAGAACTAACTTCACTGGTCAAAAAAAGAGCTATATTAGTATAATAGGGTGTAAAAGTTTTTTTTAATGAATGCGTAGTTCATAATTGAATGATATAATATATTGGTAGTGTATGGTGAATGTATAAGTGCAGAACTATAAGGAGGTGCTAGAGCATAACTCTTTAAGGTGTTTACTTGCAGTGTACTGTAGTACTTCCGAAGCACAGGAATGTAACATATGTACATATATTTGTTACAAGTCTATGCTTCCCTCTGCACTGCTGGTGAAACTGCCTGGGTGAATTTATAAGTGTTTGTGTTTTGACACAGTGAATGGATTAGTACATGGTGCTAAATGAATTACTAGAAGAGTGCAAAGGGAGTAACAGTTTGTAGGTGGATGGACGACTGCATGCATAGTACATAGTGGTTTGAAGCAGTCCATGTCCTAAGGCCTACCTCGATGCATGAGTACTAGCTATTGACTGAATGATTAGAGTACTGCAAGGGGTGTGTGTGAGTGAATCTATGAGTGCTTGAGTTTTAGTACAGTGAATGGATTAGTACATACTTCTGAATGGGTCACTACAACAGTGCAACAGAGTGTTTGGTGGAAGTGTAAAGATACAGACTGGGGAATTGAAGATGTGAAAGACAAATGTGCAGGTGGATAGAAAACTGCATGGATAGTGTATAGGGGTTTGACGCAGTCCATGTCCTAAGGCCTACTTCGCTACATGAGTACTTGGGTACTGACTGAATGATTACAGTTCTGCAAGGAGAGTGCCTAAGTGAATATATAAGTGCTTGAGTTTTAGCACATTTAATGTATTAGTACATACTGCTGAATGGGTCACTACAACAGTGCAACAGCAGTGACAGAATGTTTGCTGGAAGTGTAAGAATACAGACTGGGGAATTGAAGATGTGAAAGACAGTTGTGCAGGTGGATAGAACACTGCATGCAAGTGCATAGAGTTTGAAGCAGTCCATGTCCTAAGGCCTACTTCGCTATATAAGTACTTGGGTACTGACTGAATGATTACAGTTCTGCAACTGCCTGACTCAATTCATAAGTGCTTGAGTTTTTACGCAGTGAATGGATTAGTACATACTGCTGAATGGGTCACTACAACAGTGCAAGGGCAGTGATAGAGTGTTTGGTGGAAGTGTAAGGATACAGACTGGGTGATTAAAGGTGTGAAAGACAAGTGTGCAGGTGGATACAAGACTGCATGAATACTGAATAGGGGTTTGGACCAGTCCATGCCCTAAGGCCTTCTTCACTACATGAGTACTGGATACTGACTGAATGATTAGAGTACTGTAAGGAGAGTGTCTGAGTGAATCTATAAGTGCTTGAGCTTTAGCACTGTCAATGGATTAGTACATACTGCTGAATGGGTCACTACAACAGTGCGAGTGCAGTGACAGAGTGTTTGGTGGAAGTGGAAGGATACAGACTGAGTAATTGAAAATGTCAAAGACAAGTGTGCAGGTGGATAGAAGACTGCATGCATAGTACATAGGTGTTTGAAGCAGTCCATGTCCTCAATCCTACTTCATTGCATCAGTACTTGGGTACTGACTGAATGATTACAGTTCTGCAAGAAGAGTGCCTCACTGAATTTATAAATGCTTGAGTTTTAGCGCGGTGAATGTATTTGTACATACTGATGAATGGGTCATTACAACAATGCAAGAGCTTTGCCAGAGTGCTTGGTGAAAGTGTAAGGATACATACTGGGGAATTGAAGATGTGAAAGACAAGTGTGCAGGTGGATAGAAGACTGCATGCATAATGTATAATAGTTTAAAGCAGTCAATGTCCTAAGGCCAACTTTGTTGGAGGAGTACTTGGGTACTGACTGAATGATTACAGTTCTGCAAGGAGTCTACCTGACTGAATTTATAAGTGCTTGAGTTTTAACACAGTGAATGGATTAGTACATACTGCTGGATGGATCACTACAACAGTGCAAGGGCAGTGACAGAGTGTTTGGTGGAAGTGTAAGGATACAGACTGGGTGATTGAAGGTGTGAAAGACAAGTGTGCAGGTGGATACAAGACTGCATGCTGCGAGGCCTCCGGGTAGTTATGCGCTATAGAAATGTAATTTTTCATTTCATTTCATGCATACTGCATAGGGGTTTGAAGCAGTCCATGCCCTAAGGCCTACTTCACTGCATCAGTACTTGGGTACTGACTGAATGATTACAGTTCTTCAAGGAGAGTGCCTGACTGAATTTATAAGTGCTTGAGTTTTAGCGCAGTGAATGGATTAGTACATACTGCTGAATGAGTCACTAGAACAGTGCAACAGCAGTGACACAGTGTTTGGTGGAAGTGTAAGGATACAGACTGGGGAATTGAAGATGTGAAACACAAGTGTGCAGGTGAATAGAACACTGCATGCATAGCACATAGGTGTTTGAAGCAGTCCATGTCCTCCATCCTACTTCATTGCATCAGTACTTGGGTACTGACTGAATGATTACAGTTCTGAAAGAAGAGTGCCTCACTGAATTTATAAGTGCTTGAGTTTTAGCGCGGTGAATGTATTAGTACATGCTGATGAATGCGTCACTACAATAGTGCAACAACAGTGCCAGAGCGCATGGTGAAAGTGTAAGGATACAGACTGGGGAATTGAAGATGTGAAAGACAAGTGTGCAGGTGGATAGAAGACTGCGTGAATTATGAATAGGAGTCTGAAGCAGTCCATGCCCTAAGACCTACTTCGCTACACGAGTACTGGGTACTAACGTAATGATTAGAGTACTGTAAGGAGAGTGTCTGAGTAAATCTATAAGTGCTTGAGTTTTAGCAAAGTGAATGGATTAGTACATACTGCTGAAAGGGTCACTACAACAGTGCAAGGGCAGTGATAGAGTGTTTGATGAAAGCGTAAGGATACAGACTGAGGGATTGAACGTGTGAATGACAAGTGTGCAGGTGGATAGAAGCCTAAGTGCATAGTGCATAGAGTTGGAAGCAGTCCATGTCCTAAGGCCTACTACACTGCATCAGTACTGGGTACTGAATGAATGATGAGAGTACTGTAAGGAGAGTATCTGAGTGAATCTATAAGTGCATGAGTTTTAGCACAATTAATGGATTAGTACATACTGCTAAATGGGTAACTACAACAGTGCAACTGCAGTGACAGAGTATTTAATGGAAGTGTAAGGATACAGACAGGAGAATTGACGATGTGAAAAACAAATGTTTAGGTGAATAGAAGACTGCATGCATAGTGCATAGGTGTTTGAAGCAGTCCATCTGCTAAAGCCTGGCTCACTGCATGAGTATTTGGGTACTGACTGAATGATAACAGTTCTGTAACGAGAGTGCCTAACTGAATTTATAAGTGCCTGAGTTTTAGCGCAGTGAATGGATTAGTACATACTGATGAATGGCTCACTACAACAGTGCAACAGCAGTGACAGAGTGTTTGGTGGAAGTGTAAGGATACAGCCTAGGTAATTAAAGATGTGAAACACAAGTGTGCAGGTGGATACAAGACTTCATGAATAATACATAGAGTTTTGAGGCAGTCCATGTTCTAAGGCCTACTTTGCTGCATCAGTACTTGGGTACTGACTGAATGATTACAGTTCTGCAAGGAGAGTGCGTGACTGAATTTATAAGTGCTTGAGTTTTAGCGCTTTGAATGGATTAGTAAATACTGCTGAATTGGTCACTACAACAGTGCAACAGCAGTGACAGAGTGTTTGGTGAAAGTGGAAGGATACAGACTGGGGAATTGAAGATGTGAAAGACAATTGTGGAGGTGGATAGAAGACTGCATGCACAATTCATAGGAGTTTGAAGCAGTCCATGTCCTAAGTCCAACTTCGCTGCATGAGTACTTGGGTTTGGTACAGACTGAATGATGACAGTTCCTCAAGGAGAGGGCCTGACTGAATTTATAAGTGGTTCAGTTTTAGTACAGTGAATCGATTAGTACATACTGCTGAATTTGTCACTACAACGGTGCAAAAATGACACAATAGAACAACGAAGAGGTGCAAGGGGCTATTAATTACGGTGGAAGGGCTAAAATGACTGCACACATTCCAGAAATGCAAATAATGCATTTTAGTGTACAACCATAACTCATTTTCCAAATACAAAAGCAATAACTGGTTTCTAAATCTATCACAACTTAAAAAAAGGATAGGTTTTTAGGCAATTATGTGTCTTCAAACACAAAACGTATAATGCTTCTCTCGGAATGATTCCTAAATGCACACAGACTCACAGTGTGATTCTAGACAAAAAATATTAGACCTTGCATTTTAGCAAAAACACATTTACTAGTCTAGAAACGGTAAGGTGACTAAAAACATTCTATATATCTAACTACTGCAATTTAGTGTACAACCCTGATTCATTTTGCAAATACATAAGAAATTTGCTGCATTATTTGCACCAACATCGCGTCAAAAAAGTTACGCAATAGCAGCACAAAGAGGTGCAAAGGCTTGTAAATCTGCCCCAGTGAGTTTGCAGTAGTGTATGTATACTGACTGGAAAATTATAGATTGGAAACACAAGTCTAATTCTAAACAAGCAACACTATTAACTACTCTAGAACTGGTAGAGTGACTGCACACATTCTAAATTTTTTAGTACTGCACTTTACTGTACAAAGCTCACTCACCAAACACATTAACTTACCAAATGCTTTTATCACAATGGTTATCCAAATGCAGACAAACTCCCCCCATTATAATAAAGCACATTGCCCTCAGGACTTGGCCCCTCCGGTGGCTAATTAGACCTAAAGCGGGCTTTGTTTTTTTTTTATTCACGGGATATGCGTATCCTACACGCATCCCATGCTTTCTTTACAAAAAAATAGTTTTTTTGGCCATGGGGGTTCTTGTAGGACCCTCTGAGCAGGCCTAGGGCGTCAGGGTGTTTCTACCCTGCCCCCTTTTTGCGTTTTGCGCCTTTCTTTTTTTTCTTGTGCCTCCGTTTTACCGAAACACAAGATGGCTGCCAACACTTCCTGTTTTGCAGCGTTGACAGACAGCTGACAGCCAATTTGCAAGCAGCTCGTGCTCGTAAAGCTACGCTCATGATCCTCGGTGGATATGCGTACCCTGCTTCATCCTTAGATATATCTATGATTTTACTTTTGATTTCCTCAGGAACTACTGCATGGATTTACACTATTTAACAAAAAGCGTGATCTGTGAACCAAACTCTACCTTTTTGCCAAATTTGGTGTAATTCCGTTCAACAGTTCTGGCTGTAGCCGCGGCTAAAGGTCCCTATGGAAAATTGCATGGGGAAAACATGTTTTGGGACCCCCTTTTTTGTCGAACCCCGCTTGACGTATCACACCAAAACTTTCAGGACCGGAGCGGAGCGCCCCATCTTCTTGGGGAATTTCGTGAAGATTCCTCAACCGGTGCCAAAGTTATTCCAAATAGAATATTGCGGATTTCCTATAGAAACTAGGTCTTAACTACCTACTGGCGACCGCCAGTAGGTATACATATTTATATGTATTACCTACTGGCTGTTGCCAGTAGGTAGTTATAGTTAGGACCTATTTTCCACACGAAATCTGCAACATGTTATTTGGAATAACTTTGGCGCCGGTTGACCAATCTTCGCAAAGTTTTCAAAACTAATGGCCAGCTCAGGTCAGCTCCTATCCTGAAAGTCTCGGGATGATTCATGTAGTGGGGGCCGAGAAAAAAGGGGGGGTCCCAAAACATGGTTTCCCCATGCAATTTTCAATAGGGACCTTTAGCCGCAGCTACAGCCCGAACTGCTGAACGGAATTACACCGAATTTGGCAAAGATGTAGTCCTCAGTTCAGACTCGTGCCTTTTGCTTAAATGGTGTACATCTGTTCAGTAGTTTCTGAGAAAATTAAAATTAAATGTACATATATATATCTATGGCCGCGCAGGATCGGCGCACCCGGAGCGCACCCTGATCGCACCCTTCTGATCACGCGCTGAATGCTAATTGGCTGTCATGTGGGTGTCAACATTCAAAACCAGCAACTGTTGGCAGCCATTTCTCGGTAGATGCGAGGCTGAAGAAGTCAGTGGAACAAGTGTGTAAAATGTATAAAGGGGGGCAGGGTAGATACATCCTGATCCTTTTAGACCTGCTTAGGGGCCCCACAAGGACCCCCAGGGCCCAAATTCTTTTTTTTTTTTAACCAGCAAGTGGCGCAAAAATAAATACATTTAAGGGGACTTCTTTTATAATTAGCCTCCAGGGGGCCAAATCTTGGGGGTAAATTTAAAAAATGTATGTGGGGCCCAGAGGGGCCCCCCACCCCAGGGGACCGCCACCCCCGGGGCTATAAAATAAATGGCCCCCCCAGCAAAATTAGTGGTTGGTGGCCTCAATGACCCCCCCAAGCCCCAGGGACCACCACCCCCTGAAGCTTTCTGTATTGTTCGAGGGGGGCTGCGTGGTTCCGCTCCTGGAGCCCTCAAGGGCCCTGGGGACCGCCACCCCCTAGGGCTGGCTCCTGAAGTGTCCCGGGGTGCCCATCCCGGGACACTGCTGTTTGCTATGAGAGGCCTCCCGCCCTCACGTAGCAAACTTGGTTTGGATTTTAAAAGAAACCTGCTCTCTCCTTCAAAATCCAAACCAAATTGCTTTTCCACATGGGGAGCTGCATGTTAGCAGCTCCCCATGTGGAAAAGCAATTCCGGCTCCCGAATGACGCGGGGAGCCGGCGGGACAGTGGGGGCATTGGGGCTCCCCCCACAGTCCCCAATGTTTTTTATAAGCCCCGAGGGATGGGGTCCACGGGGATATTAGAAATTAGTGATAGGGGCTATTTTTTTTTACAGTAAAATTAGGAGTCGCGCACCCAGCGTGGCCCACTGGTGTGCACGCGTTAGATGCACAACTCATAAGATGTAGGGTGTGCGACTCCAATGCGTTTGGTGCATGATACCAAACATGTCATGTTTTACATGTCATGTTTTTTGCAGCCGTTTTTTGGGATAGCATTTTACGCGAGCATATAATGCACCTCTACCTATATGTCGGGCTGCATCACATACAAACCAGGAGACTGGTTTCCGAAGGTTGCAGAGGTGCTCTGCTCATGCAGGGGCACCCGCTCACATAAAATCAAGCACCCTGCCATTCAGGATAGGTAGGCCTGCTATAGGGGTGACCTTTAGATATAGTAAATCTATATATTTCGTAATTGGTGCAAGCACCTGAAGAACCGGGTTATTCAGAACCCAGCGGTGCCAGGGGACACACCCGAAGTCTCTGGATTCACCTGTCTCAGAACTACAGAAACGCGGAAACTTCTTGGTGACGTCAAAGATCCAATTTATTGGCTGCAACCAGTAACAGAGGTCCACGAAGTACAATGACGTATATTCGTAGGAGACTGCTCAAATTTTACGAAGCAAACCATCCCTTTTATACCAAATATTGTGCTTCAGGCAAACATTCCTTATTTACAGTTGACCAATCGCATGTGTACTCGACAAAAGCATTGCATGACAAACCCATATTTCATTATCCCACCCACCATCAATTTCTCGGTAATGCCCAAGACTCTTCATCAGATAAATCGAGCGGACCCCTAATAAAAATGGGCACCTCCTCATTGTAAAACAGGTCATAAAGAAAGGAGCAGAGACAGGTCTAAGTAAGATAAGACATAGTTGAGTGCAATAAAGGGTTTATGATGTCCTGTGCCTTGATCCTCAATCTCGACCAGCTACTGGGAAAGGAACTGGCCTAACAAGTCCGGCCTCGGGCAACGGAGTCAGCTTGTCCAGGTCACACAGAAGTCAGCTGAAGGTGTACGTGTCCCAAGGACTCGTTCGGCCTTAGTCATCGGCCTATGTGAGGGCAATCACAAAATGGCTGCCGTGCACAAAATGGAACCCAAGGGTTCAGAACGGAATCCCTGATTTCGTGGTGATCTCGTCGCTCGAACATGACGAAAACACTCGTACATCCTACACTTGCCATTTTCGGTCCGTTGATACCAAAATCGTCATGATAGGACGATAATTCTGAAACGGATTCAGAGTTGACGGAACCTCAGACCCTCCTTTTGCCCTTACATAGGCAATAACCTAAACCCATGTCAGTCTGAATCTAGGTCTATACTTATCAGATCATCAAGATGTTGCTGTAGCATCATCCTATTACTTAGCACGTCTCTTGATACAGGTTTCCTTACACACGATGTAGCACAGAGGCCACATATAGCAGGAGCACACTGTACACAAAGACAGAATAGGAAAAGGATGGCTAAGATCATCCCAATGACCATCAGAATCTTCCATCCCCAGACGGATAACAGTTCCCAAACCCATCCCATCAACGACCAATCTCCTTTATCCACGTGTGTAGATTCGGAAATCTTATGCAGTTTGGAAATGGCCTGGTACACTGTTGCAGCATTGTCTGGAATGAAAACACAGCAACTTGATTGGATCACTTTACATACCCCTCCTCTATCTGCAAGTATGACGTCTAACGCAACTCTGTTCTGCAGAGCCATAAGACGGTCCGACTGGAGCTCAGCAGTCAAGTTACTAAGGGCATCGGCAGTTTCAACTACAGTGGACTCAACCACTCTCATCAATTGCCGTATGTTCCTGCTGTTAACCATCGGTCCCCAAAACGGCAGGAAACCCTTCAAGAAATCTCTTAATTCTTGTCCTGTAGTATCTTCCTTACTGAAGACACCTCTAACAATTCTTGTCTTGTGGTAATCTGCCGCAGCTGTGTAGGTGGGAGGCAACAGGAACGAGACAAAATATGTACCCGAGAAATCAGGGGGCAACCATGTGTATGCCCTATCGTGACAGGCAAAATAGGTACCCTTAGCAGCTAGAAAAGATGGGGAAGTCTGGGACGCAAAAACGTACGTCTTCGTGCTGATACTCTTCCCTAACTGAGCTCTCGGATTCTTGCCATTACCTTTGCAGACAAAGATGACCCTGATGGGGTACGATCCAGATCGGAGAGGATCTTTTCGCTTGCTGGTTCTCACTCAGACTAACTCCATATCCAGTCACGTTCCATCCAATATATGCTAGTGTCTCTTCTCTCGGGATCGTGTCATAGGAGTTAAACCCTCTAATCATATCGACTATTCCCTTAACTAGAGCACTATTCTTCGGATTGTCCTTTGCGGAACGTAGGGGGTGAACTTCTCGAGCATAGATAAACATCGTTCTGTATGCCCAAACAGAACCATTGTAGCTGAATGGCAGGACCAGGTAAGGAATACCTTTATCAGTAGTATGAGGCATAAGACCACACACCCAACAGTTAGTCGTGTTCACTACTAATTGGTGTTGGTGCAGAAGCTGAACGAAGGAGTTATTAGCAAATTCCAATCTTCTAGTGGACTCATGTTCAGGCAGAGGGTGAAAAGAATGTGAGGAAACAGTAGAAGGAGGTATGGGCTGTGTAGTGGGTGCAAACGTCACTTGAAAAGAGAATATATATCCCATCAAAAATATCATTAAGCTAAGCAACATACAAAGACACAATATTAAAAAACATTTTCTGCTCATGATTGTACACATTCTGGCTCTAAAATTAATTTCTTCAACAGGTCTCTCCATCTTGAAAAACTCCATCCTCTAACCGTGCTGCTTGCGGAGGTAGGGTGTTCAGTGCTAAGGAATGCGTCTGTCAGTCCAGGGAACGCCCCAGGACCAACCAGAACCGTCGACCTTGTGTCTTCGGCTTGCACTCCAAAGACTTGACGCCGCGACCCTACAGCTGAACCCGGATGGCGGTTCGAAAAACAAAAATCGGTCAAAACAATTTCTCAGATGGGAGAGTTGTATGTTCAAAAATAGCAAAGAAAAATGAATTTAATTTATTAGTCCCACAATTCTTGATCGCAAATTATAACTGCCTTTCCCAGGCAATGTCTGGTCTCGGAACAAGAGTTCAGGCTCAGTAGTGTCCAATCGAACTGACGGTGGCACATCTTCTTGGAGAAGATCATCGCTTTCATGCTCAGAACTTGTCCCCATTAAATGTGCGTCGCTAAAAGGCAAAAAACGAGGCACAGTCTCAGTCTCAGAATCAACAATACCCTCCTGGACCCACCGGTCGTACGGCAGAGGCAAAGGGACCCTCTTACAGTGTACGCCGTGGATCCAGTTCTTTTTTCCTTGCACTCGTACTGCAGATCGCGTTGATAACAGCATCAAGTAGGGACCAATCCAGAGGGGCTGATCGTTCATCGTTCGCTGGAAGTTCTTGATCAGCACCCACGAGCCAGGATCGATGACATGTCCTGAATCTTCAGAAGCCTGAGGCAGTGTATCATGAACCTGTTTGTGTAAGACACGCAATTTAGCCGTCAGATCATACAAGTAATCAAGCAATACAGGATGTTCAATCTCGCTGAATTTCGTCGGCCTCGGCATCCCCATAGGTTGGCCGGGCGACCAAACACAATCTCATAAGGACTAAGTCCTACTCGGGAATGTACAGTCGTTCTTGTAGACAAAAGTGCTAATGGCAAAGCATCAGGCCATTTAAGACCAGAGCTTGCTTGTATCTTGGCCAATTTCAGTTTAAGAGTGCCATTATAGCACTCTACTAGTCCAGCTGATTGGGGGTGATTTGCAGCATGGAACTTTTGGCGGATTCCTAGCCCTTCACATACTCTCTTCATCACCTGACCCACAAATTCACTCCCATTATCACTCCAGACCATTCTTGGCTCCCCATATCTAGGGAAGAACTGCTTAATAAGGGCTTTGGCTGTGGAGAAGGCAGTGTTATCTTTTAGGGGATATGCTTCTACCCATCTCGAGAAGGCACAAACAACCACGAGTACGTATTTCAGGTTGTTGCATCTCTCCATGTGAATAAAATCTAGCTGCAAAACCTCGAACGGATACGTCGGAGGAGCAAAATGACCAGCTGGAGTTGGAGTTCCTTTACCAGGATTGTACTTCAGACAAACCATACAATTCTTGACCACAGTCTCTGCGCACTTAGGAATTCCAGCATTTTGCCATACTTACAAATCCCTTTCACACTTATATGAGTCATTCCAGGTGCCATCGTAACCACTGCAAACACGTACACATCGGGTAACAATCATCGCTGATGCTCTGACAACTCAACCCAACAACCATTCGCATCCAATTTCCCCGTGCTCTCTCTCCACACACTCAACTCTTTCTCTGTAGCTTCAGCTTGAATCGACTTCACACTTTCTATCGTATCTTCACACATTCCAACGTCACCAATCCATCTTGCAGGGCCTGAAACATACATTCGACTCATCACATCCCTCGCCACATCTTTCGCAACTTCATCCGCAAACGCATTACCACGACCAACATCATCGGTAATCTTCTTGTGTGCACTGCATTCACCATCCCAATTTGCAATGGCAAGGTAAGTGACTCCAGGAGCTCATCTTTGTCCCGTGTGACATGAGGAACCCACGTTCCTTCCACAAACGTCCAAAACTGTGAGCCACACCAAACGCATACCGGCTGTCGGTATATATGGTCACTTTCTTTCCTTTTGATAACACACACGCTCCCGTAAGTGCAATCAACTCTGCTGCTTGGGCTGAATTATGTGGGATACGTGCAGCTTCAACAATCGTATGCAGAGTCGTAACAGCATATGCCGCAGTTGTATCACCATTCGGAAGCTTGAAGCATGAACCATAAGGTACCATCACACTTCACAAGAGGAGTGTCCTGAAGATCTACTCTCCCTTTCGTTTCTTCTTCTGTTCTGAGAAAACAATCATGCTGTTCAGAAGCATCTGTCTCTGCTACAATCGGCAACAACGTAGCTGGATTCAACGTGTTGCATCTTTTTATGTGTACATGAGTCGCTAACAGTGTCAACTCGTAACCTGACAATCGAGCACTAGTTAAGTGCTGTGTCTTGGTCCTGTTTAACAACGTGTCCACTGCATGTGGAACCATCACAATCAATGTATTATTCATCACTAACCCAGCAGACTGCCGAATAGAAACAGCTGCCGTCGCTGTGGCCTCAGACAACTTGGCAACGTTTTAGCTACCGGATCCAAAGTCGACGAAAAATACGCGCATGGACGCTGCTTGTCTCCGAACAACTGTGTCAACACTGACAATGCACAACCTTCTTTCTCATGAACATACAATGTAAAGGGCTTACTGTAGTCGGGGGTACCCAACACAGGAGCCGAACATAATGCATTGCGCAATTCGGGAAAACTTTTCTGACACTCTTCAGACCACGGAAGGGGATTCGGTGTATCTTTACAAGTTAATGCCACCAAAGGTTTGGCCAGCAAAGAAAAATTTGGTATCCATTGTCTGCAGTATGATGTAATACCTAGGAAAGCACGCACTTCTCTCTGTGTCCTTGGCACACTCAATTTTGCAATTGCCTGAATTCTTTCTGGGGTCAGTTTCCTTCCCTCCTTCGATAAGAGATGACCTAAGTAGGTTACTTCTTGTCGACAATATTGCAATTTTGAAAGAGACACTTTGTGATGCAGATCAGACAAATGACGCAATAATGACAACATGGCTTCTTTACAAATCTCCTTAGTATCTGCAGCGACGAGCAAATCATCAATGTACTGAATAAGGGTAGCGCCATCAGGTAAAACAATTGTATCAAGCTGTGTCTTCAAAGCCTGACTATATATCGATGGACTTTCACAGTAGCCTTGAGGAGCGCGTTGGAAGCGGAAGCTTCGGCCTACTAAACTGAAGCCGAAAATATCCCTACTCTCCTCGGCTATCGGGATGCTGAAGAAAGCATTCTTCAAGTCAATCACCGAGAACCAGGTCGCGGAAGCTGGAATCATAGTCAATAGGGCAGTGATATCAGGAACAACTGGAAATTGTGGCACAACTATTTTATTGACCTCTCTAAGATCAATCACAAACCTGTAAACAGGTGGCTGAGAAGGGTCAGTACGCTTCAAAACAGGCAGAACAGGACTATTGCAAACGTTGCCTCTTGTCTCTTCAATTACATCTTTTTTAATCAAATCGGAAATGATCGCTAGCAACGCTTTTTCACCTTCACTAGAGATTTTATATTGGGGAATGCGTGGCATTTTAACATTGGCTTTCAATGTCACGACATATGGCGGTATTTCCAAAAGACCCACATCATTAGGACCAGTAGCCCAAAGAATATCAGGAAGGAACGACAACTCGGTCGGAAGTTTATCCTTCGACAAATACATTGGAGACACCACCTTCTTACCCAGTGTAAGTTGCACTCCCGAGGGAGAGCAATACAATGTCCCATACAATCTTTTCAACAAATCCAATCCTAACAAGTTTTCACCACAATCTGTTGTCAGAATAAGGGGTGCTTCGAATTCACATGGTCCAACAGAAAGGGACATAGGACTAGAAATCGGGTTCCTAACCGGGGCGCCAGAAAAACCTACTGAAACATTCATTTCGCCAGACAAAGGTGCGCCAGGGAGTTTCTTCTGCATAGTAGTCATCAGCATAGTACTGAGCCATCCTACCAGACGCGTTATTCTGCTGATCAAAACTATTCATTGAATTTTGAGGCGGAAAGGAACGCGCGTTCTGGGGAAATTTCCACGTCCTCTACCTATAGGAGCTTGTTGAACACCTCGACCTCTTGCACCAGAAGCACCATTCATACGCTGTAACAATAGGAACACTGATTGGGACCTACAGGGACACGCTGTTGAGGATACTCGAACCTTTGCGAGTTCCTCTGAAACTGTTGAGGTTGCTGATAGTTACTCTGACCACCACGTGGCGGATACGCTTGTTTTAAAAGAACCTTAGTCTTTAACTCTTTAGTTTTCTTGTCTGCTCTATCCTTCTCATCTTTATCTCGATTTTCATAATATTGTGCAGTAGCCAATATTTGTGCTGAAGAGGAAACGGCCCAAGAACTTTCTGAATCTTTTAATTTCCTACATAACTCGGGAAGCAAATTGTGCACAAACTTGTCAACGAACAACCGTTGACCACCTTCTGTACTCATATCTTGACCACTGTGGTCGATGAACGTTTCTTCAAACCTGGTGAAGAAATCAGACACTGTTTCGTCTCTCTTCTGCTTACACGCAGACAATTTGTCCCAATTCACTCGCATAGCAGGCATTAAAGTCTTCATGTAAGTAACAATCTTATCGGGGAGATCTGCTACTAAAGGCTCAGGTTTAGCACCACCAACTTGTCGGCCGTCTGCAGCAACAATATTAGCCCATGTGTCGCCTAATTCTTGCGCATGATCTGTATGACGAAATAAACCCCATAAAGGCTGTGGAACCACATTTCCAAACAACATGTCTATATCAGCTAAATTCATGATGCAAGAGCCTGCAGTCTGTGACAGTTCCTTGTAATACCCTGCAGGATTTTTACGTGGATCAGGCAATGTCTGTTTAAGGGCCAAGACTTCAGCTCGTTTCCATGGAACATGTACCCAAACACGCTGAAAGTGTCCCGGAACAGGTGGATTAGCTGCTTGGTCCCCATCCCTACAAACTGGGGGAACTTCTCTCATGGGATATTGTCTCGCCTTCTTCTTAACGGAAGAATCAGGCTCAAACAACGACTGAGAAATACCCTCACTCCTAAACGACAACAATGTTGCAACTGCTTTTTTAACATCAGAACCCACAATCGTGCCTTTTGCAAACTCGAACCGTACACGGCACAAATCAGGCGGATTGGATTCCAAATCATTTTCCTCCAATTCCTCAAAAAGAAAAGCACACATTTTCTCAAAAACATATCTCTGTTTCGATGCTTCCCACTGATGGAAGACATCCATAACAGACTCTAGCTCATATCTCGTGGGGTCAGTGACCCATTTAAGTGCCAAATTATCCAATGTTTCCTGCTCTCTAGAGTCAGGCAGTTGACTACGCAACTGTTTGCGCGCTGAGACAGGGGTCATACTTGTTGCCCCAAAGAGAGGATATAGAAGACTAGCAACAGTGTCAGTCATTCTCTGTCGTACAGAAGAAGAAGTCGATGAAAGATCAGGGGGAAAGACAGAGTGAGGCAAGGCAGATGCAGATGCAGACGCAGTATCAAGAGGAATACCAGAAGAGGTAGTCGATGCAGTAGGCAAAGTCGTAGGAAGTACAGATAGAGCAGGTAGCAAAGTCGGCGGCCCTTGAGGAGGCTGCGCCATAGGAGTAGGAGCCAACTGAAGAGGAGCTGGCGGCTGTGGAAGAACTTGAGGCACAACAATTGGAGGTTGCACAACTAAAGGTTGCGGAGGTGCTGTAGCACTCTGCGCATAGGGGGGTGGCGAACTCAATAAGTGTGACATTAGGGGGTCTTTTTCAAGTTCTTTTGCTGCATCTTGCTGAAGAGGCGGCAAAACTGGATAACATTTATCAATCGCCATTTTACGTTGCCTGTGCAACTGCTCACTTGGCTGTTCTTCTTCGTTATCTTTAAACTGCCTAGCAGCTTGCATTATCGAAATACCCCTTTCTCTCTTATTTCTCTTTGCTAATTTCATTTCTTTCTGTTTGGCTTCCTTACGCCGACCGGGCTTTCTTCTTAAAAAGTCTAACCTCCAGATTATCTAAGATTTCCGTGTCAAAGCTACCATATTGGGGCCATTTTAGAACACCATCTTTTCTGGTGTATCGGATCCATACTTCATTATATGTGATGAGGCCTACGCCATGTTTCACATATAGTTCATAGGTTGGAGTTCCAATCGGAGGAACCGGACACGAGTCCTCCAATCGGGAATCCCTATTACAACCAAAACAAAACAAATTTCCAAGTCTGCTAAGACCAGGCATCTTCGCTCTCTAGTCTAGCTTCAAACTTCAAAGGATAATGAATACGATATTCTCGTGAATACACGAGTCCCTCGGCTTTGGTACTTGCAAGTTCCAAGTCAAAGATCCCAAGGGGATACCCAAACTAAGAACCAAACTAAGGACTGGGATACGCTCCACTTATACTTAACTGAGGTATCGATGACGTCACCAGAAGACTCGTCTATCGTTTCGCTCTACCAATCATCAAGGGTCCAAAACAGGGCGATAGTCAGGGCAGCAGTCCTTCGTAGCCGTCGGGAAGCGGGGAACCTCGCAGCAAAGACTTTCGGACCACGTCGACATGCAGGGGTCGATGAAGTGGCGGCCTTCCTCCAGAATTTTCACACGACGCTCCTCACGAACCTCTGGCTTGGACCTGTACCGCTGATATCGCCTCACGGGGTTGCCAACTGAAGTACTGGGTTTTTTGGAACCCAGCGGTGCCAGGGGTACACCCTAAGACTTCGAGTCCTTCCTGTTTCAGACTACAGAAACAGAGAGTCTTCTAGGTGAAGTTAAAGATTGAGTTTATTGGCTGCAGCCAGTAACAGGTATCCTAGAAGTACAACACGGTGTATATTCTCAGGAGACTGCTCAATTTTACAAAGCCAGCCTTCTCTTTTTATACAAAATATTATGCTTTAGGCAAACATTCCTTATTTTACAGTTGACCATTCACATATTTTCACTACAAAGAAAAAGCAGAATCATGATGACAAGCTTATTTTCAGTTTGTCCAGCAACAACAAATTACCCGGCAAGGCCCAACATTTTCCATCAGATATCGGCAGACCCCTAATAAAAACGGGCACCTCCTCCTCGTAAAGCAGGTCATAAAGTAGGAAACAGGGACAGGTGTGTGTAAGATTAGGCGTGGTTTGTGTGCAATGAAAGGTTTATGGCATGCTGTGCCTTGATACTATCTCGATCGGCCACTGGGAGAAGAACTGGCCGAACAGGTTTGGCTTCAGGCAGTGGAGTCAGCTTGCCCAGGTCACAGAGGAGTCAGCAAAGGTGTACGTGTCCTTCAGAATCGTTTTTGGCCTTAGTCATCGGCCTATGTGAGGGCAATCACAAAATGGCTGCTGTTCACAAAATGGAACCCGAGGGTTCAGGACGAAAACTCTGATTTCAGGGTGTTTTCGTCACTCGAATATAACGAAAATGCGTGTGCATAGTATACTAGTCATTCTCGGTCTGCTGATATCAAAATTGTCATGATACGACGATGTTTATGACACGGGTCCAGAATTTTCAGTACCACAGACCGTCTGGGTGCGGTGGGCTAAGAAAGATGTCAAGAGGTCTTTAGCCTTAGCTTGGATGCCTATGGCATTGACACGGTCGATCAAGATGTTATGATCGACCGTGTCAAAGGCCACGGTGAGATCCAGCAGAATGAGTACTGCCGCTCCTCCATGATCAAGTGCCATTCTTATCTCATCGGTGGATTTGATGAGTGCGGTCTTGGTGCTATGATGTTTGCGAAAGCCGAATTGGCTGTCGTCTAGGAGGGAGTGTTCTATATATATTGGGAAATTTGGAGTTTCATCAATTTTTCAGCAATTTTGGCTGGAAATGGCAGGCTGGCTATCGGTCGATAGTTGTTGGAATCATCTGCATCAAGGTGAGGCTTTTTCAGCAGGGGTTTAAGGAGAGTATCCTTCCAGATTGCCGGGTATATTCCAGTGTTAAACATGGTGTTAAGGATGTTAGCAAGTTGGGGTGCAATGATATCTGAAATAGAGCGGAGAATAGATGCGGGACAAGGATCTTTAGCTGATCCTAATTTAATGGTGTTCATGGTTTTGGCAACTAGGGTGGGGTTGATGTTATGGAATTGTAAAAAAATGGGGTCATCAATGGGGGCTGCAGTAAGGCAAGAGTCTATGTAGGTTTTTTCTGAGAAATTGGTATATATGTCGTTTACCTTATCAAAGAGAAAAGTGGCCAGGTTGTTACAGAACGATTGAGTTGGTTTGGGGGTTGATTGGGGGGGCAAGTGTGACAGTTTGGCTACCACTTGGTAGAGTTCCTTATTAGAGTTCTTAGCTTGCTCAATTTGAGAGGAATAAACGCTGCTTTTGGCATGTAGAATTAGAGATTAAGATTCTGGTCAATGCTGATGCCTAGAGATTTGACAGAATTAGAGGTGGAGAGGGAGCAATTAAGTGCTTTAATATCGTTGATCCAGAGTTGAATGGGAAGGAAATTGTTTTTGGGGGTGAAAAGGATGATTTCAGTTTTTTTCGGATTCAGTTTTAGATGATTCAGATGGAACCATGCTTGAATTCTAGTCAAGCTGTCATTGCTCTTGTAGTATAGTTGGGTGTCGTTGGCATAGAGGTGGTAACTGATTTTGGCTTGTTTGAGAATGAGAGTGAGTGGTTCCATGAAAAGATTAAATAGGGTTGGGGAGAGGATGGATCCTTGAGGGACACCGAGTGAAACAGGTCATGGGTTAGAGAGGTAGTGGTTGAGCTTGATTTGCTGTGATCTGTTTTGAAGGAACGAGGAGAACCAATTGAATACAGTGCCTTCAAAGCCGAATCGATTTTTGAGAGTGTTGAGAAGGGTGGAATGGTGGACAGTATCAAACGCAGCCGAGAGGTCAAGTAGGATTAGTAGAGATGATTCACCTCATTCTAGGGAGCGATGAAAATTATCTGTGATGTTTAACATAGCAGTTTCGGTGCTGCATCCCTTTCTAAAACCTGATTGGAAAATGTCCAGGAGATTAAAGGAGAGGATATGGTTCTCTAATTGAGACAGGACACATTTTTCCAGGGCCTTAGATAGGAAAGGAATGTTGGAGATAGGGCGTAGGTTGTTAAGATCATAGGGTCAGCCGAGGAGTTTTTAAGAATGGGGGAGATTTGACCAAGCTGAAGGGAGGCAGGGACAATGCCAGAGGAAAAAGAGGAGTTGATAATATTGGTCCAAGTAGGGGCAATGATGTGTTTGAGTTCTTGAACCAGATGGGCGGGGAGGGGGTCTTTGGTATGGGAGGAAGGTTTAAGTTTGGAAATGATGTTGATAATCATGGATACAGAAACTGGACTGAATTCACTCCATGAAGCGTTGTTTTTAGCAGGGTGGACCTTGGGAGAGGAGTCAGGTTGTGGGAGAACGGGGATGGATTGAGGGGGGGTAGTGAATTGTGGGAAGGGAGGAGGAGGAGGAGAGAGAGTTAGGAGAGTTTGTGAGTGTGGGTTGGTTGAGGGGAGGTTGGAGTGAGAGGGGGGAGAGAATGATAGTTCTATATTGTTGATTTTGTTCGTAAAGAAGCTGCCAATTTCTTCGCATCTTTCCATAGAGGCTAATATTTTAGGAGGGCCAGAAGATGTTTGTTTTTTAACGATGTTAAAGAGTTCTCTGGGGCGGTTTTTAGCCTGGTCAAGTTGTGACTGGAGAAAGGAGGCTTTTTTGTTGAAGATGTGTTTTTTGTAATGGGCTCTAGCAGTTCTAAGGAGAGCCAGATTATCGGGGGAGGGATGATTCCTCCAGATATGTTCAGATTGTCTGAGGGCCCGTCTTTCATTATTGAGTTCAGAATTGAACCAAGACTTGGGAGGGTTGTTTTTTTGTTGCTTGAGTTTGAATGGAGCAATTTGGTCGAGGGCTTTAAGAATAGAAATATTATAATACTTGGTTAAGTCATTGGTGCTGTCAGAGAGAGGGGGAGAAGTAGGCATGTTTTAATAGAGGATTTCATTTCAACAGGTGGGACACGGTTCAGGTTGCGTGTTAGTTTCAAAGGTAAGGTGTTGATGGGGGAGGGCTGGTAATGGAGCTATTCAAGGTGAAGAGGATAAGGTTGTGGTCGGACCAGTCAACGGGAAGTATATTAGAGAGAGAGGCCAGATCCTTGCTAGTCATTATAGCATCAAGGATTGCACCTTTGGTATGAGTAGGGGAATTACAGAGTTGAGTCATGTTGGTGATGTCCATGGAATCATTAAATAAGATGACAGCGGGTTCATCCTTTTTATTCCAGTGTATGTTGAAGTCACCAAGGAAGATATTCTTGGAATGGGACAGCGATGATTGAATAATAAGATCGGACATCTCTTCAGTAAAAGAGATGCTATTCCCAGGGGGGTGGTAGATAGTGTGCAACCGAATGGAGGGGGAGTTAGGAATAATGAGATCGGTGCAGAGGTATTCAAAGAATGAGGGGTCTTGCAGCTGTATAAGTAAGATGTTAAGTGCAGCTTTAAAGATTAGGGCAAGGCCTCCTCCTGTTTGCTCAACTCTATCCTTCTTGATGATAGAATAACCTGGGGGAATGAGCAAGTCGAGGATGGGGGTGGAGTGGGCGGTAAGCCATGTTTCAGTTAGGAATGCAATGTCTATGGTTTCGTTGAGAATGGTTTCCGCAATCTCAGTTGCGTGTCAGGAGTAGGATCGGCAGTTGATCAACATGCAGCAGAGGGGAGTAGGGTCTGGTGGTTGGGTGGGCAGACAGGGGGGGATGGGTCTAAGTTGTTGGGGTGGCCTAAGTGAAGGTGGGTGAAAGGGGAGTCTGCTCGTTCCTATGAGAACTGGGATCGTAGAATGACAAGTAAGGGGGATAGAGGACGAGGATGGAGAGGGAGAGGTAGGAAATTTCGTGAGAGGGCTCACTGCCGAGGTTAACGGCTAAGTATCAGGTAGGGGCGGGAAAGTAGTGTTGGCGTAGTGTGGGACGATTAAGGAAGGTTGAGCGGGTAAGGAACTGGGTGTGTGATTACTTGGGAGAGGAGGAGTGTTGAAATTGGTGATAGTACTAGTTGGGCAGTTAAAGGGTGGATTGATATGAGTGTTGATGTGGGATGGAAAAGTGTGTTGTGGGAGGGTCAGTGTGTGGGGGTCAGTGTGTGGGCGTGAGCTAAGGGGTGGGCTTTAGAAAAGAGTGATATCTCGTTTCTGAGTGAAGAGAGTTCTAAGACGAGGGATGAAAGGGGAAGTTCAATATTAAGGAGTGATTGTGTGTGAATTGATGTGTGAAGGGGATTAGTAGTGAATAGGAGGTTGGTTGAGTAAGCTTTGCCGAGGGGGTTGTCAATGTGGGTAGGATGGGGGGGGAACCTGGGGTGGGGAGGAGGGAGGAAAAATAGTGTGGGGGAGTATTATTGTTGGTGAGAGGGGGTGTACAGGAGGTAGAAATAGGAAAAGCATAATTTGTGGGTGGACAGTTAGATGTAGGTTGCGTAAAGGCAGTAAGAGTTGGCGTGTCTGTTGAGTCAGAAGGAGAAGTGGTAAGGAGGTCAGAGGGAGGGGACTGAGTAGAAGAGAGTGTATTATTAGGAAGAGGTGATACCAAGGGGTAGGTGGGGGAGGCTGTGGGCGTCATTAGGGGGTTGTATAGTGAAGAGGTTGAGGGGGATTGCTGAATAAGGGAGCCAAAGGAGAGGAGAGCTCAGCAGAGCGTAGCGCAGATGTGCAGCATTGACAAGCACTTCACTATTGTAGTGTGCCTTCTTGCTCTGTGGCTGCATTTTTGGACAATCACAGAAAGGGGTACTTAATCGATCTCCTGCAAATGCTGTCACTCAGCCCCCAAGCTCTTCGTCCCTTTGGAGACCCTGCTTGGGCAACACGACTGTTATGCAGTGCTGCAAGCTCATACCTTCCCACCTCTGTGAGTATGGACTGTCTTTACTAGAACACAGAACATAAGACTTGCAATGAGAACCCATTTGTCTGCTATAGTACTAAAGATTACCAACTGCACTTGCAATTTCTAAAACAGCTTGTGTATAGACATTCCTCATCAAACCTCAGCTCCCCACAATCTAAAAACCCATCAAAATTTCGATTGTGATTTATGTATTATGTACTAATACATCAGGGCCCATTTACAGAGGATTTGTTTTTATTTAATTTTTTATTTTAAAGTTATAATATAGTGCTGCTATACATGAAGATGGAAGAGTTTTTCACAATAAGGATCATAGAATGAGAAGTTGCACAACATCTGCACGTTGAAGAGAAATGCTATATTAAATACATTAGTAAAGCAAGTGAGAGCTTAGACATTTGTAGTTTGACATCAGTTTAACTATAGGATATTTAGGGGTATACACATTTACATCTGGATATGAACAACTAACTTTGAAGAACAACAGTACATGAGATGTACAGATTTGAATAAGAAGCAGTTGGGAAAAAGCGGATGGGGTTAGGTGTGGTTAGTACATGGATGAGACATGCACATCATCTCAACCTCTGTGTGGTGATAAAACAAATTGACAGTGTGTCTAGTACTGGTAGAACTGGATTTAGCAGTACATTGCTGTCTCAAATTTGCTTGAAAATGCACCATTTGCCCTCTTTTTTTTTTTTTATTCTGGAGGGGAACCCCCCCCCCCCCCCCCCCCGAGCCTCTTCAGGTCGTTCTGGCTAGATCGCTACGCTTGTGCGCTGCAATTCGCTCCACCGCATATTTTGCGCCCTACCACCTTCAAATGTCACCAGCCAACACTGGTTGCCATTAGACAAAACTCCGATGTCTCTCCAGAAAAAAAAACATTAATCATGTTGTTATTTAGACACTTTCATTCCTGCCTGAAAATTGCTGGATGAACGCAGCAGCATCTGTTTTGAAAATAAAAATATATTTGAAAACACAGCGCCTCCCCGAAGACAGCGCCAGGTACAGTGGTACAGGTTGCACCGCCCTGGAGCAGGCCCTGCTTAGTGTAATAGAAAACTAACAATCTATGACCACTTAACAATGCTGGGTTATAGGTTTCTTTTTTTATCAGTAATGCACCATACCAAGATGCAAGTGTGCCCATCATTCTGCGCACATCTTTATGCAACTGTGCAAAATATATTAGTTTGTCAGTAAAGTGGATTTGTTGAAATTTGACAAGGAATGGAGGATTACAATTCTTTGCATTAAGACATGTTTGAGCATTTCCCTTGTGCCCTCTTCTATGACATGGCTGCAGGTATTTGCTATCCGCACCCTTTGCCCAAACATACTAGGTCATTTTTAGACAAGTGCACAAATACAGATCTTTGTGTTTATCAAAATGCAAGCACTGTGAGAAAACACACAGAAATATCATTTGCATAATAAAAACCCTGCAATAATCTAACTATGATGGGAAAATGTAATTTCAAAACAGATTTTGCAAGAAACTTTCCCAGTTCATTCATTTCACAAAAACAAATATTTGCAACTGTTGACTAACTCTGCCAGTGAAATGATAGTAATATTTATGCAGTCATAATCACTTTATTTGGTTAATTAAAACCATAAAAGTACACTACAAAAATCTTATACAAAAAACAATAAAACATACACAAAGTTAAATTAGGATTTTCTTATATAGCATAAAATATAAGGATAAAAAACGGCCCCATCTTTATGATATCAGAAAAAAAGCCTAATACCCATTTCGGTTAACATTAATCTTGTACAAAAAGAACGAATAAACATGCATGTCCCTATAATTGTAAGAGTGGAAATATTTCATATCATGAGGTCCATTTTTTTACTTTCCTTGACTGCTGCAACTAAACAATTAGCAATGTTAAAAGTTTCTCATACATTATTCAACATCTGTAAGTAAACTAAAGTTGGCCTTATCTGGGTAAAACCTCTACTCTTTAAACTCTGTACCAAAAAACGTTTGTGGATATGCAGACAGTTATTGTAAAACATGATAAATTGTCTTGGGTGGAGAAATTATCACAGGAGCAGGGACCCAAATCTTCCAACCTTAGCCACCCCTTAGCCACCCCTGTGGTTCTGCCAGTAGAAAGTGCAAATAGATCAATCAAAATCTTATTAAAAGAAAGCGATGGTAGGACTTTGTTACTTTGTTTAAATTAAGCATGGGCGTAAAATCCGTTCCGCTCGTGGAATTAGAAAATTTTTGACAAATTCGCGTTCTGCGAATCGAGCAAATTCGCAAGCTTGCGGATTTTTTTGCTTGGTCGCAAGACTTTTTGTCCACGAGCACGCAAAAATGAACGCGAACATGCAATTGCACAACGCGAGCATGCAACTAGCCCATGTACGACTGCATGGGTAACCTCGTGCTAGCCGCGCTGAAAAAATCCCGCGAACGAGCAAAAAGCCCCGCGAACACAGAAAAAGTCCCAAGAACACGAAAAAAAACCGCAAATTTGCGGATTTCGCGGACCGCGAATTCGCTTTCGCGCAAATTCGCGTACGGCAAATTTGCAAATTTCACCCATACTTAGTTTAAATAGGGTCCTCTTTCAAGGATTGCTTTCAGGAGTAAATGGGATCATATTGTTGGTTTCTCAACCCTCCAAACTCTCTTTCAGCAGGCATCATACATAAAAAAAAAATCTTGACCCAAAGTAAATCCTCCTACGACAGAAATTTGGTCTCTACTATTTGTAGTTCCTTAACCTCCTTATATCCCTACAGTTCAGACCCACAGTTAGAGATAGCAATACATTTCGCTTTATATATATTTTACTTGGCTTGAACTAGCTTAGCTCCTAACCTGCGTGCAAAAAAAGAACTGATACTGTTGCTCTTACCATAGTGTTTCTTTAAGTCTGCATTTGCGGTACCCATGTGCCCTTTTTGTCAAACAAGACCATTAATACGAAAATGTAGTCACCTTGACATTTTGTTTCCTTCACAGTAGTCCTTATTTTTTTTCTTTTTTGGGTATAGAGTCCATAATCATAGTAAGCCATTTAGAAAAATTAACATGTAGATCCAGTGATCTAATAAAATCTGGAAAGGAACTGAAGAGACACTGGAGCCCAACCACTGTGCACGCTAAAAAAACAGCATTGTCAGCATAAAAAAGCGCTGGGATTAACTGCTCCCTCACTCGAGGAATATCTTTACAGGCTATACACAAGGCGGAATCTAAATTGGTAGTATATAAAGTAAACAATAAAGGAGTTCAAATGCATTCCTGAGTGACTCCTCTTGAGCTACAAATACTCTGTGTGTAATTACCCCTTTGGTCGTATCTCACCTTGGCAATAAGTTCCCAATGCATTTGGAGAGAAATATGACAATATTCCGGTCCTCTCCCAGTTCAATTAATAAAACCAATAATTTGTCCTGAAGATCTACTCTCCCTTTTGTTTCTTCCTCTGTCCTGAGAAAGCAATCATGTTGTTCAACAACATCTGTCTCTACTGAAATCGGCAACAACGTGGCTGGATTCAACGTATTGCATCTCTTTATGTGCACATGACTCGCTAGGAGTGTCAGCTCATAACCCGACAATCGAGCACTAGTTAAGTGCTGTGTCTTGGTCCTGTTTAACAAAGTATCCACTGCATGTGGAACCATCACAATCAACGTATTATTCATGACCAAACCAGCAGACTGTCGAATGGAAACAGCTGCTGCTGCTGTGGCTCTCAAACAACTCGGCAACGCTCTAGCTACCGGATCCAAAGTCGACGAGAAATACGCACATGGACGTTGCTTTTCCCCAAAAGAATGTGTCAACACTGACAACGCACATCCCTCTCTCTCGTGGACATACAACGTAAAGGGCTTACTGTAGTCGGGGGTACCCAACACAGGAGCCGAACACAATGCACTACGCAATTCGGAAAACCTTTTCTGACAATCTTCAGACCACGGGAGGGGATTCGGTGTGTCTTTACAGGTCAATCCCACCAGCGGTTTGGCCAGCAGAGACAAATTTGCTATCCATTGTCTGCAATATGACGTAATACCCAAGAAAGCACGCACTTCTCTCTGTGTAATTGGCACACTCATTTTTGCAATCGCTTGAATTCGTTCTGGGGTCAATCTTCTTCCCTCCTTCGATAAGAGATGACCTAAGTAGGTCACTTCTTGTCGACAATACTGTAACTTCGAGAGAGACACTTTGTGATGGAAGTCAGACAAATGACGCAACAATAACAATGTAGCTTCCTTACAAATTTCCTCTGTATAGGCAGCAACTAACAAATCGTCGACGTACTGAAGAAGAGCAGCACCATCAGGTAAGACAATCACATCAAGTTGTGTTTTCAAAGCCTGACTATAGATTGATGGACTCTCACAATAGCCTTGAGGAGCGTGCTTAAACCGGAAGCTTCAACCTCCTAAAGAGAAGCCAAAAATATCCCTACTCTCCTTGGCAATCGGGATGCTGAAGAAAGCATTCTTCAAATCAATCACCAAAAACCAAGTGGCCGAAGCTGGAACCATTGTCAATAAGGCAGTGATATCCGGAACAACAGGAAACTGTGGCACAACTATTTTATTCACCTCTCTAAGATCGATCACAAACCTGTAAACTGGTGGCTGAGAAGAATCAGTACGTTTCAGAACGGGCAAAACAGGGCTATTGAAAACATTACCTCTCGTTTCTTCAATCACATCTTTCTCAATCAAATCATAAATGATCGCTAGTAACGCTCTTTCACCATCACTGGAGATCCTATATTGGGGAATACATGGCATTTTAACATTCGCTTTTAACGTCACAACATATGGCGGTATCTCCAGGAGACCCACGTCATTAGGACCAGTCGCCCAAATAGTATCAGGAAGAGAAAACAATTCTGTCGGAAGTTGATCCCTCGACAAATACATCGGAGAGACCACTTTCTTACCCATTGTAAGTTGTACTCCCGAAGGAGAACAATACAACGTTGCATACAATCTTTTCAACAGATCCAATCCCAACAAGTTCTCACCACAACCTGTCGTCAGAATAAGGGGTGCTTAGAATTCACGAGGTCCAACAGAAAGGGACAAAGGGTCAGAAAACGGGTTTCTAACTGGGGCGATAGAAAAACCTACTGAAACATTTGTTAAGCCAGACAAAGGTGCGCCAGGGAGTTTAGAGTGCATAATAGAACTCTTCGTAGCACCAGTATCCAACAGAAAAGGCTCTGACACACCTGATGTAATCACTTCAACATAAGGTCCACTCTGATCTACTGGAACTGAAACAACTCCCTCTCTTCGTCCATGGCTGTCCTAGCAATCATTACCGTCCATATTTTCACCTTCGACGTAGTAGTCATCAGCATAATACTGAGTCGTCCTACCAGATGCATCATTCTGTTGATCAAAACTATTCATTGAATTTTGAGGAGGAAAGGAACGCGCATTCTGGGGAAAACCTCCACGTCCTCTACCTCTGGGGTTTTGCTGAACACCTCGACCTCTTGTACCTGAAACACCATTCATACGCTGTAACAAAATAGGGCAACTATACTTGAAATGACCCTCTTCCTTACAATATGAACACTGATTGGGGCCTACCAGAAAACGCTGTTGAGGAGACTCGAACCTTTGCGAGTTTCTCTGAAACTGCTGGGGCTGCTGATAATCACGTTGATTATTACGGGGCGGATACGCTTGCTGTAAAAGCACCTTCGTCTTCAACTCTTTGGTTTTCTTGTCTGCTCTATCCTTCTCGTCCTTATCCCTATTTTCATAGTACTGCACAGTAGCCAATATCTGTGCTGAAGAGGAAACGGCCCAAGAACTCTCTGAATCCTTCAATTTCTTACATAATTCAGGAAGTAAATTATGCACAAACTTGTCAACGAACAAACGTTGACCACCTTCAGTAATCATGTCTTGACCACTATTGTCGATAAACGTCTCTTCAAACCTAGTGAAGAAATCAGACACGGTTTCATCTTTCTTCTGCTTACACGCAGACAATTTATGCCAATTTACACGCATCGCAGGCATTAAAGTCTTCATGTAAGTAACGATCTTACCAGGGAGTTCTGCTACCAAAGGCTTAGGTTTAGCACCACCAACTTGTCGGCCATCTGCAGCAGCAATATTAACCCATGAATCACCTAACTCTTGCGCATGATCCGTATGACGAATCAGTCCCCATAAAGGCTGTGGAACCACATTTCCAAACAACATGTCTATATCAGCTAGATTCATAACACATGAGTCTGCGGTCTGTGATAATTCCTTGTAATATCCTGCAGGATTTTTACGGGGGTCAGGTAAAGTCTGTTTAAGAGCCAAAACTTCAGCACGTTTCTACGGAACATGTACCAAAACACGTTAAAAATGAGCCGGTACGGCAGCAATGTTATTAGGGGCATCGGCTGCGACAGCGTCCTTCCATACAGGAGGAACTTCTCTCATCGGGTACTGTCTCACCTTTCTCCTAACGGAGGGATCAGGCTCAAACAGCGGCTGAGAAAGAGACTTGTTCCTAAACGACAACAACGTCGCAACTGCTTTCTCAACATCGGAACCCACAATCGTACCTTTCGCAAACTCAGACTGTATATGGAACAACTCAGACGGAATCTGTCCCACATCATCATCTTCCCATTCTTCACGAAGGAAAGTACACACCTTATCGAAAACATATCTCTGCTTCTGTGCTTCCCATTGACGGAAGACATCCATAACAGACTCTACATCGTATCAGAAACCGGTCCTCGGAAGCTTGCTTCCGGTCCAGGGAAGACATGGCTTGGCAGTTCGGGCTGGACTGTTCCCATGAGGCACAGGGTCAGACTGATTTGCATATAGCCATGTCTGAACTGGGGTGGCAGAGTGGGCTAAAGAACGGTGATGGATTAAACCCAGATCTTTTGACTGGGTGTGAGTGCTTGATTGATTCAGATGCTCCGTCCATCACCACCCCCTTTTGTACTGCTTTTGGCCGCCATAAGTGTGTCAGGGTATGCTCAGACGTGAGTCCCTTGCTCACTTTGCCACTGGATTCAAGCAAGCCGGGCTGAAGACGGCTGTAATGCCAGAAACCGTTCCTCGGAAGTTTGTTTCCGGTCCAGGGAAGACATGGCTTGGCAGTTCGGGCTGGACTGTTCCCATGAGGCACAGGGTCAGACTGATTTGCATATAGCCATGTCTGAAATGGGGTGGCAGAGTGGGCTAAAGAACGGTGATGGATTAAACCCAGATCTTTTGACTGGGTGTGAGTGCTTGATTGATTCAGATGCTCCGTCCATCACCACCCTCTTTTGTACTGCTTTTGGCTGCCATAAGTGTGTCAGGGTATGCTCAGACGTGAGTCCCTTGCTCACTTTGCCACTGGATTCAAGCAAGCCGGGCTGAAGACGGCTGGAATGCCAGAAACCGGTCCTCGGAAGCTTGTTTCCGGTCCAGGGAAGACATGGCTTGGCAGTTCGGGCTGGACTGTTCCCATGAGGCACAGGGTCAGACTGATTTGCATATAGCCATGTCTGAACTGGGGTGGCAGAGTGGGCTAAAGAACGGTGATGGATTAAACCCAGATCTTTTGACTGGGTGTGAGTGCTTGATTGATTCAGATGCTCCGTCCATCACCACCCCCTTTTGTACTACTTTTTTTTTTTTACAACATTTGCATTGCTTAAACACCAAAATGGATTTCTCTGTCAAAATAGTGGGGCAATCCTAACCAAAATCTTTGTAAATTTGGTTTAAAATGTCAATATTAGTATTGCGTTCCTCATAGGGTGTTAGAATCTCATTAGTGTATCGACAATGGTAAACATTGATGCTGGTGAAGGAATCTGAAAGACTTTAGTATCATCAATTTCTGTTTCTTGTCTCATCAGCTCCCCTAGCAGTTTGTGGTAATTACTAATCAGCAGTACGGTTTAATATGGTTTGTACTGTTTTCATGTATCTGAGCTGTGTTTATAAATATGCTGAAAATGCAGTGTTCAAGAACACTCATGTGTTGTTGTTGTGGGTGTTACATTTGTTGTGGGTAAGGCATGACTTTCACCAATTCCAAATTGGACTTCTTTCTGCTGGGATTTATAAAGTGTGTTTTTTAGCAATTTTGCGAACATGCATTGCTGATGTTTTATTTGCTGATCGATATCAGAATTTGGGTTGTTGCTTGGCACAAAAGCGGTGAGGCATAACTTAGAGGCAATGTGTAAAGTATTAAAGTAAAAACACAACAACAAAAAAATCCCACACCAATTAAACAAAATAGAGTAACTTATAAAAAAATATTTAATACCAGAAGATCAAAAATCCAATTAGAAGATCCGGAGTTATGAGTTTTCAAAGTTTAAAAACTAGTGCCTTAAAAATCAAAGCACACACCACAGACATCTAGTCCTGTGAGACTGAGTTAAAATGTGGCAGACCTAAATGGAGCGTGGGTCACATACAAAGAGTGGATTGGGCCCAGACAACACTTACCTTTGGAAAATTGAAGAAAAATGTTCTGAAAAGGTAAAGCTCATTGGGGCATGGCTGCAAGTGGTGTCTGAAGAGAGAGCATCATTGTTGAGGAGCCATGGATGATGTTTTTCATTTGGACGTAGTCACTTTCTTGGATCTTAAACATCTCCAGCGGAACAAGGCTGTAGCCGACAAGAGTTTCATGAGGCCGCATACTTCTTTGCTGAAGGACCGCAGTTCAGAATTTGCTTCTACCGAGAGGTACGTAGTGGCAGCTGCTGTGAAGTCAGGCAGGCCTGCGATGTACCGTGGGTGAATAGACAAGCAGGTTATCCCTTTATTCTCTAGGTTCTCAAGGTAGTTTTAGTCAAATATACCCACGTTTTGACTTTTGGCTATCTGACTGCCTTTAGTGTTACCACCAAGGGTACAGGATAAGAGGGGGACACACTAGGAGGGGCAGGAAGGTTAGGACTCACTCAGTCTGGGTCCAGCTGCAGATTCAAGATGGCTGGAGCCTTTCCTGTCTCTGAGGCTCTGATAAGGAGGACAGCTAACCTTTGGAGTCACTCTGGTAGCCCTGGGTTTAAAATCAGAGCAGTGCTCAAACAGTGGGCAGGCTTCTGAGGGTTCAAGGCAGGTTTCAGGCAGCAAAGCAGTCCCTCCAGTTATAGAAAAGCAGCCTGGTGAAGTGCACATGAGGTCACAGCAGCAAGCAGTTCTTAAAGTCCTTCTGCACGTCCAGAATATGAACTGAAGACCAAGTCTGAGGATCCTATTGTTATACCTGGTACCTTCTTTGAAGTAGGATATGTGTCATAATAATTTCCGATGAAGTGCTAAGAATGTGCTGCCTCCTCTGCCCTGGCTCCAAGCTAGAGGCATGAACAATGCAGGGTGACAATTCCTTTGGTATGAAGGCAGAGCACAGCTTATTCAGTTGTAAGTGGTGCTGTATCAGCTCCGCCCCACCTCCATTCCTTTATTTTTCTTTTTTCTTTTTGATCTTCATACTATCTCTCACAAGCTATCGTCCTCTTGATCTCCACTGACCCATGTGCTTGTATCAGGGTTCCGTTCTCGCAGATGTCTATGCTGGGTGGTGCCAGTTCCTCACACCACAAACTGACCTAGAGGTTTATTCATAGGACTTCATGCTATTCTGTTAAATTCCAATAAATTCCACATTGACTCAAGTCCAGCCTTCCTTTTATTCATATTCAACTTATGATCCAGGTCCCTGTAGTAACACACAGAATTCCACCACTCACTCTAGTTTGTAGTTTGGGGCTATGGCTTGACACCACCTTTTACATATCTCCCATCTTGCCATGAGGACTAAATACAATATTCACTCTTTGTGAGGCTTAGAAAAACCCTTCCAGGTAGATCCACGCTGTATAGGAAACATAATTAAAGTAGGTCTTACCCACAATGTCGGATATTGTCTTACCAACTTTGATCCAGAAATCCTCCAGTGTCGAACAATTGGTGAACAGTTGAATATCATTTGCCTCTGGGAAGCCAAATCTTGTGCACTTAGCCTCTCCACCACCTCTTATCTTTGCCAGTTTTCACCAGTGACCAATACATTATGTGCAAAGTAAAGAAGTGATTCCTTCTTAATGCAGGGTACTTGATTACAGCATAAAGTGTGCTTAAGGAGACATGCCATAATTCCTCCAGCTCTTCAGTGGACAGATATCCTTCCCAGACCAGACCAGTTAAGAGTCCCTCATTTTCTCTTCAGTTCCTGCAAGCAGGTGCCCATACCACAGAGCTACCTCCTTATTCTTTGGTCTCTGATCCTGTAAGTCCTTCTACATGGGATTTTCTACTTGGGTTGAACACTGTTGTCCCGTAACCCAAGCAGAACCTGGAGAGTTGGCCACCAGTTAAGTCTCTCCATACCTGCTAATGTTCGGCACATACCCCACTTGAGCTCGTCATGAGCATGCAAGGGGTAAAAACAGAGAGCACATACACTTGAGCACTGGTTAGTGGACAGAGTTCTAAAACCAACATAACGAATTTCAGCAACAAGGGGGGGGTTAAGGCAAAATATTTGGGGGAAGACCATCCTAAATCTGACAGGTCTAACAACTGCATTTGCAGTAGGTGTTATACTTGATGTCAGTATGGCGTGTAATTTGTCCATGCATCATTAGAAGATACTTTGTTAATATTCATGAGGATTGCCAGCTTTATTGTTTTTTCATAAAATGCTTTCTCTACGTGGCCCACATAGGAATTATGTCTTGGATTTGAGTTGATAGATGTGGACTTCACCTAATGCTGAAAAGCGTGTCTACATGTTATTTTCACAAAGATACTAAGATGAGATCGGGCCTGGCAATTCAGACTCTTATGAATGGGGCAGTATAAAGCCGGATTTGTATACAGCTGGTCGCCATCTGAAGGGGCATATTGAGCAAAAAGTGGAATTTGCCCATAATTTATTGCCATTGGCTGAGAAGTTTGCAAGCATTTCACCTATTATCATTATGTTTACATTACATTATGTTTTAGTGCTCTGTTTGTGTGGGTCATATGCTGCAGGTGTTGCTGATGGCAGAGCCCCAGTTTCCTTATTGTAAGTGTGCCAATTGTTTTTGTTGCTGTTCGACAACTTTTTAACATTTTTAGAATTTTGTCTTTGTGCAAACTAGAGGTCACAGCTGCGACCCTTGACTAACTCCAAATGGCGTTCATGGGCTTATGGTGATATTCATTGTAAATGGATGGAAACACCTGGGAATATATTTACGAGCTCCTTGCACTGCTGTAGCATCATTTTTTTTATGTCCCAGCAAGGCAAACCACGTAATCATATTTATGAGGCCATGCAAAGCCACTTTACCTGGCTTTGAATGGCTTCATAGATATGAAGTAAGGCAAGGCAGTGCAAAGCACTCTGTTGCTGTACTCTCAATCAATCAATATGCATTTATAAAGCACAACAGCTACCTTGTTGGAGGTGTCCCAGCGCTAGTGCCGACTTGCGAATAATCAGAATAGAAAAACTACATCTGTGAGAAAATCCGAGTCTTTAAGGCCTTCCTGAAATCTAGCTCTGACTTGTTCAGGCGCATATAGGGGGGCAAGGTGTTCCAAAGTTTGGCTGCCCTGACCAAGATGGAATTTTTCCCTTGATGCTCTTTGGCATATCATGGCACACGGAGCAGACTTGAGTGCCTAGATCTCAATATGCGATCCTAAGGATACAGGCTAAGCCTCTGCTTAAGATAGCAGGGTCCAAGCTTCTTATAGTTCTGAAGGCCAGCGTCAAGGCCTTGAACTCAATGCTCTTGGTCATCGGGAGCCAATGTAACTGTCTCAGGTGAGGGGAGATATGACGTTGAATTGGCATCCTGCAGATCTGCCGGGAGCCCAGTATACAGGTTGTTTGCATAGTCCATCTGGGAGATACCCAGGGCATGTATGATGATCTTACGGTTCTCCTAGGGCAGATAACGTATGATTTTTTCTCACTGACCGTACCTTCCAGAAGCATGTTGCTAAAACCTGTTGGATGTGTGTCATACACCTGAAACCCAAATTTCTCGTGGACTCTGCGGGCATTGGAGGGGGATTCAATTCCTCTGGCCACCAGAGATTGGATGGTGGTGGGGAGATCTGATTGAAGAACACGACCTCCGTCTTATCCGCATTCAATTTCACACAATTACCATTTAACCACGAAAAAATCTTCTTCATACATTTTTTCAATTTATTTAATGCTACCAGGGAGTGCACTTTGAAGGAAAAAAACAGCTGCGTGTCATCTGCGTAGGCCACTATTTTTACATCCCAGGATGAAATATTAGTGGATAAAGAAGCCAGGTAAAGATTAAAAAAGCAGCAGGCTTAAAGTCACGCCCTGAGGCACACCACATACCAAAGGTTTTTGGTCGGGATGTGAAAGGTTGTAATAAAACGTGTTGAGAGCGGCCTTCCAGACAGGAGAGAAACTATGAGAGTGCTTGTCCCCTCATGCCCATATGATATAAACGCACCATCACGATTCAATATGCAACCACGCTATCAACCGACTCTTGCACTGATTCGAAAATTTCCAACAGTGCGGTTTCCGTGCTATATCCTGCTCGGGCCTTCCATGGACATTGTGGTGGGTGTTCCCATGCAACACCCATGAATTTTGATGCTCACCCTGATTTACAAGACCATGTAAACTTGGGGATGCACCAAAACCTTATGGGGAGGCGCAACAAGGAGAAATATCTTTAATTCTCTTCGTTCTTACCTCTTTATGTGGCACACATAGAAAGATAAAAAGCCTCCAAGGGTGCCTGCATTCGCTCTAGGCTGCTAATACGGCACCGAGGCAGAGTGAAAGGACAGAAATGTTGTGTATGCCATAGATGCATTGCATTCCTACCCTTTCCCTTTGATGCAGGGCAGCACAGCAAGGTGATTTGCTGTGCTGCTCTTCAATAAATCCCCATAAATTTGCCCCTTGGTTTGAAATCTCTGCTCATAACTTTCTACACTTTTGAGCAATCTGTATCAACAATCTGCTGTCAGGGTGAACAACAGAAAGTCACTAAGTTAATCTCTACTTAACCCTCTGGTAGGTTGGCACGAATACAGTTAGGCTTAACTTTGAGGCACTTTGTGAAGTATTTATGTAGCACTTAAACAGCAATAAAGAGAAAACACAACACAAGAAAACTTCCACACCAATTTGATAAATAGAGTACATTTTCATAAACTATTTGACACCAAAACAACAAATGTTCAATCAATAGAACCAGAGATATGAATTTTTACAGTTTGAAGTAAAAAACCACCCAAAACATCCAAGTGCCAGTCGCAGACATAAAGTCACAACTAGACTGGAGTTAAATATGTATGTGATTGTATTGTTATCATTTTGTGATGTCAAAAAGTGTTTTTTTTATAATATTTTGCCATGTCTGTCGATGCATGTGCTGTATATCTTCAATTAATGTATTGTGATGTTTTCTACTGAACATTTCTTGTGATGTTATCTGTTCACAGCTTGCTAAATAGTTTTGTCCATTAATAATTGTTATTAATATATTGTTTTTCAAAAATGAACATATGATTTATGGTTTAGGGGGTTATTTATTTGTTGTGTATTTTGTACGGATCCCTCCCCCTTATTCCTGAACTGGATCACCACTCCAGTATGTGGATTTAATTCTCTAAAGATGGCATTTTCAAAGTTGTGACCTAAAATCCAACTTTACTACTAAAGAGAAAGCAAATTACAAATCTTTAGACACCAACCAACCATGGCATTCCCACCTGCTCCTAAACAAATGTTTTTGCGTACTAAATGTATTAAGGTAATCCAATGTTATCCTATGGGCAAGCTAGGCCTCACTGTAGTGAAAAAACTAATTTGGAAGTTTTTCACTACCAGGACATTTAAAACTTAAAAGTGCATGTCCAACTTTTTAAATACAATTCACATAGCCGTATGAGCTGTTTAGGGACTGAAAAGTATAAAAAAGGGAGTTTTAGGCCTAGCAAGAAGTACATTTTGCAAGTCCAAATCGGCAGTTTAAAACTACACACAAGATGAAATGGCAGGACTGAGATATGTTTTAGGGGGCTACTTATTTAGGTGGCATGATAAGTGCTGCAGATTAATTTACCATCCCCAAGGCCAACAAAAATGATTTCAGGAAAATAGGGGCGAGTAAGCAAAAATATTGGGGCAATACCACAATAAGGTTGACAGGTCTAGCAGTGCTCTTTCACCTTTTGGCTCATACTGGTCAGATATGGAAAAGAAATACATTAGGGAATCAAACGTGGGTTTCACAATGTGTTGTGTCACAGATGGCATTTTCAAACTACCTTCCAAGCCACTTCACTATCATGGAGTTGTTGATAAGTTTCTCCTATCAATGGGAGGAAATATTCCTTTCCATAGTGGGGATGGGAAGAGAATGCACTCAAAATACAGGGTCATAGATAAGGCACATTCCTGTCCTTTTCTTTTGAGGCAGGGCAGCAAAAGTCCTTGCGACACTGCCCTGGCCAAAACCTTGTAAAGGAGGCATATAAAGGGCTAGATGTAGGTAAATGGCATTTACCGATTCGTAAATACCGAATTTTACCGATTCGGTATTTACAAATCGGTAAATGCTATGTAGGTATTTTTACCGAATAATTTAACGAATCGGTAATATTCGGTAATTACCGAATCGGTATTTACCGATTCGGTAATTGCCATTGATTCCTTTGGGCCTTGAGGCCCATAGGAATCAATGTCAATTACTGAGTCGGTAAATACCAATTCGGTAAAATTACAGAATTGACAAGGGGGACAGGGTGTCACTTTGACACCCTGTTGCACCCCTGATTCAGGCTTGTGTGCCAATGTGACACACATACATGCCCTTAGGGCATGTATGTGTGCCACATGGCACAGGTGTACATGCACAGATGTCTATGTACACAGGTATTCGTTATTTACCATCAAATGATATTTGATGGTAAATAACGAATTCTGAAGGGTCTGTGGCACTGTTTTCAGTGCCACCTACATCACAAATTACCGATTCGGTAAATTTACAGATTCGGTAATTTACAGAATCGGTAAATTTACCGAATCAGTAATTTTAAGGCCCTCTACATCTGAAACTCCAAATACCGGTCGGTAACGGCCGAAATCAGCTGTTACCGACCGGTATTTGGCCACCTACATCTGGCCCAAAGTGTCCTACAATGACAATATTTGTAGATCACTGTTGGATGACCTCACTACTACCATACCTTAGCCAAACACATATAAAAGGGAAGGAGTGCCCTTTTCGGGTAAGGGATTGTAAGGATAGCGTTGAATATCCTGGCGAAATACCATGTCCAGTCAAGACTCAACAACAATACTTTTCCAGGTCTCTTTAGTGTTCTGTTCAGTGTTGTGGTTTTCTGCATGGCTGCTGCTCAGAAGGGAAGTGTTGCAGAGCTGCTCAGTTGGTGCTGACGTCCTAAGACATGCAGTGGGCGAGCAAGGTATTTTGGGGTGCCCCTCTGGCCTGCCTTATGTGGGGTGCCTTCCAGTTGCAAGATATTCCTTCAGTTGCAAACAATTGCAGGGAATTTAGGAAAGGGGAGATGGCCTCGAATTTTCTGGTCGAATGTTGTCCAATGTAGGTACATTTTTTCATCTAATCAGCTAAAAAGTGTAATTTTTTTTATAGGTGATTTTTGAAATTGCTGAATTTGCATGAGAAGCTTGGATTGCTTTGTGTGTCACCTGAAATGCGAGTCATGAGGAATGGCGTGTATTTACTCAATGAAACTCAGCCAGCTGCATTAATTAAAATGTGTGTCTATAAATGCAGAGCAGCAGCTCATACCAGCTATCCACGCCCTCAGAGTGCCTGTGCAGGACTCTTACCCAGAAGAGAACAGGCCAAGACAGACTCGCAACAATGGACACCTTAGGTAAATACCTTGCTTTTTAGCCTTACAGAAAAAATGTATATTTTTAACTTCTTCACAACACAGGTATGAAGTTAATTTAATTATATATCGCAACAGAAAATGAAAATACGATTTAGTTCATAATAATTGTTCCATATTTTTAGAAATTAACTTTCTTAGGTAGAAATTCTAAGCTCACGACTTTTGGTATTCACAAAGAAAAGTTCCAGGGAGCATCTTTACTCCTCTTTTGTTTTTAAAGGGAGAAAAGTCACAAATAGAACATAGTTGGCCTGATTCACAAAGGTAAAAGTCTAACTTTACTTATTTTTGGTATTAACAAAGGTAAGTTCTGAGTAGCATCTTTACATCCGCACTCGGGGTGGAGTTTCTGCACTTTGGGTGGAGTTTCCGCACTCAGGGCGGAACATCTGCACTCGGGGCAGAACCTCTGCACTCGGGGTGGAGACTTCACCCTAGCGCAGGTCAGGCCAACTTTGTTCGATTTGTGACTTTTCTCCCTTTAAAAAAAAAAGAGGGGCTCATTTATAAAAAATAAACGATGCAGTGCAGCGCAGCTTGTCACCTTGCTGCCCTGCACTGGATGACAGGGTAAGGGCAGGAATGCACCATATTTAAGGGGATATGTCGTGTTCCAGTCCTTTACAATGCACCGGAGCACAATGGGCTGCCTAGCGCCAATGCAGTCACCCTTGGTGGGGTGCTTGCAAAGCATGCAGGATTGTTTTTGTGCTGGAAAGAACAACTTCTTGCACAAATACAATCCTTGGAGGTATAGCCCTCTTTCTATGTGTGCGGCAAAATGCAACCCACATAGTAAGAGGAAGAAAGGAAGAGGAATCGAGTTATTAATCTTAGTTACGCCTCCCCTGGGAAAGTGTAAGATTTTGGCACATCCCCAAGTTTACAAGTTCTTCTAAAATCTGGGGATGCATCAAAATTCATTGGAGTAGCGTGGGCAAAACCATGGAACATCCATCGACCACCTTCCCAGGGCAGAGTACCGCAATGCAGAGCTTAGCTCTGCACTTCATTACTCCAGCTCTTTGAAGCCACTCGGAAACATGCAGAGTGGCTTTGTATGGCTTCAAGAATCTGACTTAGAGGTTTGGGTCACACAACTCCCACTTTGCATGGTACATGCCTCTCGTAAATAAGAAGTAAGTCATAAACAAAAGGAGGGAGGGAGAGGAAGAAGTGGATTCTGTCTCCCCTGGTAATATGCATAAACAAAAGGAATGCACTGGATTGAGTTTGGTGATCCCTACAGTGGTGGGGAGCAACCAGTGTTGTTTAAATACCCTTCACACACCAAAAGGCCCCTTGGTGTCATGCTTCATCATCGGGGTCTTCGCAAACCTCTACGGAATGCTGCGACTCACGACTACGTAGGAGCACTGAAAGTGAACTATGTGTTGGTGTGTGTGGGGTGGTAGAATGTGAGTGGTGAGGTGAAGGTGAAAGCTAAAAAATACCTGGCTCGTAGGAAAACAAAAAACTTTATTGAGTCCTCGGCTGGTATCATTAAAAAGTGCAAGAGAGGTTGTTCTCTACTGGTTAGGGTAAGGCAACGTCAAAAGTGCGTCAACATGTTTCGGAGTAGAGGACTCCTTCTTCAGGACAAGGATGTGCACTAGTTATCCTCACCTTACTCACATGTATATGTAGATGTCAAAGTGTGCTCTACAAAAATAATTTATGGTGAAATGTACCTATCTGTTTTATAAAAGGTCAAAATCCGTTGCGCCCAATTGGCGATATACTGGACCTGTGAATGAACAAAAGGTTATATAAACCATAGTGTAAAATACTGTTTTATGAAAAACTGTGTAAATACACAGAAGGGTAACACAGAACCAAAAATAAGGTCCAGCATGTGCTTAATTTTGCTGCGCTCGTAACACTCCCAAAAGAGACCCTGATTAATATAGGCAAAGAACTGGGACGTCTCACTCGCGCATGCGCAAGTGGCTGCTAATTCTCTATTGCAGCCTGAACGTCTTCGCAGACACTACCGCTTTGCGCATGCGCTTGGTGTTAGTGTCTCACCTTCGCACATACTCTGGTTACTCTGGGCACACCCAGTAAGCCCGCGCAGAACCGGGTTAGAACTTCAGGGTTATGTCCATGTTTGGGCTTTTTCCTTTTCCAATTAAGGGATAATCAGTAACCTTGAGGCACTATATAAGGGGTTTGTTTCTAACTGGACCGACACTTCGTCGGAGCCGCGTTGAGGGCATGAGAGCCAACCAGGCCACGCTGTAACCGTGAGTGTGTGTGTTTGGGATGTGTGTTTTGCTTAAATCAGTATCAGGATCGACTGCTTTTTTGATCCTAAAACTCGGTTCCTTTAACACCTCATAGGTTGCCAAATTGGGCAGAACAGAAGACCCCCAATACGCTCATGAGGCTACTTAGCCCATTACTATAAGTAAGCAATGTACATCTGTGGATAACTATGTGATATTAATTCCGTTTTTTTCATCTTATGGAACCAGATGGAGATCTTCATAGACAATTAATGTCTGTCCTAGTTTATATGTTTGTTTGTGTTTTTCCATTTTCTTTCCCAGGGTTCCTGGACCTTATTTTTGGTTCCGTGTTACCCTTCTGTGTATTTACACAGTTTTTCATAAAACATGTATTTTACATTATGGTTTATATAACCTTTTGTTCATTCACAGGTCCAGTATATCGCCAATTGGGCGCAACGGATTTTGACCTTTTATAAGACAGATAGGTACATTTCACCATAAATTATTTTTGTAGAGCACACTTTGACATCTACATATACATGTGAGTAAGGTGAGGATAACTAGTGCACATCCTTGTCCTGAAGAAGGAGTCCTCTACTCCGAAACATGTTGACGCACCTTTGAGGTTGCCTTACCCTAACCAGTAGAGAACAACCTCTCTTGCACTTTTTAATGATACCAGCCGAGGACTCAATAAAGTTTTTTGTTTTCCTACGAGCCAGGTATTTTTTAGCTTTCACCTTCACCTCACCACTCACATTCTACCACTCCACACACACCAACACATAGTTCACTTTCAGTGCTCCTACGTAGTCGTGAGTCGCAGCACGCCGCATTCCGTAGAGGTTTGCGAAGACCCCGATGATGAAGCATGACACCAAGGGGCCTTTTGGTGTGTGAGGGGTATTTAAACAACACTGGTTGCTCCCCACCACTGTAGGGATCACCAAACTCAATCCAGTGGATTCCTCTCGTAAATAAGACCCTAAGGGTCATATTTATAAGCCCCTTGTGCCGCTTTTGCGCCACCGTTGTGTCACTTTTGTGACGCAGCGGCGGCGCAAAAGATGCGCCAATGTGCGGGGTATTTACAACGTGACGCATCTGGGAAATGCGTCACATTGTAAAGCTCTGCGCCAGAAGGAGACGTTCCTGCGCAGGGGGGGAGGGGGGCGCTCCGGCACAGGAACGTCTCCTGAAAGTGGCTGAGTGAAATCTACAAGATTTCACTTAGTCATTTTGGTGCCCATGCTGCATCAAAACCCTGCGCCTGCTTGAGGCAGGCGTAAGGATTGACGCAGCATTGGAATAATAGGGCCACCCGAGCATTGCTGGAGCTGCGTCGTGCTTGCGACACAACTCCAGCAATGCGACACTTTTACGGCACAGATGCGTGACGCATCTGTGCCGTTTTTGCCCCATGGTGCGCCGCATTGTAAATGTAGTGCAACCATGTTGGCGTAGGCATGGCGCACAATAAGTGGCGCATCCCTGCTGATATGCAGGGATGCGCCACTTATTGTAAATATGCCCCCTAAGAGTTGAGACTGTATGATAATTGGCTGAGCGCCTGTTTTTATGTGTCAAAAGTAAACATATTTAACCCGATGCTTCTCCGAGTTAGTGCATTATTTTAGAGAGCACGGCTCAGAAAGAGGCAAACCTTGATCATTGTTTCCAGGTTGTACTGCCTGAAAATAAAGCATTAACCTGAAGAAATACATCATTGTACACACTGTAGGCATAAAACAAGTGATTTGCTCTGAGTCAGCAGCTCCCATCATGCACGGCTTCTACAAAGTTGAAATGCTAGTTGTGGGCCAGTAACAAAGGGAGTTTAATTCTGGGGCCATATCATAATGACTTTTCTGTGCCAGCACTATGTTAGTTAGAGCTGGGTGGAGTTTGTGAAGTTCTGCTCCATGGAGCAAAGTACCAGAAAAGGTCTGCTGAGCTCTGTGGAGTTCTGCATTCGGTGGAGTGCCATAAGTCATGCTGCCTGGGCTGAATTTTAGCAATTAGAGTTTGTCCCACACTGTAAAATCAGTGCGGACTGCACCACGTACAGCCACTCGAGTAAATGTTCTACTGGAGAGGCAGCTTCCTCAACGCAAGCAGCTGATTTTTCATCGTCATTGGTGGCAACCTGCCATGACCACCGGCGCTGAGAAATATCACAGGGAGGTGGCCTAGCTTAACATTGGCAAGCCATGCGAGAGGGAAAACTCTGCTCCGCTTCATGGAATTTACGAAACTCCGCACTCCGCAGGGAGTGGGCAAACCTCCATGAACTCAGACGGCAAAGCAGAATTTGTTACTCACCCCTAATGTTGACCCAGATTATCTTAGAGGTAGTGCATGTTTTGCTGACAGCAGAGCACAGACACACAGGTCAATAACTGCTTCTTTGTGTTTCCGAGTTCTGGGCCATATCATGATGGTTAACAGACATAATATCGACTACAAAATATCGAATGGACATAATATCGAGTACAAAATATAGGCTGGACAAAATATCGAATGTACAGAATATAGAGATCAAAAATATCGTTTTGAAGATAAGTAATGTAATATCGAATTATAAAATATAGATAGTGAAAATATCAAAGTATATAATATAGGTTAATAAAAATATCGAACATTTAATAATATCCAATTTTTTATAGTGTATTTTATGTGTTAAAAGTGTTTATTTATGTTATAATATAGTTTAATTAATGAATTTAAAGTTATTTAAATTTTGCGTAATTTAATTCTGTAGCGGGTTGTGGGTTTATAGGGGAATAGGGTGGGAAGTAATTTAATTATAATTAATTAAATATGTAAATTAATTTATTGGTATATGTTTATAATTAATTGTTAATTAATTTTATTTTGTAATTATTTAAATTGTAATTGCCAATTAATTATATTTAATTGATTAATTGATAATTATGTTAATTTATTTATTGGTAGTTGTTCATAATTAATTGATCATTAATTTTTATTTTGTAATTAATTACAATTTAATTGACAATTAATTTTATTAAATTGAATAATTGATAATTATGTTAATTTAATTAATTTAATTTCTGTAGCGGGTTGTGGGTTTCTAGGGGAATAGGGTGGGAAGTAATTTAATTATAATTAATTAAATATGTAAATTAATTTATTGGTATATGTTTATAATTAATTGTTAATTAATTTTATTTTGTAATTATTTAAATTGTAATTGCCAATTAATTATATTTAATTGATTAATTGATAATTATGTTAATTTATTTATTGGTAGTTGTTCATAATTAATTGATCATTAATTTTTATTTTGTAATTAATTACAATTTAATTGACAATTAATTTTATTAAATTGAATAATTGATAATTATGTTAATTTAATTAATTTAATTTCTGTAGCGGGTTGTGGGTTTCTAGGGGAATAGGGTGGGAAGTAATTTAATTATAATTAATTAAATATGTTAATTTATGTAGTGTTATTTATTTATAATTAATAGTTAAATAATTGTTAATTGGTAATTAATTAACTTTTAATTGAGAATTAATTTTTATTAAATTGATTAATTGATAATGATGTTAATTTTACAAATGTATTTTATGTAGTGGGTTGTGGGTTTATAGGGGAATAGGGTGGGAAGTAATTTAATTATAACTAATTACATATGTTAATTTTTATTTGGTATTTATTAGATTTTAATTGTTAAGTAACTTTAATTACTAATTAATTAATTGTTAATTTGTTATTTATTAGTATTAATAGATAACAAATTGTAATAATTAATTTAAAATAGTATTTTTAATTAATTAATTATTATATTATATTAAATTGGTAATGACTTTTAAATAATTTTTTATAGATATTAATATATATATTTTTTTAAATAATATATATGAAGTATCTACTTTCCCTACTGTTGCACTCACTGGAGTGGGAATAGTAATTTTTACCCCTATGCTATCCAACGCTTTCCCTACTGTTGCACTCTCTGGAGTGGGAATAGTAATTTTTACCCCTACGCTATCCAACCCTTTCCCTACTGTTGCACTCTCTGGAGTGGGAATAGTAATTTTTACCCCTACGCTATCCAACGCTTTCCTTACTGTTGCACTCTCTGGAGTGGGAATAGTAATTTTTACCCCTACGCTATCCAACCCTTTCCCTACTGTTTCACTCTCTGGAGTGGGAATAGTAATTTTTACCCGTACGCTATCCAACCCTTTCCCGACTGTTGCACTCTCTGGAGTGGGAATAGTAATTTGTACCCCTACGCTATCCAACCCTTTCCCTACTGTTGCACTCTCTGTAGTGGGAATAATCATTTTTACCCCTACGCTATCCAACCCTTTCCCTACTGTTGCACTCTCTGGAGTGGGAATAGTATTTTTTACCCATACGCTATCCAACCCTTTCCCTACTGTTGCACTCTCTGGAGTGGGAATAGTAATTTGTACCCCTACGCTATCCAACGCTTTCCCTACTGTTGCACTCTCTGGAGTGGGAATAGTAATTTGTACCCCTACGCTATCCAACGCTTTCCCTACTGTTGCACTCTCTGGAGTGGGAATAGTAATTTGTACCCCTACGCTATCCAACCCTTTCCCTACTGTTGCACTGTCTGGAGTGGGAATAGTAACTTGTACCCATACGCTATCCAACCCTTTCCCTACTGTTGCACTCTTTGGAGTGTGAATAGTAATTTGTACCCCTACGCTATCCAACGCTTTACCTACTGTTGCACTCTCTGGAGTGGGAATAGTAATTTTTACCCCTACGCTATCCAATGTTTTCCCTACTGTTGCACTCTTTGGAGTGGGAATAGTAATTTTTACCCTTACGCTATCCAATGCTTTCCCTACTGTTGCACTCTCTGGAGTGGGAATAGTAATTTGTACACTTCCGCTATCGTACGGTAATAATATTGTATATTATTTAATTATATTATGTTACTATATATATATGTTTTAACAAATATGATTGTAACAACTTTTTTTTATAACTTTCATTAATTATTTAATTATTATAAGGTAATTTAAGTATTTTTAAGTATATTTTAGTAATTAATTTTTAAGATTAATTTAATTTAACATTGTTTTTAATAAAGTCGATATTTTTTTAAACTATATTTTTGTAAACGATATTTTTTACTCAATATTTTTGTACTTACCTGATTGTACAAAGATACAAAGTCGATATTCTGTCTGTCGATATTTTGTCGCCGATATTTTTGGTAGTCGATATTATGTCCCTCGATATTATGTCAGTGATCCATCATGATGTGGTTGTGTTTTGAGTGTAAGGTGTCTAAAGTTCAAGCATACAACTGTAATGTAAAGCTTTCCAATAGAGTTGTGTGGTTTATAAAACTGCAAGAAAAATCATACAACAGCATGGTGTAATTTAAAGAGTGAATGCATACATTGTCACTCCACGGATTTGGCCATTCTAAGCTTGAGGAAGCAGTAAAAGGCCGTATTTACCAAAAAGCTCCAAGGCTTTAAACCCTACAAACGATTACAGGTTTAATACTGCTTACATTCATTTTCAGGTTGGGAAATGAGAGAGAACAAACTATAAATTGGTGTGGCTGAAAGGAGAACGGTTTGTACTCCTTGAAATAAATCTGCAAAGAAAATCTACTTCTTGTAAATGAACTGATGCAAGTGTTTGACGTATACAGAAATGTAAATATGTGATATTTAAGCATGCAAGCATGTGAATTCTTCACAACAGATTGTTTTCCCTAAAACATGTCTTATTCTTAAACCTATGCTTTACCCTACTCTAACAATAAACTCTACATATTTGCTCTTACCCAAACCCCTATCCAAACACTAAAATTATCCCCCATGGTTACCTTATCATGAGACTGACCCTAATCCTAAAATAATACCTTACCCATACCCTCTCCTAAACCCTTCCCAAACTCTAAACATATTCATTGTCCGCTAACAAACCCTTCTTTGAACCGTAAAGCTATTTACAATTATCTTCATTTAGTTTAGTCCAGGTAATGATATTGACACAGAAATGATGTAGAGGTAAACCACTGGATGAGATGAATATGATGAAATAATGGTATGGAAAGAGGATATGGTCAAGGTACCCTAGACCACTGTGTGAGACAGTAGATTTTTTGGCACCTCATTCACCTGCACACCTGCCCAAAGGTAACTCAAGGTCAGAGGTATGTTAACATTTCATTCTGCTAAGGTTAATACAATAGGTTCTATGATGTGTTGCATTCATTTATCCGCAAAGTCATTATTGAGAATTGCACAGAGATTCCTTAGGCAAGCATTTAAAAAGCTGCCAGGAAAGATTGTCTGAAATTGAGAACTGACAAAAATGGCAACTTTTATTTTTGATTGCATTCTAGTTGGAAATATACTAGCCAAGCTCATATTCTCAAGGAGTAATCGCCGAGTTTATTGCAGCCAAAGCGGACATTTATGTATTGCTCCATTCACAAGCTGGTGCTATCAGCCCATATCACCACTTTACTTGCGATAGCAGCTGCAAAAAACATTGCCATAGATGACCCCCGCAACTATCGCTAATGAGATGCAGAGTAGGCGCTCCCTTGCAAAAAGCCGCGACAACACCACTCCGCAACATTCTTAACAACCAGTAATAACTCAGGACTCAAGGGAAATTAATCCCCCAATTTACAACGCGTCAGGGGGCGCATTTGCAGAGTGGTGCAGGGAGGGGGCAGGCCTGACATACCAAGTGTGCAAATGCACCCCCTGGCACATTGTAAATTGCAGGATTAAGTCCCCTTCAATCCTGAGGGTTCCTGGAGGCCAACTAGCCCACCAGGTACCTCCAGTAAGCGCCAAAGAGCTGCGTTGGAGAGAGGTGTTAAAAGGGGCATGGCCTCTGAATTCCTCTCTGCAACACAGCTCTCTGGTGCATACTGAAGGTACCTGGTGGGCTAGTTGGCACCCAGGGACCCTCAGGATTCAAGGGGACTTAATCCCCTAACTTACAATGCGCCACAGGGCGCATTTGCACACTTGTCACATCAGGCCCTGCCCCCTCCCTGCACCACTGTGCAAATGCGCCCTGTGGCCCGTTTTAAGTTGGGGGATTAAGTCCCCTTGAATCAAGAGGACTTAATCCAACAATTTACAACGCACCAGGGGGATAGTTTGCACAGTAAGTTGGGGGATTAAGTCCCCTTGAATCAAGAGGACTTAATCCAACAATTTACAACGCACCAGGGGGATAGTTTGCACAGTGGTGCAGGAAGGGAGCATGGCGTGACAGGTGTGCAAACACACCCTGTGGCATGTTTTAAGTTGGGAAATTAAGTTCCCTTGAATCCTAAGGGTCCCTGGGTGCCAACTAGCCAATCAGGTATGTCCAGTAAGCGCCATAGAGTTGCATGCAGAGCCGTGTAAAAAGGGGTGTGGCCTCGGACGCAGCTCTGTGGTGCTTACTGGAGGTACATGGTGGGCTAGTTGTCCCCCATGGACCCTCAGGATTCAAGGGGAATGAATCCCCCAAATTAAAACCGATCAGGGGGCGCGTTTGCACAGTGGTGAAAGGAGGGGGCGGGGCCTGATGGGACATGTGTTTACTTATGCAATCACTCCACCAAAACCTAAGAACTCTCTTTGCAGCACTCTAATCATCCAGTCACTACCCATGAACTCATGCAATGACCCATGCAATAACTCATGCACTGCTAAAATACCCTGAGCAGTACCCATGCAGTCTAGCCATTGCCCTGTCACTACCCATGCACTCCTCCAATCACCCAGTGAGCACCATGTACTTATCTAATCACTATGCTGAAACCCAGGCACTTATAAATTCACCATGCACTCTCCTTGCAGTACTCTAATCTTCCAGTCAGTACCCATATACTCATGGAGTGACCCAGGCACTAACACAAGCACTGCTACAATCCCCTGTGCACTACCCATGCAGCCCTCTAACCACTTACACAGTACTGATTCACTCTTCAATTACCCAGGTTGTACATGCACTCCAGAAACCCCTGACACTACCAATGCACTCCTCCAATCACCCATCCAGCATCATGTACTTATCCAATCTCTCTGCCAAAACCCAAGCATTTAGAAAATCACCATGCAATATCCTTGCAGCACTCTAATCAACCAGTCACTACCCATGTACTCATGCAATGACCCAGGCACTAATTCATGCCAAATACAGAGGAGGTCAAGTTCATTACAGGGGTACCCAACCCATAATGTTCCCTAGTGTATGTAGGTGTTTTCACTGTATTCTAAGTGTCTTTTAGCATAGCACTGGCTTTGGTCCTGGTTAGTCAGAGTCAGTTACCACAAGTACCCGTCACTAAAAAGTTGGGGGCACAGTACTTTCTGCTCCTCTGTTGGTTCTTTCTGCACATCTCTTGCTTCTTCCTGCACTTTTCTTCATCGTTCAGGACTTCCGTTGCCTTTTTCAGCATTTGTCTTGCTTCTTACTGTGCTTTTCTTCCTCTTTCTTCACATGTCCTACCTTTGTTGGCAAAGTTAGAATTCAGCATGTAAAAAACCACTGAAATTCACTCAAAAAACAATATTTATTTATTTATTTTAAAAGTTTTATATAGCGCTGGCTAGACCCGGAGGTATCAGAGCGCTTTACATGAGCATCAGATCATAGTTACAGGATACATCGTTACAAAGGTTACACAGTTTTTAGAGCATGGCAACATAGTTACTTGTAACGTTGAGATAAACAATAAGCACAAATACGTAAGGGGAAAAGAAGGCAAGGTGAGAGATTCAGGGGAGGGGGGTTGGAGTAGGGGAAGTAGACAGATAATGAAGGCGAGAAAGAGGAGAGGAGGGTGAGAGACACAGCATGGGGAGAGGAGGGGAAGGGTGACGGGGACACAAACCGGTAGACAATCAAGGCAATGTCCAAAGTCCAGTAAGCTGTGTTCCCAGGGGAAGTGGTATCCCTTACCTATCTCTATAGCGAGAGGCTCCCTTTATGCAGTGGACTCTCTCAGAGGGGTCTCTGAGACTCCAAGGCCTACCTACTGGATACTTCCCCAAAAAGGGGAGAGGGAGTGCTTTGGCAAGGGGTGCCATACCATACCGCAATTGTGAGTGGCTTCCTTGGCGCAGTAGACTCACTCAGCGGGTTCACTGAGACTCCAGAGTATAAATATTGGACTAGGGGAGAAGGAGTGCTTAGTCAAAGGGCACAAAGGACAGGGGCGTAGGCAGAGTAGCGGGCAAGGGGAGAGATTCAGGGGAGAGAGGATAGGAGCTAGGGAAGAGACAATAAGGAGAGACGAAAAGAAGTCTGCCTAAAGACCGACTGGGTAGGTGACGACCAAGGAGGGAATCCACGGCCCATCTCCCCTATAGCTAAACCAAGTAGCTCCATCGGGCATCAGGCATGTTATAGTTAGAAATTAACATTTAAAAAAACATTGAAATTCACTGAAAAAAATAGAGGTTTCAGGCACGTTATAATTAGAAATTAGCATTTAAAAACCTTAGAAATTCACTGAAAAAAACTATAGGTTTAAGGGACGTTATAGTCAGTTGGACATTTCACTCATACAAAAGCATAGCAATTCCCCCTTTATAGTTAGTTCAGCTAACTATAACTCGCGCCACCACAATGCACTGCTGATGACGTCACATAATACATCATTCATGACATGGTCAGTGACATCACTGTTGACATACAATATGCCTGTATCATACCTTTAACCCATTCCATGCGTCAGACGGCCATCGGCCGTCCCACGTCACAGTGGGCATGTGTGGAAGATGGCCAGGGGCCATCCGAACCCCGCCTACTCATTCATTTGCCCGCAACGCGGAAGAATTTGCGCCACGGTCAACGGGTTAATGACTGGGTGGCCATTGGCATAGTCCAAGCTCAACAATAACATTATGTTTACCGAGACGATTTTATAAGTAGTATGTAATTGGTGATCTGGTTTCTATGATTGCAACATGAGTGACATTACGTGAGCTGGATCACAATTATTCAAGGCAAAGGAGAGCGTAATGCAGGCCAAAAAATTACTGCTGTGGTAGACATATTCAAGCTTGTTTTATTAGCCTTTACTAGGGTCTGGGAATGACAAAAGCTGAAATGTTGGAAAACGTAATCCAAATTATTCCCATCCCTAAGATTTTGCAATGCTGATGATCTGGACAGATTTTAGTCTCTACTGGGGAGGATGTTCCTTATGTAGAGTGGAAGGCCGTGCCTGCACTACTATATGCTGGTGATGAATGCTCCTTGCCAGAACTGCAAATTGCCTTGAGACTTTAATCACTGATTATGTATCATTTATGAGAGATCTGCACTTCAAGACTAATTTCATAAAAACATACACCATGGTATGTGGCCCTAGAAATACAAAATCCCACACCTTAAATAAAGGTGGAAAAAAACTGGACAGGGCAAGTTGATTTTCATAGCTGGGCCTGGAGATCGATGACGGGTGCACCTGATCATCTTACATTAAAAATAGGATATCTCCTTATACCCATGCAGTAGGCACTGTTTTTTCACTTGCCATGACCATTGGCAAAAAAAAGGATTGCCCAGAATTTAGAGATATATAACCGGAAATGCTTGCCAACTCTTACATACAAAACAAACAAGATGATGGATGGAATGTTGTACAATGGCAAAACATTCACCCCCAGTCACAGATCTGGGTTTAATCCATTGTTATTTTACTCACAAAGCCACCCCAGTTCAGACATGGCCATATGCAAATCAGTCTTGACCCTGTGCCTCATGGGAACAGTCCAGACCGAACTGCCAAGCCATGTCTTCCCTGGACCGGAATCAAGCATCCTAGGACCAGTTTCTGGCATCAACCGTCTTCAGCCAGGATAGCTTGAGTCCAGTGGCTTAGTGAGCACGGGACCCACGTCGGGGCATACCCTTCCCACATAGGATGAACAGCAAAACACACAAGATGATGGACGGAATGTTTCACTATGGCAACACATTCACCCGGGACGGCCGTGACGGTGCTCCCCGCTTCTCACCGCCATACACATGGCCATCCGTGCCTGCTTGATAAGACTCCAACCAACTCCACACCTCTTCCGGGCTATTGTAGCATCACCTTCAGACGGGCCGGGAACAGGAGGGAATATTGAATACCCTCTGTATGGAGGGCCTTCTTAACTTCCATAAATGAGGACCTTTGACGCTGAACCTCAAATGTATAGTCCGGGTAGATGGAGACGGAGCTGTTGTCCACCTTGTAGGGCCCCGCTGTTCGTGCTTTCTGGAGAATGATGTCCCTGTCTTTGTAGTGCAGCAACCGGGCCACAACAGGCCTGGGGGGCCGCCCGGGCGCCAATGGGCGGGACGGGACCCTATGTGCTCTCTCCAAAGTGTAAAACTGTGTGAGCTCCTCAGGACAAACCACAGCACGCAGCCAAGGTTCCAGATAATCCAGCATGTTCTCCCCTTCAATTCCCTATGGCAGGCCCACCACCCGTAGGTTGTTGCACCGATTGCACCCTTCTGCATCTTCGGCACGCCTCTCCAGGATCTGCAATCTCCGAGTCACATCCCCCAGAGCGACATCTGTTGTTTTTTGAGCAGGCTCGAGCTTCTCCGGCGTATTCTCAGCCTGTTTGACTTTATCCACTAACTTGCCATGATACGCCCGGAGTAACCCCAAGCCAAACATCACCTGGGCAATGTCACGCTGCAGCACCTCCTTCATGTCGGTAATGGCCTGGAGAATCTGGTCCATCTGCCGCTGCTGCAGTCCCTCCGATGGCGCCCCAGTCTCCTCCGGTGGGCGAGAACCAGTCGTCTCTTCATGCGGGCCCGGAGGAGCCGCCCCCGGTTTGGGCGAGGGTCTTTTTTCCCCATGATCGGGTTCAACAACGATCAACCACCGCTCCAGGAAAGCTGGCCTCCACAAACAATCCAGGTGGGCCACTCCTGATAATCTCGGAAAAGCGAGGTGTCAACAGTAGCCACCCCATTGCAGATATAAGTTCAACGCGGGCCGCCACACCTCATCAAGCAGACCCGCTCAGGGGGCCCCAACCACCACCATCCGGCAGCAAGGCACAGTCTCGAGCATCATCCCGGCATCGGCGAAAATCAAAGTAAGCCAGTCCTTCAAGAAATCTCAGCATGAGTGAGTGGCCCCCTCCTCAGTTACCACTCGGGTCACTCCTGTACAAACGGGCCCCCTTCAGACGACAGCCGCCACACCAGCTGCCCCGCTTTCCAGCTCCCACCTCCACGTCACCACAGACGAGGTCGGGTAGCCACAGCGAGGGACAGGTCTCCGTGAAGTTAAGGGTCACAGGGGTCAGCTAATTAGCAGCTCCGGCGCCAGCAGTCGAGAGGGCAGCACTCATTCCCCTCTGTCTGCCTCCAATCAAGCAGCAGTCCTTGCCACACTTTCACCGCCACTCTCTGCCTCCGGGGCATCTAGGTTCCCACCACCTCGCGGGCCACTTCGCCAACACCAGATAAGCAGCAGCACAGCCCAGTGTCCGTCGGCCAAGTTGCACAGCGACGTCCCTGCAACCGATCAACCACTGCCGTCCAGGCCTCCGCGTTGCGCTTCCGGTCGGCTCGGACCACCACTCCAGCTCGCGACTTATTGTGGAAGGTTAGGCCACACAGTATGGCCGCTGCTCCGCAATCCCGGCCAGAGGCATAGCCGTCGTCGCTAGTCCGGGCAGACGCCAAAAGTCACAAAGGGGGTGCCGCAGCAATCCAGCTAGAGGGGGGACCCCCAGGGAAGCGCCGGAGCCCAGTTACGGTGTTGGAACCAGGATAATTGGCGAGGCGGACACGGAGCTCACAGCTCACACGTCCATGCCGATCGGCGCCCAAGCCATGCCCCTTCACATTCCGTTAATCATCTTGTGTGTTTTGCTGTTCACCCTATGTGGGAAGGGTATGCCCAGACGTGGGCCATGTGCTCACTAAGCCACTGGAGTCAAGCTATCCTGGCTGAAGACGGGTGATAGCTAGAAACCGGTCCTAGGATGCTTGATTCCGGTCCAGCGAAGACATGGCTTGGCAGTTCGGGCCGGACTGTTCCCATGAGGCACAGGGTCAAGACTGATTTGCATATGGCCATGTCTGAACTGGGGTGGCTCGGTGAGCAAAATAACGATGGATTAAACCCAGATCTGTGACTGGGGGTGAATGTGTTGCCATTGTGCAACATTCCATCCATCATCTTGTGTGTTTTGCTGCCAACTCTTACATACAGCATGGGTGTCGGGGAATGCAGAGATGCAGGGGCAATACACGTGGAGGAGAATACATTCTGATGCCAGCGATTAAGTGTACGCCCTTCAAACCCGCATTACTCTCTCCACCAGGAGCTAGGGATGGAGTATGTGCAAGACTTTATTAATGTTCCCCCCTTGATCCTTTGGTGCTCAATTTGGGCTAATATGAATCCACATTTAATCTGGCAGTCATTTGAGATTGCCTGTTGTGCATCCGTGGCCTGTCAATTCCATGTTTAAATACATCAAAGACTCCTTTCTAGTTTTTGGCTGTGTATACTTGTTTGAGCACCCTGAGTCCAATATATAAAAAGGATAAATATTGGGTCCAGGATAGTTTTATCAAGCATAGACAGGCTACTAGGGAGTTAACAGAAGTAGCTAAACCCCTGCTCAGTGATTCCTGTATTATCCAGATAGCCCAGTGATTGGCCCCTATTTACTTTAAGTGACAAATGTTCATGAAAGAACATTATTGGCTAGATTCAGGCTAGTTTCCATCCAAAGGCTATTATGCTTTCCATTAGGACAATATTCCTCCGCAGCCATCAACATTTGTCCATGGGATGAGTAATGTAGTTTATCCCTATTGTACTTTGTATTTTTTTGTGGTTATTATTAGCCATTTACAAGGACATGTTTATTACCGCTGTTAAGTAGGTACAAATGTACTAAGTGTAAAGCTGCCTTATTCTTTTTGCAGCAACTCAATGACTATAAGACCTGTTATTTATTTAGCTGTTTATGAAAAGGGTTTTAGCGCAAAGGAGGTCTATGCTGTTTTAAAACTAGTGTATATACATATTACTACACCCTGAGTTTTAGTTTGTTATCATGATGATGAATTCTGATTTATGTATTTTAGATGACCTAAAATTGAGGTTGCAGTACGTGAGTTTATTCCTATTATATGCTGCTATTCTCCTATTAAGTCGTTGACCCAAGATCCATGTACTTTTTTTCTTTTTAAATGGAATGTCATCATTTTTGCCTTTTAATTTTATTTTGTTATTTATGTATCTTTTTATGATCTGCTTTTGGAAGATTGATTGCATTTGTCAATGTTACCATGTTTAGAGGAGAGAGCACATGCGCGGTAGCACTGTTTGGCACTGGAATAGTGGTCAGAGATCTAAGTCCAGTAAAACGAGATCCTCAAAAAGTAGGAGGAGGAAGACAAAAAGTTTCAGGGTGACCCTGCAGAGAGGGAAATTTTCCAACTGGAGCGAAATAGATTTCTGTGACAAGAACAGTGGGAGGTTGTGAGCATGATACTGGGAGTAGGCAGGGAGCCAAAAAAAGCTGTTGTGTAGTTGTGTTTGAGACAGTTTATTGCCTATTGTTTTTAATCCCATGGATAGATTTACAAGAAACCTGGCAGTCAATTTAGGGCCTGACTTAGGGCCTGGCTGTATACTCTGTCACAAATGTGGCAGATATTTCGTCTGCAGCATTACAAGTGTCATACATATGATGCAATTGAAATACAGCATATGGGATATTTGTCACATTTGTGATGGAATATCTATCCACCGAATATATAAATCAGGCTCGTAGTCAGTTTTCTGAATATCCATCCATGGCAAATAGAGGCAGTGAAAAGTGTCCCATACTTTCCTCTTTTCTGTGCTCCTGTTGGTGATTGTGTGGGACTGCGAGCTGCTGAGGTTCTCAGTGCTCTTCCCGCTGCTGCTCGCGGAACCCGCTTCGCGGGTCCCGCTTCGTGTTGGGATTCCAGTACCAGCTGCTATTTCCGTGACGCTTGTGCTAGGAGGCAAGCACCCTACGTCTGTGGCAGGGTTTGTGGACAACTGTTCATGCAGGGCTGCGAGCGAGGGCGGGCGCAGGACTACAAGTCCCAGGAGCGCCCGCCAGCCCCTACTGCTGACACCTGGGACGCTCTCCCTGCAGGCTCCGCCCCACCATTGTTCCGGTTAAAATCACTGTGCACCTGGACATCGGTGCATTACTTTCCTCTTTTCTGTGCTCCTGTTGGTGATTGTGTGGGACTGCGAGCTGCTGAGGTTCTCAGTGCTCTTCCCGCTGCTGCTCGCGGAACCCGCTTCGCGGGTCTCGCTTCGTGTGGGGATTCCAGTGCCAGCTGCTATTTCCGTGACGCTTGTTCTAGGAGGCAAGCACCCTACGTCTGTGGCAGGGTTTGTGGACAACTGTTCGTGCAGGGCTGCGAGCGAGGGCGGGCGCAGGACTACAAGTCCCAGGAGCGCCCGCCAGCCCCTACTGCTGACACCTGGGACGCTCTCCCTGCAGGCTCCGCCCCTCTCATACTGACTATACTTAGTCTATGGACTTGTCCCGCTGCGCGGGAGCGACCGGGATCGACCGGGAGAAGCCCGGGACAAGGGCGGGACCGTCTGTGGCCGTCAGGGGCCGAAGGAGGCCGGGCTGGGCCTACTCTCTTTCGCCTGCATTGTATTGGTTTTCTGTGGACCTTGATATAGGTATCGAACATGCCATCACCGGCTATGGAGGGAACATCAGTGAAGGCGGGGGGAGTTAGAATTGGGACCTTGGACAACTATTTTTCTCGGGCACTGGGTGATGGGGATAAGGAAACCTCTCTGGCGGAGCGTAGGGCGGAGCGCCGCCGCTCTATTGAGAACATGAAAAACAGGCCTCCTGGTGATATTATTCCCTATTCTATCTCCCAAGAGGGAGGTTCTCTTAACACTAGTCAGGAGTTGTTATCCCAGGAAGGCGTCCCTCTTTTATTGCAGGATCGTATTCCTAACCTCTGTTTATCTACTGAGCAGGTTTCTAGTGTCAACCCCCCCAGTCCCAGCAGTATGGCTGTTGATTTAATTACTCAGACCCCACCTGTAGTTAAACCAAGGAAAACAAAGCTGAAGCAAGTAGTTGTGGCAGAGATGCATGGCTCACCCCCAAACAAGCGTAGAAGGAAGTTGAGGGGAGGGCAGGGTAAAACCAAAATCCCCCACTCCGATTTCGGGAAAGCCCCTACGCTCCCTTCCACCTCTGATAGGATAATAGTAGACGTGCATAAAGCTCCTCCTGTTAAGGGTACTAATATCACTGATCTTGTCAAAGCCCCTGGGGATAATTCATCTAACGCATCACCCCCCGTTACCTCTATAGGGAACCTGGAATTTTTACTTAGGTCACTGCTCCTGCCCATCAGTGAGAGCTTAAAGAAAGTAGAGATTAGACTCACTATCTTGGAGGCAACTATAAGCAGTATGAAAACCTCAGCTATTATCCAGGGTAGACCCTCTGAATCTAATCCCCTTTCTAACCCTCCCCTTAACCCCCAAATCCTTTCAGTTAACTTGGGACTTCCCTTGGTGACTACTGCTGCCCCCCTTCCGCAACCTCTTATGGCCAACTTAGCCCCGACACAACTTAGCAAACCCAATATTCCATCTTTACAACTAGTAGGCCCAGTCCCCCCTGTGACAACCTCCGATGGGGCTATACCTAATGACAGTATTGCTCCCCCACCCCCTGATAAACCTGCCCCCAGACCACGGAGACCCGACCTGCCCCCTGAGGCTAATAGCTTTATGGTAGTTATGGCTGGTGTTCCCCCTCTTGAAGCGGGTGAAGGTGAGAACTTTCACTCTCTTAAAAGAAAAATTATTACATGGCTGAACTGGAACAGACCCCTCCCGGCCTTTTTTAACAATGAAATTACCATGGTGAGAAGGGTACCCTGGCTGGGGAAAACCAGAAAATCTATAATTGGGGACTGTATTATGGTGAGTTTTCGAGATCCTAGGACTGTTTCACATATATGTGCTGGGTCTAATAGATCTCTCGACTCCACCATTCAGACTTTGCCAGTGTCCTTTTTCTTCCCCCCTACCCATATGCACCATGATTTAGTCCAAGGTAATTGGACGAGGGTTGAACGGAGGGGTAGATATCGGGGTATGCTGCACGACCAGTTTTCCGACCCCCGGAGACACCCTTCTATGATTACAACCGATTTAACTGTCTTAACGGACTGGATGGGGTTGATTGACTGCCCTTAGTCTTAGATTCCATCCCAGTCATTTCTGGCAATGGTTCTGTTGTAACATCTGGCACCAGTTCTTCTCTCATTCCCACCCCTGTAACGCCTCTTATTATTGCTCCGGTGTACTTACCCTTTCAGGGAATAGGAACCACCAATAATAATCCAGTTCCAGATATGGGCCAATGCTCAGTAGTTAACTCATCAAGCAGGGAAACTGTTTGTGTATTGTTCTGGAACGTGGCAGGGCTTAGGTCCAAAATACTGAATCCCATCTGGTTAGAAACAATAGAAGAGATGGAAATTCTATGTCTACAGGAAACTTGGACCTTAGAACCCCTCCATCTTCCAGGCTACAAAACCTTGTTTACATCAGCAGTAAAGGTTCACCATGGTAGGGCTAAAGGGGGACTGATGACATTTATATCTAATTCCCTAAACTGCCAGAAGATTCAATTATTTTCCATCAACCCTTATTATCAGTTAGTGCGGATTGTTGCAAGTAAGGAATTGTGTCATTTAATTATAAACTTCTATAATAATATTCCTCCTGCAGACCTGGAATTGACACTTAAGATGTTAGGTAATGATTTAGGTAAAGAAACAGATAAAAATGTTAAGGATGTTTGGGTTGTTTGGGGGGGAGATTTTAATTGTACCATATGCAAGAAAAGCCAGAAAGGAGCATGTGGGTTCATGTTGGACCTTGATACTGACTTAACACACTTTAAGCATTCCACCTGTGGAGACCTAATAAATGAGATTCTTCACTCTGAAGATCTAGGGTATGCAACTGAAATTGGTCAAGTAGAGCTCCCCCTTGCCCCTACGTTTAATGGCAGGGGTGTATTGTCTACAATAGACTTTATAATAACTTCTGTTAGGCACAGGCATATGGTCAAAAGGTGTTGGACCCTCGATATCCCACTTAGTGACCACTACCCGACAATCATGGAGATCATAAATCCATTTCAGGCATTGGCCATAGAAGGGAGATCTGTGCAGAATGTCTCTGATATTAGTATGGCAAAACAAAATGGTTACGCACTAAAGTGGGATAGGGTGGTTCCAAGTGACTTTCTACGTGATCTAGTAACCGAATGTTTGCCTAGCTTCTTGACCATTCTGGATGAAAGTGTGGCTAGTCAGGAGATTCTTAAGCAGTTTGAGGTCATTGCTTCTCAAATTAAGGGCAACCTTTGGGTGGTTTCTAAATCAAGTAAGGAAAAGATGGGAAAATGGTTTGATTCCACATGTACAAAGGCTCATTCTGAGCTCAAGAGAGCTTTACATGCTGTCCCCCGTAATTCTTTAAGGGTCAGGGACGCGCGGAAATCTTATCAGAATGCATTGAAAAGAAGGAAGATGGCAAAGTGAGGCCTGGGAGACGCTCTGTGAGGCTTCATTGAGCAAGGACGTTTGTGCTTTTTGGAAAGCAGTAAATGGCCCCTTCTTTGACGCAGGAAAAGCACGCATTGAAATTGCCATTACCGAGGACTCTTGGGTGGACCATTATTTTAGCCTGTATAGTACCTCAATTGACGAGCAGATTCCTCCGTTGCAATTACTAATGTTTCACCAGGGGGAAGTGAGAGCGAATGGCTCGGAATTAAAAGTTACCCTAAAAGAAATAAATGAGAGCCTCAAAGCAACACGGGGCGGTAAAGCCCCAGGTCCAGATGGCATACCTCCAGACCTGTTTAAAAATAATATCGATTTATGGGGCCCACTTCTAGTGCAATTATTTAATGCATCCCTAAAGACGAGCCTACTTCCATCATGGTTTATGTCTGTTATTGTCCCAATTTTTAAAAAAAGGGGATAGGCAAAACCCTATCTGCTATCGCCCCATCTCCCTATTGGACAGCACTGTAAAGATATTAGGAAGAGTAATCCTAGGTAGGCTACAAAAATGGTCGGAAGATAACTCTATAATCATTGATCTTCAATATGGGTTTCAAAAGGGGCAGGGGACAGTAGATCAGGGTTTGAACTTATTTATCCTCCAGCAGAAATATATCAAGGCACGACGTGAACCCATTTATTTCACCTTCGTTGACTTGACGTCAGCGTTTGACTGTGTTTCACACAGCAAATTATGGGTCATTATGGAATCTCTTGGTGTTGAGGGAAATATGATCTCCTTTCTTAAGGACTTGTATTCGGGTTCCATCGCAACAGTGCGTTATGGTAAAAAAGGTGAATGTACTAGATCTTTTGATATAGGGCGTGGGGTACGCCAGGGCTGCGTTTCAGCACCATTCCTGTTCCTGGTATATATAAATGGAATAGAGAATGCCCTAGTGGAATCAACTTGTGATATGCCTAGGGTAGCTAAAAGACCGATCCCTGCGTTATTATACGCAGACGATGCGGTCCTAATGGCTCGCACGCCGGTGGCTCTACAACGCCTTGTAACATCTTTTAATGCATTTATGATTAATCTGGATTTGCAAATCAACTGCTCCAAGACATTCACCATGAATTGTGGCCCTGGTTCTAGCAGAAGAAGGAGGCGGGTGTTTATTAAAGCAAGCCCTATAGACTATACCGCCACCTTTTCCTATCTTGGTATTTTATTCCATGAAGCAGGGAATTGGACAGATGCGATAAAAGCAAGGAAAGCCCTGCTCTGCAAATCTATCACTGCCCTTAAAAACTTTGCAAAAAAGATGGGGAAAAAAAACCACTGTAGAACTTTTGAAAATTTATAATGCCACTTGTGTCTCTATCGCGATTTATGGTGCGGGACTTTGGGGGTATGACAATGTTAAATCTATACAAGTTGTTGAAAACAAATTCTTGAGATACATCTTAGCTGTACCTGAGAGTGCCTCAAGTTACATTTGTCATATGGAACTGGGCCAATGTTATATTGAAGACACAATTAGAATTCAACCAATACAGCTGTGGCATAGGGCTTGGACTAGTGAAGGATGTGTACTGAACCGTGCTATCCTAATGGATGGATTAAGTTTGGATTATGTTGGGAGGATAAGGTGGTTTACATACATTAGGGACTTTTTTGGAGATATGGACTGTACGAGCTACTATGACAATCCCTTGTCTATGTGTAACATCACGAGAAAGGCACTAAAAACAAAATGTATGAAACACCTGGAAGAACGTAGAATGACAGTGGAATATAAGAAGAAAACTGTCTTAGCCCACCTACCTGTATCAATTCAAGGGAAAATCCAACCATACTTAACCCTTTCTTTGACTGAATTCTCGCGGTTTATTTTGACCCGATTCAGGTTAGGTATCCTCTTTAGGGCCCTAAGTTTCCACGCAATGAATTGTTGGTCCTGTAATTTGACTAAATGCCCATGTGATGACCTATCGGAACAGTCTGACATCCATATCATATTTTTCTGCAAATATTATACTTTACCCAGGAAAAGATTGATTATACCAATTTTAAGGGAAATGGGTGTGAGACGCTGTAGGGTTGCCTTTCTGGAACTCCAGAAATTAGACGTTATCTTTAATGTTGCCTGCATCTCGGAATTTTTTAGCAATGTTTTTAGATTACGTAAATCAATTTGTACTACAATTTAATTCATGTTTTACTTGATACTGTATTATTATGAACTGTTTTTGATGTACTTTTATGGTTATTATTCTTTTAACCGAATAAAGTCAAATTGATTTGAAAATTGTGTCCCTTTTGTGTTTTCAGTTCCCATAGGGGATTTTGCCAAATGATGAAAAAAAACTTACGGAACTGTAAACTTATTCAGTAGTTTTTGAGATATAAGCATTTAAAAAACATGCTGTTTATGGGTTTGAAAGATGAAACACTTTTGTCTGACTTTTTATTGTGCCTATCAAGTTGGTGCTATTTGAATCTGTGCATATCCATACTGGTCACATATAAACAAGGGCGGGGCTAACAAGTTTGACACTGTGGGCCTGGTTCACCAAAGTACTTATTTGTAGTAAACTTACGAGTGCAAAGTCTCCACACTCCTGGTGGAATCACCGCACTTGGGGCAGAATCTTCGCGTGGTGTACTCTCTGCAGTGCACTGCGCAGAGATTCCGCCTAAGTGTGGTGATTCTGCCTCAAGTGCAGAGACTCCACAATGAGCACGGGGACCTTTGTTACCTTTGATAAGCGGGCCCTGTGTGATAAATCTGTAAAAATGTTTGTCAGGCGGTATGGAGGATTATGTTTTTATTGATGTATCTATTCGTGTATCAAATTGGTGACAGTTCCATGTTCTATTGGCTACTTCAAGGTTAGGAAAGTGCAGATGATGACAGAGTGAGCAAACTGGCCAGTACCAACCAGATATTCTTATTTTGCTAGCCCATTCTGAGACTATTGGCTGATGGGTTTTTGACCTGATTTGGGTGGTTGATGAGTTTTTAATATGATTAACACCTATGGGTGAGCATGACTAGCTACGTAGCATAGCCTCACCAAGGAATAACACATGATACCCATCTAGTAAAAATTGTGTGAATCTTCATGTGTTTTCTATTATCAGGTCTTGTTTTTTTTTTTAATTCGTGAGTGGAGGGCATCCTGGTTATAATTCCCTCTTATGCTCTTTATTTGACAGTTGTTGTCAAATTTTGTGTCAATCCATTGAGGGGGAGCATAGTTAAAAGAGGGGTCAATCCAATTTTCATTTACTTATAACTTGGGCACTGTTTGCTCACTCTGTGTCAATCTGGCAAGCAGTTAGCAAATGATAACCATTGCAGACATGCCCTTAGGGCATGTATGTGTGCCACATGTCACACAAGCCTGTACTTGGGGTGCTAGAGGGTGTCAAAGTGACACCCCCTGCACCCTTGCAGGATTCGGTATTTACCGATTCGGTAAATACCGATTCGGTATTTCCCTTTGATTCCTATGGGCTTCAAAGCCCATAGGAATCAATGGGAAATACTGATTCGGTATTTACCGAATCGGTAAATAACAAATCTTACAGATTCGGTAATTGTGTTTTAAAAATTACCTACATCTGCCTCGTTCTGATTTACCGATTCATAAATACCGAATCGGTAAAATTCGGTATTTATGAGTCGGTAAATTAGATTTACCTACATCTGGCCCTTAGTACGTTTAATCAACTTTTAGTATTCATAAGTTATTGAATATCCACTGGGGGGACAAAGTTAAAAGGGGGAAAGTATTAAAAGGAGGGAGCAAAAAAGTGCACATTTCATATTATTAACTGTGGCACTGTGTAAAGAATCTGCAAAAAGTTTGGCAGAAGTTTAAAAGGTTTGCTTTTTAATTGGCATATCAGGTTGTGTGCTAACCTATGAAGAGGGCAAAGTTAAATAGAGGACAATACAATTTTCAGTTGCTTATAACTTTGTCAATGTGTGATGAATTATCAATAAATGAGGCAGGTAGTTAACATGTTACTCTTAGGGTAAGTATCTCGGGTTTTGTGAAAATCCAGTATGGGGAGGAGGTAAAGGGGGCTCAAAACATTTATGATTTACTAGTAGAGTATGCAACATCTTATGGATCTGCACAAATTTTGACTGAGCGTGTGAGTCTACTCTTAAGGGCAGATTTATGATGGGAATAACTTGCCACTAAAATATATACTCGTAAGACCAATAAAAATCCAAGCAAAGCGAACTTGCCCACCCAAACTGAACTCAATATAATTGCAATTGAAAATCTTACAAAGGGTATAGACACTCTTCGCTGTACTCTGGTTGAGGCGTTGCAGTCTCTCTCCAATAGAATGACCAACCTGGAGGTGATTCTTAATGAGAAACACTTCTTAACGAGAGGAGACAATGATACTATGACGCGGTCAGGCACTCAAGACAAAGCTATAAGTAATTTACAGACTACAGGCGATCCACCTGCAATAAAGGCAATATCTTCATTAGCAGATAACACACAATTAAACCCTAGATCAAGGACAACTAGAAACACACTATCAATTAACCCTCCAATTAAGGCCGGTGCCACCAATGGGACTGGAAGTCCTGTTACCATCTTAAAAGATCCAACTAATTTAAATAATCCATACATGAGGGACTATCTCGATTTACCTCCTGCCCCCACGCCATATGCGGTTGTGCTGACCAATGTACCTACACTATCGCCAGCAAAACATGAAACTTGGAGGGAACTGAGAAATAAGTCACTACACTGGCTAGGAAATCAAACTGGGCTAAGCAACGGATTATTCAATTGTTTTAAAATGGCTAGAAGGGTAGCATGGGTGGGCAAGGAAAACAAGACTTCACTCGGAGATTGCATAGTTCTGACTTTCAGTGACCCTAGACTGATACATGAAATGTTACTAAGATCAAGTCACAATCCTACACACTACAATTCTATAAGTATTAACCCACTGGGGGCATTATATCCCCCATGCTCACTTCCACGTAGGTCCCCTATATACTACCAGGGCAGAATTCAACAGGCTAGCCATACATCAAGATGGAGCATACCTTTGTACAATCATTATGGAGCATCATCAGGCATGGACGATCAAGATTGACAAGGGAAGAATAAGAAGGGCTCGCAATCTGTTGAGGCGACCAGCCCACTATTGATACAACTAAATGAGAATCAGGGATCGGGAAGGGCGGAAAGCTATGAGATCAAACAGGAGGACATAGATAAATCAGATGTAGATGCTAATGAAACCCAAAAAGAAACATTTTAGTAAACCCCAAAGCATATCGGCACAAAGTACACCCCTTAATAAAGATAGGACCAACAAATATTAATGAAGGGAAAAACAACACAAATAAAATGAACAATGAGCCCTGAGAGGGTATCCCTCGAAGAGACAACACCTAAAAGGCAAACAAATTTATGTTGGAACATCGCGGGGCTCTCAGATATAGTAACCCACCCTCCTTGGCCGGATTTGGCAACTAATCATAGCATACTATGTCTCCAGGAAACGTGGACTATCCAAGAAATACATATTAATGGGTACCAAACTTTCAATACACCAGCTGCCATTAGTATACAAGGTAGAAATATAGGGGGGCTCTGCACCTACGTCTCAACTTTGGAAGGGATTACAGTTGTTAAATTTATTTCAATGGAGCATTACCAGATCCTATTAGTCACCTGGGGAGGCCAAAAAACATGGCAATAGTACATTTTTATAACAATATCCCAGCACCCTTACTGGAAAACGTCATAAATAATCTTATGAGCAATCTATTCAGTTTGGAGGATCAGGTGATTGGAGACTTGGCCCTATTTTGGGTGGGCGAGTTTAATTGCACTTTATGTCCACGCAGTGTGTCTGGTACATGCGGCCTAGGGGATAATAAGGAGGTTACCCCCACTCATTTTATTCACTCAAAATTAGGGGACCAGCTAAATAATCTGATTTTCCATTTTGATTTGTCACATGTTAATGAAATATGTTTACCACCGATACACTTTCAGCCTACTTTTAATGGGAGAGGGTGCAACTCGATTATCGATTTTGCACTCTTATCATCGAGGTACTCAGGACTTGTGTTATCATGGGGAATACTTGATACCCTTTTGAGCGACCACTACCCTATTTCCTTTGGAATAAAAATTAAAGGGGCGTAACACAATCCATTTGGAAAGGCTTCTTATAATCTTCCTATTAACTTGGCAAGCTCGAAAGGATATTCCATCAAATGGGATAAGATCGACCCCAAGGCTTTTCTTCAAAAGTTAGTTATAAATATCTATGACCAAATGGAAATCCCCCTTTTCCGAAACAGAAGAAAGATAAACAACATCACAGAGGAAATTAGAAAATCACTAACAAGGGAATTTCGTCATAATACTAACAAAGCCAATAGATGGTTCGATAAGTATTGCACTACGGCACATAATAAGTTGAAAAACGCTTTACAGGAATCTCCCAGATCGTTAGAACTAGTACGGCATGCCAGAAAATCCTATCATATCGCCATAACCAGTAGGAAAAAACAATTAAAAAGGGAAGCTTTGCACGCGTTACATGAAGCATGCCCAAGAAATGATAACATAGCTTTCTGGAAAGCGGTCAATGCTCCCATTCTAAAAGATAAGGATGCAGATGTTATTGATTTAGTTATCACAGGCGAAACATGGGTGACACATTTTAAGGGCCTCTATAAGAAGGTTAACACAGAGGATTGTAAAAAAGTCATCAACGATTGAACCGGTACATCTTATGATAGTGATCGACCTAGTATGTTCCCTTTGGGGATTTCATTTGACTGTAAGGAGGTTATAAGGGCAATCAAGGAAAGCGCCCCAGGAAAAGCACCAGGCCCGGATAGCGTCCCGATTGATGTCTATAAATTTGAGATAGATTTATGGGCACCTCTGCTAACTAACATGTTAAATTGTTCTAATAGCCTTGGATTTATTTCAACCTGGCCAGATACCACTGTGATCCCTATTTTTAAAAAAGGGGACAGGAACGATCCTACCTGTTACCGCCCCATATCTCTATTAGACGCTCTCAAGAGAAGGTGGCAGGTAGGATAATTTTAAATAGGCTACAAGAGTGGGCGGAGGAGAGGGTTGTTATTTCAAAATTTCAGTATGGGTTTCGGGCAGGGAGAGGAACGACAGAACAGGGCCTTAATCTAGCACTGTTAATAGCTAAATACATGCAGGCCACGGACGGAAACCTTTTTGTTACTTTTGTTGATTTAAGTTCCGCTTTTGATTGTGTGGATCACGGAAAATTAGTGACACCGGCGTAGACCCACAGATTCTTTTATTCATTAAGGAATTGTACAGGGGTGGGTGCAAGGGTACGGTATGAAGGAAGGGCGAGTGCTCTGCAAAGTTTGATATAAAGAGAGGTGTGAGACAGGGGTGCATCTTAGCACCCCTCCTCTTTACCCTGAATATTAACAGCATAGGTCAACATCTCAGCAAATCCCAGTATTATTATCCAACTGTAAGAGGTGCCCCTGCACCATTCCTACGGTACGCGGATGACGCCGCAATTATGTCACGGACCATGATTGGCCTCCAAAGGGCGGTAACCAAATTCGCAGAATACATGAACTGTAGAGGGTTAAAAGTCAATGTTTCCAAAACTTATTCCATGACCTATGGAAACAGGATAAAGGCCACCTGAGCGATCTTCCTGGATAGGAATAAGATTGAGAGTACCAATAGATTTTCCTATCTAGGAATTAATTTTGACAGAAAGGGTACATGGCAGGCAGCAGTGACCGCAAGGAAGTTAGCTTTTTCCAGGGCCACAGGAGTTTTGACAAACTTCGCATAAAAACTGGTCGGGAGACCGGTACGAGAACTTTTACAAATGTATAAATCTAAATGTGTCTCAACCGGTACCTATGGGGGAGGTATTTGGGGCATTGAACAGGCGGAGCAGTCCAACGCTGCGAGAATCACTTTATCTGCTATTTATTAGCGGCCCCCAAATCCACGGCTACTTACTGCCATAGAAAGGTGGGTCTACCATACATCTCAGACACTATTAAAATCTCCCATTTACTCTTATTGCATAAAATCTGGGTAACGCCTGAAACAAGTTTAAATAGAGACGTCATCATAGACTGCCTTAACTTAGACGGAGTGGCCAATATAAAATGGATTAGTGTCTAGAAGTACACTGAAAAAGCTAGTCTTGGAACATCTAGACAACAAAAGGTGGCTCTTGGAAAAGGTCAAATGTACAGTTGTGGAAAATCAGTTACTTCCAATCAGTGAAGGGATCCAACCTTATTTGTTATTAGACCACAAGCTGTTATACTCGTATGTTGTTGACCCGTTTTCGCACTGATACATTTTTTAGATTGATAACTTTTCCTGAATGTAATGATTGGTCAAAGGATTTGGCAATTTGCCCATGTGATGATATTTCCTAGCAATCAAACATCCACTGCACCTTGTTTTGCAAATTTTACCTGTTCTCGAGGAAAAGGTTCCTGAAACCTATATTAAAGGCCTGGGGCTAAGGACCTGTAGAGTGGCATTTCTTAAGTTACAACAGCTAGAGAATGAATATACTATTAAGGCAGTATCCTCTTTCTTAAAACTACTTATTAGTTATCAGAACACCATGTAATGTACGTGCATGCCTACTCTTCTATACTGGAAAGCCACCTGGGTTAATGTATATAGTGTATAATCAAATTGTAAATACTCTAAATTGAACATGTATATACAAATGCTCCTTCATTCCCATTTAGATACCGGCCAAACAAAATGAATTGTTCAGAGCGATCTCCTCAATAATTTACGGGGCTGTATGAACTGTATTATGAACTGTATCATACTATTTTTAATATTGTTGTATTTTTAATTGTATAGATCTCTTTTAATATTGTTTTAATATGTGCTTTTGTGATTTTGTAATTCAAAATCAAATAAAGCTTAATTGAATTGAATTAGTATGTATGTATGTATATATATATATATATATATATATATATATATATATATATATATATATACACATATATAGATAGATAGATAGATAGATCCAATAACATAACACTTTAAAAAACATAACTATTTCATTACAAATCAAAAAATACACATTTTAATTTACTAAAAATATATTACACATTAACACCTTACTAATTAGCAATATTATTTTAACTAGACAAAAACATAATACTATAAATGTAATGAATAAAAACTAAACTTTAAAATTCCACAAATGAATCATAGTATAGCCACTCCAATTTATAAAACAGTACTGAAACATGTAAGTCAGGAAAACTACAAATTACTATTCCCACCACAATAAATGCAACAGTAGGGAAAGCATTGAATTGTACTGGGATAGAATGTACTATTCCCAGTGTTGGATTGTGAAGGGGTCAAAGGTACTATCCCCACTAAAGACCAACAAGAGTAGGGAACGAGTTAGATGCTGGAGGGGTAAAATTGACTATTCCCACTCCAGTCAGAGCAACAGTAGGGAAAGTGTAGGATTGCGGAGGGGTAACATTTATTATCCCCACTCCAGTCAGTGCAACAGTAGGGAAAGTGTTGGATAGCTGAGGGGTGAAAGTTAGTATCCCCACTCCAGACATGACAACAGTAGGGAAAGTGATAGATGATAGAAGGGTCAAAAAGTCAGTGCAACAGTACGGAGGTTTTTGGATTGTGGAAGGGTAAAATTGACAATTCCAACTCCAGTCGGTGCAATAGTAGGGAAAGTGTTATTTTCCTACTCCAGTCAGTGCAACAGAACAGAAAGTGTTGGATTGCTGAGGGGTCATATTTACAATTCCTACTCCAGTAAGTGCAACAATAGGGAAAGTGCTGGATTGCGGAAAGGTTACATTTACTATTTCCACTACAATCAGTACAACAGTAGGGAAAGTGTTGATTGTGGAGGGGTTACATTTACTATTCCTACTCCAATCCGTGCAACAGTAGGGAAAATGTTAAATTGTGGAGGGTTCACATTTACCCTTCCCACTCTAGTCAGTACGACAGTAGGGAAACTGTTGGATTGTGGAGGAGTGAAATTTACAATTCCCACTCCAGTCAATTTAACAGTAGGGAAAGGTGTTGGATTGTGGAGGTGCTAAACTTACTACTCCCACTTGGGGAGAGGAGTTGGCCTAACGGTTAGGGAGTTCAACCTCTAATCTGGGGAACTGGGTTTGAGTCTTGGCAATGACACTGAACATCCTGTGATTCTGGGCAAATCACTTAATCTCCCATGCCTAACAATAATGAATGTGTCCTTATTTAACGCAACTGGTGCTCTATAAAGCGCTCTAATACCCGATACCTTCGGGTCAAGTTTGCACTATAGAAAACTCTGTATAAAAAAAACAGTAAGGAAAATGTTGAACGGTAGAGGGGTAAAATTAACCATTCCCACTCCAGTTAGTGCAACAGTAGGGAAGTGTTTCATTGTGGAGGGGTAAAATATACTAATCCCACTCCAGTAATTACAACAGAACATAAAGTGTTAATTTGCAGGGGGTGGGGTGGTAACATTTACTATTCCCACTAGAGTCACTCTTTACAACATTATATGCACAGTAGTTCATTTAAAAAAATGTAAAATGTAATAAATAAATGGAAAAATGATATATATAATTTTATTTAAAAAAGAAACAAATTTCATGTGTATTACAATCTTTAATCCATATTATAAATTAATACAAATATTATCATTGAAATACCAAACTGTTTTTCCATAATATTTCCAACAAATAAATGCAATATTTTCACATCAAGTCAAGTCAAGAGATACTTTATTTCGGCCTGATATGGCCATAAAAGTGCTGGTAAAACATATAAAAAGACAATAAAATCAATACAACTTTTTCAATATTAAAATTAGGACATACACATTAAGATATTTGATCGCTAAAAAATTGTAGGGTATAATAAATATCCTAAACAAAGACCCCTATCCTTGCAAAATGAGTGAAAGATGTCCAATGCCCTTTGTATGCCTATCGGTGACCTCAACAGCAGGAGGGTATTGTCTGCGAACATCAAGGCAGGTACCTTGCGGCCCGCTAACTCGGGAGCATCTATGTCCCCTCCTGCTGTCAGGGCCCCCACTAAACCATTAATAAAAATACAAAAGAGTGTTGGAGCCAGAACGCACCCTTGCTGCACACCTCTCTCTATAGGTATGCGATCAGTGAGTTCTTTCCATATCTGATTTGGGCAAAGTTATGTTCATGCAATCTTTTCAAAATGTGACATAAGTACGGGTCGCTCCCAAATCTAATAGAATAACCCATAATTTCTCTCTGGGGACTAAATCAAAAGCCGATTTTAAGTCCAAAAAGATCATATAGAGGCTGCCACACTCAAAGATTACTGTTTTCCAGTGGAATAATTGCAACCTGAAAACTTGATCGATTGTGGAAATTTTTGCTCTAAAACCGGCTTGATAGGGACTTACAATGGCGAATTCTTCCAGCCAGTTCTGTAAACGGTCCAGAAACACTTAAGCAAAATGTTTCTGTGCGACATCAATGAGGCTAATGGGCCGATAATTTGCAGGATGGAGGGGTGATCCCTTTTTGAAAATCGGGATGATTTCCAATATTTGCACATCATATTTAACACATAGCATAATACCAAGCAAAAAATGCAAATATTTTTACTTTTTTTATCACTTAAATTACTTGCTACACTATACCTATACAAACTACACAACACACACCTAAAAAATATTTATTACATTATAAACATTACACATTTTACATAATTATTTATAAATTAAAAGATTACTAATATTACCTAATAGTAAATTATTTATAATTACTCCCCTTCCTGCACTTTATCCCTAGAAAATAAAGAACCAACAAAATGGTAATTTCATTATTAACTTGATTAATTATCAATTAAACAATTAATAATGATTAATGAATAACAAAATAATTGTTTATTTACCTCCTCACCCTTTATCCCTACAAATACATCTGACACCTAATATATTACACAACCAATATCTTAATTGCAAAAATTACAGAATTAATTACTAATTAAATATTTGTATTTATTAACATTATTTAAATACTATAATTGATTTCCTGCACACCCTTTACCCTTCAACAAACAAAAAATTATACAAACAAAAATAGTACACAATTTATATAATTATCGAATAATAAGGTAATTATTATAATACATATTTATGAATTAATTATAGTTCATTTACTTCCCACCCTATACCCCTACAAAACCCACAATCAGCACCTAAAAATTAAATTAAAAAAATATTACATTAAATTAAATATTGTGAATATACAATTGAGATATAATGATAGCGAAACACTTGACAGGGAATGCTTTTAGTTATTCCAGGATGGCTTGTATAGCATTTTACAAATCCAAAGATGGTATACAGTGCCTGGAGTGTTAAAAGGCTTTTGTTATTTTACAGCTTGGTGGGGGTGGCACTATGCCAAATCTATGCTTAAAGACTTTGCTGTAGAAATAGCAAAAGACTGTGGGCATGATTACACATTTTGGCAGTGCAGGGAGTGCAGGAAGCAAAACCACTGCCACGCCACCGCCTCACTCCCACACTGCAGAAACTCACCTCCGCCTGTCCGCCAGATTGCGAGTATTTTTGTGGTCTGTGGGCAGGCAACATGGCGATCCCACAGCGGTGCAGTTTAAAGGCACATGGTGAGCCTTAAGCTGCGCCACCGGGGACCGACTGTGCACGTTTCTGCACAAGTTGCGCATTCCTTCCTGTGCAGGAACTGGGGCTGTAAGACTACAGGGGGGGGTTCAGCATGTGCCGACCTGTATTCACCCCCGTGCACTGTACCCTTTCCTTTCCTGTCTTCGTCATCAGTTTCATGGAGGAAGAACATCCATGAGACGAGACCGGTGGCGGTGAGTAAAGTCATGATATGTTTGGTGGTGCCTTATATATATAAAGAAACCCCCGACAAACCAAAAACCAGAAGGGGTGGCAAAAGAAGTAAAAGCAAAGCGAAACAAAGGAAAGCCAAAATAAAAGTCAAACAACAATTGTCCGTACCCAACATAGTGGTCAATTTATCAAATAAACAACTTTCGGACATTCATCTAAAACTTTTAAATAAAGGTCTCTCCTTTTGCCCGACAAAATCTATGAACATACCGAACGCACGCATTGACCTCTACAAATTCTGCAGAAAGGTGAAACTAAAGAAACACTTTGCTGAAAGAAATCGGAATATCAAAAAAGCCCGTGTATCTCAAATAAAAACAATATCAACAGTTACACAGAAGGATTTAACTGCTATGATAACTCTGACATCGATCAAAGAAAACCCCTCCTGTAGCCAAGAGGATAATACAATCACACGGGAAATGGAAACCAATTTTTGTGAAAGCATTGGTCTACCGACCAACATGAGTGGAAATAGCGGTCTAAAAAGGAATTCTAAATTTTGCCCACAACTACCACCTGGCAATAAAGTCGACTTGTTTCAAGAGCTTATGGTTGAGGAAATAATGAAAATCTCGAACAAAACCAGGAAAAATGGACAAACTAAAAAACATAACCTCTCCATGGAAGAACAAAAGGCAATGATGGATTTAAAAAATGATGTGTCCATAATTATAAAATCTTCTGACAAGGGGGGCAACCTCATAATCCAAAATGTCAAGGACTACATCGAGGAGGCAAATCGACAACTCCTTAATCAGGAACATTATGAAAAATTGACCATTAATCCAATGGAGGAGTGGACCAATGAATATCACTCGATGTTGTTAACCTGGAAGGATAGGGGTCTACTGGATTTTGATGAATATAGTTACCTCAAGACCAACAACCCGATAATGGCAACCATATACTTCCTCCCAAAAATTCACAAGTCACTAGAGCATCCACCAGGGAGACCCATTGTGAGTTCAATAGGGTCCCTTTTGGAATCCACCTCTAGATTTATAGACATATTTTTGATGAACTATGTGACTAGCCTACCCTCTTTTTTAAGAGATACCATGGATTTTTTGCTGAGAATATCCACAGTTGTATGGAAATCAACTTATCGAATGGCGACCATCGATGTCACTTCACTTTACACCTCAATACGTCATGAGGATGGTATCGAGGCTGTCAAAGAATCCTTAATGACACGATCTGTTAACTTCCTAGAACACTCTCAAATGTTACTGGAGATGCTCAAATACTGCCTGACCCATAATGCATTTCTGTTCCTAGGGGAGACGTATCTCCAGAAGCAGGGGACAGCAATGGGGACATCTTTTGCGCCCACGTATGCGAACATCTTGATGGGGCAATGGGAAAGTGAGGTGCTGAAGAGAGATGAGGAGAACCCGGATGGGCCAAAAATTAAATTTTGGTGTCGTTTCATAGACGACTTGTTCGTCATATGGGACAGAGATGAGAACTCATTGAAATCCTTTACTGAATCTCTGAACCATAATCGATTCAGTTTACAGTTTACATCGACAATCAACTCTCATTCTCTAATATTCCTCGATGTAGAAATTTTTGTAAAGAATAATAAACTCTGCTCGAAAATCCACAGAAAACCAACAGCATGCAATAGCATTTTACATGCCAATAGTGGACACCCGACAAGACTGAAGTGGAGCATCCCTTATGGTCAGATGTTAAGGGCAAAAAGAAACTGCTCCGAGGGAAATGATTTGAATGCAGAAATAGAGAATATGGGTTCTAGATTTCTTGAAAGAGGATACCCAATGGAAGTTATTACCACTGCAAAAAAACGGATGCACCTGAAGAAAAGAGAAGAACTCTTGTCCCCAAAAAATAAGAAACTAAAAAGAAACCAAGAACAAGAAATTGATCAGAGCAGAGAGACAACCAGACTAATAGTTGATTATGACAATCAAAGCCCACAAATGAGAAAAGCCTACAAAAAACATTGGCAAGTTCTTCGTCTGGATAACACCCTAAATGAGAGTTTGACGAAACATCCCAGCATAACATACAGGAAAACCTCCTCCTTGAGAGACATACTAACACAAAGTCATTTAGTAGTGCGGGAGGAGAAAAAACAGAGATGGCTTACAACACCTGGCTTCTGGAAATGCCATAAATGTAAGGCCTGTGAACATGGGGTGAACATCAAATCTTATTCACTACAAGATGGCAGAAAAGAAACCATTTATGACCATATCATTTGTGACTCCAAGTGTGTGATCTACAGGCTTCAATGCCCCTGTGGCAAATACTACATTGGGAGCACTGTAAATAAACTCAAGTTGAGAATACTACAACATTTGAGGGCGATAAAAAACAAGGACCCGTGTTACCCAATGGCCACACACTTTGCCCAACATCACCAGAGTGACACCACCCTCTTGAAATATTCTGGAATAAAATTGTGCAAACTTCCAGAACGAGGTGGTGACCAGTTACAACTATTGAGACGCCTAGAATCTAGAATGATACTAAATATGGGAACTGAAGCACCGTTTGGTCATAATTTGGATGCCGAACTGTATGTACATTTGTAATTTAATCTGAAGATAATTCAATGAGATTTTGAGTTTCAAACCTGTGGAACTCCACAGAATGTGGAGAACGTTGTCCCTCCGATACTGGAATGTGTACATGTTATGAATAATTGATTCTGAACCGATAAATCATTTAAGATCCCAAGCATCTCCTCCTGAGGAGCTTATGAAGGAAGGATATGATGGTTTATAGTTTATTAATAGTTGGATGTTTAGAAGAGAAGAAGCTGAAAATATGAGTACCCTACACGAATTATGGTTGTTTGCATAGGAAGATTGGTCAAGATGGTATACAAAACTATATACGATAGGTCATGTAGTACCTTGATAATGACGTCTTATACTGTTTTGAAATTAATTCCTTTGGATATATTGTAGATACTTTATTGTGAATCATGCAACAACTTACTAAGTTTAAAGACCTTAGTTCTCTTCTCGTAAAACTTTAAGAAACTGACTGTTTCTCCACAAGATATAACCATCTTAAACTTAAGTAATCCTCAAAATTAATATCCATATAGGGATGGATGAAATTGTAGACAATGATTTTTTGTATATACTTTAATTTATATAAAAAATCCTCGGTTCCGTATATAGGGGTACTTCACATCAAACTTGCGCATTGAAATGTAATAAGAGACCATGAAACCTGATAGTACTTTACTCTGAGTATATGGTCATAGAATTTTATTATTTTTGGTACTTTACGTTGATTGTACAAAATTATCTATATACCATGAAACTTGATAATACTTTAATTTTGAGTGTATGGTCATAGAATTTCGTTTAAGGTATTTTACGTTGATTGTACATAATTATGTATATACCTTTACATTTGCGCATTGTTGTGTATAATAGATCATGAAACCCTATAATACTTTATTATGTATAGTCATAGATTTTGACTAATGTACTTCACGTTGATTGTACATATTTGTGTATATACCTTTAAACATGTACTGTCCATGTGTATAAACCTTGCTGGGTTGGGTTGGTCTAGATGACCATGGAAATGGTAGAGGGTACTTACACGAACTGCACTATATAAGTAAGGTCTAGACCCAGGGACTCTATGGTCCAGTGGAAGGCAGGAGCCGAAACGCGTAGACCGTCCATTTGATGCACGTTATTCTTTGCACTGGTGTGTAAATAAAACGCTGAAATTCAACTGTTGCTGTGCCGTGATCTTTATTCTACTTAACCGTGGGAAGAAGAAAGCTGTGGCTATATATATATATATATATATATATATATATATATATATATATATATATATATATATATATATATATATATATCCTACTGGCGGTCGCCAGTAGGTATATATAGTAAGGATTTTTTTGAATAGGGATTTCTGAAAATTCTATGTTGAATAACTTTGGCGTTGATGGACGGAATTGGCTGAAATTCTCAGGAAAATGGCACATTTTGTTTCCGAGCGTCCCCTGAAAGTTTGGGGGCGTTTCGTCAAGCGGGGGCCGAGAAAAAAGGGGGGTCCCAAAACGTGGTTTTAACATTGAGATTTCCATAGGGCGGTTGGACTCACTTTTAGCTCGAACGGCTGAATGGATTTCTATGAAACTTGGCAAAATTGTAGAGACTGTTTGCCCGATGTGCCTTTGCTAGGTCTCAAGATATGTGCTCCAGTGGATTTTGAGAAATTAACGTTCAAAAAATATATATATCTGTGACAGCGTCCCGGTTAGCGCCCCGGTTTTCGTACCTGACGCGTAACGGAACTTTGCGAGGAGAAGCGGATTGGCTCTCCGGTGACTGTCAACATTCTAAACAGTCCGGTGCGGCCACCATCTTGTCTCTCGGTAGGATCGAGAGACAAGAGGTGGAAATAAACGAAGGGGGAAATGAATAAAAGGGGGCAAGGTAGACCCCTGCTGACCCCCTAGGATTGATGTGGGGCCTATTGAAGGGCCCCGCGGAGCAAAAAAATAAAAAAATTAAAATTTTCGTTTTTTCGCGGTGGAAGCGCTACCCGGTACGCGAACCGGGTAGCTTACCGGTAGCGTAACGGGAGTCCGCCATCTTGCGTTAAGGTCTAATTTGGACATAAGATGGATGCTAAACAATGCTGGGATTGTGTAAAAGGGGGCAAGGGAGACACATCCTGACCCCCTAGGTTTTGTGAGGGTGGATGAGGAGACCCATATATGTCCCAAAAAAATAATTTTTTTTTCAAATTTTCACGCAGTTAGCGTCCGGTGCGCGAACCGGGTAGCGCTCCGGAAATCATAAATCGTGAAAATTTGTAAAAAAAAAGTTACATTTAAAATTTATTTAGAGTGATCATAGTTAGGGTAGCTCTGAAAAGAGCTTTTGGGTCTGTGGTAGATTTAGGTACTTATAAGTAGGTACCAATACATAGTCTTAAATTCAGGATGAAAATTCTGTTCCCCTCATCTGAGAAGTGCACTCCATCTCCTCTGTAGATATCTTGCATGTAGTAACGCAAGTTATTGTTGTAGATGGAGCCCATTCCATGGTCTCTCATGTAAGCTGAAACAGACTTATTTACATGCTTCCTCGATTTCTCAATTTGTGGACAAAATTGCTTGGACCACCTCCATTTCTGTCTTTGGCATATATTTGAATATACCAAGGCAGTTTGAGGAAAAAGTGCCATCAATTGCTCAAAGGTGTCCTTTAAAAGCATTTCCAGACCTACCCCAGTCAAAGTGCCCAAATCATTTCCTCCACAGTGCACAATTAACAGGTCAGGGTGTGGCAAATGCAAAAAGGTTTTCACCAATGGTATCAATTGGTGACATCTCAATCCTCTGTGGCCAATCCAGTTGATTTCCACATTTTGTAAATTGAGGTTGTGTAAATTTCTGTTATCAGCATACCTTTGAGCCCAGTGGATGTAACTATGTCCAATAATCCAGACAGAAAACATGGTGAGAGGAGGTTCTACTGCAGTCAGATGAAGTGTGGGAATGAAATGGCAGTCGAAACAGTAGGAGTTTGTAATGAAAAAAACTGTGGAGTTTCAGTGCTAATGATTCAGTAGCAGTGATTGGTGGATTTTGATTGCTGAAAACAGAAAGTTAGGGTGCATGGATGAGTTCTTTGAAAGATGACATTTGAATGGTTAAGAAAAAATCATTTTAAGAAACAATGCACTGGATACGCAGGTGTACTGAGAGTTCAGAGTTCAATTGAAACATTGTTGTGTGAACTTGTAAACATGAGAGGTCTTTCAGGAGGTAGTTGCTATGGAAAAAAGGCAGAAAGGGCAGAGGGGGGAAGGGTGCTGATTTGAAAAAAGTGAGGGAAGAGTTTTGATTGGGTGACATGAGAGATATGTGTGATGAATTACAGCATTTCTGTGCCTTTGTTGGTTGCAGCCTCTGGAGTGCATACCCTTTGCTCTGCTAAAGAAAAATTGGTGTGTGTCTGAGACTGTTTTGAAACTCAAAAAGTATTTGCTAAGGTGAGAAAAGATTCATTTAATTTAGATAGAGACTAGTATGCTTTAGGGAGAAAATTAGGAAGAAAGTTGTGTATTCAAAATGTTGCTTTGTGTCAAGTGTTTTAGAAATGGATTTTGTTTCTTTGAGAAATTGTAATTGGAGATAATGTGAAGTATTAGTACTGACAGGGTGTGCTTGTACATAGGAGCTGTGCTGTGTTTTCAAATTATGACTTGAATATCGTTTTTGAGGAAAAGGAATGCTTTTTAAATTTATGACAAGGAAAAAATGGTGTCTGCTTCTTTAAACAAATATTTCACTTGCCCCATAATTTAGGGAGAATAATTTGCTTACTTGATGTGTTTAAAAACGTTTCTTGAAGTCATTTAGGTTTCTTAATATGTACTGCTAGAGTTTTATAGCCAGCATGGGCCATATTTACAAGGCCTTTGAGCCACTTTCACGTCATTTTCCCTATGTTAAAAGTGACGCAAAAGTGGTGCAAGGGCCTTGTAAATACGCCCCCATGTGTGTTAGGTCATTTTAAGTCACTTCCCTATGAATCTGGGTGAATAATTATCTTACTTGATGTGTTTAAAAACGTTTCTTGAAGTCATTTAGGTTTCTTGATATGTACTGCTAGAGTTTCATAGCCAGCATGGGGCATATTTAGAAGGACTTTGAGCCACTTTCACGTTATTTTCCCCATATTAAAAGTGACGTACAAGTGGTGCAAGGGCCTTGTAAATACACTCTCATGTTTGAGCCACTTTCATGTTATTTTCACTATGTTAAAAGTGACGCAAAAGTGGTGCAAGGGCCTTGTAAAATATGACCTCATGTGTGTTAGGGCATTTAAAGTCACTTCCCCATGAATCTGGGTGAATAATTTGCTTACTTGATGTGTTTAAGAACGTTTCTTGAAGTCATTTAGGTTTCTTGGTATGTACTGCTAGAGTTTCATAGCCTGCTTGGGGCATATTTACAAGGCCTTTGAGTCACTTTGATGTCATTTTCCCCATGTTAATAGTGACGCAAAAGTGGTGCAAGGGCCTTGTAAATACGCCCCCATGTGTGTTAGGGCATTTTAAGTCACTTACCCCATGATTTAGGGACAATAATTTGCTTACTTGATGTGTTTAAAAACGTTTCTTGAAGTCATGTAGGTTTCTTGATATGTACTGCTAGAGTTTCATAGCCAGCATGGGCCATATTTACAAGGCCTTTGAGCCACGTTCACGTTATTTTCCCCATGTTAAAAGTGACGCAAAAGTGGTGCAAGGGCCTTGTAAATACGCCCCCATGTGTGTTAGGGCATTTTAAGTCACTTACCCCATGATTTAGGGAGAATAATTTGCTGACTTGATGTGTTTAAAAACGTTTCTTGAAGTCATTTAGGTTTCTTGATATGTACTGCTAGAGTTTCATAGCCAGCATGGGCCATATTTACAAGGCCTTTGAGCCATGTTCACGTTATTTTCCCCATGTTAAAAGTGACGCAAAAGTGGTGCAAGGGCCTTGTAAAATATGACCTCATGTGTGTTAGGGCATTTAAAGTCACTTCCCCATGAATCTGGGTGAATAATGTGCTTACTTGATGTGTTTAAAAACGTTTCTTGAAGTCATTTAGGTTTCTTGATATGTACTGCTAGAGTTTCATAGCCTGCTTGGGGCATATTTACAAGGCCTTTGAGTCACGTTCACGTTATTTTCCCCATGTTAAAAGTGACGCAAAAGTGGTGCAAGGGCCTTGTAAATACGCCCTCATACCTCAACTAGTGTGTTAATTGTTTGCCTACTGTTATTGGTTTACTGTTTGGAAATAGTGGTTAATACCTTTTTTTAAAAATATTTACCACAGATTCAACTGAAGATCTTTTGAAAAATTCAAAAATGCCCTCAAGGCAAAGAAAAAGAAAAAAAGCAAACCAACTTACACCCCACCTTGGTAAACCTTTGCAGCAGTCCTCTACAATAAAAACTTGTCAAGTCACCAGAAAAACTCCGGGTAAGACAAAATCTTTTTTAAGAAACATTTGCAGACGAAAAAGTATCACTACAGAACATGTTTTAGTCCAGAAGAAGAGAGCCAATTTAAATGGGAAGGAAAGGCCACTGAAAAATGTTACTGCTAGAGCAGGAGATAACTCTGTGCATGGTAGTAGAAGGAAAAATCTGTTTAGGGACATTCGTAGACAACTGTCCTGCAACAGGATAATTGGCAATTTGTTAAAAAATATTAAGAAAGGTCAACAGAAAGTGGCTTTTTATAAGAGAAAGAAAAATGTAGAGAAAATTATTGATCAGGCTTTCGAAATTAAGCGAAAGTTATTTATTTTGATAATCAATAGAATTAGGAAACTAAGCAAGGCAATTTATGATTTCAAATCAAATAGTAGATGGAAGAGAACAGTTAATCGTAGTAATTTTTGTGAAGTTTTTTCAGGAGAATGGATGCATAGTTCAAGTTGTGAGGCATTTTTTAATGAGGAGAGTTATTTCCAGGATAATGATTTGGTGCATGCAGTTGACACCAGTGGTCGAGCATATGAGGTGAAAGATCGTTGTCCGGTTGAAAAAGAAAAACTTGTGTCAACAGAGGCAGAAGAGGTGTTAGGTAATGAAGTTTTAGGAAGACGTCCTAAGGGACCAGTGTACACCTGGAAGTGTAGTAGTATTTGCAGTGTGCGACAGGATTCCATCAATTTGCTTTGTGATTTTGTACGGACATTTAATAAGAAAAGTTTAAAACAGAAAATGAAGTTGTTGCAAGAATTAGATCCTTGCAGAGTGAGAGAAGTGACAGGTTTGCATGGTCATTCACTGGCTTGTCTTTCCAGGGGAGTATGCCAGAGTGTTTTTCATCATTTCAGGATGCTAGCAGTGCATCATAATAAAGTGAGGAAATTAGTTAGAATGTTGTATTATGCTAAGAGTCCAGCAATTATGCTTAAACAATTATGCTCTGCTCTTTTGCATGGTTCTGAAGTAGATGTGAAGAATATTTGTGAAGAAATTGAGTTTTGTTACTTTACTAGTAAAGAGAACAATGTTGAAATTGACCCAGTAGAAGAAGGTAATGTGGAAGAGAGTGTACAGATTTCCAGTACAGATAAGTTTCTGAAGGAAATTTCCACGTTTACTGTGAAATCAAGTGAGAGGCCTAATTTCACTTGTGTGTGTTGTCGACGGACTTATTATAAGAATCAGACTAAGTTAGTGGATTTATATGCAAAAAGTGAAATGGAAAACAATAGTGAATGGAAGGATTTTGCAACATACTTGATGGTAGAAAATTGTTTTGATTTGGGATCAGATCAACGTATGTGTACTTATTGTTTTAACAAATTAAATCAAAACCGGATGCAGGCTAGAGCAGTTCATAATAATCTGGAATTGGTTGACATTCCTTCTGAACTGAAGGATTTAAATACTTATGAATCTATTTTGATTCAAAGTGTCCATCCTTTTCAAGCTATTGTTAGAATGGAGCCTAAGACAGGGAAATTGCCTCCTTCGGATTTACAGAGAGGATTAAAGGGACGAGTTGTTTATTTGCCTCTAGATTTGAAGAAAAATATTGATACAATTGGTGTAGACAAAGTGGAAGAGGAACCTCTGGTTATCCTAGTTAATGGGATTCCGACAAAGAGTAAGAAAATCTGGCAAGATTTAGTGGATGTTAGGAAAGTCAAAAAGGCAACGTTGTATTTGATGAAAAACAATGAGTACTACAAGAATGTATATGTTGCAGAAGACGAACTAAGTGAAGAAGAGGACAGCGATTTGTGTGCTGGACAAATAGAGAAAGTAGAGGCCTCTAAAAATGAAGAAATATATGAACATTATAGTGTTCATCCTTTGCATTCTAAAGAAGTCATGGGGGATGCTATTGAGTTGTTTCAAATGAAACAAGCAAAAGGAAGTCACATTAGTGTTTGGGAGGAAAGTTTGGAAGCTCGGTGTTTCCCACAGTTATTTCCAACAGGTCGAGGAGGAAGATATGATGAGCGACCTGATCAAATTCCTGCTTCTGAATACCGGACTTTACGATTGTATGCAGAAGATCCTAGGTTTCGTCAATGCATTCCCTATTTGTTTCATCTACTGTATGAAAGTGATCTGTCTGGACTGTCTTATGCAGTGAACCACATCCTGAAAAGTGGTGTACAGCTGCAAAATATCTTGGCATGGGACTTTATGGATAAAGTCAATGTGCAAGACAGTATTTTGGATTCTCACCTGATTAATCTCATGGCATGTCAGCGTGGTACTAATGAGTATTGGTACCGTCGTCATGGTGGCTTAAAATGTATGCTGAGGAACTTAGGAACTCCCACATGGTTCCTCACTCTCAGCTGTGCCGAGTATGGCTGGGAAGACTTACTTGAATTTCTACGAGAGGCAAATGGAAACATTGAAAATATCGATTTCAAGACACCCGGAGAACTGTGCTCTTTGAATCCAGTCAATGTATGCAGGTACTTCAATTATAGATTTGAAGCTATGATGTCTTTCATTACGAACAAGAAAAATCCACCTCTTGGAGAGGTGTTGGATTTCTTCTGGAGAAAGGAGTATCAATCAAGAGGTGCTCCTCATATACATATGCTGCTATGGATCAAAGATGCACCCAAATTTGGAACAGATCCGGATGACTTAGTGATGAGTTTCATAGAACAGTATTCTACATGTGCTGTTCCAAACATAAAGGAAGACAAAAGTTTAAGAGAACAAGTTTTACGTTTTCAAAACCATCGTTGTGGAAAGTACTGTCGTCGTAAATTTAGAAACAAGAATAAGTTCTATACAAAATGTTGTTTTGGGTTTCCACGATCGGTGATATCTAAAGTAAGAGTGAACAATTTGATGTCTTCGCTGCGACATAATGTGATGAGGAAATCACCCAAAAATACATACAATTTAAAAAGAAACGAAGAGTCCAAGTACATCAACGACTACAACCCAGTGATTTTGTCCATGTGGAATGCTAACATGGATATACAGTTTGTGGCTGACAACTGTATGGCTGTGGCTCGGTATGTGACGTCTTATATCACAAAAAAAGAAAAGACAGAACTAAAGGATATGTGGGATGACATTTCACATGAAAAGAGCCTCAGTAAGAAGTTGTACAGTTTCAGTCTAAAGATGTTGTCGCATCGAGAAATCGGAGCATACGAATGTTCTGATCGGTTATCTTCAGCAAGTCTCTATGCCAAATCTAGGAGTATAATTTGGGTGAGTCTTGGACTTGCTGCAACACGTAATCGAGTTCTGAAACCTGTACAGGAGATTGAGTATTTGGCGGAGAAGGAGCCAAACAGTACAGATATTTTGAAGACCAACATGTTGGATACATATTATCCAAATAGAAGCAGTCACCTCGAGAATGTTTGTCTGTATGAGGTTCTACAAAATTACATATTCAAGAGGAACATCAAAGAAGATATTCATAAAGGAGTGTATGCTGTAATTGGAAGTGAGGGATGTCTGGTCAAGCAAAGAAAATGCCAATTGGTAAATCATCGAAAATTGAGTTGCGAATCTCGTGAAAGAAAAGAGTTTTTCTATTTAGCTCTTTTGCAACTTTTCAAGCCTTGGCGTGCAGAAGAGGAACTGCTTGGAGATTTCCTCTGTTATGAAGATTCTTTCAATGCAGCCAAGGAGACTATAGAATGTCCTGTTTTTCTAAAATATCTAGAAATGTTGAATGCAGAAATCGAACAGGAAGCAACAATTGCAGCCGAGATTGCTAGGATAGTTCTCAGGACAGTCAGAGTTCCACTTCATTGAGTGAGGATCCACTAGGAGGACCAGTTATCGAAAATGAAGCTGCCACTGCCATGATTAAAGTGGAAAGAGCCATGGAACAAGCTCAGGAGGATGTGGTTAACTTAGAAGATTTGGAAAGACAACTCAACGTTGAGCAGAGGAAAATATATGACAAAGTTACCAACCAAATTGATCATGGATTAAGTCATGAGAAGAAAGAGTGCTCATGTACGTCGTTGAAGCCTGTCCGACTGTACGTGAGTGGAGAAGCAGGAACTGGAAAAAGTTGCCTCATTAAAGCAATTTCATGTTATTTGCAGAAAAGGACTGAGTCATCACTGTCTTGTGTTGTCACCGCTCCAACTGGACTGGCAGCACATAACATTAAAGGTATTACTTTGCATCGTCTACTGATGCTGCCAGTGGAGCATGATAACAAATTACAATACCACAAGTTATCTGGAGATGCTTGTTGTGAAGTTTCAAGAGTCTTGAGGAAAATTAAACTTCTTATCATTGACGAAGTAAGCATGGTTTCCAATGTCATGCTTGCTTTTGTGCATTTGAGAATGCAAGAAGTTCTTAAAACAGAGTATGATGTGTTATTTGGTGGCAAAAACATCATTGTTTTCGGTGATCTTCTGCAGCTGACACCAGTGAAAGGACAACCAGTGTTTAAACTACTTACACATGAAGATACCAGGAAGTGCCTAGGGAGCATTGGCAACGTTAATATATGGTTAAACTTCAATTATGCTGAACTGCGTGAAAATATGCGTCAAGCGAAGGATGAAGATTATAAGAATATTCTACAAGATGTTAGAATCGTAAAAGTGACCGAGCATGGGAAGGAAGCTTTACATGCATGATTATTGTCAAATTTGTATCCAGATGAAGATGTTCTGCCACAGAATATTTTTCAGAAAATTACTGAGAAGAAATCTGGGATATGTTTGATGCCAACTGTGCAAGAATGTTCTATCTTCAACAACAAAATGTTGAATTTAGAAAACCAAGACATAGTGAAACTGGAAGCTATTGACAGAATTGAGCATATGGGAGCAACAATTATTTTATCTGAAAATTTGAAATCTAAATTGGATTCATTAGAGAAGACTATATCTAAAACTGCGGGTTTTGAAAAGACTCTGAATGTGTGCTTAAATTGCCGTATCATTTTGAGAAGAAATTTAAATGTTGAAAGAGGTCTGGTAAATGGATCAATGGGTAATGTTGTTGGTTTTGTGAATTACAAAAATAGAGATGGAATAGAAATTTTAAAAATTAAATTTGATGGCATTGAGGATGTACAGCAAATTGGTCGTTGCTCTGCTAGGTTTTTGCTTGTTAAAGACTTATATGTTCGCCGTAAGCAGTTTCCTGTTTGCTTGGCATATGCGGTGACAATCCATAAATCGCAAGGTTTAAGTGTAGACAGTGCTTTGGTGAATATTGGCAGTTCTATGTTCAAGGAGGGTATGGCTTATGTGGCATTATCACGAGTCAGAACTTTATCTGGATTGTACTTGATTGAGTGTGATGAGACAAACATTTGTGCAGATCTAGATTGTGTTAAGGAATACAATAGGTTAAGAAGAGAGTATGCGCCACATTTGCCTCAATATCCTTTATTTGAAAAACGTGTGGTAGGCCGGAAATGAAGAAATGTGACCAATAGTAGGGAGGTTGTAGCAAAAAGACGAAAAGTTGATGAACCCGAAATTGTAAGCAGAAAGAAAATGGATGCTGTTCAAGATGTTGTTGGTTTTCAATTTGAAAATAGTTCTGGTGTCAACTGCTATGCTAATGTAGTGGTTAATGTTGTCTTTTCTCTAGAAACTTTAAAAGAAGAGATTGTGGTCAATTCGGATCAAAGATTTTGCTGTTTGTTGAATTCTGTGTTAGAGAAATGTAGCACTGATAGAAGAAAAATAGAAAGTGTGTCTGAAATTCGAAATCTCTTAGACAAATGTTCAGGTGCCGCTCGCAGCTGTTCTGTCCTTCTTTGTCAAGAGACTTGCCTGAATCCTGCTTCAGCCTCTTCGTGGGGGTAATTGTTAACCCGGACATCACCCACGGACTACACTCAGGGGTCGGGACTGCGAGTTCCAGGGGACCTTGCGCACGCCAAACACAGCGCACCTGGTGACTCTTCCCGCCCCTGCCCCGCCCTCCTTCAGCGCGCATTTACAGCTCGCGGCCCCCGCTTCGCGGGTGCCGATCGCAGCTGTTCTGTCCTTCTTTGTCAAGAGACTTGCCTGAATCCTGCTTCAGCCTCTTCGTGGTGCGGAGCGCTTGGGAGCCCAGCAGTGGGGGTAATTGTTAACCCGGACATCACCCACGGACTACACTCAGGGGTCGGGACTGCGAGTTCCAGGGGACCTTGCGCACGCCAAACACAGCGCACCTGGTGACTCTTCCCGCCCCTGCCCCGCCCTCCTTCAGCGCGCATTTACAGCTCGCGGCCCCCGCTTCGCGGGTGCCGATCACAGCTGTTTTGTCCTTCTTTGTCAAGAGACTTGCCTGAATCCTGCTTCAGCCTCTTCGTGGTGCGGAGCGCTTGGGAGCCCAGCAGTGGGGGTAATTGTTAACCCGGACATCACCCACGGACTACACTCAGGGGTCGGGACAGCGAGTTCCAGGGGACCTTGCTCACGCCAAACACAGCACACCTGGTGACTCCTCCCGCCCCTGCCCCGCCCTATTTAAACCAGCCCCCTTACGCATAGCGGGACGCGTGTGCGGGACGCCGGACGAAGCCCGGACAAAGGGCGGACAGTCTTAGACAGTCCGAGACAGGCTGAGACTGGTCTGGGCCATAACCCCCTGATTGAAAACATCCTCCGTGGTGAGGTACTTAGACATTACTGTCTCCTTTCATCCTAGTGATTGTATCTGGGGGGAGACGGGCGGAAGTGTTGTCTATCAACACTGGTAAGGGTGTCTGGGGGTGTTTAAGTGATTTCTTGTTGTTTGCACAAATCAGACACATATATGTCAAAACAGAAGACCCCCATCGCTCCAGCCAACACCATGGATAACTATCTGGTGCAGGTGGTGGCAAAAATTAACAATGAGCGTAGATCTTCACTGGGTCTTAGCAACTCTCCAACATCACTGCAAGGGGGAAACATATGTATGAATTTGGTAGATATAGATGCAGAAAATACAACAGATCTATTTACTCAACACTTGGCTGATGATTTAGAGCTTAATGTTTCTGTGATTTCAAACTCAAAAACTAACCCTGACATAGCTGAGGAGGGTGATAGAGATAGAGACACCATTCAAGATGATATAGAACTTATTGAGTGTCATTCCTCCCCTTTGGCCCCTGTTCCCGCTCCAAGAGCGGCAAAAGGGGGTTCTAAGGCCCTCCCCAGAAGAGAAGGGTTGAGATCAAACAGGAAAATACCAGCAACTCCACCCGTTAGGAAAGCCACAAAAGGTAAAGCGGGAGAAGAAAAAGGGGGCATAGGCTGGGACGACGCAGTTGTAAAGAAATTCACGGATATGATGGATAACAAATTAAGCAGGTTAATCAAACCGTTGTTATAAAAAATTGACTATCTCACCGATAAAGTTAATAAAATGGAGACCCTTTTAAAAACCACCAATGATAACGTGGGGGAGATACCGCATTTGGTGTTGGATAAAATTAATGAAAAACAAACTACAGAAATTATATCCAGGGTAGTAGCAGATGCCGTAGCCCCCACCCAGACAACTAGCCTAATCCCTGACACACAAATATCTCACCCTACTATTGCTGATTTGCCACCTATCCTAGGGAAAATCATTGATTCAAGCCCAAATAGAGAGACAGGTCCTGTAGAGCTGGTTATTGAAGCATCTTACTTCTAAACGGAGGTTCCAGGCACTAAGAAATCATAATTCCACTGCACCAGCGCACTTTGAATTGGCACACGAGGCTCCCTGCTTCACGAGGCTCCCTGCTTCACTTGCAGCTCACTCCTTGCCGCACCCGCTTCGCGGGTGCCGCTTCGTTGGAGGGACTCTGTCTGCAGCATCGTGGGAGTACAGGCAAGGTCCCAGGCGGCAAGGCGGTAAGGGGCGCGAGGTACCGGCGGGGCTGCGAGCGTGCAGGGACTTCGTTTCCCAGAAGTCCCTGCGAGACCAAGGAAGAGCTTCCGGTCCGCTCTCCCCGCCGGCCCGCACCCCGCCCCAATCACCAACTACATAACGCCATATCACTCCCGCAGCGCGGGACGCAGCCCGGGCGAAGACAGGGCAAAGACTGGGCCGTTTGAGGCCGTTCGAGGACGGCCGAGGACTGGACTGGCCCACCCCCCCTGGCCCGTGCGCCCTGACTCGTCCCTTTTCCTTTTCCATCCCTTTTAAGTAAGTACATTGTTGGGATTGATACATAAATACATTATGAATACTCGGGGGAGTCGTAGTAAGACTGCTATGGGGCTTAGTAAGCCCAGCGGGACATTGGATGATTTCCTGGTAAAGACCAATCTAGCAATCGACACAGAAATCTCCAAATTGCAGACCAGGGTGTCACTTGAGCTTGATGCTGCACGCCGGCTTTCACAGACCTTCGCCAATTCTAAAAAATCTTCCCTAGGGAATATCGCGTCGGCTGTATCCCCACAACATCCGCCTGGCCCTCGCCCACTATTAATCCAAGCTGACATTCACCCAGTCCCCCCTTCTGATCACTTCCAGATAGAGCCAACACCCATCCCGGTCATTACATCCCCTGAAACTCCTGAGGGAATAGCGCCTATTGGCACTGGCACTGGGCCTGGAGCAGAAACGGTGACTAATTTCCCGGCCACCCTTAACCTTGCCAACTGTTTTTACCATGTTGAAAACCTTAAACATCCAGCCGGTCCCTTTCCAAAAAAGAAAAATAGCACAAGATCTGCCTATGTTCGCAAAAGAACTGCCTATGCCCGTAGAAAAGCTAAAATCGCAAGGCTCCAGTTTTTCAATAAAAGACGAACACTACTAACAGTGGGGGACACCACACAAGCGTCCAATCAGGATAACCACACGATTGGCGAGGCCGAGGTGCACATTGAACCAAATGTGCTCCCTGACCACACCAATGGCCTTTCCGATACCCATAGCGAAAGCCTAATAGAGGGAGTACAAACTAATACCGGAAAGGGAACTGGTAGGGGGGATGATGACGAGGATTTTCTTAAAAAAGTCTGGGCAACATTAAAGCAGCTACTATCTCCCCTAGAACTGAGACTCTCGCGCATCGAGAATAATTTACTTGATATGGACAAGACCTTAGTCTCCCTGGCTACCCTCAGCCTAAAACACCTGGAGTCAACTTATCCTGACATTACTGAGGGTATTAACCACGTTGATGATGATGGAATTCATCCGGTCCCTTCACCAAAATCGAGCTCCCTTCCCCCGCAAATAATACCCCCGGTCTTGCCCCTACCCCTACCTTTACCTCCACCAAAATCAAACCCAATACCTAAACCACGGTCAAAGTTAAATGTTCCCCCTCCTTTAATACCAAGGCACCCAAAACCATTGCTAAAATGCCCCGAAAATCAGACCTCATCTAAATCCATCACTAATGCGGTCTTTAAGCCTAATAAGACCATCATCCCCCCTACTGACCTTATAGCTAACCAGCATTATGGTCGCCAGAATTTCCGGGGGGGATACATTGACCTCCCTCCTGAAGCGGGTCCTTATGTCGCCATATTGGCGGGTGTACCACCACTTGAACCGCTTTCCGTGGAGACCCAATGGTCCCTAAAAAATAAGGTGATCCATTGGCTCAACACAAATAGGCAGCCCCCTAATCCTGGTAGGACAGGGGTTCTAATGGTCAGGAGAGTCCCATGGGTGGGCCGTACTAACAAGTCCATCCCGGGGGACTGCATAGTGGTTTCATTTGCAGACCCCCACACAGCTCAACATATCACAAGATGGGAAAACCAGGAAATTGATCATTCCATTGTCACCAGACCCCTAACCTTCTTTTATCCCCCAAAACAGATCATTGACCCGTTTAGTGCATGGTCAGTAGTCCACAACCGCAGAGGGAAAGGATATGGGGACGGCTGGCAACCAATTAATAACTGGTGGGAAGGAGCGCCTACTAGGAACAGGTTTGACTGTCTCGACCAGGTGGATTGACTGGGAACCAGGGCCGCTGTTCTTCAAACAAATGCTCTAAATCCCCTAGCGGAGACCATTCTGAGCGGAAACCCAAACCCCTCACATCACATTTCTAGTGACACAGGGGCAGACTTAAAATCGTCTAAACTGCACGTTCCCCCTGTAGAGGTTATCCGGCAGGCAGACCCTATGCACTTAAAAGATTTGAAAGGTATAAGGGGGAATACAGGACAAAAGCCACACTCTCTGGAATCTGGAAAACCTTTGCATTCTCTCCTTTCCTGGAATGTGGCGGGCCTAGCAAGTAAGATCACCCACAAACCTTGGTTAGCAACTGTGCAGAATCATGGCATTATATGCCTTCAAGAGACATGGCTCATGGAGGAACTACACATGCTAGGTTACCGAACCCTTCATTCGCCAGCGGCGCCCTCAGCTCAGGGGCGCAATAAGGGGGGGCTGTGTACATATATCTCAAACACGGGGGATGTCAAACTTTGTATATTTATATCTAACCGATACTTTCAAATCTTATCACTTATATGGGGTAATTCGCAAAAGGTGATTCTTGTGAATTTCTACAACAACTTGCCGCTCAATGAAGTGGAATCCACTTTGAACATTATGACCCTCCACATTCATAAAATGAGAGATCAAGCTTCCGGGGAACACATAATATTGTGGGTGGGCGACTTTAATTGTACCGTCTGCCCGTCATCTGGGTTAGGTTTGTGCGGCCTATCAGATGTAGGGGAAGACGGTCCCTTGCACTTCTCCCATTCCACTGTGGGGTCCCTTTTTAATAATGTTATTTTTACCTTTGATCTCAGTTTTATTAACCAGGTATGTTCCCCCCCGGTCCCCTTCGTCCCAACGTTTAATGGCAGAGGTTGTGGATCCACAATTGACTTTGCCCTCATATCACCTACCAATCCTGATTTTGTAACTTTTTGGGAAACAGGGGAAGACCCTTTGTCTGACCACTATCCAATTAGCTTTGGGGTAAATTTGATGTACGCCAAGGAAAAGGAATCCAGTGGGTCCCCATACCAAATTGAGATTGCCCTAACCAAAACTAATGGGTATGTAATCAAGTGGGAGAAAATGGATCCAGCATTCTTCCTCCAAAATCTTATATCTTCCTGCCCTATGGACATACTTGCTTGCTTGCGGGAAGATACTGATGCAGAGAGCATCATGGCTGCTTTCTCTAATATTCAACGCCACATAAAAAATGCTTTGACCAGAAATTGTAAATCCAATGGGACTCAGACTCGAGGGTGGTTTGATTCTGGATGTACCTCTATGCTGAAAAATCTAAAGAAAGCCTTGTCTGCTGAACCGAAAGATAGGGTACAAATTCGCCAAGCGAGACGTGACTACAAGCTGGCAATTAATCAGCGGAAGGAGATTCTGAAGCAAGAGGCATGGGAATCTTTAGGGGAGGCAGCTAGGTCTAAGGATAGTAATGCCTTCTGGAAAGTCATTAGATCTGTATACAATTTAAAGGATAGGGATAATTCCGTAGAGGTGGTAATAACGGCTGAGCTCTGGGAAGAACATTATGGTAATCTCTATTCAAATAAGACACAGGTGAATCCCCTGAAACCGCCAAAGGAGATTTCCCTCACAGACAGTACAACCCAGGACTGCAAACCCACCTCCTCCCCAGTATCACCTTATCCCATTGAATTAGCATTTACTATATCAGAAGTGGAAGATGCTCTTAGAGAAAGCCCACTAGGTAAAGCCCCAGGCCCGGATTTAACACCAGTGGATGTTTATAAATCAGAACCAGATTTTTGGGTCCCCTTGTTAACCAATGTATTAAACATGGGAAATAAGTGTGGCTTTATTCCCACCTGGTCGGATGCGATCGTAGTCCCCATTTTTAAAAAGGGGAATAGGGACGACCCGGCTTGTTACCGTCCAATATCTTTATTGGACGGTCTTATGAAAATAGCTGGAAGGATAGTCCTTAAGAGAATCCAACACTGGGAAGAGGAGAAGAGGGTTATCTCGGACTGCCAATATGGGTTCCGAAGGGGTCTGGGGACATTGGAGCAATGTTTAAACGTGTCCCTACTGGTCTCCAAATACACGCAGGCCAAAGACGGGCACCTTTTTGTCACCTTTGTCGACCTCAGCTCCGCATTTGACTGCGTGGATCACGCGTTGCTGTGGTCGACACTGGAAGACATTGGGGTGGAGCATACCATTCTCACATTCATTAAAGAATTATATAGAGAGGCAGGGGCCAGAGTAAGGTTTGGGACCCAGGGGCAATGCTCACAGAAATTCGCCATAAACAGAGGGGTCAGGCAGGGTTGCATACTTGCTCCCTTGCTTTTTACATTGTACATAAATTCTATCGCAGACACTTTAACAACTTTGTCAAGCGATTTCCCGATTGTCAATGGAAGGCCCATACCCATCCTTTTATACGCCGATGATGCGGCCATCATGTCTAGAACTAAAGTAGGTCTGCAGAAGGCTGTAAATGAATTTTCATCATTCATGGGTAAAAGAAATTTAAAGGTGAACATATCCAAAACCTTCTCCATGCCCTGCTCTCAAAAGAAAAATAGACCAGCATGTTCTATACACCTAGATCAGCAGAAGATTGCAATTACAGATTCCTTTTGCTACCTGGGTATCGTGTTTGACAGGTGGGGAAGGTGGAAAAACGCAGTGTCAGCCAGGAAACTTGCCTTTGTCCGTGCTATAGGCGCCTTAAGAACTTTTGCTGTCAAAATTGGGGGTAAACCAACCAGAGAAATGTTACAGATTTACCAGGCAAAATGCATATCTACGGCCACATATGGCGCTGGTATTTGGGGTGTCGAGAATGTCCTATCTATGCAAACATGTGAGAACACCTTTATTTGTTACCTATTAGGTGTTCCAAAAACTATGTCGACATTCATGACCCACATCGAACTCGGGGTTAAATACCTAAGTGATATCATAAAAATGGCACCCTGTCTCCTCTGGCACAAGATCTGGACCACAGAATACTGCAATCTGAATAGAAACCTCATTAAAGACTGTATGGCCTTGGATGGGGTTTCGAAAGTCAAATGGTTGCGATATGTCCAAACGATGTTTTGCAACATTGGACATCCGGAATTTTATGACGACCCAGAGTCTATACAAACCCTGACTAGATCTGCCCTTAAAAAACTACTAGTGATCAACTTAGAGAGTGTAAGATGGGACACCAAGAAACAAAATGATAACATTTTGACCTATCAGCAAATTACCCCAACTGAAGGCCTGCAATTGTATCTAGGGATTGAAAATGCAACCTATGCTCGCATGCTTTTAACCAGGCTGCGTCTAGGGATTTTCTTTCGTTTGGTCACGCTGCCAAAACAGAATGACTGGGCCTCATCGAAGTTAATATGCCCATGTGATGACCACTCTATACAGAGTAACATACACATCATGTTCTTCTGTAAATTGTATATTACCCCGAGGAAATTATTCCTCTTACCCTTACTTAAACGCTGGGAAATAAGAACATGTAAAGCTGCTTTTTCCAAATTACTGCACCTAGAAGATGTGAATGTTATCTTTGTTGTCTCTCGTTTTTTAATGGCCGTGATGAAACTCAGAAATACCATGAGCTAATTGCCATGGGCCGCTTTTGTGATTAGGGTAAAATGATGTCATGCGTTCTAGCATTGAAATAGACTCTAATTCTTGGAGCACTGTTTCATTTATCTTTGAAATCCTGTAATTTGTCAACATCTTACATTTCCTTATGTAAAAATTGTATTTCCATGTTTTTATGATTCCTGGAAAAATCTCATTTCTGAAATTTTGTCAACATCTTACAGTTCGCTATGTAAAAATTGTATTTCCTTGTTTTTATGATTCCTGGAAAAAACTCATTTTTGAAATTTTGTCAATATGAACACTCTTTTAAATTGTTTGTATAAATTTATTTGTATGCTTTTATGATTTTTCGAAAATCGAATAAAGCTTTTTGAAATGAAGCATCTTCTTTGATCCTCGTTCTTGCTAATGTTCCACCTTTGAACGTAGGACAGACCGAGCTACCAGATTCGCTGTTAAACAAAGCATTTAATTGGCTGAGTAATAACATGCACATCTCTCCTTGGGGAAAAGAAAAGCTGATAGATGACTTGATTTCAGCTAGAAGAGTGAAGTGGATAGGGAGTAAACCCAAGAAATTCATGGGGGACTGTGTGGTATTGAATCTGAGGGGCCCAGAAGTGCTATCGGAAATCCTGCTTAATTTATACCCCCCACAACGAAGAACTGCAGAACTAATACCTCTCACACTAGACTTTTTTTTATAGTAAAAGAGGATTAGGGATAAAGCCTAGCGTCTTAAGGACCAAGTGGTCTGTCGTGGGCAAAAGAAGCGCTAAGGATAGCCCAAGACATGATTGGGGGTTGCACTTGGAAAATAGATTTTCAGCTTTATCTAATCTAAACGAGTGTGATTGACTCACAATGAATGAATATCCGCCAGCCAAATCGAAAGGAAGTCAAAATATGGAAAATCTAGTCGTCTGCCCATGTACGCAATTATGCAAGCAGCCAATAGGCCCCAACAAAATCCAATATCTAAAACCTGGGGAGGTAGATAAAGACCAGCAAGGGGAAAATAGGGTGAGAGTAGAAAATGAGGTAGTTTTGGAGGGTGGTAGAACAATGTGTATTGATCATGCGGAAAATGCTGAGGACATGAGTCACTTAGGTCGTAATCCGGGAACATCGTCCTTGACTCTTATCTCGTGGAACATAGCAGGCATAAATAACAAGATATCTTCTCCTGAATGGGCTGATTTTATTGACCAATACGACATCATCTTGTTACAAGAAACTTGGGCACTAAAACCAGTTTACCACCACGGGTATCTAAACTATTACATACCAGCAATTAGAAATCACACAGGACGCCCTTCTGGAGGTCTATTAATCTGGATTGACCAGAGGTTGAATTGCTCAATAACTCAAAGATCTTCCCCATCAAATGACATCTTATTAGTTACCATTAAATGGGCTGGCGGCCAAGAACTGGCTTTGTACAATGTATATGCCAGGGGTGTTGGTGGAGGTAAAATTTCAGAAGTAGTAACTACACTAGAAAATGAACTAGAATCACTGGAACCGCAAATCCATGTAATTGTGGGAGGGGATTGTAATTCTACTTTTGAACCTATGGGTGAAGAGGATAGGTTTTTTTCTGAGGAAGAGGACAGTAAATGGGGCATACCTCAGTTGGAGGTTCCAGTCATTAAAAGATGGAGTGCTGTAGCAATACAACTAAAGAGCTTTTGCTTAGCAAGAGGTCTGAGAGCGGCAAATGGGCGTACGCCCTCTGATATAAATGGGAGCAACACATTTGACAATGGACGGGCGAGTAGCAGAATTGATTATTTTTTGATAGATGTAAGGGCTTGGAGTAAATTGGTAGACATGTCTGTGGAGGCAAGAATGGAAAGTGATCATAATCCTTTGTGTTTGACCCTCCACACCTATCACAAGATCACAGATGGCGTTAACAAAATTGAACGGGTCACTCAGGATGTTGTGTGCTCAAACAACCAGCGCCATTTGAAATGGAGAACGCTGATTGGGGACACAATGAGACTTGAGGACCTTAAAAAATTAGTGATAGGGGAAGTAAATAACATTAAGCGTCACTGTGAAAAATCAAACTTCCATGTCTACATGATAGAGGCATATAAAACATTTTTTTCTAAACTCCAAAGCTTTTTTACTAAACCCGTAGACCCCAGAAGAGCTAAAAAGGAACATCCCAGGCAGGGATGGTATGATACACACTGTAGACAGGCACGCCACAATTTAAGCATCTCATTAAGAACGGGCAACTCTATATCAGTTAGGAAGGCAAGAGACGCATATAGGTTGTCTCAAAAACACGCTAAGAAACGCTGGGATGAGGAACGCTGGTGCGAGCTGAAACAGGCTTGCGCAGCCAAGGACTCCAAGCTATTCTGGGCTATAGTAAAATGGGATAGGGGTGGGATAGCCGCACAGCCACATAACCATGTCGCAAAAAAAGATTGGATTGAGTTCTTCAAACCACAGTATGCATGTAACCCGATGCACGCTGTAAACCCCCCTCCTCCTAGCATCTTTTTTAAACACAAAATATTTACTGAAAAAGATGTTAACTTGGCTTTGGATTGCGTATCAGGGGGAAAAGCGGCAGGTATGGATGGAATCCCGGCATATGTGTTTTTATCTGATAGGAATTCATGGTGCACCTATTTCACATGGCTGGCAAACGCAGTGGCGATGGGAGGGGAAGTGCCCGCTTCTTGGAAGGGAGCAGAAATCATTCCTATATTTAAAAAGGGAGACAAAACACTGGCAAAAAACTATAGACCCATCAGTCTCATTGACACAGCGCAAAAATTAATGGGGCGACTAGTCCAGAACAAGCTGCAACAATGGATTGATGAAAATAACATACTGTCACCTTACCAAGCAGAGTTTCGCCCCTTGACCAGTAGTGTTGACCAAGTTTTTTACTTTATAACAATCTTTTGGAGAAATGTCATCCTAAAAAAGGGCACACTATATGCTGTCTTTGTAGATCTAAAAGCAGCTTTTGATCTGGTACCAAGAGGAAAACTGTGGCAGACCCTGGCTGCTACTGGGTTAAGTCAGGAGCTTCTCACCCTTCTAGTACGCCTCCATGAAAACAATTTTGCTAAAATTAGATGGGGCAAGCAGGGAGAAGTGACCGAGTCCTTTCCTGTGGAGCGAGGGGTGAGGCAAGGTTGTGTCCTGGCCCCAACCCTGTTTTCAATTTACATTAATGGTATTGTTGACCACTTGAAGAAATTTCCCACTGATGCGCCAATCATAGCAGGCTCACATGTACCCGTATTAATGTTTGCGGATGATACGCTTCTACTCTCGCGTACACCGAGCGGTCTCCAAAAAGTGGTTGATGCCTTTGGTGAATTCTGTGATGGCAGGGGCCTTGAATTGAATACAACTAAGACCAAATTCATGTGCCTTAATTATCACTCAACGTTTAGGGGCGTGATAACATACAAGGGCACCACACTTGAGAAAATAGATGCTTTCTTCTATTTAGGAATAACCCTTCAGGGAGACATGAAATGGAAATCGCACATGAATACGGCAGTACTAAAGTTTAACCAACTGGCAGGGGTGGTAGCCCTTAAACATAGGGCCTCATTGACAAAGCCGATTAGCTGTGCTCTTGAAATCTATAATATGAAAGTACTGAGCTCCTGTTTGTATGGCTCCGAGCTTTGGGGCTTTTCAAATTTGAGCGACTTGGGGAGAGCAGAAAATAGATTTCTACGAGGACTTGTAATGGCCCCACAGAGTACGCCCACAATCCCCTTGAAATTGGACCTTGGCAGGAAAAATGTAGAGGACATAGCTCGGCTACGGCCTTTGTTATATTGGAGGCGCCTGATGGTGACCCCTGAGCTATCCCACTACTTAACAGCATTATTAGATGTGGTCAAGTGTGATCGGTTCCATTGTATTACATGGTTAAAGGATCTGTGGGCCACTCTTGTAAAGCTGAAATTGGAACATTTGTGGGGTAATAGGGATGTGGCCTGTTTTCCATCGAAAACCACACTGAAAGAACTGTACTGGGAGATGGTGTATTCAATAATGTATCAAAAAGGCACTTCACCTAACTTGTCATCCCGCTTTTTGGACATTAAGATGTTCCCATCGTGTGAAGACTATTGGGACATAATTGAACGTCCTCATGACAGGAAATTATACTTCCAATTCCGGATTGGAACACTTCCTGTGAATACTTTTATGAAACACTGGAACCCTTCACGGAATGAACACTGTCATTATTGCGAGGACCAAATAGAGCACATCTCCCACCTATTGTTCTGTTGTCCTTTATATGCCAGTCCAAGGCGTAAATGGCTAAAGCCAGTTTGCTTAAACATGGGTACTCGCTGCCAATCAACTGCACTTAGAATACTGAAAACTGATTGTTCCGCCCTAGTCGCAATTGCGGTAGCAAAATTCCTTGCTTGGGCCTGGGTAATCCCTTCCCGCTCACTACTGCCAAATGTAATACAATGAAATAAGGTTGCCTTGTCCAATTTGCTCTCATTTTTTAAATAGGTGTATATTATCCTAATTGTTATTTTAATTGTTTTTATATGAATTGATAACAACTTTCAACTGTAAGAAGCATTCGACTGTCATTGTTTAATATGTCTTTTAAATGAAAAGTTTTTTAGCAATAGTATTTAATGTATAGGATAGGGAATGATGCTTTTATGACAAAAGTCGAATAAAGCTTTGAAATTGAAATGTTCAGGTCAAACGCAATTCTCTCAAAATATTCAGCAGGATTGTCAGGAGTTTTTAATGTATATGCTTGATGTTTTACAAGATGAAGGTGTAGATGTAGATTATCTGTTTGGCCTTTCTTATCAATGGCTGCATGACTGCGAGAACTGTAGGCTATCAAGTACTACTAGTGTAGACTCAGAAAGATTTATATATTTAACTTTGCCTGACAGTAAATCAGTATCCTTTAATAAGCTAGTAAAAGCAGCCGATCAAAACATGGAGTGTAGCCAATGTAAGTCTGCAATGCTGTCCACATTATTTATACGAAAGTTATGGCCAGTATGTCATTTTAATGTTCCAACGATGTAGACCTGATGGAACGAAATTGACAACTTTAATAAAAAAAATTGTGGCTTTGCAGTTGTCAATATCAGGAAGGACTTTTGTAACTGCAGCAATTATATATCATGACGGTCCTTCAACAACTTCAGGACATTACTTAGCTTATTTAAAATCTGGAAAAGGCTGGTCATTCTGCAATGATTCTGTTTTAACTTTCAAACAACGTTTGCCTTTTGACTTAAAAAATTCTTACCTAGTGTTTTTACAACCAAAATTTTAGGGAAGGAAAGTGGCCTACGAAGATTGGAGCAGATGATAAATTTTAGTCTGCTGTTTTAAATTGCTTTGTGAATAAGATTGATCATGATAATTAAAAATGTAAAGTAGTCATAGAGGTACATAACTGGCCTATAATGATTCAAAGAGTTGATATGATTTACTCTGTTGTTTAAAATTGCTTTGTTACTAACTGAGATCAAGAGAATGAAAAAATTGGAAAAGTCATAGAGGTAGTGTAAGTGTGCCTCATATAAAGTCGTATCAATGTTATAGGAAATGTGAAATAAAAATAAAGTAGAAGGGAAGATATTATTAGTACAAGATTGTGAAAGTGATTTTGGACGTTTTCTTAATGAAAGTCGGGGAAAAATAAAATGACGGGATTTGCTTTGAGGAATTCGAAGAGATTAAATTGGCTCTTACACGATTTAGCCTTGAGGAGAAGTGTGGTACAGAGCAAAAAGTCATTTATTGTTTCTAACATATTACTCAAAAAGAAAGAGCTTTTCTTTCAGAAAGTGGCGGGCACGGATTTTTTAGAGCACAACAGAGTATAAGCTGTTCATCGCATATCATTCGACGTCATGGAAAGTAAGTGTAGTTTTGATGAGTTCTGATTTCTGATTTGTTACATTAATTGGGTTTTTTAAACACAATCATTTTGATTGTGTTTTTTTTCCCCGCTGTTATATGATGAATACCTTCAACTCACTGTTTTTAGTGAAATTTGATATATTCTGAGAAAAGCAAAAATAAACCATTTAATATGTATAATTAATTCTATATTTTGTATTGTGATTTTTAATTTATACTCATCTTTTCTCATGCTTACTTGTCTTTTAGTACCTTATATCAATTCTCTTTACATACTCACATTGCCTTTTGTTTTATTCTTTTTCACCCTTGTTCTCTAACTCCACTTATCTTTCAACCTTTGTTTGCTTATTCCAACTCTGCTTTTTTTTTCTCTCATGCACCATTTTCTAGCTTTTAGACCCTCTGCTTTGGTTCTCTTTTCCATCTTTTCTCCCTTTTGTTTTCGAAATTAAATAATTTTGGGTTCACCTTTTTTGTTGCAATCAGTTACTTTAACTCACCTTCACTCATTTATCTTTCTTTGTTGCTTCACTTAGTCTGTATCTGACACTCTTTCCTTCACTTTCTGTGTCCCCTCTCTCCCTCACTCTCTTTTCCTTATTCACCCTTTCCTTATTTAGTTTACCTTACTCATTCTTTTAGTATCTTACACATCTTTAGTTTATTTTTCTCTTCTATTATTCTTTTCTGTCACTGAATCTATCCTCCTTTTTCACTTAGTAATTTACTCTATTTCTATTTCTTTTTGACTCTGTCTGTCTTTCACTGTTACTTTATTTTCCTTTCTGAATGTTTATCTCTAACTTTATTTCTTTGTAAAATTGTATGATTTTCAACCTTATGCCTTGTCTTTTCTATTTTTTAAATACATGTTTTAATATTTTTCAAATTTTTCTTCTTTCTTTCACAGATTGAAATTAAAAAATTATAAGTGATGGAGTTAACAACAACTATAAAGTAAGTATTTAGTACTTTTTCCCAAACATCTCTATCACATTCAACTTCTATTACTTCCACTGCTTTATTTCCTTAACCCTCAGTTTCCTTCCTTTGCATTTTCCCTCATTCCTTTTTAATTACTTACTTACTCCACTCCTTCCACTCCTTTTGTCAGTCCCTGTGTTCTCTCAGTTCCTCACTCCTTTTTACTCAGTCCGTCTCTCTAACACAAACTGTCACTGTCTCTCCACTCTTTTACTAGTTGTTCGTTATGCTTTTTCTCTGTAGTTCAAGCACACTATCTTATTTTCATTTTTTTGCTGTTTCAATTATTCTTTTTCTATCACTTCTTCTTTTCTTCTTTCTGTTTTTTCTCTCTGTCATTCCACATGTTTTAATCCTATTTACTTTCACGCAATGTTTTTTTAACACCTTCTCTCAGGGTTGTTGTTTTAGTCCGGTTCTATCCCTACCTCTTACTCCACATCTTTTATTCTCTTTCTTTTTAATTTGAAGATTCATTCACATTCTCCAAGTAACTCTTGTTTATTATTCTTCTACACTCTTTTTTTCTTTAACTTCCTTTTCTATTTTTTTTTCCAATTTTTCCTTCTTATAACTTTTCTTTGTATAATTATGTACTATACAGTATCTCTGTGTTACTCCCTCTAGCTGTCTTTCTTTTAACATTATTCTCTCTGTCTCCTTACCTTATATTCACTCTTGATTTTTTTTCCATTTTTTTTTGGTTCGCTTCCGGTTCGCGTACCAGGAAGCGAATCCCCCCAAAAAATTGCAAGAGTGCTAAACATTTTAGCATTTTTTTTATAAATGGGAGGTAGTTCTGAAAAGAACTTTTTTTTAAATTGTTTTTGTTGTTTTATATTTTTTTTATTATTTTTCTGAACATTTTTTTTTTGTATTTTTGGAACAATTTTAAATTTTTTTTGTTTTTTTTGAGGGGGAACAACGAAAAACAGGCATTAGAAACGGCTCAACAGGAGCAAAAAAAAAATCACTTTCTGGGGCGTTTTGAGCACTTGTGATTTTCAAATGCTCTGTTCATTAAAATGACACTCATCTCCCCGTGGCAAAGTAGTCCCCCACAATAAATACACAGCAGCTTGATGTGCTGAAAATTGCTCTGAATATTGAGGACCGTCTCCCTCGCCTCTGGTCCCGAAAAACTTTCCTGTGTTGAGGTGGTGGCCACAGGAGTTCGTGGGTTTTCACGCAAGTCACGCACCTCAGCCACGCTGTAATTTATTGGATGCCACCTTTGCATGTGGCGATGCATGGTATGGTTCCCCAAGCTATATTTTTTATTTGTGCCTCGGGACAGAACTTCTTTACAGATCAGGCATGTGACATGACGGGCATTGACTTTCTTTTGGCCTTCTGGAAATGAAAAAAATTGCCAAATGAAATGATTCTTATGGTGGGATTTCCGGGGCTGTTCAGGCAAGAATACTCTTTCCTGTATCTCCTCTTCCTCTTCTTCCTCCTCTTCCTCAGGGTTGGGAAGGAACTGGGTACGTGGTCCTTCCTTCCTAGGAGGTGGTGGTGGTGGTGGGGGTGCACCAGCTGCAGCTACTAATGAAGCCATCTCTTATTAATCAAAATAGGTCTTCCTCTCACAAAGTTGAAAGTCAGAGTGAGAATAAAGGTGGGGGCTTTCATCATTTGGGAAAAAAAAATGTTGTAAACCAATGAAAAGTGTTATTTTTAGGTCATATGACCTAGCCTTACATCATTAGGAAACCAAAAGTGAAATGAACCAATGAAAAGTTTTATTAACAAGTCACATGACCTGTTACGCTTACGTTACGCGCTCCGCGCCGCGCCCCGGATCGCTTCCGGGGCGCTGCGCTTCGCGCCTCGGTTCGCGCTCCGGAGCACTTCCGGGTGCGCTAACGCGGCGCGTCATAAGACGCATTACGCGACAACGCGATACGTCGCGCTTACGCGACGCGTCACGATGTTGTTTTCTAACGCGGCAGTTGCGCTAACGGAACGTTTACCGGTTCGCGGACCGGGTCACGGCACCAAATTGAGCTAACGGGAAGCTACCCGGTGCGCGGACCGGTAGCGAAACAAAAAAAAATTAAAAAAAATATATACATAAAAAAATTATATTAAAAACATATAAAATATATTTTTTGATTTAAAGAAGAATACATTTTAAAGCTTTTGATATTTGCTATTAAAAAACCATTGAAATTCACTGAAAAAACCATAGGTTATAGACCATATATAGTTAGGAATTAGCATTTACAAAACCTTGAAAATTCACTGAAAAAACCATAGGTTATACACCATATATAGTTAGGAATTAGCATTTACAAAACCTTATTTTACTCACACAAAACCATTGAAATTCGCATATATAGTTAGTTGCACTAACTATATATCGCGCACCCGCAATCCACTGCTGATCATGTCACATATTACATCATTCATGACATGGTCAGTGACATCACTGATGACATCACTGATGACATCTCAAATGACATCACTGATGACATCACTGATGACATCTCAAATGACATCACTGATGACTACATTCAGTGACTGTATGTTTCTGTAAAGTTAAAATATGTCTTACATATTGAAGAATGAGTGGATTTATAAGTGTCTGGATGAAGGATTTAGTAGGTGCATGACTGACTGTATGAGTGAGTGATTAAATGTGTCTCACTGAATGCATGGGTTAGTGACTAATCTGTCTTAATTTGTGCATCATTATGTCTGTTGTTCTGTAAACTGCTGCATGTGTTGATCATTAGCTATATGATTAACTATATGGGTTATTGATTGGTTGCCCAAGTATTTGTATGGGAGACTGAGTGTGTGTGTGGGTGGCTGGGAGGTATATGACTATGTGCATAGATGTGTGAGCAGTTGATTCACTATATGTATGGGTTCAAAAGTGCATGTGGAAACAACTGTATGGTTGGTTGACTGTGTGCATGAGTGTATTGGTGAGTGAATAGATATCTCAGTGCTACATGTCAAAGTAAGTACATATGTAAAAAACAGTACATGTGAGAGTTGACATATATAAATAACTGTGCATAAGAGCCAGTGAATGTGTGAGTGGCGGTATGGAGCATTGAGAACTTGTATCCAGGATTGTATAAGAGAGTAAATATGTGTTAGTATATGTTTGAATAAGTAAGGTGTGTATAACTGTATAGTTGAGAAAATGGAGGTGTGATTGATTCTTTGCATGACTGACTAGGTGTGTGTGTAACTTCATGGATGAGTGACAGTCTGTGAGTGTCTGTTTACACTGAGTGTATCTAAGGTTATATTAGAGTCTGAAGAGGTTCATCGTATTATCACATGAATGATGTCATCAGTGATGTGATCAGTAATGTCAAATGAGATGTCATCAGTGATGTCATCAGTGATGTCATTTGAGATGTCATCAGTGATGTCATCAGTGATGTCATTTGAGATGTCATCAGTGATGTCATCAGTGATGTCACTGACCATGTCATGAATGATGTAATATGTGACATGATCAGCAGTGGATTGCGGGTGCGCGATATATAGTTAGTGCAACTAACTATATATGCGAATTTCAATGGTTTTGTGTGAGTAAAATAAGGTTTTGTAAATGCTAATTCCTAACTATATATGGTGTATAACTTATGGTTTTTTCAGTGAATATATTTTTATTTATATATATATATATATTACCTACTGGCGTTAGCCAGTAGGTATATATAGTTAGGATTTTTTCTCTATGGGATTTTTGAAAATTCTATGTCTAATAACTTTAACGTTTGTGGACGGAATTGGCTGAAAATTTCAGGAAAATGGCACATGTTGTTTCTGAGCAGCCCTTGAAAATTTGGGGGGGGTTCGTCAAGGGGGGGCCGAGAAAAAAGGGGGGTCCCAAAACGTGTTTTTAACATTGAGTTTTCCATAGGGCGGTTGGCCTCACTTTTAGCCCGAACGGCTGAATGGATTTGCACGAAACTTGGCAAAATTGTAGGGACTGGTAGCCCGATGTGCCTTTGCTAGGTCTCAATATATGTGCTCCAGTGGATTTTGAGAAATTAACGTTCAAAAAAAGATATATATCTGTAACAGCGGACCGGGCAGCGCTCCGGTTCGCGGACTTTTCGCGGTACGGAGCTTTGTGAAGCGAAGCTGATTGGTTCTCCGGCGTCTGTGAACATTCCAAACAGTCCGTAGCGGCCGCCATCTTGTCTCTCGGTAGGATCGAGAGACAAGAGGAGGCCAAAGCGAAGGGGCAAATGACCATAAGGGGGCATAGTAGATCCTCGCTGACCCCCTAGGTTTGATGTGGAGGTTTTAAAAGGGCCCCGCGGGGCAAAAAAAAAAATAATAATAATAATCGAACGGCTGAATGGATTTGCACGAAACTTGGTAAAATATTAGGGACTGGTAGCCCGATGTGCCTTTGCTAGGTCTCAATATATGTGCTCCAGTGGATTTTGAGAAATTAACGTTCAAAAAAAGATATATATCTGTAACAGCGCTCCGCTTCGCGTAACGGAGGTTTGCGAAGCTGATTGGTTCTCCGGCGTCTGTAAACATTGCAAACAGTCCGTAGCGGCCGCCATCTTGTCTCTCGGTAGGATCGAGAGACAAGAGGAGGCCAAAGCGAAGGGGCAAATGACCATAAGGGGGCATAGTAGATCCTCCTTGACCTCTTAGGTTTGATGTGGAGGTTTTAAAAGGGCCCCGCGGGGCAAAAAAAATAATAATAATAATAATCGAACGGCTGAATGGATTTGCACGAAACTTGCAAAATTGTAGGGACTGGTAGCTCGATGTGCCTTTGCTAGGTCTCAATATATGTGCTTCAGTGGATTTTGAGAAATTAACGTTCAAAAACAAGATATATATCTGTAACAGCGCTCCGCTTCGCGGAGATAAAATTATATCTGTATTACAAAGCTGTTGCTAACACCAGTTAGCGACGGCTAGTAGGAGATAGCGACCATCTTGGGCCCCACTTTGCATGTGAGTGATATTTATCACTAATGACATGCAAAGTGGGCATGCCAAGATGTTAGCGACTGAAAACAGTCGCTAACATCGCTATCTCCTATTATCAACTTTTGGAAATATTCGCGATAAGCGCGAATATCTCCAAAAGCTAGCACCTGCCCTGAGCAGTTCTTAGCCATGTTATCCAATGGGAGGTGGATAACATGGCTAAGAGCATTAGCTCGGTAATGCATGAATATCGCTGAGTTTTCAGCGATATTAATGCATTGCGGTCGTTTTTTATCATATTTGCGATAAACCTTGATAATAGCAAGGTTTATCTGCGATAATTTCTGACGATGCTTAGCGGTAAAAAAATCGTTGCTAAGCATCGTTAGGGATAAATATCGCTTAACTTTGGTAATATGCCCCAACGTCTGTTAACGTTCGATTCGAAGGAAATCAGGAAGTGTTGAAAAACATTGTCTGCGCCATCTTGCCTTTTTTCAAATGCCACACTCTTGTCGTGCACGGCAGTCATTTTAGATGCCTTGACCAGACCCACTCTGTGCACGCTGTCGATCCTTAGCATGGCTCCCCACCCTCGCAGGCATCTCCCCCAGGCAGTGGTCACCCCCGCTCTCTGTCTTATGCATGGGTAATAAACCACCCCCCATCTGCGCTGCTCTTCCCTGAGAATCACACCCTGTGCCCGCCCGACACCTCCCTTTCGCCCTATTCACTACCGCACCCTCTGACACTCCTTTTCCTCTGTGTCCGATTGTCCAGGCCGGTCCTAGGGTATCAGCTAGCCCTGCAGATGTAGATTATGGCCCCAGCTGTAAAGAATCACCCCACTTCAAAGGAGTTATAGTAGATCAAGGCCCACACTCGATGAGATCCGTCACAGCAGACGCGTTCCTATTATCTGAAAACCATCCTGTATTGTGATTGGGGAGGGGACCGAGCCTGAAGCGGAAGATTCCAGGGATGACTCTTTGTACATCAAAGTTTTTACAATTATGTGTCACATTAAAAATATATATAAAAATATATAGCACTCCAACAAAGTAGTAAGATTATAAAACTTTAATAACTTATAAATATATACAAGAAAACAAAAACAGTAATAACATATAAACATTTTTAGGGAAAAACAACGAAGTAGCGGTCGGCTGTGCGAATAGTCCCAACGCAGCACAACGTCCAGATTTCTGGCGTGGGGCGTCGCGGGGGGTGGGTCATCAGTAGCAAACTGTTGTGCGAATAGTTCCAAGGCAGCAGAACGATGGCACCAAGGTGATGTCCAGTAAGTTGCCGCACTGGTTTTGGTATCCTACAATGCTGCTCCGAATAACGGCGTGGGGCGCCCCGGGGGAGTCGGCGTGAACGGGCCTCTCCAGGTGGAGTCTCGTCTGTTGTAGTTGGGGCGCCCCTTTACCGTTTCAGTTGCCATTCCGTCCGCTTTTGGTCCACTGTGTCAAAAGCCGCAATTCAGCTGAGTTGCGCCCACTCTTGCGGTGCAGCGATAGGCGGCTGTCACAGGACTCTCAAAATGGCGGCAGGCTGTTTCCTTTTTGGGCCTGGTCCACTGAAATGGCCCTGGGACACCTTGGAAATCGGACGCTTGTCTGCTAGGTCTTGGACCCCATTCTCGAAAGCGTTTCAGTTGCCATTCAGCTGAGTTTCGGCTGCTCTTGATGCTACAGCGACAGGCGGCTGCAACAGGACTCTCAAAATGGCGGCCTGTTCTTTGGATTTGGGCCTGGTCCACTAAAATGGCCCTGGGACACCTTAGAACTCGGACGCTCGATTTTTTTTTCCTTTCCTGTACATGCAAAAAAAGGTAAATGCCCGGTACGTTACACGCTTCATCTGCCACGATGAACTCTCCAGAGGAACCGAAAAAGAATATAGTTATGGTAACTATACCATGCATCGTCATATGGAGAGGTGGCACCAATTAATTATAGTGCTGCATAAAAGGGAGATTTGGAGGAGAACCCCTGACCTCCTAGTACATTCATCAAAGAAGTGGCACTGACAGCATCAGAGGCAAGGGAAACGGTCCCAAATATTTAGAAGAACTTTGGAAAGATTAAAATGACATGTTTAGATTGTGGCAAATTAATTTCATGTGGACAGATGAGTGTTACTCTAATAAATACAGCATATGAACATCATCATAGTCGATGGTTGGTAGAGACATTTTGACTATATCCTGGACCTGCCCGTCTTCGCCCAAAATGGCGCCGGAATAAATGGGACTCGTAACTCCTTGTTGTGTACTGGTTGCAGAACCTTGAAATCACGAGATACGTATGCAGTTTTGAAGCACATGGCGGGCGGGGACGAGAATTGATTGAATATTTCGACATCCCTATTGATATTAAGTTCTGATGTGTTATTGATTACTGTACTATTGAAAGTTCGAATTAACGTCACCCATGGTACTTGCCCGCAAATGTATATCTAGATAATTTTATTGTAACTGGCCCTGTCGTATTTTAATTATAAAATGTACGTCCACCGATTCCGTAACTGTTAGACACCTTAGTTCTTGCAACCTAATGGCCCGCCTGTTACGTTCCTCTACAGTGTAAATGTCTACTCATCATATACGATTACAGTTTGCTCCATGGCCGGCCCACGTGGTTATAGGCTCGTATTTGTATAATGAAATTTTCACAATAAAGGTTTTTAAAAGAAAACATGGTAGTAGTATATACATTGGTAAAGTTTTTAATAATAGTCACTGTTTTAGAATCATTAAAAGGCAAGTGAAATAAAGCAGACCAATTACATGAAGGGTAAAAGGTATAATTTGAAGGAACGCAGTAAAGATAAATGGTCAAGGGCTGTTGTGTTTTCTACTCCTGCAACATAAAGTGATCGATAAGAATCTCATATTCAGGCGTATCGGCGACTAAGACAGCAGGTCGACCCTCTTTTGCTCAACGGCTCCGTCATGGGACGAAGAAACGCTCTTTTTCTCGAAAAAAGAATATATTTTACTTGCAGGACAGTTGTAAATTTTCCGGGAAAGTACATTAGCCTGGAACATTATAACATATATTTAAGAAAAAATAATGTTCGAAAGTAATAAAAAGCGTAATTTTTAGGTCATATGACCAAGCCTTTCATCATTAGAATAAGAAAAGTAAAATGAACCAATGAAAAGTTTTATTAACAAGTCATGACTTGTTATGCTTACGTTACGCGCTGCGCGCCCTGGATGACTTCCGGATGCGCTAACGCGGCGCGTCATATGACGCATTACGCGACAACGCAGGTCCAGAATATAGTCAAAATGTCTCCACCAACCAGCGGTCGGAACACAACCCCTTTCAGCAGGCTAAATAGTTCTGTTAAATGACAACAGAAGGGACAGGCAACAAGAACCATCAGTCAAAGAGGGGAGGGCTAGTTCTTCTCTACCGGGTTACATTGGGGCGCTACCGGAACTGATCGAATTGGTAGTCTACAGTGTTTCTGGATGTTTCAGACTGAAGCTGGGGTTAGCATGAGAGCAGCACCATTTCGTAGCTCCGTCGTGGCCATTCCGCAACCAATCATGGCAGCCGCTCTTTATCGTTATTTTGGGCGGGGTGGGTGGCGGAGCCGAGCTGTTTTGCAGCCATCATTGTGTGGAGTTCAGTTCATCTCACTAGTTTTGTATTTGTCATGAGGGGTTGTTCCTAATGTTTCTATTTTAGCGAGGTCAAAAAGAGATCCCATTAGTGGCCTACTGATTTTGCTCGATTCCTTTTCTTTTTTTTTTACACGATTTTTCGTTATCTGCAAAGACTAAACAGAGTATTGCGACTCTGTGTTTGTTTGTAAATAGAGAATGAACCAAAGAGAACCAATTCTAAAACAGTAAATACTTGGATAACAATCAATCAAATGGAGAGAGAAGCAGGCACGACGTATTACAACGGGGGCAAAGGCCTGCGTTAACTACCCTTCACTATGTGCAAAGAGAGAGTACTCCTAATAGAAATGAGGGGGGGGGGGCACCATTCAAAGCAGATCAGTGTGCATAAACACGAAAATGTTTTCACTTACCACGTACTTGACATTCGACAGCTTATGATATTTGCTATTAAAAAACCATTGAAATTCACTGAAAAAACCATAGGTTATAGACCATATATAGTTAGGAATTAGCATTTACAAAACCTTGAAAATTCACTGAAAAAACCATAGGTTATAGACCATATATAGTTAGGAATTAGCATTTAAAAAACCTTATTTTACTCACACAAAACCATTGAAATTCCATATATAGTTAGTTGCACTAACTATATATCGCGCACCCGCAATCCACTGCTGATCATGTCACATATTACATCATTCATGACATGGTCAGTGACATCACTGATGACATCACTGATGACATCTCAAATGACATCACTGATGACATCACTGATGACATCTCATTTGACATCAATGACCACATCACTGATGATATCATTCATGTGACAATACAATGCATCTCCTCACATTTTAATATAACCTCTGTTTCACCCAGTGTTAAATACAGAGTATAATTTTTGAAACCATTGACACACCAATACTAGTTACTACATACGTACTCACTGATTCCTACGTCTACACACACATTCACTCATTCACCCATACAATCATTCATACATACAATCACTCATCTTTACAACACTATCATATGCACTCATACACCTATACAGACACTCACACTCTGCCACTCATCCATGGAGTTACTCACACACCTAGTCAGCCCTGTAAAGAATCAATCACACTTCCATGTTCTTGTCTATACAGTTAAACATAGAGCACCTTACATTTTCAAACATATACTAACACATACTTACTTTCTTATACAATCATTGATACAAGTACACATTGATCTGCACAGAGTCACACACCTCCCAGCCAGCCACACACACACACTCAGTCTCCCATACAAATACTTGGACAATCAATCAATAACCCATATAGTTAATCATATAGCTACTGATCAACACATGCAGCAGTTTACAGAACAACAGACATAATGATGCACAAATTAAGACAGTTTAGTCACTAACCCATGCACTCAGTGAGACACATTTAATCACTCACTCATACATTCAGTCATGCACCTACTAAATCCTTCGTCCAGACACTTATACATCTACTCATTCTTCAATATGTAAAACATATTTAAACTTTACAGAAACACACAGTCACTGGATGATGTCATCAGTGATCTCATCAGTGATGTCATTTGAGATGTCATCAGTGATGTCATCAGTGATGTCACTGACCATGTCATGAATGATGTAATATGTGACATGATCAGCAGTGGATTGCGGGTGCGCGATATATAGTTAGTGCAACTAACTATATATGGAATTTCAATGGTTTTGTGTGAGTAAAATAAGGTTTTTTAAATGCTAATTCCTAACTATATATGGTCTATAACCTATGGTTTTTTCAGTGAATATATATATATATATATATATATATATATATATATATATATATATATATATATATATATATATATATATATATATATATATATATATATATATATATATATATATATATATATATATATATATATATATATATATATATATATATATATATATATATATATATATATATATATATATATATATATATATATATATATATATATATATATATATATATATATATATATATATATATATATATATATATATATATATATATATATATATATATATATATATATATATATATATATATATATATATATATATATATAAGAACTCCACAAACGCCACTTCCTGATCCACCCAGGACCGGCGAGGCAAAGTAGGAGACGGACCACGTAGTTCACAGGTTCTTCAGTTTATTGCAGCTGATTAAAACAGTAGGGCAATACGCGTTTAGGGCTTCAAGAGCCCTTGTTCACATGCAAAGAACTAGTGCAGCTTTTTGATTTTTATAATGCTCAAGTGACCAATTTAAACACCGCCCTTCCCATAGTCACATGACCATAGACATAGAAAACATCTTCCATGAAGAGAAAGTTATTCCTTGTGCAAATACGCAGAAAAACGTCCTGGCATAATTATACATATGTCAATAAGTTATTGGCATACAACGTTTATCATTACATACGTTAAATTAGTTTTTATATGCAATATAAAAAATACAAATTTGAATATAAAAATCTGCATATAAAAACAGTTGATGTATAACAGGATAAATCCAGAACAAGCCATAAGAACATTTTAACTTCATGGTAAAATTTCAAGTTTGTTCAGGGCAGATTGAAAATAAAGTGCAAAATACAGTGCTGAACTAGATCAGTGTCTAACTGTACAAAAAGTGGGAACATACGTGCTATAGGGAATTACAATATTTAGATTATAAAAAATACATGATAAAGTGACCTGTGTGAAAAATTCATGAATGCGTAAATTGACAATTGGGAATCCTCATAATCTTGTCATTTATAAAAAGCATCAGTATAAAACATTTAATACAGGTAAAAAGACATTATCATGTTAAAAAGTTATAAAAAGACCCGAGTATACAAAGTGCTAAAAATCCTAAATAGTGATAAATATAAATAAATATCTAGAGGTGAGGAGTTGGTAACTAGTGTTTGCCGTGGCTAACAAGGAACTTGACTAACCACGGCATATAGACTGATGGAGAAAATGAAATATTACCATGAAAAATCGTATTTCAAGAATCATTATAAAGACTAATCAACTCTAGGTAACAGGGACCTGACTACCTGAGGATACAGTGAGTTAGAGTAAGGGATACAGTTTTTACAGAAAATTACGCAAATCCTCAGTGTTATTGAGTCCGTTAGGCCACTTACTGTCATATTCCAGAATAAATCGAGATTCTAGTTGCCTTAGTTTTAACTCTCGATTACCACCCCTTCTAAGGGGGGGTATTGAAGCTACCACATAATACGATAGGCAGTTGACATCTTTATTATGTGTGCTCTGGAAATGACGGGCCACCGGGTAAGCTTGATCACAATGCAGAATAGCTCTGATGTGCTATAAGATTCTGACGTGCACCTGCTGCTTGGTACTGCCAATATAATTAAGGCCGCAGGTGCACGTCAGAACATACACAGCATATATATATATGTAATGTATAATGTTAATGTTAGTAAATTATTTAAAAAAGTGAAGCTCATTATATAAATTAAAACCTATATTTTTATTATTAGTTTTACATTATATATATATGTATATAAAAATACACACATTCATTAGTGTGTTTGTTTATATAAGTATATGTATATATACTTTCAAATATTATATTACATTATATAATTTACATTATATTAATATTTACTATTTTTAACTAAAATATTTTAAATGACATTTTTGTAAAATTGTAAATTATATTAATGTACAAATATGTTTTGTTGTTGATATTTTTGTACTCACCTGTTTAAGTGTAGGGAGACAATATTTGGTACATTAATGTTTTTTACACAATATTTTTGTAGATAGATATTTGTGGTTTTGATATTATGTCATTGATCCATCGCTGTAGCAAGTCTTGCTGTTACATAGAGAAATAGTGGAATGCTGTATTACATTTATTAATGCTATGTTCAGCTAGGAAATCCTTAGAACTTTAATTATTTGACTCTTAGTAATATTTCTAAAATGCCAAATTCACTGATGAAGTCAGATATTCTAATAAAGATAAAAAAAGGTATTTTTAGAAAGTTACCTTTTCCCTGTCTAAAGCCGTAGGAAGCTTTTTTGCATTGGCCTACAATTGCAGCCATCTGAGTGCTCACCCTTGAATGTTGTATAAAAACCTACTTCCAGAGCACAGGCAAAGGCTTGGGTGTAGGGTGGTGCTTCTGTTACTCCAGCTAGATGACCATTTGGGCAGTGCTCAGGAACCTATTCAACGTCAAAGTGAGCTCCAGGCATACGTCTCCTGCACAGGCATCTTCTTTGATCCTCGAGATAGGCAGGCTCTAATCACTTTGAGCTGGGACCAAACCCTATAATTGGTTTGAAGTGATCACACAGGAGGGGACTGCTATTTCCCTGAGTGCACATCAGGTGAGTACACAGGTTGTGGGTTTCACTAAGGGGGCAACTGTGGGATTCTTTAAAGTAGGATGCACAGAGGATGCTGTAAGAGTAGTTAGAGTAACCCCTAGGAACTTGTAACCCATTGGTTAGGGAGATGCCAGGGGTCATCTCCACCCTCAAGCTAGTATCAGCCATAAAAGTGACATCCTCAATACCTTCCTCAGAACACCTATTGGACCTGAGGAAGACCAGACGAGAACGTAACTATCTACATAGGACCACAATTGAAAAGAGTACTGAGAAACTAGACCTGGTCTCTGTCTTGCACTGAGGACACAGAACTGGATTCCAAGGATCAGAAGGCTGACCTCTTCTTCGAACTACATGGACACAACAATCTAGAGAGACCTTTTCTGTAGCAGCCCAGTTGACCAGTTCCAAGTGGACCTGCCATGGATTCTGCTAGTGGTTTCTGGTCTAGTGAGTCTTGACCCTCAAGTGTTGTTCCTGAGGTCCTGGAGCCCTGGGCTATGACAAAGTGTACTCCTCCTAATAGCATCATGAGAATTCTGGGACTATTGTCTCCAAAAACATCTGCAAGACCAGGACTAAACTGCCAATCTGATCCGACCAACGTGCGTTGCTGCTTGACTAAAAGATTCACGTTTTCCTGCACCAAGATTATCCACAGCAGCAAATCCAATTCCAATGGGCCTCACAGAGAAGGTAATCAGTCTCATGGAGCCCTTTTCAGATACAGCCTGCCATCTTGCGTCCCTGGAGGAATCTGAGCTAAAAAAGTAACTAAGATGAAAAGAAGAACTCTTGATCAGGTGTAGGCAGCAAAAGTATCCCGCTTGCACAATACCTTCCTTGGACTCAAAATTTCAATTTCTCCTGATCCGAGCATTCCCGTCTATTGCCAGCAAATTCACCAGGACCTTGCCCAGCAGTTAGCTGATGTCATGAAGCCCTCTTCACACACAGCCTGCTGCCTCGCCCACTGAGGATTGTTGACTTCTATTTCAAAGACTAAGGGGCCGATTAGGATCGCGGACGGACTTGAGTCCGTCCGCGACCCCTGAGGAGCATGGAACGTCCGCATGGGCTGCGGCGTTCCATCCGAGAAGATTAGGATGTGACCGCCAGGGTGGCGGTCACATCCTCTATCTTTAACATTGTGGCGGATGCAGCTTCAAGCTGCACCCGCCGCAATGTTAAAAATGCATGCATCGCATTTGCATGCACAAAGCAGCAGGCACTGCGCAGGGCCTGCCAATTTGTGCATGCAAATGCAGGGGGGTACCATAGGTACCCCCCATGTGCACCCCTCACCCCCCTTTCACCCAGGGGGCCCGCAACGGGCCCCCGAAGTGAAAGTCCGTATGCTTTTTCACAGCGTAAAAGCCGCCACGAAAAGCATGTATTCACCACCATCCTAATATGGCTGGCGGTGTCTGATAGACACCGCCAGCCATGTTAGAGCTTTTCCGCCGCGGTCGGAAGGCGACCTCGGCGGAAAAGCTGCGGACGGAATTCCAGACCCACCAGCCATCCTAATTTGGCGGTGGGTCTTTGGAGGCTCCGCAGCGGTTTTTCCGCATCCTCCGGGCCGGCGGTGGCTTCCGCCGGCCCGGAGGATGCGGAAAAACCGCAATCATAATCGGCCCCTAAATACAAAGTTAAGACTGTCAACCAGGTTGAACCTAGTTTCTTTATTTGACACATGTTCCATAACAATCTTCCTTAACTTGCATTTAGGTATCAGGCAAGTGCAACCACATGACTGTGGTTAACTTTTTTTTTTTTTTTTTTTTAGGCTTGAGCGTGAAAAATTCATACCCCTGATTCCCCTTTTTTGATTTTTGTCTTTTTATTTATTAGAATGCACTCTATTTTCCTAACTGTATTTATCGTCTTTCTTTTGTTGCATTGTGAGTTTAGTATTGTTTGTTACTGCATATATTCTTTACAGATTGCCACTAAGTTAACCCTTTCTGCTCTGTGCCCTAATTAGGAGGTGGCTGTGCGCAGGTTAATTTAGTGATTCACCCTGACAAAGACAGTAGTAATTGCTAATGGGTATTTCATAACTAAATCTGCATTCTTAGACACTTTACATCTGGTGGTTCTCTGCATACTTGCGGGCAGGACACCATTAGATTACAGGCTAATAATTGTAAACAACAAAAAACAAGACATAAAGGGGCAGATTTACAAGCCCCTTGCACCTCATTTACGCCGCTGTTGTGTCACTTTTGTGACGAGGCGGTGGCCCAAATCCTGCTCCATGGTGCGGGGGTACTTACAACGTGACGCATCTGGGAGATGCGTCACGTTGTAATGCCCTGCACCACATATAGGCATTTCTGTGCAGGGGGGGGGGCGTCCCGGCGCAGGAACGCCCCCTAAAAGTGGCTGAGTGAAATCTACAAGATTTCACTTAGTCACTTTTAGGCCCATGCTGCGTCGAAACCCTGCGCCTGCCCGAAGCAGGCGTAAGGATTGACGCAGCATTAACTTGATAGGGCCCCCAGAGCATTGCTGGAGCTGCGTCGCGCTTGCGACGCAACTCCAGCAATGCGGCACTTTTATGGCACAGAGGCGTCACGCATCTGTGCCGTTTTTGCACCATGGTGCACCGCATCCATGATGGCGGAGCTGTGGCACACAATAACTGGCGCATCCCTGCTGATTTGCAGGGATGCGCCAGTTATTGTAAATATGCCCCCAAGTCTTTTATATTTCTACTGCGAGGATATGGAAAAGCATCACCTTTTACCCATCAGGACCGCCTCAACAATGCTCACCTCTTTAAAAAACTCTGAATTATAATTCATCAGCTGTCCACAATTCAGTTTCCTCTTCTATTAATTGTTGGCTTTATGCTAGTCTTTGACCATGTTCAGAATTCCACAGCCTTTTGGTTTGGATCGTACAAAAAAATACAATATACATACATACATACATCTCCCAAGTTTGTCCAAATAACGAGGACGCACTCCACAACAGGTGGCTCTTTGCTGAGCTCTTTATTCATCACTTTTGAACTGCCATTTACAATCAGACAATTGCTATGCCTATCTGCTCAATATAATCTGTGTTATCACCACCACTCTTCTTAGTTATGATAGATATTGGGTTCGCCAATTGTGAAGGTACTGTATTAGGGTATGAAGGATATGTTTCTTTTTTCCCCATGTATAGTTGGTGTAATTTAGGGGTGACATAAATCTCTGCCTATTTAAGTTTTTGTGTCAACCAGAAGAAGAGTGAGATTTCTGTTCAGTGGTTGACCCGTGGTCAGTGTGAATCATATATGAAGCATTCTGATTTGTTGAGAATAATTTGAAACCAGAGAACTTTCCATATATTTCTAGGGTGACCGGGAGCACAGAAGACTCAATGGCATTCCATTAATGAGGGGTGTTGTCTGATTGTTGCTGCCAGTGATTCTACAGTGAGGGTGAATAATATGGGGGATAGAGGGCACTCCTGTCTGTTTGCTCTAGTAATCGCAAAACTGACAGTTCGGTTGTTATTGACTAACACTCTAGCACAAGAATTTTGGTCACTAGTTGCAACTCATTTCATTCTATTTGGACCCACACCTATTACCTAGAGAACCCACATCAAGAAGTCCCAAATGACTCTGGCAAAGGCCTTTTTGAGATCTGAAGAGAGGAGATCCATAGGGTTTTCACCAATGTTAGCTTTCTCTACCAGGTGTAGAACATGATAGATATTTTCTGCTGCTTGTCTGTGGGGAATGAACCATGATTGATCAGGGTTGATTAGGAAGGGCATGTGTGGTTTAACCATATTGGCCAATATTTTTGTATAGATTTTAGTGTCTGTGTTTAGTAATTCAGCAGGACAGTAAGTTCAGTACGTTTACCTAGTTTGTGTATGAGCTTTAAAATAGAAGTTGCTATCAACTGGGATGCTGTGCAGGATGGTAACAATGCCAGTAAGTGTGGGGGTGGGTCTGAACTCAAATATTTGTAAAATGTATTTGTGAGACCGTTAGGTCCCCGGACTTTCTCTGGCAGAAGTTCATTGATCACACTTTGAAGGTTTACTGCCGAAACAAAGCAATAGACCTCTTCCAAATTAATCCAGGTCACCTCATATGAAATCTGAATAAAAGTTATGGAGTGGTTTCAAATTGTCTAGATTTTTACAGAGAAACTCCCCTCCTCCCCCAGTCAGAGGGGAGATCCTGTGCGTTACTGCCCATGCGTTGAGACAACTAGCAAGAGGGGAATTCGTCTTGTTTGCTTGTTCACAGAAATGTTGTCATAGAAACAGCATAGACTTCTCCAACCCTTCGGTGGCTATAGGTTAATCTGGCCTCTCAGTGTCATTACCTGTCGCAGTGCTTTAATAGACCCATGGTCATGTTGTGCTCAGTCACTTTCTGCAACTCTAATTCCAAAAGTAATTTTTGTCTCTTGTGCATCTGGCTTTGTCTCACTCTTTCCATGATGCATTGGCCTTTAAACACTGCCTTCTCTTACCTTGCTGTGAAGACTTGGAACGCCCTGCCTCTGCACCCCAGGCAATCACCATTGCTGTCACAATTCAGGAAAGATTTCAAGACCTGGCTGTTAACTGAACCGCAGACCTACCCCCTCCCCCCACTTAGTGCCTTGAGACCCTTGCGGGTGGGTAGTCAGACTTTATAAGATTATTGATTGATTGAAGACATCCCATAAGATGTTCATCCCAACCTCACCTGTGTGGTTCTCCTGTAAGCATAGTGAAATAGTGTTTCTGAGCTCCTGTGTGACCAGCCATTATTTAAGAAAGGATTTACTAAATGAGTAGGGACTACTTTTATTTTGGTTCCTCTTACTTTTTCCTTTTAACAACATGGCCGAATGGTCTGAGAGTGTTTTTGTGCCTAGAGATAGTGAGGTGGTATCTCTGGGAACTCTGCAGTGCCCCACATCAATTCTTTCCTTGAGCATAATCTATGAGCACAGGAAAAAAGTCTTGCCCTCCTGGCTCTCCATATGTCCTTCAGGCTCATGTCTCCTTTTTTCTGCATAAAAGTCAGGGACATAGATCCCTGGGTTTGTATATCATTGGAATGTCTATCCAAGGAATTGCAGGGCACTATATTAAAGCCTCACACCCACAAAAGAGTGTCCAGTCCCCAGTCCCTCTAAAGTGCAAGAAAGCATTAAGAGATAGGAGTCGTGTCCCTTTTCTGGGTCATCTACATTCAGAATTCACTATTTCCTTGGTGACATTCCTCCAGATATATTTCTCTGCCCACAAAAGTGTCCCAAAAAACTCTACATTCACCAAATTGAAAGTCTTGTGTAGATCAATCATCACCCACCCCTTATTGTGGGATGTTTCTGCATAGTATTATGTTGGGTATAGTTTATGTGCCATTAGACGTGTATCAGCGCATTTAGGGTTTGTCTCTTGTAGGCAAACACAGTCTGGGAGTACTTCCCTAATATCCTTCTACATTATGTGTTTTGTTGCTAGGGTAAATAAGGCCTTTAATGTTTCAGGATATTATCTTAACAATTGGCCCTGAACTTAAAAACATAAATCTGGAGCTTTCCCCTGAGATCTTCCCATCTGCTACTCTATAGGTGATGGGTCGTATGCACTGCATTCCTTTATCCCGCCTGGATCCTCCCCATCCAACCCTGTTCCTCCTATCACACTATCCCAACTCATTCCTGCCCTTTCGATCATGGAGCCTGTTCGGGTCCCCATTGTCCTTAAGGCATGTGTCGCGACCGCACTATATGTCCTTGTGCCTTCAAATCAAATACCACTTTAGCAATATCCTACCAGTTATGAGCCATCAAGTGTCAGTTTTAATGTGCCCATCACTGCATGAGGTTACCTCAATTACGGCTTCACATCACACTCGATTTATGACACACAATTCCTGACACTCAAATGGTACTGATAATGGGGGATGTAGGGGAACTCTTGGTAAAGATGCCCCCCATATCCTTAGCTGTTGAGCATCGTTCATATGTCTTCAGATTTGTTGCCACCAAATTTTCAGGTTGCCCATATCTATGAGGCAGTTTCTTTGTGTGTCACCCGTCAAAAAGTTTTGGTTTTCTCCCATTTCTCCTTTGGTTTCCCTGGTTGTTTTGTTTCCCTTGGAGGAGATTGAGGGTGCTCTTTGGAGAGACCTAGACATTTCTGTGCTTGTTCAAGAGTCTGAATAATGCAAGTGTTAAAAGCAAACTGACTCATAGGGCAGAGGGGACTTGCCATCATGTACCAGCTCTGCCTCCAACGCAGTTCTGCCATTATTCTTAGGATAAGGTGTGTTACTTATTTAAAGTGCCCTGGAACAGGTCTTGATACATTTCAAAGACTGCTCCTGAAAGCTAAGCTGATCCCTACTCCTGACTTCTCCAAGCATCCTGTCTTTCAGGAAAGAGCAGATGAATTTGGCTATATTGTCTCTGGGACTAGTTCCTGAGTCAGTTTGCGGAGCTACAAACTCTGTACATCCTAATATTGGAGACTGTCAATGGATAATCCTCTTTTACTATTGCACAAACCATCTCTTGAAAGTAATGTACAATAACATCTCCTTATTCCATCTAACAAATGTGTCTTATGCAAACATTATCTCACCTTGGTTTGTTCTTTACGGTGTAGAAAGTCCTTAACTTCTTCCTCTAGTCTCACATTTACCTGTTTTACTTTCTCCAGCTCTTGACTCATTGGGCTGGTGTTATTTTTGCTGGTGGATACACTGTCACCCAGAGACCGTATTTCTTGTGTGACCTCACCCAGGTCTGCGGCTAAATCACATTTCAAGGCCTGCATCTTTGTGGTCACCATTGTGAAGGTTGTTCAAGCATTCTTTGAGATCTCCTTTTGTGAAAGGAGCTTATGTATACCCCTTGTTCCTCATCATAGTGCTTGGAGGCACTTGATGTTTTAGATCCAGTGGTTGAAGCTTGTTGGATCGGAGGGGCACATGTGCCCATGCTTTTTTGATTTATGAAAAAACGTTCCCCAACTTTTTGTAGAAAGACAACCGTCCCAGAATGGGTAATTTTCTTAATGGTTTAAATGCCTCCGCTGAAGTGTCATTCCGTGAGCCTCTGTTATATTCCCAGGTTAGGCCCGTGTAGCGAAACAACTTATGTCTTACATTGTCCTCATGAATATCATTTCCAGTCTATGACCTTTTGCATACGATTTCGCACACGACAATGTTGGATTGATTTTTCTGAAACTGAACTTGTTTTACATCTAGCTTAGCAAAGAATTATCACAACGCCCTGAACATCATGTACAAGGTCTCATTCCTACTATCGTCATCCACGGGGCAACAGGGCTATCTACATATCCACAACATCACTAATTCATGTGTATATCGCAAGGCTACTTGCTATTATAAGATGAGCATTCCAATAGAATAGTAGAGGAAGTACTACTGCTGACACAGCGCGTCCTTGCATTCGGAGAAATTACCACGCAGTGGTCTGACATCTCATGAGCGGTGTCCAGTTCATGACCAAGACAGGGTATTTCCCTCTATCCCATCAGAGATTGTCCCTTGGGGGGAATTCTTGGCTTCACACCTACACACACTCTGGATACACTTAGAGTAGGGTTTGCATCGTAGGAGTGCTCATTATGACCACCTTGTTTTATATGCCTGCATGTATGCGTTGTTTTAGCATCATGGTAGAACCCTACCTGCTATTTAAGCTTTTGGTGCTTGTAATGATGTTTATCTGCGTCTGTCTCCTAATAATTTTATGCCAGAATAATGTTGGCTCAATAAATAATAATGAAAACGTCCCATAGTGTATTCTCTGTATTTCTCTGAGAATAAGTGAGCACGAGTGATTGAGTGAGAGGTTCTGTAATCTTTGCAAGATCCCTGAGGGAACAGGGTTATCATGTTCAGAAGTTGCCAGAAACCATTCACTCCCTGTTGGGTAAGGGGGGGGGGGGCTTACAGTGGCACTGTGTACTAGCTGGTTTATAGGCCAATCCTGCAGGGGTGTCTGGAATCTGTCTTGATACAAAGCCCTTAGTTTATATTGTTCAAACAATGCACAGATCCTACGGATTAGAAGGAACTACACCACATCTCCTGTGCTGTGAAACCAAAACCAGGCAGGCAGCTAAGCAAGCCTTCCTTCCTTCCTTCCTGCCAAGGTGCCTACTTGCCCGAAAGAAATGCAAATGTGAGCAATGACTTAATTCTGCAAATGTAAAGGGTAATCATCAAATGTAAATGATGCTTGGAAGCTGGTACTGGTTTTAATTGATTGAAACACTTGAACCTTTGTGATGATAAAAATTATTCTTTTTGAGTGGCAGTGCAAAGAGTTAGGAACTGAGCTGTGAAGTGCATGCTTTTGATTGTAATTGCTTTTATATAACACTTACTACCCCAGATGTGTTGAAGGAAGAGGTATGAAAAGGTTGCATTACGTACTGTCCGGGTACTACTGAAAATCTATATTTCAGAAGTTCCATTACATCCTAAACCTTTTTTGCACATTTTGCAGTGGTGTATGTTATACTGTGTATAATGAAAGTTTAAAATAATGGCACACTTATTCACAGTGTTTTCTGTCATGTGTTGTGACCTCATAGCACTAAAACTACACAAGTCAATCTTCTCCACTGCACCAACCAAGATTTAATTCTGTGGATCTCTGCTTACACACAGAGCTCTGCAGTGCATTTACTAATAGAGGTTTCATAATATACCATAGTGCATTTCCCAACTAGTAACATCTTTTTTTAAATGTATTTTCATTTATGGTGTGCATTGTTTTGTATGTAGCTATCTGATGGTGAAAGACCAAAATACATATTTTTTTAGTTAAACCCTTGACCCCGTCCCCACACTCATTGACCCCTGACACATTGCCACAATTTCGGTAAAAAAATCTTTAAGCAGTGAAAATCATTTAATCACCACATCTGCAACAAAAACACTACAAATAGGTTTATTACATATGCCAGAGTAAAACAGCCGGGAGAGTGACCATGCTCTAAGAAAAGCATCAATCATTCAATCAAACATTTGTATACCGCACTAATCACCTGTGACGGCCTCAAGGCGCTGAGAGGGAGGTACAGCTACTGCTCGAACAGCCAGGCCTTGAGACGTCTCCTGAAGGTCAGCAGGTTCTCGGTCTGGCGCAGTTGGCTGGGGAGGGTGTTCCATGTCTTGGCGGAGAGGTAGGAGAATGATCTGCCACCGGTGATCATCCTGTGAAAGTAATGAGTCCAGGACGACCCCCAGGTTTCGTGCATGGTTGGTGGGTGTTAGTGGGGCTCCCATTGTGCTCAGCCACCAAGAGTAGTCCCAGGTGGAGGGGGTGGAGCCGAGGATGAGGGCCTCCATCTTGGCTGCGTTTGGCTTCAGTTGGCTGTTCCTCATCCATTCGGGGTTGTTCATCCAGTTTTGCTCCGGCAAGGCCTCTACATGAGTTGCAGGGTAGGCGGCACAGAGTCACCAGTGTCTAGTATGCTATTCTCCTCCTCCTTTTATGTCAATTCCCACCATTGCAGAAGAACTATGGGAAGTATTGTTATCTTGTTCTGGGCTACGCAAAATTGCTGTAGCATCAGCTCAGAGTCAGCTGCATCCAGCTGATCTCATCAGTAGGGTTGCTTGGATGTGCTCGCAGGGCTTAGCGCTTACCCCGTTGATGTAACCGCCTCTTGCACTCCAGTGTTCTGATGTCCTCGGGCGGGTGTGCATGATACTATGGGTTGGCCTCGTTTTTGATCCTCTACAGCAATGTAGGCAGCAAGATGGCAACTGCGTTCTGGGCATCAGGTGGGGTTTACCAGACAGTTTCCCATCCCTGGCTGCGGCTGTTGGCCATCATTATAGTGATTCTTCAAGCCCACTTACTTCCATGGGATGAATCCCCAATTTCAGGCGCTCAGACTGGTGTCCTGGGCGTGTGGGGTGGCTATCACCATATCCATATCCAGAGTTGAACATCTTACTCGTCATTCTGCAGACAACGCCCCAGACAAGGTTTAATGGGTTACTCAGTGGTTTAAATGGGCTGGTAGTGTCTGGTACAGAGTACTGGCACTTTTTTATTTTGAGAGGGAGAGTACTGGCACTTCTCAAGAGAAATGCTATACTTTTATTGGGAGAGTATCGGCACTTCTCAGAAACAAGTACCTGCACCAATATTTTTCAGTTCCAAGCACTGGGGTTACTGTAGTGTGTGGCCCAATGAGTGATGCAGGCACACTTGGAGAATTTAAATTACAGGCCCTGGGTACATGTATTATCATATATTAGAGTCATATACGTACATTAAATGTGGCACTCAAGCTCAAGCCAATGTTATCATGTTTTAGTGTGGAGGGCACAAGAATGTTAGCAGTGGCAAAGTGCAGTGAGCTCTAATGTCAACAAAAATGAATTTAGAGGACAGGAGGGATGAAGATAAAAAGTGTGGGGATGACCCTGCGGCGAGGGCCAAGTCCAACACTTATAAAAGGATTTTGTAATGTAAATGACTGGACACCTAATCATACCACTCAGACCCATGGATGGGTGGTCATTAATAAATCAGCCTATTCAATGACAAAATGGAGACTGGCAGCACTAGGTGTGTGTTACTTAAAGAAATAGTAGACTTCTATGACTTCAGCACAGACAGCTTTAAAAATGCTATGCAATAGTTGACCCAGTTAGCATCTTCCTTATGTAGAAGGATCATTAAAAATGAATTCAGCACAGAGAAAGCCAATGATTTCCTGTGGCATATCAAAATACCAGTGTCACCCAATGAGTTAAATATATGTGTTTATGGCGAAACATACAACTACAGTTTAAGACGAACCAGGGATTACCTTAGGATGTGTGCTTAAAGACAATTATGCATATTAAATTAAAAGGGGAACCTTTATATTTGAATATAGACACACAGAAGGGCCATGCCATGCAACTGATGTAATAGGGGAGGACAGTATTAGTTATGGAATTCCTCTGTGTACTCCTGAACAAACTATAATGTATTTACAGCTCATGTGTGCTTGTAGTTCTCTCAGATGTCATGGGTATTCTGCTATTTTTAAAAGCTAAATGACTCCTGTTAAACATACAATTGTAAATTCCGTATTGTGTATTATATCAGTTCATAAAACATATGTTTGTTTATGTTCTTTTTCAGATGTTCTTTTCACTGTGGATAAAGGAGATACCTGCAGAATAGGCTTGCCTCCAAAAGATGCAACAGATGATTTTCATACAAGAGCCATACAATTTGGAACATTTGAAAACGCTAGCCAGATCTTCTTTGGTCCAGACGACAAGATATATGCCGTGCGTGGAGCAGAACTGTACCAAGGATCCCTGCCAAGATCTAAGGGGGCTGATTGGTTTAGTGAGGCCAAACTTATTGGGGAAAGTGGTTGGGATCAGTTCAAATTTGTATTATTCCACCCTAAAGGGAGAATCTATGCTGTCACTCATGAAGGGCACCTGTTCAAAGGTGTACCACCAACTCCTGATGACCAATCCTGGATTGATAGGAAGGCAAAGAGGCTGGACGGAGAGAGATGGAATGAGTTTAGTGCTCTCTGTTATGATCCTGTGGGAATGTTGTACGGAGTGGCTTCAGGAAAGTTAGTAAGAGGCCTTTATCCTAGCTCAACAACTAGGAGCTGGTTGGATAACGCTGAAGAGATTGGAAATAGTACAAGCTGGGAGGTATTAAGTCACTTCATGGCTTTCACCCAGGATGGCAATTTGTGGTGTGTCAACAAATCTACCGGAGAGATGTTGACTGGTCCACCACCCACCAACAGCACCGAAAACTGGGCGGATAGTGCCCAAAAGTTGGGTAGTGGCTTCCACGTTTACAAGCACTTATCACTGATGCGGGATACAACCCTCAATACAATTAAAAATCTCAATTTCCTAGTAAGTATTGGAGAAACAAGTGACCAGCAAGTAGTGGAAGTGAAAGAGCAACAGTATGACAACAAAGGGGGAAGTGCTGGCTTGTCATGCACGTTGGAGTAAGTACACTGCTAAAACCTTTTGCGGTACATGATGGGGTATTGTTTGATTTTTTAATATTTGTTTATTTCATCTGGTATAATATCACTAATTGCTTTCATTTCACATATCATTTTAATGCTAAGCTGCTAGTGCATTTACCAAGAAATATAAACAAAATTTAAAGAAAATATGAAAGAAGAACTGTAAACCAAATCTGAAAGTACCTTGTGTTCTTTGGAGAGATGCAATAGAAAAACCCTGCTGGTCTTACAGATGGTTGCAGGATTCTTATGAAGAAAAGTTTGTAAAATGCATTTGCACTAACAAAGCAACTGCCTAAGCTAGGCAGTATTAATTCTATTTCATGGCTATTACCCAAGAGGCCAATTTGTGGTGTGTCAAGATATCTAACAGGGTGCTGTTAACCCGTCCACCAACTAACAATAGTACAGATCATGGGGATGACAATGACCTACAATTAGTTAGTAGCTTCCTGGTTTCAAACCAATGATCATTTATGAAGACTAAAACTCTCAGTCTGATTCATGACCTTACATTTCTGCTCAGCTTCAAATGGTTGCACTGACCTTCAGTTCACTGCTTTTTTCCCTTTTACATTTTTTTATTTGACAGGCAAGTCCAAATATGCAATCAGTATTCTTAAACATACAAGTAAAAAATCACAAACAAACAAAAAAATATATATATTTTTGCCGTTCATTACAGGGACGGATCATTTTGCAGCATATACATCAAAATTAAAAGACATGCCATTCTCCAGAATATCCTAAAAAAAAAAGCCAGATAAATCTATAATGTAATATAGGACAGGAAATACAGCACAGTTCCTTTAAAGTTTAAACAAAATTAACCCAAATCTTTTCGAACTTGGCGACCGCTCTTAGGCTTCTACCATTTGCAAGAGCCTTTTCCATAGTATATATTTCATGTAACAAATTCCACCACTCGATCGTATGAGGGGGATTCTGCGATATCTAAGCTCTGGCTACAACCAATCTCGCACAGGACAAGGCTATGTTTAGCCAGCTCCTATTGTTAATGCCCATTGGATGTAAAGATAATAGTACCATAGATGCAGTAATTGGAATATTAATCAGTTGTTTTTGAAGTAATACATTTTCAATTTCTTGCCAAAATTTAGTAAGCATGGGACATGAATAGATCATATGTGTGAGATCTGCTGCCACCAGATCACATTTAGGGCATTTTGTGCGATCGCTGCTTAAAATATTTTGTGTCCATTTTGATATTTTTAATGGAGTATGGTATATTTGACTAACCGTCCTATATAGTTGTAGCTTCAAGCTAGAGGAATTGACTAAATTATTAATATTGACAAAAGCATTTGAAATATTCTGTGAGGTCACATTAATTCCTAAGTCAGCAGTCCATTTTAGTGACAATCTTGGGCAGTCATCCACTTTGTATTGACTAAGACAACTATAACCCGCGCTAATTAGAGACATCTTTTTCTTACTATATAAACAGCTCCAGATGTCCGAGCTATTTATTTTTTTCAATTTCATTTTCTGTATCAAATAGTCCTTGATTTGCATATATTTGTATGTCATAACTTCGGGCAGGTTATACAAAATTCGTAAAGTTGAAAACTGTAAGAAACCCTCTGAACCATACAGATCTCCTAGCGTCTTAATACCGTATTTAGCCCAGTCTCTCTCAGTCTTATCACTAAAAATTTCGGGAAGCCCAGGGTTGTCCCAAAGTGGTAGTTCAGTATGAAAAAAAGATGTGTCACAGTAGGTCAAAATCAGGTGCCAAATACGTACCGCATCTCTTGCGGTCTTGAATTTTACCCGCTTGAAATAGTTAGGATCTTGCACTCTAGCTAAGAATTGATTTGAATGGGTGCCAAGCATAAACTGATAGAAAAAGAAATGTTGATTATTATCTAACAAACTCCTAAGCCGGCCTAAATATGATGCAAAAAAGTAAGCTTTAAAGTCCGGGAAGTCCAAAACCCTCTTTCAGGGGGTAATTTTAGTATGGCCATAGACCTTCAAGCCTTTTTATAGCTCCAAATAAAACTGCTACAAACTCCGTCTAATTTTCTAAAAAATAAATTGTTAACTCGTAATGGAATAGAACGAAAAAGGTATAAAAATGTGGGCAAAATATTCATTTTAATCAAATTAATTCGACCCAGTAGATTAAGTGGAATCTTATGCCAGTTTTTTGAGCAATATAGTCACTTCCTTTAGTAAGAGGTCATAGTTTAACCTATTTATTTCATTAATCTTAGAAGAAATTTTAACCCCCAAATACACTGCCGATTTACAAAGTCCTGGTACTACATAGTTAACTTGATAATTCATAATAATTTGTGTTTTATTGAGGTTTAATTCATATCCGGAAATAGCTCCAAAGTTTTTTGCTTCTTCTGTAATTCCAATTAATGCATTTGTCACATCTGTGGTATAAATAGCTAAATCATTCGCATATGCAGTTATTTTAAGAATTTTGTGTTCGTGTTGTATCGGTATTATCTTATCTTGGGTTTGCAAGGCATTGATGAAAGGCTCCATGGAGAGGGCAAAAAGCAGGGGTGAAAGCGGACACCCATGCCTAGTCCCCCTTAAGATCGCAAATGTTGATGAAAGTGACCCGGCATAACTTATTTTAGCATTGGGATCTCTATATAAAGCCTGTATGCTTCTAAGAAACCGTTCTTTAATACCGAACTGTTTCAGAACCTTCCACAAGTAATCCCACCCCACTCGCTCAAACGCTTTTTCTGCGTCGAGAAGTATCATACCGAGTGGGGTGCGATTAGTTGATGCCACATCAAATGCCATAATAGCCATATTATCATGGGTTGTAGTATCCCTCCCTGCTACAATACCGTGTTGTTGGTCATTTACTAAATATGGCATAAGAGGTGCCAATCGTATTGATAGCAACTTTGAGTAAGCCTTAGCATCAGTATTTATTAAAGAAATAGGCCTGTACGACCCGCATTCTGTGGGTGTTTTTTTTTAAAATAACATAATTTTAGCAGTTTTCCTAGATTCCGGAGCCTTGCCTGTAACATTAATAGAATTGGCTACTAAACAAAAGAGGGGTAAGATTTGGTCTACACAGATTTTATAAAGTTCAATTGGAAGTGTATCTTCTCCCGCTGCCTTGTTAGATGGAAGAGAAAACACTGCTAAGTGTAATTCTCTTCCAACTTATCCAGGTTTTCCTGATCTACATATTGTTTTGCTGGGAGTTTATCATTTATGTAGGATTGAATCTGATCTTCTGCAGTCCCACACTCGGGTGTATAGTTTTTCGTAATAGGAAGCAAATTGTTCAAAAATTTGTATGGGCTGCGAATATAAAATATCATTAGGGCCTTTTATAGATTTAATTAGCGTTGATGCTCGATCGTCAGCAACTTTGTAAGCCAAAAGCTTCCCTACTCTGTCTCCACATTCGTATTGAAAGAGTTTATTTTAAGTAACTTACAACTGTTTTTTTCCCTAAGTGAACTTTTAATGGTTGAACGCAGAGTCAAAAGTTTATTTTCCAGTTGAACAATGTTTGACCGGCTCAGTACTTCCGCTCTAAGATTGTCTGCTAATTGTTTCTCAATCTGTAAGATATTGCCCATCGCTATCTTAGTCTCATTCCTTCTTATTGCATTTTGTTTAAATATATATTGTTGTGCTATCCCCCTGATAGAGACCTCCAAGCATCCCATACTGATAGAACATTGGCAGTGTCAATATTGTTTGTAATAAATTCCTTTATGTGTTCCTTCAGGGTTGTTACAAAAACCTCATCCGAAAGTAAATATCTTGGGAAAGTAAAAGGGCGTATTTCTTATGACCTTTGGGCTAAACCAAATGTAAAAATAATAGGGTTATGGTCAGAAGAGATTTTTGGCATGATCTCCATGTGTCCTAAATCCATTAAAGCATCTGATGCCCAAGCCAAATCTATTCAAGAGCATAATTTGTGGGGGGATGAATAGTAAGTGTACCCTGGTATACCTGGGTGAAGGCTACGCCAGATGTCTTTCACGTTATGTATCCTTGCTAGTTCCATTATTGCTGCTCTTGTTTTACGCATGCTTGGGAATATCCCTCTTTTCGTCACATCTTGTTCATAGTTTAATACACAATTTAAATCCCCCATCAAAATAAGCTCGCCCTCCCACAATAATAATTCTACATTCAACCAATCAAAAATTCGTGGCTCATCTCTATTTGGCCCATAGATAGCACAGACTACATAGATACAATCTCCTATCCGCATTTGCATTATTGCCCATCGCCCCCCGTTATCTGCAGCAGTTTTAATTACTTCTGCCCGCATTTGTCTCTTCTTTAATATTGCCACTCCTCTTATTGGGGTGTTTAAAGTTGTGCAGACAACTACCTCGTACCCTAACTGAGCCAAAGCTTTTTTGTCTTTAAAACAAATATGTGTTTCTGTTAACATAATCACCTGTGCATCATACATTTTCAATTCTTCGTAAATTAAGCTTCTTTTAATCTTATTATTCAAGCCTGACACATTCCAAGCTAGGCAGCTACAGTACGCCATTTCGAGAATACATAAAATCATAAATCTCTGTCCCTTTCTTATCAATCCCCTTAATCATACTTCTTAATCCTGCCAAATTGTCCTTACTTAGACTTGTCATGTAATTTTTTATTTTTACCCCCCCGTACCCCTCTCCCACTCCCTCCCCCTCTCTAATCTGTCTTCCTCCCCCCATACCATAAGGAAAATCCCCCCTTTTGCACCTGCTGCCGTTGGTTGGGCAGCCTCTTGAGGGTGCAGCTATCCGTATGCCCCTCACCTTCCTCATTAAGTATGCCGCTCTAGACTCCCCCTAAGACAATATCAATTTGTCATTTTTTGTCAGCATCTTATAACCGTTAATAGGATTCAAGCAAGGTGAAGTCTCATAAGTCTTATACATTATGCATTAGTCATTTTTGCTAAGACCAGCTCCGCTTCTTTAACCTGATTAGGAAAATATGTATGACCAGCTTTTATAACTTTTAAGCAAGCAGGTTCCTGAAGAAAAACTTGAGCCCCTGTTGCTTTAAAAGAATCAATTAACTGACGTAAGTTCCATCGTCTCTCCATAGTCGTCTTGCAGAGATCTGACCTAACAAAGAAAGTTACATCTTCTGTGACAATTGGGGAGTTAGGTTTTGCTTTTAGAGAAACCGCCTGCCTCAATAAAAAATTTCCAAAGAAAATCAGGAACGGACGAGGAAATTTGTTTCCTTTATTTCTATTAACTAACGGTAGTCTGTGAACTCTTTGTAACTGAGAGTCCCAATCCCAGTCCGCCAAGTCCGGGAAAGCACGCTGAAAAAGTTTAACAATATAAGCGCGAGGATCTGATCCTTCCGATCCTTCTGGAATCCCGAAAAGTCTAAGATTCTGTCTTCTTTGTCTATTTTCCATGTCCTCGATTTTGTACTGTAGAGCCCGGATCTCTTCATCATGACAAGTACCTTTTTGTTCATTATTTGCCGATAGTTCTTCAATTTGCACCACCCTCTGTTGTAATTCTTCTACTTCTTGGGTTATAGTACTCATTTTACTATTAACTTCAAGTAGGTAATTTTGTGTCTTTGTATTATCCTCTTTCAATTGCAAGAAGTATTGTTGTGCTTCAGAACGTTGTTTGGTCAGCGTATTCAGGATTAAGGCCAAGGAAGGAATCTCTGCCAATGTTGTGTCAGATAAAGTGGCCCCCTGGGAAGTTGTTTTCGGGGCTAAACTTAAGGACATTTGTGCTTCCTTTTCACAGTGACCAGTCCCATCAATCATGTCTTCTCTAGTAGAGAGAGTAGGGTATACAACATCTTCATTTTCATTTATCTCTTCCCTGCCACCACTTGCTTCATGAGAACTCATCTCCCTAATAGATTTGTCCAATATTGGTTGATTTAAGGAATTTACACTGTCCCGCTCATCTTGTGGGGGAATGGGCAATCCCGTGGAGCAGTTTCCTGATAATTGTAAAGCCATTGTTTTTACCCCTCCCTTGGCTTGAATCCATTTCCGCAATGGGCTCTCATCTATTATAGGTTTGCCTCTAGTATTTGCATATGTTACAGCCGTGGAGAGAGTGGAGGGATTAGTATTTTTCTTGTTCTTTAATTTATTTTTCGCCTTCCCTCTCCCTTTTTTCCGAGCCAGTGATTTCAACAGATCCTGAGAAGAATCCATCCCAGCATTGTCTTCATCATCCATCAGTTCCTCATATTCATCGTTAGACCCATCTTGTTTCTCGTTGTTCCCCATTACAGAATCACCGGGGGGCCGGCTGCTTCGAGGCCCTCAATAGTATTATATGTCTCCACCACCTGAGTCTCTGCATTACTCTCGGCATTAGTTTCCAAAGTCACATAGTTCGTGTTAGGAGGTGCGTTATTTAATTCAACGCCACTTGATTCTGGCTCTGCATCCATTATCGCCAAGCCCTCTAAGTCCAGTGCATGTAACTGTGACAGCGACTGTTCTACATCGTTATCAGCCTTATCAGCCACTAATAATTCTAATGCCTCTTCAGCATTAACAGCGCATTCACCTCTCTCCGTATCTTTAGAATTATCTTTATCCATTAGCACTATTGCGCCATTATTTATAGAGGGGGCAGAATCAACGGTTACATTAGTGTCCTTCGTTTTTATAATGGTGTTTTTATCTGCAACAGTAAACATAGGAGGTCGTATGATCAGCTGCTTACCCACTGTTACTGCAGCCTTGTCTTGTTTCCCAGTAGTATGTGGGATCTGTAAGCTCGTTCCGGCTCCTTCTTTCCCAAGGGACTTTGCAGTAGTCTTTTGCTTTTCAACCACCGCACATTTCTCGACCGTGGCATTGTTTGCAGCAGCAGCCGCTGTGGTACCCTGGCAGCCGTTTTCTGCCGCAATTGCCACCCCTTTTACAGTCCTTGTGCTCCGCGGCGGGTTCTTCGGAGCCATTATGCACGCCGTATTATTTTCTGTTTAAGAGTAATCTCCACAAGCGTCGGAGCGGGAAGTGCTCGCCACTTTCCAGGTGCGGAGAAGAAAACCATGACCCAGACACGAAGAGCCGAGCCTAGATAGCAGCGTCCAGCGAGCCCAGTGAGCCCAGCCTGCCTCCGGCCACAGGTCCCTGCTGGCGTGTCCTCCCGTCCCCCCGCACAGAGCAGCGGCGGCTTGCCTGAAGGTAAATCAGCACTAGAAAAATAGTTTTAAATCCTATGAGGAGTCAGAATTGCAATCCGTTTTACTCTGAGTTAGCATTAGGGCAGAACAGCCATCTCTCACTCAAATTTTGTTAAGCTAAGGGGAGCTACGGGTCCAAGCTGCACCGGGCGGCGTCTTCAATCCGCCATCTTTTGTTTTCCCCTTCACTTCACTGCTAACACTACAGGCTATATTCATCCCTTCCGCAGTTGGTCCAACCAGCTCTAAGCTGCTAGATCAAAAAACAAACTACTGATGGGAGTACTTGACCCAGAAACCGGTGTAAATACCTAAAAAGAAAATGTTGACTTTTAACAGCTCATCTGTGACTTTACAGAGGAGAACAATCTTATACATACCAGTCCAATTCTACTGTAGAAAAAGAAACATCCCTGATAATCAACCTTTGTCTCCCAATTGCAAGGAGAATCCTCCTTTGCAAAAAACGTAGGAGTTGGTAGAGCCAGAGAGAAGCAGGTGCCCATGCTTCCCACATTTCTGGACTGGTTCTCCGACCAGTAGGAGCTCTTTCCAACCCAGAGCTCCGCTGCACCAGCAACCTCTTCCTCCTTTTTCCTTAGCCACTCCCCTTCACCTCTGTGCCTGCTTCTCACCTTATTGCTTTTTCTCTTTTCGGCACCTTTTTCAGCTCCCTTTGTCACCTTTTTTTGCCACTTTTGCCTCCTTTTTACTGCTATTTTTGCTGTCGTCTTTTTGCTACTTTTGCCTCCTTTTCTGATTACTTTCGACACCTTTTCCTGCTATTTTTTTCATATTTTCCTGCTACTCTCAACCTCCATTTCTCTGCTACATTTGCCCCCTTTTTTCTGTACAAGGATCTGGGCCTAAATCCATCGTTTTTTTGCACTCCACACCACCCTGGGTTAGACACTGGATTTAGGCCCAGATCCGTGTACTGGGGTGAATGTATGACATTGCTCTACATTCTGTCCATCAACTGTGTTTTTTGCAATTTCCACCCCGAGTGGGCTGGGTATGCTCAGACGTGAGTCCCAGGCTCTCCACACCACTGGAGTCAAGCTATCCAGGCTGAATGAAGACTGATAGCCAGAAACCGGTCCTTGGATGCTTGATTCCGGTCTGGGAAAGACATGGCTTGGTAGTTCGGACTGGACTGTTCCCATGAGGCACAGGGTCAGAGCTGATTTGCATATAGCCAGTGTCTAACCCAGGGTGGTGTGGAGTGCAAAAAAACGATGGATTTAGGCCCATATCCTTGTACTGGGGTGAATGTATGACATTGTTCTACATTCTGTCCATCAACTGTGTTTTTTGCAATTTTCACCCCGAGTGGGCTGGGTATGCTCTGACGTGAGCCCAGGCTCTCCACACCACTGGAGTCAAGCTATCCAGGCTGAATGAAGGCTGATAGCCAGAAACCGGTCCTTGGATGCTTGTTTCCGGTCTGGGAAAGACATGGCTTGGTAGTTCGGACTGGACTGTTCCCATGAGGCACAGGGTCAGAGCTGATTTGCATATAGCCAGTGTCTAACCCAGGGTGGTGTGGAGTGCAAAAAAACGATGGATTTAGGCCCAGATCCTTGTACTGGGGTGAATGTATGACATTGTTCTACATTCTGTCCATCAACTGTGTTTTTTGCAATCTCCTCCTGCCTCACCCCGCTCCTGCTCTGCTGCGGTTCTTCACGCCTCTTCTTCCTGTCTCAGGAAGCCCCAATCACTGTTCCCCTCCTGCCTCCCATTACCTACTTAATGGTGGCTGCAGCGTGACCTAATTGAGAAGATGGACTGGCTCCTCACTTAACTCGACTGGTCCCCAAACCAGTCAATGACCTTCAGACCCAATGCTCTGAGGCACCAGAAACTGCTGCCTCCTCTCTCCTCCTCCGCTTCTCTTCACCTCTGTACCTGCTTCCCACTTTTTCTCTTTTTGCCATCTTTCTTGATTCACTCTGCCACATTTTTTTCCACTTTTGCCTCCATTTTTGCTACTTAGACTGTCATTTTTCTGCAACTTTTACCTCCTTTTCTGATTACTTTTGCCACCTTTTCCTGCTATATTTACATCCTTTACTCTGCCACTTTTTCCAGAGTGTTTCTGCCACTTTTTCATCCTTCTTTTCAGCTATTTTTGCCTCCTCTTTTCTGCTAATTCTGCTGCTTTTTCCACATACTATTGCCTCCTTTTCTGATTACTTTTTCCACCTTTCACTGTGTAATTTTGCTGTTTACTTTTTCCACCTTTGTCACTCTGTCTTCGCCCCCTCTCTTTCCCCCAAAGCCCTCTGTGCCATTCACTTATTTCTCCCTTCCTTCCTCCCTCCCCGCTCCTTAGCTGCTCTCCTATGGGTCTTCCTGCCTCTTCTTCCTATCTCAGGAAGCCCGGATCACTGCTTGCCTTCCACTTCCCAGAACCTACATAATGGTGGCAGCAGAGTGACATCATTGAGCAGATGGCCGGGCTCCTCACATACCACAACTGGTCCCCAGACCAGTCAAGACCCTTTTGGAAACAGTGCTCTGCTTCACCATAAAACGCTGCCTCCTCTCTCGTCCTCCACTTCTCTTCACCTCTGTACCTGCTTCCTACTTTCCTTCTCTTTGCCACCTTTCTTGGTTCACTCTGCCACCTTTTGGTGCCATTTTTGCCTACTTCTTTTGCAACTTATAATGCCATCTTTCTGCAACTTCTGTCTCCTTTTATGATTATTTTGCCACCTTTTTCTGCTACTTTTTACCAGCGTTCTGCTACTTTTGCTTAGAGAGATAGATAAATAGATAGATAGATAGATCGATAATATGGTTTATTATTAAGGGTAAGTAGGTACCTACTGCTAGAAATAAGGTCACAATCACAATATAATGCCCAGTCAAGGGCTCAATAAATTATTTCCTACTTAACTCTTGGTATGTGCCTGCGAGCAGGCAGGCTTAAATTAGGAAACAGATGTGTAATGCATTTAAAAACACCAATACATTAAACTAATTAAGAAAATTGGAAATATCCCAATGTAGGGAACTGGAAATATTAATTTTTAAAGGTTATATACTTATATAGTGCCTAAAAATGAAAAGCGCCAACTTGGGACATTTGCTTGCACCTGACTGGGACAAAGTCAAAGTTGAGGCCAACAGTGATGGAGCGCAGGTCAGATACAATGAGAGGTGAGGACAGGTCAAGTTTGTACCTTTGGACGTAGTCATTTTTCTGGAGTTTTTCTCTCATCATCAAGCAAAGCACTTTGTCAGGCCGGGATTCAGTTTTTCGATGGCTGCTTTTTCAGTGTGAGGCCTCGGCGCTGCGGAGCTTTCAGCGAGACGAATCTGAAATCCAGGTTGGGTCGGGGTTCCATGTTGGTGGCTTGACTCTCATCGACGGGTCATCCAACTTATGGAACCTTTTGACAAAATTTCTTTGAATATTCTCAAACCTTGCGGAGATGCTTCTGAAGTTCCTTTTGGGGGTTCAAAGCATCCACAACACAAATCCAAGGTTCCAGAAGCTCTGACTTGCTCCTCGGATATTGGGACTACAATTCCAACTCTGCATCTGACCAAATCCTTTAAAGTTCAGCTGAAGGTGGTCAGCTGGTTTCTTATTTGTAGAAATGATGCAGGTGGAACTCCTTTAACCTGTTGCTTTCAGGGAGTCCACTCCTTAAACTTTTATTCCAAGGCAAAGTCCTTTTTTTGCTGTAGTTCCAAAGTGTGCAGAGAGTGCAGTCTTTCATTGTTCAGTCATATTGGTGCAGGCCAGGGTTCATCAGGGCAGTTCTTTATCTTCTTCCAGGCAGGGATCTGAGTTGCTGTGCAGTTCTCCCATATTTATCCAGTATTCTTGGGTGACAAGCAGGGGTGCACCTCCGACCAATGGGGTACAGGCTGCCTCCAGAAGTATTACTACTTCCTCCAAAGTGTGGCATATTCTTGTACCAAAAAGCACTATTTCACAAAATCTAAAATGAAGAAACTTTCTTGCGGAGGTTAGGATCCACCTAAGCAAACCTAACGGCATGGTTTATTTTCCCTAACCCTCCCCTTCCAGATTCTATGCTAATCTAATTGCTGGGGCTCCCATTGGGCGAGTGAGGGGGATATTGGAAGTGGGTGTGAACCTGTGTCATGTCCTTAACTGTCATCCACTCTTTGTAGACCAGTTAGGCTACTCCACTGCATCTTCCTTTTGCTCTATTGCTGCCATTCACATCCCACCAGATGTCCTTTTTCTCTATGCAGGTTACTCCACACCTCATCAGGTCAGTTTGGCTAAGCCTGCCAAAGGCTGGCGAATCAGGAGAGGCTGCTATAAGGCTGGATTTTGGCTCAAAAGAAAATAAATCAAGTTCTATAACTTTTTTTCTGTATTAGTTATAACAAATCTAACAGTTTTTGGATTTATCATTACTAAAACGTTTTATCTTTGTAATAATATTTCAGCTTACTCATGTCAATAGTTATACTTTATTGAAATATTCCTATGTTATCCTATGGAGCTAATGTGCTTCAATGAGGAAAATGACATTGAGAGTTTGGTCTGCACCAGGGCATATACAACATCTTTTAAAATGTCCCTGCTCATTTTCTGTGCATGCCCCAAACCTTGGGGACTTGGATTAGACCTTAGGGGTAACTTATATGTGAAAACAAGGTAGTTTAATACTTTTGAAGTATTCTAGATCTGATTTGATTCTAGATTTGTATTCAATCATGTTCGATTAATTAGAACCATTACATGACAATACATTTTCACTTAAAATAAAATAATACCTACTACAACCAGATTGGAGATTCAAGAATTTTAAAACAATGGCTACTATATTATTTCATAGGTATAAAAAGAGTTAAAACCAACCCTACATTATTAAAGTAAAAACAGTGTCCAAGATTTTACAGATAAAGAGGTAAAGTGCAATATGCCACGGGCAAGCTAATAGGATGTTCTGCTGGTAGGACAGAGGTTACTAAAATTTCAATACCCCAGAATATTTGTGTGCAGCAGATGATCATGTTTTCTGGGTTGACAGTCCCCATATCCCAGGGCCACATGACCATGGAGGACACTGAATATGTCCCTTGAGTTTGTCAGTTCCAGTTGGTGGCTCTCCTGAGACCTAGCTAATGGATGCTGTTATGGGTTCTACTCCTGCACTTAGCACCTTTTGAATGACATAGCGGGAGGAGCAGGCAGTTTCGTTCCTCCAACAGTTTAGGACAGCAGCACAACAGATGGAGCCAGGATCCGTTTCGGTAGTTACATAACCTGCATGAGTTACCTCATGTTTTCGGGCCAAACTAGAATTAAAGTATGTAATTGGCAGTGAAGTTAGCCCCATGAAAATAATTTTTGTACAGGCCTGGATTGAGAGCGCTTGTTTAACGTATGACTGTGCCTTCCTAGAGATGTAAGATACATCATGCATCTCGGCCAGGGTGCTAGGTCAAAGAGTACCAATGTCCACTTCAAAGGACCTAAATTGCACTGGGCGGTTTACAAGTTTTTGGAAGCAGAGTAAGGAATCTCTTGGAGATACAGGCTGTCTGTCCTGATTTTCAGAGTGCTGATTGCTATTGCTAGCTGTAGCCAGCAAGGAGATCCTGCTGAGTCGAAGATGGCTTTCAAGTGATATTTGAGCGAGGACTCTGGGGCATACAAGACACTGAGATAGAACTTGTTAGTCTTGCTTGTCAAGGGGCAAGTAGACTTCTCTTGTATGCCTTAATCTGGGAATGTATAAAATAATATGTCAAAGGTGCTGGGGAACGCCAAATAACCATAGTTGAGGGCCAGGATTAGTTTTGCTTTTCATAATAGTCAACATGGGCTCTGCAGTTGAGCTTTGATCTTGCTTAAGCCTGTTATTGGTAGGGACACAGATGGTGACAGGGGTGCTGCCTGTTTTAACCCGGATTCATGTTCCCTCATACAATTATATGTTTGCTTTAAGAAGCAGGAGCGAGATCCCCCAGGGAACTATCTTCCCCCATAACTTGGTCCAGTCCACCCTGTCAAAGGCAGTGCTGTAGTCAATCAAGCATCAGTCACTATGTACATTGACATGTAGTCTGTATGTAAACTGTGCCAATGCGTAAACATACATGAAACCCACTGTGAAACCGCTTCTCCCATTCACATTGCAGAGGGACAATCAACATCTCCTGCACACAGATGTGACATGTCTATAACCAATCAAGTATGAAAGCATGGACGAATGTAGGGGCAGTGACTCCCCCTTACGTACATGTTGCTCATGTTGTGAAACTTGAGTCACAGGGTGCATCCCTGCATCATGGTGGTATAAAGGTGACCCCAAAAAGAAGCCCTTTTATCACTTGTAGGTCACAAAAGACAGCCAATATGTAATGATGTGGGACGCATGTGAAACACCGAAGAGTGGGTTACCTTACTATCAGTGACACACAAAAATGGCATTTCGAATATGTTATACACTAAACAGCCTCTCTGTACAGAGGTGACACACCCACCAGCTGTTATCAAATCATGAAATTGTTAGCACTACATGTTCCACTTACACTTGTCTGAGTGATGTTTTTGTACAGATGAGCGACATGCACTCAGTGAATGTGTGTTGGAATGCATGTATTAGCATATGCTGTGCATGTGGTCATTTTATACTGTCCCATGATTGTTAAGGACTGTCACAATGTGACGTGCTCAGGTGAAGAAATTGGCAATAATGGTGTTCCTATCGGCTATTCCTGCTGTGGCTGCAGTGGGGTGTGGTAACCCTGACTCATCTTCATCATCATCATCATCATCGTCCAGTGCATCTGGCACCTGTATCCATGGGGCATTGGTGCATACAGACATGTTGTGCAACAGACAAAATGCAATGATCATCTTGCACACGATGTCTGGGATGTACAGGAGCCTTCCACCTATGATGTCCAGGCACCTGAAACGTAATTTCAACACACCAAATGTGCGTTCCATGAAGTCCCTGGTGCGTTTGTGGGCCATATTGTACTGCCTCTGGACCTGTGTGTTCCGGGCTCGGAGGGGTGTCATCATCCAAGCGCAGAGTGCATATCCTTTATCACCTGTGATGGTGCAGAGAGACATGAGTCAATAGTTGGTTATGCCTCATTGCTGCTCCTCCATCCCCCCGGCCTATTCACTAGCGTGCGTAGCGTGATTGCATCAATTGCACCCGTACCGCACACCATTGTCATGCCTGTCTGTGCATGTCCGTAAGCCTGACAACAACACTGTGATGTTGTGGGCCAAAGGTGGGTGGCCATGTGTGTATAGGCCTTTGGTAAGGATAGGGTAGACACAGATGTACAGTCAATGGCTGGCTGAACTCGCCATGCGGTTGAGGGTAGACCTTGGCTTCTACAGCGGTAATAGCGACACACACAACAGTTGGCATGTGTGAGCCCTGACCCCGAGCGTGCTTGGGGTCCCACATTTACCCCTTCAGCCAAGCACACACTCCGGGGGCATGCTACATTGCAACATTGTCCATTGCCGGACAGGTGACGCCGACACTACAACAGAGACACACACAGCACACAGAAACTTCCTTGGCAAGGCCAAAACTTAACCATGCCCAGAGTCCCGGGTTGATCATCCACACCCCTAAGCTTGACTGTTGTATGCCAGTCCACAATGGCATATAACAGACTGCTACATGTCCCAGGACTACCTCGCTGCCTGAGGTGACATGGTTGCGTCCTCTGTACACAGCACAATGTAATGTGGTAGGACCCGGGGCCCTCATGCATACATTATGACCACACAGACACACTTAGATAGTGCCTGGGACTGGCTATGGGCACGTGCGCCTGGCCCCTTTTATTGCCAGGGTCACATGTTCAGTGACGCCTGTGCTGGATGGGTGTGGGGTGAGTGTAAGCCACCCCTTAGGGCAGAGGTCTTCAAACTTTTTGATGATGAGACCCCCTTGTCAAACTGTTTTAGGAGGAAGGACCCCCTACTGACAAAAATTTCTAGAACATGTTACTCCTTATCATCAACTACCATTAACGTCCCCAATTCCAACAGCAAATAATTTTTACAGTGGGGAAATAATGTTAAACAGTGTTTAGCAAACCAAAGGTCAGTTAGTGTAGCTAAAAACAAAGGGCCTTATTTATTAGGATTGGCGTAGGGCAGCTCTGCAAATCTTCTTGCTGCACTGCCCTACACCAATGTGAAAGGGAAGGAATGCACCATATTTATGAAAAACAGTGCATTCCTGGCATTTCCCCTTGCGTTGGTGCAGAAATTGCTGCCTTGCACCAACATAGGCAGGATTGTTTTTGTGCAGGAAGGGGCACCTTCCTTAACAAAAACAGTCGCAAGAGGCATTTTTTGCTTTCTATTGGAGTTGCAGAATGCAGCACACACGGAAATAGGAAATAACAAGGAGAAATAAAAATATTTCTCCTCCTTATGCTCCCACTGGGGAGGCGTACAATTTTGGCTCTGCCCCAGGTTTACATAATTTTGTAAATATGGAGCAGCATCAAAATACATGGATGTTCCATGCGAACCCCCACGCAACGCATATGGAACACCTCCTTATTGCAGAGTGACTTGTGCGGCTTTGTCTAACTCCATATTCATGAGGCCATGCAAAGCCATGCAGGGTAACTTTGCGCAGCCTCATAGGTATTGTAGGTATGGTTGAGACACTTGTGCTGCTGGTGCGTCAAAAAAAGTGATTCTCCGGTGGCGCAAGCCCCTCCCAAATAAGTTCCAAAATATTATGTACCTACATATAAATTAATGGACAGCGTAAATGAAAACTAATGAAAACAACTGTTACTCAGTGGGAAATGCACTGTAGAACATTATAAAATGTCTATTAGTTAATGCACTGCAAAGGTTTGTGTGTAACCAGAGAGGCACAGAATTAAATCTTGGTTGGTGCAGTGGAGAATGGTGACTTGTGTATTTTTAGTGCCACGAGGTCACAGCCTGTGACAAAAAGTACTGTGAATATGTAAGTCATTATTTAATATTTTTACACACAGTATAAGATAGACTGACACAAAATGTGTAAATAGCTTTACAATAAAATGGTGCTTCCAAAAAGGGTGCTTCCAAAATGTAGATTTTAGTAATATCATGGCTATGTAATGCCATTTTCTTTATATATAACTGTCCCTTCAACACCTTCTTAGGGGTACTAAGGGTTGTGTAAATACAGTTAGGATTAAAAGCAAGCACTTCATAGCCGAGTTATTAACTCTTTGCACTACCACAAGAAAAAAAAAATCTTTGTTATCACAAAGGTTGGAGTGATTTAGGGGGTCCCAAGCACCCATTTGCAATTGCAGATTAACACACATTTATTTCAGGTGACCAGGCACCTTGCACAAAAGCTTTACACAGCACAGGAGAGTCAAATGAAGCATTTTATAGAGCGAAATTAGCTGTCCCAGGAAGGCTGTCTTTTTCTAAAACGAAAATAAAAGTTTTGGAATCCATGCACAAGTGAGGCTGGGGAATGTGTGACCCCCCCTTACCATAATTCCAGGGCCCGCCTGGGGGACCACGCCCCACAGATTGAAGACCTCTGCTTTATGGGGTGGTTGGTGCTGGCAACAACTACAACAGTGATCAGACAATAAGAAGTTCAAAGTTCAAACAGCAAGGGTCCATGACTTGAGCTGCACAGAGTTAGTGGGCCTGGATGCACTTCTGTTGGCATGGGCACACCACCACGGGACGCTGACTTGCGGAGCACTCAGGTAGGGCCACGCAAGCCGAGCGGGTCAACGTTGATGTCCAAGGTGAATGTCACGGAGGGATGCGGGGAACAGTCAAAGGTGTTCTTCCAGGGCATGATGCAGAAGGCAGAACCAAGCAGAAATAGGCAATATGGAGGAGATGAATGCTACAGACTCATTGTTACCACCAAGTCAGTATCAGCTACATGATGATGAGGACAACCCCCAGACCATATACTCAGACGCCACCAAAGTTCAACCAGTGAGTGTCCATGTATGTCGAGGAACAGACTTAGTGGCACTGGAGCTGAAAGGGTATGCACTCTGCGATGAGGCCTGTACAGTGATATAAACTCTGCCATAAATAAATCAAGGCTCAGTTCCACATGTGTGACCTACTCAACTGCAGTGTAGGCCATAGCCAGCGTACAGCAGGGGCACACAGCCACATGTCATTGGCTTGTGATGCACACAGTTAGTAACACCAGAGCAGTTGTTGCCAGTGTTCCATCACCTCCATGACGATGAACCATTTTTCCTCTGGACTGAAACTTGTCTTCCTTTTACACCTCTCCTTGCGTGAAATGATATGAACTCCGCGATTGAAAAATCAAGACCCATTTCCAAATGTGTGACCTTCTGGACCGGAGTTTGGGCTGACGGCAGTAGTCAGCAAGGAACTACAGACCGGTGTCGTCCGTATGCTATGCACACAGAGTTGGTGGCACAACATCGAAGGGAGTATAGTGATATAAATGCGGCTATTGACATATGAACTCAGCCATCATGATATCAAGACTCAGTTCCAAATGTGTGACCTACTTGACCATAGTGTAGGCTGGAGGCAGCGGTGGAGTACGTAAACGAGAAAGGAGTATTGCGGGCCTGTGTCGCAGAGGCCGTGTTGGTAGAAGGTGGCTGCCAAGGTTGCGTGCCTCGGGCTTGGAGCTTGTGGCCTGGGTGCGCAGGGGCAGGAAAGATGGGTTCGGGGACCAGCGGCCCGGGGTGCAGCAGGCGCACAGGATCGCAAGCACCACCGCTCATGATGTTGTCCTCGTGGTGGAGTGAGAGGCGCCACCCTAGCAGACATGTTGGGCATTCCGGAAGAGAACCACGCCCAGAGCTACGACATAACAAGCTACATTTCCGCGATCTTCCCCACTGGCTGGGGTGACATGGTTGCGTCCAATGTCCACCACACTCCAAACACCAGCAGTGTATGTCGACCTGGACATGTCCGTGGTCTGCATACTGCAATCTGGCCAACACATCCATGCCACACTTAGCATTGTGTATGTACTCATTCATGGGTAACTTGCCTCCTACGCACATGCCTGGTTCCCACATCTACCCACATGCTGCTATTGTGTGGGTGAGGTGCCATGCCATTGATGGATCATGTACATGGCTAGCCCAGATTACCACACTAAGTTGTGTTGTTGTGTATGGTGGGTGGTTATGCTGTTTGGCATGTTGTATGTGAGTTTGTAACATGTGCATTCCCAGAATTTTGAGTTGCATGATTGTGGAGTTGGGGTATGTGGTGTGTTCATTTGGATCTTACCAACAAGCAGAGCATTTCAGTAGGTGCCATCCTAGAAGCACTGGTTGATGATGGACAGTCGGAAGATGTAGGAATCATGCATACTGCCTGGGGAGTTGGCGATGACATTGATGAAGAGTCCCCGGTCGTCCACTATTGCACTATTGCACATTGATGGAATGCATTTGATTTCTGTTGCGGTAATTGTGTGCAGTGTCTGCACACAATCACTGTGAGGGAGTCAGGAGCAAAGGGGCAATAACTGTGAGGACATTAGGAGGGGCAGCATTCACTGACCCATACTTCAGCCTACAAAACAGGGCACCTCTACCCCAGCGCGTCCCACTGAAAAAAACCTCTCCAGAGTGGGTAACCTGACTCAACATGGCGACCACTTTTGATCAATAATAGCCGACAACTCCAGCAAAACAATGTGGTGCAACAGGAACCTCTGATCTTGTACATAGCCTTTGGATACCGATCTCTAACTGCTGTTCAGGCCTTAGGGAGTACCCAAACCTGCCTGACTTCAGGATGACGCCAGGTGCTGATTTCCAAGTGAGAGTCATCAGCTTTATGTCAGTAGGAGAGATGAGTAGTGACGGATGATGCCCATGCTGCACAGAGGGTACAAATACTACCACTAGTGGAGTGGTTATCAACCTGACCTCATGCATTTCTCCCATCCCACCACCCCTATCCGGTTAACCCTTCTTACATTTAATCTGTGAACTTGTCACTGATAGTGGAGACCAAGCACTTTGGCGGATGTAGCTACCTCAATTGATGCAGAGGAGATGGGCTATGAACCTCCCCCTCAACCGTCACCTACCCCCCTGGACATTGGACAGTCAATTTCCTTCGGCCCCCCGCCGTTTCTCACTCCTCGTGTCCCTTTTAACCCTTAATTTCCTTACCCTCCCTTGCACCATTAATCTTGTCTTATATGCTAGTTAAATGTGTTGAACTACCAATGTAACCCATACGTGTTAAAATCTAGAGACCTAGCCATCTGACTGATGCCCGATGGAGCTACCCTGTGAGCTAAAGGGGAGACTAGCTGTGGACTCCCTCCTCGACCATCACCTCCCCAGTCGACCATTGAGCAGATTTTCCCTTTGTCTCTTCATACTGTCTACTCCCTCTTCCTCTCCCTTCTCAATCCCACTTTGCCCCTATCCGCACTATTTCTCTCCCCTTCTTGCTCTTCTATTTGTTTCATATATGTATCTATACCCTCTTAGCTTTCTTAGATACATTTACTTCATCTTCTATCTTCCTGAAATGTTCTTCTAGTATTTGATGTATTCGTGTAACTGATGTAATTTTGTTATTTTTGTTGAACCTTATGTTTAGCACTCCCCCCCCCGCCATCCGCTGTACAGGCCCCCCCAACGCCCAACTGTCCCTTATCAGCCTCCATGATTGTGACCCTTGCCAAAGCACTCCCTCTCCCCTTGTTGCTAAGGGTTCCAGCAGTATTGCCTCGGAGTCTCAGAGTCCCCTCTGAGACTGTCCACTGTGTTAGGGATCTCAAGTCAAGTCAAGTCAAGTCAGGAGATTTATATAGCGCGCTACATACCCAGAGGGTCTCAAGGCGCTTGAAGAAGGGTGAGGAATTACTTGTCGAATATCCACGTTTTAAGTTGCTTTCTGAATGCTAGGAGGTTCTGAGTAAGGCGAAGGTGAGTGGGAAGTGAGTTCCAGGTTTTAGCTGCCAGGTAGGAGAAGGATCTACCTCCCATGGTGGTTTTGTTGATGCGAGGTACAGTGGCAAGGGCTTGGTTGGAGGATCGTAGCTGGCAGGAGGGGGTGTAGAAGGACAGTCGTGTGTTGAGGCATTCGGGTCCAATTTCGTAAAGTGCTTTGTGTGCGTGGGTTAGGAGGCGGAAAGTAATCCTCTTATTGACGGGGAGCCAGTGGAGGTTTTTCAGGTGACCAGAGATGTGTTCTTTACGCGGGATGTTTAATATGAGCCTGGCTGAAGTGTTCTGGATGCGTTGGAGTTTTTTCTGGAGTTTTGCGGTGGTACCGGCGTATAGGGTGTTTCCGTAGTCCAGGCGGCTCGTGACCAGTGCGTGGGTGGCTCATATATACGTTGAAGAGGGTGGGGCTGAGTGAGGATCCTTGTGGTACGCCGCAGATGACTTCAGTGGCCTCTGACTTGAATGGTGGGAGGCGGACTCTCTGGGTTCTTTCGGTGAGGAAAGAGGTGATCCATTCCAGTGCTTTTCCTTGGATTCCGACGTTTCTGAGGCGCTGTAAGAGGGTGCTATGACAGACTGTGTCGAAGGCTGCGGAGAGGTCGAGGAGGATGAGGGCGACTGTGTCTCCTTTGTCCAGTAGAGTTCGAATGTCGACCGTTGCTGCGATGAGGGCGGTTTCAGTGCTGTGTTTGGCTCTGAAGCCGGACTGTGAGGAGTCGAGGGATTTGTTGGTTTCGAGGAAGGCGGCGAGCTGGTTGTTGACCGCTTTCTCGATGACTTTGGCCGGGAATGGAAGGAGCGAGATAGGGCGGTAATTTTTGAGTTCGGTGGGGTCAGCTGTGGGTTTCTTCAGGAGGGCGCTGATTTTGGCATGTTTCCAACTTTCCGGGAAGGTTGCGGAGTTGAGGGAGCAGTTGATGACGTCTCGGAGGTGCGGTGCTATAATGGAGTCTGCTTTGTTAAAGATGTGGTGAGGGCATGGGTCTGTGGGGGATCCTGAGTGGATAGAGTTCATCAGACGGATGGTGTCCTCAGTGGAGATTGGGTTCCAGTCATTGAGGATGTTCAAGTGGGGTGGGGGTCCTGCAGAGGGTTGGGTGGGTTGGTCTTCGGGTTGGTTGTCGAAGCTGTTGTGGATGTCTGCAATTTTGTTGTGGAAGAATGAGGCTAGGGAGTCGCAGAGGGCTTGAGAGGGGGTGATGTCGTTGGAGTTGGCTGAGGGGTTGGTAAATTCCTTGACGATGTTGAATAGTTCCTTGCTGTTGTGGGCGTTGCTATCTAGTCGGTCCTTGAAAGCGGCTTTCTTGGCATTCCGGATCAGTTGGTGGTGTATGCGGGTGGCGTTTTTGAAGGCGTCCTTGGTGCTGGTGTTTGGGTCTTTTTTCCAGGCCTTCTCAAGGGAGCGACAGAGTTTCTTGGATTTCTTAAGATCATCGTTGAACCAGGAGGCCTTCTTGCTGCCTAGTTTGATATGTCGTTTTTTCAGTGGTGCTAGGATGTCGGCGCTGTTGGATAACCATTGGGTGAGGTTAGTGGCTGCTTGGTCGGGGTTTGAGGAGTGGGCGGGGGGTTTTTGAAGAAGCGATGAGGAGATCTGGTCGATGGTGATTTTGTTCCAGTTTCTTCGCCGAGTGGGTTGGGGGTGGCTGTTGGATGTGGACTTGTTGTAGGTAAAGTGACTGCAGCTGTGGTCAGTCCAGAGGAGAGCTGTGGTGTGGCTGAAGGAGACATGTTTGCTGGAGGTGAAGATAGGGTCGAGTGTGTGACCTGCGATGTGGGTGGGGGTAGTGACAAGTTGTTTAAGTCCGAGGTTGGCGAGGTTGTCCAAAAGGGTGGTGGTGTTGCGGTCGTTGTTCTTTTCAAGGTGAAAGTTGAGGTTTCCCAAAAGGATGTAATCCACGGAGGGGAGCGCGTGTGGAGTGATGAAGTCCGTGATGTCTTCACTGAATTGTGCGCGGGGTCCTGGTGGCCTGTAGAGGAGGGTGCCTCTGAGTGTGGTCTTGGGGTCGGTGTGGATCTGGAAGTGAAGGTGTTCAGTGTTGGCGAGGTTGATGTCTGAGCTGGTTGAGATGCGGATGGATTTCTTATGGACGATAGCGATGCCTCCTCCTGTTTGGCCGGCACGGTCCTTGCGAATGATCTTATAGCCTTCCGGGATGGCAATGGTGATGTCTGGGGCTGATGTGGCGTTCATCCATGTTTCTGTTAGGAAGGCGACGTCCGGAGAGATGGTGTCTAGTAGATTCCAGAGGTCGATGGCGTGCCTGTGGACCGAGCGGGTGTTGAGCAGGATGCATTGTAGGTGGTTGGGGTCGGATATCTGTTGTGTGTTCGTAGATGAGGAGTTGTTCTTGGTGCCGTCAAACTTGCAGGAGTTGCAAGAGAAGGGTCCATGGGTGTGTCCAGGAGCTGTTTGGACGCAGGTGGGGGGACGGTTAAGGGCTAGGAGGGTGGTGGCATCGTACGTAATGCGGGAGGGGAGGGAGGTACGGGGGCCAGGGGGTCTGGCGCTGGGCGCGGTCCAGGCGCGGACGGGCGTAGACGGGCTTACCTTTGGCGCACCTTCGGCGTGGCCGTAGCGCGTGGACGCTGCGCGTGGGCGCATTTGTCATTAAAAGGACTTTGAGGGGGGAGGGGCGTGGGAGGGGCAGCAGGGAGGCGGGAGCGTGTCGAGGAGGAAGGGCTCAGGGAGACAACAACAAACAAAATGGAGGCGGAGTAAAGTCGAGTGAGGCTGGGGCACTGTTATAATATTCACTCACACACATAATGAAAATAGGCCTTAATTGGCCTCCTTGAATGTGCCCCTTTTTGGGGAAGGATCTTAGCATTCCAGTCCTGGAATCTCAGATACCCCTCTGAGAGAGTCCACAGTGTTAGAGGATTCTTCACTTAGCGGAGTTCTGGGATAGTTCCCTTTATCTCTGTATGGCACCTCTTGCCAAAAGCACTCCCTCTCCCCTTTTTGGGGAAGGATCCAGTATGTAGGCCTTGGAGTCTCAGAGGCCCCTCTGAGAGTGTCCACTGCATAAAGGGAACCTCTCGCAACAGAGATGTGGAAATTATACCACTTCCTCTGGGATCACAACTTACTGGACTTTGGATGCAGCTTGATTCATCTACCGGTTTGTGTCCCTGTCACCCTCCCCCTCCTCTTTCCATGCTGTGTCTCTCACCCTCCCCTTCTCTTACCCTCCTTCCCTCTCTGTCTACCTCCCATGCTCCTACCCTCCTCGCCTGAATCTCTCCCCTTGCCTGCTTTTTCCTTTATGTAAATGTCATTATTGTCTATCTCGCCCTTACATGTAACTATGTTGCCATGCTCTGTACCTCTGTGTAACCTTTATAACGAGGTAACCTGCAACTATGGTCTGATACTCATGTAAAGGGCTCTGATACCTCCGGGTCTAGCCAGCGCTATATAACACCTTTATGAATTAAAAATAAAAATAAAAAGGAGCAAGGGGCAATCACTATGGGAAGACAGGAGCAAAGGGAAATCCCTGTGAAGAAGTCAGGAGCAAGGGACAATCACTGTGGGGAGACAGGAGCAAGGGGAAATCCCTGTGAAGAAGTCAGGAGCAAGGGGCAATCACTGTGGGGAGACAGCGTAAACTTGTGCTGCTTTGTCTTACTCCATATCTATGAGGCCATTCAAAGCCACTCAAAGTCTTTTCTGCATGGCCTCATAGATATAGTTGAGAGGTTTGAGCCTCTGGGGCATCAAAAAAGTGACGCTTTGGTAGAGCTGCACATTTGTTGGACAACAAATTAAGTGATTGGTGTCTAGACTGATTCCGGACAGGATATGCCAGCCTATAGACCAGCTAGCTCACAGTGCCACAGTATAGACAAAATGTTGTGAGTAGGATTATGTAGATGAGCCTAAATCAAAAATTCGAATTTTGCAGTGGAGCCCTGTTGCCATAGGATGAGGAAAGTGATGACTTTTAAACAGAGTATGTTAATCCTGTTATGTAAATCATGTGTAGGGGATTTTAGTAAAAATTCCCATGCATGATAAATTAGGCTAGTTTGAAGGAAACCAATCGACATTTATTCAGCACATAACTGGGCAAAAGGTCAGTGCTAGAACCGGTATGCAGAGCAAGATAGGAATAATGTAGATAAAATGTTGCTTTGCAAGTTAGGCCTAGGTTAGGGAACATGGCAGTTCATCTTTTACTGTGAAGGCGGTGCTAACCCATTCGAAAACGGAAGTCCCTTCCCCTTTGTGAATGTGGACCTTAAACTTTTTTTTAATGAAAAAAACCCTTTTTCTTTTTTTAATGCATCACTTTTTGCTTTAAAGAAAACAGGCTGTATTACAAAAAAATGCTTAATTTAAAAAGCAATCTCGTACATGTCGGTCTGCTTACCCCAGTAGGCCACCATCCCTGTGAGTGCAGGCCATTACCAACAGGTTGTAAATTGCGACCTGCTTCATGAGTTCCTATTTGCGAGTCGCAAATACTGGCAATTAGGAACTCGCAAAATGATTCATGGACTGGTGTTCTTAAGAGCATGAGACCAATCCCAATAGCCTAGAATAACCAATAAACTCAGGATTATGCACTACTCGTGGGTTCCGAAGCAGCTAAAAAGACGCTAACGCCTTGTCAACGTTGGTGAGAGCTATTTAAATGGAATTACGATACAATTCAATCATATTTAGATTTTTCACCAAACATGTTTAAAAACCTTCCATTTTCCTACCTCCTTTCTACTTTTTATCCTTTATAAATGGATCTAAATTGTTGTCTCTCTATTTTATCCTTATCTCTACTCATTCAAACCTTTTATGTAAAGCCCTTGACGGCTCATTAGAGCTGTATGCGTACTTTATAAATGTTTAAAATAACACATGCACACATCTGTACTTTGAGGGTCCCTCACTGAAGTAGTTTAAGAAGTGAAAAGATAAATCATTTCCAACGTTCATTATGATGCCTTACATCAGTGGCGTAAAGCAAAATTATGGGGTCTCCCTGCAGAATGTGAAGTGGGCTCATATCAGCGAATATTAATTGGCCCTAATCTCAATGGGGGCCCCTTGAATTGTTGGTGGGGCCTCGGGGAGCTTACCCCCCCTCTCCATGCTGAAGGGCCTGCATGGTCCTGCTTTACACCATTGTCTTAGGTGCTACCTCTTAATATTAACATTTCATGGATCTGTAAACCAAAACTGTCAGTGTGTGATGGCGAGCAGTTTATTTTTACCATGCTCTCAAGAATAGAGATTTTAACAGGCTTGTTGCTTTTCCTGGTAGTTTGGATACATCTTACACAGAACACTACAGCTTTTCCAAAGAACATGGATTTGAAGCTGGAGAGGGAGCTGATCCAACCTTTACAACAGGAATGCCAACGATTGCAGAAGATGGGTGCAGTATTTTTATAAAGAAGAACATCCGACACAAGTGGAATATCACTGAAATCAATGAAATTCAGGTATGGTATCACATTTTCTACTTTGAGGTGATTTGCACAATTGTGCTTTGTCTGTCTTCTGGTCACTGTATTCATGTCTTTTTACAGCCTTAAACACCAGTGAAGCCCAAAACCCTCCTCTTGTGATGGCCATGGATGCATATCTCCATGCTAAAATGAACCCTATCAAATTACATGATTGGTATAACTTGGTGGAAGGGCACCAACAGTGGTGTGAGTTCACTGTAGAACTGTGGGGAATGTCTATAATGACAACACAGGAAATTACATCCCATGAACTTTGAGCTGCATGGGAAGTCATAGTACTTCTAGCAGATTATGTTGTTTGAAAACTCTCAGTTGCCACATAAAAATAAACAGGGGTTACTGTCAAGCATGACCCAGATCACATTCATTATGTAAAGGAACTCACTAGATGGATATGCTAGAACAGATAACGGTTGTCTTCTTGTGATGTTATAGAAGTGTACTTCAAATCCCACCCTGCCTCTTACTAAAGAAAAGGAGGGGTATATAGCTATCTTTTGCTCTTTGTAGACAGCTTTTTTAGGTCGAGCTTGACAGAGCATAGGCTATCTCTTCGAGATTTGCTGTAACCAGCCAGTGGACTTCAAGTCTATCCCCTTTCTTGCCATTGCTTTTCATTTGTCTATGTCAGTGTCCTTTAAAAACCCTAAGGCAATCAAAAAGTGGGAATGGACACTGGTATCTACCATAACCGTTGGTTATATTTGAAAACCCTCATAGACGCTTTGATTTAGACGATGCGGTGTATCTTTTTGTCTGCCCCTTATCTAGCGTCATGGCGTAGTCATCGGGTAGTCAAATGACGTGCTGTGTGCCTGCCTCGCCCGAGGCAACCTCTGGTAAGTGTAGAAGTGTCCAGGAATTTCAGGGACGACAACAGAGGAATAAAGAGTAAAAACCCTTTCTTGCTAGTGGTCAGTCTTGCCCCTTTGCTACTCCTATCTCTCTTCTGTTCCTCCCACAGAGCTGATCTTTGGGGGACTCTTTTCTTCTTGCCTTCCTGCTCTGTTACTATTTGACTGTGTTTAGCTTCAGTACCCAAGCAGCATACATTCAAATATAGCATCCTTTCTCCCACCTCCTCTTAATGCCACAGTTGTGTTTCTGCAGCCTTTTTTTACTGCTGCTTCCCCCACTACGGCTCCTGCTCCTGTTGCTTGTATTATTTTACTAGCCTTTTTACACTTTTTGATCTCCACTGTAAGTTGGGCTATTTCTAGTAGGATATTTGCTTGGTTTGGGCTTCAGTTTTAAGAGGTATTAGGCGTGTTTTTTATATATGGCCTTGAAAGGATTTATATCCCACCCCCTCTTTCACCTGGCTTTTCATTGTTTCACGTGTGGGCCACTTACTTTTCCTACAGTTTTATTGGCTGTAGCATATTTTCTTGGATTGACCAATGTTTGTTCTTTTAGCAGCTACTTTCCCATGTGCGAATGCTTGTTGTTTCTGCTCTCTTATCACTGTCTCCTGCTTTCTACTCCCACATGTGCTGTCCCTTCACCCCCTCTTCCCTGTCCTTGTTTGGTTCAAATCACTGATGTAGTGTACTGAAAGGGAAACCTTCTACTCAAAGATGGCTTCCCTGCATGCGTATGGCCTGCAGCCCAACCTTCAAGCAGTTTCTCTTGCACTTTCTTCACCGTACCAGTCCCTCTTCTATGTTAGAGGCACTGCATTGAAGGACCACGTTAGTGGCTGGATCTGGCGTGGCTTCCTGGGTAGTGTTGCCAGATTGGGCTATTTCTCGCAAAAATGGGTGTCATTTGTGTGAATGAAAAAAAATAAATTGTGGGAGGCTACTTATTGGGCGTTTATTGCCCCTTTTGTGCATTTTTACAAGCTGGGGTGGAGCCTCAGCAGTGTGTTTATCGGCTTTACCACGATCATCATTGGCAGTCAGCCATGAATGGACAACGAAGCAGGCAGCATGACTGGGCCTGATTGGCCAGTGTGTGTAAGTACAACCGCACTGCACTAACAACCTGAGGCTGATATATGTGTTACTAGCCTGTTTGGGTCCCAGGGCTGTTAATCTAGTAGCGCAGGAAAGCGCTACAAATGACTGCCCGCTTCAAACGTTAGCCTCAAGAGACTAACCACAACAGCGAAAGGCTGACATTTCGCACGCACCACGCACGTGGCGGTGTGCATACCTGCAGTGAGCGAACCAATTCCAAGTTTCGGGCCATGAGTGAGTGACTTCCCGGGCAGGTGAGTGAGCTTTGGGAGATTGAAGCAACAAGTACGTTTTCTCCATTGTTTGTATACTGTTTTTGATGGAAGCAATTTAGAAGTGAACTAGATGTGCGTCACTCTGGGTGGGTGTGGTTGAGGAAAGGACACAGCACCAAATAGAAGTGCTTTCTCTGTTATGTATAGAGGGAGTGTGTTGGAGGCTCTGGCCTTGTCCTTGGACATGAGGACAAACCAGCACAGTAACAGGGGCGGTGTTTTAAATGGGTCTGCACTTCTAAATATTCTACTCTACAGTACTGGAACATTTCCTTTGCAGTTTTGTAGCAAATTAGCTGTTTTTAAAAGCACTATAAAGTTGCTTGTATATTGAGCAGTTTTTGCGCCACAAATAAAGTGTCAAGTTAACTCTGGTGTTTAATGTGCCTTGTGTAAGGTACCCCAGAGGTTTACATCATAGATGCCAAGTATTCAGATTGCTAATGTGTGACAGTTCCATTTTTGCAGTGACTATTGAGAATTTGGACTTTGCACAGCAGAAAAATCTCCCTAAGCTGTGCCAACTGCCTGCCAGCAGTACAACCATAGAGAGCACACTGTGAGAGTCACACAATGCTGTTTGTGTGGCGAGCATGGTAAGAGTAAAACAAATCAAAATCCAGCCGCTGGCTTAGATAATCATTGCAGGCTTTCTGATGATGGTATAGAAGAGCCGAATCCTGGCTGTTGTTTATGTTCTGCAGTGACACCGGATGGAGGACCGGGCCTGGTGCAAATTTAATTTAGCTGCAGGGCGGAAGTCATATGTGTGTTTTCAGAGCCGTTTTGACACTATAGGTCACAACGCTGCTCCCTAACAGCCAGAGCAGAGTCAGTTATACATCCCTAATTGAGGGGCTGGACAACCAGTAGCAGAGCAGGTGCTGGCATAGGCTGCTTTTGTTATATTATGAAGCGCCATGTTGTTATTCTACCAGGAGCTATAGTATCCATGACTAATTCATTATAGTGTGGTGATGCGGACATCAGTACAAAAAAGCTTTAGTCCAATCCCTGATGAGTGGTTCCTGGCAGCATTGTGATATGCCTGCTGCAAAGAACCTGGGCAATGCACATCAGAGACAATATTCAATGTGCACAGCTCAGTGGGTTACTGCTTTCTCTTACTGTACAGTTCATAAGTTACATTCGTAATCTAGTACTGAGAGCTATGAACTGCCATCTAAGAGGTTAGAAAGTCATGTTTGTGCCCAGTATTCTATCCTGACGTTGCTTAGAAAGGTTTGATTTGGTAGAAATACATTCTTATTAAAGTTGACCCTAATCACTGTGGCACATTCTGAATCCTAAGTGTGTCCTTCTCCAGACCAAGCACTCTTAAAGAGTGGCTACCTGTATAGGTGGCATGTGAATTTGACACCTTTTGTTCTCCTTTGCCTTATGTAACATTTTCTATACACTGATTCACAAATGTATGATACATTGTATGTGTGTGTGACGGATTTAGAAAATGTGGAAAGTTTTGCTTTAGGACGAGTCATTAATGGAGTCATTTTTAAATGTGGACTGTAACATCTGGATTTTTAAAACGAGCATTCATGCCTTCCTGCATTCTGGCTGTTAGATAAGATGTTTGTTGCTGATGCGGTATGTTTCACACACATTTCCCTATGAGGCACACTATGTTATATTGCCTTTAATTCTAATCTGCTTTAGAGGCACCATGTTTGTTGAAGAGCCCTGGCATGGTAGGACAGCACATGCAAAGAAGATGGGACTATGACGGATTTGGGTGTTGAAAATGCACTGGAGAAAGTTTAATATCATACATTTCGAATTAATGCATGATGATGTATAAAGCACAATAATGTATGAGATACCATACATACTAGATGGTACATCTGCTGTGAGAACTCATGTAGAGTCAGGCTCCATATGCTACTCACACACACACTTCCCTAACGAGGTGTCTTTCTGCTACCATCTTTGTCTCATAGCATTGAAAGTTACGGATGTCTCTCAGCCTTCCCAACTGCATTATCCCATACATATTAGATGGTACCTCTACCTTGACACTCTTATGTAGAGGCATGAACCCGATGCCATTCTGTTTGAGCCTTCTTTCTCCAAGGACAGCAGCAAGCAGCAGTGTCTCAGAGCTTAGCCTAGTGCATTCTTCCATACACATTAAATGGTACCCTTGCTTTGAGAGATCTCCTGTAGAACATGCACCATACATTGTATGTAAATGTGAATGTGTTTGTATTCATATAGCGCCTTCTACCCGGAGGTCTCGTAGCGCTGTATTCATCCCGCTGTGGAACCCTTCCTGGCTTTCCTGTGAAATGTCCACTCCTGGACACCCCCAAGGTGAAGCCAGGCATCCAAGCACTGCTGGGGCCGTTGTGGAGATTAAGCAAGCTATCGCCCAGAGTCACAGAGTGGGACCCATGATTAGACTAGGCACCGAGTCGAGAATTATCAGGTCCGAGGAAATTGTGTCCAAGAGCCGCCAAGGCGGGAATTGAACCCTGATCCCGTACCAGACCTCTGCATCAGGGTCTGCCGCTTTAACCATTGAGCCACGCTTCTCCACACACATTTTTATGCACACTCAGTACTCCCTAGTGCAGGCCCTATTCCCTATGCTGTATCTTTCTCCCAGTATAGTAGCGGGCAAGGTGTCTCTGAGCTTAGCCAGTAGAATTCTTCCATCAATTTTAAATGTAAAACATGCTCCATAAGCAGTATGCAACTTTATACCCCCGAGCGCTACCCCCATTCTGTTTGCATTTAAACAGAACAAAGAGCACCCTAAATGCCCACGAGAACCTGTAACATTGTATTATATTCCAACAATAGTCCTGTGGGACTCATTTTTTATATTGTACTTCAACCTTATTTAAAAACGAATGTGTGTAGATTCAATTCTATTAGTGAGAAGAAAGGTACAGGACACCTTCTTATTTGAATAGAAGAACATGTGTTGTCTAGGAACAATATAGCTCATGAATCGCAAAATTGAAAATTCTTAGGTAATGAAAGATGTAATGAAGATAAACTGTAAACATCTTCATCATTGATGCAGTGCTGTGTACCGTAAACATGAACTGCGTTGCTGTCATGGATTACCTTATGGTTTTATTTTATGACCATTATTGAGAATGGGGTATATCTTTGTTAGTTCACACTTCATGCATTAATGAGAAATTGATCCATACTTTTGACTTGAAATTTAGGGACCTGAATGCAGAGCTCATTAGTGATCTATTGCAAAGTAAATTTTAGGAGCTTCTCTGCTTAAAGCCATGAGTGGCTGATAGGTTTAAAGGAGATGCACAGACTTAATGAGATTTCACTAATCAATGGTGATATGAGAGACCAACAGTGCAAATGACAAAGGGGAATGGAACTGAATGGGACAAGTAGAGTGATAACTGTGTCATCTGACTTCAGGGACCATTACTGTTGTGATGTTGAGGAAGGGTATTACCTAAGGTTTTGGCAAAGAGGTATTTTTCCTGTCCACTCCAGTTGATTTCATTAGGTCCCCACACAGACCCATCCACTTCTTGCTAAGACTGGGGCCTTTAGTCAAGCCTTTGATGAAACACGAAGGCAATGACATTGGTTCTGTTTAAGTTTTAGTGTCACAGTAGATGATCACGGTAAAAGACTTGAAAGTGGAGGGCAGGCAGTTTTCAGAGCAAGTGACTCTCCTATTTGATCTTTGTACATTTTAACTGGAGGGAGTGGGTCTCTAATCGCAGCTTACCAAACAAGTTGTTCTGAAATTGCTTTAATGCCAAAGTTGTTACCTTGTATGTGCATCATTGTGAGGTGTTAATCCTGTGAGATCCGTGAAATGTATTTAATGCCCTGTTTGAGGAGCTACATGACATATAGTTTCAACTTTTCAGCCTTTCAACTTATCTAAAATGAGTTACAGTCTGCTCTGGTTAAGTTTGTTCATCAATGCCAGGTTCAGGTTTGGATTTATGTTGAACAAAGCAACAGGTCCTAATGAGACCGATCTTCCAAATTAGTAGTTACTAACCTAATTGGAACATTATTGCAGAAGTGCATAGGTGCCCTTTGAACCTCCTCCCACTATAAGCATGTTGAATAAAAATTAGGATTTTGCATGAAATGTTTCCTGAAGGCGGATTTTGCATACATTGAGGGGGGCAACTTTGGGAAGGTTTTTGGGCTGAAACTGGTCTACGTTGGGCTGAATTTGGAAATACACATTATAAATGCACCCTTTTTTCACACCCCAATATATTTATATATAAACCACGAACCTTCACCACTTCCGTACCACGGCGAAATGAAGACACGGACCCCAGGCTGTCGGCAAGGTAGATTTATTGACCTCTCAGGCGGCGCGTTTCGAGCAACAAGTGCTCTTGTTCACACACCAAACACCTGGTCAGCTGACTGATTATATACATTTCTTTTTAGTGATGCTCCACCTCTCTAGTGAGTCACGTGCTAATACCATGGACATAAACAAAGTACTGTGTAATACAACGCTTGAATGCAGAGTGGGGTCAACAAAGGCACAAAAACAATATTGCAGCATAAATGCATGATCTCATTATACACTATACACGTTCAAATAGAGTGGCCAAAAAACACAATTTCATAACGATAACCCATCTATATATAAGACCGATTAAACAATGTATATACAAATAAATATCAGCCTATTTACACTAATTACATACACTCCTTTTATATACAAAAGACCAAAGAATTAATATTTGGCCTTATGTGTATCGCAAGTGCACCTGGCAATTATTGGATCCTCCTCTATACAATTCTAAACCGTGTATAAGATATAAACAATCTTATTGCATCATTTCATAATGGATTGTCAGTGCCCACGTGACCCTACATCCCCTCCCATGACTGTTGAAATAATGAATCTATAACATGGAAAGAAAAAGTCTATCTACAACAAATTTATGGGAGGAGAAGTAAATGTTCATGGAAACAGAGAAGAAATACACCCTGTGCTATAGTAATTAACCTGTACAAATTGTGTTCAAAGTCTTAAATAATAAACAAATAATAAAAAATAATATATACTTTGAAACTAAGGAAAAAGAGAAAAAAGTTTGAATATAAACAATATTTACATGGTTAAGTCTGGTTACACAACAGTTACGGGATAGATAATAATGCTTTTAGATTCATAATAGTTGATTTCTTAAACAACTTATTCACCCGTGGTGCACCAGGGCGCCAATCAGACTTCAAAACTCATGATTAGATTCAGTTGCTGGAAGACCCTAAAAAATGGAAACATAGAATCAATGCTTACTCAACAGATTACTGAGAACAGCAGACGCAAGCACAATTGTACGGACAAACTACTACAAAAAGTGATGTAAGTGCTGGAAAAACAGAAGTGCTACTCCTTGGTAAAAACACCAGCCATTGGAATGAGCACTGGTGGCCGTCTTCCCTAGGCACCATTCCACCTCCCAAATCCCTAGTTAAAAATCTAGGAGTGTGGATGGATGCCTCACTCAACTATCAGACCCACACCAAAAAAGTCGCTGGCACTTGTATCGGCTTGCTGAGGAATTTCAGCCAGATACTGGGCTTCTTTGATGCTAAAGTCCGTCAGCTTATCATCCAAGCAACCATCCTCTTGCGTTTGGATTACGCCAATGTACTCCTCCTAGGCGCCAACAAAGGAGAGATAGCAAGACTGCAACGTGTGCAAAATTCTGTGGCTAGAGCCCTAGTCGGCCTTCCTCGCAGATGCTCGGCCAGAGCAACAATTCGCAAATTACACTGGCTACCTGTTGATTCCAGAATTAAATTCAAAACCCTCATCATGACTTTTAAAATTCTCAAACTTGATAATCCTATACTGCTACGACCTCTTCTCACTTCCTACGTTCCATCACGCAACCTGGGATCTTCCAACCAACACCTTCTGTGCGTCCCTCGCATAAAACTCTGCCGCATGGGCGGCCGCTCCTTTAGGGTCTTGGGAGCCAAGCTATGGAATGATCTACCACTAAACATTCGCTCCATAGAAAGCTTACCTGCTTTCCGAAAAGCTATTAAAACTTACCTATTCCCCTCCCCTTAAATCTCCCTTCACTCCTCACTTTCAGGTTAGGGTTTGTGACTTCTCTAGCGCCGGGACGCCTCATCGCTGGGGCAGCTGTTTTGCGCTTTACCAAACCATAGAATAGAATAGAAGTCTACTGTAGTATTAAGCCCATTCGGGTATCTACTGTCAAGCTCAACTATGTATTCAGTTTCCTTTTTTCTGAGCAGTTTTTCTCTGTCCCCCCCCTCGTTTGAGGGGTGCCACTGCATCAATGACAAAATAAGTTAAATTGCTAAGATCGTTGTTATGGGTTGATCTAAAGTGGCGAGCTACGGGGTATGCACTATCATTATTGACTATTGCACAAAGGTGTTGTAAAATTCTGACGTGCACCTGTAGTTTGGTACTACCTATGTACCGTAGGCCACAGGTGCACGTCAGGACCTACACTGCAAAGTCACTATGGCAGTTGAAATTCCCTCGAATAGCTCTGCTGACATGACTGAAAGGCGTGTTGCAGTGCGTAGTATTGATGCCAAATTTGCACGCTCTACATGTTGAGCATTTGTAAAAACCAACTTTCTGTTTGAGCCAGGCGCTACACCCACCTAACTCGGGACTTGATTTAACCAAACTATTGTGCATGCTTCTCGCTTTTTTGTAGGTTATAGTCGGTGTAGCTGACAATGTGTCATTAAAGAAACCATCGGTCATAAGAATTGGCCAATGTTTCTTGATGATCGACCTAATCTGCCTTTCCTGTTTGCTAAAAGATAAGATCAAGCGAGGAGTGGTGTTATCAGTATCCAACTCTTGTGCTTCAGATTTCAACAAAGAATCCCTAGATCTTTCTCGGCTACGTCTCAAAGAACTTTGAAGTATCTCATCTTTGTATCCTCTAGCTCTGAGTCTGGTAATCGTGGTTTTTGCCTCATCTTCAAAAACTTCAGGAGTGCTGCTGATTCCTTTTATACGTAACAACTCACCATATGGAATATTGGCAATTACATGTTTAGGATGTTTACTACTAGCATGCAATATGCTGTTTCCTGCCGTTGGTTTGCGGAAAAGCGATGTTGTTACCTTGTTTTTATCAATGGTGATATGTACATCCAAAAAGTCTGCTTTTACTTTGCTTATGGAGGAGGTGAAAAAAAGATTTTCATGATTCTGATTTAAAGTACTAACGAAATCCGAAGCACTTTGTTCATCACCCTCCCATATGCAAAACACATCGTCTATAAATCGCATCCAGTGTTTAACACGGTTAAAACCAGGTGTGCCGATGAGACCATGCCCCTCCCACCAGCCCACGTGTAAACACGCGTAGCTGGGGGAGAAGCATGACCCCATCGCCACACCCCTGATTTGTTTCCAGACTTCTTTAGCAAACATAAAAAATTGTTGTGCAAGCACCAATGTATCAGTTCACACAGCATCTTGTTGTGATTGTAATATTCGCATGATCTAAAACCCAAATACTGACGAATAGCTTCAATACCCTTTGCATGGTCAATAGAAGTATATAAAGACTCAATATCAAGAGTCAACAAACACCAGTTGTCCTGCCATTGGATCGAATTCAATTTGTTCAAAAAATCACCAGTGTCTTTAAGGTAACTTGGTAAGCTTTTAACAATGTCTTGGAGAAAAAAGTCTATATAGCGAGAAATATTTTCCCCGATGCTATTGTTGGCTGATATAATAGGTCGACCCGGTGTTGGAACTTTCTGTTTATGCACTTTAGGAATCCAATATAATATAGGCAGTACTGGGTGTCCCACGTGCAAAAAGTCAAATTCAGTTTGTGTGATCGAGTTATTTCTTTTGTAGGATAATAGAATTTTTTTGAGTTCATCTTTTGCTTTTTTATATGCCATACCACAACTATACTTCCCATAATACCTCGCACTGACTCATATGAGCTGCCCATCAGTGCCGTGCCATTTCTGCATCATTAAAAGAGGGAATTGTAACCAGAATGCACTTTACTGTTCTCATCAGCCTCTGAGGAAGAAGTTTAACTTTGAAAAGTGTCAGGCTGCATTGACGAGTCACCTGTTTAAGGAATCGGCAGATGTAGCGCCATCCATACCCAATAAAGGCTGGTTACAGCATGCTGCTGACTCGAGTGAGCTTACTGTTGGGGCGACCTTGGGAGCTTGGAAAATAAATATATATATATATGTTTGTGGTCTGTACCTTGCTGTGTCCGTTTGCTGTTCGGCGCTTCAGGATTGTGGTTTCTCATATATATATATATATATATATATATATATATATATATATATATATATATATATATATATATATATATATATATATATATATATATATATATATATATATATATATATATATATATATATTACCTACTGGCGGTCGCCAGTAGGTATATATAGTTAGGATTTTTTCTCTATGGGTTTTTTGAAAATTCTATGTCTAATAACTTTGGCGTTTGTGGACGGAATTGGCTGAAATTTTCAGGAAAATGGCACATTTTGTTTCTGAGCAGCCCTTGAAAATTTGGGGGGGGTTCGTCAAGGGGGGGCCGAGAAAAAAGGGGGGTCCCAAAACGTGTTTTTAACATTGAGTTTTCCATAGGGCGGTTGGCCTCACTTTTAGCCCGAACGGCTGAATGGATTTGCACGAAACTTGGCAAAATTGTAGGGACTGGTAGCCCGATGTGCCTTTTGTAGGTCTCAATATATGTGCTCCAGTGGATTTTGAGAAATTAACGTTTAAAAAAAGATATATATCTGTAACAGCGGACCGGGCAGCGTCCTAGGACGCGTACTTTTCGCGCAACGGAGCTTTGTGAAGCGAAGCTGATTGGTTCTCCGGCGTCTGTCAACATTCCAAACAGTCCGTAGCGGCCGCCATCTTGTCTCTCGGTAGGATCGAGAGACAAGAGGAGGCCAAAGCGAAGGGGCAAATGACCATAAGGGGGAATAGTAGATCCTCGCTGACCCCCTAGGTTTGATGTGGAGGTTTTAAAAGGGCCCCGCGGGGCAAAAAAAAATAATAATAATAATAATCGAACACCTGAATGGATTTGCACGAAACTTGGCAAAATATTAGGGACTGGTAGCCCGATGTGCCTTTGCTAGGTCTCAATATATGTGCTCCAGTGGATTTTGAGAAATTAACGTTCAAAAAAAGATATATATCTGTAACAGCGCTCCGCTTCGCGTACTTTTCGCGTTACGGAGCTTTGCGAAGCTGATTGGTTCTCCGGCGTCTGTCAACATTCCAAACAGTCCGTAGCGGCCGCCATCTTGTCTCTCGGTAGGATTGAGAGACAAGAGGAGGCCAAAGCGAAGGGGGAAATGACCATAAGGGGTCATAGTAGATCCTTCCTGACCTCTTAGGTTTGATGTACCATTTTGCCAAGTTTGGTGTAATTCCGTTCAGCCATTCAGGCTGTAGACGTATGTAAATGTCCTATGGAAAATTGCATGGGGAAAACACATTTGAAAGTGTTGAAATTTAGAACCAATTAAAATGTTACTTTGGTTTTGTATTTGTGTGTGATGAAAGTTAATTGGTTATGTATATATGTCAAATGAGAGGAAACCACAGCCATTTTGTGATACTACTGTCTGAGGTACATTTGTGAGGAATTTTTGGTGGTGAATTTCTGGTGTTTGATTTACACAGTACTAACACTTCTGCTACTTTTAAAAAGGTGAGTTGTTAATTTGTAAGGGGAACTATGTTGTACACTTGAAGATAATTTGAAAAATGTTTTCTGTTATTTATTTGCAGTCCTTCTGTTATACTAAATAGTTGATGAAGTTAGTTTTATATTATGTATTACTAAAAACGATAAATGAAAGTGATTATTTTTTTCTGCAATTTACAGCAAGCAATTTCAAAATAAAATGGCTCACAATGAAGAGACCGTGGCAATTTCTTTTGAATTGTCCACTACATTGATTGAAATTGAGAGCACCAATAATGAAATATTGTCACAAGGAGGACATGACTTGTATGATTCCATTAGATTGATTGAAATGGACAGCACCAAGAATGAAATATTGTCACAAGGAGATGACTTGAATGATTCCACTACATTGATTGAAATTGAGAGCACCAATAATGAAATATTGTCACAAGGAGGAGATGGCTTGTATGATTCCATTAGATTGATTGAAATGGACAGGACCAATAATGAAATATTGTCACAAGGAGGAGATGACTTGAATGATTCCACTACATTGATTGAAATTGAGAGCACCAATAATGAAATATTGTCACGAGGAGATGACTTGAATGATTCCACTACATTGATTGAAATGGACAGCACCAATAATGAAATATTGTCAGAAGGAGGAGATGACTTGAATGATTTTTTTGATCAATCTCTTGATGGCGAATTTATCGAGTGTTTGGAGACCATAGAGTTACAAGAATCATCATTGCAGACTTTTAATGAGGAGATTCCAGATGAGATGATTGAAGAGGAAATTACTGATGAGGACATGTTACTAGTTGTTTCAAATTTAGAAAATTTTGAAGAATAAATTTATATTTAGAAATCAAAAATTGTTTGAGACATTATTTATTTTTATTTTTAATTTATGAGGTTGTAGCGAAGTGATTGTAGTATAAAATGAGACTTATAGTATAGAGTGCAACATTTTTATGTTACATGGTAAGTTTACTCATATTTACTTCCCTTCTGCCACTATATTATCTCCAATGTGTATTTGACATGTCTTCTTCATCTCCGGCCTCCTTTCTCTCACTGTGTGTCTCCGATGCATCTTATCGCTGGTATTTTGTGTAATTACAGAAGAGAGTAAAATAAAATAGTTCGGAACGTGAAAAGGGGGCAAAGTAGAGTACTCCTCACCCCCTAGGCCTTTTTAGGCGGTCCCAAAAGGATCAGTTTCTGCTTTCCTGAGAGATTATGGTATGAGTTCCATATACCACAATAACTTGCATTACAACATGCAAGATATCTATCTCCTATTACCAACTTTTGGAGATATTCGCGCTAAGCGCGAATATCTCCAAAAAGTAACACCTGCCCTGAGCAGTTCTTAGCCATGTTATCCAATGGGAGGTGGATAACATGGCTAAGAGTATTAGCTCGGTAATGCATGAATATCGCTGAGTTTTTAGCGATATTCATGCATTGCGGCCGTTTATTATCGCATTTGCGATAAACCTTGATAATAGTAAGGTTTATCTTCGATAATTTCTGACGATGCTTAGTGGTAAAAAATTGGTTGGTAAGCATCGTTAGCGATAAATATCGCTTAACTTTGGTAATATGCCCCAACGTCTGTTAACGTTCGATTCGAAGGAAATGAGGAAGTGTTGAAAAACATTGTCTGCGCCATCTTGCCTTTTTTGAAATGCCACACTTTTGTCGTGCACGGCAGCCATTTTAGATGTCTTGACCAGACCCACTCTCTGCACGCTGTCGATTCGTAGCATGGCTCCTCACCCTCGCAAGCATCTTCCCCAGGCACTGGTCACCCCCGCTCTCTGTCTTATGCATGGGCAATAAACCTCCCCCCATCTGCGCTGCTCTTCCCTGAGAATCACACTGTGCCCGCCCGACACCTCCCTTTCGCCCTATTCACTACCGCACCCTGTGACACTCCTCTTCCTCTGTGTCCGATTGTCCAGGCTATCAGCTAGCCCTGCAGATGTAGTTTATGGCCCCAGCTGTAAAGAATCACCCCTCTTCAAAGGAGTTATAGTAGATCAAGGCCCACACCCGATGAGATCCGTCACACCACACGTGTTCCTACTATCTGAAAACTATCCTGTATTGTGATTGGGGAGGGGACCGAGCCTGAAGCGGAAGATTCCAGGAATGACTCTTTGTACATCAAAGTTTTTACAATTATGTGTCACATAAAAAATATATAGCACTCCAACAAAGTAGTAGGAATATAAAACTTTAATAACATATAAATATATACAACAAAACAAAAACAGTAATAGATTTATTGAAATTGACAGCACCAATAATGAAATATTCTTGTCAGTAGCGGTCTGTTGTGCGAATAGTTCCAAGGCAGCAGAACGCGCTGAAATCTGGATGTCACGAAGGTGATGTCTAGCAAGTTGCCGCCCAGCAAATAACGGCGTGGGGCGCCGCGGGGGTGAGTGAGTCCAGTAGGCACCACAGCTATTCTTACCGGCATTGCAGAATTACTGCTGGGGACAATGCCTGTGCTGGAGCAGGGTCACAGCAGAAACAAAAAGGATTCTGTTGAAGATGTTGTTGGTTTTCAATTTGAAAACAGTTCTGGTGTCAACTGCTATGCTAATGTAGTGGTTAATGTTTTGTTTTCTCTAGAAAATGTAAAAGAGGGGGAGGCAGTCCAAAGTTCCGTTAAAAGGGCAAAGGAAAGGATCGGTGGTTTGAACTATCAGTCAAAAAGGGGAGGGGGTGCAACAATTTTTCCTACCGGGTCACACTGTGCTTTCACCGGAAGTGAGGTCTGCAGGATTCTAGTAATTCAAAGTGAGGCTGGCGCCGACGTCCCGCGGATACAGTTTCGTCACTCCACGGGTGATCATGGCAGTCATTCCCCATCGGGGGTGGGAGACTCCCGCGGCTCCTCTAGAATCTTCAAGGTCGTGGAGGACTACGGTGGTGGAGTCAACCAGTGACCGGGCCATTTCTTTATGCTGGGCCCGCTCTTGCCAGGTCGACCGCCATTTTGAGAGTTCGGTAGCTACTGGCGATCGCGGGGTCAAATGAACGGACGGGCTCCACCCTGCCGGGCGAGACGTTGCAGCATGGCCACAGTGGAAGAACTCTTTTCCGGGCGCCTGGACCGCTGAGGGTGCAGCTGGGAAGCCTACACTGGGGAGGCGGGAGAGGCCTGTTCGCACCGTCTCTCCCTCCCAGTGCACCCCACGGCGTCTCGCTTGAGATTTGTTATGGCCGGACCAGGCGATGAGGACGAGGGGGGGGTCGGAGGCATGTGCAAGACATCCCCCCCCAGTGTTGTCGCAGCCATTATAAAAGAAAGAAGTGTCCCGTCCGTCTTCGGGCCGGGCTTCCGGTGGATGTCGGCCGGACGCCCCTGGCTCTGGCCCCATGAACGGGTTTCTTGGTTTATCGGCTGCAGCCGGATTCCGTCGGCCTCGGCCCCCCGACCGTTGGTGGCCGGACCGGAAGAGCATGTGGCGGGACTACCTGCAACTCTCAAGGGCCACCGCGGCCGGACTGGGAGAGAGAGGGGAGGGTCGAGGAGACATTCCCCCCCCCCTGCAACTGTTCAGCGTTGTAAAGGCAATCCCCTGGCCGGGTCCCGTTGGTCTCGGCCTCTCCTCCGGCTACACCCTACGTTAGGATCTCCTGGCCGAGGCGTGGCAGCAGGACCTGCCTTATATGGGCTGCTCCCGGCTGGGCGTAGCCGGAACCCTGCCCCACCTTGGAAGTTTCCAGAGTGGGGGCGGATGTTCTACTGACTTGCATTTTCCCTAGTCTATCGATTTTTTTGGCGTGGCAGGCGGTGGGACAGCGAGGGGTGATTTGGTTTCTCTTACTGTTTTTCTGGTCTCTCACCACTGGCATATTTTAACGTTTTCTTGTTTCTAGGACATTAATAGGTTTTATCATTACGTTATGTTATCGTTTCTTTGTTCGTTGTTTAATAAAAGTTCATGTTCATCAGTGGCCTACTGATTTTCGTTTTCCTATTCTTTTCTTTCCAGGTTGTTTCATGCTAAAGTTTCTGTTAACAGGATACAGTGATCACTTCGTTATTATTGCATATGTCCTTTTCACTAGGGGTGCTCTCTGGTCGGGCCAGATGACGTATGTCTAGTAAATGGTCCGGGTGAAACAGGTGCATCAATCAGTGGGGATAGGCATGATAGATTACAACGGGGGAGAAAGGTCCGCATTACGTACCCTTTCACTACTTGCAAAGATTTTCCTACGTTTATTTGCAAACAGGGAATACCTCCAAAAAGAACTAATTCCCAAACAGTCAATGTTCGGACAATCAATCAATCAATGAGGAATGAAATAGGTACGACGTGTTAAAGGCTTGCGTTACCTACCCTTCACTATCTGCAAAGGGAGAGAGAATATTCCTATTCTTCCTCGTTTGCAGGTAGAGAAGATCCTTAAGAGAATTAACATCGAACAATTCAATGCTCGATTGAAACAATCAACAAGGGGTACTGTGAACACAAATGAACGCCGCTTATGTACATACGCATTGCTATTTTCAACAGGTTGTTCCTAATGTTTCTATTTTAGCGAGGTCAAAAAGAGATCCCATTAGTGGCCTACTGATTTTGCTCGATTCCTTTTGTTTTTTTACACGATTTTTCGCTATCTGCAAAGACTAAACAGAGTATTGCGACTCTGTGCTTGTTTGTAAATAGAGAATGAACCAAAGAGAACAATCAATCAAATGGAGAGAGAAGCAGGCACGACGGATTACAAAGGGGGAAAGGGCTGCGTTAACTACCCTTCACTATCTGCAAAGAGAGAGTACTCCTAATAGAAATGAGGGGTGGGGGGCAGCAATCAAAGCAGATCAGTGTGCATAAACACGAAAAAAAAAATTCTTACCACGTACTTGACATTCGACAGCTTATGATATTTGCTATTAAAAAACCATTGAAATTCACTGAAAAAACCATAGGTTATAGACCATATATAGTTAGGAATTAGCATTTACAAAACCTTGAAAATTCACTGAAAAAACCATAGGTTATAGACCATATATAGTTAGGAATTAGCATTTAAAAAACCTTATTTTACTCACACAAAACCATTGAAATTCCATATATAGTTAGTTGCACTAACTATATATTGCGCACCCGCAATCCACTGCTGATGATGTCACATATTACATCATTCATGACATGGTCAGTGACATCACTGATGACATCACTGATGACATCTCAAATGACATCACTGATGACATCTCATTTGACATCAATGACCACATCACTGATGATATCATTCATGTGACAATACAATGCATCTCCTCACATTTTAATATAACCTCTGTTTCACCCAGTGTTAAAAACAGAGTATAATTTTTGAAACCATTGACACACCAATACTAGTTACTACATACGTACTCACTGATTCCTACGTCTACACACACATTCACTCATTCACCCATACAATCATTCATACATACAATCACTCATGTTTACAACACAATCATATGCACTCATACACCTATACAGACACTCACACTCTGCCACTCATCCATGGAGTTACTCACACACCTAGTCAGTCCTGTAAAGAATCAATCACACTTCCATTTTCTACTCTATACAGTTAAACATAGAGCACCTTACGTTTTCAACCATATACTAACACATACTTACTCTCTTATACAATCATTGATACAAGTACACATTGATCTGTACAGAGTCACACACCTCCCATCCAGCCACACACACACTCAGTCTCCCATGCAAATACTTGGGCAATCAATCAATAACCCATATAGTTACTCATATAGCTACTGATCAACACATGCAGCAGTTTACAGAACAACAGACATAATGATGCACAAATTAAGACAGTTTAGTCACTAACCCATGCACTCAGTGAGACACATTTAATCACTCACTCATACATTCAGTCATGCACCTACTAAATCCTTCGTCCAGACACTTATACATCCACTCATTCTTCAATATGTAAGACATATTTTAACTTTACAGAAACATAGTCACTGGATGTTGTCATCAGTGATGTCACTGACCATGTCATGAATGATGTAATATGTGACATCATCAGCAGTGGATTGCGGGTGCGCAATATATAGTTAGTGCAACTAACTATATATGGAATTTCAATGGTTTTGTGTGAGTAAAATAAGGTTTTTTAAATGCTAATTCCTAACTATATATGGTCTATAACCTATGGTTTTTTCAGTGAATTTTCAAGGTTTTGTAAATGCTAATTCCTAACTATATATGGTCTATAACCTATGGTTTTTTCAGTGAATATATATATATATATATATATATATATATATATCAATATAGCACAGATCACTGGAGATAAAGCCACAAAAGGGTCATGGTACCCGTCTACTCTCTACATTGGCAATGAAAAGCATATTATACTTTCAGCTATATAAATGATTTATGTCATGTAATTTTCCATGTATTTAATGAAAGCAAAGATTCAAGGGGTTAACTTTATGAGCTTACCTGAAATTAACTTGAAGAAGCCTCATGACTGATCGAACGGTTTCGCTGTGTAAAGTAATTGTCGGTTAGACAATTTGTGGCTCAGCTCAACAAAAACTCTATGAACTTGCAGTTCACAGCTGGAATACATTCTTCCAGAATAGAGTTTTTGGATGTGCTAGTTGAAATACAAGGGACAAGAATGACCACCAGTCTCTATAGAAAGATTACTGCGGGCAACGGTCTCCTGAATGCAAGAAGTGCGCATCCAAGAAGACTTGTGGATAGTATCCCCTATGGGGAACTTCTACGTGCCAAACGTAATTGTAGCACCAGTGAGTCATTTGAGGTTGAGAAAAAGAGAATGGTCACACGCTTCAAAGAGAGAGGCTACAACAACAAGACCATACAGGGGGCAGTCATGAAAGCAGAGACCAGAACAAGAAGGGAACTCCTTAACACCAATGCGGGCACAGAAACCGAATCCAAAATTAGGTTTATAACCACATTTTCAGGCCAATCTGGGGAATTGAGGAGTATTCTTAATAGACATTGGCATGTGTTACTTACAGATCCACACCTCAAACCACATGTTAAAGAGTATCCCCAGGTGACCTTCAGAAAGGTAAATCACTCAGGGATGAGCTTAGTCCCAATGCTGTGACTGGATCTAGTAAACCTAAAGAAACACCAGGATTCAGGTGCTGTAGATCCTGCAAAGCGTGCCGTAATAGCACCAACTGCAAGGAAATAATGATACCTAGTACAGGCAAAATCTTCAAGATACGTAAAACTTTGACATGCAATACCATGTATTGTGTGTATTTGTTAATTTGCCCATGTAACAAATGGTATGTGGGGAGCACGACTCTAAAGGCTAAGGATAGGGTGCTTCAGCACATGAGGGCGATAAAAAATCACAACACACAATACCCTGTTGCCAGGCATTTCTTCGAGCAGCACTACCAGAACGAGAATCTTCTCAAAATGGTGGTGCTAGACAAAGTAGATCTAGGTGCTCGAGGAGGAGATAGAACTGCATGTCTACGCAAACTTGAATCAAGAATGATTATTGATTTTGAGTGTACATACCCGGAGGGGCTCAATAATCATGAAGAATTGTCTGTTCATTTGGAGAAGTAATTGCAATAATTGGATATGGGTCCAATGAGCTTACCTGAAATTAACTTGAAGAAGCCTCATGACTGATCGAACGGTTTCGCTGTGTAAAGTAATTGTAATATGCTCCCGGCGAAGAAGGTAAATAGCATTTTCCCGATGCCATTTTTGCAGTATTGCTGCACTGTGGTATTAAAGTGAAATTTCACATTTGCTCTGTACAAATGTATGGGTGTTTTTTCATGGAAGACACTGTTATTTCACTTTGAATATTTTCACTGTCTAGGCATAAATATATCTAGAGAGAAATAGAGCACTGAACCCAAGGTCAATGCAATTATGAGTCATGCAAGGCTTATACAAATGTTGTTTGTAAATATGTAAACATTTCTAAACTCTCAGCTCTTTAATTCTTTTTTTTCAACAGAAACCTTTCAGACTATCTATGCCTTTTGAGGTTCCGCCAGGCAAAGCAGTAACACTGAAAGCGACGTTGCAAAAAGCCACAATAGAGGTGCCTTACATGGCCAAAGTTTGCACCATGATTGGCAACAATTCAACCATCTCCGGTACATTAACAGGGGTCTGTTACTACAATCTGCAGCTTGAACAGGCAGAAGAATGAGAAGCACACCTGCCAAGACTGAAAAAACATGGTTATTATACCTGAAAAAAATGATTTAGAGTTTAGTGTTTTCTAATTTGGCACATTTCAGCATTTAATATAAAGTAGCATTTTAATGAAGATATTCTTAAATTGTATGATCTGTGATTCTGCATTTTCTTTAGTTCCTCGCAAACAGTCGAGATACTGTCTAAATCGTTAATACAGTCATTCTGACAGCATCAATTCCCCAGAACATCTTCTCGAACGTTCCCATTTTGAAACCATGATTACTGATATTGTTGGTGGTGTTTAAATACCAGGAAAATTGTAAGATCCATATTTACTGCAATATTGCACAATACTTTTTTTGATGTTGATAACAGAATGTAAAATAAATTAAATACAAATTACTGACAGCTCTCCTTTCTTAAAATTGATGGTTGACTGGTGAGCCGGTATGCTATGTTGTCCCAATGCGGCTTGTGGGTGAGGGGTATCACTCTGCCCAGTGCTCAGAGGGCATGCAGATCTGTAGATCTTTGATTATTTTGCCAAATTAAAAGTGCAATCAGAGGTTTAGAAAAAAATATCTATTTCTCCAAACGGCGGCTGGAGAAAGAACAAATGTCACTTAAAAGAATATCAGCTGGGCCCTAGTAAACCTTCAGAAGCATTTGTGGAGCGAGATAGCTGTCTCAGCATGAATATATCACAAAAGCAGTTTAAGCCTGTTGAAAATATGCTCCATTTTACTCTGTTCAGTTGATACAAACCACATGTGATTCTTACTTCTTTGATTCTTCTCTGTTTGCTACTGTGTGACTGGTGTTCCCTCCTGAGGCAGAAGCCGGAAGGTGAGCAGCTTGTGTGTATTGCTGATTACTAGCATACTGCGAAATACTAACGTGGGTGTATTTACCGTGTCACCTATTTTAATAGCGGTCAACTTTTAAAACTTTTACTTTGTTTGTCACACCTCTTACCTTTACCCTGATAACTTTGGGCAGTCTTGATACCATCATTCCCGCACTTTGGGCGGTCTCAGCAGATCTTGGCGCTGAGTCCCGGGCCCCGGGCGGTGAATTCCGGCAGCGGCCATCTTGAGTGGGCGGCGGCAGCACCCTCTGCGCTCTAGTCCTCCCTACTTGAGGAGACAGGCATAACTCCGCGCAGCGGACGCGGTTAGCGGACGTGCGGCATCAGCGCCGGAGTCACTCCAGAGTCCAGCCCGTCTGCGCCCGTCCGCGCCGAGACCGGGACAAGGGCCATGGCTCCAACACCGTCTCTTGGCAATTCCAAAATTTATAATGCAGGAGTAGATGTACCGACTTATAAAAATGGGTGCCCTCTACTCAAATATAACTCTGAACAGCTGTTGGCTTTAAGAACTCCACAGGTAAAACAATGTAGTATACTACACGTGGAGATATTGTACCTTGTCAACAGTGCAATTTCTCAGTAACTTCTGAGTGCAAGAAGGTTACCGGAGTTGGAGGCAAGGATGAGAAGCACATTAGTCAATCGAAAACGTTTTCCTTTCTCAATGTGAATTGTCGATCCCTACCCAAACACAAATCTGACATCTTTGATCTATTGATGGATGAAAGGCCAGACGCCCTGTTTCTAACGGAAACGTGGCTTCAAGAAAGTTCAGGTCAAGAAATTGCAGAAGCTTTACCTGATCACTATGCACTAGTAAGGTTAGACCGGATAAATAGAATAGGGGGCGGGATTGCCATCCTTTTTAAAAAGGAATTTAATTGTGAGCTCACTAAGTTGCCATGTTCCAATTGTGAGGCTGCTATATTTAAACTTGCCCTTACGCCTAACTATAAGTTAACAGGCGCGCTCATCTATCGTCCGCCAGGTACGCCGACTAATTGGGTGGCGGCCCTCCCAGAACTTATTGGCCCACTAGTCATGAAGGCATCTAATTTCTCCCTTATTGGTGACATGAATCTGCATCTGGAAAATTCAAACTGTTCAACAGCTGTAGATTTTATTGCTGACTTAGCGGCTCTAAATTAAAACTTGCTTATCTCAGGATCCACGCATAGTGCAGGACACTTAGTTGATCCTGTTTTCTCCAATATTAAAGAAATCACTACCTTCCCTGCTCTACCGATCTGTTGGTCGGACCACTACTTGGTTAGATTTTTGCTTCAAGTCCCCACTCTAAGGACGAGGGACATACCGGAGCAACCTCAGTTCATTAGGAACTGGAAGAAACTGGATATAGATGCCTAGAACAGTTTTTTAAGCACACATGTTCCATGCTCTGTACCATCTGTTCATGCACTATCTACAGCAGTACAGAAATGGCTTATGACAGCAATAAATACTTGCTTACCAAAACCTAAACTAAAATGCAAAGACCATCGACCTCCTGCCCCATGGTTCACGGAATGTTTGAAGTTAGAAAAATCCCAGTGCAAAACACTGGAACGCACCTGGAGGAAAACGTACTCACCGAAGCAAAAAGGGAGTACAAAAGTAAACTAAACAAATATCATGCGCTCTGCAATAAAGCTCGAGCTGATTTTGTGTGCTCCACTATTGTGGAGGACGTAAATCGGTCAAAAGCGCTTTTTAAAATGGTGACAGAATTGGCAGGTTCAAAAACACTACGAACACCTCCAGATTTAAGTAAACAGCAATGCAACCTATTGGCCACTTTCTTTGTTAGTAAAGTAGAAAAGATCTATCAAGGGATAGAAAATGCTCAGATTAATAGCCGCTCAACAGAGCTTTCCTCAGAAAACGCTTTGATCATTAACTCTCCAAAAAGTACTGAGCTGCTGCTTTCTGACATTCCCAACAGCACATTAGATAACTGGCCAAAACTTAGGGGCTCATTAGGATGGCGGACGGACCTGCGTCCGTCCGCCACCCTAGAGGAGGAGGGACCGTCCGCAGGGGCAGCGGCGGTCCCTCCAGTGCAATTAGGATGTGACCGCCAGCCTGGCGGTCACATCCTCAATATTTAATATTGCGGCGGGTGCTGCTTCAAGCAGCACCCGCCGCAAGGTTAAATATGCATTCTTAGCATTTGCATGCACAAAGCGGCAGGCACCGCGTGGTGCCTGCCGCTTCGTGCACGCAAATGCAGTGGGGTACCATAGGTACCCCCCATGTGCACCCCCCACCCCCACTCACCCTGGGGGCCTGCAACGGGCCCCCAAAGAATTCACCGTATGCCTTTCCACGACGGAGAATCCGCCGCGGAAAGGCATCTGTTTTCCGCCATCCTAATATGGCTGGCGGTGTCTGATAGACACGGCCAGCCATGTTAGAGCTTTTCTGCCGCGGTCGGAAGGTGACCGCGGCGGAAAAGCTGCGGACCGATTTTGAGACCCACCACCATCCTAATTTGGCGGTGGGTCTTTTGTGCCTCCCCAGCGGTTTTCCCGCATCCTCCGGGCCGGCGGTGGCTTCCGCCGGCCCGAAGGATGCGGGAAAACCGCGATCCTAATCGGCCCCTTAGTACTGATACTTTAATTGAATTGCTCAATACTATTAAATCTGGCTCGCCTAATGACCCTATACCCTGTTCAGTACTTAAAAAACTTGAAAGGGAGTCAATGGTCATTATTACAGACCTTCTAAATACATCTCTACAAGAGGAGACTGTACCTAAAGAGTGGAAACATGCCATGATCCATCCACTGCTAAAGAAAACTGGAGCCGATCCTAATCTACCTTCACATTTCGGGCCCATCTCCTTACTACCGATATTTTCAAAGATTTTAGAAAAACACATGCATCGTTCTTTAACAGAATTCGTCACTGCCCAAGATTTTCTACCTCCCTGTCAATCAGGTTTCAGGTCGGGTTTCTCGACAGAGACGACCCTACTGGGAGTTATTGAAAACATCCGTCGTATGCTGGACAAAGGCGAAACAGTTGCACAAGTACTTCTAGACTTAAGTGCCGCATTCGATACGGTATCACACACTGTATTATTGCGAACACTATATTCATTAGGTATCAGAGGCCCTGCATTAAATTGGCTCAAATCTTTGTTAAAGGAACAAACTTCAAGTTTTTTCCCGTTCAGCTTGTTCAGATACTCAGGTTTTTCAACATGGAGTGCCACAGGGCTCCATATTAAGCCCACTATTATTTAATCTGTACATGAGCCCATTAGCCAAGGTGGTGGAAGAAACCGGTGTACAAATGTATTCTTATGCTGATGATTCTGAGTTGTTTTTCTCACTTTCTTCAGAAAAGAATGACTGCCCCTCTATACTTAAATGTGGACTTGTGAAAATTGCAGGATGGATGCAAGAAAATGTTCTCAAATTAAATGGTGAGAAAACGGAAGTGATGGTTCTGGGAAAAAACAAGGCGTTATGGGGTCCCCAACATTGGCCACAGGAAATGGGACTGCTCCCGGTCCCAGTGTTGCAAGCACGCAATCTGGGCATCATTATTTACGAGTCTCTTACTATGCATCAGCAAGCAGTAAAAACGTCAGCTACATGTTTTGCCATTTTAAAATGGCTAAAGAAGATCTGCTGGATGCTGCCAGAATCGACCAAGAAAACCGTAATCAATGCATTGATCACTTCGAGGCTCGATTATGGCAATGTACTGTATTTAGGGTCGAAAAAAGCTACGATTCGTAGGCTGCAGACAGTTCAAAACGCTGCAGCCAGATTGTTATGTAAAATCCCCAGCACTACCCCAACTTCTAAATACATTCGGGATCTCCACTGGTTAAAAATCGAAAATCGAATCAAATTTAAATCGCTTTGCTTTATGCATAGAATCTCCACCAAAAAAGCCCCAAACTTTGGTTCATCCTTACTGCCCTTCTCGTGCTCTTAGGTCGAACACTGCGAAGAATTTTGTGATCCCCAAAATTAAGTTGTCACTTATGGGTGGAAAATCTTTCTCCTTCTTGGGACCCACGATGTGGAACTCTATGCCAATCACAGCACGAAACGAGACCAACTATATGAGATTTCGGAAAGCCTTAAAGACCTGGCTCTTTAACATCTAAGTTATTCTCTGACTGTAGAATCACAGTATCATCTCAGTAACTCGCCGGGAAACCCTTTGTGGGTAGCTGTTGCGCTCTAGAAATGCAGTGAATAATAATAATAATGTAGGGTACCCTACCTTACCACGGTTTATCACCATTGTTTGGAGCTTTATTAGTATTATTATTTAATTTTAAAGGCATACAGCTACCCGGGGGTTTCGCGGCACCATTGGACACAAGCAGAAAGAGAAGAATCTATTAGTTGAATAACCATATTATTAGACCTTTATGAAGGTTCATCTAGATGGTTTCATTCCGAAGTGACGTGGGGAGAGAATTCCACAGTAAAGGCCCCAGGTAATAAAAAGTTCGGCCACCCACACCCTACGCGACAGTCTGGTCCTCGGGACTGAAAATTTGCCCTGAGTAGAGGCACAGGTAGGAATGGGCTAAGGCACTCAGATACTGTGGTGCTGTGCCCAATTTGATTTTATGCATATAACTCAGGGCCTTGAATTGTATGCAGTTCTCCACTCTGAGCCAATGAAGGTCAAAGAGCGAGATTGATATGGAGGCCTTTCTAGGCACCTGGCAAAGCAGCCTGGCCACCAAGTTCTGTGCTATCTGCAGTTTTACAATCACCTCCTGTTTGGCTCCTAAATACAGGATGTTGCGATAGTCCAGTCTGAAAGTAATACGGGCCTGGAGCATTGTTCTTTGCGTGTGACCAGGCAACATCCACAGTCTTTTTTTTTGCCATTTTAGGATGGTGAAGCAGGTTGATGCAACCTTTACTGCTTTCTGCCTCATTGATAGCTGGTCAACAATGATTATGCCTAGATTGCAGACCATTTGCACCGGTTGTGGAAGAGCCCACTTTTGAGGAGGCCAGTGATCGGGGCCCCAAAGATCTTTGTTTTTCCCAAGAATAAATACTTCAGTTTTTCCACCGTTAAGTTTTAGCAGGTTGGCATTCACCCAACCTGCTATGTTTTGAAGCCCTACATGGAGAGAGGATACCTTAGATGCCTCATTGGTGGAAAGGAGGAAGATTAAATGAATGTCATCAGCGTAAGAAAAAATAGACAAATCAGCCTCTTCAGCTTTGTGGCCAGAGGTCTGACGTAGAAAGTAAATAAAAATAAGCTGAGGATAGAGCTCTGCGGTACTCCATAAGGAGAAGCATGGGGCTTAGAACTTGCTGACGGGGAAAATACCTGAAAAATACATTCAGTCAAAAAATCAGTGAGCCATTTGAGTGTTGTCCCGACAACGCCCAAAGATTATAAAGCTTTTATTAGGGTGGTATGTGACACAGTGTCGAAGACAGCACTCAAATCAAGCAGTATGAGTGCCACAATTTCACCCATCTCAAGGCGTTGACGCAAAGTTTCTGTAACTTCCAAAAGTGTGGTTTCGATAGAGAACCCAACTCTAAAGCCAGACTGGGGCATGTGATCACTTTCCAACATTACCTCAAATTTGAAATCAATAACATATAGGAATTATGATGAGGATACAAACTGAGTCAAGCACAACTTTTTGAGAATGTGAAAAATGCATACAAATAATTGGTTGTCAACCTTCCATCTGTTGACTGGAACATGGTGCCCAAACCTGCTTCAATGTATAACTTGCTAGTAGCAGACAGTGAATGGGATCAGCTGCTTTGTTGTGCCCTCTGTGTGGGTGGTAGATGGTGGGGTGGAGAAAGACAATAGCAGGTGAAATGAGAATTGGAGGGAGCAATTGGGTTACCCCGTATTGCAGAAGCTGGCCTGGTGGGTGCTGCTTCCTGCAGCCCACTTAGCACTCAACATTGATGGTATTTGCAGACTCTGTCATTGTGGCCACAGAAACTGTGACAGCTATAATAGTCCAGAAAAATATGTCTACATGCATACCACTACAGGACACTCGGAATGAGCCATGAATTCAACCACACACCTTAAACTACTGAAAGTACACTCCAATATGATTTGATTCCTTTTACTAAACATGGCTCAAACCAAATACTATACATCCTTGCTCCCATAGGCTGCACCACACAGCACATCAATTCTGCATAAAAAGTGATGAGGTCTTGCATCATCCATAAATCCTCCCAGTCCTGCAACCCACGCAAGAACACCAAGCTCAACTACATGGAGCTCCTGCCTGAAATTCCACTTCAAACTTTCAGCAACATAGTCTGCTACATTTCATCTCATGTGCATGCCTCCTGGACAGTACAAGGACTTCCTCGCCATCTCAGCCATGAAAAATTTCATCATCACCCTTATTCGAGAATTTAACTTCTCAGACAACTCAAGAATGAAAATAATCAGGAGTCACCCTCCTCATTTCCTCATTCACCCAATTCACTCAATTTGCTTCACCGTGTCACCCAACCAACTACATCCAAAACTTTTGGTTTGTGTGAGAAACCTGGGCTTTTTGCAGTGTTCCCCTACTTCTTACCCCCATTGTGGCTACTAGATGCTGGGTTTCTGACTCTGATTGTGCCCAAGGCTCTGCTAATCAGACCCAGGAATTTAGCTCTGATTAAAAGTGCATGGTAATTAGGTGCAATTAGAATTGGTACTGACAACATACCTCTCAGTCCCTAGGATATGATATGGCATCGAGGTTTAGAGGCCCAGCAGATTTAATGCGCTAAAGTATTTACTGTTGTGTGGCCTGCTGCCAAATGTAAAAGTCTGCCCAGCTTTGCAGGCTGATTTTTAAATTAAATTATAAGCAAATTTGACTTTGGAGTTAAATGTCATTCCAAACTACCTTATGTTTACATACAAGTCACACCTAAGGTGTCCCTAGGTGCCCCAGGGGCAGTGGGCCTTGTAACAATAAGCAGGAACATTATAAAATATATTGTATATGCCCTAGTGAGGGAAAAACTCCCAATTGTGTTATTCCACATAGTAGAACATTGACTCTATAGGCTAACACAGGAATACTGTAATAAAGTATAACTATTGACAGAAGGGTGCTAAATATATACTTATAAGTATTACAAAGATAGAATAAATCGAACAACTTGCCAAGGTTAGATTTATTATAACTTTCACAGAAAATAAGTTATAGAACTTGCTTTTCTGATTAACTAAAATTCAGCCTTTCAGCAGACTCTCTTGATAGGCCAGTCTTTGACAGGCTGAGCCAAACAACCCTGATTAGGTGTGACGTGGCCTGCATAGAGACATAGGACATGTGGTGGGAAAAGATTTGCAGCTGCAGAGCAAAAGGCAGGATGGGGTTGGAGTAGCCAAACTGGTCTTTAAAAGAGGGAATGACAGTTAGAACAGGACACAGGATCACCCCACATCCTGCACCCCAAGCTAGACCGGAGCCGGATCTATGATGTTACAACGCGTTATTTTACAACGCAGACCGTTACATCGCAATTTTTACAACGCAGGAACCATTACAATGCAAACCTTTACAACGCATGTCATTACATAGCAGATGCTATTACAATGCATGGCATTACATCGTAAGTATAGGTAAGTATACCTTTTTAAAAAAAATGTAATTAAGTTAATTTAATTAAATTAATTTAATTAAAATACATTTTAAAATAGTAATTATTTTTATTTAATAAATGTAAATTTATTTATTTAAATTAATTTTAATAAAAATTGTAATTAATTTTATTTAATTAATATAATTAAATTAATTTAATTTAAATATGTTTTTGATTGTAATTAAATTAAATTATTTAAAATAATGTATTGAATTTAATTATTTTAATTAAGAAATGTAATTAATATAATATAATTAATTTAATTTAACCTAAATACACCCCTGTACCCTAAAACCCAAACCCTGCCCTGAAACCTAAAAACACCCCTGTACCCCAAAACCCAAACCCTACCCTGAAACCTAAAAACACCCCTGTACCCCAAAACCCAAACCCTACCCTGAAACCTAAAAACACCCCTGTACCCCAAAACCCAAACCCTACCCTGAAACCTAAAAACACCCCTGTACCCCAAAACCCAAACCCTACCCTGAAACCTAAAAACACCCCTGTACCCCAAAACACAAACCTTGCCCTAAAACCTAAAAACACCCCTATACCCCAAAACCCAAACCCTACCCTGAAACCTAAAAACACCCCTGTACCCCAAAACCCAAACCCTGCCCTAAAACCTAAAAACACCCATATACCCCAAAACCCAAACCCTACCCTGAAACCTAAAAACACCCCTGTATCCCAAAACCCAAACCCTACCCTGAAACCTAAAAACACCCCTGTACCCCAAAACCCAAACCCTACCCTGAAACCTAAAAACACCCCTGTACCCCAAAACCCAAACCTTGCCCTAAAACCTAAAAACACCCCTGTACCCCAAAACCCAAACCCTACCCTGAAACCTAAAAACACCCCTGTACCCCAAAACCCAAACCCTGCCCTAAAACCTAAAAACACCCATGTACCCCAAAACCCAAACCCTGCCCTAAAACCTAAAAATACCCAAACACCCCAAAACATATACCTCAGTACCCCAAAACATATACTCCTATACTCATACTTATTTTAAAAATTAATAAATTTAATTTATAATATTTAAATACATTAATAAATATTTTTATTTATTTTTATTTATAATTAATAATAATTAAATCAATTATATAATATTAAATAAAATAAAAAAAATTATATACTTACCAATATTTACGATGTAATGGTATGCGTTGTAATACCATCTGCTATGTAATGCCATGCGTTGTAATGGCATCCGATGTAATGGATCCTGCGTTGTAATAGCTGCGTTGTAACAGCATTACGACGTAAAAGTTGCGTTGTAAGTGATACACACCCCGGAGCCCCAGTAATTGAATTACCTAAGGGCATGAAAGGCTAATGTTCGGGAAATGTAGGCACACCAGTGAGTTGGCGTAGCCAAATCTTAAGCACCAGAAGAGAATTTCTCAATTTTGAATTTGTATTGGAGATACCTGGTGGGCTAGTTGGACCCCAGGGATCTTCAGGATTTAAAGGGACTTAATCCCTCAACTTACAACTAGCCACGTGGGTGGCATGTTTGCAAAGTGGTGAAGGCAAGGGGTGGAGCCTGATGGGGCCTGATGTGACAAGTGTGCAAACGCACTCTGTGCCATGTTTTAAGTTAGGGGATTAGGTCCCATTGTGTCCTGAGGGTCCCTGGGGGCCAATTAGCCCACCAGGTACCTTCAGTAAGTGCCACAGAGCTGTGTTGCCTTGGACCATCTCCCTGCAACACACCTCTTTGGCGCTTACTGGAGGTAACAACACAAAAGGACTGTCAATGGTCTGTACAACTTATGGGGGCAAAGAAAAAATGTGACGGACTCTGTGTCTACCTGTAAAGTGTATACAACAAAAAGGAAATGAATCCCATCAGCCCACCCATATGGCAGAGCTTCATCATCTGGGATAGAACCAAAGATGGTCCGGTCAGGGAGCCACGCACCTGTTGGAATGATGTGCTTCTCCAAACCCAAGGAACCACCAGTGATGGATCATACCAAAAATCAAATCAGTTTGGAATGGTGTGGGATGTTAAATTTCAGTGAGAAAAAATGTGTGCAAAAAGTGAGATGTAAAATTGGCTACCATGATTAAAGGAAAACTTTATTAGGGAAAATCATGGTGTCAAAATTAAAATGAGTGTGAGACAGTTTGACACAATAACTGTCTATTAAGGATGGTATTTGGTCAACATGTTTCAGCCATTGTAGGAAAGTTAAGCCTACCGGGCTTTCGTCAGGACCTCTTAAACACTACTGCAATTAGGCTTAACCTAAGCTTAGTGAAAAATTAACACAAATAAATGATACCAAACATCCTACCGTACATTGGATTTTCCAGACTGGGGATGTCTGTTTCATAAAGTATTTAGGATTCTTTCCCAAAAATGCTTGGGAGAAAGCCTCGCCTCATCCTGGCCACTGCTCAGGGTTGGAGGCCCCGCTCTGTCCGTCGGTACCCCTGGACTGATCCTGAGCTTACTGGAGGTACCTGGCGGGCTTGTTGGCCCCCAGGGACCCTCATGATTCAAGGCGAATTAATCCCCCAACTTAAAACCTGCCAGGGGACCAGTTTGCTCAGTGGTGAAGAGGGGGGCGGGACTGATGTGACATGTGTGTCCTATCACTCTACCAAAACCTAAGCACTTATTAATTAGCCATGCAGTACTTTAATCATCCAGTCAGTACCCATGCACTTGTGCAATGACCCATACACAAACTCATGCACTGCTACAATGCCCTGAGCACTACCCATGTAGTCCAGCCATTGCCCTGTCAGTACCCATGCACTACTTAAATCACCCGGCCAAAGGTAGTTGGCAGGGTCATCATAAATCGAATAGAGACATGGCTAATAGAAGAGGACATCTTGGCCCACTTCCAGGCGGGGTTTAGACGTAATGTTGGTGCGATGGACCAGGTTTTTCGGTTCTGTGCAGTCTATTGGAAGTCAGTGTCTATTACCAAGGGTAGTTTGTACCTGGCTTTTATAGACTTGAATACAGCATTCGATGTCATTCCACGTGCTAAACTCTGGGAGGTCCTTCTGGAAATGGGTTTCCCTCGTTATCTGTTGCAGTTTATCATCAAACTCCACGAAGACAATTATCCAAGGATCCGGTGGGGGAACCAGGGTCAATTGACAGGGAGGGTGCCAGTCAATAGAGGGGTGCGGCAGGGATGTGTGATGGCTCCGACACTGTTCTCCCTCTTTATAAATGGGGTGGTGGACTATTTGAGGGAGGACCCTGCGGATGCCCCTGTCCTTGCCGGGGAGAAAACTCCCACTCTCCTCTTTGCGGATGACACCCTCCTGATGTCTAAGACCCCTAAGGGTCTGCAAAAACTGCTCGATCGCTTCAGTGTTTTCTGTAAAGACCGTGGGTTAACGGTTAACACTGCGAAAACAAAGCTGATGGTATTATCTGCCAAAAGAAACCTTAGGAAGGCTTATCTCTCTTTGAATGGGTCCCCTCTAGAGGTAGTGGATGAATTCGACTACCTCGGGGTCAGGCTCTGTAATAATATGAGTTGGGACTCCCATTTGTCTAAAATGGTTCTAAATCTTAAAAGGGTCTCTGGAGCGATACTAAAGAATCAGCGCCTCTCTATCAGCAGACCAATAGCCCCTGCCCTGGCAGTTTATGAGGGGAAAGCTTTAGCCTCGGCAGTTTATGGCTCCGAACTGTGGGGTGCCGAGAATACTAAGGCATTGGTAGTTGCAGAGAATATGTTCATGAGAGACATAGTCTCGCTTCCTCCCTCGACCCCTTTGAAACCACTATTTCTCGACATGGGTAAAAGATCCATTTCTGAAATAGTTCAACTCCGCCCTTTGCTATTCTGGGTGCGTCTCAGAAGGACCCCCGAACTAGCAAAATATGCTCTAGTGTTGGACGAGCTAATTAGTTTGAATGTATCCAACAAAATTAAGTGGCTTAGTAAATTAAAGAAGCTGGTGGTATCTATACGTCTGGCTGAATCTTGGGCCTTACAATCCCCTCCACCTAAACAAACTGTTAAAAAACTTTACTGGGATTGGGTAGAGGCCAAGGACCTCTATAATTCAAGCTGGGGTCCTTTGACGAACAACTTTCTTGAACATAAGCCCTTCAGAAAGTTAGAGCCATTCCTGGACTTCATCCATACTCCCCGAGATAGAACTTTGTTCCTGAAATTAAGATATGGTACCCTCCCCCTCAAAAAATTCACGGAAGGGTGGCAGGTTAGGAGGGAGCATGATTTAAAATGTCCAGGTTGTCCATGTCTGGAAGAATCTCTTGGCCACTTCCTGTTTGCATGTAACGCTTATAAGCAGGCTAGAGCAAAATGGTTGAAACCAGTGTGTAGGGAGTTAGGAGTTAGGGACCATAGATCAGCTCTGCGCATCATTTTAACCAACACTACCTCCATGTACATTGTTTGTGGGGTCGCTAAGTTTTTGGCTAGCGCCTGGTTTATTCGGTCAAAGCTGCTATCCAAAGCCTGTTCAGATCCACCCTAAGAATGAATTTTAACCTTGTGTAGATTCCCCCTCTATCTCTTAAATTTTTTGTAGCGATGATTTTCTTTTAAATGAAATTGTAATACTGATAAATTGTCTTATGTATTTTTGTATGTTTGTACTTTTATGATATATTTATCGAATAAAGTATTACAACAACAAATCACCCGGCCAGCACCATGTACTTATCCAATCACTCCACCAAACCCAAGCACGTATACATTAACCATGCACTCTCCTTGCAGTACTCTAATCATCCAGTCACTTTCCATGTAGTCATGCAATGATCCAGGCACTAACACATGCACTGCTACAATCCCTGTTTACTACCCATGCAGTTCCCTAACCATCTACAAGCTTCTCATTTGCTGCTTCAATTCTCCTGGTAGTACCCATGCAGTCCAGCAATCATCCTGTCACTCCCTGTGCAGTCCTCCAGTCATCCATCCACTACCATGTACTAATCCAAACACTCCGCCAATACCCAAGCACTTATAAATTCACTCAGGCACTCTCCTTTTAGTATTCTAATCTTTCAGTCAGTAGCTAGGCACTCAAGCAATGATCCGGGCACTAACTGATCACATTACAATCCCATATGCCCTACCCATACAGTACTGTACCCATGTACCCACTTCTCATTTGCTCCTTCAATTCCCTAGGTAGTACCCATACAGTCCCGCAATCACACTGTCACTTCCTGTGCAATCCTCCAGTCACCCAACCACTACCATATACTAATCGAAACACTCCTCTAATACTCAAGCACTTATAAATTTACCACAGACTTTCCTTACAGTACTCCAATTATCCACTCAGTACCCATGTACTCATGCAATGACTCAGTCATTAACACATGCACTGCCTCAATACCTTGAGGACTACATATGCAGTCCAGTAATCTCCATGGTACAACCTATGCAGTCCTCCAATCACCCAGCCAATCCTATGTGCTTATCCGATCACTGTGCCAAAACCCAAGCACTTATAAAATCACCATGCAATCTCCTTGTAGCACCCTAATCATCCAGTCACTACTCATGTACGCATGCAATGATCCAGGCATTGACTCATGGGAAATACAGAGGAGGTCATGCTAATCACAGGGGTACCCCAACACATAGTGTTCCCTAGTGTATGCACTGTATTCTAAGTGTCTTTTAGCAGAGCACTGGCTCTAGGCCTGGTTAGTTAAAGTCAGTTACCACCAGTACCCATCGACAAAAAGTTGGGGCACAGGAGGATTTTCTGCTTCTCTGTTGGTTCTTTCTGCACATCTCTTCTTCTTCCTGTACTTTTCTTTGTCTTTCTGGACTTCTGTTGCCTCTTTCTGCATTTGTCTTGCTTCTTTCTGCACTTTTCTTCCTCTTTCTTCACATGTCCTACCTTTGTAGGCATAGTTAGAAATTTGCATTTAAAAAAGCTGAGAAATTCACTGAAGAAACCATAGGTTTCAGGGACGTTATAGTTAGAAATTAACATTTAAAAAACCTTTGAAATTCACTGAAAAAACCATAGGTTTCAGGGGTGTTATAGTAAAAAACTAACATATAAATAACCTTTGAAATTCACTGAGAAAACCATAGGCTTCAGGGTACATAGCGGAGGCACAAGTTATAGTTCGGTCTACTAACTATACAGCCGAATTTCTATGGTTTTGTACAAGTGAAATCTCCAACTAACTATAACGTCCCTGAAACCTATGGTTTTGTCAGTGAATTTCTAAGGTTTTTTAAATGCTAATTTCTAACTATAACATCCCTGAAAAAGAAGGTTTTTTCAGTGAATATATATATATTAACTACTGGCGGTCACTAATCTTTCTGAATTCTCCCCCAAAAAAGTATATCCAGGTCAGCTCCTATCTGGAAAGTTTGGGGGTGATTCATGAAGGAGGGGGCTGGGAAACAATGGGGGTCCCAAAAGTCATTTTCTCCATGTTAATTTCCATGGGAAATTTTGCGAGGAGCTACAACTCGAACTGCTGAACGGAATTACCCCAAATGTGGCGGAATTACCCCAAAAGCGACATTTCTTTCAAATGGTTTAAATCCGTTCAGTAATTTTTGAGAAATTCAAAAAATAAGAGTGAAAAAATAATTTTCCCATAGGAAACTTTGTGCAAGGCTACAGCTGAAACTACTGAACGGAATTACTCCACATTTGGCAGAAAGGTAGTGTTTGGGCCAGAATGCAACCTTTTTATAAATGGTGTACCTCCATTTGGTAGTTGCTGAGAAATTAGAAAATAAAAGTTTTGATATCTGGGCGGAGCCTACCTCGTGTGCTCGAGCTTCACTGTGATTGGCTGCTAGCACTTCAAACCAGGAAGTGTTCTCAGACATCTTGTGGCTCTGTAGAAGAGAGTCACCTGAAAACAGAGTAACAAAGGTATAAAATAAGAGAAGGGGGTAGGGTAGAAAAACTCTGACCCCCTAGGTTTTCTCAGGGGGTCACAGAAAGACCCCCAAGGCCCAAAAAATCATTAAAACAAACATCACAAATTAGCACTGGGGTCGCGAGTTCTCACTTTTCATTGTAATGAGGACCTTGGGTGGGCTATGTTCCGGGGGTATTTCTTAAAAAATTATAGCAGGGCTCTCAGGGGTTGCAGGGGTCTGTGCTTATGTTGCAGGTTGCGGGTTGCAGGGGGCTTCACTTATGTTGGGAGGGGGATTGAGTGGCCCCCTTGTGGAGTCTTCTATGTGCTTGTAACCTTGGTGTTGTATGATGAATCTTTATGAAATTATCTAAAAAATGTCTCTTTTTTTTTATTAGCTCCTATATTGAAAGTTTAGGGGTGAATGGTGTAGGAGGGGCTGTCCCTTTGTGAGTTAGAGCTGATCTCTTCCTCTGCGAGCCAGCACACTGGTGTGCATTTGCGAGCCGACGGTCCATAGCTCACACTGTGCAAGCCGAGCCGACAGGCCGCAGGTGTCGCTCTGTGAGCCTGCCCGACGGCCCGCAGGTCTCCCTGTGCTAGCCGGATCACAGCTGTCACTCTGCGAAGCGATATTGGGAATATAAGGCGGCTCTAAACTATTAGTTGGAGCTACATAAAAGTGCGGATGGACATCTTCAGGTTATTCAGAAAAACTCGATTTCCCTGGTCTGTGAAGTGTACTCCATCACGTCTGTAGGTATCAGCCATATCAAAACATATGTTGTTTTTGTTGATCGACCCCATTCTATGGTCTCTGACGTATGCAGAGAAAGCTTTGCTGACATTCTTCCAAGATTTTTCAATCTAAGGACTAAATTGGTTTGACCATTTCCACTTCTGTCTTGGACATATATTGAAATATTCAAAGACAGTTTGAGGCAAAAGCAACATCAATTGTCGAAAGTTGTCCCTCATTAGCATTTCCAAATCCACCCCAGTCAATGTGCCTAGGTCGTTTCCACCACAGTGCACAATCATTAGGTCAGGATGTTGGAGATGCAAACAGGTTTTAACCAAAGGCAACAATTAGTGCCATTTCAATCCTCTCTGTCCAAACCATTTAATGTCCACATTTTGTAACCTAGGTCAAAGTCAATACATCTCTGTTCTGCATACCTCTTGCACCAGAAAACATAGCTATGTCCTATGATCCACTCTATCGTTTTGAAGGTATGGCTGGGCGGAATGGATAGATGTCTGTAGCTCATGCAGTCCATTCGTAGAATAAGAGACATGTTTAAAGATGGGGAACTACTTTTTTTTGCCATACAAAATGATACCTGATTTGGAGATGAAAAGCATTGTTTTTTAAAAGTAGGGTGCACATTCGTTTTGTGGAAAAGCATCTTTGTGATTGGTTAAAGAAAAGCAGTTTCAACGTGGAGTACATATCATAGGCTAAAATGTGCTCAACTCAACTACACCTGCTACTAGCATTTGCAAGGAACTGTTAAAAAAAATTGTGAACTTTTAACCTGCACGTGCAGTTAAATGTTCAAAAAAATGTTGCAAAAAATATCAAAGGGTTTAAAAAAATTGAACTTTCATCCTGCACGTGCAGTAGAATGTTCTAGAAAGTGTGTTGATAGAACATGTTGCACTTCTGACTTCTATGTGTCCTTGAAAATTAAAAAAACTGTTTATATGGAAAATTAAAAAAAAAAACAATAGTGAGAAGTTTGAAACCTAAAAGAATCAAGGAACTATTCTAATTTGTTCAGCACATGTATTTATGTGAGGAGCAACAAAATAACAGACACAACAGCACCAGGAAGAGGAAGAAGCATGGAGTGGGGGAAGAGGTAGATGGGCACAATGGCACACATGCACAATTATGTACATCACAACTATAGACAAACCATGGTCAAAATGAAACACACCAACAAGGAGCACAAGTCACACAACCCGCCAACATCACACCACTGAACGAGCATAGAAGTGAAAACCAGACTGCCTGAAAGGTAGAAGGGTGAACAAAAACTCACATGAATGGACATCTCACACATATTGCAGCACACACACACATACAAAGCAGAGTACATCAACATCCAACACAATGTTGTCCAAACACAAACATTCGCACAATCGAACACAAATGCACTCGCCTGTGGTGGATAAGCGTCTGAAAGTGTCAGTATGAAAGAGGCACATGAGAACGCATAGGTACAAACCTACAGTCTGGATGTGGTAGCAATTCACATATGGCAGGAGCAAGAGACTGCGTGACACACACATTGGCGCCAAGAAGCCCTTGGGCGTATGCGCGCTTAACAAATAATAAATAACATAACATAACATTGGCATACAAATCAATACACAACCCATTCGGAGATAAGTGAAAATGTGGAAACTTTATAAAAAAAAGTGTGTGTTAGTTCGGCCAAGAGTAGTGCCACAATATGTAGACAAATGCAGCAGCATGCCTGAATAAGGAACGTAGGGAAACTTCCATGTTCACCTCAGTGTAGTCCATCACCAACACATGTCAGGGTCAAGCAGCGTTGGTTATCCGCGCCTCGGACATAATGCAGCCATGTCCACTGTTGTTTTGGGACATGTGACCAGATTTACAACGTGCAATAATGTGACAGGACACGTGCAATGTGGCACATCGAGTCTTGGAGGAAGGTATCTTGTCACTTGTCCATGAACACAAGTGTAGCTGCGTAAGCCACTATCTCCAATGAGTGATGGTTGGCCACAATATTCGAAATGTCGTAGACGTAATAAATCAGGTGACCGGGACAGATGTGCTGACTCCAAACACTGTACCCAATGTTCACCAACGCAGATTCGGAAAGTGGGTCAATTTGGTCACTGCTTACTACAACATGTGCAATCTCCCAGGCCCAGTTCCCAACATGCATGCCAAACATCCATGCATGCCATAACCGGGCATCACAATGACACTCCTGGTTGTGGGCCAACGAGGGGTGCACACACCCACCATAATCCATGTCAGCTACCCACTCGTTAGAGAGGCACAAGTCCATGCACCACTCGGGTAGGCATGTGTGACATTGCAATACAGGTTGAATGCAGGTGACGTCTGCAATGCGGAAGCTCAGCCGGTAAGTGATTTGCAGTACTGCCAAAGGCAGTGCACCCAGGACATGCAGCAGACGTGCAAAAGGTATAGGTGGACATGAATGGAGTTGACCATGTGTTCGGGATGCCCTGCCATTGCGTCAGTGGCTCTCCTTGTAGCTGCACTGGCTTGCCGTGTGCCAATGTTGTGGATGAAATGGCACAGCTTGGTGCAATGAGCCGGGTGTTTGTGCACTGGGTGCAGGGCAGGGGTGTGGTGGGAGTATGTGTGAAGGCCATTTCACGCACGCTAACTACGGCGATGGACTTTTGAGTGTAGGGGCACACCATACCATGTATCCCCAGGCCCAGAGGCACAAGGGGGCCTTGTAGGGCCTCCTATTTTCTCACTGCCATACTTTTCACGTTGGGCTCACTGCTGTGAGGTGGGCAGAAACAAGTATTATGTTTGGCGATCCCGCATCGGCACTGTCAAGCACATTGCAGCCTCAGTGCCACCTCTGAAGATTGCGGATCCCCAGTGGCTGTGGCAGTCCACTCGAGGCCCCATTGCCACACTCGTAAAGCAGCAGTCGGACCACTGGAGCGGCAGTCCATGACTGCCACCACACCTTCACTACAGGTTTAAGGGTCCTATGGACAGCCTAACTTGTAATCAGGCCCAAAATGGCAGAAAGGCTTCTTAGTTCATTACTTCACAGAAAGGCTCACAATTGCTATCGCACATGGATTGTACATACAACTCGTAAGTTTTTATTGTAATATGGTTTAAAACCTGGTTACTCACCACATAAATGTGTAATAGACTTTGAACAGGCAAATATGCTAACACTATCATAACTATACCTACACATACCCATACCAGTCTGCTATTACCATATCAGCCAAAGCTTTTGGAGTCAAACATCTGCACTAAGGGGGTTATCTACATGAGGCCTGTGCCACCAGATCATCACTTTTTTTGATGCTTCAGTGGCACAGGCCTGTCATTCAGGTCTATGAGGTGACGCAAAGCCACCCTGCATGGCTTTGCTTGACCTCACTGATGTGGAGTAAGGTAAGGTAGCGCAAAGCACTGCATTACTGTACTCTGCTTCAAGGAGGCGCTCCAAGGTCATTGTGGTGAATATTCCCATGAAACATCCATGGATTTTGCTGCTGCCCCAGATTTAAATAATGAGGTAAACTTGGGGCAGCGCCTTAACCTAATGCCTCCCAGAGCAGGCATAACGAGGAAAAATATTTTCATTTCTCCTTGTTCTTTCCTCTTTCCATGTGTGTTGCTTTCCCCTTCACATGGAGGCCTCCGTTGGGGCCCATGGCGATACCCATTAGACCCCTCTTCCCAAACATGCACTGTGTGGCAGGCACCATGGGATGCTCACCACAAGGTGCACGGTCTTCCACAACTTCCGCTTTTTTCAATGCAAGCCTGTGTCATCGGTTGGAACACAGGCTCCCATTGAAATCAATGGAAGTCTGACTGAGCAGTGTTCAGAAACATCGTAATTGGTAGGTTGGACCCCCCGAACCCTAGCTGGTCATAAATGATCCAACAAGGAGCTGGGCGGACTGCTTTACGACCGACATCGAAATGAGTCCCATAATGTGCAAGAATATGTTTGCAAATCGTATGTTTTGCAACAGTACTAATCGCAACTGTTAAAACAATATTATTTAGCACAATATTTTAGAAATGACAATAGTTCAGTATTGATGTTCTTGTATAATGATATTACATGTTCAATATTCTCTCCAAAGGTTGATATGTTCAAATACTTTATGGCAAACATAGATTTTATAGATCAAAACCTTTTTATTTACATTTTTCATGAAACAAGTAATACATAAAATAATCCAAAAAGTTGGCATGACTGTCTTACTAAACTTAAAAGTAATAGGCAGAGGTGTATGTGGTATCCTTCGGGTATCACCTTCTTACATAGAACTTTTATATGTCACGTTAGAAAGCTTGGAACATAAAGTCAGGACATTCTATGTGAAGATTTGTAAGTAAACTAGGACAGTTATTCTACAGCTGACCTGCTAGTTGATGGATGAGATTCTCTATGCCTTAAACTTAAGAAGAAACTTACCAACCTGTTTCCAGTCTTTAGTTGGACCTACTTCACTGGCGTAGTCGGCAGCGCAAGGAATTTCAACACAGAAGATGGGTGAGGAGCATTTTCTGATTTAGAGACATAACTTGGATTTTATTATGTTTGAATAAGGCAAGGGATTGGGCGCATCGCCGCATGAATACCCTAGGAGTTGTTTTATATACCTTGATGAATTATTGAATTTCGATGCGGGCTCATCCTGTGTGGTATTTTCAAGTTATGCTTCTCATGCTTAAAGAAAAGAGGAATTCCCATCTCGAAGACTAGCAAAGGTTAAGTCATTCTGGCACTGTAAGATGTAGCTAAGTAAAACCGAAAGGTGAGAGGAGATGGGGAGAGGGAGAAGCGAGAGCCATTATTCTGTTTTAGGTATGGACTGTGCGCACCAATCTAAGGATTCGGGTTGTGGATAATTATGTGGCTTGAAGGTTTGATTGCAGTGCAAAGACTTAAGCTAAATATGGGTAGTCTGATTGTTTGTTAATTGTGTAGAATTGTGATTATGAGAGTGAAAGGGAGAGTCACAGCCGAGTGTTGTGGTAATGTATTGAGGCGAGTGAGCAATTGTGCACTCTGTATGTAGTAGAGGGTTCTATATGAGTATATTTAAGGTGTTTTATTTATGGCGAAGTAATTGTTCAACGTGTCCCAGATAGGCTTAGAAGGAGACCTCCATGGTGAGTGTTGGAGAGAAATATTGTCTGCGCCTCTCATGTGAGTAATCCACTCAATCCAGCAATTAAACAAGGTGGTGTGTGTATCTTTCTAATTGTTTAGGACTATTATTGTTGCTGACGTAAGTAGTAAGTCCACTAAATCTCTCTCTGCTGGGTTATCCAGGTTTGTGTCAAGAAATCCTGCAATCAGAGATGCAAGTTATTTTTTCAGGTGGCAATTAAATAGACTTGATGAGAAAAAGAACGCTTTGTCCCAGAAAAGTGATAAGAATTTGCAGTGAAGAATGAGGTGAGCAGGGGCATGGCTAGCAGCCAACAGGAATGGCCGCACACTAGCACAGCTCTATAGCCCTCACCGAATATCTTTCAAAAATCCTGTTGATAATCCAATGTAATACCCTTGCAAAAAAGGAGACCCCTACCCAACCCCAAGGGTGCTGTCTTGCGGGCAGTTTCGGGCTTGGGGAGGTGACAGGCAGAGAAGATGTATTGGTGCGGCCGGTATACCAGCAACCTGGCAGTGAACCCTCGTCCAACTGGGTGATGCCGTGAGAGCAGTGGTATGCTGGACCTCACAGAATCTGCAGGGGAGCCCTCCACCATAATCAGCAGTAACTGGACCCCAAAGGTGAGCCACCGCACGCTTTGGATGAAGACATCCAGTGATTTCTGTATGGACGAGGTGATCCCCTCCCATCGGGCTGGCAGGTTGGAACCCTAACAGAGAACCCGGCGTACAGGGCCTAGCGACCATCATCACTGGCAACCTGGGAGCAGTGGAAAACTGAATAAGACCACAGCCGTGAGTACACTAGATGAGCCCTAACCCCGGGCATGGTCTCTGGAAAGCCTATGAGATGTCAGCGGCTGGACTAAATCCCAGAGCATGATAAAGAAGGAGCTGGCCTCAACCACAGGTAGCGAGGGTTCCTTTTTTGGGAGGCCTTAAAATAGTGACTGCCAGTACAGGGACCGTCGCCTGAAGAGGGGTTGCTGGATAGAGGTAAAGGGCACAGCAGTATACCCCTACACAGCAAATGGCAGATTAGTGCCATAGTGTAACCCCGTACTTATGAAGGGAGTAATAAAAAGCCCGGTAAAAAGACACTGGCAAGATAAAACCCTTCTCTAATGGGTATCTGGCACAGTTCTGAATCCCTTGGTATTGGTTCTTACAACAGCGGGATAGAAAGCCATACTACCCTGCAGGCAGCGAGGGTCACCTTTGGGGCAGAGAAGCCGGGACAACCACTTCCCCAATCCTGCCAGAGCCTAATACAGACGGGGAAGGGAATTAGGAGGAGGCCTGAGCGGTCATGATTAGTATGTAGCAGGAACTATGAGAAGAATATATTCGCTTGCTTAGCACAATACTTTACTCTCCACCCTCTCTTCTACTAAGGGTAGTCAGAAGGCCAGGAAACTAAATAGGCCGCCGGATCGTGGTAGCCCCCCTGGAGATTACTGGAACTGATCCCTGTCCGAGTGGGCATCATCCCCACCTTGCCGATAGAACATGGTGAGCGGGAGTGGGGCCAAGACAACGGCGCAAAACAAACTGGCTAAATTGGACGCAAGAGTGAAAGAAGTGGAGGATGCCAGAATGGACCTAAATAAAGACACTGCCTTGCTCAAACACAAGTTAGCCAACTACAAGAACAGCACACCAAAATGGAACAGCAGCTTGATGAGTATGAGGATAGGGCGCGCAGAAACAACGTGCGTATCCTAGGGGTACCGAGTGCTTAGAAACCCTGCGACAGATTTAGTTGTTGAGGACTGAATTCTGAAACAGCTGCAACCAAAGAGACTCTCGAGCTGCTTCTCTATAAAGCGTGCACACTGAGCCCCAGGAGAGAGGCCTAAACCGGGAGCACTCCCACGACCGATCATACACAAATCTTTAATTTTAGAGACTGCCACATCATACTTCATACTGCACGTGCCAACACACCAATCAAACTGGAAGATAGTGTGGTCACATTTTTCCCAGACTTTACCACAAAAGTCCAAAACCAATGTCGCAGCTTCCGTGCAGTCAAGATTGCATTGCGAGAAAAAGACGCAGAATCGGACGGCAAGGCATGGTTCTTCTCCTCCCCTGAAGATGCCTGGGATTGGCTGGAAGGCTGGTGCAGAGGGGAGAAACTGCACAAGGACAGGAATGGAGGACCCGAACTAACAGGAGTGAACTTAACGCTGGGCAATGCGGTGATCCTGTCATGAAGGGCACAGACTCAACATCACGCAGCTGAAACACCTACACTTCTGGGGCCGACAATGCCGCACTTGCCACAGATAAGTGACTCTGATGTGGACCAGTGGTACTAGTAGTAACTCCTCTAATACACATTTTTGCGTATGGGACCCTGATGTCTCTACCCAATGCTAGGGAACTTGCTCCACGATGTGTCAGAAGTTAAATTACGAGAGGGGGCCGGGATCTGTCCTCAAACTTTTGATTCAGCAATGTCACTTTTAGACTTAGGCTGGGGGTAGGGCTGTGAACGAAGCACCTTTTAAAAAAGGGAAGGGGGCGACAGGCACTCTGCCTTGTTTGGGAGTGGGTACTTTGAAATCCACTTGCAGGGGGCAGGGAGGGGGGAGTTGTAGGAAGGGGGCAGTAATGTTTTTTGTGTATTCTCGAATCACAAAGCCTGGGGGGCAGATGGGGGCAGTGTAATGTGTTGAAAAGGATTGATGTATTCTATAGATTCTGTCATCTTTGTGATGGATTTCAAAACCCTTTACTGTTTAGTCATCTCTACCACAACGTCTCTGAAGAGATTGCAAGCTTATCACAAGATCATTACATCTGCTTGACAATATGTTTTCAGCTCAGTTTTAAAATTAAACCTATTTCCGTGGTTTTCACCATACCACTGTTAAAAGCTCTCTTTGTCGACAGGCATCACATACTTGACAGCCATAGCTGTCAGGCAGAGGCATGAGACCCTCATAAATCTGATTTTACCAAAGTGGGGGAAATAACCTTTACACCCTAGAAAGCCAAGAGCTTTTGACAGCTTGCCCAATTTCATGGGAAGAAAAATTCAAGGTATCTATGAACGTTAACAGCATCAGTTTGGAGCCATGGGTAACAATTTCTGCATGCATTTTTTCACTAATAACATTTTGCAAAATAACAAATGAGTCAAAAGCTTTTGAGTTGTGAGTCATTAGGATGTGCCCTTTGAACTTTTGCTGCGTGAAAGTGTTGAGGAAAATGTTCACGCATAAACGGCCTTAAGACTCCCAGTTGTCATCAGAATTTAGATGATGAGCGTAAATATAGTTAGGCTGGTGCATACTCGTAGGTACACCATATATCAAACACTATGTAGTCTTCTGTTTTCGTCTGGGGCCTCCCTTTAACCATGTAACACACGTGTTCTGTTCCTGCCTGGAAAGACGCCGTAGATCTGGGACATTTCATGCCTTTACAAACATGATTGCTGGCTACGTAGCGCCCACATTCCCTACAGGTCGTTTTAAGGTTGCACCAAACAAACCGGTTGTGTATGCTCAAGCAGTTTTGCAAGTGTAAAAATTGATAACAAGTAAGATATCTCACATTCTGATCGGCGACGACGATGCAACCTTCCCTTTGACACATTTTTTTAGTGCATTTCACAATGGTGAGTAGAATGTGTTTTGTAAATATTGTCGCAATGGTCACACAGGCTCCTGGAAAAACAGTTCAGGTTCAAGATGCCGTTAAAGTGGTTTTCATGATGGAGAACATAGCATTGTTTTTCACATGCTATCCAATTGTGAAGTACTTCCAAGAACCTTTGTGGTAAAGAACTTTAACCATAATGGCAAAATAGTTCTCAAAAAGCGCTATGTCCACAAACCCAACCAGTCTGTTGTGCAGTATTTCAAGCAACGCATGTACTTCAGCTGTTCTAGACATAATATCGACGTCGGGGGTGCTGTGATCCAGCAGTAACACAGAGATGCTAACCACCAGACACGTGTTGGACGTCTTTCTAATGAGTTTACTGTACAACACATGATGTTGTGTGACGTTGGTTTGGTAAACAAGGATTGTCAATGCCTTGTCCCAGAAAGCGAAATTGAAAGAAATCATTAGACCCCATATCATGTAACAACCACTTTATGAATGTTTGTACAGCCTGGTGAATAGCTAAAAACTTTTGATCAGCGGAGTTTATGATCTTTAGGCTAACAAACCTGAATGCATCATGATGCTCTGTAGTGTTAAATCTCTCTACAGTGTGCCTGTACCTTTTGATGCTCTCTTAAAACACAGGTTCTGAATCCTCAGATTGAGAGATTGTGTTGGATGGCAAGCCCTCCTGCAAATAATGTTGGGGTTGTTGACACTGGTTCTGAGCAGTTGTATTTTTAAGTCTCCTTGTAGCACAGATTTTGGCTTTCATAAATTTACTGATTAAAAGCCTGTACTGCATGTCGCTATTAACCCACTTTTGTTTCTTACTGGGCCATCCACTTTTAGACAGCTCCACACAGCTGGTTTAAATTAGCTCAGGAGTATTTGTTGAACATACCCTCACTGATTCTTTAACTACAGACCCAGCATCAATACCTTCGGGTATTTAGTGTTTTAGGGGCTCTCAACTTCACCTAGTGAGCACCTAAAACGTCTTGAGCTCCAGTGGTTCTCTACTAAATTTATGTTTTGGGTTCTAGCAGGGGCTGATTTATATGACGCTGTGAATTTCCTTGGAACTTTTAGGCCTTGGTTGCAGGATTCTAACTGTTATTTGTTTTTAAAGACTCATAAGAACTGATGGCCTTTAGTAAGTATATCTTATACCTTCATTTTATATGGGTACCTTTATTAATAAATGTGGATCTGTCGCTCTTTAGGGAGCACGTAGGCCTAATCATGATGGTATAACCCCAGTGTCTCCAGCGGCTGATTCACAAGCTTGAAACACCTCTCTTCTACTCCTTTCCATCCTCTGAATTATCTCCCTCTGGATATCCCTCAAGGGACTCTCCTTGCTTCCTGCCTTCCCCTATTTTAAGGTCTCAGAGTTCAGATGGATTTTAGCTTTCTGGCACCCTGTTGTTTGTCTTTGATATAAGTCAATTGTACAGTTTTTTGGTCTCAAACCCCATATTCCGGGCATTAGCTGTGACAATTGGGGTGGGATGTATATTAATACATAGCACATCTAGTACAGTTCTCTGATGACCAATTCTGGGTCCCAACGTGAGTGCCAGGGTGCTCCGGAGGACAGTTTCCCTCTAGACGCTGCTCCAAAGCTCTGATTTTTATATCCACTCTAACATATACTACTGTCGGGGTTTGTGGAGGTGGGTAATGTACACTTGATGGGGCAGCTGGTGGGTTTGTAGGCTCCTGGATGTGTAACCGGTCACATTGGATGTGGGAAACTTAAATGTTGGTGGTAATAGCTCAGGGGCGCAAAGGTGTAGGAGGTACGGGGACTGGGTAATGTTGACTGCGGCAGGTCTACACTACATGGTCAACTGTGTGCAGATGCTGTCGTTGTTTCAGAACTCTCTACCAGCTCTGTCACCCCCTGAAAAGTCCTATACATGAAGAATAATGGTCTTGCTCTGACTGATCGCTTGCAAGATTTGCACCCCAAGGCCTCTGGTCATTAATTATAGACGGTTTTGGGGGTGATCCTTGGGGAGAACATCTACATTAGACACTTGAGACGCTCAACATTTACAGGCTTGGGGATTATGGGGGCCTGCCTGAGGTGTAACACAATTTTTTAAGGATGGATCTGTTTGTTGCTCCTAGACCGCCAGGTTTGTTTTCTGATTCTTAACGGCAATTCTCTTTTGTTTTTTTTGCATAACTTGAGATCCGCCTCAATGGTTTCACACAAACCCTGCTGTTGTACATCTGTGGCTGAAAGTGCGCACCCTTTGGGGTCTCCAGCCCTCGGCAGCAATGGAGTTCCTGTATAAGTCTTCAATGTGCTGGTTGTAGGCTTTACTTGGTAAGTGGTGTATGGGTTAAAGTCAGTACCGGGTCTATACCAGTTATATCCAGAGCCAACGCCTGGTTTGTCCTGACACAGAGTGCAGTTCTCACCGGTTGTTGATGTTTGACATTTTGACAGGTCTGGCTGATGTCCTTCAGAGACGTCGAAGTCCGCTTGGCCTTACAGGGGACTTCTCCACAGATCTTTAGGGATGGCTCTACGATGTAAACACTAAACATATATATTAGATCAAATAAATAAAAAGGAGCATGTACAACTGTTTTACAGTCCCAAAATTGCACCCCTATTGTCTAACTTCTACATCACAGTTTGCGCCCCTTACTTTATGCTGGAGGAACAAGGGGCCTCATTTATGAGAAATGACGCATCGCTGCGTGAAAGCAGCGATGCGTCACTTCTCAGTGCGCACTCCTTGCGACGTGATTGATGCGTCATATTTACAGTATGACGCATCATGTCGCAAGGAGTTACAGATACGTCAGTATTTCTGACGTATCTGTATGCGCAAAAGTCACGCATTGCTGGGGTGTGTCACAAAGGTGACGCAACTCCAGCAATGTGTCCTTTCACATGGGGAAAGCCCCATGTGAAAGGGCTTGCATCAGTCTTACGCCTGCTGTGAGGCAGGCGCAAGATTTTGACGCAACAGCGTCCTAAAAGTGACGCAGTGAAATCTCATAGATTTCACTGCGTCACTATTACGAGGCTTTTTGTGGCAGAACGCCCCCTCTGCATACATTATACCTGACGCAGGTATACTGTAGCGCAGGGGTTTACAAAGTGACGCATCTGCTTAGATGCGTCACTTTGTAAATAGTGCGCAACAGGAGGCATGTTTTACGCGGCCGATGCGTCACAAAAAGTGAAGCATCGGAAGCGCAAAACTGACGCAAGGCCTCATAAATGAGGCCCAAGCTGTTTGAGAGAAAAAGACATTAGGGATGATTTGACTCTGCATTATGTAAAAAAAAAAACCTAATATGTTCCTTTGCAGCACTCCTTTCTTTGTAGTCAGACTGTCTTTAGGCATTTTACACTTCCTTTTTTTGGAATCCTCTTTGAACCCCTCTTCTTGGTTGCCTCTAGAGGAACTTTAAAGGAATACCCGTCACATTTTACAGGATAATACAAGGACTTGACCCGCACTGATGACCCCTCCTGTAGGACCTCTTTAGGATTATGGACTGTCAGGTTTGATGCTTACATAACATTTACACCAAGAACAATTGTATTTACCTGCAAGAGCCGAATTATGCGGTACATGGGTCGCTGCATCTTGACCTTCTAGGATTGCTGTAGCGTGTCGAACGCCAGGTGTGATTCAGCGTCATAACAACACACATACATAAGAAAACATTATTAGACAATAAACAATTAAGAAATTAGGCATTGTTGTTCATACAGTAAACTTGGCATAGGTCTCAGAAGAGCTCTAAATATCTGTACCTTGTTGAAAAGCAACCATTTCCTCATGGGTCCTTGTTATTTCTGTGAGAGCCTGGGGGGAGAGCAGACAAATTTGCTTTAAAATTAACTGTAACAAACAACACAATGCACATTGCTACATTTTCCTCCTCAGAAAATGATAACACATGTTTCGCATAGCATAATGTCTGCATATACTTTGACAGATTGGCAATAATTTTACAAGGGTACTTCATACGCGACACTGTTGCAATCGCCCTGGCATCAAATTAATTAGATGAGTGATAAGTCTCTCTGAATACTTTTTTTTGACCCAGCTATTCTTTTCTCTTGAGATCACCACACGAGCTCTATAAATACATGTTTTCAACAAGACTAAATACTTGTTAATGCTGGTATACATATATTGTTCACGATGGAAAAACTTCTATATCAGGGGGTATTGACTGTACCCTGGAGAGCTACTTGCAGGTAGCTGTAGAGCTCCTGGTAGCTCATGAGCTAGACCTTGGGGACACATTGGGGTAGAAGTACATTAAAACATTTTTTTTTAAAGTAAGGGAACTTTGACACTGTACACAATTGGGATTGGGCTAGTTGACGTGGGGTTGGTGTCATAGACAAGGCTAAAAAGTACTATTCTGTAAAATTGTCGGTCTTTCATTCTCAGGCATGTACATATAGAGAAATAGCCATCTAAAATGTGAAACAAAATGCAAGTTAAGACAATCAGTGGGGAATGCACTACCGTACTTCATGAAACCTTAGTTATTGCACTGCCGAGGTCTGTGTCTGGAAGCAGACTGCCACTGTATTGAATCCTGGTTGGAACAGTGGAGAACAGTTAGGGGCTAACCCAGACCTCTACAGCCCCTGTGATGCACACTCTTAACACCCCTGCTGGTAACTCTTTCCTATACCAGGGGAACCTAATAAGTCTGTGTCCTCAGAAAGTGTCAGTGATTACATTAATCAAACCAAATTTCAATTTTTACGACAAAAGATATGGACCAGATTCCCGTGTCCCGGTTTCAAAAGAACAGGCTGATTTTTAGGTCTCTCATAGGGCGACGCATGCGGTGCCTCCAGGAGGCATTAAGTGATTTGTATATTGAGAGAAACTCCTCCTATTGCCCCTTAATTTCTCCTGCCTTTTCTCATTCGTTTACCATTATCATAGCTTTTCTTATTGGGCTTATTATTGTCTGTCAAGGAAATGCTTCACTTTCGTTTATTCAGGAAGCAGCGCCGCCTAACTAGTTTCCGTCCGCTCTTCAGGTTAATCTGTGTCCGAGGGGAACTTTCTTAACTATCCACAGACCGAGAATCCCGCACCCAGGCTTCCGTATTCACCTCCTGGTGTGCACAAGTCCATTCCACTGCGGTACTCATGGACAGATACGTAGGTGTATAGACTATCATGCTGAATGCAATGCATAATTCTAAGCCGCCTTTCTGCGATCTAAAGGTTAACATTTGCCAGCTGGGATTTTAGTGCTGAGGTCTGCATGCTCCGCCTCTCGCTCGGTTTCAGTTTCATGGCTCGGCTTGCTTTCGTGGACGTTTGGATGGGCAGAGAAGGAAAAGGACTCTGTTGCTTCCTTACTGCCCAGAGCAGACACGGATAATGTCCTCTTCTTTTCTTTGCTGGCAGCTGCCCCCCCGCCCCTCATCCTATTATTCCCTCTCTTTCTGTCTTGCTCCTCACTTACTGATAACTGTGACTTGAAGAAATGGTGTACAACCTCTCTTTCCTTCTTTCATTAGGGGCCAGATGTATGAAGCTCAAATGGGTTCGCAAACCCCGAAATTCGGCGTTTGCGAACTCATTTGAGCAAAATGGTATGTATGTAGCAAATTTCAGTGCAAAATAAGGAATCGCAAATTTGCGATTCCTTATTTTGCGATTGCATTTAAGGAATCGCAAAATTTGCAAAAAAAATTGCTAAGTATCCCTAAGGAATCGCAAATTACCACCAACTTGAAGTTGGTGGTAAGTTGCGAATTTCTTGAAAAATGCCCATTTTTGCATTTTTCAAAGTGCCATGTGATGCACATACATGCCCTTAGGGCATTTATGTGCACCACATGTGCACCCATGCTTATTTCAGGGGTGCAACAAGGTGTACTTTGGACACCCTTGCACCCTTGAAATTATTCTCAATTTGCGATTAGCAAATCGCGAATCACAAATTGAGAATAATTTCACATTCATTCCTATGGGCCTCCTGGCCCATAGAAATAAATGGGAAATTATTCCTTAATTGCGATTAGCAATTTGCTAATCGCAATTAAGGAATTTTAAGAAATCGCTAAAAAATAGCGAATTTCTACATACATACCATTTTGCAATTCTCAAATACCGATTCCTTAAAAATCGCTATTTGAGAATCGCAAAAGTGTATCTTGATACATCTGGCTCTCAGTTGCTTCCCTGTGAAATGGATGCAAAAAAGAAAAACACTCTTTTGAGGAAATGCCCTGACATTTTTCTATTCCAAAGTGCAGCCTCGAGATGGAGATAAATAAAAGGTTTTAAATATATAAAATAAATACATAACTATTTAAAGCAAGAGAGAGTGGTTGCAAAGTGGCCAGATTGGTATTATTCACCTCCAAACACATCAGCCTCACTTTACAGACTTTGCATTGAAGCGCTACATTTTTAGTCAGCCGCAATAAGCATGCTGGGAGTTGTGGTTTCAGTGTTTGCATTATATAACTATGCGGTCTGTCCCCTTCGCCACCCCCCCACGGACTGCCGCACTTCATGGTTCGTGAAGCGGGCGTCGTTGCGGATGCTTCCTCCATGTGCCATTGTGCCCCCTCCCTCCCTCTTCCATGGCTTCCAGCGCGGGCGCTGCTTATTTTCACCCACAGACTGGGCTTTAGGCCATTTCTGGCCCATGAGACGAGGCAACTCCAAGTGAGTCCGCATCTCCAGGGGTGCATTAATGATTCTCATGGTCTGCTTCAGTTCACACCAGCTGGCACTGAGATTAACTGACTGTGCCAGTCCTACCTTCTGCTGACTCTAGAAATGCTGGCTTCTCTCACGCACTGCCTTGTTAGGGTTGTACTGGGCCAAAAAAATACTGGCACTCTCACCATAAAAAAAATGCACCCTTGATGTAAGCAGTCTGTTTTAAAGAACAATAAACAAGTGATTCTGATCCAGCCCTACCGGCCTCTCTTTTCACCTAGATTGGATTGCTTGATATACTTTCTTGCCAATAAACTATCCTGTTCCCTCGGCCTCGCTAATACTTTTCATTTTTATGCTGGCTGAAATAACTTCTAAAACGAACTCCCGCTGCATTTGGTGACATTCTCACATACGTAGCTTGACCTTCTAAATACAAAAGTCTAAGGGGCATATTACCAACGATTAGCGATATTTATTGCTAACTAGGCTTAGCAACAAATTTATTATCGCTAAGCATCGCCGGAAAATATCGCTGAGATAACGTGCTATTAGCAACGTTTATCTCCAAAGCGATACATTTTCCAGCGGTATCGCGAATATCGCTGAGAATACAGTGATATTCACGCATTAGCGACAAAATGCTCTTAGCCATGTTATCCATCTCCCATTGGATAACATGGCTAAGAACTGGTCTGAGCAGGCGTTAGTTTTTGGAGATATTCCAGCTTAGCGCACATATTTCCAACGCTACGCCTGCCTTGTTAATAGGCGATAGCGACGTTATCGACTGCTTTCAGTCGCTAACGGGTTGGGTACGCCCACTTTGCATGTCATTAGCGATAAACATCACTGACATGCAAAGCGGGCCCCAAACCGCTCGCTATCGCCTAAAAGCTGTCGCTAACATCAGTTACCGACAGCTTGCTAATAGGGCGATAGAATTATCGCCGCTTAGCGGCCGAAAACGGCCGCTAAATCTGCGATAATTGTCTATCGCCCTCCTTGGTAATATGCCCCTAAATTTCCACAGCCCTGGGGTTTTCAGAAACGTTGTGCATTGTAGATGGGAAGGGAACAGCAGGATTCAAGGTCTGAGTAAGCAGTTGCTTGTGGTCGGTGCCGTCCTGCTGTTTGAGATAAATACCTACTGTTGTTGCTCTGCTAACGTTAAACATTGATATATTTATACAAAATAACTGTTGTGTTTTTTATCAGTGCATATACACCGACCTGTAGTCCACGGTACGGTCTCCTGTAACATCTCAACTCTATTCTGCAGCAGCCACTCACGTGTCGTGAGTCATATTTCGCCACTGCACCTTCCAGCAATATTGGTTGTGCATTTTTGTAGGCATGCAACAGTTTTCTAAGGGCTCCTGTTCCGTCTTCCATCCCCAAAACACCCTCCTACTTTGCAGATAAACCCCTCCCCCACCACCTCCCTAATCATCCATCCCAGCTTTTCTCATCTCTTAAAGCACTTCTATCACATACTAGGATCCCTTCTATCCTGCTCCCTCCCTTGCTCTTCCTCACAGTGCCTCCATGGCTATCTAACTATTTGCAAGCAACAGAACAAAGCATGCAAATAAAAAAAAAACTAAAGTAAAAAACATTGTCAATTTCAAAGCCAAGAGACAACGCCAAGAGCTCTAACTTTAACAATCGCGGGACCTATTGCATTGCAAATGCTTGTTTTAAGTAGTATCCACCTTGGTTAAGAATTAAGGAAAAAAATGGAATGCCACTAGGTGGCAGTATTGGTCGGGAGATGACATTTTCTTAGTCTGATTTCAATGTAAGTTCGAGCTACACTTAAAAAAAAGTCATTAAAAGTAAAGTATAGCACTAATGCTAAGACTACTACATTTACGTCTACTAATAATAAAATCTATTTATGCAGCAAACTCCACAATTCGAACTATCTCACGTATTTTTCATTACTAAACGCAACGTAAAGTATTCCAGTATATTACTGACGTGTCTGCCAATGCCACTCGGAAAGAGGCTGCTGAAATGACTCTGGTTGCAGATGCTGATGCCAAAGTAGCTGCTGAAACATCTGCGATGGCAGATGTTACTGAAATAATGCTATATACCGATAAAGGCAAAGATGCAACTGCTTTCATTACCAGAATTGCATTGGATGCAGCTGTGTCTGATAAAGATACATCTGTGCCAAATGTCTTTGAAGATTCTGCACATAAGACTGCTACAACTTATGAAAACATGTGTAGCAAAGGTTGCTTCTGAAGCCACCACAGAGCAGGAGACTGTAGATACAATAACACCTAAGGCAAATTTTGATTCCACTGAAGACACGACTGTGGGGCATATTCTCAAGGACTTATCGCATAGTAATCGGCACTTTATTGTAGCCAAAGGCACAATAAATATATCGCCCATTCACTTGCTGGTGATAACAGCCCATATCACCAGTTTACCTGCAATATCAGCGGCAAAAAACATTGCCACAGATGACGATGACAACTAATGCTAATGATATGCAGAGCAGGCGTTCCCGTACAAAAAGCTGCGACAACACCACATCACAACGACCCGCCAGATCTGCGATAAGATCACAAAACACGCATTAAAACGCATTAACGGCAGGAATTTAACATCTGCTCTTACCTGGTGTAAAGTCGGACGACAACCTGCAACATAACATAACAGGGAGCCCAGCCCAGAGCCACACCTGAAGAACAACAGATGCCATGAAGCCAACGATCATGCAGCTCAGATACCCAAGAGGGCCACAACACCCACCGCTACCCTCCAAGGACTCCCACATACATCCGTCAGCGCCCTACCCTGGACACCCCCCCGGACCATGATATTGCACATCAACTTTACTACATCATGAACAAAATCAATCGCCTTATGTCGCAAAATTACAACAATTAACATTCATTTGTGGTCAGAAAAAGCAGAATCATTCATTCACCATTTAAAGTCCAAACAAAACATCACAATCAAAGTTGACTCTAAACAACCATTTGGAAGAGTCATGGCGGGATATCCCTGGACAATCTGAAAGTCACAGCCTGCAAGACAATATCCAAGATAAGAAGGCGTGTCAGGCACTTATCAAAGGACAGAGAGAGAGAGAAAGAGAGACAGAAAGCGAGGGCGAGACAGCGAGAGAGATAAGGAGAGAGAGCAGGCGCGGTGCATCCAATGAGGGGTGGGGGCGTAGCCCCCCCGCTCGCAGCTCCCTCGGCGTCTTTGAACTCAAGTAAACTGATTCAGTTTACTTAAGTTCAAAGACCCGCGGGAGAACTGACATTCATGTCAGTCAGCATAACGTCGGACCGCCCACCCTTCAGTGTCTGAAGGGGGTGGGCGGTCTGGCATCATGTTGACTGACATGATTGTCAGATAGTGGGGGGCAACAGGCAGCAGCACAACACAAGTGCACATGAGTGGGGATGGAGGGCGAATTTTCGCACCGTGCCCACTCATGCGCACTTGTGCTTCAACTGGTTAGCGCATGCCCATCAGGAGCCCCTCGGTCTCCTAATGGGCGTGCTGCGGGCGAAGAATAGCCATGCCCTAAGACAATCCTGGCGCTCCTTGCAGTGCCAGGATTGGATGAGAGGGGCTGTAGGCACCAACAGACTCGGGGCGGCGCGGACCTGCTCAGGACGTCCTCAGGTAGGATTTTAAAATGTATTTTAATAACACCCCCCCGCCCGCAACACCCCCTCTGCCCCCCACGCAACACCCCCGTTGCCTTGCCCATACGGACACGCACATGCTAATAAAGTCTATTTGACTTGTGGGTGAGTCCCTATTGACACACCACCTCTGTGAGCCAGATATTGTGGTTGGGATACTTGCTGGCAGACTTGTGCTCGTAACTGTCTTCAGCAATGTGAGTATGGTGTCCAACTTCTTGCCATGTGGATCAATGTGATCCATCAAAACAGGCTGTGTCCACACAGATGTGTGTGAGTAGGTATGTGCAGAGATGTTCGGTTGCCAATTGTGATGGGGGACACTATTTCAGGCCTGCTACCAATTTTGCAATTTCTACACACAGTCCTATTTGGGCATGGGGCTACATTGAGAGGGAGGTTGCGAGATTGTTGTTCCTGAGCAATGAGGCCACAGCTGGTTCACACCTTCACAGTCATCTAATTGGCCATGCGGGTCAGGGTAAAACATGTGCATTGATGTCATTTACCAGGGTTTACCTTTTAGTGCAATCAATGTCCCTACATTCATCCAGTCTTTCATATTTGAGTGAACATAGACATGACACATCTAAATGATTTGTAATGTTTAATTCACATCCTGTGGAGTGTCAGACCTGGAGCAGGTTATGGCCATGGCAAGCCCATATTACATGGCTGCCCAGTGGTGGGCCAACCAGAGTCCTTGGGGGAATGAAAAGTTAATCGGCACCAACCAGAGTCCTTGGGGGAATGAAAAGTTAATCGGAAGGGAAGCGTTCAGTCCGCAGCCGGATTGCTGTTTCATTGGTAACCAGAGCAGATATGGCAGTCCATGTCTGGGTCCAGGTGAATGCCGCAGAGTGTTTCAGGGGTAGTTCCAGGGCATGATGCATAAGGCTGAACCAGGCAGGGACAGGCCTTATGGCAGGGATGAATGCTGCAACCTCCTTTTTCACACAGTGGTTACCATCCACAACTTACTCCTCTGATATGTCTTCTGTGTCCAGTGTGCCAGGGGTGTGTGGTGGTGTTATGGCTGTGTCACTGTGTGCCACTGACACATCAGGGGGCGAAGGTGGTAGGGCTGCATCACTGTGTGCCAATGACACATCGGGGGCGTAGATGTGTGAGTCGAAGTTCCAGTAGCAGTCTTTTGGAACACGCTCTGTGGCAGCAATGGCAAGATAAGGATCTGCCGGGCATGGAAGATCCCAGCTACATCTCGCTGGTGTTCAGCCGTGGCAGCTATACTTCCAGCCTGCATCGGCTCCATGGTCTCCATTGTCCTCCAAATCTGTACCAACTCTGTTCTGTCATCGCTGGAGCCTGTCTGACTAAACAGTTCTTGTATCCAGTGATGTCAGCCAAGGATTGTTGAAGAGCATGGAGCAGAGAGTGGGTGTTATTTTTGTATAGAGCCCAGTCGCCAATTAAACTCTAACACTAAGGAGGTTCATTCCATGGTGCAGATGATACCCTACAGTAGCCAGCAATTTGGCATTACCCCCTAAATTGCTCCCTGATACACCCAAAACAAACCATCTCCCAGCAGTCGATTATGAAACACTAAAAAGCAGGAGGTCTCCAGTGCCATGGTCCGTGCATATGAAGAGCATTTGTTTAACGCCTTCTAGCGCTGACAAGGCATCAAAGTGCTTGCAGACAGTAATAAGCTGGTGTGGCGCTGTGGTTAGTGGGGGCCAGACTAGTATTACCACTGCACTTACACCTGAATTTGATAAGAAAAGAAGGACTGAATAGCTTATAAATAAAGACACGGTCATAACAGTAAAAGGCCCGGTTGATTTCACAACCTAATATAATGGTACAGCCCCAGCAGTGCACGGAATCTGGGCAGAACAGAGTGTCTATACTACTCCTGCTCACAAGTAACTTGGCAAAGCTGCCCCTGGAATGGATCCACAGGCAGCCAGGATCTTCCCGGCAAGGACGTAGCAGGGCAGGGTGATCCCCGGTGCCTTAGTCGCCGGGGCGGGGCACAAACAAGGGAAGGTGTGGAGGCCCGGGCTTCACATGGGGATCAGAACAAGTCATGGATGACAAAGAACAAGTTGTTTTTAATGCTCGGCTCCTTCATTGGCTTCATCCTCACCAGATTGAAGGATTCGGGCAATAACCACGTCCCAAGCCAAGGTGGGGTAAAAGGCCACTTTATTGGACAGGTAAGCAATACACAATATAAATGCATATTACATCATAATAGAACATTTCCAAAACTAACAACCCCATCCCCTAAGCCCTATCCCCATGTCAACTAATTCCCCACCTTGTTCGGCCTAAACCTCCTCCCCAAACGCCTATCTCCATTTCCTGCCTACCCCTTGACTCCAACTGCTCTCCCCTGATTCCCTCTGTCCGATCTTATTCCTAATGCCCCCAACCCTTCCTGCCTGTCTTGATTTCCTCCAAATCTGCCACCTGTCCAAGCGACAACCTCCTTAAGGAAAAATCTACATATGGAAAAGACAATTACTATTAACAGTACATAATTAGAAAGTAGGGTAGGCCAAAATTAACAGCCCTATCTTGCCCGAGTTGTGGAAAGTGCGCAACACAGAAAGGTGGAGCATAACGCTCGTGTCGCGCGCTGGCCAGCTAATCCCTGCAGCCCCCTGACCAAAAAGCGGGAGAGGGGCGTACCATTGCCCGAATACGCCCGGGGACGAACACTCTGCGAGTGTCGCCCCCAGGAGCCCCATCGGGCAATAACCACGTCCCAAGCCAAGGTGGGGTAAGAGGCCGCTTTATTGGACTGGTAGGTAATACACAATATAAATGCATAATAAATCATAATAGAACATTTCCAACACTAACACCCCCATCCCCCAAGCCCTATCCCCAGGTCAACTAATTCCCCACCTTGTTCGGCCTAAACCTCCTCCCCTAACGCCTATCTCCATTTCCTGCCTACCCATTGACTCCAACTCCTCTCCCCTGATTCGTTCTGTCCGATCTTATTCCTAATGCCCTCAACCCATCCTGCCTGTCTTGATTTCCTCCAAAATCTGCCACCTGTCCAAGCGCCAAACTCCTTAAGGAAAAATCTACATATGGAAAAGACAATAACAGTACATAACTAGAAAATAGGGTAGGCCAAAATTAACAGCCCTTTCTTGCCCGAGTTGTGGAAAGTGCGCAACACAGAAAGGTGGAGCATAACGCTCACGTCGCGCGCTGGCCAGCTAATCCCTGCAGCCCCCTGACCAAAAAGCGGGAGAGGGGCGTACCATTGCCCGAATTCGCCCGGGGACGAACACTCTGCGAGTGTCGCCCCCAGGAGCCCCATCGGGCAATAACCACGTCCCAAGCCAAGGTGGGGTAAAAGGCCACTTTATGGGACAGGTAGGCAATACACAATATAAATGCATAATAAATCATAATAGATTTCCAAAACTAACACCCCCATCCCCTAAGCCCTATCTCATGTCAACTAATTCCCCACCTTGTTCGGCCTAAACCTCCTCCCCAAACGCCTATCTCCATTTCCTGCCTACCTATTGACTCCAACTCCTCTCTCCTGATTCCCTCTGTCCGAACCTATTCCTAATGCCCCCAACCCTTCCTGCCTGTCTTGATTTCCTCCAAATCTGTCACCAGGAAAAACCCTAACCCAGGTGTTTTTCCTGTCCCCCCCACCTTCTTCTCAGCTGTTATAATAGAAATGTATTTGTGTCAGACCACTGTCGCCAAACAGGATAAATCTTTATTCAAACATGATAAAAAACTTTGTGATAAAACATAAACCAACCAGTACTGTCGCCATAACAGTAAACAAAGTATTTCACAATAAAGCTATAACCAGAGAAAACTGCCCCATGCCCCTACCCCTCCCAGGGTAGGTCTAAACTAAAAGGGCCGGTAAGGACCCGCAAAACCACTGGCTGTGTGCATAGATGGGGGTGGCCTTTGGAGGTACATCCACTGTATTCAAAGCTCACTGTCAACCTCCCCTCATGGTTTGTCAGGCATTAAAGCTAACCGGGCCCTAAACTCTTCATCATAATGAAGCCAAGCGTAGCCCTCAAATTCAATCGCCGCCTTCCTAATGATATCTTGATACTTATAAAGTGAAACCGATCTCTGAAAATTTCTCACAATAAAAACTTGTGAAGATGAGAAAGGCAGAAGTCCACGAATCTATATTAGTTGGTACCCTCGGCTGCTTTGAAAGTTCCCAAGCTTCCTCTTTGGAGCCCTCTTTCGCTTTTATTTCTCTGTGTAGAAGCTTGAAAACATCAACAAATTCCCCTTTCCATATTCTGTCCTTCGTGACCTTACTTAAGTGAGCACCCAAAGGCATGGAAACACCCATGTAAGGTAAACGTTTAAAAAGGCCAGATGTTTTACTTTCAGACTCTACTTTTTGTATATTGTCATCATCTGTTAAAGCTTTAACGGGGTCAGTTGCTGTACCCCCATCCTTACGGCCATGAGCCTGGTTTTGTAGAGAAGCTGATAAATGTTGTACCCCATCAGTAACCACACCTTTATCCAGACGTTTCGGAATCTGTATTGGAGCCTCACCTGATTTGTTATGTGGTTGGTCATCGGCCACTAAACTGTTCTTCTTTCTTGTGACTTGTTTCTTCGTAGTGATTCCATAGGCAGCACCTTCAATGTCTGTATTCTGTGAAAAATACAATCTGGAAATATCTTTAGTATACCCCCCGTTTTCCCTGAAAGCTTGGGCAAACCTTCTGACATGTCCTCGTAATCTGATAGCTCCCCTTCTTCCAATGAATCATTATCGCCTTCTAGTGGAATACTATCTACCACCCCTTTCCTACCTACACTACCACCCCTGCCGCTACCACTAGGTTGTTTCCCGTCACCAATACCACCATCAAACTCCCTCCACTTAATGACATTTTGAAAATAGGTAGCTCTCTTGTCGTCCAGAGGTTTGGGAAATTTCGCTAAAAATTCCCCATCCTTCTCGCTTCTGATGGTGCAGTATGCTTGACGTCTGACTGGAAAGTTCCTACTGCCCTTTATTGTGCTTGGCAGTATTTCGCCCTCGTTGGACTGCAAAATGCCAGATTTCGCAGCCAAAACAACACTTTTAACTTTAGTAGTCTGCATTCATCAGTAATTTCTTGTGGTAACCACACCCATTGACCATGTCCCTCCGAGCTCTGGGAACTTATAAACAATTCAGTGCCCATTTGATTAGAAATATCCGACAAACGAGGAGCAACTTTGAAATTTCTTGCACCTTTGTCGAAATTTTCATTTACATAGCCACTGTTGACAGGTAAGGACTGCACCACATCAATATTTTTAGAAGCAACATTTGTAAACAACATAGACTCTCCATTTTCATTAGTTATAATAGGAGATAAACCCCTATCAGTCTTCAAATTCTCAACTATATCCTTATTTCCACATTTATTCAAGCCAAAAATGCGAATATCCTTGCTGGATGCAACTAGATTAGCAGGCAAGCTGGGTCTATTCACATTGTGTCCACTAGGTGGTGAAGTTGCATCAATAAAGTCTTTCTGTGAAGAAAATTGCTTCTTCACCGCTCTTTTTTCAAAATGTGTCCTTTTATTTATTGTAAAGGAGGGCACTGCGCGTGTGCGCGACTTTCACCTCCTACCTCGTGACGAAGTAGAGAATCTCATAGCAGGCGGGGACCCCGGGACCGGCAACAACGCAGGAGGTGAGTGCCTGCCTGGTAAATTTTTTTAATGCGAGGAGGCACCCCACGCGGACGGTGTGGGAGAGCCCTTGCTTGACATACAAGCGACTACCGCTGCGGCACACCACCCGCTGTTTGGCGCTCCTCACTTTCTAAACCAACCCACGCACGTGAACGCTGTTACATTCCTTGTTGATTCTTTGTATTTCCATTTTAATTTAGAATTTCCCTTTTAACTCTACTGTATACTTTCAATCATGGGTCATGCCATGCAGTTGTATTACATCATTTAGAACTGTGCTTCTGTTGGGACTTGGAACAGCAGTACTGTACTCTATGGTATTAAATTCATCTTTTCTACTTGAAGACTTCAAGATTTATTTATTTGAACTTTACAAAAGCGTTCCGGGCAATAATAAATCCTCCCGCCCGCCTCCGCCAGCATTCTCAACGCTTTCCTAGCGGAAGCGGAGTGCTCCTTAGCCTCGCAAATTACACGAAAAAACGCACCACGGAAAGTCAAAATTAACAGCCCTACCTCGCCCGAGTTGTGGAACGTGCACAACACAGAACGCTGGAACATAACGCTTGCGTCGCTTGCTGGCCAGCTAATCCCTGCAGCCCCCTGACCAAAAAGCAGGAGGGGGTGTACCATTGCCTGAAATTGCCTGGGGGCGAACACGCTGCGAGTGTCGCCCCCAAGAGCCCCATTCTTCCGTGCTTTTCCCTGGCCGCCCATGTCTGGAGCACAACCCTCCCTGCAGCCCGGCGGCATTGGGGAGGCGGAGGCATCAGCAGCGGAGAAGGAAAACATCCCGCGTTGCCTGGCATGCGTGAAATCCACCATTATCTACTCCTGCAGCCTCAGTGACACACAAGCACGTGTGCGCAAAACACGCATCCACCCGATTAGGAGGACAAGCATTTGCAATCCAATAGGACTCACATTTACGCAAGACCTATGCATTGCATCACGGAAAACGGGAGGGGGAAAGCATGAGCAACTGGAGTGCGCTTGGGGGGAAAAGGGGGCGAGAAGGCACGGACAAAGCAGCGCTCACAGTCTAAATAACACCTACCGTACTGTGTAACACTCAAAGTTTACCGGCCAGTAGCCGTGGAAGGGTACAAATGACGACATGAAATGTAAATAACAAGGACCCCCTGTGAAGGTAAATACAATTCCTAGGACAGGGAAAACAAAATATGTGTATAAAACCTAGGCATTCTATAACAACATGGAGGAAAAATGTAATCACAATAATGGATAATTTGAGACTTATTGCATTGCAAATGCTTGTTTTAATTGGCTTGTGTCATTGTCTTTCGTAAATGCTGCCATCTGATTGAATATGAGCCTTATTATGGCCATGTCGTCATTTGTATGTGTATAAAACCTAGGCATTCTATAACAACATGGAGGAAAAATGGGATCACAATAAGGGAGAACAAACAAGGCACAAAATTAAATTATTTTTAATCTACACATATATATAAAAAAAGCAATTCATATCATACAAATGTAGCCAAAATCAGTAGTACATAATTGATCATATAAAAATTCATAAACAGTTTTAAACAAAACAATCAATCTAAAATCAACTAGTGGCATTAATAGGTGTCTACGCGCGTTTCGGCGTCAAACAAAACGCCTTCTTCAGGAGCCACGAATATTTCTGTGAAAAAACATAAAAATTATGACTATTAATTTACTATTTACAACACACTAACATAATTAATTACAAAATTAATCATCTGCCTTATTATCTAAACATTTGTTCTCCTTTCTTTACAATGTTTCCCTTTTCCCTTTATGATCTAACAATCATCCTATACAATATTCACAATATGCACTCAGAATAAAGTCAAAATCAAATTAATGAGCATTTGCATTTCTTACCTTCTATCGATTTTTTATTCCATAGTCTTGATGATAAGTAGTGTATAGGCAAGTACTGAGGACCTACACTTGAATTTCAACACGGTAACGCAACTCTGTAGGTACTGCCTAACGTGTTCAGGAGATTAATATTTCTAAGGAAATTCCTCATTCTTTTGATTTCCATATGGGAATAAAGTTGTCATTCAACGGAATAGTATCTTTAAAGAAGTTCTTCATTATTTTAAATTACATGTGGGGATAGAGTTATTATATCCTACCATAAAAATGATGAGATTCTTATTCCTAACGAATACTTACTCTAAAAATTAGCAGGCGCTGCTTTTCATGACCAATCAATGATATGTTGACGGTTTAACTATACAGAGCACAATTGTACTGTCTTGATACAACTGTTTCAGTCTGCACCTAATGAACGAAGTAGGCAAAGTCATGATTATTGCGTTTCATGAGGGTAAAACAGTGGAATTCACGATTTTGTTTTAATTCTTTACAAAAAGGTTGGATAAAGGGGCCTATTATATAACACTCACCAATTAAAAACTTAAACAACCATTAGTGTCCAAATTCATATTCAACACGATCAAATCCGCGACAACTATGGATTAGTTCTTCCTCATGTTAATGTCTCCTGTTCGTATTCTATCTGAGGGGCAGATAAGCAACGAATATATTTATAGATTATGTCCTATGCAATCGGTTGTCAGTATTAGTATCGAAGGGCTATCTATTCAATTTACCTTTCCACTAATATTCACATTAATATATTGGTAATCCTTATGCGTTCATCAAAGGCGGCCAATTAACGCTCTATTCAATGGAGTCGTGGTGTCCTTCAGATCGGGTACCTAAGGATAATGACATAGACTCATAAAGTTTACTTTTGTAAATCTATCCTAAGGGTCTGATACATGATAACCAAATAATGTTTACTAACCGCGAACAATGGTTTTTCAGGTTAGAAATACAAAGACTTCAATAGCTCCATCGGAAACTGGCAGAGATCTGGAGCAGAATTAAAAATCCTCTGTCAAAGCTGATCGCTGCTAGGCAAGTTCTGGGCAGTCCAGTCTGTATAGCAAAAGACAGGCAAGCGGAAAATCAGAACCGCTCATTGTGCTTCGTTCGCACCATTTCCTTCCCTTAAAATAGGAACATCTAATCCTTGCTACGCATTTTATGGCACTTACCGAGATGGGACCTTCTGCAAACCTAGACGGCGGATAACCGGCAGCGTCCTCTTGGCGGTTGAAAATGACGACAACCGCCTCAAACTCGATCGCCTTAAATATATTCCTTTCAGTGATCACATGTTATGCCGCAATCTAGGTTTAAAGGGGCAGAATAACAGCATGTATTTATGGTCTTCCAAAAATACACAAAGACGTTAATAATCCACCATATAGACCCATTGTATCAACGATTGAAACTTTAACAGAACCTTTATCTAAATTTGTCGATTACTACTTAAGACCACATATACCAAAAATCAAATCATATATTACAGACAGTGGTCACATGATTAACAAAGTAGAAAATCTGACTTTTGTGGCCAATAGAGACATCCTTGTGACCATGGATATTGAGTCTCTTTACAGTAAATAAATATGCCTTCATTATAGTTCCTAGCAAGGCATGTAATATATTATTACAAATGCGTACAGTAGTGTGTACTCCTTTGTATAGCTACGTATTGTGATCTAAGGCGCCCAGGACAGCAATAAAGAAAGAAGCAACAGTGTCTACCGAGAACGCCAGCATGGCCTGAGTGAACAAACGGTAACTTCCCTCGCAGATGATAATAATGGAGCCAAGAACAGCAGCTCAAAAGCTGCCCACACACACTACCCAGTTATAAACGCAACCAAGTCACAAAGAGCGAGCAGTGAATTAAGGCGCACATGGAGAGGCAAGTCGCGGGCAACTGCACTCTGCCGGACAGTTAATTTCAGTAGTCCCAGAGCGGGTCTTCTAAGGCACGGTTAGTGGCAGTGCCGCATTTATTTCCACAGCTGCACCGCCAGTTTGCGGGCAGCTGCACCAATGGGGCACTTTTGTTATAAGAGTCCTGGAGTGGGGCTCGCGTGGCACAGTGGTGCCAGGCTTTTTTCACAGCTGCATCGCACTAGGGCGGTCAGCCTCAATGCTCGGTTAATTTGTTAGAGAGTACCAGTGGGGACTCCAGAGGCACAGTGAGTGCCAGTGTTATTATTTCTTTGGGGGCATTTTGATTCCTTTGATGAGAAAGGAGTGAGGTACATTCCTGTCCTGCCCCAGAGCATTGCGAGCCCTTTTGATATTGCTGCATTAGCAGCCAAGCCCTGACATTTTGGACATAGGGCATTTGAGCCAGTTGCCCAGGGGGTCAGTGGTAGGTTGGTTGGGCGCCAGGCCCTAATGTGATTACATGGTGCCTATGACAAATGTGATTTATGCACCATAATTTATGCTTTGATGTTTATGCTTATGAGGTTATTGCATAATATGTTTATGCTGGAGATGCTTATTGCCTATTGTGATATAAACTTATGAGGTTGACGCATAATGTGTTTTACGCCTAATGGGATTTATGTTGCAGGATATAATGCCATGTACAGTTTTGCCAGTAATTACTGGCTGTGTTCTTCATTTACTATTTGTGCTTTGTGATGGTTCTGACAGTGGCCCAATTGGCCCTGTCATGGGTATATAATCCCCTGTAAATATTGCCCGTGCCAGTTGGCACAGTGTATATTGTGTGATTACTATTCTAATGTGTTTTGGATAATACAAAGGCTATTTTTATATATAACCTTGTTTCTTCTGTGGTGTGCCTAGTGTGTTGCGCAAACGCTTAACACATTGCCTCTGGGATAAAGCCTGCTAGCACGTGCCAAGCTACCAAGGGGTGAGCAGCGGTTATCTTCAGCGTGTAACTCCCTTGCCCTGACTAGAGTGGTGGTTTCTGCCTGGCTTAGGCACACGCCCTAGCCAACCGGAAATCGCATTGCTAACAGTAATAATGAAATAGTCACTGGAGCAATCGCTTTGTTTTAGTTAAGATATCAACAAATCTAGTAAACACCACACAAATATAATTGCAACAGTGAGGGCTTTAAGTGGGATGAAAACACTGGGGGGTCTCTCATAGCGGCGTGGCCAATATAATTAAGGGCATTCCTTAAACATTTATGCAAAAAATCTGCGCTTAGTTTAGTGTGCTGCCCAACTGGTATTTTGTTTGTTCTGTCATTGACTTCACATATATAATACAACAAGTAACAATACACTTACAACAAGCTAGGACTATTGGCTTTGTCAAAGGTTGTTAAATGCAGAAAGATAAATATGCCACATGCATACATACAACTATGGAGTTGTTGTACTTGATATTGAAAATGCTTTGGCTCTTGTGTGAGAGGTTGTGGCGTAATGGCTAGAGCAGCCAATTTTGGAGGTGAGGAAGCCAGTTCTAGACTTGTGTCCACTCAGCAGCATGTGTTTCTGGGCAAGTCACGTAATCTCCGTGCCTACCAAAAAATGAATTATTATGGCCTTGTTGGTGCTCATGTAAGGCACTTCTGGTTTTGCAATATAGAACTGTATATATAAGTTACATCAAAAGCTGTGAACTGCCGCAGAGTTAAGATTTTTTAGTTTTCATCCTGAGAGTGAGGGCACATAGATAGAGCCCCATCTCAGCACTTGCTTTTAACAAGCATTTTCAATGCAATACATCTCGTATTTGCGAATTTCAGCTATTGGCATTGTAAATGACAATGCCTTTTATTTATCTGTTTTGCTAATTAACACATAAATAAAAGGCATTGTCATTTACTATGCCAATAGCTCAAGCTCTTCTAAATGTGATACCTATTCAAAGAAGCGGCTGCCATTGTCCCGGGCTGCTCTGAGGTGAATGCGCACAAGGCACGCTGAATGTTGTAGTGGAGTATGTTGTGCCTGTAGCAGGGGAAACTCTTTAAAAAAAATAGTGCTTACAGACTAAAAAAGACGTACCATGTAAAAACTGAAGTAAAAGGGCCAGTACTCATGGGAGGCTACAAATAAAGTCAAGGCAGTACTAAAGAGGGACTAACAAGCTTATTAACGAATCAGAAGCCAGCATTAGTGAAGGGTAATGACACAAGCCAATGACAAATATGGGCAGAGAGTGGGTGGGGCTTCTATTTCTTACTGCAATATACAGCATGCTGCAGACCAGCACATGCGCTGTCCAGGCTCGGACTAAAAAAGGAAATTTAGAGAGTGCACGTCTGAGATAAAATCTAGGGAGTGTACATCTAGCATAAAAAGTCTCACAAGATTACAGCAAGACACTGACATGAGCACAAAAGGTTTGTTGACAATATATATTCTGCGTAAAACAGTGTCCCTCTGGTATCTTGCAAGACTTTTTATGAGAAATGTGTGCTTGTCACAAAAAAGTTATGTGGATTTTAGATAATGTAAACTTTTTTGGAAATGTTCATGTTACAGGAAAATCAGGTATTTTAAGCATTTCCGTAATTTAATACAAAAATGTGCCCCAACCTCCTTATAGTCATTGTTCATGGTGCAGCCTACAGCACATTTGCAGCATTGTAAATGTTGAGTACAGATACCATTTTCATCAGTCTCAGAAAGATGAAAGGCTGTGATGCTTCTGCTTAAATTCAAATCCGTGTCTGCTGTTGTTAGGTCCCTGTAAAAGGCATATACGCTTACCTCTATACCGAAAGCATTTTTTGCTTGTTTTGCAACAGTACGTTAACAATGTATTGTATTGTATTGCAATTGCATTTGTATAGCGCTTCCTATCCCTGACGAGGCGTTAAAGCGCTTTTTCAGCGAGTAGCACGCTACTCCGAGACACATGGAGGATTAGTGTTGAATTAGTATAGTAAAACATGCAAGTACATTTTAAGTGGTGGATAGGTTAGTCAGTTATTTGTATTGTGAAGCATAGCAGAAGGATATAGAAGGAAAAAAGGTTTGTATTTAAATAGCGCCTGTTACTCATAAAGGATTAGTAGTGAATTAGTATTTTGAAATATGAAAGTAATTTGAGTGGTGGATATTATTCAGTTGTTTGGAGTGAGAAGGATAGTGGATGGAAAGAAGGGGAAGAACGTTTTGCATTCATATATTACCTGTTACCCCTGATGGGTGTTGAAGCACTTTTCTGGCGAGTAGCAAACTGCTCCGGAAGCCATAAAGGAGTAGTGTTGAAAATTAGTATACTGAAATATGAAGTAATTTGAGTGGTGAATATGTTATTCAGGTATTTAGATAGAGAAGTGTAGGTGGCCGTAAAGAAAAAGGGAAACAGGTTTTTATTTATATAGCGCTTGCAACCCTGATGGGGGTTTGAAGCGCTTTTCTGGCGAATAGCACGCTACACTGGAACCCACAAGGATTAGTGTTGAATTAGTATGGTGAAACATGAAATTAATATGAGAGGTGGATATGTTAGTCAGTTATTTGGATTGAGAAGGGATTGGGAAGGGTAGAACGGGAAAAAGGTGTGCATTTATATAGCACTTGTAACCCTGATGGGGTGTTGAAATGCTTTATTGGCGAGTAGCACGCTTCTCTGGTGGTGAATTAGTATAGTGGAATATGGAATTGGAGAAGTGAACATGTTAGTCTATGATATGGATTGAAAAGGATAGTTGAGATATCGACGAGTGAAGGATTTTATTTTCAACTGTGTTTTTGTATTTATTTTAGGTCATAACAGTAGGAGGAGGCTTTTGGATAAGTAAAAATGATTTTTTGAGGGGACAAGTCAGAGGGAAGAGTTTAGAAAAATTTGTTTTGGGGGATCAGTATAGTAAAAGAGGTGTCAGATGATGCAAGGAGAGGTAGAGTAGGAGAGAGTCCAAAAAGGGTCATTTTGGGGGTCAAAGTAGTAGTATGGGGTTTGGGATAAATGAGAGATTGGATGTAGAGGATATATCGATAGATGTATAGGGTGAGAAATAGGGTAGTGCATTGGAAAGAGTAGTAGAAAGAAGTTTGAGATGAGTCAGAAAGTTGGGCTAGAAAATATATTGAGAGAAGTATAGGGTAGTGCATTGGAAATGCTACATTAGAAGAAAGTGATAAATAAATAGATCCATAAGTAAATTGAAAGTATATAGATGCATAAATGAGGTAAGTATATGTAGATTTAAGATATTGATCGGGGTGCAAGATGAGAAATAGGGTAGTGCATTGGATATGTTTTTTCAGGAGGAAAGTAGCAGACACACAGATCCAAGTTCATGGAGCTACATAGATACACAATGGAAGCAAGTAGATGTAGACCAAGGATGAATTTTTATGAATCATTTTTTTGTTTGCTTTTTAATATTTTTTTTTAACAACATAATTTTTCTACATGTTTATACAAAGCAATACACAATGATAGGTACTTATCTGTAGAGAAACAAAATGCTTATATACAGAGGGATATGCTGTAAATTTCTGTTTGCCTATGTTGCGTATGGAGGGAAGAGCCAATTCTTGAGTAGTTTTCTGAAGATAAGGTAGTTATCGTGGACCATTTCTTGGGTGGTTAAGAGTTCCATAGTTTGGCTGCTTGAACAGAGAAGGATGTGCCACCCATGTTTTTTTTCTTGTGAATTGAGATTTTGAGGCAAGATGTTCCATTTGAGCTGAGGTCCCTTTGTTGAATCTGTTTGGTGATTTTATTCCTCATGAAGAGCAGTCCCATTCCATGTATTGCTTTGTGGGTGATACAAAGTAGCTTGAACATGGGTCTTCTGGTAACCGGTGACCAATGCAGTGCTTTCAAGCCAGGTGAGATGTGGTCTCGCCGTTTGCTATGCAAGAGTAGTCTGGCAGCCGAGTTCTTAATCTGTTGTAGTCTATTCATGGTTGTTCAAGGTGATCCATGGTAGAGGCTATTGGCGTAATCAAGTTTGGACAGAACAAGGGAGATGATAGCTTGGACTTTGTGTGAAAATCCTAAAGGAGGGCAAATTTGTTATAGTGTTTATATAGTGACAAAGCTTGATCTTGCTAGTTTGTCCACTTGGGCATTCATCTACTTCCTACAGTTCATCAGGCCAGATGGCAAGCGGGTCATGTTTCCAATCGCCACACGTGAGTTTTTCCGTTTTGGAAGCATTCAATTTGGGATGGCTCCAAGTCTTCCACTGATCCACGGCTCTGAAACAACTGAAAATTGGGGATTTTCCAATGTCTTTGGGGCATTCCAGTTGAAGGAGTATTTGTGTGTCATCTGCATAGTTATAGCACATGAGGTGAAATTAATTGATCAGTTCCGGTAATGACTTCATGTATACGTTGAAAAGCATTGGCGAGATGATAGAGCCTTGAGGGACCCCTGCTTTTGTGGAGTATGGTTTGGACGGGAAAGATGGGGTATGAATGACATTAGTTCTGTTTCGAAGGTAGGACGCGATCCAGTCTAGAGCAGTTCCGTACATGCCAGCTTCATAGAGTCTTTGGTCAACCCTGTCGAAGGCAACCGAGAGGTCCAAGAGGAGTACCTCAGCAACCCTGTTACGGTCTACTGTATTCTTCAGATCATGGCAGATGGCAAGGAGGGCATTATCAGTGCCTCTTGCCAGACGGAATCCTGTTTGGAGGTCTGAAAGTATGTCATTCTCTTCAATTAATTGTGACATCTGGGCGAATGCTGCTCTTTCTATCAGTTTGCCCAGGAAAGGACCAGTTGTAGAGTCTGTAGTTGTCAGGGTTCAGCGGGTCCAAGTTTGGTTTCTTCAGCAAAGGGAGTATGTGTGACTTTTCGAGTTCTTCTGAAAATATTACGGTAGTTAAGGAATCATTGATGATTCTTCTTACTGGAGTTGCAGCAGAGGTTGTTAAAAGGATTGCCTTGAAAGTTTGTGGTTGACAGGGGTCAGAAGGGCTGCCGGCAGGCCTGCTTGCTTTGACCAGGTCCATAAATTAATCGTGTGAGATGTGTTGGAAGGAACGGAGAGGCTGGGTTAGAGTATTCTTGGATTGTTTTGTGCAAAAGTTAGGGCTGGTGATTTGTTTCTGTTTTAAGTATGAGTACAATGTGTCTTATTTGTCCATGTAATGATTCGCCAGTTTGTCTGTGAAATCTTGAGTAACAGCATGAGTTCCTTCTAGGCAATTTGGTTTACGAAATTCATTGAGTATTTTATAGAAATCTTTTTTTGCACATTTCACTTTTTGAATTCTGTCTGAATAGTACCTTTTCCTAGCTTTTTGACAGCTGACTTGTATAATCTGTTAATTTTCTGTAGGAGAAGTGTAGTGTAGTTCCTATCTTCCCAATAGGCTCTGCGCATTGGAATAATACCTACAGCAGTAAAGGCCTAGGCCAGATGTTAACTAGGTCTACTACTGCCGATACTAGACTTAAGTTTTGGGTTTGCCAGCGTAGCTCAGAGTTCGCTAGAAACTTTCTCGAATGTTCAGGAAAGAATTAACTCCCCTGATTAGACAAGAAGGGATTTAGTTTCTGACAACCATAGAACATGACAACTTTGCTCTCCCCTAATCAAGAGTGTATCTCCAGAGTCGTGTGAGCACAAGGCAATTATTTTACTCAGTCAGTACGTGCATTCTTAGTCTCATCAGAATGTAGAGAAAAGGAAGAGACGGGCGTGTTCAATAAAAAGGTGTTATTTATTGATCAGTCTCTTTTCTCGTACAAGAGAAATGGATCGATATTATTGCAATACTTATAGTTAAGTAAAGTGCATACATTAAAAGCAATAGTATAAAATAATACTGTAAAAACATTGATATGGTTTCTGAGCCATATGATGTTTAAAATGATTAAAATATATTTACATACACATATACATTTGACTAAACGTACTCAGCTGGTGTTTCTAAATACGCCTACCCCGTGTACCTGACCTAAGTCTAATGCGTGGGCGGGAATAGAAAGTTACAGCTTAAGTTAAGTTTGTTTTTGCCAAGTGAATAACTAAAGAATTCTCTGTGAGGGGTTATTCAGTTCTGTACCTGGAATTTAGGATGAATGAGGAATGGTATCTCTTTCTCTGTTCTCGATATTCCAGGCCGCCTGCGAGGGCTACCCGAAAGCGCCGGTGCTGGGTCTCTCGGCAGGAGATAGCAGCGCGTCTCTCAGCGCGTCAGGAAGGCGGGGCTGCTGCCAGCGGGGTCTGCTCTGCTCTCGGCTTCGGCAAGTGTGGCTGCTCCGTCTCGTCACCACGCGTGTGTTTGCATAGGGCAAGATCGGCAATATTTATACCTTAAAGGTGCCGAGATTGACGTAAGTATGGACATAGATACGTCAATAAAGATGTCATACGACTTGCTCGTTAGCACATTCTTTTACTGAAGTTCTCTGTGAAATCAAAACAATGGCCGCACGGATTTTCCAGGTTGTCATAGGTTTGATTTGTTATGAGAACGTCGTATGCCTTATCAGGGGCTGGAGGAATGTCGCTTGTCTAATTAGATCTCAAGCGTTATGACCTAATCAGATAACACGTTCCTGTGCCGTAGTGTGACTGCGTCAGATAACGGTATCTGCATCATGGGGGCTTGTCTTGCCTCATGGGCTGACTGTTAGTTAACTTGATAGTTAGTTTAACCAGAATAGGGTCAGGAATAGGGGGATCAATTCAGAACCTATAGGAATACATGACACCCACTCCACGCTAACTATGGTCATATTTACTAATCTATGCATAGTATAACATAGTACAACATACTATAGAGTATAGTGTATACCTTACCACCCCAAAATACATAAATGCATTTTGAAATTTTCAAATATACTGAAAAATTGCAGTCATATATTTTGTATGCACTCAAGCTATGAATTAAACGCTAAAGTAAACACGCATTTGTATACATTATTGCTTATTTGGTATATGAGAAATACACATGAAATGGCTCTTAATATGGCTATACAGAAAGAAAGTTCGAGACCATTTCATCACATAATAAAATGTTTGTGAACATACCAGCGGGCAACTAAAGTTTATAAAGTATCTAAAAATAGAAATCTTAGTTCTCTTGGAATAGTTTCTTACTTTAAGCAGAAGATAAGTGTCCCGAAAATTTTGTAAAAAATAATTTGGGGCTGCTAAAAAATTGCTGTCCGTGAACTGGTGGGAAAAATTGTTCATGTGACTTTATTTTTAAAGTTGAAGGCCGAATTCAGGGAACGCCGTGTGCGAGCTTGCTCAAAAGTCTCTATTTCTGTTCTGGAGAGAACATCATATCATTAAGGCTTTCGAAAAAACTGTCAACAGCTTCATGGGAAAGTTCCACTAAGTCGGAAATAGGTGTAACCATGCATTCGTGCGCATGATTGTCTCCATTGACATTCTGATTCGCATTGCTGACAGAAGGTCGTACCTGTTCGATGCTGCTTTCATCTTGAACTTCACTACTCTTCAATCGTAGTGGTGAAGATTCCACGAATGCCGTCATCAGGATTGGCAGCCTTTGAGGGCAGCACAAAGCGTGAACCTTGGTAGGAACCAACAATGTATCTGCATCCACTGGCGCATCCGATTGTAGCGTCAGACAGGTGTCTAACACGCATTCTTCTCCGCATAGCAGACACCTCAATACAGGTAAAACACACCTTTGCCGCATTGGTCGAAATGATAGAAACCAAGTCATGTTCAGGTCTCTAAGCCGGGAGAGTCCCAGGATTTTTGATATCCGGTCCCGGTATCCAATGGCTAGGATTGTATCTTCCATTGTCGCGAGAGTTTGATCTGTGACATGGGTTGCCATAACGAAAAATAAGGACTAAGAATAGGATTCCTGCAATTAGTCCCAGGATCAGGGGAAGTCCGCCAAAAATCGAATGGACGAAATCTGGAAAAATACCCAGTATGGCTTTGAATGGTGTTAATGCCATCGAAAATACTGTCTTAAATACCTTTGAGACCCCTGTGGTATCAGAAATATTTAAGATTTCGCTCAGGATTTCCGCGAAATGTACGGGGGAATTAGTTGATAATAATGTATGTATCTCTGCAGTCGTCCTTGCGACTTGTAGATCATACGTTTCTTTTGATGACGTGAGCCTTGTAGGCGTCTGAAGAAGCACTGTTTTCATTCTGCTTAAAGTATCTATTCGAATAGAAGTAATTTTCAAATCGGGCCATGCCCTTGCCTCCCTGTCTGGAAAGGAGCTGGGGAACAATGAGCGTCCACAGCACTTGACCTTCGCAGTCGTAGTTACTAGATAAGGAGTCCCGGGCATAAGACTACAACATCTGCGGTCTACAATAAGAATGTAACTCCCATTATAGAGTCTTTGAAAGAATGGTTCTATTTCAGTTGCAGGTGCGCCTTGCTGGTGACATGAAAGGTTGTATGAATTCCCTTCACAGGCTCCATGCAAACTAATTCCGTTACACAGAAGCGTGCCGCTTAGTGACATAGCACAATTGTTGCCACTAAGAAACACTTTCTGTCCTTTATTACTGACACATGCATGTGAATAGGGCAGGTTCCAAGTTGTTTTAATGTACCCCTTTCCCAATTTCTCGTACATGCCAGCCTGTATATATTTTTGGCAGTATTGAAACCTGAAGGTTGAGATTGGAATATTTATGATTCCGTGTATTATCCATTCACTGACAGGTCGTTCTGACATTGTCATTGGTAATCTTTCAAGTTTTTCAATGCTCAAGATTGTATAATCAGCACCCTTTTGCGCCATACCGATTTGTCTATCAGTAAGGTTAAAGATTTGGAATAGTGACGTTGTGTTGATTAAACGCCAAGGCACATAGCCTGAACGCAGATTTTGTAACGTCCAGCCAAGCTGTACAATAGAACGCAATTGTGATTGAACATGTTGTAATAACAGTAAGTCTTGCGATAATATATCGATTGCTGAAGACACAATGCTGTCCAATGAAAAAATTCTGGAGGACAGAGTCATTAACCCATTGTCCACTACAGAAAGTGATTTTTCCAAATTAATACGGTCAATTTCCCGTATTCTCTCTGCTGTTTCAATTTGAGTAACCTTCCAGGCCTCATTGTATGTTGCATATACAGAGGCTGCTATGAAACGCTTTTGACGCTGTTTGCGTGGTCCCATTATGAAATCACGCAAGTCAGCACCATCAGTAAGTAAAGTTAGGTGTTGCTTAATTTCAGGCAGTGTGGAAGTTTGTAGCCATTGAAGGCATAATTTCCCCACACTGTAGGTTGTTATTATCCCTGGGTGATGTCTTTGGGGATATCTAGGGTCTGGCCTGGTCATTTTGAACCCCTGTGTTTTATTCAGGAATCTGTCTTGACAGTTATTTGTATCTGTGGGCCAGATCAACCACTGTTTCCAATCAGGATGTGTTCTGTTTTGGTTTAATATATGGTTTACGTCTATCTCTTCATCTGTATCAGAGCTATTGCTAATCATTGTTGGCTTTGGAATAGACGGTTTATTTAAATCTTTGATTTTGGCTAAGCCAAGACAGGTGGTTTGTTGAACAGTGTCATTTAAAAATATAATTTGTTCTGGGATCATGCAGGCTCTAAACAAAGCTTCTATACCCTGTACTTGCCATTCTTTTGTACCCCAAACACTTTTCAAATCAACATTTTTGTCCCAATAATCAAATCCAAAAGTATTCATTTTTTCAAAAAATGAGTCTGAATATAACAATTTTGTGTTGGTTATCATCGTTTTCATCCCTGTCTTGTTTGACAATTTAAAATAAAATGTTTCAGCATTACTTGTGTTAAAACCTGAAAAATATGAATATTTGTCGTAAACGGTTCTGGAGCTCCCTTTTGGAGGTGTTGCACAATGTTCCCATTGATTATAATTTAAAACATTTCTAGGTTGTGCAGATCTATGTAAAAAATGGTTACCATAGTGGTTATAGCAATACATACTATCATAATTTGTAGAACCCTGCAAATAATCATGTTTGGTAAATTTAGCAGACATTACTAAGTCAGACATCATATTATTAATGCTTTCGAAGTCCCAATCATCAGCAAATGAGTTTGGTTTTGCAAAGTCATTCAATGAGATCTTAATTTGGTGTGGATATTTCAGGATCTCGACCGGACCATAAATTTCATAGTCAGTGTTGTCCCAGGCTACCCCACCAGGTATCGGATTGGCTGTGAAGTTGGCTGAAGAAAGTTCTCTTTTCTCGACGTGTGAAGATGTGTGTGGTTTGAGGACCAAGTTGATGTTCTGACTTGCTGTGTCCATTTTAGCATATTTTCCCTCAATGAAGCGTCCCAAAGTTAATACCATGAAGAGCCAAAGTATGAGGATAAATGCACCAAAACCCACCCAAAATTCAATCCATGGAGAAATCAGATATGTTTCTTTCAGTTGGTTCAAAAGTTCTTTAGCTTTGTCTTTAAAGGTTTTTGATGATGGCTGTGTCTTTGATTCACTGAGGCTTTCAGAGGAATCATCGAAGTTTATGAAGTAGCCGGATGCAGTTCTGTCAATTGTTCCAATTGGTTCAGGATTTTTGTTTCTTGCATTTTCACTTGGTACTTCATTGTAGATTGGTGTGTCTCTGCTAAATGTTTTTATTTGGGTTTTCAGAGGTCTTAGTTCTATTGCATTGTTGCATAGTCCTTGTTGTTCTTCTGTAGGCGTTTCGAATGTGATGAGCCTCTTCGTTAGGACCTCTGTATTGGTAGCAAACCTTGGTGTTCTGCTACTTATTGGGAGTCCACTTGGCCTACTGTTTGTTATCGGCCACATGTTGTGGTTTTACCAGGTCGATGGGTACAACTCGGTTCTCCTTTTTTCCAGCAAGTGGCGGTAGTACAACTGATCTTTTGTTTTGTTTAAGTCCTGCAAAATAGCCAAACGGTCTTTGACATCAAAGCTTTTTTCTTTAACCACTGAAGTCTGACTGTCGAGGTCAGAGATAATCATTCTAGTTCCAAATAATAATTTGTACGGACTGAATCCCTTCAGAGAATTTCTTGGCAAGTTATTTAGACTACGTTGGACACTTATTAGATGTTTGACCCACCCAGCTCCCGAACCTAATACCTTTGCCGTTATAGATTGCTTTATGTCACGGTTTTTTCTTTCAACAATTCCGTTCCCCTCAGGGTGAAATGGACAAGAGTACCGCAATTGCACGCCCATGCTGACCATGGCCTCCTTATAAGCCCGAGAGCTAAAAGCAGGACCATTGTCCGAATGCAGCATGCCAATTGCGTATGTGCCGATAAAGACTCGCAAATCTTTTATAACAGTTCTGGCGTCAGCCGTTCGCTGGGGCCACATCCATATGAATCTCGTGCATGAGTCCACTGCAACCAAGATATATTTATAGTTACCATCCCTTTGTAAGGGACCGCAGTGGTCTAGATAAACACAAGCTAATGGTTTATCCGAGATTAGAAGGGGCGTCTGCGCTGGACGTCTCACCGTTGATACTTTCATTCTTTGACATATTTCACATTCTAGAACATAGTTCCTTGTTTGTCTTCTCATTTGTGGCCACCAGTATCTCTGTTTTAATAATGATACTGTGGCTGAGACGCCAGCATGGATAGAAGCAAGCCCTTCGTGTGCCGCTATTATTAGTCCTAACCTATGTTCCATGTTTGGAATTGCCCTATCCCCTACTCCAGGGATTCGAGCAAAAGGAACATTGTTTGCATCAGTTATGTATGAGTATTTTACTGGAAAGCCTTTAGGGAGTGGTTCTATCGAATCCTTTTCTGAAGCGCTGACAGCTTGTAATATTTCGCTGTATATTTTTGTTTTTGACCGGGTGACGGCAGCTACGGAAGCCGTTTGCACAGCTGCCTTCGCGGCCTCATCAGCCAATGAATTCCCTGCAACGTGAACGCCATCACGTTGATGACTCAGTGTATGTATCACGTGAGTCTTTGGTAGTTCTTTTTGTAAAAGAGCTACTTGTTCCCAGAGCATTTTATGCTTGATTGTGCCACCTTTCGCATCCTTGAAACCGTTCTGAAGCCAGATCTGCAAGTATTCATTATAAGATTGAACGCAATAATACGAATCGCACACTATGAGTGTGGGGAATTCTCGATCGGTATTTTCAAGCGCCATCTTGAATGCTAGTAGTTCAGCTCGCTGAGCTGTACAATCTCCTAGGGATTGTGTTTTAGTGAGGGTTGGTTTAAATTTCCCTTCGTGCCAACGACCTTTAACAATCGCGCACGCAGCACTGTAAGCTTGTTTACCCCCTACTGCGGGTTGTGCTGATCCGTCTGTATATATTATACAGCCGTAGTGATCTAGAGGCAGAATTTCGGTTGGCGGAGGACATTCAAATTCATATTGGAGAAATTCTTGTGTTTTTAAGTAAGGATCAAATTCGTACACCACGTCTGTTGCAGCAAGAGAGTTAGCCCATTGTATCCATCTCGGATGGAGTGCTTTAGCATTTGGAATGCTTGCCTTTGTTACCGCCTCTAAGGCTGGTATTGGTGTCACGATTACTATTCGTTTACCTTGTGCCAGGGCTCGTTCTTTTGCTATAGCTGTCTGTGTTGCTGTAAGAATTTTTTCCGTTGGGCTAAATTTCATTTCAGCCTTAGTGTACAAGTGTGATTTGGATGCAATTGGTACCTTTTCTCCCTCATTAGAGGTTAGGTATGTGAATCCGCATCTCCCTGGGATGACTCGAATCACAAGATTGCGTGTGTTATCACGTGTTTCTAATTTTGTTTTAATTAGCATGTCTGTTTGTAAGGATCTCAAAATGTCTGTGTGTGTTTGAGTCCAACAGGATCTTTTAAAGTCTGGTTTAATTAGATCATAAAGGGGTTTGACCCTTTCTGCGTAATTTGCAATGTATGTTCTTCCGAAATTTAGGAAGCCTAGAATCGACTGTAAGTTTTTTAGTGTTCTAGGTGCTTGGAGTACGGCACATTTCTCTAGAAAATTGTCAGCCAGGCTTTTGCCTTCACTTGATAACTCATATCCTAAGAATAGGACCGTCAGATGGGCAATTCTGGACTTTTTAAAGTTGAATTTGTAACCCTCTGCAGCGAACCCAAGTATTATGGTGTTCACTCTTTTCAAGTGAGTCTCCAAGTCATCATCTGTTAAGTAAATGTCATCGACATAAGATAATGCTTCATCATCATATAGTTGTAGTAATTCTGTTACTCTCGCTGAGAATACCCCCGGGCTGTTCTTGTACCCCTGGGCTAACCGACAGAATTGTTTTTGAGTGCCATTTACAGAGAATGCAGTTAAATATCTGCTCTCTGGTGCTATATTTTGACAAAAGAATCCATTGGAGATGTCCAAGGTAGTTTTGTATTTTTTGCGCACTATGTTATTCATTAGTGCAGCACTGTGTGAGTTTTGCACTGCAAAAGTTTTGCAACATGTGTTAAGCTGTCGGTAATCCAAAACTAGACGATATGAGTTGTGTGGTTTGGAGACCGGAAACAAAGGATTGTTCATTTGTGAGGTGCAAGTTTCAATCGCCCCCTGGTATTCTAGCTGATCTAGTATTTCATTTACCTGTTTTTTAGCTTCTTGCTTAATTGGGTACTGCCTTTGTGCAGTTGGTTGTGATTTTAACTGGATTTTGTGAGGAGGAGAATCCTCATCCCATCCTACATGATTTTTATATAAAGCAGGTGCTAGAGCCACTGCCCACTTTCTGGCAAGTGTATATTTTTTATGAATCGGGATTTGATTCGAGAAGGCAGGCATAATTACTTCTTCGCCATGAGGGCACTCCCTGACAAACTCTGGTGGCCAGTCTTTTTCAGCTAGAAGGATATCGTAGCCCTTGGAGAGATTATCCCAAAATAGTCCCCTTATCTTCCTAGTCTTATCTCCCTCTATACGTAATGTTATCTCGTATATCTTGTGGGGTTTGCTAACTCTGGTGTCTGCAGTTTCCACTTGAAGATATTCATTCGTGTCCACTGTCTCCAGATGATTCATAAGGACTTTGCGAGCTATGCTCACTTCTGCTGCACTGTCTAGCATTGTCTGAGCCCACTCTCCGTTTTTCAGTTGTGTCCTCAGTATTCTCGGCATTGTTAACTACCTTGATACTGGCTACCTTCTTTTTTGGAAATTGTAATTTCTTCTTTTGACTTGGCGTGCTCTTCTCTTTGTTCTGATCGTCCTCTTCTTTCCGATTTCTGCGAGGAATTCTGAAAAGATTGAGAGGGACGTGTATCAATGTCTTGATATCTATCAGGTTTTTTAATATTATCCCTATTTCTAAGGTTGTATCTATTCCCAGAGGGGTCACTCTGCGGTGACCTCTGTCTTCGGTTTGGAGATTTTTCTCTTCGCCTTGGAGACCTTCCTCTGGACTGGAATTTCTTTTCTTTAGGATTGGATTGTTTGTTTCCATCCCAGTTCTTTTTCGGTGAATTGTTATTAAAAAATATTTTTTCTGGACTTTCAGTCAGTTGCGGTTTTACTGGTATTCCACCTAAACTATCTCTACCTAGTTCCTCATAGGATTTTTCTATGATTCTGGCAATTTCAGCTGGTTGGTCTGCTATATCTGTCTCTTTTAACCTCTGGCGGATCGCCACGTTTGCTGCTTCACCTTTTATGTTGGCTAATAATATAGCCGAGACCTGCTTGAAGTCTTTCAGTAATTTCATACCAAGAGTTAAAGCAGGCTCTGGACCGTATTCGTCTTGAATTTGTTTTAGCACATCTGGTATCACCGAAATGGATGGAACACCGTGCGTTTTTGTGTAGATGGAAGCAAAGACTGTACCCCAAGTGTCACAGTCCTCAATGTGTGGTGCGATTCCCATTGGAAGACAGATAGTCAGTATCCTGTGTTTTTCCAGCGGGGTGGTGTCAGGAAACACCGCCTCTATTTGGGTAATTTTCTGTGCCAACCAGAATGGTATTTGTTCCCGTTTAGCCGGTACTTTACCTAGGCAGGATTGGATGTTCTGTGGTGTAATTTTATTTGTGTTCCCCTGGTGAGGGGTCAGCTGTGGAAGTTTAATCGCTGGCTGAATTGTTGTAGTCCGCATTACATACTGTACTAATTGTCTATGAATTTTTAGTAATTGTTTTAGCTGTATTAACAGCTCTCCTGTAGACATTCCTTCGATGTCTGGGTGTGGTGTGTATCCGGCTAAGACCGGCCACGTTGCTCCTGGTCTACCTAAAGGACCGAGCCTTGTAATGTGATTGTTATGTATTAGGGCGCCATCAAAAAGGAGCAAATGCTCTTGGAATTTGAGTGGTACTTCCACCTCCTCGAAAGGAGTGTAAATGTCAGGTGGTACCTCTATTTTGTAATAGTGGAAGTACTTTGTTACAGCATTTGCTGCTGGAAAATGTATCCATGTATAGTATACCTCTGTCTGCCGATATTCGTGTGCCTCAATTACGAATATGACTGTACCACCTCTAGGTGTCAGTCCATTTTCTATAAGTTTTAAGGTTATAGATTTCCTTTTGGCGACCGGGATGAGTATTATATCCCCGTCCGCATCTAGTGCTGCAGTATCAGCTGCTGCTATTTCAGCTGCTAATCTAACTGCTTCTCTTTCTTCATCATTGTCTGACATTTTACTGTCAGGATGTTTTTTTTGGTTGTTTGCAGATCAGGTTTCTTATGGAAACAGAGATTAGGTGCACAATATTTTTGAACTGTTTATCCTTCAACGTTGACTATACCAAGAACCATACATAGGAGTTCCCTCCTGCGAGGTTTTGGAGGATATAACCTTTCACCCACTCCAGACGTCTTTGGAGTATGTGGGAAAAGGGGTCTGAGTGAGAAAGCACGACTGAGTTACTCTAAATGTCTTACGTTAGTTTTATCGCCCTTTCCAAATGCGTTGGGCGCCATGTAGTGTAGTTCCTATCTTCCCAATAGGCTCTGCGCATTGGAATAATACCTACAGCAGTAAAGGCCTAGGCCAGACGTTAACTAGGTCTACTACTGTCGATACTAGACTTAAGTTTTGGGTTTGCCAGCGTAGCTCAGAGTTCGCTAGAAACTTTCTCGAATGTTCAGGAAAGAATTAACTCCCCTGATTAGACAAGAAGGGATTTAGTTTCTGACAACCATAGAACATGACAACTTTGCTCTCCCCTAATCAAGAGTGTATCTCCAGAGTCGTGTGAGCACAAGGCAATTATTTTACTCAGTCAGTACGTGCATTCTTAGTCTCATCAGAATGTAGAGAAAAGGAAGAGACGGGCGTGTTCAATAAAAAGGTGTTATTTATTGATCAGTCTCTTTTCTCGTACAAGAGAAATGGATCGATATTATTGCAATACTTATAGTTAAGTAAAGTGCATACATTAAAAGCAATAGTATAAAATAATACTGTAAAAACATTGATATGGTTTCTGAGCCATATGATGTTTAAAATGATTAAAATATATTTACATACACATATACATTTGACTAAACGTACTCAACTGGTGTTTCTAAATACGCCTACCCCGTGTACCTGACCTAAGTCTAATGCGTGGGCGGGAATAGAAAGTTACAGTTTAAGTTAAGTTTGTTTTTGCCAAGTGAATAACTAAAGAATTCTCTGTGAGGGGTTATTCAGTTCTGTACCTGGAATTTAGGATGAATGAGGAATGGTATCTCTTTCTCTGTTCTCGATATTCCAGGCCGCCTGCGAGGGCTGCCCGAAAGCGCCGGTGCTGGGTCTCTCGGCAGGAGATAGCAGCGCGTCTCTCAGCGCGTCAGGAAGGCGGGGCTGCTGCCAGCGGGGTCTGCTCTGCTCTCGGCTTCGGCAAGTGTGGCTGCTCCGTCTCGTCACCACGCGTGTGTTTGCATAGGGCAAGATCGGCAATATTTATACCTTAAAGGTGCCGAGATTGACGTAAGTATGGACAAAGATACGTCAATAAAGATGTCATACGACTTGCTCGTTAGCACATTCTTTTACTGAAGTTCTCTGTGAAATCAAAACAATGGCCGCACGGATTTTCCAGGTTGTCATAGGTTTGATTTGTTATGAGAACGTCGTATGCCTTATCAGGGGCTGGAGGAATGTCGCTTGTCTAATTAGATCTCAAGCGTTATGACCTAATCAGATAACACGTTCCTGTGCCGTAGTGTGACTGCGTCAGATAACGGTATCTGCATCATGGGGGCTTGTCTTGCCTCATGGGCTGACTGTTAGTTAACTTGATAGTTAGTTTAACCAGAATAGGGTCAGGAATAGGGGGATCAATTCAGAACCTATAGGAATACATGACAGAAGTTTGTCTTGTTTGGTGTTTGTTTTGAGCCAGGTACATTGCTGCTTTCTAATTTGTTGTTTTATGTCTTTTATTTCTATGTTTCTGCAAGGCGCTTTTTTCTGTTGTGGGGTTTTGAGTAGTATCAGGTTGTCAAAAGCTACCTTTAGCCACTCATATAGAGTTTGAAGAGAATTTATTGTTTCAGATTTGTACTGGATGTAAGTTGGGTTTCTAATTGTTCCATCCATGGTAGTTTTAGGTGAGTCGCTTAGTTTTGTTTTATGTTGGAAAGTAAGCAAGTGGTGGTCTGACCATGTGACTGGAGTTATAGTTTAAAAGGTAACTAGTTCTGTGTAAGCAAAGATGACATCTATGATATGTCCAGCGATATGTGTGAGTTTGTGGACAATCTGATGTGGTTCAGTGCATCTAGGCCAGTGAATATTGTTTTTGGATGGGTCTTATTGGGTTTGTCAAACCAAATGTTGAGGTCCCCTAGAGCGCATAGGTTGGAGTGTATTGTTATCAGGTTGGAAACTGTGTCTAGAGGTGTGTAAAGGAGCAGGAAGGTAAAGGAGGAAGACATTGTAGGATTGCATCTTGTTAAAAGAGCCTCACAATTATTTATGGAGATGTCGTTAACTTTAGTGATATGTAATGTTTGCCTGAACACAATAGCTAGACCACCTCCTTTTTTGCCTATATGATTTGGGTGATCTTTTGATAGTCTAGAGGAACGGCTTCATGCAGGACAGGAGCCATATCATCGCCCAACCATGATTCAGTTATGAATAGTATGTCTGGTTTTGCATCTGTCAGAAGGTCGTACATGTGATGTTTTTTAGAGAGGGATCGAGCATTTATTAAAAGGCAGTTTAGAGAATGGCCTTTGGTGATAGTGAGACTTTGTTTTGTAGAAGAGTGATCAGTATTGTGTGGGGTTGTAACAGGTGTATTTTTAATGCTGGCATTGGCTTTATTAGCATAGCAATTGTGTAGCTGTTCTGTATAAAGTTCCTCATCGAGCATGCTAAGACGGCATTTTGATGGGTCTGTGTGTGTGTGTGGGCAGGTTAAAACCACAATTTTAAACTGTAACAACCACAGCCAAAGACAGTTAAATGAATTTAAAAAGAAAGAAGAGATGATGCAATCATAGGTAGGGAAAATCGTGTTTTGACTGTTCTGGGATAGAGACAGTATAGTCTGCCTCCTTAACACTTCCTGGCCTCTGCTAACTGCAATCTGGGGCACAGGTAGGCTGCAACTCACATGATGGAGGAGAATGATTTGGGGTACATCCAGCGAAGCCTTAAGGGGCCTGGGCAGGTGTGAGAGGAGGGCTCAGATTTTCTTGGAGCTGGGAAAACCAATCAGCAGTCCTAGATCTGCTAGTCTGTGTGTGGGGATGGGACCGGGGAGCTGCTCCTCTATTCAGAAATCTCCTAGGAGACAGACAGGCTCAATCCACACTTTGGACTTCTGCAGTTAAGGGCCTAACAAACTTGTCCTCTAACAATACTGTTTGCATAAAACTTTACTTCCTCTCTTGACCAAAAAATGAAGTGCACAGTCCCTATTAAACACGGTTTAAACAGCTCACAGCAGATTACTGCTGTCTCAGATCACCCTCTGGTGTAGAATATTCCTGTTGCTGAGGGGAGGGATGGGGGGCTAATTTCACTGACTTGTTAACACAAAATGGTGACTGGGGGTGCATTACTTAACATACAGGTCTTAGAACATTCAAGCAAGGAAAACAATTTGGCATAGCAAGGTGAAAGGAGCTTCTTAAGTTGTTAAAAATTTAAAATAAAATGTCCAACTTAAATGTTCTTCTGAAGACAAGAGAAATATGCACCAATGCTTTTAACCTACAAGTTGGGTTAACAACCACTACACATTTCCCTATTTTAATAAAAAAATTGCCCACACCTCCTTATAGTCATTGTTCATGGTGCGACCTACAGCACATTTGCTTCATTGTAACTGTTGAGTACAGATATCATTTTTTTCAGTCTCAGAAAGATGAAAGGCTGAGATGCTTCTGCTTAAATTTAAATCTGTGTTTGTGGTAGGTAGGTCCCTGTCGAAGGCATGAATGCTTGCCTCCATCCCGAAAGCATTTTTTTACAAAAGTACTTCAACATTCAAGCAAGGGAAACAATTAGGCATAGTGTGGTGGAAGGAGCTCCTTAAGTTAATAACAATTGAAAAGTAAACATCCAACTTAAATGTCCTTTGCAGGAGAAGAGAAATATACAGTGATGCATGCAACCTACAAGTCGGGTTAACATGACAGGGGAACTGAAGCCCACTCAGGTTAATAGGCTTTGAGTGTCTTTGTGCCTGTGGTTATCTTGTATACCTTACTTTTAGTATAACTGCAAAAAAGCACCAGTTAATTTCTACCTTATAATGCTAAGAAAGCATTTAATGCGAGTCATTACAGGACTTGCAACAATTCCTATTTATTCTCCCTCCAAATAAAAAAGTTAGAAGATCCAAGGCAGCCTAATGGACATGGGGTAAGGTGATCATTTGACAGCAGTCAATTTTTCTCTTCACAAAGTGTCACACATTGATTGTACTTTCAGGGTGATTTTCTCCCAAAAATCAAAAGAATTAGCCTCCTTGCCATAACAGAAAGAACAATGAGGCTCTAATGATGGTAAACACGCACCTTCTATCACACATACCCTTATTACGAGACACTAATCACCAGGGCGTGTGGGAACCGAACCCCTACAAAGCACACAAACAAAACTAAGCAGATACTACTCCAAAATGAAACTGGATCCTGCTTTTTGACCATGTTTTTCCTGTTGGCAAGCAGCAGCAGGGTCCTACTCAGGGATCCCATTTCGGACCTCACTGAGCTGAAAATTCAGCTTATGGTGAGCAGGGCTGCCTTTGGCGCTACAGGTGGGCGGAGTGGAGAAACACAGAGAGCAGAGGAAACGCTACACTGCTCATCTAGTTGCCAACATAGAAAATGGACATTAATTGCTTGCTTTCTGCCACGGAAAGTGATGGGGCAGAAAAAATTGGGATACCTTTAGATGGACATGTACAGGAATTGTAAAAATAATCCGGTGTACAACAGCGTACCGTTTATTTTGGAAATGCTGGGAAATCCTGAGTTTGTGTCAGAGAGTGGTGAGAGGGTGAAAACAGCATTGTGCCTGAAGGAATGTTTAAAAAAAAAAATCTGAAAACTATAGATGAAGAAAGCAAGAGTAAGGAGACCGTGCTTGGCCGGTGCTCCTTAACCTTGACTGGAATTGATGTATCTGCTGCCTCAATGACTTAAGAGGCAGCAAACAAAAGCAATTGAGGAGGCAACCAGGCGGGAATAAAGGGCAGATTTACAAGCCCCATACACCAATTTTGCACAGCCGTTGCATCACTTCTGTGACGCAGCGGCGGCGCAAAGCCACTACCATGCTGCGGGTATTTACAACGTGACAAATCTATGGAGATGCGTCACGTTGTAAAGTTCTGCACCACATGAAACCTGCATCAGGTTTCATGTGAGCGTTCTGGCACGGGGGGGGGGGGGGCTTTCCGGCACTGGAACGCCTCGGAAAAGTGGCTGAGTGAAATCTACAAGATTTCACTCAGTCACTTTTCCGACCCCGTTGCATAAAAACCTTTACACCTGCTTCTAGCAGGCGTAAGGAGTGGCGCAGCACAGCTTGTATAGGGTGCCCTGAGCAGTGCTGGAGCTGCATCGCGCTTGCGATGCGTCACCTTTACGGCATCAGATGCATCACACATCTGTCTATTCTTGCGCCATGGTGCACAGCATTGTAAATGCAGCACCTCCATGGTGGCGCAAGAGGTTTCTACTGTGACGCAAAATAACTGGCGCTTCCCAGCTGATATGTAGGGATGCTCTAGTTATTGTAAATCTGCCCCCTAGTGTTTTTGTTTACTGCAAGAGGTCTTGCAGACAGTACATGCGTGTTGATGTTGACCTAAAAAGTGTCTGTTCTGAAGACCGGCAGGAGCAGGCCCACTTAAAGCCCTGGCAACACTGAAAAAAACAGTAGTGGCTTAGATAAGGGAGAGACACGTTTTTTCAGAGAGCCTTGACAACTAAAAAGAGCCCGCCAGACATGACATATTTTGAAAAACGCATGGTGGTGACATGTGTTACTTTGATCTGGGACGTGACTGATGACAGGAATGTGAAATAAAGCCACACACAACTAGTGACATTGTGGGCTTGAAACTCAAAGTAATCTTCATGCGACAATCCCATTGTAACTGATGGCAAATGGCTTAAAGTTAGCACTCTTTATATAAGCGCTGAGCAAACCCTGGTAACTTTGAAATAAAAAATAAACATTTTTTTTAACCGATATATGCACATCATCACATCAGGCGTTTGTAAAGCCTTTTAATTCTGATGAAGGTATATCCACTTTTTTTACTACATTCGCGTTCTTTAAAATTATGCCCTTTGGAAAGTGTGGTATCTTGGTATTCTCTATACTATCCTGCTCTACCTCTATTGGAATGTTCATGTGATGTACCTTTGAGAATGTTGGTGTTCTGCCTGAGAGTTTACAGTTAGCTGGGCTGAGCACCATGATGGATGCTCCTGGTGGGGTCTCTCTGTACATCTTGGATTAAAGCATCTCTTAAATACTACATCACTTGTGGAATTCTCATCATTACATTTATGGCGACGAGGGTCAAGAACCTACCTTTTTTCAAGAGAAAGTAACATGAAGCGAAGTAACTAAAAGAAGAGAAATGCTGATGAAGCACATCAAGAAGCTTACAAATTAAGGATAAAGATACCAGTCAAGAAACCAGTCTAAAAACGCCTGCTTGCCCCATCAGTGTCCACTACACCGGACAGCCCAATTGCAGGTGAGCTGTGTCTGGTATTTTCATCACCAGATAAGTTCGTGACAAGCTGCCTAAGAATTGTAGAAAAGATTTTAAAGCCTCAAGAAAGCCTAGTTTTATGTGACATTGCCCACCGAAGAAGGGCTAAAGTGAGTTAAAGTGAGAGATGATTTGCGGTGTTCAGTTACGCTTTTTGGCAATTTTAAAAGAAATAACTGATGAAAAAAGTGTAACCTCACTGTGACTGTTTGAAAAGAGTTTGTGGACGGCACGCTCGAGATTGTCTTCAATTACTCTTCATACTGTCAACCCAGTTTAAGCATTGAAATATTCGTTGTAGTAAGGAAAAGAAAATTATTCCTCAGACACCAGAGAGGTGCTAAAGTCCTTTTTTCAGCGGAATGCCTCAGACACCAGAGAGGGGCTAAAGTACTCTTATCAGCGAAAGGCTAAAGTACTCTTATCAGCGAAAGGCTAATCTAAAAAGGAAGCGTAACCAAACTGTGTCTTAGACCAATTTTGCTTTCAACTTTTCTGCATTTTCGACGAGGCAGAGTTTACTTCAAGCGGCAACTGGATCAGTTTCTCAACCGTTTTTTTTTAAATGACCCAGTCTTATTACCAACAAAGTTATTTGGTTTTATGTCTCTTACCAAGTGTTTGGTGTATGGGGTACAAAAGTGTTTAGTGCTAACGCCATCACATAGTTTGAATTTTAAACAGTCACCTGCTACTCACTGTTTCTTTGCTCGCGCGGAGGAAAGTTTTCCCTTCAGTGACGTCTTCTTTGTTTTGTTCGATGATTCAGCTGCAAGGTGACGCCCGCAAGCGGCAACGCGCCGAGAGCCATCCGGTTCGGTGTAAAAAGCGTGCCGCCATGTTCTGGTCCGAAGCCACAGTCTCGTCTGTCGACTTGGGAAAAAGTTTTCTTCGGCATCTTGGATTTGTTCAAGGTTGTTTGTTTGTGCCTTCACCTGTGATGCTTGATTCAACGTGCGAGTACATCGTGAGCTGCTGGGGAACTTCAACCGATTAATTTACATTTCTAGTCTAGCTTTTGAAGCCCTGTCATGTCCTGCATACACATTGTGGATTGCCTGCACTACAACACGGTGACAGGCACACAAATGACATTTCAAAATGTAAGGTGTTTTGTGGTTGTGACAGGCACACCTTTGTCGAGATGTTAATACGAGCTTTAACAAAGAAGAAATGTTACATTTCACGGATTTATGAAATGTTTATGCTTTTAGTGTATTTTTACAGCATAGTAATTATCCTTAATGTGTACTTTAAAGGTGTGTTGTTAGCATAGGAGTGGGTTTTAATCCCATTTCCTGTTAAAATACGTTTTCCCATTCTTTGTGTTGAGGGTGGGTTTTAAGTCCCGTCACCCCAGTATGCCAGTTGGCATAATGTGTTCGCTACATTTACTGTGGATTTCAGTCCCACCTGTTTGATTTGCTATGGGTCCCAGTCCCATTTGCTTACAGTTTCTGTGGGTTTTAGTCCCACCCGGGTAATTTAAATGTTCGCGATGGGTCATAGTCCCATTTGCTTGTAGTGGGTTTTAGTCCCATCTACTTTATTTTATGTTTTGTTATGGGTTCAAGTCCCGTGTGGGTTTTAGTCCTACTTGCGCAATTTCTATTTATTTGCATTGGGTCATAGTCCCATTTGTTTGTAGTGGGTTTTAGTCCCATCTACTTATTTTAAATATTTTTGCTATGGGGTTCACGTCCCATTTTACAGTAGTGGGTTTTAGTCCCACCTGACACTACGTCAGTTGTCCACACGGACCTTGTCTATTTTTGTTTTATGCCCTGTTGGGTGTGCGTATTTTTGTCTCCTTCAGAGGAGCTATGCTTGGGTTATAGTCCTATAGCATTATTGTGTTTTTATTCACATATGCTAGTTTACCAGTCACTTTTAAGAGTCTAGGTTTTTTAAAGTTTTACATCCACATATTTAGCTCTTGTATTCTCTATTTATGTGCATTTATGCTTTCTATACTAAATATGTTTGGATTTGATGTATTTTTATTGCAACTTTTTGCACTGTTATCTCTTGCATTACGTAATTGTATTTTGCTTAGGGGTAATAGTGTTTAGATGAGGTTTCACCTGTTCTCTTCCTCATCTTTCTTGTTCTTGAAATGTAGCTTTCTTTTATTCTTTCTCTTTTCCTATTGTCTTCCTTTGTTTCCTTCCTTTTGAAGTTCTGTAAGAAGAGAGGATGGTTTATATGGTTTATATGGTGTAAGAAGGGAGGATGGTTTATACGTTTCTTTCCATTCTTCTTTCTTTGTTCTCTTTTTATGGGTGTTTTCTCCTTGCTGTTCCTTTTTCCGCTTTTGCTCAATTTACTTACTCTCATGTTTTCCTGTTCTCCGTTGCTGTTTTTTTAGCTTTTTGTTTTCTGTTGAGAGGAGAGGATAATGTGGTATCTTGGTATTCTCTATGAGGTACTGGGTTATCTTAAGAACCGGTAAAGAACCGGTAACCCAGCGGTGCCAGGGGACACACCCGGAGACCTCGAGTTCTTCCTGATTCAGACCTACAGAAACTCAGAGTCTTCTAGGTGAAGTCAAAGATCGCTTTATTGGTTGCAACCAAGGTAACAAGTGTCCTAGAAGTACAACACACAGGAAGTATGTTCTCAGGAGACTGCCGCCCTTTACAAAATCGGGCTTCTCTCTTTATACAGAATATTCGGCTTTAGGCAAACATTCTTCGAATTCGCAATATATCATTTACAGGTTTTGGTTACAAAAGAAAAGCAGAGTCATGATGACATGTACATATTTTACGTCGTGCTGCCCATAACAAATCATTCGCAAGGCCCAACAGTTCATCAGATATAGCTGGACCCCCAATAAAAACGGGCACCTCCCCATCATAAAGTAAGTGAAGCAAAGGAGCAGAGAAAGATGTAGGCGAGATAGGGCAGGTGTGCGCGCTGGATTGGTTTTATGGCTTGTTGAGCCCTGATGATATCTTGTTCGGCCACTGGGCGGGGAACTGACCTAACGAGTTCGGCCTGGGGCAATGGTTCTAACTTGTATAGGTTAAAGAAAAGTCAATTAAGGAGTATGTGTCCTTGTGGAATACAATTCAGCAGGATTAAGGCCTATGTAAGGGGCAACACATAAATGGAAGCCAAGGGTTCAGAACGCAAATGACGATTTCAAGGCGAAATCGTCACCCAAATGTGCTGAAAATACATGTACATGTTGTGCTCGTCATTCTCGGTCTTTTGATACCAAATTCGTAAAACTTCGATTAAGTTTTAATTGTCGAGTTCAGAACGATTATATGAATTCAGAATTTTCAGAACCACAAACCCTCCTTTTGCCCTTACATAGGCAATTAATCTATCCTCATGTTAGTCTGAGTCCAGATCTATATTCCTAAAGTCATTGAGATGTTGCTGTAACATCATTCTAGTACTTAGTTCATCTCTTGACACAGGCTTCCTTACACATGATGTAGCACAGAGGCCACAGATTGCAGGAGCGCACTGTATGCACAGACAGAACAGGAAAAGAATGGCCAAGACCATCCCAATGACCATTAGAATTTTCCATCCCCAGGCAGATATCAGTTCCCAGAACCATCCCATTAACGACCAATCTCCTTTATCCACATGAATAGATTCGGAAATCTTATGTAGTTTGGAGATGGCCTGGTACACCGTTGGAGCGTTATCTGGGATGAAAATGCAGCAGCTAGATTGGATCAATCTGCATACCCCACCTCGGTCTGCGAGTACAACATCTAAAGCGACCTGGTTCTGAAGGGTCATAAGTCGATCCGATTGGAGCTCAGCAGTCAGGTTACTAAGGGCACCAGCAGTTTCGGTCACGGTGGACTCAACTACCCTTGTCAATTGCCTTATGTTCCTACTGTTAGCCATAGATCCCCAGAACGGCAGAAACCCTTTGCAAAGTCCCCAAATTCTTGACCTGCAGTGTCTTCTTTACTCAAAACACCTCTAACTATCCTTGTCCGGTGGTAGTCTGCCGCTGCTGTGTAAGTGGGAGGCAACAGGAATGAAACAAAACATGAGCCCGAGAAGTCAGGGGGCAACCATGTATAGGCTCTATCATGGCAGATGAAATAGGTACCCTTAGCTGCTAAAAATGCAGGGGAAGTCTGAGACCCAAAAACATACGTTTTTGTACAGACACTTTTCCCTAACTGTGCTCCGGGATTCTTGCCAATACCTTGCAGACACAGGCTACCCTGATGGGGTACGATCCAGATCGGGGAAGACCTTTTTGCTTGCTGTTTCTCACTTAAGGTAGCTCCATATCCGGTCACGTTCCAACCTTATGAAGCACGTAGAGGAAAGGGGATTGCTCCATGCGACGCAGTTTGGTTTCAGGCCACGTCATTCCACCGAGTCCGCCCTCCTCATGGCGACGGAACATCTGAGAGAGGGCGTGGATGCAGGCCAAACTATGGCTCTGATCTTGCTGGACCTCAGCGCGGCGTTCGACACTGTAGCACACAACATCTTGCTACAGTGTCTGAACAGAGGTGGCATCTCTGGCACCGCGCTGAGATGGATCCAAGACTTCCTCAATGAGAGAAGTTTTCAAGTCAGGCAGGGAGACTGCTATTCTAGGGGGGTGCCTCTGGGCCAAGGCGTGCCGCAAGGCTCGTCCTTGAGCCCTACCCTCTTCAATTTGTATGTCGCGCCTGTTGCATCGATCGTGGAGAGTCATGGCCTCCAACTAGTCTCCTATGCCGACGACACGCAGCTGGTGATCTCCCTGTCGCAGGCGCCCTGTCTTGCTGCCGATGGCTTCCGTTCGTGTATGAAAGATCTTGCCGAATGGATGGCCAACAATTGCTTGAAGCTGAACGGCAGCAAGACAGAGGTGCTGGTGGTAGGGAGAGCCCAGTCTGCCTGGTCGCCGGCATGGTGGCCCTCCTGTCTTGGCCCCACCCCTACCCCGTGCCTAGAGGCGCGCAATTTGGGGGTGTGGTTTGACGTAGGGCTCACTTTTGGCCCCCAGATCAATCGGGTGGTGGGAGTCTGCTTCGGGATTCTGAAGCGGCTGAGAAAGGTCCTGGACTTACTCCCGCTGGAAGCACGTCAAACCCTGGTTCATGCCCTGGTAACAGCTAGGGCGGACTACGGGAACCTGTTGTACCTGGGGGCGCCAGAAAAAAGCATGGCCCGGCTGCAAGTGCTCCAGAATGCGGCAGCGCGTCTGATACTCAGACTGCCTAAAAGGGCGCCTTCTAAGGCGGCCCTCCAGCAGCTACACTGGCTCCCCGTAAGGAGAAGAGTGGAGTATAAAGCCCTCTGTACCTGTCATCGTATTTTGAATGGCAGGGCACCCGCCCCCCTGACGAATTTGATCAAAGCGTACATACCAACACGGGCGCTTAGATCAACAGGGGGTGGCCTACTGAGGACCCCAAGAATTAAGAAGGCCCGCATGGGAGGCAGGTCTTTCAGACACTTGGCGGCAACTAACTGGAACAAACTGCCAACGGACCTGCGTCTGGAACTAGATGAGGCCAGATTCCGGAAAAAATTAAAAACTTATCTTTATAGCAAATAATGGCCCGTGCTGTTTTTGTGTTCCCTGTCATCTGCCTACTCCCACTTTCAGCGCGCGGACACGCCGGTGTGCGTAAGCGCAGCGCTCAATAAATGTCCCAATAATAATATGCCAGCATCTCATCATCCGAAGTATCTTCATAAGAAATTACTTCCTTGATCATGTCGACTATACCTTTTACTAGGGCGCTAGTCTTGAGGTTGTCTTTTACAGAACGTAGGGGTTGGATTTCTCGCGCATATATGAACATGGTCCTGTATGCCCATACAGAACCATTGTGACTAAATGGCAGGACCAAATAGGGAATACCTTTATCCGTCGTGTGAGGCATGAGGCCACAAACCCAACAGTTAGTTGTGTTCATTATCAGTTGGTGTTGGTGTAAAAGCTGAACAAAGGAGTTATTAATGAACTCTAACCGTCTATTGGACTCATAGTCGGGAAGGGGGTGAAAAGAATGAGAGGGAACAGTAGGGGGAGGTGATGCAGTGGGTGCAAATGTTACACGAAAAGAGAATAAAGCGTAACTTATTAAAAATGTCATCATACTTAATAACACAAAAATGCACAATATTATAAAACTTTTCTTTGTCATTATGGTGCACATTTGGTTCTTAACATTCGCTCGTTTGGCAGGTCTCTCCACATCGGGAAACTCCATCCTCTCTAGAGTGCTGCCCGCGGTGGTAGGTTGATTCTGCTAAAGGATGCTTCCGTCAATCCAGGGCAACTCCCTTAGACCAACCAGAACTACAGACCTAACGTCGTTAGCTGCACCCAAAAGACTTTTTGGGCAACCGCGGCCCTAGCAGCGGAACCCGGATGGCGGTTCAAACAACAAAAATGAGCAAGTTTCCTGGATGGGAGAGCTGCACTTTCAAAAATAGTACTTGGGGAAAAGGAAAATATCGATTTATTAGTCTATGGATCTTTTTGTCTCAAACTGCAAAAAAGGAATCACTTTTATTAGTCCGTTTTTCTCGGTCTCAGGTTGTACCGTTGCTTCCCAGGTATTGTCTGGTCCGGAAACAACAGGTCGAATTCTGCAGAGTTCAATAGCTTGGACGGTGGCACAGCCTTGTGCGAAATGTTCTCATTTTCTGGTTCAGAGTCAGTTCTTTTTACGTGCAAATCTTTAAAAGGGGCGGTATGTAGCAATATGTTAGGTTCTGGATCAGTGACACCCTTCTGGACCCATTGGTCATGGGGCGGAGGAAATGTTACTTTCTTACAATGGATCCCGTGGACCCAGTTGGCCTTCCCCTCCACCCGAACTGCAGATCTTGAGAAAGAAGGACGAGGTGAGGCCCGGTCCACCTGGGCTGGTCGTTCTTTGTTCTTTGAAAGTTTTTAACGAGAACCCAGGAACCGGGGTCAATGGAATGACCGGGAGTCTCAGAGACCGGAGGCAGGGTTTTGTGAACCTGTTGATGCAAAACACGCAATTTAGCGGTCAATTCATACAAATAATCGAGCAAAACAGGGTGTTCCAGCTCACTGAATTTTCTGGGTCTAGGCACTCCCCATATATTGGCTGGCCGGCCAAAGACAATTTCATAAGGGCTGAGTTTCACTCGCGAATGCACAGTCATTCTGGTGGATAGGAGTGCTAAGGGTAGAGCGTCAGGCCATTTAAGACCTGTGATCGCTTGGATTTTGGCCAATTTAAGTTTTAAAGTGCCATTGTAACATTCTACTAATCCAGCTGATTGGGGGTGATTTGCAGCGTGAAACTTCTGCCTAATGCCTAGCCCTTCACACACTCTTTTCATCACACGACCCACAAATTCACTTCCATTATCAGACCAGACCATTCTAGGCATTCCAAATCTGGGGAAGTACTCTTTCACAAGGGCTTTCGCTGTGGACAAGGCAGTATTGTCTTTTAGGGGATATGCTTCTACCCATTTTGAGAAGGCACAAACAACAACTAGCACGTATTTTAAATTGTTGCACCTTTCCATGTGGATGAAATCTAGCTGCAAAACCTCGAACGGATACGTAGGAGGTGCAAAGTGACCAGCTGGAGTTGGGGTTCCCCTACCAGGATTGTGTTTCAAACATACCATGCAATTCTCGACAACATTCTCTGCACACTTGGGAATCCCTGAATTCTTCCACACTGGAGCCAACAACTCGCAAATCCCTTTCACGTTGATATGAGCCATTCCATGAGCCATTGTAACCACTGCAAGCACGTATGCATCGGGTAACAACCATCTCTGATGCTCAGACAATTCAACCCAACAACCATTTGCATCCATCCTACCCGTACTTTCTTTCCACACGCTCAACCCTTTCTCTGTAGCCTCAGCTTGGATGGATTTCACACTTTCCATCGTGTCTTCGCACAATCCAACATCACCAGCCCATCTTGCAGGACCTACAACATACATTCGGCTCATCACATTCTTTGCCGTTTCCTTCGCGATTTCATCCGCAAATGCATTTCCACGACCAACATCATCGGTCACCTTCTTGTGAGCACTACATTTCACAATCGCCATTTGCAGGGGTAAGGTCAGTGATTCAAGAAGCTCATTCACCAACTGACCATGCTGAATCTTAGCTCCATGCGAAGTCAGGAATCCACGTTCTCTCCACAATCGTCCAAAACTATGAGCCACCCCAAATGCATACTGGCTGTCGGTATAGACAGTCACTTTCATTCCTATAGACAACACACATGCTCTCGTGAGCGCAATTAATTCTGCAGCTTGAGCTGAACCATGTGGTATTCGTGCAGTTTCAACAACTGTGTGCCAAGTCGTGACAGCATATGCTGCAGTCACGTTACCATTTGGGAGTTTGAAGCATGAACCATCCACCCATAATGTACCATCACATTCAGCAAGAGGAGTGTCAAGTAAATCTATTCTCCCTTTTGTTTCTTCCTCTGTTGTGAGAAAACAATCGTGCTGTTCTAAAGCATCTGATTCCTCTGCAATTGGTAACAATGTGGCTAGATTTAAGGTACTGCACCTTTTTATGTGCACATGGCTCGCTAGCAGTGTCAATTCGTAACTGGACAGTCGAGCACTAGTTAAGTGCTGTGTCTTGGTCCTATTTAACAATGTGTCCACTGCATGCGGGACCATCACGATTAGTGTATTATTCATTACTAGACCAGCAGACTGTCGAATAGAAACAGCTGCTGCTGCTGTGGCCCTTAAACAACTTGGTAATGCTTTGGCTACCAGATCCAAAGTCGACGAAAAATAGGCGCATGGCCGCTGTCTCCCTCCAAATAACTAAGTCAACACAGACAATGCACAGCCCTCCTTCTCGTGGACATACAATGTGAAAGGCTTACTGTAGTCGGGGGTACCCAACACAGGAGCCGAACATAATGCTGTGCGTAATTCGAGAAAACTTGTCTGACACACTTCAGACCAAGGAATGGGATTGGGTGTATTTTTACACGTTAATGCCACCAGGGGTTTGGCCAATAACGAAAAATTAGGAATCCACTGTCTACAGTATGATGTAATGCCCAAGAAGGCACGCACTTCTCTCTGTGTTCTTGGCACATTCAACTTCGCTATTGCCTGAATTCTCTCTGGGGTCAGTTTCCTTCCCTCCTTCGATAAGAGGTGACCTAAGTAGGTCACTTCTTGTCGGCAATATTGGAGCTTGGAAAGTGACACCTTGTGATGTAAAGCACACAGATGACGCAATAATACCAGCGTGGCCTTTTTACAAATTTCCTCAGTGTCTGCAGCAATGAGCAAATCGTCCACATACTGTACAAGAGTAGCACCTGTAGGCAAAACAATCGTATCAAGCTGTGTTTTCAGAGCTTGACTGTATATGGATGGACTTTCACAGTAGCCCTGAGGAGCGCGTTTAAAGCGGAAGCTACGACCTCCTAAACTGAAGGAAAAAATATCCCTGCTCTCCTCAGCAATTGGGATGCTGAAGAAAGCATTCTTTAGGTCAATCACCGAGAACCACGAAGCAGAAGCTGGAATCATAGTCAATAATGTGGTAATGTCGGGGACAACTGGAAATTGTGGCACAACTATCTTATTCACTTCCCTAAGATCAATCACGAATCTGTACACAGGTGGCTGAGAAGGGTCAGTTCGTTTTAAAACCGGCAGAACAGGACTATTGAAAACGTTGCCTCGTGTTTCCTCAATCACATCCTTTTCAATCAATTCGTAAACGATCGCTAGCAACGCTTTTTCACCTTCACTAGAAATTCGGTATTGGGGAATTCGTGGCATTTTCACGTTGGCTTTCAATGTTACAACATATGGTGGAATTTCTAAAATACCTACATCATTAGGACTAGTGGCCCACAGAATATCTGGGAGGAGTGACAATTCTGCTGGAAGTGCATCTCTCGACAAATACATGGGAGAAACTACTTTCTTACCTAAAGTAAGTTGTACTCCTGAAGGAGAACAGTACAAAGTCGCATACAATCTTTTTAACAAATCCAATCCTAGCAGATTTTCACCACAACCTGTTGTCAGAATGAGGGGTGCTTCGAATTCGCAGGGACCAACAGAAAGAGACAAAGGGTCAGAAATTGGATTTCTAACTGGGGCGCCAGAAAAACCTACAGAAACGTTCATTTTGCCAGACAAAGGTGCGCCAGGGAGTTTGGAGTGCATAATCGAACTCTTCATAGCACCAGTATCCAAAAGAAAAGGTTCTGACACACCTGATGTAATCACCTCAACGTATGGTCCACTCTGATCTACTGGAACTGAAACAACTCCCTCTCTTTGTCTATGGCTGTCCTAGCAATCATTAGTTTCCCAATTCTCACTTTCTGTATAGTAATTATCAACATAGTATTGAGCTGTTCTGTCAGATGTGTTGTTCTGCTGATCAAACCTATTCATAGAATTTTGCGGTGGAAGTGGAGGTGCGTTTTGGGGAACGTTTCCACGTCCTCTACCTCTAAAGGCTTGTTGAACGCCTCGACCTCTTGTGTTTGAACCACCATTTGCACGCTGTAACAGAATTGGACAATTATTCTTAAAATGACCTTCTTCTTTGCAATATAAACACTGATTGGGGCCCACAGTGACACGTGGCTGAATATACTCGACCCTTTGTGAGTTCCTTTGATACTGTTGAGGGTGCTGAAAGTTACTCTGATAGTTATTCTGGCCGTTATTATTCTGATTACCACCACCACGTGGCGGGTAGGCTTGCTGTAGCAAAACCTTCGTTTTTAGTTCTCTAGTTTTCTTTTCTACTCTATCTTTCTCATCCTTGTCTCTATTCTCGTAATATTGTGCAGTAGCCAATATCTGGGCTGAAGATGAGACTGCCCAAGAACTTTCCGAATCTTTTAATTTTTTACACAATTCTGGGAGCAGATTGTGCACGAATTTATCGACAAACAATCTCTGACCACCTTCTGTGGTCATATCTTGACCGCTGTGGTCAACGAATGTTTCTTCAAATCTGGTGAAGAAATCCGAGACTGTTTCTTCTTTCTTCTGCTTGCATGCAGACAACTTATCCCAATTTACGCGTATTGCAGGCATTATCGTTTTCATGTACTTTATTATTTTACCAGGGAGCTCTGCTATCAAAGGCTCAGGTTTGGCACCACCAACTTGTCGGGCATCTGCAGCAGTGATATTAGCCCATGAGTCACCTAATTCCTGGTCATGATCTATATGACGAATTTTACCCCATAGAGGCTGTGGAACAACATTCCCAAATAGCATATCTATATCGGCTAAATTCATTATACATGACCCAGCAGTTTGCGACAACTCTTTATAGTACCCTGCAGGATTTTTATGCGGATCAGGTAATGTTTGTTTGAGTGCTAAAACTTCAGCTCGCTTCCACAGGACATGTACCCATACACGCTGAAAGTGTGGCAAAATAGGGGGGTTGACAGTTGTGTCGCCCTCTCTCCATTGTGGGGGAACTTCTCTCATAGGGTATTGTCGCGCCTTTTTCCTACTAGATGTACTAGGCTCAGATTGTGACTCAGAACTGCTCCCCTTACTCCGATATGATAACAACATTTCAACTGCTTTCTCCACATCTGGACCTACAATCATACCCTGTCCAAACTTAAACCGCACACGACACATCTCTTGGGGGAGGCAATCCTGATCATTGTCTTCTAAATCCTCGCAAAGGAAAACACACATCTGTTCGAAAACATATCTCTGTGTAGCTGCTTCCCACTGGTGGAAGACTTCCATGACAGACTGTACATCATATTTTACAGTGTCCATGACCCATTTCCGTGCTAAACTATTCAATGAATCTCTCTCTTGATAATCAGGCAGTTGACTTCGCAACTGTCTTCTTCCCGTGTTAGGGGTCGTAGTAGGCGACCCGAAAAGGGGTAAAAGAAGGTTAGTAACAGTGCTGGCCATTTTCCGCCGAATGGAAGGAGAAACTGAAGGAAGAACGGATGGAAAGACGGGGTGAGATAAGGCAGGGGCAAAGATAGCAGACGAGGTATCAGAGGAAATAGAGGGGTACTAGGCAAGATTGTAGAGGGAGCATTAGGAGACGTGAAAAATACAGTAGGCAAAATCGTAGAAAACACAGGTGAAACAGAGGTGGTTGGTGGGCCTGGAGGAGGCTGCACCAAAGGAGTAGGAGCCAGCTGAAGAACAGCCGGTGAGTGCTGTGGAGGAGCAGGAGGTGGAGTTTGCGCAACTAAAGGTTGCGGGGGTGCCGTGGCATTCTGCGCATAGGGGGGTGGTGAATTTAGCAAATGTGACATTAATGGGTCTTTTTCTCGCTCTTTTTCTGCTTTTTGCTGAAGAGACGGAAAAACTGGATAGCATTTATCTACTGCCATTTTCTGTTGCCTGTGCAACTGCTCATTCATCTGCTCTTCTTCATTGTCTTTAAACTGCATAGCAGCTTGCATTACTGAAAGTCCTCCTTCTCTCTTATTTTTCTTAGCTAATTTGATTTCCTTTTGTTTGGCTTCTTTACGCCATAGGCGGAAAGAGTCAAACATCGCCGGCCGGGCTTTCTTTTTAAAGAGTTTCACTTCAAGGTTGTCTAAAATTTCAGAATCACAGCTACCATATTGGGGCCATTTTAGAACACCATCTTTTCTGGTGTATTTAATCCATACTTCGTTGTAGGTGATGGGGCCTACCCCATGTTTCACATATAGCTCGTAAGTCGGAGTTCCAACTGGAGGAACCGTACATGAGTCCTCCAATCGGGAGTCCCTATTATTACCACCAAGACAAAACAAATTCCCAAGTCTAAGACTAGGCATCTTCGCTCTCTAGTCTAGTTCCAAACTTCGAAGGATTATCGATTACGATAGTTCTTGTGAATACACAAGTCCTTCGGTTTTGGTGCTTGCAAGTACCAACACAAAACTATCCCAAAGGATACCAAAAACTAAGACCAACTAAAAAATGGGAGACGCTCCACTTATACTTAACTGAAATATTGTTGACGTCACCAGAAGACTCGTCTTAGTGTTTCGCTATACCAAAAACTTCAAGGGTCCAAATCAGGGCGATAGCCAGGGCAGCAGTCCTTGTAGCCGTCGGGAAGTGGGGAACCTCGCAGCAAAGACCTTCGGACCACGTCGACATGCAGGGGTCGATGAAGTGGTTGGCCGTCCTCCGGAATTTTCACACGAAGCTCCTCACGATCTTCTGGCTGACTGGTACCACTGGAATCGCCCTACGTTGGGCGCCAACTGAGGTACTGGGTTATCATAAGAACCGGTAAAGAACCGGTAACCCAGCGGTGCCAGGGGACACACCCGGAGACCTCGAGTTCTTCCTGATTCAGACCTACAGAAACTCAGAGTCTTTTAGGTGAAGTCAAAGATCGCTTTATTGGTTGCAACCAAGGTAACAAGTGTCCTAGAAGTACAACACACAGGAAGTATGTTCTCAGGAGACTGCCGCCCTTTACAAAATCGGGCTTCTCTCTTTATACAGAATATTCGGCTTTAGGCAAACATTCTTCGAATTCGCAATATATCATTTACAGGTTTTGGTTACAAAAGAAAAGCAGAGTCATGATGACATGTACATATTTTACGTCGTGCTGCCCATAACAAATCATTCGCAAGGCCCAACAGTTCATCAGATATCGCTGGACCCCCAATAAAAACGGGCACCTCCCCATCATAAAGTAAGTGAAGCAAAGGAGCAGAGAAAGATGTAGGCGAGATAGGGCAGGTGTGCGCGCTAGAATGGTTTTATGGCTTGTTGAGCCCTGATGATATCTTGTTCGCCCACTGGGCGGGGAACTGACCTAACGAGTTCGGCCTGGGGCAATGGTTCTAACTTGTATAGGTCAAAGAAAAGTCAATTAAGGAGTATGTGTCCTTGTGGAATACATTTCAGCTGGATTAAGGCCTATGTAAGGGGCAACACATAAATGGAAGCCAAGGGTTCAGAACGCAAATGACGATTTCGAGGCGAAATCGTCACCCAAATGTGCTGAAAATACATGTACATGTTGTGCTCGTCATTCTCGGTCTTTTGATATCAAATTCGTAAAACTTCGATGAAGTTTTAATTGTCGAGTTCAGAACGATTATATGAATTCAGAATTTTCAGAACCACATCTATACTATCCTGCTCTACCGCTATTGGAATGTTCATGTGATGCACCTTTGAGAATGTTGGTGTTCTGCCTGAGAGTTTACAGTTGGCTGGGCTGAGCACCATGATGGATGCTCCTGGTGGGGTCTCTCTGTACATCTTGGATTAAAGCATCTCTTAAATACTACATCACTTGTGGACTTCTCATCATTACAGAAAGTTTTGTCACCGCCTTTACACTCAGCTTCCTGCATCACCTCCAGTCACAACCCGTATTTGAATGCTTAAAAAAAGTTAACTTTTGTGAAGAAAGGGGTTCATATCCTCTGGGCAGTTAATTGAGATGGGTCCGTTATTAGAATCGTAAAATCAATGAATGTATAGAGGGGGCACTGTGAAGTGTGCACATGCGCTCCCTGCACTTACAACTCCGTTGGCAACTTGTCCATTCATTCTTGAGATATGTGTTTATAAAGTCACTGCGTAAACTAAATATACAACATCAGACATTCAGGGCTGGACTGGGAACCACAACAAGCCCTGGCATAGTGCTCGGCCGGCCCACCCACCCCACTCGGGGGGGGGGGGTGGTTGGAGGTGCCACCGAGCTCTTTGCCGGGCCGGTTTTCGGCCCTACCGATTTTGGTAACCGGCCCCCAACCCGTGCGGCGCACCAGGGGATTGTCCAGTGCCCGCTATGACCAGTCCGGCCCTGCAGACATTGCACATTTGTAAAAACGCATTTATTTCGGAAAATCTTGCATTGTGCTGCTAAGCTCCATAAAATGTCACAAAAAACACATGTCAGAGGATGATCTGGAAACCATCTGGCTACTAACAGATGGACTGGATGAATGATACCCAAATATACCTGGAAATCTCCTCTTCCAAAGACATTCACAGACTCAATGAAACACTAAAGGAAGTGCAACGCTGGCTGTCAAGCAACCACCTAAAGTTGAATCCGGACAAAACTGAACTACTCTTCATCTTGAACAAAGAAGAGAACCCACAAATGATCGAGTGGCTAAAAGACATTGACGTGTTCAATGAGAACCTCGCCCTAGCTGACTCCGTCAAATCATTAGGCATCACGCTTGACTCCAATCACATCAAATTCTCGGCAAAGAGCGCCTTCCTAAACCTGAAGCTACTAAGCAAAATAAAACCTATCATTCCATCCAATGATCTCAAACAAGCCACCCAAGCATTGGTGCTGTCAGACTTGACTATGGGAATGCAATCCTCTCTGGAATAGCCAAAACACATCTGGCTCCTCTGAAAACAACCCTCAACACGGCTGCCAGAATGGTCACTGGAATAAAGAAATTTGACCACATCTCTAAAAGCACTCAAGTGGTTACCAATAGAAATGAGGGCAAACTTTAGAAAAGCCTGCCTCACCCACAAAGCTCTTCACACAGGCAAACCCGAATATCTGCCGTCCAAACTTAAAAAAGCAGGTCAGAACAGGAAACTCAGAAGCTCTACCACCCTACTTCTGATCTTAAAGTTCATTAGGGCTATTAGAACTAATGGGGCTCCCGGCCCAAACGGTATTCCAGCCCATGTCTTTAAAACTGCCCCTACCTTTTTTGCAACCATACTCCCCCCGCTATTCAATCACTCATATGCCACTGCAATCCTGCCAACATCCTGGAAAGGCTCGGTCCTATTTCCTATACATAAGGAGGGTGACCACTTGAATCCGGCTAACTATAGGCTCATAGCGCTTCTTGATATAGAAGCCAAGGTATATGCCCGCCTACTATTAAGGGACCTGTAGGCCTGGGTTGACTGGCCCTCACAGACTGGCTTTAGGGCCAATAGTTCCACCTTGGACAATATCATAGTGCTCTCTTACCTTGTGAAGCAAGCCAACATGAGAAATAAGTTGCCCCTGTTTTGTTGTTTCATAGACTATTCTACCGCCTTCGACCGAGTAAATAGGAGTCGGCTATGGGAAAAGCTTGAGACCTGGGGGCTCCCTCAAATTCTGCTTAAAGCCATAAAAGCTCTTTATGAGGGGACATGGGTCCAGGTGAAATTAAGTCTAACAATTACAACAGCAAGAATCGACACCAACTCTGGACTTAAACAGGGGTGCGTGTTGGCCCCCCTACTTTTCAACTTGTATACAGCAGACATGGGGCAAGCTTTGAAAGATGCAAACTTAGTACCCCCAAAACTGGGTAAGCTGGCCTTGGGTACCCTTCAGTACGCAGATGACACCGTGGTCATGGACCACACCAGGGTGGGGCTCCAAAGAGCTGTAAACAGTCTGGCAACATACAATAAGGAAAATATCCTTCAGATCAACGAGAGCAAGACAAAGATAGTAATCTTCAGCAAATACCACCACAAAAAACAAGCAACATGGTCCTTGGGGGAGCACAGAATCAGTACAGCCCCTTCCTATAAATATCTCGGTGTCTGGGTGTCAGAGAGGGCCACAGCAGTCAAACATCTAAAGGAGTTAAAACCTAGAATCGACAAAATAATTCTGTCCCTGAGACGTTTAAGCCATCACTTAGCCAGCCCCTTAGTGGAACCTATGCTGACCGTACTTAGGGCAAAACTGATCCCCTCTATTACGTACGGCCACATAGCCTATCCAGGAGCATTCGAGAAAAAGATCAACGCGGCCCAGGTGAAAGCGTATAAACTCATGCTACATGCCCCAAAACAGGCAAGGAATAACAGGCTAAGGTTAGAAATAGGCTTGAAGCGCCCGGAACTGACACTACAGGGAGACTTGTTAAAATATTACATCAGAGTGCTGAAAGCGCCCGAAAACAACCTTAAACACTTTCTAAAAATATTTTTGGGACAAGTGGGCACCCCATGGCACGCTATGGTGGAAAAAGGTATTGCCTCACTGAAAATCGAGGGCAACAGCTTATCCCTCCTTGAAATTCCCTATTCAGCCTGGGCCCAAGCCGTAAAGCGCCAAGTCCAGATCATCTCATTTGAGCTTGACTGCTCATCACTTCGGCACAACTAATTAACTCTGGCCCTGGATAAGTCTTATATCCCAGGCAAACCTCAACCATACTTGCAAGACTCGCTATCAATCCAAGCGAGGAAGAAAATTCTGCATCTGCGCCTCTTGGCCCTCAGGATTGTGGACTTTAACCCAAAATGGGCACGCACGGATGGTGCCATCGCCTGCCGGCTATGCAGCTACCGCAGAGAATCCTGGTTGCATCTTCTGTGCTGCTGTACCAAGCTGCACAGCGACCGACATCATCTGCTGCGCCCGGCCCTACGGAACCTAGGCTACAGAACCTGTAGAGAGGCCTCGGACTGGTGCTTCTCGGTAACTACGACCTGCCCACTAGCTAGGGTCGGCAAATTCATCCACCAAGTCAGAATGGCACTTGAGCTCCACCAAAAGGCCACAGACCCCAAGGGTCCTGATATTGTGTAAGGAGTACCATCTGGAACCCCAACCATACTAGCTGATGGTTCATTTAGCTTGTAAAGTAAGTGGATTCACCGGACTCAAAAATCAAAGCAGGGTTGGTTTAGGGCCCTATGAAGATCATTCCGACTGACAGCTGGTACTGTGTTGTTTATAACCACGTCGAACTCCCACACAAGCTCTAAATTCTCGAAGGTGGGAAGACAAGGACCAAACAAAAATGTTTTTTTTATTTTTGTATTTCTTTTCTCTTTTTTTTAATAGAAGTTTTAATGGACATAAAGAAGTGAAAATACTTGTTATGATATTTTAAACTTGTACACAGGGTTTTATTGGGCGAAAGGCTCTTTGTGGGGGAGACGTTCATGTGTTTTATACTGTAAAGATTTTAATTAATCGCACAGTTAATAAAGATTACTTACTTCTGATCTCGCTTAAAGCTCGAAAACAAAAAAACGTGGACAGATCCTTTTCCGGAAACGCACCAAAAATATGGAACTCTATCCCCCCCCCACATAAGAACTATTCCTTCCTTCCCTAAATTCAAAAGTCAGCTCAAAATCCTGTTCATTGACCAGTTTGGAGTGTCTAAAACGACATTGCTCCCCTCCCAGATGCGGAATGCCAAAACCATGTAATGGACCTCTTCTTCTTTCTCCTTACTATGATTCGTATCCTGAATGTCTCACTTTACTGTATTGTCGGTCAGGCTAGCGCTACAAAAAACGTCCTAAATAAAATAAATGGCATTTGTCCCTGAAGGTGGTGGCATGCCCAGGATGCTGGTCACACAAAAGACTGTATCATGAAGGATGTTGGTCCCTCCGAATGTCCCTGTGGAGAGCCGTCTTAGCTGTTCTGAAGGGAGAGGTCTGACACGCTCTTTTCCAAATGAAGACGCCAAACATGTTACTGAGGCTGCCCTCTGCCATGGCCATCTAGGGTTTCGCCTGTCCAAGGGACATATGGCAGGAGCGACTACCTAAAATGGACCCGACATGTCCTCTTTAGAACAGCACTGCTGCTTTGCCGCATGTGGCGCTGCTGGCCATCCCTTTATAAAGAGCGTCTGAGTAGCGCCCACTATCCCTTCATTTCAGGGTGCTTTGCTTGTTCCTGGGCTGCGCACACTCTTTTCTGGTGGTGCACTTTGAGTCTTTCCTTACCTGTTACTTCACTTCCCTCTTTTGTGCTGTTGTTCCAAGCAGTGCTGTGAAGTGGGCACCATTCAGGTAAAGCGCTAAATGCAATAGACTCTTCCTCTCAGGGCTCGGCTTCCAGCTCGGTGCCTCTCCGAGCTCGCCTTGTCCGTAAACATCACACAAAATCCCATTTTGCAGCTGAACTGCGTTCTTTTCACTGGCAGCGGCTGTTCTTGTAGCTCCCCAAAATCGTATTGGCGGTGAAGACAAGTGCACTGTCCACAAGGACACTAAATGATGCACACCGACGGTCAGAGAAACCCGGAGCCACTACCAAATCGAAACTAGCCAGGGAATGCAAATGAAAAGCAAGGAGGAGGGGCCATCACATGCTGTAAAGTGTGATGGACAAACAGAACCTTCTTTGATGGAAATTGCCAGGGACGGAATTAAGCAGCAAAGGAGGGGCATTTACACAAATGCACCAGTAACAAGTAAGCATTTCTGAATGCCACAGATCGTAATCAATGGATATAGGGGGGTGTTTCAAACCCCACAGAAGAGATATAACAGGTCGATCAAAGCTCGACCTAAACATGGTTGGAGAGTGGGCGGAGCATCCACGAAGCTTCCATTCCATACTCCATTACTGCATGCCTCGCAAAGCGAGCAGCGCATTCGCGCTGTCGCTATAGGCTTAACCTAAAAATGCGGTATTGTGCACTACTGACTTACACGAGGCACATTTTTGCCCGTTTCCTGTCACACACTGCAGCGCAGTAAGGTTTCTTGCTGTACTGTCGACTTGGCCATGAATATGACCCTTAATATTTTCAGTTTATAATACACTGGCCAAGGTTTCTTGATATATCTTAGTATAAAATAGGTTAAACTCTTACAATAACATCTGCTATGCTGTCCCCATCTACATTTTTGGTAGATTCATACGGGTCCATTTAAGGAGATGAGACAGTTTCCCCACAAATCATTTTTGTCTCTAACAAGAGGGGTAACCTTTAGCTGACTCCATGTAATGCACCAGCCATAAGCTTAGCCCTACCTAATTCTAATGGGGGGAGCAGGGACTAGCTTTCAAACTTCCTTTTAGAGCTGTGGTTACATGCCCACAATTACTTGCTATTTTCTTATTTGGAATCAGGACAACCTCTTTTAGGATGAACCGTATGCTAACTAATCAAATTTGTCAACCAATATTTTACAAAGCTGAACAATACCGCAGGTCCAACGTACTCGAGTGCAAAGTAACAGTAACATTATTAACTTTGATCTTGACTCTCCAATCACATCCAAACTTCACAATTTGAAAGAAATTTACTTTTAGTCCATAATGGCTTTCCTGTTCTGATTGGTCTCATATCACACCAATAATTAAAGCGAATTTAAACCCCTCACCTCACTTATTGTTTTCAAAATCAAACACATAAGAAAAGTAAAATGACATTCTTAACGTTGCAGTGCCATCTGCAGGATATTTGTAGAGAGAGAGAAACTTAACATAAAATATCCAATGTTGTTAGACTTGGCATCTTTGACATGTTTTTCTCTTGTCTTTTTTGCTTCTGACCCCCTGTTTTTGATTGTGTTTTGCATTTCATTTTTTGATGCTTTTAGAACCCTGGGCACCTTGCCACTGCTGATCTGTGATAAAATGCAAGAACTCCCTCTGTAAATGGGGATTGAGATTGGCTATCCCCGATTGGCATATTTTAATTTACTGGTAAGACCCTAGTAAACTGCACCGTGTGTGCCTAGGGCCTGTAATTCAAATGTTACTAGAGGGCCTGCAGCACTAATTATGCCGCCCACATAAGTAGGCCTGCAAACATGTCTCAGGGCTGCCACCACAGTGTTTGTGGGTGCAGTTTTTCAAACTCCAATTTTGACCTGGCAACTGCACCCACTTTGCAGGCACAAACCTTCCCGTTTATTACATGCAAGGTGCCCCTAAGGTAGGGCCAAGGTAGCCCCATGGGCAGGTTGCAGTATATTTAAAAGGTAGCATATGTACTGGTTTGTTGTACATGTCCTGAAATACTGCTACTTTAATGTTTCACTATTGCAATGACTATTTCTGCCATAGGATATCACTGGAGTTGCCTTGTAATCTCTTGCAAGTATAACTTCCAATAGGGAACGGATAGAAATTTTGGGTCCGGGGTCCCTGAACTCACAATTTAAAAATACATCTTTTAGTGAAGTTAGTTTTTAAATTGTGTGTTTGATAATGCCACATTTAGAACGTGGGCATTTTCTTCCTTTACCATTCTGTGGCTCTGTCTGCCTGTGAAATCCATGTCTGAGGGAAGGTGACAGGTGGACGGTTTGTGCATTCACTCTAGACAGTCACAAAAAACGCAGCTGAGTAGTGCCTTCATATGCTGATGGTCCATTACCAGACTGATAAGTCTCCTAAGCTAGAGTGGTTGGGGCAATTGTCACTGCCACCTGACACTTGTATGGAGCTGCCTCTGTCCTCCCACAGATCTCTCTCCACTCTCCTGCAGTGTGTCTGTAGCCAGTTCAAGAAAATGCAGGGCCTGTGTACTACAAAGACTTTCCTTGAAGTTTGCCTACTTCGAAGGCAGAAACTGGAATACGTGCTGGAGCTCTGACACCATAACTTCAAACCACTTCAGGACTGAGAGGACATTCTGCCAAGAAGAAAAGCTGTAGAAGCTGTCAGGAGGGACTGCCACTTTGCTGTGGTGACCTGCTGCTTGCTACTTCTGTCTTAGGCAGTGAATGGACTGGATGTTGTGCTTTACATACTGCTTGCTTGAAACTGTGCCTGCGTGCTGCACAAGGATCACAGCAACACCAAAGGGGATTATGGACAGAGTTTTGAACATTGCAAGCACTCAACCCCAGTCAACTGATCTGGGTTTAATCTATCATCATTCTTTAGCTCACTTCGCCACCCCAGTTCAGACATGGCCATATGCAAATCAGTCTGATTCTGTACCTCATGGGAACAGTCCAGCCTGAACTGCCAAGCCATGTCTTCCTTGGACCAGAATGAAGCCTCCTGGGACTGGTTTCTGGCTAATCAGCCATCATCAGCCAGGCTAGCTTGAATCCAGTGGGAAAGTGAGCAAGGGACCCACGTCTGGGCATACCCTGCCAACTTAGGGTGAACAAAGCAAAAACAAAGGGGATGATGGACAGAGTGTTGAACATTGCCAGCACTTACCCCCAGTCAGCTGATCTGGGTTTAATCCATCATGATTCTTTAGCTCACTCTGCCATCCCAGTTCAGACATAGCATATGAAAATCAGTCTGACCCTGTGCCTCATGGGAACAGTCCAGCCCAAACTGCCAAGCCATGTCTTCCCTTGACTGGAAAGAAGCATCCTGGGACCGGTTTCTGGCTAATCAGCCGTCATCAGCCAGGCTAGCTTGAATCCAGTGGCCAACAAATCATCAATGCGCTGCATCGCGCATGCGTCTGTGCCAAGACGCGATGCAGCCGCTTCTTTGCATTGCGCATGCGCGTTTCGGTGTACGCGAGTCAGCAGGGAGCAGTGGCATTTACCTGCGCACGCGCGCTCATACAACAGTTAGGTGGACGCGCGTGTGCGGAGGAGCAGTGCTTCCTTTTTACGCGATTGCAACACGCTCAAATTGAATACCAAATAAGCCAATTATCCAATCAACACAGGTATAAATAACCTGCGGCCGCCCTCCGTCTTACCTCCACTTCCTCTCGGACGCTAGAGAGGGGTAACCGACGGAGAGGTAAGTCACAGGTTTTTATAGCTCCCTTTCTTGGCTAGGTTTTGATAGAATTTTTGTTCTTGAAACCCCACCATGGTATATTTTAAAAAAGATTCAAAATCTTTGTTAGACTTCTAAAACAGAAAACAAATGGCTCGTTTTTAGTGTCAGTCCCTTGTTTCAGCATTTTGCTCTGGTACACAGCCTTTTTCCCACTGCCTAACAGCTAGGTTTTTATGCATATTGTGCAAGACTTCAAACTGATAAATCAAGTGGGGACGAGGTTTCTCATTCCCTTCTCTGTATTTTTATTTTTAATTTGTACAATAGAGCGGTGCCTCAATTTTCCCGAGCAGGACGCCGGGCGAGGTGAGGTTTACTACCCACACAAAGTTGGGTAATTACTATTATATGAAAAATATATATTCAAAAAATTGTTTGACTTTATAAACCACTAGCTATATTTAAGCAAATAGGCTAGCAAAGTGTTTATACATACCCCTATGTGTAGGATCCACCCTGGGGTTTATCAAAGAGTCAGTATTACTTCTTTTGTGTTCTGGGCACGAGTAGTTTGGCAAACATAGAGATTTTTATTGACTATAATGTGTATGTGGTTCTCTACTATGTTTTCTTATAGGTAAGGATCACATTATCCTAACATCCCTGGAAACATTGGGGCTCCAAGGTCCGGGTAGGATGTTCTTTTTCCTTGTTACATATAATCACTTTTCACATGTAACTCCCTGTGCAGTAGTATTTTCATCTCATTTAAGGTCCTGAAGAAAGCCGGATAAAATTCCTTTGGCTGAAACATGTCGACCGTCTTGCACAGCCTTACTCAGTAGTCATATTTTCAGACTACTAGGCGTTATTTTTATGGTTGATACCAGAACAATACCTATTAAACATACTTTTTGCCCTGGTAATCAATTTTAACTCACACTTTTCACCAACACTGCACCTTGTCAGCAACCCAGTGAGAATAAACTTTGAATGGAGAAAACTACTGGTATCCACAACTATACCGTCATATGATGGTCAGGATGTTGTCTGGATCCATATCCCATCTCACATGAGGACACTCCGCCATTCTGGGTGGTCTGATGAGAATTTCTCACCCACCGAGTATTCTCCTAGGTTAGCTTTTTCTGATTTCTTAGTTTGCCATTCACTCTGTCATAAGACAAACTTTCATATCCTTATCCTATGACCCAGATGTTCCGTATTGTTGTATATAACTCTATTGAGTCACATGTGAAATTCGGGGAACTTAACCTTTTTGCCTCTAAGATATCCTCCCTAATTACCGAGCGGCATCCTCTGACCTAGCGTAGCCAATGAATGGCTTTGTTGGTTAGAGAATCTGGGTGCTCGCTGGTACCAAACTTCGAGGACCTTAGTTTAGGAACATTGGTCATATATATTGTGTTCCTTTTATAGTGAGCTTTATTAGAGAGGGTGTTCCCGGGAGCGCTGGGGTGCCCGGGCTGCTGGGGAATGTAGTCCCGCTGTGGCCTTTCCCCTCACGGCAGTGGAGTACTGTTTGCTGGCCGTTCCCCTCACGACTGGGATGTCGCTGGGAGTAGCTGGTCGTCGGCCGTTCCCCTCACAGCAAGGTAAGACTGCCGGGATAATGTCCCCTGCGCCCCGCTCGATGCTCTGCGCTGTTAAGCGCTTGCGGGCGCAGCAGGAGCGTCACGGGAGCGCCGGGGTGCCGGGGCTGCTGGGGAATGTAGTCCTGCTGTGGCCGTTCCCCTCACGGCAGTGGAGTACTGTTTGCTGGCCGTTCCCCTCACGGCTGGGCTGTCGTTGGGAGTAGCTGGTCTTCGGCCGTTCCCCTCACGGCAAGGTAAGACTGCCGGGATAAAGTGAGCAAGGGACCCACGTCTGGGCACACCCTGAGTGTTTGATTTGCACAAACGCCCGGTCCATCATCCCCTTTGGTATCGCAGTAGGATCGCAGCAGCTCGAGTCCTGTGCCCTGTGTCACCAATGTCCGTAGCACCCGCTCCAACTCTGATGCAGGCTCTGCAACTGAAGACATCAAAGCATCACCTGTCTCACGACTTGGAAATCTACACAGCACCTGTTCAGCCTCTGCCACATCGATTTTCGACGCATCATCCGTGTGTGCCACGTGTCTGGAATTTAACACCTCCCCTGGCTGTAAGGAACAAAGCATCAACTCCACTGTGCAGCAGTAAGGAATCAACGCATCATCTCTCATGGCAGTAAGGAGTTTATGCATCTCTTTGCTTTTCTGGCGCCTCATCTCCCCAGTGCCTATTTTAATCTTTGATTTTTATGCACCCCAGGTACTTGGTGATAGAAGTATTTTGAACCGTTTAATAGTGATATCTTTGCTGGTGTTTGTTGGATTGCTGGTTTTTGGTCTTTTTTTATTCATATTTTTGGATATTGTTCTATATGGGTGTAGTGTCCTTTTGTGCTGTTTTCAATGTGTTGCCGAGTGTGTATGTACAAATGCTTTACACATTACCTTTCATATAAACCTGACTGCTCATGCCAAGCTACAAAGGGAGTGAGCAAGGTTTGTCTTGGGTGTGTAAATCCTTAAATCTGACTCGAATAAGATTCCCTACTTCGACAGGGTGCAAGCCACTGCCAACTGCAGACCCCTATTTCTAACAAATGTTGAATGTTTACTTTAAAAATAAAAGTTGACATCCTATTTCTTGGATAACAAAATATTAGATGGTATTTATAAATCTTTAACAGAAAAGCTGAAAGGGCACATTCCTTATCCAGTATGTTTTCTTAGCTTCTTCTTTCATCGTATATTCAAATCTCTAGCACTCTGATGTGATGAAGCACCCTATAAATGCCATGAAATGTAAAGCCTTTAGGAGCTTTTATGCAATGAGCTTGCGCCACCTGCATGTCAAAATGTTTGATGCATTGGCATAGCATTCAGTACTCTATGTTTACAAGGTGATGCGTCAGTTTTTGGAGTTCTGAGTCAAAATGTTACTGCGCATGAATTGGCTGGGGGAAGACATGGTTTAGTTCAAAATCCAACACCTTTCCTGCTTTTGTACAAACTGGAGTGAGAATAGTAAATTATGCTATTCCTAAGTCCAGTGGGCCCCCACCAGCAAGTTTTTGTAACAACTTGCGATGTAATCGTATGCGATGTAATAACGCGGTTGTTGTAACGACTGTGTTGTGAAGGTATGTGATGTAGCGCATGCATTATAACGACATACATTCTCGGCTGAGTAGTGCAAGTATTAGTATATGCAAGGTAGGCATTCCATTCTTATTTCCAGTGAAAAAACGACACTGTGATATCTACAAGTTTTAGGGAACGCAAAGCAATGTTTGTAAACGGTGCGCAGAGCATAAAATGCATCAAAATTCCTGCACATCAATAACCAATGAGTAGGAAATTATGCAATCCACATAAAACAGTTTGGCAAGCTCAACTAGACTATGGAGGTGCTAGCTTTGAAGCTCAGAGTTGCGAGGCGACGACCACCTCCACCTCCACCTCCACCTCCACCTCCAACCCCACCCTCTTCCTCCCAGGTGGTGCAGGAGAAGGAGCACGTCTGTCGGCAATACCTAGTTGGTCTCAGGGATGAGGTAATCACCCATTGTCGACTTAGGAGGGAATCCATTGTATAGCTGCTACACCTGATTGTGGCAAGGCTCCAGCCAAAAACTTGCAGGTCTACCAACATACCTTTACAGGTGAAGGTCATGCTGCACTACCCATGCTGGCATCAGGGTCCTTTCAGATTACATGCGGCAAAGCAGCAGATAACCACAGCCAGAGTAGCCGGATTCTCCCAGCCATCTTTCTCATCCTACCTTTCCTCTGTCCTGGTTGCCCTCTGACACACCAGTACCACCTATTCCCTAACACCCACAAACTTCAGCTGGAGATGAAGCAAGGGTTTTATGCCATTGCTGGGTTCATACTTGTGCTGGGTGCCATGGACTGCACACATATGCAAACGGTTCTCCCTCCTGCAACATCCCATCTCTACTGGGAACAGAATCCTACCCACTCCATCAATGTCCAGGCCACTGTAGACCATTGGGGCGTGTTTGACAACATGCTGGCAAAATACTCCTGCAGTGTACCTGATGCATACACATTCCAGGCATCCACCATAAATGACCGCTTCCAGAATGGCTGATATCGAAATGGCCCACTTGTAGGTAAGCAAACTTCAAGAACATACCAGACCCACTGACAATTTGAAATGGATTAAACAATACCAATCTCTGAGTCTGAAAATGCAGACAAGGACATTAAGCATGGGCGTAAAATCCGTTCCGCTCGCGGAATTTTGCGGATTATCGGTAAATTTGCGATCCGCGAACTCTCGCGAATTTGCCAAAAATTCGTAAATTCGCACGCAGCGGATTTTTTTGCTTGGTCGCGCTTGACAAATACAATATTGCGGCGTGCGGCGTTCACTTACCGTCATTCAGCGTTTGAAGAGTTGTTTTTCTCCATGTTTGCGTGTGTTGCGCCATTTTGGATCTTGCTGCGTGATCCCGCGGGAGTTTGTCGACCGCGATTACATCATCGCGCCCGCCACCTTGCACAGCGAGATTTTGTCAACGCGAGTACGTCATAAAGGCTCGCAATCACGCATCGCGGGAGTAAACAATTGCGAACACGTAGATGCGGCGGGCAGCAACAATCTCGCACTCGCGAAAGTGCAAAATTTGCAATTCTGCACAAGAAATCCACCAGCAAGCAGCATAAACCTTCTGAAAATGATGATTTTTATCAGAATAACTCTTAAGGTTGACATTTGCCTGCACTTTTTTTTGCAAGGAGTCCATTTTGGGGGGGGGGGGGGTGGGAGGAAGGAAGTGCCCCACAGTCTCCAACTTCCTGTTCCTGTCCAGCAGGCTCCTCCCAGTGCTTTCTTCATGTGCTGGTCACTTTCATTTGGATCTTGACCTGGAAGGATTAGTTTTTGTGGATGCTGCTGGATATTTGGATTTGAGGCCTTTTTGACTTTCTTTGGATCACTTTTGGATTAGAAATCAACTTTCACAAGTAAGTTTGTTTGGGGCATTACAGTTGCTGCAACTACAATTTTGGAACTTTTTCAGAACATTAAATAAAATATATTGTGGGTAGCCACAGAATCCAGTAGGACCAGGGTTAGTTATGGGTGCATGATACAACTGTTTTGTTGAATTTAAACATCATTGAGGGCACGGATAGCATGGAATTGTGCTGAATTTTGTGGTTTTTTTTATATATTGGGCTGCTGTTGAGCCTTTTGCCCAGGGGTAGTGAGTCTGTCTGTGGGGTCTCTTTAATGTAAACATCATGGATGGCATTGGATTGTGGTGATTTTTGTGTGTTTTTTCGTTCTTTTGGGGTGTACTGTTGATTGGGACTGGCCATGTGGGTGGGGGCCATTTTGAGTGGTGGTACAGGCAGGCCCTGTCCATGTGCTTGGGCTGCAAGGGGCCATTTTGAAGACAGGCAGTGTTCTGAGGCCTGCACCCATTTTGCCTAGCTTTCATCCAATATGCCCAGGGGTAGTGAGTGGTGCATGGGCCTAGTCTTTCTGTGGGGTGTCTTCTTGAATTTAAACATCATTGAGGGCATGGATGGCATGGGATTGTGCTGAATTTTGTGGGTTTTTTCGATTTTTTGGGCTGCTGTTGGGGCCTTTTGACCAGGGGTAGTGAGTGGTGCATGGACTGAGTCTGTCTGTGTGGTCTCTTTAATGTAAACATCATGGATGGCATTGGATTGTGGTGATTTTTGTGTGTTTTTCGTTTTTTTGGGGTGTACTGTTGATGGGGACTGGCCATGTGGGTGGGGGCCATTTTGAGTGGTGGTACAGGCAGGCCCTGGCCATGTGCTTGGGGTGCAAGGGGCCATTTTGAAGACAGGCAGTGTTCTGAGGCCTGCACCCATTTTGCCTAGCTTTCATCCATTATGCCCAGGGGTAGTGAGTGGTGCATGGGCCTAGTCTTTCTGTGGGGTGTCTTCTTGAATTTAAACATCATTGAGGGCATGGATGGCATGTGATTGTGCTGATTTTTATGTGTTTTTCGACTTTTTGGGGTGTATAACTGATGTTCCTCTGTCTTCCATTGCTTTTAGGTGCACAAGAGAACCACCAGTGCCAGGAAGAAATCCTGCAGCGGTGTGTGCAGCATAACGTCACACGACGTCACGTGTGGCCACAGACAAGACAACTCTGCAACTCGTGCAACTGCGGCCTGCTGTTCTGACCTCTGAAGAAGATGGCCCCAAAAAAGTTCCCCGTAGCTCCTCTAGCAAGAAAGTTGGCAGTAAGGAGCAGAAGAAGCAAGTGGCGCCACTTACCAAGGAGACTGGTGTGCCGACCGCCACATTTTTTAGGAAAAAAATAAGTACGCCTGCAGCAGCAGCGGGGTCTGCTGGGGAACAAGCTGCCGGGAGCAGCACCCCCGCTCCATTGGGCTCAGTGCCACCACCACCACGCCAACTTAGGTCCAAGCCCTTGAGTGCTTTAGAGGCCGCCAGTATAGTTGTTCAATCACCATCGACCAGTGATGTTGGCTCATCGCAAGAAAGTAGCAGCAATGTCCCTCAATCAACACAGGTTGTTGTAACTCATCTGACAAGTGTTCAACAACCACAGCCGCAACAACAACCAAATGTGCAACTACAAGCCCAAGTACACGTGGAAGGAGAGGCGCAAGCAGAGGTACATGGAGCGGCACAAGTGCCCACAATAGTTGTTCCTCCCGAAGTAGGGGCACATCAGGAAATCGACATTCAAGCCGAGGTATCACATGAGGAAGCCACTCCTCCTGATGATTCATTGTCTTCCAGATACCCAACAAGGAAAAGATCAAGGATGGTGTCTACTTCTTCTTCGAGCCACCTTCTTTCTGATGATATGGATGAAAATTGGGAACCACCAGTGCTGCCTGAGAGTGAGGCACACCATGATCTGACAAAGGTAGCTAAGCGTAAAAGGAAGGTCCCCAAAAGTCTCAGAGTTATGGAGTGTGATGATGACGCTGAAGAAGAAGTGGCGTATACTCCTGCTGATGAAGACTCTCAAGACAACGACGCAGTCATCATACACGTCACTCCAGCCTCAGCGGGCATGCAGCAAACAGACATTTTGACCGTAGCCCGAAAAGCTGATGAGCGTCATGTTGTCGACGAGGAGGCAATGGGAGGAACACCATCATTTGAGTTAACTAGTACACCACCACCTACCGCTTCTATATTTTTATCTCGCCAGAAGGGACCTCCATCCACCCCACCTCAATTAGTGGTGGTGCAAGTGCACAACATAGTAAAGTTCGGCAACACACATCCTCCACTTCATCTGCCATTAGCAGCATGACCAGCAGTATTGCCTCCTCCGCCCCCCACAGAAATTTCAAGTCCGCAGTTTGGGACTTCTTTAGTGTTTGCCCAAAAAGGGAAAACATAGCCATTTGTAGCATTTGTAAGTTTGCAGTTAGTTGTGGTAAGCTTGGTACCAACTATGGTACCGGAGGCCAGAGAGGTCATTTTAAGAGACAGCACCTTGTCCAATGGCTTGCTCACCTAAAGGAGATCAAGGAAGCCCGAATTAGAAGTCAACAAACTGTATCCGTTGATGTTTCATCTGATGATGACGAGGAGGAAGAAGTGTCAAACATTTCTTCACCTACACCCAGTACCCCTCTCAGCAGCACACCCCCTGTGCGCCACACTAAGAGTGTGGGAGAGAGTGAGACACCAATGCGAAAAACTTCATCACCGAGCGTAACTGGGTCGAAGGCGTCATCATCTGCCCGTAAAAAAATGGTCCAGCCCACCATTAGAAGCATGTTGTTTTCAGATGCACCATTTGAACGCAACCACCCAATGGTGCGTCTGTATAACACTAAGCTGGCTAAAATGCTAGCGCTGGACCTTCTCCCTTTTTCTTTTGTGGAAGGGGTTGGTTTTCTTGAATTAGTGGCAACGCTCTGCCCTAAATGGAAGGTTCCTAGCCGGTACTATTTTGCCAGAGTTGCGGTTCCAGCACTACATGCAGATGTGCTGGAGGCGATTGGGGCAGCTTTGAAGAAGAATGCTGTTCACACTATACATCTGACAACAGACATGTGGACCAGTGGCGCAGGCACTGATTACATGTGCATCACTGGACACTGGGTCTCTTTTTCAGGAGTTACAGCAAAGCTAAGGGCAGGTGTTGACAAAGACAACGTTTTTAAAGCTGCTCGGAAGCATGGAACACTAGCCATGTTTGGCATGTAGACAAGTCATACAGCACAAAACATTTTGCAGGAGTTTAACACAAAGGTCTTTAAATGGCTGTCCCCCAAAAAACGCATGATTGGTTATGTTTCCACGGATAATGGCACCAATGTAGTTAAGGCCATGGATAAGGGTAACTATTTCAGAGTACCGTGTTTTGCGCACTGTATAAACCTGGTTGTTAAAAAATTCTTGAGTGAAGAAAGTCCAGCGTGCGAGTTACTGACCACCTACCGAAGAATGTGCACACATTTCAGCCATTCTTTTAAGGCCCGGAAGCATCTGAGGGGCCTGCTACATGAACGTCGACTGCCAGTGAAAGCACTAATCTAGGAGGTGGCAACACGTTAGAACTCAACCTTCTACATGCTTGAGCGTCTGTATGAGCAGTTTACGGTACTCTATCAGTATTTCCGTACACTGGGTACAGCTGTGAAGGACCTGAGGTTACATGCGGAGCAATGGGAGCTAGTTAAAAGCCTGACAGACATGCTTCGTCCTTTTGAGGTCTTCACGCGTGCAGTCAGCAGGGAGGACTGTAGTTTGGGAAAAGCTATCCCATTGTTGCGCATGCTAGAGCACCAACTGAAGGCGGTGTCTTCTAAGTTTCAACAAGATGAAGAAAAGCAAGAAGCTTTTGATTTGGTGGAGAAATTATTACAGCGCCTACTTTGCGATGAACGTCTTCAAAAGATCAGTACAAAACAGCATTACATTTGTGCTACTATTCTGTTTCCACGCTACAAAAAGGCACTAGCAGGCAGAGCATTGTTTGCTTTTGGTGACGCAGAAGTTTCAAAGTACAAACGTTGGCTAGCTCTGTCAGCCATGAGGTTTGAAAGAGAACGGCAGCAAATTGAAGGAAAAGGCAGTACATCAGCATCAGCAGGCCATTCGGAGTCCAAAGAATACACTTCTGCACCTGTGGCTGTGGCCGAAGTGACCTCTCAGCCGTTAAAGACACCAGCAACCGGATCATCTGCACCAGACACAACAGTAACATTGTGTGAAGAAGACAATTGGCTAACTCAGCTTGGGTTTGCTTCTGAAAAGGTCCCAGCAAAAAGTAAGCAAAGTGGAGGAACCGTGGAGAACCTTGAGTCGATGGTGCAGGACTATCTGAATGACTCAACAGAGGTCTCTCTTCATGATGACCCATTGGCGTATTGGCATGGGAAAAAAGAATTGTGGCCAGAGATCACCAACCTGGCTATAAATTATTTGTCTTGCCCACTCGCAAGCGTGTCTTCTGAACGTGTTTTCAGTGCTGCTGGTGGCATTGTAACTTGCAAAAGGACTCGCCTCTCTCCCAAAAATGTGGAGAGGTTAACAATGATCAAGATAATTCAGCACCTCATACCACCAGATTACAAAGTACGAGAATACACGCCGGAAGAAGACGAGGAGGACACCACTTGGATGAGGGAATTTCTTCTCTGTTAGGTGACTTACTCCCGCCTGAATTCGCAGAGTATGAGGAGGACGAACTCTGCTTCCCTGACACCAAGCCCTGAAAATGAGCCAATGAATCAATAACTTTCTTTTTCGTCCTTATTCACTTTTATTCCTGTGTGTATGTCTTTCTTTGTTTTGCAAAGTCAATATAAATACAAAATGTAATCACCTAATCACAAAAACAAGCCCATCAGCAGAACTGTCTTCACTTATTTGCTTATTGATTTGAAGGTGCCGCAGTCTGCATTCCTCAGGTTCACAAGTTCACAAGAACATGCTCCTCTATCCTCCTCCTCCAGACTCCTATTTCCCTCAAAGCAGAGGGCTGGATTACGCCCAATGAAGAAAGACTCTGCACTTGTGGGGGTGTTCTACTTCTTTGCGGGTGAGTTGACGGCTCTGGGGCCATTGCTGGGAAGGTCTAATACCGGAAAAAAGTGGTTTGGACAAAATCGGAGGCGAAATTTTCTTTGCGTTTTTGCTGACTTGCTTGTCTTTGAGGTGCAGTTTGGGGGTGTTCCGGGTGTTTGTGGGTGGGTTTTGTGGTCTGGGAGCACTGCTGGCACAGTCTAATTTTGATTGCATTTGTTTTTCAGTAAATCCATGGTGGAAAATGGGAGTTATGACCTAGCTGCACAGCGCGTTTGGACAGAAGGGCGAAAAGTATTGTAAGTATGATATTTCCATTTTTGGTTTTTGGCTGTTTGGGGGTGTTGTGCTTTTTTGCGGGTGGGTTGGCGGGTCTTGGGCCATTGCTGGGAAGCTCTAATACCGGATAAAACTGGTTTGGACCAAATCCATGAGGAAACAGTTTTTGCTTTTTCTGACATTTCGGTCAATGTAGCATTTTCGGGGGCCGGTTTGGGGGGCTTCCTGGTGTTTGTGGGTGGGTTTCAGGGTCTGGGAGCACTGCTGGGTATGGGTAGTTTTGATAGCAAGAAGTTTGAAGAAAATCCATGGAGGCAGAGGGGAGTTAGGGCCTAGCCGCAGAGCGCGCGCGGAGTGATTTTGGAAATTGGCCACAAAATGACTAAGTCCCCATTTTTGTACTTTTGCTTTTTGGCTGTTTGGGGGTCTTCTACTTGTTTTCGCCTGGGTTGACGGCTCTGGGGCCATTGCTGGGAAGCTCTAATACCAGATAAAACTGGTTTGGACCAAATCGGAGGCGAAAACTTTTTTGCGTTTTTGCTGACTTGCTTGTCTTTGAGGTGCTGTTTGGGGGCGTTCCCGGTCTTTGTGGGTGGGTTTTGTGGTCTGGGAGCACTGCTGGCACAGTCTAATTTTTATTGCATTTGTTTTTCAGTAAATCCATGGTGGAAAATGGGAGCTATGACCTAGCTGCACAGCGCGTTAGGACAGAAGGCCGAAAAATATTGTAAGTATAAGATTTTCCATTTTTGGTTTTTGGCTGTTTGGGGGTGTTGTGCTTTTTTGCGGGTGGGTTGGCGGGTCTGGGGCCATTGCTGGGAAGCTCTAATACCGGATAAAACTGGTTTGGACCAAATCCATGAGGAAAAAGTTTTTGCTTTTTCTGACATTTCGGTCAATGTAGCGTTTTCAGGGGCCGGTTTTGGGGGCTTCCTGGTGTTTGTGGGTGGGTTTCGGGGCCTGGGAGCACTGCTGGGTATGGATAGTTTTGATAGCAAGAGGTTTGAAGAAAATCCATGGAGGCAGAGAGGAGTTAGGGCCTAGCTGCAGAGCGCCCGCAGAGTGATTTTGGAAATTGGCCACAAAATGACAGTCCCCATTTTTGTACTTTTGCTTTTTGGCTGTTTGGGGGTCTTCTACTTGTTTTTGCCTGGGTTGATGGCTCTGGGGCCATTGCTGGGAAGCTCTAATACCGGATAAAACTGGTTTGGACCAAATCCATGAGGAAAAAGTTTTTGCTCTTTCTGACATTTCGGTCAATGTAGCGTTTTCGGGGGCCGGTTTGGGGGGCTTCCTGGTGTTTGTGGGTGGGTTTCGGGGTCTGGGAGCACTGCTGGGTATGGATAGTTTTGATAGCAAGAGGTTTGAAGAAAATCCATGGAGGCAGAGGGGAGTTAGGGCCTAGCTGCAGAGCGCGCGCAGAGTGATTTTGGAAATTGGCCACAAAATGACAAAGTCCCCATTTTTGTACTTTTGCTTTTTGGCTGTTTGGGGTCTTCTACTTCTTTTCGCCTGGGTTGATGGCTCTGGGGCCATTGCTGGGAAGCTCTAATACCGGATAAAACTGGTTTGGACCAAATCCGTGAGGAAAAAGTTTTTGCTTTTTCTGACATTTCGGTCAATGTAGCGTTTTCGGGGGCCGGTTTGGGGGGCTTCCTGGTGTCTGTGGGTGGGTTTCGGGGTCTGGGAGCACTGCTGGGTATGGATAGTTTTGATAGCAAGAGGTTTGAAGAAAATCCATGGAGGCAGAGGGGAGTTAGGGCCTAGCTGCAGAGCGCGCGCAGAGTGATTTTGGAAATTGGCCACAAAATGACAAAGTCCCCATTTTTTTACTTTTGCTTTTTGGCTGTTTGGGGGTCTTCTACTTGTTTTCGCCTGGGTTGACGGCTCTGGGGCCATTGCTGGGAAGCTCTAATACCGGATAAAACTGGTTTGGACCAAATCGGAGGCGAAAACTTTTTTGCGTTTTTGCTGACTTGCTTGTCTTTGAGGTGTTGTTTGGGGGGGTTCCGGGTGTCTGTGGGTGGGTTTTGTGGTCTGGGAGCACTGCTGGCCCAGTCTAATTTTGATTGCATTCGTTTTTCAGGAAATCCATGGTGGAAAACGGGAGTTATGGCCTAGCTGCACAGCGCGTTTGGACAGAATTGAAAGAAGGCCGAAAAAATGTGTAAGTATGAGATTTTCCTTTTTTGCTTTTTGCCTGTTTGGGGGTGTTGTGCTTTTTTGCGGGTGGGTTGGCGGGTCTTGGGGCATTGCTGGGAAGGTCTAATACCGGATAAAAGTGGTTTGGACAAAATCCATGCTGAAAAGCCTTTTGGCATTTTTTGTAACTTAGGGTTCGTTAGAATTAGCACTAGCAGCAGTATTCCATGTGTTTTGGGGTGTTCTAGATTTTTGCAACTGGGTTCTGGGGTCGTACAGCACTCATGGGAATGTGTAATCTTGGTTGCAAGTTGTTTGAAGAAAATCCATGGTGGCATTTTTTGTAACTTAGGGTTCGTTAGGGTTAGCACTAGCAGCAGTATTCCATGTGTTTGGGGGTGTTCTAGATTTTTGCAACTGGGTTCTGGGGTCTTACAGCACTCGTGGGAATGTGAAATCTTGGTTGCAACTAGTGGTTTGAAGAAAATCAATAGTGGGAAAGGGTGGATTTTGCCTTGTGAAAGAAAGCGTTTGCCACAATTCTTAACTTAGGGCTCGTTAGGGTTAGCAGTATTGTATTGCATGTGTTTGGGCGGGGGTTATAGATTTTTACGACTGGGTGGGGTCTTGGAAAACTTGTTGTAATGTCTAATTTTGATTGCAAGTCATTTGAACATAATCCATGGTGGGAAAGGGGGGTTTTGGTCATACTTTCTGAGAGCGTTTTGACACGATTTGAAATTAGGCCTCTGTGAGGTAGCAGCAGTATTCTGCACCTTTTTGGGATTGTAATGTGGGGTGTTCTAGATTTTGGGGATTGTCATCTCTGAAAGTGACAGTATAATTTTTGCACTACACAGCGTGCCTTACATATTTTTTTCTCCGAGGTGTCTTTAACACTTACTGTTGTATTTTTCCATCATCAATTACAGGCAGGCTTTTACCCTGTGCCATCGATGTACTACTCAGGCGTACAATTAGCGATCCGCAAATCCGCATCAGGCAGGCAGTGGACAGTGTGTCTGGTCACCAAGATTGATCGACGGAGCATCCGATGGAATGAAGGAGTACCGCAAGTAAGAGGAATAGCTGGATGCATCGACTTCACAAATTTAACGGGACCACTACAAAAAACAGTAACATTATCCAAAATTCTCCTTATCTTTTCGATGATATTCTTGTGAACTTGAACTTACTTCTACGAGTGCGACTCTGTGCGTTTGTTTGATCTCTGCTTCAAATTCATCCCTCCAGCTATTTGATACGTCTTTGCTATGTTTAACACTGAGTTAATGTTCTAAGTGTTTATTGTCTGAGGGCAGAGAGGCAAGTGAAATTGCATAATGACTGCAGACCTGTACTGCCAAGTTTGCCAACTTGTTCCTTCGTAGTTACTAGTAAGTTGCAGTAAGTAGTAGTACTACTTTTCAGTAAGCTAACCATCCATTTACCAACAAACAACTTCTCGCATGCAGTAGTGCACTTTCTTTATGTCCCTTTAAAGGTTTATCGATATCTTCAAATCCAAAGATTTGTTTCTCTTCATTTGCTGTTTTACTGACCATGTTGTGTTTTTTTTCCTCTCTACCAAACTTTCCCAAAAAAAAAGCCCCATTCCCATCAAATTTTCAAACCCTAACCCTCTTCCCCCGGGCTGTGTGGTATTTCATTGATGTGTGACTGACAACAACAATAAATTCCACACACTTGCTGTGGAGGATAAGGTCAAAGCAACCAGAAGTTCATGTGCGCCATCCTGGATTGATAATAAGAACACCTCCTCCTACACGACGTGAACAATCTAATGCTTAATGCTTACCTTACGTTGGCACTGCTTAGGCTACAATTTAGGGCACTGTTCTGTACCGTACTATCTATTGTACTGTTTCTAATGCTACGCTCAGGCCACTCAATGTTTAATTTCCTCTTTTTTTCATATGGTGAGACTGCCAGTGTGTACCACTACTGCTACCAGCACAACAATGATATTGCATCCGTCGAGGATTCAAGTCAACAACCAACCTTATTCACCAACCGTGATTCGAAAATCACAGGTAAGATAAGCATATTGGGGAGGTAGTAGAATAATGGGCTAGGACTAAGTTTGGAGGAGAGCAGAGACTAACAGTACACTTCTATCAAGACTACTTCCACATTGTTTGTCTATTGGTTGTGTTGTTTGATTACCTACAGCATTTACTCTGTAAAAGGCGACGTGTGCACAGATACCTGTTGTAACAGTATAACATTTTGGCATGTATCTTTCCGCCGTCTTTGTAAGCCTGTGATATTACTGGGAGTTTCAGGAATTCCACTAGCAGCACTATGGGTGGACTCACTACTACATACATAGTCAGAGAGTACTAAAAAAAGGCCTTTTTTTACTTTTTTTATCTTGGGTTGCAAAAGAAATCACTGGTACGTGAACTTGTGCTCGCCGCCATAATGGCAGCTCACTCTGCTTTCACCCAAGAAATACAGACACAGGCCATGATGATGCAGACTCGCAGTACTTTAAGCAGTACATGCAAGTGTGGATCTGAATGTCTTACTTTTCTATAGGGGTGGCACTGCCACTGCCCATACTTCTTCCACTCAGCGTCTGCTCTACTACATCATACACCTCTGCTATCGACGAGTAGGATAAAGAAGATAACATCCAGGCTTCCAAAGTACGTCTATGATTCTTCTTGATGTCTCAAATGTACCAACATTTATTTTTGTCAAAAACCAACTAACACCCTTTTCATTATATTTTGGAAAGCGCTGTCTTCTTATGTTGAGTTGCATTCAACAAAACCATTCTTTACAGTCATAAATATTAAGACTTGCTCGTCCTTCGTTTCACCCTTCTTTAACTTTTCGTACTTCACATCCCTAAAATACATCTGATATGACTTGGCATCACAAATCACAATAAAAATTGGCCAGCTGAGTTGAAGTGAAATAGAGGGGGCCATTGGTTACCAGAGAAGTACCGCAGCTAATGCAATCAAAAGTCAAGGTTGACTGTCTTCTACGTGATAGTCCAAAAAGTAGTTCTAAATTAGTAAATGTTCTTGACAGTATACTAGTGTACTGTGTACTACTGTACAGTACATCATACACTCCTTTGCGAGGCTACTCAAAAAAAATTCAATAAGTAAGGAGTATAATAACTTACCACCGTCCGCCGCCGCTAAGTCTTCCCCCCCAGCTCCTCCTGTTGGCGCCGCCCCATCCTGAGTGGACCTCTCTGCACTGCTGGCCCCGGCACTGGTTGTCATCTGTGCCGCATCAGATGTTGTGACGTCTAGGAAAAACATGTCATATTTTCAGATGCCATACACAACCCCCTATTTTGTCTCGTAACGGAAGAAAATGTTACATAACACTTTTTTTTATTACTGGGATTGAAAAAAAGTAACAGTTTTGGGGAGGGTGTTAACCTTTTATATGCTTATTCCATTAAATGCTACACTTGTTCTTATGACAACTGATGAATGCTTACTTAACGGGCACCATTTTTCTCATTACATAAAGAAGATTCCATTGCCCTTCTGCCAGACAATTCTCCAACTACTAGTAAGTCATCACCAGCAGTACTGTGTTTTCATTTCTTAATTGAAAATACAACTTTAAAACTAACAAACACTGTGTGGTTTTTGTTTACGAGTGAGTGAGCGGAAATGTTTGAACTACTGCACTTGGCAGTCATGTTTCAGTGACTCAGATAGGCCGGGACTCGGAGGTAGTCTTCTTCTGTTCTTCTGGGTCGTAAAAATCATTGGTCAGACATTCTAGATAGTCGGTCAGGGGATTGGGGGTTCAACTTCTGTTCGGGCTGAGGTATGTCGAAAGACGAACTGCACCTATCATCTTGTCCATACTTCTTTGTGTGCAGAATAGTCCCTGAAACACTAGCGGTATGGGATGTGCTCCTCTCAAATCAAAAAGGACACTGCTACCTTTTACTTGGTGTAAACAATTAAATTTTGTTGTTGCAAATTGTCAAAGAACTTACATTAAGAAGACTGGAATAGACAGCAAGGGCAACCCAGAGGACTACACTCAGTGCCTAGAGCTATTGCTGTATCAGAGTTTTGTTTCACACCATTTGCCGAATGGGCAAGCTTAGCTACCTACACAGAACGACTCATAATTGTAAATAGTAGTAGCACAGAGAGTGATGGTAGAGGCAGGATAAGAATGTAGAAAGTAGTCTACATTAGAAGAAGATCCAAGACTATTTTGTAAAACATAGAATTATTAGGAACCAGTTTATAATAAATAGGGGCTGTAAAAGTTAGGGAAGGATAAGTATTAAGATAACAATAAGACAACTTACTGGGGCCAGCAGAAGAGCCTGGAAGGGACTGCTCCTGTCCAACTTCTGCCACCGGAGTCTCTGTTGCGGCCGTCGTCTTGCCCCTGGGAGTTGCTTCTGGTGATCATGAAATAAAGAAACACAAGATGGATGATTGTTTTTTGGAAAATATTTGATTTCTTTGTACTCAATCTAAAATTATCTCGGGGAAACAAATTAACATCAATTGCATCTGATCTGGTCAACTAAGAGGATAGTAGTACAGTATTGCAGGATTCGCAGACCGTCTAATAGGAAAGTTATGTAATTCACTAACTACATCAACAACAAAAAGGTTCTACTATGACTGCCATCACTCAGCTAATTGGAAAAACAAGGGAACCCAGCGGGTAACTATGGACCATGGGTATCAGTTAATTTTAAGCAAACAAGGGTCCAAAGTGAGTTAGATAAAGTCAATCAATGTTACATAGACCACAATCGGCTCTATATATTTCTCGTCCTTGTCCAGCCGGACAGGGAATTTATTAATCACAATAAATAGAATTGTATTTCAATAATATTAGAACAACAACACGTCATTGTCGTGTGGCACACTCCTGTGCTGTACTGTGGAAGGAAGAATAGAGGAGAAAAGGGGTGTTTTCAGGCAAAGGAAAGGAGCAGGCAGGGTACTGTTAATAGTCACAGATTTTCAGTATCGCCTGAAGTGGAACATACACATACAAATATATAATAAATCACTGTGTGTCCACTCAAAAGGAGTCGACGTTTCGATCCCGTGCTCGCATTTATCAAGGGATCATCTTCAGGACTACGTAATTTGTTTTGCCTGGTTATGTGAATTAAAATACGCCTGGTAGGGAAGAAACAAGGAAGGGTGTCAGCATATAGCTATGGAGACTAGTCAGATACACTGTTACAACAATGGAACCTCGGATTCGCAGTGGGTGTTGCATGCACGAGTCCTTGTGAAAAAGGTGTTCTAATTCGTGCCGTAGTGCATCTGTAAAAAAAACCATCATACATTGTTCTCGGAATCGCAGTGAGGAGACTGTGCCAGATTTGGATGTTAAATCGTGGGCCGGTGAAGACTACGAAACTTGCCCAATCCTCTGTGTTGTGTGGCGAGGGGGGCAAGGTGCAATACGTTATAATGATTTTGGGGGCTGCTGGGCATGGTGAATGGTTGCTATCGGGACTGCCTACCTCTCCAGTGTGGATGGGCGAGAGGAGGTGTTCCTACACAATTCGTGGGCTCTTAAGGATTTAGAAGCAATTCCTAGGTTCACTGCAGGCCAGTTTTCGGAGGGCTTGACTGTGGGATAGAAAGAAATAATCAGTATTCAGAAGGGTCGAGTGACTTAAATACGGGTGACCAGGAAGAAGCGACATACCGCGTACTCAACGTTATGAGAATGCGGGCGCGTCGGTTATGTTCACAGGAATGGTGCGTCCTTCGCGGGTTCGAGAGGGCAGTCAGCGCGACCTGTGGGTTGCTGAGTATAATTTCTAAAAGAGTGAAGTAGACATATTAAAAAGTAAAACTAACTCGTGGGTTAGCCTTGTTGACAGGGCATGTGAGCGTGTGACATTGTCTAACCTCTTGCTCATGACGAGGGGACCTCGCATGAAAAGCGGCGCGATGGCCGGGGCTCGAGTGCGGTCAGTAGGTTACGTGATCCGCTATGGGGAAGAAAAGGTACAAGGTTAAACCGTGGTTCCAGGGGGGGGGGGTTGTGATTCAGTCTCACAGCGGTCCACTGTATTGGGAAACGAAAGGGAAAGTTTTTTTTTAATCTGGCCCTGGTATAGTTGGGAGGCGGACAAGGGTAATGCGGCGTGGAGCCTACCTGAAACCGGACGGTGCCGGGCTCGGTGCACTGCAACACTGCTTCAATCTGCACAGTGCCGGGAAGGGGCGGACATGATCTTATTGGATCGCGGGGCCAAGTCATGTGACAGGGGATTGGGAACCTGTATGGCTTCAACCGGCGGGCGGGCGCCATCTTGGAGTGGGGTATTGCTTACTCCTCGGTCCAGTCTGTTGGTGAGGACTGCATGAATAAGTGACTCAACAATTAGGTTATCAAGGAAAAAACAGTGGATTCTCTTATTGGAAACTATGAGCTGGCAGACATTGTTAATATGGCTGCGTTAGACATAGTGGTGAGGGGGCATGAAGATTGGTGGGGAGTGGGGTGTGGGAACATGCAATGACTTGGTATGAATAGATTTCTAAAATAAAGTGACAATGTAGCTGCAAAATTACATTCAAACAACACCGTTGTTATGAACTACAGGGCAAAACTGTAACAAGTTAACATTCAGGATTTCCAGAGTGAAGTGACACCATAGCTGCAAAATTACATTCAATCAACATATTTGTAATGGACTCAGGGCATAACTCTCTTAAGTTATCATTAAGGGTAATTGTTCTGTTAGAGGAGCGTTGTCCAGTCTTCGCTCCTGTTGAGTCCCGTGTGGATGGTATTGAACTGGATTATGGACTTGAGTTCCTCACGGTTCAGTAGTTGGCTCAAGTTCCCTCCTCTTTGTGGCAACTTGACAGTCTTTAAGATTGTCCATTTCAGGTCATCAGCTGTGTGCTTGAACTCAGAAAAATGTTCTACCAATGGAGCATTTGGGGTCCCACACCTGATGCGACTCCGATGTTGACAAATTTGTGTCTTCACCTTTTGGGTGGTTTGTCCAATGTACATTTTAGGGCACGGGCAAAGGATTGCATAAATTACATTACTGCTATTACAGTTAGTTAAGCTTCTCATGTCAACAGTTACATCATTGTGGCTAAAGTTACGTGCTTCAATTGTGAATTCACATACAGTGCATTGACCACATTTAACATGTCCTACAATCGGAGGGAGACCCCACGTGGACTCAATGGTAGTATTGGGAACAGAGCTAGGAAGGGCTGCTCGTACCAGGTGGTCCCTCAAGTTCTTACTCTTTTTGAAGGCGAATAAAGGTCTTTCTAGGTTAAGTGGACCTGCATTTAGCGTTGGCCAATGTCTCAAAATTGATTTGCGAATCTTGTTTGAAATAGGGGAGAAAGTGGTGACACAAGAAATCCTCTCTGTCTTATTCTTCACCTTTGGTTCAAGGAGTACCTCCCGTGGGCAGTACCAAGCTCTCTTGGATGCGTTTTTTACAAATTTTCTGGGATAGCCACGCGCTTTTAGCTTAGTCGATAAGTTGTTTGCTTCCCTGAAGTAATCTTCTTTCGCAGAGCAATTGCGCCTAATCCTAAGAAATTGTGAGTAAGGAAGGGAGTCCTTTAGGGCTCTCGGGTGGTTGCTCTCGTAACTCAGGAGGGTATTGCGTTCAGTGGGTTTCCTATATAGGCGTGTCAGTAATTCACCCGCTTCATGGTAGACAGTTAGGTCAAGAAAAGGTATTTCTATCTTGTGACAAATCAAGTGGCCTTCCTAGGTGATGTGCAACATTCAAAAAAGAAAGTAAGACATCCAGGTCACTCCCATGTCCTATGTGTTCTGTGTTCTATGATACACATACATAGATGAACAGGCGTCTGAGGCTACACCCTTTGCAGGAAAGTGCACCCTCATCACAAACACAATTCTGCGTGCAATACTGTTCCCGAAAACCTTTGATGGAAGTGTGAATGTGTACCTGCATGGCAACTTGTGTGCAAGTGTAGACTAAATGAACTGGAATGTGCTGTATGGCCTTATTATTATACTCTACCACCCTTGTTCAGTGGCATAGTGCAGTCCAGAAAAGTGCTTTACTGCACTGCAGAGTGCCATTATAACATCATATGTGTGTCATGTGCATTTAGATGAACAATGTCATTCAACGGGTAGACAATGTTGTGGCACTTTGACATGAACTTATTAATCTGGTAATGGCAGTGACAACATTGTATCACTCAGTTGCCATGTGTCAGTTTATCCTTTATGGATGGAGGGAACCTCATCTACTGCACTGGCAAACAATTTACTTTTAAGGCCTGTGCCAATGTTATATGTCCTACAAACGACATATGTAGTTTACAAAGGGCATAAGCATGTGTCAGTGTAAGGCCTTTCTGAAATGCCACCACCTACCTAGGTAGGATCAACTTGCTAAATATCTGATCCCAGATCTGTCTGTTCCCACATGTAGTGTTTGCACTTAACTTAGAGTGGTCAGGAGCATCGGAGCACCGAGAGACCCATTGAGGGATGAGTTGTGCACTTTACAAATATCAATAACATAACATAACTTCTCCAAAAAGCCATAACAGAAAGCTACAGGATCAACATGATAGTCAGGATGTAGAAGTGTACAATGTTATAGATCATGCTCAGCATTTGCTATTACAATAAGTAATGGAAGAGATGTGTAAAACTATGATCTACTGTAGGAGTGACACATATTGTGAAAATCTGTACAAAACAAACATGGACCAAAATGCATCTATAACAGTGAGCAAAACCATTTACAGTTGTCATTTCTTTTCACTTTCAGCTTACCAAGGATAAAGGCTGCAGCTGTGGGTAATGACTCCGTAGGCACTCCCTCAGACTGAGCCAGAGATGGCCTACAGCCAGGCACTCAGTAAGACACGCAAGATTGTGGAGTGAGCCTTTGAGCTGCTCAATGTCAGGTCCTGCTTTCTTGACATCTCTAGGAGAGATCACTCTATTTGCCCTCAAGGGTATGTAAACTTATCCTTGTGTGGGCCACCCTGCACAACATGTGTACTAATATCCACTAGGATGGAGACTAACAACAGTAAGACCCAATGGAGGAGTAGGAGGTGGATAGTAGAGAAACCCACAATACTGTAGTGTTATAATTGGGGATCTCTAGTTGGCAGAGGTAGGTAACTTTGACCAAATAGGGACCCTTGCTTCTAGTCAGGGTAAGGGAGTATACTTCCAAAATTACCCGTGCTCACCCCCTTGGTAGCTTGGCATGAGAAGACAGGCTTATCTCAGAGGCAGTGTGTAAAGCATTTGTGAACACATACAGTAATACAGTGAAAACACTACAAATGTACACCACACCAGTTTACATAAATAAGTAATCATTATTAGACTTAACACAAGACCAAACGAAAAAAATCCACAATACTGTAATCAAAAAAGGTCTCTAAAATGGTAGAAATAGCATGGTTCAATGTAGATGGTAAATGCAACACTTTACTCTCAAAGTACCTTGGATGCATTTCGCATTACAACAAAAGGGTCGTAGGGAAGGTGATGCGTCGGTTCCTTGCTTCGGGGGAGGTGATGCGTCAGTTCCTTACTGGAGCGCAGGGGATGTGATCCGTCAGTTCCTAACTGGAGAGGAGGTGATGTGTCGGTTTCTTACTGTGATCTGGTGCGATGCAACAAGATGGTGCCTTGATGCGATGCAACGATCCGGTGCAATGCGAGAAAATGGCATCGCGATGCGATAACGTTGGATATGATCTATGCACTCCCGATGGCCAAGCGGTGAACTCAGTAACTACTGAGCCATGACAGGCCCTGTGACACACTTCTCTGGTGCAGCGGCTACACACTTCTCCTCATTGCGTCGCGCTTCCAGCTCCCAGCGATTCGCTGTCAGGATGTGACTACCGATGCACAAACATCATTCCAGAAGGTACTGGCAGGAAAACTACATCTCTAAGAAGGCCGTCCTTCTGGGAGGGATTTAACTTATTTAATCACGTACTACGCAGGGAGCGTTGTACGTGATTCTGGATTGTGTCCTGGAAATCCTGAGTGCAGATCGGCTGCTCTGCTTTCTTCCGTTCGTACCCCTCGCTCTCACGTTCTCAGTCAGAGGTGCAGAGGGTGTTATTTCTCGCTTCTGACAGTCGGGCTCACTCTGAGCCGGAAGGATCGTCTGCTCGGCCGAGCTTGAACGCTGTTTGTATTGGGATTTCCCCACTCGCAGCTGCGTCGGGAGGTGTCCTCCGCAGCGCCTTTTCTCCTGGCCCACTTGTTATTCCCGTCTGAATCCTTCCCGCGGCTGCGGTAAGGAATCGGGCACCCCTTCCAAGGTTGGTGCTTTCGCGGGAGTGATTGTACAGCTAGGATTTCCTCAGCAGCGGTTGTACTCCCCGTGGTTCCCAATATGAGGACCGGTAAAGGAGATATTCTCCAATATACTTGCCTTGCTAATCGAACATTGGAATATAAACCATTTGCTTTGCTAACATATCAGTGAAATACAAACAATTGCTTTGCTAACCTAACATTGGAAATTATCTTTTGCTTGACTTTTGTTTATCCTCTGGAGTTCCTTAATTTTGATGCTTTATCTGGAATATTCAGTGAAAGGTGTTTCCTGACTTTGCAGTGTTTTATTTTTGGTACCCTACTATTAAGATATTGACCTGGTTCTGGAGTTGATCTTTCTTTTCATTTGGATACAAGGGGGTATGATAGAGGGTATGTATGTGGACTAGTACTACTAGATACATATATGGTAACGTTGTTTCAGTAGTAACCGAATGTGTTTGACTCCTAGGTGTATATACTTTCCCTGCAGTGAGAGAGGTATCTTACTAGACTGAGAGAAAGCGTTTACACCGGGGACAATCCTATTAAGGTATTGCTATGGCACTAGTGAGAATTTTATGAGTGTAGTTAGACTTGTTTATCATATTAATCATATGCTTATTTTGTTTCAGGTATCCCCTTTTCAACGCTGCACCTACCCTATCCCTATCCCTCACTTGATCACTTTTATACTCTGTGCACATATTAGTCAGAGTGTGGGGAAGTCAGGAGGTGGACGCCTTTGAGCATGATCCTGATCCTGAGGAGGCCTGCGATTGTGACACTTGCAGTCTTCATAGAGGGCCCAAATAACACTAGGTACCTCTCTGCAGGCAGAATCCCAGAGCAAGGGAATTCAGGGGAGCTGGGGGGAAGTCTTGTATCCCTGAGACTTCAGGCAGGAGGCAAGCTCAGTTCAAGCCCTTGGAGATTCTTCTTCAAGATTGCAATACACACAAAGGGGCATATTACCAAGGGCCTTATCGCCGCTTTAGCGGGAATTTTTCCCGCTAAATCGGTGATAATTTTATTGCCCTATCACCTAGCTGTAGCTAACACCAGTTAGCGACAGCTATTAGGAGATAGCGATCATCTTGGGGCCCACTTTGCATGTCAGCGATAATTATCGCTAATGACATGCAAAGTGGGCGTGCCAAGATTCCAGTCGCTAACATTGCTATCTCCTATTACCTACTTTTGGAAATAATCACGCTAAGCGCGATTATCTCCAAAAGCTAACGCCTGCCCAGAGCAGTTCTTAGCCATGTTATCCAATGGAAGGTGGATAACATGGCTAAGAGCATTGTCACGAAAATGCATGAATATCGCTGATGTTTCAGCGATATTCATGCATTTCGCAGGATTTTTACCGCTTTTGAGATAAACCTTGATAATATCAAGGTGTCTCAGCGGTAAAAATCATCGGAGCACGGCAATATAATTATAGCCGCTAACCATGCATAGCGATAATTATCGCTATTGCTTGGTAATAAGCCCCAAAGTTCCTTTTCTCCTTTCCTTTGCAAATAAAGTAACCACTGCAGGCCAACCCCAAAGGCACAGCAAAGGGGCAGTCTCCTCCTTGCAGCTTACTTGGTTCTTCTCCTTGGGAAAGGTTTGTCTTGATTCCCAGAAGTAATCTAAAGTTCTGGGGTCTGGGTCCCCTCTTTTATACACCAAAATCCTTTGCCTCTGAAGGAAGAGAGTGTATGTACCTAGTTCAAACCAATTATGGGCAGTCCTGGAGATCTTTGTTTACAGGACTCCTTCTTTCCGTTGACAGTGTGGGCCAGGGTCATCAGGCACACCACAGGAGGTGGAGCCAGCATTGTGAAAGGCAGGTACAGTCCAATTCAGGCCTAGGTGCAACTCCTCCCATCACTCTACATGCAGATAGGTCTATTCAGCACTTTCCTGACTCACACTGTCTCCTGGAGCACCCCAGCCCCTGTCACTCAAAAACCACACAAGGAATACACAACCTATCAGTGGCAGGCTTGAAAACATGGAAAAGAAAATACCTGCTTTCTAAAAGGGGTATTTTGTAACACAGAATGCTAAAACCAACTTCACTAAAAGATGAATTTCATCATTCTGAGTTCAGGCATACTAAACTCGAATTTCTACCTAGTTCCCTAAGTCAGTTAGGATTACAAGATGTAATAATCAAACTGCCCATTCTGGCCTATGGGGAACAATGTAAAACAAAAATGGCTGTAATTCACTATCAGGACATACCACACACATCAGGGCATGTCCTACCTTTTACCTACAATGCACCATGCCTTTGGGCCTACCTTATAGTTAACTAATATGTAGAAATGGGAAGGTTTAGGGACTGGCAAGTGGGTGCACTTGCCAAGTTGACATGGCAGCCCCAGGCTACACATAGGTTCTGCAATGGCAGGTCTGAGTCACATTTTACAAACTACTTCTGTGCTACAAGCCCACCAGACGTATTTGATTTACAGGCCCTGGGCACACATGGTGCACTGTACTAGGGTCTGACAAGTAAATCAAATGAACCAATCATGGAGTCACTAATTCAATACAATACTTTACAATAGGGAGCACTTGCACTGTGGCACTGAATAGCAGTGGCACAGTGCCCAAAGTATCTAGACCAGCAAAACACATAGCAAAAACACAGGAGGCAACAGCAGAAAATGGATGGGAGACCCACGTCATTGGTGCCAGGTCTAATTAGTAGATACACACACATTGTGAAACATTTCTTTGCCTGAATGACGTGTTCAGGGATGGAGCATGAAGTAAAATGTAATGAAGGCTCAACATGACACAAAATGTTTGAAACCATTACTTGTCTTTGTATTTATGTCACAGTTCCAGGAAACATCAAATGAACCACATCTTATCAACTAGAGGTCTGCCTCAAATGTCTACATTCATGTTGTCAGCAGGACATGTAGCCTCATTTACAATGATTTGGTGTAGGGCAGTGAAGTGAGTCTTTTTGCTGTGCTGCACTTCACCAAACTCAAAAAGTCAGGAATGGACTGTATTTATGAGATATAGTGCATTCCTATAAATTCATCAGCAGTGGTGCACACTATGGTGCCTACTGCCAATGCTAGACCGCCTGCCCCATGGTGCTGCAAAGGGTGTCTACACTGTTGACAGGATTGTTCATGTGCAGGAAGGGATGCCTTCCTAAACAAAAAAATCTATGGAGTTGTGTTCCTCTTTCTATTTGTGCTGTAGAATGAGCAAAACATGACAAAAAATATACATATTTCTCCTTGTTAAGGCTGCCCTGGGGAGGCATACAGTTTTGATGCATTCCCAGGAGTACAGACCTTTGTAAATCTGAGAATGTTTCAATGCCCATGGGTGCAGCATCGAAAACCCCAGATAACACCATTGGGACACCTCCCTGACAAAGTGTGAGTTAACACAGCGACTTGTGCTGTGTTGACTTACACTGAATCGACAAGGCCAATAAATCCACACAAAGTGGCTTTGTGTCGCCTCCTAAATAAGTGTGAACTCATAACAACTGATGGACCAGTGGCGCAACAGGCTTCTAAAAAGGCCCCACAATGTGCATTGTTGGAAAAGGCCCTTATTGCAGGGTTATCCCCAAACGTTTTGCCTCTTACTCCTTTGTTTTTCTAAAGTGCCTATGCTCTCTGTGTAAATTGTTATTGTGATTGCTTATCCATGATTGGTATATTTGTCTCACCAGAAGGTCCCTAATAAAGTGCACTGAGTGTGCCAGTGCTGGTAACTCAAATGCTACTAGTGGGCTTGCATCACTGAAAGTGCCACCCACATAAGTAGCCCTGAAAAGATTTTTCAGCCAAGCCACCGCAGTGCCTGTGTGCAGTTTCCTAACTGCCATGTCGACCCGGCCAGTGTACCCACTTGCCAGGCCTTATCCTTCCTTTTTCTTACACATAGGACACCCCTATGGTAGGCCCAAAGTATCCCCCTGGACAGGGTGTGGTGTATGTGAAAAGTAGGACATGTACTAGTGTGTGGAACATGTCCTGATATTGAAATACTGCCAATTTTGTTTTTCTTTGTTGAAAGGCTATCTTGCCTATAGGACAGAATGGGGAATGCTATGTAACATGTTTACCTGCATATCTTCCCGTGGGAGTGAGATAGAAAATTGGAGTCTGATATCCCCGAACTCAGAATTTAATAACACATATTTTAGTGATGATGGTTTTAAAATGTTGTGTTTTAAAATAGCACTTTTAGAAAGTGACTATGTTCTTGTTCATTCTTCCTACCTGTGTGCCTCTGCCTGTTTGTGGATTGACTGTCTGGTTTGAGAGTGACAGGACCTGGGGTGGCTCTAGGAGTCTGGGTGAGTCAGCACTAGGCTGAATAGACTAATCTGCATTTGGAGTGGTGGGAGGAGTAGGCCCCGGGCATGAATAGGGCTGTACCTGCCTTACACAATGCTGGATCCACCTCCTGCGGTGTGTCTGAAGATCGTGGCCCATATTCACAAAGGAAGACGTTGTGCACTGGCAAAGTGCACCCAGAACTTTTTTGGACTGGGTCCAGGACCCATTACACCTAGAGAACAAACACTTTTGGGGTATAAATATGAGAGCTGAAACCCCTGAACTTTAGATCATCCTGGAATTCAAGAGGAATCTTTGCTGAGGAGAAGAGCTGGAGGAACTGAAGAGGAGAACTGCCCTTGCTGTGTGTTCGTGGGCTAACCTGCAGTTGCTATTCTGCCAAGAAAGGGAGAAGGACATTGCTGTGTGCTGTGTCCTCTGCTTGAAGAAGATCTCCAAGGGCCTGAGGAGAGCTGGCCTCCTGTTTTGAAGTCCCAGGAACAAAAGGACTTCACCAGCAGCTCCCCCTGAACTCTGTTGTGTTTGTTCTGACCTGCCTATAGTGCTTGATCCAGTTGTGTGGCTTCTGGAGGTTGTTTTCTGCTGCTTTGGGAGCTGGAAGAAGAAGAAGCATGAAAAGAACTGCAAAAGTCAATGCATCGCTCTTCTTGCGGCACATTTCACCGGCGCATCTCGACGGCGCATAAGAATATTTCCTTCACATTGCCTTGCCGCTGCGAAGATTGTCACAGCGTCTGTCGCCACTGCAAGAACCGACACATCAAGGGTTTGCGGCAGAAAGAGGACCGACGCTGCACAACCCCGCCGCATTGATCTCTGTCGCATCCTGAAGACCCACGCAACCTGCCTGTGCAAGTCGCTTTCCCGACACATCACTTGCGAACTGGAACCGGTACGAAGACTGGACACAAACCCTCCCCCTACAGGCCAGACTTGATGCAACCCATCCGCTGCATGCAGTGGGGCTGTCGCATTGCCTCCTAAGGGTCTCAGGAGTGTTTCATCTCTTTGTTTTCCAACGCTGCAGCTTTTTGGCTTGGGAACTTTTGTTGCATCTCCAGGTACTTTTGTGCAAATTCAAGCATCCATACATTTCTATGGTACAAGTTCTTAAAACGTTTTTGAAGTCATATTTTTTAATGTGTATGTCGGATTTTTGTCATTTTGTCTTGTGTAGTTTAAATAAAGATACTATTTTTCTAAACTTGTGTGGTGTCAATTTGTGGTGTTTCACTGTGTTACTGTGAGTGTTGGTATAGATACTTTACAGATTGCCTTTGGAATAAGCCTGTCTGCTCGTGCCGAGCTACCAAGGGGGTGAGCAGGGGTTATCTAAAGTGTGTATCCCCGTTACCCTGACTAGAATCAAGGGTCCCTATTTGGTCAAAGGTACCTACCTCTGCCATCTAGAGACCCCCAGTTCTAACATTGGTGCTCAGTGGTGAAGATCTGAACTTGCATTTGTACTTGCCCCACAGTGATTGGAGTGCATCACTAGTTTAGTGCAGCTCACTGTGGAACCACATACTGGTTGTTCTGTTCCTGTTGTCCTCCTTGAAGTATTATTGATACTGAGACTCTGGTTGTTGTTGCTCTGTTGGCAAAATGGAAGTACATTTTTCAACCTGTATATCTACACAATGGAGGACATAAATGCTTTTTGTAAAGAGAGAAGCTGCCTGTGGAGAGAGGGTCCAAAAGGAGGGATCTTGATGCACGTCTGTATTCCTATGAGGTCAGAATTTGGGAAGCAACACTAACAGATGACTCAGAGGAGGAGGACTTCTCTGACTATGAGGTAGAGAAAAGTGAGTTGCTTCTGCTGCTCAGTGGAGGGAGAGAGAATTAGACCGGGAACTCAAAAGGGCTGAGATCAAGATGGCCTTACCCAAGAAAGAAGAAGAATGTTTAGCTCAGGAAGTGAGCTTTGCTGAGTTGGAGGTGGAGTCCAGCTCAGATGGTGGCAGCACGATTATGTTATCTAGTACTGAGGGAGAAGTACAAACACCCAGAAAGGTGGCACCTGCCTTGAGGGAGGGGGTTGACAGACACCAGGAGGTTCAGGTTTATGAGGTAGCTCCAGTGGTGTGCAGTGTCCCTGGAGTAGATTGGGGAACTAACACAGGGGATCATATTCCTAGTGGTGGGAAAGACACACTACTGACTCTAGATGAGAGGTGCAGAGAAATGGACTCCCCCATGGTAGAAGTCCCAGTGTGTGTATATGTGGAAACCGCCCAGAAGAGTGTGGGTTGAGTAACAGAGACAGTCAGACACTGTCTTGCCAATCTCAGGAGAGTGGTGTGGGGTACTTGTGTAAGGCACTGGAGAGTGAGGCAAAGGTTAGCCCGGTTAGCAACTGTGGGGGGCTGTGTGATTCATTTGTTGGAGAGCCTATTTTAAGCCCCTGTTTTCCAGAGCTATGCCAACACCCAGTGGAGTGTGAGTTCTCTGATTCCAGGGAACTTGTGCTGGAGGTAGACCTTTAGGTGGATTCCAGAGGGTCTGAAGAGGCATTTGGGAGTGATCCTAAAAGGAGTGGCTCAGGTATCTTTTAAACCTTTGTGATGGGAGAGGTTCAGATTAGCCCAGCTAGCTCCTGGTGTAATGGGAGGGATGTAGGGGCTCACATCCAGTCTCAGTGGAGAAGGAGGGAGTATGGGTACCCAAAACCCAGTCTCAGGGCCTGGAGGGTTCCCTAAGTGAACACCAGGCTGGGGGCCTAGGCTGTACTAGTAAGCCATTTGAGTAATTTGCGGAATTTGCGGATTTTTGACAATTTCGCGATCCGCGAATCGCGCGACTTTGTCCAAAAATCCCCGAATTCGCAAGCTGCGTTTTTTTTTGCTTGGTCGCGCTTGAAAAATACAATATCGCGCGCGCTGCGTTGACTTACCATGATTCTAAGTCCGCCGAGTTGTTTTTCTCCCGGTTTGCGTGTGCTGCGCCATTATGCATCTTGCTGCGTGATCGCGCGTGAGTTTTTCGACCGCAATTACGTCATCGCGGTCCGCCATCTTGCACAGCGAGAGACAACGCGAGAACGTCATAAGGGCCTGCGATCACGCATCGCGGGAGTAAACAATGCCGAACACGTAGATGCGGCGCGCAGCTGACATCCGGCGGGAGATTTGAACAGCTTGCTTTCCCGAAATTGCAAAAATTGCGATTCTGCACAGGAAATCCACCGCAGGCAGCATAAACCTTCTGAAAATCATGATTTTGATCAGAATAACTCAGATTGATATTTGGCTGCACTTTTTTGTGGAAGGAGTCCATTTTTAAGGGGAGGGGTTGGGAGGAAGGAATTTCCCCAGAGTCTGCAACTTCCTGTTCCTGTCCAGCAGGCTCCTCCCAGTGCTTTGCCCATCTCCTCGTCACTTTTCATTTGGATCTGGAGCTGGAAGGATTACTTCTTGTGGCTGCTGCTGGATATTTGTATTTGAGGACTTTTTGAACTTTGGAATTTTTGGATCACTTTTGGATTTGAGATTTTACAAGTAAGTTGGTGTTGTTTGTTTGGGGCATTGCAATTGCTGCAACTCCAATTTTAAAACTTTTTCACAACTTTAAATAAAATATATTGTGGGTAGCCACAGTATCCAGTAGGCCCAGAGTTAGTCATGGGTGCATGATACAACTGTTTCTGTGAGTTTTGTTGAACTTAAATCTCATTTATGTCATTGAATTTTAGCTCACTATATGTGGATTTTTATTTTCTATTTTGGGGTGCCTGTAAAGCCACACTAGCCAGTAGTCCCAGGGGTAGTGAGTGGTGCATGGACGAAGTTTTTCTGTGGGGTTCCTTGAATTGAAACATCATTGAGGGCATGGATGGCATTGGATTGTGGTGATTTTTGTGTGTTTTTCGACTTTTTGGGGTGGTGTTGGGGCCTCGCCATGTGGGTGGGGGCCATTTTGAGGCCCGGTCCAGGCAGGGCCTGGCCTTGTGGTGGGGGTCAAGGCTCAAGGGGCCATTTTGAAGCCAGGAAGTGTGCTCAGGCATGCACCCAGTTTGCCTTGCTTTCATCCATTAGGCCCGGGGGTAGTTAGTGGTGCATGGACCAAGTCTTTCTGTGGGGCGTCTTGAATTTAAACATCATTGAGGGCATGGATGGCATTGGATTGTGGTGATTTGTGTGTGTTTTTCGACTTTTTGGGGTGTTTAACTGATGTTCCTCTGGCTTCCATTGCTTTTAGGTGCACAAGAGAACCACCAGTGCCAGGAAGAAGTCCTGCAGCGGTGTGTGCAGCACAACGTCATGTGACCTCACGTGTTGTTGTGAATCTATCTAGGACCCTAATCAAGATATCCCTGATTCATGCCCTTATATGGTTATAACAAAACATATCCTTTTAAAGGCATAGGAATCATGTCCATATCTAGTCATAGCCCATGCAGTCGAAATACGGCAAGGCTACTCCCATAGACTCCTAGAAAGTACAACGCGTTCTTTACACAAACCAAGCCTCCAGCAGCCCGGGAAATCCCCCTGCTTTTGTTCTGATTAGAACAAGAACTCCTGGAGTTCAGAAAGAACTGTTAGTTCTTAGTGACGTCTTATGTCCAACCTTATGTCAAACCCGGCACCTTTCAGGTATAAATATACCAACGTTGCCTTAAGTAAACACACAGTGGTTTGGAGCAGAGCGGCTATCTACTTGCCCGATGCCCAGCTGATGCGAGTGCCGAAGGAAGCCGACCCTACCATTTGACGCTGTCTTTTCTCCAGCCGAGAAATTCCAGCTCCGGTGTTTCCAGTCACCCTTGCGGGTTGCGGGGAGATCGAGTCCCGAGAGAGAGATACAAGACCTCCTTCATTCTAGAACCAAGGTACGGAGCTGATTAAAACTTTGAGAGAATTCTTGATTCAGATTCTTGGCAAAAACTAACTTAACTTAAACTGCAACTTACTTACTCCTTCCCACGTATTAGGCTTAGGTCAGGTACACCGGGGTAGGCGTATCGTAGAAGCACCAGTTGAGTACGTTTAGTCAATGATTTTATGTAGCTATATATTTTATCCGTTTTAAAGTATCATATGGCTCAGAAACCATATCAATGCTTTTACAGTATTATTTCATAATACTCATTTTACTGTGCGCACTTTACTTCATGATAAGTATTGCATTTGTGGCAATTCATTTCTCTTGCATGAGAAAGAAGACTGCTCAATAAATAACACCTTTTATTGAAAACGCCCGTCTCTCTATTTCTCTGCACTCCTGGTGAAATTAAGCATGCACGATTGACTGAGTGAAATAGGTGTCTATTGTTTTCACACGACTCTAGAGATATATTCTTTATTCTGAGGGAGCAAAGTTGTCATGTTTATGCGGTTGTCAGAAACTAATCCCTTCTTGTCTAATCCGGAAAGTTAACTCCTTCCTGAACATTCAAGAAAGTTTCTAGTGACCTCTGAGCTAGCTGGCAAACTTAATTAAGTCTAACATAGTCAGTAGAGACCTAGATGACCTCAGTCCTATGTCTAAACTGCTGTTTATGTTATTCCAATGCGCAGAGCCCATTGGGAATATAGGAACTACACTACATGGCGCCCAACGTTTGGTAAGACGATAATCTAATGCAAGACATTAGAGTAACTCAGTCGTGCTTTTTCACACAGACCCCTTTTCCCGTAAAAACTCCAAAAGACGTCTGGAGTGGGTAAAAGGTTAATATCCGCCGGAACTTAGTAGGAAGAGATTTCTATGTATTAGTTTTTGGTTTAGTCAACGTTGAAGGATACAGTGTTCCAAAATATTGTGCACCTAATCTTTGTTTCCTTGAAACTTGATCTGCAACAAAAAACTTTCTGTCAGTAAAATGCCGGAAGGTGACGAAGAAAGAGATGCTTTGGCAACTCAACTGTTGTTAGATGACACAACTCTCCAACAGAATGACCCGAATGTTATAATCATTCCGGTTAATGTAAGAAGAACTATAACTCTTAAACTTATAGAAAATGGACTATCACCGAGAGGTGGTACAGTCATATTCATGGTAGAGGCCCATGAATATCGGCAGACAGAGGTATTCTATTCATGGATACAATTTCCAGCAGCAAACACTGCAACACAAGACTTCCACTATTACAAAATAGAGGAACCTCTGAATGAATACGCTCCTTTTGAGGACGTTGAAATTCCACTAACATACCAAGAGCACCTGCTCTGGTTTAATGGCGCCCTAAAACATCAAAATCACATTACCAGGTTCGGTCCACTAGGTAGACCAGGAGCCACATGGCCGGTTCTAGCCAGCTACACACCACATCCAGACATTGAAAAAATGTCAGACCGGGAACTTTTAGCTCAGCTAAAACTACTAATTTAAATACATAGACTATTGGTCCAATATGTCATGAGGACTTCAACAGTCCAACCAGCAATAAGAATTCCACAGCACACCCCTCAACAGGGGAACACAAATAAAATAACACCACAGAATATACAATCAGCCATTGGCAAAATACCCGCAAAATTGAACAAATTCCGTTCTCGTTAGCACAAAAAATAACTCAAATAGAGGCAGTATTTCCAGATACTACACCTCATGAGAAACACAGAATTCTGACTATCTGCCTTCCAATGGGGATTGCACCACATGTGGAGGACTGTGGCACTTGGGGCACAGTCTTTGCTTCGATTTACACAAAAACACATGGTGTTCCGTCTATGGCGGTTATACCAGACGTACTAAGACAAATTCAAAATGAATACGGCCCAGAACCTGCTTTAACTCTGGGTATGAAATTACTGAAAGACTTTAAGCAGGTCTCAGCTATATTATTAGCCAACATAAAAGGAGAAGCAGCATCTGTGGTGATCGGCCAGAAATTGAAAGAAACAGATATAGCAGAACAACCTTTTGAACTTGCCAGAATGATAGAAAAATCCTATGAAGAACTAGGTAGAGATAGTTTGGGTGGGAAACCACTAAAACCACAACTAATTGAAAATCCTGAAAAAAACTTTTATTAAAAATAATCTGAATACTCCAAAAAAGAGTTGGGAGGGTAATAAACAATCCACTCTCAGAGAAAAACGTTTTCAGTCCAGTGGAAGGTCTCCTCAGCGGAGAGATAGATCTCCAGAAAGAGGAAGCAAGTCCCCCCACAGGGAGCCCTCTGAAAAAAGATACAACCTTAGAGATAGGGATAAATTAAGAAAACCTGACAGATATCAAGATATTGATACATGTCCCTCTCAATCTTTTCAGAATTCCTCACAGAAATCGGAAAGAAGTGGACGGTCAGAACACAAGGAAGAGCGCGTCAAGTCCAAAGACAAGGAACCTGCTCATCAAAGTAAAAAATTACAATTTTCAAAGAAGAAGGTAGCTAGTATTAAAATAAAACATGCCGAGGATTCTGAGGAAACAACTGAAAAACAGAGAGTGGGCCCAGACAATGCTTGACAGCGCAGCAGAAGTAACCATAGTTCGCAAGATCCTGATGAATCTTCTGGAGACAGTGGACACGAATTAATACATTCAGGTGGAAACTGCAGATACCAGAGTTAGCAAACCCCATAAAGTATATGAAATAACATTGCGTATAGAGGGGGATAAAACTAGGAAAATAAGGGGTCTCTTTTGGGATCACCTATCTAAAGGCTATGATATCCTGTTAGCTGAAAAAGACTGGCCACCAGAGTTTGTCAGGGAGTGTCCTCATGGCAAAGAAATGATTATGCCTGCCTTCTCAAATCATATTCCAATTCATAAAAAATACACATTTGCAAGAAAATGGGCAGTGGCCCAAGCTCCTGCATTATATAAAAATCATGTAGGATGGGATGAGGATTCTCCTCCCCACAAAATCCAGTTAAAAAGTCAACCTACTGCACAAAGGCAGTACCCAGTTAAACAAGAAGCTAAAAAGCAAGATCAACTTGAATATCAGGGGATGATTGAAACATGCACCTCACAAATGAACAATCCTTTGTTTCCTGTCTCCAAGCCAGATGATTCATATCGTCTAGTTTTGGACTACAGACACTTAAACTCCTGTTGCAAAACATTTGCAGTACAAAACTCACACAGTGCAGCACTAATGAATAACATTGTGCGCAAAAAATATAAAACGACATTAGATATCTCAAATGGATTCTTTTGTCAAAACATTGCACCTGAAAGCAGGTATTTGACCGATTTCTCAACAATGGGGTCGCACGACAATTCTGTCGACTCCCACAGGGATTCAAGAATAGCCCAGGATTATTCTCAGCAAGGGTAATAGAGTTACTACAAATATATGATGATGAGGCATTATCTTATGTCGATGACATCTATCTTACAGACGACGACCTGGAGACACACTTGAAAAGAGTGAACACCATAATACTTGGGTTCGCAGCAGAAGGGTACAAATTCAACTTTAAAAAGTCACGAATTGCTCACCTAACTGTCCTGTTTTTAGGATATGAATGATCAAGTGAAGGCAAAAGCCTAGCAGACAACTTCTTAGAGAAGTGTGCTGTACTCCAAGCACCAAAAACGCTGAAGAATTTACAATCAATACTAGGTTTACTGAATTTCGGAAGAACATACATTCTAAATTATGCAGAGAGGGTTAAACCTCTCTACGAATTAATAAAACCTGATTTCAAACCAATTAATTGGACTCAGAAACACACAGAAATTTTAAGATCATTACAAACAGACATGTTAACTAAAACAAAATTGCAAACCAGCGCAAACGAACGCAACCTTGTAATCCGAGTCATCCCAGGAAGATGCGGATTCACGTACCTGACCTCTAATGAGGGAGAAACGTTACCAATAGCTTATAAATCACACTTGTACACACAAGCAGAAATGAAATTCAGTTATACTGAAACAATTCTAACAGCTGTTCAAACTGCTGTAGCAAAAGAAAGAGCCCTAGTCCAAGGGGGAAACATATCTGTATTAACCCCAGAATCAGCCCTGGAGGCTGTAACAAGACCATGCAATCTGAAAACTGTCACATTAGATCCAAAATGGATACAATGGGAAAATAATTTTGCTGCAGAAGACGTGAAACACGCATTTGATCCGAAAATGAAAAAACTTGAAAATCTAGAATACAAACATGAATATCCTCTGTCAATCGAAATTCTGCCTCTAGAACAGTATACCTTTGTAATCTACATGGACAGATTTGCACAACACTACGATGTGGATAAAAAAATCCTTCAATGCAGCGTGCGCGATTGTTAAAGGTCGCTGGCGCTTTGGTAAATTCAGACCGATGATCACCAAAACTGAATCACTCACAAACTGTACAGCTCAGCGAGCTGAAATAAGATCTTTAAAGATGGCGCTTGAAAAATGCCGATCGCGAATTCCCGACACTAATAGTGTGTGATTCGTGTTACTGCGTCCAATCGTACAATAATGACATGCAGACATGGATCAAAAATGGTTACAAAGATGAGACTGGTGCCACAATAAAGCATAAAAAGCTCTGGGAACAAGTAGTTCTTTAACAGAAAGAACTACGAAAGACTCACGTGATACATACACTGAGTCATCAACGTGATGGCGTTCACGTTGCAGGGAATTCATTGGCTAACAGAGCCGCAGCGGGTCAACCGGCTTCCGTAGTCACAAAAAAGCGTACTAAAAAACCAATAGACGGTGAAACGCTACTAGCAGTAAAAGCCTCAATGAAAGGCAACTATGCGGCGTTACCTCTAAATTATCCATTTGGAAATCCATACTAATATAATAAAGAGAGAGCCCAAACCTGTGAGGCGGGTAATCTCAGGAACCACAGCACCAATCACAACACCCAATACAGCGTTGGAAAGGGCAGTTGCAGCAGAAGGACATAGGCTATGCAGACGCCCACCATATACATTTAAAAGGTAAAAGAACCGTGCCAGCAAAGTAGTCCCTTGTGGGCGTGTCTGCATTGTGCTGTAGGCGTGTGCTGGGGGCGTGACAAACGCTGGGGGCTTGTGGTACGTTCCGCCCTTCATACCTTGTCTCATATCATGTGCTAACACCACCCTGCTCCCTTTAAATACCCTTGCACCCCATAATCATAACCCACCCTTACTCCTTAAAATACCCCAACACCCTTAAACACTAACACATCTTAACCCTATAAATATACCCTGTACCCCACAACCCAGACCTATCCCTAAACCCTAAAAGTACCCCTGTTCCTCAAAACCCAAACCTAGCCCTGAACCCTATAAATACCCCTGTACCTCAAAACCCAAACCTACCCCTGAACGCTAAAACTACCCCTGTACCCCAAAACCCAAACCTACCCCTGAACCCTAAAATACCCCTGTACCCCAAAACCCAAACCTAGCCCTGAACCCTTAAAATACCCCTGTGCCCCAAAACCCAAACCTACCCCTGAACCCTAAAAATACCCCCGGTGATTGAAAAAATCATGAACACCCAGATCTCCGAATTTATTGAAAAACACCAGCTCCTCGACAACACACAGTTTGGGTTCAGGAAACATCACGGGACAGAGGCAGCCTTGATTAAAGCCGCTGATGATATCAGGGTAATCAGGGACCAGGGTGGCACTGCCATTCTGGTTCTGTTAGATTTATCGGCGGCTTTCGACACGGTCGACCACAACATCTTGGTCGACCGTGTCCAGGGATTTGGCATCTGTCACACTGCCAGAGACCTAATTGCGTCCTTCCTTGTCAAAAGAACGCAGGCTGTCATTCTGGGACCCTTTCAATCAGCTCAACTCTCTGCCCCTTGTGGAGTTCCTCAAGGCTCATCCCTGAGTCCGACACTTTTTAACATTTATGTGTCGGACCTTGCTAAGACCGTCAAAGCACATGGGATGAGCCTAACCTCTTACGCCGACGACACCCAACTTGTGTTGGCGATTAAAGGGGATGGAGAGCAAGTAGCTGAAAAATTTAAGAAAGGGCTCCTAGATATTGGAGACTGGATGGCTACCAACTGCCTAAAGTTAAACTCGGAAAAAAACGAGGTACTCATTTTTGGACCACTCTCACCTGCCTGGCCTACCAGTTGGTGGCCAGAGACCTTCGGTACTCCTCCCACCCCCACCTCGAAGGTTAGGAACCTCGGTGTCATCTTTGATGATGGGCTAAATTTCATGAACCACGCCAACAAAACAGTATCAACAGCACATTTGAAATTAAAAATGATCCGGAAGATACGCCCTTTCCTTCCTGACTCTGCCATTAAGACACTGGTTTCTGCCCTGTCCTTTCATCCTTGGATTATTGCAATGGGCTATTCCTTAATGCTCAAACTAGAGTAATTGCAAAACTTCAAACAATACAAAATGCGGCAGCTCGCCTTCTCTTCGGCAAAACAAAGTTTGAATCCATTTCCAAAAACATAAAAGATCTACACTGGCTTACTGTACAAAAAAGAATTCATTTTAAATCCCTCTGCATTGTATTTAAAACAATCAACAATCAAGGACCACATTTTCTAAAAGATCAATTACAGCATTACAAACCCACAAGAGCTCTACGATCAGCCACTCTCAGCCAACTGATCGTCCCTCGCACCAAAACAGTTACCTGGGGTGACCGACGCTTTTTGGTGGCGGCCCCCAGACTTTGGAACACCCTGCCTCTCAACATCAGACAAAGTGTCACACTCCTTCAGTTCCGTAAACTTTTGAAAACCTGGCTGTTCTCTCACTAATACTCTTCTTTCTTTCCCTCACATCTGTTTAATTAACTGGCTCATTTCCTCACTTTTCCAGAGTTTATAATGGTTTTTAGCGCCAAGACGCCCACGGGTATACGCAGCGCTCTATAAATATTAAAAATAAATAAATAAATAAAATAAATAAATAAATAAATAAATAAATACCCCAAAACCCAAACCTACCCCTGAACCCTAAAATACCCCTGTACCCCAAAACCCAAACCTAGCCCCGAACCCTAAAAATACCTCTGTACCCCAAACCAACCCCTGAACCCTAAAATACCCCTGTACCCCAAAACCCAAACCTAGCCCCGAACCCTAAAAATACCCCTGTACCCCCAAAACCCAAACCTAGCCCAGAACCCTTAAAATACCTCTGTACCCCAAACCCCAAACCTACCCCTGAACCCTAAAAATACCCCTATACCCAAAAACCCTAACCTAGCCCTAAACCCTAAAAATACTCCTGTACCCCAAACCCATACCTATCTTTAAACCCTAAAACTACCCCTTTACGCCATAACCCAACGCCTACCTTCAGGCCACGCCCACTCGCCACAGTATAAAAAGCTGCCGACAGCGCAAACTAATCAGAACCCTGCAATCTCCTGAGGCGGAAGCCGGGAGACGATCGATTTTTTTAAAATTGTATTTTTTGTGTCACCAATTTCACATTCTGTATTTTTAAAGCGCACTCACCCGTCTGGCACCTCCGTAGCGGGCTCGAGACACGCCTAAACAGCGACCCCTTCGCTGCACCGAACCAAGCAAAAATAAACTTTTTTGCCGCCATTGACGGCGAGGAATCGAGGCCACGCCTACCTTCAGGCCACGCCCACCCGCCCCCTTTTCTACCTATAAGGATGTGCAATCACCGGACGCGCAGCGGACGGGCGCAGCGGGCGCGCCGTCAGCGCGCCGAAGGCGCGCCAAAGGCAAGCCCGTCTGGGCCCGTCCGGGCCCAGCCGGCCTTAGGCCCAGCCACTCTGCCCTTGTCAGACTGGACTTACACCCGTGAGGAACTACTAGCGTTAAACATCAAAAAACATCCCTCATGCACGCACATCTTGAAGGCCGATATGCAATTCTCCGGATGCAACCTCTGCTATCCTGCCGAACAAACCTCAGCACACAAGGGCTTGCTTCTAGGCCTACTTAATTGCAGGTCGCTCGTGAAACACTCGCACGAAGTGAACCTCTTAATCACTAACTACGCCCTAGATATTCTGTTCCTCACAGAAACGTGGCTCACTCCGAGCAGTGGCCCCGACACCGTCCTAGCACTCCCCCCCGGGTACTTCATGTGCTCATTAAATAGACCTGAGGGCAGGGGAGGTGGACTAGCCATAATCCTTAAGGACGGCCTCACCTGTAGAACATCTGATGGTAACATCAAGGGATACGAAAGCTGCCACTTCACGATACAAATCTCTCCAGTCACCTCACTGTCAGGAACACTGGTATACCGCCCGCCTGGCAATCTAGCAGACTTTCCAAATAAAATCACGGAGCAGACCTCCATTAAATGTACGTCAACCACCAATTACGTATTATTGGGAGACTTTAACGTACACTTCCTGGACCCGGCTGACAAACAGGCCAGTGAACTACTTCAAGACTTCGCCTCAATGGGCCTTGACCTTAAAAACCCACAGGCCACCCACGAAAGAGGGCAACTGCTTGATCCCATCCTTTCCAATATCCCCGATCTGAAAATCCTTGATCATATCCCCCTTCCTTGGACAGACCACTTCCTGGTCCCCCTCATATGGGACATTATTACTCCGCCCCCGCAACCCCCCAAAATAAGAACGTATACCAGGCGATGGCAGAAACTGGAACCAGACGAATGGGCAGCTAAACTCAGGGAAAACGTCCCTGACCCCTCTCATAACACCGTAGTAGGGGACAAAGAATTTAACACCTGGATCACCCAATCGCTCGACGCCATTCTGCCTAAAACTCACTCTCTGAAACACACCAAGAGAGTGAACCCCTCACCCTGGTATACCCCGGAACTCAACCTCCTGCGCAAAGCTTGTAAAAAGAACGAACGCCTCTGGAGGAAGGAAAAAACAGAAGGGAAAAAAGAAATGTTCCGTACTTCTGTAAAATCCTACAAAAAAGAGCTCCGTAGCACTAAAATCTTATTTTACGAGAATAGAATTATAAACGCGGCTTGCGCGGCTCATGAAACCTACTCCGTTCTCAAAGAACTTCTTCACGCCCCCGATCCCCCACTCAAATCTCTCGACCCCAAAGAAGCTGAAGCCAAATGTAACAACTTGGCCACCTTCTTTGACGAGAAGATTCAAAAAATTCTTCTTGCCATTCCCTCCCCCGAACCGGCTCATTTGGACCAGGATCTAACCATCATCACCCCTAATCCACCCCTGCCACCGGCCAGCCCTCAACCTTTCCTGGACATCTTTGGCCCTGTAACAACGGAAGAGGTAGGGGCATCCTTGGCCTCAATCAAAAGTGGTTCCCCCCTCGACCCTGCACCCCTCCGCTTTCTGAAAAAGGTATCGAGTACCATCATCCCCCCCCTCACGGCCCTAATCAACTCCTCCCTTTCGGAAGGTATAGTTCCCCTTAGCTGGAAAGCGGCAGCAGTTAAAGGCCTGTTAAAAAAACCCTCACTAGACTCACAGGACCTCTCCAACTATAGGCCCATTTCCCTTCTCCCAGGAAATAGTAAAGTCGCGGAGAAGCTGGTTAACAAGCAATTATCATTCTACTTGGAGAGCAAAAACCTATTAGGGATCTCCCAGACAGGGTTTCGTCCAGGCCAGGGCACGGACATCGCCCTCCTGGCAGCAGTGGAGAAGGCCAGAAGCATTCTGGATACGGGAGGATCAGTGGCAGTGATCCTCCTGGACCTCAGTGCGGCCTTCGACACGGTAGACCACCTTACCCTAATCCACCGACTGGGAGAAATTGGACTGAAGGGTATGGCTTTGAAGTGGCTAAAATCCTTCCTTTCCGGACGTTCCTTTCAGGTACGGGAAAATGATAGCCACTCACCCTTTATCCCGCTTCGATGTGGAGTACCGCAGGGCTCTTCCCTGAGCCCTACGTTATTCAACGTTTACATGGCTCCATTGGAGAAGAGGGTCAGCTCGTTCGGCGTATCAGTCATTAATTACGCCGACGACACCCAGTTGGTCGTTACCCTCTCACATCCCCACCAAACCCCCTCCGACCTTCACAGCTGCCTCTCCGAAGTCCACCGATGGATGAATCTTTCTTCGCTAAAATTAAATGGGTCCAAGACAGAGATACTGCTGATGGGACACAAGGGGCCCTCCCTGCCACCTAACCTTTGGCCCAGCTGCCTAGGTAGCCCTCCCGCACCCAAGGATGAGGTCAAAAGCCTAGGTGTATGGATCGAGAAGGACATGAGCTTTAAAACTCAAGCAAAAAGGACGGCTGGGACATGCTTTGGCTTACTTAGAGCCTGCAGGAAGATCTTCCCCCTGCTCCTTGAAACCGCAAGGAGGCTCCTCATTCAGGGTCTAATTCTGGCAAGATTGGACTACTGTAACGCCATCTACCTGGGAGCCCCCGAAACCACCCTTAACACTCTTCAGAAAGTCCAAAATGCCGCTGCCCGTCTACTTACGGACACACCGGCAAGATCCTCTGCTAGGCCAGCGCTGAAGTCCCTCCACTGGCTCCCAGTCAGAGAAAGGGTGGTCTTCAAGGCCCTCTGTTTGGCCCATAAAACCCTTAACAACAATGGCCCCCCCCTCCTGAAAGAACTCCTAATTCCCTACAAAGCGGAGAGAGATCTCCGCTCTAGTGGAGAAAATCTGATCTCGGTCCCAAGAGTCAAAAAGGCCAGGACCGGTGGCCGGCGTTTCTCGGTCCACACGGCCAAACATTGGAACCAACTACCACGGAGACTAAGGACAGAACTGAACTACCTCCAGTTCAGAAAAACTTTAAAAACTCTTCTTTTCCCGCAAACATAATCCCGTCAGATGGCAGAAACCTTTGGAGAAAGCAGGTTTTAGCGCTGGGATGCTCTTTGAGTTACTACGCGCTTTATAAAACCATTAAATAAATAAATAAATAAATAACCCAAAACTATATCTGAACCCTTAAAATACCCAAACACCCCAAAACATGTACCTAAGTACCCCAAAACATATACCCCTATACCCACACTTACCTTATCCAAACATTAAAAAAACATGCTTTTACCATTCATGCATTTACAACGAATTTCGTTGTAAATGTATGCATGGTAAAAGCATCTAAAATGTAAATCCATGCGTTATAATGGCATTGCGGAGTCATGGTACTTTCGTAATGAAAGTATGCGGAGTGATGGTATGCAGAAAGAAAGTTGCGGAATAATGGGTGTTTACCCTCCCCCGGTAAGTACATTGGTGGCACGCGACCCACATCTCCAGCAACATAGTCATATTTTTTCGCCACCCATTTAAAAAATGCACAGGTCTCTCTCATTGATCGCCAGCTCCGACATACACTTTTAGACACACCTCCTGCCACAAGTTCTAGAATTGCGAACTTTAGAGCTGGGGAGCTATGTTCGAATCTCGGCATCAGCTCAACATCCTGTGATTCCAGGCAAATCTCTTTGTCTCCCCGTGCCTACCACAAATGAATGTGTTCTTCTGTAATGTAAATTGTGCTCATGCCATGTTGTCGAGTTTGCGCTATATAATACTGCAAGAAAAAATAAAGTAGGGAAAATCGAGTTCACACACTACTGAACGCGCACTCTTAAGTGTATCAGCAGTGCACTGTGAATCGGAGCGTTTCACAGGCCTGTCATAGATAAGAAATGCTATCAAAACGAAATCCTACAAAACAATATACTACTGGCTGGCAGCAATTCATACCCGGACAACGTCGGGACGGGCTGCTAGTAAATACATAATTGATGCAAACTCCGTTCCTTTTGCTCAAATCCCTGGAGTGGGGGATAGAGTAATTCCAAACATGAACAGAAGGGCTTACTTGATTCAAGAAGCACACATGGGACAGGGTCTGAGGCACCAAGAGATCTTGACATCTGTAATAGAATTACAATCACAATACTGGTGGCCGGGGATGTGCGTGCAAATTTACAACTTTGCAACTAATTGCAGTGGGGAACCGGATGAGACACCAGCCCAGATACCCTTATTAGAAAGCATCAGGCTATCTATACGCAAAAATCCAGAAGGAAAAATGTGGTCCCATAATTATTAAGACAAAATTCACTTACGATGTAGGCCCCAGCGCTCGGCTGATGACACAACTGTTGTAAAAGATTTGCGAGTCTTTATCGCCACATACGCAGTTGGCGTGCTACATTCTGACCAGGGTCCTGCGTTTAGCTCTCGAGCTTACAAGAGGCCATGGCCAGCATGGGCATTGCATTGCGGTACTCTTCTCCCTTCCATCCTGAGGGAAATGCGGTAGTGGAAAGAAAAAAACGTGACATAAAGCAATCTATAACGGCGAGGGTATTAGGTTCGGGTGATGGGTGGGTCAAACATTTAACAAGTGTCCAACGTAGTCTTAACAATCTGCCAAGAAATTCTCTAAAAGGTATCACTCCATACAAACTATTGTTGGGCACTAGAATGAAAATCCAGGACTTAGATTGTCAGACTTCAGTGGTGAAAGAAAAAGTCTTTGATATCAAAGATCGTTTGGCTGTTTTACAGGACTTAAATGAAACAATAAGAAGCCTAAGTAACATAAAGTTAAAGCCAACAGCCACTGAAGAAAATCCACCTGTCCCAGCAAGACCTGTCTGGATTCCAAAGATTGGGGATCTAGTCAGAGAAAAGATTGCGGTGAAGAAGGAATTTGGGCCTTCTTACAGAAAAGCAGTACCTGTCTTAGCTGTCAGCAGAACAAGATCAGTAGTACTACCGCCCCTTGCTGGTAAAAAGGAGAACCGAGTTGTATCAATCGACCTGGTAAAACCACAATCATGTGGCCAATACTAAGTGGTAGGCCCAGTGGACTCCCAAGAAGTAGCAAAAGACCAAACCTTGCTACAATCCAAGAGGTTCAAACTGAAAGACTAATCACTTTTGATAAACCTGCAGTGAATAAAAAAGGACTATGCAACAAAGCCATGGAACTTGTGCCTCTTGAAACCCAAATTGCAACCGTTCGTCAAGAAACACCTGTCTACAATGATGTAGCTTCAGACTATACTAATGTGACAAAAGAAGATTCAAAGACTAAAGTTAATCCGGAAGCAATTCCAACAATTGTCAGAACTGCATCTGGCTACTTCATCAATTCCGATGACTTTTCTGATGATTCAAGTGAGCATGAAGAAACGCCAGCAACAAAAACTTTCAAAGAAAAAATGACTGAACTCTTTCATCAACTCAAAGAAACATATCTGATTTCACCATGGATTGAATTTTGGATTGTGTTAGGTGTACTTTTCCTCCTGCTTTGGCTCATCATGGTTTTATGTTTGGGTAGATTTATTGATGGAAAATATAGTACAATGGACACAGCAAGCCAGAACATCAACTTGGTCCTAAAGCCACACAAATCATCTCATATCGAGAAAAGAGAACTGTCATCAGTGAACATCACAGCCAATCCAATACCCGGGGGGTAGCATGGGACAAAACAGATTATGAAATCTATGGCCCGATTGAGCTCCTGATATATCCACATCAGTTCAAGGTTTCATTAAGTAACTTTGTAAAACCAAGTACTTTCTCTGATGATTGGTACTTTGAAAATATTAATAATATGATGTCAGATTTAGAAATGTCAGCAAAATTCACAGAACAAGATTACTTGCAGGGTTCAGCAAAATATGAAGAAATGTACTGTTATAATCATTAGGGTCATCACTATTTGCATAAATCTGCTAATCCTAGAAATGTTTTTAATTATAACCAATGGGAACATTGTGCAACTCCGCCAAAAGGCAGCTCAAAAACATTTTATGAGAAATTCCCATACTTCTCAGGGTTTAACACAACTGATCCAGTAACGTTTTATTTCAATATGTTAAATAAGACAGGAATGAAAACAATGTTGACAAATACTATATTGATTTATTCTCAAACATTTTATCAAAAAATGGTTACATTTGGTTTTGAATTTTGGAAAAACAACATTGAAACAAAAACCATCTGGGGTACAAAAGAATTGCAGGTACAAGGTCTAGAAGGATTATTTAGAGCCTGCATGATCCCAGAACAAATAATATTCCTGAATGACACCATTCAGCAAACAACCTGTCTTCGTTTAGCCAAGATAAAAGACTTAAATAAACCGTCTATTCCAAAGCCCATACCTGATAGTTATAGCACTACAGATGTGGAGATAGACGTATCCCATATTTTACACCAAAACAGAACAAATCCTGATTGGAAAAAATGGTTGATCTGGCCCACAGACACAAATAACTGTCAAGATAGATTCCTGAACAAAATACAGGGGTTCAAACAGACCAGGCCAGACCCAAGATATTCCCAGAGACAACATCCAGGGATAGTTACAACATACAGTGTAGGGAAACTATGCCTCGAGTGGCTACAAAAATCCACACTGGCTGAAATTAAGCAACACTTGACTTTACTTAAAGACGGTGCTGACTGGCGAGATTTCATAATGGGACCTCGCAAACAGCGTCAAAAACGTTTCATATACGCCGGTATATACGCTGCTTACAACGAAGCTTAGAAAGTGACGCAAATTGAAACTGCAGAAAAAATACGAGAAATTGATCGCATAAATTTGGAAAAATCGCTTTCTGTAGTGGACAATGAGTTAACGACTCTGTCCTCCAGAATATATTCACTGGACAGCATTGTATCCTCTGCTATTGATATAATAGAGCAGGACTTACCAATGTTACAACCTGGTCAGTCCCAATTGCGTTCTATTGTACAGCTAGGCTGGACGTTACAAAACTTGCGTTCAGGCTACGTGCCATGGCTTTTAATCAACACAACGTCATTGTTTTCTATCTTTAACCTTACTGATAAACAAATCAGTTTGGCACAAAAAGGAGCAGACTATACGATTCTGAGCATTGAGAAACTTGAGAGATTACCATTGACAATGTCAGAGAAACCTGTCATTGAATGGTAATAATACACGGAACGATTACAATTCCGATAACAACTTTCCAGTTTAAGTATTGCCAAAAATATATACCAGCAGGCCTGTATGAAAGGTTGGGTAAAGGATTAATCAAGTCAATATGGAATTTACCTTATACACACAAATGTTATAGTGAAGGGAAAAAAGAGGTATTTCTTTGTGGTAACAATTGTTAAAGATCACTAAGCGGTGCACTTTTGTGTCAAGGTATTAACTTGCATGGAGCCTGCGAGGGTTCATCAAATAACCTTTCATGTCACCTGCATGGCACTCCTGCAAAACAGATAGAGCCATTTTTCAGACAGCGTTCCAACTGCAGCTACGTTCTAATAAGGGACCACAGCTGTTGTGGCATGGTGCCAGGAAAAGCCTATCTCGTGAGCGTTACTTCCATGGTCACTTGCTGTACGCAAGTATTGTATCCAAACAGCAATCCAGACATGGAGGCGGCAATATGGCCTTCTTTGAATATCTCTTCTATTCGAATTGATACTTTAAGCAGAATGAAGTCTATTCTTTTACAGACAACTGTGCCTTTAACCTCGTCCAAAGAGACGTATGATCTGCAAGTTGCAAGGACAGCGGCAGAGATACATACCCTATTATCAACAAATTGCCCCGTGCATTTCGTAGAAATGTTAGTTAAAATTTTAAACATGTCTGATACCAGTGGTATCGCACATGTATTTAAGACAATTTTTTCGGGACTGTTAGCACCCTTTGAAACAGTTCTGGCCATTTTCCAGAATTGTGTGCATTCTTTATTCGGCGGCCTGCCTCTTCTTTTGGGACTCGTAGCAGGAATTTTATTTTTGATCCTTCTGCTCCGATATGGCAAGCCAAGTCACAGACAAAACTCCAGCTACGATGGAAGAAACGATCAAAGCAATTCGCTACGGAGACCAAATCACTAAAGTCCTCGGATAAGCCCGGCTCAGAGATCTGAATACAACCTGTTTTTTTTCATTCAGACCAATCTAGCAAGATTGCATCTTACCTGTGCTTCGATGTCTGCTATGTGGAGAAGAATGCGTGTTGGACGTCTGTCTTACACTACCATCAGCAGTACCAACGGATATCGATACTTTGTTTGGTTCGGTAACGGCTCATGCAACGTCTTGTCCCCAGCGGCTACCTATTCTGATGACTGCATTCGTTGAGACTTCACCATTACGAGTAGGTGGCGGTGAAGTACGAGATGAAAGCAGCACCACACAGGTACAACCTTCTGTGAGCATTGCTGATCCTGACATCGATGATGGCAATCATTCTCACACTTGCACTGCTTCGGCTTTTTCGAACTTGGTCGAACTTTCACCTGATGTTGTAGACCAACTTTTTGCAAGCCTGTCTGATTTAATGTTCTCTCCCAACAACGAGAATAACTTTTAAAACAACGAGCACACAGCGTTCCCTGAACTCTGAATTCGGCCTTCAGTTTTTGATATACAAAACTGCTGAAAACATTTGGAAATATTTTTTCCCCTGAAAGTGAAATTATATTTTCCACTTCCAAAATATTTACCTTTTTTCTGGCACATGGTACTCTGCTTAAAGTAGATCTATTCTTTGAGAACAGAGCTTCTATTTTTAGAGATACTAGAGACAATATTTTACCTCAGCCTCTAGCACATGTACAGTATTGTATAAATATGTGATGAAATGGTCTCGACCTTCTTTTCTATATTAAGAGCCATTTCATAAATGTAATTTTCGCAATTCATTCAGCCAATATTTATATATGCATTTCCTGAATGATAACACTGCTTGAAAAACATACAGTATGAATACTCATTTTCGTGTAACCCTACACCATTTCAAATGCAATTTATGTATTTTGGGGTGGGTTGGAAAACACATGCATCATTATATGTTTAGTATTGCTTAGTATTTAGTAATGATGGACATTAAACGTGGAGAGGGTGTTGTGAATCTATCTAGGACCCTAATCAAGATATCCCCGATTCATGCCCTTATATGGTTATAACAAAACATATCCTTATAAAGGCTTAGGAATCATGTCCATATCTAGTCATAGCCCATGCAGTCCAAATACAGCAAGGCTACTCCCATAGACGCCTAGAAAGTACAACGGGTTCTTTACACAAACCAAGCCTCCAGCAGCCCGGGAAATACCCCTGCTTTTGTTTTGATTTGAACAAGAACTCCTGGAGTCCAGAAAGAACTGTTAGTACTTAGTGACGTCTTATGTCGAACCTTACCTCAAACCCGGCACCTTTCAGGTATAAATATACCAACGTTGCCTTAAGCAAACACACGGTGGTTTGGAGCAGAGCAGCTATCTACTTGCCCGACGCCCAGCTGATGCGAGTGCCGAAGGAAGCCGACCCTCCCACTTGACGCACTGAGAGAGACGCTGTCTTTTCTCCAGCCGAGAAATTCCAGCTCCGGTGTTTCCAGTCACCCTTGCGGGTTGCTGGGAGATCAAGTCCCGAGAGAGAGATACAAGACCTCCTTCATTCTAGAACTACGGTACGGAGCTGATTGAAACCTTGAGAGAATTCTTGATTCAGATTCTTGGCAAAAACTAACTTAACTTAAACTGCAACTTACTCACTCCTTCCCACGTATTAGGCTTCGGTCAGGTACACCGGGGTAGGCGTATCTTAGAAGCACCAGTTGAGTACGTTTAGTCAATGATTTTATGTATGTATATATTTTATCCCTTTTAAAGTATCATATGGCTCAGACATATGGCTCAGAAACCATATCAATGCTTTTACAGTATTATTTCATAATACTCCTTTTACTGTACGCACTTTACTTCATGATAAGTATTGCATTTGTGGCAATTCATTTCTCTTGCATGAGAAAGAAGACTGCTCAATAAATACCACCTTTTATTGAAAACGCCCGTCATTTGTCTGCCCTCCTGGTGAAATTAAGCATGCACGATTGACTGAGTGAAATAGTTGTCTATTGTTTTCACACAACTCTAGAGCTATACTCTTTATTCTGAGGGAGCAAAGTTGTCATGTTTATGCGGTTGTTAGAAACTAATCCCTTCTTGTCTAATCATGAAAGTTAACTCCTTCCTGAACATTTGAGAACGTTTCTAGTGACCTCTGAGCTAGCTGGCAAACCTAATTAAGTCTAACATAGTCAGTAGAGACCTAGATGACCTCAGTCCTACGTCTAAACTGCTGTTTATGTTATTCCAATGCGCAGAGCCTATTGGGAATATAGGAACTACACTACAGTGTGGCCACTGACAAGACAACTTTGCAACTCGTGCAACTGCGGCCTGCTGTTCTGACATCTGAAGAAGATGGGCCCAAAGAAAGTGGCCATAGCGCCTCAGCGAAAAAAGTTGCCAGTGCCACTGCCAGTAAGAAGGAGCAGAAGAAGCAAGTGGCACCACCTACCAAGGAGACTGGTGTGCCCACCGACACCTTTTTTGGGAAAAAAAACTATGCCTGCAGCAGCAGCAGTGTCCACAGGGGACCAAGCTGGAAGCAGCTCCTCCGCTTCATTGGGCTCAGTGCCACCACGCCAAGTTAGGTCAAAGACCATGAGTGCTGCTGCCGTAGCCACTTTGGTTGTTCAATCACCATCGACCAGTGATGTTGGCTCATCACAAGAAAGTACCATCCAATCAACGCCGGGTGTAACTTAGCTGACAAGTGTTCAACAACCACAGCCGCAACGACAAGCACAGGTGCAACTAGTACAAGCACAAGTTCATGGGCAAGGAGAGGCGCAAGGAGAGGCGCAAGGAGAGGCGCAAGGAGAGGCGCATGGAGAGGCGCATGGAGAGGTGCATGGAGAGGCGTATGGAGAGGTGCATGGAGAGGTGCAACTAGTGGTTCATGGAGCGGCACAACTGCCTACAACGCTTGTTCCTCCAGAAGTAGGGGCACATCAGGAAATTGATATTCAAGTGGAGGTATCATCCGAGGAAGCCACTCCTCCTGAGGATGATTCATTGACTTCCAGATCCCCAGCAAGAAAAAGATCAAGGAGGGCTACTACTACTACCAGTTCTTCTTCAACCCCCCTTCATTCTGAGGACCTTGATCCTGATTGGAACCCACAAATGCAGTCTGAGAGTAAGGCACGCCATTAGCCGACAAAGGTAGCTAAGCCTAAAAGGAAGGTTCCCGCAAGGCTTCGACTTATGTGTGATGACGACGAACAAGAAGTGGTGTCTTCTGCTGCTGATGAACAGTCTGACGACGACCCAGTCATCACAGACATCACTCCAGCCCCAGGGGGCATGCAGCAGACAGACATTTTCACCCTATCCCAAATGGCTGCAGAGCTGGATGTAGGCGGCGTGGCACTGGTATCACCACCAACGCAGTTAACTACAACACCAACACGACCTACAGCTTCCATCTTTTTTAGTCAAAAGGGCCGGCAGGGACCTCCATCCAGCTCAACCTCCATTACCTCGAGTAGTGGTGCTGTAAGTTAACAACAGAAACGAATTCAGCCACGCCCATCCTCTACTTTATCTGGCATTGAAAGTCAAAGTAGCACCTTCACCACCAGCAGACATCTCCAGTCCCCAGTTGGGGACTTCTTTACTGTTAGCCAAAAGGCGGAAAACATAGTTGTTTGTTCGATTTGTAAACTATTAGTTAGTCGGGTTAAGCTTGGTACCAACTATGGTACAGGAGGCCAGAGAGGTCATCTCAAAAAACACCACCCTATCTAGTGGTATGCGCACCTAAGTAAGATCCAGGAAGTCCAAAGTAGAACTGATCCAAATGTATCCATTCACATTGCATCTGATGCTGATGAGGGGCTGATTGTACAGGGGGGAAGTCAAGAACCGATCAACTTTTTTTCTGGCACACCCAGTACCCCTGGCAGCAGCATTGCAGTGGTAGCGCCCATACCCTCTACCCCTGCAACATGTATGAGGCACACTAACAGTCTGGGAGAGACACCAATGCAAAAAACTACATCAATGAGCCTAACTGGTTTGAAGTCTGCATCATCATCATCATCACGTAAAACGGCCCAGCCCACCATTAGCAGCATGTTTTGGTCGGATGCGCCATTTGAACGCAACCACCCAACGGTACGTCTGTATAACGCACAGATGGCTAAAATGCTAGCGCTGGACCTTCTCCCTTTCTCTTTCGTGGAAGGGGTAGGTTTTCTTGAAGTTGTGGCAACAGTCTGCCCTAAATGGAAGGTTCCTAGCCGATCCTATTTTGAAATGAAATGAAATGAAATGAAAGAAGGTACTTATATAGCGCATGACTGTCACCCTACAGGTATCCTGGTGCTTAGATTGGAGAAACTGTTATAGCAGTGGAGGCAGCTGTCAGAGATACAGTCTAGTTTTTGCTCCTAGGGAATAGCCAAGATTTCAGATTCTTCCTAAAGCAGGTCAGCGAGTCACTTTGTCTGAGATTCTGCAGCAGCTCATTCCATAAGCGTGCAGCCACCACACTAAAGGCTCTGCCCCCCATCCTAGATTTCTTGAATCTGGTAGCCGTGATCAAGTTAGCACTAGAGGATCGGAGTTTCCTCTTGGGGTTGTACCAGGTGAACCTCTCTTGTAGAGGGGCGGGTCCCAGACAGTGAATCGCTTTTTAAACAATACAGAGAGATTTCAATAAATTCTCTCCTTAATGGGCAGCCAATGAAGCTCACTCAAGGCCATGGCTGTGGAGGACCTGCGCTGTCTATTAAGCACCAACTTTGCTGCCATAGACTGGACTCTTTGCAGCCCCTGCATAATATATTGCTGTGCACCTAGATATAGAGAGTTACAATAGTCCAGTCTGCTTAGAATTATACTCCTAACTACCATGGAGCGACTATCATTTGGGAGAAACGGGAGTATCTTCCTTAGCATACGTAACAGGGAGAGACAGACTGATCGTTTTATTGGCCTGTGACTCCATTTGGAGGTTTCCATCCACCCAGAAACCCAGGTTGCGCACCGTTTTTGCAGGAAACAGTGGTTCATCCTCAGGGGTAAGCCTGAATTCTGTCGGTAACGGACGTGACACTCTTGTGGCCGGGCAGAACACCACCTCTGTTTTGCCCCCGTTGAATTGAAGAGTGTTTTTCCTAAGCCAATCAGATGTCTGGTGCATGCACTCCTGAAAGGTGTCCATGGACACAGCTTGTTTCCCTTCCAGGGAGAACACCAGTAGAGTGTCATCTGCATAGTTGACTAGGTCAATTCCATAGGATTTAATAATGGGGAACAGGGGGCGTAGGTAGCTATTAAAGAGGATGGGACTATCGCCGAGCCCTGTGGTACTCCATGATGTACTATGGTTTTGTCAGAGGAAAAGGGCCTCATGGACACCGCCTGTTGTCGTCCTGACAAGTAGGATTGGAGCCACTGTAGGGCCCTTCCTTTAACCCCAATACTCTTCAATCTTTCCATTAGCACTGTGTGACTCACGTTATCAAATGCGGCTGACATATCTAGTAGTACCAGTACCGAGGAGTTCCCATTGTCAGCTCGCATTCGAAGATTGTCAATCACTGATGTCAAGGCGGTCTCAGTGCCGTGTCCTGGGCGGAAGCCAAATTGGTCCTTGTCCAATAGCAGATTATCTTCCAGATAATGTGACACGATCTTACTGACTGACTTTTCTAGTATTTTGATGGGATAGGGCAAGAGGGATATGGGTCTGAAATTCGCTGGAGTTGTGGGGTCCAGAGAGGGTTTTTTTTAGCAGGGGAGTCACCACTGCCTGCTTCCATACATCTGGCACCTCTCCTTCCTCCAGGGACTGACAACAGATCTGTCGCAGCCAGGGAAAGGTTTTCTGGCCAAATGACTTCCAGGTTTTATGTGGAAGGGGGTCTAAGGGAGATCCCGAAGACACGCTTTGGGCGAGATGGTTAAAGGAGTCCTCCGTAGGAATGTCGAAGAATTCCAAGGAGGTATCGACATGGAACTCTTCGTACATCCTCCTGGCTGGCTCATCCTGACTGCTATGGTCTGGGGACCGGAGTTCCCCTACAATTTTTAGAATTTTCTCTTCAAAGTGAGAGGCAATCTCATCACAGAGTTGCTGCGATGCGACCACCTTGTTGCTCATGCAGGCTGGGCTGGAGAGATCCCTGAAGATATTTTGTGCTGTTGGGTGCCAGCAGAATGGATTCGGCATAGAAATTTGCTTTGGCTCTGGCAATAGACTCTTTGTATCGAAACTGTATCAATGTAATTTATTTATTTATAATTTTGGAACTCACATGAGATCCACATAAGAGAATAACATACAAGAAAAATTACAATTACATTCGAATACGGTAGAGAAGCAAAAAAGCAATTTCATATCCACTAATATATATCTAGAAAGCTTTTAAAAAAGTTAACATTTTTATAGCAAAACATTTCGTTAGGCGGATTATGAATGGCATCCATTAAAGAGCTGGCAGTCGAAATACCTAATTGTAAGCAAATTGGTCTCAACCACTTTCGTCGGTATAACAGAAGGGCCGGGCATACAAAAAGAACATGAGCAATGTCCTGGATCGAATTATTGCACTGGTTGCACATTGCTGAGGAACCATACCATCTGGATAATAAATTGTTCAAAGGGAGAAGGTCCTGCCTCAAAAAGAACCAAAAACGCCGTATACCATGAGGAAGGTTCCAAGAAGCATAAGGTTGCATGTTTCTAAATAGGTAGGATTCAATGACCGGAGAGACACCTTTCTTTAGGATAAGGGTATCTCTATCCATCCCAAAACTTAGATTCCATGTAGCCAGTCTTAGGGTGGACTTCAACTGGTTTGTAGATAGCGTAAACAGAGTTGATTCATCCAAATGCAATAGAGCAGCAGCCCTCCTAAAAATTTTTACGATTAGAGAATGCTCTTTTAGGAATCCCAATAGTTCTTTTTGTATAAGGTTTCTTAAAGTATCCGGTTTTCCCTTTGCCAAACATGAGACCCATCATACTATCCCAGCAAGGCCCTGGACCCAGCTGCTACGCATACCAAATTCTAGCTTAAGGGTAGCCACAGTACAGCCATTGTTAACCATAGTTAAATACCGTAAGAGTCTGCCCTCAGTAGTATGTAAAAAACTCTATTGCCCCAGTTCAAGTAATTCGATTCCATAAAGCAAGGAGGCCGGGATTTTAGCACGGAAGGCCTCTAACAGATAAACAAAATGTCTTTTGCCTGTGGATTTATAGAGCGCGCTTAAACCCTTGCCTTGTGCCATTGCCTTCCGAATGTTATAATTTATATGGGCCTTATCACTCAAATTAGCAGATACTATTTTCCCTAGAAAGACATATGATTTTACAACTTCTAACTTATGTCCGCCTACCGACCACATAAAATTCCCATGTATCTGTTTTTTCTTTCCTGTCATACACATGACTTTACTTTTTGAAATATTTATCTTCAAATGGCGAGTCTCTGCATATATGTGTAGTGCCTGCAGACGGCTATTTAATCCTTTTGGAGTTAGGTCCAATATTAATATGTCGTCTGCATACAACAAACATATAATTGGTTTATCCCCCAAGACAGGGGCAATACCTTCACTTAAAGATAAGGACTGGGGAAGATCAGATATATATATAGGTAAAATAGTAATGGAGCCAATAAACAACCTTGTTTTAGTCCATTGGCAGAAAAAATGACTTGAGATAGGCCTCTTTCCCCTCCCTGAAGAACTCTACACCAGGTATCAGAATGAAGATCCTGGACTAGATCCAATAGCATTGATGGCATGCCAAGGTCCGATAGTTTCCTCCACAGCAAAAGACGATCGACTTTGTCAAAAGCTGTGGAGAAATCTATAAAGGTTGCATAAACTCTCCCACCTTGGACCTTGATGTATTTGTCAGATATTACTTGTAGGGCCGTTGTGTTGTCCATAGTGCCATGCCCTTTGCGAAAACCCGTCTGCTCAAAGGGTAGTACATTATTCTTATCCACCCAATCCTGAATTAACTTCAGGAGACACTTTGCAAAGACTTTTCCAATTGCAACCAAAAGAGCGATTTGACGATAATTTTGTGGGGCCATCCGGTCTCCCTTCTTGAAAAGGGGAACCAATATACTCCCCTTCCAAGAGGGGAGAACAGTTCTACTCAAGAAACAAAGTTTGAACACCGGGTGAAGAGACTGTAGAAGTTTCAGGTCTATTTTGTCTGTCTCAGAGTAGGCCCTCCTCCATTTCGTCTCTGCCATTTTGCACGTTATACGTAGCAGTTTCAGCTCCTCATTGTACCAAGGGGCCGACTTCCTTTTCCTATTCTTGAGCCTTATTATTGGGGCTAATAGATCCAGAGTGTCTGTCACATAGGTGCAATAGGTCTGATAATTTTCTCCTATGGAGATAGTGGGATCGAAAAGGCTTTGTTTCGGAGGCGGCATAGAGGTGCCGCTTTTCACCAGTTTAGACCATTCTCTTCCCCTTGCCTGTTTTCGGGGGGCTGTTTGGGTGGGTTCCTGGTGTTTGGGGGGGTGTTGGGGGGTCTCTGAGCAATGCTGGGCATGCCTAATTTTGGTTGCAAGTGGTTTGAAGAAAATCCATGGTTGGAAAGGGGAGTTAGGGCCTAGCTGCAGAGCGCGCATGGAGTGATGTGGGAACTAGGCCGTAAATATTCTAAGTATGAGTTTTTGCATTTTTGCTTTTTGCCTGTTTGGGGGGTTCTGCTTTTTTGCGGGTCGGTTGGCGGGTCTTGGGGCATTGCAGGGAAGGTCTAATATCGTAATCAAGTGGTTTTGACTACATCCATGGTGAAAATGTTTTTCTGTTTTTGCTCACTTGCCTGTTTTGGGGGGCTGTCTGGGGCTGTTCCTGGTGTTTGGGGGGGTTGGGGGGTCTTTGAGCAATGCTAGGCATGCCTAATTTTGGTTGCAAGTGGGTTGAAGAAAATCCATGGTTGGAAAGGGGAGTTAGGGCCTAGCTGCAGAGCGCGCATGGAGTGATATGGGAACTAGGCCTACATTTTACTAAGTATGAGTTTTTTCATTTTTGCTTTTTGCCTGTTTGGGGGGGGGTTCTGCTTTTTTGCAGGTGGGTTGGCGGGTCTTGGGGCATTGCTGGGAAGGTCTAATATCGGAATCAAGAGGTTTGGACTAAATCCATGGTTAGAAAGAGGAGTTAGGGCCTAGCTGCAGAGCACGCATGGAGTGATTTGGGAATTAGGCCGAAAATATTCTAAGTATGAGTTTTTGCATTTTTGCTTTTTGCCTGTTTGGAGGGGTTCTGCGTTTTTGCGGGTGGGTTGGCGGGTCTTGGGGCATTGCTGGGAAGGTCTAATATCGGAATCAAGTGGGTTGGACTAAATCCATGGTGAAAAAGGGGGGTTAGGGCCTAGGGTTAGGGTTAGAGTTCTAAAATCGCAGTTTACACTTTACACCTAGCTTGAGGGGAAAGATCCGCAAATTTTGCCCACACTTATTTATCGTTGAAAAGGAGACTCAGAGTACGCACTTTCGAAATGATGCTTGTATGTTTTGTAATACTGTCGACTCTGAAACTGAAAGTGTTATTTTTGCACTACACAGCGTACCTTATATTTTTTTAACTGGTTCACTTACTGTTTTTTCCCATCAAAAGTTACAGGACGGCTTTTACATTGTGCTATGGAACAAACGCTGAACTCAGATGCAATCCGCAGTTACTCATCAGGCAGCCAGTGGACAGTGTGTCTGGTCACCAATATTCATCGACGGAGCGTAAGATGGAATGGAGGAGTAGATCGCGAATAAGAGGAATGGCAGGATGCATGCAATTTCACCAATTCAAAAGAACAACTACAACATAAAGTTACAGTATTTTCTCTTAACTTCTTCTTATCTTTTAAATGTTATTGTTGTAAAAAACTAGAACTTCTACGAATGTGACTAGGTGTGTTTCTTTGTTCTCTGCTTCAAAGTCATCTCTCCAGCTATTTCATGCATTTCTTTGCTATTTTTATGCAGTAGTGCACTACCTTTATGTCCCGTAAAAGATTTATGGATATCCTTGAATCCAAAAATGTGTTTCTCTTCATTTGTTGTTTGTCCATGCAGTGTTTTTTTTTCTTCTATCCACAAAACTTTACCCAAAAACCCCATTCCCATCCAATCTTCAAAAACCCTAACCCTCTTCCCCCGGGCTGTGTGGTTTTTCATTGAGGTATGACTATGACAGCAAGAAATTCCACACACTTGCAGGGGAGGATAAGGCCAAAGCAGCACCAAAAACATGTTGGAAAATGGAATTTCATGTGTGACATCGTGAATTGAGCATCAAACATCATGCTTGTACACATGGCGAATCAAATGGTTAATTTTTATGTTTAAGTATCCTTTGCCTTCATAATATTTCTTATAGTAGCCATAGTCCACGAAGCTAGTAAAGTTATATTTAGAATACTTTAGCACTGCTTAGGCTACAATTTATGGCACTGTTCTGTAGCGTACTATCTATCGTACTGTTTCTAATGCTACGCTCAGGCCACTCAATGTTTAATTTCCTTTTTTTTCATATGCTGCTACTGCCAGTGTGTACCACTACTACTACCAGCACAACAATGATATTTCATCCGTCGAGGATACATGTCAACAACCAACCTTAATCAACATTTGCCATGCAGGCAGCCCTGTGGCTACCCCTATTCTGAAACACGAATCACAGGTAAGATAAGCATTTTGGAAAGGTAGAATAATGGGCTAGGACTGGGAGGAGAGCAGAGACTGGCAGGACTACTAGTAAAGTACTAGTAGGGCTACTGATTTCACTAACTCGGTTACTGCCACTTTGGTAAATTTCAGGACTAGATGATGGTAAGTTGGAAGAAACCAAACGTTCAGTGACCACCGCCCACCCCCACACAAAATAGTATGAATGCGTATACTATTTTTTGGTATGAAAAATAATTATTAAGAAATATATCTATGTAGTCAAACAATAAAATAAAAACACCCAATTCCCACCCCCCCAACAGTCTTTAAAAAAGGGGCAAGGGACAGTCACTTCCTCCGGTGGCGTAGTGTGGACAGCTGTTGCTGGACGTACCTCAGCTCTTTGCGGAGGTCCCAGAGCTGGCGCTGATGTTTTTCGGCCATCCGCTCCAGGTACTCCACTCTCTTACGGAGACGTACCATCTAGGATCTGGGGGGGCAGCTGATCGTGATGCTGCTGTGTGGCGGCGGCGGGAGGCTGCCGGGCCACGGCTCCGTTTGGCTGGAGGCTTCTGGCTGGTGGACACGGGGGCACTGGAGGAGGATGCAGTGGTTGCGGTCTCCTCCTCCTGCTCCCTAGCCAGAGCCGCTGATACTCGGCACAAATAGCCTCCAGCTTACGGGCCCTGGCCCGGACAGCCATCTCCTTTCTGGTGAGCTTTGTTGGAGTAGCATCTATATGAAGAAAGAAAGAAAAATACTGTAGCCAATAGTCTTTAACATAAAGTCAAAATAATTTTACCAGCATGTAGCAAACACAGTATAACATTTTGCCATGTATCTTTCCGCCGTCTTTGTACGCCTGTGACATTACTGGGAGTTTCAGGAATTCCACTAGCAGGACTTAGGATGGACTCACTAATACATTCCATACATAGTCAGAGAGTACTAAAAAAAGTCTTCTGTTTTTTTCTCTTGTTTTGCAAAAGAAATTAGTGGTACGTGAACTTGTGGTAGCCGGCATGGCAGCTCACTCAGCTTGCACCCAAGAAAAACAGACACAAGCCATGATGACGCAGATTCGCAGTACTTTAAGCAGTACATGCAGATGGGTATAGGAAGCTCTTACTTTTCTATAGGGGTGGCTCTGCCACTGGCCATACTCGGTTACATCAAGGGCTACTGCTCAATGTAATGATATCTTTCGCACTGCCCCCCCGGGCCTTTACTACAACAAAAGAACATTATTCAATTCTGATCATATATCATTATCCTGCCAATCACAAGATCTTTGGTTATATGATGGATGCCTTTAGGTGCTTTGTTTTGATAGATTGAGTGAACTACAGCGATAGTCCACCCATGACACAGCTGAAATAAAATTATTACATAGGGAGTGAGTGTGGAACCCATAATTGGCGGAGGAAGGGACTAGACTTGATAAAATGTTGTCAACTATACAATCCATACACAATAGATGCTGCGCTTGCAAAGTAAAGTACTGTACTGTTAGTCAAGGCAGGGAGTATTTGTGATCAATCACAAATTCTAGTATTTGGATTTCCTCAGCTTTGTCTGGCACGGACATGCTGTTCAAAGTACCAATCTTTATCCACTCAGCATCTGCTCTACTACATCATACACCTCTGCTATCGATGAGGAAAAAGAAGATAACATCCAGGCTTCCAAAGTACGTCTATCATTCTTCTTAATGTCTCAAATGTCCCAAGTTTTCTTTTTCTCAACAACCAACTAACACCCTTTTCATTATATTTTGGAAACCACCATCTTCTTCTCTTGACTTGCATTCAAAAACACCATTCTTTACAGTCATAAATGTTAAGACTCGCTCGTCCTTCGTTTCACCCTTCTTTCACTTTTCGTTCTTCACATCCCTAAAGTACATCTGATATGACTTGGCTTCACGATAAAAGTTTGCCAGCTGAGTTGAAGTCAAAAAGAGGGGGCCATTGCTTGCCCAAGAAGTACCGCCGCTATTGATATTACAAGTCAAGGTTGACTGTCTTCTCCGTGATAGCCAAAAAAGTAGTTCTAAATTAGTAACTGTTCTTAACAGTACAGTGTACTTGTACTAGTGTACTGTACAGTACATCATACACTCCTTTCCGAGCCTACTCAAAAATGTCAATAAGTAAGGAGTATAATAACTTACCACCGTCTGCCGCCGCTGAGCCTTCCTCCCCATCTCCTCCTGGTGGCGCCGCCGCATCCGCCCCTAGAGTGGAGCCCTACGCAGTGCTGGCCCGGCACTGGTGGTCAGCTGTGCCACATCAGATGTTGTGACTTCTAGAAAAAACATGTCATATTTTCAGATGCCATACACAAACCCCTATTTCGTCTCGTAATGGAAGGAAATGTTACATACCACATTTTTTATTACTGCGATTGAAAAATAGTAACGTTTCGGGGAGGGTGTTAACTTTTTATATGCTTATTCCATTAAATGCTACACTTCTTAGGACAGCTGATGAATGCTTGCTTAACGTGCACCATTTTTCTAATTACAGAAAGAAGATTACATTGCCCTTCTCCCAACAGGACGATTCACCATCTACTAGTAAGTCATCACCAGCAGTACTTTAAGTACTTTAAAGAAGGTGGTGGCTCCCGCACGGTTTTTCTAATAATTTCATGTGTCTGTTAACTATTACGTTAAAGTAATTTGATTCATCGGAATGTTGTTTAAACTTTAACGTCATCTATCAGCAGTGCTCGCTCCGAATACTACGCTATTAAAAATAAAGAATTTTCTTTTTTCATTTCTTAAATGAAAATAAAACTTTAAAACTAACAAACACTGTGTGGTTTTTGTTCACGAGTGAGTGAGCGGAAGGGTTTGAACTACTGCACTTGGCAGTCATGTTTCTGTGACTCAGACAGGCCGGGACTCTGCGGTAGTCTTCTTCTGTTCTTCTGGGTCGTAAAATCATTTGTCAGACACACTAGATAGTCAGTCAGGGGATTGGGGGTTCAACTTCTGTTCGGACTGAGGTATGTCGAAAGTCGAACTGCACCTATCATCAATAATGTCGTATTTCTCTTGCCCATACTTCTTTATGTGCAGAATAGTCCCTGAAACACTAGCAGTATGGTATGTGCCCCTAGCAAATCAAAAAGGCAACTGCTGCATTTTTGTTGGTCTAAACATTGACATTTTGTTGTTGGAAATTGTCAAAGCACTTACATTAAGAAGACTGGCATAGACAGCAAGGGCAACCCAGATGACTGCGCTCCGTGCCTAGAGCTATTGCTGGATCAGAGTTTTGTTTAACACCATTTGCCGACTGGGCAAGCTTAGCTACCTATACAGACCGACTCATAATCGTAAATAGTAGTAGCACAGAGAGTGATGGTAGAGGCAGGATAAGAATGTAGAAAGTAGTCTAGATTAGAAGAAGATCAAAGAATATTTTGTAAAACATAGAATTAGGAAACAGTTGGTAATGAATAGGAGCTGTAAAAGTTAGGGAAGTATATGTATTAATATAACAATAGAACAACTTACTGAGGCCAGCAGAAGAGCCTGCAAGGGACTGCTGTGACTGTCCACCTTCTTCCACCGGAGTCTTAATGGTGCTGCTAGTCGCCTTGCCCCTTGGAGGTGCTGATGATCATGAAATAAAGAAACACAACATGGATGATTGTTTTTTTGAAATATTTGATTTCTTTGACCACAATCTAAAATTGTCTCGGGGAAACAAATTAGCAACAATTGCACTACATGTATTAACCTATCTGATCTGGTCAACTAGGAGGATACCACTAGTACAGTATTGCTGGATTCGCAGACTGTCTACTTGGAAAGTTATGTAAATCACCAACTAAACCAACAACAAAAAGGTTCTACTACGCCAGCATCAGCAGCACGCGACGTGACAGACACAGTCCATCATCATGATTGCAGAGCACTAAACAATGTCCTACTACTACTAGTAACAAGTCATAATTAGGGCTCCCGGTTTTCCGTTTTTACGGATATTTACATATAAATACAGACGGAAATCTATATTTCCTTTGTCTGTATTTATATATACTTGATCAATCTAAGCGTAATCTCTACAGACCACAATTCAAGGAGTCAACACAAGATTATCACATCCGATTTGGGTGATAAAGAAAGCCCTCACACACTGACCTAGTCAGTGTCATGCTTCATCATCGGGCCCCACCGAAAGAGGCCGAATGCCTCTTCGGTGTGCTACGACGCCAGAAAGACTGCGGAGCTGGTTTTTTGTGTGGAGGGCGTGCTCTTGTTTACAGTGAAATACTAAAAGTGCCTGAAAAAAAGGGTATCAAAAACAAATTTTAATAAATGATCCCTGAGGCACAAAGTAAAGAGTATTACGTGTCTGTATTTACTTGCCAAAGTTCAAGATTGGTAAAATACAGAATATACTCAATTTCTTTTAGTCAACATGTTTCAGCCATAAGGGTGGTGTATTACCGTGGCATTCTTCAGGACTATACCCCGGCGGTATGGGCTCTCTAATCACCCACCCTGACCTGGGGACGTGAAAGTGAAAATAAAAGGTGAAAAAAGTGCATAAAAATGTTGGAAGAGTAAAGTACTCGATTCCAAAAAATACTCCGTAAATTTAGAGTGTCACTGCACCTGTAAAGTGAAAAACAAAGACAAACAGAAGACAAACATGAACATTGTTAATATGAGCCTTCCTGAGTTGTCATAGTGCTCCATGATGTGTGGCTCAAGTGGTGTTCCCAAGGTAAACATAGATTTTATGCACCATCCAAATAGCCCCTAGAGGATGATAGCAAATAGCTCTGGGAAGTGATGTGCTAGAGGTGTGCTATTTACAAGACAAACGATTAAGAATGGGGGATTAAAAACGCGAATGCGTGTACTCCTTATGAAGGGATCAATGGACCATAAAAGGTCTTTGCCCCTCAAGTTGGTAATATAAGGTATAACTCTCACTTTCAAAAGGGGCGCTACTAGCAGCATGGGTCTCGGGAGGGGGTCGGAGCGACCTGGCACATCCTAAAACAGAGAAATGGTACAATTGCAAAAGCCTGTACACGAGCAGATACTTAGCTCTATTGGCAGAAGGAGCAGCGATCTCGTTTTCGTGGTTACTCACGCCCTCAGCGCTCTCGACCCGCTGCAAACCTGGTTGTGGCCTCGATTCCGGACCCCGAGGATAAGAAGACGGGGCCGGTAAACCTGTTTTTAAGCAGATCGGTCGCGTGTGCGACCTGTTTCCGGGTGGGCGTGTCTAGCCGAGAAAGAGGCTTGGGACGCACACGCCCACCTCGGAGGGTCCAGTCTTGTTCAGAGCGAGGCTTGAATGTCAGCTGGTGACGCACACGCCCACCTCGGAGGGCCCAGTTTTGTTCAGAACGAGGCTTGAGTGTCGGCTGGGGTATTGGGGACGAATAGCGCTGTAGCGCTAGTGCTAATGCCATGGATATTAGTGGACGCAGAGCTACTAGCTGCTCGTCATTATTTCCAGTATTAATAAAAATTAGTCTATATTGGAGGCAATAGGCTGTACCTTAGAGCAAAAACCAATGATAATAGAAAGGTCTAGGCTCCGAGTGTCAGGACTGGTCTGTGTGAGCACGGCTAGTCATTAATGTGAATCACAGGAAATGGAGTGACTGTTTATAGGCAGACAGAAAAATACCCAGTAATGGTTGGAATGGTACATCAAAAATAGTGATGCTTCTCTCAAGATAAAACTGAGCTCCAGGGACTATCATCGTTAAGCCCATTGACGTTGGTGCCCAAACGATACACCCAACGTTGCTCCTTTTCAAAAAGTCTACTGGTTATGTTGGCTGTACCCTTCACTTCTTCGATTACCGTCCACCTCATGTCATTCGGAGTGTGGTTTCTGTCCAAAAAGTGGCGGCTCAATTTCGTGGTTAGTTTTTTCCATCGGACATTGCTCCGATGCTCGCAGATACGTTGTTTTATTCTGCGCGTTGTCATGCCGACATACCGTAGCTGGCATGGACACGTGATCAAATACACCACATTCATGGTGTTACAATTAGTATGTTCTCTTTGGGTCCATACTTTGCCCGCTTCAAGCGAAAGAGTTTTGGTCGCCTCTGTCAGGTGGCAGACACTACAATTGGAGCACGGGAAATGCCCAACGACTTTGGGCATACCCCAAGCGCTGGTGACTGTAGGTGTGGGTTCAGGGACTTTTTCTTTTGGACGGGTGTGTACCAGAGCGTCTTTTAGACTACGACCTTTTTTAAAAGAGAATAGAGGTTTCTCCCAATTCTCCCTATAAGAGGTCAGTATGTTCCAATGTTTGTTGATGGATTTTTTCATCATGTTCGACAGGCTGCTGTATGTGGTCACACACGTGAGGGGTATTGTTCTCTGGTTGATGACTTTCTCCTCTAGTAGGGCCTCTCTTGGTTGGTTCCTCGCTCTCTTGAAACCTTTGCTCAGGATAGGTGCCGGATATCCTCTGTCTTTCAGTTTCCCAGTGAGGCTTAGGGACTGTTCTTTGAAGTCCGAAAGGGAGGTGCAGTTGCGCCTAAGTCTCAAATATTGCCCATAGGGGAGGTTTTCCTTCAAAGGGCGCGGATGAAAGCTACTGAACTCTAGGAGGTTGTTTTTTGCCGTGGGCTTATGATGTGTCTTTGTCCTAAGGCCAGCTCCTTGCACCGAGATCTCAACATCAAGGAAGACAATCTCAGATCTGCTCTTGGTGTTTGTAAACCGCAAGTTCCGGTCTAGAGTGTTAATCCAGTTGAGGAATAGATCAAGATCGGTGTCATTCCCAGTCCATAGTAACAGGATGTCATCTATGTAGCGCTTCCACAGGAGCATTGAAGATGAAAAAGATTGGGAGGTGGGCAGGATGTATTTAGCCTCAAAATCTGCTACATACAGCCCCGCCACGCTTGGAGCAAAAATGCTGCCCATGCTGGTACTTGAGCATTGAAGATAAAGCTTGTCTTTAAAAGAGAAGTAGTTCTCTTTCAGGGCAATTGTTGCACACTCTATGATAAAGGCTTTAGGTGTTTGATAATCCCATTCGGTGGAGTCTAGTGATTCTGCCAGGACTCTGATCGTATCGTCCTGGGGGATACTTGTGTACAAACTTTCAACGTCAAGGGTAACGAGAGTGACTGAATTTTCAGGGAAGGTTACATCTGATAGTAGGCGTAGGAGACTTTTGGTATCCTTAAGGTAAGTTGGGGTGGAATGCACCAAAGGTTTCAGGAAGTAGTCACAAAACTCGGATAGGGGCTCAAGGAGAGAACCGATACCCGAAACAATCGAACGGCCTGGCGGAGGGAGTCTGTTTTTGTGCATTTTCGGTAATGTGTAAAAATATGGTATCACACATTTGGAATTCCTCAAAAACGCAGCCTCGTTTTTGGACACCTGTCCTTCTTCCTCTGCCTGTTGAACAAGGGTTGTGATCCTACTGGTGAGGACTGCGGTGGGGTCTATTGTTAGTGGGGTGTAGTTCCGAGTGTCCTCCAGCAGTTGGTGGCATGTTTTCTCGTAGTCAACAGTGTTTTGGATAACAATGCCCCCGCCTTTATCGGCCGGCTTGATGGTGATCGTACTGTCATTTTGCAGTTGTTGCAGTGCTTGGTACTCAGCAGTGCTGAAGTTACCGAAAACTACGGGGTTTTCACAGGACTCTAGGTCTTTGAACACAGCCTGCTCGAAGGTAGTAATCGCTGCAGGTGTGGTGTGAGGAGGAGGGGTGAAGGTTGAACTTGGTCTCAAACCTGTGTCACCGTTTCTTGTAGCCTCGTTAGGGTCATCCTTTCCTTCAAAAAAAGCTTTCAGTTTAAGTTTTCGGAAAAAACTGGCAAGTTCACAGTGAAGCTTGAACTTGTCAGGTCTAGCTTTAGGAACAAAGCCCAGGCCTTTCTCAAGCACCTGTACTTCAGTGGGTGTTAGTACTCTGGTAGAAAGGTTGGTCACTAGGCTTACATCCCGCTCGTTCCTGGTTGTTGGTTGCTGCGAGTGTGACTCGCTACAGAGTCGTCCTCCTCCCAGGTAACTCGGTTGTTGCCTCTCCTCTTTCCCCTTCCTCTCCGGCCGCTCTCTAAAAAAGGCTGCCTTTGTTGGTTCTGGAAATTAGGTGGGGGCATGAAACCTGGATTCCAGCCCATGAAAGGGAACTGAGGTTGGTGAAAGGCAAAGGGATTATGTCCCATCATCATTTGAGGTGGTTGCCATTGCTGATGTTGACCCTGGTGCCCTTGTCTGCCCCTTGCGTTTCTACTTCCACGATTCCCTCTTCCCTTTGTTTGCTTAAATGAGCTATTGCTCGATCCACTGCTGTTCGAAGACTCATCATCAGATTGGTCAGATTTGTTGTTGTTTCGAGTAGGGGGGGTGAAGGTGGGAGCTGAATAAGGATACACCTTTTCAAACTCAAACTTTTTTTGATCTTTTTGTAATTTGGTTGCTTTTGACTGCATCAAATTATCTCTGTACTCGTTCAGTTCCTTGTTGAGTTCGTCCAACCGTTTTTTAAAACCAGTGATTGTGGTTTTAAAGTTTCTTTCAGTTTCTATAATCTCCACCATCAGTGCTTCAGAGAGTCTTAGCGCTGTTTTGATAATTAGGACTAGCCAGTCGCGTGTACAATGCCAAGCGATCATGGCCCAGTCTTTGCGGAAGGTAGCATCATTAAGGAAGATGCGAGGGGCATTAGTAACTAGCAACCCTTTGGGTGCCGAGTTTGACATCAGATATTGTTTGAGAATAGTCCCATGGAGAATAGTGCGGATATGCTCTCTTTTTTTCTCTGTGAGATTTTCCCATTCAGTGGTATTAGCTATTGCCTGTGATATTTGGGGATCTGCAAATATCGATGTGTCCGACATCAGTTCCTCTATCTCTGATTCGGAATATGTCAGGCCCATGTTCGCCATGGTGAAGTAGTATAAGTGAGGAAAAAGGAGTAAATCTTTAAAAACCTAGCAATGAAAGGGATTTTCTTGCCGGTAGTAAAAGAGGCTCTCACAGCTGTGCGCTGCTATAATATTTAACAACAAAGGGAGAGGTAGGGAGAAGGAGACACTCTCTTAGTCCCCGGTTAGTTATGCAAAAACAAGAAAAGAGAGGTCAGATCAAACACTTGATCAATCTAAGCGTAATCTCTACAGACCACAATTCAAGGAGTCAACACAAGATTATCACATCCGATTTGGGTGATAAAGAAAGCCCTCACACACTGACCTAGTCAGTGTCATGCTTCATCATCGGGCCCCACCGAAAGAGGCCGAATGCCTCTTCGGTGTGCTACGATGCCAGAAAGACTGCGGAGCTGGTTTTTTGTGTGGAGGGCGTGCTCTTGTTTACAGTGAAATATTAAAAGTGCCTGAAAAAAAGGGTATCAAAAACAAATTTTAATAAATGATCCCTGAGGCACAAAGTAAAGAGTATTACGTGTCTGTATTTACTTGCCAAAGTTCAAGATTGGTAAAATACAGAATATACTCAATTTCTTTTAGTCAACATGTTTCAGCCATAAGGGTGGTGTATTACCGTGGCATTCTTCAGGACTATACCCCGGCGGTATGGGCTCTCTAATCACCCACCCTGACCTGGGGACGTGAAAGTGAAAATAAAAGGTGAAAAAAGTGCATAAAAATGTTGGAAGAGTAAAGTACTCGATTCCAAAAAATACTCCGTAAATTTAGAGTGTCACTGCACCTGTAAAGTGAAAAACAAAGACAAACAGAAGACAAACATGAACATTGTTAATATGAGCCTTCCTGAGTTGTCATAGTGCTCCATGATGTGTGGCTCAAGTGGTGTTCCCAAGGTAAACATAGATTTTATGCACCATCCAAATAGCCCCTAGAGGATGATAGCAAATAGCTCTGGGAAGTGATGTGCTAGAGGTGTGCTATTTACAAGACAAACGATTAAGAATGGGGGATTAAAAACGCGAATGCGTGTACTCCTTATGAAGGGATCAATGGACCATAAAAGGTCTGTGCCCCTCAAGTTGGTAATAGAAGGTATAACTCTCACTTTCAAAAGGGGCGCTACTAGCAGCATGGGTCTCGGGAGGGGGTCGGAGCGACCTGGCACATCCTAAAACAGAGAAATGGTACAATTGCAAAAGCCTGTACACGAGCAGATACTTAGCTCTATTGGCAGAAGGAGCAGCGATCTCGTTTTCGTGGTTACTCACGCCCTCAGCGCTCTCGACCCGCTGCAAACCTGGTTGTGGCCTCGATTCCGGACCCCGAGGATAAGAAGACGGGGCCGGTAAACCTGTTTTTAAGCAGATCGGTCGCGTGTGCGACCTGTTTCCGGGTGGGCGTGTCTAGCCGAGAAAGAGGCTTGGGACGCACACGCCCACCTCGGAGGGTCCAGTCTTGTTCAGAGCGAGGCTTGAATGTCGGCTGGTGACGCACACGCCCACCTCGGAGGGCCCAGTTTTGTTCAGAACGAGGCTTGAGTGTCGGCTGGGGTATTGGGGACGAATAGCGCTGTAGCGCTAGTGCTAATGCCATGGATATTAGTGGACGCAGAGCTACTAGCTGCTCGTCATTATTTCCAGTATTAATAAAAATTAGTCTATATTGGAGGCAATAGGCTGTACCTTAGAGCAAAAACCAATGATAATAGAAAGGTCTAGGCTCCGAGTGTCAGGACTGGTCTGTGTGAGCACGGCTAGTCATTAATGTGAATCACAGGAAATGGAGTGACTGTTTATAGGCAGACAGAAAAATACCCAGTAATGGTTGAAATGGTACATCAAAAATAGTGATGCTTCTCTCAAGATAAAACTGAGCTCCAGGGACTATCATCGTTAAGCCCATTGACGTTGGTGCCCAAACGATACACCCAACGTTGCTCCTTTTCAAAAAGTCTACTGGTTATGTTGGCTGTACCCTTCACTTCTTCGATTACCGTCCACCTCATGTCATTCGGAGTGTGGTTTCTGTCCAAAAAGTGGCGGCTCAATTTCGTGGTTAGTTTTTTCCATCGGACATTGCTCCGATGCTCGCAGATACGTTGTTTTATTCTGCGCGTTGTCATGCCGACATACCGTAGCTGGCATGGACACGTGATCAAATACACCACATTCATGGTGTTACAATTAGTATGTTCTCTTTGGGTCCATACTTTGCCCGCTTCAAGCGAAAGAGTTTTGGTCGCCTCTGTCAGGTGGCAGACACTACAATTGGAGCACGGGAAATGCCCAACGACTTTGGGCATACCCCAAGCGCTGGTGACTGTAGGTGTGGGTTCAGGGACTTTTTCTTTTGGACGGGTGTGTACCAGAGCGTCTTTTAGACTACGACCTTTTTTAAAAGAGAATAGAGGTTTCTCCCAATTCTCCCTATAAGAGGTCAGTATGTTCCAATGTTTGTTGATGGATTTTTTCATCATGTTCGACAGGCTGCTGTATGTGGTCACACACGTGAGGGGTATTGTTCTCTGGTTGATGACTTTCTCCTCTAGTAGGGCCTCTCTTGGTTGGTTCCTCGCTCTCTTGAAACCTTTGCTCAGGATAGGTGCCGGATATCCTCTGTCTTTCAGTTTCCCAGTGAGGCTTAGGGACTGTTCTTTGAAGTCCGAAAGGGAGGTGCAGTTGCGCCTAAGTCTCAAATATTGCCCATAGGGGAGGTTTTCCTTCAAAGGGCGCGGATGAAAGCTACTGAACTCTAGGAGGTTGTTTTTTGCCGTGGGCTTATGATGTGTCTTTGTCCTAAGGCCAGCTCCTTGCACCGAGATCTCAACATCAAGGAAGACAATCTCAGATCTGCTCTTGGTGTTTGTAAACCGCAAGTTCCGGTCTAGAGTGTTAATCCAGTTGAGGAATAGATCAAGATCGGTGTCATTCCCAGTCCATAGTAACAGGATGTCATCTATGTAGCGCTTCCACAGGAGCATTGAAGATGAAAAAGATTGGGAGGTGGGCAGGATGTATTTAGCCTCAAAATCTGCTACATACAGCCCCGCCACGCTTGGAGCAAAAATGCTGCCCATGCTGGTACCTGAGCATTGAAGATAAAGCTTGTCTTTAAAAGAGAAGTAGTTCTCTTTCAGGGCAATTGTTGCACACTCTATGATAAAGGCTTTAGGTGTTTGATAATCCCATTCGGTGGAGTCTAGTGATTCTGCCAGGACTCTGATCGTATCGTCCTGGGGGATACTTGTGTACAAACTTTCAACGTCAAGGGTAACGAGAGTGACTGAATTTTCAGGGAAGGTTACATCTGATAGTAAGCGTAGGAGACTTTTGGTATCCTTAAGGTAAGTTGGGGTGGAATGCACCAAAGGTTTCAGGAAGTAGTCACAAAACTCGGATAGGGGCTCAAGGAGAGAACCGATACCCGAAACAATCGAACGGCCTGGCGGAGGGAGTCTGTTTTTGTGCATTTTCGGTAATGTGTAAAAATATGGTATCACACATTTGGAATTCCTCAAAAACGCAGCCTCGTTTTTGGACACCTGTCCTTCTTCCTCTGCCTGTTGAACAAGGGTTGTGATCCTACTGGTGAGGACTGCGGTGGGGTCTATTGTTAGTGGGGTGTAGTTCCGAGTGTCCTCCAGCAGTTGTTGGCATGTTTTCTCGTAGTCAACAGTGTCTTGGATAACAATGCCCCCGCCTTTATCGGCCGGCTTGATGGTGATCGTACTGTCATTTTGCAGTTGTTGCAGTGCTTGGTACTCAGCAGTGCTGAAGTTACCGAAAACGACGGGGTTTTCACAGGACTCTAGGTCTTTGAACACAGCCTGCTCGAAGGTAGTAATCGCTGCAGGTGTGGTGTGAGGAGGAGGGGTGAAGGTTGAACTTGGTCTCAAACCTGTGTCACCGTTTCTTGTAGCCTCGTTAGGGTCATCCTTTCCTTCGAAAAAAGCTTTCAGTTTAAGTTTTCGGAAAAAACTGGCAAGTTCACAGTGAAGCTTGAACTTGTCAGGTCTAGCTTTAGGAACAAAGCCCAGGCCTTTCTCAAGCACCTGTACTTCAGTGGGTGTTAGTACTCTGGTAGAAAGGTTGGTCACTAGGCTTACATCCCGCTCGTTCCTGGTTGTTGGTTGCTGCGAGTGTGACTCGCTACAGAGTCGTCCTCCTCCCAGGTAACTCGGTTGTTGCCTCTCCTCTTTCCCCTTCCTCTCCGGCCGCTCTCTAAAAAAGGCTGCCTTTGTTGGTTCTGGAAATTAGGTGGGGGCATGAAACCTGGATTCCAGCCCATGAAAGGGAACTGAGGTTGGTGAAAGGCAAAGGGATTATGTCCCATCATCATTTGAGGTGGTTGCCATTGCTGATGTTGACCCTGGTGCCCTTGTCTGCCCCTTGCGTTTCTACTTCCACGATTCCCTCTTCCCTTTTCCCTTTGTTTGCTTAAATGAGCTATTGCTCGATCCACTGCTGTTCGAAGACTCATCATCAGATTGGTCAGATTTGTTGTTGTTTCGAGTAGGGGGGGTGAAGGTGGGAGCTGAATAAGGATACACCTTTTCAAACTCAAACTTTTTTTGATCTTTTTGTAATTTGGTTGCTTTTGACTGCATCAAATTATCTCTGTACTCGTTCAGTTCCTTGTTGAGTTCGTCCAACCGTTTTTTAAAACCAGTGATTGTGGTTTTAAAGTTTCTTTCAGTTTCTATAATCTCCACCATCAGTGCTTCAGAGAGTCTTAGCGCTGTTTTGATAATTAGGACTAGCCAGTCGCGTGTACAATGCCAAGCGATCATGGCCCAGTCTTTGCGGAAGGTAGCATCATTAAGGAAGATGCGAGGGGCATTAGTAACTAGCAACCCTTTGGGTGCCGAGTTTGACATCAGATATTGTTTGAGAATAGTCCCATGGAGAATAGTGCGGATATGCTCTCTTTTTTTCTCTGTGAGATTTTCCCATTCAGTGGTATTAGCTATTGCCTGTGATATTTGGGGATCTGCAAATATCGATGTGTCCGACATCAGTTCCTCTATCTCTGATTCGGAATATGTCAGGCCCATGTTCGCCATGGTGAAGTAGTATAAGTGAGGAAAAAGGAGTAAATCTTTAAAAACCTAGCAATGAAAGGGATTTTCTTGCCGGTAGTAAAAGAGGCTCTCACAGCTGTGCGCTGCTATAATATTTAACAACAAAGGGAGAGGTAGGGAGAAGGAGACACTCTCTTAGTCCCCGGTTAGTTATGCAAAAACAAGAAAAGAGAGGTCAGATCAAACACTTGATCAATCTAAGCGTAATCTCTACAGACCACAATTCAAGGAGTCAACACAAGATTATCACATCCGATTTGGGTGATAAAGAAAGCCCTCACACACTGACCTAGTCAGTGTCATGCTTCATCATCGGGCCCCACCGAAAGAGGCCGAATGCCTCTTCGGTGTGCTACGACGCCAGAAAGACTGCGGAGCTGGTTTTTTGTGTGGAGGGCGTGCTCTTGTTTACAGTGAAATATTAAAAGTGCCTGAAAAAAAGGGTATCAAAAACAAATTTTAATAAATGATCCCTGAGGCACAAAGTAAAGAGTATTACGTGTCTGTATTTACTTGCCAAGGTTCAAGATTGGTAAAATACAGAATATACTCAATTTCTTTTAGTCAACATGTTTCAGCCATAAGGGTGGTGTATTACCGTGGCATTCTTCAGGACTATACCCCGGCGGTATGGGCTCTCTAATCACCCACCCTGACCTGGGGACGTGAAAGTGAAAATAAAAGGTGAAAAAAGTGCATAAAAATGTTGGAAGAGTAAAGTACTCGATTCCAAAAAATACTCCGTAAATTTAGAGTGTCACTGCACCTGTAAAGTGAAAAACAAAGACAAACAGAAGACAAACATGAACATTGTTAATATGAGCCTTCCTGAGTTGTCATAGTGCTCCATGATGTGTGGCTCAAGTGGTGTTCCCAAGGTAAACATAAATTTTATGCACCATCCAAATAGCCCCTAGAGGATGATAGCAAATAGCTCTGGGAAGTGATGTGCTAGAGGTGTGCTATTTACAAGACAAACGATTAAGAATGGGGGATTAAAAATGTGAATGCGTGTACTCCTTATGAAGGGATCAATGGACCATAAAAGGTCTGTGCCCCTCAAGTTGGTAATAGAAGGTATAACTCTCACTTTCAAAAGGGGCGCTACTAGCACCATGGGTCTCGGGAGGGGGTCGGAGCGACCTGGCACATCCTAAAACAGAGAAATGGTACAATTGCAAAAGCCTGTTCACGAGCAGATACTTAGCTCTATTGGCAGAAGGAGCAGCGATCTTGTTTTCGTGGTTACTCACGCCCTCAGCGCTCTCGACCCGCTGCAAACCTGGTTGTGGCCTCGATTCCGGACCCCGAGGATAAGAAGACGGGGCCGGTAAACCTGTTTTTAAGCAGATCGGTCGCGTGTGCGACCTGTTTCCGGGTGGGCGTGTCTAGCCGAGAAAGAGGCTTGGGACGCACACGCCCACCTCGGAGGGCCCAGTCTTGTTCAGAGCGAGGCTTGAATGTCGGCTGGTGACGCACACGCCCACCTCGGAGGGCCCAGTTTTGTTCAGAACGAGGCTTGAGTGTCGGCTGGGGTATTGGGGACGAATAGCGCTGTAGCGCTAGTGCTAATGCCATGGATATTAGTGGACGCAGAGCTACTAGCTGCTCGTCATTATTTCCAGTATTAATAAAAATTAGTCTATATTGGAGGCAATAGGCTGTACCTTAGAGCAAAAACCAATGATAATAGAAAGGTCTAGGCTCCGAGTGTCAGGACTGGTCTGTGTGAGCACGGCTAGTCATTAATGTGAATCACAGGAAATGGAGTGACTGTTTATAGGCAGACAGAAAAATACCCAGTAATGGTTGGAATGGTACATCAAAAATAGTGATGCTTCTCTCAAGATAAAACTGAGCTCCAGGGAATATCATTGTTAAGCCCATTGACGTTGGTGCCCAAACGATACACCCAACGTTGCTCCTTTTCAAAAAGTCTACTAGTTATGTTGGCTGTACCCTTCACTTCTTCGATTACCGTCCACCTCATGTCATTCGGAGTGTGGTTTCTGTCCAAAAAGTGGCGGCTCAATTTCGTGGTTAGTTTTTTGCATCGGACATTGCTCCGATGCTCGCAGATACGTTTTTTTATTCTGCGCGTTGTCATGCCGACATACCGTAGCTGGCATGGACACGTGATCAAATACACCACATTCATGGTGTTACAATTAGTATGTTCTCTTTGGGTCCATACTTTGCCCGCTTCAAGCGAAAGAGTTTTGGTCGCCTCTGTCAGGTGGCAGACACTACAATTGGAGCACGGGAAATGCCCAACGACTTTGGGCATACCCCAAGCGCTGGTGACTGTAGGTGTGGGTTCAGGGACTTTTTCTTTTGGACGGGTGTGTACCAGAGCGTCTTTTAGACTACGACCTTTTTGCAAAGAGAATAGAGGTTTCTCCCAATTCTCCCTATAAGAGGTCAGTATGTTCCAATGTTTGTTGATGGATTTTTTCATCATGTTCGACAGGCTGCTGTATGTGGTCACACACGTGAGGGGTATTGTTCTCTGGTTGATGACTTTCTCCTCTAGTAGGGCCTCTCTTGGTTGGTTCCTCGCTCTCTTGAAACCTTTGCTCAGGATAGGTGCCGGATATCCTCTGTCTTTCAGTTTCCCAGTGAGGCTTAGGGACTGTTCTTTGAAGTCCGAAAGGGAGGTGCAGTTGCGCCTAAGTCTCAAATATTGCCCATAGGGGAGGTTTTCCTTCAAAGGGCGCGGATGAAAGCTACTGAACTCTAGGAGGTTGTTTTTTGCCGTGGGCTTATGATGTGTCTTTGTCCTAAGGCCATTAAGGATACCAAAAGTCTCCTACGCCTACTATCAGATGTAACCTTCCCTGAAAATTCAGTCACTCTCGTTACCCTTGACGTTGAAAGTTTGTACACAAGTATCCCCAGGACGATACGATCAGAGTCCTGGCAGAATCACTAGACTCCACCGAATGGGATTATCAAACACCTAAAGCCTTCATCATAGAGTGTGCAACAATTGCCCTGAAAGAGAACTACTTCTCTTTTAAAGACAAGCTTTATCTTCAATGCTCAGGTACCAGCATGGGCAGCATTTTTGCTCCAAGCGTGGCGGGGCTGTATGTAGCAGATTTTGAGGCTAAATACATCCTGCCCACCTCCCAATCTTTTTCATCTTCAATGCTCCTGTGGAAGCGCTACATAGATGACATCCTGTTACTATGGACTGGGAATGACACCGATCTTGATCTATTCCTCAACTGGATTAACACTCTAGACCGGAACTTGCGGTTTACAAACACCAAGAGCAGATCTGAGATTGTCTTCCTTGATGTTGAGATCTCGGTGCAAGGAGCTGGCCTTAGGACAAAGACACATCATAAGCCCACGGCAAAAAACAACCTCCTAGAGTTCAGTAGCTTTCATCCGCGCCCTTTGAAGGAAAACCTCCGCTATGGGCAATATTTGAGACTTAGGCGCAACTGCACCTCCCTTTCGGACTTCAAAGAACAGTCCCTAAGCCTCACTGGGAAACTGAAAGACAGAGGATATCCGGCACCTATCCTGAGCAAAGGTTTCAAGAGAGCGAGGAACCAACCAAGAGAGGCCCTACTAGAGGAGAAAGTCATCAACCAGAGAACAATACCCCTCACGTGTGTGACACATACAGCAGCCTGTCGAACATGATGAAAAAATCCATCAACAAACATTGGAACATACTGACCTCTTATAGGGAGAATTGGGAGAAACCTCTATTCTCTTTTAAAAAAGGTCGTAGTCTAAAAGACGCTCTGGTACACACCCGTCCAAAAGAAAAAGTCCCTGAACCCACACCTACAGTCACCAGCGCTTGGGGTATGCCCAAAGTCGTTGGGCATTTCCCGTGCTCCAATTGTAGTGTCTGCCACCTGACAGAGGCGACCAAAACTCTTTCGCTTGAAGCGGGCAAAGTATGGACCCAAAGAGAACATACTAATTGTAACACCATGAATGTGGTGTATTTGATCACGTGTCCATGCCAGCTACGGTATGTCGGCATGACAACGCGCAGAATAAAACAACGTATCTGCGAGCATCGGAGCAATGTCCGATGCAAAAAACTAACCACGAAATTGAGCCGCCACTTTTTGGACAGAAACCACACTCCGAATGACATGAGGTGGACGGTAATCGAAGAAGTGAAGGGTACAGCCAACATAACCAGTAGACTTTTTGAAAAGGAGCAACATTGGGTGTATCGTTTGGGCACCAACGTCAATGGGCTTAACGATGATATTCCCTGGAGCTCAGTTTTATCTTGAGAGAAGCATCACTATTTTTGATGTACCATTCCAACCATTACTGGGTATTTTTCTGTCTGCCTATAAACAGTCACTCCATTTCCTGTGATTCACATTAATGACTAGCCGTGCTCACACAGACCAGTCCTGACACTCGGAGCCTAGACCTTTCTATTATCATTGGTTTTTGCTCTAAGGTACAGCCTATTGCCTCCAATATAGACTAATTTTTATTAATACTGGAAATAATGACGAGCAGCTAGTAGCTCTGCGTCCACTAATATCCATGGCATTAGCACTAGCGCTACAGCGCTATTCGTCCCCAATACCCCAGCCGACACTCAAGCCTCGTTCTGAACAAAACTGGGCCCTCCGAGGTGGGCGTGTGCGTCACCAGCCGACATTCAAGCCTCGCTCTGAACAAGACTGGGCCCTCCGAGGTGGGCGTGTGCGTCCCAAGCCTCTTTCTCAGCTAGACACGCCCACCCGGAAACAGGTCGCACACGCGACCGATCTGCTTAAAAACAGGTTTACCGGCCCCGTCTTCTTATCCTCGGGGTCCGGAATCGAGGCCACAACCAGGTTTGCAGCGGGTCGAGAGCGCTGAGGGCGTGAGTAACCACGAAAACGAGATCGCTGCTCCTTCTGCCAATAGAGCTAAGTATCTGCTCGTGTACAGGCTTTTGCAATTGTACCATTTCTCTGTTTTAGGATGTGCCAGGTCGCTCCGACCCCCTCCCGAGACCCATGGTGCTAGTAGCGCCCCTTTTGAAAGTGAGAGTTATACCTTCTATTACCAACTTGAGGGGCACAGACCTTTTATGGTCCATTGATCCCTTCATAAGGAGTACACGCATTCGCGTTTTTAATCCCCCATTCTTAATCGTTTGTCTTGTAAATAGCACACCTCTAGCACATCACATCCCAGAGCTATTTGCTATCATCCTCTAGGGGCTATTTGGATGGTGCATAAAATCTATGTTTACCTTGGGAACACCACTTGAGCCACACATCATGGAGCACTATGACAACTCAGGAAGGCTCATATTAACAATGTTCATGTTTGTCTTCTGTTTGTCTTTGTTTTTCACTTTACAGGTGCAGTGACACTCTAAATTTACGGAGTATTTTTTGGAATCGAGTACTTTACTCTTCCAACATTTTTATGCACTTTTTTCACCTTTTATTTTCACTTTCACGTCCCCAGGTCAGGGTGGGTGATTAGAGAGCCCATACCGCCGGGGTATAGTCCTGAAGAATGCCACGGTAATACACCACCCTTATGGCTGAAACATGTTGACTAAAAGAAATTGAGTATATTCTGTATTTTACCAATCTTGAACCTTGGCAAGTAAATACAGACACGTAATACTCTTTACTTTGTGCCTCAGGGATCATTTATTAAAATTTGTTTTTGATACCCTTTTTTTCAGGCACTTTTAATATTTCACTGTAAACAAGAGCACGCCCTCCACACAAAAAACCAGCTCCGCAGTCTTTCTGGCGTCGTAGCACACCGAAGAGGCATTCGGCCTCTTTCGGTGGGGCCCGATGATGAAGCATGACACTGACTAGGTCAGTGTGTGAGGGCTTTCTTTATCACCCAAATCGGATGTGATAATCTTGTGTTGACTCCTTGAATTGTGGTCTGTAGAGATTACGCTTAGATTGATCAAGTGTTTGATCTGACCTCTCTTTTCTTGTTTTTGCATAACTAACCGGGGACTAAGAGAGTGTCTCCTTCTCCCTACCTCTCCCTTTGTTGTTAAATGTATTTATATATAGAAACGGCAAAACACTAGCAAATGTTGCAGCGCTGCCGCTGCATGCAGTTTCCTTTGCACGCTGAAATTCATTTAAATCCCTTCCAATCAGGGTCTTTTAGCGCCCTCATGTGGACATATTGGCTGAGGGTCTTTCAAGGACGGCCGATCCCCTGAGGCAATCCTCGTCTGATCCAAGCCTCAGTGTGTGGGCGTGCCAACATCTCAGGCCTCTCCCTCATAACTTTTGGCCTTTATTTGGGGGGCTCACCTGACTGTATTTCTTCTTTCCCTGCACTACATACCACCAGCCTTTAAGACGCCTTCCTGTTGCCACCATCAGCTTCTGTTCCTGCACCGGCCCTCCTCTTTCGTTCAGCATCTCCAGGGCTCCGCCACTTATGTTAGTTAGCTCTGTGCCAGCCTGCCGCAGTTTCTACTGGCAAGGTAAGACAGCAGCAGGGGATCGTATCCTCCGCCGTCATGTGGGTGGGGGGGAGGCGGGGGTTGTTGTCGTCTTTACAGTGCAGTGCTTCGATTTTTGATTACATGTACAAACTTCAATAGAAACTGTTTCGGGGTGGAGGGAAAGGCAGCGCCGTCACGCCATGCCATGATTGATTGATTGCTGCCTAGTTAGCCCGAGGGTTAACGAACTGGGAGGTGGGGGGCGGGATGGGCACTTCTGCTTAGGGGCTCATAGCCGGCCTTTAAGATAGCACCAACATTAGAGGCAGCAGGGGTCCCTTTGGCGGTCACAGGTCACTCCTTGGCTGAGCAGGGACTGCACCCTGAATACAAACATCCCCAGACCTCCCTTAGTGCACCCAGAGCACCAATTGATTAGCTCATTAGCTGCCTTATGCTGAGGATGGTTTTGCTAATGTGTGTCAGCAGGGGTGAGACGGTGAAGGAGGGCAAGGGGTTAATGCAGTGTTAAAAACATTGTCCACACTATGATAGTGTAGGATTAAAACTACTTACTGGCAAAGGAGAGAGAAATGAGCTCTTAGCAACACTGACAAGGCTAGAGCAAGACGACGGAAGTGCCGCTGTTAGCATGACCTTAATCCACACAGCACCATGCGCCATTCAGAATATTGGCGCCCGGGGCCTGGGCCCAGCTCGTCCATGCTGAAGGCTGGCCCAGCTGGGGTGCATCAGTTTGCACAACACTACACCTCTGTTGAATAACTGGGAGTTAGCGGGGAGCAGCGTGCGATGGATAGTTTAACATCACTTCCAAAACCATTGCCTTTAATCCGATTACATTTATAGAGCTGATGCATATTTTCGTGTGCATTCTTTTCTTTAGTTTTATTGTGCACACTGTGAAGGCCATCCATTCCTTGCACTCTGCGAGCTTCACCAAAATCCGCTAGGAGTGGCTAGGTGACCATCGGGCATAAAGTTGGTTTGGGAAGAGAATAAAGCCAGTATTTAAGTAAATTTGCCTGAGACTTGCAGCCTATAATATTCACCTTTATGTTTTGTTTCCCCCACAGAGAGACCTGCTTTTGAAGGTTTAAACGTCCTCATTCTGCAGCCAAGGATGAGACTGATTTGTGTTCTTCGATTCGGTAGTTCAGATAAATGCACAACTACATTTATACATTTCTAGTCAAACTGACATTAAACAAAATTAAGCATTACGTGACGTCCCTTCCCTGGATTGTTCTCCAAGCCTATGCTAAAGCTGTATTTTATACTTGAATGTAGTGCGAGTACTTGTAAATCAGTAGAGATTACAGGGAGGAAGTTAATAGAGATAACAAGAGAGACTGAAAAACGGAGAGAGAGCAACAGGGACACAGCAAGGAGGTAGCACAAGAATGGAGCATAGTGGACAAGAAGATCACTAGAAAAGAGAACGGCGGGTGGGAAGCTGGAGCTGAGAAAAAGAAGAACTAAACCTGAGTGTACGGAGAGAGGCGAAATCCTATCAGAGCACCACACTGAAACCTTACAGCTACTGTCTCTCTAACTCCCTACCATCATTTAATCATTCTGGGCCCTCATGCTGCCCTATTTTTCACACACTTTAACAGTGCTTGGAATGTGCATCTAGGCTTGAGTAGGAGGGGTGCTTTTTCAATCGTACTTGTTAGGTCTGGTGGCTTGGTGGACTAATGTGTCCACTGTAGGGGCATGTTGTTCTCGTGGTTACAGGTTTATATCTGGGTTGGCCCACTTCACAAATAGACGTTATGTTACTTAGGCTGCCTGCTTGCAAAATATTTCAGTTCCTGTTGAGGTTCCCCTATGAGATATTGTGGGTGCTTCTGTGGGCACGTGCATAGGGTTAGTATATTAGGCCTTTTATCTGTAAGTTCCTCAAAATGTGCATTAATCAGCGAGTTCTCATAATCTGACAATCACTCTGCATCTCCCCTGTCTTTGGAGCGAAATCGAGCAGAATAACCCACAAAACGCTTTATGCTTAGATTCGGGCAGACAAACAGTGAGTTGGGGAAGCCAGTAGAAAAAGACAAAGCACCCAGAATGAAATATTTTTCAGGCTAATATGAGTTTTTGACATTTGTCTCCCAGCCATGGAGTTTCTGTCATCAGCAATTCTCCTCCCTTTTTCCACAAGAGTCCTTCAAACCTGAAAGTCAAAATATCCTAGTTTGCAACAAAGGACTACAAGGTGTAGGAGTCACATGACAACCATATTAGTAGGCAGCATAGTTTAATAGGGATTGGTCTGGAGAAACAAACTCAGAATTTAAAACGTACTACCATGGTTGGGGAGTCTTTTTAATAATCAGAATTGATTTTCACCCAAATGAACCCTTTTTTACCACATTAGGATAATCAAAGACTGGGAGAAAAAACCATAACGCTCTAACTTATACCTTGCAATTTGCATGCAGCTCTTACATGACAGTTAATAGCTCACTGTTCTATGTTAATATTTTTACTTATTAACTGCAAGTAACAATAGGGTCTCTCTGACAAAAGCAGTAACCCACTGACCTATTTACATTATGTGTACCTCTCGAACTACTATGGAGTAAATTCTATTAGAAGCCAATTACATCTAGGAACTAGAAAGTTGTATTTTAATTTTTGTTTCAATTCAAGAAATATGTAACGCACCCTATCCCACAAAAAGACATCAGTGCAATGACATGCTGGCGTTCTCAGAAGCAAGAATGGCCAACACTGTGTAATCTTTCTTTGAATCTCTTGGCCATTCCAGTATCATCAGCAAATATTGAACGGGTTTTCAGTGGTCTTCATTTCATTAACAAACCAGAAAGAGCCTCAATGTCTGCAAAGTCTCTGGAAATGCACATGTGCATGTACTACAATGGCAAAGTTTTCAGATGAATGTATTGTGTTGACCAATAACAACCCGGCGCTGGTGTGCATTGTCAATTTATATAAATGCGGAAAAATACTAGCTGTAGTGGCGTCTTTTGCGTGTGGCAAAATTAAATGTGGATAAATACAGAAAAAATGCCCAAAAAATAAATATGGATAAATACAGACAGAAATGGCCAAAAAATAAATACCATAAAACCGGGAGCCCTAGTCATAATATACTCAACCCATCAATCCATCACTATCTCTTCTTCTTAGTGGCAGCAGGAGTACAAAGGAAGGACTAGACTTGAGTCTCTAGTCTCTCTAGCATTACGCAGTTCTGAAAAGTACTACACTCATAATTATTCAGGCCAAATGAGCACAAAGGTGCAAACAAGTAAGCATAGTTGCAACGCCACTGAGGAGGCGAGCACCTGCAATCGCAGAAGCTATTTAAACATTATTTTACCTGCAATGTAATCGAATCTGCAGCATTTTTGCTCTTCGGGAAAGACATATATTAGCAATGGTAACTAGTCATAATATCGACTCCAAAATATCGAAAGGACAAAATATCGAGTCAAAAATATCGAGTATAGGAAAATATCAAAAAAAAGAATATCGAAGTAGAAAATATCGTATTATTTAATGTGAAAAAAATATCGAGTACAAAAATATCGAGTCAAAAATATCGAGTAGTATTAATATCGATATGTAGTAATAGTAAAAAATATCGAAAAAGTATTGATAAAATGTTAATAAAATATTATTAATAAATATAAAAAATAATATATATATTTATATAAATATAGAAATGTATGTTAATGTTTAGGAGCGGGATGTTGGGTTAATAGGGGATAAGGGTGGGGAGTAATTTAAAAATATGTAATAAAAAGTGTAAAAATCTATAAAATATTTCTATATTTAAAAAAAAAAAATAACAAAAAAAATTTACAGAAAAAATGTTTTTTTATTTAAAAATATAAAAATCTACTAAAAAATTGGAAAAAAACTTACAAAAATAATAAAATATATGTTAGAAAATTAGATATATATTTATATAAATATAGAAATTAATGTTAATGTTTAGGAGCGGGATGTTGGGTTAATAGGGGATAAGGGTGGGGAGTAATTTAAAAATATGTAATAAAAAGTGTAAAAATCTATAAATGTAGTATAAAATTAAAAAAATACAAATGTTTATAAATATAATTATTTTATATAAAATATTTATTAAAAATTAAAAATTTTATATACAAATCTTCACAAAAATAGGAAAAAATTGATAAATATGGGATAATATATGTAAAATACCTAATTAAAAAAAAATATATTTATTAAAAAAATATATATATTTAATTTTTTGTTTTAATATTTATAAATAAATATTAATAATGTAATCAAATACTTTCAAAAAAATTAATAATTATAAATAATTATTATTAATTTAATCAAATATTTATAAAATCAAATAATATTTAAAAATAATTATTAATAATGTTATCAAATATTAATAAAAAATGTGCTAATAAAAGAAGAAGAAAAAATATATAAGAATTACAATCATAAAATATGTAAGAAATAGTTAAATCTATTTAATTTTAGAACAATATACAGATACATTAAAAACAGATTATAAACAAATAAAAAGGATAAAAATACAAATAAAAAATATCAGAAAATAACATAAATATTATTTTATAACACAAATAAAATAATTAAATATGTGAAAAATAATTACAAAAATAGGTCATACAAGATACAAATTTGCACATAAATTTAAAACATTTAGAATAAAAATATTAATTAAAAGTAATATTTTTAAAATAAATTATTACCAAAAATAAACGTTTTTATATAAAAAATACTAAATGATCAAATATATTATATATAGTGTAAATCACAAATAATATGTGGGAACATTTATTTAGAATCAGTGTCCAACACCTACCCTGATATATGCCTGACTGGAGTTGGAATAGTAAATTATAATGGGAAACAACCTTTACAACGCAACTTTTACAACGCACTACCATTACAACGAAACTTTTACAACGCAAAAACCATTACAACGCATGTATTTACAACGCATGTTTTTACAACGTAGGTACCTTTACAATGCATACCATTACAACGTAAGTATTGGTAAGTATATAATTATATTTAAAATGTAATATGTTTGGGTTTTTTTAAGGGGTATTTTTAGGGTTCAGGGTCAGTTTTGGGTTTTTGGGTAAAGGGGTATTTTTAGGGTTCAGGGTCAGTTTTGGGTTTTTGGGTAAAGGGGTATTTTTAGGGTTCAGTGTCAGTTTTTAGTTTTTGGGTAAAGGGGTATTTTTAGGGTTCAGGGTCAGTTTTCAGTTTTTGGGTAAAGGGGTATTTTTAGGGTTCAGGGTCAGTTTTTAGTTTTTGGGTAAAGGGGTATTTTTAGGGTTCAGGGTCAGTTTTTAGTTTTTGGGTAAGGGGTATTTTTAGGGTTCAGGGTCAGTTTTTAGTTTTGGGTAAAGGGGTATTTTTAGGGTTCAGGGTCAGTTTTTAGTTTTTGGGTAAGGGGTATTTTTAGGGTTCAGGGTCAGTTTTGGGTAAAGGGGTATTTTTAGGGTTCAGGCCAGGTCAGTTTTGGGTTTTTGGGGTACAGGGGTACAGGGTAAAAATAAAATAAAATTAAATATAAATTAAATAAATGAAATGAAATGAAATGAAATGAAATTAAATTAAATTAAATCACAAAAACGATATTTTAGTAGTCTATATATTGGTAGTCGATATTTTTGTAGTGTTAGGGTTATTTAGCTTACAAACGATATATTTGTAGTCGATATATTGTTTGTCTATATTATTGAAGTCGATATTTTATAGACTCGATATTATTTACTCGATATTTTTGTAGTTAGTTAAATAAGTATATAAACTCGATATTTTTGTAGTCGATAATTAGTCAGCGATATTTTGGCAACTCGATATTTTGGCCATCGATAATATTTCAGTGATCCATTAGCAATATAACACAGACAGAAGAAAACAAAGTAGTTATTAAATAGCTACTCACCAAGGCCAGGGATCTCCACGCCTAGCAGGTCGAGCAGGTCCCGCTCCCGGTCGAGGAGGTCAGCCCACCGGTGCGTCGCCTGGTCATAGGTGCGCCGGACCCCCGACTCCCTCCGCATGGCCCGGCACACCTTATCCCACCGCTGCCGATGCTCCCGGAAGCCATACCCTTGACCGGGCCTGCCCCCTGCTGCCACGGTCTTAGGGAGGTGGCGCAGAACAACAAAAATCAGGGCGGCCACCTCCACCGTGGAAAAAACCTCCCTGGCCACTATATCAACTCCCCTCAATCGCCCGCAAGGGAGCCGGCTACAGGGTGCGGGATCCTTCCCCTTTGATTTGCCGGCTCCCTTTGCCATGGCCCTGGCCGAAAGAAGAAAATAATAGGGGGAAGAAAGAAAAAAAAAATGAAAGAGAGAGCTAAACCAAGTTATAAAGTAACAAAAAGTTGAAAAAAACACAAAATATAGATCTAGACAAATAGAGAGATAATGAGCAAAAAAGAGCAAAAAAAAGTTCAAAGAAAGAAAGGATGGCAAAGATTCAAGCAGGATTCAAGAAGCATGCACAGGACCATAGCAATGAATGAAAAACAAGATGGCCGGGCTCATTGAGGACCGAGCGGGTAGGTATGCGTGATATTTCCCCCGCGAGCACGCAAAACACGAGCAAACTTGTAATAGCGCGCCGCACACAACGCGACATTGCCAATAGCGCCCGGAAACGGAAATACGCAACGCGCACAAGATGGCCATGCCCATGTACGACCGCATGGGCAACCTCGCGGTCGGTGCGCTGCAAGCGGTCCGCGAATAAGCAAAAAACCCCGCGAACACGCAAAAAAAATTCGATGTCAAGGCGGTCTCAGTGCCGTGTCCTGGGCGGAAGCCAAATTGGTCCTTGCCCAATAGCAGATTATCTTCCAGATAATGTGACACGATCTTACTGACTGACTTTTCCAGTATTTTGATGGGATAGGGCAAGAGGGATATGGGTCTGAAATTCGCTGGAGTTGTGAGGTCCAGAGAGGGTTTTTTTTAGCAGGGGAGTCACCACTGCCTGCTTCCATACATCTGGCGCCTCTCCTTCCTCCAGGGACTGACAACAGATCTGTCGCAGCCAGGGAAAGGTTTTCTGGCCAAATGACTTCCAGATTTTATGTGGAAGGGGGTCTAAGGGAGATCCCGAAGACACGCTTTGGGCGAGATGGTTAAAGGAGTCCTCCGTAGGAATGTCGAAGAATTCCAAGGAGGTATCGACATGGAACTCTTGGTACATCCTCCTGGCTGGCTCATCCTGACTGCTATTGTCTGGGGACCGGAGTTCCCCTACAATTTTTAGAATTTTCTCTTCAAAGTGAGAGGCAATCTCATCACAGAGTTGCTGCGATGCGACCACCTTGTTGCTCATGCAGGCTGGGCTGGAGAGATCCCTGAAGATATTTTGTGCTGTTGGGTGCCAGCAGATTAAAGACGCAATTACAGTTGTGTCCACCTCTAGTATGTCAGTTTCCAGTCCTCGTGAATACTACGAATATCAGGCCTATGTAAAGCTACGTTGCCACGTTTCTCAGTGCGCACGTTATTCCATTGTAACTGTATTTCCTGTCCCCGTTTCTAGGCCTCAAAAGGGCCCGGACACCAGATTCAGCTCCTGTCTCCTGAAGCCTCGCTGAGGAGCGATACAGCCCCCACCTGTATCCTCGACCCTTCACTTACTTCCTGCCTCGCAGTGCCCGGCTCACCCTGGCTCTGCCTCTGAGTCTGCCAAGAGTATGTTATGATTCGAGTTATCAGTACAGCCCTCCTCCTCTGCATTCCTAAAGCTACTGAATCGCATCAATAGTTTCCGTCATTGTCTAGCCTTTACGGCCCCATGTTAGAGAAATACTGTATTAATGGTCATTTAATATTCTTCATCACGCACTACATGTAGAATAATGCATGCTCCAGTCTTAGAGTCTGTTAGCTTTTCCCCTCCTGACTTCTAGTTCATATCAACATGTTCCCTAAACATCAGATACTAGATAGGGTTTAGGTACATGTCGCCCTGACTCTCCAGACTTCAGTCTCTGCTCCTAGCACAGAGTTCATAGCCCCCAGCTTCTCCTAGTAACACGTCATTGCCAGTTTGCGCGCACCATCAGGTTAGAGGTCCCGGCTCCTCAGGTAGCCCCCTCCATGGTTTCCGCCCCATTCATGACATATTCTGTTACGTTTGCATCACATGTCTGTGTATACGCCCTGTTACACCTCTTTTTCACCCTTATCTTTCGCGACTGCTACGCGTCACACCTATTGCTCCACCCACTGCTACGCCTATTGCAATGTAATGCTATGTGTTTGCGTTATGTATATATGCCCATGTACTGTTATTAAAAAGTTATCCCTTGTCCCGATCCTGACCCCGGCAGCGCTGTCGGGCCCTGCCATCCTATTCCTGTGCAGGTTGTCCTGTTCCTGTCCTTGTGCTGTATTAAACCTGCAAAACTCCTACTACCTCGAATCTTGACTCTTATTTATTGAGCTATCTGTTACTCATTTATACATTCAAAAAGAGAGGTATTATTTATTTATTTACCACATAATGGCGCCCGAACAGGTACTTGCCCTTTCCCCACGCGTCAGTGAAGCCACGCCGACCCCCTGACCCTCTGCAGTCGTGACGGAACTCTTCTGCGCACCGGCAGATGTTTCTGCTTCAAGTATCCCTCAGGCCCACGGAGGAGACGGAGGAGGCGGTCCAGCATCCAGACGAGACGGTGGAGGAACGCGGCGAGTCCCGACCAGAGCCCAAGCCGAGAGTCCAAGGTCCGAGGTATCCGGAGGTCCACCCGTAACTGAAGTCCGAAGTTCGTCGTCCGTCGTCGTAGCAGTCCAGTCCAGTCCGAGGCCTTCCGTTCTTGCTGCCCGGTGAGTACCGTTACTGGGGTAGTATCTAGACAGGGTCAATCTGATTGACTCTGGTCCGTGGGTTGGTGGTACACAGACCCACAAACGAAGTGTCCACTTCGGTGGATGCGGGTCCTGACGTGTCTCTTTATGAGACCGGTAAGTTTCGTACTGTTTCAGCAGTGCATCTGGTTTCTGTTCTAGTCAGTTCTGTTCTCGAGAAAATTCATGTATCCTGTGTTCCGTATTCCAGGTAGTATTCTGTTCGAACTGTTATTTTAAATGTTCTCCATGTATTTTAATGTCGTGGTATGAATGGGGAATAAGTATCGTGTTCATTGTGTATTGTATTGTGTCTAGATTACAGTCCAGTCATGCCCTTGTTTTCTAAGTTACGTCAGTTAAAAACTAGAAAGGGTCTGCTGGAAGCAGCAGTTCCAGTTCCGCCTAGGGACAGTCCAGGTCATTTTATGTATCAGAAGCATGGCATAAGTGCCATATTATATCTAGATTTATGGGTAGAGTATACCAAACAGTTAGAAGAAAAGTATAGATGGCCCGTATCGGGTACATGGGATGTCGAGTGCATCATGAGAGTAGAAGAAGCATTATGGAAAAAGAAAGCCAGACAGTCACAGAAAGATGCCATCGAGTTATGGCGCAAAGAATCTCATAGAAGAACCGAAAAAGAAATCAGAAAGTCAGAATTAAGTAGAGAATCCTTAGAACGAGCACAAGAAAAAGAACTAATCGAGATAGGTGAACAAGTTAAAGCCGAACAGTCAGACAGACAGAGGCATGCTCTTATTAAGGGTATGTATCCTCTTCTTGCCGAGGGCCTGCCAAAAGCGACCCCGGAGGCATCCAGTAACTTTCCGCCACCATTAGTTCCGACCAAGCTACGTCACAAACCGACCGCAGCTGATATTTTTATTTCGTCCTATTTGGACGACACAGTCCCAGAATATGCAAATCCTGTTCGCGCTCCGCCAGTCCCTGTAAATCAGGCACTTCCCGTTCCTCCAGACACCGGGGTACCCCTTGCAGTACCTGTTACGGTCCCCCCGGTCCAGCCCGCCATACCAGTTCAGCCCGCATTTCAATTTCCTGCCACACTAGTACGAAGAGGATCAGTAGACGATTCTAGTTTAGGGGCCGCAGGAGGAGGTCCTCCTCAGACCCCGCCGCCACATAAGCGTTTAACGTCAGCCGAATTACATGCACAAGCGTCACAGCGTACGCCCAGACATCAGTCTGTAGCAGAAATAAGAAAAGCCCTTAATGAATGCGGCTATGATCCAGTCCCAGGCGAGGATAATATGGTTTTATATTCATTCCGCGTAAGAAAGGTGGCCGAGTATCTAGTCACCCTACCGAATATGAAAGAAGACCTAGACAGAATATATCGTTTCATCCGTACAGGGGATGATCCAGAAAGCATTGGCGAAGTCATGTCTCAAAGGAAAGCCGAGATCCAGCTCATGATACTAAAGTTTTTGATTAATTGTTTAATAAGAGAACAAGATTACCCGTCCAAAGATCAAGCCGAAATGAGAACCCTGACAAGGTGGAGTGATAATATAGCCGAGGGTAAGCACAAGACCGTCGGTGCTATGGAGAGTATGTACAAGAAAATCCGTAAAGAAATAATAAAGTTACACGAGCAGCGTAAAGCAGCACAAGTAAGCGAGAAAGAAAGTAACTCTGATACTGAAGAGGTAGACGACGAGAATCCCGCCAGAATAGCGTATGTAGGAAAATCTAGATTCCCAGATCGCCATTTACGCCTAGAACACAAGTCAACTTTCCATCATCCAGCACCAGAACAAGGTTCTCTAGAACAAGTGTTTCAAGCTACCGATCACATTCTGAAATCACGAATCGGTTACAGTGAGTTAAGTACTATGCATGAACAAGGACTAGCCCGATCAGCAGTCCGATGGACTACTGATTCTACCACTTTTCCAGACGAAATAGTGGCACAAATGTTTCTGAAAATGCCCCCAGCCGAGCAACGACTGGCGGGTATGTATATGATTCAGCACCTCATTACATTGTATGAGGGTCAGCACTCTGATCCAGGCCCGTTACATGATATCCTGAACGAGTTACTCCAGTATAGATGGAAAGGTCTAGGCACCGATTTAATTAGTGTCATTCTAGAACAGCGTCACAAATATAGAACGTTTTTGAACCCGCATTTTGTTCATGTCTCACCCCCAGAAAGTAAACCATTTTACATGGAGAGACAGAATCCGTTACGAGAAGTCCACCCAGTTAGAGGAACGGGTGGCGAACTAGAACGAGTGTTTGTTTACACTCCGATTACAAAGATGGAACTCTTAGAGATGAAAAAATTAATCCCCTGTCATGATAAAGATCCAGCAGGGTTCCATCGAGAATTAAAAGACATGCTCCGTATGGGAGAATACACGTATCCAGATATAATTAAAATGTTAAAGGTTCTGCTGCCCGCAGGGGTGTATGAAAAGCTCAAGGAAAAAGAATGGGAGGTGGGAGAGAAAAAGATCGATTGGGCAGTTCTAGAAGCTGAAGATAAGGCACGAGTACCAGGTACCGGTCTTGGAGCGAAATGTAAAGAATTACCTGAATTATTGATTCAAGTTTTACCCAGATTGTTAACAACGAAAAAGGAAGACTGGGATGCAATCTCAGCCTGTAAACAGAAACAAGACGAAGACATTAGTGATTTTTATTCTAGATTTGAGAAATGTTTTAGCATCAACAGTGGCCTCAAGACAAGTAGTGAGTCATACCCTCATCTTTTTGTTACTAAATTAGTCGAGAATTCAAGTCCTCCAATTAAGAATCGAGTTTTGAAAGTCGAAAGTACCTGGCAAGCTAATACCCCGTCCCAGATGTTGCAGATGCTCCAATACCACCAGAATAGAATCAGGGAAGAACAAGAACACGAGAGAAAGCGTATGAAAGACACGAAAATGAAAGTACTAGTTGCACAGTCTATTCCACAAGACAGCCAGAGGAGGGGTCCGAATCAAGCGAGTCATCCTGCAGCTCCCGTTAAAGGGAACTGCAATTATTGTAAACAGCCAGGTCATTTTATAAACGAGTGTGCAGTTCTGAAACACAACATAGCTACCGGTAAGACTAAAGAAAGACCACGTCCGCCTAGACAAGAACAAGTTTCACAGATTCCTCAGCCACAGAATGCACCACAGACAGTTACAGCACCGCAGCCCATCGCTGCAACACAGCATGTTACACAGCAGATGTACCAGTATGCACAGTCCGAGTATCCAGAGTATCAGCCATATTCATGAAACAGCCTAGAGAGGGAGGTAGGCTTGCCTCTCATCGAGATACCTGTAGATCAAGAAGGTCCCTATGTTCATAGTCAAGTATTAGGGAAAGACAGAAAGTTTTTGATTGATACAGGGGCAAGTAGGACCACAATTAGCCACGCCGAAGTTCCAGGGGCTCCGCTCTCAGGCTCAAGAAATGTTTCCCTTGGATTTCAGGAAAACCTATCGTAAATGAAATATCAAAGCCAGTTACTCTAGAAGTAGGTCCATTGTCCCGTACCACTGATCTGTTACTTACTAAGTCATGTCCAGAAAATTTATTAGGCATTAAAACACTGAAAGAATTAGGTGCAGTTATATGCTGTTCCCCAGAGGGAATACGTCTGTTCCTGCGTGACTTTAAGGGTCACTATGTATTACGAGATTTTGATCCCAGATTGTCTAATGTTCCGCAGCATTTATGGGCGCAAGGCCCAACTGATGTAGGTTACATGCAAATCACACCCCATCGTGTGACTCTCAAGCCAGGTGTAGTGTTACCACGAATCAGACAGTACAGATTGCCACCTGAGGCTGTAGCAGCCTTATCCAAAATTATTGACGAGCTCATCGCTCAAGGAGTAGTTGTAGAAACTGACTCCAATGTATGCAATTCTCCGATCATTCCAGTCATGAAACGTACTGATCCAAATGCACCCCCAGTATATCGATTAGTGATTGACCTACGAGAACTTAATAAATGTATTATTCCTCAGTACCCAGTTGTCCCAGATATCTCATCCCTATTGACAGCCATTGATTCCGAAGCCACGTTCTTTACTGTAATCGACCTCAAGAACGCATTTTTCAGTGTTCCCATTCATCCAGACAGCCAGTTTCTTTTCGGATTCTGTTTAAATGGAAGGAGCTATATGTTTACACGAGCTCCTCAAGGTTTCACAGAAAGTCCTAGTATTTACAGTCAAGCACTTAAGAGACAGCTTGATAATGTTCACATGCCAACTGACACTGCCCTGCTCCAGTATGTCGATGATCTACTGATCACAGCCCGTTCTGAACGCGACTGCGAGCGAGCGTCACTGACGGTTCTGTATTTCCTAGCCGAGATGGGGCACAAGGTGTCCCCTTCTAAGCTTCAATTCTGTGTCCAGCAAGTGGTCTACTTAGGACACTTACTGTCCAAGAGGGGTAGGCAGTTGACACCAGACCGTATCCAGTTAATAGCGAGTCTTCCTCAGCCCAAGACCCAGAAGGAGGTACGTGCTTTTATCGGCCTTACTTCTTATTGCAGACAATGGATTCCTCAGTATGCATTTCTAGCCAAGCCACTGATACAGTTAACGACACAGGAGACAGCCGTATCGACTGTCCTCCCTTGGACATCTGAACATACACTTAGCTTCAATGAGTTAAAGAAAGCTTTATGCCAAGCTCCAGTTCTAGCTACACCAAACTACAGTAAGCCTTTTACACTTTTCGTCACAGAACGTGAAGGTACAGCATTATCTGTTCTCACACAAGATCAAGCAGGACAATACAAGCCATGTGCTTATTTTTCGAGCACATTAGATCCTGTAGCCCAGGCTCTGCCTGCGTGCCTCAAGTCAGTTGCAGCCACAGCACTAGCTATCAGACAAAGTGATTCCATAGTATTAGGACACTCCCTGACAGTACAAGTTCCACACTCCGTGGAAGTTCTTTTAAACCGAACACAGACTCAGCACTTGACAATTGCACGCTTAACAGGTTATGAATTGACACTGTTTCAGCCACATATAGAAATCAGACGCTGCAACGTTTTAAATCCTGCTACACTGTTACCGTCAGTTACTTCGAATTCTGACACACATGACTGTGTGGAAGTAGTTAACATCACGACCAAGCCAAGACAAGATCTGACAGATATTCCATTACCAGATCCCGACCTGACACTTTATGTGGATGGTTCATGTATGAGAACAAGTACAGGAGAACTAGTCGCCGCGTATGCAGTGACTACCGACACCGAAGTTATTGAGACACACCGTATTGACACCCTGTCCGCTCAAGCAGCAGAGCTAGTTGCTCTGACACAAGCCTGCATACACGCTAAGAACCGGAAAGTTAATGTTTACACAGATTCACGCTACGCATTTGGAGTCGTACACGACTTTGGAGTGCTCTGGCAGGAGAGAGGTTTCATGACTTCTCATGGAGCCAAGATTCAGCATGGTCTCCTTATTCAAGCTCTGTTAGATGCAATACATTTACCGACATCCATTGCTATCATGAAATGCAAAGCACATACGAAAGTTACTGACATTATTTCCCAAGGTAACGATCTAGCAGATCGCACAGCCAAGCTTACAGCTCAGATTCCAGACATTCCAGCTAACATGACACACACTCCAGATCCGACTACATGTATGACAGTTAAGGACCCTACTCAAGATGTCATAGATATCCAGTTACATGCTACTCCCGAAGAAATCAAGAAATGGTCCGAACAAGGAGGGGTCCAGACAGATCAAGGATGGTTGACGAAGGGAAAAGCCACATGGTTTCTCCCCGACTCTATGGTTCAAGTCATCATCAATACCGCACATAGTCCAGCACATTTAGGAGAAAAAGCTATGTTAGACAGTATCCAGAACATTTGGTTCAACAAGCATTTACGAGCTGCAGCCAAGCAGAAAGTCCGTACCTGTATGATATGTTGTCAGTTTAATCCAGGTAAAAGTGTCCCGGTGGAACAAGGTGGATTCCAACCTCCTGACCACCCTTTTGAAGTCCTCCAGATGGATTATATTCAGATGGAGCGATGTCGAGGTTTCAAGTATGTCCTTGTAGTTGTATGCGCTTTGTCCAGGTGGACAGAAGCATATCCAGTCCCAGATTACACAGCCGCGACCACTGCCAAGCAGTTGGTTCGTGAGTTCTTCCCCCGTTATGGACTCCCTAGGGTCGTATATTCTGATAACGGCCAGCCATTCTCATCAGAGTTAATGAAGCATGTTTCCCTTTTGTTAGGATACCAGTGGAAGTTCCATTGTGTACGCCATCCTGAAGCAGCAGGTCTCGTAGAGAGACATAACCAGACCCTGAAAATTCGCATCGCCAAAGTATGTAAAGAGAAAGGTGTGGACTGGCTAGTAGCTCTGCCAGTCGCTTTGTTCTATATGCGCATGGTCGCACATTCCAGATCAGGTCTGTCCCCGTATGAGGTCGTTTTCGGCCGCCCCCCTAACATGTGGGGTACACCTAGACCCCGAAGTATTACCGATGTTTCAAGTAATATGCTGACAGATTACCTAGCTTCCTTGATGTCTGCCCTCAACTCTTGTCGTTCACAGGTTGCCGCCGCATTTCCAGACAATACCGAGGTGGCACCGCATGAAATCGTTCCAGGATCCATGGTTCTTGTTCGCAATTTTGACCGCTCAAGTCCGCTGGAGCCACGCTGGAAGGAGCCCCGACAGGTCCTCCTCGCCACCCGCACAGCCGTGAAGTTGGAGGGTCGCAAAGGCTGGGTGCACCTTTCGCACGTAAAGAAATTTTATGGACTGAAACCCGTCTCAAAGAACATTTCCCAGGATTTGAAGGATTGCCAAAGTACTATTCTCGAGGACTGTCCCGCAAAGAACAATGATACTGCACCCTCCCTGTTAGAGAAAACTCCACAGCAGGAGTATAAGTTGAAACTCCGGTCTAGTAAAATAAGTCAGCCAGTTTGATTGTCTAAGTCCTCCCCTAGGTGAAACGGTTAGACTGTTTCTGACATGTATAAAATAGACCCCCATAGTGAGAGAGTTAGTCAAAACTCAATTCGATGTATCGTTTTTCTATGTTTCATATTATTTCTCAGCATTATGATTTCCTGCACCAGTTATGCATTTTACCTGTATTTTCCAGTTTCTCATGTAAATAAGTCTGCTAATGTTACGGTGGAGCACACGTTTAGTGATTTGCCTCCTCATGAACTCTCTTACCGCCTCGCTATGCGAAATAATACCTCTCTTTCATCCGTATGTTACATTATTCACACCAGACCAGCAATGCCACTAATTGTTGGGTGTGTGGTCGACTCCCCCCTTTTCAGACACCGAAGGGAGTTCTGCCACTCTTTCCTTATCCTTTTTCACATAATGGTTCGTGTGGAGCATGGTCCACGTTAACGTCATCCTCAACAGATATGTCTTTTCTTAACAGTACATGTTTTCCAGACAAGCAAGGTCTTCCCCACAGAACAGGGTTAGATCTAGAAAATGAAGTGTATAATTTAGGTAATTATTCTTCGAATTTCATGGTCCTGAATGTTCAGTCTGATACTACTCCAGACTTACCTGCTATTTCAGTACTACCAGTCAAAGGCGAATTATGTGTCCGAAATAATGGTTCCGTACACGTAGGTCATAGCGATTGTACTACTATTGTCAAGTATAGTGACAGTGGGAAATCTATTTTCAAAGCTTCACGTCATTCTTATTTTATTTGTGGTCAAACCGCATATGTTCGTCTGCCCCTCGATTGGGAGGGAACCTGTTACATTGCCTTCCTACTGCCACCTGTTTTTCTAGCCCCACCCGACTACCATAGGAATTCCCACCTAGTACATACTAGACACAAGAGAAACCTCCCGATTGTCGATTATACTGAAACTGCTCTAGAACAATATATAGATATCAATAAAGGTGTCTTCCCTTATTTAGGTACAGTTGTGAATAGTAAACTGATACGTAGATTAACCAGAACACTCGAAGCCGTAGTAATTGAGACTACTTCTGCTCTAAGTAATTTAACCGAAGAACAATCCTTTATGAGAATTGTCGTGCTCCAGAATCGTCTCGTCCTTGACGTCATATTGGCCGATAGGGGCGGGGCCTGTAGAGTCATCGGATCTAGTTGCTGCATTTTCATTCCAAATAACGCGCCGTCTGTTTATTCAGCTATAACCAGACTCCATAAAATTGCCCATCTGTTACACCAAAATCCAGGCACCTGGACATGGTCCGGTTGGTTCTGGAATATAATTTCCGCCTGGGGATGGAAAGTCTTGTCCTTTCTAGGTATTGCAGTAGCGATCATATTTAGCTGCTGCCTCTGTATACAATGTGGCCCTGCGATTTGCGGCATCTGTGCTACCTCTTGTACTCCTAGTCCCAAGCCCCGTTCTAAAACCCGTTCCAAGAAAATTCGAGACGAGCAAATGATACTGTATGAAATGATAGATGGTATCATGAATATTGATGTTTCCTGAAGGAAACGTAGTGACAAGGAGGGAATGTGGAAAAGTAAATTTTGCCATGTTCTGTGTCCCTACGCGTCCTCCATCATATGTTATCTGTGCATGATTAATATGCATATGTTATTCCCCATGTTCGATTAAAGACGCAATTACAGTTGTGTCCACCTCTAGTATGTCAGTTTCCAGTCCTCGTGAATACTACGAATATCAGGCCTATGTAAAGCTACGTTGCCACGTTTCTCAGTGCGCACGTTATTCCATTGTAAACTGTATTTCCTGTCCCCGTTTCTAGGCCTCAAAAGGGCCCGGACACCAGATTCAGCTCCTGTCTCCTGAAGCCTCGCTGAGGAGCGATACAGCCCCCACCTGTATCCTCGACCCTTCACTTACTTCCTGCCTCGCAGTGCCCGGCTCACCCTGGCTCTGCCTCTGAGTCTGCCAAGAGTATGTTATGATTCGAGTTATCAGTACAGCCCTCCTCCTCTGCATTCCTAAAGCTACTGAATCGCATCAATAGTTTCCGTCATTGTCTAGCCTTTACGGCCCCATGTTAGAGAAATACTGTATTAATGGTCATTTAATATTCTTCATCACGCACTACATGTAGAATAATGCATGCTCCAGTCTTAGAGTCTGTTAGCTTTTCCCCTCCTGACTTCTAGTTCATATCAACATGTTCCCTAAACATCAGATACTAGATAGGGTTTAGGTACATGTCGCCCTGACTCTCCAGACTTCAGTCTCTGCTCCTAGCACAGAGTTCATAGCCCCCAGCTTCTCCTAGTAACACGTCATTGCCAGTTTGCGCGCACCATCAGGTTAGAGGTCCCGGTTCCTCAGGTAGCCCCCTCCATGGTTTCCGCCCCATTCATGACATATTCTGTTACGTTTGCATCACATGTCTGTGTATACGCCCTGTTACACCTCTTTTTCACCCTTATCTTTCGCGACTGCTACGCGTCACACCTATTGCTCCACCCACTGCTACGCCTATTGCAATGTAATGCTATGTGTTTGCGTTATGTATATATGCCCATGTACTGTTATTAAAAAGTTATCCCTTGTCCCGATCCTGACCCCGGCAGCGCTGTCGGGCCCTGCCATCCTATTCCTGTGCAGGTTGTCCTGTTCCTGTCCTTGTGCTGTATTAAACCTGCAAAACTCCTACTACCTCGAATCTTGACTCTTATTTATTGAGCTATCTGTTACTCATTTATACATTCAAAAAGAGAGGTATTATTTATTTATTTACCACAATAAGGTATCTTAAAGTATCCGGTTTTCCCTTTGCCAAACATGAGACCCATCGTACTATCCCAGCAAGGCCCTGGACCCAGCTGCTACGCATACCAAATTCTAGCCTAAGGGTAGCCACAGTACAGCCATTGTTAACCATAGTTAAATACCGTAAGAGTCTGCCCTCAGTAGTATGTAAAAAACCCCATTGCCCCAGTTCAAGTAATTCGATACCATAAAGCAAGGAGGCCGGGATTTTAGCACGGAAGGCCTCTAACAGATAAACGAAATGTCTTTTGCCTGTGGATTTATAGAGCGCGCTTAAACCCTTGCCTTGTGCCATTGCCTTCCGAATGTTATAATTTATATGGGCCTTATCACTCAAATTAGCAGATACTATTTTCCCTAGAAAGACATATGATTTTACAACTTCTAACTTATGTCCCCCTACCGACCACATAAAATTCCCATGTATCTGTTTTTTCTTTCCTGTCATACACATGACTTTACTTTTTGAAATATTTATCTTCAAATGGTGAGTCTCTGCATATATGTGTAGTGCCTGCAGACGGCTATTTAATCCTTTTGGAGTTAGGTCCAATATTAATATGTCGTCTGCATACAACAAACATATAATTGGTTTATCCCCCAAGACAGGGGCAATACCTTCACTTAAAGATAAGGGGGCAGATTTATGAAGGCCTTGCGCCGCCGGTGCGTCACTTTTTCCTATGTTAAAAATGACGCACCGGCGGCGCAAGGCCTTCATAAATCTGCCCCAAGGACTGGGGAAGATCAGATATATATAGGGAAAATAGTAATGGAGCCAATAAACAACCTTGTTTTAGTCCATTGGCAGAAAAAATTACTTGAGATAGGCCTCTTTCCCCTCCCTGAAGAACTCTACACCAGGTATCAGAATGAAGATCCTGGACTAGATCCAATAGCAGTGATGGCATGCCAAGGTCCGATAGTTTCCTCCACAGCAAAAGACGATCGACTTTGTCAAAAGCTGTGGAGAAATCTATAAAGGCTGCATAAACTCTCCCACTATGGACCTTGATGTATTTGTCAGATATTACTTGTAGGGCCGTTAAGTTGTCCATAGTGCCATGCCCTTTGCGAAAACCTGTCTGCTCAAAGGGTAGTACATTATTCTTATCCACCCAATCCTGAATTAACTTCAGGAGACACTTTGCAAAGACTTTTCCAATTGCGTCCAAAAGAGCGATTTGGCGATAATTTTGTGGGGCCATCCGGTCTCCCTTCTTGAAAAGGGGAACCAATATACTCCCCTTCCAAGAGGGGAGAACAGTTCTACTCAAGAAACAAAGTTTGAACACCGGGTGAAGAGACTGTAGAAGTTTCAGGTCTATTTTGTCTGTCTCAGAGTAGGCCCTCCTCCATTTCCTCTCTGCCTTTTTGCACGTTATACGTAGCAGTTTCAGCTCCTCATTGTACCAAGGGGCCGACTTCCTTTTCCTATTCTTGAGCCTTATTATTGGGGCTAATAGATCCAGAGTGTCTGTCACATAGGTGCAATAGGTCTGATAATTTTCTCCTACGGAGATAGTGGGATCGAAAAGGCTCTGTTTCGGAGGCGGCATAGAGGTGCCGCTTTTCACCAGTTTAGACCATTCTCTTCCCCTTGCCTGTTTTTGGGGGGCTGTTTGGGGGGGTTCCTGGTGTTTGGGGGGGTGTTGGGGGGGTCTCTGAGCAATGCTGGGCATGCCTAATTCTGGTTGCAAGTGGTTTGAAGAAAATCCATGGTTGGAAAGGGGAGTTAGGGCCTAGCTGCAGAGCGCGCATGGAGTGATGTGGGAACTAGGCCGAAAATATTCTAAGTATGAGTTTTTGCATTTTTGCTTTTTGCCTGTTTGGGGGAGTTCTGCTTTTTTGCGGGTCGGTTGGCGGGTCTTGGGGCATTGCAGGGAAGGTCTAATATCGGAATCAAGTGGTTTTGGCTACAGCCATGGTGAAAATGTTTTTCTGTTTTTGCTCACTTTCCTGTTTTTGGGGGGCAGTTTGGGGCTGTTCCTGGTGTTTGGGGGGTTGGGGGGTCTTTGAGCAATGCTGGGCATGCCTAATTTTGGTTGCAAGTGGGTTGAAGAAAATCCATGGTTGGAAAGGGGAGTTAGGGCCTAGCTGCAGAGCGCGCATGGAGTGATGTGGGAACTAGGCCTAAATTTTACTAAGAATTAGTTTTTTCATTTTTGCTTTTTGCCTGTTTGGGGGGATTCTGCTTTTTTGCAGGTGGGTTGGCGGGTCTTGGGGCATTGCTGGGAAGGTCTAATATCGGAAAATAGAGGTTTGGACTAAATCCATGGTGAAAAAGTTTTTCCGTTTTTGCTCACTTGCCTGTTTTTGGGGGGCTGTTTGGGGGGGTTCCTGGTTTTTGGGGGTGGGTTTTGGGGTCTTTGAGCAATGCTGGGCATGCCTAATTTTGGTTGCAAGTGGTTTGAAGAAAATCCATGGTTAGAAAGGGGAGTTAGGGCCTAGCTGCAGAGCGCGCATGGAGTGATTTGAGAATTAGGCCGAAAATATTCTAAGTATGAGTTTTTGCATTTTTGCTTTTTGCCTGTTTGGAGGGGTTCTGCTTTTTTGCGGGTGGGTTGGCGGGTTTTGGGGCATTGCTGGGAAGGTCTAATATAGGAATCAAGTGGTTTGGACTAAATCCATGGTGAAAAAGGGGGGTTAGGGCCTAGGGTTAGGGTTAGGGTTCTAAAATCGCAGTTTACACTTTACACCTAGCTTGAGGGGAAAGATCCGCAAATTTCGCCCACACTTATTTATCCTTGAAAAGGAGACTCAGAGTACGCACTTTCGAAATGATGCTTGTATGTTTTGTAATACTGTCGACTCTGAAACTGAAAGTGTTATTTTTGCACTACACAGCGTACCTTATATTTTTTTAACTGGTTCACTTACTGTTTTTTACCATCAAAAGTTACAGGACGGCTTTTACTATGTGCTATGGAACAAACGCTGAACTCAGATGCAATCCGCAGTTACTCATCGGGCAGCCAGTGGACAGTGTGTCTGGTCACCAATATTCATCGACGGAGCGTAAGATGGAATGGAGGAGTATATCGCGAATAAGAGGAATGGCAGGATGCATGCAACTTCACCAATTCAACAGAACAACTACAACATAAAGTTACAGTATTCTCTCTTAACTTCTTCTTATCTTTTAAATGATATTGTTGTAAAAAACTAGAACTTCTACGAATGTGACTAGGTGCGTTTCTTTGTTCTCTGCTTCAAAGTCATCTCTCGAGCTATTTCATGCATTTCTTTGCTATTTTTATGCAGTAGTGCACTACCTTTATGTCCCGTAAAAGATTTATGGATATCCCTAAGTCCAAAAATGTGTTTCTCTTCATTTGTTGTTTGCCCATGCAGTGTTTTTTTTCTTCTCTCCACAAAACTTTACCCAAAAACCCCATTCCCATCCAATCTTCAAAAACCCTAACCCTCTTCCTCCGGGCTGTGTGGTTTTTCATTGAGGTATGACTATGACAACAAGAAATTCCACACACTTGCAGGGGAGGATAAGGCCAAAGCAGCACCAAAAACATGTTGGAAAATGGAATTTCATGTGTGACAACGTGAATTGAGCATCAAACATCATGCTTGTACACATGACGAATCAAATGGTTAATTCTTATGTTTAAGTATCCTTTGCCTTCATAATATTTCTTATAGTAGCCATAGTCCACGAAGTTGGTAAAGTTATATTTAGAATACTTTAGCACTGCTTAGGCTACAATTTATGGCACTGTTCTGTAGCGTTCTATCTATCGTACTGTTTCTAATGCTACGCTCAGGCCACTCAATGTTTAATTTCCTTTTTTTCATATGCTGCTACTGCCAGTGTGTACCACTACTACTACCAGCACAACAATGATATTTCATCCGTCGAGGATACATGTCAACAACCAACCTTAATCAACATTTGCCATGCATGCAGCCCTGTGGCTACCCCTATTCTGAAACACAAATCACAGGTAAGATAAGCATTTTGGAAAGGTAGAATAATGGGCTAGGACTGGGAGGAGAGCAGAGACTGGCAGGACTACTAGTAAAGTACTAGTAGGGCTACTGATTTCACTAACTCGGTTACTGGCACTTTGGTAAATTTCAGGACTAGATGCTGGTAAGTTGGAAGAAACCAAATGTCCAGTGACCACCGCCCACCCCCACACAAAATAAAATGAACGCGTATACTATTTTTTGGTATGTTTTATGTTTGGGGGGGTTTTATATAGCGCACGCACACTCCAGGGAGCATCTTGGCGCTGCGACATCATTGCTAGTGGATTGTCAGATGGTTTAAGCTGGACTATAGGTGTTGTACGTAGTTAGACGAGAATTTTACACTTTGACTCGGCCAGTCCATAAATCCACGTTTTTAAGGATTTTTTAAAGGTTTGTTCTGATGTAATTGCTCGGAGGTGAGCTGGAAGTATATTCCAGGCCTTGGCTCCTAGAACTGCCAATGATTTACCACCCTTGGTGGCAAGTCTGAACTTAGGGACAGACATTAAGTTGGCCGTAGCTGATCTAAGTTCTCTGTTCGGGTGGTATCTGTGAAATTTATTGGCCAGATATTTTGGGCCACGTTTATGAAAGCCTCTAAATGTAATCACGAGGGTTTTAAATAATATACGTTTCTGGATGGGGAGCCAGTGCAACGTATCCAGGGCAGCTGAAGCTGATGACCTTCTAGGCCATCTCAAAACCAGCCGAGCCGCCGCATTTTGGACCATCTGTAGTTTATGCAGGGTAGATTTTGCCACCCCTGCATACAGACTATTACAGTAGTCAATTCTCGATGTAATTAGAGCAATTGCTACTGTGCGGCGGGCAGGCAAAGGCAGGTAGTCAAAGAATTTGCGTAGGCCCTTGATGATGTTAAAACAAACGGCCGCTACTTCCTTAGTTTGTTGTTTAAAGGATAGCATGTCGTCGAATTTTATGCCCAGGTTTCGAGTTCCACTGATGGTATTTGGAGGAGCTTCCGCATCCGAAGGCCAACAAGTGTGTGGAGAAAAGAGATTGTTTTTTCCAAATGGCAGGATCTCTGTTTTAGCAGAGTTGCATTTAAGATGATTATCATGCATCCAGTTCAAGGTCGCAGTCAGACACTCTTTCAGGACCTTTTCGGCCCTGTCTGTATCATCGTCCAGCACTAGGACCAGTTGAGTGTCATTTGCGTATGCAACTGTGCTTACATTATAGGAGGCAATTAGATTGATCAGGGGTGCCATATAAAGATTGAATAGGGTAGGGCTCAAACTAGAGCCCTGAGGCACCCCTGAGCCAATTTCCTTCTCTTCCGAGTGAAATTGACCCAATCTGATTATCTGTTTTCTGTGTAACAGAAAGTTTTTGAACCAGTTCAACACGGTGCCCCCTATGAAAAATAATTATTAAGAAATATATCTATGTAGTCAAACAATGAAAAAAAAACACCCAATTCCCACCCCCCCAACAGTCTTTAGAAAAGGGGCAAGGGACAGTCACTTCCTCCGGTGGCGTAGTGTGGACAGCTGTTGCTGCACGTACCTCAGCTCTTTGCGGAGGTCCCGGATCTGGCGCTGATGTTTTTCGGCCATCCGCTCCAGGTACTCCACTCTCTTACGGAGACGTACACTCTAGGATCTGGGGGGGCAGCTGATCGTGATGCTGCTGTGTGGCGGCGGTGGGAGGCTGTCGGGCCACGGCTCCGTTTGGCTGGAGACTTCTGGCTGGTGGACACGGGGGCACTGGAGGAGGATGCAGTGGTTGCTGTCTCCTCCTCCTGCTCCCTAGCCAGAGCCGCTGATACTCGGCACAAATAGCCTCCAGCTTACGGGCCCTGGCCCGGACAGCCATCTCCTTTCTGGTGAGCTTTGTTGGAGTAGCATCTATATGAAGAAAGAAAGAAAAATACTGTAGCCAATAGTCTTTAACATAAAGTCAAAATAATTTTACCAGCAAGTAGCAAACACAGTATAACATTTTGCCATGTATCTTTCCGCCATCTTTGTACGCCTGTGACATTATTGGGAGTTTCAGGAATTCCACTAGCAGGACTGTGGATGGACTCACTAATACATTACATACATAGTCAGAGAGTACTAAAAAAAGTCTTCTGTTTTTTTCTCTTGTTTTGCAAAAGAAATTAGTGGTACGTGAACTTGTGGTAGCCGGCATGGCAGCTCACTCAGCTTGCACCCAAGAAAAACAGACACAAGCCATGATGACGCAGACTCGCAGTACTTCAAGCAGTACATGCAGGTGGGGATAGGAAGCTCTTACTTTTCTATAGGGGTGGCTCTGCCACTGGACATACTCGGTTACATCAAGGGCTACTGCTCAATGTAATGATATCTTTCGCACTGCCCCCCCGGGCCTTTAATACAACAAAAGAAGAATGAAGATTATTCAATTCTGATCATATATCATTATCCTGCCAATCACATGATCTTTGGTTATATGATGGATGCCTTTAGGTGCTTTGTTTTGATAGATTGAGTGAACTACAGCGATAGTCCACCCATGACACAGCTGAAATAAAATTATTACATAGGGAGTGAGTGTGGAACCCATAATTGGCGGAGGAAGGGACTTGACTTGATAAAATGTTGTCAACTATACAATCCATACACAATAGATGCTGCGCTTGCAAAGTAAAGTACTGTACTGTTAGTCAAGGCAGGGAGTATTTGTGATCAATCACAAATTCTAGTATTTGGATTTCCTCAGCTTTGTCTGGCACGGACATGCTGTTCAAAGTAACAATCTTTATCCACTCAGCATCTGCTCTACTACATCATACACCTCTGCTATCGATTAGGAAAAAGAAGATAACATCCAGGCTTCCAAAGTACGTCTATCATTCTTCTTAATGTCTCAAATGTCCCAAATTTTCTTTTTCTCAACAACCAACTAACACCCTTTTCATTATATTTTGGAAACCACCATCTTCTTCTCTTGACTTGCATTCAAAAACACCATTCTTTACAGTCATAAATGTTAAGACTCGCTCGTCCTTCGTTTCACCCTTCTTTCACTTTTCGTTCTTCACATCCCTAAAGTACATCTGATATGACTTGGCTTCACGATAAAAGTTTGCCAGCTGAGTTGAAGTCAAATAGAGGGGGCCATTGCTTGCCCGAGAAGTACCGATGCTATTGATATTACAAGTCAAGGTTGACTGTCTTCTCCGTGATAGCCAAAAAAGTAGTTCTAAATTAGTAACTGTTCTTAACAGTACAGTGTACTTGTACTAGTGTACTGTACAGTACATCATACTCTCCTTTGCGAGCCTACTAAAAAATGTCAATAAGTAAGGAGTATAATAACTTACCACCATCCGCCGCCGCTGAGCCTTCCTCCCCATCTCCTCCTGGTGGCGCCGCCGCATCCGCCCCTAGAGTGGAGCCCTATGCAGTGCTGGCCCCGGCACTGGTGGTCAGCTGTGCCACATCAGATGTTGTGACGTCTAGAAAAAACATGTCATATTTTCAGATGCCATACACAAACCCCTATTTCGTCTCGTAATGGAAGGAAATGTTACATAACACATTTTTTATTACTGCAATTGAAAAATAGTAACGGTTTCGGGGAGGGTGTTAACTTTTTAAATGCTTATTCCATTAAATGCTACACTTCTTAGGACAACTGATGAATGCTTGCTTAACGTGCACCATTTTTCTAATTACAGAAAGAAGATTACATTGCCCTTCTCCTAACAGGACGATTCACCAACTACTAGTAAGTCATCACCAGCAGTACTTTAAGTACTTTAAAGAAGGTGGTGGCTCCCGCACAGTTTTTCTAATAATTTCATGTGTCTGTTAACTATTACGTTAAAGTAATTTGATTCATCGGAATGTTGTTTAAACTTTAACGTCATCTATCAGCAGTGCTCGCTCCGAATACTACGCTATTAAAAATAAAGAATTTTTTTTCTTCATTACTTAATTGAAAATAAAACTTTAAAACTAACAAACACTGTGTGGTTTTTGTTCACGAGTGTGTGAGTGGAAGGGTTTGAACTACTGCACTTGGCAGTCATGTTTCTGTGACTCAGACAGGCCGGGACTCGGCCGTAGTCTTCTTCTGTTCTTCTGGGTCGTAAAATCATTTGTCAGACACACTAGATAGTCAGTCAGGGGATTGGGGGTTCAACTTCTGTTCGGACTGAGGTATGTCGAAAGTCGAACTGCACCTATCATCAATAATGTCGTATTTCTCTTGCCCATACTTCTTTATGTGCAGAATAGTCCCTGAAACACTAGCAGTATGGTATGTGCCCCTAGCAAATCAAAAAGGCAACTGCTACATTTTTGTTGGTCTAAACATTGACATTCTGTTGTTGGAAATTGTCAAAGCACTTACATTAAGAAGACTGGAATAGACAGCAAGGGCAACCCAGATGACTGCGCTCCGTGCCTAGAGCTATTGCTGGATCAGAGTTTTGTTTAACACCGTTTGCCGACTGGGCAAGCTTAGCTACCTATACAGACCGACTCATAATCGTAAATAGCAGTAGCACAGAGAGTGATGGTAGAGGCAGGATAAGAATGTAGAAAGTAGTCTAGATTAGAAGAAGATCAAAGAATATTTTGTAAAAAATAGAATTAGGAAACAGTTGGTAATGAATAGGAGCTGTAAAAGTTAGGGAAGTATATGTATTAATATAACAATAGAACAACTTACTGAGGCCAGCAGAAGAGCCTGCAAGGGACTGCTGTGACTGTCCACCTTCTTCCACCGGAGTCTTAATGGTGCTGCTAGTCGCCTTGCCCCTTGGAGGTGCTGATGATCATGAAATAAAGAAACACAACATGGATGATTGTTTTTTTGAAATATTTGATTTCTTTGACCACAATCTAAAATTATCTCGGGGAAACAAATTAGCAATAATTGCACTACATGTATTAACCTATCTGATCTGGTCAACTAGGAGGATACTACTAGTACAGTATTGCTGGATTCGCAGACCGTCTACTTGGAAAGTTATGTAAATCACCAACTAAACCAACAACAAAAAGGTTCTACTATGACTGCCAGCATCAGCAGCACGCGACGTGACAGACACAGTCCGTCATCATGATTGCAGAGCACTAAACAATGTCCTACTACAACTAGTAACAAGTCATATTATACTCGACCCATCAATCCATCACTATCTCTTCTTCTTAGTGGCAGCAGGAGTACAAAGAAAGGACTAGACTTGAGTCTCTAGTCTCTCTAGCATTACGCAGATCTGAAAAGTACTACACTCATACATATTCAGGCCAAATGAGCACAAAGGTGCAAACAAGTAAGCATAGTTGCAACGCCACTGAGGAGGTGAGCACCTGCAATCGCAGAAGCTATTTAAACATTATTTTACCTGCAATGTAATCGAATCTGCAGCATTCTTGCTCTTCGGGAAAGACATATATTAGCAATATAACACAGAGCAGAAGAAAACAGAGTAGTTATTAAATAGCTACTCACCAAGGCCAGGGATCTCCACGCCTAGCAGGTCGAGCAGGTCCCGCTCCCGGTCGAGGAGGTCAGCCCACCGGTGCGTCGCCTGGTCATAGGTGCGCCGGACCCCCGACTCCCTCTGCATGGCCCGGCACACCTTATCCCACCGCTGCCGATGCTCCCGGAAGCCATACCCTTGACCGGGCCTGCCCCCTGCTGCCACGGTCTTAGGGAGGTGGCGCAGAACAACAAAAATCAGGGCGGCCACCTCCACCGTGGAAAAAACCTCCCTGGCCACTATATCAACTCCCCTCAATCGCCCGCAAGGGAGCCGGCTACAGGGTGCGGGATCCTTCCCCTTTGATTTGCCGGCTCCCTTTGCCATGGCCCTGGCCGAAAGAAGAAAATAATAGGGGGAAGAAAGAAAAAAAAATGAAAGAGAGAGCTAAACCAAGTTATAAAGTAACAAAAAGTTGAAAAAAACACAAAATATAGATCTAGACAAATAGAGAGATAATGAGCAAAAAAGAGCAAAAAAAGTTCAAAGAAAGAAAGGATGGCAAAGATTCAAGCAGGATTCAAGAAGCATGCACAGGACCATAGCAATGAATGAAAAACAAGATGGCCGGGCTCATTGAGGACCGAGCGGGTAGGTATGCGTGATATTTCCCCCGCGAGCACGCAAAACACGAGCAAACTTGTAATAGCGCGCCGCACACAACGCGACATTGCCAATAGCGCCCGGAAACGGAAATACGCAACGCGCACAAGATGGCCATGCCCATGTACGACCGCATGGGCAACCTCGCGGTCGGTGCGCTGCAAGCGGTCCGCGAATAAGCAAAAAACCCCGCGAACACGCAAAAAAAATTCGATGTCAAGGCGGTCTCAGTGCCGTGTCCTGGGCGGAAGCCAAATTGGTCCTTGCCCAATAGCAGATTATCTTCCAGATAATGTGACACGATCTTACTGACTGACTTTTCCAGTATTTTGATGGGATAGGGCAAGAGGGATATGGGTCTGAAATTCGCTGGAGTTGTGGGGTCCAGAGAGGGTTTTTTTTAGCAGGGGAGTCACCACTGCCTGCTTCCATACATCTGGCGCCTCTCCTTCCTCCAGGGACTGACAACAGATCTGTCGCAGCCAGGGAAAGGTTTTCTGGCCAAATGACTTCCAGATTTTATGTGGAAGGGGGTCTAAGGGAGATCCCGAAGACACGCTTTGGGCGAGATGGTTAAAGGAGTCCTCCGTAGGAATGTCGAAGAATTCCAAGGAGGTATCGACATGGAACTCTTGGTACATCCTCCTGGCTGGCTCATCCTGACTGCTATTGTCTGGGGACCGGAGTTCCCCTACAATTTTTAGAATTTTCTCTTCAAAGTGAGAGGCAATCTCATCACAGAGTTGCTGCGATGCGACCACCTTGTTGCTCATGCAGGCTGGGCTGGAGAGATCCCTGAAGATATTTTGTGCTGTTGGGTGCCAGCAGAATGGATTCGGCATAGAAATTTGCTTTGGCTCTGGCAATAGACTCTTTGTATCGAGACTGTATCAATGTAATTTATTTATTTATGATTTTGGAACTCACATGAGATCCACATAAGAGAATAACATACAAGAAAAATTACAATTACATTCGAATACGGTAGAGAAGCAAAAAAGCAATTTCATATCCACTAATATATATGTAGAAAGCTTTTTAAAAAGTTAAAAATTTTATAGCAAAACATTTCGTTAGGCGGATTATAAATGGCATCCATTAAAGAGCTGGCAGTCGAAATACCTAATTGTAAGCAAATTGGTCTCAACCACTTTCGTCGGTATAACAGAAGGGCCGGGCATACAAAAAGAACATGAACAATGTCCTGGATCGAATTATTGCACTGGTTGCACATTGCTGAGGAACCATACCATCTGGATAATAAATTGTTCAAAGGGAGAAGGTCCTGCCTCAAAAGGAACCAAAAACGCCGTATACCATGAGGAAGGTTCCAAGAAGCATAAGGTTGCATGTTTCTAAATAGGTAGGATTCAATGACCGGAGAGACACCTTTCTTTAGGATAAGGGTATCTCTATCCATCCCAAAACTTAGATTCCATTTAGCCAGTCTTAGGGTGGCCTTCAACTGGTTTGTAGATAGCGTAAACAGAGTTGATTCATCCAAATGCAATAGAGCAGCAGCCCTTCTAAAAAAATTTACGATTAGAGAATGCTCTTTTAGGAATCCCAATAGTTCTTTTTGTATAAGGTATCTTAAAGTATCCGGTTTTCCCTTTGCCAAACATGAGACCCATCGTACTATCCCAGCAAGGCCCTGGACCCAGCTGCTACGCATACCAAATTCTAGCCTAAGGGTAGCCACAGTACAGCCATTGTTAACCATAGTTAAATACCGTAAGAGTCTGCCCTCAGTAGTATGTAAAAAACCCCATTGCCCCAGTTCAAGTAATTCGATACCATAAAGCAAGGAGGCCGGGATTTTAGCACGGAAGGCCTCTAACAGATAAACGAAATGTCTTTTGCCTGTGGATTTATAGAGCGCGCTTAAACCCTTGCCTTGTGCCATTGCCTTCCGAATGTTATAATTTATATGGGCCTTATCACTCAAATTAGCAGATACTATTTTCCCTAGAAAGACATATGATTTTACAACTTCTAACTTATGTCCCCCTACCGACCACATAAAATTCCCATGTATCTGTTTTTTCTTTCCTGTCATACACATGACTTTACTTTTTGAAATATTTATCTTCAAATGGTGAGTCTCTGCATATATGTGTAGTGCCTGCAGACGGCTATTTAATCCTTTTGGAGTTAGGTCCAATATTAATATGTCGTCTGCATACAACAAACATATAATTGGTTTATCCCCCAAGACAGGGGCAATACCTTCACTTAAAGATAAGGGGGCAGATTTATGAAGGCCTTGCGCCGCCGGTGCGTCACTTTTTCCTATGTTAAAAATGACGCACCGGCGGCGCAAGGCCTTCATAAATCTGCCCCAAGGACTGGGGAAGATCAGATATATATAGGGAAAATAGTAATGGAGCCAATAAACAACCTTGTTTTAGTCCATTGGCAGAAAAAATTACTTGAGATAGGCCTCTTTCCCCTCCCTGAAGAACTCTACACCAGGTATCAGAATGAAGATCCTGGACTAGATCCAATAGCAGTGATGGCATGCCAAGGTCCGATAGTTTCCTCCACAGCAAAAGACGATCGACTTTGTCAAAAGCTGTGGAGAAATCTATAAAGGCTGCATAAACTCTCCCACTACGGACCTTGATGTATTTGTCAGATATTACTTGTAGGGCCGTTAAGTTGTCCATAGTGCCATGCCCTTTGCGAAAACCTGTCTGCTCAAAGGGTAGTACATTATTCTTATCCACCCAATCCTGAATTAACTTCAGGAGACACTTTGCAAAGACTTTTCCAATTGCGTCCAAAAGAGCGATTTGGCGATAATTTTGTGGGGCCATCCGGTCTCCCTTCTTGAAAAGGGGAACCAATATACTCCCCTTCCAAGAGGGGAGAACAGTTCTACTCAAGAAACAAAGTTTGAACACCGGGTGAAGAGACTGTAGAAGTTTCAGGTCTATTTTGTCTGTCTCAGAGTAGGCCCTCCTCCATTTCCTCTCTGCCTTTTTGCACGTTATACGTAGCAGTTTCAGCTCCTCATTGTACCAAGGGGCCGACTTCCTTTTCCTATTCTTGAGCCTTATTATTGGGGCTAATAGATCCAGAGTGTCTGTCACATAGGTGCAATAGGTCTGATAATTTTCTCCTACGGAGATAGTGGGATCGAAAAGGCTCTGTTTCGGAGGCGGCATAGAGGTGCCGCTTTTCACCAGTTTAGACCATTCTCTTCCCCTTGCCTGTTTTTGGGGGGCTGTTTGGGGGGGTTCCTGGTGTTTGGGGGGGGGGTGTTGGGGGGGTCTCTGAGCAATGCTGGGCATGCCTAATTCTGGTTGCAAGTGGTTTGAAGAAAATTCATGGTTGGAAAGGGGAGTTAGGGCCTAGCTGCAGAGCGCGCATGGAGTGATGTGGGAACTAGGCCGAAAATATTCTAAGTATGAGTTTTTGCATTTTTGATTTTTGCCTGTTTGGGGGAGTTCTGCTTTTTTGCGGGTCGGTTGGCGGGTCTTGGGGCATTGCAGGGAAGGTCTAATATCGGAATCAAGTGGTTTTGACTACAGCCATGGTGAAAATGTTTTTCTGTTTTTGCTCACTTTCCTGTTTTTGGGGGGCAGTTTGGGGCTGTTCCTGGTGTTTGGGGGGTTGGGGGGTCTTTGAGCAATGCTGGGCATGCCTAATTTTGGTTGCAAGTGGGTTGAAGAAAATCCAAGGTTGGAAAGGGGAGTTAGGGCCTAGCTGCAGAGCGCGCATGGAGTGATGTGGGAACTAGGCCTACATTTTACTAAGAATTAGTTTTTTCATTTTTGCTTTTTGCCTGTTTGGGGGGATTCTGCTTTTTTGCAGGTGGGTTGGCGGGTCTTGGGGCATTGCTGGGAAGGTCTAATATCGGAATACAGAGGTTTGGACTAAATCCATGGTGAAAAAGTTTTTCCGTTTTTGCTCACTTGCCTGTTTTTGGGGGGCTGTTTGGGGGGGTTCCTGGTTTTTGGGGGTGGGTTTTGGGGTCTTTGAGCAATGCTGGGCATGCCTAATTTTGGTTGCAAGTGGTTTGAAGAAAATCCATGGTTAGAAAGGGGAGTTAGGGCCTAGCTGCAGAGCGCGCATGGAGTGATTTGGGAATTAGGCCGAAAATATTCTAAGTATGAGTTTTTGCATTTTTGCTTTTTGCCTGTTTGGAGGGGTTCTGCTTTTTTGCGGGTGGGTTGGCGGGTTTTGGGGCATTGCTGGGAAGGTCTAATATAGGAATCAAGTGGTTTGGACTAAATCCATGGTGAAAAAGGGGGGTTAGGGCCTAGGGTTAGGGTTAGGGTTCTAAAATCGCAGTTTACACTTTACACCTAGCTTGAGGGGAAAGATCCGCAAATTTCGCCCACACTTATTTATCCTTGAAAAGGAGACTCAGAGTACGCACTTTCGAAATGATGCTTGTATGTTTTGTAATACTGTCGACTCTGAAACTGAAAGTGTTATTTTTGCACTACACAGCGTACCTTATATTTTTTTAACTGGTTCACTTACTGTTTTTTACCATCAAAAGTTACAGGACGGCTTTTACTATGTGCTATGGAACAAGCGCTGAACTCAGATGCAATCCGCAGTTACTCATCAGGCAGCCAGTGGACAGTGTGTCTGGTCACCAATATTCATCGACGGAGCGTAAGATGGAATGGAGGAGTATATCGCGAATAAGAGGAATGGCAGGATGCATGCAACTTCACCAATTCAACAGAACAACTACAACATAAAGTTACAGTATTCTCTCTTAACTTCTTCTTATCTTTTAAATGTTATTGTTGTAAAAAACTAGAACTTCTACGAATGTGACTAGGTGCGTTTCTTTGTTCTCTGCTTCAAAGTCATCTCTCCAGCTATTTCATGCATTTCTTTGCTATTTTTATGCAGCAGTGCACTACCTTTATGTCCCGTAAAAGATTTATGGATATCCCTAAGTCCAAAAATGTGTTTCTCTTCATTTGTTGTTTGTCCATGCAGTGTTTTTTTTCTTCTCTCCACAAAACTTTACCCAAAAACCCCATTCCCATCCAATCTTCAAAAACCCTAACCCTCTTCCTCCGGGCTGTGTAGTTTTGCATTGAGGTATGACTATGACAACAAGAAATTCCACACACTTGCAGGGGAGGATAAGGCCAAAGCAGCACCAAAAACATGTTGGAAAATGGAATTTCATGTGTGACAACGTGAATTGAGCATCAAACATCATGCTTGTACACATGACGAATCAAATGGTTAATTCTTATGTTTAAGTATCCTTTGCCTTCATAATATTTCTTATAGTAGCCATAGTCCACGAAGTTGGTAAAGTTATATTTAGAATACTTTAGCACTGCTTAGGCTACAATTTATGGCACTGTTCTGTAGCGTACTATCTATCGTACTGTTTCTAATGCTACGCTCAGGCCCTCAATGTTTAATTTCCTTTTTTTCATATGCTGCTACTGCCAGTGTGTACCACTACTACTACCAGCACAACAATGATATTTCATCCGTCGAGGATACATGTCAACAACCAACCTTAATCAACATTTGCCACGCAGGCAGCCCTGTGGCTACCCCTATTCTGAAACACAAATCACAGGTAAGATAAGCATTTTGGAAAGGTAGAATAATGGGCTAGGACTGGGAGGAGAGCAGAGACTGGCAGGACTACTAGTAAAGTACTAGTAGGGCTACTGATTTCACTAACTCGGTTACTGGCACTTTGGTAAATTTCAGGACTAGATGCTGGTAAGTTGGAAGAAACCAAATGTCCAGTGACCACCGCCCACCCCCACACAAATTAAAATGAACGCGTATACTATTTTTTGGTATGTTTGATGTTTGGGGGGTTTTTATATAGCGCACGCACACTCCAGGGAGCATCTTGGCGCTGCGACATCATTGCTAGTGGATTGTCAGATGGTTTAAGCTGGACTATAGGTGTTGTACGTAGTTAGACGAGAATTTTACACTTTGACTAGGCCAGTCCATAAATCCACGTTTTTAAGGATTTTTTAAAGGTTTGTTCTGATGTAATTGCTCGGAGGTGAGCTGGAAGTATATTCCAGGCCTTGGCTCCTAGAACTCCCAATGATTTACCACCCTTGGTGGCAAGTCTGAACTTAGGGACAGACATTAAGTTGGCCGTAGCTGATCTAAGTTCTCTGTTCGGGTGGTATCTGTGAAATTTATTGGCCAGATATTTTGGGCCACGTTTATGAAAGCCTCTAAATGTAATCACGAGGGTTTTAAATAATATACGTTTCTGGATGGGGAGCCAGTGCAACGTATCCAGGGCAGCTGAAGCTGATGACCTTCTAGGCCATCTCAAAACCAGCCGAGCCGCCGCATTTTGGACCATCTGTAGTTTATGCAGGGTAGATTTTGCCACCCCTGCATACAGACTATTACAGTAGTCAATTCTCGATGTAATTAGAGCAATTGCTACTGTGCGGCGGGCAGGCAAAGGCAGGTAGTCAAAGAATGTGCGTAGGCCCTTGATGATGTTAAAACAAACGGCCGCTACTTCCTTAGTTTGTTGTTTAAAGGATAGCATGTCGTCGAATTTTATGCCCAGGTTTCGAGTTCCACTGATGGTATTTGGAGGAGCTTCCGCATCCGAAGGCCAACAAGTGTGTGGAGAAAAGAGATTGTTTTTTCCAAATGGCAGGATCTCTGTTTTAGCAGAGTTGCATTTAAGATGATTATCATGCATCCAGTTCAAGGTCGCAGTCAGACACTCTTTCAGGACCTGTTCGGCCCTGTCTGTATCATCGTCCAGCACTAGGACCAGTTGAGTGTCGTTTGCGTATGCAACTGTGCTTACATTATAGGAGGCAATTAGATTGATCAGGGGTGCCATATAAAGATTGAATAGGGTAGGGCTCAAACTAGAGCCCTGAGGCACCCCTGAGCCAATTTCCTTCTCTTCCGAGTGAAATTGACCCAATCTGATTATCTGTTTTCTGTGTAACAGAAAGTTTTTGAACCAGTTCAACACGGTGCCCCCTATGAAAAATAATTATTAAGAAATATATCTATGTAGTCAAACAATGAAAAAAAAACACCCAATTCCCACCCCCCCAACAGTCTTTAGAAAAGGGGCAAGGGACAGTCACTTCCTCCGGTGGCGTAGTGTGGACAGCTGTTGCTGCACGTACCTCAGCTCTTTGCGGAGGTCCCGGATCTGGCGCTGATGTTTTTCGGCCATCCGCTCCAGGTACTCCACTCTCTTACGGAGACGTACACTCTAGGATCTGGGGGGGCAGCTGATCGTGATGCTGCTGTGTGGCGGCGGTGGGAGGCTGTCGGGCCACGGCTCCGTTTGGCTGGAGACTTCTGGCTGGTGGACACGGGGGCACTGGAGGAGGATGCAGTGGTTGCTGTCTCCTCCTCCTGCTCCCTAGCCAGAGCCGCTGATACTCGGCACAAATAGCCTCCAGCTTACGGGCCCTGGCCCGGACAGCCATCTCCTTTCTGGTGAGCTTTGTTGGAGTAGCATCTATATGAAGAAAGAAAGAAAAATACTGTAGCCAATAGTCTTTAACATAAAGTCAAAATAATTTTACCAGCAAGTAGCAAACACAGTATAACATTTTGCCATGTATCTTTCCGCCATCTTTGTACGCCTGTGACATTATTGGGAGTTTCAGGAATTCCACTAGCAGGACTGTGGATGGACTCACTAATACATTACATACATAGTCAGAGAGTACTAAAAAAAGTCTTCTGTTTTTTTCTCTTGTTTTGCAAAAGAAATTAGTGGTACGTGAACTTGTGGTAGCCGGCATGGCAGCTCACTCAGCTTGCACCCAAGAAAAACAGACACAAGCCATGATGACGCAGACTCGCAGTACTTCAAGCAGTACATGCAGGTGGGGATAGGAAGCTCTTACTTTTCTATAGGGGTGGCTCTGCCACTGGACATACTCGGTTACATCAAGGGCTACTGCTCAATGTAATGATATCTTTCGCACTGCCCCCCCGGGCCTTTAATACAACAAAAGAAGAATGAAGATTATTCAATTCTGATCATATATCATTATCCTGCCAATCACATGATCTTTGGTTATATGATGGATGCCTTTAGGTGCTTTGTTTTGATAGATTGAGTGAACTACAGCGATAGTCCACCCATGACACAGCTGAAATAAAATTATTACATAGGGAGTGAGTGTGGAACCCATAATTGGCGGAGGAAGGGACTTGACTTGATAAAATGTTGTCAACTATACAATCCATACACAATAGATGCTGCGCTTGCAAAGTAAAGTACTGTACTGTTAGTCAAGGCAGGGAGTATTTGTGATCAATCACAAATTCTAGTATTTGGATTTCCTCAGCTTTGTCTGGCACGGACATGCTGTTCAAAGTAACAATCTTTATCCACTCAGCATCTGCTCTACTACATCATACACCTCTGCTATCGATTAGGAAAAAGAAGATAACATCCAGGCTTCCAAAGTACGTCTATCATTCTTCTTAATGTCTCAAATGTCCCAAATTTTCTTTTTCTCAACAACCAACTAACACCCTTTTCATTATATTTTGGAAACCACCATCTTCTTCTCTTGACTTGCATTCAAAAACACCATTCTTTACAGTCATAAATGTTAAGACTCGCTCGTCCTTCGTTTCACCCTTCTTTCACTTTTCGTTCTTCACATCCCTAAAGTACATCTGATATGACTTGGCTTCACGATAAAAGTTTGCCAGCTGAGTTGAAGTCAAATAGAGGGGGCCATTGCTTGCCCGAGAAGTACCGCTGCTATTGATATTACAAGTCAAGGTTGACTGTCTTCTCCGTGATAGCCAAAAAAGTAGTTCTAAATTAGTAACTGTTCTTAACAGTACAGTGTACTTGTACTAGTGTACTGTACAGTACATCATACACTCCTTTGCGAGCCTACTCAAAAATGTCAATAAGTAAGGAGTATAATAACTTACCACCATCCGCCGCCGCTGAGCCTTCCTCCCCATCTCCTCCTGGTGGCGCCGCCGCATCCGCCCCTAGAGTGGAGCCCTATGCAGTGCTGGCCCCGGCACTGGTGGTCAGCTGTGCCACATCAGATGTTGTGACGTCTAGAAAAAACATGTCATATTTTCAGATGCCATACACAAACCCCTATTTCGTCTCGTAATGGAAGGAAATGTTACATAACACATTTTTTATTACTGCAATTGAAAAATAGTAACGGTTTCGGGGAGGGTGTTAACTTTTTAAATGCTTATTCCATTAAATGCTACACTTCTTAGGACAACTGATGAATGCTTGCTTAACGTGCACCATTTTTCTAATTACAGAAAGAAGATTACATTGCCCTTCTCCTAACAGGACGATTCACCAACTACTAGTAAGTCATCACCAGCAGTACTTTAAGTACTTTAAAGAAGGTAGTGGCTCCCGCACAGTTTTTCTAATAATTTCATGTGTCTGTTAACTATTACGTTAAAGTAATTTGATTCATCGGAATGTTGTTTAAACTTTAACGTCATCTATCAGCAGTGCTCGCTCCGAATACTACGCTATTAAAAATAAAGAATTTTTTTTCTTCATTTCTTAATTGAAAATAAAACTTTAAAACTAACAAACACTGTGTGGTTTTTGTTCACGAGTGTGTGAGTGGAAGGGTTTGAACTACTGCACTTGGCAGTCATGTTTCTGTGACTCAGACAGGCCGGGACTCGGCGGTAGTCTTCTTCTGTTCTTCTGGGTCGTAAAATCATTTGTCAGACACACTAGATAGTCAGTCAGGGGATTGGGGGTTCAACTTCTGTTCGGACTGAGGTATGTCGAAAGTCGAACTGCACCTATCATCAATAATGTCGTATTTCTCTTGCCCATACTTCTTTATGTGCAGAATAGTCCCTGAAACACTAGCAGTATGGTATGTGCCCCTAGCAAATCAAAAAGGCAACTGCTACATTTTTGTTGGTCTAAACATTGACATTCTGTTGTTGGAAATTGTCAAAGCACTTACATTAAGAAGACTGGAATAGACAGCAAGGGCAACCCAGATGACTGCGCTCCGTGCCTAGAGCTATTGCTGGATCAGAGTTTTGTTTAACACCGTTTGCCGACTGGGCAAGCTTAGCTACCTATACAGACCGACTCATAATCGTAAATAGCAGTAGCACAGAGAGTGATGGTAGAGGCAGGATAAGAATGTAGAAAGTAGTCTAGATTAGAAGAAGATCAAAGAATATTTTGTAAAAAATAGAATTAGGAAACCGTTGGTAATGAATAGGAGCTGTAAAAGTTAGGGAAGTATATGTATTAATATAACAATAGAACAACTTACTGAGGCCAGCAGAAGAGCCTGCAAGGGACTGCTGTGACTGTCCACCTTCTTCCACCGGAGTCTTAATGGTGCTGCTAGTCGCCTTGCCCCTTGGAGGTGCTGATGATCATGAAATAAAGAAACACAACATGGATGATTGTTTTTTTGAAATATTTGATTTCTTTGACCACAATCTAAAATTATCTCGGGGAAACAAATTAGCAATAATTGCACTACATGTATTAACCTATCTGATCTGGTCAACTAGGAGGATACTACTAGTACAGTATTGCTGGATTCGCAGACCGTCTACTTGGAAAGTTATGTAAATCACCAACTAAACCAACAACAAAAAGGTTCTACTATGACTGCCAGCATCAGCAGCACGCGACGTGACAGACACAGTCCGTCATCATGATTGCAGAGCACTAAACAATGTCCTACTACAACTAGTAACAAGTCATATTATACTCGACCCATCAATCCATCACTATCTCTTCTTTTTAGTGGCAGCAGGAGTACAAAGAAAGGACTAGACTTGAGTCTCTAGTCTCTCTAGCATTACGCAGATCTGAAAAGTACTACACTCATACATATTCAGGCCAAATGAGCACAGAGGTGCAAACAAGTAAGCATAGTTGCAACGCCACTGAGGAGGCGAGCACCTGCAATCGCAGAAGCTATTTAAACATTATTTTACCTGCAATGTAATCGAATCTGCAGCATTCTTGCTCTTCGGGAAAGACATATATTAGCAATATAACACAGAGCAGAAGAAAACAGAGTAGTTATTAAATAGCTACTCACCAAGGCCAGGGATCTCCACGCCTAGCAGGTCGAGCAGGTCCCGCTCCCGGTCAAGGAGGTCAGCCCACCGGTGCGTCGCCTGGTCATAGGTGCGCCGGACCCCCGACTCCCTCTGCATGGCCCGGCACACCTTATCCCACCGCTGCCGATGCTCCCGGAAGCCATACCCTTGACCGGGCCTGCCCCCTGCTGCCACGGTCTTAGGGAGGTGGCGCAGAACAACAAAAATCAGGGCGGCCACCTCCACCGTGGAAAAAACCTCCCTGGCCACTATATCAACTCCCCTCAATCGCCCGCAAGGGAGCCGGCTACAGGGTGCGGGATCCTTCCCCTTTGATTTGCCGGCTCCCTTTGCCATGGCCCTGGCCGAAAGAAGAAAATAATAGGGGGAAGAAAGAAAAAAAAATTAAAGAGAGAGCTAAACCAAGTTATAAAGTAACAAAAAGTTGAAAAAACACAAAATATAGATCTAGACAAATAGAGAGATAGATAATGAGCAAAAAAGAGCAAAAAAAGTTCAAAGAAAGAAAGGATGGCAAAGATTCAAGCAGGATTCAAGAAGCATGCACAGGACCATAGCAATGAATGAAAAACAAGATGGCCGGGCCCATTGAGGACCGCGTGGGTAAGTATGCGTGATATTTCCCGCAAAACACGTGCAAACTTGTAATAGCGCGCTGCACACAACGCGACATTGCCAATAGCGCCCGGAAACGGAAATACGCAACGCGCACAAGATGGCCACGCCCATGTACGACCGCATGGGCAACCTCGCAGTCGGTGCGCTGCAAGCGGTCCGCGAATAAGCAAAAAACCCAGCGAACACACAAAAAAAATTCGCAAATTTCGCCCATACTTACATTTGAGGGGATCTCCTAGTATCAGGAGAACCTGGAGCGTCTGTAAGCGGCGTTCTATGGGTTCTGGTGTCTGGTGGTACCGCTTTTAAGTGGAGGGTGCAGAATTCTAGATTGAAGGATGATAGGGGGATGTGTTCCCCAGTGGGAGAACCAGTGGGTCAATGGCCAGCCAGAAGGGCTGAGCCTCCTAGGAGTGACCATGGAGACACCACTTCTGTCCTTGGGGATCTTCACACATTGTCAGATGGACGGGTCGGGAGAGCCACGCCTGTGACCTCTGGTCAGCCTGTGAGTACAGACCCTGGGCTGGTGGGCCAGTGTCTGGATGTCATACCTGACTTGGCAGGAGAGAGAGTGGAGAAATGGTGCCAGGCACCTGGGGATACTCACCCCCACTTTCTGATGCCACAAAGGTTAGAGAGGCCTGACAGGCATGAGGCCTGGCTCTCATCACTGACAACTGTCAGTGGTCACTGCGGCTGGTTGTCCTGGTGGACAGAGTTGCTTCTAGGAGAGGGGCTGGAGTCCCACCCTGGGGGTAGACTGGGACACACCGCTGTGCTGGCCAGGTGGGTACTGTCTACCAGTGCAGACACATCCGTGAGCAAAGTAAGTTTATGGAGAAGGGTCCCCCATGGGTTAGCCTGGTGGGCCCTGAGAAAATAGATAGGGGGATCCAACTGGGTTCAGGAAGGCGTAGAACAGGAATAGTCCCCTGCTGTTCCATGTCCTGTTGCCCCAAGCAGGGAATGCTCTCCTTGTAAATTGTCATTTTTATTGGTTATCCATGATTAGCATATTTATCCTACCAGTAGGTCCCTAGTAAACTGCAGGGAGTGTGCCAGGGCTGGTAACTCAAATGCTATTAGTGGGCTTGCAGCACTGATTGTGCCACCCACATAAGTAGCTCTGAAAAGATGTCTCAGGCCTGGCACCGCAGCGCCTCTGCGCAGTTTGTTAACTGCCATGTCAACCTGGCCAGTGTACTCACTTGCCAGGCCTTACCCTTTCCTTTTCTTACACAAAGGACCCCCCTATGGTAGGCCCAAGGTACCCCCTTGGCAGGGTTCAGTGTATGTGAAAGGTAGACCATGTACTAGTGTGTGTAACATGTCCTGATAGGGGAAACACCCGTTACAACGACTGTGTTTCCACGCGGTGCCATTGCAATGCGACTTTCACATCACAGGCGGCTTTACAACGCATGCATTCATAACGCATGCTACAACGTTGCAATGAGATTTACATCGCTATCAATGACAAAGGGGACATGGCTGCTAAAGACATGGAGAGGAGGAAAACAATTAATTTTCATAAAAAGCTATATGTCGCCTTATTTCAAGAACAAAAACCAAACAATTGTTTTCATGGAGGGGAGGGGACGCAGAGAAATGCCAGTGTGTGCTGAAGGAGAAATGTCGCAATGACAACGGGGACACGGCTGCTGAAGACATGGAGGGGCGGCACACAATTGTTTTTCATAAAAAGCGATATGACGCATTATTTCAAGAACAAAGATCAAACAGATGTTTTTCATAAAAAGCGATATGACGCCTTATTTCAAGAACGAAAATGTACAGGCTGCGAATATTCCACCTAAATGCTCATTTAGGTAGTATAATGGGGGAAATTTGTAGATGGGTGCATGATGGATGGCGGGATGGATGGAGAAAAGTGTGGATGGGTGCATGATGGATGGATGGATGGATGAATGGATTGCTAAAAGTGTGGATTGGTACGTGATGGGTGGTTTGGTGTATGGATGAATGGGTGGGTGGGTTGGTGTCAAAAATTGTGGACTTCTCCATGATGGGTGGATAGATGTATTTATGTATGTATGGATTTATGTTATTTTGGATGGATGGATGGGTGGATGAATGGATGGCTAAAAGTGTGGCTGGGTGCATGATGGGTGGATGGATGGATGGGTAGATGGCGGAAATTGTTGATGGATGCATGATGGATGGATGGGTGGATGATTGCATGGATGACACAAATTGTGGATGGATGCATGATTGGTGCATAATGGGTCAATGGAAGGATGGATGGATGTTATTATAAAAGAGTGTTTTTTTCCCAGCTTAGCATTGCCATATGGTCAAGGACCAAGGAAGGCCGTGTGCGACATGTAAAATGTGCAGGCTGCGGATATTCCACCTAAAATCTCTTTTTGGTTGTTTAATGTGCAATAGCGGCTTATGGGTGCATTATGGGTCGATGGATGGATTGATAAAAGTGTTGATGGATGAATGATGGATGGGTGGGCGGATGGATGGATGAATGGATGGTTAAAAGTGTGGATGGATAGGTGGATGGGGAACATTTGTAGATGGGTGCATGATGGGTCGAGGGATGGATTGAGAAAAGTGTGGATGGGTGCATGATGGGTGGTTGGGTGGATGGATGGATGGGTGGATGGCGTAAATTGTTGATGGATGCATGATGGATGAGTGGATGGATGGATGGGCAAAATTGTGGATGGGTACATAATGGGGGAATGCATGGCGAAAATTGTTGATGGATGCACGATGGAAGGGTGGATGAAAAATATATTCCTGGTGTTTTTGCTGAGTCGGAAAGAGTTTCTCCTTTACCCCAACGCGTGGGCACCTTGTGCCCCTCTGCAGCGCTCCACTGTTACTGCGCACGCACACCTCAGCAAACGTCAAATGCCTGTTTAGCCTCGGAAGATGCTTTAAATATGTGAAGATGGATGGCATGTAACAACGCGTGCTGCGATGACAGGATGACAGATGACATAGCCTGCGTGCTGCGACCGATTATATTACATTAACCTCGAAAGATATTTTAAATATATGCTGCCTTCTGTGCTGCGATGATCGATTTTATGACCTAAGCCTCGGAAGATGTTTTATATATGTGCTGCCTTCTAGCAATTACAACGCAATGACAGATGACATAGCCTACGATTATATTACATTAGCCTCGGATGATGTTTTAAATATGTGCTGCGATCACAGATGACAGATGACATAGCCTGGATATTACATTAGATGAGATTACATTAGTCGCGGAAGATGAATGGCATGTTACAATGCGTGCTGCGATGACAGGATGACAGATGACAGACGACATAGCCTGCACAATGAATGGTTATATTACATTAGCCTCGAAAGGTGTTTTAAATATGTGCTGCCTTCTAGCGATTACAACGCGAAGCCTTCTGTGCTGCGGTGACCGATTATATTACTTTAGCGTCGGAAGAAGTTTTAAATATGTGCTGCCTTCTAGCAATTAAAACGAGATGACATAGCCTGCGATTAAGTTACATTAGACTCGGATGATGTTTTGACATAGCTTGCGAATATATTACATTAACCTCGGATGATGTTTTAAATATGTGCTGCCTTCTAGCAATTACAACGCGTTGACAGATGACATAGCCTGTGATGATATTACATTAAATGATATTACATTAGCCACGGAAGATGGATGGTATGGACGTGATAGATGACAGATGTTTTAAGTATTAGCCTCTGAAGATGTTTTAAATATTACATTAGCCGATGATGACAGAAATGGGTGTTTCCCCTTGTGGACAACACAAGAGACGTAGCCACCTGGTGAAGGACTGCAAGAACACAACAATATAACTAGACTTGCTTTTCTTTACAAACTGCACTTTAAATAGTCAAGGAATGGAAACAAAAACACTTTTGGAACTTTGGGAAAAATATCCTTCCAGTTCCTCGGAGCAATATCAAGCTAGCAGGAGAAAAAAATGATGTAACAGCAGGCGAATTAGTGAACTGCGTTGTAATGACACAAAGCAGCAGAGACACTACAATCGTGTGGCAGCAGCATGCGTAGTAAATGCCTGTGATGTAATGCCTTTAACGATGTCACAACAGTGTGGTAATTGCTTGCATTGTTACGGTTGGCGATGCATCATTATACATCATACGGCCAATTTTGTGTTTCACTATTGAAAGGCTATCTTGCCCATTGGACAGAATGGGGAATGCTGTGTAACATGTTTACCTGCATATCTTCCCATAGGAGTGAGATGGAAAATTAGAGTCTGGTATCTCTGAACTCAAAATGTATTAACACATCGTTTAGTAAGAATGGTTTTTAAATTCTGTGTTTGAAAATAGCACTTTTAGAAAGTGGCTATTTTCTTGTTCAACCTTTCTGTGTGCCTCTGCCTGTTTGTGGATTGACTGTCTGGTTTGAGAGTAACATGAGCTTGGGTGGCTCCAGTAGTTTGGGTGAGTCAGCACTAGGCTGAATAGACTGATCTGCATTTGGAGTGATGGGAGGAGTAGGCCCTTGGCCTTAATAGGGCTGTGCCTGCCTTCAGAAATGCTGGTTCCACCTCCTGCAGTGTATCTGAAGACCCTGGCCCACATTCACAAAGGAAGAAGTTGTGCAGTGGCAGAGTGCACCCATTACTGGTTTGGACTGGGTCCAGGACCCTTAGACCCAGAAAACAAAGATCTTTTGGGTATACATATGAGAGCTGAAACCCCTGAACTTTAGATCATCCTAGAATCCAAGAGGAACCTTTGCAGAGGAAAAGAGTTGGAGAAACTAAAGAGAAGGACTGCCCTTGCTGTGTGTTCTGGCGCTAACCTGCACGTGCTTTTCTGCCAAGGAAGGGAGAAGGACTTTACTGTGTGCTGTGTCCCCTTCTTGAAGGAGATCTCCAAGGGCCTGAGGAGAGTCGGCCTCCTGTTTTTCAGTCCCAGGAACAAAAGGACTTCACACCCAGCTCCCCCTGAACTCTGCTGTGTAAGTTCTGACCGCTACAAATATCATTGCAGCGCCTTTCACCACTGCAAGAACCGACACATTGAGAGGTTGTGGCTGAATAGGACCACTGCAACACTGCGCAATGCTGCCGCATCGATCTCTGTCACATCCCGAACTCATGCATCGTACCTGTGCGAGATGCTTTGGGGCTGTTGCATCAGCTCCTCAGGGTCTCAGGAGTTTCAGATCTCCTTGTTTTCCGACGCTGCCGCTGTTTGGCTTGGGAACTTATGTTGCATCTCCAGGTACTTTGGTGCAATTTCACGCATCCATAGATTTCTATAGTACAAGTTCTTAAAGCCTTTTTGAAGTTATTTTAATTGTGTATGTTGGTTTTTTGTCGTTTTGGACTTGTGTAGTTTAGATAAAGATACTTTATTTTTCTAAACTGCTGTAGCGTCCATTTGTGGTGTTTTCACTGTGTTACTGTGAGTGTTGGTACAAATACTTTACACATTGCCTTTGGGATAAGCCTGTCTGCTCGTGCCACGCTATCAAGGGGGTGAGCAGGGATTATCTAAAGTGTGTATCCACCTTACCCTGATTAGAATCAAGGGTCCCTATTTTGTGGAAAAGTACATTTTACCATGTTCTGTGTCCCTACGTGTTCCCCATCTTATGTTATATGTGCATGATTAATATGCATATGTATTCCCTTATGATCGATTAAAGACGCAATTCCAGTTGTGTCCAACTCTAGTATGCCAGTTTCCAGTTCTCGTGAAAGCTACGAGTATTAGGCCTATGTAAAGTTATGTTGCCACGTCTCACAGTGTGCACGTTAATTCAGTAAAAGTCCCCGTTTCTAGGCCTCAAAAGGGCCCGGACACCAGATTCTGCTCCTGTCTCCTGAACCCTCGCTGAGGAGCGATACAGCCCCCACCTGTATCCCTGACCCTTCACTTACTTCCTGCCTCACAGTGCCCGGCTCGGCCTGGCTCTGCCTGCCAGTCTGCCAAGAGTATGTTATGATTCTAGTTATCAGTCCAGCCCTCCTTCTCTGCATTCCTAAGCTACTGAATCGCATCAATAGTTTCAGTCATCGTCTAGCCTTTACGTCTCCATGTAAGAGAAATACTGTATTAATGGTCATTTAATATTCCCTGCACTCGCACTACATGTAGAATAATGCATGCACCAGTCTTAGTGTCTGTTAGCCTTTACCCTGATAACTTTTGGATTCTATCAACATGTTCTCTAAACATCAGATACTAGATAGTGTTTAGGTACATGTCGCTCTGACACTCCAGACTTTAGTCTCCTCTTCTAGCGCAGAAGTCATAGCCCCCAGTTCTCCCTAGTAACACGTCATTGCCAGCTTGCGCGCACCACTAGGTCAGAGGTCCCGGCTCCTTAGGTAGCCCCCTCCATGTTTCCGCCCCATTTATGACATCTTCTGTTACGTTTACATCACATGTCTATGTACACGCCTCTTGTTACACCTACTTTCTGCCTTATCTTTCGCGACTGCTACAAACCCCGCCCACTGCTACGCCTACTGTATGTACTGCAATGCAATTGTTTTAGTATATATATGTTGTACACTGTTATTAAAAGTTGGCGCGCTCATCCCAGATCCTGCCCGGCAGCTGTCGGGCCCCCCTGCTAGGCCCTGCCATCCTATTCCCGTGCAGGTTGTCCTGTTCCTGTCCTTTATGCCTGTATTAAAACCTGCAAACTCTAGCTACCTCGAATCTTGACTCTTATTTATTGAGCTATCTATTTGTATGAGTATCCTGAAAAATAGTACAGGTATTTAATTATTTATTTACCACATAATGGCGCCCGAATAGGGACTTGCCCTTTCCCCGTGCGCCGGAGAAGCCACGCCAGCCCCCTGACCCTCTGCAGCCGTGACGGAACCATACCGTGCACGTGCAGATATTTCTGCTTCAAGTATCCCTCAGGCCCACGGAGGAGACGGAGGTTGCGGTCCAGCATCCAGACGAGGCGGTGGAGGAACGCGGCGAGTCCCGACCAGAGCCCAAGCCGAGAGTCCAAGGTCCGAGGTATCCGGAGGCCCACCCGTAACTGAAGTCCGAAGTTCGCAGTCCGTCGTCGTAGCAGTCCAGTCCAGTCCGAGGCCTTCCGTTCTTGCTGCCCGGTGAGTACCGTTGCTGGGGTAGTATCTAGACAGGGTCAATCTAATTGTCTCTGGTCCGTGGGTTTGGGTACACAGATCCAACACGAAGTGTCCACCTAGGTGGATGCGGGTCCTGACGTGTCTCTTTATGAGACCGGTAAGTTTCGTACTGTTTCAGCAGTGCATCCAGTCATTCTAGTTTCTGTTCTAGTCAGTTCTGTACTCGAGAAAATTCATGTGTTCTGTTCTCAGTATTTCAGGTAGTATCTGTCCGAACTGTTATTTTAAATGTCATTTCAATGTGTTTTCAATGTCGTGGTATGAGTGATCAGTCTCAAGTCATTATTGTGTTCATTGTGTATTGTATTGTGTCCGAACTCCAGCCTAGTTATGCCTTTGTTCTCAAAATTACGTCAGTTAAAAACTAGAAAAGGTCTGCTCGAGGAAGCAGTTCCTGTCCCGCCTAGGGACAGTCCAGGTCATTTTATGTATCATAAACATGGCATAAGTGCCATATTATATCTAGATTTATGGGTCGAGTACACTAAGGAATTAGAAGAGAAATATAGATGGCCTGTATCAGGCACATGGGATGCCGAGTGCATCATGCGAGTAGAAGAAGCCTTATGGAAAAAGAAAGCCAGACAGTCACAGAAAGATGCCATCGAGTTATGGCGCAAAGAATCTCATAAAAGAACCGAAAAAGAAATCAGAAAGTCAGAATTAAGTAGGGAATCCTCAGAAAGAGCCCAAGAAAGGGAATTAATCGAAATAGGTGAACGAGTTAAAACCGAACAGTCAGACAGACAGAGGAATGCCCTTATTAAGGGTATGTACCCTCTTCTTGCCGAGGGCTTGCCAAAAGCAACCCCGGAGGCATCCAGTAATTTTCCGCCGCCATTAGTTCCGACCAAGCTACGTCACAAACCGACCGCAGCTGATATTTTTCTCTCGTCCTATTTGGACAACACAGTCCCAGAATATGCTAATCCTGCTCCGCCAGCTCCTGTAAATAATGTAATTCTTGCTCCTCCAGCCACCGGGGCACCCGTTACGGTACCCCCGGTCCAGCCTACATTACAAGTACCCGCTACACTGGTCACTCTGCCAACACGAAGAGTATCAGTCGACGATTCCAGTTTAGGGGCCGCGGGGGGAGGTCCTCCTGGAACCCCGCCGCCACACAAACGAGTAACATCAGGCGAGTTACATGAACGTGCGTTACAGCGTACGCCCAAACACCAGTCCGTTGCAGATATCAGGCGAGGTCTTACCGAATGCCGTTATGATCCAGTCCCAGGCGATGATAGTATGGTTATATATTCATTGCGTGTAAGACGGGTGACCGAGTATTTGGACACCCTACCGAATATGAAAGAAGATCTAGACAGAATATATCGTTTCATTCGTACAGGAACAGATCCAGAAAGTGTTGGCAAAGTTATTTCTCTAAGGAAAGCTGAGACCCAGCTCATGCTATTAAAGTTTCTGATTAATTGTTTAATAAGGGAACACGATTATCCGACTAAAGATCCGACTGAAATGAAAGTCCTGACAAGGTGGAGTGATAATATAGCCGAGGGTAAACACAGGACCATCAGTAGTATAGAGAGTATGTACAAGAAAATACGTAAAGAAATAATAAGGTTACACGAACAACGCAAAGAAGCACTAGTAAGCGAGAAAGAAGACGACTCTCCTACCGAAGAGGTAGACGACGAGAATCCTTCCAGAATAGCGTATGTAGTTAGAACTAGACTTTCCGACCGACATTCACGTCTAGACTACAAGAAAACTGTTCCTCTTCCAGCACCAGAACAAGGTTCTCTAGAGCAAGTATTTCAAGCTACCGATCACATTCTGAAATCACGAATCGGTTATAGTGAACTTAGTACCATGCATGAACAAGAACTAGCCCGATCAGCAGTCCGATGGGCTACTGATTCTACCACTTTTCCAGACGAAATAGTGGCACAAATGTTTCTGAAACATACCCCCAGCCGAGCAGCGACTGGTGGGTATGTATATGATCCAGCACCTCATTACTCTGTATAAGGGTCAGCATTCTGATCCAGGTCCGTTACATGATGTTCTGAACGAGTTACTACAGTATAGATGGAAAGGTCTAGGTACCGATTTAATTAGTATCATTCTAGAACAGCGCCACAAATACCGAACGTTTCTGAATCCGCATTTTGTTCATGTCTCACCCCCAGAAAGTAAACCGTTTTACATAGATAGACAGCATCCGTTACGAGAAGTACACCCAGTTAGGACACCAGCTGGTGAAATGCAACGAGTATTTGTTTACACCCCGATTACAAAGATGGAACTCTTAGAGATGAAGAAATTGATTCCCTGTCACGACAAAGATCCAGCAGGGTTCCACCGTGAATTAAAAGACATGCTCTGTATGGGAGAATACACGTATCCAGATATCATTAAAATGTTAAAGGTTCTGTTGCCTGCGGGCACATATGAAAGACTCAAGGAAAAAGAATGGGAGGTGGGAGAGAAAAAGATAGATTGGGCAGCTCTAGAAGCTGAAGAAAATACACGTGTACCAGGTACCGGTCAAGGAGATAAATGTAAAGAATTACCCGAACTGTTAATACAAGTTTTGCCAAGATTACTAGCCACGAAAAAGGAAGACTGGGATGCAATCTCAGCCTGTAAACAGAAACCAGACGAAGATACTAGTGATTTTTATTCTAGATTCGGGAAATGCTTTAGCATTAACAGTGGTCTGAAGACGAGTAGTGAGTCATACCCTCATCTTTTTGTTACTAAACTAGTCGAGAATTCAAGTCCACAAGTTAAGAATCGAGTTTTGAAAGTCGAAAGTACCTGGCAAGCTAATACTCCGTCCCAAATGCTTCAGATGCTCCAGTATCACCAGAATAGAATCAGAGAAGAGCAAGATCATGAAAGGAAACGTATGAAAGACACGAAAATGAAAGTATTAGTTGCACAATCTGTTCCTCAAGATAGTCAGAAGAGGGGTACGAATCAAGCCAGTCATCCTGCAGTTCCTGTTAAAGGGACCTGCAATTATTGTAAACAGCCAGGTCATTTTATAAACGAGTGTGCAGTTCTGAAACACAACATAGCTACCGGTAAGACTAAAGAAAGACCACGTCCGCCTAGACAAGAACAAGTTTCACAGACTTCTCAGTTACCACAGAATGCACCACAGACAGTTACAGCACCGCAGCCTATAGCTGCAACACAGCATGTTACACAGCAGATGTACCAGTATGCACAGTCCGAGTATCCAGAGTACCAGCAGTATTCATGAAACAGCCTAGAGAGGGAGGTAGGCTTGCCTCTCATCGAGATACCTGTAGATCAAGAGGGTCCCTATGTTCACAGTCAAGTATTAGGGAAAGACAGAAAGTTTCTGATTGATACAGAGGCAAGTAGGACTACTATCAGTCATGACGAGGTTCCAGGGGCTCCGCTCTCAGGCTCTAGAAATGTTTCCCTTGGATTTTCAGGAAAGCCAATAGTTAACGAGATTTCCAAACCAGTTACTCTAGAAGTAGGTCCATTGTCCCGAACTACTGACCTGTTACTTACGAAGTCATGTCCAGAAAATTTGTTAGGTATTAAGACACTGAAAGAATTAGGTGCAGTTATTTGTTGCTCCCCAGAAGGAATACGTTAGTTTTTACGTGACTTTAAGGGTCACTATGTATTACGTGATTTTGATCCAAGATTATTGAATGTCCCGCAGCATCTATGGGCACAAGGTCCAACTGATGTTGGTTTTATGCAAATCACACCCCACCGTGTGACTCTGAAACCAGGTGTAGTGTTACCACGAATCAGACAGTACAGATTGCCACCTGAGGCTGTAGCAGCCTTATCCAAAATTATTGACGAGCTCATTGCTCAAGGAGTGGTTGTAGAAACTGACTCCAATGTATGTAATTCTCCTATCATTCCAGTCATGAAACGTACTGATCCAAATGCACCTCCAGTATATCGATTAGTGATTGATCTTCGAGAACTTAATAAATGTATCATTCCCCAGTACCCAGTTGTTCCAGATATTTCTTCCCTATTGACAGCTATTGATTCTGAAGCTACGTTTTTCACTGTCATAGACCTTAAAAATGCATTTTTCAGTGTTCCCATTCATCCAGACAGCCAGTTCCTTTTCGGATTCTGTTTAAATGGAAGGAGCTATAAATTCACACGAGCTCCTCAAGGTTTCACAGAAAGTCCTAGCATTTACAGTCAAGCACTTAAAAGACAACTAGATAATATTCACATGCCAACTGACACTGCCCTGCTCCAGTATGTCGATGATCTACTGATCACAGCCCGTTCTGAATGTGACTGCGAGCGTGCGTCACTTACAGTCCTGTATTTCCTAGCCGAGATGGGGCACAAGGTGTCCCCTTCAAAGCTTCAATTCTGTGTCCAGCAAGTGATCTATTTAGGCCACTTACTGTCCAAGAGGGGTAGGCAGTTGACACCTGACCGTATCCAGTTAATAGCGAGTCTTCCTCAGCCCAAGACCCAGAAGGAGGTACGTGCTTTTATCGGCCTCACTTCCTATTGCAGACAATGGATTCCCCAGTATGCATTTCTAGCCAAACCACTGATACAGTTAACGACACAGGAGGCAGCCGTATCGACTGTCCTCCCTTGGACATCTGAACATACACTTGCTTTTAATGAATTAAAGAAAGCCTTATGTCAAGCTCCTGTTCTAGCAACACCGAACTACAGTAAGCCTTTTACACTTTTTGTCACAGAACGTAATGGTACAGCATTATCTGTTCTCACACAAGATCAAGCAGGACAATACAAGCCTTGTGCTTATTTTTCGAGCACATTAGATCCAGTAGCCCAGGCTCTGCCTGCGTGCCTCAAGTCAGTTGCAGCCACAGCACTAGCTATCAGACAAAGTGATTCCATAGTATTAGGGCATTCCCTGACAGTACAAGTTCCACACTCCGTGGAAGTTCTTTTAAACCGAACACAGACTCAGCACTTGACAATTGCACGTTTAACAGGTTATGAATTGACACTGTTCCAGCCACACATAGAAATCAGACGCTGCAACGTTCTAAATCCCGCTACACTGTTACCGTCAGTTACTTCAAATCCTGCCACACATGACTGTGTGGAAGTAGTTAACACTATGACAAAGCCAAGACAAGACCTGACAGATATTCCATTACCAGATCCCGACCTGACACTTTATGTGGATGGTTCATGTATGAGAACAAGTACAGGAGATCTAGTAGCCGCGTATGCAGTGACTACTGACACTGAAGTTATAGAGACACACCGTATTGATACCCTGTCCGCTCAAGCAGCAGAGCTAGTCGCTCTGACCCAAGCCTGCATACGTGCCAAGAACCTGAAAGTTAACATTTACACAGATTCACGTTATGCATTCGGAGTCGTACACGACTTTGGAGTGCTCTGGCAAGAAAGAGGTTTCATGACTTCTCATGGAACCAAGATTCAGCATGGTCTCCTTATTCAGGCTCTGTTAGATGCAATACATTTACCGACAGCTATCGCTATCATGAAGTGCAAAGCACATACGAAAGTTACTGACATTATTTCCCAAGGTAATGATCTAGCAGATCAAACAGCCAAGCTTACAGCCCAGACTCCAGACATTCCAGTCAACATGACACAGACACACACTCCAGATCCGACTACATGTATGACAGTTAAGGACCCCACTCAAGATGTCATAGATATCCAGTTACATGCTACCCCCGATGAAATCAAGAAATGGTCCGAACAAGGAGGGGTCCAGACAGATCAGGGATGGTTGACGAAGGGAAAAGCCACATGGTTTCTCCCCGACTCAATGGTTCAAGTTATTATCAATACCGCACATAGTCCTGCACATTTAGGAGAAAAAGCCATGTTAGACAGTATCCAGAACATTTGGTTCAACAAGCATTTACGAGCTGCAGCCAAGCAGAAAGTCCGTACCTGTATGATATGTTGTCAGTTCAATCCAGGTAAAAGTGTCCCGGTGGAACAAGGGGGATTCCAGCCTCCTGACCACCCTTTTGAAGTCCTCCAAATGGATTACATTCAGATGGAGCGATGTCGAGGTTTCAAGTATGTCCTTGTAGTTGTATGCGCTTTGTCCAGGTGGACAGAGGCATATCCAGTTCCAGATTACACAGCCGCGACCACTGCCAAGCAGCTGGTTCGTGAATTCTTCCCCCGTTATGGACTCCCTAGGGTCGTGTATTCAGACAACGGCCAGCCATTCTCATCTGAACTCATGAAGCATGTTTCCCTTCTGTTAGGGTACCAGTGGAAGTTTCATTGTGTACGCCATCCTGAAGCAGCAGGTCTAGTAGAGAGACATAATCAGACCCTGAAAATCCGCATCGCCAAAGTCTGTAAAGAGAAAGGTGTAGACTGGCTAGTAGCTCTGCCAGTCGCTCTGTTCTATATGCGCATGGTCGCACATTCCAGATCAGGTCTGTCCCCTTATGAGGTCGTATTCGGCCGCCCCCGAATATGTGGGGTACACCTAGACCCCGAAGTATTACAGATGTTTCCAGTAATATGCTGACAGATTACCTAGCTTCCTTGATGTCTGCCCTACACTCTTGTCGTTCACAGGTTGCCGCCGCATTTCCAGACAATACCGAGTTGAAATCGCATGAAATCGTTCCAGGAAGTCTGGTTCTTGTCCGGAATTTTGATCGTTCAAGTCCGCTGGAGCCTCGCTGGAAGGAACCGAAACTAGTCCTTCTGACCACCCGTACGGCCGTGAAGTTGGAAGGCCGTAAGGGTTGGGTCCATCTGTCTCATGTCAAGAAATTTCACGGACTCCGAAACAAGACTTTTAATGACATTTCTACAGACATTTCCTTTTCTAAGGACTGCCAGAATTTTTAAAACTGCCCTATTCTCAAGGACTGTCCCGCTACAAACTTTGATTCCAAGCCTCCCCTGTTAGAGGAAACTCCGCAGCAGGAGTATAAAAAGAAGCTCCGGTCTAGTAAGATAAGTCAGCCAGTTTAATTGTCTAAGTCCCCCTCGGGTGAAACGGTTAGACAGGATTCTGACATGTATGAGATAGACCCCCATAGTGAGAGAGTTAGTCAAAACTCTATCAGATGTATCATTATTCTACGTTTTCTTCTATTTTTGAGTTTGATGGTTACCTGCACAAGTTATGCATTGCATTTATGTTTTCCAATTTCTCATGTAAATAAGTTTTCTAATGCTACAGTAGAGCACACATTTAGTGATCTGCCTCCTCACGAGCTATCCTATCGTCTTGCTATGAGAAATAATACATTTATCCGAATGTTGCACTATTCACACCAGACCAGCAATGCCACTAATTGTTGGGTGTGTGGTCGACTCCCCCCTTTCCAGACACCGAAGGGAGTTCTGCCACTCTTTCCTTATCCATTTTCACATAATGGTTCGTGTGGAGCATGGTCCACGTTAACGTCATCCTCAACTGATATGTCCCTTCTGAACAGTACATGTTTTCCAGACAAGCAAGGTCTTTCCCATAGAACCGGGTTAGATCTAGAAAATGAAGTTTATGATTTAGGTAATTATTCTTCGAATTTTATGGTCCTGAATGTTCAGTCTGATACCACTCCAGATTTGCCTGCTATTTCAGTACTACCAGTCAAAGGCGAATTATGTGTCCAAAAGAATGGTTCTGCACATGTAGGACATAGTGATTGTACTACTATTGTCAAGTATAGTGACAGTGGGAAATCTATTTTCAAAGCCTCACGTCATTCATATTTTGTTTGTGGTCAGAACGCATATGTTCGTCTGCCCCTCGATTGGGATGGAACCTGTTATATTGCCTTCCTACTGCCACCAGTTTTCCTAGCCCCATCCGATTATCATAGAAACACACATCTAGTACACATTAGACATAGAAGGGAGATCGAGTCCCCGATTGTCGATCAAACTGAAACTACTCTAGAACAGTATCAAGATTTTAATAAAGGATTCTTCTTCTTTATAGGCCCTGTCCAGAATAGTAAGCTAATCCGTAGGTTAACCAGAACCCTTGAAGCAGTAGTGAATGAGACTACTTCTGCTCTAGGTAACTTAACCGAAGAGCAATCTGCTATGAGATTTGTCGTGCTCCAAAATCGTCTCGTTCTTGACGTCATACTGGCCGATAGAGGAGGAGCATGTAGAGTCATCGGATCTAGTTGCTGCATTTTCATTCCTAATAACGCGCCGTCTGTTTATTCAGCTATAACCAGACTTCATAAAATTGCCCATCAGTTACACCAGAATCCAGGCACCTGGACATGGTCCGGTTGGCTCTGGAGTATCATTTCTGCCTGGGGATGGAAAGTCTTGTCATTCCTAGGTATAGCAGTAATGATCATTTTCAGTTGCTGCCTCTGTTTACAATGTGGCCCTGCGATTTGCGGCATTTGTGCTACATCCTGTATTCCAAGTCCCCGTCCTAAGTCCCGTTCCAAGACAATTCGAGACGAGCAAATGATACTGTATGAAATGATAGATGGTATCATGAATATTGATGTTTCCTGATGGAAACGTAGTGACAAGGAGGGAATGTGGAAAAGTAAATTTTGCCATGTTCTGTGTCCCTACGTGTTCCCCATCTTATGTTATATGTGCATGATTAATATGCATATGTATTCCCTTATGATCGATTAAAGACGCAATTCCAGTTGTGTCCAACTCTAGTATGCCAGTTTCCAGTTCTCGTGAAAGCTACGAGTATTAGGCCTATGTAAAGTTATGTTGCCACGTCTCACAGTGTGCACGTTAATTCAGTAAAAGTCCCCGTTTCTAGGCCTCAAAAGGGCCCGGACACCAGATTCTGCTCCTGTCTCCTGAACCCTCGCTGAGGAGCGATACAGCCCCCACCTGTATCCCTGACCCTTCACTTACTTCCTGCCTCACAGTGCCCGGCTCGGCCTGGCTCTGCCTGCCAGTCTGCCAAGAGTATGTTATGATTCTAGTTATCAGTCCAGCCCTCCTTCTCTGCATTCCTAAGCTACTGAATCGCATCAATAGTTTCAGTCATCGTCTAGCCTTTACGTCTCCATGTAAGAGAAATACTGTATTAATGGTCATTTAATATTCCCTGCACTCGCACTACATGTAGAATAATGCATGCACCAGTCTTAGTGTCTGTTAGCCTTTACCCTGATAACTTTTGGATTCTATCAACATGTTCTCTAAACATCAGATACTATATAGTGTTTAGGTACATGTCGCTCTGACACTCCAGACTTTAGTCTCCTCTTCTAGCGCAGAAGTCATAGCCCCCAGTTCTCCCTAGTAACACGTCATTGCCAGCTTGCGCGCACCATTAGGTCAGAGGTCCCGGCTCCTTAGGTAGCCCCCTCCATGTTTCCGCCCCATTTATGACATCTTCTGTTACGTTTACATCACATGTCTATGTACACGCCTCTTGTTACACCTACTTTCTGCCTTATCTTTCGCGACTGCTACAAACCCCGCCCACTGCTACGCCTACTGTATGTACTGCAATGCAATTGTTTTAGTATATATATGTTGTACACTGTTATTAAAAGTTGGCGCGCTCATCCCAGATCCTGCCCGGCAGCTGTCGGGCCCCCCTGCTAGGCCCTGCCATCCTATTCCCGTGCAGGTTGTCCTGTTCCTGTCCTTTATGCCTGTATTAAAACCTGCAAACTCTAGCTACCTCGAATCTTGACTCTTATTTATTGAGCTATCTATTTGTATGAGTATCCTGAAAAATAGTACAGGTATTTAATTATTTATTTACCACAATTTGTGCAAAGGTACCTACCTCTGCCAAATAGAGACCCCCAGTTCTAACATGCACACAGGAACTCAGAGGCTTCTTTTAAAAGAGGTCTGTACTGCTGTAGTGAACCATCTTTTTTCACGCTGTGGTGGCACAAGCCTTTCAGCCATAACCATGGGCCATGGAAATGCACCCTGTGTGGATGTGCATGGCCTCATATATATGGAGTAAGGCAAGGCAGCGCAAAGTGCTACTTTGAATTACTATACATCAATAATGTATTTCATGGACATTGTAGTAGTTTGCCCACGCAACACCCATGGATCCTGACCCTGCCCCGCATATACTAAAATATGTACACCTGGGGCCATACCGAAACCCCGCACCTCCCCAGAACAGGTTTAAAGACGAAAAACGTTTAGTACCTCCTTATAATGTCCCTCATCGCATGTGGGGTACAATCTGCAGCACACATAGAAAGAGAAAACCTCTTGGGATTGTTTTCCTGCGGCAAAGTGACCCTTTCTTTTGTGGTAAATAAATAATTAATTACCGATACTATTTTTGACTAGATTAACAATAACAGACAGCTCAATAAATAAGAGGCAGGATCCGATGTGTCCGAGTCAGAAGGATTTATTCAGGCAAAAGGAAGGGACTGGAACGGGACAGCCTGAAATAAAATGGAGAGGCAGGAAAGAAGGAAGGCAGCTGCCGGGGGCAGAAGAGTGGGAATGGGAAGAAAAAAATCACATTAACAGTACATTGTATATATACTAAAACAATTACATTACATTCAATACAGTAGGCGTAGCAGTAGGCGTAACTCGTAGCAGTTGCGAAAGATAAGAACAAAGTAGGTGTAACAAGAAGGCGTGTACAGGGCGTACACTGAGACATGTGGGGTGAACGTCACAGAAGTGTCATGAATGGGGCGGAAACATGGAGGGGGCTACCTGAGCAGCTGGGACCTTTAAGCTAGTGGTGCGCGCAAACGGGCAATGACGTGTTACTAGGGAGAACTGGGGGCTATGACTTCTGCGCTAGAAGAGGAGACTAAAGTCTGCGGTGTCAGGACGACATGTACCTATGGCATATCTGGTATCTGGTGTTTGGAGTACATGTTGATAGAATCTAAAAGTTATCAGGGTAAAGGCTACTTGACACTAAGGCTGGTGCATGCATTTATTCTACATATATTGCGTGTGCTAGAAATATTCTATGAATATTAATACAGTATTTCTCTTGCATGGAGACAGAAAGGCTAGACCCTGGCTGAAACTGTTGATGCGGTTCAGTAGCTTAGGAATGCAAAGACGAGGAGCTGGACTGATAACTAGAAGCATAACATACTCTTGGCAGACTGGCAGGCAGATCCAGGCCGGGCCAGACACTGTGCTGCGCGAAAGGAAGTGAAGGGTCAGGGATGCAGGTGGGGGCTGTATCGCTCCTCGGAGCAGGTTTCAGGAGACAGGAGCTTGAATCTGGTGTCCGGGCCCTTTTGAGGCCTAGAAACGGGGACATTTTACTGAATTAACGTGCACACTGTAAAACGTGGCAACATAGGCCTAATACTCGTAGCTTTCACGAGAACTGGAAACTGGCATACTAGAGCTGGACACAACTATAATTGCGTCTTTATTCGGTCATAGGGGGATACATGCATATCGATCATGCACATATAACATAAGATGGGGAACACGTAGGCACATACAACATGGCAAAATTTACTTTTCCACATTCCCTCCTTGTGCCCTACGTTTCCATCAGGAAACATCTATATTCATGATACCATCTATCATTTCATATATCATCATTTGCTCGTCTCGAATTGACTTAGAACGGGATTTAGGACTAGGAATACAAGAGGTAGCACACATGTCGCAAATCGCAGGGCCACATTGTAAACAGAGGCAGCAACTGAATATGATCATTACTGCTATACCTAGGAATGACAATACTTTCCATCCCCAGGCAGAAATGATACTCCAGAGCCAACCGGACCATGTCCAGGTGCCTGGATTCTGGTGTAACTGATGGGCAATTTTATGAAGTTTGGTTATAGCTGAATAAACAGACGGCGCGTTATTAGGAATGAAAATGCAGCAACTAGATCCGATGACTCTACAAGCTCCTCCTCTATCGGCCAGTATGACGTCAAGAACGAGACGATTTTGGAGCACGACAAATCTCATAGCAGATTGTTCTTCAGTTAAGTTACCTAGAGCAGAAGTAGTCTCATTCACTACTGCTTCAAGGGTTCTGGTTAACCTACGTATTAGCTTACTATTCTGGACAGGGCCTATAAAGAAGAAGAAACCTTTATTGAAATCTTGATACTGTTCTAGAGTAGTTTCAGTTTGATCGACAATTGGGGACTCGATCTCCCTTTTCTTTCTAATGTGTACTAGATGTGTGTTTCTGTGATAATCGGATGGGGCTAGGAAAACTGGTGGCAGTAGGAAGGCAATGTAACATGTTCCATCCCAATCGAGGGGCAGACGAACATATGCGGTCTGACCACAAACAAAATAAGAATGACGTGAGGCTTTGAAAATAGATTTCCCACTGTCACTATACTCGACCACAGTAGTACAATCACTATGTCCTTCATGTGCGGAACCATTCTTTCTGACACATAATTCGCCTTTGACTGGTAGAACTGAAATAGCAGGCAAATCTGGAGTAGTATCGGATTGAACATTCAGAACCATGAAATTCGAGGAATAATTACCTAAATCATATACTTCATTTTCTAGATCTAACCCTGTTCTATGGGAAAGACCTTGCTTGTCTGGGAAACATGTTCTATTCAGAAGGGACATATCAGTTGAGGATGACGTTAACGTGGACCATGCTCCACACGAACCATTATGTGAAAATGGATAAGGAAAGAGTGGCAGAACTCCCTTCGGCGTCTGGAAAGGGGGGAGCCGACCACATACCCAACAATTAGTGGCATTGCTGGTCTGGTGTGAAAAATGCAGCATTCGGATAAAAGTGTTGTTACTCATGGCAAGACGATAAGATAACTCGTGAGGAGGCAGGTCACTAAAAGTGTGCTCTACTGTAACATTAGAAAACATATGTACATGGGAAATAGGGAAACATAAATGTAACGCATAACTTATGCATGTAACCATAAGACTCAGAAACAATAAAAAGAATAGAACGATAATACATCTCTTAGAGTTTGGACTAACTCTCTCACTGTGTGGGTCTGTCTCATACATGTCAGGAACCTGTCTAACCGTTTCACCCGAGAGGGACTTAGACAATTAAACTGGCTGACTTACTTTACTAGACCGGAATTTGGCTTTATACTCCTGCTGCGGAAATTTCTCTAACAGGGGAAGTTTGGATTCATAGTCTTGGCAGTCCTTGAGAACAGGGCAGTCCTTGATAAATGTCTTTGGCTTAAGTCCGTGAAATTTCTTGATGTGGCTCACGTGTAGCCAGTCTTTGCGGTTCTCGACCTTCACTGCTGTCCGGGTGGTAAGAAGAACTAGACGGGGTTCCTTCCAACGGGGCTCCAGCGGACTTGAACGATCAAAGTTCCTTATAAGTACCATGTCCCCTGGAACGACTTCATGCGGTTTCACCTCAGTGTTGTCTGGAAATGTAGCGGCAACCTGTGAACGACAAGATTGTAGTGCAGACATCAAGGAAGCAAGGTAATCTGTCAACATATTACTGTCAATATCGGTAATGGTACGGGGTCTAGGTGTACCCCACATGTTGGGGGGGGGACCAAACACTATCTCGTATGGGGATAGACCTGAACGGGAGTGAGCGACCATTCTCATATAAAAAAGGGCGACTGGCAGGGCTACTATCCAATCTACACCTTTCTCTGCACACACTTTGGCTATGCGGATTTTCAAAGTCTGGTTATGTCTCTCTACGAGACCGGCTGCTTCAGGATGGCGTACACAATGGAACTTCCACTGGTACCCTAACAGAAGGGATACTTGTTTCATGAGCTCGGATGAGAATGGCTGGCCGTTATCTGAATACACGACCCTAGGTAATCCATAGCGGGGAAAGAACTCACGAACCAACTGCCTGGCAGTGGTCGCAGCTGTGTAATCTGGGACTGGATATGCCTCTGTCCACCTGGACAAAGCGCATACAACTACGAGGACATACTTGAAACCTCGACATCGCTCCATCTGAATATAATCCATCTGGAGGACTTCAAAAGGGTGGTCAGGAGGATGGAAACCACCTTGTTCCACCGGGACACCTTTACCTGGATTGAACTGACAACAGATCATGCAGGTACGCACTTTCTGCTTGGCTGCTGCTCGTATATGCTTGTTGAACCAGAGGTTCTGAATACTGTCTAACATGGCTTTTTCTCCTAAATGTGCAGGACTATGTGCGGTGTTAATAATGACTTGAACCATAGAGTCGGGGAGAAACCATGTGGCTTTTCCCTTCGTCAACCATCCTTGATCTGTCTGGACCCCTCCTTGTTCGGACCATTTCTTGATTTCCTCGGGAGTAGCATGTAACTGTATATCTATGACATCTTGTGTAGGGTCCTTAACTGTCATACAAGTAGTCTGATCTGGAGTGTGTGTCAGTGTCGTGTTAACTGGAATGTCTGGAGTCTGAGCTGTGAGCTTGGCTGTTCGATCTGCTAGATCGTTACCTTGGGAAATGATGTCAGTGACTTTCGTATGTGCCTTGCACTTCATGATAGCGATAGCTGTCGGTAAATGTATTGCATCTAACAGAGCTTGAATGAGGAGACCATGCTGAATCTTGGTTCCATGAGAAGTCATGAAACCTCTTTCCTGCCAGAGCACTCCAAAGTCGTGTACGACTCCGAATGCATAACGTGAATCTGTGTATATGTTAACTTTCAGGTTCTTGGCACGTATGCAGGCTTGGGTCAGAGCGACAAGCTCTGCTGCTTGAGCAGACAGAGTGTCAATACGATGTGTTTCTATAACTTCAGTTTCAGTAGTCACTGCATACGCGGCTACTAGTTCTCCTGTACTTGTTCTCATACATGAACCATCCACATAAAGTGTCAGGTCGGGATCAGGTAATGCAATATCTGTTAGATCTTGTCTTGGCTTTGTCGTGGTGTTAACAACTTCCACACAGTCATGTGTGGCAGGATTTGAAGTAACTGACGGTAACAGTGTAGCTGGATTTAAAATGTTGCAGCGTCTGATTTCTATGTGTGGCTGGAACAGTGTCAGTTCATAACCTGTTAAACGTGAAATTGTTAAGTGCTGAGTCTGTGTTCGGTTTAAAAGAACTTCCACGGAGTGTGGAACTTGTACTGTCAGGGAGTGTCCTAACACTATGGAATCACTTTGTCTGATAGCTAGTGCTGTGGCTGCAACTGACTTGAGGCACGCAGGCAGAGCCTGGGCTACTGGATCTAATGTGCTAGAAAAATAAGCACAGGGCTTGTATTGTCCTGCTTGATCTTGTGTGAGGACAGATAATGCAGTACCATCACGTTCTGTAACAAAAAGTGTAAAAGGCTTACTATAGTTCGGTGTTGCTAAAACAGGTGCTTGGCATAAAGCTTTCTTTAACTCATTAAAAACAAGTGTATGTTCTTGGGTCCAAGGGAGGACAGTCGATACGGCTGCCTCCTGTGTCGTTAACTGTATCAGTGGCTTGGCTAGAAATGCATACTGAGGAATCCATTGTCGGCAGTAAGAAGTGAGGCCGATAAAAGCTCGTACCTCCTTCTGAGTCTTGGGCTGTGGAAGACGTGCTATTAACTGGATACGGTCAGGTGTCAACTGCCTACCCCTCTTGGACAGTAAGTGTCCCAAGTAGACCACTTGCTGGACACAGAATTGCAATTTGGAAGGGGACACCTTGTGCCCCATCTCGGCCAGAAAATACAGGACTGTAAGTGACGCACGTTCGCAGTCACGTTCAGAATGGGCTGTGATCAGTAGATCATCGACATACTGGAGCAGGGCAGTGTCAGCTGGCATGTGAATATTGTCTAGTTGTCTTTTAAGTGCTTGACTGTAAAGGCTAGGACTTTCTGTGAAACCTTGAGGAGCTCGTGTGAATTTATAGCTTTTTCCATTTAAACAGAAACCGAAAAGAAATTGGCTGTCTGGATGAATGGGAACATTGAAAAATGCGTTCTTGAGGTCGATAACTGTAAAGAACGAAGCTTCAGAATCAATGGCTGTCAATAGAGAAGAAATATCTGGAACTACTGGGTACTGGGGAATGATACATTTATTAAGCTCTCGGAGATCAATCACTAATCGATAAACTGGAGGTGCATTTGGATCAGTACGTTTTAAAATTGGAATGATAGGAGAATTACATACATTGGAGTCAGTTTCTACAAACACTCCTTGAGCAATGAGCTCGTCAATAATTTTGGATAAGGCTGCTACAGCCTCAGGTGGCAATTTGTACTGTCGGATTCGTGGTAATACAACACCTTGTTTCAGAGTCACACGATGGGGTGTGATATGCATACAACCTACATCAGTTGGACCTTGCGCCCATAAATGCTGTGGTACATTCAATAATCTTGGATCAAAATCACGTAATACATAATGACCTTTGAAATCACGTAAGAACAGACGTACTCCTTCTGGGGAGCAGCATATAACTGCTCCTAATTCTTTCAATGTCTTGATGCCTAACAAATTTTCTGGACAAGACTTCGTTAGTAACAGATCTGTAGTTCGGGACAATGGGCCAACTTCTAGAGTAACTGGTTTCGATATTTCATTAACAATAGGCTTTCCTGAAAATCCAAGGGAAACATTTCTAGAGCCTGAGAGCGGAGCCCCTGGAACCTCGTCATGACTGATGGTAGTCCTACTTGCCCCTGTATCAATCAGAAACTTTCTGTCTTTCCCTAATACTTGACTGTGTACATAGGGACCCTCTTGATCTACAGGAATCTCGATGAGAGGCAAGCCTACCTCCCTCTCTAGGCTGTTTCATGAATACGGCTGATAATCTGGATACTCTGACTGTGCGTACTGGTACATCTGCTGTGTAACGTGTTGTGTTGCAGCTATAGGCTGCGGTACTGTAACTGTCTGTTGTGCATTCTGTGGTGGTTGGGAAGTCTGTGAAACTTGTTCTTGTCTAGGCGGACGTGGTCTTTCTTTAGTCTTACCAGTAGCTATGTTGTGTTTCAGAACTGCACATTCACTTATAAAATGACCTGGCTGTTTACAATAATTGCATGTCCCTTTAACGGGAACTGCAGGATGACTGGCTTGATTCGCACCCCTCTTCTGACTGTCTTGGGGAACAGATTGTGCAACTAATACTTTCATTTTCGTGTCTTTCATACGTCTCCTTTCGTGTTCCTGCTCTTCCCTGATTCTGTTCTGGTGGTACTGGAGCATTTGGAGCATCTGTGACGGAGTATTAGCTTGCCAGGTACTTTCGACTTTCAGTACTCGATTTTTAACTTGCGGACTTGAATTCTCGACTAGTTTAGTGACAAAAAGATGAGGGTACGATTCACTACCTGTTTTCAGACCACTATTAATAATAAAACATTTTTCAAATCTGGAATAAAAATCACTAGTATCTTCGTCTTGTTTCTGTTTACAGGCTGAGATGGCATCCCAGTCTTCCTTTTTCGTGGCTAGTAATCTTGGCAAAACTTGTATCAATAACTCGGGCAATTCTTTAGCTTTATCCCCAAGACCGGTACCTGGTACTCGTGTATTATCTTCAGCTTCTAGAGCTGTCCAATCTATCTTTTTCTCTCCCACCTCCCATTCTTTTTCTTTGAGTTTTTCATATATGCCCGCAGGCAACAGGACCTTTAACATTTTAATGATATCTGGATACGTGTATTCTCCCATACGGAGCATGTCCTTTAATTCACGGTGAAACCCTGCTGGGTCTTTGTCATGACAGGGAATTAACGTCTTCATTTCTAAGAGTTCCATCTTTGTAATAGGGGTGTAAACAAATACTCGTTCTAAACCACCACCCTCTTTCTTGACTGGATGTACTTCTCGTAACGGATTCTGTCTGTCTATGTAGAATGATTTACTTTCTGGGGGTGAAACGTGAACAAAATGTGGATTCAGGAACGTTCGGTATTTGTGACACTAATTAAATCGGTACCTAGACCTTTCCATCTGTATTGGAGTAACTCGTTTAATACATCATGTAGTGGACCTGGATCAGAATGCTGTTCCTCATACAGTGTAATGAGGTGCTGGACCATATACATACCCACCAGTCGTTGCTCGGCTGGGGGCAGTTTCAGAAACGTTTGGGCCACTATTTCGTCTGGAAACGTGGCGGAATCACTAGTCCATCGGACTGCTGATCGGGCTAGTTCTTGTTCATGCATGGTACTGAGCTCACTATAACCTATTCATGATTTCAGGATTTTATCTGTAGCCTGGAATACTTGTTCTAGAGAACACTGTTCTGGTGCTGGAGAGGGAAAAACTTTCTTGTAGTCTAGGCATGAATATCGGTCGGAAAGTCTAGTTCTACCTACATACGCTATTCTGGAAGGATTCTCGCTGTCTACCTCTTCACTGGAAGAGTCATTCTCTTTCTCGGTTGCTCTACTTACTCTCTCTTTCTCGTGTATACTTACAATTTCTTTTCGTATTTTCCTGTACATACTTTCTATACAACCTTGTGTCTTGTGTTTTCCCTCGGCTATATTATCACTCCACCTAGTCAGGACTTTCATTTCTTCTTTGTCTTTATCAGGATAATCTTGTTCTCTTATTAAACAGTTAATCATAAATTGCAGAATCATACTTTGAATATCGACCTTTCTGTGTGCCATAGCTTCGTGAATACTTCCTGGATTCTCCCCTGTACGGATAAAACGATATATTCTGTATTGAATACAGGAGCATGTGATCCTCACCTGGTACTGGATCATATGCGCAATCAGTAATGTTTCGCTTGAGATCTGCGTATGTAGTCACTTTTGGCGTACGCTGTAACGCTGCTTCTCTCAGCGTCATTCGTTTTGTTTGAGGCGGGGTGATAGGAGCACCTCCTATCGCTCCTCCTGAACTAGAATCATCCACTAATGCTGGACGTGCTGGTAAAGTAACCGGCATCACACGTGGTGCGGACTGGTCCGGGGGTACTGGTACATTAACTTGGTCCCCGGAGCCAGTGACTGGAGGAACAGGAATTACATTATTAACGGGAGCAGGCGGGACAGGATTTGCATATGCTGGTACTGTGTCGTCCAAATAGGACGAAAGAAAAATATCAGCTGCGGTCGGTTTATGACGTAGCTTAGTCGGGACCAATGGCGGTGGAAAATTACAGGATGCTTCCGGGGTTGCTTTTGGCAAGCCCTCGGCAAGAAGAGGATACATACCTTTAATAAGGGCATTTCTCTGTCTGTCTGACTGTTCTACTCTAACTCGTTCACCTTCTTCAATCAATTCCCTTTCTTGGGCTCTTTCTGAGGATTCCCTACTTAATTCTGTTTTTCTGAATTCTTTTTCGGTTCTTTTGTGAGATTCTTTGCGCCATAACTCGATGGCATCTTTCTGGGACTGTCTGGCTTTCTTTTTCCATAATGCTTCTTCTACTCGCATGATGCACTCGGCATCCCATGTACCTGATACAGGCCATCTATATTTCTCTTCAAGATCTTTAGTGTAGTCTGACCATAAGTCTAGATATATTATGGCATCTAAGCCATGCTTGTGATACATAAAATGTCCTGGACTGTCCCTAGGAGGGACAGGAACTGCTTCTTCGAGTAAACCTTTTCTAGTTTTGATCTGACGTAATTTCGAGAATAGAGGCATCTTAAACTTATACCTCGACTTTAACACAATATACAATAAACACAATAAAATAGCGAACAAATCACTCATACCACGAAAAATACATAAATACCAGTTCGAACAGAAATACTACCTGATACACTGAAAACAGAACACATGAATTTCTCGAGAACTGAACTTACTAGAATTACTGGATGCACTGCTAAAACACTACAGAACATACCGGTCCCATAAAGAGACACGTCAGGACCCGTACCCACCTAGGTGGATACTTCGTGCTGGATCTGCGTACCAAAACCCATCGGACCAGGAACAAACTGATGCTCCTGTCTAGATACCCCCCTGTGACGGTACTCACCGGGAAAGCAGAAACTGGAAGGCCTCGGACTGGACTGGACTGCTACGACGTCGGACTACGAACTTCGGAAACTTCGGTTACAGGTGGGCCTCCAGATACTTCGGACCTTGCTCTCTCGGCTTGGGCTCTGGTCGGGACTCGCCGCGTTCCTCACCGCCTCGTCTGGATGCTGGACCGCAACCTCCGTCTCCTCCGTGGGCCTGAGGGATACTTGAAGCAGAAATATCTGCACGTGCACGGTATGGTTCCGTCACGGCTGCAGAGGGTCAGGGGGCCTGCGTGGCTTCGCCGGCGCGTGGGGAAAGGGCAATTCCCTGTTCGGGCGCCATTATGTGGTAAATAAATAATTAATTACCGATACTATTTTTGACTAGATTAACAATAACAGACAGCTCAATAAATAAGAGGCAGGATCCGATGTGTCCGAGTCAGAAGGATTTATTCAGGCAAAAGGAAGGGACTGGAACGGGACAGCCTGAAATAAAATGGAGAGGCAGGAAAGAAGGGAGGCAGCTGCCGGGGGCAGAAGAGTGGGAATGGGAAGAAAAAAATCACATTAACAGTACATTGTATATATACAAAAACAATTACATTACATTCAATACAGTAGGCGTAGCAGTAGGCGTAACTCGTAGCAGTTGCGAAAGATAAGAACAAAGTAGGTGTAACAAGAAGGCGTGTACAGGGCGTACACTGAGACATGTGGGGTGAACGTCACAGAAGTGTCATGAATGGGGCGGAAACATGGAGGGGGCTACCTGAGCAGCTGGGACCTTTAACCTAGTGGTGCGCGCAAACGGGCAATGACGTGTTACTAGGGAGAACTGGGGGCTATGACTTCTGCGCTAGAAGAGGAGACTAAAGTCTGCGGTGTCAGGACGACATGTACCTATGGCATATCTGGTATCTGGTGTTTGGAGTACATGTTGATAGAATCTAAAAGTTATCAGGGTAAAGGCTACTTGACACTAAGGCTGGTGCATGCATTTATTCTACATATATTGCGTGTGCTAGGAATATTCTATGAATATTAATACAGTATTTCTCTTGCATGGAGACAGAAAGGCTAGACCCTGTCTGAAACTGTTGATGCGGTTCAGTAGCTTAGGAATGCAAAGACGAGGAGCTGGACTGATAACTAGAAGCATAACATACTCTTGGCAGACTGGCAGGCAGATCCAGGCCGGGCCAGACACTGTGCTGCGCGAAAGGAAGTGAAGGGTCAGGGATGCAGGTGGGGGCTGTATCGCTCCTCGGAGCAGGTTTCAGGAGACAGGAGCTTGAATCTGGTGTCCGGGCCCTTTTGAGGCCTAGAAACGGGAACATTTTACTGAATTAACGTGCACACTGTAAAACGTGGCAACATAGGCCTAATACTCGTAGCTTTCACGAGAACTGGAAACTGGCATACTAGAGCTGGACACAACTATAATTGCGTCCTTATTCGGTCATAGGGGGATACATGCATATCGATCATGCACATATAACATAAGATGGGGAACACGTAGGCACATACAACATGGCAAAATTTACTTTTCCACACTTTCCAAAAACATGCACTGGTGCAGCATCCGCAGCCAGGCACCATGGTGCAAGGGTGCCGGCATTGGTACGAGCACCATGCATTGCAATGTGTGTATCATTTGCATTCAACAACGATATCTCTGTATATCACAAAAGTACTATACAGCTAGGCAGGTTCACCCCAGCATTATACAACCTAAAAGATATGAAGATAATGTAAATCTCTCAATGAAACACACGTCAATTCATTTCATATTGATATATTGTGTGTCCCAGTCTATAGTCTATTAATACAATCAGACATGCATATGTGCACTCATCCTACATATGCAATGAATTCCAAGTCATCAAGAATGTCAGCTCAAAAATGTATTGCCCAAAAAATTATCCCTGGAAGTGTTTCCATGAATTGCACACTACAATGCACTGTAAAACACACATTTGGCAAATTGCATTGATTACAACTTACGCATTAGCCTGATGCGTGAAGTTTTGCGCATGTCATCTAATGCGGAAGACAGGCACCCACCCCAATGCATCAAAAATGAAGACTTGCGCAGAGACTTGTGTTGTGTCTAAGGGCCAGATGTAGGTAGCCCTTTACCGATCGGAATCGGTCGAAAATACAGATTTTCGGCCGTTTCCGACCGGTAAAGGGCTATGGAGATGTAGGGGCACAAAAAACGGACATTTTCAGTAATTTTACCGAATCGGTAATTTTACCGAATCGGTAAAATTACAGAATCGGTAAATTTACCGATTCGGTAAATTCACCATTCGGTAAAAATACCGAACATTTATTTTGGGATGTATGTAGCACTTCTAACAGTGCTACAGGGCCTTTAGAATTCGGTATTTACCATGCAATAAAATTGCATGGTAAATTACGAATTCTTGTTTACATGCACATCTGTGCATGTACACCTGTGCCATGTGGCACACAGACATGCCCTAAGGGCATGTGTTTGTGCCACATGGCGCAAACGCCAGTTACAGGGGTGCAACAGGGTGTCAAAGTGACACCCTGTCCCCCTTAGTAATTCGGTATTTTTACCGATTCGGTAAATACCGAATCGGTATTTGCTATTGAATCCTATGGCTTCAAGGCCAATAGGATTCAATAGCAAATACCGATTCGGTATTTACCGAATCGATAAATACCGAATCTTACCGATTCGGTAAAAAATACCAACCAATCGGTAAAATTCGGTATTTATGAATCGGTAAATGAGATTTACCTACATCTGGCCCTAAATCTGCATGGGCAAATTTTGCAATGATAGGTCAGGAAAAATTAACGCTTTTTGTGAAAATGTGTGGCATTCATTGAGGAAATTATTCAATGGCTCTGACATGCTGCAAACCAGGAAGTATGAAGTTACTTTTAACTTCCCATACAGTCTTTTTATCTGGGCTGACTTCTGGAGGTGCTTTGTTGCAGGAGAGTTTGGTGATGTTTTTCGGTCTTGTTGGTGTCTGGGTTGTCCCTAGCTTCAACTTTTGCACCTGCTGCTGTAACCCTGTAAGTGCTTCCTGGCGCCTTGTTGCCTACTTGTAACTATTCTCTGACCCTGCTCTGACCCTTGAAGCAGGGTCAGAGAATAGTTACAAGTAGGCAATCAGGCGCCTGTCACGAAAATTAAACCTCAACAGGAAGCACTGACAGATATAAAAACAAGCATTTGCAATGCAATAGGTCTCGCATTAGGAAAGTTTGAGCTATTGGTCTTGTAAATGACAATTTTTTAAATTTATGTGTTGGTTTTGAAAATAGCTAAATTAATAGCTTTGTCATTTACAATGCCAATAGTTATAACTTTCGCAAATGTAACATCTATAGCATTTGGAATGCAACATGTTTTGTATTTACGTGACTTAGATGTATCGATTTTACAAATTACAATGGCTTTTCATTTTTTTAAATAATTAATACTTAAATAAAAGTGATTTTAGTTTATAATGGCAATAGCTTAAACTTTTGTAAATAACTTTTGTGAAGATTATGTTCAGTGTATTTTATTGTGACCAAAATCCAGGAACAGAAGTGAAATATTAACATCTTTTTGTGACAGTTGTAATAAAGCTTGAAACATTGAGAAAACATATTTGAACCAGTTGTTGTTGAATGGTTGCGCAGATTGATGCTGGGGTGGCGCTGAGTGATGCTGTGGTGGTGCTGAGTGGTGCTGTGGGTACGCTGAGTGGTGCTGTGGTGGTGCTGAGTGATACTGGGATGGTGCTGAGTGATGCTGGGGTGGTGCTGAGTGGCGCTGTGGTGGTACTGAGTGATGCTGTGGTGGTGCTGAGTGATGCTGTGGTGGTGCTGAGTGCTGCTGTGGTGGTGCTGAGTGATAATTAACCCTGGGCGAAGCACTACGCTCCGCTCGCGGAGTTTGCGAAGTTTTTGCAACTTCGCACTACGCGAGCGGCACGTAGCACAGTGCGAACATGCGTAGTGCAGCGTAGCGTAGTGCAGCGCTCATTTTTTGCTTGTTCGCGGTCCTGAACGTCATGTTCGCGACCGCGAGCAAGCAAAATGACTTCCCGGCGAGATTCTCAACGCGAGGAGGTCAGGTTTCTCATTGTGAGTGGTTGCGCATGCTCGCGACCGCTCTCAATGAGAAACTACCTGTTCGCGTTGAGAAAGCTGCCGCTCGAGTAATAATCTCCTCGAGCAGCAGAAAACTACAGCTCGCACTGTGCAAGATGCGGTTTTCAATGCTTGCACAGTGCCGGATGCTTGTCCGCAGTGTGCAATCATTGAAAACGCATCTTGCACAGTGCGAACATGCTACTACGCAGCTCGCGTAGTGCTACGTGAAGTTCGCGTAGTTCGAAGTGCACTTCGCGTAGCTTCGCGTAGCGCTACTCCGCGAACTACGCCAACCCTTAGTGATAATGTGGTGGTGCTGAGTGATGCTGTGGTGGGTCTGATTGGTGCTGTGGTGGTGCTGAGTGATGCTGTGGTGGCACTGAGTGGTGCTGTGGTGGTTCTGATTGGTGCTGTGGTGGTGCTGAGTGATGCTGGGGTGGTGCTGAGTGGCGCTGTGGTGGTACTGAGTGATGCTGTGGTGGTGCTGAGTGATGCTGTGGTGGCGCTGAGTGGTGCTGTGGTGGTGCTGAGTGGTGCGGTGGTGACGCAACTGCGGCGCAAAAGAGGCACAAGCGAATTGTAAATATACCCCATAGTGCTTTTACTACACTGTAGCTGCGTAAACGGCCGGAAGATGTGTCTCCAGTGACCATGTGTGCCTGTGCCTGTGTTACAGGCACACATGGTCACTGGAGACACATCTTCTGGCCCTTTACGCAGCTGCAGTATAGTAAAAGCACTATACATTTACCCAATGAGGGAGCACTTACTGGATTAGCCAGTAGAAAGTACTCCAGGGCAAATCGCCCAAAAATCCGTGATTTTGCGTGAAAATTCGCGAATTTGCTGAATTTTTTTGCGATTTCGCGGAGAAATCCGCGAATTCGCGGAACGCGAATTCGCTAATTTCACCCATGCTTAAATAAAACCACCTGGAAAGGGATTTCATTCTCATAAAATGAGGCACATCAAAAGACAGTTTTCAGAATGAAGCATGGGGTGTTATTTGTGCCACTATCTCTAACAGAAAGGCCTTCCCAGATGTCAAATGAAAAACATCAGAATGTATATATATAAATATATATATATATATATATATATATATATATATATATATATATATATATATTACCTACTGGCGGTCGCCAGTAGGTATATATAGTTAGGATGTTTTCCCTATGGGATTTTTGAAAATTCTATGTCTAATAACTTTGGCGTTTGTGGACGGAATTGGCTGAAATTTTCAGGAAAATGGCACATTTTGTTTCTGAGCAGCCCCTGAAAATTTTGGGGGGGTTCGTCAAGGGGGGGCCGAGAAAAAAGGGGGGTCCCAAAACGCGGTTTTCCCATGTTAATTTCCATAGGGCGGTTGGCCTCACTTTTAGCCCGAACGGCTGAATGGATTTGCACGAAACTTGGCAAAATTGTAGGGACTGGTAGCCCGATGTGCCTTTTGTAGGTCTCAATATATGTGCTCCAGTGGATTTTGAGAAATTAACGTTTAAAAAAAGATATATATCTGTAACAGCGGACTGGGCAGCGGCCCAGGACGCGTACTTTTCGCGCAACGGAGCTTTGTGAAGCGAAGCTGATTGGTTCTCCGGCGTCTGTCAACATTCCAAACAGTCCGTAGCGGCCGCCATCTTGTCTCTCGGTAGGATCGAGAGACAAGAGGAGGTCAAAACAAAGGGGGAAATAACTATAAGGGGGCATAGTAGATCCTCGCTGACCCCCTAGGTTTGATGTGGAGGTTTTAAAAGGGCCCCGCGGGGCAAAAAAAAATAATAATAATAATAATCGAACGGCTGAATGGATTTGCACGAAACTTGGCAAAATATTAGGGACTGGTAGCCCGATGTGCCTTTGCTAGGTCTCAATATATGTGCTCCAGTGGATTTTGAGAAATTAACGTTCAAAAAAAGATATATATCTGTAACAGCGCTCCGCTTCGCGTAACGGAGGTTTGCGAAGCTGATTGGTCATTCTGTCACTGGGCTATAGTTGGGCTACATCTGGCTGATATTTGGGCTACATTTGTTTTTTTGTGTGTCTGGCGGCCATCTTTGGGCTACATTGGGCTACATTGGGCTACATTTGGGCTCCAACATATATATAGGCCAATGTAGCCCAATATATATTTTTCAAAGTTAATTTTCGTAAAAACCACTGGAGCATATATCTTGAGACATAGCAAAGACACATCGGGCTACCAGTCCCTACAATTTTGCCAAGTTTCGTGGAAATCCATTCAGCCGTTCGAGCTAAAAGTGAGTCCAACCGCCCTATGGAAATGAAGGAAATGAATGGGTAATTTGTAATTAGCAAATAGCTCATCGCAAACTAGGAATGGTAAAGAATCGCTATTTATTCCTTAAAGTTCGCTATTTAGGAAATGCAAAAAACTTTGATGATACATATGGCGGTTCATCTCTAACAAGATAAGAAGCATAGGGATACATTTATGATGACTGGCGCATCACCAGGGATGTGTTAGTCATTCTGTGCCGCTGTTCCGTCACCTATGGTGTGCTGCATTTACAATGCGGCGCATCATGGGGCAAAAACAGCACAGATGCGTGATGTATCTGTGCCGTAAAGGTGGCGCATTGCTGGAGTTGTATCGCAAGTGTGATGAAGCTCCAGCAAGGGTCGGGGGTGCCCCTGTCGCAGGGTGTCTGTTCTCACACAGAACTGTGGACAGAGGATTGGAACCTCGGCGAATTAGGGTGTCCCAAAACTCACGTTAGTAATCAAAAACTCCTTAGCAAGCTAGGTACAGTGTCACATTGGATATAACAAACTCTCAATGTTTAGACAATCCAGAATATGAACTTATAGTACCTCCGGATACGTGGAACTCATGAACAGTCGGTCGTTATATATTTCTTAGAAACCAGAACATGGAGTTAAGAAGAACACATGTGTATTTGAAATGTTTATTTACTAATGCCGTCTTCACAGGCGTAGTATCTTAGATAATACAAGTACACATATTATCAGTAGCAAAATTACCAGCATAGTTACTAGTACATAAAAAGCGAATGGTGATAGTATGTTAACATGCTGTAAATGAATAAGAGTTAGCAACACTTATAAGCAGCCGCGGGCCGTGGAGGGAGTTACGGTGGGGCAGAAAAAACAGCACAGATGCGTGATGTATCTGTGCCGTAAAGGTGGCGCATTGCTGGAGTTGTATCGCAAGTGTGATGAAGCTCCAGCAAGGGTCGGGGGTGCCCCTGTCGCAGGGTTTCTGTTCTCACACAGAACTGTGGACAGAGGATTGGAACCTCGGCGAATTAGGGTGTCCCAAAACTCACGTTAGTAATCAAAAACTCCTTAGCAAGCTAGGTACAGTGTCACATTGGATATAACAAACTCTCAATGTTTAGACAATCCAGAATATGAACTTATAGTACCTCCGGATACGTGGAACTCATGAACAGTCGGTCGTTATATATTTCTTAGAAACCAGAACATGGAGTTAAGAAGAACACATGTGTATTTGAAATGTTTATTTACTAATGCCGTCTTCACAGGCGTAGTATCTTAGATAATACAAGTACACATATTATCAGTAGCAAAATTACCAGCATAGTTACTAGTACATAAAAAGCGAATGGTGATAGTATGTTAACATGCTGTAAATGAATAAGAGTTAGCAACACTTATAAGCAGCCGCGGGCCGTTGAGGGAGTTACGGTGGGGCAGGGAGGCGGGGAGGGGGAGGGGCAGGGTAGAGAGGGCTCCACCCTGCTTCTCCCCCTCCCCGCCTCCCTGCCTCACCGTAACTCCCTCCACGGCCCGCGGCTGCTTATATCTCACCCTCCCTAATACACATATTATATTATTTGCTAAGAAGGTCTCTTTGTGTTGGTTTAGGGCGTGCCCATACTTTAGTGTCTTAGATTTGAAGGAATCACATCAGCATACACCAGCTCTCTCTTCATGGGAGCCGCATCAACTGTTGTGTATGTGTGTTCGGCAAAGCAATATAAAACCCGCCTCATGCCCAGAATTGGCAGAAGTTGCACTTATGTTATGAGTATGAAGTCGTGGAGATCAGACCTCATAACAATTCTGTATCGTGTTGTTCTTGAAACTTTAGCACTCGCTGTACAGATATAGTTTAACAAGCAAAGCAGATAGTAGAGCAATAACATATTATTCTCATGTAAACCACGATGAACTACTAGGTGGAAAGCTAAAGCAACAACTAAGTGTCGTGTGCAGAAGTTGCAAAAAAGGAAAAATGGCGTTTAAACCGGTAATGAGCCCATGCTAACTTAACACGGTGTAAAGATATCCAGGACCTAGATGACACCTCCCCATGATCCGGAAACGAACTGAATAAGATAATAGAAGTGCCATCTCATGAGAGCAGATTGCAAGTTTATATGTGGACGGTCCGCAAGGTAAAGCATTAAAAACTAGGAAAATTTAATGCTAAAGAAAAATAAAACAGCCAAGTACTTTATCGAGTCTTAAGCCAATAGGCAAGGTAAATAATAAAAACTTGACAAATAAGTCAATGAATTGTCAATGAAATGCTAGTACTCAGCATATCAAACATGAAAAAGGTCTATGACATAACTGTGTATGCAAAATAAGCTGCAACAGCCTCCAATAGGAAGTCACCGTCTTCATCCGAAAACAGTTCAGCCATCCAATTTAAAAGCGGAAAAGAACATACGTGCTCTCCCAGCACCGGATCCTCTATCACCATCAGAGGACAGCTCGGTGGGTTTTCAAGAAAGCTCTGTTCCAAGAAAGACTGTGCTGCCGCCAGTAAATTCCAGGGACCAAGTAGTCCATGCATCAATGCCACAGCCATAATCCTTTCGCCAGGACAAACCAACTCGTGAGTAATGATAGGAGTCATCAGCTGATTAAAGTCGACGTCAGGAGAAACCGGTCCGCAGAGACACAAATCAATGGCCCAATCGAAATCACAGGTCAGGCAGTGAAATACAGGCTGGACACAGGTGAAGTAGGAGAATCGAAAAGATAATCCATATGCCGTGCTTAATATCGCCAACGGCATTGTGCCATAATATTCTAGCATGCGATTGCGGAACAGTGTCAGAAGCTGCAGGGTGGGAGGTTGCATGGGAGGGACATCCATATTTAAAAATGTAAAAAAGCACAAGAGCGTCCGCTGGTAATGCAAGTAAAAATGCCAATCCACGAACCAGAGTGGAGAAAATAGAATGAAAGGAAGCAGGGATGACTCCAAAGATTTTCTCAAATGAAGTCACGAGACCACTGGTAACAACTTTAAAAAAGTGCGCCAGGGACTTTGTGGAGGATGCGTTAAAGATAGTCGGAACCATCTTGCTGAATTTGAAAGGCAAATCTGAATTGAAAAGTGTGTGCACCTCTGTACGGGTGTTCGCTATGTGAAGCACGAAAGTTTCACGGGCCGAACTCAAGGCCACCTCTCTCTGAGACAAAAGAGCTCTTATTCTTGCCATGCCGTTGAAATCTGTCCCAAGGTTGGTATTTGTGGCCAGATTGAAAACTCCCTATGTTCATGTGTGGGAGGAAATAGAACATTTCTGCAGCAAATAACCTGTTCACTTACTGTTACGATAAAAGGAATACTTTTAATTAACTCAGAACAATCTTCATTATTGAGCATCAAATAACTACCATTTTCCAACAACTTGAACGTGGGGATGATAGCAGGAACTGGCGTGCCTTGCAACACGCAAGCCATATTTGGTCGGTGTTTGTTGCATGAACCGTGTAACTGTATGTGCCTACACATTAGTGAATGATCTGGCGTCTCAGTGCATTCCTCTCCATTCAGATAAACTTCTTGATCATCTTTGAAACATCTGTATGTGTATGGAAGCGACCAGACCTCATGAAGAAAAGCACTACCTAAAGGTTCATAACGACCTATTGGTATATATTTCATACAATTTGAAAACTTATATAAAGCAAAAGGCAGCGTTATTAAACCGTGGATAAGGCACGTTGCCAAAAAACCCGCAATCCTCTGCTGATGATGTCACTGAGCATGTCATGAATGATGTAATATGTGACATCATCAGCAGTGGATTACGGGTAATAGTATCTCTAGTTTACTCCCCTATAGCTGTCTTTCTTTTAACATAAGTGTCTGTTTCCTTCCCTTATACTTACTGTTTTTGGTTCGCTTCCGGTTCGCGTACCGGGGAGCGAACTGGGAAGCGAACTAAGAGAAATAGAGGTTGGCACAGTTCCAAATATTGTACCAATTTTTTAATAACGGGGAGGTAGTTCTGAAAAGAACTTTTTTTTTATTGTTTTTGTTGTTTTATATTTTTTTTATTATTTTTCGGAACATTTTTTTACTTTTTTTGAATTTTTCTGAACAGTTTTATATTTTTTTGGGTTTTTCTTGGAGGGGGCAATGAAAACGATTCATTGTAAAGGGCTCAACAGGAGCAACAAAACAAAAAAAAAGTATTTATTATTTTGGGCGTTTCGTACAAACTTGCATATGATAGTCAATAGCTCTGTTGATCAGAGTGATGCTTCTTTCTCCGTAGCAAATGAATCCATCGCAATATACGCAGATGTGTTTTACTTCACCAAATCTCATTTGTATATTTGGCACCATCTCCCTGCCCTCTGGTCCCGTTACTTCCGGTACAACAGATCTTCTGGCCATAATAGGGAGATTATCTAGGTCGTTCCGAAACTGTGCAGCACTGTAGTTGTTAGGATGCCACCTAGTCATATGGCGATGCATTGTGTAGTTTCCGAAACTGTATTTTTTTTCGGTCCCTCTGGACAGTCTATCTTGACATATAAGGCAAGTTACGTACCTTGCATTTACTTTTTTCTGACCTTTGGGAATTTTAAAAAATTGCCAAATGAAGTTTTCTTTCCGGTGAGACGTCCTGGGCTGCTCAGGCAAAAACTGCCTCTCTTCTTGCTCTTCTTCCTCTTCCTCTTCTTCCTCTTCTTGTTGAATTATAACTTGAGCAGGTGGTCCACTCTTCCTTGGATGTGGTGGAGGTGGTGGGGAAGCACCAGCTGAAGCTACTAAAGAAGCCATTGCTCAGTGATCACAAAGGGTCTTTCTCTCACAATGATGAAAGTCAGAGTGAGGAAAGAAGGAGGGATTTTCATCATTTGGGAAAAACAAGAGTTCTCAACCAATCAAAAGTGTTCATTTTAGATTATATGACCTAGTCTTACATCATTAGGAAACCAAAAGTGAAATGAACCAATGGAAAGTGTTATTACCAAGTCACATGACTTGCTGTGTTTACGTTAAGCGCTTTGCAGGGCCTCCCGGTTTGCTTCCAGAAACCTGCGCTTTGCGACTCGCTTCGCGTACCAGTTCGCTAACGTAGCACGTCATATGACGTATCACGCGACAACGTGAAACGTCATGCGGACGGGAGGCGTCACGATGTTGTTTTCTAACGCGGCACTTGCGGTAAAGAAACGTTTACCGGCTCGCGGTCTATTTCGCGGCATCAAGGTCAGCTAACGGGAAGCTTCCCGATTCGCGAAGCGGGAACGAAGAAAAAAAAATATTTAAAAAAAAAATTATTCATAAACATATAAAATATATTTTTGGATTTAAAGAAGAATACATTTTACAGCTACAGATATTAGCTGTTAAAAAACCAATGAAATTCACAGAAAAAACCATAGGTTATAGACCATATATAGTTAGGAATTAGCATTTACAAAACCTTGAAAATTCACTGAAAAAACCATAGGTTATAGACCATATATAGTTAGGAATTAGCATTTAGAAAACCTTATTTTACTCACACAAAACCATTGAAATTCCATATATAGTTAGTTGCACTAACTATATATCGCGCACCCGCAATCCACTGCTGATGATGTCACATATTACATCATTCATGACATGGTCAGTGACATCACTGATGACATCACTGATGACATCTCAAATGACATCACTGATGACATCACTGATGACATCTCAAATGACATCACTGATGACATCATGACACACCAATACCAGTTACTACATACGCACTCACTGATTCCTACGTCTACACACACATTCACTCATTCACCCATACAATCACTCATACATACAGTCACTCATTATTACAACACTATCATATGCACTCATACACCTATGCAGACAGTCACACACTGCCACTCATCCATGGAGTTACTCACACACCAAGTCAGTCCTGTAAAGAATCAATCACACTTCCATTTCTTCATCTATACAGTTAAACACAGAACACCATACTTCAGTGACATCACTGATGACATCACTAATGACATCTGAAATGACATCACTGATGACATCTCAAATGACATCACTGATGACATCATGACACACCAATACCAGTTACTACATACGCACTCACTGATTCGTACGTCTACACACACATTCACTCATTCACCCATACAATTACTCATACATACAGTCAGTTATTATTAGAACACTATCATATGCACTCATACACCTAGTCTGTCCTGTGAAGAATCAATCACACTTCGATTTCCTCATCTATAGTTAAACACAGAACACCATACTTTTCACACATATACTAACACATACTTACTCTCTTATACAATCACTGATACAAGTACACATTGATATGCACAGCGTCACACACCTCCCAGCCAGCCACACACACACTCAGTCTTCCATCCATCCAGTCATTCTTCAATATGTAAAACGTATTTAAACTTTACAAAAACACACAGACACTAGATGATGTCATCAGTGATGTCATCAGTGATGTCACTGACCATGTCATGAATGATGTAATATGTGACATCATCAGCAGTGGATTGCGGGTGCGCGATATATAGTTAGTGCAACTAACTATATATGGAATTTCAATGGTTTTGTGTGAGTAAAATAAGGTTTTCTAAATGCTAATTCCTAACTATATATGGTCTATAACCTATGGTTTTTTCAGTGAATATATATATATATCCATACTAATATTATAAAGAGAGAGCCAAACCTTTGAGGCGGGTAATCTCAGTAACCACAGCACCAATCACAACACCCAATACAGCGTTGGAAAGGGCAGTTGCAGCAGAAGGACATAGGCTATGCAGACGGCCACCATATATTTTTTTTTGCAGAGTTTTATATAGCGCAAACTTGACCCGAACTGAATCAGGTATCAGATCGTTTTACATAGCACCACTTACGTTACATGAGGACACACATTCATTTTTGTTAGGCACGGGGAGATTAAGTGATTTGCACAGAATCACAGGATGTTTGGCGTCGTTTCCGAGACTCGAACCCAGATCCCCGGGTCCGAGGTTGAGCGCCTTAGCCGTTAGGCCAACTCCTCTATACATTTAAAAGGTAAAAGAACCGGGCCAGCAAAGTAGTCCCTTGTGGGCTTGTCTGCGTTGTGCTGTGGGCATGGGCTGGGGGCGTGACTAACGCTGGGGGCGTGTGGTATGGCCATCACATCGTGGGCTGTGGGAGTGTGCTGGGGGCGTGACAAATGCTGGGGGCGTGTCCGCCCTTCATTCCATGTGAGTTGTACATACAAGCGCCAATTACGTTGCTGCGCAGCACCAAGGGGCATGCTTGGGGCGTGACACGCTGGGGGCGTGAGAAATGCTGGGGGCGTGTGTCTGGCCTTCATGCCATGTGAACATAATTGCGCCGCATCAAGGGGCACGCTGGGGGCGTGAGAAACACTGGGGCGTATGCTACATTCCGCCCTTCATGCCATGAGGTTCGTACATCAATCAGAAGATCGTCTGCTGTGGCCGTGTGCTGGGGGCATGACAAACGCGTTCACCTGGAAGCCTGGCAAGTAACGTTACTGCAGCCTCTCCTGCACGCTGTTACTGAACTCTCTCATTCAATGAAATTACACGTGCCTGCTACCATCAACCAGGACTCCAGCCGGGGTCAGGCGGCGGATCAGTACACTAATTACACGCGCCTGATAACATTAACCAGGGCTGAAGCTGGGCCTCAAGAGGGGGAACACGCACCTGCTAACATCAAACAGGTCTGCATCTGGGCCTCAAGTGGGGGCACACGCAAATGAGCGTGTCTGTGGGGACAATTGCTGCAGCCTCTCCTACTCGTTGTCACTCAACTCTCTCATTAAACAGATTTACCCACGGCTGATAACTCTCTCATTCAACGACTTTAAACACGCCTGCTAACATCAACCAGGGCTGTAGCTGGGCTCAGGCGGCAGATCACTACACCAATTACACGCGCCTGCTAACATCAACCAGGACTGCAGCTGTGCCTTCTCCGTCCCTATTCTAATTAAACAAAAATGTTTGTCTACCGTGAGATTTTAAAATAAATTGCCCTTGCCAAATACATACATCACACACATTCTATTTCATACTCGGACAACGTCGGGACGGGCTGCTAGTATATTATAAATATATGTCACACAATAGTAACACACTTATAACTAAGCAAATGCAACCTTTAAATGCATGGAATAAAATACAAGCAAATAAAATACAAGCAGATAATAATCAGACACCCACTGCAAAAAATCTGAAAGATACATACACTAATTATTCAAATGTGTATAACCACTGGAGATTTGAAGGTGCACACAGACACTCTCACACATCACTATGCCAATACTCAAGAATAACAATGTTAGATGATTATAACCACAAGAGACTTGAATGTGCACACAGACACACTCACACATCACAAAGTCAAAAATCAAAGAAAACACCTCAACTGCTGAAAACACTGCAACCTAGCCCACTTCAGACTGGGGGATTCACAGCTGGGGTCAAGAGACTCAGCAACTGCTACACTGAATTAGACATGCCCATTGTTCATTCAGGTTACAAACAAATCCTGCTTCCCATGTCAACAAACCCCAGTTTTATAAACTCAAAGAATTAGAAGTTTCTGAGACGGCCTTCTCAGCACCAAGGGAAGTTACTGGAGTTGGCCACTCTCCATGCACGAGTTCGTTCGTACCTTCCTGCGCTCTGACATGTTCCAGCCACTAAACTTAGTGAAGCTTGACAAAATAGAAAACAATCTCCAAAAGTACAGAAAACAACCTCTAAAATTACAGAAAACAATCTTGAACCTGAATAGCATAAACAACTTGAGTAATCTGGGGGTCTGCAAAGCTCAAGCTAGACAGTCAGAATTCAAGATGAGATGAGGGAAAGCCAATAGCAAGAACTCCATAATACTTCCTAATGTACAACATAATGCACATTTGAGCAACACTGCATATAATACTAAACTTCAGGACTGAGATGTACATTTCACACCTTTCTCTCTCTCATGCTTTCAAATGCACAACACACATGTTCTCTTCCTGGAGAGGGTATAAAAGTAAACACATCCCCACTGCAAACTAATAGGAGAATCAAAGAAATCTTCAAGGAAAAAGATGCACATGCAGAAAACATGATGGCATTCATTCAAGCTAGGATAAAGTAAAACACCAAAAGTCAATTAAAACAATGTTAGTCAAAGGTCATCTCTTGGTACCAATATATGGAAGTGACTCTCGCACTACAATTTTCTTTTTGGTTGAGGGATATGTTGGGGAGGGAGAGGTTGAAGAATGTTAATGAGGACGACTTTGGTGGCTTCCTGCGACTCTGTTGTACAATAAGTCTGGGGTACCTGGAAGGAAGCAGAGTAAAAAGAAGGTGCAGCAACACATGTTCCATTTATTTGGGATTGAACAAACAATGCAGCAGTTGAAACATCAATGAGAAGATGTGATCAACGGGGAGGTTGACCATATCAATCATCTCTGCCTTGAAGTTGTTTGAACTGTTAGTAAGTCAATATAGGCCAGTGCTTGTAGCTGACTCTCCTAGAGTAAAATCTGTTATTCTTTTTATGACTCTAAGGGTCATATATGTTACATGGTTAGAATGTTTTCTGATTTACAATATTAGACTGTGTTTGATAGAGAAAACTTATATCTAAATACTGCTAATTATGCTGATTTATTTTGTTACCAACATTATAGGTATCATTTTCTCCATAGAACTAGTGGACAGCTTCTAAATTCAAATCATACACAATGGCAACATTTACCTACACCGTCTCAGGGCAGTTCTAAAACACAACAAAGGAAGTATACATACTTCACTGGTTCTAACCTCACTTACCCGGCATCATAATATTTTAAATTGTGTGCTCCATCATCAAACAAATATGTGCTTACACAAACTATGTTGGTGTATTTTTCGTCCTTCATTAACAACTTGGCCCTGAAAGGCTATGAATATTGGAGAGAACATGTGGATTTGAAATCCATATGGGACACTAAGTTCTGCAAGTGCAGGGTATTGAGTCTTTGCACCGTGCAGGTCTCATACCACCACAAATGATAATTTGTAATCATACAATCCTGCAAACTACATGTTTGGGATTGGCAACAGTTAAAAATATGAATACTCCCACTGTTAATTCCCTGGCCCTTTAAGAGACTTCGCAGACAGATATCAACTACACTGCTGATCAACTAAATTGAATGATAAATTGTTGTTTTAATTTGTCCATGATAAATCAACACAGGTGGGTATTGTGGCCAACAGACACCTATGCGTGTCATTTACGCTTTATGAGTAGCACTAGTGGTTTTACATTGCATAGACCAGATCCCCACTACACAAATTCCCCAATTCTAATACTGTTACCACTTATTCGGTTTGTAAATTGTGTCAGGAATGGTTGGTACATTCAACTTTGTGTGCTGTCAAATAGCACATTTCTCTTTTGTCAAGAGACATTGATCTTTCCAAGTTTGTTTTGGGTCCAAAATTCCCCTGTGCTAAATGTTTTGTTTATGTAGCATACAATGAGTTTTGGAAATGTTCACAGATGGAGGCTGCTGTGCGTTTACATCAGGTTGATGAGAATGATTTAGATAAAGTTCTTGCTGTGGTGGATAACAGATTTAACATATTATTTTCTTTTGTATATACTTTAGATAACATAGTATCATCTGTGATTGATATTGTTCAAAATTAAATGTCTTCATTATGCCATGGTCAAAATCAACTTCTATCTGTTATGCAATTTGGATGAACACTTCAAACACTTACACATGGAAGGGTACCCTGGGATTACCTGAATACGTCAGCATTGTTTTTTCCATTTAATTTGACTGATAAACATAAATTGATGGCTATGAAAGATGCTACAAATACTATGCTACATATTGAGAAACTAGAACAATTACCATTCACTGTGACAGAGACAGATTCAGCCGTATGGTTAATACATGGCGATATTTCATTGCCAATATCACACTTTCAATTCTCTGCTTGCAAGACATATTATCCGGTGGGTAGATATGAACCACTTAGAAGCAGTGACATCCATGAATTATGATCCTTACCATTTACATTTTGTTGTCAGTGTACTGAGAAAGAGGTTTTTCTAATGGGGAGGATTGTAATTCTACTGTTGGTTATTCCCTTGTGTGCCAACACTTCATGGCTTCTGCACTGCTTCAGCCTCTAATTTGGATTGTTTTTTAAAAGGGACCGGTGTTGCCCCTATTATCCCTACTCTTACACTGCGGTTTGCAGGTAGGCATTCCTTTTCTAGTTACAGTTTCCCAATAAGTTACTGGTTGCAACAACGTTCTGTTTCCCCCTCCACATGGGAGTGTAGATAGTTCACTGTGGCCTTTCATTCCAACTTTGAAACAGATTTTAATTTGCTAAGCACACTCAAAGCGCTATCATTTCAACAAGAAGTGGCTCTCATGTCAGCTAGTGAGACCTTCGATTTGCAGGTGGCAAGAACATCCAGTGAAATACTATCATTGTTAAACAATAATCTCCCCCTCCATTTTGGGGAATTAATACACCAAATATTTAATGCATCTGATACGGTGGTGCCTAGCCCATTGTTTTTAACGTGTGGGTTCCTGGTTCCTGATCTAGTGACGTCTTATTTTTCCAGCCTATTTGGAGGGTTCCCTCTTCTTCTCCTTGTCTGAGGTGTACTTGTTCTGCTCCTACTATTCCGCAATGGCTGCTCCATCTACAGTGCTACCAGGCCCAACACAGCTGATTGGATGATTCGAATCATTGGTATGACACCATTAACAGCTCTAGATGTAGATTTTTGCCTACCCTTCTTTTACTCTAACTTTACCTGTGTGCAACCTGTGTTTCACTGCTTCCGGTGGCCCTTTCAATAGGCCGTGGATGTCTGCCCGGCTACTGAGTCACACGCTGCCCTGGATTTTGAACTGTTGATGGGTTCGTTGATGTTCCATAAAACTTGACTGTTCCTTGGGTATGCGGCTTGTGTACAATCCATCACTGGGGCCACCGCTCCTAGGGAGGACCTGTGCCCATGCACAACACCTCTTGGATTTGAGTTTAATTGCAATCGACACAGGTTTATCAGGTAGGCTTCTAAGAGCGACTGGAAGTGAGGAGCATGTCTGTTTGTTTTAATTAATTTACTGGATGGCAACACTCTTTTCTATGGAAGGTTTGGAGGCCTTCTTGGAGCTAAAGGCTTTTCATTTTGCAACCTATATTTTAGCCGCTGAAAATAGACTGTAATTGGATATATTTTTGCAGACAATCTATACTCTTTCATCCAAAATGTTCTTCTCTTCCCACATTTGTTAACTTTTCATTGGGCTCTGCCCTGAGATGCTTTGGTTCTGCTTACCTTTGACTTCTGTAGACTTTTGGTACTAGTGTCCTGACCAAAGGTAGGGTGTAACGAAGCCTGTAGGGGTATTGTCATCTTCCCTATGTTAGCATGAGCACGATGCTGCCTGTATCCTGCTTTGCACACATTACTACACACATTGTTTTTGCTTGTGCCACTCTGAAACTGTTGTATGGTATTTTAGATTCCGAATGGATTTTCCCAATGCATGCCCTTATATAGGTACAATTCATGTTGCCCTTATGTAGGCATAGAAATCAAGCCCTCATTTAGGCATAGCCCATGCTACCTAAATACAAGCATGGCTACTTCCATCCGTTCACAAAACGTCACAACGATTTTTAGGAAAACCAGCTTAAGCCGTTAGGGACTTCCCCTTCCTTGAATATTGATTTCTCCAAGAACTCAGTTATTTTACAATGAAGAACTATTCCCTAGGGGTTCATTCATGACGTTCATATTACCGACTTTACATCAAACATGGCATTCCTAAACACCTTTAACATATCAATATACCTTTACTTGCTATAGCAAAGTACCGTGGTTCGGTGCAGTTTGACGACCTACTTGCCCAACGTAGCTCACTAAAGCAAGTGATGAAGGAAGCCGACTCTCCAGCCGACGCAATGATCAGGAAGCTGCCCCCCTCTGCCGAGAAATCCAGCTCCAGTGTTTCTGACTCCCCTTGCGGGATGTTGGGAATTCGAGTCCCGAGACAGAGATACCAGACTTCCTTCATTCTAGGGTATGGAGCTGATTAGAACCTTGAGAAACCTTTGGTATATTCTTGGCAAAACTAAACCTATGCTAAAGACCATACTTACTTTCTCCCACATACTAGACTTAGGTTAGGTACATTGGGGTAGGCGTATTTTAGAAACACCAGTTGAGTATTTTAGCCTGTGTTATTTATGTATGTATTTTTATATGGCTTAGAAACCATACAATGCTCCTACAGTATTATTTCATATTACTGTTTACACTGTACGCATTATACTTTGCATTCTGCCTAATGATTGTAGCAGTTCACCTCTCTTGCATGAGAAAGAAGTGTCAGGACCTTACAGGTCGCGCCTGCATTACTGTACTTTCGCGGCGCGAGTAAGAGAATTGTGATCTCTGTAGTCGGGAACGGGGTCCGAACTACATTACCCAGAACTCCCGGCAAGCAGGGAGTACATGTTTGACTCGTGCACGCTTTCTGTTGCGTGTAATTCCAGGTGTTTCCAGTTCAGGAGACGCCGGCCAGAGACGCCGTTCAGAGACGGAGCCTGCAGGTTGCGGGTTGGCGTTTTTCCCTGCCGCTTCGGACGTTGACTAAGGACCGGCGGTCCAGGTAGGAGCGGGACTGACGTTTGTGTGGAGGGTTCAGTAGTTGCGAGCAAGCACTCGCCTTGCCGCTTTCTGCTCGCCTCTTTCTTGAGAAAGCGGAGCGCTGTGGTAGGATGCCACGCGTTGCCGTTTATCTCCGTCACGTAGTGCTTTAACTACGAGGAGTATTATTCTTGTTCTTCTGGGAGCAGAGTTCGCGGAGTGCAGTGGTGAAGGACAACCACACGCTTCCGTGTACTCGAAGGAAGGAGACTGTTTGTTTTCTTGGCGTCGGACAGTATTCGAGGAGAAAATACTTGCTTCCTTTGCAGCAGTGCTGCTAACTATCGGATTGTATTACTGTAATCAGTATTTGGTTGGAAACCATCCTTATGCCAAGTAGAGCGGAGTGCTGTGGTTCTTGCTTCCCACGCACTGCCGACTTTACAAATAAGGAGTAAGAGGATTTCCTGCATTGGCCATGGATCATGTTTTGTTTCTCATATGAATTACCTTATCCATCAGAAATCCAGCATATCGCTCTCTGGCATTCAGTTCAGGGTATGTTAGGTGCAAAGGGGTTGAGTCTTATGATATAGGTGTTTCAGGTGTGTATCAGCTCTTTGACCTATCTTTGTGTTCCTGTAGGTACATAGAGTGTCAAGAGAGGGTGCGGTGTTGTACCAAGGCTGGTTTCTTCTATTTTCTAAGGTACCTATGATTCATGCTAGCGAGACTTAATGAGAGCAGACCGTGGTTGCTTAAGTATTAATATCTGTATATATGTTCTTGTCGTTACAGGTATATCCCTTTCCCCGCTGTCCCCTTCCTTTCCCTTCCTTGTTCTTTTATCCCTCGCCTAATGGCTCAAGGCCTCTGTGTGCATAAACTAGAGGTCTTGTGACGTTGGGAGGTGGACCCTTGTGAGCAACAATCGAGTTCCGTGGAGCTGATCCGGACAAGAAGACTGTTCAATAAACCTATTTATTTTTATTGAAACGCCCGTCTCTCTATTTCTGTGCACCCTCTGTAGAAACAAAGCATGCACGATTGACTGAGTGAAATACTTATCTATTGTTTCCACGACTCTGAAGATAGTTATTCCTGTCCTAGGGAAACAAAGTTGTCATGTTTATGCGGTTGTCAGAAACTAATCTCTTCTTGTGAATTCGAGAACATTTCTAGTGACCTCAGAGCTAGCTGGCACTCACTATTAAGTTTAGTATATTCTATAGAGACCTACTGACCTAAGTCCTACGTCATATTTATAGGATATACTATTCCAATGCACATCGCCTATTGGGAATAAAGGAACTACAGTACAAAACTTTCACATAGAGCATGCTGTTGTTTTTGTGTCTCAGTTCTTCCTCGGATTTAGTCTTCACATTGTGAAAAGGGTTGAACACAAATGCCCTTTGTTATTTTGTTCTGGTCTGGCCCTAGCACCTAGACAAAACATGCAGATGCGGCTGTCGATTTGGAACAAGTACTTTGGTCATATGGGGCTACACAGATAGGTAAGACACACCTATGTAGATCTACCATTTATAGACTGACGTACAGGATCTGCTGATAACACACAGTGATTTTCAAATATATAATCATTTACTAAGATATTACATCAGGTCTGTGTCATGAAAGTGACACAAATTGGCACAAAATCTTTTTTTCCAGATTTACTTTCCAGCGCTAAACTTGTTTGTGAAAGTAACTGCCCTGCTTTGCATTAATTAGCGCCAAGGGGGTGAACAATGGTTGGTGCATGGGCATTCACATGCAACCACCCAAGGTTTATGATGCTAAACCCAATTTACTAAACAAAGTAGACGGGGTTTATCAATAGAAAATAACGCACCCTAGAACCAGGCCCTATGAAGGAAAAATGCCTTTTTTATACTCAATTTTTTCCGACTTTGCATGTGTGCTGCAATATACAGCACACATATAAAGTGGGAAATTTTTTAAAATTAGTCTATGCATAGTATTTTGTACTGGAAGGATATCCTTCAAGTAAAAAACCTATACTTGACTCATGGAGTCACCCATGTACTATGGTGCAGAGGTGGCTTCGTGGAGCACGACAGCACCTGCTCCAGGGACACGGGAGGAGAGTAAATGTGGTGCTCTCTCGCTCTGTCGTTGGTGAAATTGATGTCATGATGGAATTAAGGCACGTTTAACGTGTTCGATGCCATCTCATCATGGGACACAATGGCACTGTGCTCGTGATGAGCTGAGCTCGTCATAACGGCCGCGGAACACCCACGCGGGGCTAATTCCCCTCCTGTGGGGGGAGTTTTATTGAGTGGGCAGAGCTGTGACGAGCTCAGCTTGTCATGAACACAGCTCCACTGTGCAGCATGACAAGCTGAACTTGTCACGAGCACTGCGGCGCCAAGCGGGGTCCCCCTCCCCTCACACCATAGGCGAATTGGCCCCACGTGGAAGGGGTTAATAGGGTGCAGGGGGAAGACATAGGTAAGGCTACTTAGGGCCTGAATAAATCTTTTGGTAGAGCGGTGGCACAGCAGTGCAAACCACCGCCCCACCTTATTGCCAAAATAATCGCAGCCTGTCTGCCATACTTCAACTTTTAAGTAGTCTGGCGGGTGGGCAGTGTGGTGGTCAAAGACCAGTGCCTCATGCAAAGAGGTTGGTACCTTTGAAAAAGACACCGCAATGGAAAGCCTCACAAGGTTCCTGCACGGCATGGAATCCTAAGTCAATGCTGTACAGGAACTATTTTGAATGTACAGAGAAGGTGCATCCACAAGCGTAGGAGACAGAGGGGTCCTTTGTTTCGTCTACTCCAAGGTTTACATGGAGTAAGAACCTATATGTAAACCCTGGAGGAGAAAAAACATGTCCCACAAAGCATATTGCGGCCTCCTGACCATCATACCTCCTCCACGGAATGTCAGTTCTTGATGGCGATGGCAATCCCAGGGCGGTCCAACCACCCAACTCATCATGGGGCAATAGGAATGCTGATGCGGCGATGGCTGACTGCCATCACAACGCCCCACGAGTCTTGCAGTCCTTGGACCACCAGAATTGTAATTAGGGCCTTAGAGTATGGCTCCTCTATGACTCCTCTACTCTTGCCCAGCTGATATCATCCGGGGTGAAGAACTAGAGTGGTAATTGAATCATAACACAATAGTAGGAGGAATAAGTTGTGAATGAAGAGTATGTGTCTCAATGAATTTACCTTTAAAATACATCATTTTATTTCAACAACTGTGGTGCCCTTACAAAATATTTAAACAGTATCAGTTATTAATTATATTTGCTATCTCTAACTTGCTCAAACAAATTATTGAATTTGGTGGTTTGCTAGTTGAACAGATCGAGTTATTATGCAAATTAAAAACAATTTGTTCATAGAGAAAGCATGTAGCAGCTGGCATATCTGTTCTTTGTTAAGACCTCTCCAGTGGTAGTAGCCATTTGTTTAGTCTTCACCTTACAAGCATCCCAGCAGGGGGGGGTTGAAAGTGTGTCTCTGAAGAGATCTCACATAACAATCTGGCTGACATGTTTGAGCAATGTCCCGGCACATCCTCCGCAATGTCCCTGGCTCCCTCAGGTCCTTTGAACACACTGGGCGTCAGGTGTCTTTGCTATATTTTCACCATATTATTATCGCCTAAATGGAATTAGATTGTTTTTTGAGTTAAGTTTGCTGAGATCTCAACTTGTCAACTGCAGCTGTGGACCATGCGCAGAACAGCACAGGGCTAGCGTACGTTCACACCATCGGAATGAATGTGTTGCAATGCCAAGGGTTACCAAAATTTAGATAACAAAGAATTCAGTAGTACATTTATTAGTGTAATCTTGTTGAATTGTTCACGTTATGAGGAAACAATCTAGTGAAAAACACAATAATGCTGGCACAAAAACTCAGTGTATAGATATTTTAAAGGCATTTTCAAACTGTATACATTATACACTATTATTTAGATATTGACCAGAAGAGACTGTGGGGAAATCTAGTTGTGCAGCTTCACTATGTAATGCACTTACTAACCCCTGTCAGACCAGTAGATTTCGTTTGTCTGACTTTAACCTCAACCCTAGGCAGCTGTGGTTCTGAGCAGCAAAGCTCACACAAAATAAGAAAAGAAAAGAATGTATGGAGCATCAAAACCAATTGAAGAAACTTCTACTAGATACCCAAGGTATCAGACACCAATTTTTTAATACTGTATTTTTAGACACCCAAATCAGAAAGATTCCCGGCAGGGTTCCAGAGATATACAATTTACAAGATATATTCAATCAAAGCATTTCAATCACAAGCAAACAATGTCAACTTCAATGAATATTCCATTTAGAAACTTTTTAATCAAAAAGTTGAGTTAGTAGTGTTTTTGCTTTCGGTCACCTTTGCTGACCAACTCCAAAAGAGAGCCAGTCAGGGGGACTGGCAAGGGTCACAGAAAGAGTGAATGACTGTTACGTTTTTTTTGCTCTCAGGTTCGCGCGCATGATTTCGATGCCTGTGACATCCTGGTTTTAAAAGCTATTGGAACCTTTTAAATCGCCGCTAGTATCGCTTGTGTAGCACTGCCTTGTAGCGCATGATTGAGATGTTGCTTGCTTTGCTGCCCTGACCTAATAATGCGTGCCTCATTTAAAAAAATCACTATTTGTGTTCTTTTGTGCACTTCTCCCCGCAATTTCGCTTAGCTCTCACCGCTCTTACTTTACTAGTGCCGGCGCCCCGTTCCACCACGGGATCTCCCGATTGTTGTGGAGGGCGCAGGCAATACATTAGGGGTCCCGCATGTGATTGTCTCCTCAGGGTCATGAGGGTATCCACAAGCAGGCTCCACCCTATTTAGTATGGATGGCTTTCTCCGCCCAGTTGCGCCAAAGTTAAGCCCATCTGCGCCCGTCCGCGCTGAGATTGCACCACGGGCCAGGGGGGCTGGGCCCCGTTTTTCCTCTCCCGCTAACCGTGAGTTCTATTCTCTTTCTACTCCGCTCTCTTTTAGGGCCCCTCCTAAGCCTTGTCATCATACCCTATCTCCGGACGATTTTTTAACCAAATCCTGTTGCAGTGGTGCCTCTAAATTTGCTCGGACCCGGCATTCTAGAAAACTCCAGGCAAATCCGGTGCCAGCTAATTTAGTAGAAAATCCCACTAAGGAGGCAGGCTTTCTCATCAATGCCAGGTCACTAGTCAAAAACAACGTAGCCTTCAGTGATTTCGTCTCCCAGAGGAAACCCCCCTGGGTTTTCATAACTGAGACCTGGGGCTCGGGTTTCTCAGGCCCTGATTTGGTTGATGCCATTCCGACGGGCTATGCCCTGACCAGAATGGACCGAACCGGTCATAGGGGTGGAGGGCTGGGAATCTTATTTAGAGATTCCTTTACCTGTCGCACTGACCCCCTCTCTTCTCCCTCTGATAGTTTTGAGGCAATGTATTTTTCCATAAAATTTGCCCCTACAGCTTCCTTCTCTGGCATTCTCTGTTATAGACCCCCTGGCCCTAGGACTACCTTCTCTTATGACATACTTAAACTTTTAGAGCTTTTCATCAACAAGCCTAACCTAACCCTCCTTGGCGATTTTAATTTTCATTTGGAGGCAGTAGATGACAGAGACATGATTTCCCTGGTTGAGGGTCTGACCGCCTGCGGGCTGATCCAACTGGTTGAAGGCCCTACGCATCTTGCTGGACACACGCTCGATGGCGTCTTTTCTAATGACACCAGACTGAGGACAGGAATTTCTATTCCTCTATCTTGGTCTGACCATCGGGCGGAGTCCCTCCATCTTAACATCACTCCTTCTGCCCCTGATCAATTCAACAGGAATGTATGGGAAACCAGAAGAAATTACAGAGAGGGTAATAATTTATCCCTCACCCCATTTATCGTTGCCTTTAGCTCCCTCTCTCTGTCAGATCCTAATGCAGCTGCACTTGGTCTGTCCAACGCCCTCTCTAATGCGATCGCCACCTTAGCACCGTCTAAAAAACACTACTCAGCCAGGAAGAGTCCCTTGCTGCCCTGGTATTCCGAACGCTTAGACTCCTAAGGCAGAAGTGCAGACAAAAGGAGAGATCCTGGCATGCACATCCTGACTCTTCTGGAAAAATCCAACATAAACTCTCTCTTAGGGAATATAAGAAGGCTATAGTCGATGAAAAAAGAACTATTTTAATAACATCACTGCTCGCTAAAATCATCGAGAGAGCTCTTTAAAATCATTAATACTCTGTCGACACCCAAAGCAGCTGACGCCGTAGTCGAGTCACAGGAACTCTGCATCAATATCGGGAGCTTTTTCCACTCTAAAATTACCGATATCCACAACTCTCTTAAAATTCTCAACCTGGAATTGGATAACAATGGCCACAGTCCTGGTTTCGCAGCCTTTCCTCTTCTGACCCTGGAAGAATTAAATCTTCTCCTGGACGCTACCAAGTCATGCTCGCCCTTGGACCCCTGTCCTTTAAAAACTCTCAAAGCCTGTAGAGAGGTCATTCTCCCTCCCCTCCTAGAGGTCATGAATTTGGCCATCACTGAGGGGATTTTCCCCATATCATGGAAAACTGCAGTTGTTAAGCCACTCCTTAAGAAGGCCTCTCTGGATCCGGGAATTCTAAAAAAAATTCGGCCCATCTCTTTACTTCCAGCCCCGGCCAAGATACTTGAGGCCCATCTTAATGGCTATTTGGCCTCCTATTTGGAGAGCTCGGACCTGCTGGATAGTTTCCAACATGGGTTTCGTGCTGCTCACAACACCGAGTCTGTGACCAATAACATCCGGTCTGAGGTCGACAGGGCCCACACTACGTTACTGGTACTGCTCGATCTCCTTTGATCATCCTTTGACACTCTGCCTCCTTCGATCCTGGTGGACAGGCTTGAAGGGATAGGGGTGGGCGGCACCGCCCTTAGTCTCCTCTCTTCCTTCCTCCATCAAAGAAAGCAGCAAGTAAAATTGGGTAACTTTCTGTCCTCCTCCCAGTCTGTGCAATGTGGGGTACCGCAGGGCTCCTCTTTAAGCCCGCTGTTGTTCAACATCTATGTAACCCCACTTGCCAAAGTGGTACGATCTTTTGGATTCCAGGTTTTGTCGTACGCCGACGATACCCAGATTATGGTCTCCATTGCTCAGTCGGTAAACGACTCACCTGCTAAATTCAGAGCTTGCATGGAGGCAGTATCGCAATGGATGGTACGCAACTTTCTAAAATTGAATGGGGAAAAGAGGGAGGTCTTGATTTTTGGAGGAAATCAAGATATCTGGTCTGAGGACTGGTGGCCGTCTTCTTTGGGAGATGCCCCCATCCAACTCGTTCTGCCAGGAATCTTGGCGTAATGATAGATCCGGCCCTCTCCTTTGACCACCAGGTCAACAGAACAGTGTCCACCTGCTGTGCCATCATCCGGACGCTGAAAAAGATTGCCCCATATCTGTCGCTTGATGCCCGCAAACAGTCAACAGTTGCTCTTGTCTCCTCCAGGCTTGACTATTGCAACGCGCTATATGGTGGCATCAACAAGAGGGCTGTCCATCGCCTCCAGATGGTGCAAAACCCCGCAGCCAGGACGGTTTTGAACCTCCCTAGGTTTGCATCTGCTACTCAGGCCAGGAAGGATCTCCACTGGCTTCCTATCCAGTCCAGGATTTCTTTTAAGCTCCTTTGCATGGCCCACAGGACAGTTTTTGGATCTGGCTCCGAAGGTATCAGGTCCCTTGTTAACCCCTACACTCCCAGTAGAACCCTTTGCTGGGCCTCCAGAAATCTGTTTTCTGTTCACAGATTTAAAAAGGCGAAGTGGGGAGGAAGAGCCTTTTTCATCTTGGCCCCCAAGTTATGGAATTCCCTTCCCCATGAACTATCCAGTCAACCCTCATTGGGGGTTTTCCGTAAACTTTTAAAGACCTGGCTCTTCTCTGAGGCCTACTAATGTCGTTGCACGTGCCCTCTGAGATTGTATGTGTGTGTGTATCCTGCGCCTTGATGCCCTTTGGGTTAAGTCTGCGCATTACAAATCCCCATTTATTCATTCATTCATTCACAAATTGGGCTAGTAATTGACTGGGGTGTAAGCCCTGGTCAATCAGCAACCTTAATCTTAGTAAGGGTAAGGCACAAGCAAACCCCAAATTATCCTGTGCTCAACCCCCTGGTGCCTGGCACAGTGTAGTCAGGCTTAACACAGAGGCAATGTGTAAAGTATTTGTGAAGCACTTAATAATGGTAATGCGGTGTAAACACCACAGCTTCTCTAGTTTTTTTTGCTTGACTTGTTTGCTTTTGCAGAGCCTTTTGACCCTAATTTTTGCTGCAAGTCGCATGGTCATGGTGTAAGGAGCCCAACAGCTTGCACTTTGATGTCAGGAACTTTCTGCAGGTGGGTCCAGGAACTATTGCAGGAGACTTTTATGTCCCGTTAAGGTTGAGGAGTGTTGCCCTACGGCTCTCTCAGCCATGAAAGAAGAAAAATAAAAGGATAATTAAATAGCTTATTGTATTTTCCTTACTGTGCTGAGCCCAGAGAGGGACAGTCTGGGCTATCATATGGAGAGTAGCTACAGTAGGGAGGAGGAGTGGTGGGCACTGCTGCAAGTGCACATGTCAGTTTGGCGAGGCGGTCTTAGGATGGCCAAACCGATTTGCAAACTTCGATCTTTCCAGCAGAGCTGTGCTGCACAGCAGGGTTGTGGAGAGGCAAAGGCTCCCAGGGCATGACTGAATGTCAAACCAGGCTGCTCGGAACAATCCCAATGCTTCTCCCATGGTGGTTATTTCTAGCATTGGTGTAGGGGAGTCTGGGAGCATGTGCTTGGAATGCTGGGAGTCGAGAGGAGCACATGAGCATCGAGATAGAGGCCAGTAGTTAAGTAATATTTCGCTCTTCTTTTTCTTCCCCACTGCCCCTGCACTGCCCCTGGCGCTTCCCCCTGCACTGCACTGTTCTCTGCACTGTCCAATGCACAGCCTCACATTTTTTTTTCTGAAGCAGCCACCACTGACACAGTATATTCAAGTGCAGGTGGGTATGGGTACTGCTCCTCCCACACATTCTGGTAGTGATGACCCATCCAGTAAGCCTCCAGTGTGTGTGGCCATCTAAGGGAAATGCACAAAGAGCAACAGTTATTCAAACCTGGTCACATGACTCGGAGACAGGCTGCAGACAACATATGGCGAAGGCAAGAAAAGTCCGACTTTCGAAATGTAGTGTTTTCAGAATTGTAACTTAAAATGAGACTTCAAATGAGGTAAGATTTTAATTTAGGATTCCAGACACACCAAATATGAATAGGTTATCTCTTCCCATATATAAACTAAATTAATGAATGTAATACGGCAAATCCAATGTAATCCTTTGGAAGCGATAGGCCTTGCAGTAGTGAAAAAATAATTTAAGAGTTTTTCACGACAAGGACAAGTACATCTTAAAAGTACATGCCCACCTTTTTAAATACACTACACCCTACCTTATTGGCTTTCCAGGGCCTACTCTAGGTGTGATTTATATATAACAAAAATGAATATTTGGGACTGGTAAAAGGTTTCTTTCACCATGATGACATGGGAGTTTGAAACTGCGCACACATACTCCACAATGGGAGGCATGTTTAAAGAGCTATTTAGGTAGGTGGTGCAATCACTGCTACATGCCCAATAGTAGCATTTAATTTACAGGCCCTGAGTCCTACTAAATGCATTTTGATCTCTCTGGCACACAGGGCTAAGTACAGGAAAATGTCAACTTGCTAAAAGTGGCAGTTTCAGACTTGTAATTCTAAATCTGACTTTGCCATTAAAGAGGATTTAGAATTATACTTCCATAGTACTAAAAGTCACAGATCTACTGCCTCTCAGTTAGGAATGAGAGCTTATTAAATGTTATAATCCTTAATAATATTCTATAGGAGGGTTAGGCCTCACATTAGCAAAAAGCATCTATGGGAGTTTTTCACTATCAGGAGGTAAAAGTACATGCCCTTGTAACAGGGGGGGTTTAAGGCTTGGAAAGGGGGTTAAATGCCAAGTCAACATGGCAGTATGACACTGTATTCAGTCTGCAATGACAGGCTTGGGGCAAGTTTTAGAGTGCTACTGAGGTGGGTGGCACAATAGGTGCTGCAAACCCACTGGTAGCCTTTAATGTATAGATCCTGGCTAAATTAAATTCCAGTCTACAAGGGACTTACAAGTAAACTAAATATATCAAACAGGTGTGTGGAGTTTCCATACATATAGCATTTAAGGTCTGTTGCTAGGGTGGAATATTACTGTTTGAAGATCTGACTTAGATCTGTGAAGCTGGAGGTACCTGCTCTTATCTTTTACAAATAAAGAGAACTTCCTTTATATTCTGCGTGAAGTGGATCTTTACAATGGCGACGAGCTGAACCCAATCTGTGAAGGGGCAGACAACTCATACCTTGACCCCTGGATACATCCTTTTAAAGGAACTTTAATTTCCTCATTGTGCATATTTTACTTTTATTCTTGTTAACCAACCTTCCGCTATCATCCAATTTATTTACTGAACATTTGCCACACCTTCGTTTTCCCACTAATAATATCGTCGTGCAACTTTAATTTACTGTGACCCTGTACGAGGTGTACAGTTCATTTGTGGCATACGGAAAGTGATTTTATTGGGGAAAGAGGTGTGCTACTCGGCTTTTCTGTGGTTGGTTACGAGTGTGAGATAAGGAGCTGTAAAGCGAGTAAACTGATGTGTAACTGCGCATGATTAACATGAGATAAGGAGCTGTAAAGCTGCGCAAAAGATTACATATAAATCGTTATTGCAAGCATGATTTGCGGGGAATGAGAAGCTGTAAAGCAAGTCAACTGCTGTGGAGCTACGCAAAAAATGATATTTGAGTGGTCATTGCAAGCGGTGAATGCGAGCAAGAAAAACTTTTAAAAATAGCAACTCACATGGGGCGTGGCTTGGACGGCAATGTGGACGTTCGTCTGAGTCCATCAGCTCCGCAGTCCCGAGGCCAACAATGGCGAGTTAATCCCAGCCAAACCAGACCGATTTTGCATCAAGAACTAGAATCTGGCATCGGAACACCCACTCAACGAGAGGAACTAGGCAGATTGCTAGGAAAAGGGCTGAGATCGGAAATATCGACCTTTTTGCCCTCCGGACACGAGAAGAAGACCGCGAGGCAAGATGGCGACCAAGTGCCCGCACTGGGAGGCATAGACCAAGCACCTCAAGCAGAAGCAAGGGAAGGAGGTGAGCCCCGGGCAACTGCGATCCCCCCCCGCGCAGCACTTGCCAACAGAGCTCCTCTCTGGCCCACTGCCCTGCACCGGCATAACAGAGAGCCCCAGAACCCCTGGAAGCTTAAGGGAAAGAAAGAGTGAAACCGAAACTTAGCGGGCGACGCCCTTAATCAACACAAAGACGCGAGGGGGAAGGAGACGAGAGGAAGCATAAGCGGCAGCGAGGGGCCCCATACGAACAACTAAGGCAATTAGTCTCCACACCTACCGGGGGTCGCACACGCCATAAGAAACTATCCCGAAAGCGGCAGAAGCGAAAGTGGAACCACTATCGAGTGCAAGGGCGCCGCCATCACCGGAAGTGCACGCAGAGATAAACAAGGGAACGGAAACGGAACAAAGGCAAGTGGGAGGAGCTCACAGCGCAGCAGCCCCGCTAAAAGACCTGCGAGCGCACAGGTGCGCGATAGGGGAGCGCAAAGAAGGAAGTGTACCCCCACACAACGGAAGGCAGTTATAGGCGATCTCCCCTGAGCTCCACCACTCCAAGGGCCAACAGCGGAACACGAACCAAGACCGTGAGCGCGGCAACGCGAAGAGAGCGCTAAAGAGGGGGCGGAATCGTGCGTGAGCCAGCCCAAAGAAACAAGCAGGTCTGTGCCGCTTTCAGAAACCCAGCATAACACAAGGAAACCGGGAGAGGGAACCGGCGCGGGGAAGCCACAATCAATACTGCACCCCATACTGAAGGCAGCGCAATATAAACCCATCGGCAGCAGCCCATATTGGCGCCACAGGTCAGAGACCCAACCAACACGCAGGGAATCAAGCGCTAAGGCACGCGCACAACGGCCCAACACTGAAGGGGCTCAACCGGCTCGAGTTCCTCCAAAGCGCGGCAACTAACACAAAGAAACCAGAGTGCCATTGATTAACAGAGTAAGCGAGGAAGCAAAGGGGCACCGATGACGGAAAACTGACTATGCAACAACCATATCCCCTAAGGCTTCCCAAGCAAGAGCCTCAGGGACAAAATGCGGAGCAAGGAAACTTTGCCGTCGCACACCCACTTAGCAAGTCAGGGGGGGCAGGGGGGTGGGGCGGGAGGGGGGCAGGGGTGTGGGGGTGAGGCTTTTGGTGCTAATACATGGGTTTGTTCTCTTTCTCTTTTCCTTTCTCTATCTCCTTTCTCTACCTCTCCACTTGTACTCTCAGACTAGGAGGGAGCATAGGCAGCTACCGACATGCAGAGACAGGCAACACCACCGCACACAACAGGGCAACAGAGAACACACTGCACAGAACAATGACATCTACAAGAGTGAACCAGTCATACCGCGAGATACACAACACACAAAATGACACTCAACCAAAATAGCCACCTTTCCGCTGATATCAAAGTAGTATCCCTGAACGTGAAGGGTCTCAACCACCCAGTGAAGAGAAGGAAAGTCCTTGAATACCTGTCAAAGCTCAAAAGTGACATATACGTCCTACAAGAGACAAAACTAGAGGCGGAGAATATAGGCCACCTCAAGGCAAGCTGGATAAGCGAAGTGATAGGCTCACCCGCACCAAATAAAAAGAACGGAGTTATTACAGTAATCAGCAAGAAATCAAAGCTAGTATTAAAAAACTCACAGGCTGACGAAGAGGGCAAAGTCCTAGTGACCAGTCTAGCAAGAGGGGAAGAATCAATACATGTAGCCAACATCTACGGCCCCAACACAGAAGACAGACTCTTCTGGGACAGGGTTGGGGAGCAACTGAACACCTTACCACTAGAAGAACTCCTAATAGTAGCAGGCGATATGAACCAGGTCCTAGACCCAGCCATAGATAGACACCTACACAGACCGAGCCAACAATCACAAAGAGGGAACATTCTGGGGAATCTATGCTCGAAACTCAGACTCAAAGACCCCTGGAGACTTCAGAACCCGGAGGGCAGAGAGTACACCTTCTACTCAAACCCACACTACTCCTACAGCAGAATCGACTACATTCTAATAGCAGATTCACACACTCACCTTATTGACCAAACGGAGATAGGCCCGAAAACCATCTCTGACCACTCATACATCAGCCTGACGCTGACGGGCAAACACAATGAAAGACCAACACGCAGGTGGAGGTTTGACGATGACCTGCTCAAGAACACAACAGCCAAGGCAGAAATAGAGGCTGCTATAAAAGAATACCTTATACTTAACGACACCCCCAATATGGACAGAAACCCCCTATGGGATGCCCTAAAAGCCACGATCAGGGGCAAAATACTCTGCATCAAAGGCCGACTCAACAGAGTGAGGAATAAAAAGATTGAAAACCTGGAAAAGGAAATCAAAAACCTGGAGGCTGGAGACATAGCCTACCTAAAAGATAGAAATACCCTCACAACACTAATGAAAAAAAAGTATGAGCTAAACAGAATTCTTATGGAAATGGCTGGAACTTGGATAAACAAGTACAAAGCCATAAATCTATGCACCGCCAACAAAGCGGGGAAGGCACTAGCTTCCTACCTCAAAAGCAAGCAGAAACAACATTCGATAGCAGCAGTCACAGATAACAAAAACAAATCACAGACAGCAAACAAGGAGATACTCAATGTCTTCAAAGACTTCTATGAGCAGCTCCACAAAAAAGACACCACCTTAGGCAGTGACGGAGGTAAGGCATTCCTTGAACATATCACAACGCCAGCACTCACTGACGACCAGCGTGAAACACTGAAATCAAACATTACAGGCGACGAAATAGAAAGGGCAGTAGGCAGCCTCAAAGATAATAAATCCCCAGGCCCAGATGGCTTCACAGCGAGATTCTACAAGCAATTCCTAACCATACTTAGGCCCATCATGACTGACGTGTTCTCAAGCTGCGTCCAACAAGGACGCATGACACCAACAATGGCAGAAGCTAACATTATAGTAATACCAAAAGAATGGAAAGACACGCAACACCCCAAGAACTACAGACCAATCTCCCTCATAAATGTGGACTGCAAAATATATGCAAAAATCCTAGCGACCAGACTCAATGCACACCTACCCCAACTCATACACTGCTCACAGGTAGGCTACCTCACAAACCACGCCTCCAAAAGCGACAACGCCGCAGTCGTGATAGCCTTAGATGCAGAGAAGGCATTTGACAGAGTGTCCTGGCCATCCTTGGACCAGTGCATGCAGAAATTTGGCCTGGGACCTAATTACAGGAGGATGGTACTTGCACTCTACAACAAGCCCAAAGCACGCGTTGTAGTAAACGAAGGGACATCAGAACTACTCACCTTAGAACGCGGCCCTAGACAGGGGTGCCCGCTATCACCGGCCCTCTTCCTACTGGCGCTAGAACCACTGCTCAATATGATAAGAACGAACAAAGACATAACAGGAATTCCTATAGTTGGAGAGGCGGTGAAGCTAGCAGCCTATGCTGACGACATCCTTATCACAACAGAGAACCCAGAGAAGTCAATAAAGGCCCTTATGGACACCATAGAGCAGTATGCACACGTATCAGGATACAAACTAAACAGAGAAAAATCAGAATGCAAACCTCTAAATGTACACACCACAAAGACTGTCGTGGGAGAATCAGGCCTAACATGGCAGAAAAAATCCATAGAAATACCTGGGCCTGCTCTTCGAGAGAGATCTCAAGTCCACATTAGACCAGAATGAACAGGCGATACTGCGCAAACTGAACGAGAGAGTAGAAGGGTGGTCACCCAAATTCACCACATGGTGGGGGAGAGTGGAGACAGTCAAAATGATGCTCACGCCGATAGTGAACTATATGCTCAACATGCTCCCGCTGATTAACACAGTGGATTTAAACAAAAAGCTGGATAAACTAATCAATAACTTCTTATGGAAGGATAAAAAACCCCGAATTAGCCTGCAAAAACTCAGGCTAGCCAGGAACCTGGGGGGCCTAAATATAACAAATTTCAAGACCTTCCATGCAAAGCTTTGCATGCATAGCGAAACAAGGGCTGTACTGGGTCAGCCACAAACAAGACTACACCCCAGCATGGCTCTCACTAGAGAGGAGACTACTAGAAGGAATGGAACCCATCGCCCTCCTCACGGCAACCAAACACCCCCAATCACGCACAACCCCATACTGAGGAACACCAGGACGGCCCTCCTCAAGATAGACAAGATGTTGGACACAAGCGTGAGGAACACCCAGTGGGAGTCCATATGGCACAACCGCAAGATCAAATATAGGGATAGAACACTAGACATACACTACTGGTACAGGCACGGAATCTCCACAGCTAGTCAACTATACACCCATGGCACACACACCACCTTTGACTCACTCAAGAACGAACACAAACTAGACAGCATTGAGCTATACAACTTCCTTAAGATCAAAGTTGCGATTAGCAAGGCTGACCTAAACAAACAAACACCTTCAATACTGCATTATGCTACCAACCTAAATAGAACAAGACACCAGGAGCCCGATGTAGGTGGCAAATACCGGTCGGAAACGGCCGAATTCGGCCGTTTCCGACCGGTATTTGGCATCTTGAGATGTAGGGGGCCAGATTTTACAGATTCTGTAAATTTACCGAATCGGTAAATTTACAGAATCTGTAAAATACCGAATCGGTATTTTTACCGATTCGGTAATTCCCAGATGTAGGTGTGACTCTTCTGAGTCCCAAAGGCCCTACAAATTCGGTATTTTACCACCCAATCCAATTGGGTGTTAAAATACCGAATTCAGGTGTGCATGCACATGTGTGCATGCACACCTAGCCATGTGACAGACAGACATGCCCTTAGGGTCGGTATTGCCCATTGATTCCTATGGGCTTTAAGGCCCATAGGAATCAATGGGCAATACAGATTCGGTATTTACAGATTCGGTAAATACCGAATCTTAACGATTCGGTATTTACAGATTCTGTAATACCTACACCCCCCCCCTTCATATTTACCGACTCTTAAATAACGAATCGGTAAAATTCGGTATTTAAGAGTCGGTAAATATGAATTACCTACATCTGGCCCTAGGTGGCATACCTCTACAAAGCCCTGTGCCCAATATCCCCCAAACTTAACAACAAGGCCACGGCCTACTGGGAGTCACTAATGGGTAGGGAACTCAGTGAGAATGAAAAGTCCGTACTCTGGACATCCACCTCGAGAAAGAAAGTAACGACCACCCTAAACCAAACTAAATTCTGGCTGATACACAAAGCATACTGGACCCCCGCCCGCCTAGCCTCCGTAGGAATCTGCGAAAATGACACATGCTGGAACTGCAACAGACAGAAAGGCGATCTAGCACACCTGATCTTCCAATGCCCCAAGGTTAAAAAATTCTGGCGCAAGATAGGCAACATTATAAACGACATAACAGGCACCCCACTCCAGCTCGAGTTTCACAGCTTAGCCACAGGCTTTATGACCCACACAATCAAATCCAGAGAGGACAGGGACCTGATTGACCTACTATTAACAGCAGCGGTCAAGATAGTACTGAACAACTGGAAAGACACGGGGAAGACCTCCTTCAAAACCTGGTTCGTTTGGGTCACCTTTCTAAGCGGAGCAGACACCATAACGGCCAACCACACACCTGTCTTCGCACAAGCCGCCGTAAACATTGTAGCAAGCGAAGCTCCTGCAGGAGTCATAATCCGGCCTAGAATAGTTGCGCATGCCCTCCAGGACCACAACCAAACTAAACTCACCCTATACCTCCCACCTTTTGCTCCTTCTCTTTCTCTTTCCTGCCACTGAGGGGGTGGACAATTCAATGGCCGCGAAAGGGACAATCTCACCGGCCACACGAATGTATACACAGCCCGACCGCAAATGCGGGGAGGGCGGGGAAGACGGGGCAGAGAGCCGAGATGTAACCCACAAGAAGACACGAACAACAGGACACAGGACACAATGCCAGGACTATGCAGCCAGTCAGAAATGCCAAAAGCCAATGTTATGTTATGTGATATTGTTACCTCTGTACCTCTCCCCCCCCCCCCCCCCCCGGTTGTCTTTTTCTGTCTCTCGTCCAATTGCTACCCATGTAAGTGTAATGCACCGTGTATATATAATTTCAATAAAAATTTACAAAAATAAAAAAAATAGCAACTCACGTTTCAATGGTGACTCTGCGACTAGGTCATGTTGCCATGTGCTTGGTCTGCTAGGCGCTGTCACTTGTACAGAGTACAATGCGACAACGTAGATGTAAATGAGGTAACCAATGTAAAGGATGTACGGAGACAGCCATTTTATAAAGTTGGGAAAAACCCCTTTCTACACATAGGATTTGCGATGTTTTTTGCTACATTAAGGATCGGCACGGAGAATGTTGTTCTAAAAATCTTTTCTCTTCGGCAAGGTGCCTTTCATCGAACATCCCGTCAAGGTGGAATTAATTTGCCAGAGAACTTTGGAAGACTGCCTAATTAAGTGTTTTGGTTGCATCTACTGCTCCATCATACAAGGTTTTTATTTATATTTTTTATGTTAGTATGTTTTGTGTGCTAATATCGATTTCTTGCAGGTAGACTTGTAAAGCAGTAGTGGTTCCTCATACAAAATGATCTTGTTATTTGTACTTAGTTGTATTTAAAGTATATTTAACATTTTGTTATGGGTGATCAAAGTCTAGCTGCTCCTCCTTGTTTCCTTCCTACTCCTGATGAACCTGTCATTCCCTGGAAGGAATGGAAGAAGCTATTTTTAACATATGTGCTAGCAACTGTTGCAGATAAGTATGTTACAGTACGCAAACAAACCATTTGGCTCCATTAATTAGGTGTTGAGTGGCAACGCTCGTATGAAAATCTGCCTTAGGTTTCACTTGGTGTAGGTGATGGTCAACCTAGTAACGTTTACGAAATGACTATGCAAATGCAAGAGTTGAGATTCATTACTAAAGTGAATGTGGTGCTTGAAAGGCATATGTCTTTTTGTCAAATGTAAAAAGTAGATGAAGACATTGCAACATATGTCGCTGCTCCTAGAGGACTTTCTTTAACTTGTTGTTTTGAGAATTTAGGTGATTCTCCTATAAGTGACCATGTAGTAAAGTGTACAAATAATGAAAGAGTGCATGAAAAATTACTCATCAAAGATTCTACATCGGAGGAGGCAATACAGATAGCCAAAGGTCTTGAACACACTGAGTTATGCATAAAAGAGATGGACAAATTCAGTAGTTCAATAATGTCAAAAGATTCTACATTAAAGAATGTAAATATTAAGGGATCTGATATACATGCATGCATTGATGAGACTAAGGACATGCGGCCTGTTATAAAATCCCAGGTTAAACAATCACAATTTAAACCTTTTAACACAACAAATTAAGTTCCTAGTAGCACTAATGCTGTTCCTGGAACAAATACACCACGTTTTGTGAAATGCTATCGATGTGGTGCGCCATGTCATATTGCTTCCAGCAGTACGTGTATGGGTAGGAACACTATTTGTAGGGCATTTGGCAAGAGAGGTCACCTTGCAAAAGCGTGCAGGACTAAGATGCAATTTGTACAGGAAGAGGATGATTCTTTTGAGAGTGTGCATGAATTGTTTTTTTGTGTGGATGATATTGGTAGTCCTCATGAAGTTAATTATAATGGAGTGATGGAAAATAACATTACCACAGAAAGTACTGACAAATTAGAAAAACCCCATTATACCATTAGTTTATATTGGAATGATATCAGGATGTTAGTTAATTCAGGTAGTTTATATACTCTACTGTCAAAAGAAATTTATCTTAAAGTTTGGGGTGATATGAGTAATATAGAATCCTGGGACATACCTGACATCAAGGCTGTGGGGTATGGTGGCAAAACCATTGACATCTTGGGACATAAGTGGATGGTGATTTCTTTTGATGGGAAAAAGGAGTATGGTTGTGTCTATTTAAGGAAACAAGGTTCTAATTTATTAGGTTGGCGTCATCAAAAAGATTTGGGGATTATATTGAATCCTAGCTCCACTGAGCCTGTCAAGTCTACAGTGGTGCATGATGTTGATCATTTTGATTCATATGTACTTGAGAAATACTCCGATGAATTGGGAAAGCGTACACATTTTTCTCATAAAAATAATCTCAAAAAGAATGCAATGCCCGATGTACATAAGGTGAGGTTTGTACCTCGTCTCATGAGAGGTCTTTTGCAAGAGCTTGAGAAATTGTTAAAACAAGGAATTATAGAACCTATCGTAGCTTCAGAATTGTTGAGTCTGGCAGTGGTCGCACCAAAGGATGGTGGAAAAATTTGTTTGTCTGTCGATTTGCGTGATCTGAACAAAAATATATGGGTCGACAGGCAGCCCATTCCTAACATTTCTGAAATGTTGACTGCTATGGGTGGTGGGACTATATTCAGCGTAATTGAAATGTCTGCAGCTTATCACCAGATTATTCTCAGTGAAAAATCCAGACATCTCCCCCTTACACATAGCAGAACAAGAACAAAATATAATTTTGATAATACTGTACAAGAATATGGAATTCATGGCAAGAACATTAATCACAAATAATTGGTCAGGGAGAACAACATTTGTACCATGTTTTTGAAGGAGAGCACAAGTACTTTATCACTGGTAAGGCCAGTAAACACAAACTCAGCAATGTATAGGAGCAGGAAAGCAAAAGGTCTGGTGGTGTCCCTGCGGAAAGAGCCATTTTCCAACAGTTTACCTGCTTATGTCCTAACAAGGTGCACTTTAAGCATCAGGGTTGGAAATGTGGTACCTTGGGTCACTACCCACAAGAACCACCCTCTGATTTCCTGGAGCGTTTGGCACCCTTTTTCCACACCATCCTCTGGTACTTGTCTTGGCCCTCTTTAGCCTTCTCCTCTTGCATCTGGGGGGAATCTGAACCACCCTTCTTGGGGTTGCTCTCAGGTACCTTCTTACACATTCTGGCAAGTCACTTGTCTTGTGATCCCCTATCACATTTTTGGGCGCCAGATCTTTGGGTAGTCTGAACTTTCTGTCCCCATCAGACATTGAGGTAATGCTGCCACCAGTGCCAGAAATCTGCCTGTTTGGTTTCAAGTTCCAGATCCTCAAGGCTTATTTAATGACCCAAACACTCAAACTTAGTTGCTCCTCCATGGCCAGTCTCTTCTCTTCCGTCTTGACCTTGCCTAGATACACCCTGAACTCTCTCTCCTCTCTGCCAGCTCTTCTAAGGACAGACTCCATGAAGATACACTGTTCCCTGCACTAGCATGGAGCTCCAAATTAAGGGTTAAGTCATTTACTTCAGCCCCCAGGACTAAAGTGCCAATCCTTGTCTTGCCTATCCATTCTTCTCATCAACTTCAGTTGCTGTAGCAAGTGACTTGTGGGCTTCCACAGCAGTGCTCTGGGCTGGAAGCCCACTTTCTTTACAGAATCTCCTTGAAATTGGCCACAGTGTATGACTACGTATTTATCAGCTCAAACTCCATTACTGTGGAGGTGGATTCAGTCACAACAGACAGAGGGAGAATGTACCTAGAATTAATCCTAGATTATTAATGTAAGATGGTAGGGCAGCACAAAATTACTGTATGGCACTGCACAAACACAAGTCCAATCCTCACCGCTGAGCACCAGTGTCAGGCATTTGGTTATTGGTTGACTTGGGTGTGAGCCCTGGTGAGCATCCTGGCTCAGATCAGGAGGCCAGCAGACTAGTGCTTGGAATCACTCTGAGGTCCTAGGTTAAAAGATGAACCTGTAGGCCCAGTTATTCTTCCACAGGCAAGAGGGCAGTAGGTCAGCTCCTTCAGAGTGGCCTTCCAGCTGAGTGGCAGTCTTCTCAGCAGCACAGCGGTACTTTATCCAGGCAGGGAGTCCTGGACTACTAATAACATTTTATTTTCAGGTCCAGGGTACATGTTGTATTACTTTACTAAGCTCTTGTTAGTAATTTAAATATGCCAGTAAGGTACAAGCCAATTCTACCATGTCTTAGAGAGCGATCACAAGCACTTTAGCACTGGTTAGCCAACTGACCCTTATTCTCTGCCACTAAAACTTCGTGCTGAGACCTGCATCCTGCGCTTCCGTAGGGGCCTGAAAACACACTTGTTTCCTGTGTAAGCTGGTCCAACCATTTCAGGGTTCTCGGTTGATGTACTGTTCATAGTGCCGGGATGCCCCAGGGTAGCTGTGCGCTATATAAGTTTTTTAATAATAATATTAATAATAGTCGCCTTGCTGCGGATGGGTTCCGGAGACTACGTCTCCATGAGCATGACACAGACGGCACAGTACTTCTTTGTTAGCCACCAGGTGCAGATCAAGCCAGTTCAGCCTCTATTTGCCAATTCCTTGGTCCAGCAGGGCAGCCCTTCTTTGGTCCTTCTTCCAGTCCAGTTCAGATCTTAGTTGTGGGTGCCAGGGGGCGGTGAGTGCACCGACACCACAATGACAGGAATGAAGGATGCGCCCGCCACTGTGGCGGGCGCATCCTAATGGCCCCCACGGGACCCCCGCCCTGATGGCAGGCGGTCACCTTTCCAGATAGGATGGCGGGCAGACAAAGTCTGCCCGCCATACTAATGACCCCCGATGTGTCTACCTTGGGGGTTCAGGGTTATCCCCCCGCCTGTGGCACCATCTCCAATTGATGTTTGCCGCACACACACGTACACACGAGCAGGCGCCACCACATACCGCAAAACTTGAGACACGTTTCGATTGTCTATATAAAAATACATGTTCTTCCCATGACATTTGCCACAATCTGCCTTAGTACTCAGTAGGCTTGACATATGAGTGTCTTACACATGTTGCAGGTGGAGGTTTGGCTTTCTCATTGCTCGGAATGGCAACGTTGGACTAGCTCTCCCAGCCTGAAATGGTGTAGTGGGAGTTTTCTTTTACCTGGGTCACTTGCAGGGTGGCACAGTCAGCGCTGCAATCCATAGGGTGACATCTCTATTTTACATGCACTGGGCACCATATACTAGGGACCTACAGATAAATTAGCATTTGCCAATTGGGAATAGCCAATGTAACATATGCATTTTGGGCATCAGGGCACAAGCTCAGAAGTCTGGTAAGCAGACCCCAACACACTCTCTGTATGGAAAAACTAGCAGCATCAATCCCCCCCAAAACTAGGGGTGAACATACAAAGAAACACTTAAAGTGAACAATCTGGTTAATGTGATATTCATGTTTTAGTTATGAGTAACAATGAAATTAGATAAATGCATTTTGTCAGAGTCAAAAGAGCTCTGGGTGGTACAGTGGATGTTCCCATGTTACTACCAATGGATGTTCATGCAAATCCCTATCTACAGACATTTGTAGATCGAACTTTGCACCAGAAACTTATGTCCATATTCATAAATGTTTTGTGCCACCATTGCGCCATGCAAGGGGATTCAAGGGTGAAGCAAAACCTAAATGAGATTTATCAAGCCACGCAATGCAACTTTGTGTGTCCCTGCTTGGCTTGATACATTTAGAGTAACACACATCAGCGCAAGTCACTGTCTAGGATTACTCTGTGGTAGGCCGGGTACACATCCACCCATGCATTCTCACACATTTACATATTTACCAACACTGGTAGACTTGGGAATGCATCAGAATTGTACATCTCCCACCCAGAAGTGGAATGAGTAGAAATATCTTTATTTCTCCTGGGTGCTTCCTCTATCTAAGTGTGCTGCCGGTTGGTTTTTGTGAAGTAAGGTTGCTCTTTCTGAACAAAAACAAGCCTCCCTACAACATAGTCAGCAGTTTCTGTTCCTGTGCCGGCTGAGAGGAGGAATGTGCCATGTGATGTTAAATATGGCATATTCCAGCACTCTCCCTTTTGTGGAGCACAGCACAGCAGGTTCGCCTGCATTGCATGAATAGTTGATAAATTGGGCAGAATATCACTTTGGGGAAAACGCAAGTTAGGAGAAATGTTGATTTTTTCTGCAAAACTTTTCTAAGCTTGCATTTTTGCTGCACTGTACAGCACACATAAAATGTGGTAAGTGTTTCAAGTATGTCTGTGCATTGTATGCTCTACCTGAAGGATTCTCTTTCAGTACAAAACCTATGCTATACATCTTGCGCATGCTCTCATGGTTTTTCTCAAAAATGAATACATATAATGACAGAAAAAACGAGAAACAATATCAATATTTTCATTAGGAATGTTTTGTACCAAAATCTGATTTACCAAAGTAATAAGCTATTACGTCACTCAGACCTAGTGGGTTGCAGGAATGTATAATAATTGTTGATTGTCCAAAACCATGTGTTACCCACAGCAACAACTGAGGTGTATCCTATAATGATATTGATATTTCATTGTGTACTGGTCATGCAGAACAAATGGAATCTTTATTAATTGTAACCATCACTATTTATTAATCTTGGCCGTAGAAGAGTGAACGATGAAAAAGAGCAAAATCATGTAAGTGTGGGTGATCTATTCCACTTTGTCAGTGGAATTGGTGGAATTTTGGCCACTCACCTGCAGCTTGAAAACTGTACACTTGCGAGTGAGATTTGATGTCTCCTATTGTGATTTTCGCTCAGTAGCAGGGCACCTGGCGAGATTTCTCCAACATGGCTGGTAATGTGCAGTCAGGCCTGTTTGCAGTCAGAATGCTGCCTTTCAAGAAGAAAATCTACTCAAGCAGGAGCACCACTGGCACGCTATACCTCTGTGAGAGCAATGGGCCATGCCGACTTCACACATTTGCAGAACTCTGTGAAAGCTCACAGATGTTTTTGTAAGTCAGTGGAATTCTTCAGCAAGGTACACACAGACCCAGTTTTACATCACATCTGTAGTAGTGATGGGTGCATCCTTTTTAAACAAGGAGAAGAGGCAGAACATGAAGTATATCTGTGACAGTCTCTGACATTAAGTAAAGAGTTTGCATTTGTTTGCTGGTATTGATGTGTGTAACAAATATAATGGCTCTGGAGACATTAGATTGAGATCAGCAATTGATTAAACAATGAATATCACTTGAAAACAGTGTTTATTTCCTAATAGCTTAATGAATTATATACCACATATGATGTATAATTTTTACTTCTAAACCTAAGCAAATTAAAAGACATACACTATCAGGACAGACATTCAAATCTCTGTGGTCTGGGAAACTACCTATTCCTAAAAAGAGCAGCACAAGGTGCTTGCAATCATACTGTGACCTGAACTGTCTGTAAAAAGAGTCATCCATAGATTACATATTCACAAACCAAGGTATAATTTCTCAGAATTTTCAATTAAACTTTGAAATGAATAGCACTTTATAAATGGTCAGCTTGTAAGAAATTACCCATAGCACCAGACGAGAGGTATTGAAAGTTGGCATGTATACACAAATTCTCATATCATAAAACGTATTGTGGAGACTTCAAAAGAAAAATGCAAAATTATGCAGAAAATGTTGATTTACCTCCAAACGTCTGACTGTCCTTTAAAGCTGAGAAAATGGCTTTCTTCTACAGCACTTTTTCCCAATTCCCCCCCCTAAAAACAAAATCTATCTGTATTTCGGCTAATTTCTGTGTCTCCTCCAGCAGGGATCATTGACATAATATCGGCAGACGCTGTATCAATCTACCATAATATCGGGACACAAACGTTGATTACACTAATATCGACAGACTATACTTATTTAAAAAGATGCACAGATATCAAGACCAAAATATCGTCATACACTTACATTGATATCAGTATTATCAAACACCCAAAATTTTTTTAGGAAATATCGAACATGTTAAAAAAGATACAAGGCGTCAATATCGAAGATCACAATATAGACACTGATAATATCATTAGAAAAATTATATTAACATGTTAAAAACATTTATAAACATACAAAACTTACCCCAAAAAATATATAAGTATTAATAAACACACACAACATACAAAAGAAATCAATTAAAACATGTTTTCAAGACATTTAAAATATGAACATAAAATATATTAAATGCACATTATTATTTACTATTTAAAGTATTATACCTAAATAAAAAGCACTTAATATTTATCATCAAAACAATATAATTCACATATAATATAATAAACCACTTTAAAATAAAAAAATGCAACAACTGAAACTTAATTAGCGTTTTCCATATATGGAAAGCATCCACCAAATAAATTAAAACAATAGAAATCAACCAATGAAATACACACTCTATTAAAATAACCCAACGAAATGTAAACAACAATTAATTAATCACTATATAAACATATGACAATTAAGCATTATTTTTACACTTCTAACAAAAAAGAAAGAAAAAGGAGAAACTATGCCAGATTGTTGACAGAACACTGGACTTCATTATAGAAAACTCTGTTTCCTGCTCCACAAAGCAAGTAAAACAAAATTTAGAAACTAATTCTACTGCAAATCATCTAAAAGCGCTATTGTTTTCTACAAAAAAATAAAATATGTTTTTTAAATTTATATCTCCTCTACAGATTATTCTAAAGAGATTCAAACACCTACAGAACACTGTGAAAAATTGAGTTGCAAATAAAGTAACTATCAAACCGAAATAAATGAAAACAATTTGGTAAAATACCCAACAGAAACCCAAGTTAATCCCAACACCCCTAACCCCAATACACAGTTAAACGAAATTATTAAAATTACTTTTTTTTACCAGAAGGAATCTCAGCAATAACACCAAAGGCAAACAATAAAGAAAACCCACCAGCATTGAAAAAGACTTCAGATTCAACATTGTAGGTATAAAACTGACAATGTATATATTTCAGAAAATGAAACAGTACAGGAATATTTTTTGTAATTTTCCATACATTTTTCTTAGCATTAGACACATCACAATGACTGAAGGAGCCCAATTCATAACATCACAAGAATGAATATGTTACTATGTTATATGAGGTATGGTTACACTCAAGAAAAGCAAACAGGAGACAAAGTCAACTGGAAATGCAGTAAATACTATTCTAACAAATGTTATGGGAGGGCTGCAACAAAGGAAACAACTGTACTATATGTTAGGGAGCATTACCACCCCCCTAACACTGCTGAAATTGAAGTTAGAAATGCTTTAGTTGATATAAAAGAAGCTGGCTCTAGATCAGAAAAGTCTAGTACAGAAATATTTAAAGAAATGCTCCCCTGAATCGCACAACATGCAACTGGCCAAATGCCCTCCATTTCGTCACTAAAAAGAACAATATCTAGACCTAAAAAAGCTACTCCCACCACCATACCCATCCCCAAAACTTTTGCAGAAGTAGAAATTCCCACAGAACTCACAATAATTCATAATGAAGAACAGTTTCTTCTTTATGATAACAAATCAACAGGCAAAAGAATAATATTATTTGGAACTGCTACTAATTTACAAAAACTCCAAACCTGTGACACTTGGATGATAGACAGGACTTGTAAAATATGTCCCAAGCCGTTTTATCACTTATATGCTATACATGCACTTTTTAAAAACACAAACATCTCTTTTCTATATGGTTTATTTCTAAATAAGCAAAACTCCACTCATATTGAACTATTAGCAAAAATGAAACAAAAAAACAATATTTATTTTCCCCAAAAAATATTCATTGACTTTGAACAGACAATGATACAAGCAATACTAAAAACGAACCTTCACACAGCAATTTAGGGTTGCTATTATGATTTTAATCCATGTTTTTGGAGACACCTCCAAAAATCCACACTAAGGGGCCAATTACGACTGCGGTTCTAGGCAACTCCGAGGTGCTGGCGGTGGCAGAAAACGTCCATTTACTTAATCCTGTGGTGGTCCTCGCGTCAGACAAATTACAATGGGCAAAGATTTCCCATTTCCCATCCATCATGGAGTTTCAGGATCTGACAGAATTTGTCTTCTGCAACAGTGGTGGAGGGAACCAATAGAGAAAGACCACCATGGGGAATGACATTACGACCGCTGGACAAATCACAATGCCTCAAACAGTCCAACAGAAGGCAGCGGAGAAACCAGCCACTTGGAGACCGTGGAAGCCCAACTGCGGAGATAAAAACTCAAATCCGAGGCACCCTCACACATTCCTCGCTGCCATGGATCCAGCTCTACAAGCCCTACCGCTGCTGTACCTGATCCACTAAAAGCAGATAAGACGCCGTCGCAGTCAACACCGCAGGTAAGTAAATAAGACATCTCTCCATACAACCACAACACACAACTGTTGTGCTGAAATACGTTTCCTGTGTACATCAGACACCCTGTTGTAGACCGGAACATATCCCACAGTATACGTACACATGTCCTGCTTGTCAGAAATTGACACCCCTGTATCGGGGTCAACCATCGACATAGAAATCAATGCAAATAGCCCAGTCTTGCCAGTCATGTCACAGCAGCAATGAAGACACAGGAAAACCTGCCCACAATGTAGTAGGATAAATAAGATCAAAACCTCAGATATAATACCCGACATAAAAAAGAAACTAGAAGAATTAGAATCTGAACTAAATTCATATACTGATTATCTTCTCAAACGTAAGCTAGACAAATTCCAACGAGATCTTAAATATTACAGTAAAGAGAATGTTTATCCATACCTAGCAGATGGGTTTTATATGCCTATGGGCACAAACCCAGAAGATCTATCTAATGTACAAAATGAAAACATGGGTCGTAAAGTAACCACGTTCTCTAATTCTTCAGATTCAGACAGCAATGCTGGTTCCTCTTCTTCATATCGGAACCATGTATACCAACTAAACCAAAGATCTAGATCATCTTTTTTAGGACAGCGCCCCCAGGGCAGGGGCAATTGGCGGCCCCGCTACCGACCTCAATACAGAGGCCAATATCTATCGCGACAGTTCCATCAACCGCGAGGGAAGTACCAACCTCAATATCAGCCACAATATCAACCTCAATATCAGGAACAACAGCCTCAGTATCAGGAACATCAACCACCCAATTCGAACAGATACCTAGAAACCTGCAACGCCCGATACTGGAGGGATTGAAAATGATCTCCATTTTCAATTTGAGTAGCCAAATGCCTGATCAATCCGTTTATTCCTTACTAGCTAAAGGTTTAAGTTATGTACCACACTCTGGCTTAAACAAATTCGAACTGTTTAATGACTTAATGGCATTCTTTAGGAAAATCCGTCTTAAAGCATTTTTTTCTAGCACTAATATCGATTCAAGAGAAACAAATAAGTCTGGTTTGGCACCTAAATCGGTTTTTACTCCAACGCTAGAACAATTAACACCAGAAATTCAGATTTTTGAACAAGTAGTCACGAACAAATTAATAGCGGCAACGAAATATATACCTAATACTCCATTTAATCTTACTACAACAGAATATGGAGCATTACAAACACTAAAAAATTCCCCCACAACTACAATAAAAGGATGTGACAAAGGAGGTGGAATCGCAATACTCGACACTTCTAACTATATAGAAAAAATTGAAATGATGTTAAATGACACCACTTTCTACCTCAAAATCACCAAAGATCCAACGGTCACCATTAAACGCAAAATACAGAAATTAACATCTAAAGCATTGACTAACGGTGATATCTGTAATAAGGAATATGATTACTTAAATGTAGACAACCCTAGAATGGCTAGCCTTTACGGTATACCAAAGGTTCACAAAAATTAAATAGACCCTCCTTTTCGCCCTATTGTCACTACCATAGGTAGCATTACAGAACCTCTTTCAAAATACCTGGATGTAATCCTTAGACCATACATCTCAAGTATACCGGGATACGTAAAAGATACTGGCCATATTATCAATCTAATAGAAGGGACTGCATTTAATGAAAAGAGACAATTATTGGTAACACTAGTTGTGGAAAGCTTATATTCAAATATTCCCACAGAAGGTGCTATCAATGCCACTGAATGGTTCATTAATACCTATGAAGTTGAATGCAACCTTGCATTCATATTGGACTGTCTACGGATAGTCTTAGAAGAAAATGTATTTGAGTTTCAAGGGAGCTTGTACAAACAAATAAAAGGAGTCAGCATGGGCGCTTCTTGCGCCCCCACAATTGCTAATATCTATGTGGCATTTTTCGAAGATATCCACATATTCAATGAAATAGCCCCTTTTTTTGAAACAATTTTTTATTGGTCAAGGTATATTGATGATGTTTTTTTTATTTGGGATGATAATGAGGACACATTAAACAAATTTATATCTTGGTTAAATATATGTGACACCAACCTCAAATTTACATCCCACATAAATGACAAAGAAATGGAATTTCTTGATATAACCATCATACATGACCAGGTCCAATTATTCACAGATTTATATGTCAAACCCACTGCCCGCAATACTCTACTTCATTACCAAAGTTTTCATCCCACCTCACAAAAAAACAGTATTCCCTTCAGTCAATTTTTAAGATTGCGGCGCAATTGCACAAAACTTTCTGACTATGACGAAAGATCAATAGCTATGAAAAAGAAATTTGAAGAGCGAGGCTATCCTCATAGACTAATTCGTGATTCCTATAAAAGGGCTAGATTCTTTGATCGGCAAATCATTCTACAGGGCAGCACAACGAAACAGAAAGACGCATTAGTCTTTGTCACCAGACATTCTCTACTTAATAACAAAATATGGCAGATTATATATTCTAACTGGCATCTTTTGAATGTCAACAAAACTAAACAAGAATCCTTTGCCAAACCATTGTTTGCATACAAGAGAAACAAAAACTTAAAGGATCTTGTGGTAAGATCCAGAATGCCAACAAAAGAAAAATTCATACAGCGCAGTATTTCTGGTGACAATCCTGTGTTAGGGAATTTTAAATGTGGAACCTGTAAAATATGCCCCCAAGCTATAGAAGGGCCTGAACTGACATTTAATAATGTCAAAATTATACCTAAAACCATGACAAATTGCAAAACCCATAATGTGGTATACCTTTTGATATGCCCCTGCAGAAAGGGTTATGTAGGAGAAACCTGTAGGACGATAAACAAGAGAGTTACTGAACATAAATCTGCAGTGCGCACTAAAAAAATAAATGCACCATTGGTATCGCACTGCATAGAGTATGGACATTCACCTGAAGATTTACAATGGTTCATCATAGAAAACATAGTGACTAGGCCTGGACTATGTCCCGAAAAAATCCGTAAAAAAAGAGAGGTTTATTGGATTTTCCTGCTTAATACAGTCACTGAAGGATTGAACCTTGAAATCCCTTGGGAACAGGCAATAACCTAAGGTGGAAATAATACATTTACGGTATCACATATTTTCTAAATTGAAAATATGTGTCATACCATTGGACTGTTCAGTAGTTCTCTTCACCCAAAATGGCAGCGACCAAATTGTCCTACTTTAATGTCTATTGTAGTTCAAACTTTAATCGTTTCCAAGCTACTCACCTTGTAGCTACACAGAGTTTACACGTGTAACTAAATTGGGGCACAATATAAATACAACTTAGTTGACTCTCATTTTTGTTTTTTGTTTTGCATCGTTAATCATTCATTTTTGTTTCGAGGTATATAACCACGATCGTCCCGACCAACGTCATTAAAATGCGCTCAGCATTTGTTTTTACCAATCTCGCTTTCGCGATTTGATTGGCTCTCTAATCTGAACCAAGAGCTCTATCCGGCGCGTCCTTCATATGCGCCGAATCCTGTCATAGAACACCACACCTGTATTAAATCTAGCTAGTTAGTTCTTTATATAAACAGACGTAGAATCGCACTGAATTCAAACAATATCCTGCTCACGGCGAGCGGCTTTGGTATGTGAGACCCCCATTATCGGAAATAGCATCGCGTTATATCAGGTAAGACATCAGGCGATTTAAATTCTTACGCCTCCCTTAAGCGTTTATTCCAACCTCGCTATTGGTTTATATGTAATTATTTCGCTTTCCCTAATTTTAGAGCATCAGAAGTGCTTTTCCCGTACGTAACTAGAACTTTGGGGTTGGACTGCTTAGGAAAAAGAATAGCCTATATGGCAGCACCACCGTGTGATTCTCACCAAGATTATACAACACGAAGCCTCAAGGTATGCAACCAACACCTAAAAATATATCGTAAAGCATATTTGCAATTACGGAGCACCAGTCTCACTAATAAAATATATACTTAAAATCTTTCGACAGCTGGCTTATATTTTCGGTATCTGCAACTTGGATTTGTCTAACAGTACCTGTTCCTCGCCGTTGTAATGGCATTCTACATCCGTTAACGACAGTGACCACAACTTTCATGGTAATCCTAGTAACTTTTCTCTATCTAATGTTGAAACAGATATATATATCAGGCAATATTGGGTTGAGATCGTCAGTTCCTGAACTAGTTGTTCCATTCTTTTTAGCTTTTAATACAGAGTTACCATCATGAAACAACATAGTTAAGAAAAAACGGAGGTCAGGTACCATGTAAGTGTCGGTCTTATAGCTATCCATTACTCTGAATGTTAAAATAGGGAAACATATATCTAAAGTTTCCTTGTTGAGAAATTACTCAACACCATTTAGTACTATATGTGAAATAAATCCTACCGCCATGGAGTGAAGCCATTCTATTACCTTAATTAGTTTTCTGTTTTTAAGCGACATTTAAATTCACATTAATGTTGTCAGATCATTCTTTTGCTAGTAATTATCGACTCCTCTCTCCCAACCCCCCACCCCCCTTTTTTACTTTGCCATGAATGTTGCATCTATATATACAATGTTTTATATCAGTACCATTCTCTTTTTGCTGTAGATATATGCCTCAATGCCTTTGACAATGTCAAATGTATAAGAATGTATGCAATATAACAAGTGTCCACTATGTGAACTTAGATATATCCATGAATTCCAGCTGCTGCATCAGTTATTGTATCAATGTATTTTAATTTAAAATAAAATAATTTCAGTCAACCTAACCTTAGCCTAGGCCATTATAATGTGTAAAAGACTCTCACAAGATATTAATTGATACTTGTAATGTGACACTGATTTCTTTATGTTTTTTTAGTGATCAAATTATAAACAAATTCCCTTTTCTTGACTGCAAATGACGGACTCCTGAAGAAGGCAATAGCCGAAACGCGCGTTGAGTTCACATCTACCGCTTTGCTTACTTCATTTGCCCATTAATTATTATTGATTTATTCCTGTGTTTTTGCATTCATTTTTTCTATTTGGGTGTGTTTATTTTCCCTGTATTGTAATGATTTATTGTGTTGCACCGACCCAAAAAAAATTTGTATTGTAATTTTTAAAATAACTGAATGAATATGAAGAAAAAAAGATAAAAGAATCTATAAAAAATATTTTTCTATATATATCAAGTTGGTCGTGTTTAATTTTATATAATCATGATCATGTGTCACCCTACATACTAATTATGTTGTTCTCCTAGGCCTTGGTTATTGATTTAATATCATTCACTACTGTTTCCTTTTTCAAAATAATTGTTGTTAGTCCCTACCAGTAGTGTCCTTATTATTAGTAGGGGTCCCCTCTTTTTTCAAAATGTTGTTACTCATGGACGTTCCATGAGGGGTTTATTTTATATATCAAACCATGTGATATAAATAGCTGGAGTATATATATAATGTTCTTAAATTAAGTTCTATACTCTATAATATCGTGGATACCTGTTTTTGTGGCATCTCAAACAGACAAATCTCCCCCCTTTTCCCATCACTTTTTCTTTTCTTTTCTGTTCATCTAATTGGATCAATATTTTCCTTAATATAATTTCTTTGAAAATTAGTCGCTTAAAAATAGAACATCATGGCCACTCTGAAATCCTTTGGATTTTCAGACGAAGATTTCATGTCAATGGTGGGCACAGCCATCAATTTTGATGAAATTGCTGCACCGAATTTAAACAATCACAATGACCTAAAAAAACTGCTAGATTTAAAGAAAAAATCTAGACGTATTGAACTTCATGGCAAATATATGCTTGACTATCTCAAAGCTGGAGTCATTCCTCAAGGACTTCAAATCAAAAATGTTCCGGGGTTGTTTGTACACATCAAATTATTTCTAGAAAAATGGTCCCTAATTGCGAACAGATGCTCAAGGGATATGATGATGCTGATAGTGGAATCAGCCAAAACAGTATTATTGGAACTCCTACAAGAGATAATAGACCTAGAAAATAAGATCAAAACCTCAGATATAATACCCGACATAAAAAAGAAACTAGAAGAATTAGAATCTGAACTAAATTCATATACTGATTATCTTGTCAAACGTAAGCTAGACAAATTCCAACGAGATCTTAGATATTACAGTAAAGAGAATGTTTATCCATACCTAGCAGATGGGTTTTATATGCCTATGGGCACAAACCCAGAAGATCTATCTAATGTACAAAATGAAAACATGGGTCGTAAAGTAACCACGTTCTCTAATTCTTCAGATTCAGACAGCAATGCTAGTTCCTCTTCTTCATATCGGAACCATGTATACCAACCAAACCAAAGATCTAGATCATCTTTTTTAGGACAGCGCCCCCAGGGCAGGGGCAATTGGCGGCCCCACTACCGACCTCAATACAGAGGCCAATATCAATCGCGACAGTTCGATCAACCGCGAGGGCAGTACCAACCTCAATGTCAGTCACAATATCAACCTCAATATCAGGAACAACAGCCTCAGTATCAGGAACATCAACCACCCAATTCGAACAGATACCTAGAAACCCGCAACGCCCGATACTGGAGGGATTGAAAATGATCCCCATTTTCAATTTGAGTAGCCAAATGCCTGATCAATCTGTTTATTCCTTACTATCTAAAGGTTTAAGTTATGTACCACACTCTGGCTTAAACAAATTCGAACTGTTTAATGACTTAATGGCATTCTTTAGGAAAATCCGTCTTAAAGCATTTTTTTCTAGCACTAATATCGATTCAAGAGAAACAAATAAGTCTGGTTTGGCACCTGAATCGGTTTTTACTCCAACGCTAGAACAATTAACACCAGAAATTCAGATTTTTGAACAAGTAGTCACGAACAAATTAATAGCGGCGACGAAATATATACCTAATACTCCATTTAATCATACTACAGCAGAATATGGAGCATTACAAACACTAAAAAATTCCCCCACAACTACAATAAAAGGATGTGACAAAGGAGGTGGAATCGCAATACTCGACACTTCTAACTATATAGAAAAAATTGAAATGATGTTAAATGACACTACTTTCTACCTCAAAATCACCAAAGATCCAACGGTCACCATTAAACGCAAAATACAGAAATTAACATCTAAAGCATTGACTAACGGTGATATCTGTAATAAGGAATATGGGGGCATATTACCAAGCAATAGCGATAATTATCGCTATTGCTTGGTTAGAGACAAAAATTTACCGCTGAGCTGCGGTGATTTTTATTGCAGATAAACCTTGGTATTACCAAGGTTTATCGCAAATGCGATAAAAAACGGCCGCAATGCATGAATATCGCTGAAAAGTCAGCGATATTCATGCATTACCGAGCTAATGCTCTTAGCCATGTTATCCACCTCCCATTGGATAACATGGCTAAGAACTGCTCAGGGCAGGTGTTAGCTTTTGGAGATATTCGCGCTTAGGGCGAATATCTCCAAAAGTTGGTAATAGGAGATAGCGATGTTAGCGACTGTTTCCAGTCGCTAACATCTTGGCACGCCCACTTTGCATGTCATTAGTGATAAATATCACTGACATGCAAAGTGGGGCCCAAGATGATCGCTATCTCCTACTAGCTGTCGCTAACTGGTGTTAGCGACAGCTAGGTAATAGGGAGATAATTTTATCTCCGCTTTCTTGGCTTTTAAAGCCAAAAAAGCGGAGATAAACCCCCTTGATAATATGCCCCATGATTACTTAAATGTAGACAACCCTAGAATGGCTAGCCTTTACGGTATACCAAAGGTTCACAAAAATGAAATAGACCCTCCTTTTCGCCCTATTGGCACTACCATAGGTAGCATTACAGAACCTCTTTCAAAATACCTGGATGTAATCCTTAGACCATACATCTCAAGTATACCGGGATACGTAAAAGATACTGGCCATATTATCAATCTAATAGAAGGGACTGCATTTAATGAAAAGAGACAATTATTGGTAACACTAGTTGTGGAAAGCTTATATTCAAATATTCCCACAGAAGGTGCTATCAATGCCACTGAATGGTTCATTAATACCTATGAAGTTGAATGCAACCTTGCATTCATATTGGACTGTCTACGGATAGTCTTAGAAGAAAATGTATTTGAGTTTCAAGGGAGCTTGTACAAACAAATAAAAGGAGTCAGCATGGGCGCTTCTTGCGCCCCCACAATTGCTAATATCTATGTGGCATTTTTCGAACATATCCACATATTCAATGAAATAGCCCCTTTTTTTGAAACAATTTTTTATTGGTCAAGGTATATTGATGATGTTTTTTTTATTTGGGATGATAATGAGGACACATTAAACTAATTTATATCTTGGTTAAATATATGTGACACCAACCTCAAATTTACATCCCACATAAATGACAAAGAAACGGAATTTCTTGATATAACCATCAAACATGACCAGGGCCAATTATTCACAGATTTATATGTCAAACCACTGCCCGCAATACTCTACTTCATTACCAAAGTTTTCATCCCACCTCACAAAAAAACAGTATTCCCTTCAGTCAATTTTTAAGATTGCGGCGCAATTGCACAAAACTTTCTGACTATGACGAAAGATCAATAGCTATGAAAAAGAAATTTGAAGAGCGAGGCTATCCTCATAGACTAATTCGTGATTCCTATAAAAGGGCTAGATTCTTTGATCGGCAAACCATTCTACAGGGCAGCACAACGAAACAGAAAGACGCATTAGTCTTTGTTACCAGACATTCTCTACTTAATAACAAAATATGCCAGATTATATATTCTAACTGGCATCTTTTGAATGTCAACAAAACTAAACAAGAATCCTTTGCCAAACCATTGTTTGCATACAAGAGAAACAAAAACTTAAAGGATCTTGTGGTAAGATCTGGAATGCCAACAAAAGAAAAATTCATACAGCGCAGTATTTCTGGTGACAATCCTGTGTTAGGGAATTTTAAATGTGGAACCTGTAAAATATGCCCCCAAGCTATAGAAGGGCCTGAACTGACATTTAATAATGTCAAAATTATACCTAAAACCATGACAAATTGCAAAACCCATAATGTGGTATACCTTTTATTATGCCCCTGCAGAAAGGGTTATGTAGGAGAAACCTGTAGGACCATAAACAAGAGAGTTACTGAACATAAATCTGCAGTGCGCACTAAAAAAATAAATGCACCATTGGTATCGCACTGCATAGAGTATGGACATTCACCTGAAGATTTACAATGGTTCATCATAGAAAACATAGTGACTAGGCCTGGACTATGTCCCGAAAAAATCAGTAAAAAAAGAGAGGTTTATTGGATTTTCCTGCTTAATACAGTCACTGAAGGATTGAACCTTGAAATCCCTTGGGAACAGGCAATAACCTAAGGTGGAAATAATACATTTACGGTATCACATATTTTCTAAATTGAAAATATGTGTCATACCATTGGACTGTTCAGTAGTTCTCTTCACCCAAAATGGCAGCGACCAAATTGTCCTACTTTAATGTCTATTGTAGTTCAAACTTTAATCGTTTCCAAGCTACTCACCTTGTAGCTACACAGAGTTTACACGTGTAACTAAATTGGGGCACAATATAAATACAACTTAGTTGACTCTCATTTTTGTTTTTTGTTTTTCATCGTTAATCATTCATTTTTGTTTCGAGGTATATAACCACGATCGTCCCGACCGACGTCATTAAAATGCGCTCAGCATTTGTTTTTACCAATCTCGCTTTCGCGATTTGATTGGCTCTCTAATCTGAACCAAGAGCTCTATCCGGCGCGTCCTTCATATGCGCCGAATCCTGTCATAGAACACCACACCTGTATTAAATCTAGCTAGTTAGTTCTTTATATAAACAGACGTAGAATCGCACTGAATTCAAACAATATCCTGCTCACGGTGAGCGGCTTTGGTATGTGAGACCCCCATTATCGGAAATAGCATCGCGTTATATCAGGTAAGACATCAGGCGATTTAAATTCTTACGCCTCCCTTAAGCGTTTATTCCAACCTCACTATTGGTTTATATGTAATTATTTCGCTTTCCCTAATTTTAGAGCATCAGAAGTGCTTTTCCCGTACGTAACTAGAACTTTGGGGTTGGACTGCTTAGGAAAAAGAATAGCCTATATGGCAGCACCACCGTGTGATTCTCACCAAGATTATACAACACGAAGTCTCAAGGTATGCAACCAACACCTAAAAATATATCGTAAAGCATATTTGCAATTACTGAGCACCAGTCTCACTAATAAAATATATACTTAAAATCTTTCGACAGCTGGCTTATATTTTCGGTATCTGCAACTTGGATTTGTCTAACAGTACCTGTTCCTCGCCGTTGTAATTTGCATTCTACATCCCGTTAACGACAGTGACCACAACTTTCATGGTAATCCTAGTAACTTTTCTCTATCTAATGTTGAAACAGATATATATATCAGGCAATATTGGGTTGAGATCGTCAGCTTCTGAACTAGTTGTTCCATTCTTTTTAGCTTTTAATACAGAGTTACCATCATGAAACAACATAGTTAAGAAAAAACGGAGGTCAGGTACCATGTAAGTGTCGGTCTTATAGCTATCCATTACTCTGAATGTTAAAATAGGGAAACATATATCTAAAGTTTCCTTGTTGAGAAATTACTCAACACCATTTAGTACTATATGTGAAATAAATCTGTCCGCCATGGAGTGAAGCCATTCTATTACCTTAATTAGTTTTCTGTTTTTAAGCGACATTTAAATTCACAATAATGTTGTCAGATCATTCTTTTTCTAGTAATTATCGACTCCTCTCTCCCAACCCCCCACCCCCCTTTTTTACTTTGCCATGAATGTTGCATCTATATATACAATGTTTTATATCAGTACCATTCTCTTTTTGCTGTAGATATATGCCTCAATGCCTTTGACAATATCAAATGTATAAGAATGTATGCAATATAACAAGTGTCCACTATGTGAACTTAGATATATCCATGAATTCCAGCTGCTGCATCAGTTATTGTATCAATGTATTTTAATTTAAAATAAAATAATTTCAGTCAACCTAACCTTAGCCTAAGCCATTATAATGTGTAAAAGACTCTCACAAGATATTAATTGATACTTGTAATGTGACACTGATTTCTTGATGTTTTTTTAGTGATCAAATTATAAACAAATTCCCTTTTCTTGACTGCAAATGACGGACTCCTGAAGAAGGCAATAGCCGAAACGCGCGTTGAGTTCACATCTACCGCTTTGCTTACTTCATTTGCCCATTAATTATTATTGATTTATTCCTGTGTTTTTGCATTCATTTTTTCTATTTGGGTGTGTTTATTTTCCCTGTATTGTAATGATTTATTGTGTTGCACCGACCCCAAAACATTTTGTATTGTAATTTTTAAAATAACTGAATGAATATGAAGAAAAAAAGATAAAAGAATCTATAAAAAATATTTTTCTATATATATCAAGTTGGTAGTGTTTAATTTTATATAATCATGATCATGTGTCACCCTACATACTAATTATGTTGTTCTCCTAGGCCTTGGTTATTGATTTAATATCATTCACTACTGTTTCCTTTTTCAAAATAACAGCAGCAATGAAGACACAGGAAAACCTGCCCACAATGTAGTAGGATTCCATACAGGGCTGGCGCTAGTCATGGGCAGTGTGGGCAGCTGCCCAGGGCCTCGCACTCATGGGGCCCCACACTGATCGTGTGCCCTGTTGTTTCCCTGCCGATCCAACTACAAAAAAGGTGTCTCCCTGCAATTAGGGTTCATGGCATGGGTACCCTCCCCGGGCCACTCAGGGATGGTGTCTAGATGACTGGGGGAGGGAGATGCTTCCTCTTGTCCCAATTGCAAGGAGACCATTCAGAGACATTGTGGGATGCCAATTCTCCAGCAATTAAGTGTCTCCACGATTTTAACTTTTAGCCCACAAGCATCCTCAAACCTATCCGTTGAAGGTGTGAGAATTGCTTGTGGGCGGAAAGGTAAAACTGTGGGGGCATTAAAATACTGAACAATGGGCGTCCCGCAATGTTTCTGAATGGTACATGTGTATGTTTGAACTCATCTGCACCAAGATAAGCTTCATGTATACACATTTATAATGATGAGATAGATGGCTTGAAGCTCCTTACAGCGCTAGTATGCATGTCCATCCTAGATGTTTGGACTTTGAAAGACTTGCAAAATATCTACAAATGTCAACCCTACCTATGCTCCAAAGTGACATCATTCTAAACAGTTTATGTATAAGCATGTTACCATCATGCTCACAAATGTTGTGGCTCATGACAACATGACACAATAATACAATGATGACTCAGATACGTACCGTAACAGAACACATATGCCATGGAGTACATGCAGTCGGTGACATCACCATTTCATTGTAACCACACCACAAGATAAGGCCCTCAATGACAGTTCACTTATTGTCAATGCTTTGGACACAACAATAACGATTTTGAAAAAAAAAAAAAGTGCTTTATTAAGCATTTGAGAAATAAACTCTTTCAGGTTATAACTCTTGGGGCAATGGAGAGTAAAAGATTTCAAGTCCTTGGTGAATGCAAATAGGGATCATCCACTTGCCTGCCCGTTCTGTAAAAATATTCTGGGATATCTCACCTTGGAGGGGCTTCTAAATGACCTTGCCAGTCACAGCAGGAAAAGGACTAGGGTATACCAGTGTGGGTTGTGGGAGGGATTGGGCCTAATCCAGTGTTGAGATCAACTGCAGTGCATTACACGCATATGGATAGCAGTCTCATTACACGTTTGTATTTTTAGCTGCAGGTTGAAACCTTGGAGCATTCTAAATTACAATTGGCGTATACTCGACAATCTACTACCGTTAGCACTACTCAAGTGGCAGGTGAGACCATAAGATAGATGGCAAGACAGTTACTTAGTTACTTGGTGCTATCAGTAGCACATTATTAAATAGTAATTTTTATTGTATCACAGAATTACTAAAGGACCTTTTTTAATGAACAGCAGAAGCGTGCTATTTGGATCAATAGAGGTAACAACTATTTTTGGCTTAGTTTAAGTAAGCAAGGCTTGAACACATGGGTGGATCAGCACTCTGAGTTTATGAATAACTTGATTTACGGCACCTTTGATGTGGTAATACTCGCTTCTTTCTACTTTTTTTCACTTCTTTTTGAGTTGGTTATGGTTTCTTACTTTTAAATGGCATCACCAGGATGATTTCTACTACTATTGTTTCATTTCTTAAATTTAGGACTGTCCTTCCAGGATAATTATGAGAACTGTTGGATTATGAACGTATTGTATATGATATGGTACATGTTACAATGTAAATGTTTTGTTGTAGATATCCCCTGACGAAGAGTGTTGAAGACACCAGAAATGCATTTGGACTGATTTTCTTCGTTATGATTGCCAAGAAGTTGTACTTCGAGTATCAAAGCTTCACACGATCTTGTACTCCGCTTCTGAATAAAAGGAAGCGTAGGTTCCTAAAAGAGCAGCCTCCAAACCAGCTCTAGCGGCGCTACACTGGCTACTGGTCAGAAAGAGAGTGATGTATAAAGCGCTTCTAATATGCCATAGGATTATATGGCAGAAAGCTCCATCCTATCTTTATGACCTGGTACACATTTATGAGCCAACAAGAGCCCTACGCTCAGTAGGAGCGGGTCTACTGAAAATTCCCCGCGTAAAAAAAGCAAAATTGGTTGGTCGCTCTTTCAGATTGATGGCTGCCAGCAACTGGAACAGACTCCCGATGAGCCTCAGACTGGAAGGTTCTGAAGTCAAGTTCAGAAAACTCCTAAAAACCCACCTGTATAATCTCTAAACTCACAGTGGAACAGAGGTGCCTTCCCTTTCCTGAGCGCTTCCTTTCTCCTCAGCGCGGGGACACGCCGAGATGGCGTCACCAAGCGCTTTATAAACCTCTTTATTATTATTATTATTATTAAAAAGAACCTTGGATGAAGTTACTTTTTTATGTTGACTGTTGCAAGAATTGGAGTAACTGTGTTTTGTTTACATGGAGTACTTTCACAAAATTGTGGTTGATATGTACTAATTTCATTTAAAAAAAATGTTGGACGACACATTCATTTATGAGTGTCAACGGTAGTGCTTTCTCTGTCTAGGACTGTTGAGCCCTGGTCGGTTTTTCTTCCTAAAGCTCTACACAGACATACCGCCCTCTGAAAGGATTCCTTGTGGTCATGGTAACTTGGCCCAACCCCCACTCCAAAAGACCAAGACCACAACCTCTGCATTATCCTGGACAGTGAACTCTCCATAAAGTGTCAGGGCAACACTGTCTCCTCCACCTGCTTCCACAATCTCCGCATGCTCTGCAAAATTTTCAAGAGGCTCCCAATCAGCAAAAGGAAAACGGTAATGGGGGCCCTCATAACCAGTTGGCTAGACTATAGCAATGCACTCTATGCAGACACCACCATCAAGAATAGACTCCAGACGATTCAGAACGCAGCATCCAGGCTGATCCTCAACCTGCCCAGGAGGGCCGATATCATCCAGCACCCGAAGGACCTCCGCCGGCTTCCCATCCAGAAGATATGCCAATTTAAGCACCTGATCCATGCCTACAAAGCCCCTCATGACCAAGGACCTGCTTACATGAACCACCACTTGAATTTCTACCAAATCCCCAGGAACCTCTGCTCCTTTTACCTTGCCTTCACACAAATTCCATACATTCGCCGCTGCAGCTCCGGAGGACGCTTCTTCCCCCACCTTCCAAAGTACTGAAGTACTGGAATACCCTTCCACTCCACTCTTCTCCTTCACTGACCAATGTCTGGAAGGGACACAGGACCAAGCTCTTTGACTGACACCTGCAGTACAGCACCTGGATACTCTCTCGGGTGTTAAGTTGCGCTATAAAAGTACTGCTTGATTGATTGATTGATGTCCTTTCTTTCCAAGGTACAGTTCTGCTTCAGCAGAATCTTTGGGATGAGTTTTAGGAGTCGGAGAGGATCTAGAAATGCATGTTTCACTGTCTGCACGTGTGTCACCTCGGAGGTATATAAAGTCTTGTAAAATTCTGAAAATTCCTGCAAAATGTTGTAAGGGTTTGTCAGGTTTCCTTGCATGGTCCAAATAGCCGGGATAGGCCTGACTGGTTCACTGAATTTCAGTTCACGTCATGCCACTCTACTGACAATGGCTGATTAGCATGCATACTGTGGCCTCCTATGAAATCTATAAATTAGATGATTACCTACAACAGTTGGAGAAGTATAGGGTCCGGTCCAGACTTAACTGTTGCTCTCTTTGTTTTTTGGGGGGGGGTGTATCTACTGTGATATGATATAGGATTGTTTCGTGTAGTGTTTTACATCATCTTCCTGCTCGCACAGGATAATTGTACATAGTTAGCCTAGTGCTTCCCATGTCAGGGAAAGCGCTGCACCTAGAATAGCTGTACACAAGTGTCACTGGTGCTTGTATCTAAACCAGCTGTTATTAGGAAGGCTCCCCTTCCCCCATGGCCCCTTTCCACCCTCTCACCCCTATAATACTCTAATTTTCAACCTGCTCTTTAGATAGTTGGTTATGTGTACCTTTTGATGATGTGTTCACAGTATTAGCTGTGTACCAAAATGTCTTTAAATCTTAATAAAGAATATGAATATAAAAATGTCAGCCGACTTTCCATTCACCTCTATCTTATTTGTACCCAATGAACCAGAGGCTCATAAGATTTTGAGCACGTCTGTATTGCTGGTATCGACTCATTGGGCTGGAGGGCCACCCACAAAAGTCAAAGTGAGTTTACAATTTTGCTGTTGGTCTACATGCATATGGTGAAGAGAACTTTCCTACCACCTGACATGTCTAATAATTTCAACAGGGACTCTCTCAGTGTCGGTGTATGGTATGAACTCTGTACAACCTTTGCCTTCTGCAAAAGAATGTGATAAGAGTCTGGTTATAACATTAAAGCCAATGTAACATAAGACGACATTGTGGAATTCCATCCGAGTTTCACTTACTCGAATATAATGCAATTCTGCAGCATACATAGAAAGAGCAGAATGCCTCTTAGGATTTTTTTATATGGAAGAAAATGTCCCTTCTTGTACAAAAACAATACTGCCTGTAATGCAGGTGTCCTTGCATTATGGTGCAAGGGTGGTTGTTTTGGCGCTGGGCAGCGTTCAGTGCACCAGTGCACAGAGTGAGCAGGAATCAGGGCTCGAGAAATCCAAATGCCCGCTCGCATTTGCGAGCCAGATTTAATTAGTGTGAGCTATTTTTAGGTCCTACTCGCCCTTTCTGGTGAGTAGAAGACAAACTGACATTTGACCTCTGTCCCTGAAAGCAGAGGAAATGTGACAAGATAGCAAGATTTAAAGGCATCTTTATTGCTCCCAAAGTGAAAAAGCAATAAAAATGCCTTGGTCGAGTGCATTTCAAGTAGGTCAAGTACATTTTTTATGTTACTAGACCTGCAGGTCTAGAAAAATGTCAATGATTTTTCGAGCCCAGGTAATGCGTCATATCTTTGTGAATATGACACATTCCTCCTGTCTCCATTTGACGCAGTGTAACAGGTTGTCTTGCTGTGTTTTGTTGCATTGTGCCAAATGTTATTAAATATGGCCCTTGCTGACCACAGCACTTGAATGTTCACAGATATTAGTAATAGAAATGAAGGTGTACTTTTGCCGAAGTCTTATCTTAGGGCAAGTGGTCTTTGAGTTAGCTATAGTGAAGTGTGTCTTGCAGTCTTCATGAACAAGCCCATGTCCAAAATTTTAATGTGCGATGTTCTGCTGTCTGTTGACAATATGTTATGTGTGCTTTCTTGTCACCCCATCCCTTGCCCAATTGTACCATAATTAAAGTAGTATTTCAAAGCGGTTTCCTTGCCCCTTCAAAGGTTGGCAGCTGAGGATTTGGTAATGAGGATCTGCAACCGGCTGCATCTGTTTAGCGCAGGTGTCTCCAAATAGTCAATTGAGACGTAGCTCGCAGAAACCTTGAGTACATTTTTAACTTAGAACTTCAATAAATAAGCATTGCATTTTCCGTTTGAAGTTAAGGAAAGGCCGTGTTTATTTCACATTATTATAGATAGCGGGCCTGATAATGAGCAGTGCTCCACTCAGAATTACGCCACAGGTGGGTCACAGAGGTTCAGAACTGAAGTACTGAGGTATTTAACTCTTAATAAAAGTAATTCTCTACTCAATTTTGGAGCATGAGAATAAAATGATGTTTTTGAATGCTTTTAATTAAGAAAAAATGAAAATGAATAGTTAATTTAATGATTAAGTTAACACTTCAGTCTATTTTTCTCCCTTTACAAAGTGTTGCTTTTACGTTCAGCAGACATCTTGCTCCCAGTGGCTGGTAGACAGTGCCATATTTATAACTGAAAAATACAGTTATTTTCTTCTAAATGTAAGACATTTAAAGTGAAGAAAAATGTTTCTATGAAACAGACTTAATGTTTTTCACTACTTTAAATTAACCCAATTAAGTCTTAATGTTTTATGAAGCATATTTATTCACTTTAAATTCCTCGCATTGACATTGACAAATGACTGTATTTTCTTATCCTCAATGTGGCACCATATCTACAGGCCACTGGGAGTAAAATGTGTGCTGTTTTTAAAGACACTCTGAAATGTGAGAAAATTAAAAAGATGAGTTTTATGTAATGTATATAAATATAAAGCTAACTCCTCAGTTGAATTTTCTCCTATTTCAGATTGTGACATTTACACACAGCAGGCATCTTCCGCCCAGAAAAATTATAGCCATATTGTAGGGGATACTGTCCCTCCAACGGTCCAACGTCCCTACGCCTGCTGAATCCACAGAACGGCGTAATGCGGCAGTCGGACCGCGGGAGAAGATGTCCGTCTGACCGCAACTGACAACCCTTTGGTTGCCGTCTCACCGACATGACAATGAGGGCCCAAGTTTCGAATCCTTATATCTGGCTGCCAGCTTAGCACTACCTACAAATGATGGAGTGGGCGCCCAGTGTTATAAAATATACACATTTCTCTGTGTATGACTTTTGTTGTCTGACGTCAGTTCCTTTGGTTGATGATGGAATATCCTGTCTGCATCTACATTGCCTTTCTGTGGAACGTGTTTACTTTTCTGCGTACAATAAAACATCAACACACTTAAACCTGTGTCGCCAGTGTATCTTACAAATGATAACACTAGCTGCCTCTTGTGAAATATTCCTAGTTACAAAACCACTCTACATCTTAAAACCTCTGTGCAAGTTTTTCCCAGAGTGATGTAAAGCTGCAGAAACAGAGCCTTGTAGCATCGGTCATCAGCATTCTTACCATTTATTCCCTTCCCCCTCTGGTGTGATGAGAGGTCCACCACACCCGTCAAAAACAACCAAGGAACTGACACTGCGTCAACATCTTGGAAAATCACTGAACTGTTAATTGAAGGCAAAGTTGAGGCTTTAGCAGCATCGTGGGAAAACTAACGCTAGGCTGCACCATATTACCTAGGATATGGTGCAGCCTAGCGTTTCCCCCTGCGATGGCGATAAGTTTTACAACTTAACGCCAGCGCAGGCAGGGAAGGTTTGTTTATGTACAGGAAGGAGTTCCTTCCTGCACATAAACAAAGCTTAAATGCCATTTTGTAACTTACATGTGTGCTGCTTCATGCAGCACACATGTAAGTTACAAATCGGTATTTTTAAAAAGAGGTTTGTTTATGTACACGAAGGTCACCTGTACATAAACAAACCTTGACATTTTGCTTTTTCCATGTTAGCTGCACAAGGCAGCCCACATGGGAAAAAGCAAAAACGAGGAGAAAAGAATCATTTCTCCTTGTTTCGCCACCTTAAGAACAGGTCTTTCCTGTTCTTAAATTTGGCGCTGCCACCTATTATCGCCTCTCTTGATAATAGGTGGCAGCGTCGAACTGAATGGTTGTTGCGGTGGAACGCCCAACGCAACACCCACTCCACGCGCTCTTTCACGATGAGTTTATCGTGAAAGGGGCCCTATTACCAAGGCAGCGTTAAGTCAATTAACGTGGCTTTAAGCCACATTAATTGACTTAATGCTGCCTTGATAATAGGGCGATGCAAATATCGCTGCATTATTGGCAGAAAAGTGCCGATGACACGGCGATAAGGGTCTTGATAATATGCCCCTCAGAGAGCAAATAGGACGATGGAGCTGCATTGGAGATGTTTCCTAAACCAGCATCAGGATAAAAACAGCACATTGTTTCTCTTGATGAAGGTTTTTGTAATGCTGTAGGCCACTCTTCTGGGAGTGTTGCACTCTTTTACGTTGACTCTGATGCTTCTACAGAATATGTCTCTAGGTTCATATACATGATGTCAGAATGAGGAATTTGAGGTTTATCGTTTATTGTAAGGGGAGGCGTGGTAAGAAGGTAAGTAGGCAGCACCCAGTCTGTGTAGGTGAGCTAGAGGAAGTGATGTCACCTGAAGGCTGCGGGGTACTGAATCTGTCTGCAAACAGAGACAATGAAGGGTGGCTGAGGGAACTGTGTTTCATTTATCAATATGACGTTGACAAGCAGGAATCCACACTGGCCTTCTTCCTCTTCGGAGACCAGCTTTTAATTGTAAACAGCGATGATGTATAATCCTTATCACCTCATTTGACTTGTAACAATAAAGCACACAAGAACAACAAAACTGATTTGGAGTCAGGTATTTTAATTTTAAATTGCATCAGAAGACACCTTCTTTATTTGCCAAAATCCAACTACATTCAACTGGACGCTAATTTTCTCCTAATGATCCTCTAGAGAGACAAAACATTTTCAGACGTCCCTTGCTAGCCGACGTGTGCAGTTTCCAGAAAAAGCATATGCTTTGAATATAATCCTTTTGCAATTGATCACTTAAATATATAGCTTGTGATTTAAAACACTATGAAATAAAACAAATCATTTAATACCTGAGGCCAGCTGTCTAAATCCGCAGCCAGGTGGCAGTACCGCAGCAGCTTACAAAACATCGATAGTAGCATTGGTGCATGTCTGAATGGTATTCCTTATACCAGGATCAGAGTGGGACATTTCAAAAGGCACAGGGACAAGCAGTAAAACTGTTCAGAGAGAGTGGCCAGGTGAGCAATGCAGAAGAAAGGACCCATTTCACACAGCCCTAAGTGCTCATGTTCTGTCTTTAGCTCAGAGACCTTTGCATCAACCACTTAAAACTGCCCTTTTTTGTATGGAACGTATTCAGGACTAAGGGGCACATTATCAAGGGGGGCGATAGACAATTATCGCCGATTTAGCTGCTGTTTTTGCCTGCTAAGCGGCGATAATTCTATCGCCCTATTAGCAAGCTGTCGCTAACTGATTTTAGCGACAGCTTTTAGGCGATAGCGAGCGGTTTGGGGCCCGCTTTGCATGTCAGCGATGTTTATCGCTAATGACATGCAAAGTGGGTGTACCCAACCCGATAGCGACTGAAAGCAGTTGATAACGTCGCTATCGTCTATTAACAAGGCTAAGCGTGAATATCTCCAAAAACTAACGCCTGCTCAGACCAGTTCTTAGCCATGTTATCCAATGGGAGGTGGATAACATGGCTAAGAGCATTTTGTCGCTAATGCGTGACTATCGCTGTATTCTCAGCGATATTCAAGCTATCGCCGGAAAATGTATCGCTTTGGAGATAAACATTGCTAATAGCACGTTATCTCAGCGATATTTTCCGGCGATGCTTAGCGATAAAAAGTTGGTTGCTAGGCCTAATTAGCGATAAATATCGCTAATCGTTGGTAATATGCCCCTAGATGTTTTGACAAAGAGGTTGGCGTCATTGCCTGGATTGTTGATTCTACTACTGGGTAGCTTTAAATAAGTTATAATCTCACAACTGTGTAACAAAACCATATTTTAGCAATATATTTTTCCCTCCTAGGTGCAGATTAATTGTATTTAAATTAGGAATCCCACAAATCACTAAGGATGGTAAAATACTGAGTCTGGGCCTATATCTAAACATTCCTTAATTTACCTCAGCTGCACACTACCAGCAGAAAGATGTGTGCGCTATTCATATAAATACTCGTTGACTCATGCAGGAACAGGCTTGAGCTGAAATGTCCCTCTCAAAGACATTTTCATAAGAAACCAGTCTCCCACAGGTGGAAATTACACAAAATTGCGCAATGCGGCATTTTGAGATTTTTTTTAATTTTGCCACCCTGCCTGCAAAATCTAAATTATGTCCAGGCTTAATTATATGAGAAAACACCCTTTGGAGCAAAGGAGACAATTCATCAGTCATTAATGTTTATTTCAGGCATAAATACCATCTATTTCTGGTTTGTACAATGCTTTGATGGAAGTGGACTCAGAAAACAAGCCTTGGTGGGGAGAGGACTGGGAAAATGTTTCCGTAGACCACACACACCAGGTTGTATTGAACATGCTCTGAAAGGCTGATCCGGTTAAGGGATCCACCTCCTTTGATACTATCCTTCCTGGGTATCAAGATGGATTCCGTCAGACCAAGGACAGTGTCCCCGTCATGTGAACCACCTGGCAAGTGGGTACATATAACTGTCTCATGGCTGGTATCTTTCGGAGCATGCACAGGGTGTGGAAGCACTCAGAGGTGACTGCTTGATCTTGCGTTTCATGGTGAGTTTGCTGTCCAGAATGATGCTGAGGTTGCAGGCGTGGTCTGTCAGTGTGGGTCCTATCAGGATAACATTTTGGTGCTGCAGATCAGATGGCTGGAGCAAGCCTCACATGGTGGGCAGGGGCAGGGAAAATGAGTGATGATAGTACAGCCATTATATTATTATGCCCGCCACTTTCATGAGATGTCCTCTGAGGCGGTAATGCTGGTCAGGAGTTACTGACTGAGGAGGCCGCCGTGTGCAGCTTTCCTTCCCTTTTGCCAAATCATAAATAAGGACATTAATTGCAAAGACTATGAAGAAAATTGACCCATTGTCCATTGAGTATGGTGGATGGGCTCAAACATTGGATTTCCTTGCATCAAATACAGGATGGAGCTTGAACAAACATTGCACGATATGCAAAGTTTGTATATCACATGGTAGAGTACAAATAATTATTCATGAATGTAGATGTTTTTATCTTGTCTGCAACTCTATATTGGTTTTTAAATTATTCTTGACACTTTAGTAACCTAATTTTCTATCTGGAACTAGGTACTGTTTGCTTTCTCTTTAGAGGTATATTTACATTTTCTTGTTTGCCAATTTGATGAATATTAAGAAGAAAAAAAAAGAAATAGAACATTTGCAAAAGAGCGGTGAAAGCGCGTAAAGTGCACAAATTAATTCAAAATTCTCAATTTGTTTGTAGGACCAGGTGCTGTGTGTTAGGGTATACTTTATTTGTTTGTTTTTAGTGGAGACACACAAATATAACCTACTAAAGTAAAATGTTTGTTCTTTCTACCATCGTACAAATGTGAGGTTTTTGAAGTTTAGTTATTGTTCAGATGTGTGTGTATCTGTGCCGAATGGGATAATTGTTGCTCAGAAATATTTTCAACGTTTTTTTACCAGGACTAGTTTCAGCTGTTTTTGTAGAAGGATTTAAATTTCCTTCAAGGTTATAATAGTCTGCAATTTTTGCGTACCTTTTGCTTTTCATGATATAAGTTGATTCTTGCAATTCGAATTACAAATAATTCCCCGTTTTTGACAGGCTTGTCATGATCAAAGACGGTTTTATACAACGGTTTTTGTGATTTCTTGATGACTAATTTTGACAGAGACTTAGTACCACTAATTAAAAATAATGCATAATTATTGAAGCTGCCTGTCCTTCCTTGTCATTAAGGACCAGGAAAAGCTCCTCTCTGCTCTGCAGTTTGGGTATTGGGCAGGAGTGAGAAGCTGTGCATGGGGTTTTTGTTTCTGTCTACCTGGTTACCTGGCACGTATATTTATTGTTTACTTGCTGTAAGTGGCATGCATGTAAGCTTTTCAATAAGCATGTTTGCCTCATAATATTGATTACATTCTTTCAGTTGCACAAACTGGTGGTTGGAAAGCAATGAAGGCTGTTTGTTCTTCACATGTCCTCTTGGCGGATCTGCAGGTTAAAAAAGGAGGTTGCCGTCCATTCTCCAGTGACCATGGTTTTATATCCAAACACTGTCAAGACCTCAGCTGTGTAGGGAACTTTGATGTTGGCCCTCTTGACAACTGCTTTCTGCCGGACAGCCTTTCCAGGTGGAACTTCAAAGTTAAATGACAATTTGTAGTGTGTCTGAAAAGAAGAAGAAGACGATGGGTTCAAAGAGAAAACACAGGTAATTTGGGATTCTTTAGTAGGATTTGTAGAGAATAAAGTCATTATCGTTACTATTATGCTACTATAGAAAAAAATGTGTTTTCAGCAAATAAATCATCTTTGCATTGGAAGCACCATTGACCTTCACCTGGTGTTGATAAATTATCTCTGAGATGTATTTTTTGGGCTGTCTGTTCTTTCTGTGTCGGCCAACCAATATGCTGTTGATATCAGTTAGTCTCCTCCCCACCTGAGGAAAATTCAGTAACATCACCCCTTACTTCATGGTACATAATTTTTGGACCTGGCCCCTTTTGCAGTGTTATCCCCAAAACTTTTTCCTTTTTCCTCCGATTTTTCTGACCATCCTTTTGTTGGTGTATGACTCTAGGCACTCTACCACTGCTAGTCAATGTTAAGTGCATGTACTCTCTCCTTTAAAACATGGCATGATTGGTTTACAACTATTTGGCATATTTTATTTACTTGTAAGTCCCTGTTAGAAATGGGGTTTCTGGTTGGCTAGGGTATAAATGTAAGCAAGGCAGAACATACCACTCTAATCTGGGTAAGTGAATTACACACCCAAGATAATTCCTGCGTGGTAGCTTTGCTGAGCAGTCAGCTTATCCCAGAGGCAACATGTAAAGCGTTTGTGCAACACACACACAACAGTGACACACATATCCACCAAAAAAGACACTCCACACAGGATTTTATTTAAATATCTCATATATTATATATAACACGTACACTACAACCACATAAATCATAAATCACTTTGCCAACTAGGCAATTGTCATAACATCACAGTTAATGCTGTACTTCCTCGACTCTACCTCCCCGGACGTCGCATTCCAGACAGAGATATGGTTGAACCCCGCCTCCACACCCAGCATCGTCATTGCCATCCCGGAAGGATACAAGATCACCCGCAGGGACCGCACCAATGGAACAGGTGGAGGAATCGCCATCGTCCACAGGAAAACCGTCAGAGTCTCAACCAACACCGACGACACCCTCAATACCGCTGAACACATGTACTTCTAGATCCACACCGATCCCAACACCACCCTCAGAGGAACCCTCATCTACAGACCCCCCAGACCCTGACCACAATTCAGCGACTCCATCCCGACTTCGTCAGCACGCACGCCCTCGCCTCCACAGACTACATTCTCCTAGGAGACATGAACTTTCACCTGAAGAACAATAACGACACCAACTCCACCACCCTGATTGACAACCTCACCAACCTTGGACTCGAACAGATCGTGACCACACCCACCCACGTCGCTAGCCACACTCTCGACCCCATCTTCACCGCAAGCCTCCACGTTTCCTTCAACCACACCACCAAACTCCACTGGACCGACCACCGCTGCATCCACTTCACCTTCAAGAAGCCCACCACGCACCACCGCACCCAGCTGCTGCCTCAACGCTGATGGAGGAAAGTCACTGAAGACCAGCTAACCACCTCCCTCGCCCAGAACCCCCCCGCCGACTCCACCGACCCCGACACCGCCAACCGCAACCTCAGACAGTGGATAAACGACTGCGCCAACACCCTCGCCCTGCTCCAGACACCCTCCAACAGCTACACCAGCAAGAAAGCCACCTGGTTCACCGAAGACCTCCAGGCCTCCAAACGAACATGCCAGAAACTGGAGAGGAACTGGCTCCGCGAACGATTACCGGACAGCTACACAGCCCACAAGAGTTGAGGGTTGAGGGTATTGTTAGTATTTGCATGGAGGGGTGAATGGGTGGCTGCTGGAGAACTGGCAGTGGGTGCAGACATATAGTGGTGTGAGGTGCAGGGCAGCAGCATTATGTCACATCCTAATTAGGCGGTTTGAACTGCCAACCGGAGGTCGGTTGGTCCCAGGTCCGAGATGGTGTTGGGCGTACTTAAGTCTGCCCAACATCGTAATTAGGACCCAAGTGTGTTGCAGAACAGAAATAACACGGGTCAGAAATCCCTAGTTGCAAAAATTAACCATCTCACAGTACCCTTGAGATTTCGAATTATTATTACTAGTTTGGATTATTTTCCAGCCAAACCCACATGTCATTTAGGTAGCTTCAAACAAGTCAACTGACCAACCCGAATCACTCATTGGGCATGCCCCTCTATAGACACAAACTAAAGGGTATTCTGTCTTTGTAGTGTAGTTCCTATATTCCCAGTAGGCTCTGCGCATTGGAATAATATATCCTATAGATTAGTCGTTTGACTGAGGTCAACTTGGTCTCTATTGAATATGCTAAACATAATAGTGAGTGCCAGCTAGCTCAGAGGTCACTAGAAACTTTCTCGAGTTCACAAGAAGGGATTAGTCTCTGACAACCGCATAAACATGACACCTTTGTTTCCCAAGAATAAGTATTTCACTCAGTCAATCGTGCATGCTTCGTTTCAACAGAGCTTATAGAGAAATAGAGAGACGGGCGTTATCAATAAAAAGGTTAATTGAACAGTCTTATTTCTCATACAAGAGAAGTGAACTGCTACAATCGTTAAGCAGATTGCAAAGTATAATGCATACAGTGAGAATAGTATTATAAAATAATACTGTAAAAGCATTGTATGGTTTCTAAGCCGCATACAAATACATACATAAATAACATTGACTAAAATACTCAACTGGTGCTTCTAAATACGCCTACCCCAATGTACCTAACCTAAGTCTAGTACCCGGGAAGAAGTAAGTTTTATGTAGCATAGGTTTTATTTATTTTTGCCAAGAATCTACCAAAGGTTTCTCTAGGTTCTAATCAGCTCCATACCTTGTTTTAGAATGAAGGAGGTCTGGTATCTCTGTCTCAGGACTCGATTTCCCAACACCCCACAAGGGGAGCTTGGAAACACCGGAGCAGGATTCTCGGCAAGAGAAAGGCAGCCTCTTCATCAGTGCATCAGCTTGAGGTTCGGCTTCCTTCGGCACTAGCTTTAGCGAGCTGCGTTGAACTCCTCCGAACCACCATAGTTTGCTATAGCAAGTGAAGGTATACTTATACCTTGAAGGTGTTTAGGAATGACAGAGCTTGACATAAAGTTGGGCATAATAACGTCGGGAAACAACCCCTAGGGAATAGTTGTTCTTTGCAAAGGGCATGAGTTCTTGGACAAATCAATATTCGAGCAAGGGGAAGTTCCCTAACTGATTAAGCCGATTTTCCCCAAAAAATGTGTGACGTTTGATACGGGTGGAAGTAGCCATGCCTGTATTTGGTCTGCATGGGCAATGTCTAAAAAAGTGATTGATTTCTCTGCCTATATAAGGGTAATGTGAATTGTACCTATATAAAGGCATGAACCGGGAAAATCCACTTGGAGCTCTCTAAACGCCACGCAACAGTACTTGACTATCCAATGGAACATTTCGTGAACCAAAGTCTCACCAATCACCCTCATTGAAGGATCCAGAGACACACAGTTTTTTCTTTAGCCACCAAGGGGCTAGAAAGATCTGGATGTATGTCTTCTCAGAAGCTGAGAAAGGGTGAAGCACTGTCACTCTATATAATTATAATACGGGACGTATTTTCACTGTCTCTAAAAACTATGATGATGTTAACAAATTAAAGCTGATACAATCATCAGAAGAAGGGGCTGAATTAAATTCAGTGCAGTAATCAGATCTGACCTATCCTCAGTGGAGGAAGCCGGGCCCAAGGCAGCTGAATGTTCTTCTTTTTCTGAGGAAATTCAGCATATGAAACAAGGAGGGGGTGGTGAAAAAAATGAAAATACAAGGATGAGGACCAGAAGTCAGGACAAAAAGAAACCATAGATCCTAACATAGTTGTTGATCCCACTAGTTCTGAGAGTAATAAGGTTCTACAAGTAATAAATCTTTCTGATAGACCTATTAGCAAAATAGAATTGAATGTTTTGCAACGTGTCTTGTCATTTTGTCCAGATGGGAATTGTGAGTTTAAATTGTGTAGAAGACTTAAATTAAAAAGTTTTTTTTCCAAATATGATAAAGAAAAGTACCATGAATCACAGGCAAAAAACAAAAATAAAAAAGTCTGATTTAACATTTTCGGATGCTCAAAATATTCATTTGTTGTTATCATTGTCAAATGAAAATGTTATGTTACGAGTTACGTTACGAGTTTGTTGAAGCGCGACAGCTGCCCCAGCAACGTGGCATCCTGGCGCTGAAAAACCATATCATAACCTACTGAGGGGAGGGGGGGGGAGGCTAAGGCAGTGGGAACAGATGGGTTTTATTTGCCTTGCGGAACACGGACAGATTGTCCAGGGGACGGATGTTCAGGGGAAGGGAGTTCCAGAGTTTTGCTCCCAAGACTCTGAAGGAACGACCCCCGACACGGCAAAGTTTTGTGCGGGGGACAACTACCAGATGTTGACCTAGGGAGCGCAGATTGTGCTGGGGGGTGTAGGGTAGTAGAAGCGGACGGAGGAGTACAGGGCCATCTGTTTTAAGGATTTTGAAGGCAGTAGTGAGGGCCTTAAATTGGATTCTGGCATCCACTGGGAGCCAGTGGAGTCTATGTATGGTGGCTCTAGCAGAGCATCTTCTTGGAAGGCCGACTATAGCTCTGGCCGCAGAATTCTGGATTCGCTGAAGCCTTGATGTCTCTGCTTTGCTAGCGCCTAACAGTAGGACACTAGCATAGTCCAACCGAGAGAGAATGATAGATTGGACTATGAGCTGACGTGTTTTGGGATCTAAGAAGCCAAGAATAGGGTTGAGGCTTCTCAGCAGACCCACACACGTAGCTGCCACTCTTTTAGTGTGGGTTTGGTAGCTCAACGAGGAGTCCAACCAGACTCCCAGGTTTTTTACCAAGGTTTTAGGGGGAGGGATGGGGCCCAGCAAGGAAGGCCACCAATGGTCGCTCCAACAGCAGGGGTCTTTACCAAGGAGCAGCACCTCGGTTTTCCCTGCGTTCAATTGTAAACAGTTACCCGTCATCCACTGGGCGATTGCGGCCAGTCCATCCCTGAATCGTGTGGCAGAGGTTGAGGGGGCCTCAGTGAGGGTAATCACCAACTGTGTGTCGTCAGCGTACGACACCAGCGTGAGGTCCCATTCTCTGGCCACTGCCGCGAGGGGCTGCACATACAGATTAAAAAGGGATGGACTGAGAGCTGAACCCTGCGGGACTCCTTGGCTGATAGAGTGAGACCGGGAGGTGAACGGGGGTGCTGATACTCGGAAGGACCTGCCCGTCAGAAATGAGCGGAACCATTCGAGGGCCAGGTCACTGATCCCTATATCTTCCATGCGTTTCAGCAGGATGTTGTGGGAAACCGTGTCAAAGGCTGCGCTGAGATCGAGCAATATCAGCGCAGCACTTTGACCGGCATCTAATACTTTCCGAAGATGTTCGGTGGTGGATAGAAGGGCGGACTCCGTACTATGCCCTGGCCTGAACCCGTTTTGGGAAGGGTCCAGGATGTTATTTTGGGCCATATGGTCTGATAGTACGGTGTTAGCATGGGCTTCTGCTAGTTTGGACACCCAGGGGAGCAGTGAGATGGGCCTATAGTTCTCCGGCTTTGTGGGGTCCAGGGTCGGCTTTTTGATAATGGGGGTGACCCATGCTTGTTTCCAGCAAGTGGGAACAATTGCCGAAGAAAAGGAGAGGTTGAGAAGTGTGGCCAGGGATGGAAGAAAGAAGTCCAGTGCCTCTAAAAATTGAGCCGGTCTCATGGGATCTGTGGGGGCGCCGGATTTAACCTTACTGCAGAGTTTAACTAAGACCCCATGGGAGATTTCAGGTAGGCATGAGAGTCTGGTGCCTTTAAAGGGAGAGTTAGAGGACCTAATGTAGTCGGAAGGGTTCTGTGAGAAGGTGTTATAGATTTTCCTTACCTTTTCAATAAAGAAGGTGGCGAGGTTCTCACACTGCTGTGTGGAAGAGATACACGAGGTGGGATTGCCACAGTTTTGCAGCTTTTGAACCAGTTTAAAAATGGTTTTTGTAGGGTTGGGGCTGGAGTCAATTTCTTTGGCGTAGAAGGATGCGCGGGCCGCGCGTATAGCTTTATGGTATGATTTCAGCTTGGACAGGTAGATAGCTTTATCCTTGTCCTTATAATCCTTTCTCCAGTTACGTTCTGCTAATTTGCATTCCTTTCTTAAGAGTTTCAAATTTTCATTATACCAGGGCTTAGAGGGGGTGCTGCGTCCTCTAGTCCATTTGGCTGGTATGAGGGTGTCAAGTCCTTTAATGATCCAGTTCTGAAACAAAGCATAGGACGTGTTAATGTCTTTAGTGGTTACGAAGTTGAGTACTCCTAGAATAGCCAAAAGGTCCTTATTTTGGAGTTTGTGCCAGGGCCGCTTAAGACAGGAGGGAGGCGGATCATTATTGGGCTGGATGTCGGCCGATATCACAAATTTAATGAGAAAGTGGTCGGTCCAACCCATGGGCTTGGGTGGATCGGCTCTGGCCTCCGGGATATTTGTAAAGACAGGGTCCAGTAAGTGACCAGCAGAATGCGTAGTGGACTGGATGGATTTATGATGATGGGATCCGACGTGGAGTCAAAGTGGAGATTAAGGTCTCCCAGAATAGTAAAGTTGGCGGAGGTCACAGCCAGGGCATGGGCTACCTCTAGGAGTTCCTCTGTGAATTTAGAGGTGGGCCCCGGGGGTCGGCAGATGAAAAGGCCTGAAAGGGAGACGTGAGGGCTAGTGGTGATTTTGAAGCGGGCACACTCACATCCCGTGATGTCTTCCTTCAGAAAGGAGCAGGAGTATAGTGTTCTATAGATAACAGCTATGCCACCTCCCCTAGAGTCTCTATTGATGGAAATCATAGAGAAACTATCCGGCAGCGTGAGATTTGGAATACTGGTTAGCTCATCCTTGAGCCAGGTTTCGCACAGAAATAGTGTGTCTGGATTCTCATCGGTCAATAAAGTGTTGACCTCAGAGTGGTGCTTTACCAGGGACCTGACATTAAGCTGAAGAATCGTGAGCGGGGTGTGTTTTATCGTGCTATCTTTGTGTCCAGGTAAGCACGGCCTAGGTGTAACAAAGTTACAGGACTTACAGTGTAGGTCGGTCTGTCCAATGCATCCTACTAGCTTATCGCAGCGTTGGCCCGGGTTAAGTGCAAGGAGACAGTTTTTATCATAGTAGTATGCCGTCCGTGTGATTTGAGCAGGGGTACCGGCGTGAGGCGATGTCTTGGCGATGACGGGCGCAGACGGGCTTGCCTTAGGCGCGCCTTTGGCGCGCAAACGGCACGCCCGCTGCGCACGTCCGCTGCGCTTCCTGCAAATGCACATGATTTATAGGATGGAACAAATAGCAGGAGGGGGTGTGGCCTCGAGGGGGCGTGGCCTCTGTGCACGCCGATAATGGCGTCAGCTGTATGACTTGCGAGGGGGTCGCGGCAGCGATAGAATCCGCAGCGCGAGTTGTTAGGCTGAGGTCTCTGTCCCAACAGAGCAGCAGAGAATGGGGATGAGTTTAAAACATACACAAAATGTGACTCTCAAGTGAATATTTTAAAAACAGGTGATGCAGTAACACTCCCGGCTTCCGCCTCAGGAGTAATGGTTTACAAAATGATGTTGATATAGAGAGCCTGCCTGCTATGTTGTTTTCTAGAGCTTTTTCTCTCGTTGGCGAGCAAGGCACTCCATCAGGTCGATCTTTGATTCATTCACAGCAGCTTGGATTTGTGGGAGGCCTCTGTGAAATCCTAGAAGTCTTGAGCTCCTGAGCTTTCAGCAGGACAAATCTGAAATCCAGAATGAGTCGGTCATCTTATGTTGCTTTTTATCAAGAATTCTCCAATCTTCTCCAAACTTCAAGGGGTGCTATATAAAGTTCCTTTTAGGGGTTTAAAGTGTCCACAAACAAAATCCAAGGTTCAAGAGTTTCTGAGAGGCTCCTCGGATGTTGGGACTACAGTTCCCACAATGTACCTGGCCAAATCCTGTAAAGTCCAGCTGAAGGTGATCAGCTCAGGTCCTCTTGCTGGAAATGGTGCAGGTGGAGCTCTGTTGACATGTCGCTTTCAGGAAATCCTCTCCTTCACTTGGTAAAGCAAGGTAAAGTCCTTAGGGCTGTAGTTCCTTAGTGTGCAGCAGCTGCAATCAGTGCAGTCTTTTTGGTGCAGGCCAGAGTTCTCCGCAGGGCCTTCTTCTTTTGGTTGTTTCAGGCAGATCTCCCATGTTTACTCTGTGTCCTTGGTTGCCATCTACGAACTTCCTCCAAAGTGTGGCAATTTTTTGTCCCTCAAAGCACTAGTATCTAAAATCCAAAATGGAGAAACTTTCCCCTTGGAGTTAAGATCAGGCTAAGCCAACATTACTGGTTTGGTCTATTTTGCTTTAACACTCCCCTTCTAGCCCCTTGGCTAATCTAATTACTGGGACTTCAATCTCACTGTGTGGTAGGATGTGAAGATTAGCCTGTGTGCTGTCTCAACTGTATTTCCCTCTTTAAAGACCAGTTTGGCTATGCCAACCCCATCCTGCCTTCTGCTCTGCTGCTTCCGTTCTCTTCCCAGCAGACCCTACTTCAGAAAGATACTCCTACACATGTGTTGCTGCTATCCAGCACTACCCATGCAGACTGCCCATATGACTCTCCGCTGGCCAGAGCGCGCTGAGAGGAAGAAATTGTCTCTCCCCCTCACCGAAGAATAGTGGTCCTTCTGCTGTCAGCCAACCGGGAAAATCACATCCAGCAGTAAACTGTGTATCATTCATTATAAATACCTCCACCACCTTTATTATACACCTGCACTTATGATGTGTCTTCACCTACAAGACATAGACCAATGCGACTGATGTGGGAGAGAGGGGGTGGATATTAGCTACATAGCTTAGGACAGCACCGCCATCCGGCACTACTGGAAGATGGTATTGGAGGCGCTCGACCAGATGACCGGGCTACGCGGGTCATTGGCCGCTCCATCTCAAAGATACATCTCCTTGGCACTCTTGCTAGCTAAACGGCGGGTCGCCTACAGATGGGGTAAAGGAAGGGCGCCCATTCAAAGAATGGTTGAATCACCTTATATTCTGCCAAGACCAATTGCCCACTTATGTTGAGCACCTACCACCCTCCTCCTGCCCACACAACATCTGTCTCCCCTCCATATGTACCTCTTAGCGCAGACTGTCCCCGATGACACTGACACAGGACTACTGTCGGATGGTTGACAGTGCTTACACAGGGGATGTGGTCTAGCTCCTATTACACCAGATTATGTCGAGAATTTTCTCACATTATTTGTACAAATGAAAATGTTATCAGTCAATGCAACGTGCTAATGCTATTTTATTGGAGTATGTGTAATAACCTTATCAGGCCTGTCGAGTGGCAATGTTCGCTTCTTAAGTTCTGTGTTTTACTAAAAACTCAATAAAGAGACTTAAAAAAAGGTATTCCCATGTTAGCCTATGGAACTAAAATGCTACAATAAGGAAAAACAAAATTAGAAGTTTTTCCTTCACCAGGGCATATAAAAAATCTTTTGAAATGTCCGTGGTAATTTTTACTTGGCACCCTACCCTGGGAGCACCTCGGGTAGACCTCTTCATATTGAAAATGTTGATGTCAATATGGATAATGATTCATTCATATATAAAAATGAAATCATATCTTTATTGACAAATTCACCCGTTGTAAACTTCACTGCAACCCCAACTCGAAAATACATAGTCAGGCAGGCTCTGTGACCTAGGCCTGAGATTACTGATTGACAGGTCACAGGGGGAGTTTCACGTAGCTGTCAGACAAAAATTAACCAGGAAAACCCAGATCAATCCCACAGATAGGCACAGCGACACCATAATGTCCAGAGAGATAGGCCCCAATACAACACACATGGCCTGAGGGGTACAGGCGCTCCTAAAACACCCTACAGTCAGATGCTACATAAAGTTAGGCAGACAGCCAATCAGTACACAGCACACACAGTACAAGGAGTGATCACACCCTCCCCATGCCGGACATCTGGACATGTTACCCACTGGCCGCATTGTGTCCACGCAAGGTTGAGGCTCACCTGTTTTCCTCATCGAATACATTAATTTAAGGCTCCAAAGGCAAAGTTTTACATTCCTCACAAAAGAAGGATCACCAGAACTATTTATGGCATTCACTGTATTGAATATAAACCAATTTTATTTATTTATTTATTTATTTTGAACGTTTTATATAACGCGAACAAGATCTTTGCAGATATCAGAGCGCTTTACAAAAACAAGGGGTAAGAAAACAAGAGTGATTATCAGACTTTTGAGCAAAGAATAGTTGTAGGCAATAAATGAGTAGCAAAATAGGGTAGGTACATGGGGGAGCATAGTCAATCAGCCAGACCAATAATACAAATCGACAATCAGAAAAACGAATAGTACAAATAGGTGCAGAGTCTCAAATAGTTCTAAAGTAAAAGTTCAGGTAAATTTAGCCATGAGGATAGCTTTTACTGCTTTCTTAAAAAATGTAGTGGAGGAGATAAGCCTGGTTTCTGGAGGGAGTGAATTCCAAATCCTGGGTGCCATTCCTGAAAAGGAGCGTTTATATGTTTTTTCCTGCCGGAATCTACGAGGTTTCAGAATGGAGAACCATGAACCTAACAGCCACCCCACCATGAGACCGTAAAGAGTGATTTGCTGTGCTTTATAAAGCGGATCAGTAGAGAATCTGCATAAAGCTACAACCTACAACTTATGCACGGCAACATAAATTCTCATCTCACCCACTGTGAGACAATATCGGACCAATTTTAAGTTGAGACATTACTCAGACTCTATCCCTGTACCTGTTCTCCCAGCCGCACTGTTTAATTAAACGAACCGTTCATGTTCTGATAAATGCCTCTTGCTTCTTGTTTTTTCAAAGTGTTTCATGTTCAAGTAACAGACCTTAGTGGTGACGTATATGTCAAAATAAGGTATTTTAATACTTTGGAAGTACTTTTAAATCCTAAGTCAAATATACATATAATTGCAGTTTGAAAGCAGCTTGCAAAGCAGGGCTGACTTTTAAAGTGACAGCAAGCAACACAACAGTGCACACTGAAGTGCATTGAATCTGCTGGGCTTCTAAACCTACATGCCCTACCATATACATGCCCTCTGCTAGCGTCATGTGGGTTTGTTTTACGCCATTGCAGGGGTCGGGGGAAAGTGTGGGAGCCACTTACCCTGTGCTTGACTGGGCTTCTTGATTTTTAGCATGAGAGTCACTTTAGCCCTGGTCTGCGGCGGCTGGTGCAGTTTGAGCGGAGAGCGCTGCGACGTGCCATCGGGCCTCTGGCCTCACTTCCGGCCACCTCACTTCCGGCCATATGTTTTGCTGTGTTTGATAGCGGTCTAGTGCTCCCGGCACACACACTATTTATTCAACATGCTAAAGTGGGCACCCAGTGGAAATGAGTAAGTCTACAGCGCTGCCCTGTATGCCACTGTTGTTTTAAATATTTTATGCTGCCTGAATATACCTGATAGGAAGTACTAAAGGTGTGCTCTGCTAGCGTTGTGTGGGTTTGTTTTTACGTTGTTGTGGGGGTCAGAGGAAAGTGGCGGGCCACTTACCGTGTTCTAGACTGGAGTTCTTGATTTTTAGCCTGATGGTCACTCTCACCCTGGTCTGCCTTGTCTGGTGCCATTTTAGCAGAGGGCGCAGCGACGTGCCATTGGGTCTCTGGCCTCACTTCCGGCCACCTCATTTGCGGCCATAGAGTGTGTTGTGTTTGTTAAGCATTCTAGTGCTTCCAACACACACACTATTTATTCAACATGTTAAAGTGGTCGCGCAGCTGAGATTAGTACAGGGCTTAGAACAGTTGGTCCATACCTCCACACACATTAAGGGCCATATTTTAGACATTATTTTCGTTAACAGCACTCAAATAAAAGCACTACCACCTGTGCCTATAGTTTGGACTGACCAGTCGATTCTCTCATTTAGGATTGTAAATCCAAGAAAGGTCCCCTGCAATTTAGAAAAGCGACCAGAGCCCATAATGACCCAGAGTTGGGCGCAACTCACCAAAGACGCGTTCAGGGACAATTTGGCTTAAAGCAAACCGGAATTAAGGGCTGATACCCAGATAGCAGAGAAACAAGTCTCTCTGTGGATTAAGGAGGTGGTGGACTCCTTAATACGTTTGAAACCCTGTAGGAGTGCCCGACAAACTCCATCAGCAGAATGGTTTTCAGAGGAACTGGCAAAACTGAGAACTGAATGCAAATGCCTTGAACGCCACTGGAGGGTGAACTATCAAAATGACAATAAGCTGAAATATTTAGAAGCACTCAGGTTTTACCATCAACAAATTAGGAGAGTGCAGAGGGAGTTTTACATTGAGCAGATTGAAGCAACTAAAAGCTCCTCTAAGAACTTTAGTATGGTAAAACAACTTACTTCCCTAGAACGTGTTATCACAGTACTGCCTGCTTCGGCAGACTACTGGAATAAAGTAGCTGATTTCTTCTTGGGAAAGATAGAGAACATATATGCTACCTTCTCTGATAGTAGCAGGAACTATAGCTTTGCTCCTGCTAAAAAAAGATTTACTGGAGGAGGACACGTTGCTTCCTTATTTTGCAAAAATTGCTGAGAAACATTTTAACGTTCAATTGACTACCTTTATGGAAGAAAAGCAGATTCTCCACAAAACCCAATCGGGGTTCAGGGCAATTCACGGCACGGAATCGGCCTTACTCCTTGCTTCTGAAGTTCTAAAAATACCAGCTGATGATAGAATAGTGACGGCATTGATCTTGTTGAACCTGAGTACGGCGTTTGATTCGGTCTCCCACTGCCTTCTGCAGCAACATCTGTGGGAGGCCGGTGTCAGAGGGGGCACATGGGAATGAATCAAGTATTTCTTACAGAACAGATCATTCCAGGTCCTACAACATCCTTTAAAGTCCGAGATGTGTCCGCTGTCTCAAGGGGTACTACAGGGCTCAGCCCTTAGTCTAACTTTATTTAATATCTACCTGCACCCTTTGGCAGACATTGTGCTGAAACATGGGGTGAAACTGGTGTCATATGCTGATGGCACTCAGTTGATTGTCACATTGGAACAAAAGGAGGCAGAAGTTGCACCTAATTGCAAAGCCTGCCTCAGTGATCTTGCGAACTGGGTGAAGTTCAGCTGTTTGCAACTAAACAGGAAAGACAGAGGTGATGGTGGTTGGAAAACAGATATCTATATGGATACACTTGTGGTGGCTGGAGGAACTGGGCCCAACACCGACTCCCAAAGTTAAGGTTAAAAATGTGGGAGTCTGGTTTGACAAAACCCTATCATTTGCAGAGCAGATATCAGCTGTGGCTAGAACATGTTTTGGCATTCTTTGATTGTTGCGCAAAATAGTAGATATATTGTCATTAGATGTAAAAAAGACCATTGTGCAAGCTTGTTAGACCTGGCATCTTTGGCGTGATTTCCCCTGTCTTTTTGCCTCTGCCTCCTGTATTTTTGATGCTGTGCTGGATTTCGTTTTTGCTGGTTTAGATGCTTTGGGCACTTTGCCAGTGCAGATCAGTGTCAAAGCGCAAGTGCTCCCTGTGTAAATTGTGATTGTTATTAGTTTCCATGATTGGCAAATTTGAATCACCTAAAATTCCCTAGTAAAGTGCATTGAGTGTGCCAGGTCTGGTGATACAAATGCTACTAGTGGGCCTGCAGCACTGATTGTGCCACCCACATGAGTAGCCCTAAAATGGTGTCTCAGGCCTGCCACCGCAGTGCCTGTGTGCAGTCTGTGAACTACCATGTCCTCCTGGTCAGTGTCCCCACTGGCCAGGCCTAACCCTTCCCTTTCTGTGCACATTGGTCACCCCTATGGAAGGCCCAAAGTACCCCCTTGGGCAGGGTGCAGTGTATGTGAAAGGTAGAGCATGTACTAGTGCAGGTGACATGCTCTGGTAGTGAATGACAGCCATTTTCGTTTTTCACTATTGTAAGGCTACCTTGCTCATAGGCAATCATGGGGAATGCTGGCTACAATGGCTACCAGCATATCTTCCCATAGGAGCAAGGTAGGACATAAACATTTGGTATCCCTGAACTCAGAATTTAATAACACATCTTTTAGAAAAGGTGTTTTTTAAATCCTGTGTTTGAGACCAACACTTTTAGAAAGTGGCTGTTCTCTTGTCTGACCTTTCTGTGTGCCTTGGCCTGTTTGTGAATTGACTGTCTGCTTTGTGAGTGACAGGGGCTGGGTGGCTCCCAAAGGCTGAGTGGGCCATCCCTGGACTGAATAGCTCCAACTGCATCTAGAGTGATGGGAGGGGGGTAGCACCTGGGGCTGAATAGGGATGTGCCTGCCTTCCACAATGCTGGCTCCACCTCCTGCTGGGTGGCTGACAACCCTGCCCCTCTCTCTGAAAGGAAAGGAGAAGCCAGGAAAACAAAGTGCTCAAGGAACACGCAGAATTGGTTCAGACCGGGCTCAGAGCCCTCCTGCACAAAGGGAACACAGACTTTTAGGGGGTATAAGTACAGGACCCCTGACTACAGAAAATTAGATCATCCTGAAATCAATCAATCAATCAATCAATACATTTATAGAGCGTGCTACTCACCCGCAAGGGTCTCAAGGCACTGAAGGGAGGGGTGGGGGCGCTACTGCTCGAATAGCCAGGTCTTGAGGTGTTTCCTGAAGGTGAGATGGTCATGCGTCAGTCGTAGGTGTGCGGGGAGGGAGTTCCATGTCTTGGCGGCCAGGTAGGAGAACAATATTCCTCCGGTGGTTGTTCTGCGAATCCGTGGGATGGTGGCGAGGGCGAGGCTGGCAGAGCGGAGCGGAGCTGGCGGGTAGGAGTGTAGAACGAGAGGCGGTTGTTGAGGTATTCGGGGCCCATGTCGTGGAGTGCTTTGTGTGCGTGGGTGAGGAGCCTGAATGTGATCCTCTTGCTGATGGGGAGCCAGTGTAGGTTTCTCAGGTGGGTAGATATGTGGCTGTGGCGAGGGATGTCAAGGATGAGTCGCGTGGAGGCGTTCTGTTTGCGCTGGAGTCGTTTCTGTAGTTTGGCTGTGGTTCCTGCATAAAGGGCGTTCCCATAGTCCAGTCCGCTGGTGACGAGGGCTTGGGTGACCGTCTTTCTGGTTTCGGTGGGGATTCACCAGAAGATCTTACGGAGCATGCGCAGGGTGTTGAAGCATGAGGATGAGATGGCGGTGACTTGTTTGGTCATCGTGAGGGAGGAGTCCAGGAATCAAGAAGGAACGTCTGCCAAGGAGAAAGCTGAAAGACTGAAGAAGGAAGACTGTCCGGCTGTTGCTTTGCTGGACGGACCTGCATTTGCTTTAGGAAGGACTTTGCTTTGTGCTGTGTCCCCTTGCTTGAAGGAACTCCAAGGGCCTGAGGAAGAGCTGGCTCCCTATTAAGAAGTCCCAGGAACAAAAGAACTTCACCCCCAGCTTCCCTGAACTCTGCTGAGAGAGTTCTGTCCTTCCTAGAGTGCTTATGCCAGTTTTGGTGCCTCTGGAAGTTGTACCTGTGTTGCAAAGCTGGAAACCAAGATGTAAATAACTTTCTGCAAAGTTTATTGCATTGCTTGCTTGCGGAGTGCATTCCCGTCGGTGTGAGGAAATTCCCACTGCTACGAAGGTCAAGATCATCGCAGCGCCTGTTGCCGCTGCCAGAGTCATTGCATCCTCCATTTGCGGGATGCACCAGTCCGGTGCCGGAAGCTTACCAATGCTGCGAGTATCGTCGCAGAGCCTGTCGTCACTAGGTGAGATCGTCGCACCGCTTGCTTGCGGACTGCATCACGTTGCTGCGAGAGTCGTCGCAGAGCCATCCCATCGAGGGGTCGTGAGAGTAGAAGATCGACGCTGAGCCGCGCATCGTCGCCACACCGGAGATCGTCCCCACCACAAAGATCGTCGCATCGTACCTTTTGAGAGCCGCTTACCCCAAAATCTGTGCACCGGAATCCACACTAGGGATCGCATCCCTCCCCGTACAGACCGGAGTCACCGCAACATGCCCGCTGCGTCCAGCAGGGTTGTCACATCGCCTGCCCAGGGTCTCAGGAGTGACGCATCGCTTGCTTTTCAACGCTACAGTTTTCACTGGGACCTTTCGTCGCTACTAAAGGTAGTGTTGACTAAAACGTGACGCAACTGTGGATTATTTTAAGGCAACCTTAAGAACTCTTTTGAAATCATATTCTGGAACTGTGTATGTTGGATTTTTGTTGTTTTGGTCTTATGTAGTTTAGATTAAATACCTTTATTTCTCTAAACTGGTGTGGAGTCAGTTTGTGGTGTTTTCACTGTGTTACTGTGAGTGTTGGTACAAATACTTTGCACATTGCTTTCGATAAGCCTGACTGCTCTCACCAAGCTCGTACCAAGCTACCAAGGGGGTGAGCAGGGGTTCTCTGAAAAGTGTTTCCTCTTTACCCTGACTAGAAGCAAGGGTCCCCATTTAGACAGTGGTACCTACCTCTGCAAACTAGAAGACCCCTAGTTCTAACACTGTTGGTCAGTGGTGGGATCTTGAACTTGTATTTGTACTAGAGGCTTTATGTTTCTGCCACAGGAATTTCAACGAGACAGGGCTGAGGTACCTGCGCCCATTACTTACTGCGTATAGACCCACCCAGAACCTGAGATCAATGGGCACTGCTAAGTTGGTAGTACCTAAGGTCCGCAAGGCACGATCAGGCGGTAGATCCTTTGGTTTTCTTGTGGCCGAGGTCTAGAATAACTTACCTTTCAAATTGAGGATCCACCTATCTGAAACAAATTTTCATAAAAAACTGAAGACCTGGCCATTCAAGTCGGAGCGAGAGCAAATACGGAAACGAGAGATACTGGAAGAAGAACGCAGACCAAACAGCGCATCCAGCTGCATGAACAGCGACAAATTTTAACCCCGGAAAACACAAAAACCATAAGAGAGAGGGTAGCAAAGAAGAAATAAATGTATGTTATTCTGCTACAAAGACGACACCAAAACCCATCCTATCACAACTGATACCAGCCCTGATGAAGACCTTGAGATAAACATGTTGGTCCCACAACTGCAAGGTCGAAACGCGTCGGCATAACACAGTGGTATAGAAACATCTATTCTAAGACAAGTTGGCATTTCTCCATCTGGTTGAGTTGGAATAAGATAAACTCGCCCCTTGAAAATAAATTGTATTGTATTGTATTGTATTGTATTGTGTATTTATAAAGCACAACTATCGCTCCGAAAGGAGCATCCTGGCGCTGACAGAAACAGTGTGCAATACAATTGGGAGGCTAGATGGCGGCCATTGCATAATCAGCTGGCAAATTAAAGATCCAAGTCTTCAATTGCTTCCGGAACAAGCCTTCCTGATGTAAGTGTCTGAGGTTCTTGGGCATTGCATTCCAGGCTTTGGAGGACAGAAAGGCTAGGGTCTTACCCCCCTTGGTTTTATAATTAAATCAGGGCAAATGTATCAGGTTCCCATCTGAGGATCGTAGCGTCCTAGCGGGGTTATAATGGATATATCGTCTGGTAAGATACCTAGGGCCTGTGGCGTTAAATGCACGAAAAGCTATCACAAGGATTTTAAACAATATTCTCCTGTGCAGAGGCAGCCAATAAAGGGTCTTCAGGGCGGCCGATGCTGAGGATTTCCTCGGTAATTTTAATACCAGTCTAGCTGCAGCATGTTGCACGTTCTGGAGTTTTTTTAGCGTAGCCTTTTTTGCTCCTGCTATCAAGCCATTGCAATAGTCAAGGCGGGCAAGGATTAAGGCCACTGCTACAGCCTTTCTTGAGTCTGTGGGAGGAAATCGAAGATCTTCTTTAAGGATTTGATGATGTTGAAGCAGCTTCCTGCCACATTCCTCACATGCTGATCAAAAGACAGTTCGGCGTTGAATAAGACACCCAGGTTTCTAGCTGATGCCACAGCTTGTGGTGGAGCAGGGGAGTCGTCAGGCCACCATTTACTTGGGCAGAATTGGTAATTTTTTTCCCATAGGTATGATCTCTGTCTTATCAACGTTACATTTTAGATGGTTATTTTCCATCCAGAGGAAGACATCCTCAGACAGTTCTTTAGATTTTGCTCGGCCTTGGTGGAATTCCTATCAAGGGGTACAATTAATTGAGTATCATTGGCATAGGATGTCACAAGTATGCTGTATGACTCAATTAAAGAAATGAGGGGAACCATATAAATATTAAATAATAAAGGGCTCAAAATCGAGCCCTGAGGAACTCCGGACGACACCTTTTTTTCCTTAGAAAGGAAAGGACCCAGTGCAATGGTTTGGGATCTAGCTGCAAGGAATGAGATTATCCAATCCAGTGCCATGTCTGTAATTTCTATATCTCTTAGCCTGCTGATCAATATTGTGTGGGAGATGGTGTCGAATGCCGCCGTGAGGTCCAATAAAATCAGAACGGGGCTCCTCCCTTCATCCTGTAGTAATTTTATGGAATCGGTGAGCTCAATCAGAGCTGTTTCCGGAGAATGATGTGGGCGGAAACCCGATTGCTGGGGATGAAGGATATTGTGAGTTTCAACATAGCCTTTTAGCTCTTTATATACCATCTGCTCGGTTATCTTGCCCAGAATTGGAAGGAGTGAAATTGGTCGTAAATTTGTAAGATCTGTAGTGGATTTATTGGGCTTTTTCATAAGTGGTTTCGCGATAGCTTTTTTCCACTCTAATGGGACCGTACCTGTGCTAAGGGACGCATTTACTAACCCATTTATAATGGGATTAACCACATCGATTAATTGGTGAAGTATGCAAGGGGGGCAAGAGTCGGAGGGAGCCCCTGATTTACACGACAGGATCACTTCATGAGTTTGGAGTAGGGAAAGCGGTTTGAAGGTGGTAATACTGCCCGGACTGGTTTCCACTTGGTCTGGAAGGCCTGGTACCGGAGACACTCCCGGGGCAGGAAAGTCCTTTTGTAGTGACTCGATTTTTCCCTCAAAATAATCCGCAATTTGGTTGCAGAAGACGGAGGGATTTCAGGCTGTAAGGATTTTGGGTGTGTAAAAGCCTTAACAATGGAGAACACTGTTTTTTGTTTTTGCTTGGCTTCTTTAATGGCGTTAATGTAGTATTCCTTTTTAGCTATTTTAATACTAGAGAGATAAAGTTTCCTCTGCTGAATATAGAGGATTCTAGCTGCAGGATCGTATGTTTTGCGCCACTTACGTTCCCTTTTCTTACAAACTAAATGGGTTTTGGCTAACTTTAATGAAAACCAAGGAGCATTTCTCTTTCCTCTCTTCTCCTTTTCAGGGGAGCGTTTGAATGGGACACGCTCTTTAATTACTTGCTGCATCCAGATATGAAAGCGTATAGAGTCCTGCACTACTTCTCCTGCCGTACTAGGGATCTGGGACTGAGTGATTGGTTTAAGCTTAATACTGTCCTCCACCTCTCTCCAGTTTACGTTGACTGCGAGATGTTTACTAATCCTTGATGCTTTTTGAGAGCTAGGTACTCGGATGTGGAAGGGGATTAAGCTATGGTCTGTCCAAATTTGTGGGTTAGGAGTCTGAGTCTCTATTGAAGGGAAGTTTGAACATACCCCATCAAGAGTATGTCCTGCTTGTTGTGTGGACTGAGTTACCTTTTGGTGCAGGTCGAAAATCTCTAGAGTCTGATAGAAATTAAGCGCCTGCACATCGGATTTAGATTCCAACTGGAGGTTAAAATCTCCTAGCAGTGTAAAATAAGGATAGCGGAGCAGGAGCTGCCCTAGAGAGTCACTCAGAGATTCTAAGGACATGGTTGCGTTCCCCGGGGGGCGGTATATTAAGCCTCCTGAGAAAGAAGTGGTCGCATTTAAGGTGTGGCACTTCATGTGGTTTCTTAATGTTCTTTTCAGACCACTTAAAAGGAGCAAAAATCAGGACAGGTGGACAGGACTAACATCGTATATAGTCTTGAAGCATTATAATTTTGTAGAAATACGAACAATGCTCTTTAACGCTGAAGTTATTTTTGTGTTGTATATACGGAAAAGGAATACTTAATTGCAAAAATGATACAGAGATACAAAAAACTAAAACAAGTGCAGGGTCAATAAAAGGGACTCCTGCGTACAAAATTGTTGCGTGATTTATGGTGTCAGAGGTACTCTGTTTTGTTGATATTAGCTTATTGATTCTAGCCTCAGAATTAAATGAATCATTCCCCTTTCTTTATTTAAACGACCTGGTTCATTCAAGCACCCTCTGGGGACCGGTGCACTTAGGCTACAGAGCTTTTTGCCTTAGGATTGGTGGGACCTTGGGGGGGGGGGGGTTTATGGGCTTGTGGTATGGTCCGTGATGCCCTAGCGCAGGGACGCTTCATTGGAGTAACCAGGCACTTTATAAGCTTAAAAATAATAATATTAATAGTGGGGTCTTAGAGGTAGGTTGTCAGTACCAATTGTGATTACACCTAATTACCATATACCTTTTAATCAAAGCACTGGCCCTGGGTCTGGTTAGCAGAGCCCAGGACACAGTCAGTCAGTTACCACCAGTATCAATCAAAAAGTGGGGGTGATCTGGACAAAAACGATGACATTTTCACATTTCCCAAAGAGAAAGCTTCAGGAAAGGATGGATACTCATCAGAATGAGTGCCAATTAAGCAGTTAGTAAAGATTTGAAGAGCTTTCAGGCTGACAGCTGCTACTAGGTGACTAACTAGGTTGTGCTACAAAAGTTGTGAAACATATAATATACATATAATATTCTACATCCTAAGGAAATCTATGCTGCCTTCAGAAAGCAATGAAGAAGCCTTCCTGAAAGCTGTCTCTTTAACATGCGTTGTTAGTTCACAGAAGGAAACAAAGAGGTTTCTTTGACATAACATTTCACATTATGGCTCATAGAGTTGCAGTTGCTTGTACTTCTGATGTACAGTTATAGTTACCCAACCACATCGATAGATACAATAAAGTAAGCAGGTAAATCAGTACCTGAATTGTGTTGATGTCAGTGAGATTCCAAGTGTGTGATGTGGATGCGTTCACAGCTATGCGGACACTTGATTCAGCAATACCAAGCAACTTAGCTGTAAAGGTGGTTTCAGCCTCAATTCCGATCTCAAATCCATGTTCGTGGGAAAACTGGGACTCAGCAGTCACTGTTTTATCGATTCTGAAATAAGCAGACACACACCACACTTAGAGCATGTTATAACAAGAGGCTGCAGATGAGCAATACATCAGCATGGAAGGGAACTTGAGGTCAGGCCCAGCACCATCCAGCGCCTGAGCACATGTGTGAGGCTAAACTGGAGCCGGTGGTTACAGGTCGGGCCATTCCATTTTGGGGACACCTATTTTTCCTCATCAGACTCCACACCAGAGCAAGAGGGAGAAAAACATAAAAAAGGGCCAAGAAGGAGAAAAACTGTGGCACGCATAGAAAGCATGGATGAAAAAGAAGCCGCACAAGTGAGGTGAAAGGGCAGGGATGCTCTGGTAGTGGATTAGGAGGCATGAGGTGGATGAAGACTGGCTCTGGGGCTCTGAGGAAAGCTTTGGGCATTGGCACTTCTTTTACAGATTAAGTATTGCCAGGCAGAGGCACATGGGGCTCGCCTGTCAGTCCTTAATAGACATCACATGGTTCCTATAATGCCATGCACATTTGTTTATGTATTTCGGAGTGCACAAGTACTCCTGGCGTGTCGATGCCACAAAGGCTCTCTGTACCCTTCTCCAACAGCATTCACATTCAACAACAGACTGGACAGGCTGCGCATAGGACTGAACCATCACACAGTTTTACCCAGGAGGCGGTGAGAACCGTCTATTTCAGCTGTTTGTCAGGGTTTGCCCCTTTGTCAGGGCAGCGTGAAAGCAGAGACATTCATCGTTTCCGGTGCACCCACGTGCAGCTCTGCCATCAACTTGGTTCCAACCCACCAGTTACTCCACAATCTTCTCTTGAAAGCATTCTCTACATAAAACTTAGAATCAAATAAGACAATATTCTGAAGGGAAGCATTTATGGTGTATCCAGAGGTCGGTACAGATTTACTATTCTTAGTTCCACAGTTATGTACTTCAAGGATGCCGTCTCAGTGGACAGGTATATCCGAGATGGACAGGTGCCCTGCTGCCAAAGGACGGAGGTCTATGTGCCAAGCGCCGAGGGCCGCCATTTCTGCACTAACGCCGGGGGAGCCAGGAGACCACAACACCCAGCATCCTTCACGGCCGCTGACGCCGCGCTTCGCGCCAGGAGGCGCTTAAAGAACGCCCAGGGCTCCCCCAGCGCAGGAGTCCTTTTCTGCAATTACCTGGTGTGATGTCTGCTGTTTTTGCTCAGAGGACGGAGGACTGCGCGCCAAGCGCCGAGGGCCGCCATTCCTTCAAAGAGCAGAAGTGGTCGGGAGGGATCAATACCAAACTCCTTTACGAGTCAGGGACTACAAATTCCTTAACTGGGGGAACACAATTCTCAACATTAATTTAGAACTATTTTATATACAATGATCACATGCCTAGTCATCATCATCACAACGGCCCCTCGCGGTGGGATGCCTGGCTTTCACCTTGCGGATACCCTGCCGGGGTTATCTCACAGGGGAATACCAGGATGGGTTCCCTAAGCAAGCGCTTAGAAACCGCTCGGTGATTTGCGCTATATAAATTCCTGTACATTTACACATCATGATTACCAATTTTATTTGTAGTAATCCGTACTTCAAAGCAATCGGTCTTTTTTTTACATATATATATATATACTGTTATTTGTCATATAAAATGCACATATATACACAAATCTCTTTCCCGCCATTCCTGCACTAACGCCGGGGGAGCCAGGAGACCACAACACCCAGCATCCTTCGCGCCCGCTGACGCCGCGCTTCGCGCCAGGAGGCGCTTAAAGAACGCCCAGGGCTCCCGCAGAGCGGGACGCCCAGGGCATGCCCGGGCGCTGCCCGGGCCAAGGGCGGGCCCATCCGCGCCCGTCATAGGCCGGAGGAGGCCCACCCCCTTTGTATCTATAATTAGGACAACTTTTAAAGGGACGAATGGAAGACTCTGAGAGGAAAAGCAGACTGATTTGTGTACATTGTGGACGAGCCCCGTACTGATAGTAGGACAGTCTGGGGCATAGAGTTAGAACACACCAGCCTATTAGCTGACCCGGAGTCAGTGCCTTTGCAGATTTTACCCCAGTTGTTAGTGCTCTGTGCATTGTATGCACTGTAAGATTAGGTTACGTTTTAAAGTATATTTATGCTGTATTTTAATTTAAACAATTACTAGTATGAGTAAGCGGAAGGCGACACCTGCAGGGGTAGGGAGTGGGGTAGGGAGTGGGGTAAAGGGGACTGTTGCTGCTAGTTCATGAAATCCAACTCACAGAAAAAAGACTGTCGCTAGACACACTTTTAGACTGCAAGCGAACATCTATGGGTTCTATAGCCAATCTAAATCCCCAAATAAAGACATTCCCCAAGGCCAATCAAAACAAGACTGTAGTAATAGCGTTAGTGCCATAGTTCATGCTCCCCACATGGTACAGGAGGTTAGTTCACCTACATTTCCTGTTGATACGGCCATCCCTGACTTAGATAAGTCCCAGATTATCGTCGAAGAGGCGGAGGAGTATTCTAACCCAACAGCACCATTGACTGATGGGAGAGAACTGGGGGGAGCAGAGTTGGCAGTACCCAGAGCCAACTTTGGTGCAGGGACCACGGCCAGCGAGGGTTGAGATGTGGTCACAAGATCGAAAGGAGCTATAAAAGCTGTAGGCATCCCACAGTTGGTATCACCGTCAGCTGACACAAGGAATCGGGGTACACGATCAGGGGGGAGGGGGCAGCACCCGCCAAGACCTAAGCCAAAACAGAGGGGTGTGGTAAAGACGAGTGGGGCCAAAAGCTCAGTGGGACCCACAGATAGTGGACAGTTCCCAAACTGTGGGAAGAGTGAGGTTGACCAGGAAGCGGAAAACTCATTATGTTAGAGTTACTCTTTATTACTCACTTGGGGCCTGTGTTGGATAAAATCAAGGCGATTGAGGAAAAACTTTCCTTGTTATGTGATCAGGATAGAAATGTGTCCAGTAGAACCACGGGGCCAGAGGAAGGGGTAGTAGAGGCTGCACCACATCCAAAGCCAGTTACAAGTAATGACGGCCAGGGAGGGGGGCCACATGAATGCAGGTAGTCTGTGGAAGTCAGTGAGGTCAACAACAAGGGCCCTTTGCCGGGAAGAACGAGTGGGATAAGGCATAAGTAGAATTGGGTCAACTTATACGTCTCACCATGACACAGTCCATAGGGGCTCTGAGGGAAGAAGGGCAACAGACAGCGATATAGTCCCAATACTGGCCGACCCTGTGCAGAGCACCCGGGGCCTACCAACACTGGACCTCCCGCCAGCCTCATGCCCCTATAGGGTGGTTTTAGTAGGGGTCCTGACTTGTGGGGATGATAGGGAAAAAACCCTGCGTACCCTAATTAATAAGACAGCCCTTTGGTTAGCTACAAATACAGGTTTTAATGTCGCACAACACAGGCATATCCTGATGGCAAGGAGGGTGGCCTGGATTGGAAGCAGCAGGAAGAGTTTTGCTGGTGACTGCGTGATTCTTAGACACCCAGAGCTAGTTAGAGACCTCCTTTACAATCAATCGAGGGGTCAACACCGAGGAGAGGGAAGGTCTAGTATCAGACTCCTCCCCCTGGCCTTTTTTTTATAGGGACACAGTGCATAGGAACACGCAAGGTGACCACAGGCGGAACTGGGTTGCACCACAAGGGGAGGATTGGATAGTCCCACTAACTAATTGATATGCTCCTCTTCACTGTGCTTCAGCCCTAAACGATTAGACTGACTGACAGGAAGACTGTCATATGGGAGAGAAGCCATGCGGGAGGGGCGGTCCCAACTAGGAGACCATGATGGGTCAGGTAACATACAGCTAGACGATTCCAACCCTAATGCGAGAGATAAACAGCCCGGTGGAAGGGGCCCAGTGGAAAATGAGGACAAACTGGGTGAACTTCCAGCAATGCATACTAGGCCCACAATTGATATTGCAGGTAGCCAAATAGTGGGAGAGATTAATATAATATCCTGGAACATCGCGGGTCTATTATCAAAAGTTAAAAAACATAATTGGCTAACTTATATAAAGAAACACCAAATAATCCTCCTACAAGAAACATGGGAGGTACATAGTAATGCCCAGGCAAAAGAAGGATATAAAATGTTCTTTGTCCCAGCACGTAAGTCAACTTCGGGGCGGGCAAAAGGTGGGGTGACCATTTATGTCGACCTTAGATTACCAGGAAGATGGGATGAACTAAGATGGGCTTCGGATTGCATACTGGGAATTACATACCGCAATAAGGGCCTTAATCTAACCCTTGTTAATTTCTATAATGCTATCACTCCTGGACAACTCCTCTTATGTTTAACTGAATTGGGGGCTTGACTGACAGGAATGGAGGAGCAAGGGGCATCAAGTTCCCAGCTAGTATTAGCGGGGGACTTCAATTGTCATCCGTGCACCTTTTTAAGAATGAATGGGGGGAACTGGTCGGCCTGTCCGATGGTAGAGGGGTGGCACTTGAATCATACAAGGGATGGAGGAGCGCTGAACAAGGTCTTAGGCAGACATGCACTTACACACACCATGGATCTGATTGGCGGGGAGGGAAACAGTACGGTTACCCCAACCTTCAAAGGTAGGGGAAAGGATTCTATAATTGATTTATTTTTGTTACTATCACGTTAAAGTGTCAAGTCACAAGGTTCAAGATAGAGGTCAGCGTTTTTAGTGACCATAACCGGCTGCTCTTATGTATTAGAGACCCAAACTCGGTAAACCAACTAGGCCAAAGGGAGCCCGGAGGTATAATTAAAGCCATCGACCAGGGTAGGAAATTAAGGTGGGTCAACATTGACAGCGAAGCATTTTACAGAACCTTACTGACAGAGGATGAATCTAACTCCGGCAGTGTCTGGACCTAGAAGTCGAGGGGGTAGACCTGATCAGGGCATTTGAGGGCGTTGCCCAACAAATTGATGGTTTACTTAGGAGTAGGAAGATTAATAGGGACCATAGTAACCCCGGGTGGTTTGACCATGACTGCACCCTCGCCCTGAGGGAATTGAAGTCAGCTCTGAAATGAGTACCCGAAGATGGGATGAAGGTGTCGAGGTGTAGGGCACCGGATAATAAGACATTGAAATGCCGTAAGACCACACTGAAGAATCAGGCATGGGAAAACCTGAGAGAAGCAGCCGAGACAAAGGACTCGACTGCCTTTTGGAAAGTCATCAATGAACCATGTTTTCACGATTCAAATAAACCTAAGTTGGCCTGTCATATTCTCCCAGATACCTGGCTCGAGCACTATCAGGGTCTTTATAACTATGGTAGTACTGCTGATCGGATCATAGTAGATCCAGACAGTGTGAGTCCATTGCAGATTATCTTTTCCCTAGGAGAGATAAAGGCGGGGATTGAGGGGCTGACGCGTAATAAGGCACCAAGCCAATATGGGATTCCCCCAGACCTCTTCTTGAGCCAGAAAGAACTTTGGGCGCCCATACTCACCAGGGTAATAAACACTGCAGTAGAGTCAACGATGCCAGCATCCTGGTTTACGGCCACAGTAGTCCGCATATTTAAAAAAAGGGAATAGAAATAGCCCACATGGTTACCGGCCCATTTCACGTATTTATGTTACCATGAAAGTTTTAGGTAGGGCCATTCTTAACCGTTTGCTGGATTGGGCGGAGGAACATGAGATTACTACGGACACCCAGTATGGGTTTAGGCATGGCCGCTCCACCACAGACCAATGTCTCAATTTATATCTCCTGGTAGCCAAGTACACTGTGGCCAGTGAGGGGACAGTGTACTTGGCTTTCATGGATCTTACGGCGGCAATTGATAGAGTAAATCGGAAGAAATTGTGGAAATTATTGGGAGCACTGCACCAGAATTCCGCTGCACAGGTCAGATATGATGAGGAGGGAAATGTCACTGACCATTTCCCGTGTTCAAGGGGAGTGAGGCAGGGGTGTATCCTGGCCCTCTTCCTATTTACTCTATACATAAATGGCTTAGCTCAGGATCTGGTAGCCTTTGGGGTGGACTGCCCACAGATAGGAAGGAGAGGGATTCCTGTGTTATTGTATGCGGATGATGCAGTGCTTTTGGCTCGCACTGCGCGTGGATTGTAGCGCCTTAAAGACGGCTTTCTCCAGTTTATCGATAGTCTAGACTTGTCACCAAACCTTACCAAATCATATGTTATGGAGATAGGGAAAGGACCAACTAGGAAAATTAAGTACACAATAGGCACACATGGGCTGGAGAAGGTCAAGTCATTTTCCTAATTGGGGATCCTATTTGATAGTCGACTTAGCTTTAAAGCCCTTGTAGAGGAGAAATGTCATACACTAATTAACTTCACAGGGGCAACTATGAATTTTGCAAAGAGGTTAGGTCGATGGTCCCCCTAGCAAATTTTGAACCTTTGCAGTTCTGTAAGATGTGCCAAAGTCCTATATAGTAGCGAGGTTTGGGGTTTTATAGACCCACAGAAGTTACAAATAGAACAAAATAAATACTTGAGGCGGGTATTGAATGTCCCCCAGAGTACACCTTCTTATGTTGTTCATGAGGAACTGGGCATAGCCCATCTGTGTGACAGGTTGCAGTGGAAACCCCTTGCACGCTGGATCAAAACATGGACAAATCCAGAGGCGACGTTAAACCAGCAGATAATATTGGATTGTATGTCCTGGGCCCAGGGCCATAATATTCCGTGGCTCAAATATGTTAAGGAAAACCTGATGGAAATGGGTCATGTGGAATATTTTATTCACCCAACAAAATTGTTATCTAAGGACCAGGGCCCCATTAAGTTAGAATTTTTAAATAGAGTAATATCTAATAGGGAAGACAGGGATCTGATTAAGTTATCAGTGAGAACTCACCAGCTAACAAAGTCATGTTTTGGCCTTATTTATAATCCCCAGGACAGATTTCTTACGACCCGTTTCAGGCTAAACTTGTTACACCATATGTTGGTAGTTCCAGCAGGGTATATAATGCACCTGGAGACGAAGGGTCCTTGCGGCTGCGACCAACGGTCTCCGCAGGATACGCTCCATTTTGTCTTATTATGCCCTTTTTATGCATACCCTAGGCGATTAATTGTAAAAGATATTTTAAGAAACGCTAAGTGTAAACAAGACAAGGTGGCCCTATTGTTTTTGAAATTGTCTGCAGAGACTCTAACGCTTTTCTTTACAAATAATTTTTTAAGATTGGCAATGAAAGTTAGAACCAGCAGAGGGGAGGAATAAAGGTCTGTGTGTTTAATATCTGTCATACATTCTATGGTTGCTCTATGAGATGAACCTTGTGTTGAATCAATTTTACTTCATGTATTATTGGTAAATAGATTTTTAGCACGGTTTTTTAAAATGTTTGAGATACCTTTTTAACATTGTACTTTTATGGTGTTGTTTTATGCCGAATAAAGTAATTTTGAACTGAACTACTTCAAGAATGCACAGTATATATATCTTCAAGTTACTAAGATGTGAAGTTATATAGTAATACATATAAGCATACATTAGAACACTTCTTAAGCCGATATTCTGAATATGATTTGCTTGCATAGTGACATTTAAAATGACATGCTCTAGTACTGCATACAGCTGTCCACACGCTTTCCTGCCTTCTGCCCTATCGCTTTATATACACAGAGCTCTTCACCTACCCAAGTGCTGCATGAAGCTGGGGTACCCCAAATTCTGATCTTTAGAAGTGCATTGCTGAGATGGACAACAGCAGTACTTGGGATTCTCTCCATGCAGCTGCTTTGCTTATCTATGTTCCAGGACTGCGCCTTTTCTTTATAGGACATATAACTACAATGTGCCACTATATGCACTGTGTGTTGTGGTTCAATCTGAAAAACAGTACAAGTAGCCTATGGACCTGTCTCTTAGCAGGTTAATGACTGGCCAGTGTGATCATAGTCACTCTGGCTCTCTAGAGCCTTGCTTAGAATTATGCTCACACCCGAGTGGGGCACCCTGGCCCAAATATCCTGGAAACACAAAGGGGCTCATTTACAAGCCACTTGCACTGCCGGTGCGTCACTTTTTATTTGATAAAAGTGATGCACAGGTGGCGCAAGGGGCTTGTAAATAAGCCCCCTGGGGCCTGATTTACAAGAGGCCTTTGCCGCCATTGTTACGGTTTTCGATGCTCCAGTGGCGCAGAGTGATGTCTACGAGGACACCCAAAGTCACCCTGCGTGGCTTTTCATGGCCTCGTAGTTGTGCTGTAATGCAAAGCAGCGCAAGTCGTTGTGTTCCCTCACACTGTGTCAGGGAGGTGTGACTTGGGCGTTGCTGTGGGTGTTCCCATGCAATGCCCATGGACTTTGATAAATTCCCGGATTTAGGGCATATCTCAAACCTGGGTATGCGTCAAAAGCCTATATGATCTGCAACACACATAGAAGGAGGAAAACACATTGATTAATTGTTTTCGTGTCGGATGGTGTCCAAGGGATGTATGTAGTTACTACGCATGCATTTACAACGCATGCCTTTACCACGCAGGTTTTACAACGCAAGTCGTTACAACGACTTGCGTAGGGGGGCGCTGGATAGTGAATAGTTTAATTTACTATTCCAACTCCAGTCCCCGTGGATAGTAGGGAAGGTTTTGGATAGTAAATTACACTATTCCCTATCCTACAGCACCCCCGTGCGCAAGTCGTTGTAACGACTTGCGTTGTAAAAGTTGCGTGGTAAAGGTACTGCGTGGTAAAAGTTGCGATGTAAACGCTGTTCACTGTGTCCATGCCTTCACAAATACAATAATTCCTACAAAGCAGACTGGAAGGGTGCCTTCATTGGCACAAAGCACTCAATTGTGTGCCAGAGCTGAGGAAGAGGACAGGAATGTGCAGTACATCATAGACACAGCACGTTCCTGCTCTTCTCTTTTGACGCAGGGCAGAGCACCAAAAAGACTTGCGGCACTGCTATGAGTCAAAAACTTGTAAATGAGACCCTATGTTTTTTTTAGAGTTTCTTTTCAGGACATTTAGGAAAAAGTGTATATAATTGTGTTTACACTTAGCATAGGGTTGCAGGGACATCTGTCAATTTGTTGCGGAAGTCCTGCATTCTGTATTCACCAAACTCTAAATAACGTCCTTTATCTTATTTCATCATTATTCCCTTTCCTGTGATATAATCAGTAATGTTCTGCTTTACCAACAGCCGTCCCTTGTGATATACCATCTACTATGAGAATAGTGATAAGAGAGTCAGTGATCCCACAACCTGCCTGAAAACAAAGCAATCTAGGAGACAGAATGAAGCTCTAAAAGAGAAGAATGAGGAATGACACAGGGGGCTCTGTTGCCTATTCCCATCTTTGGAGGATCATGAAAGAAATGGGGGTCGACCAAGCTATAGTTATTTTTATAAGGCAGCTGTACTCTAAGGCTGAAGTCTGCATACGCTATGGGCAACCGGGGGAGCGCACCAGATGGTTTGCAATTTCCAAGAAGGTCTGTCAAGGGTGCACTCTCGCCCCTTTCCTGTTCTCCCTATATTCAAATGGAGGAGAGTCTCAACTCCTAGAGTTAATTCTTCTATATGCAGATGATGCAGTGTTGATGGATCACATGGATAGGGCCCGCCAGAAACTGCTAGACAGGCATGTAAACTGCATGCAAAGTTTGGACTTAAAAACAAATGAGGCCAATTCTTTTATTGTAATTACTGGTCGAGAGGTGATGAACCCCCCTTCCTTTTTTATTTCTGACCACAAAGTAGTGCAGACTGAGCTGTTTTCAGTCTAAGGAGTGACCTTTGATCATAGATTATCTTGGACCAAAATGGTGTTGAACCGAGGGATGATGCTAGAAAAGAGCACCAATGCCATTCACTCAATTACTAAAAAGCTGGCCTCAGGCATTTAGATGTGGTCAAAAAAGTCTACGGGCCTAAATCAAGGTCAGTAGCTTCCTATGGTGCGTGAGTGTGGGGCAATGCTAATGAAAAGGTAATTCAAACAATTGAAAACTCTTTTAGAAAAAAAATTATGTCTTCCTATTTGTTGCTCCAATTTTAAACTTAGATTACGAGCTAAACATTTCCTACATCACTGAGGAAATAAATGTAGCACCAATTCTCCTTTGGCACTCTATATGGAGTAGAGATACAGTTAACATCACACAACAAATCATTATGGACTGTTTCTTGCTACAACATGTACAGAATATAATGTGGTTAGCGTATGTTAAAAATATTCTTTCAGGCACATGCATCAAAGGATTTTGCGATCGCAAATGGTGCGAATCGCAAAAACCGGCCGTTTGCGATCGCAAAATCTGCTTTTGGAATGCAGGAAGGGTGAAGGCCCTCGCAATTTGAGAATTCGCAAATATTTGTGAATTCTCAAATTGCGATTGCATTTAAGGAATCGCATTTTGCGATTCCTTAAAAGCAATGCATGAAACTTAAAAAAATCGCAATTAGGGGAAGCAAATTACCATGAGGTTGAACCTCTTGGTAATTTGCAAAAACTTAGAAAAATGCACTTTTGTGCATTTTTCAAAGTTTCATGTTCTGCACACACGTGCCCTTAAGGCATGTGTGTGCACAACATATGTGCACATATTGATTTCAGGGGTGCAACAGGGTGTCCTTTGGACATCCCTGTACCCTTGAAATTGCATTCTCAATTTGAGATTCGCTAATTCCTAATCGCAAATTGAGAATGTCTTCCCATTCATTCCTATAGGCCTCTAGGCCCATAGGAATGAATGGGGAGGTATTCCTTAATTGCGACTCGCAATTTGCGAGTCGCAATTAAGGAATATTAAGAAATCGCAAGTTTTTTTAGAGATTTCTTGATGCATTGCATTTTGCGATTCCTTAATTGCAATTCCTTGTTTTTCGCAATTAAGGAATCGCAAAAAGCAATATTGATGCATGTGCCCCTTTATTCCTTGGACCTAGGGAGTCTCTTTGATACCCCAGAAAAATGCTTGTCTATCTTGAAAAAATCCATAAGAGTCCGCTTTTTAAAATTCACGAAGGAAGCCAGACTTACTGCCCAGAACTTCAAACCTATGGTTCGTGAGTATCTTGAGGGCCCAATGCCGGGTGAGGGGATTCCATACTATTCGGATCTTGTAACAAACCCATCACAGATTTATTTTATTACGGTTTTGCCTTAACCTCATTTCATGCATTTTGGGCTTTCCTACTGGCATTTACTCTTGAGAGATCTCCTGTGCTGCCCATGTGATAGCTCCTTGACCCAATCCGATTTGCACATTTTCTTTTTCTGCAGACTTTATTGTGAGCATCAAAAGATATTTTAATTCCAATTAAGCGCAAATATAATTTTAGTCAATGTCGCCCAGCCCTGTATTCCCTACCAACTTTGGCCGACCCTTTAACCTGCTTCGGTGTTGCCTCCTTTGTATGTCAGTCGCTGAAAACCAGGAAACTCCACATTTGCTGAGACAAATAGTTTTTCTTAATATTTGATACTGTTTTAACTGGTTTTTAATTGTCATCATTGGCATTTGTATTGTATATATATATGTGATGTATTTTTGATCTTTTATGAATAATCTGTATTAATCAAGTCAATTTAACTTGACTTGACTCTAGGGGTGTGACATAAATATGAAGTTCAAGCCACCTCTGACTGAAAATGAGCCAGTGGAATTTAAATAACTTGTAGCTGCTTATCTTACTGGTATGTGGATGCTATCTTGAAGGAAGGATAAATAGCTGCTTACTGATCGCATCCACCTGAGCTGGAATCAAAAGGTCTTGGAAGCAGTGTGAACTGCATGAGTATTGATGGAGTCTGACCAGTAGGAAGTGTGCCCACTGTACACAACTGCCTCACTCATGTGTATGTTTAATTTAAAACAAAGTCTACTCAATATTTTCCATGTTGCTACCTTCTAGTTTTGAAAAGGTGCAGGGGGTGAACTGTTTCCCTCATCCGATCAAGGAAGGAGACGAGAAGCACCATAGGAAACATGATGGGATGAGAAAGGTGTGAGGTCTTTTGAAGTGTTCTGAGACAGAATATTGAGCTGGAAATGTCAACTTACACAAATATCGAGTTGGAAATAACGTGATTTAGAAATTTCGACAGCAGGAATATCGTGGTCAAGAATATCGACTTGGAGGTAAGAAATATTGTTTTTAAAAATATAGAAGTCAATATTCTTTGCAAAAATATAGTTGTTTAAATATCGATTTTTTTAAATAGTGTTATGTATTTTGATGATTATTTTATATTTTTTTAGATTTTATATTAACTGTGAGAATTACATTATTTGTAATTAATTATTAATTGGTTGTTAATTAATATTAAGTAATTAATAATTAATTATGGTAAATGTGTAAATAAAATTAGGTGCAGGCTGTGGGGTCTATAGGGGTAAATGGTGGGAAGTAATTTATGTTTGATTAATTAATAATTTGTTTATTCATATCAATTAATTGATTGAAAATTAATTATGGAAATTGTGTAATTAATTTTAGGTGTGGTGTGGGATTTATAGGGGAAAGCGTGGGAAGTAATTTATGTTTAATTAATTAATAAATCGTTTTTAATTTATATTAACTAATTAATTGATACTTATTTATGGTAATTGTGTGATTTTCTTTATGTGTGGGTTGTGGGGTTTATAGGGGTAAAGGGTGGAAAGTAATTTATTTTCAATTCATTAATATTTGTTGTTAATTATTCTTAATTATTTAATTCAATATTAAATATGGAATTTGTGTAATACATTTTTCACTGTGGTTTGTAGGGTGTAATAGGGGTAAAACGTGGAAAGTAATTTGTGTTTAATTAATTAAAAATCAGTTGTTCATTAATATTAATTAATTGAAATGTAATTAGGGTATTTGTTGATATGTTTTTGCGTGTGGGTTTTAGTGTTATAGGGGTACAGTGTGGGGAGTGAATTAATTATCTTACTTTAAAATTAGCTGTTAAATACTAATAGTTTCTTGAATTGAAAATAACTTTTAATTGTGTAATTAATTTTTATAGTTTAATTTTAGCTGTGGGTTGCGGTTATTATAGGGGTAAACTGTGGGCAAATAATTGTTAGGAGTTTTAATTTGTTTTTTAATTAACAATATTTATTTCATTGGTAATTATTTATGTTAGTTAAGGATGTACATTTAAAAAAAATGTAGATGGGGTTGTGAATTGGGTGGTGTTATAGGGTAGGATATAAAAACAAGCATTTGCAATGCAAGAGGTCTCGCATTTTAGAAACTTTGACCTATTGCAAATGACAATGCCTTTTATTATTGCAGATTTTTTAAACACATAAATAAAAGGCATTGTTATTTACAATGCCAATAGCTCAAAATATCGCAATTGCGAGACCTATTGCATTGCTAATGCCTGTTCCCTTTTGTCTGGTTGTTATTGGCCAATTGTTGGGATGTTTTCTCACTTGTGCTGTGCTACATTGTAGACAAAGTGTGCAATGTTTTCACCTATTTCCATTTTGTGCTATTTTTTCTCCCCCCTATAAACACGGATGCTCATTTGTGTAACTTCATGAAAGTTATGTAAGACGTGGTTAGCAGTTGTGCGAATGAATGTTTGTTGCTCCCACCCTAAAAAACGCCCACTCTGCATACTTTACCAGTCGTTTCATGCTATACTATGAAAGTCTGTTGTAATAACAGCGCTTCTATCAACTTTAGCGTACAACACTTATTCGTAGGTTGATTGAAGCTGCCATTTGCATAACATGAACCCCTGTGCTATTTAGTAACACATGTGAGCCCATGTGTTTTCTTGAGTAGCCCACTGTGCACTAATGCCTCAAGCGCTTCAGTACATGAGTACTAAGAAGCAGCAAGGCTGCAATGTCTCCAATGTAAACTCTTCCACTTCTTCTGGCCATTCTTGCAAACTGATTGTACCATGTGCTCGCTCATTAAAAGCAGGAAACAAGCACGGTGCCATGTTAGTTTGGGCACAATGTGCTAGAGAAGGAAACTCTCAGATGCAACTTAGTTCTGCTGTGGCTTAAAGTCACCCTATGAAACAGCTGAATCTGTCTGAATAGAGGTCCTGTGGCATTTCTGACCCCATTGTAATACATTCAAGAGAGCAGTACTGAAGGCCGGCTTAAGATGTGTTCCTAACATGACGAGTGCTATCCATATTCAAAGGCTGGACGTGAAGCCGAGTGGCTTCACATGGTAATGGAAGTAAGAAACAAAAAATACTGCCTCAAAGCAGGTCACTGTCGAACCCGCTGACCTGTCTGTGGCAGCGTAAAAGCCTCGTTGAACCTGTTGCACTATTTGTACTTTGGAAGCCCTAAGGGATCAAACATAGAGTTTTTTTGTTTATCTAAGGCCACCGATGGCAAACAACAGCGTTAGGCAGGTCCTTGGATTAACCCCTATTGTGGTTACAATCCAGATTTGTGATGTCAGCACGGGGGCATCTCTGCTATTCATTATTTAAGGAGGGGCACTCCAACTTCCACGGGGAAAAGGAACTAGAATTCTGAGTCATGGAGGTGTCACTCAGATCTGCTTTGTTCAACGGCACGTGAAACAAGCAGCATTCGCTGCCCACCACTGGCGTTCACCGGCTCCTTGCGCATGCACGGCTGCCATGTTTAGGTCCGGCACAAGACAAAGAAAAAGGCGGAACAGTGCAGATGAAAACTGTAGTTGGTGGCCGCTTCTTCCGGACTACACAGAAGTCAGTTGGACATCAACAGCCAGTGAAAACAAAAGTAGAAAACAAAAGTAACAAAAGCGATAACATTTAGCAAATGACAAGCGGCCGGAGAAACTACTGGCTGCTTGCCAACATAAAGCGATTACTTTATGTCTGCGACAGTGCATGTAGCGTGTGCGCTGCCAAGGCGAGACCTACAAAGTAAATTTATGTAATGATTAATGTTTTTGTTTCTAAATAATTTCTAATTACAAATAATTATTTGTTTGGAAATTATTTTTTATTTTATTTAATAGAATATTTGTCGGTATTTGTCATATGTATTTAACATTATAATATGTGTTTTAAATGTTTTAATGTTAAATATATTTGTATTTTAATTTTGAACATATTTATATACTTTTAAAGGTATTTTGTTTTTTAAATATTTTTGTTGTTGTTAATGTTTTGTTTGTTTTAATTTTGATCTGACTGGAGTGAGAATAATAATTGTTACTCCTCCATAATCCAACACTTTCCCTACTGTTGCACTTACTGGAGTGAGGAATAGTAATTTTTACCCCACTGCTAACGAACACTTTCCCTACTTTTTACAATTATCGGAGTGGGAACAGTAATTTTTACCCCTCTATCTAACAATGTGCCTACCGTTGTACTCACTGGAGTGGGAATCGTCATTTTTACCCCTCCGCTATCCAAAACTTTCCCTACTGTTGCACTCACTGTAGTGGGAATAGTAATTTGTACCCCTCCGCTATCCAAAACATTCCCTACTGTTGCACTGACTGGAGTGGGAATAGTAGTACTTACCCCTCCGCTATCCAACACTTCCTCTACTGTTGCACTCATTTGAGTGGGAATAGTAATTTCTACCCCTCTGCTATCCAACACCTTCCTTACAGTTTCACTCACTGGAGTGTGAAATTTAAGTTTCAAGTTTTTTAAATAGTTTAATGTTTAAGTTATAATAGAATGTTTATTTTTTGTAGATTTGATGTTATGGATATATATACCCCAAAAAAATAAACATTCCATTATAACTGTATGTCAGTCACCCCAAAGGTAGGCCCTAGCTAGCCCTATGGCCAGGGTGCTTTGTAAAATGTAGGACATGTTCCTTAAGTGCACGACATGTCCTGGTAGTGACAAACAGACATTTTGGTTTCTCACTGCTGTGAGGCTGCCCTCTCCTAAGAATGCATTGAGGATTCCCTGATAAGTGTTTCAGTGGTAAAATTTCTGATATGAGAGTTGTAGCATGGTCAAGTTTGGTATGTTTGGAATAGTAATACTAAATGCTGTGTAATGGTGTGTGCGGATTTATGATCACTATTGTAGAAATGCCACTTTTAAAAGTTGGCATTTCTGTGTGCTATGTGTCTCTGCCTGCCTGATGTATATTGCATGTCTGGCTCTGGAGTGACAGAGGCTGGTGAGCTGTGTGGATCCAGAGGGGCAGGGTGAGTCAGCGCAAGGCTGAATAGGATATCTGCATTTGGAGTAGTGGGAGGAGTAGTCCTCCGACCCTAAATAGGTATGTGGCTGCCTGGGTGAATGCTGGCTCTGCCTTCCTGTGATGTGTCTGAGGACCGAGCCCCCACCTGACAAAGGGGAGTAGAAGCACTGTAAACACGTACAGTTCTTCAGAACCCCCCAGAACCAGTTGTGACTGGTTCTCCAAGCCCTGTGCCTGGGCAGATCAAAGAGAAAATAGTATAAATAGTGGCGCTGGGACCCCATGTTTTTTGGTGCTGCTTGGGGCTTACTGTGGACCTGCAGCCAGCTGGCTGCTGGACTGCCATGAGGAGCAGCCACTGGGGACTGACCTGCTGCCCTGCTTGGCAGTGGAAGGGTCTGCTGCTCTGTTTGGGGGACCCAGTGTGCTAGCCTGCCTGTGTCAGTTCTGCCTGTGTCCTTTCCTGGAGAAAAGAGCTGCCTGCTCTCTGCTGGTAGCTGGAAGCGGGAGACAGGCCGAGCGTGGCATGTGTTATTGATGGCCCTGCACCTGGGCTTGGAATGTTACAAAGGCACCCCTGTGCTGAGCTCCGGATTTGGGCTCATCTTGCAGTAGCACGGGGTGAGCGCTGCTGCCTGCTTGCAGTGAGCACACATGGTATTGTTCACCTACATCCCTGAGGTGTGGGGATCCTGCGGTGTCCGGACAACTGAAGCGCGGTAGGGGCACTTCATGATGGTGCCTATTGATCCCAGGAGGTGGCTCTACTCTCAAACGTGACGAAAGCAGCCGCAAAGGCAAACCGAAAGTCAGGCAGAGGATGTTCTGCCTGACTGTAGGCGGGGCTTCCGGGTAGAAAGCGACAACCCCGTGGGGGTCGGCTGCCATCATTCAGGACAAAGCCGGTTAATCACAAAGACGAAGCCAGGTAAAGTTTATGCCTGACTGTGTGCGGAGTCCACCACCACAAGATGTGAGGGCAGAGAAGTTGGTTGGGTTGCCCACATAGACAATGGGGCACCCACATCAGCGCTTTTCTTCTAAGGAGGGGGAGTAACGCAGCTGGCCTTGTGAGAGGAGCAAGTCCCACACGCAGTATCGTCATAGCCAGTGGCCCTGAGATCGAGTAGACCCGGATGAGGAGCCTTGTGGCTGTTCTTCTTAGTTTTGGCATTTCCAGTGTTGGCAGGATGGTCGAAAGAGGTAACCCCACCAGAGTAGACAGTGTGTGTCCCGTGTGCCCTGGGGAGTATTGGTACCAGGGAGCTCGCAGGGGAGAACTAGCGAACGAAGCTGCGGGACTGAGGGGGTCCTAAAGGCTCCAGGTGGTGCCCAAGGGTTGTGTGAAAGGGACCCGTAAGAGGCACTGTTGGTGCCTAACCTGGAGCTGATATTTTTCCCACAAGCAACTCCCCAGTGGGAGGGGCTCCCCCAGGCACTCTGAGGGTGCTGATCTGACACACAGCTGCACTGCCTGATTGCGGTCACTGCATCGTTACAAGTGCCTATTTGGGGGCATCAGCATACTGTGAAGAGGAGCCGCGGGAAAGAAGGGCTCTCTAAGCACCGTGGGTGCTGATTTAGCACACAGCTGCATCACGAGAGCGCGGACAGCTGCTACAAGGGGGCATTCCTTTTTGGGTAACAGAAACAAGGGTGGGTTGCATCCTTGCTCCATTTAGAGCCCTGACTTTTGCACAGAGGGCATTGCGAGGAAGTCCCAGATGGGCCCCCGAGACAGGCCAGTTGGCCTGCGAGTACCTGCGGTACTGGTAGGGCGAAAGCCCTGATGTGTTGCATAATGTGTACAGTGTACATTTGTGATTATGATTCTAATCAGTTTTTGCTAGTCCAAAGGCTATTTTTTATATAACCTTGTGTGGAGTCTCTTTTGTGGTGTGCCTACTGTGTCACTGCTGTGTGTGTGTGTGTTGCTCAAATGCTTTACACATTGCCTCTTGGAAAAGCCTGACTACTCTGCCAAGCTACCAAGGGGGTGAGCAGGGGTTATCTTTGGTGTGTAATTCCCTTGCCCTGACTAGAGTGGTCGTTTCTGTCTGCCAGAGGTGCTTGCCCTAGCCAACCAGAAATCCCATTTCTAACAGTCACACAGGCTCATTCCCCTTTACACAGGTCCTGGGCGCTCTAAAAACCAGTAAAGACATTCCTAGAACAAATCTACTGGACCCCAAATGCCTTGTAAAGGTAACATAGGAGCAGGCAATCTTAGAGTGACACTCAAAGTGCCATATGAGAGCAACCTGACTTGTCAGATCTTCTGGATCAACCTGATCCAACTCTAACCACTCTTATCAAGGATGCCCCAATAAGCTGGAAATGCACCTCGACAAGAAACTTAATCGTTCCCAACCATCATATAATGGCAACTAATGGCAGTGAATCTTTATGTAGCACCTAAGGCCCCATAAAACAGCAGAAACACAAATGATCTTGACCTCTTTGTAAAAAAAAGATTGAAAAAAGCTCAAAATAAAGCTATGAAACAACATCAACAAATCTTACAACATCCAGCGCTCCCATTTCAGGCTAATACATCAAGTGAAAAAACAGTCACGCTGTACCCCATCTTCAAGGGTAATACTGCCTCAAAGAAGGAAACAGGCGCACAGAAACAAAACTAATCCCCAGCAAGCAGCTCATAGCATTCTATGAGATCAGAAACTCCTGCCAACTTTTATAATCCCCAAGAGGCACCAGAAGCCCCCTTAGTTTCGCATACCCAGTTAAGGGGCAATCAATCTACAAAAATGTAAAGCTGGCCAGACCCTGAAATACAGTCACGGTCTTCAACTGTGTCCCAAATCTAGCTTAGTGCCACTCACCCAACAAAGGTTCAAACCAAGCCAGGCCCTGGGACTCTGTCAAGTCAGGCTCAGATCTTAGTAGTCTTGCAAAAAACACAGGTGCCGCCTCCTTTGGTCAACTCCAATATCTGCCTCAACTGGCCAAAGCAAGAGGAACCAGAAGCCCACTCAGTGTCACCCATCCTGTTGAGGGGCAGCCCATCTACAGATGCCTTCTGCTAGACAGCCTCAGAAACATAGGCACAGTCTTTAACTGTGCCACAAACCCGGCTAAGTGCCACTCACCCAGCAAAGGTACAAACCAGACTGGGCCCTGGAGCTGAGTCACCAATCTCAGTAGCCGTGCAAAATAGACTGCCTCCTTCTTTGGCCAAACAGAGTTGGTGACTCTAGTATCAGCCTGAATAGGCCCAGGCAAGACAAACTGCGGTGCAATCAGGCTACCAACTATGACAACTGTAATGGAACTCAAATGGAGGTCAGAGGCGAACAAATACCAACAAAATTGATTTTGTCTCCACACTACCAGTCTGAGAGTCCACACATCACCCTAAATGAATCAAATTTGCTGAGGTTGTTTAAACGTTTTTCGAATGTATCTAATGTAACATCGAAAGACATTCTATGAGTTGAATTTAAAACCTTGGTTACCTGCAAGAGCAGAACAGAATCAACAATAACATTGCTCAAATCCCCCTCACTAGCGGCAGAAATTCTGACTAGTAAGAGAACTTTTGATGTATGGGGGATAGAGCTCACGAAACAAGTAGTCCCTAAATATCCTCACCCTTGGAGGGCCTCAGGATAATAGTTAAGGTTGCATGCAAACGTATTCAATATTCTTAAAGGGGGCGGAAATTCCCAACTTAATCTGTCCTACAATACGCTGCAAATATCAAACTCATATTCCAATGAAAAAGGTCCAGCAAGGAGAATAGACCTAGAGCTAACTAACAGATCTAAACAAAGAAATGACTGGAGCTTACTATAAGCTACACTTTAGCGCAATATTGAAAAGCATTCCTAGCCAAAATAGTGATTCACGCCAGAAAAAGCTCCAAAGAAAACCAACCATAAACCTGATATCATGGAAAGTGGCGAGTTTATCGAAGCTACTTGAATCTCCAGTTGCCATGTCATTCATCCACACAGCAGATCTCCTTTGCTTTCAAGAAACATAGGCAGAGGTGGTCAGTTTTGCCTACCTGCAAGAACTGTACACGATGGCCCCAAGAGAGCAGTTCAGGTATATGCAAATAAAACCCGCTATAGAGGCGGTCCTCCCTCCTGCCGAGATTCTCCCGGAGTCATCACCTCTAGAGGACCGATTACTCACAGATCATTTGTATGAGCGAGCGTCTTCACTAACATATCAGAAAATCATCAATAACCGGGCAGATCCACTTGTCCGGCTCTGGGAGTTCTGGCAATCAGAGGTGGGGGAAATGGATGACCGTCGCCAAAGGAGGTGGCAATCTCCTCTAGACTACGACTAGCGCAGTTCAAAATACTACATAGGACCTATTACACCATGGTGGTTTTACACAAAATGGGGAGGACCCCTGATCCAGGTTGCCTACGGCAGTGTGGTGACACAGGTACCTTCTATCACAACTTATGGGGCTGCACGAAACTTGCACCATACTGGGAGACAGTGGTGAGAACTGTTACAGAGGTTACAGGGAAACAAGTCTCGCTAGACCCTAAACACTGTCTTCTTGATGTTTGGGAATTTACAGATCTTACTCATGCCGAACGGCAATGGGCAACGACAGGCATGATAATAGCCAAGAGAAACATTGCGCAAAAGTGGGGGATTGAGACTGTACCATCTGTAATGCAGTGGGGTAACATTATGGATATAATCATGGCAGCGGAGAAGACCACATTTATTAATAGGAAATGCCCAAAAAAATGAGGAAGAATCTAGGTAAAATTGAATACATATAGGGGAGTCATCTGCACCCCCCCCCAGGATGAAGAGAGTGTTCAGACGACGACGTGTGATGGTGGTGAAGGCATGTGTGAATTAGCGAGCGCGCAAATGTATCGACCAAATGTAAAGAAGTAATATTAACAATAAATTGTATATGTTGATATTTGTTCTTGTCAAAAAAAAAATATAAAAAATAGACCTTGGAAATACGTCCCATCCTAATCTCTGGATTTTACAGAATGCACCAAACTGCCACATGATCGAATTTATTTGACCCTCAGGCAACCTCTCAATCTATGCATCCTTGAGTGTGGATATGAATGTCAAACTCCTCGAAATCCAAGACAAAATGATCCAGTTAGCTATCATGGAAGGTATGTTTCTAAATGGCAAGCCTCTGAAGGCCCTATTGGTTAAAGTATACTTCAATAGTTTTGGTGAAAATCACACAGATCGGCTGTTCATATTTCGTGACTCTCTTGAATCTGTGCTCTTCGGAAATACAACTTTTGAAGTGATCGTATGTGGCGACTTCCACCAGCGCCACCTGTGAGCTTTCCAACCATACCAGGAGGGAGAGAGCCACCACACCAATCTGCTTGTCACTCTTTTTATCAACCACAGTTAAGATCAATCTAGCACTATATAGAAAGTACCCCATTGGCTCCAAAATTCCAGAAGTCATGTGAGGGAATCAACGCTTTGAATTATGTATTTACCACAGCAAAAACCCTAGATGCCCCGTTGAACTTTGAGATCCCGACCTGTTCCGAGAGTGACTACTTCGGTCTTGTTATATTTTAAAAGTTAGCTCCGTAAGGTTGGGAAACATTTCAATGGGCGAAGAAAGCAGGCACCTAATCAGAAGGATAAAAGGGGTCAACTGAACCTGCGGAAACTTAAAATATGGAAATCCTCCAGAAACCTGCACATTAAGACCTTGAATGGAGAACTTCTTGCAGCTGAGTGGGTCTCAATCCTTAAGGAAACACACCAAGTGCTTAGAAATAATCCCTCCTTTACAGAACATCTGCCACCTCCTCACAGACTATTACAAAGCCACATATAACTGCCAGTAAACTGAAGATATGCAGACTCCAAAAAGCCTGTCAAAAAGAATGGTAAAAAACAACAAAGGAAGACCAAAAAGGTCAATTGCAGATCTTAAACAAACAGCACAAATAGGAAGTATGGAAGCAGCAAAATGTGAGAAGCTGGAAACTAAATGGATGCAAGTTCATACATTGATGGGCAAACAGTGGCAAGCCGATCTTTGGAAGTGCCTCAAGAATACAATGAGCCGGCCAACTGCCAGAATCAACAGCATCACTCAACAGCAGTGGACTCGGCATGTACATAACCTATATGCATCAAAAACTCCTATTGACACTGAACCGGATGCTCCAAGTACTTATCTGGAAGCCCAAAACCCAGAGGTTAAGATCACACAAAATATTGTCTATAAAATCCAAAGAAGACCGGAGCAACACGATTGCCAGACCCAAACGGTATAGCTGCCAATGTCTTCATGGGAGATCCAGACCTGTGGACCATCATCTTAATCTCACCTTTTCAATCTTTCCTAGCGACCAAGAAAGTCCCAGAGAGATGGAGGGGCTCCATCCTGAACCCCTGTTAGACTTGGCTTTTTCAGCGGGTTCACCCACACACTTTTTGATATTTGGCCTCCCATTTTTTACCTATTTTTCATTGGTTTTGGGATTCTGGGCACTTTACCACTGCTTATAAGTACTAAAGTGCATATGCTCTCCGTGTAAGTTGTGTTTGTGAATTGGTATTTCCATAATTGGCTTATTTGGTTTACTACTATGACCCTGGTACAGTGCGCTGTGTGTGCCCTGGGCCTGTAAATCAAATACTACTAGTAGGCTTGCAGCACTGCTGTAATATCCCTATACACCTCTACTTGAGTACGGGTTAAGTTAACAATGACATCAGTTAGCAGGAAAATCCAGACAGGCAATAGCCTCAAGCAAGGTTGCGTGTTAGCGCCCTTGCTATCTAACCTCTACACTGCAGACATGGGTGCAGGTCTGAAAAAAGCAAATTATATCATGCGTAAAACCTGTAAGTTCCAAAAGTCTACTACTTCAATATGCTGACAAAATCAATCTCCTTGACCAATCTAAAAGTGTGTTAATATTGAAAAGGTTGATGCCGATGTGAACAATGGTACATTCACATTTAACAACAAAATTGCATCACTATTATCAAATTCACCCTTAATGAACTCTCCATTAACCCTGATTCATAAATAGGTGGCCTGACAGGCTCTGAGACCTAGGCCTGAGGTTGCTGATTGACAGGTTACAGGTGGGGTAGCGCCTAGCCGGCAGACGAATGCGCAAACAGGGAACTCAGATCAATCCAACCGATAGGCACAGTGACTTCAGAATGGTCCAGGGAGATTTTCCCCAAAAAGCACATGTCCAGAGGGCTGCACCCATTCTCAGAACACCATAAAGTCAGATGACGCATACAGTTAGGAACACTCAGCCAATCAAAACACAGCACACACAGCAATCACATGCCCCTCATGCTGAACAACTGGCCCACATTGGATCTACGCAAGGTCAGGACCCACCTGCTTTTGTCATCAGGACTTTATTTACGGCTCCAAGACAACGGCCCACACTCTTTACCTAAAAAGGAATGCTAAAATTGTTTTATGATGCTCAAAGAAAAGTATACAACACGCTCAGATCGATTGTTCTTTAAGACAGTCCTCCTACCCCGTTTCTGTAACTGTTCTCCTGGCCGAAATGTTTGATTAAACCAACTGTTCCTGTTTTGCCAAACGCCTCTTGTCTTTTGTTTTTTCAAGGTAAATTCCTATTCGTGCTACATTTGGCCTACAGAGGGACCTTAATGCCTTGCATAGGTACAATCAGGACAACAAAATGGTGGCTAATGGTTCCAAGACCGAAGTATAAGTCTTTGGTAATTCAACCAAAAAACAAATCTCACCTGGAACCTGGGCTTACTAAAAATCGAAAAAGCTGATAGCAACTATCTAGATGTTTGGGTATCAACCAAAAGAGGAGTCAAAAGCACCTTACACACACTGCAAAAAAGGTGGAAGCAATTATAACTGAAATTAAATTAAATTAAATTAAATTAAATTAAATTAAATTAAATGTGCAAACTAAACAATATCCTGGAAAGCCCTTCCATTGCCCCAATAAGACGAGTAATACCAGCAACCCGCCTAACAAGGATCCTATCCGGGCTATCTAGTCAACATCATGGATAAGTATCAGCTCAAGGCATATAAAATGGTCTTTAGACTTCCCACATATCTCCAGAGTTGCTTAATAAGGCTGGAATTCAGCCAGGAGGGTCAGACATGGAGTTCTTCATAAATTACTACTATAGTATCAAAAAGGCCACACCCAATACCATGAAAGCCCTTCTCCAGAACATCTTTGCCCAAGAAGGGAACCCCTGGTTACTATATCTTTACAGATATATAGCCACCCTTCAAATCAACAAGTCAAAGGATAAAATCGAGGTAAAAAATGCACTTTATGCACTTTAGAATAATGAACGGATAAGAAGTGAATCAAAGAAATCAAGTGTTATGAAATACATAGGAAATGAATTATGTAGACAAACTTTGCCGCCTTATCTTTCCCTTCCCATGACCAGCTGGGAGCGATCACTACTGTTTCGCTTAAGGGCGGGTACCGTAAAATTTTTGTTGTCTTTTCCTTTGGGATATCGCCATAGTGCTGATTTCACTCCATGCCCTGTGATGGTGTGAGTACACAGGACGATTTGCACTTCCTATTTTTCTGCAAATTTTATCTTAGATTCATTAAATGGTTTTTAACTCCTTATTTCAAAAAGCACAGACCACTCACACTCAAAGAATCATACATCATGTTGGTTACTTTGGATAACGATGAATTGACTTTTCGCACCAGCACTTTCCTAAGATCGGCCATAGGAGCCCGTAAAACGATGGAAAATCCCTGAATATAATTAGTTTTAATGCTGCTACAATGTAAATAATATAATGAAATGAAGTGCACTGCATTGTTATCGTATGGAATTGTATAATATGAAATCATGTAATACTGCTGTATATTATGAAATCATGTAATGCTGCTCTGTATAACACTGTTTTATTTGTTTGTATATTTATCTAATGAATTGTTGTTGTTATCGGTACTTTTATGAATTTTATGAAATTCGAATAAAGGTCTTTTGAACTTGAACTTGAACAAGTCAGTATTGGACAGTCTGCAGCTCTTCTGTGCCGCCATCAAAACACCAATACTGAAATACTGTCCAAGGCATGTGACATGGATAAACTCAATGGGGCAGATTTACGAGTTCTGGCGCATCTCTGCAAATCAGCAGGGATGCGCCAGAACAGATGCAACACCCAATTCCCTCCCTGCGCCACCACAAATGCACCGCATTTATAATGCGGTGCATCATGGCACAGGGATAGGATGTTGCGTGTCGCATCCTATGGCATAAGGGCGGCGCATTGCTGTAGTCGTGTCGCAAGCATGACGGGGCTCCAGCAATGCACAGGGGCACCCTATGCCTGACATGCTGCATCCTTCCTTATGCCTACTTCAAGCAGGCGCAGGGTTTTGATGCAGAATGGACTTAAAAGTGACTCAGTGAATTGTGTAGATTTGACTCCGTCACTTTTATGAGGTGTCCCTGCGACGGAACGCCCACCCTGCGCCGGTACGCCCACGTGAAACTTGACACAGGTGCCATGTGGCACAGGGCTTTACAACATGACGCATCTCCCTAGATGCGTCACGTTGTAAATCCCCTGCAGCATGGCGCTAGCTTTACGCCGCCGCTGCATCACAGAAGTGACGCAACAGCGGCGCAAAAGTGGTGCACGGGGCTTGTAAATCTGCCCCAGTAAATCCAAACTATTGTTAGCTGTGGGACAATCATATGCCAGTGTTCAATCTGAGTTCCTCAGACCTCAACCCTACCTCAGTTGTGTGCCTGAAACAAATAATGTTTGCCAGGCTAATGGGTCTACAATCCAGAGAAGTAAACCCAAGTGGCAGTCCCTCATTAAAACTTCCAACTGCAGACTTTGTGCCTACAAGTATGAATCCTTTAATCACTTATTATGTTGCTGCCATGCACTCGTGAACTTACTCTGTACATTGCTAAGATCACTGTTCCTTGCGAAGCAAATAAGAACTACTTACAATGAAGCCACAAGCCTGGTGTTCAATCTCATGGAGCCGATGACACAGTCGAAACTTGGCAAAATACATCATCCTCACGCAATGATACATAGAAGAGGTGCTTAATTGGTCACACTGCACAGGAACTGTTGATTACAGCTGTGCACTTACAGGCTATAATCACAGTAGGTCTGCCCAGCTGAGTATTCGGCCTCCGTGCAAGCATGAGTACTTCCAGACTTGTTCAGTCCGGCTGCAGAACATTCCTGCACTAGTGTCTTCCAACCAAGGACATCTTAAGGATTTTGGAGGCCGTGCAACAAATGTATTTTGGGGTCCCCTGTTTGGAACAGCTTTGAAAATATGATCCAATTTCAGCTCTTTCATGCAATGTTTGGCCGGGTCACTGTCAACACATAGGCACACCAGTCCAAATTCTAAATGGTGTACATCTGATATTCAGGGATAGTGCTGTGAGTTTGCAATATTGTCCTGCATCAGCAGCTTACTAATATTACTTCAAATAATTTCTGTGACATTCTTCCACTTCTCATATGTGAGATCATGGGGGCATATTAGCAAGAGCGATATCGCTGCTTTAGCAGGACTTTTTCCCGCTAAAGCAGCGATAATTTTATCGCCCTATTAGCAAGCAGTCGCTAACAGCAGTTAGCGACAGCTTTTAGGAGATAGCTACAGGTTTGGGGCCCGCTTTGCATGTCAGCGATATTTATCGCTAATGACATGCAAAGTGGGCGTACCCAAATTGCTATTGCCTATTAGCAAGGCGGGCGAAGCGAAAAAAAAAGATCACGCTAAGCGCGATTATCGCTAGAATCTAACCTCTGCTAAAAACATGACTTACCTGTATAGTCAGTGGGGGGTGGATTATCAGATTAAGCCCCTATTGGCGTTAATAGATTTCCAGCGATATTCTCGCATTGAGCCGCTATCGCCGGATATTTGATCACATTGGAGATAAAAGTTGCTAATGGCATGTTATCTCTGCGATAATATCTGGCGATAGGCAGCGAAAATGATCGGTATTTCTTGCTAATATGCCACATGGTTTTTCTAAAAGATACTTTTTTATGCCTGTTCCATGAAACATAAACAAACAACAATTTTCCTTAAAATGTCTGAAATAGACTCACACATCACCCACATTAAAACTAAATGAAAGGAAAATGGTATTTAAAGCAATCTGTTTAAGAAGTATTCTAGTTAATCAGGGCAAGACTCTGCAGAACATAGCTGGCTCTATCAGGGGCCCCCTGAAAGGTTGGGTTCCTGGACCAGAGCCCGGTTTGCCCATGCCTTGAAACGTCTCCGCCTCTAACTGTTACTTGGGTGCTAACTCCATTATGCTAGCCCAAAATAACTTTCTACACTAGCACAGTCCTTTGATTATTGGACCATTTTTGTCTGCTTGTGATAATGCACTTTACTGCTTAGCATACACATTTTCTTTTTTCCTCCTCATTTAAAACTATTTTCTTCTAATTGTAAAGACTTTGTTTAATCATACAATAAAATACTCTGGTTAGTGATATCAATCACTCATTGCAAGTAATTAGGGTGCATGATATTGAGAAATCAGGAAAAGGGTTGAACAGTTAAAGAGGTACATTGTAGGTCACCTGGCTAAGATTTCATGGTGAAAGGTGGGTTGAGAGACAGTGTGGTGGGGCGGAAAAGGTGACGAGAAGAGCATTACAAATAAATTGTTTCATAATAAGCAGCAAGCATAGTTGTAAAAGTAGTCATATAACTACATTACATGCATGTCATACTCACTCAAAGGTGCTATTCAATGGAATGCTGCTGTCCTTGTTATCATATTCTTGCTGAGCGACCAGCTCTGGGGCTGTGTCCAGGATCTTGCCATTGTCCACCAGGAAGTCGAGTCTCAAAACCTTCTGAATTGTCTTGTCATGTGTGAAGTTCATATGATCGTACAAATGAAAATTCGACCCCATCCTCTTCGCTCTTTCGAACCATGATTCTTCCTCGTCAGTAGGTAGTGGACCTGAGTACATCTTCCCATCACTTGCAACACACCAAAGATCGCCTTCATAGGAACACCCCATGAAAACGGAGAGAGCCTCCCAACCAGACCTTCCAACTTTTTCTTTTAGAAGATCAGCTGAGCCCCCTTCACTTTTTGAGGGGATAATTTTATAAAGTGAACCTTGCCAAGAGGCATAAATGATGCCTTCTGGGTCAGAAAAGATAGCATCAGGAAAATAATACTTAAAACTGCCTAGGGTAGTGGCGTGTTTATGGATCCAGGATACATGTTTGTTGTTAGGTTCAGGGCCTCTAACTAACGCCCCGGCAAAGGTTATTGCATAGAGGACGCCTCCAGGGGTGAAAAAAGGGAATTTCACCTCATCCCAATTACCTCTTCCGATACACTTTGCCAACTGGAACCAGTCATTCCACTGTCCTGAAGGTGTTGGTCCTTTGTAAAGCTCGTGCCCACGCACAACAAACATCTCACCTTTGGGATTGAAGAAAACATGTCTGACATTCTCTAACTTTCCTAATTCAATGGCCCGTTGGTGGTAGTTGTCCCCCTCTGCGGCTGGAGGTATGCCAATCTTGCAGGTTTTGTGCTCATCAACACAAAAAAACACGGTCTCTAGAATGAAAGAGAAGGCACCCATTATCCCATAGTCCTTCATCAGGCTCTGCTCATGAGCTCATGTTCATTCATATATGGAGGGCATTGTAACTATGAGTGTCAGCAGGACAAGCTGAAGCACATTGATCGTGAGCATATGATTTACTTCTCTGAATTAAATATCCATCTTCAAATTACATTTGATTAAATGTTGTATTAACTGTCATTCACATACGGGTAACCCCAGAACACACGCAAAGTGTCTGATTGTCTAGGTGAACACACACAAAGTGTCTGATTGTCTCCGTTTTCAAAGTCTGAATAAACAGCAAGAATTGTGGTCATTATACTTTCATTTCTAATCCTTCCTAAAACAGATCATTCCTCTATACATTCTGGTATCACTTACTAAAGGTTCTTCTTGTGCATGTAAAGTATATACTTCTTTTTAGGTATCAGAATTGTGTTTGCAAGTTATCAGAACTGTGTTCACATTTTAAGCTGGAATGTAGCAGGTATGGAAATCAGTAATCTGATAAACTGGGGGTTACATTCTATTTCATTTTTTTTTTTTTTGTTTCCATGAAACTTGGGCCCTCGTTTACAGGATTTTGGTTCAGGGCAGCGCTTCAAGTCACCGTACTGTGCTGCCTACACCAAAGTGAAAATGCAGGAATGCACCGTATTTATGCAAAACTGTGCATTCCTGCCCTTTCTTCCTGCACAATTGTTTTTGTGCAGGAAGGGGCATCTTCCTGCATTGAAATAATCCTAAAAGGACTTTTCTGCTTTCTATGTGTGATGCAGCACGCTTAGAAAGAGGAAATAAAGGAGGAAAAGTAAAGATATTTTTCATCGTTCCACCTCACCTCGGGAGGCATAAGGATTTGGGGCTTCCCCAGGTTTACTTGATTTTTTAAATCTGGGGCAGCGTCAAAATCCATGGGTGTTGTGTGGGAAACAACCACAGCAATACCCATGGAATGCCACCCGAGAGCAGAGGAAGGAAATGCAGCGATATGCACTGCGTCGCCTCACTCAAGATTTATGAGGCCCCTCAAAGCCACACAGGATGGACTTGCATGGCTTTATAAATATCATTCGGAGCCCTGCGTCACGCATGTACCACTTTACATGGTGCGGAAGTGATGCATCTAACTCTTTATTGCGGGACATTTAAAGCTCATTTAATGTACCAGCTGTTCCTTCTCCCGCTGGTCAGGCCGAAGGGAGATACATGCTCCTTGAATCTCCTTCCATATAGAGGAAACCGCAAAAGTTTATACTAGTTCTCCTAATCTGCAGGTTGTGGAATTGTGTCCTCTCAATACCGCTTGTGCCCTGATGATGTATTATAACACTGTCAATTGCTCAACTAATCATTTGACATAGCTAAACGTTTTACATACCTTCTTGAGGGACTATAGAGGCAAAGTGTATCTCTGGTCTCTTATCTCTTTTTTGAAGACTTTAATGTGCATCTCTATAGGTGTATTCAAGGGTATCATGGCCTAGTTTTAGACAGTGGATTTCACATGGAGCACTCAGGCCCATGGAAACTATTAAGTGCTAATACTCACGATTTCAATCTTGAACTTCCTTTTGATAATATTAGCTCTTATCCTGAGCATCCTATCTTACCAACTTTAATAGGAGGAGGAAGTACATCAGTTATATATTTTATATTTGTGTCTTCTTTTTAGGTAATCTAGCATAATCTACCCAAATACCTAACTTAATGTTTTATTGATCAATTTCCTGTTATATGTATTGAAGACTGACCTAAGATAAATAGGAGAGGGCCTCGCAAGGGAAGGGTCCTCCCTAGAACTACAGATGAAGTGCACTAAGTCAGAATGGGTGATTTTGTGGTCAAACGTTTCTCTGCTAGTGCTCTAGCTGGTGAGATTTGCCTTAACAAGTAGCCACCATAGTAGTTTTCTAATTAATGAATGTGTCCAGTATAGTCACAGGAAACAGTAAATCTGCTAGTGACCTGGAAGAACGTAAAAATAAGGAAATGAAAAGTTGAGTGAAATGGTCATACACTATTCTGACAGGTAAAGTCAGGCAATCAAAAGATCAATGTGTAAGACAAATGCAACGTCTAAGTCCACGAGACAACCAGTTAATCTTGGAGCACAGATCTCCTGTGACTTTGTCTGTAGCCATGATTCATTTATGAAGAATAAGCCAGGCTTTGCACCTGTCAATTGATCTAAAATGTGGGACTTGTTTTTCTTAATGGATCGGGCATTGATTAGTGAGCAGTTTAACAGATATGTTTTGGATGTGATGCTTGTGCTGAGGAATGTTAATGTTGTCTTTTGAAGATCTGTGAGGTGTGTTATTGGCGATGGTGTTAACCATATCTGGCCTACAAAACTGTTGTTTGTGGGTATCATTTCATCATCCAAAAACCTTTTGAAGGGATCTTGTTGGGTATGCGCCTATGGGAGGTAGAGTGACAAGTTAGGATTGAGGTGATGGGCTGTGGTTATGTTTTTTATAGGTAATGTTGTTATGCCATAGACAAGGGAATTCTTATAAGAACAACAACGGCTCCTGTGGATAAATATATCTTTTTTCTGATAAATGCAAAGCACAATGGCAATGTGGGTGGTATCTGGGATGTCAAAAAAAGAAGCTGTATATACACTTGGTGAGTGTGATCAACAATTCGCATAGTTTATGTAAGTAAACGTAACCAATTTTTACAAAGTATCTAAAATATCCTATCCATACAAATAATCATAAAGTGACAGTGTGTCCCAAGTGAACATATAGAGAAACAAACCTCTACTACTGAAGTGAGAAATAATGGTGTGGTTAAAAAAACAAGAGATTTCTACTTTACATTTAGTTACTAATCCGTATCAGTCGCATTGTGCGAGGGACTGTGGGGTACTCTGGGTAATGAACCGGGCACTAACCAGTGATACACGGTTTAGAGAAACATATAACCAAATACCGGCAATTTGCAAAAACCAAGAGGATTTTAAGATGAATTGGATTGAATTAAAAATGTGTCTGTACGAACAGTCATTATTGTGGTGTAGGCCTCTAATCCGTGCACAACCCTTCTCGGAGGATCTAGTCAGCATATGACCATCATAGAGGACCATGTGGCCCTCGATGGAGGTATGTTGATGGAAACGGCACATAATCATGGAAAGGGCCAACAGACTTAACCGTGTGTGGTGGAAAATGTACAGCCAAGTGGAGTTCTGTATATATAGTTCAAGGGCATCTATTGGTGCAATCCCGGGTATTAGGGGAACCTTAACATTGTGTTGCGGCAATTGGATAGAGAGGGGTGGAAAATGTTAGGAACTTATGGAGTAATGGTAGAAGTAGCATAATCTAAATGCATGTGTTGGGCATATAGCATCACATCCGTATAATCAATCAATATTCATATGGTTTTAACAATAATACTAGCATCAGAAGATTTCAATGCGAAACAATGTGGTGGTCGATGAGGCATGATGTACCATTGCAAACAGTGTCAATACAGTCAGTGATCATGATCATGTCAATATGTGCCGTTTTTTAACATACAGTGATAACAATGAGCTTACATTTGCAGGAGCTTATGTTAAAGCAAAGCAAACATTTAATAACCTTAACTTATGTAGCGACGACAATATAGCAATATCTACAGGTTCAAGTGGTCCTATAAGGCGTGTACTAGCCGCCATTACGCATATCGTGAGTGTAGCATGGTTACATTATGGGCGGTCTATTCATCACATAGGTATAGAGTACACTGGTCGACTGTGCTACCACAATTAATACATGTTCGATAATAGCGCTATAACAGAAGGTATGCATACTTTCAATCATTCCGCACAGTAGTACCTGAACAGAAAACCTTGTTGTGTTATTCTAACTGCAAATATCCCCTGTTAACCAGATAGGTCAAGCCCCTGAATGCCAGGTTAGAACTATTGACAAGGGGAGTAGTAATGCCGAATGGAATTTACGATGCCAGTGAAGTAACAAAACTGCACCACTCCTCTGCGGAGTTGAGCCCGTCTACAATTGAGTTATGTTCAATCCAACGACACTCTAGTCTTTGGAGTTTTTGAGAAAGGTCACCCCCCCTGACAGGGATCTGAACTTTGTCCATGACCTGCCACCTAAGCTCCACTGATGTGTGAGATTTCTCTAGGTAGTGGTTGACAAGTGGGGTATTGAGGACTGCGTTCTTGATTCTGCTACGGTGCTGTCCAATGCGCGCTTTGATTGGTTGTTGAGTCTGGCCTATGTATGGGAGACCACATGGGCAGGTAATGCAGTATACTACGTTGTTTGTGTTACAGATGGCAAAAAATTCTAGAATCTGCTTGACATTTCCATGTTCAAATGTTTTTGTGCTACAGGTGAATGTGCATGCCACACAGTTGCCGCATGTATAGTTTCCTTTAACTTCTGGAAGCCTCCAAGCAGCGTGCAGTGTTCTGGTTGTTTGTATAGGAATCTCTAGGGATGATCTAATGAGATGGTCTTTTATGTTTCTGCCCCTTTTATAGGCAAACATGGGGACTTCTATACTTGGTTCTATGCTCTTAATGATATGCCAGTTCTTAGTAATCAATCGGCGTAGCTTGTTCGTGTGTACACCAAATTTAGTGGCACAGATGAGTTTGTTTATTTTGGATTTTTCTTTAGGCATGAGCAATGCCTCTCTGGGACAGAACCAGGCTCTTTTCAGTGAGTTCTTTATTAGTTTCCTGGGGTATCCTCTTGATATTAATGTGTTTCTCAGTACATTTGCCTCTCTCATATTGTCGTCTTTTTTGGTGCATTTGCGCCACAGTTTTAAAAATTGGCCATATGGTAGTTTATCCCTAAGAGCCCTTGGATGATGGCTATTGTACGTGAGTAGAGTGTTACGCTCCGTGGGTTTCCAATGTAAGGATGTGTACAGTTGGTCTCCGGGAGCGGCGTCGAAGGAGGATCTGCAGTAGTAACCAGCGCCGATCGAATCCGAGAAGGTTCATGGGATGGAGTCGGGGACTGCCCATACGGCGTCCACATCCTTGGAACCAGATACTGGTGAGGCACACTCAAATTAAATGCCATAGGAACCATGGGACCCGAAAGTGCACCAGAGGGGTACGAGTCTCTGGCCATACTTCCCATTTAAAAAATGCAATGGATCGGAATCCGGCACCGGAAAATGTGGGTACTGAGCCGTTTTGAGATCCAAACGAGGCACCTCTGTAGTCGGAGCCGCCGGAGCCACAGGCGGAACTGCAGGAGCTGAAGGAACCTCATCATCAGCCAGATTTGACACACCCTCTGGAGTCGGTGAAAATCTCAGCATCGGTGACTGCGCCAGAGTCCCCTTGTAAGAGGAGATACTGAAGGAGAGAGAAAGTCCTTTTCTTGACGTCGAGGTGCTGCAGAAATCGACCTCGAAACCATAGCCTTCGACGAAAGATGCATGCGTCTTCTTCTTCTTATGCTTCCTTTTGGAGTCATGCGATGTCGACGACCTTGACTTTGATCGTTTACGACCCCTTTTTTCTTTTCTTGTCTTAGCCATATACAACTTGCCTTCCCATTCCTTCAGAGCCTTCGGGTTCATCTTCCTGCAAGAAGAACAGTCCTCAATGTTGTGGTCAGACTATACACACCACAGACAGTCCTCATGAGGGTCAGTGATCGACATATGACCCCCGCATTCTTTACAAGGCTTCAAGCCTGACTTCCTAGGGGCAGACTTGCCATAACACAGATAGATACAATCTAAATTACAAGGTATCCTGTCAAAAGTATGGAGAGTCCCAGAAAAACTGTTAGCGTCGAAAGCGCGGAAAAAGGGAACTGACGTCATCACGCCGATGTGGTCTTCTTATAGCTCCAGTGACGTCATGCGGAGCCGCTTGCAAGGCGTGGCATTGTGACGACCTCGTCGGCATGGAGAGCTAGAAAAAAGTTCCGCGTAATGCTGGCACCAGGGATACTCATAAGGTGAGGAATCCACAGGCAGATGTATCCATCAGAATTATAAATATAAGATGTGTCACGCATCTTCTAGAGTTTGCTGTGAAAGGTAGAAAAAATTTGAGGTAGAAGGCCAGTCACTATATACAATAGGTGCTTCATAAATGGCGCAGTGAAAGTGATTGGTGACAAAGGTGAAAACAATTTGAGATGGTGGAAAGTTACATAAAATATTCAAAAATAAAGGTAGACCAAATAATTTCAAGTATTCAACATTAGGACTTAAGAATTGAAGTGCAAGTTAAATGCAATATTATTTGACAGTCAACAAAAATATATACCGATGTTTTGATCCATTAAATAATTTGTTGGGGGCATCATCAGGAGGTAAATAGAGTAAGTAGTTTGGGAAGTTGCTTCCTCTGTCTGTGTCCTGATGAAGACCCCCAGTGTTGAAAAACATAATATTGTTTGGTCAACATTCATTTGTTTTAGTGGGAGGAACTTAAAGTGAAGAAACTTGCTTCAGAAACGTTTAAGACATAACTGGCTAATTTAACACAAGAGGAAAACATTAAGAAGTACAGACCGATTAGGACGGCGGGCGAACTTTCGTCCACCCGCCACCCTAGCATTGCTGGGACCAGCCGCCAGTGGTGCAGTGGTCCCGCACCTGCAATTAGGATGCCACTGTGGCATCCTCAATTCTTAGCATTTTGGGGGGGTGCTCACAGCACCGCCCGCCACTCAGGTGGGAATGCACTGTGTGCATTGTCATGCACAAGGTGACAAGCACAACATAGGAGGGTACCACAGGTACCCCCATGTGCACCACACCCCCCCAATAACCTGGGGGCCCACAACAGGACCGAACAGCAAAATCTGCATGCCTTTCCGTAGTGGCATCGCCGCCACAGAAAGGCTACTTCCCACACCCATGGTAATATGGATAGTGGCGTCTTGCAGACACTGTCACCATACCTAGCCCCTTTTCCGCCCGGCCGACTGCTCGACCGGCAGAAAACCGGCAAACAGTCTTTCCATCCGCCGTAGTCCCCCTGCCATACTAATATGGCGGTGGAAATGGGTGGCGGTCAGAGGGAAATGTAGGGCGGATCACCACCGCCATGCAGGCGGTGGCGATTGGCCCTACATTGTAATTAGCCCATAATGTTCCATAGAAATATTTTTCTTCACTCTATATTTCTCCTATTTAGAAAATATTATTTATTTATCAGTTATAATTATGGTCCAGTAACTACTGGGGGCAAGAAGCCTGCTATTTGCAAATGAAATGGTTTGAAATGGGAGAAATTTAAAATGAAGAATTAATGTATTCATTTATTCAACTCTCATTTTAATTTTCTCCGATTTAAATACATCCAGAAGCATCATTTTGTTCTCAGCTCCAATACTGAGTTGATAAGGACTTTTATATAGAATTTAAATTCCTCAGTGCTTCGGATCTTCACCTCTGTGCCTGACCCTGGGTCATAAATCTGACTCCAGAACTGCTCATTATCAGGCCCTGCTTTCTGCAGCCTGTTGATAATGTAAAATAAACACAGCCTTTCTTTGTGGCCATGTGCCTTTCTTAACAATCGTTTGCTTCTGCACTCAGCATATAGCATGGCATTAGATGGCTTGCCAACTATTAGCAGATATTTAATCAGCAATACGTTATTTAGTTTAACATATTTATAAATTTTTCTTTTACAATTATAAAAAATATATTGCCGCACTTCGTGGGGCACTCTTACTATTCATTATTTTATCACCATAATAGTTAATTCCGTATTTTCCAGTATTATACTTTCCTTTAATTTCAATATTAACTCACTTGGATATTTAAAAAAAAGTCAAGTGAATTAAAGTGGCTCTAGGTAGACAATAGGCTTTTCCTTCCACAGACAGGACCTCAAAGCCTTTAAAAAAATGTAAGTAACATCCTAGATTCCTTATACATACCTCCAAGCTCTGTCAGTCCACTGTAGACAAGGGCAGTTCCACTAGCACTGTACTACAATTTTACATTTCTACAATTCAAAGAGCTTCAGTCCGGTAGTGTATGTATCCTGTTAATTCATTGAAGCAATGCTCGCTACTGAGGGGCCGATTCCGAGCTCGGTCGGAAGGGCACCAAATCGGGTTTGGCATTAGCGGATCCGATTCGGAGGCTGGATTTCCGTCCGATTCGTACACGGGTCCGGGCCTTGAAGTACGATGCGAACAAGTGCGAAATCTCCATCCGAATTGTTTCCGGGTCCAAACCGCTCCGTACGACTTGGTCACAAGCAAACCGTGGCACGCAATGGAAACATTTCATGACTGAGCTAGTACGATGCTCGATTTGGACAGCCGGATTGAGTCGGAGCATCTGGCTCGAAATAACTCCCGGAGTTGGACTTCAGGAGTCCGCGTCGGACCCTCTGTTACCCGCAGCCTTACGACTCGGACACAGGGGGAGACCCATCTCCCCAACCAGGCATGTACGGTGCAGATGGCACCGACGTGTACCCACTGTAGGGGGCGCACTTGTCCGGGATGTAACCATTCAGTCAATGGGAGTGTTAGACCTGTCTGGCCTTTTGCGTAGTCCCTCCAATTTATTATTTATTTTGTCCCCTTTTTGCCCCTCATACCCTTATTCATTTTTTTTTTGTGTCCACTAGATTTTTCAAGGTGTTGGTCTGGGGGATAGGTGCTCTTTCGCCCTTATAGTTTTTCACCTCAGGCCTAGAGGCCTTTCCTGACAGGAATTTCTTTGGAGTCACAAAATGGTGGCTACCAACTGTCAGAACTGACATACCTAGAACCTGTCCCATAGGATAGAGTAGGGCATTCCAGAACCTTCTGGTCCCTTCTGGACCTCTGAGGGTCAGCCTATAAAAGGCGGAATGCTGGGCAAACATTTTGTCTTGCCAGTGAGGAACAGCTAGAGTGAAGGCTGAGGTCTGGAAGGGGTAGGGTCCTTAAGGGTGGACTGCTCTACAAGGGTTGCCCTGTGTCTGGGTTCCCCGCCCCCCATTCCTACTGTCCTAGCCGAGTTAGTTTCGTCCTGCTGACCCTGGTCAGGGAGGTGCCCAAGTTAGGTGAAGGGGTCAATCCCAGTGGACTGTGGAGCTGCGGAGATCCCTGCTGTGGGAACCAAACAAGGAGTTCTCCTGTGCACCTGTTCCTGTCCAGTATGGAGGGTTAGTGGATTACTGCTGTAACTGAAGATCTGGGGGTCCAAATGTGAGGGATTCCACCTCTAACCCCCTCTCTCCATGGTGTGAAGCAGGTTCCTGCCCTGCGTGACGCCGAGACCCCCTTACCGGTGTTTGGTCCTGCAGCGTGTGAGCAAACCTCCCCACTCGTGAGGAGAAAGAGTGGGGTGACAGGGTTATTGGGGCTGAGCCGTCTTCCCTGATTCCGCCGTGAGCGGGACCCCTGGGGCGCTGATCGCGCTTCCGTGACAGCGCTGCTTTAAGAAAGAGAAAAAGGGGGCTAGCTGTATAGTGCCCGGCGCCACTGAGCATATTCAAAGTTGAACTGGTGATCCATCACAGGAGGGGCCTAGGACCGAGCAGGCCGCTGCGGAGCCACTACCCGCATCCGGCAGGCGGAGCAGACTCTGTTGGCTGGTCCGCTTACTCCCCGCACATGCGCAATTGCGTCCTCGCGGGGGAAATCCTGTCAGCAGCCGGTGAGGAGATCTTCGGGGAGCAGCCGCCGAGCACCGGGCTTCCCGCTTAAGCGCTGGGAGCTACATCAAGGCGGGCCCCTGCTTCTCTGAGAAGAGAGGGAGCGGGGCGGCCCGGTTTCCAAAGGAGAGCCCACTTCAAGCGGAGAGGTGCGACTGGTGTGTCCTCTTTCCCTGACTCCGCGCTAACGAGGAGGAGGGACGAGGGGCCGCAACTTCGGCCGGAGGAGTCTGGGTCCTTTTGTCTTTTTCCCCCCCAGCAAACGGAGACACCGGCCGGTGGGCCCAACATAAAACAAAGTAAGGAGAGGTCGTGAGGGGGAACTTGGAGGCTTTAGCGTCTCTCTTAAAGGAGCAAAGACTTCCGGTTGGCTATATTAGGATTGGGCTAGTACTGGGTAATGCCCATCTAGTTTCTTGAAAGGATCTTCTGAAACTTAACTTTGAATGTAGGATGTTCCCCGTTTTGTGATTAAATAACTATATTCCAAACCCCCCTTGCTTAGAGAAGCTAAAGTGAGTGAGGCTTGCCCATTCTTCTGAAGTCAAAGGTGGAGAGGGGGTAAAGGTATAAAACCCTTCAGAGGAGTCAAGTCTAGCAAAGTTTGGAGACTAATGTAATGTGCTGTTAATGCTGATTAATGACATAATTTGGCAACTTTGAAAATCTTCATAATTTCATGGATAAATGTAATGTACAGAACTGTGATATCTGAAGACAAGAGAACAGAGAATATTTTTATAAACAAGCTCGTATTTTTACACAAATTTTGGTGTAGTGTCATTTTTGCGTGTTATTGCATTGAATTACTGCTGGGTGGTCTGCAACCTTTACACATGTGCCTCTAGTGATTTTGTCTTACCCTAGGCTAGGCTACCCTAGGTGACCTGACATATTTAGGTTCCAACATGTTGGTGTCTAGCGGTGGGATCTTGACTGTGGTTGCAACTACTCTGTAGTAATTTAGTGTAATCCACTAGCCTACACCTGGAGTTTTCTCCTAGCGGCCCTCCTAATTTTTACTTTTGTTTTTCCAAATTTGTTCCTGGTGGTGGGGTGGAGGTAGCTTCAGGTTGCCCTTGCAACTCTATTCTTTTTGTGCGGTTAACCTTGTGTTGCCTTTTGCAAAATGGAATTTGCAATGGAAAAACTGGACACTTATTCATTGGCCCAGCTAAAAGATTTCTGTCAACAATTGGGAGTGTTCTTTAAGCGTGGTGCCAAGAAGGGGGAACTCCAGACCAGTTTGAGGGCTTGGGTGGAAGCGCGCAATGAGGAGGGAACGGTGGAAGAGGAGGAATCGGACAGAGGTACTGTCATTGATAGGACTGCGGAATGTCCCCCAGGGGTGGGTGAGATGTCAATCAGCCCCAAGGCAACCTCACGGGAGGGCAGCAGTGTGTCATCGAGAGGGTTGTCAGAAACCGAGTTAGCTGACAGGAGAGAAGATAGACTGTTAAGGTGGGAAATAGCAAAAATGGAGTTGGAAGAAAAGAGGGAGGGGAGGAGGTTAGAACAGGAGAAGGAAGAGCGGAGAATGGCTCATAAATTCAAACTAAAAGAGTTAGAACTCCAGGCCCTGCAACGGGGACCCTTTCCGACTCCAAATGGTGGCAGCGAAACCAGAGAACCAACCAGGGAGTCCAGACCCTACCTGCCTAAGGATATAATTGCCAGCTATAGTCAGGGGGCTGACATAGCCAAGTGGCTGGCAGCCTATGAGGTCTCCTTAAGAGCCCATGGGATCCAGGAGAAGCACTGGGGGGGTGGGTTGTACAAGTACATGCCTCCTACCGGTCGGGACACTTTGCTAGCCTTAGAACCGGAGGAGCAGACCAACTACCCCACCATGAAGCTAGCATTGATCAGGAAGTTTGGATTAACCCCAGAAAGGTATCGCCAGAAGTTCAGGGGGAGCCACAAGTTAAGCACCCAGAACTGGGTGGACTTCCTTGACTATGCAAGAAAGGCATTAGAGGGCTGGGTCAAGGGCAGTGAGGTGAAGGATTATGAGGGGTTGTATGATCTATTTTTGAAAGAGCACCTCCTCGAGAAATGCTTTCCCGAGCTGCGCCAACACCTGGTGGACAGCAAGCTGACCAATCCCCGGAAGCTTGCAGAGGAGGCGGACATCTGGGCAAGTACCCGGGTGTCCTCAAAGGGGACTGGAGGGGATTCCCAAAAGGCCGGACAGGGCGCCCCTCAGAAAAGGAGGGGGGAGATAAAAAGCGGGAGTTCCCTAAAGGTCCCCAAAACAATTTCCAGGGAAAGGGAACAGGTTTCACCCCTAAGGCAAACCCGCCCAGGAACCCTAATCCTGGCCAAAGCCAGCAGCCAAGGGTTCTCCACTGCTTCGAGTGTGGTGGTGTTGGACATTATAAGGGAGATGTCAGATGCCCAAAGAGACCACCCCCTCCCACCGGAGGAAAACCACTGGGAGTAGCTAGTGTAGCGCTCGGGGAGGAGTTGCCCTTAGATAAGGGGGGTGAGTGGGCGGGTGTCACCTTAGTGTCCCTGGGGGAACGGGAGATGGTTCCTAAGATCCAGGTGCCCCCAAATACTGTTAAGTATGGGCAATGGATCACCATCAATGGCCAGAGAGGGGAGGCTCTGAGAGATACTGGAGCCAGTATGACTATGGTGAGAAGTCAACTGGTGTCTCCAGAGCAGGTGGTTCCCAATGTACTCCACCCTGCCGCGATGGCTGACGGCAGAATGGGCCACTATCCCGTGGCTGAGGTTCCCTTTGAGTGGGAAGGGGTTGCAGGTTCACTTCGAGTTGCCGTAAGCCCTGCCGTGCCAGTTGATTGTCTGCTGGGGAATGATATGGAGCACAACGCTTGGAGAGAGGTGGAATACCGGACGCACTCTGCGATGCTGGGTACACCTGACTGGGCCTGTGTGAGCACAAGGTCTGCGACTGCCCGGAGAGGGAGTTCGCCTGGGTTGGAGCCTGGAACAAAGGCCCAACCCGCTGCCAAAAAGGGACAGACCCGAAGACAGGAAGAGCCTGCTTCGGCTTTCACACCCCATGTGACAGATCGGCCACCTGCGGTGGTGGACCAGGAGTCCGAGGAGGGGGAAGTAGTCTCTCTGGAGGACCTACCCATCCCTGCTGAGTGGCATGTGGAGGGGGGGCCTACTAGAGAGGAATTCTGTAAGGGGCAGAGGGAGTGCCCTACCCTGGAGGGACTGAGGCGACAGGCTGAAGCCCAGGCAGCAGGTGATGTTACGGGACACTACCATATTTACTGGGAGGATGGACTCCTCTACAGTGAACCCAAGGTACCCTTACCTGGTTCATCAAGGGCCTTGGTAGTCCCGCAACAATACCGAGCCTTTCTGCTGGAATTGGCTCATGCTATACCCTTGGCAGGACACTTAGGTCAGGACAAGACCTTTGCTCGGCTTGTCCTCCACTTTTACTGGCCTCAGATGAAAGTGGCGTCTAACACCTACTGTAGGATGTGTGTCACCTGCCAAGCCAGTAGGAAAACAGGGGTGAAGCTGAAAGCTCCCCTGGAACCACTTCCTGTCGTTAGCACCCCCTTTGAAAGGGTGGGCATCGACATTGTAGGGCCATTGGATCCACCAACAACAGCTTGTCACAGGTTCATCCTGGTTCTAGTGGATCATGCCACACGGTACCCAGAGGCAGTTCCTCTGAGGACTGTCACTGCACCTGTGGTGGCTAGGGCCCTGATGGGGATCTTTACCCGAGTGGGTTTTCCCAAGGAAGTTGTGTCCGACAGGGGGACCAACTTTATGTCAGCGTACATGCGGGCAATGTGGAAGGAGTGTGGAGTGACCTACCGGTTCACCACTCCATACCACCCCCAGTCCAATGGACTGGTAGAGAGGTTCAATAAGACCCTGAAGGGCATGATAAGAAGTCTGCCTGAGAGCCTACGGAGGAAATGGGACGTCCTCCTGCCCTGTTTGCTGTTCTCCTACCGAGAAGTGCCGCAGAAGGGAGTGGGCTTCAGCCCTTTTGAACTGTTGTACGGGCACCCTGTGCGTGGACCTCTCAGCCTGGTGAAGGATGGATGGGAAAAGTCTCCCGGAAAGCCTCCTCAGGATGTGGTGAGCTACATGCTGGCCTTCCGGAGCCAAATGGCAAAGTTGTGGAATCAAGCTTCTGACAACTTGGAGGCCAGCCAGGCAGTAATGAAGGAATGGTACGACCACAATGCTCACCCGGTGGAGTTGGAGCCTGGCCAGAAAGTGTGGGTGATGGAACCTGGAGAGCTAAGTGCCCTTCAAGATCGTTGGGCTGGCCCCTTTGAGGTGTTGGAAAAGAAGGGTAAGGCCACCTATGTGGTGGATCTTAAGACCCCTCGACAGCCCCTACGGGTGCTGCATGCCAATCGCCTCAAACCCCACCATGAGAGGCCAGAGGTCATCCTGATGATGGTGACTGATGGTGCCGAGGAAGCAGAAAGCGAGCCTCTCCCTGATCTCTTCTCGTCTCAAGAGAAGGATGGGTCGGTGGAGGGAGTGAATCTCTCCCCATCCCTAACTCCTGAGCAGCGAGAGGATTGCCGCCAGGTATTGGAGCAGTACTCCTCGTTGTTCTCCCTTGTCCCGGGAAGAACCCACCTGTGTACCCATGATGTGGACACAGGAGACAGCCCACCAGTGAAGTCAAAGACCTACCGGCTGTCAGATAAGGTGAAGGCTAGCATCCATGGAGAAGTTGCCAAGATGCTAGAGCTAGGAGTGATAGAACCTTCCAACAGCCCTTGGTCCAGTCCGGTGGTGCTAGTGCCAAAAGCCGCTCCACCGGGCACCACGCCAGAACTGAGGTTCTGTGTGGATTACCGGGGACTGAACTCAGTTACAAAAACTGATGCCCATCCGATCCCTAGGGCGGATGAGTTAATTGACCGGCTAGGGGCTGCCCAATACCCAAGTACCTTTGACCTCACTTCAGGGTACTGGCAGATCTCCTTGACAGATGGAGCAAAGGAAAGGTCAGCCTTCTCCACGCCTGAGGGACACTTCCAATTTTGCGTGATGCCCTTTGGGCTCAAAAATGCCCCTGCCACATTTCAGCGGCTGGTGAATCAGGTCCTCTCCGGAATGGAGGGTTTCTCTGCTGCTTACCTGGATGACATTGCTGTCTTCAGTAGCAGTTGGGAGGACCATTTGCAACATTTGCAAGCAGTTCTCCAGGCCCTGAAACAAGCTGGATTGACAATCAAGGCCAGCAAATGCCAGATTGGACAGGGGTCGGTTGTGTACCTTGGACACTTGGTGGGTAGGGGGACAGTGCAGCCCCTGCAGGCAAAGATTGAGGCAATCATGGCCTGGGAACCCCCCAAGACACAGACTGAGGTCCGAGCTTTCCTGGGTCTCACAGGCTACTACCGTCGCTTTGTGAAGGGGTATGGCACTATTGTAGCGCCCCCACAGAGCTCACCTCAAAGAAACAACCTCGACGGGTAGTTTGGACGGAGGCTTGTCAGCAAGCCTTTGAAAAGTTGAAGCAGGCAATGTGTGCAGCACCGGTCCTGAGGGCCCCAGACTTCTCCAAGGAGTTCATTGTCCAGACAGATGCATCAGAACATGGCATTGGGGCAGTGTTATCGCAACTGAATGAAGAGGGCCTGGATCAGCCTGTAGTCTTCCTCTCCAGGAGACTACTTCCCCGGGAACAGAAGTGGAGTGCCATTGAAAGGGAAGCTTTTGCGGGTGTGTGGGCTCTGAAGAAGCTGCGGCCATACCTGTTTGGCTCGTACTTCCTGGTTCAGACTGACCACCGACCCCTTCGTTGGCTAATGCAGATGAAGGGGGAGAATCCCAAGTTGCTGAGATGGTCCATCTCCCTACAGGGAATGGACTTCCGGGTGGAACATCGGCCTGGAGTGGACCACGCCAATGCAGACGGTCTCTCCAGGTATTTCCGCCTTAGTGATGAGGACTCCCAAGGGGTTAGGTAGTTCTCCCCACTTTCAGCTGGGGGGGGACGTGTGTTAGACCTGTCTGGCCTTTTGCGTAGTCCCTCCAATTTATTATTTATTTTGTCCCCTTTTTGCCCCTCATACCCTTATTCATTTTTTTTGTGTCCACTAGATTTTTCAAGGTGTTGGTCTGGGGGATAGGTGCTCTTTCGCCCTTATAGTTTTTCACCTCAGGCCTAGAGGCCTTTCCTGACAGGAATTTCTTTGGAGTCACAAAATGGTGGCTACCAACTGTCAGAACTGACATACCTAGAACCTGTCCCATAGGATAGAGTAGGGCATTCCAGAACCTTCTGGTCCCTTCTGGACCTCTGAGGGTCAGCCTATAAAAGGCGGAATGCTGGGCAACCATTTTGTCTTGCCAGTGAGGAACAGCTAGAGGGAAGGCTGAGGTCTGGAAGGGGTAGGGTCCTTAAGGGTGGACTGGTCTACAAGGGTTGCCCTCTGTCTGGGTTCCCCGCCCCCCATTCCTGCTGTCCTAGCCGAGTTAGTTTCGTCCTGCTGACCCTGGTCAGGGAGGTGCCCAAGTTAGGTGAAGGGGTCAATCCCAGTGGACTGTGGAGCTGCGGAGATCCCTGCTGTGGGAACCAAACAAGGAGTTCTCCTGTGCACCTGTTCCTGTCCAGTATGGAGGGTTAGTGGATTACTGCTGTAACTGGAGATCTGGGGGCCCAAATGTGAGGGATTCCACCTCTAACCCCCTCTCTCCATGGTGTGAAGCAGGTTCCTGCCCTGCGTGACGCCGAGACCCCCTTACCGGTGTTTGGTCCTGCAGCGTGTGAGCAAACCTCCCCACTCGTGAGGAGAAAGAGTGGGGTGACAGGGTTATTGGGGCTGAGCCGTCTTCCCTGATTCCGCCGTGAGCGGGACCCCTGGGGCGCTGATCGCGCTTCCGTGACAGCGCTGCTTTAAGAAAGAGAAAAAGGGGGCTAGCTGTATAGTGCCCGGCGCCACTGAGCATATTCCAAGTTGAACTGGTGATCCATCACAGGAGGGGCCTAGGACCGAGCAGGTCGCTGCGGAGCCACTACTCGCGTCCGGCAGGCAGAGCAGACTCTGTTGGCTGGTCTGCTTACTCCCCGCGCATGCGCGATTGCGTCCTCGCGGGGGAAATCCTGTCAGCAGCCGGTGAGGAGATCTTCGGGGAGCAGCCGCCGAGCACCGGGCTTCCCGCTTAAGCGCTGGGAGCTACATCAAGGCGGGCCCCTGCTTCTCTGAGAAGAGAGGGAGCGGGGCGGCCCGGTTTCCAAAGGAGAGCCCACTTCAAGCGGAGAGGTGCGACTGGTGTGTCCTCTTTCCCTGACTCCGCGCTAACGAGGAGGAGGGACGAGGGGCCGCAACTTCGGCCGGAGGAGTCTGGGTCCTTTTGTCTTTTTCCCCCCCAGCAAACGGAGACACCGGCCGTTGGGCCCAACATAAAACAAAGTAAGGAGAGGTCGTGAGGGGGAACTTGGAGGCTTTAGCGTCTCTCTTAAAGGAGCAAAGACTTCCGGTTGGCTATATTAGGATTGGGCTAGTACTGGGTAATGCCCATCTAGTTTCTTGAAAGGATCTTCTGAAACTTAACTTTGAATGTAGGATGTTCCCCGTTTTGTGATTAAATAACTATATTCCAACCCCCCCTTGCTTAGAGAAACTAAAGTGAGTGAGGCTAGCCCATTCTTCTGGAGTCAAAGGTGGAGAGGGGGTAAAGGTATAAAACCCTTCAGAGGAGTCAAGTCTAGCAAAGTTTGGAGACTAATGTAATGTGCTGTTAATGCTGATTAATGACATAATTTGGCAACTTTTAAAATCTTCATAATTTCATGGATAAATGTAATGTACTGAACTGTGATATCTGAAGACAAGAGAGCAGAGAATATTTTTATAAACAAGCTCGTATTTTTACACAAATTTTGGTGTAGTGTCATTTTTGCGTGTTATTGCATTGAATTACTGCTGGGTGGTCTGCAACCTTTACACAGGTGCCTCTAGTGATTTTGTCTTACCCTAAGCCAGGCTACCCTAGGTGACCTGACATATTTAGGTTTATTATCATTACAGCGACGCTAGGTACCACAGTATTTGTTGAGAAGAAGCACCTTGAGGTTTTTTTTTGAAGAGAGGGTAGGAGGGGTTGCAGCGAAGATCTTTGGGGACAGAGTTCCAAATCGTAGGGGCATTACGAGAGAATGCACGTGATTGGGTCTTCTTACATTTGAGTGTCAGGGGGATGAGGACAAGGTCGTTTGTGCTTCTCAAGGACCTGGAACAACCAGCTTTTTGTAGTTTGTCAGAGAGGTAGGAGGGGGTGTTCTGGTGAAGGGCTTTGTGAGTGATACAAGCCATCTTGAAGGTGGATCTACCTTCAATTGGGAGCCAGTTGAGGTTTTTGAGGACAGGAGAGATGTGATCAAATCGCTTACAGTCAGAGATAAGCCTGGCAGCCAGGTTGAGAACAGATTTAATCGGGGCAAGGTGGACTTTAGGGGTGCCTACAAGGGTGGCGTTGGCATAGTCAATTCTGGAAAGTACAAGAGATTGGACAACGATTTTGAAGTCATCAGCTGGAATAAAAGGTTTGATTTTTTAAGGTGGAGAAGGGTGAAAAGAGCACCTTTAGCAGCATTTTTAATGTGAGGGATGTGAGTAAGATTCTGATCAATGCTGATGCCCAGGGATTTGACAGAGTTAGAGGTGGAGAGGGAGCAGTTGAGAGCTTTAATATCATTGATCCAGCGTTGGATAGGCAAAGAACTGTTTTTGGGAGTGAAAAGGATTATTTCAGTTTTTTTAGGATTCAGTTTGAGATCATTAAGGTGGAACCAGGCTTGAACTTTATTCAAGGTATCATTGAGGTGAAGGATGTCATGGTGGGACTTGATTTTGTAATATAGTTGTGTGTCGTCAGCGTAGAGGAGGTAACTGATATTAGCTTGTTGGAGAATGAGGGTGAGTGGTTCCATGAATAGATTGAAGAAGGTTGGGGAAAGGCTAGAACCTTGTGGGACACCAAGTGAGACAGGTTGGGGTTTGGAGAGGCAGTGACTGAGTTTAATTTGTTGAGATCTGTTTTGAAGATATGAGGTGAACCATTGGTGAACAATGCCCTCAAATCCAAAGCGTTCTTTGAGAGCATTAGGAAGGGTGGGATGGAGGACCGTATCTAAGGCAGCAGAGAGGTCTAGGAGGATAAGGAGGGAGGATTTGCCTTTGTCAAGAGAGCGATGAATGGATGTATGACGTTATAACGCATACTTTTACAACGCCTACCTTTACCACGCAATTTTTACAACGCAGGATCCATTACAACGAAGTACCATTACAACGCATGTTTTTACAACGCAGATACCTTTACAACGCATACCATTACAACGTAAGTATTGGTAAGTATATAATATTGTTTTAAATGTAAATTAATTAAAATTATTATAATTTAATATAATTTCATTTAATTTAATTTAATTTAATTTAATTTAATTTACTTTTAATTTTACTTTATTTTTACCCTGTACCCCTGTACCCCAAAACCCAAACCTAGCCCTGAACCCTAAAAATACCCCTGTACCCAAAAACCCAAACCTAGCCCTGAACCCTAAAAATACCCCTTTATCCAAAAACCCAAACATAGCCCTCAACCCTAAAAATACCCCTTTACCCAAAAACCCAAACCTACCCTGAACCCTAAAAATACCCCTTTACCCAAAAACCCAAACCTACCCTGAACCCTAAAAATACCCCTTTACCCAAAAACCCAAACCTAGCCCGGAACCCTAAAAATACCCCTTTACCCAAAAACCCAAACCTAGCCCGGAACCCTAAAAATACCCCTTTACCCAAAAACCCAAACCTATAATATTCCTAATAAAATTATATACTTACCAATACTTACGTTGTAATGGTATGCGTTGTAAAGGTATCTGCGTTGTAAAAACATGCGTTGTAATGGTACTTCGTTGTAATGGATCCTGCGTTGTAAAATTTGCGTGGTAAAGGTTGCATACCGCGATGAATATCATCAGTAATACTGAGCATAGCAGTTTCAGTGCTGCATCCTTTTCTGAAACCAGATTGGGAAACGTCGAGGAGATTGAAGGAGATGATATGGTTGTCTAATTGGGCCAGGACACATTTTTCAAGGGCTTTAGAGAGGAAGGGAAGGTTAGAGATAGGGCGCATATTGTTAAAGTCGTTAGGGTTAGCGGTGGGGTTTTTGAGGATGGGGGAGATTTGACCTAGTTGAAGGGATGCTGGGACACAACCAGTGGCAAAGGATGAATTGATGATATTGGTCCAAATGGGGGCAATGATGTGTTTGAGTTCCTGAACCAGCTGGGCGGGAAGAGGATCTTTGGTGTGTGAGGATGGTTTGAGTTTAGAGATGATGTTGAGGACAGTAGATTCAGATACTGGACATAATTCACTCAGGATGCATTGTTTTAGCATGGGTGTTCTTAAAAATAGAGTCAGGGTGGGGTAGAGTAGGGAGGGGTAGAGAGGGGTCCTGACATGAAGGGGAAGAGGAAAAAGGTGCAGTAGGCCTATTAAGGAGGTGGTGTTGGCTGAGGGGAGATTGGAATGGGAGAGGGGAGGAAGAGAAGGATAGTTCAATTGAGTTGACTTTATTCGAAGAGCAGCTGGCGCTTTCTTCACATCTTTTAACAGTGGCTGTTATTTTCGGAGGACCAGAGGAAGTTTGTTTTTTAACAATGCTAAAGAGTTCTCTGGGACGGTTTCTAGCCTGGTCAAGTTGCGAACGGAGGAAGGAGGCTTTTTCATTGAAGATGTGGTTCTTTTATTTGGCTCTGGCATTTCTAAAGAATACCAGGTTGGCAGGGGAGGGATGAATCCTCCAAGAACGTTCAGACTGCCTGAGGGCCCGTCTTTCATTATTAAGGTCAGAATTAAACCAGGATTTGGGAGGATTTTTTGTTGTTGTTTAAGTTTGGTCAAGGGCTTGAAGGATAGAATTATTGTAATGTTCAGTTAGGTCATTAGTGCTGTGAGAGGGGGGAGAAGTAGGTGGGTTTTGATTGAGGATTCCAAATCGCCTGGGGGGATAAGGTTAAGATTACGAGTGTGTTTCCTGGGTAAAGTACCCATAGGGGTGGGGCGTATAATGGAGCAGTTCAAAGTGAAGAGGACCAGTCTATGGGAAGGATCGTTGAGAGAGAGGCCAGATCCTTGCTAGTCATAATAACGTCAAGGGTGGCGCCTGTGGAGTGAGTCGGAGATTGGCAGAGTTGAGACAGGTCAGTAATGTCCATGGTGTCTTTAAAAAGGATGACAGCAGGGTCATCAATTTTATTCCAGTGGATGTTATAGTCGCCAAGAAAGAGATTCTTGGAGCGAGAGAGCGAAGTTTGAATGATAAGATCAGACAGCTCCTTGGTAAAGGGGATAGAATTGCCGGGGGTGGGGGGGGTGGTAGATAGAATGTAAACGAATGATGGGGGACCCAGGAATAGAAAGATCAGCGCAAAGGTACTCAAGGCGGAAGGGTCCTGGAGATGGACTAGCGTGAGATTAAGTTCATCTTTAAAGATTAGGGCAAGGCCACCTCCTATTTGCTCGATTCTATCTTTCCTAATGATGGAATATCCAGGAGGAATGAGCAAGCCGAGGATAGGAGTGGAGTGGGGGTTGAGCCAGGTTTCAGTTAGGAATGCCATGTTGATGTTTTCATTGAGAATGGTTTCCGCAATATTCGTCGCATGGCACGATGCAGATCGGCAGTTAATCAACATGCAGTAGAGGGGTGGAGAATCAGGGTATTGGGTGGAGGGCACCAGGGAGGACAGTTGTTAGTTGTTGAGAGGGCCTAGGTGATGTTGGGTAAAGGGGGAGTCTGCTCGTTCCCAAGAGAACTGGGATAGAAGACTGCAGGCAAGGGGGACAAGAGGACGAAGAGGGAAGGGGGAGACAGGGGAGTTTGGAGAAAAGTTAACCCTCAAGGATATTGGGCATGCAGCATGTTGGGGAGTGGAGATCGTAGTTGCTGTGTCAGTGGGGGGGCATTGAAAAGTTCAACAGGTTTGGGTGGGATCAGGAAGTTTGTGGGGAGGGGTGGGCCGTGTGGAGAATAATCATTGTTACCAGTATTAGGGGAGCTGTTGATGGGGGAGGTGAGAGGGGTGCTTAAGTGCGATGATAAGCTGTTTAGTGAAGGGACCGAGGTCTGTGTGCGTGATCAGAAGAGTGGGCCTTAGCAAGGAGTGAGACATCAGATCTGAGGGAGGAGAGTTCTAAAACAAGGGACAAAAGTAGAAATTCTACATTAAGGAGTGATAGAGTAAGAAGTGAGGAATGGGGTGGATCAAAAGTTTTTGGGAGGTGTGAAAAGTAGGAGTTATCGAAGAGGGGGATTGGGGAGAGGAAGGCGGGTAACCTGGGGGGGCGGAGAAGGGAGTTATGATGGGTGGGAGGTTTCGTATTGGGGAGCGGGGGGACAGAGGAGGTAGGAGTGGTTGAGGCATGAGGTATGGGAAGATAGTTAAGATAAAGTGCATCAAAGGGTGGGGTATTATGGGAGTCAGAACGAGAGAGGTGAATAGACGGAAGTGAATTATTGAGAAGAGGGGGCATAGGGCGGTCCGTGAGAGAGGTTGGAGGAGACGAGGTGGATTAGTAAGAAGTGGAGGATGGAGGGGGCTTGTTCATGGAGAGATCACAAGGAGTGGAGTGTTCAGCAGAGCTTAAAGACTGCTGGTTTATAGGGGAGGAGTAAGCGTGCGGGTAACAGGAGTATCAAACAAGTTTGAAGGCTTAAGAGAAGTGGGTGGAGTAGACCCTTACTGAGGGAGGCAGTGGGTAGAGAGGCGAGAGGAGGATGGAGGGGCAGGGGAGGAATAAGAAGACGGGGTGAGGGGACAGGCAGAAAGAGGGTGGTGTTGGGGGATAGGAGGGAGCGAGGACGTAGAGATGGGAGGCAAGGATGTAAGAGGGTGGGGACGGGACAGTGAGGGGTGAGAGTGAACGAAGGGGGTGTGAGAATCATTGGTGGAGGTGGATAGGAGAAAGGCAGAAAAACTGGGAGATTGGGAGATAGGGGTGTCGTTACAGGTTATAATGTTAAGAGAAGGGGTGGTTTGTAGTGATTGAGAGAGAACATCATGGTTAGGGGAGGAGGAGAGGGAGGTAGTTAGAGGAGATAAGGGGGAACGTGGGTGAGGGGAGTCAGCACTGGTGATATAGCAGTCAGCTAGGGAGGACAGCTGTGGTTGGGTGTGTGCATCAGGGCTGAGTTAAAGAGTGGGTGAATCAGTGAGAAGGGAAAGTGGGGCTGGGGGGTGTGGGGTGTCAATGCTAGTAACGGTATTGAGAGTTCGAGTAGTCAGTGGAGATTGGGTGTAGACGTCAAAGTTGGGAGAGGTTGTAGGTAGATCAGAGAGAAGAGTTAGGGGGGTATGAGACGAGGGGGGAGGTGAAGGAACAAGGAGATGAGGGGGTGGGAGAGGGGGGTTCAGGGACTGAGCGAGGGATTGGGACAAGGCACAAAAGTGGAGTTCAAAGATGTAGAGGTGATTTTCAGATGCTTGGATGAGAATGTTTCCAGATTTGAGGATGGAAATACCAATTTCACCAGGAAATGAGGACGAGGGAATGGTGGAGAGTTTCAGACCATAGGGAATATTGTGAGAGTTAGTGATAGGGAGGTGACTAAGAAATAGGCTTTTCCATTTTGAAGGGCCTTTGGAAAAGAAGATGTAGTTGGTGATTAAGGAGGCGTTAAGGCTATTATGGTAATCGGCAAATAAGGTTTCAGGGTGGAGACTGAGGAGCTTGTGTTTGAATTTTTTTTTACCAGGCTTGGAGAGATGGGAGGGGTAGAGGATAGACCAAGAGTTGAGGCAAGTTTCAAGATAGGTGATACTGAGGGGGAGGGGGAAAGAGAGAAGGGAGGCATGATTAGGAGAGTATGGAGAGAGAAGCAAGCAGATTAAACCATAAGATTAATCAGAACAGGGATATAGAAAGGCGGAACTATGGAAGAGATACATTTAGCCAATGCAAAATTACAACAAAGAAATGGGGGAGAACAAAATAAAAGAACATCCTATTGGGGGCAGCATAATCAAATAAAATAAACAACAATAGACAGCATAGTAATATAGAATAAACAACAATAGTAGAACACGTCCAAATGTACAGTCAAGGATTAAAGCTAAGAATGAGAAGGATGTGAAGTATCTGTCTGGTGCAGCGTTTTCGTTCGTTTTCAGTAAACCACTCGAGAGTCTCATTCCTGTGATACAGTTAGATGTGTTAATCCCTGATTTATTAAGGGATTCGCAGTACTTCTGATTTATTTACTTGCTCCCCTCTGGACGGATTGTCCATTACTTAGTATACTTTTGATGAAAGTTAACTTGTACTTTCATAGTTCAGGACAAGAGGAGTATTGATTCTAGTCCGGGTTTCTTCTTACAAGTTCTCCTTCATTCATACACAGGTAGGCCTGGAGTAAATTGTAGACTAAAGGGTTCAGTCATATGGGTTAGAGAGGTTACATATATTTATGTTATTGCAGGACACACCTAGCCACTTCATTCCTGCCAAAGGACCAGTTCTCCTCTCATTTTCATGCCAACACCTACTTACCTAAAGGTACATGCATTTGCCACTATTTCTATTTTCCCTCGTATGTTAATAGGGACTACATTAATGTTTATTATTTGTCATTATATCTAGGAAATGGTTGACAGAGGTGCATTGGTTCCCCAGGACTGACAGCCAATCCAAGTGTGTACGAAGTACCTGTGTTTCCCCTACTTACCTTGTTTTGTTTCCCTGTTTTCCCCTTGCGGGCATCACCATTTGTTTTCAGTAATTCTATTCTGGCATATGGTGAACCGGTTGGGGGAAGTTAGGGATTGAGCAGCACCTCCGTGGTACTTCCGAGGCAACTGCAGCTTCCAGCCTTACAGGGAGGAACTGTCGAGGAATGATAACTCAGGATGAGGGTGCCAATATAGTCCTATTTTAGTGTTCATGATCTGGGGAGCAAAAACCAGTGAAGAGGTAGGGGAGGAGATTGTCGAAGGAAAGAGGCCAGGGACAAAATGGACGCTAGAGAAATCCAAGATACTCTAGGAGATCGTGCAAAAGATACCATTGGCAGAATGGAGGTCAGGTAAACTCTCTATCTCCCCCAAGGGACTCGATAATACAGTCAGGTCAGGCGTCCGAGGTGGATATCCAAAGTCATTCCCCGCCAAGTGCCATAGCCCAGGAACTCCGCGAATAAAAAAACACTTTGAGGACTGTGTTGCAGATTGCCACAGGGGCCAAAGGCAAACAATCACCGGTGGCTGGGAGTGAACTAAAAGGGATCACCCGTTCTTTTCCTCTCCCCCTCTTTCAGTTTGGGAGCAGCACAAACCTAGCACCATTAGGAGATACCTCGGGCTCACCAGAGGTGGAACGCCACATTCTAGGCCGCCATAAGTCCTCTCTTCACCCGCTCAGGCAAGCGCATCGGGAATGTGATCACGAGAGTAAAGTGAAAGTGAACGTGCCCCCCATCAGAGACACTTCTTCACCCGGGCCTTTGCGGGGGTAGGGAGAGACCAGCACAGGCGTGAAAATGTCACGGGAACAACTCACGGGATCTACCGGCAGCGAGAGGAGGCCGACCCTCGCATCGCCGCATGACCGGTAGCGTGACCTCAGCCCCCAAGTCCCCTGGCAGGTCCTGCAGTCGTTGGATCAAGCCCGAGATGCAGGGAAGGCAGAGGGCAGGCAGAGAGATCCCGAGGGTCAAAGGAGGGGGCCCGACCCCTCGCGGCCTTGAACTCGGCACCGGGTGAGCCCAGCTCCGAGTGTGAAGCTCACAGGGCCATCAGACCCCGTGGTGCGCGGTTGGATGGGGAAAGGTGTGGTTTTGCAGCAGCCCCAGGATGCCAAAAATGAGGAGATTGCAGGAGGAGCCCTAAAGAGCGATGGAAGCAACCCGAATTTAGAGCCATTCATGGACATCAGTGGCCATGTCGATTCTGGCTGTGCAGCAGTCCACAGGTAGGCTTAAACCAGAAGCACTATATTTGTTGATGTGTGCTTAAATTCTTGGTCGCTGTGTGGCTGAGAACTTCCTCAAAGTGTGGGGGTAGAGTAAGAAGCAGGGATTTACACACAAATTGTGATCCCGAGCCCCGGAGCTTCTTAGGCGACCTCTTGTCCGATGGCCATCTTGCGCTGGGAGCACGCTCCCTTGACTTCTATGGGAGTCCAACCGAACCGAGTCCTTCAGCATACACCTGAATCGTGCTCGCTGGGTCGGACTGCAGGAGTCCAGATCGGTCGGAAAACACCCCGGATCCGGCTGGTCAGAATGCTTTCCGACCCAGATCGTAATCAGCCCCTTAGTGTTGGCTACTGTCTTGTTGCAAGTATTGCATCCTAGTAGAGAACTACTGGCTCACATACTAGCTCACATTTCAAGGACTGCATCCTAGTAGAGAAATGCTGGACGGCACTTCAAGTACTGTATCCTATTAGTGAAGTACTGACTTACACTTCAGGTATTGCATCCTAATAGAGAAGTACTGGCTCTCACTTCAAGCATTGCATCATAGTAGAGAAATGCTGGCTCGGACTTTAAGTACTGCATCCTTGTAGAGATGTACTGGCATGCACTTTAAGTGCTACATCCTAGTAGAGAAGTACTGGCTCACACTTCAAGTACAGATTCCTAGTAGAGAAGCACTGTCATGCACTTCAAGTACTGCATCTTAGTAGAGAAGTACTGGCTAACGCTTTAAGTATTGCATCCTTGTAGAGTAGTACTGGCTCACACTTCAAGTATTGCATCCTAGTAGAGAAGTACTGGCTCGCACTTCAAGTATTGCATCTTAATAGGGTAGTACTGGCTCGCAATTCAAGTACTGCATCCTAGTAGAGAAGTACTGACTCACACTTCAAGTATTGCATTCTAGTATAGAAACACTGGCTCGCGCTTCAAGTATTGCATCCGAGTAGAGAAGTGCTGTCTCGCACTTCAATTATTGCATCACAATAGAGAAGTGCTTGCTTGCGCTTCAAGTGAAAAGAACAAGGGAGGGACCCCACTTGCCAAGAGACAGGGTACCACAAGTACAGAAACAGCTAGATTCTCTTGGAACTGTTAGAATTGCCTCTATTCAATCAATATAATCAGTCATACACATCTCATATATTCAGACTACCACACAACTCAATGGAACACCCTAATTTGGAACCCTAAAACCAATTGTAATATACACAATGATAAAGTGCTTTTACTCAATGTTAAAAAATAACATATTTAAAAATAGCAGAGGATAAAAACAAGCAATAAGAGACAGACAAAATGTGAACAAATTAGATCATGTTAAAGTTACTTTAAATGGAATAAATATATTAATAGATCTCAGTCTAAAAGACTCATGGTAATCTTCGACATCAGGAGGTTCTGTGGATATAACGTGTTACACAAAAAGGGTGCTGACGCGTTTCGGTAGTATGAACTTATTGATGTACCACCTTCATCAGGACTCTAACAATATTCGTCTCTCAATTAGCTGGTATATAATTCATAAGCCTTGTACGTATTTCATTAAAGATGAAAAAATGTATCCACGAATAATTGTGCAGATATATCCGGTCCTTTTACCAAGTCACTAATGACAAAAGATGTCGCAATAAGAGGGGATCTCCTGGGACCTCATGGCGGACGTAATATGCCACCATGTATTCTCAGAGCAATAATCTTTCACCGTTAATAAAAAACCTCAAGGGATTTCGCATTCATAAGTTTCTATGAATGAAAACTGGTCGATGTGGGTTCACACCCTGAACAAGTATTCTTTTGTATGGGCCACCATATAAAGTACAATGTGGTGAAAGGCTTCCGCACCTGAGTGTAGAGAGAAAATAGTTTTAGAAGCGTCCCGTCCTGTCGTCACGGCTTCCCTCTGCCTTCCGGAATTTTGGCGACAGTACTGCATCCTAATAGAAAAGTATTGGTTTCGCACTTCAAGTATTGCATCCTAGGAAAGAAGTACTGACTCACACTTCAAGTATTGCATTCTACTATAGAAGCACTGGCTCGCACTTCAAGTATTGTATCCTACTAAAGAAGTACTGACTCACACTTCAAGTACTGCATTCTAGTATAGAAGCACTGGCTCGCACTTCAAATATTGCATTCTAGTAAAGAAGTGCTGGCTTGCACATCAAGTATTGCATCCAAGTAGAGAAGTGCTGGCTCACGCTTCAAGTACTGCATCCTAATAGAAAAGTGTTACTGCATCCTAATAGAAAAGTGTTAGTTTCGCACTTCAAGTACCGCATCCTAGTATTGAAGTGCTAGCTCGCACTTCAAGTATAGCATCCTAGTAGAGAAGTACTTGCTCGCACTTATATTATTGCAGACCTGCTAATAAATGTACGTTTCTGCACAATCCAAAGTATTCAGCCTGGCAGTACGTTGTTAGTACTGAACCAGTCACAGCTTTGGGTTCTTGCAGGGAGGCAATATTGAGATCCCAATAAAAACACTGGACCTTAAATCATGAAACACCTACCACCCGTCTCTCCTTATGTAGAGCTGTTTCCTCCCAAAGACCTACACTCTTAATACATTTTTTTGAATTAACATTGTTTTTTGGTTGTTTCACCATAAAGAAAGATGTTGCCATAGTTCACAGAAGGCAAAAGAAATGGAGCAGCCGTGGGCAAATCTGGAAAGCAGATGGTTGTCAAGGAGGAGGGTGAAAGGGGTATGGGAGGTAAGGAGCTATGGGTGAGGGGGGAATAGAGCTGAGCCCCGGGATAGGAGCTTCAGTGGCACTTTTGAGTGGGGTGTAGCAGGAAGGGTAGGAAACTGAAGAATTGCAGTAACAGGATACTAGTTTCCATATGTATCCTAGACAGGAATCTACTGCACGGCACAAAGTCTCAAAAAAGAAACCCGAGCAAGGCTCCACAACACTTACCTTCCCTGTCGGAGGTGGAAACATCTACGACATCTTCAGGTTCGGCAGAATCGGTGCTTGTCCCGGTCCGACGTGCTGGGATTCCCCTCGCTGGTATCACTCTGTGAGTAACCGTAGGGGCCGTAACTCTGCCTGGAAGAAGCACACGTGTGAGTCATTGCCATAACCTTGCCAGGTTTGCATCCACTGACATCCATCGAGGGCAGCAGCGTGCTCAGTCACTTCCTTTACTCTTAGTTAATCAGCTGTTTTTTTGAGACCTGCAATCACTCTACAAGGGGACAGGAAGAGCGGGGGCTACTGCGATATTGATTGGTTTACCATAACAAAGATGTCAGCATGAGAAGGAAAAAAGAAATATTGTGCAAAATAAATCTGAATTCAAATATGCTATCTAGGCTGGATACAAATAAATAAAACGAGTACTGTTTTCACTCTATCACTCACATTAACTTGGGCTGCTGGAAAGAAACAATACATATCTGTAAAATGTTTAGGCTTCTCCATTCAAGCCAGTGCCTGAAGGGGGCTTGACCAAACAAGCCAATAGCTGGAAAGAGTTTAGCTAAATGTAAGTGGTATGTTGTGGCATGTGTGGTGCAGTGCTAACAGTTGATTCATAAGACTCATAAAATAGCATATAAAAAAATGAGAATTCAAATATTGTTGATGTGATGTGCAGTTAAAATACCAAATTGGATGGAGCAGAATTGTTTAATGAAACACTGCAAATCAATTCATCACCAGTGACAGAAGGCGGCAGTTAAGCCTACCACACAGCCAGCACCAATTACTCCATTGAGCCAGATGACATAGTTGGGTGATGTGTCCATTGTGCACAGACAGCCCAGCCCAGCCACATTTGTGCGTCCCCTTCTGTAAACTGAAATTGCATGCGCACATACAGCGTCAGAGCTTTTCCTCATACTGGCGTCCCACATTTGCGTGGGGGCGTGGCCCCATGCAAATGTGGGAATCCGTTCGCCTTTGCGCCCGTTCCGCATTTTATAGACAAAGGTGCAGAAACAAAGAAGTTAGTAGATGGCGCACTGTCAGTGCGTCCCCTGATGGCAGTCCTCTGCAGGGGGCAAAGGGAGTCCCATGGATCCCCGAGATATGCCCATGCAGGCAGGTGCAATCACTCACTGCAACCACCTGCAAGGGGGATCTCTAATCCCCTTTAAAAGTACAAGTGCCACCTGCACTGTGAAAAAAACAAGCGGCTTCAAAGCAGTCACTCTTTTTTCACATGAATGCGCTGCCCCCATGGCAACACAAGTTTGCGGCTGCCCTGGGGACAGCGTATTCCTTGTAGTAGAGCGCACTTTCCCTGTTTGCGCCCAGCACACCTATTTTTTAGGTGCGCTGGGCACAAACACAGAAAGTGTGCCCTTTTCATGAAAGGGCCCCAGAATCAGTATTATACATTGTGGCCTGGGGGAACGGATGTTTGTGCCCACTTTATGCGACCTGAAGTTCTACAGTATTACAGAGGGGGCAGAAGACACGTGTGTGTCCCCTTCTGTTATACTGAATGATACTATCATAAGAGTGCGTTCCCTGGTTTACATGGAGGCAAAGCCCCATGTGAAGGATGGAATCCATTCGTTGCTGTGTCTGTGCCATATTATTCACAGCATCTTCCACCGCAAGCAGAAGTTCATTGGAACTAACCCCGCTAGCACACCTGCTGAATTCATCAGATACAGCGCAAATGATCCTTTCATTAGCCGTCCGCAGGGGGGCAGGATTCCCCGCCACCATCTCTATTTCCAATCATGACAGAATATCTCATATACCCACCTACGATATTCTAGCTTCCCCCAAGAGGATTCATGACATACCCACTTGTTTTGCATTCCTGAAGCACGCTGACCACGAGGAACTTCCCAGGCACTTATTTCATTGTTTAGTCCAGATGATGACACCCCTACCCTGTTGGGGATCGAAACGTCATTGAAACTTGCATCTTAAACTCTAAACTGTAATTATAGTTGCGGAGTACAAGATGTATTTTGGATTGTGATTTTTGCGTATTTACATTTTCTCACCTTAAAAGTCACTTTTAAGTTACTTGCCTGTGGTAACAAAATCGGCTGACTTCCCATTACCCTATCACGTCGTGCTCACTCACCTTTTAATGTGATGTATTGTTTTTTCTAATTGTTAATAAACTCATAGAAATTGTTAATTGAGACTACAACAGACACAATCGTGATTGTGAAGTTGGGGTATTATACTGACTTACTTTGTAAGGGAGCACTTTCTTTTCTTACAAACTACTACCCTTGGTCCCTTCTGACTTTAAGGGTTTCCTTGTTCCTTTTTATATATTATTCACGTTGGCATAGAGGCAAACATGCCTTGGGAGGCGCACTGAAAGTGTGCCACAAGCAGGTGGCACAATTTCAGTGTGCCTCCTAAAAGCCCTTGGACCCCCCAGACATCCCCTCTGCAGATGGGTGCAGTCACTCACTGCACCCGCTTGCTTGGGGATCTCTCTTCCCTCTTGTGGGGCAGGTTGCCGCCTGCAATGTGATTCACAGAGCGGCTTACAAACAGCTGCTCCATATTTCACATGAGTGTGCTGCCTTGAGGGCAGTTCATTATTTGTAAGACAGTGCAATTCACTGCACTCGGCACACCTTTTGAAAGGTGCGCCATGCTCCATGGCGTAAAAATAGAAAGTGCACCGTATTCAAAATACAGTCCCAGGTGTTTTTTTCAGCATTTTCAGAGAAGGAGGGAAAGAAGACTTGAGGGATATCCTGGATCTAGCAATACACCAGGAACATCTTTTTTAATAAATGTAAAGGAGCAGGGAGCCTTTGGCAAGTTGTTTGTGTCATTTTGCATTTGGATCCATCGAAAGTCCTCTTCCATTGCAAACATACGCACCATAGCAAACCAAGATTTAGTATCAATATCATTGTTGCTTTCTGCAGACTGGTTCAGTTACATCGCTGGCACTTTGCAAAGTGTATGGAGGGAGCATACTTTTTGACTTTCATCATTATTGCAAGAAACATTTCTGACAAAATGTAATATAAATTGACAACTTCCCATTTAATTCCAATCCACATCACAGCACAGGATAAGATGCAACATTGATTAAATGAGTAGACACATGTATGTCAAGAAAAGACTTGATATGTCGCCGTACCTCCTTTAGACATGATGGTTCAGTCACAGTCCCTAATCTCTTCACTGTAGTCAGGGCAGGAGGGTGCAGGCAGAGGCAGGTGGGTGCAGACAGGCTCTGGAAGATAGATGCACCAGCACTACTGAGGAGCTCAGAAGAGCCAATATTTATACCAAGGTTTACGCTGAAAAAAGTCAACATTCTACCTTAGGAAAACAAGTCTAATGAACATCTTTGTTGACTCAAAGCTTCATCTCAACAGCCTATGAGAACAACCTCTATTCTGCCACGTAGACGCGGGCTCAAATACTCACCCTCTGGAGATTTCTGAACATCTTTCCAGTCTGAGGACATTTAATATAGCACCAAGCATAGAACGGAGGACACTTCATTCCTCATCAAATTTGCAATCTATCAGTACAAAAGGCACACATGAACTTATCAATGCGTTCTATTGCAATGTTTTTTTAGTTCAATAGAAGTTTATTAATCATAATATATTTAGATATATAAGAATTATGTGGAAAACGGGGAGAGAAGGGGAAGCATAGGAAGAAAAATCTGAATAAACTTTATAATTGAGGAAACAACAACTAACTTATCATGGGCATTAATGAGTAAAAAGAAAGGGCACAATGATTAAACAACAAAGCAAATGCAAACGAGGATATGCAGGTAATGTTAAAAAAGAAAGAAAATGACAAGGGCCTCAGGGGGGTTTGGAGACTTCCTGCTGAGCAGGTCGTGGACAGAATGAACGAGTTGTACAGTTATCTAAATACATCGTAACAGGAAGCCAGAGATCTGCACCTTTGGCTTCCAGCTGGGCAGGAAAAACAAAAGCAGTATCAAGCCTGTGATTATGACATACATTATACAACCATGCTCTGAAAGAAATGGTAGAGGAAGTTTTCCAATTAATAGTAATCTGTTGAAACGCAACAGCCAGTAGCAAATCAACAATACGAACATGGAGATCAGTCCCATCCCAACAAGGGGAAATACTTCCCAAAAAGAGATGGGGGAGACAAGGGAATACAAGTATGGAAAATGACATTAAGTTGAGCCCAGACCTGTAACCAAAAATCATGTACATGCTTGCAGAGAAACAACATATGAAACAGGGTAGCATTAGGCGAGGAGCAAGACCAACAAACCTCTGGAGTGGTAGAGAATCGCTTGTTAAGGGAGGAAGGAGTGTGGAGCAGCCGATTGTAGATGAAAAACATGGATTGCTTCAAGGACGCCGCTCTTGATGTTTTACCGACCTTTGTCCAAATCTTGTCCCAAAAGGAAGTTGGCCATGATGTGGAAATGTCATGTTCCCACTGCTCCTCCACCTTAGACTTAGGCCTGGTAAGTGTATGTGCATGAAGATGCCTGTAAAGGATAGAAGCTTTAGGAATAGCTCGTAGGGTAGAATGAAGACGGAGAGTAAGGTCAGGAGAAATAGGGGAAGAGGATGCCTGCATGAGTCTTGGGTAGACCTCCATAACCGCTGCTTTGAGTAGGAGGTATTTAGTAGCAAAGGATGAGGGCAAACAGTCGTAGGGGGGGGATTAGAGGATAAGAGGAGTTTGACAGTAAATGTATGAATGGGAGTGGGAATCAAGGAGGGTTTGCGTGAAAAAGAGATATATTCAGCAAAGGAGAAAGGGGAAAGGAAGAGGCGCTCAACCTTAGTCCACAGGGGGCATGGGGAAGCAGGGTCTAGTAACCAAAAGGAAGCTTGATGTAACAAGAAGGACTTCTGGTAAGCTGGGAAGTCCAGAAAATTAACTCCACCTTCAGAAGCGGGGCGCATGAGCCTGGCAAGGGACATTCTGGGTCTTTTGTTATGCCATAAGAAGGAGGATAAGACCGATTTGATTTTCCATAAAAAATTTGGCTGGGATAGGGACAGGGATATTAAAGATTGTGTATAAAATAATGGGGGATAACATCATCTTGATGGTGTCCAAACGACCCCACCAGGACAGGTAGAGAGGGTGCCACCTAGCTGTAAGATCAGATATTTTCTGAGTACATTTAGTCAGGCTTAAATATGTATGGGCAGTACTCTGAATATCGGACCAACAACAATTAAGGATCCCGCCGTATGATAATTTTGGGAGAGGTTCAAGTCGCAGTCGCCAGCTCGTATCGCTGGTAGTGTAGTAAGTCGAAAGGTTAATTGTTGTTGTTCCGATATTCAGAGTACTGCCCATACATATTTTAGATATCGGCCATTCAACTTATTGGCCTATTGTGAAGCGGCTTTTCATTTACTTCCAATCAGACTTTATTAACGGATACAGGTTCAGTGAATTCCCTTTACAAAATAGCCCTGACAAAGTTCCTTGTGAACGAAACGCGTTGGCTGAGGAGTTTGTTTTAATTGGAATCGAATAAAGGATTTTTTTAATACGTCTTGGATCTCTTGGATATTCTTCTCTGGTGCACCGTCCTTTTGTATATGCTATTTACCAAATAACGCTGTTCGCGCACAGGTTTAGGAAAAGAAGATGTGTAGGTCCCTACTTCTCAATAGAGGGTGCTGCTCAGTGGCGCCTGTTCCATAGTCCTCCAACTGTAGGTGTCTTCAGTCTACATTTAGACCTCCTCCAAGTACTGCTCAGGAAGCTATGTCATTGGGTACATGCAGATATTGAACAGCAGAAAAGGGACAGATGTTTCAGTAAGTACTTTACTTGACGCCGGACGACTCACACCTGGATCCAGATTTGTTTGCTGTAGTTATGAGAAATGATTTAGATACCAGATCTAGATATGGCTGCTCATTGGTTAAGCCTTCCCACTAATATGGCATGGCCAGCTATGTAATTACCTATATATTATCACAAGGACAACCCTTTCTATGCGGAGTTGTGTACCAGGGTCAATAATTGTTATATGAACAAAGTCCACCTTCAGACTCTGAAAAAGCGACCTTCTCCTGCACATGTCTGAGAGAGCCAACATTCAATCTGATGTTTGAAAATTCCAAGTGATAGGTACCTACTTTGGTAGTGTTTAACCCCAAAAATTATAACACTCAAAAAAGATGTGCTTTAGTGATCACAAATTGCTCAGAATTGTTTCTGAAATTATTTTTTGTACTATTCTTAGTTTTATATGCTGATACTATGACACAACTAAATGTAAGTGCAGGGGACGCAGTTCTCCAGTGTGTGAATAAATATAGTATATATTCAAAGGACACGCAACAAATATTCGCTGGTTACAAAAAACGGATGACATGTGCATATAGCATTGCAACATGTGGAATCATTATTGATCAGTAGCCCAGGTAAATAATATCGCTGTTTCAACCCCTAGTGATTTTCGGGGTCTCCTCAGGACAAAAGTAGACATATTAATTCTCACCTAATGTTAACAGCTGTATGTGGAAAATTTCCAGAAAAAGGTGTTTGTGTGAGGGGGCAGGGGGATCAGGATGTTGTGTTTCTATCTAGGACCCTAATTCGATATTCCAGATTTATGCCCTTATATGGTTATAATAAATAATATCCTTATAAAGGCATAAGAATCATATCCATATTTAGTAATAGCAATGCAGTCCAAATACGGCAAGGCTACTCCCCTAGACTCCTAGAAAGTACAACGCGTTCTTTAAACAAACCAAGCTTCCAGTAGCCTGGGAAATCCTCCTGCTTTTGTTTTGATTTGCACAAAAACTCCTGGAGTCCAGAAAGAACTGTTAGTTCTTAGTGACGTCTTATGTCCAACCTTACTTCAAACCCGGCACCTTTCAGGTATAAATATACCAACGTTGCCTTAAGCAAACACACGGTGGTTTGGAGCAGAGCGGCTATCTACTTGCCCGAAGCCCAGTTGATGCGAGAGCCGAAGGAAGCTGCCCCTCCCTTTTGTCGCACTGAGAAAGACGCTGTCTTTTTCTCCAGCCGAGAAAATTCCAGCTCCGGTGTTTCCAGTCACTCTTGCGCGTTGCCGGGAGATCAAGTCCTGAGAGAGAGATACAAGACCTCCTACATTCTATTACCAAGGTACGGAGCTGACTAAACCCTTAAGAGAATTCTTGATTCAGATTCCTTGGCAAAAAAACAACTTAACTTAAACTGCAACTTACTTACTCCTGCCCACGTATTAGGCTTAGGTCAGGTACACCGGGGTAGGCATATCTTAGAAGCACCTGTTGAGTACGTTAGTCGATGTTTTTATGTATGTATATATTTTATCCATTTTAAAGTACCATATGGCTAAGAAACCATATCAATGCTTTTACAGTATTATTTCGTAATACTACTTTTACTGTACGCACTTTACTTCATGATAAGTATTGCAATTGTGGCAATTCATTTCTCTTGCATGAGAAAGAAGACTGCTCAATGAATAACATCTTTTATTGAAAACGCCCGTCTCTCTATTTCTCTGCACTCTGGTGAAACCAAGTATGCACGATTGACTGAGTGAAATAGCTGTCTATTGTTTTCACAAGACTCTAGACATACACTCTTCATTCTGAGGGAGCAAAGTTGTCATGTTTATGCGGTTGTCAGAAACGAATCCCTTCTTGTCTAAATCAAGAGAGTTAACTCTTTCCTGAACATTCGAGAAAGTTTCTAGTGACCTCTGAGCTAGCTGGCAAAACAAATTAAGTCTAATATAGTCAGTGGAGACCTAGTCGACCTCAGTCCTACGTCTACACTGCTGTTTATATTATTCTAATGCGCAGAGCCTATTGGGAATATAGGAACTACTCTATATGGCGCCCAAGGTTTGGTAAGGCGATAATCTAACGCAAGACATTAGAGTAACTCAGTCGTGCTTTTTCACACAGACCCCTTTTCCCGTAAAAACTCAAAAAGACGTCTGGAGTGGGGAAAATGTGAATATCCGCCGGAACTTAGTAGGAAGAGATTCCTATGTATTCGTTTTTGGTTTAATCAACGTTGAAGGATACAGTGTTCCAAAATATTGTGCACCTAATCTTTGTTTCCTTGAAACTTGCTCTGCAACAAAAAGCTTTCTGTTAGTAAAAATGACGGAAAGTGACGATGAAAGGGAGAAAGCTAGATTAGCAGCTCAACTCCTAGCGGATGACACAAGTCTCCAAGACAATGACCCAAATGCTATAATCATTCCGGTAAATGTAAGAAGAACTATAACTAAAAAACTTATAGAAAAAGGAGTATCATCACGAGGTGGTACAGTCATATTCATGGTAGGGGGCTCATGAATATCAGCAGACAGAGGTATTCTATTCATGGATACAATTTCCAGCAGCACACGCTGTGACACACGAATTCCACTATTATAAAATAGAGGAACCTCCGGATGAATACGCTCCTTTTGAGGACGTTGAAATCCCACTAATTTACCAAGAGTACATGCTCTGGTTTAAAGGCGCCCTAAAACATCAAAATCACATCACCAGGCTAGGTCCACTAGGTAGACCCGGAGCTACTTGGCCGGTTATAGCCAGCTACACACCACAGCCAGACATTGAAAAAATGTCAAGCATTTATCACGATTGACTCGAGGCAAGATGGCCGCTGTAGCTCTGTAGAAGCCAGTCGCTTACCCTCCTCTCTCCTATCCTAAGGATGCGAATGGATTTGTGAATACGGGGATGTGGGTCTTGGCTGATGTGATATCGCGTATCACGGCAGGAGTTTCCAGGCCAGGCTTGCTAAGGAGCTTCTCAATTAAAACGGGGAAAATTTGGATTTACTGTTGGAGAAGATTAATCAACGGTGCCAAAGTATCCCGCAACATGTCGCAAAGAAGTAAGCCAGATAAGGACAAAGATAAAGTCAAGGAAAAAGACGGACCGATGTTAGCTGGGTCGACTAAAGGCTCAGCAGCAGCAAGAGAAGGCGCTGTTCCAAAAATCCCAGGCACTGTCACAAAAAAGCACACGGAGCTGTCTAACCGATCCTCTAAAAGTGCCCCGCTTAAGAAAACGGAAAGACAAGAAAAGAAAACCGAAGCAAAGCTAGAGACCCGCTCAGCAGCAACCAAGGCGGCGAGGGAGTTAACAGCGGATTCGGAAGGGAAGGCTCAGCGCGTGCAAATTGTGTCTGCAAAGGAGCAGATGCGGCAATCAACCTTACCAGAATCCTTCTCGTCCAGAGCACCCCCGCTGGTCCAGCTACAGGTGGCCGATCCGCGGCAGTCTGGGGCAGCGAGCGGACACCTGACGGCACCACAGATTGAAGCAGGAGCGCAAAGGTTCCCAACCGAGCTGAACGCGGGTGCCAAGGAACCGGCAGACCGCGAGGACGCAAGCGTCAAAATCCTGGTTGCTGAGCAACCAACGAAGGCTGCGGGAGACACCACGCAGCAGGCGGCGCAGAGCACTGAAGCGTAGACGGTGAGCGAACAGAGAGCGGAGAAGGCCAGCTCAGATTGTAATGCACTAGAGCAGCTTGAGAGGCATAACAATAACTTAATGTTAGACGCGCTGCTAAGTGTGGAGACAGGCCTAAAATCTAAAACTCTGCAACAATCCAACCCGAGCTGGGGGAGTACTCAGAGCCTGGGAGATAAACAAGAGCTTGTGTACGCCAGGGACAATGATAAGAGTGGGAGAGAAGACAGAGACATGAGGGGAGGCTCCCCTGAATTTTTCTCCGTTAATGAGGGCTCTGATACAACAGACATTAGCGACCCTGAAGTTGAGGAAAGGGGGAACTCCGCAGATCAGTCTTCCGGCTCAGACACAAGCAAGGACTCAGGGGATCTAGCAACTAAGAGGAAAAAGAGAGTTGGTCTTAGAAGAGATGGGACAGGGTCTAGAAGTAGTATGAATAAGAAATTGTCGTGGGATTATTCTGCTACATCAGAGACCTATCAGGAAAACGATCAGGATGACAGAGAAAATGTCGGGAGTTCAAAACCTCAAAATGTAACTCTTGAAATGCTATTTGGAACTTTGAAGCAGATGCAGTCCGAAGCAAGAGCAGAAAGCCGAAGAGTAAAAAGAGATACAAAAAACTGCAAGCCTCGCTGAGAAGAGTAAATAGAAAGCAGGAAGAAGTCGAGGTGAGAGTAACTCAAGAAAGGACTAGCAGAGTGGAAGACGAGGTTACAGATTGGCAGACTTTTAAGACGGAACAAGAAAAGGTGGTTGAGGATATACAATGGAAGCTAGAAGGGTTTGAAAACCGCCAAAGGCTAAACAATGTAAGACTTCTGGGACTTGAGGAAGGGCGAGAAGGGCAGGACCCTAGAGGATATGTGGTTAAAGTATTAAAAGAGGCCTTTCCAGAATCAAAATGGCACTGGGAGTTGGAAGTGCAAAGAGCCCATAGGTATCCTCTATTTATTAGGCAAAACCGGGGAGGGCAAGAGAATGTACTACCAAGAGCAATGCTGGTCTTTCTAGGTAACTTCTTAGCAAGGCAAGAAATAATCGATAAAGCTAGGCCCGATTCCAGAATGTCAGCTGACGGAAACACGTTTTTCGCCTGACCAGATTTTTGCCACATCACCGTGGAAAGAAGGTGGAAGCTAAGGCAGATGATAGCTCCCTTCTAAAAGCAAGGTGCAGAAGCCTATCTGTTATTTCCGTCAAGACTGAAAGACATCAGGAAAGGATATACCAAGATGTTTACGTCCGAAATAAGAGCAGCGGAGTATCTCGCAGAGATTACGGAGTCAGACAAACGAAAGGAAAGTAGAGTTGGATCTCCAGCAAAAACTCCAACAAATAGCCCACCAAAAACCCCATAAGTGAGAAGATTAATGAAAGTATATATGGACATATCTAACAGATGAGAGAGCAGGATAGGAGAGAGTAGCGACACTGCAGACTACAGAGGTCACACATAGGCCAGGATTGGCCTATTTGCCTGTAGTAGGGAGGGGGGGGTTAAAAGGGAGGGGGGCGCTGGGGGGTAGGGGGGGTGGGGGGGAAGGCATGCACGTAGGAGGTGGTCACAAGCACAGTACACGTAGGAGAGTAAAAGATGATGTGTGGTACATGGTATACAACAATGCAGTAATAAAAAATATAGGTAATGAAACACCCAAGTTTATTGTATCCCACCGGCATAGGTATATGCAGAATGCAGGAAAAATTTCGAAGTGTAATGACATGTAGAATAGTTTCAGTAAATATCTGTGGCCTTAATGAGCTAAACAAAAGGCTTAAAACTGCTGCTTTGCTAAAATCGCTAAATCCCGATCTAGTGTGCCTCCAGGAAACACACATTGAAGGCACTAAGGCTTACTTACTGGACCATCTTGGCTTCAATGTACTTGCGAAAACTAATCAAGACACAAAGACGAGAGGGGTGGCAATCCTGGGTAGGAGGCAGGACACGCAGGTTAAGAGGAAGATGGAGGATGTGTTGGGTAGATGGGTCATAGTAGAATTAGTCTTCAGGGGGGAAACTATTACGATTGTTTCGGTCTATGGATCCACAGGAGATGATCCAGATATTTTTCATTTTTTAGATACAGAATTGGCACAGTGGCCGGAACCCATTATACTCTGTGGTGATTTGAATATACATGTCGAAGACAGCAGTTTTTTAGATTCTGGTAGGAATTATTCAGGAAGGAAAAAAAGGACCTATAGAGCCTTAGCAGATATGGTAATGAATAATTCATTGGAAGATCCATGGTTAAAATGTCATCCAAACCTAGATGGGAGTACCTTTTTTTCAGCCCCTCACCAGACATTGGTTAGGCTGGATTATTTTTTAATTACAAGAGGGCTGAAAGAAGGAGCAAGAATACGTAGGGAGCCAAGGATTATTTCCGATCATAGCCCATTAGTATTAACCGTAATTATTGGGCAAAGAACAAAGAAAGAATTGAGACAATGGACGTTTGATAGAGCACTGCTCCAGGATCTGTGCTATAGGGAAAGAATGAGTAAGTAGATTAAGGAATACTGGGAGATAAATAAAGACACATCTGCACCAGGGATAGTGTGGGACGCTTTTAAAGCTGGAATAAGAGGGGAAACACTGAGTTATGTTATTAAGGCTCAAAAAATAGTGAAGGCAAAAACTGAACAAATCAATAAATTAATCATGGAAGCAGAGGAAGCACTTATGATAGCCATACACACGCGGTCTCCAATTGATCAGATTTTATTGAAAATAGTTGCCCTTAAAACCGAAGCTATGGAGGGGATGGCGGAAAAGACTGTTGAGAGGTATATTGCAAATAAAGAAAAGGTTTACGAACTCAGTGAAAGAGTGGGTCACATATTGGCTGTGCGAGCCAGGCAAAGGGATGGGATGACTGAGATTAAGGAGATTATAAACTCTCAGGGAGTCAGGGTCAAGGAAGTGGACCAGATCAGAGAGGTATTCAAGCAATTTTATACGGAATTATACACAGTAGATGGTCAGGAAAGAGAGGAGGATATAAGGACTTATCTTAGTGAGATAGAGCCCTCACCCTTAGCAGAGGCGGACAGAAAGGGGTTGGAAGAGATTTTGCAGTTAGATGAACTGGTTGAGGCTTTGAAGGATTTACCATCTGGGAAAGCAGCTGGTCCGGACCAGATTCCGGTAGAATTCTACAAAATCTTTCAACCTTCTCTCTTAAAAGAAATGTTTAATGTTATGCTACTAGCGCAAAAAGGCGAGTCCGTTCCAGAGTCATGGGGAGGTGCAGATATTATTGTAATACCAAAAAAAGGCAAACCCACAGACGTCCCGGGGTCTTATCGCCCCATTACTCTAATGAATGCAGACATCAAGGTATTTTCCAAAATGCTGGCGAAAAGGTTATCCAGGGTAATCGAAAAACTAGTAATATCGTCTCAGCATGGGTTTATTCCGGGCAAGGGAACAACTCAACATACCAGACTGGTAATTACCGCATTCGATGTAGCAAATACTTTAAAAGATCCGATGGCAGCTCTGTTCCTGGACGCTGAAAAAGCATTTGACAGGGTCTCCTGGAGATACCTGTGGGAAGTTTTGAGATGGAATGGTATAGGTGCAGGATTTCTGAAAGCCCTCCAGACTCTATACATAAATCCGACAGCCAAGATAAGGGTTAATAGAGGGCAGTCATCTGCAGTTAATATACAGAGAGGGACAAGGCAGGGATGCCCTTCTTCCCCGCTGCTTTTTGCTCTATATCTTGATCCCTATATTCGCAAGATGGAGAGTAATGATCAGATCCCACCACTAGTCTTAAATGGTTGTAGACTCAAGGCGCTAGCTTATGCGGACGACGTGGCCGTTCTGACTGCAAAACCCACAGTTGCAATCAGGGCAATTGAAGATGAAGCTGTGCGATTTGGACAGTTCTCAGGATATAGTCTCAACAACACTAAAACTCAGATTGTTAAAAACCAGTGGGTCACATGTGATGATGATAGAGTGGCGTAAAGAGCAACGTATCTAGGGGTGCTAATCACAGCAGAAGTAGATAAGATTGTTAAAAGCAATATGGGCCCTTTGATAACTCAAGTTAAAAAGGATCTGGAAAAAATGAACAATTTACACTTATCATTGGTCGGCTGTACAAATATTATTAAGATGATGATTCTACCCAAATTCTTGTATTTTTTTAGGGCTGTTCCTTTGTTGTTTGAAGCTAGCTGGTTTAACACTATTGAGGCTCTATGTAATAGGTTCATTTGGGCACATGGCAAGACCCGGAGGGCCTACAGATATATGACTCTTCCTAGGGAAAAAGGGGGTTGGGGTGCACCAGATTTCCGTCTATATTATATGGCCACTGTTTTGCAGTATTTACAAGGTCTTATTGGGGGGAATACTGATGATATAAGAACGTTCAATATGTCTACTGGGATCTATGCTGTTGCATTAGGGGCAAATTCCTATATTTGTTTTTTAAAATGTACAGATTTCAGTTACTTTAAGAGAACCAAGTTTAAAACTGTTATGGCGGCAGTTACGGTATGGAATGCCTTCTCAAAGAAAGTTAAGATGGGGAGGTATAATAGGTATGTCTCCCTGATTAATAACAGATCACTCCCAGCGGAAATATTCGCCGATCAGACAATGACGGAATGGACAATATGTGGGATTACGCAAATAGGAGATTTGTTCTCTCAGAAAGGTTTTAAGCAATTCTCAGATTTGCGTGACACATATGGTATACACAATAGGGGTTTTTTCAAGTACTTGCAAATTAGAAGTTTTTTAAATAACAAGTGGGAGGACGCGTAGGCTTTAATAAAATAGAAATAATGGAGAAAATAAAGCTGATGGGGGATTGCACAATTAGGTCCTTTTACGCAAGTCTGCTGAAAGAAAAGCAGGAAGACCTAGAGAAATTCAGCAAGAAATGGGCAGAAAAAACTGGGAGTTGAAAGCAATTTGTTTTACGATTCCTTAAACTTAGGCTGTACAATATTAAGCGCAGCCCCTCTGCAGTCGCAACACTACAAAACATTATATTTTATTTATTTTACTCCCGCAAGGATAGCAAAATGGGGCGGGAATACAGGAATTAATTGCCCCCGTTGCGATGCACTGGAAGCAGATAGCATACATATTTTTGCAACCTGTCCCCAACTGCAAACACTGATTAAAGATATAGAGGGGTTTTTAGCAAGGTCCTTGGGTATTGCGATTTCCCTTACACCATCTTGGATTATGAGTGACTGAACGGGAGCAGGAGCAGTACGCAGAATTTTTATTTGTAATAATGGCTGTTTATAGACTGACAATAGCCAGAGCTTGGCTAGATAAAAACCCCCCAAAATTGCAAAACTGGCTAGCTAACACGCTGCACGCATATAATATAGAGAAAAATATCTATGCTCGTAAAGGGAGGAGAGGAAGATGCTTGGGGAGAAGAATATGGGAGCCAATAAGTAAATGGAAAGAGAGGCAAAGAAAGGATGACTGGAGGGGGGCGCGAAAGAATGAGGGGATTGTGTAATCTCCCTTTATATTTCTGTTTTTCTTGTTTTCTCGCTTCCTCCTTTATTGTTTGTGTTAGATTCCCTCACTGTTTAAAACAAGGTGTTTAATATATGTTGGTAGAAATTAATATTCGTATGATATACTTTGAAGATGGAATTTACATATCAGAAATTAAGCAAAATTTTGTAATTGTCAAAATGTACTTATTGTAAGTTAAACTGTGCTCAGCCTGGTGAATAAGAAAAATAAAAAAATATTTAAAAAAAAAAAGAAAAGAAAAAAAAGAAAAAATGTCAAGCAAAGAACTTTTAGCTACACTAAAAGAATTAACAAAGGCATATAGAGAATTAGTTCAATTTGCAAAGGACGATATAACATATCTGCAGAAATGAAAAGAAACAGATACAACAGAACAACCATTTGAACTTGCCAGAATCATAGAAAAAAAACTCCCAAGAAATAGCAGAAGACCAAATCTTGCTACAATCCAAGAGGTTCAAACTGAAAGACTAATCACATTTGATAAACCTGCAGTGAATAAAAAAGGACTATGCAACAAAGCCATGGAACTTGTGCCTCTTGAAACCCAAATTGCAACAGTTCGTCAAGAAACACCAGTCTACAACGATGTAGCCTCAGACTATGCTAATGATACAAAGAAAGATCCAAAGGCAAATAAAAATCCGGAAACAATTCCAACAATTGACAGAACTACATCTGGCTACTTCATCAATTTCGATGACTTTTCTGAAGATCCAAGCTAGCATGAAGAAACGCCAGCAACAAAAACTTTCAAAGAAAAAATGACTGAACTTTTTCACCAACTAAAAGAAACATATCTGATTTCACCATGGATTGAATTTTGGATTGTGTCAGGGGTATTTTTCCTCCTGCTTTGGCTCATCATGGTTTTATTTATTTATTTATTTATTTTTACGACTTATAAAGCGCGACTTATACCCGTGGGTGTCTTGGCGCTGTAGCTCAACTTCTTGTCTCAGTAGGAACATTGTCTGATTTCAAAAGTAGTACCGTGGAAGAAATGATCATTGGTCAAATAGCCAAGTTTTTAACAACTTTCTAAATTGCAACAATGATGAGGTAGTTCTTATCGCCATCGGCAGAGTGTTCCAAAGTTTCGCCGCGGTGTTTGTAAAACATCTATCGCCCCAGGTGGCCGTCCTGGTCCGTGATACTGTTAGTTGGTGCAGATCCTTGGATCTGAGTGATCTCCTGGGTTGATATAGGATAAGCTTCTGTCTGAGAAACACCGGGCCAAGACCGTGAAGTGCTTTAAAAGTAAGGCATAAAGTTTTAAATTTAATCCGATTTCTTACAGTTAGCCAGTGGTTGCTCCTTATTACATGCTTAGCGGATTTGTATTTCGGGGTGCCTGACAGCAGCCTTGCTGCGGCATTCTGAATCAGTTGTAATTTGGTCACCACCTTAGATTGAGCATTCATAAACAAACCGTTGCAGTAATCCAGAGCTGATAATACCAAGGAACTAACCACCGTTTTCCTTGCATTTTCTGGAAGAAATGGCAGGATTTTCCTCAGAAGCCTGAGTTTGTGGAAGGCGGCCGATGCTATCTGGTTAGCATGGTTAGTAAAATTCAGTTTTTCGTCAAAGACTATCCCTGAATTTCTAACCTTATGGACAGGGGTTGGTAAAATTCCCATTGACGGAGGCCACCAGACGGAAGACCACAATGGGAATAGCTTTCCGAAGATGATTACCTCGGTCTTCTCTGAATTAAGTCGTAAGCAATTATCGGCCATCCATTCCTTAATTGCTAGCATACCTTCCTGAAACCGAGCTGCCACCTCCTCTCCATCATTCTTGATGGCAAGCACTAACTGAGTGTCATCGGCATATGTGGTGAGGCTCATCCGGTAGTTTTTAATAACCCTAGCTAAGTTCGACACGTAGATATTAAAAAGTGTCGGACTTAGGGATGAGCCCTGGGGAACAGCACATGGAAGAGCAAGATCCACAGATCTAAAGGATCCTAAAGTTACTGCCTGTGATCTGCCTGACAAAAAAGAGGCAGGCAGGGCACTGGCCATGGACTGAATGCCCATTTCTTCGACACGGTCAATCAAAATAGAATGATTGACCGTGTCGAAGGCCGCGGATAAATCCAGCAGGACCAGCACCGCTGTCCCTCCTTGGTCCCTGATGGTCCTAATATCATCGACGGCCTTGATAAGTGCAGTCTCAGTCCCATGCATTTTACGAAACCCAAATTGGAAGTCGTCAAGTAAGATGTTCTGTTCAATATATTCGGACAGTTGTTTATTCATTGCTTTCTCTGCTACTTTAGCTAGAAACGGCAGGCTAGCAATGGGTCTATAATTTTTTAACTTGTTTTTCTCAAGACCAGATTTTTTTGAGAAGTGGTTTGAGTAAGGTGTTCTTCAATCTGTCCGGAAAAACCCCTGATATAAACATCTTGTTACAAACTTGTGTTGCAACTTCACTAATTAAATCAATTATTGGGGGAAAATATTTTGGAGGGCATTGGTCTAAGGCAGAGCCTGTTTTTATAAGCCTGATGATATCAGCTGTTTGTTCCTTGTTTATCTCTCTGAACTGGGAAAATGCCCTGTCCAGAGGTTTGACTAAAGAAGTACCCTTCAACTTGATAGAAGTAGTCATTACTGAAAAGTCACTATAAATATCGTGTACCTTTGAGTAGAAAAAGTTAGCTAGGGCGTCGCAAAATTCCTGCGAAGGAGGGGGGCCTAGATCTTTAGATTTCCCAGCCAATGATTTTACCACCTCGTATAATTGCCTTGTTGAGTTTTTTGAGTTTTCGATTTGTTCCTCAAAGTATTTCTTTTTTTCTTCCAGAATCATTCTCTTGTAGACAGCTAGTGTTCCTTTATATATAGATTTGTTTTCGCTGTCATAAGTCTTTCGCCAAATTCTTTCGTGGTTCCTACAGACCTGCTTTTGCCTTCGCAAGGCTTCTGAGAACCACGGGGCTGAGGGCACTTTCCTGTTTTTTGAGATGGTTTTGAACGGGACATGTGCCTCCACCATCTTGCCCAACCAGGTGCAATACTGGTCTACTGCTATGCTAGGGTCTTCTGAGATAACGGGACATGTTTTAATCAAAGACCTTCTAAAAACCTCATAATCAATATCCTTCCAAATTCTAAATGGTTCCTGCGTTGGAAGGGTTGTTTTAGGATTAGGGGCTTGATTAGTGGGGATATGACATACAATTGCATGATGATCAGACCACGTAAGGGGCAATACATCTTGAATTACTAATTCCTGTTTGGGTAGATTTATTGATGGAAAATATAGTACAATGGACACATCAAGTCAGAACATCAACTTGGTCCTAAAGCCTCACAGATACTCTCACATCGAGAAAAGAGAACTGTCATCACTGAACATCACAGCCAATCCAATACCTGGTGGGGTAGCATGGGACAAAACGGACTATGAAATCTATGGCCGGATTGAGCTCTTGAAATATCCACACCAGTTTAAAGTTTCCTTAAGTGACTTTGTGACACCAAGTACTTTCTCTGATGATTGGGACTTTGAAAACATTAATACTATGATGTCAGAACATGATTATTTGCAGGGTTCATCAAAATATGAAGAGTTATATTGTTATAATCATTTTGGCGATCACTATTTGCATGAAACTGCTCAGCCTAGAAATGTTTTTACTTATAAGCAATGGGAACATTGTCCAACTCCGCCAAAAGGCAGCTCGAAAACATTTTATGAGAAATTCCAATACTTCTCAGGGTTTAACAACAGTGATCCAGAAACGTTTTATTTTAAAATGTTAAATAAGACAGGAATGAAAACAATGTTGACAAATACTAAATTGATTTATTCTGAATAATGTTATGACAAAATGTCTACATTTGGTTTTCAATTTTGGAAAAACAACATTGAAACAAAAACCATCTGGGGTTCAAAAGATTGGCAGGTACAAGGCCTAGAAGCATTATTTAGAGCCTGCATGATCCCAGAACAAATAATATTCCTGAATGATACAATTCAGCAAACGACCTGTCTTGGTTTAGCCAAGATAAAAGACTTTAATAAACCATCTATTCCGAAGCCAATACCTGATAGTAATAGCACTACAGATGTTGAGATAGATGTATCCCATATTTTACACCAAAACAGAACAAATCCTGATTGGAAAAAATGGTTGATCTGGCCCACAGACACAAATAACTGTCAAGATAGATTCCTGAACAAAACACAGGGGTTAAAACAGAACAGGCCAGACCCGAGATATTCCCAGAGACAACATCCAGGGATAGTTACAACATACAGTGTAGGGAAACTATGCCATGAGTGGCTACAGAAATCCACACTGGTTGAAATTAAGCAACACTTGACTTTACTTAAAGACGGTGCTGACTTGCGTGATTTCATACTGGGACCACGCAAACAGCGTCAAAAATGTTTCATATACGCCGGTATATACGCTGCTTACAACGAGGCTTGGAAAGTAACACAAATTGAAACAGCTGAAAAAATACGAGAAATTCATCGTATACATTTGGAAAAATCACTTTCTGTAGTGGACAATGGGTTAACGACTCTGTCCTCTAGAATATATTCACTGACCAGCATTGTATCATCTGCTATTGATATAATAGAGCAGGACTTGCTAATGTTACAACATGGTCAGTCCCAATTGCGTTCTATTGTACAGCTTGGCTGGACGTTGCAAAAACTGTGTTCAGGCTACGTGCCATGGCGTTTAATCAACATAACATCATTATTCTCTATCTTTAACCTTACTGATAAACAAATCAGTTTGGCACAAAAAGGAGCAGACTATACGATTCTGAGCATTGAACAACTTGAGAGATTACCATTGACAATGTCAGAAAGACCTGTCATTGAATGGATAATACACAGAACAATTACAATTCCGGTAGCAACTTTCCAGTTTAAGTATTGCCAAAAATATATACCAGCAGGCCTGTATGAAAGGTTGGGTAAAGGATACATCAAATCAACCTGGCATTTACCTTACACACACAAATGTTATAGTGAAGGAAAAAAAGAGGTATTCCTTAGTGGTAACAACTGTAAAAAATCACTAAGTGGTACACTTCTGTGTCAAGGTATTAACTTGCATGGAGCCTGCGAAGGGTCTTCAAATAACCTTTCATGTCACCTACATGGCACTCCTGCAAAACAGATAGAGCCATTTTTCAGACAGCTTTCCAACGGCAGTTATGTTTTATTAAGTGACCACAGCTGTTGTGGCATGATGCCAAGAAAAGCCTATCTTGTAACCGTCACTTCCAGGGTCATTTGCTGTATGCAAGTATTGTATCCACACAGCAATCCAGACATGGAGGCTGTGTTATGACCTTCTTTGAATATCTCTTCTACTCAAATTGATACTTTAAGCAGAATGAAGTCTATTCTTTTACAGACAACTGTGCCTTTAGCCTCGTCCAAAGAGACGTGTGATCTACAAGTTGCAAGGACAGCGGCAGAGATACATTCCCTATTATCAACAAATTGCTACCGTCCATTTCGTAGAAATGTTAAGTCAAATCTTAAACATGTCTGATACCAGTGGCATCGCACATGTATTTAAGACAATTTTTTCGGGACTGTTAGCACCCTTTGAAACAGTTTTGGGCATTTTCCCGAATTTTGTCCATTCTGTCTTCGGCGGTCTGCCTCTTCTTTTGGGACTCGTAGCAGGAATTTTATTTTTGATCCTTCTGCCCCGATACGGCAAGCCAAGCCACAGACAAGACTCCAGGAACGATGGGAGAAACGATCCTAGCTATACGCTACCGAGACCGCATCACTAAAGTCCTCGGATTAGCCCGGCTAAGAGATCTAAGTACAACTTGGTTTCTTTCATTCAGACCAATCTGGCAAGATTGCATCTTACCTGTGCTTCGATGTCTGCTATGCGGAGAAGAATGCGTGTTGGACGTCTGTCTTACACTACCATCAGCAGTACCAATGGATATCAATACTTTGCTAAGTCCGGTAACGACTCATGCAACGTGTTGTCCCCAGCGGCTACCTATTCTGATGACGGCATTCGTTGAGACTTCACCACTACGAGTAGGTGGCGGTGAAGTACGAGCGGAAAGCAGCACCAAACAGGTACAACCTTCTGTGAGCATTGCTGATCCAAACATCGATGATAGCAATCATTCTCACATATGCACAATTTCAGCATTTTCGAACTTGGTCGACCTTTCACCTGATGTTGTAGACCAATTTTTTGCAAGCCTGTCTGATATGATGTTCTCCCCTGAACAACAAGAATAGCTTTTTAAAAACAACGAGCACACAGCGTTCCATGAACTCTGAATTCGGCCTTGAGCTTTTGATCAACAAAATTACAGTTTTCAAAACTACTGAAAACATTTGGAACAATTTTTTCCCCTGAAAGCGAAATTATTTTTTTTTCACTTCCAAAATATTTACCTTTTCTCTGGCACATGGTACTCTGCTTAAAGTAGAACTATTCTTAGAGAACAGAGCTTCTATTTTTAGGATAACTAGAGACAATATTTTAAATATGTGATGAAATGGCCTCGACCTTCTTTTCTGTATTCAGAGCCATTTCATGTGTAATTTTCGCAATTCATTCAGCTGATATATATATGCATTTAACTGAATGATAACACTGCTTGAAAAGCGTACAGTACCAATACTCATTTTCGTGTATTTACCATATACCATTTCAAATGCGAATTATGTATTTTGAGGTGGGTTGTAAAACACACATGCATCATTATATGTTTAATATTGCTTAGTTTTTAATAATGATGGACATTAATACGTGGAGTGGGTGTTGTGTTTCTATCTAGGACCCTAATTCGATATTCCCAATTTATGCCCTTATATGGTTATAATAAATAATATCCTTATAAAGGCATAAGAATCATATCCATATTTAGTAATAGCCAATGCAGTCCAAATACGGCAAGGCTACTCCCCTAGACTCCTAGAAAGTACAACGCGTTCTTTAAACAAACCAAGCCCCCAGCAGCCCGTGAAATCCCCCTGCTTTTGTTTTGATTTGCACAAGAACTCCTGGAGTCCAGAAAGAACTGTTAGTTCTTAGTGACGTCTTATGTCCAACCTTACGTCAAACCCGGCACCTTTCAGGTATAAATATACCAACGTTGCCTTAAGCAAACACACAGTGGTTTGGAGCGGAGCGGCTATCTACTTGCCCGAAGCCCAGCTGATGCGAGAGCTGAAGGAAGCCGCCCCTCCCTTTTGACACACTGAGAAAGACGCTGTCTTTTTCTCCAGCTGAGAAAATTCGAGCTCCGGTGTTTCCAGTCACCCTTGCGGGTTGCTGGGAGATCGAGTCCTGAGAGAGAAATGAAATGAAATGAAAATAATTTTTATTAAGCGCGGCTGCTGCCCTGAGGCGTCCAGGCGCTGAGGATTAGATTGGTGCCTCCCCAGGTAGTAACTTAGGGGCTGTCTGCAGTGTTAAACAAAAAGGTTTTGAGCTGTTTGCGAAAAGTCGTCAGGTTGGAATTAGATCTCAAATGGAGGGGGAGTGAATTCCATAACTTGGCGGCATTATAGGAAAAGGATCGACCACCAGCTCTAGATCTTCTGATACGGGGAACTGTCGCCAGAAAAGCATGGTTGGAGCGAAGCTGTTTGTTTGAACAGTGGGGAGTGATCAGAGAATGGTTGATTTTTGGGCCAGTTTTCCAGTACGCTTGATGGGAGATGCACATGGACTTAAATTTGACTCTCTCCCTAACAGGTATCCAGTGCAGAGTTCTCAGTCCAGGCTCCGCCGAGGCTCTGCGTGGGAGACTAAGCACTGTTCGTGCTGCGCAGTTCTGGATCCGCTGCAATTTTTGCAGACAGTATTCAGGCGCCCCTAAGTACACGGTGTTACTAAAGTCGAGGCGGGATTGAATTAAGCCCTGCATAACGACTTGCTTGGCTTCGAAGGGTAGGAGTGGGAAAATCTTCTTCAGCATCCAGATAAGTCCGAAGCAGGTCGCTGACAGTTTAGTTGCCTGGATGTTAAAGGTCAGGGTTTTATCCATTCACACCCCAAGACTTTTTATGTCGTCTCTGGATGTGGAAGGCACGCCCATACTAGTGGGCCATAACAAATATATGGTATGCAGGGCTGGTGGGCCGAAAAGCATAAGCTCGGTTTTATCACCGTTGAGCTTGAGGTATGACATCGTCATCCAGCTCTTAACCTGTTCCAGACAGGTTTTTTTTTTTCCTTTGTAATTTTTTTTTTGGTCCTAATTAGCAACATTATCGTTCCAAGAAATATCCAACCACCATTAATGTCCTTGAAAGGCTAGAGATCAGAAGTGGTCTCAATCTTTCCCGGGGAAGAAGTATCAGATTGGCGGGAGGTATCTTCCGGAAGATCTTACTCCAGCAGGGCTTATTTCGAGCTATTGGCCCAGTTTTATCGTGGCACGGGGAGCCTCCCTCTGGACCTGGAGTAAAAGGCCTAATCATCGGACCGGGAAAAAAAAAACGGATGTCCAGATGGTTTTTCATCTCCAATTAAGTTGAAAATTCCAGAAGACAAAGCTTCTGGGACTGCCAGATCTTATCATGTCCACTTTAGATATTTCATAGAGCGATGTCAGCCAGTCTGCATGAGTCGGAGGGTTGGTATTGACCCAATTTTTACATATTTGCCGTCTTGCTAAAAGGATAGCATAAAATAGGAATATTCTTTCTGTCCCCACCATGTTGTCGCTCAGTCCAAATATAACTAACGACAAACAAAGAGGGATCGGAATTTTAAGGATTGATTCTAAAGAAATCTTGACCTCCTCCCAAAATGTGCTAATGTTGGGGCATTCCCAAAACATGTGGACATCGGATGCTGCCGGAAGAAGGCATTTGTTGCAGCACTTCCCTGGTTGGAACATAGAGAGTCTTTGGGGAGAGAGATATGCTCGATGTAAAGTATACAGATCTATTATTTTGATCGAATAGATCATAAAAGAGTACATCCAAAGTTTAAAAAAGTGCACTTGGTTAATCCAAGTACATTCTACAATGGTTTAAAAAAATGACATTACAGATTTCATCCAATTATACAGAATCAGGCAGTTACAATAGTTTGCCTATCATAAATCACAAGTCCGATTTCAAATATCGTAGATTGAATGCACTGTGTTTCAGTTAAATGTCAACAAAGCATGAAATTGTTTTAAAAATTATGCCGAATCTATGTCAGGGTCGATGCAACGAGTACGTATATGCCACATCGCAGTTAAGAATTTGGCTACCGCAAACCCAATCGGAGGTGAAACATCCGTCTTTAATATTCTATAAGCGGGCAAGAACCCCAGGTTTTTAAGAAGGGGAACGAGCCAGTACTTTCTGGGTTTCTGATAAGCATTGCAGAAAAATAAGACATGCAAATCATTTTCCTGGTGGTACGTGCATGATGGACAAAGCTCTGGGGTAGGGGGGTGGGACCAGGTGCTGCTGAGTGCTCGAAGAGGGAGTGTGCCATACCTCCACTGTAAAAAATAATGTTCTTGTCAGGGCAGGGCTGATTGTATCAAGGGCGAGTTCCCGATGGTATGAGTCTTTGGATTTAATGAATAATTGAGTTAAAGACCCCATGCGAGGATTCTGTAGTAAAGATGTTATTTTGGAATCATAGTAGTCCTGTGATAAAGATTTGCGCGAAACCTTGCCACAAGCATTTACTGGGTCCAACCACAGTTCTGGCCAACCCTGGCTCTCACATGTCTTTTTTATATATTTTAGCCAGGGAATGTTCATTATGTTTGGTAGAGATAAGATCTCTTGTAACTCCAACCGGTAGCTCAAGAGCTCTGGGGTACTCCAGATTCATCGCCAGAAAGTTAGAGGTTTTAATCCCAGCTCTTCCTCAATTCATCTTAGGCCCAGATCTAGTCTGAGCGGGAAGAGTGGGGTGCTTGGTGGTAAGGCCACCATCTGGTTGTCAGGTTTTGGGCGGGTATATGGCCCCACAACTCCCCCTCGTGTGTGACTGCCTCCCGGGCCTGCATTTTATAAATTTGGAGCACTGGGCCGAGGGGTTTGTGAGTTGATCTGTTTGCCATCCTGGAGATGCCACCCGTTAACTGAGCTAATTTAATGTTAGCCTTTGTCCAATGTGTATCCCAGGTCAGATTTTGCTTGATGGTCACCCACAGATACTCAAATCTGTGAACCCTCTCTAATCTCAGTGTGCCTATGGTGGGATTGGGGCGTGTTGAAGGTGGGGGACTGAGAATCATGTATTTAGTTTTCAGGGCGTTGATCTTCAGTCCCCGCTCAGCACAAAAGGTTTCAAACCCATCCAAGACCCGTTGTATTCCCATCGGGAATTTTGACAACAGCAGGGTGTCATCCGCAAACATAATAGCGGGCACCCTGCTGCTGTTGAGCTTTGGTGCATCAATGTCAGCTATCCCAGTCAGGTGGTCGATTACCCCGTTGACAAAGAGGCAGAACAGGGTCGGTGCAAGCACACAAACCTGCCTCACCCCCCTGTCAACGGGGAATCTTCCTGAAAGCATCCCGTTTCTACCGCACCTGACCCATGCAAAGTTGTCATGGTGCAGTCTTATCAGGATGTTCAGGATATCAGGAGGGATACCCATCTCCGCCAAGACGGTCCACAGTCTAGATCTTGGGACCAAATTGAAGGCGGCGCGCAGGTCTACAAAGACCGTGAAATGGCTGCCACCCTCGAATATTGCAGTTTTCCAGAACAGAAGATTCAGTCGGAAAATCTGGTCCGTTGTTGAGATCTTCCTTCGGAAACCCGCCTGATAGGGGTTAAGAATGGAGAACTCCTCAATCCAGTTTTGGAGGCGATCACGTATCAGCCTGCCGAATAGTTTTTGGGACACATCGATAAGGCTGATGGGCCTGTAGTTGGCTGGAAGCAGAGGCGATCCCTTCTTGAATATAGGGACAATCTCTGCTCCCAGCCAAGTACAGGGCACCTCCATGCCCCTCAGAACGGCGTTACAAATTGTCAACAAGTAGGGAGCCCAGATATCCGGTTCTTGTTTGAAGATGTCGCCCGGGAGGCCATCTAGGCCAGGCGCCTTTCCTGAAGCCAGCCCTGAAATGGCCACCCGAACCTCTGCCTCTGTGAAATTATTCCCCTCTAGCAGTGTGCCAGTAGTCGGCAAGACATCGGTTGAGGCCCTATCTCCATCCGTGTACAAGGTCTGGAAGTGATCTTGCCAGACCTCGGCTAAGATGTTAGGCTCAATTGCGGGAGATAGTTCCTCAGACCCTGCATTCACTAATCGCCAAAACTTCCGGGAGTCCCTAGCAGCTAGTGCGATGGTCAGATTCTCCCAATTGTTGTAGTCCCATTCGGCCTTGGCATGGTTGATCAGCCACTTATAATCCTTTCTCCTTTCCTGTATAAGAGATCTGTTTTTGCCTCCCTTGAGGGTAGTCAGTAGTTCAGATTTAGCTTTTCGGCAAGCCGCATTGTACCAGGTAGGACATTGTGGCCTTCCTCCCCCTGACTTTCCCATAGAGAAAAGAACTTCTGCCATGGACTTAATAAGGTCCTCATGTGCCATCCAAAGTTTTGTGTGCACATCGCCGATGTTAGGTTGCTCCATTAATGCGCTCACCCTTTCAAAAATAGGAATGACACGGGCATACAGCCCTGGGACCTTCTCTGGGTTGGCAGCTAGCTTTTCCCACCTCACTCTCCGTCTATTGCTGGCCAGGGACAGTCCCATTTCGGGCACATCTGCCCCGCCCCCATTTGGAAAATCAGTGCCAGGGAGGGAGTATTCTAGTTCTAGCGCGTTATGATCGATATCCTCCCTGGGTATCACCCTGAAGTCCTCAATGTGCGACCAGGAGGACAGTGAAACAAAAATGTAGCCCAGTCTTGACTCCCTTCCCACTTTGTTAAATGTACATTTTGGGGGAATGTCAGACTTTGTACGTCCATTACAAGCCCTGATGCTGTGGAAAAGTAAATTTTGCCATGTTCTGTGTCCCTACGCCCCATCCATCATATGTTATGTATGCATGACCAATATGCATATGTTATTCCCCATTTCTGATTAATGACGCAATTACAGTTGTGTCCACCTCTAATATGTTAGTTTCCAGTCCTCGTGAATACTACGAATATCAGGCCTATGTAAAATAATGTTGCCACGTTTCTCAGTGTGCACGTTATTCCATTATAAAGTCCCCGTTTCTAGGCCTCAAAAGGGCCCGGACCCTGGATTCAGCTCCTGTCTCCTGAAAGCCTCGCTGAGGAGCGATACAGCCCCCACCTGTATCCTCGACCTTTCACTTACTTCCTGCCTCGCACTGCCCGGTGCAGCCCGGCCCTGCCTCTAAGTCTGCCAAAAGTATGTTATAGTTCCAGCTATCAGTTCAGTCCTCCTCCTTTGCATTCCTAAGCTACTGAACTGCATCAATAGTTTCCGTCGTTGTCTAGCCTTCTCGTCTCCCTGTTAGAGAAATACTGTATTTAATGGTCATTTAGTATTCTTCATCATGCATTTCATGTAGAATAATGCATGGTCCAGTCTTAGAATCAAGTTAGCCTCTCCCCTCATGACTTCTAGTTTATATCAACATGTTCCCTAAACATTAGATACCAGATAGGGTTTAGGTACATGTCGCTCCGACCCTCCAGACTCTAGTCTCTGCTCCTAGCACAGAGTTCGTAGCCCCCAGCTTCTCCTAGTAACACGTCATTGCCAGTTTTCGCGCACCATTAGGTTAGAGGTCCCGGCTCCTTAGGTAGCCCCCTCCTATGTGTCCGCCCATTCATGACATATTCTGTTACGTTTTACTTCACATGTCTAAGTAAACTCCCAGTTACACCTCTTTTTACTGTTATCTCTCGCGACTGCTACACGTCATGCCTTCTGCTCCACCCACTGCTACGCCTACTGCAATGTAATGCTATGTGTTTGCGTTATGTATATAAATGAATGTCTTGTTATTGAATGTTAGCGAGCTCATCCCAGACCAAGCCCCGGCAGCTGCCGGGCCTCTTTTCCCCTGTCATCCTGTTCCTATGCAGGTTGTCCTGATCCTGTCCTTATGCTGTAATAAACCTGCAGAAACTCCTACTACCTCGAATCTTGACTCTTATTTATTGAGCTATCTGTTATTCATTCATTCATCCAAAAATAGGGTATTATTTATTTATTTACCACATAATGGCGCCCGAACAGGGACTTGCCCTTTCCCCACGCGTCGGTGAAGCCACGCCGACCCCCTGACCCTCTGCAGTCGTGACGGAACCATACCGTGCACCTGGCAGATATTTCTGCTTCAAGTATCCCTCAGGCCCACGGAGGAGACGGAGGAGGCGGTCCAGCATCCGAACGAGACGGTGGAGGAACGCGGCGAGTCCCGACCAGAGCCCAAGCCGAGAGTCCAAGGTCCGAGGTATCCGGAGGTCCACCCGTAACTGAAGTCCGAAGTCCGAAGTTCGTCGTCGTAGTCCAGTCCCGTCCGAGGCCTTCCGTTCCGTGCTGCCCGGTGAGTACCATTGCTGGGGTAGTGTCTAGACAGGGTCAGTCTAAATTGACTCTGGTCCGTGGGTTGGTGGTACCCAAGCTCACAAACGAAGTGTTCACCTAGGTGGATACGGGTCTTGATGTGTTCCTTTATGGGACCGGTATGTTCCGTACTGTTATAGCAGTGCATCCAGTAACTCTAGTCTGTTCCGTTCTCGAGAATTCTGTTCTGTTTTCAGTATTTTCAGGTAGTATTCTGTTCGAACTGTTATTTATAATGTTGTTTAATGTATTTCCAATGTCGTGGTATGCCTGAATTGTTTCCCCAATTGTTATTGTTTTTCGTGTATTGTATTGTGTTCCGATTCAAGTTTAGAATGCCGCTCTTTTCCAAGTTACGTCAGTTAAAAACTAGAAAGGGTCTGCTGGAAGCAGCAGTTCCTGTTCCGCCTAGGGACAGTCCAGGTCACTTTATGTATCAGAAACATGGCATAAGCGCCATATTGTATCTAGATTTATGGGTAGAGTATACCAAACAGTTAGAAGAAAAGTATAGATGGCCCGTATCGGGTACATGGGATGCCGAATGTATCATGCGAGTAGAAGAAGCATTATGGAAAAAGAAAGCCAGACAGTCACAGAAAGATGCCATCGAGTTATGGCGTAAGGAAGCTCATAAAAGAACGGAAAAGGAAGTCAGAAAGTCAGAGTTAAGTAGAGAATCCCAAGAACGAACCCAAGAAAGAGAATTAATCGAGATAGGTGAACAAGTTAAAGCCGAACAGTCAGACAGACAGAGGCATGCCCTTATTAAGGGTATGTATCCTCTCCTTGCCGAAGGCTCGCCAAAAGCGACCCCAGAGGCACCCAGTAATTTCCCGCCACCATTAGTTCCGACCAAGCTACGTCACAAACCGACCGCTGCTGATATTTTTATTTCGTCCTATTTGGACGACACAGTCCCAGAATATGCAAATCCTGTTCGCGCTCCGCTAGTCCCTGTAAATCAGGCACTTCCCGTTCCTCCAGACACCGGAGTACCTGTTACGGTACCCCCGGGTCAGCCTGCCATACAAGTTCAGCCCACGTTACAATTACCGACCCTGCAAGCACGAAGAATGTCAGTCGACGATTCTAGTCTAGGGGCCGCAGGAGGAGGTCCTCCTCAAACCCCGCCGCCACACAAACGTTTATCAGCACTCGAATTACATGCTCAAGCATCACAGCGTACTCCTAAAAGTAATAAGTCTGTTACAGAAATCAGACAAGCCCTTGCCGAATGTGTTTATGATCCAGTTCCAGGCGAATATAATATGGTTTTATATTCCGTACGCGTAAGAAGGGTGACCGAGTATCTAGTCACCTTACCAAATATGAAAGAAGATCTAGACAGAATATATCGTTTCATCCGTACAGGGGATGATCCAGAAAGTATTGGCGAGATTATGTCTCAAAGGAAAGCCGAGATTCAGCTCATGATATTAAAGTTCCTGATCAATTGTCTAATAAGAGAACAAGATTACCCGTCTAAAGATCCCGCCGAAATGAGAATCCTGACAAGGTGGAGTGATAATATAGCCGAGGGTAAGCACAAGACCATTAGTGCCATGGAAAGTATGTACAAGAAAATTCGTAAAGAAATAGTAAGGTTACACGAACAGCGTAAAGCAGCACAAGTAAGTGAAAAAGAAAGTATCTCTGATCCTGAAGAGGAAGACGAGAATCCCGCCAGAATAGCGTATGTAGGGAAATCCAGATTTCCAGATCGCCATTTACGTCTAGAACCCAAGTCTATTTTTCATCATCCAGCACCAGAACGAGAGCCTTGTTCTCTAGAACAAGTATTTCAAGCTACCGATCACATTCTGAAATCACGAGTCGGTTATAGCGAGTTAAGCACCATGCATGAACAAGAATTAGCCCGATCAGCAGTCCGATGGATTACTGATTCTACCACTTTTCCAGACGAAATATTGGCACAAATGTTTCTGAAACTGCCCCCAGCCGAGCAACGACTGGTGGGTATGTATATGATCCAGCACCTCATTACTCAGTATGAGGGTCAACACTCTGATCCAGGCCCGTTACACGATATCCTGAACGAGTTACTCCAGTACAGATGGAGAGGTCTAGGTACCGATTTAATTAGTGTTATTCTAGAACAGCGTCACAAGTATAGAACGTTCCTGAACCCGCATTTTGTTCACGTCTCACCCCCAGAAAGTAAACCATTCTACATAGACAGACAGAATCCGTTACGAGAAGTCCACCCAGTCCAAGGGACGGGTGGCGAAATGCAACGAGTGTTTGTATACACTCCGATTTCAAAGATGGAACTCCTCGAAATGAAAAAGCTAATTCCCTGTCATGACAAAGATCCAGCAGGGTTCCATAGAGAATTAAAAGACATGCTCCGTATGGGAGAATACACGTACCCAGATGTCATTAAAATGTTAAAGGTTCTGCTACCCGCAGGGGTGTATGAAAAGTTAAAGGAAAAAGAATGGGAGGTGGGAGAGAAAAAGATCGATTGGACAGCTCTAGAAGCTGAAGACAAGGCACGAGTACCAGGTACCGGTCTTGGAGATAAATGTAAAGAATTACCAGAATTATTGATTCAAGTTTTACCCAGATTATTGACAACTAGAAAAGAAGACTGGGATGCTATCTCAGCCTGTAAACAGAAACAAGATGAAGACATTAGTGATTTTTATTCTAGATTTGAGAAATGTTTCAGTATTAATAGTGGTCTCAAGACAAGTAGTGAGTCATACCCTCATCTTTTCGTTACCAAATTAGTCGAGAATTCAAGTCCACAAATTAAAAACCGAGTTTTGAAAGTCGAAAGCACCTGGCAAGCAAATACTCCGTCCCAGATGCTCCAGATGCTCCAGTATCACCAGAATAGAATTAGAGAAGAGCAAGAACACGAAAGAAAACGTATGAAAGACACGAAAATGAAAGTGCTAGTTGCACAATCTATTCCTCAAGACAGTCAGAAGAGGGGTCCGATTCAAGCCAGTCATCCTGCAGCTCCCGTTAAAGGGAACTGCAATTATTGTAAACAGCCAGGTCATTTTATAAACGAGTGTGCAGTTCTGAAACATAACATAGCTACTGGTAAGACTAAAGAAAGACCACGTCCGCCTAGACAAGAACAAGTTTCACAGATTCCTCAGTCACAGAATGCACCACAGACAGTTACAGTACCACAGCCTATTGCTGCAACACAGCACGTTACATCGCAGATGTACCAGTATGCACAGTCCGAGTATCCAGAATACCAGTCATATTCATGAAACAGCCTAGAGAGGGAGGTAGGCTTGCCTCTCATCGAGATACCTGTAGACCAAGAAGGTCCCTATGTACACAGTCAAGTATTAGGGAAAGACAGAAAGTTTCTGATCGATACAGGGGCAAGTAGGACCACAATTAGTCACGCCGAAGTTCCAGGGGCTCCGCTCTCAGGCTCAAGAAATGTTTCCCTTGGATTTTCAGGAAAACCCATAGTTAATGAAATATCTCAGCCAGTTACTCTAGAAGTAGGTCCATTGTCCCGTACTACTGATCTGTTACTTACTAAGGCATGTCCAGAAAATCTGTTAGGTATTAAGACACTGAAAGAGTTAGGTGCAGTTATTTGCTGTTCCCCAGAGGGAATACGTCTGTTCCTACGTGACTTTAAGGGTCACTATGTATTACGAGATTTTGATTCCAGATTGTCTAATGTTCCGCAGCATTTATGGGCGCAAGGTCCAACTGATGTAGGTTACATGCAAATCACACCCTATCGTGTGACTCTCAAACCAGGTGTAGTGTTACCCCGAATCAGACAGTACAGATTGCCACCTGAGGCTGTAGCAGCCTTATCCAAAATTATTGACGAGCTCATGGCTCAAGGAGTAGTTGTAGAAACTGACTCCAATGTATGCAATTCTCCGATCATTCCAGTCATGAAACGTACTGATCCAAATGCACCCCCAGTATATCGATTAGTGATTGATTTACGAGAGCTTAATAAATGTATTATTCCTCAGTATCCAGTTGTTCCAGACATTTCTTCCCTGTTAACCGCCATTGATTCCGAAGCCATGTTTTTCACTGTTATTGACCTCAAGAATGCATTTTTTAGTGTTCCAATTCATCCAGACAGCCAGTTTCTTTTCGGATTTTGTTTAAATGGAAGGAGCTATATGTTTACACGCGCTCCTCAAGGTTTCACAGAAAGCCCTAGTATTTACAGTCAAGCACTCAAGAGACAACTAGACAATATTCACATGCCAACTGGCACTGCCCTGCTCCAGTATGTCGATGATCTACTGATCACAGCCCGTTCTGAACGTGCTTGCGAGCGAGCATCACTTACAGTTCTGTATTTTCTAGCCGAGATGGGGCACAAGGTGTCACCTTCAAAGCTTCAATTCTGTGTCCAGCAAGTGGTATACTTAGGACACTTGCTGTCCAAGAGGGGTAGGCAGTTGACACCCGACCGTATCCAGTTAATAGCGAATCTTCTCCAGCCCAGAACCCAGAAGGAGGTACGTGCTTTTATCGGCCTTACTTCTTATTGTAGACAATGGATTCCCCAGTATGCATTTCTAGCCAAGCCACTGATACAGTTAACGACACAGGAGGCAGCCGTATCGACTGTCCTCCCTTGGACATCTGAACATACACTTAGTTTCAACGAGTTAAAGAAAGCCCTATGCCAAGCTCCAGTTCTAGCTACACCGAACTACAGTAAGCCTTTTACACTTTTCGTTACAGAACGCGAAGGTACAGCATTATCTGTTCTCACACAAGATCAAGCAGGTCAATACAAGCCCTGTGCTTATTTTTCAAGCACATTAGATCCAGTCGCCCAGGCGTTGCCTGCGTGCCTCAAGTCAGTTGCAGCCACAGCACTAGCTATCAGACAAAGTGATTCCATAGTTTTAGGACATTCCCTGACGGTACAAGTTCCACATTCAGTAGAAGTTCTTTTAAACCGAACACAAACTCAGCACTTGACAATCGCACGTTTAACAGGTTATGAATTGACACTGTTCCAGCCACACATAGAAATTAGACGCTGCAATGTCCTGAATCCTGCTACACTGTTACCATCAGTTAATTCAAATCCAGACACACATGACTGTGTGGAAGTAGTTAACGTTACGACAAAGCCAAGACAAGACCTGACAGACATTCCGTTACCAGATCCTGACCTGACACTTTATGTGGATGGTTCATGTATGAGAACTAGTACAGGAGAACTAGTCGCCGCATATGCAGTGACTACTGACACTGAAGTTATTGAAACACACCGTATTGATACCCTGTCCGCTCAAGCAGCAGAGCTAGTTGCTCTGACACAAGCCTGTATACACGCCAAGAACCTGAAGGTTAATGTTTACACAGATTCACGTTACGCATTCGGAGTTGTACACGACTTCGGAGTGCTCTGGCAGGAGAGAGGTTTTATGACTTCTCATGGAACCAAGATTCAGCATGGTCTCCTTATTCAAGCTCTGTTAGATGCCATACATTTACCGACATCTATTGCTATCATGAAGTGCAAAGCACATACGAAAGTTACTGACATTATTTCCCAAGGTAATGATCTAGCAGACCGCACAGCCAAGCTTACAGCACAGACACCAGACATTCCAGTAAACATGACACATACTCCAGATCTGATTACATGCATGACAGTTAAGGACCCTACACAAGATGTCATAGATATTCAGTTACATGCTACTCCCGATGAAATCAAGAAATGGTCTGTACAAGGAGGGGTCCAGACAGATCAAGGATGGTTAACAAAGGGTAGAGCCACATGGTTTCTCCCCGATTCTATGGTTCAAGTTATTATCAATACCGCACATAGTCCAGCACATTTAGGAGAAAAAGCTATGTTAGACAGTATCCAGAACATTTGGTTCAACAAGCATTTACGAGCTGCAGCCAAGCAGAAAGTCCGTACCTGTATGATATGTTGCCAGTTTAATCCAGGTAAAAGTGTCCCGGTGGAACAAGGTGGTTTCCAGCCCCCTGACCACCCTTTTGAGGTCCTCCAGATGGATTATATTCAGATGGAGCGATGTCGAGGTTTCAAGTATGTCCTTGTAGTTGTATGCGCTTTGTCCAGGTGGACAGAAGCATATCCAGTCCCAGATTACACAGCCGCGACCACTGCCAAGCAGCTGGTTCGTGAATTCTTCCCTAGATACGGACTCCCTAGAGTCGTATATTCTGATAACGGTCAGCCATTCTCATCCGAACTCATGAAACACGTTTCCCTGTTGTTAGGGTACCAGTGGAAGTTCCATTGTGTACGCCATCCAGAAGCAGCTGGACTAGTCGAAAGACATAATCAGACTCTGAAAATCCGTATAGCAAAAATCTGTAAAGACAAGGGTGTGGACTGGTTAGTAGCTTTGCCAGTCGCTCTATTTTACATGCGTATGGTCGCACATTCCAGATCAGGTCTGTCCCCGTATGAGGTCGTATTCGGCCGCCCCCCTAACATGTGGGGTACTCCTAGACCCCGAAGTATTACCGATGTTTCATGTAATATGCTGACAGATTACCTAGCTTCCTTGATGTCTGCCCTCAACTCATGTCGTTCACAGGTTGCCGCCGCATTTCCAGACAATACAGAGGTGGCACCGCACGAGATCGTTCCAGGATCCTTGGTGATGGTCCGCAATTTTGACAGATCAAGTCCGCTGGAACCACGTTGGAAGGAGCCACGTCAGGTCCTCTTGACCACCCGAACTGCCGTCAAGTTAGAAGGCAGGAAGGGGTGGGTCCACCTCTCTCATGTAAAACTTTTCAAAGGACCAAAGCCAGACTTCAAAGACATTGCCAAGAACATTTCCCCGGATTCGAAGGATTGCCAGAACATTGTTTTAAAGGACTGTCCCGCACCAGACTTTATTACAACCCCTCCCTTGGTAGAGAAAACTCCGCAACAGGAGTATAAGTTAAAGCTCAGGTCTAATAAGTCAGCCAGTTTGATTGTATAAGTCCTCCCCTAGGTGAAACGGTTAGACTGTTTCTGACATGTATAAAATAGACCCCCATAGTGAGAGAGTCAGTCGAAGTTCACTGCAATGTATCGTTTTTCTGAGTTTCATACTATTCATCAGCATAATGATTTCCTGCACCAGTTATGCTTTCTATCTGTGTTTTCCAGTTCCTCATGTAAATATGTCTGCTCATGCTACAGTAGAGCACACGTTTAGTGATCTGCCTCCTCACGAATATTCATACCGCCTCGCCATGCGTAATAACACATTCATCCGTATGTTACATTATTCACACCAGACCAGCAATGCCACTAATTGTTGGGTGTGTGGTCGACTCCCCCCTTTCCAGACATCGAAGGGAGTTCTGCCACTGTTTCCTTATCCATTTTCACACAATGGTTCGTGTGGAGCATGGTCCACGCTAACGTCATCCTCAACAGATATGTCTTTTCTTAACAGTACATGTTTCCCAGACAAGCAAGGTTTCCCCCATAGAACAGGTTTAGATCTAGAAAATGAAGTATATAATTTAGGAAATTATTCGTCGAATTTCATGGTTCTGAATGTTCAGTCTGATACTACTCCAGATTCACCCGCTATTTCAGTACTACCAGTCAAAGGCGAATTATGTGTCCGTAGTTATGGTTCTGTACATATAGGTCATAGTGAATGTACTACTGTTATCCAGTATAGTGACAGTAGGAAATCTATTTTTAAAGCTTCACGTCATTCTTATTTTGTTTGTGGTCAAACTGCATATGTCCGTCTGCCCCTCGATTGGGAGGGAACCTGTTACATTGCTTTCCTACTGCCACCTGTTTTTCTAGCCCCACCTGATTATCATAGGAATTCTTTCTTAGTACACACTAGACACAAGAGAAATCTCCCGATTGTCGATTATACTGAAACCGCCGCAGAGCAATTCATTGATATAGATAAAGGTGTTTTCCCTTATTTAGGTACAGTTGTAAATAGTAAGTTAATTCGTAGGTTAACAAGAACCCTTGAAGCTGTAGTAGATGAGACTGCCTCTGCTCTAGGTAACTTAACTGAAGAACAATCCTTTATGAGAATTGTCGTTTTACAGAATCGTCTCGTCCTTGACGTCATACTGGCCGATAGGGGCGGGGCCTGTAGAATTCTCGGATCCAGTTGTTGCATTTTCATTCCAAATAACGCGCCGTCTGTTTATTCAGCTATAACCAGACTCCATAAAATTGCCCATCTGTTACATCAAGATCCAGGCACCTGGACATGGTCCGGTTGGTTCTGGAATGTAATTTCCGCATGGGGATGGAAAGTCCTGTCCTTTCTAGGTATTGCAGTAGCGATCATATTTAGCTGCTGCCTCTGTATACAATGTGGCCCTGCGATTTGCAGCATGTGTGCTACCTCTTGTATTCCTAGTCCCAAGCCCCGTTCTAAATCCCGTTCCAAGACAATTCGAGACGAGCAAATGGTACTGTATGAAATGATAGACGGTATCATGAATATTGATGTTTCCTGATGGAAACGTAGTGACAAGGAGGGAATGTGGAAAAGTAAATTTTGCCATGTTCTGTGTCCCTACGCCCCATCCATCATATGTTATGTATGCATGACCAATATGCATATGTTATTCCCCATTTCTGATTAATGACGCAATTACAGTTGTGTCCACCTCTAATATGTTAGTTTCCAGTCCTCGTGAATACTACGAATATCAGGCCTATGTAAAATAATGTTGCCACGTTTCTCAGTGTGCACGTTATTCCATTATAAAGTCCCCGTTTCTAGGCCTCAAAAGGGCCCGGACCCTGGATTCAGCTCCTGTCTCCTGAAAGCCTCGCTGAGGAGCGATACAGCCCCCACCTGTATCCTCGACCTTTCACTTACTTCCTGCCTCGCACTGCCCGGTGCAGCCCGGCCCTGCCTCTAAGTCTGCCAAAAGTATGTTATAGTTCCAGCTATCAGTTCAGTCCTCCTCCTTTGCATTCCTAAGCTACTGAACTGCATCAATAGTTTCCGTCGTTGTCTAGCCTTCTCGTCTCCCTGTTAGAGAAATACTGTATTTAATGGTCATTTAGTATTCTTCATCACGCATTTCATGTAGAATAATGCATGGTCCAGTCTTAGAATCAAGTTAGCCTCTCCCCTCATGACTTCTAGTTTATATCAACATGTTCCCTAAACATTAGATACCAGATAGGGTTTAGGTACATGTCGCTCCGACCCTCCAGACTCTAGTCTCTGCTCCTAGCACAGAGTTCGTAGCCCCCAGCTTCTCCTAGTAACACGTCATTGCCAGTTTTCGCGCACCATTAGGTTAGAGGTCCCGGCTCCTTAGGTAGCCCCCTCCTATGTGTCCGCCCATTCATGACATATTCTGTTACGTTTTACTTCACATGTCTAAGTAAACTCCCAGTTACACCTCTTTTTACTGTTATCTCTCGCGACTGCTACACGTCATGCCTTCTGCTCCACCCACTGCTACGCCTACTGCAATGTAATGCTATGTGTTTGCGTTATGTATATAAATGAATGTCTTGTTATTGAATGTTAGCGAGCTCATCCCAGACCAAGCCCCGGCAGCTGCCGGGCCTCTTTTCCCCTGTCATCCTGTTCCTATGCAGGTTGTCCTGATCCTGTCCTTATGCTGTAATAAACCTGCAGAAACTCCTACTACCTCGAATCTTGACTCTTATTTATTGAGCTATCTGTTATTCATTCATTCATCCAAAAATAGGGTATTATTTATTTATTTACCACAATGCCATGATTAAGAGTTAGAGTGGTGATCTGTACTGCAAGGGGTGTCCAAGCTCTAGGTGGGGGGGCCGCCGTGGGGGGAACTAGGCACATTGCATCTTCCTCCAGTGGTATCTCATTGGATAATCCTACGAGAGGCTTGAAATGGGAATTCAGGTCTCCTCCTACCAGGAATGAAATTCCCTGTGGGAGATCACTAAGGAAGGCGGAAAGTTCCTCGATGGTACTCGATTCCCTGGTTACATTCACCGGCCTTGAATAAACGTTTACCAGTGCCAGTTTACTGGAATTTGACTATTCCAGGATGACACATTGAATGTCATCCGAAGATGTGGGATGAGGTGTGGCCTTGCAACCTAGGTGTGTAGCCACCCAAATTGCAAGGCCGCCAGAAGGCCGCCCCTTACCCCCCCATCTCGCATGGGTGGAGAATAGCGCGAAGCCTGAACGAGAGTGTTCCTCCCGTGCCCAGATTTCTTGGAATAGACAAAGGTCTTTGCTACCTACAAAGGTGCTCCACTCTGGGCAGTCAAGCTTATTTCCCAAACCAGCCAGTTTCCGTGAGAGTATCTTTAGCGAAAGCGGTCTGGGATTGGGAACGGAACTTGGGGCAATCCTCATGTCTAGTTGACTAACAGGTGGTGTTGTGGTTTTGACCGGATCCCCTCGATTATCTGGCCGTTCCCCATGAGTGGGCAACATCCCCAATTGTGGGGGTTGGCCTTCCTGGTCATAGTGCTGTTCGGCCTGGAGCATAGTCCCTATGATACGATCAGTATGACTGTTAGATCGACTATTGTTTCCCTCCTCGTCACCCCTGGTTCGCGGTTGGCCCACCCGCCCCCACTTCTGGAGGTGTCAATCAATCATGTCCAGGCAGCTAAACCTATTATACGTGTTAAAATAGGCAGGCTGCCTGGCTATGTGCCGGTGGGAGTATCCTCCCTCCCAGCCTACCCACCCATCCCTTCGCCTAGGGTCTGTTTCCCATCCCTCCTCATCGGGTACATACTTCGAGGGTGGGTAAAAAAAGGAAAGAGGTAAGGATTGAAAAGAAGTCCCCAGGTCACGATAAGGCCAACCACAAATATGGGAGACAGTCCTGTGATCCCTGAAGTTGATCACGGCACAGTTCCCTTTGATTGATTTCCTTGAGTTGCCAACCCAGAGGACTCTTCTTGCCGTGAGAACCTCGCTCACTATTCCTTGGGGGAGAGGTCGATTTAAGGAGAGCCAGCTGGCCACCTTGTTCTTAAGAGAGGTGGCCGATTCTATGGTCTCAACTCCGGTATGCCAGCTAGGATGTCTACATATGGCCCCGCCTCTGGGGGAAGGTTCAGGGGCCTGATTTTTTGTGTCCTGACCGGGTCTCCATGATTGGCTATAGTGTTAGACCTTGGGTGAGTTGGTTTGGGAGCTCCTTCAATTGGCTGGGAAATTAAAGAGTGGGTGGTGGTCGGCTCAAGTTGTACAGTTTTTGTGGGCTGTCTAACCTCCTTCACTGATGGAACTAGTGTGACCCTCTTATTCTTGGGCTCAGCACCACCCCTATTGACCTTGTTATCAACTTTGAGGGCATCTGTTAATCGGACCGTTGATTTTTCTCTGGTCGTTAGCCTGGCCTCAATTTTTATTTGGCGGGCTTCTAGAGGGCTAAGGAGAGACTTCAGGAGAGCAGCAATGTTAGCGATGAAAATTTCACCTCCTTCCGTCAGGCTAGAATTGGAATTCGCCTGCTCCGTTGCCCGCAGAGGTGAGTTTACTCGGGATGTTGGTGTGGTTTTCTCAGGCAGTGTGGGTGCAGATTTACCAGTTTCTACAGAGTCGGCTTCCAGTAAGGGATTAAGCTTGGCGGTTTTTGCCTTACGACCGCCTGGGTTTTGGGTGACTCTTTTCCTTTTCGGTATTGCTCCTTCCCTAGCTCCCTGCTTTAAGCGACTATCTCTGGGATTAGGACTAGCATTGTTGACAACAGGGGGGGGGGAACCAGATTGTGTGTGGATCTGTGGTGGAGTTAGTGAGTGGGGTAGATCATTAAAAGAGATCGAAATATCTACATCAGACATAGCCAATATCCCACTAATCCCATTGGCCCCTGTAGCAAGCGGGATGCAATCAAGTTCTTTCTCGGGAGTCCTTGCTTGTGCTATAGTTCCCATAGAAGATCTTCTTACCCACTCGATTTCCTGGGATATGCGCCGTTCCAATACTGTGATTTCATCGATCAGTAGGGCGCCTGCTTTAACAAAGTAATTGTCCAGAGTGCCGGTTGGAGCTCCACCGGCCAGAGCACTTTTGCTCCTTGTTTCTCTGGTAGACATGGTCCATTCCCTTCAACCAATATCTGGCTAGGACGTGTGGGAGAAGAGCCAAGGGGGGTGGCCCAGTCCGGTCTCGCCCGTGCTTGAACGGGCTACAACCGGCCCGCCCTTGGCCCAGGCATAGCCCGGCGCTCGCCCGCACGCGTCCCGCCTGCGCGTCAGGGTGTGTAGCTGAAATAGGGAGGCGGGGCGGGAAGAGGACCCAGGTGCGGCCGGTCTCTCGCTGCAAAGCAACCTGGTCCTTGCAGTCCCGCAGTTCGGTCAGTTGTTCCAGCCCCAATCGCCGTTGGACCTCTCCTCTCCCACGCTGGTACGAGGTCGTTTAGGAAATGAGCCCCTCAGATGCAGGCAGCCAGGAAATGCACCAGTGAGCAAGGTTCGGCAATTATTTAAGCCTCGAGCGGCACCATCACCATCACATCCCCACAGTTCCCTCGGGAGATCAAAGTCTCCGTCAGCTTCCTCCATGATGGACCAATACCAAAAAGCCACCTCTTTGGGGCCCCTTGATCTATCCATCAGATGGTTTTCTAGAGAGCTATACCCCCCAAGTTTTACTTTTTTCTTTAACTGTTCTCGGAACCAACTGGCCAATTGCATGTATTTAAACAAGGATAAGGCTGAGCCAACCCTCTCAGAAAAAACTTCCCATTCCACCAAGGTCCCTACTGCGACCAACTCTCCCCATCTTAGTACCCCTGCATTCAATAAAGGAGGTGTAAAACTATCAGCAAGACAAGGGGGAAGCGCTGGGGAATCCCAGATTGGAGCAAAATTAGAAAAATATGCCAACCCAACCCTAGCTTTTATTTTGGTCCATTCTTTTGCGAGTAGGTATAGGATCTTTAATCTCACCCTCTTGAAATATCTCTGATGTCCAAATTTGAACAAAACACCATCCAGTGGTAGATTAGAGCCAGATAACATTGCCTTAAACATGCACCCATTTGAGTTGTCTTCGGGGGTCTTCAGCAGCATCCTGGAGTGAGACAGGTGAAATGTCCAGGCATAGTATTCCAGGTCTGGCAGTGCGAGGCCTCCCTTCTCCCTCCTTCGCCTTAGTTTTTTCCAGGCCAACCTGGCTCACCTAAATCCCCAGATAAAGGAGTTGATATATTGTTGGCATTTGTGGAGTTGTTTAGAATCAAATGTCAGTGGGATGGCATTAAAGATGAATGTGTACTTGGAGAGGATGGTCATTTTCACTAAGCTTGTTCTCCCATAAACCGTGAGAGGGAGGAAGGACCATGCTTTCAACAATGTCTTGGACTCGTGGGAAACCCGATCTAAATTCGTCTGGGCCAGAATATCGGTGTCATGGGTAATTCTGACCCCCAGATAACGAATTGAAGGTGTTACTGGAAGTTGAAGGTTATCAATGTTCCAGGCCATAAGATCGGTTTTGCCAGCATTAATTTAGTAGCCCGAGAACCTCCCAAACTCCTCTGCCCTCCTTACGACCATAGGGAAGGCCTTCCCGGGGTCAGTTGTATAGATAAGAATGTTGTCGGCATAAAGCCCTACCTTTTTCTCCCAGCCATGGAAGGAGAAGGGCGGAATACTATAGTCATCCCTGAGAGTCTGGACAAAGGGTTCGACGTATAGATTAAACCAGAGGGGGGAAAGCGGACACCCCTGTCTTGTCCCCCTCATAATTTTGAAAGACTCTGTACGGGCGCCATTGACCAAGAGGCTGGCCCTAGGATCACTATATAGTAGGCTTATTGCTCTACAAAATTTAGGACCAAGTTGGAATTTCCTCATTACGGCATCTAGATAGGGCCAATTGACCCTATCGAATGCTTTTGTGGCGTCGAGCGTCATGATCGCAAGAGAGAGAACAAAAGTTGAGGCGATATCGATCACCCCAACCAGATCATAAGTCAGGTCAGCCAATTGGCGCCCCCGGATAAAACCCTTTTGGTCATGATGGATAATCGTGCCGAGCTCGGTCCCAAGACGTGCTGTCAGGATTGCTGCAAAGATCTTATAGTCGTTATTTAGGAGCGAGATCGGGCGATAAGATCCACAATCGACTGGGTCTTTTCCTGTTTTTAGGACTAGGGCAATATTTGCCTCACCCCATGACCTGGGTGGCGCCACTCCCTTCATTAAGATGTTATTAAATAAGTCAGTTAAAGTTGGGACAATAGTCGTGTCTAATACCCGATATAATTCACTGAGTATACCGTCAGGCCCTGCCGCCTTCCCCCGTTTCAACTGTTTAATCGCTCTGGTTACTTCAGCTTCTGTTACCTCTTTATCAAGACGCTCGCTCTGTTCCTTGTTCAGCATAGGGAGGCCCACCTTCCCAAGCTACTCATCCCTCTCCTTTGCATTAACTACACTTCTATCGGTATATATATTCTGGAAAAATGACCGAAAGGCTTCCCCTATTTCTGCATTGGAGATCCTAGTGTTTGCTTCCCCCTCAACTCTCACTTCTTTAATGTAATTTCTGGCTTGGTCTGATTTGATTTTCCAGGCAAGCAATTTACCTGCATCCTCACCATATTCAAAGTGTGAGAGTTTACTGGCCTCCCACCTCTTAGCCACTCTCACCTGTAGTATAGAATCCAGTTTGTCTTTTAGGTCCATACGTCTTTTTAGGTTTTCTGGAGACATGAGGTCGTTTGAGTCTATGAGTGCCAATTCTCGCTCTATGTTTAGTACTTCTTCTCTGTATTTCCTCTTTCTATAAGAGGCACGGTTGGTAATACATCCTCTTAAATATGCCTTCCACGTCTCCCATACAGACACTAAGGGGGCAGAATTTAGGTTGTGTTCTAAGAATGCGGCAGACTCATTTATTAGAAATTCCCTCTCGTCTTCTTCGAGTAGGATGGTACGATTAAAGGACCATGTGGTATGTGTGACATTCTGGCCTAATGTTATTGTAAAGAGAATAGCCGAATGATCGTACAGATGAGAGGGAAGGTAGATCAAATTTTTCAGAATATCTTTGAGAATGAAACTGAAGAGGGCGTAGTCAATGCGGGATTTATCTTTATATTTATGATTACGGAAAGAAAACTACATTCTATTACCAAGGTACGGAGCTGACTAAACCCTTAAGAGAATTCTTGATTCAGATTCTTGGCAAAACCCAACTTAACTTAAACTGCAACTTACTTACTCCTTCCCACGTATTAGGGTTAGGTCAGGTACACCGGGGTAGGCGTATCTTAGAAGCACCAGTTGAGTACGTTAGTCAATGTTTTTATGTATGTATAATATTTCATCCATTTTAAAGTATCATATGGCTAAGAAACCATATCAATGCTTTTACAGTATTATTTCATAATACTACTTTTACTGTATGTACTTTACTTCATGATAAGTATTGCAATTGTGGCAATTAATTTCTCTTGCATGAGAAAGAAGACTGCTCAATAAATAACATATTTTATTGAAAACGCCCGTCTCTCTATTTCTCTGCACTCTGGTGAAACTAAGTATGCACGATTGATTGAGTGAAATAGCTGTCTGTTGTTTTCACAAGACTCTAGAGATACACTCTTCATTCTGAGGGAGCAAAGTTGTCATGTTTATGCGGTTGTCAGAAACGAATCCTTTCTTGTCTAAATCAAGAGAGTTAACTCTTTCCTGAACATTCGAGAAAGTTTCTAGTGACCTCTGAGCTAGCTGGCAAAACTAATTAAGTCTAATATAGTCAGTAGAGACCTAGTCGACCTCAGTCCAACGTCTACACTGCTGTTTATATTATTCCAATGCGCAGAGCCTATTGGGAATATAGGAACTACACTACAAGTAGGTATGTTTCTGTCAAAAATCCTTAGTGGAAAATTCACTATAACCGAGTAGCACCAATGACCCCACCACATCCACATAGCATGTGTCATTCAGCCTGTGCATGTTTCAATGGTGTCAGCAATTTCACCTAAACTAAATGTCCACAATATTCGTCAAGCTGTGTCAACGAGTGTGGTGCCTATTGGTCCCACTCCGCTCTTCGCTAGCGAAAAAAATCGATCATGAGTTACCATTTGTTGCAGTTTAGTCAGATGACTTTTGTCCTCAGGAGACCTCGAAAATCACTAAGGGTCGAATCGTCGACATTTTTACACTTGGTTACTGATCATTAATGATTCCACATGTTGCAATGCTATATGCATATGTAATCGGTTTGTAAATATTTGTAACCAGTGAATCTTTGTTGTGTCTTTGTATATTTATTCACACACTGGAGCACTTTTTTTGCCTGCTCTTATATTTAGTGTTGCCACAGTATCTGCATATACATCTAAGAATTTTACTGAAAATAATTTATGAAACCATTTTGAGCAATTTGTGATCATGAATCTGGGCACAGCGGGTCGCAACCAATATAGCCCTGTCGGCCCTGCATGCATGCTCCAACATGGACACAGAATGTCCGAAGTTATTATTAATAAAGAACTTATCTCTTTCACTAGCTGTCCCCTACCTCTTTTTTCTCACCTCGTGATTTCCCTGCTCTTTTCTGTCTGACTTTCTCTCATCTTCAACAAATAATGTCTAGTGGGTTTAGTTAAACAAACAAACACCGATGTATAATCTGTAATTGACTCAAATTTAAAAACACTACCAAAGTAGGTACTTAACACTTGGAATTTTCAGATGTCACATTGACTGTTGGCTCCCCCAGACAGGTGCAGGAGTGGGCCACTTTTTCCGGAAAGACTCCCACGGTGGACCTTGATGTTCATATAACAGCTATGCAATTAGCAGCATCGAGCTTGAGGAATATGTGAGCTGTATCTTGTCTTCATACAAGGAGTGAAGGAATTCTTCTCTTATGGTAGCTAAGACAGAGTCAGTGCCCCTTGCAGGAAAGAATCATTACTATAGGTTCTAAAGAAGATTAATTAGTTTGACATACTATTGAGTTTGCCTCGTTCCCCTACTTTTCATGATTTTGCTGGAGTAGGGAAGTTGGAGATGAGCTAGTATTTCACCAAATTCTTGTTTTAAAGGGTAAAGAACAACTTTAGTAAGGTGTGCTGAATTTATCATGTGTTTTGTGTCATGTGCAAGACAGAGGATGCTTTTGTCCTGAGTCCCGGGCCTAGGTCCTTGGCAGTGCTTTGTATCGTATTGTAGTGCTGCAACACAAGCATTTCTCCAAACATACATGCTATTTTGGAAACACTAACACCAAGTTTACCAATCTATCCAATTGTGATGGTGTAGATTACTCTATATCCCCAAAAGTGCTACTCAAACGTTTACTGTACATGCCTCAATTGGAAGGCCTTCACTCAAGGTGATAAAAATAAAACGAATTTTGCATTGAGCCCAGTAAAGTTCAGCACATGCTTAATGGTGCCTTAATAGTCAGAGGGCGATGATTTCCACCTGAACTGTCACAACTGTGAGGAGAAGCAAGATGCAGGCTCTCTATGTAGTGTACTAAAACAAAGTACACTGTGCAGAGAGTCCAGTGGATCCCTTATTGGTACACAGAGGTTAAAGTAGATAATACTAGTGATCTTTTTGTGGTTGTGTCAGCGAGCAGTTATTATTATCAAAGGATAGTGCTAAGCACTTTTTTGTACTCATAGAGGCAATAAATGAGACTCACACTCACAAATAAATCCAAAACCTATTTCTAAAAAAAAAATCAATTTGTATGTATTTTCAAAGACCAAGAGCTTTGATCTACAGTAAGATCTTCAGAAGTTATGTTATTCAAGAGTTCGAAAATGTTATCTTTTTTGTGTGCATTTACTCACCATGAAGTCAATCGAAAATGCATTTACAATCAGGGAATGCTTTCACAAAGTTTACCTTCTCCTTTTAGGTCAATTGCTGGACCTGGTTCAAAGTTCCAGCAGCAAAAGGTATGGAGTGTCATTGGCTGGGAGCAGGGTGTTGAAGGTATTGGTAGCTGGGGTGCTATGATGAAGGGGGGCCACTTGGGAAGACACTACACAGGAGGTCTTAGAGTTAAGTCGGTTGGGTGCCACTGGAAGGGAAGGTCACAAGGGCTGCAGGACCAGGGGAGCTGGTTTATCGTTACCAGGGCCAGTTGGGCTGGGTGCAGAGCAGTTAGGTCAGCTAAGTGTCATGAATTGAGTAGTCATTGCAGTAAGAAGAAGGCAACTTGGCGTGGCAATTTTGAGACAGTTGGGCCACTCAGGATGTGGGCCTCAGGGGTCCTGACGTCCCTTGATGGGTGCTTGCTTCTGGAATTATTGGAGTCCGGAAGGGACTCATCATCTTGTTGTTGGCTGTAGGAGGTTAGGTACCTCAGGTATTGGCACAGTGCGATGCTCGTTGGTCCTGGTATTTCCAAATGAGGTGGGGAGACAGATCTGATCTTCCATATCTGGTGTACATATTTTGGTGTGGATGCTGCAACAAAGTCGTCGGGGCACAGCACGTCGACAAACTGGCTCAGTGGCATCAATGCTTTCAATCCAAGGGATGTTCTGGGTGATTTTGCGAAGGCTGTAGGAGTTCTAGGATTCTTGGAGTCTTCACAAGTACAGCTAAGTGCGCCACAATTATCGACTCCTAGAGGCAGTAGGCAGTATATGGCGCCAATTTCTTCTGCAGTAGGGCTTCTTTTCTCAGACAGTGGGTCTTCTTTGTCCTTTTCTTCTTCTTGTCTGTCAATTTAAGTTCAGGGTCGCTGGGAAGCACCTAACAAATAAATTGAGGGGTGTGAAAGGGAGTGACAGGCAATAACCAATGGGCTACCTACCTTTAGGATGTTTACACCATGTATGTATCCACCTCCAGTTGGACAGGCACAACCCTAACTCTGATTGGCTATTTTCCTCTAACGCAAGATGGAGGAATGTGATTTGGGGGGCTCACTTCAGCTGCCCAACCTGAGGGGAGTTGCTGGCTAGGAGTGGGCTCACCTCCTAATCTTACTAAACTTCCCACCTGTCCTCCTGCCAACAGGGGAGGAGGACAGGGGGGTTGGTATCTGCTTCTAACCGCAGATGGCCGGGGGCAGGCTTAAAGGTGGTACGGACTGTGAAGCTTCCCACACTGCAATGCAGTTCCTGCTTGGGGAACGGTATGACCACCTCCAACCACACCGAGGTTTGTTCCTGCCCTCTCAGAGCATTGGCTTTGAGCGGATGGGGCCACAAACATGTCTGGTTGTGGCAGGCTGGCTAAGGCTAGCCAGAGAGCACACCAGTGCTTGGTAGGTTTACAGGAGACCCTGTAAAGGGTCTCCTGAGTACATTTATTAATAAACCCCACACTAGCATCAGTGAGGATTTATTAAGACAAGATTTTTGGTACCAAACATCTAATGTACAGTGAAGTCATCATCGAGCTAGGAAACTGATAATGATGGGTATCCAGTCCATGTACTCTCTATGACTTCCCTGTGCACTTACAATATCTGAGAATGGACTTGATATTGTAGGGTCACATGTATTCATGCAGATATGTTTTCACTTGGGATAAAGTCCACCCTGCCTTAGGGCTAGGATGCCGTCAGTAGGGCTGACCTACCTTTATCTCATTCAGTGCTGTGAGACATGGCACACTGAGCGGTGTGTGTCATGTCGACTCTTCGGGTTTCTCTGCCTGAAATGGCAATCTGCATAACCTTGATGAGGGGTCCCTAGGGTGGCACAATTCGTGGTGCTACCCTAGTGGACCCTCTGCAGTCCCAATGCCCTAGGTACCAGGGGTACCACTTACTAGAGACTTACAGAGGTTTGTGAAGTTGTGCTAATCGTGGTACAGTTTTGGGGAAAGAGATCTGGCACTTGGAACCTGGTTAGTAGGGACGTAGAGCACATACAGTTCGAAAATCACATCTGGCATCAAGCAAAAAGTGGGGCTAACCATGTCAAAAGAGGCACTGTTGGGGCGTGACCAAGATGGCGACGGAGTGAGACGCACTTTCAGGTCCCTCCGGCGCCATGCGATCTTTAGCCTTGTTTCAGCTGCCCCTTGGGAGGTTTAAGGTCCTAGCCCTGTGGGGACCGAGCCCTGGAGTCTGCCCGAGATACTCGGTGGTCCCGCGCTGCTCGCTGTGAAGCTGACCGCGGGGCTCGCGGGTGCGACCTGCCGAGCGGCCTTTGCGAAGCCGGCCTGAGTCCCGCTGAACCTGCGGCCGGAGCTCCCCGGCGCGGTGATTGCCCGCCTTTCGTGATCGGGGGAGCCCGGGGCCTGCCCTGATGGCGCTCATCCTGTCGCCGACCCCAGCGGCGGTGCGACTCCGAGAGGTGAGGAGGCGGCGCATCGGCACCAGAGAGGGGCTTAACTGCGGGGGAGCGCCCGGACTTGGTTGCCGGGACCCGGCCACCCCAACAACGCGAGGTCGCTGCTTCTGGGCCTAGGTGGGCCCAACCGGGATTGGCGCCTGCATCTCTGGCCTGCTTCTGCCGGGGGCCGCACCGGGGGCACCCGGCGTAAGGTTGGACATCAGAACCCCGCAGCGTTCCCGAGCTCCGGCCACATCTGCTGCCTGAGCCCACGTGGTGGGGCCTATCAAAGACCGGGGAGTGCAGCTAGGAGATCCCGGCTCGGGAGACCCGACCTCGGGGCTGCGTGAACTCGGCCTGGAGGTGAACCATATAGGGGCTGCACCACTTACCTGACCCCAGCCCTGGTTTGAGAAATAAGTGACTTCTGCAGGACGGAGTCGAGACGGGGGAGACCCGGGAGCGCCGCCAACACCCTTGTCGGGGTCTTGCCACGAGGTTTGGCTGAATGCGGTTGGACAGGGGCCCTACGCCCAGGTTGTTGAGCTGAGGTGGGCCTGAGGCTTGGCGGAGCCTGTCTGGATCCCCGATCGACGAGCGGAGGGTGGGGCGGGGGTCCTCCCGGGCCTCCTTCAGCCACCTGTGACTGTGACCTCCCTGGGACTCGAACTACCCGGCGCAGGGATCTACGCGACTCCTTGCCCTGAGTACCCCTCCTGAGAGGAGCACGTTGTGAAGTGCAGGGTGCACCTGGTCTGGGGTGATCTACCGGACTCCGAGAAATGACGGGCAGGCTCCGCATGGAGAAGGACAAGCGGGCAGGGATGGCCTGCTGGGGGGGGCCTCATCATCGACACCACCGGGTCCCAGTAGCTCGCCGAAGCAGAAGGACGGCGATGCCCCGGCCACCAAGGCCTTTATGATGGAACTTTTTGCAGCGATAAAAGAGGATATCTCGGACCTACGCACCCAGCTGGCCTCGGACCTTCGCGAAGTACAGAGGGACGTAGACGGCATAGGTGAGAGAGTGGCGACACTTGAGGAGCATGACCTGGGCCTAGCTGGTGATGTGCATCAACTGCAGCAAGATGTACTCAGCCTCACAGAGCAGAACCTAGATCTCCAGTCTCACGCTGAGGATTTGGAGAACCGTTCCCGCCGGAATAACATCCGCATTCGGGTGGTGCCATGCGAGGGAGAGGCCGGAGACCTACGGGGCAACGTGGAGGCCCTTTTTCTACAGATACTGGATGAGGAAGATCTGCGAGATCTCTGCATGGACAGGGTCCACAGAGTGGGCCTTCCGAGAGGAGCTGGGGCCCCACCCCCGGACATCCTGGTGTGCATCCACGACTTCCAGGGAGAGAATTCTGCGGAAGGCCAGAGGGATCACCTCTCTGCAATTCCGGGGCCATCGACCCCAGCTGTACCAAGATCTGGCGGCCTCTACGCTCCAGAAGCGACGTGACTTCCGGCCAGTGACAGCCTTCCCCCGTGAGCAGAATGTGTCCTACTCCTGGGGCCACCCATTCAGACTCATCTTCAGGTGGCAGAACAGGCTGGTCCAGGTCAGGTCCTTGCAGGCGGCAAGGGACCTCCTTGGCCTGGACGACGCTGCTCCCTCCTCGAGAGATGGGAGCCCCTGGTCACGACGGCGGTGGCGCTCTCCATCCTGGCAAAGAGTGGGGGGACCGACGACAGCGACGAGATTGGATCCCACAGGATCGTGGAGCAGCGGTCGCCGCGGTGGCGTCGGCAACAGTAACTCCCTCATTGCACGGCTCTTCGGCGGCCTGACCCCAAGAGGGGCACCGACTTGCGCCGGGGGGGCCTCCTCCCCCCCCTTCAGGTACTGTGAGTCATCATGTTCTCTATGGGAAAACACCACGGTAAGAGTTCATGGAAGAACATTGACTATCGACTTGACCCACGTGATTTGGAAGTCACTGCTATAACATGCGTCCTGGGTCCTTTGATGCTTTTTCTATTTCTAGTTGGGGTTGTTTGGGTTTTGGGGGTGGGGGGAGGGGAAGGGGACGAGCGAGGGTGGGGGAGTCAGTGGTGGTAACCGGGGTTGGTGTGACTGCGTGCAATTCAATTTGGAGCCCAAGATGTGGTTGGGGCTTCCCGAGCAGTGGCCTCTTGGTTGTTTTATGGACTCCAACGGAGTGACCCTCACACTAATAGCGGAGGCTACTCCAGGGTATGATGGGGATGGGAGTGGGGATGAGGGTGGTGAAAAGCTCATCTGGCTGTACAGGGCTGGCGAGGGGGGACTGAGAGGCGGGACAGGGAGAGAGAGTCGAGATCTGAAGTGTTGGCTAACCCCTGCGGTCGCCTGTGTGGTGCTTGACAACGATTGTTATGATTTGACTTGGGGGGACATGCGACTTGCTCGTCCTGTGTTGACTGGTCATGTGTAGTTTGCTGCGAATCATCTGAAAGGGCGTGGGGGGAGGTCTGAACTGTAATGCCCCTGATCATAGGAACGTGGAACGTGAAGGTCCTGAATTCCCCACAGAAACGTCAGAAAGTCTGGAAGTACATAGTAGATCATCACCTAGATGTGGTGGGCCTCCAGGAAACACACCTTACCCGCAAAGACGAAACTAGACTAAAGCATAAGCAATTCCCCCTAATTTACCATTCCTCTGCTACCTCAAAACATAGAGGGGTGGCCTTGATGTTCCGCTCCACCCTCCATTTTCAACCTATGGGGGTCCGAAATGACAAGGAGGGTCGATGGCTGATGGTCAAGGGAGTGCTCCTCGGCAGGGCGTGCACGTTCCTCGTCCTCTACGCCCCAAATGTGGGTCAAAATGGGTTCCTCCGAGATCTTCTGCGAGCGGTGGGGGACTTTGTGGAGGGTGAACTCGTGGTTCTGGGGGACTTTAACTTGGTATGGGACAGAGAATTGGACTGTTCCCATCGCCTACGGTCCGATGCCGGCCTCTTTGCCGCTGATACCCAGGACCTCTTTGGGGACCTGGGCCTATTGGACGGGTGGGGGACCCTTCACCCTCAAACTAGGGATTACACCTTTTTTTCCCACGTCCACCACACGTACTCTCGAATGGATTATATCTTTGTGAGTCAATCCCTACAGGCCGACCTCCGAGAGGGCAGCATATTTCCTCTGTCGGTCTCGGACCACAGTCTTCTGGCGCTGTGTATGACTTGGTCCCCCGGGACGGTGACCCACCGCAAATGGTACTTCCCACCGTCCTTAACTCGGGACGATACATACTATAAGGAATTGCGAAAGAGCATTTGCGACTTCTTTGACCTCAATCCGGTGGGAGACTCTTCCATCTTCACTGTGTGGGACGCCTTCAAGGCCACCATACGGGGCAAGTGCATAGCACTTAACTCCGCGCTTAATAAACTACGGCGAACCGAAAGAGAGGACCTAGAAGGGGAATTAACATCACTCGAGCAGGCACACAAACAGAATCCCTCTAGAGTAACACTTCGTCCTCTGACAGCCGTTCGGAGTAAACTTAGAGCCCATTACAATAATCGGGCGAAATTTACCATGCTGAAGCTAAGGCGCCTCTCCGACTCCCAGGGTAATAAAGTTGGGAAACACCTGGCCCAACAGCTCAGGGACAAGAGGGAGAAGGAATACATAGGAGGTATCCAGGACCCGACGGGCGCCCCTGATACACCGAGATGGGGATAAGGCGAACCTTTTTGGGGATTACTATGCCGCCCTCTACACAGGGAAGGCTCTACCCGCGGACGCCCAGGAGGGATACCTGCGGGCGCACCCGGTCCCCCAGGTTTCCGCGGAGTGGAACGATCTTCTAGCGGCCCCCATTACGGAAGAAGAGGTTAGGGATGCTATAAAAGCGCTGAAATTGCATAAGGCGCCGGGCCCGGACGGATTCACCGCGCTGTTCTACCAGACCTTCACCTCCGACATGAATGGGTTCCTGACGCGGCTGTTTAATATCATGGGTGACACGGGATCGACTTCATGTTCTATGGCGGAGCAGCCAAATCAGTCATCCCGAAACCAGGGAAAGACTTGGCAGAGTGCTCCTCTTATAGGCCTATTGCACTACTCAATGTGGATGCCAAACTGTATTCATCCATTCTGGCACGCAGATTACAGGATTTAATGCCGGCCCTAATTCACCCAGACCAGTCCGACTTCATAAAGTGCCGTCAAATGCATGACAATACCAGGAGAGTGGTCCACCTCATTGAGAAGGCCACCCGCTTTAGGATCCCGGCGGTCCTAGTGGGCCTTGATGCCGAGAAGACCTTCGACCGTGTAGACTTGAATTTCATGTTCCGGACCTTGGAGGCCTTTGGCTTTTCAGCTAAGTTTCTCAGGATGCTCAGGGCAAACTACAGCAGCCCTCGCTCAAGGGTCGCGGTCAACGGTCATTGTTCTGCCTTTTTTCCACATTCCCGGGGCACGCGGCAGGGATGTCCCCTTTCGCCCTTGCTGTTTGCTTTAAGTGTCGAACCTTTGGCAGTGGCGGTAAGGGAGAACGCAGAGATCCGGGGAATACCCTTCAAGGGGGGGCAACATAAAATCTCTCTTTTTGCAGACGATATTTTGCTATCTCTGGCGGACCCCGCGCACTCCCTTCCCTATGCCAAGGAGGCCCTAGGGCATTTGGAGACGGTGGCGGGATTTAAGGTCAACCTAAATAAATCCTATATACTCAACCTTACGCTCCCCTCGGCTGAGGTCGAACACCTGCGACCGTTGTCGCCGCTCCCGTGGTCCCACTCTTCCATAGTGTACTTAGGGGTCCATATGACCCCCACCATTGGGAAACTGTTCGCGGCCAACTTCCCCCCACTCCTGACGAAGATTCAAGGTGATCTAGGCCGATGGAAACCTATGTTTATCTCGTGGCTGGGACGGGTCCACAAGATCAAAATGTCCCTCTTACCTAAACTGCTTTACCTTTTCCAGGCCCTACCCATACTACCCGAGAACGAATTCTTTGGCCGCCTTAGATCCATGATGCTTCGCTTCATCTGGCAGGGTGGTCGAGCTCGTTTCTCTTTCATCACCCTTCAACGCTCGCAGAGGAGGGGGGGTGGGCCTCCCGGACATGCACCTGTATTACAAAGCGGCACAACTTCGGATCCTTGTGGAGTGGTCGCAGCCCATGTCCGAGAAGCACTGGCTGCATATGGACCGTTCGGTGGCGGGGAGGATGATTTGGGACTTGGTGTGGAAGCCAAAAGGGGATAGACCCAAAAATGCGTACATTAGCACTCCTACGAGTACCACCCTGAAGGTTTGGGACTCGATCTCCCATGATGATCGATGGACGTCCTTCCCGTCCCCTTATACACCGATTAATTTTAATCCCGCCTTTCCTCCTGCGGTGCGAGAGGGTCCTTTTGACACTTGGAGGGCCGGGGGCTGCTATGCCCTTACGCACCTATTCCATGGGGATGCACCACTCACGTTTGCCAATTGTATGAGGGATTACTTGGTCTCGCCACTGGAGCAATTCCACCACACCCAGCTGCTTCACTGAGCGCTATCGCCCTCAGTTAGAGATGCTGCTACCAGAACGCCCACTGCCTTAGAGGCATTTCTCGCAAAAACGTCCACCATGCGAGGAACCATCTCCTTCCTGTACGACCTCCTACTCTCTACCACTATCTCTCCTAGGCCGCGATATATGGGCCTCTGGGAGGACCTCCTTGGCCGCTCCATATCGGACGAAGAGTGGTCTCATTTATGGCATGACATTGCGAAACACAACCACTCACTAAATCTTAGGGAGGCTCATCCTAAAGTCACAATGGACTGGCACATGTACCCGTCTAAATTAAAGAGGATTTTTCCGAACTCTTCGGATAGGTGCTGGAGGGGCTGTGGGTTGTTGGGCGACTTTCGCCACATATGGTGGGACTGTCCGATCATTCGTCCGTACTGGACGGAAATCCTGTCCCACATCAAAGATATCTTGGGCTACCCTATCAAGGATACACTGGACCATCTTCTCCTTGGCCTACGAGACCCTGACCTTGAACACCAGACACGAGCTGATAAAAAGATCCTTTGGCTGTGTACGGGGGCAGCCAAGCTGACTTTAGCGGCAGCCTGGAAGAAAAAGGAAGCCCCGGCGCTCGGTCTATGGCATGCGAGTCTATGGAAGCTGCTAAGTATGGAACGGATGGCAGACATATTTCGGGGGGATTTTAAAAACTTCTCCTTCCGATGGGGTCCCCTGGGTGGCTTCCTATCCAGCGGCTTGCCTTCTGCGGTTTGTCCACCCTCCTTGTGAGGTCTTCATCTATTCCAGGTCTGAACTGCCCTGATTGACTGAGTTTATGCGTGAATGTGTGTTACCACCACTGGGGGGCGGGGTGGGAACGGGTGGGGGGTGGGCAAGGGTGTTGGGAAGGGTTATGGCGACACCCGCAACGTAGAATAATGGGAAGGTAGGGGGTGCAGACTATGATTGCCACACCAACTATTTGGCACGCTGGCGGCACGCCACCCAGAACTGAAGTCCTTTGAAGGCCTTGGGCCCCTGCGTCTGACTGGGACTGTTCTCCTATGCTTGATATGTAGCCTGAGGGCCTTGGGCTGGATTTACTAGTTAGCTGTATCCCTGATGCCGTACCCCCTGCGAGGGAAGTTGAGCGGGTTTGTCGCTTTCTGTGGTTTAAACTTCATGAAAATATCAATAAAAACAAATTTTACAAAAAAAGAGGCACTTTCCTCCAAGACCCCAACCCAAACGAAATCGGATAAAACTAACCTTTACCTAGGGAGTCTTCATTGTCTAGTTGGAAGAACCTAATAAAGGCCATCTGTATTGGCATGGTCAATTTGAGGTATGTGTTTTCCTATGTAAAGTCCATTCCCTGTAGGGGTATTGACCACCTTAGCATTCGGGGTTTTCTCCATTCATCTGCATGAGCCCTCTGAGAGGTCTGTGATCTGTTTGAACAAGAAAGTGAGAACCAAACAGGTGTGGTCTCAGCTTCTTCAGGGACAAAACAGCACTCCAAAGCTGCTCTCTGAGGAGAAGCCTCCTGCATATGAAAGCAACAGGTTAGTCATGGCCATCATCAGTGGTCTGGGATAGGAACACTCCTATCCCATGTTCAGAGGCATATGTCGGCACTATGAGCTGCTTGGCATAAAATGGAGCTTTTAGAATGGGTGCTAAACACATTATTTTGTTGAGGATGTCAAAAGCCTTTTGACAACTCACTTTCCAATTAAACCTCTTGGGCATTTTCTTGGAGGTCAGTTTGGTGAAGGGGGCCACAATGGACCCATATCCCTGCACAAAATTCCTGTAGTACCCAGTCAAGCGAAGGAATGCCCTGACTTGGGTCTGGGTGTTGGAGCTTCAGAATCTAGAATAGTCTGGATTTTAGGTTGTAGTGGTTGAACTTGTTCTCTACCCACAAAGTGGCCCAAGTATACAACCTTACCCTGACCTATCTGACACTTAATTGCCTTGATATTGAGGCCTTCACTATGCAGAGTCTCAAGGACCTTTTGGAGGTGGAACAGGTGATCCTGCCAGATGGAGCTAAAGACAGCAATATCATTCAGATAAGCTGCACTACAAGATTCCAATCCAGTATAGGTGTGTGTTCACCAACCTCTGAAAGGTGGCAGGCGCATTCTTTTTTCCAAAGAGAATCAGAGTTAACTGGAATTGCACATCTGGGGTTGAGAATACTCATTTCTCTTCTCTTTTGCTCCAGGGGTCAGCTTTATCTGCCAGTATCCGGATTTGTGAGATCAAAAGTATTCAGATATTTGGCTGGCCCCAACCTGTCAATTAGCTCATCAGCCCTAGGAACTGGATCTGCATCAGTTTGTGTGACAGCTTTATGGCCCCTATCGTACACACAAAACCTCATTTCTTGTGTTCATCCCTGGGAAAGAGGTATGGGGACTAAGACAACTGGGACCCAATTCCAGTTTCTTGCTTACTTCAGCCTTGATGCTCTCCTTGACTTGGTCAGACTGCCTTCAAATTTTATTTTTGACAGATAGGCTGTCACCAGTGTCCACATCATGTGCACACCCGTTAGTCGGACCAGAGATCAGGGAAAAGAGCTCAGCAAACAGATATAGGACTTGCCTGCAATCAGTCTGCTCTTTGCCAGTGAGGGTGTCTGAGGAGACCACTCCTTCAACTGCCCCATCCTTAGGGTTGTTAGAGAGGAGGTCAAAGAAATTTCCACGCTCTGCTTCCTGATCCTCATCCATAAGCATGGTCATGTCAGCCCTGTCTTTATCGGGTTTAAGACGATTTACATATATGACCATCTAGGGGTTCCTACATGTACCAAGTTCCACCAGATAGGTGGAATCTCCTTGTCTCTCAAGGATAGGGTAGGGCCCAGTCAATTTGTCCTTGAGGGCCTTATGTTCCACAGACTCCAAAATTCCTACCTTTTGCCCTGGCTGGAACTCCACCAGGGCAACATTTTGGTCATTCCAAGGTTTCTGGGACTCTTGGCTGGCCTCAAGATTTTTTTGGCTTTTTCCATATACTCAAAACATCGGGGGAGTCAACCAGGTTCCACCAAGCTGCTCAGCCACAAGGTTTATATGAATCCAATGCGTTAAATTCCATTAATGTTTGTCCACTTTTATCCTTATTTTAAACCATATCATTTTCAACCTTTATGCTTAAACTCTGTATTCAATTCATTATATTCATATCTCTTATTTGCGTTGATGTTCACAAAGGCTCAGGAGCAGAAGTAGGTTCCATGTTATGATTTTATTACAAATACCCAATGTATTTTGGGAAAGATTCCCTTCGTCAGGGGCATCATGACATTGAGTTCATCTTGTTGTTAAAATAAAGGGGCATATTACCAACAACTAGCGATAATTATCGCTATGTTGGCTTAGCGGCAATATTTTTATCGCCGAGCTGCGGCGATTTTTATCGCTTAGGAACCTTGCTATTATCAAGGTTTATCTCCTAAGCGATAAAAATCGGCCGAAATGCATGAATATCGCTGAAAAGTCAGCGATATTCATGCATTACCGAGCTAATGCTCTTAGCCATGTTATCCACCTACCATTGGATAACATGGCTAAGAACTGCTCTGGGGCAGGTATTAGCTTTTGGAGATATTCGCGCTTAGCGCGAATATCTCCAAAAGTTGGTAATAGGAGATAGCGATGTTAGCGACTGTTTCCAGTCGCTAACATCTTGGCACGCCCACTTTGCATGTCATTAGTGATAAATTTCACTGACATGCACAGCGGGGCCCAAGATGGTCGCTATCTCCTACTAGCTGTCGCTAACTGGTGTTAGCGACAGCTAGGTAATAGGGAGATAATGTTATCTCCGCTTTCTTGGCTTTTAAAGCCAAAAAAGCGGAGATAAACCCCCTTGATAATATGCCCCAAAGTTTCCAAAGATTCCAACTCATTCTTTAAAAAGACAGAGTACCAAGTTCCATCACATAATTTTTTCACTTCCTGGCTTGCCAAAGCATGCGTGTCCCGTTCAGATGCTAACTTCCATATACTCAGCCATCCTGGAATGAAGACCAAGCACATAGCCCACAATATCCTGCTTAGGATCTTTGAAAGGTTTCTCTTTTTTTTTTGATTTCTGTAATTTTTTATTGTATATAAAAAAATATATATTTACATGGAGCATACATGAGTGGCGGAAAGAAGGAGGAAAAAAGAAAAAGAAAAAGAAGAAGGCGCCGGGGGGGGGGGGAGGGGGTGCAGCAAATATAGTCCTGCAATAGTTCGTTCCTTGCCATGGTGCGTAGGTTGGATAGTTCAACTAGTCCCAAAAAAGAAGAAGTCCGTATTCCGAGTTTTGGCGTTGTCTTCTTTCCCCCCTTTGCGCTGCCTGGTGAGTATAAAGCCCCGGACGATAGAGAGGATAGAGAGGGATAGAGGTAGGAATGGAGATAGGAGAGTGTTCTTCCTCGCAGGTTTCTTTTATTAGAGTGTGGGTCCCTATCGTGTGTCCCTTGATGGCTATCTGGTGTCCAGTGTCTGCGCCTAGGGGGGTTTATGTGATGAAAGGTAGAGGTCTAGGGACCTCCATATGTTTGATTGTCTGTGTGTTTTCGGTGAGTGTTTCGCTGTAATGTTATCTGCCCCTCTTAGGAATGTGACCCAGTTGAGCCACTCCTGTGGTGTGGCTTTTGTGGTGTCTTTCCAGTTGCTTAGGATTATTTTGACTGCAGCCGTTAACAGTAGGTCAATGAGGTCACGGTCTTCTGTTGATGTGATGGACGGGGCTGCAAAGCCCAGGACTAGACTTGGGAAATCTATGTGTAGGGCTACTCCAGTTATGTCATTGATAAGCTTCCCCGTTCTTTCCCAGAAATCCTTGATCTGAGGACAGGTGAGTAGGAGATGCTCTAAATCCCCCCTTCCACTGTCACAATTCCAGCATGTGTCGCTCTCTCGGATTCCCAGGGTGGATAGGCGGGCCGGTGTCCAGTATGCCTTGTGCACTAACCAGTATTTGGTCTGATTTAGTGAAGCAGTTATTTTTTTCCTAGTGGTCGATCTCCACAATTCTGCCTTTTCGGTCTCGCTTAGTTCCTTCCCTGCTAAAGTCCCCCAGAAGTTTGTGACCTTATCATTGAGTTTGGTGTTTTGGGGACGTAGGGCTCTGTATAGGTGTGCTATTTGGTGTCCTGTCTTGTTGAGATTGGCTGCAAGCTGTAAGAGCGAAGGTGTCTGGCTTGTAAGGTTTGCCTTCCTAATTGCTACTTTTATTTTCAGGAAGTTATATAGTTCTATGTTTTGTAGGTTGTGCGCTTCCTTGAGTGTATCGAAAGTTGTGCTCTCGCCCTGTCTTTGAAGGTCATGGGCCGTGGATATGCCATGTCTGTACCACTCAGGCATGTCTAGAACCTTATCTCTGTATTTTAAAATGGGGTTGTGCCAGAGGGATTCAAATTGGCCTCCTCTGATGCTTGTTAACAGTAGTTTGTCGACGCTCAGAAGAGCTGTCTTTGTGTTCTTGAGGACGGGGTTATCCTTCACTGCTGGGTGTCGTGTGGCTGTCAGGAGGGTAATAGGGTTCATGCCTTTTAGTAGACCGCGCTCAAATGATAGCCATGCTGGGGTGTATTCCTGTCTTGGGTCTAGCCAGTGTAGTCCCTGTCTAGCTATGCAAGCCATCTGGAATCGCTTGAAATTCGTTATGTTCAGGCCACCATGTTCTTTCGATAGCCTTAGCTTGTGTAGGCTTATTCTGGGTTTTTTTCCCCGCCATAGGAAGCTGTTCAGTATCTTGTCAAGTGTCTTGTGGAAGCTCTCTGTGTTAGTGAGTGGGAGCATGGTTAGCATGTAGTTGACCATCGGTGTCAGCATCATTTTTATTGCTTCTATCCTCCCCCACCATGTTGTGAACTTGGGGGACCACCCTTCTACTTTGTCCTTTATTTTCTGTATTGTTGCGTGTTCGTTGTGTTCCAGTGTCATTCTTAGGTCTCTCTCGAAGAGGATACCCAGATATTTTATAGGTTTTGGTTGCCATGTTAGTCCTGATGTTCCTAATAATGTTCTTGTAGCGTGGATGTTTAAAGGTTTGCATTCAGATTTGTCTCTGTTGAGTTTGTAACCCGAGACCTGGGCGTAGTTGTCAATGGTGTCAGTCAGTGCTTTTATGGATCTCTCTGGGTCTTCTGTGTCTATTAGTACGTCATCCGCGTACGCCGCTAGTTTGAAAGTCTCTCCCCCTATTGGTATCCCTACAATGTCGACATTAGTTCTGATCATCGTAAGGAGCGGTTCTATGGCTAGTAGGAATAGGGCTGGTGACAGGGGGCAACCTTGTCTAGTTCCCCTTCCCAGGTTGAGTATGTTTGATGTGCCTCCGTTGACCACCACCCTTGCTTTGGGGTCCTCGTATAGGGCCATCACCATCTTCCTATAGTTTGGACCTAGCCCAAATTTCCCCATACACTGGTCTAAGAAGGGCCATGAGACTCTATCAAAGGCTTTCTCAGCGTCTAGGGCTATCATGACTGCTGCATTGTCGCTACGGGAGGAGTGGTTAATTACGTGGCATAGAAGTCTCGTGTTATCGTGTGACATGCGGTTTTTAAGATAGCCTACTTGCGAGTTGTGTATGAGTTTCGGCAGATATGCGTTGAGTCTGGTGGCTAGTATTTTTGCGTAGATCTTGCAGTCTACATTAATGAGGGAGATCGGTCTAAAGTTCTTCGCCTCTGTTGTGTCTTTCCCTTCCTTGGGTATCACTATTATATTTGCCTCAGCCATTGAGGGTGTCATGTGTCCGCTCTGGGCGCATGCTGTGAATACCTCCTTCATTGTGGGTTTGAGTATGTTTAGGTACTGCTTATAGAAGCCAGCTGTGAAACCGTCTGGCCCCGGTGCTTTGTTCTCTTTGAGGCTTTGCGTGGCTCTCTCTATCTCATCCCCCGTTATGGTCATTTCCAGGATGTCTCGTTCTTGGTTCGACAGTGTGGGTGTGGTTATGTTCGCTAGTAACTCTTTTCCCCCATCATCAAGCAGTGTAACATCTTTGGTGTACAGTCCCTCATAGAAGTCCCTGAAGACTTCCAGGATGTCTTTGTTTGAGGTCTGGGATATGCCATGTTTGTCTTTGATGGCTCCTATCGTGTGGTGTTTCTGCTTCCCTCTCAGGTAGGATGCTAGGTTTTTGCCCGCTTTGTTTGCGGTACAAAGATTAATAGATTTATATTTATTGATCCAAGTGCCCGCCCTCTCGCTTAGTATTCTGTTCAGTTCATACTTTAATTTAGTCAGGTTTGTGAGTGTGTTCTTGTCCTCTATTCTGGCTATGTGGCTGTTCTCAAGTTTTTTAATTTCTTTCTCTAGGTCTGCAATTCTCTTATTCCTGTCTTTGTTCATCCTGCCCTTGACTGTCATGACTGTTCCCCGGATGGTGGCCTTCAGGGCGTCCCATAGGACCTCCCTGTTTGTGTTTGGTTTGTCGTTCAAGAGTAGGTATTCTTTTATCGCCTCCTCGATCTTGGCTTTCGCTGGGGCGTTTTGGAGCAGACTGTCATCGAATCGCCATCTGCGTGTCGGCTCGTCGTTGTGCTTACCCGATAGTGTTAGGCTTATGTGTGAGTGGTCCGATACAGTTCTGGGTCCTATTTCTGTGTGGTCTATGAGGTGGGTATGTGTTTCTGACATTAGGATGTAATCTATTCGGCTATATGAGTTGTGTGGGTTGGAGTAGAATGTGTACTCCCTGGCATCTGGGTTGCACATGCGCCATGGGTCTCTTAGCCTTAGTTTGGTGCATAGATTCTTAAGGATGGGGGGATTGCTTGTTGATTGGCTTGGTCTATATGGATGCTTATCAATTGCTGGGTCCAGGACTTGGTTCATATCTCCTGCAACTATCAGCAGATCTCCTAGCGGTAGTGAGTACAGTTGTGCACCCACCCCCTCCCAAAATGATCTGTCATCACTGTTGGGTCCATATAAGTTAGCTACGTGGAATGTCTCCCCCGCTCTTCTGAGTGTCGTTATAAGCATTCTCCCTTGCGTGTCTGCTTGAGAGTCTACAACTTCTATCTTGGAGTGTTTGCTTACAATTGTTACCACCCCATTCTTCTTATTCTGTGCTGGTGATCCCTGCACCTCACCTATCCAATTTGCCCCTATGCGGCTGATGTCTTCTGCTTGTAATCTCGTTTCTTGGAGTACATATATGTCGCTCTTGAGTTTCCTAAGGTGCTCGAGCACTTTCCTCCTTTTCACCGGGCTATTCAGACCCTTGACGTTTAGGGACACAATTTTAATGTCCGACGCTATGCTACTCTGGTTGATGTTTGCCATTTAAACTGCTTTTTTTTCCGCATTTTGCGCTGGCCTTTCTCTGCGTCTTTTCGGTCTCTGGGTTGTGTGCGGGACCATCCCCCTTCTCCTGTGTGCCCTGTTCCCCCATGTGAGTGTAAAGAGAAAGATAAAGTATAGAGAAGATAGAGAAGACAGATGATAGTAAGTCGGCCCATGTAAGTGCTCCCCGCTCCCCCCCGATTCCTTCGCCCCTCCCCCCCCTCCCGTCCCCTCCCTTACTTGCTGAGTGGGTGTGCGACGACAAAGTTCCTTCACTCCGCGTCTTTTCCCTGAGGTAGAGTTTGTTTTCTTCCTTGGTGTAGCTTGATTTGAGGTGAAACTTGATTGAGGTGAGAATGGGACCAATCACAGAGCATGGCCCGCACTCTGTAATCGCTTGATTGTCTCAGTCAAATGGTGCCCTTGTTGATCTTGGGCATGTTGCACTCGACCGGCTGCTGACTGCTGGAAGTCTCTGATCCATAGTCCTGGATCTGCGGTCGGGTTCTTCGTTCCGATTATGGTACTTTTAAATTCTCCTTTTGGGTTTAATGAGGTAGATATGTTTCCTTGTGCCTTGTGCCATTTGGCCTTGTGCCATTTGGTGGTTATGTTCTTTTCTTTCCTTTTGGCGTGTACAGTGTTCCTTTATTCAGAGCGTGCGTTCTCATCCGGTGAGGCGCTTCTTTTCGCTGCTCCGGGGTTCCTGTTGTCTTCCATTTCTTCCACGGGTGGGCCGTGTAGGTATCTCCTTAGTTCCTCCGGGCATTCAAAAATCATTGTTTTCCACTTGTCTATTACTTTGAATCTGGCTGGGCCGACAAAGCTGAAGGTGGCGCCTCTTCTGCGCAGTGTCTCTCTGAGGGCTAGGAATCCCTTTCTCGACTCTACTGTTGGTTTAGAGTAATCTTGGGTTAGTATAATCTTGCTTCCTTCCCAACTCAGGTTGTGGTTTTTCCTAGCAAAGGCAAAGATGGCGTCTGTTTGGCTTAGCCTGAGCGGGTTGCATATTATTGCCCTCGGTCCTTTGCCTGATGAAGGTTTTCCTGCCGGTATTCTGTATGCCTTCTGCACCTCGAACCTTCTGTCAAATGTGATGCCGGTGAGTTTGGGGATCATCTCCTCTAGCATTGCCGCGCATGATCCCGCCTTGTCTTCTGTCCCTTCCGGCACCCCCAGGATCCTTACGTTGCCTCTTCTTGCCCTGTCATCCTTCTCCGCTAGTTGTTTTTGCATGGCTTTCGTGACCTTCTGCAGATCAGCTATGGCTTTGGTGTTCCCCATTGTTTCGTCCTCCACAGCGCTTATTCTGCCTTCTGCCACTTCAACTCTTGTATTTGCTTTATGAAGGTCCGCTCTTATGGCTGCCATCTCAAGCTGCATGTTCTCCACCTTGAGTTTTGTATCTTTCCCCACTTCGATCCCTTCATTAACTCTCCGCAGGATCGTTTCAAGGGTGGCCGTCTCGCTCTTATTATTTTTCAGAGGTGATCCGTGGTTGTCTATCTTGGTTTTTTTTTGTTGCTCTCCAGCTGCCTTCCCTTCGTTGCCTGCCATTGTTGCAATGCCCCTCCTTGATAGGATGTCGCCTAGCCGCCCTCCCGCTAGGGATATCTTGGGTAGGTCTGTTACCTTTGACGTTTGGTGCCGAGATGCTCTGCAGTCTGTATCTGCTAGGCTCTCGGATGTGCCTCGTCCTGGTCTTTGCCTTAAGACCTGCCAGCGTGTACCTTGTCTCGTTCGCGTTTCTGTTCAGTTTCTTTGCAGTCCAATGCCCAGTTCGTCAACCTAGCATCTGGCACGCTGGGGAGTAGGCTGGTGCAAGCCGTTGTGTTTGTAGTCTGGATCTGCCTGGTATCCCCCCTGTCTCTTGCACACTTGCGGTGTGCGCCTTTTAGGGTTCTTGATCCTGTCCTTGACCTTTGCCTTGTACTTGCCTCGTTGCTGGTACTCTTTTGGGGATCTTGCCCTTTTCTGTTTTGCTCTTTGGCGTGCTCTTGCCGTATTCTGAGTTGTCTCTCAGTCCCCCATCAGGCTCCACTGTTGCCTTACTGACCTGACCAGGCTGGCTATTACTGGCTGTTGCTGCGCAGTGCTTCGTTTGCCTTGGTTTTTATTGTGTTTATATATTTTTATCCCAATGCTTCCTGTGAGCACTCTCCCTCGCTTGGTGCTTTATTCGCGCTGTCTTCAGTGTTGCGCTGTCTTTGCGCTGTGCCCTGTGTTTTTTTTTTTTTGCGTTCTCCTCCCCCCTCTCCGTTGTTGCTCGCCTCTGCTCTGCTTCGCCTCGCTGCTCTGCCGCTCCGCCACCTGCGCCTCTTGGTCAGACGCCGTTCACACTCTTCTCCTCCTCCCCTCGCTGTGGCTAGGGCTGGCGTTCGGCTCGCCGAGCCCGATCAGCAGTGTCTCCCCTTGATCAGGACCTTCCGGCGCTTGAATCCTGACGCACATCCGCTTCCGGTCCGGAGCTTCCGCCCGCAGTCGGGGAAGACTTCCGGTAATGGCGCCTCTCCTCACCGTCGCTTCCGGTGCCGATCTCCTTGACCCGGCTGCACTCGCTTCGCTCCGTTCAGCGGGGTCCGGTCGGCTCACCTCGCTTCGCCTGCCTTGTGTGACCGCTTTCTTTAACGGCGGTGGGGTTGTCTGCAGTGGCGCCTCTCGGGTGAGTAATCTTGGCCGCACTGCGCTTGCTGTATCACCTCGTTTCTGCTTCTTTTTGTTGGTGGTGTTCTTTTTCTTTATTTCCCCCTTCTCTCTGCTGGCTGAAAGTTGCTCAGTTGTGCAAATCGCCGGTCAGATCTTGTAGCGGTAAACACAGGGCGCCATATTGGGTTCTTGTTGTTTTGGCTCTTGGCAAGTTTCCAGAGCTGATCTCTTGGTGCTGTTTCCGTTTTCCTACTTCTGATCAGCTTCCCCGTTTTCCTGGGTGTTTCCCCTGTTTGGATCTCTGCTTGTTGTTGGATTTTGGTTCGTTTGGCGTGTTAGTTTCCCCTCAGGGATGCGGAGCTGACGGACCTAGACGACCGTCCACATTGCCGTCCAAGCCACGCTCCTTTGAAAGGTTTCTCTTAAAGGGTATACAAACAGAAGTTCAAAGGGGGAAAACCCTACTCCCTTCTGTGTCACCTCTCTGTAAGCAGAAAGCAGGCATAGTAGTAGAGCATCCCATTTCTTTCTGAATCGTTCAGGGAGTTCACCAATCATACCTGTTAGGGTCTAGTTTAACCTTTCAACAAGCCCATTTGGATGATAAGGGGTAGTGAACCAATAGCTCACACCACACTCAGTCTACATGCTTTTTAAGTATGTAGACATAAAGTTTGTACCTCTGTCTGATACTTTGGTGAAATTAGATTGGGGAGATTGTATCAGGTGAAAAACACTCTGGCATGCTTGCCCATCAAAGTTTAGCTCATGAACCTATAATATTGCTTCCCCTTGTTACAGAAGGAAACCTTGCTTTTGGCTCACCTGTCATTGGCCCATCTGCTATGAAAAAGCAGAATTACAGACTAAGGGGTCTCTCTCAACCAGCTAGAGCACAAGCTTCACAAGGGGTTCTTTCCAAAACATCAGTGTCGACTATGAGATCTTGATCAAATCTTTCCTGTCGTGCCACCAATCCCACATGCTGCTGATTTTCTGCATCTCCTGATTGGACCAGGGTGCTGGCACCTATAAAATACACAGTGGCTGATTGTATTTCCACCCCTTATAACTCGGCTTCAATTGCCCAAACCACACCAGCCTTATAGATCACATATTGTTAGATCTTAGACTTTGGCCCAAAATGGTGGACATGTGTATAGTCCCAAGACAAAATAGCGATCATCATGTCTTAGATCTTCTGATGAGTTCATTGGGGTATGATCTGGCCAGCAATTCAATCGAACCCTTTGACAAGTTGCTTAGTCTTTCTAGTAACAGACACAGACTTAAATAGAACTGAGTTGTGGGCTCCCCAGTTTTTAATGAAGGAGGTTTATGGCATAGTGGCAGTAGAGTTTGAGGATTTACAAGTCTTGGTTCAGTCCCAGGCTGACATGACTACGGCTGAGACAATTTCTTCTGTCCACAATGCCATGTTTACCAAACTGAGAGATATCTTCTTCTTGGAATCAAATTCTAACAAGAAGCCAAAGTCTCCTAAAACATGTTTTAACCCCTTCGCTGCTAGGCCTTTCCCCCTCTGTGCTAAGCCTTTTTATGGTTATTTGGGGTAGACTGCTCCTAGGACCCTGTAACTTTTTGGTCACATAAGTTATCCACGCCAAATATATGTCCTTTTCTTCCAACATAATGGGGATTTTAAAGGTACCCAGGGTTTGTTGATTCGCCTGGAGGGGACCCAGAAATTAGAAAAAATTTAGCCACATTTTTTATAAATAAATAAAAAATGGGAATACAGTGCTTTAAATGAAAGCGTCTGTTTTTTTTCTCTGCAAATGGTATCAACAAAGGGTTTGTGGTGCTGAAATCACACAGTTTTGACATTTTACTGGGACCTATTTTTGCTATGTGTTCTGCTTTCAACATCCTTACAGTTAATGGTAGAAATGGGTATGAAAGCAATAATAGATCCTGGAAAGATATACATTTCTGAAAAGTAGACAAAATTCTGAATCCACCAAGAGGTCATTTGTGTGAAAAATTGAAAATGAGTTGAATAAAAAGCCATTTTTGCCAATGTTTTCACCTGTAACTTCTAAGTAAGACAGATTTTTAAAGCAATATACCATTACATCTGCTAGTCTCTTCTGGTTGTGGGGATATATAGGGCTTGTAGGTTCACCAAGAACCGGAGGAACGTAGAGCCAATAACTGAGCAGCATCTTGAAATGGTTTTTTATTGTGTGCCAGGTATACAGCAACTCATTTGGGAAAAAGAAAACCGTGGAGAATCGGTATGAAAGACACCTATGTATTTCTGAAATGGGACCAAAAATACAGTTTAGAAACAGTAGCTCTTTGCACATCTCTGAAATTGTGGGTACCCACACTAGCATGTGAATTATAGGACATTTTGAAAAGTGTCTTCTTTTTTTATACGTTGTCTTACATTCTGTGTTCCGCTAAGTGTCCTAATAAAAATGGTACCTCACTTGTGTGAGTAGGCCTAGTGCACGCGACAGGAAACGGCCCAGAAGGCAACGTGGAAACACCACATTTTTATAGTGAATACTGAATCTTTTTTTCAATGTGCCTTGCTATGGAGATTGAACCCTAGCTCTGCCAGCACACAGGAATACCTAGCAAACCTATATTTTGTTTAAAACTAGACACCCACTGGAATCCACAACGGGGTGACTTGTCTGGCTCTTGCCAGGTTCTCTTACCAGAATCCCTTGCAAACCTCGAACTTTGCCAAAAAAAACAAATTTTCCTCATATTTCTGTAATGGAAAAATCTAGGATCTCCTTGGATCCACACAATTCTACCCACCCTGCATTTCCCAATGTCTTCCAATACAAATGGTACCTCACTTGTGTGAGTAGGCCTAGTGCCGTGACAGAAAACGGCCCAAAACGCAATGGGGACACTCCACATTTCTACAGTGAAAACAGACCCTAGCTGTGGATTTTGAACCCTAGCTAAGCCGGCACCTAGGGAAACCTAGCAAACCAATACATTTTTTCAAGTTCAAAAAATAATTAATTTCTGCCTAATAAGGCCATAAAAGCACAAATAAAACATATACAAATACAGTGCAATACAGATCAATTAAGCATACACATTAAGATATTTGATCGATTAAATATTGCAAGGTTTAACAAATATCCTAAAACAGATACAAGTATCTCAATTATTCTACACAAAATCATGTATTAAAAAGGCGGAACCTCGGGTCTTAATGGGGAAGTAGGGTGAGTTAGTTGGACTTGCTCTTTCTTTAAAACTGCTTGGCATACACACCACATTGAAAACAGATAGCAGGACACTGAATATGCAATAGGCATACTACTATCATATTTTAGGATCCTAAAAGCCTGTGAACAATGGGAATTTCCAAGATTCCTACATAGCTGTCGTAACCAGCGATCTGTTACTTCCTTATATGCTGGACAAAAAAACAGTACATGTAGGTCAGTCTTCATACAATTATTGCAGGTTGGACAATCTTTTGTGGAGCTGCCCTCCCCACTTATAAGTGATGGCACGTAAAGAAAGTGCACCATGCCTGAACTACAAATATATTTTTTTTCGCAAGAGACGGCTGTATATCGTCTATGATAGATTCTAAGCTATATTGCAGTTTAACTTCTAGGAAAGATGTTGTAAGTGTACCTGTCCTAGGACCCCTCAGTAGTAGGTTGAATATATGATCCTTGAAATTCTTTATCAAGGCCCTCCTAGGTGTTAACGGACATCTGGCCAAAAGTTGTCTGAGGAATGAGTTCTTGATCTTAGCAAGTTGTTCAGATGACCGATGACCCCATATTTCTGCCCCATATAAGGCAGCTCCTCTGGCTTGTGCCTTATATATTTCCAGCATTGTCCCCAGCACCTTATGAACACACTTCCTCTTCTGTTTCACTAGCCCCCCTGATGTTTGAGCCCGTTTTTAAACCTTCCTAATTTGAACACCCCACTCCATTTTCTCATTTAGAGACAGTCCCAAGTATTCACATACAGGGACTTTCTCTAAAAATTCCCCATCTAATTGGCTATTGGGTTGTTTTCTAAAACTAGACACCCACAGGAATCTAGGATGGAGTGACTTGAGTGACTCTCACCAGGTTCTGTTACTGAGAATCCCTTGCAAACTTCAAACTTAGTAAAAAAAAACCAAACATTTTCCTCACATTTCTGTGATGTAAAGTTCTGAAATCAGCGTGGATCCACAAAATTCGTACGACCCCGCATTCCCCAAAGTCTTCTGATAAAAATGGTACCTCACTTTTATGCGACAGGAAACAGCCCAAAACACAACATGGACACACCACATTTTTACACTGAAAACTGACACTATTTTTAGAAGTGCTTTGCTGTAGAGTTTGAACCTTAGCTCTGCCGGCACCTAGGAAACCCTCGTACACCCAGAATCTCTTGCAAACCTCAAACTTTGCTTAAAAAACAAATTTTCCCCATATTTCTGTAATGGAAAAATCTGGGATCTGCGTGGATCCACACAATTCCACAACCCCACATTGCCCAAAGTCTTCTGAAAAAAATGGTACATCACTTGAGTGGGTGGGCCTAGTGCCAGCGACAGGAAACGGCCCAAAATGTAACGTGGACACACCACATTTTTACATTGAAAACTGGCCCTTTTTTTGAAAAGTGCCTAGCTGTAGATTTTGAAGTGTAGCTCTGCCGGCACCTAGGAAACCTAGCACATCTATATATTTTTGAAAACTAGAAACCCAGGTGACTTGTCTCGCTTTCACCAGGTTCTGTTACCCAGAATCTCTTGCAAACCTCACATTTCTGTGATGGAAAGTTCGGGAATTTGCGTGGATCCACAAAATTCAACCCACCCCGCATTTCAAAAAGTCTTGAAAAATGGTACCACATTTGTGGGCATCCCCCCACCCCTATGTATAAAAAAGGCAGGGGCTACTAACTCCATCTGCTCCCTGTGGGGGGCAACAAGACTGTAGCATCTTTTTTGGGGCTCAGGGTCATTAGCATACTCATTCTGGGCAGCCCCCACCCCTGAATTTGGGGAAAAAGGTATCCCTGGTACGTGGTGGGCTTTCTGTCCCCCTGTGAGGGTAGATAAGGGTCTATTGCCCCCATCTGCCTCAGGGGCGGCCAGAAAGACTATGGCAGTTGTTTTTCAGGTGGGGCATTGGCATGCCCATTCTAGGCAGCCCCCACACCTGCGCCTGACCCAAGACCACCTCTCCTTCAGGAAGAAGCTCAAGACCTGGCTGTTCGAGCAGTAACAGCCCCCCCCCCCGAACCTAGCGCATTGAGACCCTACGGGTGAGTAGTGCGCTCTATAAATGATTTGATTGATTGATTGATTGATGTATAAAAATAAATAAATCCTTGATGCTTAGTGGGCTTTCTGCCCCCCGCCCTGAGGGTGGATCAGGGGTTACTGCTCAATATGCCTTTTGGGGGAAAGCAGAAATACTGTGCATTTTTGGGGGGGCATGGGGGCATTGGCATGCTCATTCTGGGCATCCCCCACCCACATTTTTTAAAAATAAAGCTCCCTGTGCCTAGTGGGCTTTTTGCCCCCCCCGGGGGCAGCTAAGGGGCTGTTGCCCCATCTTTTTCCTGGGGGGCAATAAGACTAGCATTTTTTTATTTGTGGTGGGAGCATTGGCATTTACATTCTGGGCAGCCCTCTTCCTAAGTATTAAAAAGAAAATCAATCCCTGGTGCCTGTTGGGCTTTCTTCCTCACCGGGGCAGATCAGGGGCTATTGCCCCATCGGCCTCCTGGGGGGCAGAAAGTTGTTTGCCTTTATTGAGATGACAGGGTGAGGGTATTGCCATGCCCATTCTGGGCAGCCCCCACCCTGGCCTATAACAGAAAAATCCCTGGAATGTAGTGTGCTTTCTGCCCCCGGTGGGGCACATTGGGAGCTACTACTCCAATATGCCCCCCCAGGGGGCAGAAACACAGTCTGTGGCGAAATTAAATGGGGGAGCAAAAGCTCTTTCCCAAGGGGGCCGCTTCCCCTCCCTGGTGGCTAGTGGGTAGAGCCATACTTTGGGATCTCCCACCTGGAGCGATCCACAAGCAGGGATTCACTAGGGAGTGGTAGCATTAGAAAGGAGAGATGCTCCCCTTTCCAAGGATACTTCTACCATGTGTTTTGGTGCTTGGGGCTGAAACTAAGTTTCAGTTTCCTTTCTGTTGTAATGATGACAGCGTGTCATTACACGAAAAACCAAAATTATGCCGTGGGAGGTTGGGAAAGCTGTTCCCCACCTCCCAAGGCAAAAAAATAAAAGGGAAAACCCTCTGCTGTTTACGGTGGAGAGGGACTTTTTGCAAGTGTGCGGAATGGCTCCGTCATGAGCTCACTTGCACTTGTGCTCATGACTGAACCATTCCATCATGAACACAGAAGGGGTTAATAAGTCATGTAGGGAAGCTAGACGGATTCTATCTAAAGCCATCCGGGGCCAGGATAGGATATTTATATCAGAAGCTAAGGGAGCTTACAAGGCCAGCACAGCCTGTGCCAAGAAAGAATGAGTTATCGGCAGCTGGACCGCCATACTGCAAGCCGTTAAAGAAGGAGACCATCGTTCCTTTGGCACATTAGCTAATGGAAGTCTGGATAATTATTCCTCATTGGAAAATAACATTATGGCTGCAGACTGGGTCACCCACTTTTCAGAGCTCTACTCTACCTTCACCCTATTACCTGAGAACTCATTGCATGATTCTGGCCAAGTGAGTGCTGTGGTAGTCTTTTCCCTGTGTGACTCCCCTGACCACGATAGCATTTCTATAACTCTTCTCGAGGTCAGGACTGCTTTGGACTGGATTATCCCAAATAAAGCCCCAGGTCTTTATAAGGTTCCAGTAAACTTATTTAGGGCAGAAAATGACATTTGGTGTCTCTACTTGGTTATAATCTTTAACCTTGTTCTGAAAGGTGCTCCTATGCCTTCCACCTGGACAGGGGATGAGAATATTCAGAATTTCAGAAAGGGTTCCCAGTCTCTCCCTGGGCATAACAGGCCCATCAGCCGGGAAACATCACTTACAACGCAACTTTTACCACGCAGTGCCTTTACATCGCAACCATTACAACGCAAACCATTACAACGCATTGCGCTGGGGGGCGCTCTAGGATAGGGAATAGGTTAATTTACTATCTAATAACCTTCCCTAGTGTCCACGGGGACTGGAGTTGGAATAGTAAATTAAACTATTCACTATCCAGCGCCCAAAAGCACTATGCGTTGTAATGGTATGCGTTGTAAAAACCATGTTGTAAAAGCATGCAATGTAAAAGCATGCGTTGTAATGTCGTACATCCCATCAGCTGCATTGACCGTACACAGAAAATCTGTAGTAGAATCATCTTGGCTAGGCTGCCTGAGTGGCTCACTCATGCTGCATTACTGACCCCCTTACAAGCTGGCTTTAGAGAAGGTGTTGGTATATTCAACCACGTTTTTAGTCTTCAGCTGCTGCATTGGCAGTATGTATTAATTGGGGGTTGCCATCTATATGTGACGTTTGTTGACCTCCGGTCAGCTTTTGAACTTGTCTCTAAGGATGCTCTTTGGAAGGTTCTGGGTGATATGGGTATCCCCAAGTATCTCTTGATGATCTTGATTAAGTTAAACTCTTGCAATTTAGCACAAGTGTGCTGCAGGACCCAGGGCAAACTCTCAGATGCCATCCCGGTCAACCAGGGTGTTAGACAGGTATGTGTTTTGGCCCAACCTTATTTCTGCTATTTATAAATTGGCTGGTTGCCTATTTGGCCAATTGCAATAGTGATGCACTGTCTTGCAGAATTTAAGATACCGGTCCTACTGTTTGCGGATGACATCAGCCTGATCTCTAGATCCCCGATGGGCCTTCAAAAGCTCTTGGCTCAGTTCGGGTGTTCCTGCAAGCAGAGGGGGTTGGAGGTCAACATCAGCAAGACCAAGTACATAGTCCTTAATCCTTCTCCAATAGGCCAGGGCCAATTGTGAACTGCAAGGAGCTCAGCTGGAGCGAGTTCCAATATCTGATTACTTGGGGGCCACACCAAGTAAATACTTTGCTTGGTCTCATCATAATGTTAAATGCAAGTTAAAGCTCAAACAGTGCTCAGATGGTATCATTAGGTCCTTCAGGAGCTCAAAATGTTGCTCTATTTCCCCACTTCTACATATTTTCAATATGAAAGCTGTGGGGGATGCATCATATGGAGCAGATCTTTGGGGCCACAGAGATTGTAGCTTGCTGGATAAAGTTGAAAAACACTTTATGCATTCTTTGACTGACCTTCCTGTTAGCACCCCGCTCGTTCCTCTGCACCCAGACTTGGGGCTGGGAGCACTTAGTTAAAAAATAGGGCTTAGACTTTTATTGTATTAGCACAGAATATGGGTGACATTTAACAGTCCTTTACCCAACTAGGCTGTGTGAATCTTTGGACCACCCCTACAGACCTTAGTGGGGGATCACTAAGACTGCGATGAAGAGCTCGTACTGGCAGCATAAGGCATTCACTTACATTGGGTAAACAGGATTAGGTTCCCTAGCTTCTGTTGTTCTTAAATTTAAATTAGATTTTAAACTGGAACCCTTTTTAGTTGAGGTCCAGCCCCTATCAGCTAAGACATTATATTTGAAATTCTTCCTTTGTGTTCTTTTACTTATAAATAGTTGTGCATTTCCAGGGGCCTGGAAGGAACTTGCCCTCTTAGGTGCTAGATCCTATGAAACGATCAAACATTTTCTGCTCTTTTGCCCAGCTTACAGGGGATATCAGGGAAAAAGGATATTGTCACTTTGCCGGCTTCTGGGCATACAAGACTATAGAACAGTAATTAGGATTTTGAAAACGGATTCTAGGCAATCCATAGTGTCTTCGGTCTCATGGTTTTTGCTATGCGTGTGGAGATAAAGGGGCATATTACCAACGTTAAGCGATATTTATCGCTAACGATGCTTAACAACAAATTTTTTACCGCTAAGCATCGTCAGAAATTATCGCAGATAAACCTTGCTATTATCAAGGTTTATCGCAAATGCGATAAAAAACGGCCGCAATGCATGAATATCGCTGAAAAGTCAGCGATATTCAAGCATTACCGAGCTAATGCTCTTAGCCATGTTATCCACCTCCCATTGGATAACATGGCTAAGAACTGCTCAGGGCAGGTGTTCGTTTTTGGAGATATTCGCGCTTAGCGCGAATATCTCCAAAAGTTGGTAATAGGAGATAGCGATATTAGCGACTGTTTCCAGTCGCTAACATCTTGGCACGCCCACTTTTCATGTCATTAGTGATAAATATCACTGACATGCAAAGTGGGGCCCAAGATGGTCGCTATCTCCTACTAGCGGTCGCTAACTGGAGTTAGCGACAGCTAGGTAATAGGGAGATAATTTTATCTCCGCTTTCTTGGCTTTTAAAGCCAAAAAAGCGGAGATAAACCCCCTTGATAATATGCCCCAAAGTTCCAAATATCAGCAGTCCAGCGATCCTGGTTCCATTACAGTCTGATTTGCACACATTTTGTATGTAAATTGTTGTTCTTGTTAGGATGATTCTTTTAGCCTCTAATCCAAGTGTCAGTTGATTGAATTAATCATATGTTTTTATGCATTTTTATGGCCATGTGCCGATTAAAGGTAAGACTAGATTTATCAGAGCTGCAGCAAGGTTGCACAAAGTAGTGGGCAAGTAATTATAATTAGATATACCTGCTGCATAAAAAAATCAAGTTGTCCCTTTCTGTATTGTACCATGGTCTATTAATGATTGGACATATTGGGAGTTGCATTATGCCACAATATAAGTTGCGTTATGAAACAAAACTGTTTGGTGCTAGTGTAAGCTGCTCTTGTAAATTCTGTACATCTATGATTGAGACATCTCCGCTACTACCATAGGATGACGACAGCTGCAGCAGTTTTTTTTTGTGGGTTATTTGCACATGGTTTAATGGCAAGTTGTTTTTATATAGTATTGTTATTTAAGATGACTTGTCATGGAGATTTTAACATTTGTAGATTTTTTTATTGCGATCTTAATGAAATTGTGACAATGAATTGTATGGTTTCTTTTATGTTTTTTTATCAAAGATATTTTTATTGAAATTTTCAAGCAATTAATCTGAACAACACCAATGCAACTCCCTCGCAGGGGAACAGCATATTTTGACGGAAAGACAAATGATTTAACAGGGTGCGTTGCCCAGGCTGAGTCTAACTCCTTTCTCAAGGAGTGGCTTACTGCAGGCTACAACTTCTGATAATAATGGAGCTAGGAGCTCAGTCTTTCGAGCATAGAGTCCGCACAACAACTCTGAATGAGTCCATCTTCTTCCTGCCATATTATCTTTCCTGAGCCTCCCCATTGGAAGGTGCAGAATTTAGTGAACATATAGTCATAACCTCAGATTCCCCCCTCGAGAGTGAACATACTAGGAAACTAAAAAGAAAAATCCCTCCCCGGTTCCCACCCGCCTCCCTTATTGTGGTGGCAGCAACATGCATGTAATTGAATTAACCTAAGACACTAGAGATCCTTTCAAAATCGAAAAAGCTGAAGGGCCCCAACGGTAGAAGGGCATGCAGCCGAAGGCAGTACTCATGAAAGAAAGGTGACTAGGGGGCCCCACTTGAACTCAAAATTCTTATAGTTATCTCTAAAAATATCTGACATGCCCTCCAGGCTAATCAGTTTCCATAGACGAGAGTGCCAGAGGGATATAGCTGGTGCGTCTTTTCTTTTCCAGGTGCCTGCCAAGGTGATCTTAACTGATCCTATACAAAGCCACATTATCATGTTATCAGCTCTAGTCTGATGTTTTAGGGAGGAGTCACAAAGCCCCAAAAGGACAACTGCCATAGTTGTGGGGATGGGGTATCCCAACATTTCCTTTATATGTGCCAGAATTTCTTCCCAGAATGGGCGGATAGTTGGTCAATCCCACCATATATGTTGAAAGTCCCCAAGCAACCCGCACCCCCTCCAGGATCTATCCGAGGTATTGGGGAAGATCTGCCTAAACTTGGACGGGTGTAAGTACCAGTCCATCATAGTCTTCAGGTGAGCTTCACGGAGTTCTGTGGAGTGATTGAATTTTATGATGTCGGACCATAAATGAGTCCATTCTTCACCAGTTATAGCTCGCTGAAGTAAATCTTCCCACATGTAAATATATCGTGGGCATGGGGAGAGTGTGGTAGTGAGTAGAAGCTATATATGAACGAAATCACCCCCTTCATAGAGGAAGTCTTAGGGAGAAAAGCCTTGAATTTCGTGAGGGGGCGAGTGGCTGCCTCGCGCACCTGCAGTGTAAGTGCCCAGTGTAGTAGTTGGGTATAATGGTACCTTTCTGTGTTCCCTATTCCATAGTCACGCTTGCAATCATCAAAAATGAGAGGGTCAAAGTTATGGAACAGATGTGTCAAGGCTAGGCATCCTCCTTCCCTCCATGCGTCAAAGGGTCCATCCTGGAGGGCTGGGGGAAATGCTGGATTGAAGTGAAGTGGCGTGAATGGAGCAGGTAACGTAGTCCACCTGTCATCACCTGCAACTGAAACCCATACTGTCAAGGTGGTGCACGTGGGGGTGCTGATGTACGTGTTCCTAGGCCTATCACTCTTAGGTCGCCAGGCTTCCCCCCTGCCAGACAAAACGTAGAATCATGGCCTTCACACGACGAAAGAAGTCCCCCTCTAATTCTATGGGTAGGTCCTGAAATAAATATAGAACCTTAGGAAGCAGAGTCCTTTTCACAGCGTGTACCCAGCCTAGCCAGGACAGGAGAAGAGGTTTCCATCTCTTGAGGTCTGATTGGATTCGAGTTAGGATGGGGGGAAATTTGCCACATACAACTACTCCACTGTTGGCGTGAGCTGGCCTCCCAAATATTGAATAGAGGAAACTGCCCATGGTGGAGGTGTAAGAGACTGGAGCTTGTGAACTTCCGTTTGCGAGAGTGTGAGGTTGAGAATATACAATTTGTCTAAATTTATTTTAAAGCCTGCAACCGCTTCAAAGCATTCAAGCTCCGACTGCAAGTGTGGGAGGGACGTTGCCGGTTCGGAGATGGACAGAAGGACGTCGTTCGCAAATAGGGAAATTTTATGCGACTCCCCCATAAATGGCAACCCCCGGATCCCAGGGTTAAACCTAACCGCTAGTGCTCATGGTTCAATACTAAGAGGAAAGATCAAGGGTGATAGGGGACACCACTTCCTAGTGCCTCTAGAGTGAACAAAGGAGGAGGATTGTAAACCGTTGACTGCCACCTTAGAGCATGGATGGAGATAATTAGCTCGGATCATATTTAGAAATTTAGACGAAAAGCCGAATGCTGTGAGTGTGTGGAATAAAAATACCCAATCGACCCTATCGAATGCCTCGGCGCCTAATCCTACTAAAACTGCAGGGATTTTGCGTCTGTTGGCCTTCTCTATCAAATGTATAATTTGACGGGTTTTATCGTGCGTTTTGCGACCCTTAATAAACCCGGACTGGTCAGGGTGTATGAGGGCAAGGCATGAGGTCATTTTATCGTTTGACTATAATAGAAGAAAACAGTTTTGCGTTAAGGTTTAGCAGGGCAATGGTCCTATAGGAACCGCAGCGATGAGGGTCCTTCCCCGGTTTAGGTATTACCGAGATCATGGCCTCCAACATGGTGCCAGAAGTCTCGCCGTCCTCAGCCATCTTGTTAAACAGCTGCAAAAGGTGGGGGATGATGTCGGAGGAAAAGGTTTTATAAAAAATAGTGGTTAAGCCGTCGGTTCCAGGAGCTTTGTGGGGTTTCAGGGCTTTAATAGCAGCGAAAACCTCCTCTATGGTAATAGGGGCGGTGAGTAATTTGTACTATTTAGCGGACACCTGGGGCAGGGGCAATGTCTGGAGATACTCTTGCTCTTTATTCGAACCAAGAGCTTCTCCAGAGTAAAGGGTTTTGTAAAAGGAACCAAAGATCTCTGCCTTGTCCTCATCTTTATGTGTAATGTCCCCGGTAGGCCCCCGAATGCCCCCTATGTACTCTCTCTCTTGTTTACCTTTTAGTTGTCTGGCAAGGTGTTTACCAATTTTGTTGCCCTGAGTATATGATAGATGTTGCAGTTCAAGAGGAGTGAACTCCGCCCTATTGTTATAGATAGCCTGAAGTTTACCTCAGATCGCCGTCAAATTGCGTAAGGTTTGCCTAGTGGGATTCTGTTTATGAGTGTGTTCAAGAGAAGACAGCTACTGGGTCTTCTCTTGTCACCATTCTGCACAGGTCCTACCCGATGAACTCTGTCAAGCTTAATCTTGAGGGTCTGGGGGCTCAGGATCTCGGCGAAGAGTCCCTCTATAAAGGCCTCTAGGTCCGGCTCGTCCCCCCTTCCTCCAGTTCCTGACCCGTATGTTCTCCCTGCTTGCTCAGTTCTCCAGATCCTTGGCTTTGAGTTGCGTCTGTTGTAGCTGCTCCTTAAGAACACGGACATCTTCGTGCATCTCGGTAGTGTGCTGCTCCTGTTCCTGATGTTTTGCCTCCAGGTCCAACACTCTTGTGCCCACAGAATCCACATCTGCTGGAGAGAGGTCAAATGCTCTGTCAGGTCAGAACGCAATTGATCAATGGAGGATTTAATGTCCTGGCTGAGTTCGGTACGTAATCCAGTTTTAAAGTCTTTAAACATGTTCAATAGATCTGCCTTTGTGATAGCCATGGCTGCCCCTTTCATGTCTCCTCGCAGCGTCGGGCGTTGTTCGCTGGTCGAAAAGAAGTCTGATAATTTGCTGGACGTCTTGCTTGCCCCCTTCCTATGCGGCATAAGGATGAGGACCCACGAATCTTCGCAGCTCCGTCTAGGGTCTGATAGGGACTCCCGGTCTCATCTCAGGCGATTCACAGAGGTAGGCACAAGAGAGGACCCCACTGCTTCCAGGACTTCCCTCAGTGCTGTGGCGATACCGCCCCGGGCCCACCGGAGGTGTTGGGGGTCAGTGTCTAGGCGCTGTCAAAAACTCCCTGTCAAGAGGAGGGTGCCACGTTAAAAAGAAGTCCCCCAAATATGGTAGGAGGCCCCGTGTGGCATCCAGCGCAGACCGGGGCAGCAAGGAAGAAGAGGCTTTAAGCAGAGATAAGTGCTCCTCATTACATGGTGTGTCACAGCTATACAGGGAGGCATCTGCATGAGAGACTGCCATGCAAGAGCATTGAGCAGATGTCCCTGAGGCCGTGCAGATAGGGCTGGGTTTCCAGCCACTAAACCCCCGGGTAGCGCCGCCAACAACTTGCGGTAATCACAGGGGGTAACCACCACTCATCCCCTCAGGTGCATCCTCCACAATGAATCGTTCACATATCCACAATGACATGGAGCCTATTATCAACGTGCACCGCCATGTGGGGGAAGAGCGGCCACCATATTAGAGTCAGGCATTCATGCTATGATGCGCCGCAGACTCCTCCACCACTAGGAACCCCCTCGGCGGGCTTCTCTGGGCTTACCGCTGCCTTGTCCAAGCAGCTGGTGTGTCCGCTGCAAACCATTTGCTGCAACGCCTCTCGCCACCGCCGAGCTCCAGCTGCCATCTTAGCCCTCACAGCGTTTCTCTTCTGGGGCGATCCCAGCAGAATGGAGCCAGTGCAGGCACTTCGGGGACAGCATGACACACTCCACCAGCGCCTCACAACCTCTGCCGCATTTAGGCTCTTTTTATGATGATTCCAGCCTCAGGGAGGAGACAGAAACTGCTCCGGGAAAACGCGTGGACCGGGAACCAGGACTGTCTACGTCCGTTCGGCCATTTTGCCCGGCTACAACCCCCTTTTATGTTTTTTAACTGAATAAAGATCTTGTAATAATAATTAGATTGGGGATGGGTTAGTGGGCTCGAGGGGGAGGTTGTGTCTTCTGCTGTCCCTGTCCAATGTCTGCTTGGTGATGATTTGGAGTACTCAGCATGGGCTGAGGTAGAAAATAAAACCCATGCAACCATGCTGGGAATACCTAAAAAGGTGTGAGTGAAAATCAGAGCACAGTGTAGAACACAGGGTGAAAAAGGAATGTTGGAGCCTGAAATTATATACCAACCTCCCAAGAGAAAGGGCCGGATTTCTGGGAAACCAGCTTATAAAAGACACCAAGTCCTTTCTATCCTTGGAGAAGACTTGTCAGCACCAGAGGGAACTGAACACCAAAGCTTGTGCCTTAACTGGCAGAGCTCCTAGGGACAGGGGACCCTCTAGGGAAGATCTGTACAGTGACAGAAAAGCTATTCCACTCTTGAGAGACTGAGACAGCCAGCTGCTGATCAGGAAAAGGGAATTGTCAGTGGTTCCCACAGGACCTATTGGGAGGAGCGATTCCGAAACACTGAGGTCAGACACCCCAAACCTAACACTTCTCACTGCTTGAGAAGGATTAGTAAATTAAGGTAAACAATGGACCAATCTTACAGGTATATTATGTTGTAGGACGTGGGTCAACCAGTCACCTCCTACTTCAGGACATTGTGTTCAAATAAAAGTGTAGAAAAAGCATTCTTCACCTACATAAATGAGAGAAGTAAGGGTGAAAAAATTGAAAAATGAATGAAAACATGAGTAATGAATATCCCAATCTGGGAATCCCAAAAGGGTGTAAATACTGCCCTCACCCACTCAATGAGTAGCATGCTTCATCATAGGGCCGCTGTGACTCCCTGGTGCAGGCCATCATCTCTCCGACAGAGCAGAGTGGCCAAATAGGAGACTCCCGTACCTTGAATTAAGTGTAACTACTGGACTGGGTTCCCACTCTGTCCCCGAATTAGGATCATCATTAATGAAACTCAGGTACACAGACAGTGTGTCTACAATGAGGGCAATATAAGCCCCCTAGAAGTCCCCTACCAGATAGTAATGTAAATGTAAATGTAGTATACTTGTAAAGCGCACAGCTGCCCCAGCAATGGGGCGTCCCGGCGCTGTATAACTCTGGGGAACCCGTCCTGGCTTTCCCTGTGGGATGGTCCCTTGCTGGGAGTCCCCAAGGTGGAGCCAGGCATCCCCGGAATTGGTGGGGCCGTTGTGGAGATTAGGCAAGCTAATGCCCAGAGTTGCCGAGTGGAACCCCTGATTAGAGTAAGCACCGAAGCGAGAATTATCGAGTCCGCTGACCAAGGTCCACGACCCTGCCGCGTCGGGAATTGAACCCTGGTCCCGGGCTGACTTCTGCTCACTGGCTCTCTAACCAGTGAGCCACACTACTCCATAGTGAAAGTAACTAGGAGGGTACGTATATATAAAAAACTTTTTCTAGGGATCCATATCCTGAAGAATGACATCAACCCACTGGGGCAGTAATTTATGGCAGAAACATGTTGATACAGCAGATAGGGTAATGGTGTTGTTGCTTGCCCATATATCCTACTTTTTAAAGTTTTAACCCTGCAAAGTGGGATGCATAATAAAGATAGCGGATACCCGCTTAGACAGTTTTAATATATTTTTTCTCTGCGTGAGGGATCCCTACTGAATGATTTCTTTCTTTCTTTTCTATATTCAGTTTTTCTCAGTGCTCTTTCCTGGATGTTGGCATGCACCAGGGAGACGCAATGGCCCTTTGAGGAAGCACACCACTTATTAAGTGGGTGAGGGCAGTATTTAAATCCTTTTGAGATTCCCAGATTGGGATATTCATTGCTCATTTTTCATTCATTTTTCCATTTTTTCAGCTTATACCTTTCTCCTTTGTGTAGATGAAAAATGATTTTTCTACACTTTTATTTGAATAAACATTCTGAAGTAGGAGGGGACTGGTTGGCCCATGTCCTACAAGGTAATATACATAAAAGATTGGTCCATGGGTTACCTTAAATTACTAGTTATTCTCGAGCAGAAAGTAGTATAGTTATTGGGAGAACGCGGGAAGGCTCAATCTCTCTTTCCCCTTTTTTGTGGTGTAACTCCAAACCATATGCCATTGAGTCATAGTTCCTCAGAAGTTTAAAGAGTTTCTCCTAACATTGGCCCATGACATTCCACTAACTGGGCACCTAGGCCAGACCAAGCTATGTAGTCAGTGGACCACTTCTACTGGCCAGAAACGTCCCAGAAGGTGAACACGTTGTGTCGCTTATCTACCACCTGTCAACCAGCGGCAAGACCAGTAGAATTTTAAGAATCCACAAAAAGCGTTGAGATGCAGTTAAAGTAATACACTAGATCATCTTAACATTGATTGGAATAATGAAATAAATATAAGGAACTTTATTTGATAGTGGTTTTTTCAATCGATGATTTACTTGTGATTGGTGTTTTTGAATGAAAAAATCAATTGTCTAATGTATGCTCCTGTTTTGTGTAAATGTTGGGTTTATTAATATTTAAATTGTTTTAAACATTTATGGTTTTTATTCATCTTTTATAAGAATATTGTGGCTGTGTATTTTATGATATTTTATATTTGTGAGCCATATATAAATTGAATGAACAAATGTATTGTTATTAACTAACATGAAGTTGTACAAATAAATCAAACATCTGAATTCATTCAATTTTTGAGGTGTATCTTGGTGATATTAGCTAGATTCTTGGATGAATGATTGAAATCAGGATATTTATGAAAGTGAGTTTGTGAGCTAACCCAAAGGGAAACATTGTATTGACTCCTTGACCCTCAGAGAGCATCAAGAAACCAATTTATTCTGATGGTAGTCAAACATGCCACCAGGTATCCTGAGTAAGCATGGGCGTCAAATCCCTTCCGCTCGCGGAATTTGCGAATTTTTGACAAATTCGCGTTCCGCATATCATGCTGCAACAGGTACCCACCCGATCCATATGAGACACTCCACACTCATAAGCACACAGCACCCTAATGTGGTGCAACTGATACTCAATAGGTCAATTGATAACACACTGTAGACTCCGTGGCTCCAAGTCTCCTTTCACCCTCCAATCTACCCCTACTCTCCCATAGCCCCCAAATGGAAGATCAGCAGCCCCTCCCGGATACCAAGTCACATGCGGCCAAGGTCATGCTTAGTCTGGGTCACCAGAATGCAGCTGGGGGATAGGTTGCAAGAATAATTAAGAGGCAGATGTAAACAAGGGAGCTATTGGTGCCACTCACAAAGTTTTACAACATGTTGCAAAGCAGAAGCAGTCTAAGGGCGATATTCAGTTACAACCAGGGGGCCATCTGGGCCTTCTGGCACCTGCCCAGTTCTGCGCAGCACAGGGGGGTCACAAAGTCTCTTGATCTGCTTACCCCAAACTTTCTCAGAAGCGTACTTCCAGCCTAGACAATCACTCTCACTCCTACCTGGCGCCAAGGTGTCATCGGGAGGGGCCAGGTGAGGAGAGGGCAGTTAATCCACTGTGATGGCGCCAGGAAGTGAACAATCGGTGAAGGGGAAACAACACAGGGGGAACCTCTAGTCCCGAGTATATACCCCATCTGGTACACATTGATGAGGCTCGTACTCAAGCAATCTGAACACAAGCTCTGGTGCCCAATGAGTTGGGTTGCACCGGACACATCAGGTCACACAACGAATGTTGCAAATTCTGTTCCTTCCTGGAAATGAGGCACTCTGTACGGTGCACACTAATGTAGGTTGCACCGAACAATCCCAGTAACACACACAGACACAAGTTCAACAATATCTCAGGAGTTAGAATGGGACCATGCAACAGATACTCCCTCACCTCACAACCAGTGATTCGGACACTGCATACAATGAGCATGCAGTCGGTGGGTCACACTGGGTAGATGCAGCAAAATCAACAAATCAGGCCTCTTTGGATCCTGCAACTGCTGAATCCATGCACATCCAACAAGATCCTTATGCATGCATAGGTCCCTGCAATACAGGCCACTCACCTTAGAGGAGGGCAGGACGTCGGGGCACTGCACTAGGTACTCCAGTCTCAAGGCACGATTCTTAGCTCCGACTTCACACTGGGCTGTCCATTGGAATTCAGCAGGCAATATGGGCACTTAAGAGGGTACCTCTTTCTAGATGACATAGGTGGATGGTGTGGTTCCCTCAGGGGATGTCTAATCCTAAACTCTCCAGGAGAACAGGAGACCAGCCGACGTGTCCTTGGAGATCATACTTTAGGGTGCCACATGGCAGCAGTTCGGCAGCCCAGGCCAATCTTTATTCAGGAACGGTGCCCAGTCCCTGCCAACTGGCAGTTATCTTCTAGGCACCCAAAATAAACTTCTGGCAGAGTGCACCACGGGGACCTTGTTCTAGGGTCTCACATCCCAAAAAGTGGATCCAGCAGTGTTGCCCTCCGTAGTTATACTGAAATGAGTTTTTTAAGTTGAAGGTGGTTCAGAGGTGTTCCTTCTTGTGTCCACTGCCTTGACAGCTGGGAAGTTCCCAAATACATTAGGCCACTGTAGAGAATCAGCAAAACCTAGAAAGAAAAAGCAAAAATGTTAAGGGGAACATGACCTGATGAATATCAGGTCTCACAAGGCACCACTCTTCATTCCATAGGAGTAGGCCTCTTTGAGCCAAGTTATTTATTTTAATTCTTCTGGCGATTGCGGTAGTCCCGCCCCATACCACAATCCGAATGAGATAGACTTTTGTTTTGAACGAGAAAAGCAAAAGAATTTGAGCAATTTGTACGGTTTTGAAACTAAACTGACTGTTCTTGGAAGTATCCTGAAAACAAGAATTTCACAAAAGGAGTGGACCATGTAGGTAATTAGAAATGTGAAAGCAAGCAAGGCAATCATTCAGGCAGAATCATCTCCCAGGCCTTATACATTACAAATCAAGTTTACAAATTAGTTACAACACCCTCCCAGCCACAACATGAATCATCAATCATTCAATATATCACTCATTAGTGCAATAGTTGCCTATGTCAAACGTGGTGCAAATCTGTCTATTTGTATCTCTTTTACCATGGAAGTGATACTTAATTGCAGTCTTGCATAATTATTTATCTTTATTGGGAGGCATTCTCTATAAATGAATGGGGAGGCTTATTGTGTCATATTGGTCCACTCCATAAATTGACTAAATAAACGTGGCTGTGTACGTCTAAAATCTGCTCATCTCAAATGTCTTGAAGTGCAGTTGGTATTGTGAGGGCTCTATGTAGGAGCTGTTTTCCATCTAAACTTGGGAACTAACCAGAGTTCCCTGCTTTGTTTTTGCATAATATATGCAGCACTCTAAGCCTGAAAGGGCAGTGTTAACTTATACTGGGTGCTCCCTTGTGTCCCTGGCTTTAGGCTGGAGGGGAGTTGTGTTGGACCTGCCCCTGTCTGCAGAGTTACCCCCAACCTCTTTGCCTTTTATCCTCCACTTTTTGTGTATCTTATTTCTTATTATTATTATTTTTGGTACTGAAAGGGCTACCCCTGATGATAGAGCTGGCTATAGGGGATCCTTGTTACTTTTGGAGCGAGCAATACTATGTTGAGTCAGTCATTAGTGGAGCATCGCAGCTGGCTAGTGAGCAACTGCCTGGGGGGGGGGGGGGTTAAATCTGGCTACTCAAAGGGGATTGTCTGAACTGAATGGAAGACAGTCTTTTGGAACTGGTTCGTTTTCAGCTTGATCTGCCATGCTCAGGGTAAGCTCAATACAGTCTAACTGGTGGGCCGTAAAGGTGAGCCTGCGAGCCTTAACTAAGTCGTCCCTTATCACTGAATGGCATCCTCTGACATTCTTTATCCAATAATGGGCTTTATTAGTCGGGGAATCCATATTCTCTGTGCCTTTTTTGATGTCATTGGGCACGTTCACCATAAAGATTCTATGGCTGCTGGGCGTGTTGGTGGTGTTCTGTTCGGAAAACCTGCATTGGGAAATACAATGAGGATGTTGAATTTGAGGGGGAGTGCTTCTGCTGTACAATGTCTGGCCCCTTGCTGATGCTACCGTATGAGTATTATTGGGATTGCTTACAATAGGATGTGGTAGGTGCTTGAACATCAGTGATGGTGTCTTTAATTTATGGGTCCTAGCCATACCAGAAGGAAAGGGGGGCCGTTGGAGTTAGTGTTAATGCCCGTGGCTGGGGCAACTGATGAAAGTTCAGGATTGATGGCCTGGCAGCACATTGGGTGATGACTTGCTGTAGTGTTAGCTCTCCCTGTATGGGATAAATCCTCTGATGATAGGAGCTTAACCATAGAGGTTAAGTCCTCAATCATAGTTCTCACAGACCCTACTTCCTGCCGTAGCTTGTTAACTAGTTGGATCATGTCTTGATGCTCTGAATTAGTCACTACCTTTTTACTATTAGCAGCCGGTAACTGTGGTAATTAAGCAATCTGGGGCCTTTCTTCCCTATCTACATTAGTCAGATCCGACAGAGGCAGAAATGTATTTGTACATACGGTTGTAGGATATATACGTTGACGGTAATTCCCAGACAGGCTAGTAGTTGAGTGAACTAAACCCGTTGTGTCACATATTCCCTCTTCATTAGGAATAACTGGCCATTTTTTGTGTGCTTTATGAAACATAGTAGGGATAGCGGGATGACCATTTGGGCCTCTAATTAATGGATTAGCTTGATCTAGTGGGGAACTTATCATGGGTAGTTTGTGCATTAGGCGCTGTCTCTAATATATAGTTGCACTTGCTAATGAGGGTGTCAATACAGTCTAGAACACAATTACTACCTGGGTGCTTGTGTAAGTTCCTGGCCTTTTTCCCCTTGTTACCCCGTCCTGTTACAGAACCCCACCAGGGTTTGATGCAGCCCTGCAGGGATGTCAGGTGAGCTGATGTAGCACCCTCAGAGAGAGATCCCACCAGGGTGTTGCTGGTTCCACGAAGTGCCCCCGACCAACAAAAAGCACATCAGCCCTTTTTGTGTATCATTTTTGTTGGCCTTAGTACTCTGTGCACTTTACCACTGCTAATCAGTGCTAAAGTGCTTGAGCTCACTCCCCTAAACATGGTTTGAAAGGCATACATCTAAATGGCATATTTAGTTTACTCATAAGTCCCTTGGAGAGTGGTATACCTTATACTGATGGCCTGTAAATTCAATGCTACTAGTGGGACTGCAGCACCCATTGTGCCACCCATTTGAGTAGTACCTTAAAACATGACATTACAGCCTGAATGTAGTTGTAAACTAATGTGTCGACTTGGCATTTAAACCTCTTTGCCAAGCATTAAAATCCCCTTCAATTGCATATAAGGCACCCCTAAGTTGGCGCTTTGTAGCCCATAGGCCAGGGAGCTTTGTAATTGAAAGTTTGGACATGGGTTTTACATTTTCTGGTAGCGAACCCCCCTTCATTTGTTTTTGCACTGTATTGAGGCCTACCATTTCCTTTGGATAACATAAGGTATCCCCTATTACATTTAACAAACTGTAATTCCTAAATCGGAGGAGGTTGGTATCTCATGTTTGGTACCTATGAAATTTAATAGTAAAGTAGGATTTTTTAATACAATTTTGAAAATGGAATTTTTGTAGATAGCTGGCAAATGCCTAAGACCTTTATGCCTGTCTTAGTTCATATGACTAGGTGTTTCTGACAGTTAGAATTTGTGAATCCCTCACAGACAGTCAGAAAGTAATGGAATTAGGTGTGCCTCAATACTTGACAAAAAACAAGCTAGTGAGAAAGGGGGGTCTTGTATCAAAATCAATAAAATACTTTGTTGGTAACCATTTCAAGAAGATACCCACGCCCTGCAAATCTTAAGCTCACGAGAAGGAACTGCCAGCATCCCGAGAAGCAAATGCACACTGTGCCGCAAGTATAGAAGAACTAATATTAGATCAAAGTTTTACTAGTCAAATTAATACTAACCTGGAACTAAGACTTTCTTCTTCTCCAAGGATATTCTCTATGAAGAAAGGAGAATGTCTCTAAGGATTTGCATGTCCAGAAAGGAACTAGGAACTCAGAGATAAGGTCTAAATCGGAAGAAAGCATGGGCCAATCGCTGATTAAAGGTTCTAAGTCTTTAGAAGAATTGGTGTGCAACAGTACTTTGGGTTTGGATGTATCAGCAACCTCCTCGGACTCAATGTTGGACTTAATTTTAATGCTGCTAAAAACCTTGCAAGGTCTGCTAGAAGTTACATTATCTAACAATAAAATATTAAATGTTCATGAATTATATTTAAAACAAACTGTAAGTGAATTACAGGGCATCAGGTGCCTAATGCCATCTGTGGTCAGACCGGTGCCTGACATTGTCACTCAAGGCGGGGCAGGGGAACCTGAGCATACGAATAGTTGACAGGATGTATATATATCTAAATGCCCAATGTTAATCCGGAGACAGGGGGACACCCATGGTATAGGCGTCTAAACACAAGGTTACATTTAAAAAGACAACCCCTGCAAAAGGGGAAAAAAGGGCTTGAATAAAGGAAGGTATAAGGGAGCTGGCCCTCATGAAACATCATCAGAAGGAGGAGCTCCCTCAAATAATAGGAGAAAAATAGGGAATCTAGGGGGACCCTCAACCACGAGACAGGTGAAAATAAGGGACAGGGGAACCTGATCATATGAATAATTGACAGGATGTATATATATCTAAATGCCCAATGTTAATCCTGAGACGGGGAGAACACCCATGGTATATGCATCTAAACACAAGGTTAAATTTAAAAACACAAACCCTGCAAAAGGGGAAAAAAGGGCTTATAAAAAGGAAAGGTATAAGGGAGCTGGCCCTCATGAAACATCACAAGAAAGAGGAGCTCCCTCACATAGTAGGAGAAAAATGAGGAATCAAGGGGGACCCTCACCACGAGACAGGTGGAAATAAGGGGGAAAAGGGCTCAACAAAGGTTCACTGGTAAAGTGGAAAGACAGGAGGAAATGACAGGAGAATGGGTAAATTTGCAGAAAGCGAAAGAACTTTCAAATGGTCTAGGGAAGAGTGACAGCCTGACAGCTCTTTCCTGAATTGCCATGCTGGCCTTTGGCAAAAGGCAAGTAAATTTGATATCCGGGTCATGTGGAGAAAGAGCAATTATAAACCTAGCTATAGAGAATCCAGAGCCCAGCAATAGATGGGGTAATTGGAGCCCAGGAGATAGCTTTACAAGCACACACTTGTGGGTCTTGAATGAGCCCAGCTGTCTTAGCGTGATTGATTAGGGAAGTGGGTTGTCGCTTAGCCGAAAAATTATCTCATGGAATATAAATTGGTTTATAGGGCAAACAAAGATTGAAAGTATAAATCTAGCCTCACTGCAGGCAGACATTATTTGCCTGCAGGAAACTTGGCTATGCGACAACACCCCGGTAATCGAGGGGTTTGTACAACACAATAATCCTGCTATTAAAAAGAGATTTGGTCGACCACTTGGGGGGGTTATGACACTTGTCTCCAGTAGGATTGTAAAAAAGTGAAGTCAATAACAACATCCTGTAAATGGGTGTTTGCTAGCGAACTAACCCTATTGGTTTCAGAAAGGTCAAACGAACAATTGAGTCTGGTAAACATCTATATTCAATTAGGGTGACCAACTGGCATTGTTGTAATTTCAGGACAGTGAGTGTAAAAATTCAGGACAAAGGGTAAAAATGCAGGACAAAAATTCAGGACAGAAGGTCAAAATTCAGGACAAAAATTCAGGCCAAAAGTACGTTCTACAGACACTACGAAGGAGGTCGCGCAATGGTATATTACAGGCAGGGCACAAAAAGAGCATGAATTCCGACCACACAGCCTTGAAGTGTCTAGTTTGTGCAAGCTCAAAAGACTCTCCATTCTTAAGAACTGTTGTCTGGCTCTACTGTACTCTGGTCTCCACATCTCTGCATGTGATGAGATCAGATAGTAGAGAACGGAGAATAAGTATTCATCAGAAATTCTGTGGGACTGTCATTTTTAGGTCTCACCTAGCGAACGCAGCGCATGCGTTGCTTCGCTTTGGTGAGACTATTGTTGTCGGGTTGGTGCGGAAGGGAGACAAACCAGGCGGACAGGCGATGGGCACGCGCATGGCGTCTCCCCTCTGCCTCACTCTCCCACTGCGCGCTATCTTGTACTGGAATAAACATGGCACTGAAGTTTTCATTTTGAGGGATAAAGTGCATATTTGATTGCCTTTTCTCGCAGGATCATTCTCTCTCTCCTTCACATAGTAATTAATCACAGTGAGGCTCGGAAAGATGCTGTGTTGGTTGGTAGAAACTTAGTTCTTGGTATTTTGTTAGTTATTGAAACCAGATACGGTCCTTGCATCTTATCTGTTCCTTCCAGCCCTCGTATAATACTTGTTATTGCCATTGCTTTTCAAAGGATATGAGAGCGCAGCAGCCTACGCTACTAGAAAAAGTAATAGATCTTCCTTTACGTAAAATTGGTTGTTTGATGTATCTATTTACAAAGAGCAGTTTTGTAATTTTTGCATATGTAACTGACGTGGTATAGAACCAGAAGAACTGGAAGTATGCTAAGACAGCTGGCAAGATCTATCTGGTGTTGCTTTGCTGACATCAGTGAAGGTTTACCTTTGTGAAATGTACAGGTGCATCGGCCATAGTTGGGAGAAGCAAAGGGCTTCTGAAAAGACAAAGGAACCGCATTGGCAAACAGCATAGTTCCCTCAAATGCCTGCATTGCCAACAAAGGTCTTTTGCAGGGCAAATAGGGCCCATTCCGGATGGAAGGAGGTAGAATCATTTCAGAAGTTAATCTGCATCTTTCCCCAGCAACGTAATGCATCTCCAAAATGCCTTGCTCTGGCATAACATTCGCTGTGGGCTTATAAAGATGAAAGAGATTATATATTATCTTTATTTTCCTACGGATGAACGATTCTTCCTCTGAAGGCTGTTAATATTTTGGAAGTACCTTTCATAACCCTCCTTAGTATTCTGCAAATGAATCACCAACTTATTTTCAGTCCCTTAATATTTAGAACCCTATATGACCTTTCTGTGTTGTCTCTCATATGCACAGTTCTTTAATTTAACATTTGTCAATCTGACAAAATCTTTAGATAACCACCTTAGTGTATGTATTGCAAACAAAATAATTAGGCTTCCGTCCCCTTAAACACTCACATGGTGTCATTCTTGTGACGAAACGCGGCGTTGTTCTGTATTCTCTTAAAACATTGAAAGTAGCATCTACACCAGTGGTGTCTCATTATTAGAAGCCCATTGAACAGACAATGAGCCCTTTTAGTAGCGAGGTGTGCGATGATGGCAAATGTGGGTTTGAAACAAACTTTAAATTGTCGTAATTTCCTCCCATTATTTAGTTTGCACTGAGCATTCCCAAACCATGTGTTACAAGCATTGGCAAAGCCAATAGGTCTTAGCCAATAGGTCTTATATTGTTGAGTTATTAGCTTTGGCAATGATGTTAGATTGTGCTGCTCAGCATCAGCTAGAAGAAAAAAAAAAGAAACAAAATGTATGATGAGACAGTCGCTATTTTTTTCCTTCGAGTTTTATGTCAGTCCACTGTGTATACTGCAAGGGAAACTGTACAATCCTCTGACGTATAACGTTGCACAATAATATTGTTTCATCTGTGAAGACACTTCTCAGACTCAATGAGCACAATGGCACCCAGCCGACTTAACGGAAACTTTATATTCAGTGTGTCCTGTTCGGTTTCAATGTTTTTGTATTGTCTGGTTCCCACAGTCATCACAGTTCAAGCTATATGTGTGTCTCGTGATGGGAGTGAACATGTCCTTTTCCATCTTTTAACCTGGCTGCAGTTTGAGCCCTAAGATCTTGCACTAGCTCTAACTGCCCCCATGCTAGACCTGCTGGCAACAAAAGGAGAGGTTTCTGGCAGTTACTAAAGATGCTCCTATTTCACTCACAGACTAAAGGCACTCACTATCATTAGCGCTGTTGTAGTTAGATTTACCTATGACTAATCATTAAAGCAAGACTCAAAATGCAGCACAACCTGCGAGTAGGGTGTGGGCCAAAGAGTTTCACTAGACGTCATTGAAGCCTGCGGCTCTGTAATGTAGCCCCTTCCACAATAACGTGTTTCTAGAGTCACGGTAACAAAATAAGACAGGCCAGCAATGATGCTTGTCTGAGGCCAGTCTGTAGCCAGCCAGGGGTAACAAGGACCTGGCAGCGACTTACGATTTCCTGTTCACTTGAGCGATGCCCTTGTTCTTAATACCCTTCAAAAGACGTAATGATGGATAGAGCTTTGCTTTTGATCTTTGTCGTAGTCCCGGCAAACGTGTTTTTTTTTATAAGTCACGAGAGCACATCGCTTAAGCACAGCACTGTCGCTCTCCACCCTAAAGAAAACACGGGAGCCGGGGAGGTAATGTGAACACGTCTTTATTCGAGCGTGTACATCTCCTAACTGCCTTTCCCTTCCTTACTTCCGCTTCTTCCCACACCCTTTCCGCCCCTTGCCTGTCCTGTCACACACAGGGCCAGGCAGTCACGTTATGACATCTCCCCCTTTTGTACAAAGTCTTACTGTGTCTTAGATTATCTCGATGAGGCGTTCCGGCTGTCGCGTTTATCATCGGGGTCTTTCAGGTGGTCCAGGGGTGTTCCGGTGATACGTAGGATGTTCCTGTCTTGCTGGACTGGAATGGCTGTGACCACTGCTTCTGTTTTGGCTGTCAGAGTCAGTGGACAATTCCCAGGGGTGGCGATCATTTGTTCCTTGGGGACTGCACTTCTTAAAGTGTGATACGTTTCGTGGAATTCTCCTATAATCACCTTGTGCCGTGATCATGGTTCCTAGCTCCGCCCCTCAACCACTAGACTGCATCACGACACAACATTTCTCTCTTTTCTTAACAAACAAAGTTAATTTCCGGAATGTCTATGGTTTCTTGGTCAGCTGCACAGGGCGGCGACCCGTCTGTTTGAGTCATGGGACGCATCTCCATTGCAGACTCAGACTCGGTCTGTTTCTCAGGTGTCAGCAAGGTGCAGTCTGTTGTGGATACTTCATTGTGTCCTTCTGGCTGTCTTGACAGGAATGTCGCTTCTTGTGACGTGGCTGTTGATGGCTCCACTAGATGTCGGCTGACTGTTTTCTTTTGTAGTTCTTGTTTGAGTGGCAATTGATCTCTTACACGTGTGTCCGTTGTTTTGGTTTTCTTCCGAGCGCCTGCATGCACTTCTATTTCTCATTGTCTTATTCGGTCAGGGGCTTCCTTGCCCTCCTGTCCACGGACAGGCATACTAGATACCTCAGGTGTGTGTTTCCTTTCTGACTGATGATGGTGACCTCTTTTTCCCACCGGGTTGGCCCCTCTGAGTAGGGTAACTGGGTGATCCTTTCCCGCCCAGTGGATACAGTCATTGGCACCTGGTCTTCTTTTGTGTCCCTTTTGTGTAAGCCTTGCTGACCCCTTCAGTGGTGACGGTATATTCTTCACGTCATGATGTTCCTGTGACTGGCGTGGGATGTTGTCTTGTGTAGAGTTCAGGCATTGCCGGTTGTTGGCCTGAGGTGTGTTGTTTCGGACAAGGACGACGGTCTTTGCTCCCCTTGTGTTTTCAAGTAGTGGACGCCGTGACCGTTGTCGGTACCAGAATTCTGTTGATTTAAGTGATTGTCCGGACGTGCTTTCTGAATCGGTCGATGACACACTCCTAGAGTCGACACTGTCGAGGAGACACCGGGATTCTGTTGGTTTCAATGGTTGTCCGGACATGCTTTCTGAGTCGGTCGATGCCACACTCCTAGAGTCGACACTGTCGAGGAGATACTCCTCTGGGTGCATCTTTTGAAGTGTCTTTTGTGTTATTGCTGCGACGGGTTTGTTTGCTAGCCCCGTATTTATTTCCTTGGTTTGGTCTTGGGATAGTGTTCGACTCTTCTCTGTTTTCTCCTGATTACAGATGGCTTGAGTGTATGTGTCTTGAGTCATTCGAGTGTATGTGTCTCTCAGTTTCTGGGGATGGCGTGATTTGTCCCCTCGCCTGTGTTTAGTATTTTCATCATGACCATTGATTAGACTGGTCTCGGCTTCCTCTGCGTGGTCTGTGTCACTGTTTGATATGTCTCCAAAGTAGTGTGTTACGTGACTTCTCAGTGCCATGTCAATCCGGTTGGTCCTGGCTGTCCTAGTCTTTCGTATACTTTTATCCATTGTCCTTTGTGTTGGTGACTCAGGGTGTTCCCTGTCACTTCGTCTTGCATGGTATCTTGTCTCTGGTCCGCCGTCGCCCTCCCTCTCTCGGGTTCTGTTTGTCTCCTGGGCCTTCCTCGCGGACATGAAGGATGTCTCCTTTCTTCTTTGTTTGTTTCCTGCTTCCCTGTCACTTTGTCACTGTCTCTCATGACATCTTGCCTCTAGTCCGCTTTCGCCCTCCCTCTCTCGGGTTTTGTTTGACTCCTGAGTTTTCCTCGCGGACATGAGGAGGGAGTCTTTTCTTCTCTTATTGTTTCCTGCATCCTGGTGAAATGCTTTGGACACTTCCCTCGCTGTAACCCGCTCTCCCATTTCGGCTCTCCTGATGATCTCTTTTAGCGAGAACCGCCCTTGAATGATTTTGCGCTTGGTGTCGGGTTGTGAACAGCCTTCAATCACTCGCAGTCGGATTGCATCTTCATTTGTGAAGGTGTCGAAGTGGCAACATTTCACTAGGCGTTGTAGCCGAGTAATGAAACTTGGTAAGGATTCTAGAGGTTCCTGCCGTGCTGTGTTGAAAGCAATGCGTTCACGATCCACGTCTTCCGTTGCGTAGAAATGAGTGAGCAGCGTCTCTCTGAGTTTCTTGTATGTCTCTGTGTCTTTTGTTGAAAATGTTTTGATTAGACATCTGCCTTCATGACCCACCAGCTGAAGCAATAGTAGTCGACGTTTGCTATCCCTTCGCTCGCCGATGGTTACGAGGAATTCGTCCAACAACTCCAGCCACTTTGACCATTCGGGACCTAGACAGTGACTGCTGGTCTGTGCCATTGGAGGAGGTATTCCGATGTAGGGGTTGTGTTTATGCGCGTCTTCCCTCACTGGCATGATGGTAGGATGCGCAAGCCTCAGTTAGAAGAATTTGGTTTCTTGAAGTCAACTTGGTCGTCACTCACCCGTTGGCGGTGCGTTTCTTTGTTCGTAATTGTTGCGTAGTTACCAATGCTTGTTGTATGTGTTTATTATGTTGAAAGTTGTATTTGCTCGTGCTCGTTGCATTTAAGGCTTGCATTTGCCTGGGTTCGTTGCTTCACGCTTTGCCTTGTCTCGTGCTTGTTGTGTTTCTACTTGCATTTGCTTATGCTTGTTGTTTGTGCTTGCTGGCAGTTCTTCTTTCTTTGCCAGTGTTTGTTGGACTTCTTGCTGTCTTCTTGTACCTGTTTGTGCTTGCATTTGCCAGCATTTGATGTGTTTCACTTCTTGTCTTTTATTTGTGTTTATTGCTTTTACTCCTTTCTTCACTTGTTATGTACCTATGCTTCTTTATGTTCACCGTAATTTTCACTCTTTTCTGTTTATGTTTGCTGTAGGCCTTCACAACCGCCTGACTCTAAGATGGCCGACACCTCAATCTCAACGGGCGTCTATGGGCAGCGCCTGACCTCAAGATGGCCGCCGTTTGTGACACGTGGCTCTGCTTGGGTGAGGCGAATTTTAACTGTAGGAGCGTGCTGCTGGGTGCTCACTAGTACTGAAACTACTGAACTGGGGCTGTCGCTTCATTTCAGGGACTCACCCCATCTGTTTGTGGCCGCAGCGTCTCTCGCGCTCTCCTCCTTGAGGCTGTAGCGTCTCTCGCGCCCTTTTTCCTCTGTTGGGTGGCCACAGCGTCTTACGCGCTCTTCCCCGGTCACAGGCGCCGGGTTATTGGATATCAGGGTCGCTTTCCCTGGGGGACGGCTTCTCTCTCTGGCGCCGCTTTGATGGCAGCTGGGCAGCAGGTGAGCGCGTCTTCGTCTGCTTACGCACCGCTCCGACGGGGGCTGCAGGCTTGTGGTGTTCGGCTGCTTGCAGGCAGCAGGGTGCTGGAGCGACGTGGGATTTAATCTTGGGATCCCACCCTCGTCGCCATTGTCGCTCTCCACCCTAAAGAAAACACGGGAGCCGGGGAGGTAATGTGAACACGTCTTTATTCGAGCGTGTACATCTCCTAACTGCCTTTCCCTTCCTTACTTCCGCTTCTCCCCACACCCTTTCCGCCCCTTGCCTGTCCTGTCACACACAGGGCCAGGCAGTCACGTTATGACAAGCACCCAGAAGGCCTATGAGAGTTCATCTCGTTAACAAGCATTCCTCTTATCTAAAAAGTGAGGCTTAGTTTGAAGGGGAAACGGGCGAGAGAAATCTAGAGAGAGCCTAGGAATGAGTAAACTAGGGGAACTGAAAACTGCAGACAAACTTCGATGAACTGTAAACAAAAGAGCACACATGTAAAAAAGCGGTAAAAAGCACATTTCCCGACCGTTTGAAAAGTTCTTTGCAAAGGGTCGTCCAGAAACTGAGGCTGATTGAGTCTGCAGGCCTGGGAAACACCATCACTCTTCCAAAAATGCAGGAGTCGGACTCTACAAACAAAACAGAAAGCGTGCTTCTGCACGCACTAAAGTAACGTAAGGGTGGTGCCCTAATGCTGTTCTCATTGGCCCTGAAGCATCGGTGCCAATGAAACCAGTCCTGGAGCACTAGGATTGGCTGAAGGCTTTCAAGCCAATCCTAGGTTCTATACACAACGTCTGGAAAATCATTGAAGAGTGAAAGCCACAAAATTATTGGCAGTCACCCAAAATCAGCCGAATTACGGACAAATGGCGTCCGTTGAAGATGTTGTCACATACAACGGACAGAGGGTGAAAATTACGGACTGTCCGTTAAATTTACGGACGGTTGGCCACCCTATATTCAATAGGGCCCTCAAGAGGAGTATGAAAGGGAAATGGGGTTATATAGGGAAGTAATGAACTCCTTGAGCAATAAGTATGGAAATGATTTGTTGCTTAATATGGGGAATTTTAATCATAAATTAAATCCCACAAAATTAGACCCTTGGCTCAATAAGATTGAAAAATCATAAAAAGTAATGCCAGCTTAGTCCCCCTCCTGTAAAATGAATAAACAAGATGACATCCTAGGAAAATTCCTGGGATCAAAGGGGTTAATTAGTCTAAATGGCAGGATTTTTGGAAAAGCTACCCATTGTTAAGAACAGGTTAATTTAGTGACTTTTTGTGGTTGGAATTGTAGCTGATGCTTGGCCAGGGAGGGCTCACACCCAAATCAGCCAACAGCCCAATTTCTCTTACTCCGTTATGAATGGAGTGGTAGGGGTTCTGAGGCCCTGGAGTCAATTTTCTTCATGATTGTTGTGGTTTCCTCTGTGGTGTGTCCCATGTGATGGTTATGGTGACTTTCTTTGTTGTTGGATACTGCTGGAGATGGCTCAGGGGTCCATTTATCAGGAGAAGTTGCTGCATATGGTTGTAATTGTGCTGCAGATGCAGCCAGTGAGGTCATTGTATAGACCCTGTAATGAGCTGATGTTTCAGGTGACAGCTGTGGGTGGGGTGAAGTGTAAAGATTTCTTTGTTGCCGTTGGATCTGGCATTTAGTCATTTGACCAAGGCCTTTCTCTTGTTTTCTTGGATGAGCTGGTGATTTCTCCTCTGGGTAGCTTTGAAAGCGTCTTTTGCCACTTCAATTTTGCTGGTTCTCCATTCCGTTCCATTGGTTTGCAGGGTCGCTTTTGAAGTCTTATGTGTACCATTTGATTCATGTTCTAGTTTTTGCTGTGTTGCTTCATTTTGTGGGGGCCAGAGTGCTAGTTCAGTTGGTGATCCATTGTTACAGTTTTTTATGTTGCGTGATATGATGCCATCCCCAACCACAAAACATTTTCTGTTCCTACCAGCTCTACATCCCTCTCCATTCCTCTTTTTAATGTTCCACACTGTAACATATATATTAAGTACTCCTCTTCCTGCAATTTGATGTTGACTTTCCTCATCTTCCTTTTCTGCCTGATCACACTAGACTCAGGCTTCCTCCGTTCTCCTATCAATCATATATTTCCATTGTGTCTTTCTTAATACTCCCCTTCCGCTACCTTTCTGTAGGAAAGTACCCTTTTTGTGTGGTCACTCCCACTTCCACTTTTTGCTCCAATGCTGATGGTTATGATTCTGAAAGTGCACTACAGCCTTCTGCTCAGGCCCCAATGCCAGTGCTCTCTCCCTTGAACTGATATGTGTGCATTGGCAAAACTAATTGTCAAGGACTGTAACCCCCTTATAAGTCCCTAGTATATGGTACCAGTGGTACCCAGGGCATGAGTTTGAAAGGGGTCTCCAGGGCCTGAAACACTGTTTGTGTAACCCTAAGTGACCCAACTAAACTACTGACAGCAAGACTTACTTTGCAGACTGCAGGAACAGTGCAAATTCGAAATCGCCCTCACCATGTGTGGCAAGGTCAAATCACTATATTTAATATATGTCAGTCACCCCTAAGGAAGGCCTCCTCAGCGCAGGAGGCAGGGTACATTATGTTAAAGGTGTGGACAAGTATGTGCAAGTTTATATGTCCCTATAGTGGCCTTTACCAATACCAGCTACTATAAGTGATACTATAAGTGATAGACAGTCCAAAGGATAACATGGGCTGGCATCAAGGGCAAATCCGAGCTTGGCATCTCCATTATGGTACCACCTAAATATGTCCTGTTTGGTATAAAACAATGTGCCTCATTGCCCCGACACATATTTTGTGGCGAAGATTATATGGCATGCACCCAGTTGGCTACCTTAGAGGTTGCCCCAGCCTTTCCTGTGCTCTGGTTTGCAGCCCAAAGCTGCTGCCACCAAGACAGGAATCTGAACTCCTGCCAGGAGGTGTGTACTCTCCCAGGAGTTCAGAAACAATGGCCTGGACAGGAAGGAGGTCACACCTCCCTTCCTGATAGGGTGCCTAGTGAAGGGGCACATCAAGGCAGTGAGCAACAAAGGCTGCAATACCTGTGATATCCAACCAGGCTGCCTCCTAAAGGAACAAACAGCCTTCCCCATGCCCGCTGGTGCATTTGTACCCAAGCAGGTGTGAAAATTAGGTATTCAGTAGGTGTACAGACCCAGAAGGCTGGCCACACCTCTACGGTGGGTTACCTGGCCTGTACAACTGAGGAAGACTTCTGCCAATTTTTAAAAGTGGTAGAATAGAGAGTTCTGGGTGGAAAAGGTGACCTACAACCCGGATGTGGTCACCTCAGGGACGGAGTTGCCACTGGGGTCAGTATCCCTTTGGCTGCTTGCAGTCACACCCATACTGACCTTAAATCTAGGATTTAAGGGCTAGCCCTGACTCCAGAACCTCAGTTCTGATCCAACTTGCAACATGGACACAAATAGAGAAGAGAGTCTGCGACAAAAACAGCTGCCAAACTAAAGGCATAATAATCTGCACCGTGGCAACCTTCCTGGAACTACACGATTGTGATTTGTCCTACGCTAAAGCTCAGATCTCTAAAACAGGGGGACCCCTTCGAGAGCCAAATGCATCACCAGACTCCCCGGAACTAGTGCCACTAGTCCCCAGCAACCGCTGGTAAAAACAATGAACCTGCACCAAAGGATTGCTGGCCATTAGGCCCTACGAGGGATCATCCATAAGTAGATGGTCCAGTGCATTGTGGGAAATGTAGTCCTGACATCCAAAACATTTCTGATGGCTACCGTGTTCCCCTGGACCTCTGGACATCGAAATAACTTTCTTTTGTGCTTACCGCTGCCAAGGCTTGTTGTTTACCAGTCTAGTAACCACCTCCTTTACTCAATGATGCATCTTGTGGGTACTCCCCAAAACCTTAATCCAACTTCAGCAGTGGTTTAGTTGTCAACTTTTTGCACCTTGATCCCGAACAGCAAAGTGTAAGCGATATAATCCGCTTCCCTGCTGCTCTTGCTTCAGTGCAAAGGACATCCAGGTCAACTCTGCACCTGGGCTTCTTGAGCCAGGTAAAATTGAACTGACTGTCGTGCCTTGGTCCTGGGACCTCCATCACCTTTACCCTCCTTGGGTTTCATGCAGCTCGACTTGTAAGTAGCCAGTTATCACTATTGCTATTTACCATTGACTACAATGATAAAGTTCTGTAGTAATGACTTGCACTGATTTACTATTGCTTCCCTAATCCATAGCTCCGGTTATATTCTGGTTTACTTCGTTTTAATATCTAAGTTTACATAAAAATCTGCTTCAGGTTTATGTATTGGTGTTGGATTCTTTGAAATGCTTAAAGGGGTACGACCTTTACAACGCGGTTGTTACACCATGATACATTTACATCACGGTTATAACAACGCAAGTTGTTACAACGGCTTGTGCTGTATGGCGCTCTACACTAAGGAATAGTTTGATTTACTATTCCAACACCTTCCCCACTGTTACACACACGTAAGTTGGAATAGTAAATCATACTATTCCTAAGTCCAGCGCCTCTAGAGCAAGTTGTTGTAACGACTTGCGTTGTAATAACCGCGATGTAACGTACCGCAAACTGAATTATCCCGTTGTAATGTCACATATTCATTCTTAACACATGTTCCTCTAGTAAAGAATGGCTACTCTTTGCCACTCTACCAGGAATGAGCTAAGGATTTATAATTATGAGTCAAAGAACCATCTTTAAGGTTTGTGATTGTTCTGCATAGTATAGCCTAAACAGCATCAATAGCTAATACTCCGTTTTCCTACACTTTCCTATATTTTCTTTCTGCCTTATACTTAGGAATCATTCCTGCCACCAGAAAAAACATCCAGAGAGGTGTTCTTTCTATACCCTCAATTATGCACCTTGTCCTTCCTCACTTTTGTTCCAGGACTTCCATCACTTTCATTAGGTAAATTCTGGTCCTTGGCAGTAACAAATATACACAGTCAACATATATGCACTGTCCATGTGGCTTACAACCCCAATGTTGGGCACCTTACCAAACTTGCTATATCTCTATTTAATTTGTTGTGCTCCTTGGTGACAGTAGCAGTGCTTCATGGTCCTCTCCACACTATCTTGAGCAGTAGCCTCGTCCATATGAAGTTCATTCTATCCTATCTCATAAGCACTTTTTAAAGTCTTTTATATCATTTTTTACAATGACACCCATTCCATCCAATCTCTCATACACTTTTTAAAGTCTTTTTGTTATCATTTTTTACAATTCCATTTCTCCCAAGTGAATTAAATTCAGGTGTGGCCACGGTCTGCTCCCACTTAGCTCCCACAAGATGCCTAGTATTTGGCTCAATATCATCTCTCCCTGGCCCTGCCATTTCACTAACACCTTGTCATCAGAGTGCACATGTGTGGTTCGATCTCCGGCTCAGGTGGCAGCTCAGCTCAGCACCATGTGACTCTGGGTAATAGCTCACTTAATTTCCATGACGCCCCCCAGTGCCTTGAGACCCTTAAGGGTAAGTAGTTTCCGCTTTACAAATACAGATATATATCCTGTAGCCTCATCTTCTGGCCATAACTCTGCATTCTGGAGTGCCCATTTTAAAATTGAACGGCCACATCTACACACCTCCTTCGCTTTCCTGATGCCTGCCTTGTATTGGAGGGTGATATACTGAACAAATATTTTCATCGGCCCAACCCAACCAATGTGATGCTGTCACATCCCCCATTCAGAAGGAACATGTCTCATGTCATCCTCCAGTCCCCAAACACTTGTGAAACACAATTAACTCTGCGCCACTGGGTGCGCCCCACTTCTCGTCCTCCTGGTGGGGTTTCATACAAGTTATGATGGGTGTTGGTACCCCACAGACACTGCATTCTTGGTCCTTGTCATGTGCCTCTTGTACCTTGGCGCACAATGGCTGCGTCTTGAGAAATTGTCACCAACCTCCTTCCCATTACATTTCCAAGAGTGATTGAATCATCCCTTTTTGGGTGTGCATGCCAAGGAAGAGACAGTGCTGCCACTTGGCCACCAACGTCACCTGGCCAGGCTCCCACCAGCACAGAATCTCCTAATGAACGCGTGCAGAGAGGGGCCCTCCCAACCCTCTACATGGGGCACATTTTGTGAAGACAAAACCCAACTGTAATGAGTTATTTAAGAAGGGTGCTTATCACCTTTCCTAATAGAGGTGATGTCTTGAAGGCATTAAGGGCCAGATGTACGACCCGTTTATGCATGCACAAACGAGTTTACAAACATCATGGACATGTACAAAGCCTATTTAGTGAGTCACAATTTATTTGCGACTCACTAAATAGGTTTTGCAACCTCTATTTGGAAGGAGCGTTCCCTTCCAAATAGCGAGTCTCCGAACCAGGTATTCATGTTTGCGGTCGCAAAACACTCGCTATTACCACCTACTTCATGAAGGTGGTAATGTATTCACACATGGGGTCCCTATGGGACATCAGGCTGCATTTTTAAAAAAACTGCTTTATTTAAAATCAGTCCTAGACTCTGTAGTCTGCTGAGCCCAGCAGGCCACCATACCTGGGAGGGTTGGCATTCCCAATGGGCTCGCAAATTGCGAGAGGATCATTAATTTTAATGAGCCTCGCAGTTTGTGACCCCCTTAGGAATCGCAAACAGTGTTAAACATACTGTTGTACATTTCGTTTAGCGACTCACAATTTGTGCCTCGCAATTTGTCCCAAATTGTGAGGCACTAAATGAAATGGTCGTACATCTGGCCTTAAGTCAATAGAATTATGGGCAAGTTAATTATAGGGCTACCAGGCTTATTGCAAAGGACAGCTGTAAAACATTTTGCCATTTTGACACTGTAGGTCAATTGCTGTTTATCGAACCCCTTATCAACAAAATACCTACATGTGAGGAGAGTTGGGAATAGGAGCAGGTAGCATTAGGCATTGAATGTATTTATAAAAAATGCATGTTTCAGGAAATAATTTGTTCAGTTGGCTGAGATACAGCATTGTGCCATAAGCTATTTCTTAGCTGTGCCCCTTGAGACTAAAAAAACACACATCTAGGAGGAGCCAAAGAGCACACAAACACTGCTTCTGATTCAAAACCATACAACAGCAAAACACCTGATTAATAAGATCCTGAAATAACCTGAAATAACCTTATTTAATAAAACTAAATCCAGCCATGCAATGCAGCCACCAAACTATTGGTAATGAACATCTATGACTTTTGAGCTTTCAAGTTCACGCTTTCTCCAGGTTATCAGTTCCTCCCAGAGTATGGTGTAGATTGCTCTATATGTTCAGCAGCATTACTCAAGCGGTCACTCTTCAAGCATCAGTTGGAATGTCTTCGCTCAATGTGGTAAAGATAAAACATATTTTAAATTGAAACATGTAAAATGTCATCAGTTTTACCAGGGTGCCTTCTTCATCGAGGGAGATGACTTGCACCTGAACTGTCACAACTTCGAAGAGTAGAAGAGCTGAGTCATGAAGAAAGCACCTGGCATCTCAAAGCAAGACAGAGGGAAATGTGGGTGGCACAAATGGACAGGATGCACCGGTTAATAGCAGCATTTTCACCCTGAGCACATCAGAAGGTGTGAGTCCTGCTGGTGCCAAGTAGTCATAAGAAGCTCAATAATGCATCGAAGCAGGGGTGCTCTATACGTTTGGCAGCCAGAGGTATGTGATGCTAACCAGTCTCAGTGGCTCAATCTGAGTTCTTATGCACAGTATATCACTGAAGCTCATGGCTTGGGAGAGTATCCATTTTCATAAATGTAAGTGAAGCTGAAATTAATGCAGCGAGAGGTGGCAGGAGGCACAAAACAACAATGCTCTGTCATGACCTCATCACCCACGTACCAGTTCTCAGTTATTGGAGAGGGGACTTACAGGAAGGCCTAGAATCAGCTATCCTTTGGCACATAATTGCAAACAACGTCAGTGCTGCCATCCATCTACAATCTTACAATATTGAACTCTGACTTGACTGTCGCTGTTTGAACTTCTAGCCCTAGTGGGGGTCCGAGGGGGGTCTACAATTGAAAGATCCCTTAACTAAGAGTTAGCCTGCTTAAAAAGACCAATAAAAATAATAAAAACAAATGGTCTTCCCCACATGTGCCAGGTAAAAGGATTGGCAAAAATCAAAACAACGACTTTACATTTAAAACGGATTTCCCTGGATAATAATGTTCTTCCGCAAACAAGAATAGGTACCTGCAAGTTCAATAAGTGGGCCTTCCCCTGCTTCTTTGAAGATGATGCATTTGCCCAAATTCATGATGCACTTTGTTCTCAACAGTAAAGCCAACATGGTTTAGAAGGAATCATTATTTCACCACTCATAGAGCCTACCTATCCCCGGCAAGGCTCTCTAAGATGTCCAAGGATCCACCGGCAAAATGTAAAAAATGCAACTTGGAAAGTGTTCCGGATACGCATATGTTCTGGACTTGCCCTGGCCTTTCGGAATATTGGGAAAAAGTGGGGTCCACTATAGAATCCATCTTAGGATGCCCTATACCTATTACACGTAGTTTAATCATTTTCGCCATTGAAGATGGAATTATTGGTCCCAAGAGGGGCTTTCTGTTTTTTGCTATATTACTGGCCAGACGAGAAATTTGTAAGAGATGGGTTGAAGCTTCCCCCCTATACATTCGGACTGTCTTTCGGCGTTGTATAAAACATCAAGTATCGATCTGGCTAGACTAAAAAATAGCAGGAAGAGAGCCATCTGGGACCCTCTGGCAAACTGGACTCCAGCTTAGATTACCATTATGATTAGTACTCCATACCATCTTACTTGTCTACCAAATACCCTCTATTCCCATGATTAAGCCTTATGGGTTGCTCTCAGTTTGTGCTGGACTCTGCCGATATCACGGGGACCTAGATAATGGTGAATTAAGGCAGAACGCCAGCTACAATACTTGTCCCTTAAGATCAGGGGAGAGTACGACCACTCTCTCCTTAACAACGAGAGGTCAGCGAAACTGGTAGATAGTCGGGAAGCCACTGGTAGGCGGGCGAAGAAGGTTGGGGCAGTACCCCATTAAAAAACCCTACCTCTCCAAAGTGAGTAATAGTGGCAAACCGCATATCACCTGTAAGCTGGGGTTAGAGGCGAATGAGGAAAACAATCCTCAAAAAAAGCAAATGTGTTTACCTGAAATTGCAACTTTTTTTTAAATCGCAGGTTTATTTGCAATTATATATGAAAGTGTTAATAGTTTCAAGCCCACTTCAGCCATTTTGTAATCAGTCATATCTAAATACATCTCAAAGAAATTGCAACAAGCCTTCAAATGCACACTTTCCGAATAAAGTTCAACAGTCATGCAATTTTGGGCATTTATCCAATCTGATGTATTGTTGCAGCAGTGACAGAAAAATACCCATGGGAGCCAAAATAGTAAGACACATGTTTTTAGACTTGTCCTTTCAACTTCCTTTAATTTACTCCTACCATACCTATTCTGCTTTACCCCAGATATTCCTGCAATAGACTTAATTTTCTGATGGCCTGCCAAGTTTCATGCGGATTTATTTATCAGTGTCAAAGTTGTGATGGAGTGAATCTTGTAATGCCCGTCTTTTATCTTTTCCCTTCACCAATGTATCAGCTCAAAATGTGACATGCAAACTGGAAGCTAAGCCTCACGAGCATCTTGTGCAAATTCTGCAATGTTAAATTTATTAGTAAATCGACACATATTTGACCTCTCTTCGAATGTGTTTCCCTTGACAAGTGTGCATAAAACGTGGCATACCAAATGTAAGCTAAACGTGCTGGCCTCTGCACCACTTTAAAACAATGCAGTCTCTACAATTCAGTGCTAAAAGAGGGAAAAGTGTGCTTTTCTCAAAGCAAAACCAGATTTTTGCTGGATCACATCACTTTGTGTTAAGCAGGAAAGTTAGGGGACATTACTGGTGCAGAGAACAGCAAACAAGCATTTGCAATGCAATAGGTCTCGCATTAGGAAAGTTTGATCTATTGGTATTGTAAATGACACATTTTTTATTAATGTGTTTGTTTTGAAAATAGCTAAATTAATAGCTTTGTCATTTACAATGCGAATAGTTTTAACTTTCGCAAACGTGACACCTATAGCATTTGTAATGCAATATGTGTTGTATTTACATGACTTAGATGTATTAATATTACAAATAACAATGGCTTTTATTTTTTTAATAATTAATACATAAATAAAAGTTATTGTAATTCATAATGGCAATAGCTTAAACTTTTGTAAATAACTTTTGTGAAGATTATGTTCAGTGTATTTTATTGTGATGAAAATCCAAGAACAGAAGTGAAATATTAACATCTTTTTGTGATATTTGTAATAAAGCTTCAAACATTGAGAGAACATATTAGAACCAGTTGTTGTTGAATGGTTGCACAGAGTGATGCTGCAGCGTTGAGTGGTAATGCGGCGTTGAGTGGTGCTGTGGCGTTGAGTGTTGCTGTGGCGTTGAGTGGTGCTGTGGCGTTGAGGGAGCTATAGGTAAACTGATTTGGATGGAAAACTATGTGGAAAAGATAGGACGAATTTTTAGAAAGGGATGTCTGAGCTTGGTTACGGAACAGATTGATTGGAAAATACAATCTTTTTCAGTACTGTTATTTTTCACCTTTTAATGATGTTTAAACTGCAGGAAAGCAAGGCTGAGGAAGGGGAGGGGGGGTCGAGGGTTCTTATAACGTTAATGGCTGTGACTCATGGCTTGGAAATTTGTGCGAGGCTGCCAACTGTAATACACAAGCTTATGTGGTCAGTCTGACGGATAGAGCTTGGCCTGCCATGCGAGGCTGAGCCGCATCCCGAGTTAACAAGCATTGGCATAGCCAATAGTTTTCGCATTTGGGACCTTATAAGTGCTTAGCCATGCAACAGTTGATGTTGTTGCACCAAGGATATTGTGCCGAATAACAAAACACTTATAAGGTCCCAAAGGCGAGACCTAATGGCTATGCCAATGCTTGTTTTGTCTGTAGGCGAGATCTAAAAATGTAGGCTATTTGTGATTCCTGCCTCCTGAATATTCAGGCTGGGACTCTTCAGTACAAAACTGAACTATGCATCAGCCCCATCACAATGCCTGTGTTCAGTTGTGAAGCTCATACGTCCCCATATTGCTCTATGTGTATTGTGTAAAAGTAAATGTTGCCATGTTCTGTGTCCCTACGTGTTCCCCATGTTATGTTATATGTGCATGATTAATATGCATATGTATCCCTTATGATCGATTAAAGACGCAATTATAGTTGTGTCCATCTCTAGTATGCCAGTTCCCAGTTTTCGTGAATACAACGAATATCAGGCCTATGTAAAGTTACGTTGCCACGTTTCTCAGTGTGCACGTTATTTCATTGTAAAGTCCCCGTTTCTAGGCCTCAAAAGGGCCCGGACTCAGATTCAGCTCCTGTCTCCTGAACCCTCTCCGAGGAGCGATACAGCCCCCACCTGTATCCCTGACCCTTAGCCTACTTCATGCCTCACAGTGCCCGGCTCGGCCTGGCTCTGCCTGCCAGTCTGCCAAGAGTATGTTATGATTCTAGTTATCAGTCCAGCTCTCCTTCTCTGCATTCCTAAGCTACTGAATCGCATCAATAGTTTCCGTCATGGTCTAGCCTTTACGTCTCCATGTAAGAGAAATACTGTATTAATGGTCATTTAATATTCCTCAACACGTACTACATATAGAATAATGCATGCACCAGTCTTAGAGTCTGTTAGCTTTTACCCTGATAACTTTTGGATTCTATCAACATGTTCTTTAAACATCAGATACTAGATAGTGTTTAGGTACATGTCGCTCTGACTCTCCAGACTTTAGTCTCTCCTTCTAGCGCAGAAGTCATAGCCCCCAGTTCCTCCTAGTAACACGTCATTGCCAGCTTGCGCGCACCACTAGGTCAGAGGTCCTGGCTCCTTAGGTAGCCCCCTCCATGTTTCCGCCCCATTTATGACATATTCTGTTACGTTTACATCACATGTCTATGTACACGCCTCTTGTTACACCCACTTTATGCCTTATCTTTCGCGACTGCTACAAACTCCACCCACTGCTACACCTACTACACTGAATGTAATGCAATTGTTTTAGTATATATATGTTGTACACTGTTATTAAAGCTGCTGTTGTCCCGATCCTGCCCCCCCGGCAGCTGCCATCCTATTCCCGTGCAGGTTGTCCTGTTGCTGTCCTTTATGCTGTATTAAACCTGCAAACTCCAGCTACCTCGAATTTTGACTCTTATTTATTGAGCTATCTGTTAATTAATTATTCCGAAAAATAGATCAGGTATTTAATTATTTATTTACCACATAATGGCGCCCGAATAGGGACTTGCCCTTTCCCCACGCGCCGGAGAAGCCACGCAAGCCCCCTGACCCTCTGCAGCCGTGACGGAACCATACCGTGCACGTGCAGATATTTCTGCTTCAAGTATCCCTCAGGCCCACGGAGGAGACGGAGGTTGCGGTCCAGCATCCAGACGAGGCGGTGGAGGAACGCGGCGAGTCCCGACCAGAGCCCAAGCCGAGAGTCCAAGGTCCGAGGTATCCGGAGGCCCACCTGTAACTGAAGTCCGAAGTTCGTAGTCCGTCGTCGTAGCAGTCCAGTCCGAGGCCTTCCGTTCTTGCTGCCCGGTGAGTACCGTTGCTGGGGTAGTATCTAGACAGGGTCAATTGTATTGTCTCTGGTCCGTGGGTTTGGGTACACAGATCCAACACGAAGTGTCCACTTAGGTGGATGCGGGTCCTGACGTGTCTCTTTATGAGACCGGTAAGTTTCGTACTGTTTTAGCAGTGCATCTAGTTTCTGTTGTAGTCTGTTCTGTTCTCGAGAAATTCATGTATTCTGTTTTTGGTATTCCAGGTAGTATTTTGTCCGAACAGTTATCTTAAATGTCATTCATGTATTTCAATGTCGTGGTATGAATGTGTTGTTCTTCAGTAATTATCGTGTTCATTGTGTATTGTATTGTGTCTAGACTCCAGTTCAGCCATGCCTCTGTTCTCCAAGTTACGTCAGTTAAAAACTAGAAAAGGTCTGTTAGAAGAAGCAGTTCCTGTCCCGCCTAGGGACAGTCCAGGTCATTTTATGTATCAAAAGCATGGCATAAGTGCCATATTGTATTTAGATTTATGGGTGGAGTACACCAAACAGTTAGAGGAAAAGTATAGATGGCCCGTATCAGGTACGTGGGATGCCGAGTGCATCATGCGAGTAGAAGAAGCATTATGGAATAAGAAAGCCAGACAGTCCCAGAAAGATGCCATCGAGTTATGGCGCAAAGAATCTCATAAAAGAACCGAAAAAGAAATCAGAAAGTCAGAATTAAGTAGGGAATCCACAGAGAGAGCCCAAGAAAGGGAATTAATCGAAATAGGTGAACGAGTTAAAACCGAACAGTCAGACAGACAGAGGAATGCCCTTATTAAGGGTATGTACCCTCTTCTTGCCGAGGGCTTGCCAAAAGCAACCCCGGAGGCATCCAGTAATTTTCCGCCGCCCTTAGTTCCGACCAAGCTACGTCACAAACCGACCGCAGCCGATATTTTTCTCTCGTCCTATTTGGACGACACAGTCCCAGAATATGCAAATCCTGTTCCGGCAGCTCCTGTAAATAATGTAATTCATGGTCCTCCAGCCACCGGGGCACCTGTTACAGCACCTGTTACGGTACCCCCGGTCCAGCCCGTAGTACAAATTCCCGTCACATCAGTCACTTTGCCAGCACGAAGAGTATCAGTCGACGATTCCAGTTCAGGGGCCGCGGGAGGAGGTCCTCCTGGTACCCCGCCGCCAAATAGACGTCTAGGGTTAGTCGAGTTACATGAACGTGCATTACAGCGTACGCCTAAATATCAGTCCATTGCAGATATCAGACGAGCTCTTACTGAATGCTGTTATGATCCAGTTCCAGGCGAGGATGGTATGGTTATATATTCCGTGCGTATAAGACAGGTGTCCGAGTATTTGGTCACCCTACTGAATATGAAAGAAGATCTAGACAGAATGTATCGTTTCATTCGTACAGGACAAGATCCAGAAAGTATTGGTGAAGTCATGTCTCTCAGGAAAGCTGAGATTCAGTTCATGCTATTAAAGTTTCTAATCAATTGTTTAATAAGGGAACAAGATTATCCGACTAAAGATCCGAACGAAATGAAAATTCTGACAAGGTGGAGTGATAATATAGCCGAGGGTAAGCACAAGACACTCAATAGTATAGAGAGTATGTACAAGAAAATACGTAAAGAAATAATAAGGTTACACGAACAACGCAAAGAAGCTCTAGGAAGCGAGAAAGAAAATGACTCTCCTACTGAAGAGGTAGACGACGAGAATCCCGCTAGAATAGCGTATGTAGGTAAATCTAGATTTCCAGACCGACATTCACGTCTAGACTACAAGAAAACTGTTCCTCCTCCAGCACCAGAACAAGGTTCTCTAGAGCAAGTATTTCAAGTTACCGATCACATTCTGAAATCACGAATCGGTTATAGTGAACTTAGTACTATGCATGAACAAGAACTAGCCCGATCAGCAGTCCGATGGATTACTGATTCTACCACTTTTCCAGACGAAATAGTGGCACAAATGTTTCTGAAACTGCCCCCAGCCGAGCAGCGACTGGTGGGTATGTATATGATCCAGCACCTCATTACATTGTATGAGGGTCAACATTCTGATCCAGGCCCGTTACATGATATCCTGAACGAGTTACTCCAGTATAAATGGAAAGGTTTAGGTACCGATTTAATTAGTGTCATTCTAGAACAGCGCCATAAATATAGAACGTTTCTGAACCCGCATTTTGTTCATGTCTCACCCCCGGAAAGTAAACCGTTTTACATAGACAGACAGCATCCGTTACGAGAAGTACATCCAGTTAAGACAGCGGGTGGTGAAATGCAACGAGAATTTGTTTACACCCCAGTTACCAAGATGGAACTCTTAGAAATGAAGAAGTTAATTCCCTGTCACGACAAAGATCCAGCAGGGTTCCATCGAGAGTTAAAAGACATGCTCCGTATGGGAGAATACACGTATCCAGATATAATTAAAATGTTAAAAGTCCTGTTGCCTGCGGGCATATATGAAAAACTCAAAGAAAAAGAATGGGAGGTGGGAGAGAAAAAGATTGATTGGACAGCTCTAGAAGCTGAAGATAAGATACGAGTACCAGGTACCGGTCTTGGAGACAAATGTAAAGAATTACCAGAATTATTGATACAGGTTTTGCCTAGGTTATTAGCCACTAAAAAGGAAGACTGGGATGCAATCTCAGCCTGTAAACAGAAACAAGACGAAGACACTAGTGATTTTTATTTCAGATTCGAGAAATGTTTTAGCATCAACAGTGGTTTGAAGACGAGTAGTGAGTCATACCCTCATCTTTTTGTTACTAAATTAGTCGAGAATTCAAGTCCACAAGTTAAGAATCGAGTTTTGAAAGTCGAAAGTACATGGCAAGCTAGTACTCCGTCCCAAATGCTTCAGATGCTTCAATATCACCAGAATAGAATCAGAGAAGAGCAAGATCATGAAAGGAAACTTATGAAAGACACGAAAATGAAAGTATTAGTTGCACAATCTGTTCCTCAAGACAGTCAGAAGAGGGGTACGAATCAAGCCAGTCATCCTGCAGTTCCTGTTAAAGGGACCTGCAATTATTGTAAACAGCCAGGTCATTTTATAAACGAGTGTGCAGTTCTGAAACACAACATAGCTACCGGTAAAACTAAAGAAAGACCACGTCCGCCTAGACAAGAACAAGTTTCACAGACTTCTCAGTCACTACAGAATGCACCACAGACAGTTACAGCACCGCAGCCTATCGCTGCAACACAGCATGTTACACAGCAGATGTACCAGTATGCCCAGACAGAGTATCCAGAGTATCAAGCGTATTCATGAAACAGCCTAGAGAGGGAGGTAGGCTTGCCTCTCATCGAGATACCTGTAGATCAAGAGGGTCCCTATGTACACAGTCAAGTATTAGGAAAAGATAGAAAGTTTCTGATTGATACAGGGGCAAGTAGGACTACTATCAGTCATGACGAGGTTCCAGGGGCTCCGCTCTCAGGCTCTAAAAATGTTTCCCTTGGATTTTCAGGAAAGCCTATTGTTAACGAAATTTCAAAACCAGTTTCTCTAGAAGTTGGTCCATTGTCCCGAACTACTGATTTGTTACTTACGAAATCATGTCCCGAAAATTTGTTAGGCATCAAGACGTTAAAAGAATTAGGAGCAGTTATATGCTGTTCCCCAGAAGGAGTCCGATTGTTTTTAAGAGACTTTAAAGGTCACTATGTATTACGTGATTTTGATCCAAGACTACTGAATGTACCGCAGCATTTATGGGCGCAAGGTCCAACTGATGTAGGTTTTATGCAAATCACACCCCATCGTGTGACTCTCAAACAAGGTATAGTTTTGCCACGAATCAGACAGTACAGATTGCCACCTGAGGCTGTAGCAGCCTTATCCAAAATTATTGACAAGCTTATTGCTCAAGGAGTGGTTGTAGAAACTGACTCCAATGTATGTAATTCTCCTATCATTCCAGTCATGAAACGTACTGATCCAAATGCACCTCCAGTATATCGATTAGTGATTGACCTTCGAGAACTTAATAAATGTATCATACCCCAGTACCCAGTAGTCCCAGATATTTCATCCCTATTGACAGCTATTGATTCTGAAGCTACATTTTTCACTGTTATCGACCTCAAGAACGCATTTTTCAGTGTCCCCATTCATCCAGACAGCCAGTACCTTTTCGGTTTTTGTTTAAATGGAAGGAGCTATAAATTCACACGAGCTCCTCAAGGTTTCACAGAAAGTCCTAGTATTTACAGTCAAGCACTTAAGAGACAACTAGACAATATTCACATGCCAACTGACACTGCCCTGCTCCAGTAGGTAGATGATCTACTGATCACAGCCCGTTCTGAACGTGACTGCGAGCGTGCGTCACTTACAGTCCTGTATTTACGGGCCGAGCAGGGGCACAAGGTGTCCCCTTCCAAATTACAATTCTGTGTCCAGCAAGGGATCTACTTAGGCCACTTACTGTCCAAGTGGGGTAGGCCGTTGACACCTGACCGTATCCAGTTAATAGCGAGTCTTCCACAGCCCAAGACACAGAAGGAGGTATGAGCTTTTATTGGCCTCACTTCTTACTGCAGACAATGGATTCCTCAGTATGCATTTCTAGCCAAGCCACTGATACAGTTAACGACACAGGAGGCAGCCGTATCGACTGTCCTCCCTTGGACATCTGAACATACACTTGCTTTCAATGAATTAAAGAAAGCCTTATGCCAAGCACCTGTTCTAGCAACACCGAACTATAGTAAGCCTTTTACACTTTTTGTCACAGAACGTGATGGTACTGCATTATCTGTTCTCACACAAGATCAAGCAGGACAGTACAAGCCTTGTGCTTATTTTTCGAGCACATTAGATCCAGTAGCCCAGGCTCTGCCTGCGTGCCTCAAGTCAGTTGCAGCCACAGCTCTAGCTATCAGACAAAGTGATTCCATAGTATTAGGACACTCCCTGACAGTACAAGTTCCACATTCCGTGGAAGTTCTTTTAAACCGAACACAGACTCAGCACTTGACAATTGCACGTTTAACAGGTTATGAACTGACACTGTTCCAGCCACACATAGAAATCAGACGCTGCAACATTCTAAATCCTGCTACACTGTTACCGTCAGTTACTTCAAATCCTGCCACACATGATTGTGTGGAAGTTGTTAACACTATGACTAAGCCGAGACAAGACCTGACAGACATTGCATTACCTAATCCCGACCTGACACTTTATGTGGATGGTTCATGTATGAGAACAAGTACAGGAGAACTAGTAGCCGCGTATGCAGTGACTACTGAAACTGAAGTTATAGAAACACACCGTATTGACACCTTGTCTGCTCAAGCAGCAGAGCTAGTTGCTCTGACCCAAGCCTGCATACGTGCTAAGAACCTGAAAGTAAACATATACACAGATTCACGTTACGCATTCGGAGTTGTACACGACTTCGGAGTGCTCTGGCAGGAGAGAGGTTTCATGACTTCTCATGGAACCAAGATTCAGCATGGCCCCCTCATTCAAGCTCTGTTAGATGCAATACATTTACCGACAGCTATTGCCATCATGAAGTGCAAAGCACATACGAAAGTCACTGACATTATTTCCCAAGGTAACGATCTAGCAGATCGAACAGCCAAGCTTACAGCTCAGACCCCAGACATTCCAGTTAACATGACACCGACACTAACTCCAGATCCGACTACATGTATGACAGTTAAGGACCCTACACAAGATGTAATAGACGTACAGTTACATGCTACTCCCGAAGAAATCAAGAAATGGTCCGAACAAGGAGGGGTCCAGACAGATCAAGGATGGGTGACGAAGGGAAAAGCCACATGGTTTCTCCCCGACTCTATGGTTCAAGTCATTATTAATACCGCACATAGTCCAGCACATCTAGGAGAAAAAGCTATGTTAGACAGTATTCAGAACCTCTGGTTCAACAAACACTTACGAGCTGCAGCCAAGCAGAAAGTCCGTACCTGTATGATATGTTGCCAGTTCAATCCAGGTAAAAGTGTCCCGGTGGAACAAGGTGGATTCCAACCTCCTGACCACCCTTTTGAAGTCCTCCAGATGGATTATATTCAGATGGAGCGATGTCGAGGTTTCAAGTATGTCCTCGTAGTTGTATGCGCTTTGTCCAGGTGGACAGAAGCATATCCAGTTCCAGATTACACAGCCGCGACCACTGCCATGCAGTTGGTTCGTGAATTCTTTCCCCGCTATGGACTCCCTAGGGTCGTGTATTCTGATAACGGCCAGCCATTCTCATCTGAACTTATGAAACATGTTTCCCTTCTGTTAGGGTACCAATGGAAGTTCCATTGTGTGCGCCATCCTGAAGCAGCCGGTCTCGTAGAGAGACATAATCAAACTTTGAAAATTCGCATTGCCAAAATATGTAAAGAGAATGGTGTCGACTGGCTAGTTGCCCTGCCAGTTGCTTTATTTTTTATGAGGATGGTAGCACATTCCAGATCAGGTCTGTCCCCGTATGAGGTCGTATTCGGCCGCCCCCCAAACATGTGGGGTACACCTAGACCCCGCAGTATTACAGATGTTTCCAGTAATATGCTGACAGATTACCTAGCTTCCTTGATGTCTGACCTACACTCTTGTCGTTCACAGGTTGCCGCTGCATTTCCAGACAATACTGAAGTGAAACCACACGAGGTCATTCCAGGGGACCTCGTGCTAGTACGGAATTTTGATCGTTCAAGCCCGCTGGAGCCCCGCTGGAAGGAGCCACGTCTTGTCTTACTTACAACAAGGACCGCGGCCAAAGTAGAAGGAAGAAAAGGATGGGTCCATCTGTCCCATATAAAGAAGTTCCATGGAATTCGTGAAAAGACATTTGCAAAGGACATTAAAGACTGCCTAAAAACCGACTCTGAACTTAATTCTGAACTTAAAGTTCCTCTGTTAGAGAAAACTCCGCAACAGGAGTATAAAGAAAAGCTTCGGTCTAGTAAAATAAGTCAGCCAGTTTAATTGTCTAAGTCCCTCTCGGGTGAAACGGTTAGACAGGTCCCTGACATGTATGAGATAGACCCCCATAGTGAGAGAGTTAGTCAAAACTCTATACGATGTATCGTCATTCTAAGTTTCTTATTGTTTCTAAGTCTTATGGTTACCTGCACAAGTTATGCTTTACATTTATGTTTTCCAGTTTCTCATGTAAATAAGTTTGCTAATGCTACAGTAGAGCACACATTTAGTGATCTGCCAACTCACGAGCTATCCTATCGTCTTGCTATGCGAAATAATACATTCATCAGAATGTTACACTATTCACACCAGACCAGCAATGCCACTAATTGTTGGGTGTATGGTCGACTCCCCCCTTTCCAGACACCGAAGGGAGTTCTGCCACTCTTTCCTTATCCATTTTCACATAATGGTTCGTGTGGAGCATGGTCCACGTTAACGTCATCCTCCAATGATATGTCCCTTCTGAATAGAACATGTTTTCCAGACAAGCAAGGTCTCCCCCATAGAACAGGGTTAGATCTAGAAAATGAAGTTTATAATTTAGGTAATTATTCTTCGAATTTTATGGTCCTGAATGTTCAGTCTGATACTACTCCAGATTTGCCTGCTATTTCAGTATTACCAGTCAAAGGCGAATTATGTGTCAGAAAGAATGGTTCCGCACATGTAGGACATAGTGATTGTACTACTACTGTCGAGTATAGTGACAGTGGGAAATCTATTTTCAAAGCCTCACGTCATTCTTATTTTGTTTGTGGTCAGACCGCATATGTTCGTCTGCCCCTCGATTGGGATGGAACATGTTATATTGCCTTCCTACTGCCACCAGTTTTTCTAGCCCCATCTGATTATCACAGAAACACACATCTACTACACGTCAGACCTAGAAGGGAGATCGAGTCCCCAATTGTCGATCAAACTGAAACTACTCTAGAACAGTATCAAGACTTTAATAAAGGTTTCTTCTTCTTTATAGGACCTATCCAGAATAGTAAGTTAATACGTAGATTAACCAGAACCCTTGAAGCAGTAGTGAATGAGACTACTTCTGCTCTAGGTAACTTGACCGAAGAGCAATCTGCTATGAGATTTGTCGTGCTCCAAAATCGTCTCGTTCTTGACGTCATACTGGCCGATAGAGGAGGAGCATGTAGAGTCATCGGATCTAGTTGCTGCATTTTCATTCCTAATAACGCGCCGTCTGTTTATTCAGCTATAACCAGACTTCATAAAATTGCCCATCAGTTACACCAGAATCCAGGCACCTGGACATGGTCCGGTTGGCTCTGGAGTATTATATCTGCCTGGGGATGGAAAGTATTGTCATTCCTAGGTATTGCGGTAATGATCATATTCAGTTGCTGCCTCTGTATACAATGTGGCCCTGCGATTTGCGGCATGTGTGCTACCTCTTGTATTCCTAGTCCTAAGTCCCGTTCCAAGACAATTCGAGACGAGCAAATGATGCTATATGAAATGATAGATGGTATCATGAATATTGATGTTTCCTGATGGAAACGTAGGACACAAGGAGGGAATGTGGAAAAGTAAATTTTGCCATGTTATATGTGCCTACGTGTTCCCCATCTTTTGCCATATGTGCATGATCGATATGCATGTATCCCCCTCTGATCGATTAAAGACGCAATTACAGTTGTTTCCATCTCTAGTATGTCAGTTTCCAGTTCTCGTGAAAGCAACGACTATTAGTCCTATGTAAACCTACGTTGCCACGTTTTACAGTGTGCACGTTAATTCATTGAATTGTCCCCGTTTCTAGGCCTCAAAAGGGCCCGGACTCAGATTCAGCTCCTGTTTCCTGAACCCTCTTCGAGGAGCGATACAGCCCCCACCTGCATCCCTGACCCTTCACTTACTTCATGCCTCGCAGTGCCCGGCCCGGCCTGGCTCTGCCTCCCAGTCTGCCAAGAGTATGTTATGTTTCTAGTTATCAGTCCAGTCCTCCTTCTCTGCATTCCTAAGCTACTGAATCGCATCAATAGTTCCGTCATAGTCTAGCCTTTATGTCTCCATGTAAGAGAAATACTGTATTAATATTCATAGAATATTCCTCGCACACGCATTACATGTAGAATAATGCATGCACCAGTCTTAGCGTCTGTTAGCCTTTACCCCGATAACTTTTGTATTCTATCAACATGTACTCTAAACACCAGATACTAGATATGCCTAGGTACATGTCGCTCTGACACTCCAGACTTTAGTCTCCTCTTCTAGCGCAGGAGTCATAGCCCCCAGTTCTCCCTGATAACACGTCATTGCCCGTTTGCGCGCACCACTAGGTTAGAGGTCCCAGCTGCTCAGGTAGCCCCCTCCATGTTTCCGCCCCGTTTATGACATATTCTGTTACGTTTACATCACATGTCTATGTATACGCCCTGTACACGCCTTCTTGTTACATCATTTTGCCCTTATCTTTCGCGACTGCTACAAACCACGCCTACTGTATTGAATGTAATGTATTTGTTTAACTATATATATTGTGCACCGATATTAAAGTTTGCTAGCCACTCCAGATCCTGCCCCCGGCAGCTGCCATCCTATTCCCGTACAGGCTGTCCTGTTCCTGTCCTTTATGCCTGATTAAAGCCTGTAAACTCCAGCTACCTCGAATCTTGACTCTTATTTATTGAGCTATCTGTTTATATGAGTATCCTGAAAAATAGAACCGGTAATTAATTATTTATTTACCACACTCTGGGGGTCCCTTTAGCACCAGACAAGACCGAAGGCCCGGTCACAGTAATAACTTTTTTGGGCATTGAACTAGACACCACGCATATGACAGCACGCCTTCCTCAAAATAAGATTCGCGAGATTAAGGCTTTTATCCTCACAGTTTTAAACACAACTAAGATTGAGGTGAGACAGGTGCAGCCCTTGTTGGGTTATTTAAACTTCGCTTGTCGAGTGGTGAGGGCGGGAAGGACGTTTTGTAGACGTCTAGGGATGGCTTTATCTGTTGCATATCTCCCACACCACAGAGTTCGTGTGACAAAAAACATCAAAGAAGATTTACGAGTGTGGTTGTGTTCTCTGGACAATTTTAATGGCATTCCTTTACAATTTGTGCATGACAATTTTGTGTGGCAAGTTCAAATCTATTCTGACGCCGCGGGGTCCAGTGGCTTTGGTATCTTCTGGGAAGGACGGTGGTGCGCAGAGGGTTGGCCAGAACATTGGAAGAACCATGGAAGAAGCATAGCTTTTTTAGAGCTTTTTCCGCTGATTGTAGCATTACTAGTGTGGGGCCAAGAATTTCAGAACAGGTCGGTGTTATTTCATGTTGATAACATGACAGTTGTGAACCTGATTAACAACCAGAAAGCGAAAGATGTTAGAGTTTTACAATTACTGAGAAGGTTCATGCTTTTAAGTTTACGATTCAACATGATGTTCAAAGCTTGACATGTCCCAGGGGTTAATAATTGCATTGCTGATGCTCTTTCCCGATTTCAGTGGCAGAAGTTCCGCGAATTGGCGCCAGGGGCGGATCTCTACAAAACAGAAGTGTCACACAACCTTTGGGCCCTAGGGGAGTGAGGATCGTTCAGCTAGTCGAGCAGTCCATTGCCCCTTCGACTAGAAGAAGTTATGTGCAAGCATGGCAGGAGTTTTTACATTACAAACAGAATTTGGGTGGAGCTGAGTCAGTGGGGAAAGTTACAGGTGGTATTTGCGATTTCGTGCTGACTTTAATAGATAAAGGTTTGTCGCACACCACAATTGCAGGTAAATTGTCTGGTTTATCCTTTTATAGTCAATTGTTGTGGGGTTTTGACCCGGTGGATGATCAGCTGGTAAAGAAAATGTTGAGGGGTTTACAGAGGGGGTCACTTGGTTTACTGCGGCCAAGAGCTCCCATTACGTTTGAGTTGTTGCAGACGTTGTTAGGACAATTAGGTTTGTTTTGTTATGATCTTTGGGAGATTGGGCGTTTTAGGTTAGCTATGATTTGGATGTTTTTTGGGGCTTTTAGGGTTTCCGAGGTTTTGGGTGTTGGAAGGGATAGAGGTCTGGCCAGTGCAGAGATTGCATTAAGAGAAAATAGGCTGGGGATATGGGTGAGGAAGTCTAAAACAGATCAACTAGGCCGAGGCACGTGGGTTTTTCTAAATAGTAGTGGGATGGCTGACTGTTGCCCGGTGCAGGAGTGGGTTCGTTTTGTTTCTAGGGAACAGATGACAACAGGCCACATTTTCATTCATAAAACTGGTGAGAAAATTACAAGTTCCCAATTTTTAGCAGTATTGAGAAGGGCTCTGACAATGTTGGGGGAAAGTCCAAAATCGTTTGCCACACACTCTTTTCGTATAGGGGCTGCTACAGAGGCGGGAAGATTGGGATTGGGTTTGGACGTGCTAAAACGCATTGGTAGGTGGAAGTCTAACAGTTACAAATGTTATGTGCGCAAATAAGCTTGTTGTTTGAGTATCTGGATGGGGGTGCGTTAGTCTAATTTTTCTTTCATTTCAGGTACTGTGCGGGGTGCAAATTCGAAGTTTAAACGGCAGACCTGGATAGTAGGCCATTCGTTTGTAAAGTGGGCAGCCCTGTTCGCAGAAGAGCAGATTTATGGACGATCACTGGGTATTCCTAGTGCGCAGCACGAAGTAGTATGGAAGGGTAAAGGAGGCTGGCAGTGGGATGATTTAATTCTAACATTAACGCAAATGTTTCACATGCGAGGTTGTCCGGACCACCTTATCGTACATGTAGGTGAGTTGAGTTTGAGTTGAGTTTAAAATATTTGTATAGCGCACTTTCACCAGCGGTTTCAAGGCGCTGATTTAGTTAGAATGTCAGGACTAGCGCTCATCAAACGCATGCAACTTGATTTGACGGTGCTGAGGATGAATTGGTCGACCACTCGCTTGTTTTGGACTGAGTTCATATACAGACAATCTTGGCGACAGGCCAGGTCACATGCAGCAGTGGAGAAGGCCAGGCGGAAACTAAATAAAGCTATGAGGGTATTTTGTAAAGTGATGAAGATTGGGGTTTTACAGCATGACAACATCTCGAGTAGCGAGAGTCATCTTTTTCGAGATGACGGAGTCCACTTGTCTCAGTTAGGCATGGCCTACTATTTAGTTGAAATCAGAGACATGCTAGCGCAAGAGCTACAAGTGAATCTTTGGTGCAATTCAAAATTATAAAAGAGGTCTCTTTTCTTGGGGTGGGGCCAGGAAAACTCTTTGGTTTTCCTGGGTGGCGTAAAATCCCCAGGGAGGAGGAGTCTAGAGCGGGCTCCTCCAGTTATTAGTTAGATAGGGGGAATTATACAGAACAATGGAGGGGAAAAAATGGAAAGAAAATGTTGGGGAAGTTATGATGAGTTCAATACAAGAAAAGAGATTATTTGATGGTTTCGGTATAAAGTCTAAATTTATAATGAAAGGAAATAAATAAATAAAGAAATGGTTTCGGTTCAAATGCCAAATTTACATGTTTGATGATCTGTTGGGAAATTTATGAATTACATATCCTTAATAAAGTGGCCTCTTCTGCTATGATAAAGCGAGTGGTCTCAATTTGTGGGCGAACTAAAGGAGTTATATTGAAACTTAAATCACCCACATTAGAGCTGCAGTAAGCAAAATGTTTTATTACAATGAAATTCCTTCCAAAAAGCGCTTCCAATCCCAGCGGTCGCAAAATGTAGTGCAGGGACAGAAGCTGAAGCAATATATTTACAAGCCAAACGAGAAGGCTCTGAAGGAGAGGTCTGCCGCACGCTCGTGCACACTGCTTAAAGCGAGCACAGCCCACGGCTCCTGTGGTGTCTGCGGAACAGATGCGCGCCTGCCATTCTGGGCTCCCTGACAAGCGAACTGCGCATTTTATCTTAATGAAAATTGTTTTACGTCAAGAACTAAAGCATGACACGCACAGTATTAAAAGACGGTTTATGGCGAAATGACGACAAACAAGGGCAAGATGGGTGCTCAATAGCAGACTGGCTGCAAAGGCACCTCATTATCCGATGCTCAGTTTAACCGCCGTCGTCAGCACAGCAAGCGGAGACACTTTTTTATCTCATACCGTGTTAAGAAAAGGGCCTTTTGAAATAAGAGCCAGCCATTTGTTTGGGTGTAAATGCGGTCTTTTGACCATTTGTTTGTCACTTGCATACCAACACATTGTAGCCTCCACCAGTCTTTATGAGAAGCCAGTTTCACACTCACAGGGGCAAAGAGGTGCCGCCCCCTGTAAAGCTGCAATGGCGCCAAGCCTGCCTTACATGCAGGTGATATGCTAAGGAGGACTGACTGTTCTGAATACCAAAGGCGGATGACCGAGCATTAACGGTTTTTATTAAACTTTTTGGTTTCCTCGTAATTTTTTAAAAGACCAATCGCAATTACTCACAGATTTTACATTTTGCAGCAGTACTTTCCATTTTTGCAAACGTACCGATTTGCCAGACTAATATAAAAAGTAGTCGCGCCTGCATCCGGTTTCCACAGTAAACCTCTGTGCTCATTTCAAAACGTAATTTGTCTCAGTGGCACTAAATGCACTATGAACACAAGCCAATGTTTTCAGACCACATACTTTCAAGTATCTATCGTTATCCGGTCCTGTGTGACCACTAATCTAGGAAGCTAACTTGCATATGTGGGGGAATCTTTAATGCAGGTAAACATTAGCCCTTCTCGATCACTTTAATCCTATCCTAAGTTACAGTTCATAAAATATGCCGTGCTTTTGTCATAATGGAGAAAAATACATAGTGCAACGGTATCATGTGAGAAATGAAAATTACAGCTAAAATGTTTTTCGGGAAGCTGATCATTTGCTAATGAGATTCCAAAAGGGTGACATAGGGCTAATTATGATAATAACTTGCTTTTTAACATAGCGCTTCATACTGCACGTCGGCGCTTTCATAGCCCCGTTAATAACCAGTTTTCTGTTTATCCAGTCAAATAACAATCATCATTTGACTGGATAATGTCACGAGTTTGATGGGGTTTATTGTTACATTGAAACTTAAATCACCCATATTGGATCTGCAGTAAGCAAAATGTTTTATTACAATGAAATTCCTTCCAACAAGCATGTACATCTTAACAAGTAATCACCGAAAGTTGAGGTGCTCAAATCCCGTCAATGACCCCCGTACTCGACTATAGTTGCGGTGTAGAACAAGCATTAGCCGTGTGGCCGGGCCGCGAAGTGAAATAATAAAACAAGTGAGAAAAAGCCTTTGATGTGCGAGCGAGTGAGAATGGTGGGGGCCAGTGGGAGAGGTGAGGGGGGAGTCACGGAGAGATTAGCAAGCGGCCGTGAAGTGCAGACGGGGGGCGGGGAGCAGAGCCTTTGAAGAGCCAGTCAGTGAAAGGCTGATAGGCAGAATAGGCAGAAGCTCGTGCACGAGGCGTGCACTTTCGAAAATCCGGATCGTAAAAGTCAGCTTTGTGGATGGACGGCATTAGGTCTCTCTCTTCGCGAGACCTAAAAAGGCCTTACGTCTGATCTACCAAAATAGTCAGACTGGGCTTTTCACAAATTAGCAACCACTGGCTGAAGTTACAAATGAAGGTATATGTTTGTTGCTCTACAAAAACAGCACATTGCATGAATACTTTCATGTACAGCACAGATCAAAAGCACACGCACCTTTTGAGTTTGGGCAGAAAAATGTGTAATGCAGAGGCATGTTTCTAGTACAAATCATATGATAAAAGTCATACTCGCCTTTGCATCATGTTGTGAGCCTGAATGTTGCAAAAGGCAAGCACATGACATGCAACAGCAGCAAAACTGTCTTTGTAGATATAGCTTGCACTGTTTCCCCCTCCTTGCAATGCGCTGTAGTTAATTTGACTAGATTTTATTACGATCCACCAAACAGTGCAAATATATTCGAAAATCTAAAGAGTGTGACCTCCCCTGCCTCATTACCTTTGCCCCTATTCAATCCAAATAAAACATGAAACGCCTGGTGTGATAAAGTGGGCTGTTGGTTAAGGGGGGTGAACCCTCTTCAAGCTTTCATACCCATCAGGATGAACCATCAAAGTCACTAAATTGACCTGTGCTTAACCCTCTGGTAGCGTGGCACAAAAACAGCCAGGTTTAACTAAGAGGCAATATATAAAGTATTTATGCAGCACACAAACAGTAATAAAACCCCACACCAAGTAAAAAAAAGAAAGTGAAATTAAACAAAATATTTGACACCAAAACAATACAATTCCAGTTTGTAAAACCAGATTCATGCAAGTTTAAAGAACAGATGATTGCCGGAGTACTGAACAATGTCAAACATTCACCCCCAGTCACAGATGTGGGTTAAATTCATTGTTTTTTTGCTCACCATGCCATTTGAATTTGGACCCAGCCATGTGCAATTGATCTTGCACCCCATTGGAACAGTCCAGCCTGAAGTGCTAGGCCAGGTCCTCACTGGACTAGAAACAGGCATCATCAGACAGGATTTTGGGGTATCACCCGTCATCAGCCAGGCTAGATTGAATCCACTGGCAAAAAGAACAGATGATGTACGGAATGTTGAAACATTCTCCTCCAATAAGAGATCTGGGTTAAATCCATGGTTTTTTGGTTTTGGTTTATCTGGTCGTGGTAGACCGTGTCAAAGTCACCAGTTCAGGCCGGCAGCAATGGTGTCGCGTCCAGATACACGGGAAAGCGAGAGAGACCACACGGCCGTATTACGAGTTTAAGGTAAGGGGGACCTTTGATGAAGAGAGGTAGAACTGTACTTAGCCCCATTCTGGGAAGATAGGTGGCCACGTTAAAAGCTAGTTTAATGTCATGGGTACTAGTTTAAAGCCACAGATGTAGTTTTAAAGAGAAAAGAGTCCCTTACACGGAGGGTTGACGTATTCGCAAATTTCGCTCTAACGATAGAATATTGAGCTAAATAGACATAAATACTGTCTGTAGAAAACATTAAAATAGATACAAACTTGGATGCAAGTTGTTTAAAAAATGCATAGAATCAAACCTCGCTCTAACTATAAAATACTGAGCGAAGTATATATATATAATTTTTGTTAACACAGGAATAAGATGCGAATCCTGGTTACAACCCGCTTTCTAAGTATATATAAATGAACGGGATGTCCTTAACAAGATATATGTCATTTGTCTAGGCGGAGAGGATCGCCTCAAATTTGAAAAAAGAGGTGCTGTCTGCACTCAGATTGATCTACGAAGTGCTTAGACCCACGCCGCAAGAGAATCAATAAACGAAGAATATCTTGCCAGAGACTGGAATGTGTAAGGCCAATGTGTCAAATGGCTTCCTGAGGAAATAAAAGTAGGTGGGCAATTTGATCCTCACACAAGGTACATGGGATAAGCATGTGCAGTCTCCATAATCACGCATGAATTTCTAATAACATGTCTCCTTTATGTATAGATTCCCTGATATAATAATAGGGAGAAGGAGTAACTAAAAACCATCACAACTCCTGGATTTGATGTGGCAATGCATAAATGGACCACACTTTAATGTAAGAAATTCCAGGGCTTTCGCAACAGTTACAAGTATAAATCCCCCTGATAGTCTGAAAACTAACAACTGTTATATATCTATTTTAGATAAGAAGATGTTTTAAAATAGTCCTGAAGAAGGTGTTCCAAAGGACAAATCACCGAAAAGCTTTTTTAAACTGTAGCAATCAATTGTTTTTGTGTATTTTGAAATTATGGTCTTTATAATAATTTGGATGTATTTGTATAAAATGTCTTTTTTTCAAACAAGTTTTTTATGATTCTATGTGATTACATTTTTGATGTTTGGATTTTAATGTATTGTGAATGCAGCTATATGAAAGTATCCGCTTTTTAAGAAATCTAAATAATAAACATATTTTGATATATCCATTGCTAGTTTTTGGTTAGTAATACTACTTGGGGGTAACTGTTGTTTGCAAAAGCCAAAATAGACTCCAGAGTCAATCTAGAATTCATACACTCAGAAAGGAATTTCGCCCTTTTTTTTGCGTCCAGATACACAACTGAGATCAGTTTGCCGACAAATTACCTTGTGACCTGGGCGTTGAGATGCAAAGTCCTTGCATCGAGCTGCCTGGGCCAGCACTGCGGAGTCATTCGACAACAAGCTGTAATGTGAGGTCGAGTGTTTGGAAGCATTTCACACCAGCAGAGTTGGTGAAGCTCCAGTAAGGGGATTGCAAAGTGAGACCTTCAGCCATCATCAAGTAAGCTGTCAATAGGAGCTTGCAAGGACATGCATTGTACGGAATTGGAAAAGAGGACAAGATGTGTCATCAAGCTGCGTCAAGGTTGAGAGAGGGTTGCCTTGCTCTGTGATGTATTGTCGCCAAGGACATGAGAAGTCAATTTTGAAGAAGCCTGGATTTGAACAAGGAGCCAGGCGACTGACTCTTGGAGATCTTCTGGACTCCTGGGTCTATACAAGCAGAGAAGATTCAGGAGGGTAGCTCAAAGCATCAGAAGAGACATGGTGCAGCCTCAGCATGCTCTGGGCATCAAAGCAGTCCTTGGTCAGTAAAGCAGAGTTTTGGCAACAGGGCGGACTTCACAGCTGGGCAGTCCTACTTCCTGGCCGGGTCACAGTGCCATAAGTGATCTGAGGAGTTGGGACTTGAGGGTCTTCTAAATATATCTGGTGCCCACTAGGGGTGGGTGATAAATTCTGCTCCACTGGTGGATTTGCTGAGTTTTGTCCACTAAGCGTGTTCTGGGAAAACTCCACCAATCATTTGCAGAGATTTTTCTGGTGTGCAATAGTAAGGCGGTGAGCACGAATGAGAACTGGCATCCCCTAGTGTGGTTCTTTTGGCACTACGACAGCAAACAGTGAGATTTTCTTAACACGGGCAGTCACAGGTGGTCATAAACGTTTTTTGTGAGAAAACTGCAGCTTGAGTTGATAATCTACTGCTGCAGCAAAGAAGCAGTGCCCTTTGGTGCACTGCATAGTGCTGTTCATGCTGATTTTGCAGTGCAGTGGAAAAGCTCCTGCCACTAAACATAAGCTTGACAAACCGATTCTGCTTGCTCGCACAGTTCAGCGGAATCTCTCAGAGTTCTCATGTAAATCTGCGGAGTGAAACTCTGCCAGTTCTGCCCACCCCTTGTATCTATTATGAAGTGGAAGAAGCTTTAAGAGTCCTCTCCCTACAGAGGGCTCTGGAATTTTCTTCCTCTCTGTCCTGGCCCCAGCTTGTCTGGGGGCACAAAAGACTAGTGTTACATCCTTTCTGAGTGGGCTGAGGCAGAGTCTTTGTCATGTGCTGTGTGGTAGGGGACACCTTTTCGCCCTTATCCTTACAGAGTTAGCACATCCAGAATACACCTATTTCCCTTCATCTTACTGTCTGGGAGCAATGCAGAAAAGACCAGCTGCCAGCTACACCTAGTTATGTGATCTAGGTTACAAATAAATTCACAATTTGGGCAGATTCACGTGGGTAGGCAGCAAAAGGTCCCTCAAAATGTACCTGGCTGCCGCCACAGGAACATGGTATAAACTTTTCATACGCAGAAAGAATTTCAGCTGTCCAGTGGTCCAGTAAATGACTCAATTCATACTTTCATAAAAGTTTCTATACTAATAGTGATGTACGTAAGCTTCAAAATGAAGACAGTTCTAGTTCTAGTATAGCGAATAAAGTAACTAGCATAGTGCTGTGCCAAGATCTGCTTCTGGACTTGTTATGAAACACATGATTGGTCAATTTGTTCTTGGACAATTATTGTATTAGGAATTTATTTTTCTATTTGTCTATCACAATTGGTTAGGATCAGAAAATAACTTTTTAAAGTGGCCATTTCAGAATTTCGACTAAAAATGTGACTTTACCATTAAAGAGAGTTTTGATTTGCAAATCTTTAGGCTCCAAACTCAACATTTCTACCTGCTAACCCAAAAGCTAGCACCAACTAAATGTAATAAGGTAACACAAAGCTGTCCTATGGTAGAGGTAGACCTAGCAGTTGTGAAAAACAAATGTAAAATGTTTTCACTACCAGGACATGTGAAACTTAAAAGTAGATGGCTAGCTTTTTAATACACTGCACCCCGCCCTCCTGGCTATGTGGAGCTACTCTATGCATGACTCACAGGAATTAAAAAGGAAGGCTCAGGTCTGGCAACAGGTTTATTTTGTCTGGTTAAAATTGTCACACAGTCTGCAATGGAAGGCCTGAGCATGTTGAAAGGCTGCTTAAGCTGGTGTCACAAGGAGGGCCTCATGCCCACTTTATTTACAGGCCCTGGGTATAGGTGGTACAACTTTATTTGTGTCTTACGAATAAATTAAATGTACAAATTCAGTGTAAGACATGTTAACATGTTTATGAGAGAGAACACAAGCACTTTAGTACTAGTCAGTAGAAGTAAAGTGCACAGAGTCCTAAAGCCAACAAAAATGAGATCACCAAAGAACGGAAGATGAAAACAAAGTGTTTGGGGGATGACTACGGGAAGGCGAAAGGTCTAACAACTGTACCTGGTTTAATTTTCTGTCTGCCTCTAGCATTTCATGCAGATTCATAACACAGCAACAAAGCAATTATTAAATCAAAATGTTACAGTTCCTCCCTTGATGGATCATCAGAAACTTGACCTACTAATAGAAAACAAACACTTCTAAATATACAACAATTATGGTACTGGTTTGTCAACACAGTGTGAAAGCTATTATTAAATGAACACTTTTTTAAACCCCTCTTTCTAACTAAATACTTGAATATACTAAGTCCAATATACAAAGGGCCTTAAAGCAAGTTGCCCTAAGTGCTATACTGGGGAAAACCACTACAGATAACTTTGCGATTCCCAGCGTCTTTAGGACTGGGTCTGGTATTATTGGGTTGGTTAACTTCAGGCATAACAAATTAGCAACCACAGAAAGAGAGTGAAATGAATGAATGTGCATTTCTCTAAGAAAAAAACCCCATTACATGAGGGCCGCAGTATACAAAACACATCAAATGAGTGCATTCTGTTTTTAATTTGTCTGGGCAGAGGAATTTGTACTGAAAAGTCATGTTTCTAATAGGTCTGGGCAGAACTCACAGAACTTCACTCTGCTGTATTCTGTGGAGTTACATAACAACTTCATGACAGTCCACAGAGTTCTACAAATGGGTGCAAAATGAATGTCACACTGCTCAGCTGCGATTTACCACCGGGAGCACAATATGAGCTAAAGAATCAGTGCAAACAGCACTACCCTGTGTACAAGCTCATTGCCATTTGTTTAAAACATGTATCCAGCCTTCTGCGACAGCTTTTTATCCTGTTGCTCCTCTCTAGTTCTCATTCTAGTACGTCAACCAAATACCCATTCTCATCCCTGTCCCATCTTTTTTCTTTACTTATTACATTCTGACTTTCCCTTTGTGTTCATTATTTAATATATTTTACATTTCTGTGTGTGTTTTTAGTAACTTTGTTACTTCCTTTCCTATCCACATCCCTCCCAGCTGCTATGGCAGAAGCATGCAGCTCTGACAGCAATGCTGCTAGTAATTCTGTGTCTGCCACCTGCATCATGTGTAGTTATCAACAACCGAAGGGAGTGCAGCCTTTCCTATTTTTTCACGAGTCGTAGGTGGCTGCAGTCATCTCATGGGTACAGCTCCACCTCCTCTGAATATTAGTAGCAGGTGGCAGGGTTGCACCATACAGAAGTGTTGGGGGCTCAGGTGGCAATTGTGTTGCTGTATGCTTCGCAACACCGGTGTCCTGAATCTTGACAAAATGTTCCCACAACATTTGAAACTCACTTCAGTTGCTGTTAGGGAAGTTTTGGAGTGGTTTGCCTAGCAGGGTCTGAGGAAAAAGGGGATCACAAAATGCTCTTTCCCCATGTTAATTCCCATACACCCTTTCAACACGACTACAGCCCTAAACACTGGACATAATAACACCAAGTTTGGCAGAAAACTAGCTTTTGGTTCGCAGTTTGAGCTTTCCCTTATTTAGTGTAAATTTGTTCAGTAGTTTTAGAGATATTAAGCGAAGAATACATTTGAATATTTAACGTGCTGATCCTCTGTGGATCAGACAACCCCTAAGCTCAAATGTGATTGTCTGCCAACACTTCAACCAGGAAGTGTTGGCAGCCATCTTGGGACTCAGCTCCAAAAATGTAAAACATAAAAATACTCTGCCCCCCTAGGTCACACAGCAACATTGGGAAAAAAAGGTGCTGTCATTGAAGTTATGCCCCTATGTGGGTCAGGTTCGGGGTGCTTATTGAGGTATATAAGGGGAGGCGGGCGCACCAGGCCCCTGCCCAACTGCAAAATTTTGTCCCAGGATCTGTCACCTCCCGGAGGCTAAACTTAAATCTAATGTGGGGCGGTCCGCACTGCCCTCCTGCAGGCCCAGGAACTGCCACTTCTCTGGGGCACGTCAAATAATGTATCCAGTTGGGACCACTGGGCCTATCCACACGCCGAGGACCGGCACCTCCCTGGGGCATATGCAAATTAATATGTGGGTGTCAATGCGCCCCCCCCTGCAGCCCAGGCACTGCCACCTCTCTGTGGCTAACCATAAAAATAATGTAGAGGGCCCATATGGCCTCTTCAACAGCCCTGGGTACTTCTATTTCCGAGGGACAAAAGACAACATTCATATTGGGGGCCAGTACACCCCCCGGTGTCCCAGGGACTGCCACCTCCCAGAACAAATAATTCAAATTAGGGGAGGCCGTGCTGCCCCTCTCAGTCCCGAGGACTGCCACCGTCCCAGGGCTGAAATACATTGATGTAACAGCGCAGACTCCCAGCCACGGAAACGACCACCTTACTAGGGCTAAGTTGGAAGGGGCCCGTGCGCATCCCTTGTGGAGTCATTTATTTCCCTGGGCATCTCCACCCCCAGGGCTGGCTCCTGCTACCTCTTAAGGTGCCCACCCTTGGGAGATAGCTGTTTGCTTTTGCTAACAGCTTCCACCAAGCCAAGTCAAACATAACTCCACTTTCTGCAAGCGGAAGCTGTAAAAAAGCTCCTGCAGAAAGTTGAGTTCTCCTCTGTTTCCCTTCATGTAGATATGTGTGCAAGGAAACAGAGGAAAACATTGCTCCCACAAGCAGGGAGCTTCAATTTAAAGCAGCTCGATGCTTGGAGGAAGAATCCCGGCTCCTGCAGAAGGCAGGTATCTGACTGAGGCCTTGAGGTCAATCCCAACCACACACGACCAAAGGCTGTGCACGGTGCAGGTTGTATTAACGTAATTCAAATTACGTAAAAAAAACATAGTAATTCACTGAATGAACAAAAGGTTACAGGAACATTATAGTTGGGAAGTAGAATTTAAAAAACAAAGTAATTCACTAAGAAAAAAAGTTACAGGAGCGTTATAGTTAGGCTCACATTTTAAACATTGAATACCATAGAAATTCACCTGTTATAGTTAGAATTATATCAAGCAGCTATAACTTGTGCACTAAGGTAACTATAACCCACACCCTTTCATGCACAGCTAATTACACCAGATATTACAACACTCATGATATCTTTGATAACATCATTGATAATAACACTATAACATTTTCAGTAACATTATTAATGAGAAAACTGTGCATGGCGAGGATGCGTGTTATAGTTACCTCAGAGCAAGACTTATAGCTACTTGATATGATTCTAACTATAACTGCTGAATTTTAATGGTTTCGTATGGGTAACATCTGAGCCTAACTTTAATGGACCTGTAACCTTTGTTTTTTTCAGTGAAAAATCAAAGGTTAATGGGATGTAATAATTATGCTCAGATTTTACTCGTACAAAGTCAGTGAAAGTCAGCAGTTATAGGTATCTGGGCTAACTATAACTTACATCCCGCAATGCACTGCTTATGTCCTCACATATTGTATTGTATTGTATCGTAAGTGGCTGTGTAACACTATGTATCCTTGTGTGTATGGGTATGTGAGTGGCTCGATAGTTGTATAACTACGTGTGTGAATAGCTGTATGGGTGAGTGAGTTGCTGTGTGAGTGGCTGTACTGGTCCGTGAGTGGGTGTGTCAGTGGCTTTATTAGTGAGTGAGTGTTTGGGTCAGTGAAAAGTTGTGTGAGTTGCTGTATGAGTGAGGGAGAGGATGTGTGAGTGGCTTTATGAAGAGTGGGTGTGTGACTACTGGTATGGGTCTGTGAATGGGTATGTGAGCGGTTATGTGGGTGTATGAGTGGGTGTACAAAAGATTATTTGGGGCTGACAGTGGGTATATGAGTGGTTCTGTGGATAATGTCATTAGTGATGTCATTTGAGATGTCAGCTTAACTATAATGGTCCTGTAACCTTTGTTTTCTTTCAATGAATTTCTGAGGTTATTTAAATTCCATTTACTAAATATAACGTCCATGTAACCTTTATTTTTTATAAATAATTTCGAAGGCTTTTTAACTAGTATTCACGTTGGCAGAGTGGTGGGTAAAGGGGTCATAGCCTTCGACGACCTGTCAGCAATCCCACTGTGTAATAATTACTGAAGGTAACAGGAGGGGTTCTTGGCCCCCAAGAGCCTTCACCAGCCAAGGAGACTTCATCCCCCAACTAGTAGTGTTTCAGGAGGTTCATTTGCAGAGTGGCGGAGAAAGGGGGCGGGACTTCAGACAAGCTCTCAGTGGTTGTGCTGCGTGGGACTTAATGGAGGTAATAGGAGGGGCCCTTCAACCCCAAAAAAAGGGGACTTCACCCTCCCAACCAGTAATGCACCAGGAGACACTTTTGCAGAGTTTTGGAGAAAGGGGGTGTGACTTCTGAAAACCTCTCAGCTATCCCGCTTTGTGGGATTTACTGGAGGTAACAGGAGGGGTTGTTCACACCAGGGACCCTCAGCAGCCCAGGGGAATTCATCCCTCAAGCAGTCGTGCAGCAGGAGGCGTGTTTGCAGAGTGGAGGAGAAACGGGGCTTGGCCTCTGACAACCTCTCAGCAATTTTGCTGTGAGAGGCTTACTGGAGGTAACAAGGGGGTAACAAGGAGCCTCTGCAGCCAAGAGGACCACATCCCACCAGCAATAGTGAACCCTGAGTTGAAATTACAGAGTGGTAGAGAATGGGGGGTGTGGCCCTGTGTGGGACGTATTGGAGGTAACAGTAGGTGTTCCCGTATTCAGGAACAACATGGAGTTACATGAGAGGGTAAAATATTGGAGGGAGGCAAAAGAGCGCATGCTGCTGGTAGATTTTTGACAGTAAGAAAAGCAACTGCTGTTTGCATGGTACGCAGTTATTGATTGAATAATATAAATTTTACAATTTTTGTGAGCCTGATATTCTGCTATGATCGCGAGAGAGTCTCCTAAAAGCCGTTTATGAGCTTCTGCAGGTGACACTTGCTGTGGGGGATTTTACGATCCAGTGAGACTCTTGCAGGAGTCGCCTTGAAATTTTCCAAGTGACTGTGCTGTGAGTTGTGTTTACCGTCCTACTTGAGTCTTGTGAGCTGGATTGACCAGGGAGAGCAAAATGTATGTACTAGAGAAATCTAAATGTCATTAACAGGTTAAAACATTTACAGAACAATGAAAATAAAGCACACAGTTTCTTAATAATAAAAGTAAATTAAAAGGTTAGCTCATTTAATGGGAGGCATTTGATGAAGGTGTTTTGTCAACAAAATTATGGGCAGGTTAATAACAGGGCTACCAGGCTTTTATGCAAAGGACATCTGTATAACATTTTGCCACTGTAGGTCAATCACTGTTTCTTTTACCCCTCATCAAACTAAATACAAAGGAGCAAAGTTGGGAATATGGGCAGGTATCATTAGGCATTGTATTGCATTTATTTAAAAAAACATGTCTTAAATATTAATAAGTTCGGTTGGCTGAGCCACAGCATTGTAGTAGCATATGCTATTTCTAACCAATGCTCCATGTGACCCCAAAACACATCGAGGACGAGCCAGGGAGCACACAAATGCTGTTTCTGTTTCAAAATAAAACAGAAAAACAGCTGATCACTGAGATCCTGCATAACCTCAAATAAAACGATATTAACACTTGAATTTGAATTACATTATTAAATAGAACTAAATCCAGCTGTGCAATGCAATAAACTCTTGTTCATGAAAATCTATGAATTTTATGCTTTAAAGTTCATACTTTTGTAATACAAAATAATATACCAATAATCCATTAGCAACACTTGCAGGAAAACTGTAGCAGCCTAAGGGAGCACTGCACACCAGGTTATCAGTTCCTCCCAGTGTATACGTGTAGATTTCTCTATATGTTCAGAAGCATTACTCAAACTGTTACTCTACAAGAATGAATTGGAATGCCTTTGCTCAATGTGATAAAGATGAAAAATATTTTAAATTGAAACGTGTAAAGTATTGTCAGTTTTAACATGGTGACTTCATCATCAGCGGGAGATGACTTGCACCTGAACTGTCACAACTGCGAATAGTTAAAGATCTTGAGTCATGGAGAAAGCAACTTCCATCCCTTAAGCAAGTCAGAGGGAATTGTGGGTGGCATAATGTGGCAATATGCACCTTGAAATAACAGTCCCAGGGTACATAATAATGTGTGAGTCCTTCTGGTGCTCAGTAGTCATAAGGAGCTCAACAATGCTTTGAAGTGGGGGTGCTCTATAGGTTTGGCAACCAGAGGTATGTGATGCTAACTAGTCTCAGTGGTTCAATCCGAGTTCTTATGCACAGTATATCACTAAAGCCCATGGCTTGAGAGAGTATAAATTGTCATAGCTGTAAGTGAAGCTGAAATGAAGGCAGAGAGAGGTAGCAGGAGCCAACAACAGCAATGCTCTATCCTGATCTGACGACCCACTTTCCGGCTCTCTGTTATTGGACATGTGACTTACAGGGTGGCCAGGAATCAGCTATCCTTTGGCACATAATTGTAAGCAACATCAGTGCTAACATCTGACTAGAATCTCTCAAGGTTCGTGTACTCTGATTTTACTGCCCTAGTTTGAAATTGTAGCCCTAGTAGGGGGTCTTCCATTTACTGAGACTTTAACTAAGGGCCCAATTACACATTTGGTGGTCCAATGGACCGCTAAACTCACGATGATGGTGAGGCAATGTGCTCACTGGCAATCTGACCACCGAATTTGGCGATCAGATTGCCACAGGACTGCTGCAACCTCTGGAGATCCATGATCAATCGGCGGTGGCAAGGCAGCTTGAGGGCACAAACACGGGTGGTACTGCTGCAGCACCACCAAGCATATTACGAGTTTAACCACGGCCAAAGTTTTCATGACAGTGACCCTGCCACGAAAAGTATGGTGTGTGGCAATTAAGGGGGGTCTTACGGAGGGCCCTTTTGCCACAGGGCCAGGAAATGCATGCAGGGGGGCACATGATATGCCCCACTGTGTGCATGCACCCCCAGTTCCTGCATGGCATGGACTTAAGAGTCCATGCTGTGCAGTAATGCCGTTTGGTGGTCCTAGGGTGATGCCTTGCTAAGGCTCTCATATAAGCCTTAGCATGGCACTGCGTTAGGACCGCCAAAGCATTGCCTGCCAGACCATAAAAAAACTCCTAATTTGGCAGGCAGACGGTGGTCGAGTTTGGTGGTGTGGGAGTGGTGTGCTGGCGTGGCAGCCTACTCACATACCAACACACTTATAATCAGGTCTTGAGGGTTAGTCTGCTTGACTGAAATAAACAAATAGCATTCTTCAGATCTCTGCTTTCTGATGTGCCAGGTTAAAGGATTGAAAAGATACTGGCGAAAATCAAATCACTGCAAGTTTTGATAAGTGGGCTTCCCTCTGGCTTCTTTCAAGATGATGCCCCTGCTCATATTCTTGATGCATATACAAGCCAAAACCATTACTCTTTTTTTGATGTTGATGGATACATCTTTTGTTTTTGCATGACCCTTTATCAAAAAGACTGAGCCTGATGACAGGCAAAAGTCATGGTTTGTAAGTTGCATACCAGAACAGAAGAATTTCAGGGTCTTTTGTGAGTTTCAGTGTGCTGAGCCATAATGCACATTATGTTTAATTAAATCTCCAGTTACATTATAATACACCTTATTCAGTTTCCACATACTCAATTCTCACAGCACACTGGCTTCAGAAATGACCAGCAGAGGATTATTGAAATGTTTAGCACACTCTTGTGTACCTTAAAAGGACCTTCACTCATAGCATTTCAATTTCCACTTTTCTACTTAACATTGTGATCATTGGTACTTGCAATATTCCTAAAAATCTCATTTGGTTCAAATTAGTATCTGTTTCCAAGTATGAAATGGTGACCACATATTATGATTTTTTTTTAAATTGCAATTTTACCAATGGAAGATTTCTATTTTTTCCCTTTGTTACTTCTTTTTTCCACACTTCTGAATAACCCCTAGTTCTCTACTAGGCTCTGACACTGTACCTTTCCAGAACTGTGTATATTTTTCTCCAATAGTTTAAATTGTGATATTGACCAACATTTTGATTTACAAGATGGTTACAAAAAATTATCAATTTCATCAGCCGATCATAATCTTAAAAAAATGCAACTTCGGTTACCAGAACTCACAACTTAAAAAAAATAAATCTCAAGGTTAGCTGACAGCGTATACTTAAAGAGTTAATTTTTTCAAGCCCACTGGAGCCATTTTTGAGTCAGTAATATCTAAAAACATCTGAAAGAATTTGCACCAAGCCATCAATCACACACTTTTGATATAAAGATCACCATTCATGCACATTTTGGCTTTCATCCATTTTGTTGTTTTTGTTGCAGCAGTGAGAAAAAATACCCATGGAAGCTAAAACAAGAACAAACCTCTTTCTTGGCCCGTCCTTTAAACTTTTCATTTAGTCTCACCTTACTTATTCTGCATGGAGTCATATATTCCTCCACTAGGCTTAATTTTTGATGGTCTGCTAAATGTCATACTGATTTATCTATCAGTGTCAAAGATGTAATTAAGTGAATATTTAAATGCCTGTTTTTTATCTTTGCCTTTCCTTGATGGATCAGCTCAAAATCTGACATGCAAACTGGAAGCTAAACCCCATGAACATATGCAATATTTTGTGCAGATCCATCAAACAATGCTATATTTATTAGCAACTAGACATTTGAGTGACCTCCCTTTAAATGTATTCCCCTTGAAAAGTTTGCTAAAAATTACATATCAAAAGTAAGCTAAACGTGCTGACACAGATTTACTAAGCCCCTGTACCATTTCAAAACAATGCAAAGCAGCTCCTAATAGTGCATTGTTCTCCATGTAAAAACAAGCACAGACCAAATGTATAAGCACCTTTTTCCGTTCCCTCGACTCGGTCTTTGAGAGTCGAGGGAACGGACCTAGTGAATACATGTCCGGTTGTCGAATTGCACTAAAGTGATGAGAAGTCAATTTTGATCATTCAGTTATAGGTGATCGTTGGTGAATAAAAATAATCGTTTTTGGAGTGGTGGTTCCAGGATTTCCGGTTATTTCCACTTTTCCATTATGTATTTATGTGCAACTACATCGTCCTGATGATGGTCCCATGGATCTTGTAGACCAACAGGGGACCGAAACGTCGACGCCCATCACCGTTTTGCTAATTTGTTTAAATTTGATTATACATCATACAATTCTTCATGGAATATGGTATTTCAATTGTCCATAACTACAGCAAAAGGTGGTTTGACACTACTGTAAATAGTTGTATATTTTTCAGTTTTGTGTTTGTTGCCAATTATGAAAAAGATACTTAGAAGAAAAGATATATAAAAAAAATATATAATTTTTGATAAAGTTGGGTATATACATTGGTTCATATACTTTTCTCCTGCAGGCCTCGAATTAGTGATCACGAATGTGACAAAAATTTGAATAGGAAGGTGATTTAAATGGTTCCTCGAGGGGCAAATTGTATTTTGTTATTCCTTTTGAGTTTAGGCAGAGAAATTTGTAGTGAAAAGGCGTGTTTCTAGTACAAATCATATGATAAAAGTCAGACTCACCATTGCATCATGTTTCGAGACTGAACATTGCAAAAGGTGGCCTATTTGTGTGCAAGCGCATAAGATGACAAAAGCAGAACACCAGTTGAAGTTGAAGGGTTTTGTAAAGCGCTCTACTACCAAACGGTTTCTTGGCGCTGCAGAAAAACTAACCTGAGGGTGGCAGGGGAGGAACTATAGTGGGTAAGCTAGAGTGAAGAGGTGGGTTTTGGGAGCTTTACGAAAGTCCATGTAGATGGAAATGGATCTAATGGTGAAGGGAAGTGCGTTCCAGAAAAGGGGGGCAAGTGTAGAAAAGCTAGAACCGCCAAGTTTTTTCCTGCGGTAGTGAGGTACGCTAAGGAGAAGCTGGGTAGAAGAGCGAAGGCTTCTGCTAGGGACATATGCCCTGACCAGTCTTAGTACACATAGCTCACACTGTTTCCACCAAACTGTGCAAATATATTAGAAAATCAAAGGAGTTTGACCCCCTGCCTCTTAAACTTCACATAAAACATGAAATGCTTGCTGTAAGCAATTGTGTTGCTGGTTGAGGGGGATTTGAACCCTCTCCAATCATTCTTATACATCATGATGAACCACTAAAGCCACTAAATTAACCTGTGCTTAACCCACTGCTAACTTGACACACAACCAGTCAAGCTTAACTTAGAGGCAATGTATAAAGTGTTTTGTGCATCATACACACATTAATAAAATCCCACACCAAGTACGAAACATAAAGCTAAGTGTAATCAATTATTTGACACAAAATGACTAAATTACATTCTATAAAACCAAATTCATACAATTTTAAGGGTCTCAAATAAGTCATGCGCTTAGAAGCAAAAATGCAAAAAAACAGATGATGGAGGGTAGGCTGAACAAATCAAACATTCACCCCAGTCACATATCTGGGTTCAATCTATTTTTTTTCTTGCTATGCCATTCCAGTTTGGACCCAGCAAAATCCAAATCAGTCTTGTTATGTTATGGTAAAATAAATGTATAAAGCGCACATACACCGAGGAGGTTTCTTGGCGCTGCTATTCTTAGAACCCAAGTCCAGATGCGCAATTAGAAAACCTGATGAAATAGCCAAGCTTTAAGACAACTTCTAAAACTGAGGAGAGTTGTACAGAGGCGTATTTCGGAGGGAAGAGAGTTCCAAAGAATGGGGGCCAGAATAGCAAACCTGGCACAGTCAGTACCCTTTAGTCTGAAGGAGGGGGTAGACAGAAGTAGCTTGTGTGCTGAGCGAATATTCGCGTAGGAACGTGCTTGTGAATCAAGTTGTTTACAAATACAAATTTAGGGCTTTTCCCATTGAGGGACTTAAAAATGAGGCACCCAACCTTGAAGGCGCAACGCTGGATTACTGGAAGCCAATGGAGTTGCTTCAGGAGGGGGGTAACATGGAGATGTCTGGGTTGATGAACAAGCAAACGAGCCGCCTGGTTTTGAACCAATTGTAAACGTTTGGAACGATAGAGGGGAATACCAAAGTAAAGTGAATTGGCGTAGTCAATGTGAGACATAACCATAGCAAGAATCACCTGAATCCGAGCTTCGTAGGTAAGACACCTGTAGATCTTTTTTATTTTCCTGAGTTGGAAGAAGCAGGTAGAGATCACTAACCCTTTCTGAGGCTTCATCGTGAGGCCCTGGCTAATGATGACCCCCAGGCTCTTGGCTGAATTTGATGGTCATTTTTAGTAATGCCGCCGGTAAGAACTAACTCCGTCTTGTCCGGATTGAGCTTAAGATGATTGCTGTCTATCCACTGACTGGACTGAAAGTGTGGACCGACTCCGGGGAGTTACTGATAGGAAAGATGAGTTGAAAATTGTCTGCATAGTTGAAAGTGCAGACTTTGCGTTCTTTCAGGGCTCTTGAACCTGAACCCTATTGAAACAGTCCAACCTGAACTGCCAGGCCTCTTTGGACCAGAAAAAAGCATCCTGGGACCGGTTTCTGGGTATCACCCCTCATCAGCTAGGCCAGCTTAAATCTGGTGGCATAGAAAGCATGGGGCCAAGTCTGGGCATTCCCTTCCCACTTAGGGCGATAATTGCAAAAAGAACAGATGATCGACAGAATGCTGAACAAATCAAACATTCACCCCCAGTCACAGGTCTGGGTGAAATCCATCATGTTTCTGGTTTTGGTTTATCTGGTTGTGGTAGACCGGTCAAAGCCATGTCGGAAGCAATGGCATTGCGGCTGGATACACGACTGCGATCAGTCCACTGACAAAGTACCTTGGCGCCTGGGCCAATCTTTCATGTATATTACCTTGTAGGATGTTGGTCAACCAGTAAATTCCTACTTCAGAAGATTTTGTTCAAATAAAAGTGTAGAAAAAACATTTTTCACCTACATAAATGAGAGAGGTAAAGCTGAAAAAAAGGAAAAATGAATGAAAACTTGAGTTATGAATATCACTATCTGGGAATCCCAAAAGGGAGTAAATACTGCCCTCACCTTTTCAATGAGTAGCATGCTTCATCATAGAGCCACTGTGACTCCCTGGTGCAGGCCAACATCCCTCCGACAGATCAGAGTGGCCAAATAAGAGACTCCCATACCTTAAAGTAAATGTAACTACAGGACTGGGTTCCTAATCTGTCCCTGTGTTAGGATCATCATTGATGAAACTCGGATACACAGATGGTGTGTCTACAATAAGGGCAATATAAGCCCCCTAGAAGTCCCCGACCAGATAGTGAAAATAACTAGGAGGGGACCTATATATAAAAAAACTTTTTCTAGGGATCCGTATCCTGACGAATGTCATCGACCCAGTAGGGCAGTAATTTATGGCAGAAACATGTTGATACGGCAGAAAGTGTGCTGGTGTTGTTGCTTGCCCATATATCCTGCTTTTTTCAATTTTAACCCTGCCAAGTGGGATCCATTATAAAGATAGCTGATACCCGCTTTGACAGATATAATATATTTTTTCTCTGCGTGAGGGATCCCTACTGAATGATTTCTTTCTTCCTTTTCTTTATTAAGTTTTTCTTAGCGCTCTTTCATGGATGTTGGCCTGCAAGAGGGAGACACAGCGGACCTATGATGAAACATGCCACTTATTAAGTGGGTGAGGGCAGTATTACATCCTTTTGGGACTCCCAGATTGGGATATATATTACTCATTTTTTCATACATTTTTCAATTTTTTCAGCTTTTATCTTTCTCATTTGTGTAGATGAAATTTTTTTTATTTACACTTTTAATTGAACAAAATGTTCTGAAGTAGGAGCGGACCGGTTGGCCCACGTCCTACAAGATAATATACATAAAAGATTGGTCCATGGGTTACCTTAAATTACTAGTCCTTCTCGACATTGGGCTGCTTGCGATACTCCGTAATTGAGCACAAGCAAACTCTTGGGGTTGCCATTGGACAGGTTATTCGCACTTAAAAGGAACATGTTGAATCACACAGTTTACATAATGAGTGGGGAAGGGTGGAGGGGGGAGCACAATGAATCAGCTCCTGTTTAAATTCATGTACAATTGTTGGAGGTATCCAACAATTGCGCAATGCCTATATGCATTATGGATTATGGAAAATCCCCTCTGGGCAACTCAGGGAAGTCAAATACTCGACCCCTGGGAGACAAATCTGCCTAGATAGACTAAAAATAACAATAAAAAAGAGTCAATTAACCATAATGGACCGCTTATGATCATATGAGCAAGTGGTTCAATTGGTAATGATGTGAGCCTCTTTCTATAGGTATATGTTGGACCTATTCAAATGGCCTTTTAAATTTACATATCCCTTATAAGTGGAGACAGCATTTCCCAGTGGAGACACCACGCGGTTTTAAAAAAGATTACATGTAACTAACCAAGAGAGAGCGCATTTATTGAATGAAAAACCTTGTGGTTCATAATATCATGTTAGCCTCAACTGCCAGGAATATATGTGTCTCTTTCTTTAGGCAGGCACCGGTTAGGCCTAATCAGTTTGAAATACCTACAAATCAATATTAAGTAGATTGAAGAGTGGAGACTGTAAATCCCACTGAAAAATTGACAAGGAAATAGAGAGAGAAAAAGAATACAGGTACCTTGAATACTGATACAGATGGATTAACAATAGAAACATGATAATGATTTGAAGAATAGTACATTCATATTAAAAATATATTTTTACCTTTCATGTTCAGTTTTATCGTACTGGTCCAGACGTTAATGCACAGGACCTTCAGGGACAAAGGAGGGTGGCTATTTCAGTCACCAATTAAAGTGAGTTCTTTGATAATAATTCTGATATGCACTGGTGGGGCACACTTACATACTTTGCTAATACAGGGTGAAAGGATGAATGTTTTTTGGCTAAGTAGTATGTGAGTGCAATATATGTTAAGAACTTTAAATATCACCACGCGTGGAGATGCAATTACATTTATACACTAGATCATCTTAACATTGATTGTAATTATGAAATAAGTATAAGGAACTTTATTTGATAGGGGTTTTTTCAATTAATGATTTACTTGTGATTGGTGTTTGTGAATGAAAAAATCAATTGTCTAATGTATTCTCCTGTTTTGTGTAAATGTTGTGTTTATTAATATTTGAATTGTTTTTAATCATTTATGTTTTTTATTTATCTTTTACAGAATATTGTGGCTGTGTATTTTATCATATTGTAAATTTGTGAGCCATATAAATTGAATGAACAAATGTATTGTTTTTAACTAATGTGAAGTTGTACAAATAAAGCAAACATCTGATTTTATTCAGTTTTTGAGGTTTGATCTTGGTGATATTAGCTAGATTCTTGGATTAATGATTGAAATCAGGATACATATGAAAGTGGGTTTGTGAGCTAAACCAAAGGGAACCATTTTATTGATTCCTTGACCCTTAGACAGCATCAAGAAACCAATGTATTCTAATGGTAGGCAATCGTGCCACCAGGTATCCTTAGGCAATTCCCCTAAATAACCACCACTGCCCCTGCCATGGCGAAGGCCCTCCTTGGTATCTGCACCAGGGTAGTGTTTCCCAAGGAATAAGACAACACTTCCAACCAGTGTCATGAATCACAGGCATTCCACAGACAGTCACTTCCTCACACACACTCACTCTGCATCACTACATGCTGCAACAGGTACCCACCTAGCCCATATGAGACACTCTGCACCCATAAGCACACAACACCATAATGTGGGTCAACTGATACCCAATAAATCAAATGATAACACACTGTAGACTCCGTGGCTCCAAGTCTCCTTTCACCCTCCAATCTACCCCTACTGTCCAATAGCCCCCGGATAGAAGATCACCAGCTCCTCCCTTCGGATACTAGGTCTTATGCGGCCGAGGTCATGCTTAATTTGGGTCACCAGAAAGCAGCTGGGGATAGGTAGCAGGAATGATTAAGAGGCAGATGTAAACAAGGGGAGTATTGGTGCCACTCACAAAGGTTACCAACAGGTTGCAAAGCAAAAGCAGTCTAAGGGCGATATTCAGTTACAACCAGGAGTCCATCTGGGCCTTCTGGCACCTGCCCAGTTCTGAGAAGCACAGCGGGGGTCACAAACTATTTTGACCCGATTACCAAGAACTTTCTGGGAAGCGTTCCTCCAGCCTAGTCAATTACTCTCACTCCTACCTGGTGCCAAGGTGTCTTTGGGAGGGCCCAGGTGAGGAGAGGGCAGTTAGTCTACTGTGATGCTGTGATACCGTGATTGGGGAACAACACAGGGGGAACCTCTAGTCCCGAGTGTACACCCCGTCCAGTACACATTAATGAGGCTAGTACCCAAGCAATCTAAGCACAATGCCGGCCAAAACCACACCTGCTTCCAAGCCGCCCCAAAACGGACTCACGTACCTTTCTCCTGCCACGCCTGCAGCTTCACCTGCGACAGAGCCATCAAACCTCCAAGGACTGGACCCAACCACCTCTGCTGCATACTTCTCAACACCTGCTCCGCACGCAAACACGCCGTTGAGCTCTGGGATCTGCTCGACACCTCCGCCCCAAACGTGGCCTTCCTGACCGAGAGCCGGTGGAACGACTCCTCAGCGCCCAACATCGCCATACCCATCCCGGATGGCTACAAGATCACCCGCAGGGATCGCGCCAATGGAATCAGAGGAGGAATAGCCATCATCCACAAGTCCACCCTCATGGTCGCCACCCACGCAGACGACACCCTCAACACCGCCGAACACCTGCACTTCAGGATCCACACCGACCCCAACACCACCCTTTGAGGAACACTCATCTACAGACCCCCCGGGAACCCAAGCTTAATTTAGCAACTCCATCGCCGACCTCGCCAGCACCCACGCACTCGCCTCCATGGACTACATCCTCCTCGGGACCTGAATTTCCACCTCGAGAACAACAACGACGCCAACTCCCCCACCCAGATCGCCAACCTCGGCTTCAGACAACTCGTCACCGCACCCACCCACGCCGCTGGCCACAAGCTGGACCCCGTCTTCTCCACAGGCACCAACATCACCTTCGACCACACCACCGAACTCCAGTGGACCGACCACCGCTACATCCATTGCACCTTAAATAAACCAACCACGCACCACCGCACCCAAAAGCTACCTCGCCGCTGCTGGAGCAAAGTCACCGAAGACCAGCTGATCACCAACCTTGCCCAAAACCTACCCACCGAACCCACCAACCCAGACACCGCAGCCCGCAACCTCAGACAGTGGATCGACAACTGCCCCAACACCCTCACCCCAATCAAGAAACCCTCCAACAACCACGCCAGCAAGAGAGCAACCTGGTTCACCGCCGAGCTGCAGACCTCCAATCACGCATGCCGGAAACTGGAGAAGATATGGCTCCATGAACACACTCCGGACAACCACGCAGCACACAAGGACGCCACCCGTAGACATCACCACCTCATCAGATTAGCCAAGAGATCCTCCTTCAAAGACCACCTGGATAACAACGCACACGACTGCAAAGAGCTCTCCAGCATCGTAAAAGGAACTCTCCAACCCCAGCGCCAATGCCAACGACATACCGCCCTCACAAGAACTGTGCAACTCACTGGCCATCTTCTTCCACCACAAGATCGCTGATTTCCATGACAGCTTCATCACCATGACCGCCCGACTACGCCAGACCCCACTTCCCCTGTGAACACCACCAGTGCCAACCGCCTGACCTCCTGGTCCAACGTCAACGACGAAGAGACACGCAAGGTCATGAACTCCATTCACTCAGGATCTCCGTCAGACCCGTGCCCACACAACGTATTCAATAAAGCAGACGCTGCCATCGCACCCCAACTACGGAAGGTCATCAACATCTCCTTTGAAACAGCGACATTCCAGGAAAGCTGGAAATACGCCGAAAGCAACGCCCTCCTCAAGAAGCCCAAGACGGACCCCAAGGACCTCAAGAAGTTCCAGCCCATATCCCTGCTCCCGTTCCCGGCGAAGATCATCGAGAAAATTGTCAAAATGCAACTGGCCCGCCACCTGGAAGACAATAAGATCTTGGACCCGTCCCAGTCCGTGTTCAGGCAAAACCACAGCACCAAGACAGCCCTCATCGCCGCCACAAACAACATCAGGCGCCAACTAGACAACGGCGAAACAACAGCCCTCATCCTCCGGGGCCTGTCAGCCGCATTCGACACGGTCTGCCATCGCACTCTAGGACCGCGTCCTTCCTCTCCGTTAGAACCCAGAGCGCGCGCCTCCCGCCCTTTCCGATCCGAGGCCACCAACATCATCTGCCGCGTCCCCACGGGGTTATCCCTCAGCCCGACGCTGTTCAATGTCTACATGGCCCCCCTCGCACAAGTGGCCCGCCAACACGACCTCAATATCATCTCCTTCACTGACGACACGCAGCTCATCCTCTCCCTCACCAAGGACCCGCACACCGCCATAACCAACCTCCATGAGGGAATGAAGGCCGTTGCCGATTGTATGAGGAACAGACCTCTGAAGCTGAACTCGGACAAGACAGAGGTACTCATCCTCAAACGCATCCCCTCAGCCTGGGACGACTCCTGGTGGCCGACTACACTGGGAACAGCACCGACATCCACCTACCATGCACGCAACCTACGATTCTCGACTCCTCCCTCTCCATGTCTAAACAGATCAGCGCCGTCTCTTCCTCCTGCTACAACACCCTCCGCATGCTCCGCAGGATCTACAAGTGGATCCCAACCGAAACAAGAAGGACGGTGACACAGGCCCTCGTCAGCAGCAGACTGGACTACAGCAACACTCTACTCAGGAATCCCAGGCAAACATCTACGACGACTACAACGCATCCAAAACGCCTCTGCCCGATTGATCGTCAACGTACCCCGCTGTAGCCACATCACCCCCCACCTGAGAAACCTACACTGGCTCCCCATCGACAAGAGGATCACCTTCAAGCTCCTCACCTACGCACACAAAGCACTCGACAAGGCCGGACCAGCCTACCTGAACAGCAGACTTGGCTTCTACACCCCCACCCGCCAGCTCCGCTCCGCCAGCCTCGCCCTCGACGCTGTCCCCCGCATCCAACAAACAACCTCCGGCGGCAGATCCTTCTCCTACCTCGCCGCCAAGACCTGGAACACCCTCCCTACCCACGTACGGCAGTCCCAAGACCTACTCGCCTTCAGAATTCTCCTCAAGACCTGGCTCTTCGAGTAGTAGCAGCACCCCCTCCCCTCAGCGCCTTGAGACTGTCACAGGTAAATTACGGGCTTTACAAGTACTCTGATTGATTGATTGATTGATTTACTCTTCCAAGACCTTCCCTACTGTTACACACATTGGCGTTGAAATAGTAAATCATACTTTTCCTAAGTCCAGCGCCTGTAGCGCAAGATGTTGTAATGACGTGCGTTGTAATAACCGCAATGTAACTTACTGCGAACTAAATTATCGCATTGTAATGTAACATTTTCATGCTTAACACATGCTCCTCTATTAAAGAATGACTACTCTTTGCCACTCTACCAGGAATGAGCTAAGGATTTATAATTATGATTCAAAGGGCCATCTTTAAGGTTTGTGATTGTACTGCATACTATAGTCTAAACAGCATCACTACCTAATACTCCGTTTTCCTACACTTTCATATTTTTCTTTTCCCAGGGATCACTGCCTGCCCTTAAAAAATAAAACGAAAACGTTGCTTTTAAAAAACTGTTTTATTTAAAAGCAGTCCTAGACATGGTGGTCTGCTGAGCCCAGCAGGCCACCATCCCTGGGTGGGCTGGTATTCCCAATGGGCTCGCAAATTGCGAGAGGATCATTCATTTTAATGAGCCTCGCAATTTGTGACCCCATTGGGAATCGCAAACAGTGTTAAACACACTGTTGTATATTTCATTTAGCGACTCACAATTTGTGCCTTGCAATTTGGGACATGAAATGTTCGTACATCTGGCCTTAAGTCAACAGAATTATGGGCAAGTTAATTATAGGGCTACCAGGCTTCATGCAAAGGACAGCAGTAAAACATTTTGCCATTTTGACACTTTAGGTCAATCGCTGTTTATTGAACCCCCTTATCAACTAAATAACTACACGAGAGGAGAGTTGGGAGTATAGGCAGGTAGCATTAGCCGTTGAATTGTATTTATGAAAAATGCATGTCTCAATAATTAATTTGTTCAGTTGGCTGAGATACAGCATTGTGCCATAAGCTATTTCTTACCCATGCCCCTTGTGACCAAAAAAACAGACATCTAGGACGAGCTAAAGAGCACACAAACACTGCTTCTGATTAAAACCCTTACAATAACAAAACACATGATTAATAACAACCTGAAATAACATTATTTAATAAAACTAAATCCAGCCGTGCAATGCAGCCACCACACTCTTGGTCATGAACATCTATGACTTTTATGCTTTGAAGTTCACACTTTTATAATACAAAATATTATAACATTAGTCTACTAGCAACACTTGCAGGTAAACTGTAGCAGCCACAGGAAACACTGAACACGAGGTTATCAGTTCCTCCCAGAGCATGGTGTAGATTGCTCTATATGTTCAGCAGCATTACTCAAGCGGTCACTCTTCAAGCATCAGTTGGAGTGCCTTCAATGTGATAAAGATAAAGCATATTTTAAATTGAAACATGTAAAATGTCATCAGTTTTACCAGGGTGCCTTCTTCATTCAGGGAGATCAATGTACCTGAACCACAACTTCGAAGAGTAGAAGAGCTGAGTCATGAAGAAAGCACCTGGCATCTCAAACCAAGACAGAGGGAAATGTGGGTGGCACAATTGGACAGGATGCACCTGTTAATAGCAGTATTTTCACCCTGAGCACATCAGAAGGTGTGAGTCCTCCTGGTGCCAAGTAGTCATTATGAGCTCAGCAATGCATCGAAGCGGGGGTACTCTATACGTTTGGCAGCCAGAGGTATGTGATGCTAACCAGTCTCAGTGGCTCAATCTGAGTTCTTATACACAGTATATCAGTGAAGCTCATGGCTTGGGGGAGTATCCATTTTCATAAATGATAGTGAAGCTGAAATGAAGGCAGAGATGAGGTTGTGTGAGGCCTACATCAACAATGCTCTGTCCTGACCTCATCACCCACTTACCAGTTCTCTGTTATTTTTAGAGGGGACTTACAGGAAGGCCTAGAATCAGCTGACCTTTGGCACATAATTGCAAACAACGTCAGTGCTGACATCAATCTACAATCTTACAATATTGAACTCTGACTTGACTGTCCCTGTTTGAACTTCTAGCCCTAGTGGGGGCCGGAGTCTGCCATTGAAATATCCCTTAACTAAGGGCCCTATTAGGATGGCGGACGGACCTGCGTCCGTCCGCCATCCCCGAGGAAGAGGGACAGTCCGCATCGGCAGCGGCGGTCCCTCCATGGCAATTAGGATGTGACCGCCACCCTGGCGGTCACATCCCCTACCTTTAACATTGCGGCGGATACTGCTTCAAGCAGCACCCGCCGCAATGTTAAAAATTGCATTTTGACCTTTGCATGCACGAAGCGGCAGGCACTGCGTGGTGCCTGCCGCTTCGTGCACGCAAAGGTAGGGGGGTACCATAGGTACCCCCGATGTGCAACCCCCACCCCCCTTCACCCCTGGGGTCCGCAGCGGGCCCCCAAACAAAAGACCGTATGCCTTTCCACAGCGGAAATGCCGCTGTGGAAAGGCATAGAAACGCAGACATCCTAATATGCCTGGCGGTGTCTGATAGACACCGCCAGCCATGTTAGAGCTTTTCCGCCGCGGTCTGAAGGCGACCGCGGCGGGAAAACAGCGGACATAAAAAATATCCCCCGCCATCATAATCGGACGGGGGGTATTTCTTCAGCCCGCAGCGGATACTCTGCATCCTCCGGCCCGGCGGTGGCTTCCGCCGGCACGGAGGATGCGGAATATCCGCAATCATAATCGGCCCCTAAGTGTTAGCCTGCTCAAAAACACCAATTAAACCAATAAAAACAAATAGCAATCGCCACATCTCTGCGTTCTGATGTACCAGATAAAAGGATTGGCAAACATCAATACAACCACTTTACATTTAAAACAGATTTCCCTGGATAATAATGTTCTTTATACAAAAACAATGGAGAGAGCAAGGGTTATGTTCACCAGAGTGAACGGGGAGTACTCCTGTACCCCTGGATACAATAATAGAAAAAACAAAGATGAAGGAGTACCACCAGTGGGAATTCACAAGTCACTGTGTTGGTGGATGGTTTTCACAAAATAGAGGAAAAACTCTTTTTCTTAAAAACCCCTCACTCATCACCTAGTGATGACATGCTTCATCATCGGGGTCCACCCTAATGACCTAGCGTCATCAGGGTGTGCTTCAACACCTGATTACAGTGGAGCAGGTTTGTGAGTGGTGGTGTGTGAAAAATGAAAAAAATCAGTGAGTTAAAAATTGTCCTGGTTTGAACTTGTAAAATAAAGAATTTTTATTGGCAAGCAACTGGACAATATTAAAATAGTGGCGAGATAAAATAGGGCAACAATGAACCCGTGTATCTCTATAGTTAATAGGGTCTAAGTGTTAGGTCTACATGTTTCAACCTTAATGGTTAAGGTTAACCAGGTTTTCGTCAGGACCATACAACCACGTGGTGGACGGTCTGCGTCCCCTAAAAGACGCACCCAATCCTACCACATGGGACCACTGGATGGCGAAAATGCGCCCGTGGTGTAAGCTCGCTCCACACTGGGTGAGCTAAAAAATCAAAAAACCTGTAAAAGAAAATACCGACATTTGTCAAAGTATTGAACATATTTACAAGCCTGTAACGTAGTGCAGTGCTTCAACGTTGTGTCAGCATGCTGTCACACCCAGTTACATGGTGAATTCAGTGGTAACATCAAACTTCTAGCGTTACCAGTGTTGGGCTCTACTCCAGCATACTTCTAGAGGAGGGAAGTGCAGGTGCGAAATGTGGGACAGTGTAGATTACCCACAACTTTCACACAGAGGGAATATCGTAATTTTCTCTATTCACAACTCACACGTGGTTCATAAAATGGTCACCGCGTGTTACATCCTCGCATACCGACTAGTTTGGTGCGAGACTATATCCAATTCGATCGTGCATGCATTGTCAAAGAGAAACTGTACAACACAAAGTGAGACACACACAACAAAGACACACGACAGACAGAAAGTGTATATAACCAAGGCTCACTCTCAATGGAGTGTTCAGGGACTTCATGGGACGGGGGAGGTTACCCTCTTTAAAACGTATTCTGAAAGAGAGTGATATTTTTTAAGAGGTAGATAAATGCGGGTAAGGAATATCATCCAACTCGTGTCCTGGGCGCGTTCGTTTTTGGCGCTTGTTGAAAAAAGACATGCCCGCAGTGAAACGGGTACTTTTACTTACAGTTAGTTGCCGAGGTATTCAGTTTGTAACCTACTGCCTGCACCGCCCCGCTAGTACTGGGCTGGGTGAAGGCGCGAGTGAAATAGAATGTCGGCGCTTCCGTGATGGGCGTGGTTGAGCCGCAGTCACGTGGGCGGAAGGCCGACAGGGATGCAAGGACGGTGGCCACATAGCCTCAAATGGTAGCAGTGAATGTCAGAGATCGAATCTCGTGTAGGGTAGTAGGGTAAAGCCCAGGCTAGGAGGTACAATATTTCAAATTACAAAATTGTAAAATATTTAAGAGGTCATGAGGAGTATTTCAGATAATGTATACAAAGACCTGAAAGGCTGATGAAATATTGGTGATCGCATCCTAGATAGCCATATCAAAGGGGGGTTCTGAGATAGAAATGGGGTGTATATTACCAGAGGACCCCAATGTTATGATTTAGGCGTGGTCATACTAACCAGAACGAACCATGACTTGATAAATTACAAGAGTGCTACAGTCATGTTTATGGACAACTCATTAGATGGTTAGGAGTAGGCTGAATATTACTCAAAGGGTAGGCTTACAGTATTGAGGCCCAGGGGACATTATCATTCAGGCCCGTGATATGAGTGGAAAGTCGGTACACCCAACGTTGTTCTTTCTCATATAGGATCTTGTGAGAGTTGGGTCCATTTGGAATCTGCTCAATGACAGTCCATCTCATGTCATTAGGAGTGTGATTAGCATCAAGGAAATGGTCAGTCAACTTGGTGGCATTTTTTCTGCAGCGTATTGTGCTACGATGCTCGCAGATACGTTGTTTGACCTTTCTGGTCGTCATACCAACGTAGTTCTTTCCGCAGATGCATGTGATCATGTACACAACGTTGGTGCTATTACAATTCGTGTGTTTACGTTGTTCCCACACTCTGCCTTCTTCAAGATTCAGTGTTTTAGTGTTCTCTGTCAGATGGCACACACTGCACTCCCCACATTTGTAGTGCCCAACAATTGGTGGCAAGTTCCACATTTCTGTAATGCTAGGGTTTGAGATGATCGTTGCATTCTTTGGTCTTGTGTTGACAAGGCTGTCTTTTAGACTTGGTGCTTTCTTATAAGAGAAGAGTGGTTTGTCCCATTTCAATGCGCCTGTGCTGAGGATCTGCCAATGTTTTTTGATGCTCTTGCTCACATTGTTTGAAACGGAATTGTACGTTGTAACACAAGTGAGGGGAATAGAATCATTCCGGGACATGTTTTCTTCAAGTAGAGAATCACGAGGCTGATTCCTTGCTCTTTTTTGGCACTTCTCAATTACTTTGTTTGGATACCCACGTTGTTTCAGTTTGCACGTGAGGTCTTTAGCTTGAAGTTTATAATCTGATAGTTTGCTGCAATTTCGCCGTAGTCTCAGATATTGGCCATAAGGCAGGTTTTCTCTGAGTGGACGGGGATGGAAACTCTCGTACCTCAGTAGATTGTTCTTGGCAGTGGGCTTAAAATGTGTTTTGGTTGTTAATTCCTGCCCCTCTTTCTTAATTTCTATGTCCAAAAAGACCATCTGTCGTTTGTCAAACGTGTGAGTGAACTTGAGGTGTGGATCTCGAGTATTAATCCAGATGGTAAACTCTCTGAGTGATTCCTCAGGTCCTTGCCAGATTACCATGACGTCGTCGATATAACGACGCCAAAACTTGATGTGATCTCTGTAGGGGTTCTCTTGTGTAAGGATGTGCCTTTCCTCAAAGTTATGGACATATAGCCCGGCTATACTAGGAGCAAAGACACTGCCCATAGACGTCCCACCGATTTGGAGGTACAGGGAGCCTTCGTACTCAAAATAGTTCCTTTTGAGTGCGAGCATGGCACATTGTAGGATGAACGCCTTTGGTGTTTGATGTTCCCAACTGTTATTTTCCAGAATGCTCCTAAGGACATCCAGGGTGGCATCTTGAGGAATACTCGTATAAAGGCTCTCAATGTCAAAACTGAGTAGGATGGTTTCATCGTCTACTTGTACATTGTTCAGGAGTGTCAGCAGGTTTTTTGTATCTCTGAGGTACGTTGGGGTAGTTTGTACAATCGGTTTCAGAAAAAAGTCGCAAAACCGAGAGAGGGGTTCCAAGAGTGAGCCGATCCCTGACACGATCGGTCTTCCTGGCGGTGGGATTTTACCTTTGTGCATCTTTGGCAAGGTATAGAAATACGGGATCTTCCCTTCCGTTTTACAGAGGTAGTCCGCTTCCTGTTTAGAAATTGCACCAGAGGCCTCAGTTGTCTCAACGAGTTCCAAAATTTCTGCTCTCAATTCCTCGGTCGGATCTCTTGATAGGGGTTGATAGCTCTTGATGTCACTGAGTAGCCTCCTGCATTCAGTGTCATAATCACTCTTATTCATGACAACAAGGCCACCGCCCTTGTCAGCTGGTTTTATTATGACTGAGGCGTCATTCTTCAATTGCAAGATTGCGTCACATTCTGCCCTGCTATTGTTTTCAAATTGTCTGGGTTCCCTCATTTCTTCAATGTCTTTGAACACGGCCTGTTCAAATGTGTGGATTTCCACAGGGATAGTGTGTGGAGGTGGTGTGAACTTTGACTTAATTTTAAGGCCTGTTTCGTTGGGTGTTTCGTCATTTTCACTGCTAGGGTGTTTTTCAAAGAATGCTTTGAGTTTCAATTTCCGAAAGAAATTGGCCAGTTCGCAATGTAGTTTGAATTTGTCCAAATGTCTCGTGGGTACAAAACCCAGGCCCTTGTTCAGTACTTTAGTTTCAGTTGTAGTGAGACTCCTTGAGGAAAGGTTGGTGACTAGTTCGTCTTGTTGCTTGGTCCTGGTTTGCTCACTCCTGCTCTGCTCCTCGTGTTGTTGCCCACTGGGTCCTCGTCTTCCCACTGTACATTGTTTCCGGGTCTCTTCCGACCTCTGCCGCGCCTGCCTCTGTTCTGAAAAGGAGGGCGGTACTGACTGGGTGGGAAGAAGTGCGGTTGGAATGGTGGTTGCCATCCATACATGGGGAATGATTGATCTGGCATGAATGGTGTCGGGAAAGGAGGTTGATTGTATTGTGGCCATTGATAATGTCCTCTAAATCCTCCTCTTTGTCTTTGTCTTTGGTTTCCATTCCCTGAACTACCACTATTGTTGGAGCTGTTGGACGTGTTGCTGGATGCATCAGAGTCTTGATCTGGTCCTGTGGAAGCTTTGTAGTCAGCATCAGAATAGGGATAGGCCTTTACAAAGGAAAAGCGTTTAAGATCCTTCTGGAACTTCTGTACCTTTTGTTGGGTAAGGTTGTCCCTATATTCATTCATCTCTTTATTGAGATCATCTAGTTTCTTTTTATATCCCGTGATGCTAGTTTTTATTTGTGCTTCAGTCACCTGTATTTCGATCTGGATTTTTTCAGAGAGGCGTAGGGCAGTCTTGAGGATTAGCATGATCCAATCATGGGTACAGTGCCATGCTATACGTGCCCAGTCCCTTCGGAACTCTTGATCGTCCAGAAAGATACGAGGGGCATTAGACACTAGTAAGCCTTTAGGTGCCATTTGATTTGTCACATATTCCTTTAATATAGTGCCGTGTAGAATAGTTCTTATTCTGTTCTTTTTCATTTCCGTCAATTTGTCCCAGTCTGATGTCTGGGATATTGTACTGCTTATGTTTGCATCCGCAAACGCCGCAAGGTTGCCCATGATAGAGTCAATTTCATCAGTCGAGAATGTTAAGCCTTGAGTGTCTGCCATGGTCAATAGTTGTGTAGCCCTCTCCGTATAGACAGTCAAAAGGACAGTGCTGCTGTTTAATAACTCTCACAGCTGTGCGCTGCCAAGATATACAAAAACAATGGAGAGAGCAAGGGTTATGTTCACCAGAGTGAACGGGGAGTACTCCTGTACCCCTGGATACAATAATAGAAAAAACAAAGATGAAGGAGTACCACCAGTGGGAATTCACAAGTCACTGTGTTGGTGGATGGTTTTCACAAAATAGAGGAAAAACTCTTTTTCTTAAAAACCCCTCACTCATCACCTAGTGATGACATGCTTCATCATCGGGGTCCACCCTAATGACCTAGCGTCATCAGGGTGTGCTTCAACACCTGATTACAGTGGAGCAGGTTTGTGAGTGGTGGTGTGTGAAAAATGAAAAAAATCAGTGAGTTAAAAATTGTCCTGGTTTGAACTTGTAAAATAAAGAATTTTTATTGGCAAGCAACTGGACAATATTAAAATAGTGGCGAGATAAAATAGGGCAACAATGAACCCGTGTATCTCTATAGTTAATAGGGTCTAAGTGTTAGGTCTACATGTTTCAACCTTAATGGTTAAGGTTAACCAGGTTTTCGTCAGGACCATACAACCACGTGGTGGACGGTCTGCGTCCCCTAAAAGACGCACCCAATCCTACCACATGGGACCACTGGATGGCGAAAATGCGCCCGTGGTGTAAGCTCGCTCCACACTGGGTGAGCTAAAAAATCAAAAAACCTGTAAAAGAAAATACCGACATTTGTCAAAGTATTGAACATATTTACAAGCCTGTAACGTAGTGCAGTGCTTCAACGTTGTGTCAGCATGCTGTCACACCCAGTTACATGGTGAATTCAGTGGTAACATCAAACTTCTAGCGTTACCAGTGTTGGGCTCTACTCCAGCATACTTCTAGAGGAGGGAAGTGCAGGTGCGAAATGTGGGACAGTGTAGATTACCCACAACTTTCACACAGAGGGAATATCGTAATTTTCTCTATTCACAACTCACACGTGGTTCATAAAATGGTCACCGCGTGTTACATCCTCGCATACCGACTAGTTTGGTGCGAGACTATATCCAATTCGATCGTGCATGCATTGTCAAAGAGAAACTGTACAACACAAAGTGAGACACACACAACAAAGACACACGACAGACAGAAAGTGTATATAACCAAGGCTCACTCTCAATGGAGTGTTCAGGGACTTCATGGGACGGGGGAGGTTACCCTCTTTAAAACGTATTCTGAAAGAGAGTGATATTTTTTAAGAGGTAGATAAATGCGGGTAAGGAATATCATCCAACTCGTGTCCTGGGCGCGTTCGTTTTTGGCGCTTGTTGAAAAAAGACACGCCCGCAGTGAAACGGGTACTTTTACTTACAGTTAGTTGCCGAGGTATTCAGTTTGTAACCTACTGCCTGCACCGCCCCGCTAGTACTGGGCTGGGTGAAGGCGCGAGTGAAATAGAATGTCGGCGCTTCCGTGATGGGCGTGGTTGAGCCGCAGTCACGTGGGCGGAAGGCCGACAGGGATGCAAGGACGGTGGCCACATAGCCTCAAATGGTAGCAGTGAATGTCAGAGATCGAATCTCGTGTAGGGTAGTAGGGTAAAGCCCAGGCTAGGAGGTACAATATTTCAAATTACAAAATTGTAAAATATTTAAGAGGTCATGAGGAGTATTTCAGATAATGTATACAAAGACCTGAAAGGCTGATGAAATATTGGTGATCACATCCTAGATAGCCATATCAAAGGGGGGTTCTGAGATAGAAATGGGGTGTATATTACCAGAGGACCCCAATGTTATGATTTAGGCGTGGTCATACTAACCAGAACGAACCATGACTTGATAAATTACAAGAGTGCTACAGTCATGTTTATGGACAACTCATTAGATGGTTAGGAGTAGGCTGAATATTACTCAAAGGGTAGGCTTACAGTATTGAGGCCCAGGGGACATTATCATTCAGGCCCGTGATATGAGTGGAAAGTCGGTACACCCAACGTTGTTCTTTCTCATATAGGATCTTGTGAGAGTTGGGTCCATTTGGAATCTGCTCAATGACAGTCCATCTCATGTCATTAGGAGTGTGATTAGCATCAAGGAAATGGTCAGTCAACTTGGTGGCATTTTTTCTGCAGCGTATTGTGCTACGATGCTCGCAGATACGTTGTTTGACCTTTCTGGTCGTCATACCAACGTAGTTCTTTCCGCAGATGCATGTGATCATGTACACAACGTTGGTGCTATTACAATTCGTGTGTTTACGTTGTTCCCACACTCTGCCTTCTTCAAGATTCAGTGTTTTAGTGTTCTCTGTCAGATGGCACACACTGCACTCCCCACATTTGTAGTGCCCAACAATTGGTGGCAAGTTCCACATTTCTGTAATGCTAGGGTTTGAGATGATCGTTGCATTCTTTGGTCTTGTGTTGACAAGGCTGTCTTTTAGACTTGGTGCTTTCTTATAAGAGAAGAGTGGTTTGTCCCATTTCAATGCGCCTGTGCTGAGGATCTGCCAATGTTTTTTGATGCTCTTGCTCACATTGTTTGAAACGGAATTGTACGTTGTAACACAAGTGAGGGGAATAGAATCATTCCGGGACATGTTTTCTTCAAGTAGAGAATCACGAGGCTGATTCCTTGCTCTTTTTTGGCACTTCTCAATTACTTTGTTTGGATACCCACGTTGTTTCAGTTTGCACGTGAGGTCTTTAGCTTGAAGTTTATAATCTGATAGTTTGCTGCAATTTCGCCGTAGTCTCAGATATTGGCCATAAGGCAGGTTTTCTCTGAGTGGACGGGGATGGAAACTCTCGTACCTCAGTAGATTGTTCTTGGCAGTGGGCTTAAAATGTGTTTTGGTTGTTAATTCCTGCCCCTCTTTCTTAATTTCTATGTCCAAAAAGACCATCTGTCGTTTGTCAAACGTGTGAGTGAACTTGAGGTGTGGATCTCGAGTATTAATCCAGATGGTAAACTCTCTGAGTGATTCCTCAGGTCCTTGCCAGATTACCATGACGTCGTCGATATAACGACGCCAAAACTTGATGTGATCTCTGTAGGGGTTCTCTTGTGTAAGGATGTGCCTTTCCTCAAAGTTATGGACATATAGCCCGGCTATACTAGGAGCAAAGACACTGCCCATAGACGTCCCACCGATTTGGAGGTACAGGGAGCCTTCGTACTCAAAATAGTTCCTTTTGAGTGCGAGCATGGCACATTGTAGGATGAACGCCTTTGGTGTTTGATGTTCCCAACTGTTATTTTCCAGAATGCTCCTAAGGACATCCAGGGTGGCATCTTGAGGAATACTCGTATAAAGGCTCTCAATGTCAAAACTGAGTAGGATGGTTTCATCGTCTACTTGTACATTGTTCAGGAGTGTCAGCAGGTTTTTTGTATCTCTGAGGTACGTTGGGGTAGTTTGTACAATCGGTTTCAGAAAAAAGTCGCAAAACCGAGAGAGGGGTTCCAAGAGTGAGCCGATCCCTGACACGATCGGTCTTCCTGGCGGTGGGATTTTACCTTTGTGCATCTTTGGCAAGGTATAGAAATACGGGATCTTCCCTTCCGTTTTACAGAGGTAGTCCGCTTCCTGTTTAGAAATTGCACCAGAGGCCTCAGTTGTCTCAACGAGTTCCAAAATTTCTGCTCTCAATTCCTCGGTCGGATCTCTTGATAGGGGTTGATAGCTCTTGATGTCACTGAGTAGCCTCCTGCATTCAGTGTCATAATCACTCTTATTCATGACAACAAGGCCACCGCCCTTGTCAGCTGGTTTTATTATGACTGAGGCGTCATTCTTCAATTGCAAGATTGCGTCACATTCTGCCCTGCTATTGTTTTCAAATTGTCTGGGTTCCCTCATTTCTTCAATGTCTTTGAACACGGCCTGTTCAAATGTGTGGATTTCCACAGGGATAGTGTGTGGAGGTGGTGTGAACTTTGACTTAATTTTAAGGCCTGTTTCGTTGGGTGTTTCGTCATTTTCACTGCTAGGGTGTTTTTCAAAGAATGCTTTGAGTTTCAATTTCCGAAAGAAATTGGCCAGTTCGCAATGTAGTTTGAATTTGTCCAAATGTCTCGTGGGTACAAAACCCAGGCCCTTGTTCAGTACTTTAGTTTCAGTTGTAGTGAGACTCCTTGAGGAAAGGTTGGTGACTAGTTCGTCTTGTTGCTTGGTCCTGGTTTGCTCACTCCTGCTCTGCTCCTCGTGTTGTTGCCCACTGGGTCCTCGTCTTCCCACTGTACATTGTTTCCGGGTCTCTTCCGACCTCTGCCGCGCCTGCCTCTGTTCTGAAAAGGAGGGCGGTACTGACTGGGTGGGAAGAAGTGCGGTTGGAATGGTGGTTGCCATCCATACATGGGGAATGATTGATCTGGCATGAATGGTGTCGGGAAAGGAGGTTGATTGTATTGTGGCCATTGATAATGTCCTCTAAATCCTCCTCTTTGTCTTTGTCTTTGGTTTCCATTCCCTGAACTACCACTATTGTTGGAGCTGTTGGACGTGTTGCTGGATGCATCAGAGTCTTGATCTGGTCCTGTGGAAGCTTTGTAGTCAGCATCAGAATAGGGATAGGCCTTTACAAAGGAAAAGCGTTTAAGATCCTTCTGGAACTTCTGTACCTTTTGTTGGGTAAGGTTGTCCCTATATTCATTCATCTCTTTATTGAGATCATCTAGTTTCTTTTTATATCCCGTGATGCTAGTTTTTATTTGTGCTTCAGTCACCTGTATTTCGATCTGGATTTTTTCAGAGAGGCGTAGGGCAGTCTTGAGGATTAGCATGATCCAATCATGGGTACAGTGCCATGCTATACGTGCCCAGTCCCTTCGGAACTCTTGATCGTCCAGAAAGATACGAGGGGCATTAGACACTAGTAAGCCTTTAGGTGCCATTTGATTTGTCACATATTCCTTTAATATAGTGCCGTGTAGAATAGTTCTTATTCTGTTCTTTTTCATTTCCGTCAATTTGTCCCAGTCTGATGTCTGGGATATTGTACTGCTTATGTTTGCATCCGCAAACGCCGCAAGGTTGCCCATGATAGAGTCAATTTCATCAGTCGAGAATGTTAAGCCTTGAGTGTCTGCCATGGTCAATAGTTGTGTAGCCCTCTCCGTATAGACAGTCAAAAGGACAGTGCTGCTGTTTAATAACTCTCACAGCTGTGCGCTGCCAAGATATACAAAAACAATGGAGAGAGCAAGGGTTATGTTCACCAGAGTGAACGGGGAGTACTCCTGTACCCCTGGATACAATAATAGAAAAAACAAAGATGAAGGAGTACCACCAGTGGGAATTCACAAGTCACTGTGTTGGTGGATGGTTTTCACAAAATAGAGGAAAAACTCTTTTTCTTAAAAACCCCTCACTCATCACCTAGTGATGACATGCTTCATCATCGGGGTCCACCCTAATGACCTAGCGTCATCAGGGTGTGCTTCAACACCTGATTACAGTGGAGCAGGTTTGTGAGTGGTGGTGTGTGAAAAATGAAAAAAATCAGTGAGTTAAAAATTGTCCTGGTTTGAACTTGTAAAATAAAGAATTTTTATTGGCAAGCAACTGGACAATATTAAAATAGTGGCGAGATAAAATAGGGCAACAATGAACCCGTGTATCTCTATAGTTAATAGGGTCTAAGTGTTAGGTCTACATGTTTCAACCTTAATGGTTAAGGTTAACCAGGTTTTCGTCAGGACCATACAACCACGTGGTGGACTGTCTGCGTCCCCTAAAAGACGCACCCAATCCTACCACATGGGACCACTGGATGGCGAAAATGCGCCCGTGGTGTAAGCTCGCTCCACACTGGTGGTGCAATTTCTAAACAGGAAGCGATGAAACCATCCTACTCAGTTTTGACATTGAGAGCCTTTATACGAGTATTCCTCAAGATGCCACCCTGGATGTCCTTAGGAGCATTCTGGAAAATAACAGTTGGGAACATCAAACACCAAAGGCGTTCATCCTACAATGTGCCATGCTCGCACTCAAAAGGAACTATTTTGAGTACGAAGGCTCCCTGTACCTCCAAATCGGTGGGACGTCTATGGGCAGTGTCTTTGCTCCTAGTATAGCCGGGCTATATGTCCATAACTTTGAGGAAAGGCACATCCTTACACAAGAGAACCCCTACAGAGATCACATCAAGTTTTGGCGTCGTTATATCGACGACGTCATGGTAATCTGGCAAGGACCTGAGGAATCACTCAGAGAGTTTACCATCTGGATTAATACTCGAGATCCACACCTCAAGTTCACTCACACGTTTGACAAACGACAGATGGTCTTTTTGGACATAGAAATTAAGAAAGAGGGGCAGGAATTAACAACCAAAACACATTTTAAGCCCACTGCCAAGAACAATCTACTGAGGTACGAGAGTTTCCATCCCCGTCCACTCAGAGAAAACCTGCCTTATGGCCAATATCTGAGACTACGGCGAAATTGCAGCAAACTATCAGATTATAAACTTCAAGCTAAAGACCTCACGTGCAAACTGAAACAACGTGGGTATCCAAACAAAGTAATTGAGAAGTGCCAAAAAAGAGCAAGGAATCAGCCTCGTGATTCTCTACTTGAAGAAAACATGTCCCGGAATGATTCTATTCCCCTCACTTGTGTTACAACGTACAATTCCGTTTCAAACAATGTGAGCAAGAGCATCAAAAAACATTGGCAGATCCTCAGCACAGGCGCATTGAAATGGGACAAACCACTCTTCTCTTATAAGAAAGCACCAAGTCTAAAAGACAGCCTTGTCAACACAAGACCAAAGAATGCAACGATCATTTCAAACCCTAGCATTACAGAAATGTGGAACTTGCCACCAATTGTTGGGCACTACAAATGTGGGGAGTGCAGTGTGTGCCATCTGACAGAGAACACTAAAACACTGAATCTTGAAGAAGGCAGAGTGTGGGAACAACGTAAACACACGAATTGTAATAGCACCAACGTTGTGTACATGATCACATGCATCTGCGGAAAGAACTACGTTGGTATGACGACCAGAAAGGTCAAACAACGTATCTGCGAGCATCGTAGCACAATACGCTGCAGAAAAAATGCCACCAAGTTGACTGACCATTTCCTTGATGCTAATCACACTCCTAATGACATGAGATGGACTGTCATTGAGCAGATTCCAAATGGACCCAACTCTCACAAGATCCTATATGAGAAAGAACAACGTTGGGTGTACCGACTTTCCACTCATATCACGGGCCTGAATGATAATGTCCCCTGGGCCTCAATACTGTAAGCCTACCCTTTGAGTAATATTCAGCCTACTCCTAACCATCTAATGAGTTGTCCATAAACATGACTGTAGCACTCTTGTAATTTATCAAGTCATGGTTCGTTCTGGTTAGTATGACCACGCCTAAATCATAACATTGGGGTCCTCTGGTAATATACACCCCATTTCTATCTCAGAACCCCCCTTTGATATGGCTATCTAGGATGCGATCACCAATATTTCATCAGCCTTTCAGGTCTTTGTATACATTATCTGAAATACTCCTCATGACCTCTTAAATATTTTACAATTTTGTAATTTGAAATATTGTACCTCCTAGCCTGGGCTTTACCCTACTACCCTACACGAGATTCGATCTCTGACATTCACTGCTACCATTTGAGGCTATGTGGCCACCGTCCTTGCATCCCTGTCGGCCTTCCGCCCACGTGACTGCGGCTCAACCACGCCCATCACGGAAGCGCCGACATTCTATTTCACTCGCGCCTTCACCCAGCCCAGTACTAGCGGGGCGGTGCAGGCAGTAGGTTACAAACTGAATACCTCGGCAACTAACTGTAAGTAAAAGTACCCGTTTCACTGCGGGCGTGTCTTTTTTCAACAAGCGCCAAAAACGAACGCGCCCAGGACACGAGTTGGATGATATTCCTTACCCGCATTTATCTACCTCTTAAAAAATATCACTCTCTTTCAGAATACGTTTTAAAGAGGGTAACCTCCCCCGTCCCATGAAGTCCCTGAACACTCCATTGAGAGTGAGCCTTGGTTATATACACTTTCTGTCTGTCGTGTGTCTTTGTTGTGTGTGTCTCACTTTGTGTTGTACAGTTTCTCTTTGACAATGCATGCACGATCGAATTGGATATAGTCTCGCACCAAACTAGTCGGTATGCGAGGATGTAACACGCGGTGACCATTTTATGAACCACGTGTGAGTTGTGAATAGAGAAAATTACGATATTCCCTCTGTGTGAAAGTTGTGGGTAATCTACACTGTCCCACATTTCGCACCTGCACTTCCCTCCTCTAGAAGTATGCTGGAGTAGAGCCCAACACTGGTAACGCTAGAAGTTTGATGTTACCACTGAATTCACCATGTAACTGGGTGTGACAGCATGCTGACACAACGTTGAAGCACTGCACTACGTTACAGGCTTGTAAATATGTTCAATACTTTGACAAATGTCGGTATTTTCTTTTACAGGTTTTTTGATTTTTTAGCTCACCCAGTGTGGAGCGAGCTTACACCACGGGCGCATTTTCGCCATCCAGTGGTCCCATGTGGTAGGATTGGGTGCGTCTTTTAGGGGACGCAGACCGTCCACCACGTGGTTGTATGGTCCTGACGAAAACCTGGTTAACCTTAACCATTAAGGTTGAAACATGTAGACCTAACACTTAGACCCTATTAACTATAGAGATACACGGGTTCATTGTTGCCCTATTTTATCTCGCCACTATTTTAATATTGTCCAGTTGCTTGCCAATAAAAATTCTTTATTTTACAAGTTCAAACCAGGACAATTTTTAACTCACTGATTTTTTTCATTTTTCACACACCACCACTCACAAACCTGCTCCACTGTAATCAGGTGTTGAAGCACACCCTGATGACGCTAGGTCATTAGGGTGGACCCCGATGATGAAGCATGTCATCACTAGGTGATGAGTGAGGGGTTTTTAAGAAAAAGAGTTTTTCCTCTATTTTGTGAAAACCATCCACCAACACAGTGACTTGTGAATTCCCACTGGTGGTACTCCTTCATCTTTGTTTTTTCTATTATTGTATCCAGGGGTACAGGAGTACTCCCCGTTCACTCTGGTGAACATAACCCTTGCTCTCTCCATTGTTTTTGTATATCTTGGCAGCGCACAGCTGTGAGAGTTATTAAACAGCAGCACTGTCCTTTTGACTGTCTATACGGAGAGGGCTACACAACTATTGACCATGGCAGACACTCAAGGCTTAACATTCTCGACTGATGAAATTGACTCTATCATGGGCAACCTTGCGGCGTTTGCGGATGCAAACATAAGCAGTACAATATCCCAGACATCAGACTGGGACAAATTGACGGAAATGAAAAAGAACAGAATAAGAACTATTCTACACGGCACTATATTAAAGGAATATGTGACAAATCAAATGGCACCTAAAGGCTTACTAGTGTCTAATGCCCCTCGTATCTTTCTGGACGATCAAGAGTTCCGAAGGGACTGGGCACGTATAGCATGGCACTGTACCCATGATTGGATCATGCTAATCCTCAAGACTGCCCTACGCCTCTCTGAAAAAATCCAGATCGAAATACAGGTGACTGAAGCACAAATAAAAACTAGCATCACGGGATATAAAAAGAAACTAGATGATCTCAATAAAGAGATGAATGAATATAGGGACAACCTTACCCAACAAAAGGTACAGAAGTTCCAGAAGGATCTTAAACGCTTTTCCTTTGTAAAGGCCTATCCCTATTCTGATGCTGACTACAAAGCTTCCACAGGACCAGATCAAGACTCTGATGCATCCAGCAACACGTCCAACAGCTCCAACAATAGTGGTAGTTCAGGGAATGGAAACCAAAGACAAAGACAAAGAGGAGGATTTAGAGGACATTATCAATGGCCACAATACAATCAACCTCCTTTCCCGACACCATTCATGCCAGATCAATCATTCCCCATGTATGGATGGCAACCACCATTCCAACCGCACTTCTTCCCACCCAGTCAGTACCGCCCTCCTTTTCAGAACAGAGGCAGGCGCGGCAGAGGTCGGAAGAGACCCGGAAACAATGTACAGTGGGAAGACGAGGACCCAGTGGGCAACAACACGAGGAGCAGAGCAGGAGTGAGCAAACCAGGACCAAGCAACAAGACGAACTAGTCACCAACCTTTCCTCAAGGAGTCTCACTACAACTGAAACTAAAGTACTGAACAAGGGCCTGGGTTTTGTACCCACGAGACATTTGGACAAATTCAAACTACATTGCGAACTGGCCAATTTCTTTCGGAAATTGAAACTCAAAGCATTCTTTGAAAAACACCCTAGCAGTGAAAATGACGAAACACCCAACGAAACAGGCCTTAAAATTAAGTCAAAGTTCACACCACCTCCACACACTATCCCTGTGGAAATCCACACATTTGAACAGGCCGTGTTCAAAGACATTGAAGAAATGAGGGAACCCAGACAATTTGAAAACAATAGCAGGGCAGAATGTGACGCAATCTTGCAATTGAAGAATGACGCCTCAGTCATAATAAAACCAGCTGACAAGGGCGGTGGCCTTGTTGTCATGAATAAGAGTGATTATGACACTGAATGCAGGAGGCTACTCAGTGACATCAAGAGCTATCAACCCCTATCAAGAGATCCGACCGAGGAATTGAGAGCAGAAATTTTGGAACTCGTTGAGACAACTGAGGCCTCTGGTGCAATTTCTAAACAGGAAGCGGACTACCTCTGTAAAACGGAAGGGAAGATCCCGTATTTCTATACCTTGCCAAAGATGCACAAAGGTAAAATCCCACCGCCAGGAAGACCGATCGTGTCAGGGATCGGCTCACTCTTGGAACCCCTCTCTCGGTTTTGCGACTTTTTTCTGAAACCGATTGTACAAACTACCCCAACGTACCTCAGAGATACAAAAAACCTGCTGACACTCCTGAACAATGTACAAGTAGACGATGAAACCATCCTACTCAGTTTTGACATTGAGAGCCTTTATACGAGTATTCCTCAAGATGCCACCCTGGATGTCCTTAGGAGCATTCTGGAAAATAACAGTTGGGAACATCAAACACCAAAGGCGTTCATCCTACAATGTGCCATGCTCGCACTCAAAAGGAACTATTTTGAGTACGAAGGCTCCCTGTACCTCCAAATCGGTGGGACGTCTATGGGCAGTGTCTTTGCTCCTAGTATAGCCGGGCTATATGTCCATAACTTTGAGGAAAGGCACATCCTTACACAAGAGAACCCCTACAGAGATCACATCAAGTTTTGGCGTCGTTATATCGACGACGTCATGGTAATCTGGCAAGGACCTGAGGAATCACTCAGAGAGTTTACCAACTGGATTAATACTCGAGATCCACACCTCAAGTTCACTCACACGTTTGACAAACGACAGATGGTCTTTTTGGACATAGAAATTAAGAAAGAGGGGCAGGAATTAACAACCAAAACACATTTTAAGCCCACTGCCAAGAACAATCTACTGAGGTACGAGAGTTTCCATCCCCGTCCACTCAGAGAAAACCTGCCTTATGGCCAATATCTGAGACTACGGCGAAATTGCAGCAAACTATCGGATTATAAACTTCAAGCTAAAGACCTCACGTGCAAACTGAAACAACGTGGGTATCCAAACAAAGTAATTGAGAAGTGCCAAAAAAGAGCAAGGAATCAGCCTCGTGATTCTCTACTTGAAGAAAACATGTCCCGGAATGATTCTATTCCCCTCACTTGTGTTACAACGTACAATTCCGTTTCAAACAATGTGAGCAAGAGCATCAAAAAACATTGGCAGATCCTCAGCACAGGCGCATTGAAATGGGACAAACCACTCTTCTCTTATAAGAAAGCACCAAGTCTAAAAGACAGCCTTGTCAACACAAGACCAAAGAATGCAACGATCATCTCAAACCCTAGCATTACAGAAATGTGGAACTTGCCACCAATTGTTGGGCACTACAAATGTGGGGAGTGCAGTGTGTGCCATCTGACAGAGAACACTAAAACACTGAATCTTGAAGAAGGCAGAGTGTGGGAACAACGTAAACACACGAATTGTAATAGCACCAACGTTGTGTACATGATCACATGCATCTGCGGAAAGAACTACGTTGGTATGATGACCAGAAAGGTCAAACAACGTATCTGCGAGCATCGTAGCACAATACGCTGCAGAAAAAATGCCACCAAGTTGACTGACCATTTCCTTGATGCTAATCACACTCCTAATGACATGAGATGGACTGTCATTGAGCAGATTCCAAATGGACCCAACTCTCACAAGATCCTATATGAGAAAGAACAACGTTGGGTGTACCGACTTTCCACTCATATCACGGGCCTGAATGATAATGTCCCCTGGGCCTCAATACTGTAAGCCTACCCTTTGAGTAATATTCAGCCTACTCCTAACCATCTAATGAGTTGTCCATAAACATGACTGTAGCACTCTTGTAATTTATCAAGTCATGGTTCGTTCTGGTTAGTATGACCACGCCTAAATCATAACATTGGGGTCCTCTGGTAATATACACCCCATTTCTATCTCAGAACCCCCCTTTGATATGGCTATCTAGGATGCGATCACCAATATTTCATCAGCCTTTCAGGTCTTTGTATACATTATCTGAAATACTCCTCATGACCTCTTAAATATTTTACAATTTTGTAATTTGAAATATTGTACCTCCTAGCCTGGGCTTTACCCTACTACCCTACACGAGATTCGATCTCTGACATTCACTGCTACCATTTGAGGCTATGTGGCCACCGTCCTTGCATCCCTGTCGGCCTTCCGCCCACGTGACTGCGGCTCAACCACGCCCATCACGGAAGCGCCGACATTCTATTTCACTCGCGCCTTCACCCAGCCCAGTACTAGCGGGGCGGTGCAGGCAGTAGGTTACAAACTGAATACCTCGGCAACTAACTGTAAGTAAAAGTACCCGTTTCACTGCGGGCGTGTCTTTTTTCAACAAGCGCCAAAAACGAACGCGCCCAGGACACGAGTTGGATGATATTCCTTACCCGCATTTATCTACCTCTTAAAAAATATCACTCTCTTTCAGAATACGTTTTAAAGAGGGTAACCTCCCCCGTCCCATGAAGTCCCTGAACACTCCATTGAGAGTGAGCCTTGGTTATATACACTTTCTGTCTGTCGTGTGTCTTTGTTGTGTGTGTCTCACTTTGTGTTGTACAGTTTCTCTTTGACAATGCATGCACGATCGAATTGGATATAGTCTCGCACCAAACTAGTCGGTATGCGAGGATGTAACACGCGGTGACCATTTTATGAACCACGTGTGAGTTGTGAATAGAGAAAATTACGATATTCCCTCTGTGTGAAAGTTGTGGGTAATCTACACTGTCCCACATTTCGCACCTGCACTTCCCTCCTCTAGAAGTATGCTGGAGTAGAGCCCAACACTGGTAACGCTAGAAGTTTGATGTTACCACTGAATTCACCATGTAACTGGGTGTGACAGCATGCTGACACAACGTTGAAGCACTGCACTACGTTACAGGCTTGTAAATATGTTCAATACTTTGACAAATGTCGGTATTTTCTTTTACAGGTTTTTTGATTTTTTAGCTCACCCAGTGTGGAGCGAGCTTACACCACGGGCGCATTTTCGCCATCCAGTGGTCCCATGTGGTAGGATTGGGTGCGTCTTTTAGGGGACGCAGACCGTCCACCACGTGGTTGTATGGTCCTGACGAAAACCTGGTTAACCTTAACCATTAAGGTTGAAACATGTAGACCTAACACTTAGACCCTATTAACTATAGAGATACACGGGTTCATTGTTGCCCTATTTTATCTCGCCACTATTTTAATATTGTCCAGTTGCTTGCCAATAAAAATTCTTTATTTTACAAGTTCAAACCAGGACAATTTTTAACTCACTGATTTTTTTCATTTTTCACACACCACCACTCACAAACCTGCTCCACTGTAATCAGGTGTTGAAGCACACCCTGATGACGCTAGGTCATTAGGGTGGACCCCGATGATGAAGCATGTCATCACTAGGTGATGAGTGAGGGGTTTTTAAGAAAAAGAGTTTTTCCTCTATTTTGTGAAAACCATCCACCAACACAGTGACTTGTGAATTCCCACTGGTGGTACTCCTTCATCTTTGTTTTTTCTAATAATGTTCTTTAACAAACAAGAATAGGTACCTGCAAGTTCGAATACGTGGTCTTTCCTCTTCTTCTTTGAAGATGATGCCCCTGCCCACATTCATGATGCAAATCCAAGCCAAAACCATTACTCTTCTTTTGCTGTTGGATAATGTTTTTGTTTTTGCACGTCCCTTTCTCAAAAGCACCGAGGCTGGAGAGGCAAACTTTATGGTTTGTAAGTTGCATACCAGAACTTAAGAATTCCAGGCCCTGTTTTTGGGCTTCCTTGTTCTGACCGATAAATAACATATGTTTTCATTCAATTTCTCCTGCTGCACTATGATGCACCATATTCACCTTCCATGTACTCTATTCTCACAGCACACTGGCTTTGGAAATGTGCAGCAGAAGTTGGTTAAAATGTTTGGCATAGGCTGGTGTGCCTTACAAGGACCTTCACTCATAGCGTTTCATTTTCCCCTTTTCTATCGAAAATTGTGAATGTTGGTACTTGTCATACTTTGGAAAATCTCAATTGTTTCAAAATAGTATATTTCCAAGTACAAAATGATGACCACATATTATAATTTTAAGACAAATAGCTAATTCACAACGGAAAATGTTCCTTTTGTTACTTCCTTTCCCCCCACTTCTGAGTGCCCCCTAGCTCTGCCATGGGCTCTGACACCTGACACTGTGCCTTTCCTTAGCTCTGGATTATTTTTCCCCCAAAGGCTAAAATTGTGATATTGACCAATATCGCAGTTTAGAAGATGGTTAAAAAAAATGATGCACTTCAACAATCGATCACAATCCTCAAAAACTGTTGAGAAAACAGTAGCACTTTGTTCTCAACAGTAAAGCCAGTATGGTTTAGAAGAAATCATTATTTCACCACTCATAGAGCCTACCTATCCCCCGCAAGGCTCTCTAAGATGTCCAAGGATCCACCGGCAAAATGTAAAAAATGCAACTTGGAAAGAGTTCCGGATACGCATATGTTCTGGACTTGCCCTGGCCTTTCGGAATATTGGGAAAAAGTGGGGTCCACTATAGAATCCATTTTAGAATGCCCTATACCTATTACACTTAGTTTAATCATTTTCACCATTGAAGATGGAATTATTGGCCCCAAGAGGGGCTTTCTGTTTGTTGCTATATTACTGGCCAGACGAGAAATTTGTAAGAGATGGGTTGAAGCTTCCCCCCCTATACATTCGGACTGGCTTTCGGCTTTGTATAAAACATCAAGTATTGATCTGGCTAGACTAAAAATAGCAGGAAGAGAGCCATCTGGGACCCTCTGGTAAACTGGACCCCAGCTTAGATAACCATTATGATTAGTACTCCATACCATCTTACTTGTCTACCAAATACCCTCTATTCCCATGATTAAGCCTTATGGATTGCTCTCAGTTTGTGCTGGACTCTGCCGATATCACGGGGACCTAGATAACGGTGAATTAAGGCGGAACGCCAGCTACAATACTTGTCCCTTAAGATCAGGGGAGAGTACGACCACTCTCTCCTTAACAACGAGAGGTCAGCGAAACTGGTAGATAGTCGGGAAGCCACTGGTAGGCTGGCGAAGAAGGTTGGGGCAGTACCCCATTAAAAATAATCTACCTCTCCAAAGTGAGTACTAGTGGCAAACCGCATATCACCTGTAAGCTGGGGTTAGAGGCAAATGAGGAAAACAGTCCTCAAAAAAAGCAAATGTGTTTACCTGAAATTGCAACTTTTTTTTTAAATCGCAGGTTTATTTGCAATTATATATGAAAGTGTTAATAGTTTCAAGCCCACTTCAGCCATTTTGTAATCAGTCATATCTAAATACATCTCAACGAAATTGCAACAAGCCTTCAAATGCACACTTTCCGAATAAAGTTCAACAGTCATGCAATTTTGGGCTTTTATCCAATCTGATGTTTTGTTGCAGCAGTGACAGAAAAATACCCATGGGAGCTAACATATTAAGTCACGTGTTTTTAGACCTGTCCTTTCAACTTCCTTTAATTTAGTCCTACAATACCTATTCTGCTTTACCCCAGATATTCCTGCAATAGACTTAATTTTCTGATGGCCTGTCAAGTTTCATGCGGATTTATTTATCAGTGTCAAAGTTGTGATGGAGTGAATCTTGTAATGCCCGTCTTTTATCTTTTCCCTTCACCAATGTATCAGCTCAAAATGTGACATGCAAACTGGAAGCTAAGCCTCACGAGCATCTTGTGCAAATTCAGCAAACAATGTTACATTTATTAGTAAATTGACACTTATTTGACCTCTCTTCGAATGTGTTCTCCTTGACAAGTGTGCATAAAACGGGGAATACCAAATGTAAGCTAAACGTGCTGGCCTCTGCACCACTTCAAAACAATGCAAAGTCTCTACAATTCATTGCTAAAAGGGGGAAAAGTGTGCTTTTCTCAAAGCAAAACCAGATTTTTGCTGGATCACATCACTTTGTGTTAAGCAGGAAAGATAGGGGATATTACTGGTGCAGAGAACAGCAAATGCCTTACGTCTGAAGCAAAGTCTGATCTACTGAAATAGTCAGACTGGGCGTTTCACAAATTAGCAACCACTGGATGAAGTTGCAAATGAAGGTATATATGTTTGTTGCTCAAGAAAAACCGCACATTGCATGGATGCTTTCATGTACAGCACATACCAAAAGCACATGCACCTTTTGAGTTTGAGCTGAGGAATTTGTAATGCAGAGGCATGTTTCTTGTACAAATCATATGATAAAAGTCATACTCGCCTTTGCGTCATGTTGAGAGCCTGAACGTTGCAAAAGGCTAGCACATGACATGCAATAGCAGCAAAACTCTCTTTGTAGATATAGCTTGCACTGTTTCCCCCCTCCTTGCAATGCGCTGTAGTTAATGTGACTAGATTTTCTTTACGATCCACCAAACAGTGCAAATATATTAGAAAATCTAAAGAGTGTGACCTCCCCTGCCTCATTAACTTTGCCCCTATTGGATCCAAATAAAACATGAAACGCCTGTTGTGATAAAGTGAGTTGTTGGTTAAGGGGGTGTGAACCCTATTCAAGCGCTCATACCCATCAGGATGAACCATTAAAGTCACTAAATTGACCTGTGCTTAACCCTCTGGTAGTGTATCACAACAACAGCCAGGTTTAACTAAGAGGCAATAAATAAAGTATTTATGCAGCACACAAACAGTAACAAAATGCCACACCAAGTCAAAAAAATAAAGTAAAAATTAAACAAAATATTTGACACCAAAACAATAAAATTCCAGTGTGTAAAGCCAGATTCAGGCAATTTTAAAGAACAGATGATAGCTGGAGTACTGAACAATGTCAAACATTCACTCCCAGTCACAGATGTGGGTTAAATTCATTGTTTTTTGCTCACCATACCATTTCAATTTGGACCTAGCCATTTGCAATTGACCTTGCACCCCATTGGAACAGTCTAGCCCGAACTGCTAGGCCAGGTCCTCTCTAGACTAGAAACAGGCATCATAGGACAGGATTTTGGGGTATCACCCCTCATCAGCCAGGCTAGCTTGAATCCGCTGGCAAAAAGAACAGACGATGGACGGAATGCTGAAACATTCTCCTCCAATAAGAGATCTGCGTTAAATCCATCGTTTTTTGGTTTTGATTTATCTGGTCATGGTAGACCGTGTCAAAGTCACCAGTTCAGGCAGGCCGCGATGGCATCGCGTCAAGATACACGACTGAGATCAGTTCGCTAACAAAGTACCTCGTGACCTGGGTGTTGAGGTGCAAAGTCCTTGCATCGAGCTGCCTGGGCCTGCACTGCGTAGTCATTCGACGACAAGCTGTAATGCGAGGTCCAATGCTTGGAAGAATTTCACACCTGCAGAGTTGGTGAGCGCTCCAGAAGGAGGATTGCAAAGTGAGACCGTGAGCCATCATCAAGTAAGCTGTCAATAAGAGCTTGCAAGGACTTGCATGTTATGGAATTGGCAATGAGTACAAGATGTGTCTCGCTGGGCCAATGCTATCATCAAGCTGCATCAAGGTTGAGAGAACGGTGCCTTACTCTGTGATGCATTGTCGCCAAGGACATGAGAAGTCAATGTTGAAGAAGACTGGTATGTCCCTGGGGCTTTGAACAAGGGGGCAGCCGACTGACTTTTGGAGATCTTCTGGACTCCTGGGTCCATACAAGCAGAGTAGATTCAGGAGGGTAGCTCAAGCACCACTAGAGTCATGGTGCAGCCTCAGCATGCTCTGGGCAGCAAAGCAGTCCTTGGTCAGTAAAGCAGAGTTTTGGCAACAGGGCAGACTTCACAGCTTGGCAGTCCTACTTCCTGTCAGGGTCACAGTGCCAGAAGTGATCTGAAGAGTTGGGACCAAGTGCCCACTAGGGGTGGGTGATAAATTCTGCTCCACTGTCGGATTTGCTGAGTGTTGCCCACTATGCGTGTTCTGGGAATCACTTGCAGAGATTTTTCTTTTGTGCAATGGTAAGTTGGTGAGCACAAGTGAGAACTGGCATCCCCTAGTGCGATTATTGTGGCGCTACGACAGCAACCAGTGAGATTTTCTTAACACGGGCAGTCGCAGTTGGTCATAAACGTTTTTTTGTGAGAAAACTGCAGCTTGAGTTGATAATCTACTCAAGCTGCAGCAAAGAAGCAGTGCCCTTTGGTGCACTGCAGAGTGCTGTTCATGCTAATTTTGCAGTGCAGTGGAATAAGCTCCTGCCACTAAACATAAGCTTGAGAAACCAATTCTGTCTACTCGCACAGTTCAGTGGAATCTCAGAGTTCTCATGTAAATCTGCGGAGTGAAACTTTGCCAGTTCTGCCCACCCCTAGTATCTATTTTGAAGTGGGAGAAGCTTTAAGAGTCCTCTCCCTACAGAGGTCTCTGGAATTTTCTTCCTCTCTGTACTGGCCCCAGCTTGTCTGGGGGCACAAAAGACTAGTGGTACACCCTTTCTGAGTGGACTGAGGCAGAGTCTTTGTGATGTGCTGTAAGGTAGGGGACACCTTTTCGCCCTTATCCTTACAGAGTTGGCACATCCTGAATACACCTTTTTCCCTTTTGTCTTACTGTCTGGTAGCAATGCAGAAATGACCAGCTGCCAGCTACACCTAGTCATGTGATCCAGGTTACAAATTAATTCACAATTGGGTCAGCAGCAAATGCTCCCTCAAAATGTGCCTGGCTGCTGCCACAGGAACATTGTAGAAACTTTTCATACGCAGAAAGAATTTCAGAGGTCCAGTCGTCCAGTAAATGACTCAATTCATACTTTCATAAACTTTTCTATAATAGTAGTGATTTACTTAAGTTTCAAAATAAAGGCAGTTCTAGTTCTATTATAGCGAATATGGTAACCAGCATAGTGCTGTCCCAAGATTGGCTACCGGAACTGGTAAATAGGCCCTTAAGAAGCAATTTTTATTGTAAAACACATGAGTGGTCAATTTGTTCTTGGACAATTACTGTACTAGGAATTCATTTTTCTTTTGCCCATCGCAACTGGTTAGGATCAGAAAATAACTTTTTAAAGTGACCATTTCAGAATTTCTACCTGCTATTCCAAAAGCTAGCACCAACGAAATGTAATAAGGTAACACAAAACTGTCCTATGGTAGAGTTAGACCTTGCAGTAGTAACAAACAAAAGTAAGATGTTTTTACTACCAGGACATGTGAAACTTAAAAGTAGATGGCCAGCTTTTAAATACACTGCACCCCACCCTCTTGGCTATGTGGAGCCATTCTATGCATGACTCACAGGTACCAAAAAGGAAGGCTCAGGCCTGGCAACAGATTTATTTTGTCTGGTTAAAACAGTCACACAGTCTGCAATGGAAGGCCTGATGCATGTTTAAAGGCTGCTTAAGCTGGCTTCAGGCCCACTTAATTTGCAGGCCCTGGGTATAGGTGGTACAACTTTATTTGTGTCTTACAAATAAATTAAATGTACAAATTCAGTGTAAGACATTTTAAGATGTTCATAAGAGGGAACACAAGCACTTTAGTATTGGTCAGTAGAAGTAAAGTGCACAGAACCCTAAAGCCAACAAAAATGAGATCACCAAAGAACGGAAGATGAAAACAAAGTGTTTAGGGGATGACTACGATAAGGCGACAGGCCTAACACCTGTACCTGGTTTAATTTGCTATCTGCCTCTAGCATTTCATGCAGATTCATAACACAACAACAAAGCCATTATGAAATCAAAATGTTACAGTTCCTCCCTTGATGCATCATCAGAATCTTGACCTACTAATAGAAAAGAAACACTTCTAAATATACAACAATTATGGTATTGGTTTGTCAACACAGTGCGAAAGCTATTATTAAATGAAAACTTTTTCAACCCCTCTTTCTAACACCATACTTGAATGTACTAAGTCCAATATACAAAGGGCCTTAAGCTGCCCTAAGTGCTATACTGGGGGAAACCACTACAGATAACTTTGTGATTTACCACCGGGAGCACATTATGAGCTAAAAAATCAGCCCAAACAGCACAACCCAGTGTACAAGCTCATTGCCATTTCGTTTAAAACATTTATCCAGCCTGCTCGGACAGTTTTTTATCCTGCGGCTCCTCTCTAGTTCTCATTCTAGTACGTCAACCAAATACCAGTTCTCATACCTGTCCCAACTTTTTTCTTTACTTATTACATTCTGACTTTCCCTTTTTGTTCATTTTTTTTAAATATATTTTACATTTCTGTGTGTGTTTTTAGTTACTTTGTTACTTCCTTTCCTATCCACATCCCTCCCTGCAGAAGCATGCAGCTCCGACAACAATGCTGCTAGTAATTCTGCCTCTGCCACCAGCATCACGTGTAGGTATCAACAACTGGCTGGAGTACAGCCTTTCCTTATTTTTTCTCGAGTCGGAGGTGGCTGCAGTCGTCTCATTGGTACAGCTCCACCTTCTCTGAATATTAGTAGCAGGTGGCAGGTTTACACCATACAGAAGTGTTGGGCGCTCAGGTGGCAATTGTGTTGCTGTATGCTCCGCAACACCATTTTCCTGCACACTCAACAGCAGCTAAAGTATCGCTGGGCGGGCTGGGAACAAGTCGACAGTAGGTAGTTAGTTGCGATCTGATTTTCTATTAAGCAGCTGATTTTCAGTTGCCTATATCTTTAGCTTTGGTTGATGAATCTTCACAAAATATGTTACGTTATGTTATATTAAATTTATAAAGCGCACAGCTATTCAAAGTATCCCAGCGCTGATGTTCCCACAACATTTGACACTCACTTCAGTTGCTGTTAGGGAAGTTTTGGAGTGGTTTGTCTAGCAGGAGCTGAGGAAAAAGGGGGATCACAAAATGCTCTTTCCCCATGTTAATTCCCATAGACTCTTTCAACACGACAACAGCCCTAAAGACTGGATATAATAACACCACGTTTGGCAGAAAACTAGCTTGTGGTCTGCAGTTTGAGCTTTCACTTTTTTGGTGTAAATTTGTTCAGTAGTTTTAGAGATTTTGAGAGAAGAATATATTTGTATATTTAACGGTGCTGATTCTCTGTGGATCAGACAATCCCTATGCTCAAATGTGATTGTCTGCTAACACTTCAACCAGGAAGTGCTGGCAGCCATCTTGGGACTCGGCTTTAAAAATGTAAAACATGAATACAGGAGGACAGGGTAGAAATACTCTGCCCCCCTAGGGTCACACAGCAAAATTGGAATTGAAGATATGCCCCTAGGTGGGTCAGGTTCCGGGGGATGTATGACGTTACAACGCATACTATTACAACGCATGCTTTTACAACGCATTTTTTACAACGCAAGTACCTTTACAACGCATTACTTTACAACGCATACCATTATAACGCGAAATAGTAAAGTTAATAGACAAGTACCATTACAACGAAATCAGTTATAACGCATACTATTACATCGCATAAAAAATCGTTTTTAAAAATTTTGTAAAATAAATCTGGCACGGGATGCAGGGTAGGGGTTTTGGGTGGGGAAGTGTATTAAAATGTTGGGAAAATTTGTATGTAAATAAACGAATATCCAAAGCTTTTTAAAAAAATCAATACTCGAGTATTAAAATTAATACTCGTGTATTAAAAAAAAGTGCTCGCTCAATTTACAATTATGACATTTTAAAGTAATTTTAAAACAATACCAATAAAACATACGAAAATGTAGTACTATATTAATAAAAAGACTAAACGAAAATACAAAGGGGCAGATTTATGAAGGCCCTGCTCTGCCGGTGCGTCACTTTATTTGACGCAACGGCGGCGCAAACAATGCGCCCTATTTACAACGTGACGCATCTAGGAGATGCCTCACGTTGTCAAGCCCTGCGCCATAAGGAGGCGTTCCTGCGCAGGGGAGGCGTTCCTGCGCAGGAACGCCTCCTAAAAGTGGCTGAGTGAAATCTATGAGATTTCACTCAGTCACTTTCAGGACAATGCTGCGTCAAAACCCTGCGCCTGCTTGAAGCAGGCGTAGGTCTTGACGCAGCATTGTGGAGATGGGTCACCCCCGAGCCATGCTGGAGCTGCGTCGCGCTTGCGACGCAGCTCCAGCAATGCGCCACCTTTACGGCACAGATGCGTCACGCATCTGTGCCGTTTTTGCCCCATGGTGCGCCGTATTGTAAATGCGGCGCAGGATGACTGGCGCATCCCTGGGGATGCGCCAGTCATCATAAATCTGCCCCAAACAATTTTCACTGACCTAGTCGCCATTTTAAAAAGTTCACATAAAATATTTGTCCTACAACTCTTTTCATGAAAGTAATACCACAACACTATTCACAAAATGGATGCCAAAAAGAGACGAGAAAGTTAAAAGAACACTTTTTAAAACAACACTTTAAATTATAAATTTCCACAGTAAATGAAAGGAATAAAAAAGCACTTTTAAACGCTGTGTTTCTCACTATTTAAAATGACACAGACTAAAACGTATAAATACGAGTCAAACACCATTTTGAAAACAGTTGATTATCAACTCCCAGAGGGACGCCAAATGCTGACCCTCTGACCTACTGACCTATTTTGCGAACTACGACTGAATTTCCTGATATAAACGATATTCATCAACATTAAAGTAAGTGTTTAAACAAATATCAGCAATTATAATGTACAATTATTAAAAATAAGTATTAATATTAATACTTATATTTTCTCTAGTGAAAGATTTTACATAGTTAGTATAGTAAAGAAAGATTTTTAAACGTACTAAACAAATTACTAAATTATGTACGTAATAACCAATATTATTCTTTATTTTACTAAAAATGTAAATTTTCAGCAAAACGCTATTTTTTTGAAAATGGTAACACAAATATTACCTTTTAAAACCGTAAATATAATTCATCATGACACAATTTTCTCACGTTAGAGAAATATAAAAAAATACAGTGTTATGTTTACCATTTGAAGAATGTTTAAAATACATTAAACAAATATCAATTCTTTTTTGAAACAGCCAGACTGAAAAATTAGCGTGAGAGATAACAATTCTCAAAAGAGATTAGAAAAAGGAGACACTCTCTTAAACAACTTTAAAAAGAAGGTACTTCAAAAATTATTTCAATCCAATACATTTTGTCAAAATTACGAAAACTATTTCTAAAACAAGTACATTTATATTCATTCTCTCAGAAAATAGTCAACGAACAAAAGAACAAAGATTTTCTTCTTTCAACAAAAAAACTACGACTAAAACCTAGGACACCAGAAGTAAACTTCAAGGAAACAACACCAGACTCAATAGGTAAATTAAATAACAAATGTAAGCAATTAAAAATTCAATAGAAAATACTGCAATATTAATACTACAGAAAGGTAATGCAGTAGAGAAATAGTATGAAAGAGTAGGGGCAGCAATTCATATTCTAACTCCTGTCAGGTGCAACAGTAGGAAAAGTGTGGGTTAGTGTATTGGAATGATTTACTATTTTAACTCCAGGAAGGTGCAACAGTCGGGAACGTGTGGGATAATATAGGGGCATAATTTACTATTCTAATTCCAGGAAGGTGCAACAGTACGGAAAGTATAGGATACTGTAGGGGCATGATTTACTATTCTGACTCCAGGATGGGGCAACAGTAGAGAAAGTGTGGGATAGTGCAGGGGCATGATTTACTATTCTAACTCCAGGAAGGTAGAACATTTGGGAAAGTTTAGGACAGAGTATATGTACCATTTCTTTTTGTAAAACAACAGTAAATAAAAGTTAAACTTATGCACAGAAATGCAGACATGTTGATTTCTTAAAAAAATGCATTTTCACCAATAAACAACATAATCATACTGTTCTCTTTTTCCAGAATCTCAAAACAAAGTAAAAAAAATACAAAGAAACTGAAAACCCAAAACACGAGAAAAAAACTCCAAGAAAACATCACCAAACTTAAAAGGTAATTCAAATAAGAAAAATAAGCAATATAAAAATGCAATTAACAATACTGCAGTATTAAAACTGCACGAAAGTAAGGCAGTAGGGGAATAGTAGGATAATGCAGTGGCAGTATTTCATAATCTAAATCTAGGAAGATGCAGTAGTAAGAAAAGTGTGGTATAATGTAGGAGCAGATTTTACTATTCTTACTCCAGAAAAGTGCATCAGTAGTAAAATTATGAGATACTGAACGGTGTGCATTTACTATTTAAACTCCAGAAAGGTGCAGCAGTAGAAAAAGAGTGGGATAGTGAAGAGGCAGAATTTATTTTTCTAAATCCAGACTGGTAGAACAGTAGGGAAAATGTGGGATTGTGTAGAGGCTAAAATTACTATTTTTACTCCTGGAAGGTGCAACAATAAATAAAGTGTGTGATATTATTGTGGCAGGATTTACTATCCTAACTCAAAGAAGATGCAGCAGAAGAAAATGTATGGGAAAGTGTGTAGGTTCGAAAGCATTTTGTAAAACAACAGTAAATTAAATGTAAAGTGAAACATAGAAAAGCAGTCATTTACGTTTGTTTAAAATGCATTTTAAACAATTAACAAGATAATCATACTGTTCTCTTTTTGCAGATTCTGATAAAAGTCGCCATAATAATACAAAGAAACTCAAAACCCAGGAAACCAAGTAAAAAACTCCAAGGAAACAACACCAGCCTCAAAAGGTAAATCAAATAACAAATGTAAGCTATGTAAAATATCAATTGACAATACTACAGTAGGAACTTAATGCAGTAGGGAAATTGTAGGATAGTGTAAGGACACTATTTCATAGTTTAACTCTAGAAAAGTGCAGCAGTAAGAAAACTGTGGGATAGTGTAGGTGTAATATTTACTATTCTAACGGCAGGAAGGTGCAACAGTAGGGAAAGTGTTGGATAGTGTTGAGGCAAGATTTACTAATCTAACTCCTGGAAAGTGCAAAAGTAGGGAAAATGTTGGATAGTGTTGGGGCAGGATTTAATATTCTAACTCCAGGAAGGTGCAAAAGTAGGGAAAGTGTGGGATAGTGTATGGGCAGGATTTACTATTCTAACTCCTGGAAGGTGCAACAGTAGGGAAAGTGTGAGATAGTGTATGGGCATGATTTACTATTCTGACTCCAGGAAGGTGCAACAGTAGGGAAAGTGTGGGATAGTATAGGGGCAGGATTCACTATTCTAACTCAAGGAAGGTGCAACAGTAGGGAAAGTGTGGGATAGTGTATGGGCAGGATTTACTATTCTAACTCCTGGAAGGTGCAACAGTAGGGAAAGTGTGAGATAGTGTATGGGCAGTTTTACTATTCTAACTCCAGGAAGGTGCAATAGTAGGTAAAGTGTGGGATAGTGTAGAGGCTAGAATTACTATTCTAACTCCAGAAAGGTGCAACAGTAGGGAAAGTTTGGGATAGTGTAGGGGCAGGATCTACTATTCTGACTTCATGATGGTGCAACAGTAGAGAAAGTGTGAGATAGTGTAGATTTTTAAATAATTTTTGATAAATACATATTAAAATAAATCTATTTTTTTCCACAGAAAATGTCAACTCAGTAAACAGCATCATACATGAAATCTAGAAAAGGAAACCGTTTATTAACACATGCTGTATATATATATTGTAAAGAAAGGATAAGCTTTCCACGGAATCATTGGAGGTGTGTGCAATACTATTCATCCCATTGCAGCGGCAGAGCGGTTACCCTTGATGATATCATAATAAAAACAACTGATCATAACCACTCTGCAATGGAGATTGAAGTAAGGGAAACCTTAAATGAAATGAAAGAAATTGCATGCAGCTCCAATGATTCTACAGGAACTATTTTAAGAGAGGTTGCACAGCATGTCCCCAATCATGTTGCTAGTAATATGCCTATTATTCCTAATTTGATAAGAATTATACAAAGACAAAGGCAGGCAAGTAACATAAATACTACAACTCCTCAAACTTTTTCTGACATTGTAATTCCTGAGGAACTGACTATTTATTTTGCTAATGAACCATTCCTTCTGCATGACAACAAAAACCCTCAAAAACGTATTATTATTTTTAGTACACCCCGTAACCTTGTTAAGTTGGAAAATAGTGAAATTTGGATGATGGATGGGACGTTTAAAAGTACACCCCATCCATTCATCCAAATTTATACTATTCATGGAAAAATTAACAATAATGTGATCCCCTTAGTATATAGTTTGCTACCAGATAAGCAATCAGCAACCTATACTGAATTTTTATCAGTTATTAAAAACATAACAAAAAAAGTCCTAGGAAAATTATTGTTGATTTCAAATTTACTATGATCAATGTGATCACTAAAATGTACACGGATACCCAAATTCAGGGATGTTTTTTCCATTTTTCCCAGGCATTCTGGCGTAAACTACAAAAAACATCCCTGGTTACCGATTACTCAACCGATAGCAAACTACAGTTTGAATTAAAAAAATTAACAGCTCTTTGCTTTGTTCCTCCCGAAAGTGTAGACGAGTACTACACTGCTATTACTGAATCTGAATATTTTAATCAAAACGAAGACAAATTGGCACCCATTCTAAATTATTTTGAGGACACATGGATTGGACACCTAAGCAGATCAGGTCGCAGGAGGAAGCCACGTTACCATGTGGAGTGGTGGAACTGTTACACGAGCTGTTTAGAGGGAGAAGCAAAAACAAATAATGCCATAGAGGGATGGCATAACTCCTTCAATCATACAATTGGCAAACCACACCCTAACTTCTACTCTTTCCTTGAAACTTTGAAGAAGGAGCAAAGTTTTCAAGAATTGAGAATTTCTCAAACTTTAACTGGTAGCCTAAACCCACGAATTTTTACCAAATCAAGGTAAATGTCTGAGAGACTATTGGGTGTACTACAACAGTTTTTGTTGTGTGTGGCTCTAGACTACTTAGAAAATGTTGCTAACATTCTCCATTTCTAAAATATAATTTCAACTTACTTTCCTGCTTTGACCTAAATTTAACCAAATACAAAATTCAATTGGCAGTTTAATTTTTCTAAAACATTTTTTCCAAATTTACGTCGGGTCACCCTACCTGTGGTTGCCTTCTTTCTTTTTTTCTTCTTTTTTTCTCCATTTTAAATCCATTTGATGCAGTAAAAAAAAAAACAATAATCCAAAGTGGAAGGAATAAAAATGTTTTCCTGCATTTTCAATTTTTTTTCTCCAGTTCATAAATCAAACCAACCAAATTAATGGCTTATATTTAAAAATACATTAAATAATACAAAAATAAAAATATCTTCTTGACTTTCTAAATAAATAATCTTCTGGAAAAAGCTTCTTTACAAGTCCATTTTATTTTCTTCTTTTTTGGAAACTAAAATCTAAAAAATAAATTGTACTTTTTAAAAAAAACTTTAAAAAAATTAAACTACATGTGGAACTTTTTTGAAAGTAAGAATGTGGAAATAGATATTTTTTCCAAAGTCCATGTTTTTCAAACTTTAAAGTTCAAAAATGAGTTGTTTGAAAAACACCATTTTCCCCTCCATCAAAAGATCTTCTATCTTCTTCTGCAAAGTTGAGCAAAGTTTTTCCAAACTGAATGCCCTTCTATTTTTTGAAAAAGGTTCATACATTTTTTTTCCTAAATCCTTCTGGGTTTTGAAGATTATTTCAGAAAATCCAATTTGAAAACTTTTTTTTTTTTTTAAAGTTCATTAAATCTTTGTTTCCCAAAGTCCTTCTGGATATTGTAGTTTTTTCCAGGAAATGCATTTTTCAAATACAATGTTGTTTGCAAAAAAATCCTTCTCCACAACCATCTTGTTAAAAATTCCAAAAACCCAAGATCAAAAAACTGTAAATAAATGTTTCCTTTTTTCCTTATAATCCATCTTCTTTTTGATTTGGAAACATGGTGCAGAAAAAGGAAAAGCACTATAAATGCATCCTAAAAAAACTCTTATGAAAACATTTTCTCACTATGTGACCCTATCTACTTTTGCAATAATTCTCGAAGGACATACTTGTGTTTTTTCCTAAAGCCATATATTCAAATTTTAAATTATAACAAAAATAACTTAACAATTTCTATCTCCTAGCAAAACATACTCTCACTATGGCGTCGATTCCGATCCGGTAAAAAGCGCTCCGAATTGCGGTTCAGAGCGTTTTTCACTGTACGAATCGTACCCGTAGGCGTCCCCGTATGAATCAGCAAGTACGATCACAATCTAAAGCGTCACTCCGTACGGCTCGTAAAAAACGCCGTACGAATCGAAAGTCCATATGAATTGCAGTCGGCTGACGCTCGACGCTACGTCCGAACGTAAAAAGAGCACGTCTCCCGAACCAGGAAGTACGATCCATGTAGAACACACTCCGTACGGCTCTTTTTCTACGAGAGCTTAAAACTACAGTAAAACCACACTCCGGCACGAACCGCACCCCGGTACGCGACAAGTAGGACATGAACGCCATTGTCCGTCTCATCCCTATCCTGTAGGGCCACCACCTCGTACTTAGTGCAACGAAGTCCAACATACCTGTACGTGTTGCCACACGCGCACATCTCCATTGCACGACTGTAATGTCTGGGTACGTTGGTCCACACACTCCCGCAGTTCACCAGTGTAATACGGAGACGTGCCGCACCTACGTCATCGAAGTACGTTACCAGTGTAGTACGTGCCGCATGTACGTCACCGCACAACACCACTGCAATACGGAGACGTACCGCACCTACGTCATCGACCTCGGGGTACGGTACGTCACCGCACAACACCACTGCAATATGGAGACGTGCCGCACCTGCATCATCGAAGTACGTCACCGCACTCCACCAGTGTAATACGTGCCGCATGTACGTCATCCAGCTCCGTACATCATCGACCTCGGGGTACGGTTCGTCACCGCACAACATCAGTGTAATACAGAGACGTACCACACCTACGTCATCGACCTCGGGGTGCGGTGCGTCACCGCACAACACCAGTGTAATACGGAGATGTACCGCACCTACGTCATCGACCTCGGGGTACGGTATGTCACCACACAACACCACTGCAATACGGAGACGTACCGCACCTACGTCATCGACCTCGGGGTACGGTACGTCACCGCGCGACACCAGTGTAATACGGAGACGTACCACACCTACGCCATCGACCTCGGGGTACGGTACGTCACCGCACAACACCACTGCAATATGGAGACGTGCCGCACCTACGTCATCGAAGTACGTCACCGCACTCCACCAGTGTAATACGTGCCGCATGTACGTCATCCAGCTCCGTACGTCATCGACCTCGGGGTACGGTTCGTCACCGCACAACACCAGTGTAATACGGAGACGTACCGCACCTACGTCATCTAAGTACGTCACCGCACTCCACCAGTGTAATAGACGTGTGGGACATACGTCTGCTATGTCATTGTAAGTGTAAGTATCAGAGTGTGTGTGTGTACAACACCCCCACCACTGCCCACCAGTGCCCAGCATCAGAGTGTGTGTGTGGACAACATCCCCACCACCGCCCACCAGTGCCCAGCATCAGAGTGTGTGTGTGGACAACACTCCCACCACTGCCCACCAGTGCCCAGCATCAGAGTGTGTGGGTGGACAACACCCCCACCACTGCCCACCAGTGCCCAGCATCAGAGTGTGTGTGTGGACAACACCCCCACCACTGCCCACCAGTGCCCAGCATCAGAGTGTGTGTGTGGACAACATCCCCACCACTGCCCACCAGTGCCCAGCATCAGAGTGTGTGTGTGGACAACATGCCCACCAGTGCCCAGCATCAGAGTGTGTGTGTGGACAACACCCCCACCACTGCCCACCAGTGCCCAGCATCAGAGTGTGTGTGTGGACAACACCCCCACCACTGCCCACCAGTGCCCAGCATCAGAGTGTGTGTGTGGACAACACCCCCACCACTGCCCACCAGTGCCCAGCATCAGAGTGTGTGTGTGCCTGTGGACAACACCCCCATCACTGCCCACCACTGCCCACCACTGCCCAGCATCAGAGTGTGTGTGTGGACAACACCCCCACCACTGCCCAGCATCAGAGTGTGTGTGTGGACAACACCCCCACCACTGCCCACCAGTGCCCAGCATCAGAGTGTGTGTGTGGACAACACCCCCACCACTGCCCACCAGTGCCCAGCATCAGAGTGTGTGTGTGGACAACACCCCCACCACTGCCCACCACTGCCCACCACTGCCCAGCATCAGAGTGTGTGTGTGGACAACACCCCCACCACTGCCCAGCATCAGAGTGTGTGTGTGGACAACACCCCCACCACTGCCCACCAGTGCCCAGCATCAGAGTGTGTGTGTGGACAACACCCCCACCACTGCCCACCAGTGCTCAGCATCAGAGTGTGTGTGTGGACAACACCCCCACCACTGCCCACCAGTGCCCATCATCAGAGTGTGTGTGTGGACAACACCCCCACCACTGCCCACCACTGCCCACCAGTGTCCAGCATCAGAGTGTGTGTGTGGACAACACCCCCACCACTGCCCACCACTGCCCAGCATCAGAGTGTGTGTGTGGACAACACCCCCACCACTGCCCACCACTGCCCACCAGTGCCCAGCATCAGAGTGTGTGTGTGTACAACACCCCACCACTGCCCACCACTGCCCACCAGTGCCCAGCATCAGAGTGTGTGTGTGGACAACACCCCCACCACTGCCCACCAGTGCCCAGCATCAGAGTGTGTGTGTGGACAACACCCCCACCACTGCCCACCAGTGCCCAGCCCTTACATCATAAACATACCATTGTTAACCACATTACCATCAGGAGAATGACACATAACTATATTTGAACATCACACCAGCTCCCAGGCACACAGCAGTCACAGACATTATCACACAAACTGAAGTTCAGAAAATGAAAAGAATTGCTTTATTCAGCTGGTTCAAAATAGAAATCCAAATAAGAGTCCTTGCTCATTAAAGGCCAATGGGCAGTCCAAAAAGTCTGAGCAACAGTTTGTGCCTCCATGGATGTGATCACACCCAAACTTGCCTGCACATGGCGTTTAATCCGCTGTGGTAACTATGGGGGCACCATCTGTGGAATCCTCCGGCACCGCATGGACAGGAGAGGGAAGGACAGGTGAGTGGGTGCAGGTGTAGTGGATTCATCCACACTGGTTTCTGCATCGCCGAAAGTAGCCTCAAAAACCTGGCTGCACACCTCAGCCAGTGCGGAAAAACTACCACCTGAACCCGGGGACACATTGGGGTGGAGGTAGAGGGCTGTGAGTCTGTTCCCATTGGTGTGTGGATGCGTGTGTGAGGTGTCTCCCCTCTCCCTGTGGGTGTGCCTACATCCCCTTGAGATTGGGTGCGTGAAGCTTTGAGCTTCTTATGCTGAGTGTGTGTGCTGGGTGTGTCTGACCTGTGGCGTGTGCGTGTATGCTGTATAGGTATGTGAGAGACAGAGGTGGATGGGTCTGAAGGATGGGGGGGACAGATGCTGCTGGGTGTACAGAGCTGCCGTCAGTGTTGACTCTATGGCAGCCACACTCCGACGTAGATCAGACATGGCCGATGACATGCCCTCCATGAACGACACCAACTGTGTAATCATTTGTGTATGTCCATGGAGGACAGTCAGCATGGATATCTGACCTACTGCTATCTGCCGAGTAGGTCCACAGTCTCAGCACTGAGGGCAGCAGGGGACACAGGGGCAGGGGCTGCGGTGCCGGGAACAAAGGAGACAAGGGGCCTAGCACGGACCCTAGGGACACTAACGATTGGGAGGGTGGAGATGGTACTGGAGGAGGGGCGGCCAGCCAAAGACGAAGAAGTGACCATTGCTGCATATTCCCCCTCCTCCTGAGAGTCTGACTCGGAGTTGTCGGCATGGTAAGATGTGTCCGTCACATGTCGTCCGACCTGCAGACTCTCCTCACCCTCCGTGCCACTGCCTCCCTCTGACTCCTCAAAGCAGGTGGCACTGTCGCTGGGTCCCTCTGCCTGGTCCGCGCCTGTGTCTCCTCCAGATTCAGATGATGCTGCTGTGGGCAAGGAGAAGAATAAAAACATATCAGTCACCTGTACACATCAGACATATCAGCTACAAATCATTTGGGCTCATTTCTAAACATGGCATGCATCCTGAGTCACATGACACTGAACTCTGCACAATGAGAAGTCTAGTTTTGGCCAATTGTGTGAGACACAACGCTCAATGTATACTAGGATACAAGCAACAGGCAAGGCAAAAACGTGTATGAGAGACACAATGATGATCCACTGCCTGACAACAGGATAGCTGATGATGCATCACATGCTCATTTACCCACCGTGCCACCCAAACCCAGACCTGGACATGTTTGATTTGCTTAGACCTTTTGCCACATGGGAAAAGTCCTGCCTGAACTGAAATGTGATGCCATCCTTGGACCTGAACCAAGTGTAACAACACCTCACACTGGCATCACAGCTGTTGACACCCAAGGCCTCATTGTGTGGCTGACCATCATTATTAGTTAGAAACAACATTCTACATATTTGGCGAATATGCACACACGCACTGCCAAGTGTGAGTATGCATAAGCCCAAAATGTTGCACATGATCATTGTGCACCTGTAGTCAACACATGACAATTCGAAAGAGCACCATGGACAAAGGCCACTGAGGCTGACTCCTGAAGAAAACACATGTTGACACTCAAGATCAGTGCCAAAATATTAAGAATGGCAGACACAGTGCACATGTGGTGCTACATGTAATGTACCAACAGGTGTCACAGACCCCCCTCCAACATGATGATGTGCAAAGGAATATGCATACTGACACATTGCACCATAGGAGTACATGTGAAAAACAAACATCAGCCAAAGCGCAGGCCTAATGTGGAGTAGGGCAAGGCATGTAAAGTAGCAGGTGCAGAAACTGGGACATTCTAATGCCAATGCATGGAGTGCCTGTCTGACCACACCTCTCAAAGTATGGGAGTGTTACCATGCCTTGGAGCACTGCAGGGAGCATGTGACACACATGACAACAAACAGACATGTACCTACCCCCTTCTTGCTGCTGTCCCTCCTGCAACTGCCTATGGAGGTCTGGGAACACCACTTCCAGGACCCGGAGCATGTGGGGGGTGAGGTGGCGGGTGCCGCCATGCCGGCGTGGAGCTTCCAGCCCCAGCTGTACTCTGGCCATGCGGCGGGTCCAGCACCGGATGTCCTGCCACCTCTTCTTGATGTTTCTGAGCCTCCTGCGAGGCCCCCCCTCACTCCTGACAGCCCTGGCGATGTCCACCCAGATTTCACCCTTCTCATAGGCAGATACCTGTCACAAATGTAAAGTAAAAGAGCATCAGTACACCTGGTCCATGTTCTAAAGACACACATATGTGCACAAAATGCTTGATGACAACAGGGCATCGTAGGCTCCACACATTTGCATCATTGTCCAGGAGTATGTGGCCTGTGAGCAAACACTACTACATTACATGCCATTGAAAGGCTACAGATGACATGATGGGTGCTAAACACTCTTAGAGCATGCCACTCACAGAGCATGCTACATCTGGGTGCACTGCAGCATGTGACACGCTGTCACACACCCCACTACAACAAAGAACCCTCTTGAAACAACACTGTACACCCTGGCACGCACTCCTAACAACATTGCATCTAGACACTATACATACACAGTGGCTAAAATGTCACACACACAACAGGTGCACACTCCAAGGTATTGTACACATCACTCACCTGATCCCCTGGTCTCCCATACAGCTTGCTGTAGTTGGGCAGGAGGGCATCCAGCAGGGCCTTGTTCTCAGCATCAGTGAATGCAGGTGCCCTCTTCATGCTCAGCTAATCAGGGACCAGAGGATTCAGAGACAGCAGCTGTGGTTACCACACCAATGTTGTGCAGGCAAGTGCCCTCCCACAGCCACATGCTGCCTTATATCTGTGCTGCAGAGGGTCTGTGAGTCCAAGGAATAGTGGGTGATAGGCCACCATAGTTAGCATCCTATGTTCCATCCAATCACATCACACATAAGGCCATTACACATATGCATGGTTTGAAAATTGAGCCTGAGCTGAACAACAACATTTGCAACATTGTATACTTTTGCCCAACTGAATTTACTAGAACACCTGTAGGAGGCTCAAAAAACTCTGTATCCATGACAACCTGGTTGCATTTTGATCAGTACACTGTTCCCCTAGATGTTGCCTATGTATTCATTCAAATATCCACACAAGTACGGTGACATTGCCGTTGCTTATGCAACCCATTCAATAGTGCAACGAGGCGTACACACGCACGTACCATTGGGGTATGCTTGGCTCGCGTATGGCTGAAATGCAATAGGGAAACGAGGCGTACACACGCACGTACCATTGGGGTACACTTGGCTCGCGTATGGCTGAAATGCAATAGGGAAACGAGGCGTACACACGCACGTACCATTGGGGTACGCTTGGCTCGCGTATGGCTGAAATGCAATAGGGAAACGAGGCGTACACACGCACGTACCATTGGGGTACGCTTGGCTCGCGTATGGCTGAAATGCAATAGGGAAAGGAGGCGTACACATGCACGTACCATTGGGGTACGCTTGGCTCGCGTATGGCTGAAATGCAATAGGGAAACGAGGCGTACACACGCACGTACCATTGGGGTACGCTTGGCTCGCATATGGCTGAAATGCAATAGGGAAACGAGGCGTACACACGCACGTACCATTGGGGTACGCTTGGCTCGCGTATGGCTGAAATGCAATAGGGAAACGAGGCGTACACACGCACGTACCATTGGGGTAGAGTGCGTCAGACATGCTCAAGTGAACGATTGTGTAGGCTGCGTCCCTGACCTCCTTCATGTCACCATTGGGAGAGTGACTCCAGGAAATCACATAGCAGGGATGTAGTCTTCACTCATGTCGAGGATGTGGATACATACATCAGCATGGCATCCATACATCAGCATGCCCCAGGTGTGGCAGACATAGAAGAAGCACAGGGACTGTGACCTTGTGCCTCAGTTGATGTGTTAAGAGCTGGCGAGACATGTCATCAACCATATTGCACATGTGCATCACATGCATTCAACACGTCACACCGGAGTAACGTCTGCAACATATTGTGATGCACATCAACACTGGAATGGCACACCATTCAGTACAGGGAACTGGCACATGATGACAGCAACATGCCCACTGTCACAGAGGTGTAATAGCCACACAGCATGACCCTGTGTGACCACGTCATGTGTGTGCCATGTGCGACATTGTGCATGCTGTTTGCATATGAAATTAACAGGTCAGCATCATATTACTCACCTTTGAATATCCCCACGTGTCATCCTGGAAATGGCAATTTCCGCTCAGCAGTACACTTGTGTGTCGGTAGGCATGTCCTGCGGCTCAGCATGTGTAGTTGGCGTTGTGTGTGCCGTGATGACGTTGTCTGAGTACTCAGACGTCACCTCTGCGTGCACACGTCAGGTACTCTTTTTTCACAACAGAAGCGCTGGTCCCGTATAAGTGTAAGCTTACTCATTTTTGCCCCAAAATCATAGTACGTTCACTTCTGACCATTTCACTTGGATTGTCTGACTCCGGACGGTGCCAATATGGATGTCCGTTTCAAAGCCTGTGAGGAATGCAAACGACTCATGTTGGTGACTGACCCTCACCGTCGGTGTCTCCACTGTTTTCACGTCAAGCACAACAACAAGAGCTGCTCCGACTGCCGGGACCAGACATATGAATCCAGGTGTGATCGGACCCACAAGCCGCTCAGACTCCAGCAGTTGGCCCTGCACCACTATAGCTCATGGTCTGGACGTAGGACGAGTGCCTGGGCGTGGGTGTTGAGACATCAGAGCCCCAGAATCTGACATCAGTCCTCCAGGGCTGAGTCGGTAGGTAACCTAAATAAGTCAAAGATATGTCATCGCACTTCCAAATCACCACAATGCACGTGCAATGCTGCATGGGATTCGGGTGACACCGCCCACGCGGCTCCGTCAGATTTGCAGCCGCCGTAGCATGCACCACGACCTCCGGGCCCTGCCCTGCATGTGACGCAGGAGGAGTAAGTGCACTTCCTCATGTCCATGATGTCCCTCACCCCACCAACGGCCTACGCGGCGGTTTCTGGCCCAGCGGACCCGTCTGGGGGCACGAGCGCATCTGGTGATTTGCCCCTGACGCCATCACTCGCTTTGTCCCTGACGCAGGCGGCGCATACGTCCCGGAACCGCTGGGACAGACAGGATCTGAATGATCATCCTGGTCCTCGCTGGTTCACCTCACAACCTCACTGGCAACTGTCCCCCAGGTGTCAGCCTTTGCGCCGTTCTCGGGTGGTGCTGTCCCCGATACCACACACTGTACGGCTCCAGCATGGATACTGTGCGGCAGAACACCGCTATTAATGCTGCATGGGGAGTTAAACATCAATGAGCTGGGCATAGCTCATTACAATGGGTGTTAATGCGTATTGGGAGGGTCATGAAGACCCACTGGCACGTGAGTGTCAGTCCCAAGACGACAGGACAGGTGGACTGGGGGATGAGAGTGGTCTGGACACCTAGCCAGACACTGGTGATGTCTCTACTCCAAACGTGTTTTTGGATGAGGGCCAACGTACAGTGTTGAGTTTACGTGGCCGGCCGGAGACTTGCCCCTTCATCTCCCCGTTGCCGCCGTGAGGACCAACCTCCTCACTGAGGTCCTTCAACTCCAAATCACGGTCCGCTGAGCCTCTGCAGGCCTATCTTGAGGAATGTACTGTATCTATATTGGCCAGCATGTACAGGCACGCAGCATGTTTGGCTGTAGATAGGCACGTTGTCAGACGCCCACACCCCTCCCCGGACTGACCATGTTCCCTGTCCTCCCACCCCACCCCAGAGAGCATGGGCATCCAGGCCGCCAAATCACAGACCACATTCCCGTTAGCTCCGATGTAGAGGGTATCCAAGAGGTATGAGCACTACGGAAACATGTCATCATCCTTCCTGAGTCTGGGAGTGAGGTCTTCCAACATCACATGCCTCTTTGTCCGCTACCCACACTCTCTGTGGGACATGGTTGTGTAACTGCTGGCTGAGTGTGCATTGTAGGTACGGCAATACTTGGCCACGCCCTTGTAGGATGCCAATCAGCGACACTGTCTTTTTTCCGGTGTGGCCTGGATAGCCCCGACTCACTGGGCAGATCGATGGCATCCAGGGAGGCAATTTTGTCAAAAGCCTGTTATGTATTCAAAGTCGGGAATATGCTACTAACTACTGTTCCTTACTGATATTTTGTTACAAAAGGTAAGTAACTAGTACATACAGTTCAGTACATCTGCTGTAGGAGCATCTATGTTGTGTCCTTGGCGTGATGACCGGGTTTCTAATGTACGCACACCATGCCACGTGTGTTAATGACCCGCTCATATGTGTGATGGCATCACAGACCATTTGTCACAAATCAAACATTTATGCTGTATGATGATGGTCATGTAATAGTTTGGGAAAGTACACACCGCAACATGACTGAGCCAGAACTGTGCAAATGATGGCACATGTGGAGTGTGTGTGTGTATTGCTGTCAGCTGTCTGGATGTGCAGACAACCTCCTACTGACATTCACATGACGTGTGTCACTGACATGATACATTGTCATGCTCACTAGGACCTTTCCATCAGATCATTTCTATGCATGTCATATCCATTCCACACACCACAGGTCTTTTACTTTTCACGGAGGAGTGGCTGGGAGCTGGCACATGTTACATCAGTGTGTATCCCACGCCACACTCCAAATTGTCTAGATTATTTGAAGCAGTGTTGCTTGTGCCATGTACATTGTTATCGTCTTAGTCAGACAGTTGAAGACATTTTCTAAAAATTGTGTATTGCAGGGCACCCCCTCTGGAAAGGCCGTTGCCTGACTTGGAAGCCATGAGGGAGCGCAATTGCATCCGTCGTTATCGCTTCAACAGACATATGATCAAGGACCTGACGGACAGGCTGGAGGCTCACCTACAACCACGCCACAGGTATCCAACTGCGCTGACACCCAAGGTAAAGGTGATGGCAGCCCTCCATTTCTTTGCCGCAGGTACGTTCCAATTTACCATAGCTGATGTGGGAGGGATGTCTCAGACAATGTTTAGCCGGGTATTGGGCGATGTATTGGCAGCTATGTTGCTGCACATAGATGAATTCATTACATTCCCTACTCCAGAAGAGTTGACAGATGTCAAGGGGGAATTCTATGCCCTGGGCCGCATGCCACGTGTAATTGGTGCAATTGATGGTACACATGTTACTCTGGTGCCACCACAGGCTCAGGAGCAAGCGTATCGCAACAGGAAACACTACCACTCGATAAATGCCCTGGTGGTGTGTCTTGCCAACATTATTATCTCACATGTTTGTGCTCGTTTTCCAGGATCGTGCCACGATGCTTTCATCATGAGGCGTAGCAGGGTACCACAGATGATGCTGCAACTGCACAACCACCGGGCATGTCTTGTTGATGAGTATACCCTGTCAGCTATGTATGTCAGTATGTCACAACTTCATAATCTGCATCATATTACACACTCATTTCCATGATGTCAATTTGCAGGAGACGCTGGATATCCAAACATGCCGTGGTTAATGACTCCACTACGCAACCCCAGGACAGCTGCAGACCAGCGGTACAACAATGCTCATGGGAAGACCAGGCGGGTGATCGAGCGAACATTTGGACTCCTGAAGAGCCGGTTCAGGTGCCTGGACAAGACAGGCGGAGCCCTCCAATACAGCCCACGCAAGGTGTGTGACATCTTCACCGTGTGCTGCATGCTACACAACATGGCAGTGGAGAAGGCCGTGCCACTCTACCTTGATACTGATGAGCTGGAACATCCGCCCGTTGAGGATGAAGGCCTTGCCCAGGATGCCAGCGATGAGGAGGGTGAAGATGATATCCGGAGTCACCTCATCCGCAACTTCTTTTCATAATGGTGAGTCATTGCAGCTGTAATGTGAAACATGTACTATAAAGTTGCATGTGTAGCATGATGTGTATGCAACAGACTGTATGCAAGGTCACTTGGATGTTTGTTGTGCAGTGTCACACAGGTGCAGATGTAATGCAACACACATACGTGCTATGTGTGTATTTGAAATGTACAGGTGTACTACAACATCTGGATATTCAACAGGACATTGTGAAAATGACATTATACAGAACTTGACCCCTTGTGTGCCACTCTCATCCACAGCTCGCCCTGCCTGTTGTCCGTTGGGGTCATCGTGGTCATCCTGCTATTGCTCATAATGATTGCAACGTCAGCCAAATCAACGGAGCATGCATGGACATGTGGAGAAGTCAATTTGGGTAAGGACTCATATGAGGCTGTTTAGCGTTGGTATGTTTTGAAACGTGTGGTACATGTTCATGTGCATGTAGTGAGACCATGCATACATGCAACAACATTATGTTACTTATTACATGTATGCCCACTCCCATGACAGGATAGTCACCCCATCTGACTCTCATCTGTTGTAGTTTGAGACTCTGGTGAAAGCATCAATGTGTGTAGACATTGACACTGGAACATTGCATATACCATGACTTGACATTGTGTCAGAGGTCACAACCACGGACTCTGTGGGGGATTGCAGCCTCACTGTGTGCATTAGAATGTGACTGGATCCTCACCTCCAGCTTGTGGGCCAGTCCAGTTTGATTACCATCAAACCATGTGGTGTAGGTGTGGCCCAGTCTATGTTCCACATGTTAAGATAACTGTCCTGTGATTCTATTTACATGGATGCATTGCCCCTTGTTGCAGTATATCATGTCACTGTCATGTCGTTACCTCAGTGCAGGTTGAAAATACAGCAACGCCAGCCTTCACAGTGAGTAGCAGTTCTGTTTTGAATCACATGATGCCATGAATGTTTAGCATGAGAAATGAAAATGTTGGGATGATGCATATGTGATTTATTGTGTAGCACCAGTGGAGTGCGGTCATTCACATGAATCTCTAGTCCTGTGTAGCATTACTGTGCAATGCTAGGGTCTCATTATGTGGCTTGGATCAACATCACTTGCACTTTATATTTCTTCTACCTGCATATCATGTGTAGCATAGTAATGCAAACTTGACAGATCAAAAGACTGGCTACAGAGTGCCTTCATTGCATGTAGGTCATTTGCTTCCTCATCATATGTGATACTTACAGCTGTTGTGGGTGAAGTCAAGTTTGCCTACATGGCCCTTATAGGTACCCATAATCACATACAGGCATTACAGTTAGCGTAAGTAGCATTGCCATATGTTTCCATTTGTTTGTAAGGTCAACCTCATCTGAGCCAGTGAATGAGTTTTAACAACATAGATCTCATTGCATGGTAGCTCACTTGTGAGCGTTACACAAGACTCTAATGGATGACAGCCTGTCCTAGGTTTTATGTGTCCGTGTCATAGCATCGGATCTCATGTGATCGCATGATTACTCATCTAAAATTGTCTCCAGTCAGTACACTTCACAGGTGTGACTGGTACAGTGGAGCAAATGAGGTCAGTGTTTTGAAGTGTCAGTAACATGAGAATGTACTCCTAATGGTTATTTGCCTCTGTTTCAGGTCTCCCTCCCAGCAGTTCCCATCCTCTCCTTCCCTCGCCTGATCTCCCTTTTGTGTCTGTCGTTTGTACTCAGACCAAGGGGCTATTTGGAGGTGGAACCCTTTGAGCATCACACCACTCTGATGAAGAAAGGTACGGCCAGTCCTTGACAGGCTTGTAGCCAATAGTACTGCTGCATTGCAGGTGACATCATTAATAGTGTTATTTGGAGTTCTTGCCAATGCACATGTATGTTTGATAATGCTCTATGGGCTAACAATGTAAATAATCATGTTGTGCATGACGTCTGACTTCTACAGAATATTGTGCCGCCTTGATGTCAATGCACATGTCCTTCTAATGTGCATGTATACTATTTGGCATGAAGTTAGCTTATGCTTGTTATGTGTTTACCTGTAAAGTGACCACACGCATGGTGTTGGGGAAGGCTAGAATACTATGTTGTGTGTGAGGTAGATGGCTTTGTAGCTGCTGTTTAGCTTTGAACACACTAGCTGTAGTCTACACCTGCTGACGCTGTGTGTCTTGTGCCCCACTTGTCCGTAAGGGCCCTGATCCAGTGACTGTGATCTTTGGTGATTACTGTGCCATTTTATTTGCAGTGACCCTGAATGAGGCTGACACTCCTGCCTTCACATACACATTTCAGTTTGTGGCTTGCCAATGCCCTTGTGGTATGTGCTTGTTTTGCAAGTTGTCACACCCCTCCTGCTGTCATGTCTTCACTCATTGCTGCTGCTGCATACACAGCCACCATGCAGCGCACACTATCCAGGAACACAGAGACCTACAGGATGACCCTCCTTCCATCCATTTATAGAGCATGCTCCTGCCACCCTACACACAGACAACACCAGACATTCACCCTCCTGCTATCACAATGCTTCAAACTCAGCCATTGCAGCTGCTATGCCTGTGTGTGCAACACATACTGGCACGACTATGGCAGATTCACATGACATTAGGTCTATGGACCACCAGGTCATGTGCCGTGTACAGCACACACACACCTTCCATAGGCACAATATTGTACAGTGTTACCTTGTCAACGCCACAGCAGCAAAAACATAGCTGTCACAGTCAGTCAAGTAGCCACAGGGGACACACACCATGACCACGTCTGTTGGGTGTAGAGTGATTTCCCCGTTCTGGTGTAGGTATTTGTCAGATGTGGGTAGTTGTTCTGTATGCTGGAAACAGGCCACGCTCCTCCCGCTGAAAAAAAAACCTAATGGCGCGCCGGATGACCTGAGCAATCTCCGACCCATCTCCCTTCTAGCAGCCCCTGGAAAAATGCTCGAAAAGCTGATCCAACGTCAGCTAAATAGCTTCATTGAAGAAAAAGGCGACTTACATGAAACTCAGTCTGGCTTTAGGGACGGTTTTAGCACCGAGACGGCCCTCATTGAGGTTGCTGAGTCAATCAGGTGGTCCTTAGATTCAGGAGCATCAGCTATGCTGGTGCTCCTGGATCTATCAGCTGCTTTTGATATGGTGGATCATAGCAGACTGTTGCGGCGGCTGAAGGACATAGGCCTAGGAGACGAGGCACTGAGTTGGCTCCACTCCTACCTCACAGATCGGTCCCAGAAAGTGGCGCTGGGTAACTTCTCTTCTAAACCCAAACGCCTCTGGTGCGGTGTCCCGCAGGGATCGGCACTCAGCCCTTTGCTGTTTAATGTCTATCTGGCCCCACTTTTCACTCTGATTGCTAAATGGGGGGTCAAGGCAATTTCGTATGCAGATGATACGCAATTGGTCTTCCCATATAAAGACACGTCGGAGGCAGCTTTTAGTAAAATCAGGGGCTGTCTTCGAGACGTGGCTAGCTGGATGAACACAAATAAACTTAAAATGAATGCTAGCAAAACGGAGGTGTTATTCTTTGGAAAACATAAACATCCCCCCGGACTTGTGGTGGCCGCCTGAAATGGGCCCAGCCCCTTCTCCCGGAACCCATGCAAAAAATCTGGGAGTTAGATGGGATGAGAATCTCTCCTTCTTGCCGCACATACAACAGCTTACCACCGGCTGCCTGCATAAACTTAGAAATCTTCGAAAATTCCTGCCTCTTCTACCAGTCGAGTGTCGCTAAATGGTTGTTCACATGACAATTACATCTCGACTAGACTACTCAAATGGTCTTTACCTTGGTCTGCCCAAATATCTGGTGCAACGCCTACAGATCGTGCAGAATGCGGCTGCGAGACTGATAAAGCGCATTCCCTTTAAGCATCATGTCTCTCCGCATCTGCACGAGCTACATTGGCTCCCAGTGGCAAGCAGAATTAAATTCAAGGTGCTAACCTTGGCGTTCAGAGCGCTAAAAGGGACCTGCCCCAACTATTTAAAACTTCGACTCCCCCGGTATCACCAAGAGCGACAGCTGCGATCTAACTCTATGCTTAAGCTAACTATCCCGCGTGTGAGGAAAGCCAGACTTGGAGGCAGGTCCTTCTCAGCTGGCACGGCGAAACTTTGGAACACCTTGCCCTCTGCCATCCAATCTGCCACGACAGAAGCTAGTTTTAGGAAGCTCCTAAAAACTTGGCTTTTCATGCATTAAAACTTGAATCTCCTCCTGGCTACTCGCTCACTGTTGAAAGACTCGTTAGCGCCGGGACACCTCACCCAGAGGTAGCTGTTCGCGCTTTACAAGCATCTGTATTATTATTATTATTATTATGTGTTGCTCCCATTACAGTAGTATAGTACTTGTAGCTACATAGGGGTAGGTCACCTATTCAGGTGTGCTTGTGTAGAGTGCTACAGCCCATTGCCCACAGTCTGTCCTGCCACCCTTGTCCTGTGCGCCATTCATCACATCCACAGTACTGCATCATGCAGATGATAGTTCACATACCTGAGGACACATTTGTAGGTACTCCCTACGTGGACAACTAGTTTTGTCACACTGATCTGTACACCTCAAAGTGATTCTCCTGGGCCTGCCTGTGATAGCAGTTTTGTGATCCAAACCCCCCTCCAGCATTTACTATCCCACACAGGTGTGTCTTTCCATCCATGTATCTAGTTGTTAGGAATTTCTGACCAATGTGTGTCCGCACTCAGATTCTGATCCAAGTGTGTGGTTGGCTGCTGTTTGTTGGATACCCTTGCATTTTATACATTTGCACACACATACCAATTTATGCTGTGGTTCAAAGATAACTCACCAAATGCGTATGAGGTTTAGTATATTTATTGGGTGATCTTGTGCAGGAAACGTGAATAGGTGCTGTACAGAAAGGGGTGGAATCCAAAGTTCACTGCTGGAGATGAGATGCCTTACAGTTTCAGTCAACAGAGTCCAGGCCACAGTGCTTGGCATCATTGAGCAGACGGTGACCAGCATGTCCATGTGGGAGAGTCTCAAAGGGGATGCTGTTGCACCCAGGGGCAATATGCCAGGTCCAGTGTCCTGGGAGATGTCCATGGCCCACTGCCCCTCAACGTCTTAGCCGTGGACGACCCACCTTCCTTGGCGGACCCTCAGGTGAAGGCCTGGACGATGCATGGGATGCTACGTCAGAGAGTTTCTCCTCCTCCTCCTCCCTCCCTGTGGCTGGTGTCACACTTAGCCGTGATGTTGCTGGCCTTGTGACACAGGGAGGGTGCTGCATGTTGGCAGCTATCTGACGTAGCGATTGGCTCATTTCCCGATGCACCATCAAGAGCTGAGCCAGACTTGCCTCCACCCGTCCATAATGTAGGTCTTGCCTGGCTATTTGCTCTGCCTGCTGTTCTTTCACCTGGTTGAGGGCCTCCGCAAGCTGGCTTACCTCCCTGGTGTCCCGCCGGTATGCCTCCAGAATGTTAGCGAGTTCAGGCATACCGGGTGCTGCAGCTGACTGGCAGAATTTCGCCTCCGCCTTCCGCCACTCCCACCACCCTGACCCACACAAACACGGCCTGCGCTTGTGGGCACATCCGATCGACTGGCCCCCCGAGTGCTGCCAGGGTGGAGGTCGTCAGCAACCTCAGGGGCGCCCGACAAAGGGTGTCCCTCATTTTCAGACTGGCTCTCTTGTGGATCATGGGCAGGGCTGTGACCTGTCTGCTGGGATGTGGTGGGAATGGGTCCTGTGGTTGGCTGAGATGTAGCTGGCACAGTTGCTGCAGTGGTTTGGGATCCAGAGGAGCCAGGTTGGTTGGGGTCGTCCACAGTGCATTGAGGAGCGGCGCTGTCGGTGGGGTCTGGGTCCTGCTGAGCCTGGGACTGGGATCCTTCTCCCCCCTGGTTGGGGGGGGGGGGCTCCGCACGTTCCCCTGTGTGTGGGAGAGACAGACACTGTTAAGGCACTATCAAGTGACATCTTGTTTAGTTATCCATTATGAGCATGACAGTTCCACAAGCTTTACATTGTTGACATTTTTCAGTTGTGTATGTAGTGGTAGTAAATTGACATGTACTCTGGGGTATTTTCATTCTTCCATTCTCTTGACAATGACTGACACAGCCATTGCTGTGTCTTGTCTTGGCGGCACAACACGTGTAAAGCATTGCTCAGGTTCACGCAACATCCAGGATACGGTGTAAATCCTTATGTCTGCGTCAAGCATGCACAGAGTTCAGATGCAGCATGTTGATGTAAGACACAGAGCAACATTAATTTGCATGTCATCTACTACTCTGGATGTCTTTTGCTGTCTTGTGATGGCCAAACAATGCCAACACCCCTGGACCTGTACACACACACAGTTATCGATCATGGCTTTTGAACTTGGCACTTCTCAGAGACGCATCACCTTGTCAATACCCATGTCCATGTTGGTACTTAAGTGCATCCACAACGTTCATGAGATGGGGCACGTGCATTGTTTGGGAGGCACAATGGACTGGAGCATCTGCAATGTGCATGTATGAGTTGTATGCGTATTCATATGAGTGAGTGTTTTGTTGTGGTACATGACAATTGGGACAGTGTTGCACTCCAATGCCTGCCCCCAGGGGAAGAGTTTCTGTAAGGGGGGTGTATGACAGGCCATGCTAGTAGTTTGCGTGTGAATTGCAAGTGTCCATCATTCATGATTTGGCTGCCCCCTGATGTAGCATGCTGGCATATTCGTGGTTTTGGGTTCATGCACAGGATGTGTGACCTTGTCCTGGTGTTGTGTTTGCAGTGATCACAGGAGGGACTTGTGCTGCCTACACCTGTGCCCATTGTGTACTACAGAGCTTTCCGAGATGTGTGTCCTGACACAGTACAGTGTTGACTGCAAATGGTCGGTGTGTTGCAGGCACTTAGTAGATGACTGCTGGTACTTAGGAGACATCCCTAAACATTCTGCTCTATGGTGTTTGTAAGGCCTGTGCAGTGCTTGTGTGCAACTGTGTGTGTGCCCAGGGAGCTGCGTTGAGGTGATAGAGGGAGGAACACTGAGGGATGGATACAGAGGGAGGCAGGCAGACAGAGAGAGAGAGGGCCACAGAGGGAGAGGGCCACAGAGGGAGAGGGCCACAGAGGGAGAGGGCGACAGAGGGAGAGGGCGACAGTGGGAGAGGGCGACAGTGGGAGAGGGCGACAGTGGGAGAGGGCCACAGAGGGAGAGGGCCACAGAGGGAGAGGGCCACAGAGGGAGAGGGCGACAGTGGGAGAGGGCGACAGTGGGAGAGGGCGACAGTGGGAGAGGGCCACAGAGGGAGAGGGCCACAGAGGGAGAGGGCCACAGAGGGAGAGGGCCACAGAGGGAGAGGGCCACAGAGGGAGAGGGCCACAGAGGGAGAGGGCGACAGTGGGAGAGGGCGACAGTGGGAGAGGGCGACAGTGGGAGAGGGCGAAAGGATGGAGACAGGTTGTTTGTGCTTGCTCGCTTGCTACACTGCCTTACTGTGTCACAAAATATTCCATCTCTGGAAGGTGTGTCCGCAACATGAAATTGTTTAGGAGCTGTGGTCTACTATCTTGTGTGATATTTCCCTATCCCTGTACATTGGGCATGGTCCTAGGGTGAGGCCCTGGGACATATGGGATGAGAGCAGCCTCCTACCCTCCACCTTCCACTCTTTGTGGCTCCCACTTGCAATAAACCACTTTTAGTTGTGTCCTGCTAGGACTCATGGCCACCCACCCCATGCTGCTGGGCACTGTTGTAAGTCCACCCATGTGACATGTATTTTTTTGTACACTCACCAGACTCAACTGCTCCTTCTATTCCATGTACTCCCACCGGTGGCAGAAGGGCCATGACTCTCTCCTCCCAGGGATGGTATACAGGAGGTCTGCAGGGACCACCACCTCCAGTGTGGTGTGCAGAGGCGTAGTCCTGGTCCATCTTCTTCTTGACCATCCTCCGCAGCTCATACCACCTGGACTGGCATTCCCCCCTGGTGCGCCTGATGGGTGCAACAGCATTGACCCGGTCTACCGGTGTGTTTTTTCGACCAGGCTGGTCTGTCTGACCAATGCGCCAAACAGCTGTGGCTCGACTCTGATGACTTCATCTGTAAGTATCTCATTCTCCAGGTTAGTGAACTTTGGATTCTTGGGTGTGGTCATGGTGTGGGGTGTATGTGATTGAGAGGGTGATGGTGTGTATAGATGAGGGTGTGTGGTTGTGATTGTGAAGGGTGTGGTGTGGGTGTAGATGTGATAGGGTGTATGTGTGAAGGTATGTGGCTGCAATTGTTGGTGTGCTCTCTGTTTCTTCGCAAGAATGGGTATGTTGCAAAGGATAATGGGTTGTATGTGTGGACCCTTTTATTGGTCAAATAGTGGGTGTGGCTTAATTTGAATTGGGTGTGTGTGTGTTATATGGGGTGGGTGTTAGTGTTGACCTCTGTTTGGCTGTGACCAGGACATTGATTCTCTATGGTGTGTACACAGGAGACATGTTCAGTGTTGTTGTGCGACTTGTTTGCAAAGTCCTTGTGCGGGTTTGGGTGTTGGCGTTATGTGTGCGTGTCGTACTTGTGCGTGCGATTGACTGGTATGGGCCGTTGGCGGGTGGGGGTGTTCGCGTGGGCTTGTTGGGGGGGTGCGTGTCGTACTTGTGCATGCGATTAACTGGTACGGGCCGTTTGCGGGTGGGGGTGTTCGCGTAGGGGGTGTGCGTGTCGTACTTGTGCATGCGATTGACTGGTACGGGCCGTTGGCGGGTGGGGTTGTTCGCGTAGGAGGGTGTGCGTGTCGTACTTGTGCGTGCGATTGACTGGTACGGGCCGTTGGCGGGTGGGGGTGTTCGCGTGGGCTTGTTGGGGGGATGTGCGTGTCGTACTTGTGCTTGAGCGAGGGGTACACGTGTGGTATGTGTTGACGCTGCTTCATGCGAGCCGAATATTGCCGTACGAATCATTATTGAAGTGCGATAACTTTGTTCCGTACGAATCGCTGTCAGGCTTCTCGTACAGGATCGTACTTGTGTGTTTGTACGGGCTGGTTACGATTCGTACGGTAGGATTCCCGATGCATATTCGTACGGATCATCGACTGTGATTCGGACGGTTCGATGATATTCGTACGGAATTCGACGGGAATGGATCGTAATTCGCAGGTCGGACGTAAACTTCCCAATTGTACGGATTCAGATACGAATGCGAATCGTACGGCGGAATATTTTACCGGATCGGAATCGGCCCCCATATGTCCCTTGCTAGTTTGTTACATGTTTCAATTTTTTAATTAGTTACAAATATAAAACACCATGCAGAATACAAAACTTCTACCTCCTGCAAAACCATATTCTCGCTATTTCACCCTTATTATATTAAAAAAAATTCCACATCCCTATATTTTAAATGTAATTAAATAAAACTCAACCAAAATCACCATACAAATCAAAGAAGCTTTTTTCTAACTCATTTACTACAATTTCTACCTTTCTATGCTGTTGAAAATCGAAAAGATATTTCTAAACAATGCATTTTCAAATATTCTGTTGCGTAAACAAAACAATTCTCATAAAACATTTAATTTTTTTTTTATCTATTTATAACATTAGAACCAACAAATAACATTTACATATTACTTTTAACGACCCGATATAGACATATTCTAGTAACATAATCGGCGACATGCTGTTTTTACATAAATAACATTCTATTTTTTAAACCGCAACCTCTCCTTATTCTTTCTTTACAAAATATATATACTTATTTTCTTTCTAATATGTTTAAATAAAGTAAAAAAGTGTTTCCTACCTGAGCGCAGATCAGCTTCCTACTGCTTCCTCCATCGATGCTCTTCAAAATAGCCGCTTACGTAAACGTGAACGCGTCGACGTCATCTGATGCTGCAAAGATTTAAAAAGGACTATTTAATGTTATATTATTTTCTTAAACTTATATTTATTTAAATGATATATATGATTTATAAAAATTTACAAAAATATGTAAAAATATGAAAATTATTTTTAATTGCATAAAATATTTAATAAAAATAAAAAATTACAAACGTATCTTTTTTCATAAATGTTTAAATCTTAACGTATACTTAAACTTAAATGTTTCAACATGTAAAATAATGAGTTATTTCTTCTTACCTCTATGCTTATTCCATTTCTTTTCATAACTTCTCCATTCATCCTTTTTCTTAAATTCAAAAGTAGTTTCACGGGATCCATGGCTTCAACTCTAAAAATAAAAAAAGGACAAAGGTTCCCATTGGTTTCAAAGCTAAAGCGTGGGAAAATCTATTAGGTAATGTAAAAATACATACATTTTCAACTTATTGTAATTTTGTATAAATACTTAATGAACCTAATAAATGTTTTAAATTAATCAGTATATATATTTTTTTTAATTACCAATATTTCGGTAACAATAAAAAAAAATGTTTATAAAAACTATTATTATTTCTTATTGTTAAAATATGATTAATAATTAATTTATACTTTTCTAAATGTTAATATTAAAATTTTATAACTTTAAAATTGTATAATTTTCCACTAGCATTAATTTTAAAAATTATTACCCGAGTATTAAATTACTTCATTAATTCTCCAATTTCCATCTTATAAAAATAAATAATGTTATTAAAAATCTCAATAAATCTTTTCACTAATTAATTATGTTATTATTTGTAAATTAAATATTTAATTGATTATGACTATTTTACAAATATAATTCCTTAATATAACTTTTTAATTAATACAGATTATTAATTTATTTTTAATATAATCCCTTTTTATTAAACTTTTTAACTAATACCTGATTTTTGCTATATCCAAATAATTTAAATTTCTTCAACAATACTCCATTTTCCCTCTTTTAAAACGTATTTTTTTTTAAAAATCACTTTTTATTTAATTCCTTAATTAATTATATTTGTATTGATTAAATAATCATTAAATAATTATTCAAAATATAAAAATATATTCCCAAATATTATACATTTTAAATTAATACCTGAATAATATATTTTTTTAAATATTATCCTTAAATTACATTTTTTTAATTAATACCTGAGTATTAATTTAATTTAAATATATTTCCAAATAATATATATTTTTAAAAAATACCTAAGTATTCATTTTATAAAAAGATATTACCTTTACCCTCATATTAATTCTTTATTAAATTAGAAAATATTTTTTTTATAAAATAAATAAAAATTAATTTACTTCAAAATCAATCTATTTACCCTCAAACAAATCTATTTATAAATAACAAAAAAATAAATATTATAACACTTAATATTTACATTGTAAAGGCACTTGCGTTGTAAAGGCATTTGCGTTGTAAATGCATGCGTTGTAAAAACATGTGTTGTAAAAGTACTTGCGTTATAAAAGTTGCGTTGTAAAGGTAGTGCGTTGTAAAAGTTGCGGTGTAAAGGATGTTCCCCGGTTCTGGGTGCTTATTAAGGTATATAAGGGGAGGCGGGCGCACCAGGCCCCTGCCCAATTGTCAAATTTTGCCCCAGGATCTGCCACCTCCCAGAGGCTAAACATAAATCTAATTGGGGCGGTCCGCACTGCCCTCCTGCAGGCCCAAGGACTGCCACTTTTCTGGGGCACGTCAAATAATGTATCAAGTTGGAACCACTGGGCCCATCCACACCCCGAGGACCGGCACCTCCTTGGGGCATATGCAAATGAATATGTGGGTTTCAATGCGCCCCACCTGCAGCCCAGGGACTGCCACCTCTCTGTGGTTAACCATACAAATAACGTAGAGGGGCCCATATGGCCTCTTCCACAGCCCTGGGTACTGCTTTTTCCCTGGGACAAAAGACATTTATATTGGGGGCCAGTGCACCCCCCTCCGGAGTCCCAGGGACTGCCACCTCCAGGGACAAATAATTTAAATTAGGGTAGACTGTGCTGCCCCCTCAGTCCCGAGGACCGCCACCTTCCCAGGGCTGAAATACATTAATGTAACAGCGCAGACTCCCAGCCACGGAAACGACCACCTTACCTGGGCTAAGATGGAAGGGGCCCAGGCGCACCCCTTGTGGAGTCATTTATATCCCTGGGCATCTCCACCCCCCAGGGCTGGCTCCTGCTACCTCTTAAGGTGCCCACCCTTGGGAGATAGCTGTTTTGCTAACAGCGTCCACCAAGCCAAGTCAAACAGCTCCTGCAGAAAGTAGAGTTCTCCTCTGTTTCCCTTCATGCAAATATGTGTACAGGGAAACAGAGGAAAACATTGTTCCCACAAGCAGGGAGCTTCTATTTAAAGCAGCTTGATGCTTGCAGGAAGAATCCCGGCTCCTGCAGAAGGCAGGTAGCTGACTGAGGCCTTGAGGTCAACCCCAACAACACACACGGCCATAGGCCATGCACGGTGCAGGTTGTATTAACGTAATTCAAATTACGTTAAAATAAACATAGTAATTCACTGAATGAACAAAAGGTTACAGGAACATTATAGTTGGGAAGTATAATATTAAAAAAAAGTAATTCTCTTTAAAAAAAAGTTACAGGAGCATTATAGTTAGGCTCACATTTTAAATATTAAATACCATATCAATTCACCTGTTATAGTTAGAGTCATATCAAGCAACTATAACTTGTGCCTTAAGGTAACTATACCTCACACCCTTTTATGCACAGCTAATTACACCAGATATTACAACACTCATGACATCTTTGATAACATCGTTGATAATAACACTATAACATTTTCAGTAAAATTATTGATGAGAAAACTGTGGATGCGAGGATGCGTGTTATAGTTACCTCAGAGCAAGACTTATAGCTACTTGATATAATTCTAACTATAACTGCTGAATTTATTGGTTTTGTATGGGTAACATCTGAGCCTAACTCTAATGTCCCTGTAACCTTTGATTTTTTCAGTGAAAAATCAAAGGTTACAGGGATTTTATAGTTATGCTCAGATTTTATTCAAACAAAATCAGTGAAATTCAGCAGTTAGAGTTAGGTGAGCTAACTATAACTTACATCCTGCAATGCACTGCTTCTGTCCTCACATATTGTATTGTATCGTACGTGGCTGTGTAAATGTAAATGTAAATGTATTATACTTGTAAAGCGCACAGCTGCCCCAGCAACGGGGCGTCCCGGCGCTGTATAACTCTGGGGAACCCGTCCTGGCTTTCCCTGTGGGATGGTCCCTTGCTGGGAGTCCCCAAGGTGGAGCCAGGCATCCCCGGAATTGGTGGGGCCGTTGTGGAGATTAGGCAAGCTAATGCCCAGAGTTGCCGAGTGGAACCCCTGATTAGAGTAAGCACCGAAGCGAGAATTATCGAGTCCGCTGACCAAGGTCCACAACCCTGCCGCGTCGGGAATTGAACCCTGGTCCCGGGCTGACTTCTGCTCTCAGGCCTGCCGCCTCTAACCAGTGAGCCACACTACTCCACCACTGTATCCTTGTGTGTGCGGGTATGTGAGTGGCTCAATGGTTGTATAACTATGTGTGTGAACAGCTGTGTGGGTGAGTGAGTTGCTGTGTGAGTGGCTGTACTGATCCGCGAGTGGGTGTGTTAGTGGCTTTATTAGTGAGTGAGTAGCGATGTGAGTGGTTCTAAGGGGTGGGTAAGTGGGTGTGTAGTGACTATAGGTGAGTGAGTGGTTGTCTGAATGGCACGATGAGTGAGTGACTGGATGAATAAGTGGCTGTATGGGTGAGTGAGTGGCTGTTTGAATGGCTGTATAGGTGAGATGTGTGAATGCTTATATAGATGTGTGAATGGGTATGTAAGTGTGTGTTAGTGCTTGTATGGATGAGTAAGTGACTTGAGAGGCTGTAGGGGTGAGTGAGTGGGCGTGGGGGTAACTGTGTAGATAAATGAGTGGGTGTGTGACTAACGGTATGGGTGAGTTTGTAACTATGTGACTGGCTTTTTTCAGATAAGTGACTGGTCTGAGTAGCTGTATGGCTCAGTGAAAAGTTGTGTGAGTTGCTGTATGAGTGAGGGAGAGGATGTGTGAGTGGCTTTATGAGGAGTGGGTGTGTGACTACTGGTATGGGTCTGTGAATGGGTATGTGAGTGGTTATGTGGGTGTATGAGTGGGTGTACAAAAGAGTATTTAGGGTTGACAGTGGGTATGTGAGTGGTTATGTGGATAATGTCATCAGTGATGTCATTTGAAATGTCAGCTTAACGATAATGTCCCTGTAACGTTTGTTTTCTTTCAGTGAATTTCTGAGGTTATTTAAATTCCATTTACTAAATATATCATCCATGTAACCTTTATTTTTTTTAATTAATTTCTAAGGCTTTTTAACTAGCATTCACGTTTGCAGAGTGGTGGGGAAAGGGGTCATAGCCTTCAACGACCTGTCAGCAATCCCACTGTGTAATAATTACTGAAGGTAACAGGAGGGGTTCTTGGCCCCCAAGAGCCTTCACCAGCCAAGGGGACTTCATCCCCCAACTAGTAGTGTGTCAGGAGGTTCATTTGCAGAGTGGCGGAGAAAGGAGGCGGGGCTTCAGACGAGCTCTCAGTGGTTGTGCTGTGTGGGACTTAATGGAGGTCTAGGAGAGGCCATTCAACCTCAAAAACACTCAGCATCCAAGGGGACATCACCCTCCCAACCAGTAATTCACCAGGAGGCACTTTTGCAGAGTGTTGGAAATAGGGGGTGAGACTTCTGAAAACCTCTCACCTATCCCGCTTTGTGGGATTTACTGAAGGTAACAGGAGGGGTTATTCACCCCAGGGACCCTCAGCAGCCCAGGGCACTTCATCCCTCAAGCTGTTGTGCAGCCGGAGGCGTGTTTGCAGAGTGAAGGAGAAACGGGGCATGGCCTATGACAACCTCTCAGCAATTTCGCTGTGAGAGGCTTACTGGAGGTAACAAGGGGGTTGTTGGGCCCCAAGGAGCCTCTGCAGCCAGGAGGACCACATCCCACCACCAATAGTGAACCCAGAGGTGAAATTACAGAGTGGTAGAGAATGGGGGTGTGGCCCTGTGTGGGGCTTTTTGGAGGTAACAGCAGGGATCCTGTATTCAGGAAGAACATGGAGTTACATGAGAGGGTAAAATATTGGAGGGAGGCAAAAGAGCGCATGCTGTTGGTAGATTTTTGACAGTAAGAAAAGCAACTGCTATTTGCATGGTGCGCACTTATTGGTTGATACGTTTTACATTTTTTGTGAGCCTGATATTCTGCTATGATCGCAAGAGAGTCTCCTAAAAGCCGTTTATGAGCTTCTGCAGGTGACACTTGCTGTGTGGGAGTTTACGATCCAGTGAGACTCTTGCGAGAGTCGCATTGAAATTTTCCAAGTGACCGGGCTGTGAGTTGTGTTTACCACACTACTTGAGTCCTGTGAGCTGGATTGGCCAGGGAGAGCAACATGTATGTACTAGAACAATCTAAATGTAATTAACAGGTTAAAACATTTACAGAACAATGAAAATAAAGCATGCAGTTTTTTAATAAGAAAAGTAAATTAAAAGGTTATAAAACTCATTTAATGGGAGGCATTTGATGAAGGCGTTTTGTCAACAAAACAATGGGCAGGTTAATAACAGGGCTACCAGGCTTTTATGCAAAGGACATCTGTATAACATTTTGCCACTGTAGGTCAATCACTGTTTCTTTTACCCCTCATCAAACTAAATACAAAGGAGCAAAGTTGGGAATATGGGCAGGTAGCATTAGGCATTGTAATGCATTTATTTAAAAAAACATGCCTTAAAAATGAATTAGTTCAATTGGCTGAGCTACAGCATTGTCGTAGCATATGCTATTTCTTACCAATGCTCCACGTGACCCCAAAACACATCGAGGACTTGCCACGGAGCACACAAATGATGTCTTTGTTTCAAAATAAAACAAAAAATAGCTGATCAGTGAGATCCTGCATAACCTTAAATAAAACGATATTAACACTTGAATTTAAATTACATTATTTAATAAAACTAAATCCAACCGTGCAATGCATTAAACTCTTGGTCATGAAAATCTATGAATTTTATGCTTTAAAGTTCATACATTTATAATACAAAATAATAAACGATTAATCCATTAGCAGCACTTGCAGGAAAACTGTAGCAGCCTCAGGGAGCACTGAACACCAGGTTATCAGTTCCTCCCAGTGTAAAAGTGTTGATTTCTCTATATGTTCAGAAGCATTACTCAAACTGTTACTCTACAAGAATGAATTGGAATGCCATTGCTCAATGTGATAAAGATGAAAAATATTTTAAATTGAAACGTGTAAAGTTTTGTCACTTTCAACATGGTGCCTTCATCATCAGAGGGAGATGACTTTCACCTGAACTGTCACAACTGCAAATAGTTAAAGATCTTGAGTCATGTAGAAAGCAACTGCCAGCCCTTAAGCAAGTCAGAGGGAATTGTGGGTGGCATAATGTGGCAATATGCACCTTAAAATAGCAGTCCCTAAATACATCATAAGATGTGAGTCCTTCTGGTTCTCAGAAGTCATAAGGAGCGCAATAATGCATCGAAGAGGGGGTGCTCTATAGGTTTGGCAACCAGAGGTATGTGATGCTAAATAGTCTCAGACGCTCAATCCGAGTTCTTATGCACAGTATATCACTAAAGCCCATCCTTACTACGTGCAATATGGAACCAGAAGGGCACTAGATCCTGCAGACAGGCAGTCAAATTATGTTTCAATCCGCAGGAGACCCAACTAAACTGCCGATTTACTAAATTCCTTGACACAGTGACGGAGAGAATCAAGGAAACAGAAAACGGGGAAACTGAGCAACAGAAAGTCAGTGCCTTTGAGCATAATTGTGGGTCCGTAGCTCAAAAGAACAATAACAAAAAGTAAAACTGTTAACACGAACTTACGTAATTTTAACTTCTGACAATTAACTTTTATCTTTGACATATATCTCTTTTAAAGCTGTGTATTTTAAATTGTGAGTTTTAATTAACTGTGCAATAAAATGTATCTTACCTAAAGCCCATGGCTTGAGAGAGTATAATTTTTCATAGCTGTAAGTGAAGCTAAAATGAAGGCAGAGAGAGGTGGCAGGAGCCAACAACAGCAATGCTTTATCCTGATCTGATGACCCACTTACCGGCTCTCTGTTATTGGCCATGTGACTTACAGGAAGGCCAGGAATCAGCTATCCTTTGGCACATATTTGTAAACAACTTCAGTGCTAACATATATCTTGGTTGGTGTACTCAAGGTTGGTGTACTCTGACTTTACTGCCCTAGTTTGAAATTTTAGCCTAGTAGGGGTCTTCCATTTACTGAGCCTTTAACTAAGGGCCCAATTACACGTTTGGTGGTCCAATGGACAGCTAAACTCACGATTATGGCGAGGCAATGTGCTCACTGGCAATCTGACCACCGGATTTGGCGATCAGACTGCCACAGGGCTGCTGCAACCTCTGGAGATCCATGATCCCTCGGCAGTGGCATGGCAGTTTGAGGCCACAAAACACGGGTGGAACCGTTGCAGCACCACCAAGCTTATTAAGAGTTTCCCCACTGCCAAAGTTTTCATGACAGTGAGCCTGCCACGAAAAGTATGGTGTGAGGCAATTAAGGGGGTCTTACAGAGGGCCCTGTTGCCACAGGGCCAGGAAATGCATGCAGGGGGGCACATGATATGCCCCACTGTATGCCTGTACCCCCAATTCCTGCAAGGCATGGACTTAAGAGTCCATGCTGTGCAGTAATGCCTTTTGGTGGCCTTAGGGTGATGCCTTGCTAAGGCTCTCATATAAGTCGTAGCATGGCACTGCAGTAGGACCACCAAAGCATCGCATGCCAGACCATGAGAAAACTCCTAATCTGTCAGGCAGACGGTAGTTGAGTTTGGCAGTGTGGGAGTGGTGTGCTGGCGTGGCAGCCTTCTCCCATACCAACAAACTTATAATCAGGTCTTGAGTGTTAGTCTGCTTGACTGAAATAAACAGCTAGCATTCTTCAGATCTCTGCTTTCTGATGTGCCAGGTAAAAGGATTGAAAAGATACTTGCGAAAATCAAAGCACTGCAAGTTTTGATAAGTGGGCTTCATATACAAGCCAAAACCATTACTCTTTTTTTGCTGTTGATGGATAGATGTTTTGTTTTTGCATGTCCCTTTGTCAAAAAAACTGAGCCTGATGACAAGACATACCAGAACAGAAGAATTTCAGGGTCTTTTGTGAGTTTCAGTGTGCTGAACCATAATGCACATTATATTTAATTAAATCTCCAGTTACATTATGATACACTTTATTTAGTTTCCACATAGTCAATTCCCACAGAACACTGGCTTCAGAAATGACCAGCAGAGGATTATTGAAATGTTTGGCACACCCTTATGTACCTTAACAGGACCTTCACTCATAGCATTTTAATTTCCACTTTTCTACTAAATATTGTGAATATTGGTACTTGCAATATTCCTGAAAATCTCAATTGTTTCAATTTAGTACCTGTTTCCAAATACGAAATGGTGACCACATATTATGATTTTTTTTTTAAATTGCAATTTTACCAATGGAAGATTTCTCATTTTGCCCTTTGTTTGTTTGGGAGGAGTGTGGCTCACTGATTAGAGCGGCAGACCCTGATGCTGAGGTCTGGCCCAGGACCAGGGTTCAATTCCCAACGCGGCAGGGTCCTGAGCCCAAAAATGTCCACGGACTCGATAATTCTCGCCTCGGTGCCTATTCTAATCATGGGGTCCCACGCTGCACCTCTGGGCAATAGTTGCTTAATCTCCACTACGGCGGCCCACCCGCTGCGGGATGCCTGGCTTTCACCCTGGGGATACCCAGTAGGGGCTATCTCACAGGGAAAAAGCCAGGACGGGTTCCCAAGGCAAGCGCCTTGATGCCTTCGGGTGATACGTGCGCTATATAAGTCGCAATACATTTACATACATTTACATTTTGTTACTTCCTTTTTCCACACTTCTGAGTAACCCCTAGTTCTGTACTAGGCTCTGACACTGTACGTTTCCAGAGCTGTGTATATTGTTCTCCAATAGTTTAAATTGTGATATTGACCAACATTTTGATTTACAAGATGGTTACAAAAAATTATCAATTTCATCAGCCGATCATAATCTTAAAAAAATTCAACTTTGGTTACCAGAACTCAAAGCTTAAAAAAAAAAATTCTCAAGGTTAGCTGACACCGTGTACAAAATAGTTAACTTTTTTCAAGCCCACTGGAGCCATTTTTGAGTCCGTAATATCTAAATAAATGTGAAAGAATTTGCACCAAGCCATCAAACACACACTTTTGATATAAAGATCACCATTCATGCAAATTTTGGCTTTCATCCATTCTGTTGTTTTTGTTGCAGCAGTGAGAAAAAATACCCATGGAAGCTAAAGCAAGAAGAAACATATTTTTTGTCCCGTCCTTTAAACTTTTCATTTAGTCCCAACTTACTTATTCTGCATGGACTCATATATTCCTCCACTAGGCTTAATTGTTGATGGTCTGCTAAATTTCATACTGATTTATCTATCAGTGTCAAATATGTAAATAAGTGAATATTTAAATGCCTGTTTTTTATCTTTGCCTTTCCTTGATGGATCAGCTCAAAATCTGACATGCAAACTGGAAACTAAACCTCATGAACATATGCAATATTTTGTGCAAATCCATCAAACAATGCTAAATATATTTATAGACATTTGAGTGACCTCCCTTTAAATGTATTCCCCTTGATAAGTTTGCTAAAAACATGACATTTACAAAAGTAAGCTAAACGTGCTGACACAGATTTACTAAGCCCATGTACCATTTCAATACAATGCAAAGTAGCTCTTAATAGTGCATTGTTCTCCATGTAAAAAACAGCACAGATCAAAAGTATAAGCACCTTTGAGTTTAGGCAGAGCAATTTGTAGTGCAAAGGCGTGTTTCTAGTACAAATCATATGATAAAAGTCAGACTCACCATTGCATCATGTTTCGAGACTAAACATTGCAAAAGGTGGCCTATTTGTGCGCAAGCGCATGAGATGACAAAATCAGCAAACCAGTCTTAGTAGATATAGCTCACACTGTTTCCACCTTACTGTACAAATATATTAGAAAATCAAAGGAGTGAGACCCCCTGTCTCTTCAACGTCACATAAAACATGAAATGCTTGCTGTGAGCAATTGCGTTGCTGGTTGAGGGGGATTTGAACCCTCTCCAATCATTCATATACATCAGGATGAACCACTAAAGCCACGAAATTAACCTGTGCTTAACCCACTGGTAACTAAGCACAAAACCAGTCAGGCTTAACTTAGAGGCAATGTATAAAGTATTTTGTGCAGCATACACACATTAATAAAATCCCACACCAAGTACGAAACATAAAGCTAAGTGTAATCAGTTATTTGACACAAAATGACACAAAATGACTAAATAACACTCTATAAAACCAGATTCATACAATGTTAAGGTTCTCAAATAAGTCAAGCTCTAAGAAGCAAAAATGCAAAAAATGATGATAGAGGGTAGGCTGAACAAATCAAACATTCACCCCCAGTCACAGATCTGGGTTCAATCTATTTTTTTTTCTTGCCATGACATTCCAGTTTAGACCCAGCAAAATCCAAATCAGTCTTGTTATGTTATGTTAAAATACATTTATAAAGCGCACATCACCGGGGAGGTTTCTTGGCGCTGCTATGCTTAGAACCCAAGTCCGGATGTGCAATTAGAAAACCTGACGAAATAGCCAAGTTTTAAGACAACTTCTAAAACTGAGGAGAGTTGTACAGAGGCGTATTTCGGAGGGAAGAGAGTTCCAAAGCATGGGGGCCAGAATAGCAAACCTGGCACCGCCAGAACACTTTAGTCTGAAGGAGTGGGTAGACAGAAGTAGCTAGTGTGCTGAGCGAAGATTTCACATGGGATCGTGCTTGTGAATCAAATTGTTCACAAATTTAGGGCTTTTACCATTGAGGGACTTAAAAATGAGGCACCCAACCTTGAAGGCGCAACGCTGGATTACTGGAAGCCAATGGAGTTGCTTCAGGAGGGGAGTAACATGAAGATGTCTGGGTTGATGGGTATGCTCAGACGTGAGTCCCATGCTCTCCACACCACTGGAGTCAAGCTATCCAGGCTGATGACGGCTGATAGCCAGAAACCAGTCCTTGGATGCTTGAATGCGGTCCAGGAAAGACATGGCTTGGCAGTTCGGGCTGGACTGTTCCCATGAGGCACAGGGTCAACACACTGGTTAACAACGGCCAGTGACACTTTTGCTCCCCTCACCTGCTTCTCCCGCACCCATCTTAACAAATCCCACAAATGGTACAATTCCACCTTAAAGCAGCAACATCTGGAGCTGCGCCAATTGGAGCGCAGATGGCGGCGCCACTACCTCGGCCCCGACAGGGAAGCCTATGTGTCTGCGCGCAAAGCCTACAAAGCTGCAATTATCACCACTAAAACTTCTTTCATCTCCAATAGGATCTTAACAGCTCCCAACAGATCCAAGGAGATATTCAAAGTCCTTGGCGAATTGACATCGGACGCCAGGACACTTTCGATCCCACCTCCCTCCTTGGAATCTTGCACTGCCTTAAACTCCTTCTTTACTGATAAAATCATTGCCATCAAGAATTCCATTCCCCACTCACTTCCGCCCGCCACATCAGTTCCTCTCCCTGTTAATACATCTACCTTCTCTCAGTTTCCTGCGCTCGACCCGGAATCACTCACTAGACTGTCCACCCGCGTGAAATCTGGATCTCCCAAGGACTGCTGTCCCCCTTTCGTGCTCCGCGACATTTGTCATGCCCTCCCACACTGTATCCTTCCCTTGCTCAACTCTTCTCTTATCTCAGGCTCAGTCCCCAGCTCATTTAAAGAGGCTACACTGGTGCCCCTCTTAAAAAAGCCTGGCGCCGATTCAGCAGTCCTGGCCAATTATCGCCCCATCTCCCCCTACCTTTCTTTTCCAAAATCCTTGAGGCTCATGTCACGACCTGCCTCTCACACTTTATCGAGGAATCCAACTACCTTGCACCCAACCAGGCCGGGTTCAGACCAGCCCACTCCACCGAGGCCGTGATCCTCGCTGTGCTGGATAATCTCAGGCGCAGCGAGGACAGAGGACATCCCCAGGCTCTGGTCTTACTCGATCTATCGGCGGCTTTCGACACGGTGGACCATAACATCTTAATCCACCGTGTCGAATCCGCCGGAATCTGTGGGGCGGCTCTGTCTTGGATCAAATCCTTCCTCGAGGAGAGGTCCCAGGCAGTAAGCATGGGTCCCTTCTGTGCCTCTAGTGTCCCCTCGTCCTGCGGAGTCCCTCAAGGATCATCTTTGTCTCCCCTCCTTTTTAATTTGTACCTTCAACCCCTCCTTCACTCCCTGGGTAAATGGGATATCACCGTGTTTAATTACGCGGATGATTTACAACTTATTTTTCCCCTCACTTCCCCTGACGCTGTCACCAATTTTCAGACTGCCATGACACACATCCAGCTTTGGATGAACCAAAATCAGCTCAAGCTCAATCCAGGCAAGACTGAGCTCCTCCTCCCGGGGAGAAGTGCACAGTTTTGGGGCCCTCAGTACTGGCCGATTGAGCTTGGAACACCACCTTCTCCTGCTGGATGTGTTAAGAGTCTCGGAATTCTGATCGACTCTGGACTCACCCTCAAGGCACAGGTGAGCGCAGTAACATCTTCCTGTATGTTTCAACTTTACAGGATCCGGAAAGTCGCTCACCTCCTTTCACCTGAAGCCTTGCTGCAAGTCCTAATAGCCCTGGTGATGTCCCGGCTGGGCTTTTCGAACTCAATCTACCACGGTCTCCCTCAATCTCTGCTATCGAGGTTGCAGATCGTCCAAAACCAATCCATAATAACATAACATAACATAACATAACATAACATTAGCTAGTAGAAAGTACTCCAGTTGAGTATAGAGCGATTGCAAAAAAATCTGCGTTTCCGCGGGGAAATCCGCGAATTCACGGATTTTGTGGCGAATTCGCGAACCACGAATTCGCAAAATTCACCCATACTTACCAATGAACAGCATGGTGGACTGCAAAGATGAGTTGAAAATCGTCTGCATAGTTGAAAGTCCAGACTTTGCGTTCTATCAGCACTCTTGAACCTGAACCCTATTGAAACAGTCCAACCTGAACTGCCAGGCCCTCCTTGGACCAGAAATAAGCATCCATTGGACCGGTTTCTGGGTATCACCCCTCATCAGCTAGGCCAGCTTAAATCTGGTGGCATAGAAAGCATGAGGCCCACATCTGGGCATTCCCTTCCCACTTAGGGCGATAATTGGAAAAAGAACAGATGATGGTCAGAATGCTGAACAAATCAAACATTCACCCCCAGTCACAGATCTGGGTAAAATCCATCATGTTTCTGGTTTTGGTTTATCTGGTTGTGGTAGACCGGTCAAAGCCACAAGTTCAGGCCAGAAGCAATGGCATTGCGGCTGGATACACGACTGCGATCAGTCCACTGACAAAGTAGCTTGGCGCCGGGCCAATTTTTCATGCATATTACCTTGTAGGACATGGGTCAACCAGTCACTTCCTACTTCAGAAGATTTTGTTCAAATAAAAGTGTAGACATTTTTTTTTTTACCTACATCAATGAGAGAGGTAAAGCTGAAAAAATGAAAAAATGAATGAAAACTTGAGTGATGAATATCCCAATCTGGGAATCCTAAAAGGGTGTAAATTCATAATATATGCAACACTGTAAGCCTGAAGTGCCATTGGTATTGTAGGGGCTCTATGTAGGAGCTGTTTTCCATCTAAACTTGGGAACTAACTAGAGTTCCCTGCTTTGTTTTTGCATAATATATGCAGCACTCTAAGCCTGAAAGGGCAGTGTTAACTTATACTGGGTGCTCCCTTGTGTCCCTGGCTTTAGGCTGGAGAGGAGTTGAGTTGAACCTGCCCCTGTCTGCAGGGTTGCCCCCACCCTTTTTGCCTTTTATCCTCAATGTTTTGTGTATCTTATTTCTTCTTTTTTTTTGTTTGGTACTGGTAGGGCTACCCCTGATGATAGAGCTGGCTATAGGAGATCCTTGTTGCTTTTGGAGCGGTACTCTCTTGAGTAAGTCATTAGTGTCCAGAGTGGAGCTTCCCAGCTGGCTAGTGAGCAACTGCCTGGGGGGATGTGTAATCTGGCTACTCGGAGGGGATCGTCTGAACTGAATGGATGACAGTCCTGAGGAACTGGTTCACAACTCCAGAGCAAAAAGGTTTTCAGCTAGATCTGCCATGGTCAGGGTAAGCTCAATACAGTCTAATTGGTGGGACGGTGAGGTGAGCCTGGAAGCCTTAATTATATCATCCTTTATCACTGAACTGCATCCCCTGACATACCGTATTCAATGAAGGGCTTTATTAGTCAGGGAATCCGCATTCTCTATGCCTTTTTTTGATGTCATACTTGGGCATGTTCACCATAAAGATTATATGGCTACTGGACGGTTTGGTGGTGTTCTGTTCGGACAACCTGGATTGGGAGCTACACTGAGAATGTTGAATTTGAGGGGAAGTGGTTCTGCTGAACAATGTTTGGTTCCTTGCTGATGCTACCCTATGAGTATGATTGGGATTCCTTACAATAGAATGTGGTAGGTGCTTGAACATCGATGATGGTGTTTTTAAATTTATGGGGCCTAGCCATACCAGAAACCTCTGATGATAGACGCTTAACCATAGAGGTTAAGTCCTCCATCACAGTTCTCATAGACCCTAATTCCTGCAATAGCTTGTTAACTAGTTGGATCATTTCTTGATGCTCTGAATTAGTCCCCGGCACTACCTTTTAACTATTAGCAGCCGGTAACTGTGGTAACTGAGAAATCTGGAGCTTTTCTTTCCTATCTGCATTTGTCAGATCCAACAGAGAAATCTATTTGTACATACCCCTGTTGTCACGTTTTCCCTCTTCATTAGGAATAACTGGACTTTTTTGTGTGATTTACGAAACATAGTTGGGATAGCGGTATGGCAATTTGGGCTTCCATTAATGGATTGGGTTGATCTAGGAGGGGACTTGTCGTGGGTAGTTTGTGCCTTAGGCTCTGTCTCTAATATATAGGCTCACTCGCTAATGAGGGTTTCAACACGGTCTAGAACACAATTACTACCTGGGTGCTTGTATAACTTCCTGGCCTTTTTCATCTTGTTACTCAGTCCTGTTACAGATCCCCACCGGGGTTTGATGCGGCCCTGCAGAGATGTCAGGTGAGCTGATGTAGCACCTTGGTATAGAGATCCCACCAGGGTGTTGCTGGTTCCACGAAGTGCCCCGAACCAACAAAAAGCACAGCAACCCTTTTTGTGTATAATTTTTGGAGGCTTTAGTACTCTGTACACTTTACCAATGCTAATCAGTGCTAAAGTGCTTTAGCTCACTCCCCTAAACATGGTTTGATAGGCATGCAACTAAATGGCATATTTAGTTCACTCATAAATCCCTTGTAGAGTGGTATACCTTATACTGAGGGCCTGTAAATTCAATGCTACTAAAGGGACTGCAGCACTCATTGTGCCAACCACTTCAGTAGTACCGTAAAACCTGCCATTGCAGCCTGAATATAGTTGTAAACTAATGTGTCGACTTGGCATTTAAACCTCTTTGCCAAGCCTTAAAATCCACTTCAATTGCATATAGAGCATAGGTCAGGCTGGTATGTAATTAAAAGGTTGGACATGTACCATTGAGTTTTACATGTCCTGGTAGCAAAACCCCCTACATTAGTTTTTGCACTGTACTTAGGCCTACCATTTCCTCTGGATAACATTGGGTATCTTTATTACATTTAACAAACTGTAACTCCTAATTCGGAGGAGGCAGATATCTTATGTGTGGTACCTATGAAATTTAAAGGTAAAGTAGGATTTTTCATTACAATTTTGAAAATGCAATGTTTTAGATAGTTGGCATTTTTCTGCCTAAGACTGTTATGCCTCTCTTAGTTCATATGACTAGGTGTATCTGACAGTTAGACTTTGTGAATCCCTCACAGACATTCAGACAATAGTGGAATTAGGTGTGCCTCAATGGGCCATCTGCTGGCAGGATGGCGGTGGAGCTGAGCATAGCCCCACTTACACCTCAATAGCCTATGCCTGCCTTCACACAAGGGGCCAAATGACCCAGTATTGCCACTATAACGAGCGCGGAGATAAGGCAGGGGAGTTAGGACATTCCATGCACTTCAAAGAACCTTTCCAGAAGCTCCTTCCACCTTCCAGAAGAAGGGTACCAGGGTATACACATTGGACTTTCAGACCTACTCTTCAGACCACTACAGGAGCTGTAGAAGGACTCTCAGAGGACTGCCTGCTGCTGTGACATGCTGTGCATTCTGCCAGACTGCTGTTGTACCTGGAAGGACTGATTTGCTGCCAGGAGCATACATTGAGCCCTCTGAAGCCAGCCCTGATCTTGAGCCCTGCATCTTCAGCTGTACCGGAGACCACTAGAAGTGACTCCAATGACTAGTTTGCTGGCCTCCTGTTCAGAGTCATAGGGGCACAACAGACTCCCTGCATCTTAAGCGTGCACCTTCACCCAGCCTGAGTCCTGAACCCCAAGAGGTTTCTCCCCAGTACTGGACCCTTGGTTGTGGTGCTAATGGTGTCCATATGGCCCTTTTGCAAAATATAGGACTTTCATAAAATTTGGCAAAAAATGCTCAGAGGAGGAGGAGACCGGAAAAAACCTGCTTGCCTATCTGCCCAAGGTGCATTGCTGTTTGGATTGACTTTGCGGCTTCTCCTTCTACATTCTACTCTGTAGCAGAAAATAATTTTCAGCTGTCCTCCGCAAAAGGGGTATCTTACCTCGTCGATCTATATTCGACTACAACCTTCTGCCTAGTTTCACTGTAGTTTTAAACTTCAACTTCGGCAACTAAGTCAAAATGTAGAAATCTTCACCTCAGCTTAGACTCATAGCCATCTGATGATGAAGCTCCATCCTCAGACACATCCAGCAGCCTTACCCCACTGACTGGGTCTGATCCACTTCTTGTACCCGAACAGCACTTCTTCATGGTCGGCCTTGACTTTCGCCTTTGACCCAGTCTTGCGCAACTAGATGTCAATGGTTCGTGCTTTGATCTTGTAGGCACTATTTTGCCGTTTAAACTTACCTATGGTTCTACAGATTGTAATTTGGACATTTTGGTGTTGAATAGTTTATTTAAATCTACTCTTGTCTTAATTAGTTTGGGATTATTCTTGTGTTGTGTTTTCACTTTATTACTGTCTGTGTACTGCATAACTACTTTACACATTACCTCTTAGTTCTGCTCGATTGCTTTTTGGGAAAGCTACCCTTTGTTAAGAGTAGGTTCATTTAGTGATTTTTTTTGTTCACCCTGCAAGGAATTGTAGTTGTTGCTTTGCAAGGCTCACTCCCAAGTCAGTCAAAAACGCAATTTCTCGTACTCCTTTATGAAAGGAGTGGTAGGGGTTCATGCGGTCCTGGAGTGAATGTTCTCCGTGATTGTTGTGGTTTCCTCTGTGGTGTGTCCCATGTGGTGATTATTGTGAATTTCTTTGTTGTTGGATCCTGCTGGAGAGGGCTTAGGGGTCCATTTGTCGGGAGACGTTGCTGCATATGGTTTCAATTGTGCTCCAGATGCAGTCAGTGAGGTCATTGTAGAGACCCTGTAAAGAGCTGATGTTTCAGGTGACAGCTGTGGGTGCGGTGAAGTCTCTGACAATTGTAAAGATTTCTTTGCTGCTGTTGATTCTGGCATTTAGTAATTCGACCAAGGACTTTCTCAAGTTTTTTCGGGTGAGCTGGTTATTTCCCCTCTGGGCTGCTTTGAAAGCCTCTTTTGCCACTTCCCTTTTGCTGGTTTCCATTCCGTTCCATTGGTTTGCAGGGTCGCTTTCAAGGTCTTCTGTGTACCAATTGACTCATGTTCTAGTTTTTGCTTCATTTCATGGGGGCCAGAGTGCTAGTTCAATTGGCGATACATTTATTGAAGTTCTTTATGTTGCGTGCTATGATGCGATCCCCAACTACAAAACATTTTCTATTCCTACCAGCTCTACGTCCCTCTCCATTCCTCTTTTTAATGTTCCACACTGTAATATATATATTAGGAACTCCTATTCCTGCATATTGATGTTGACTTTCCTTACCTGCCTTTTCTGTCTGCTCGCACCAGACTCAGGCTTCCTCCGTTTTTCTATCAATCATATATTTCCATTGTGTCTTTCTTAATACTCCTCTTCCGCTACCTTTCTGTAGGAAAGTACCCTTTTTGTGTGGTCACTCCCACTTTTTGCTCCAATGCTGATGGTTATGATTTTGAAAGTGCACTACAGCCTTCTGCTCAGGCCCCAGTGCCAGTACTCTCTCCCTTTAACTGATATGTGTGCATTGGCAAAACTAATTGGCAAGGACTGTAACCCCCTTATAAGTCCCTAGTATATGGAACCAGTCGTACCCAGGGCATGAGTTTGAAAGGGGTCAGCAGGACCTGAAACACTGTTTGTGTAACCCAAAGTCACCCGACTAAACTACTGACATCAAGCCTGCCTTTGCAGACTGCAGGAACAGTGCAAATTCGATGTTGCCCTCACCATGTGTGGCAAGGTCAAATCACTATATTTAATATATGTCAGTCACTCCTAAGGAAGGCCTTCTCAGCGCAGGAGGCAGGGTGCATTATGTTAAAGGTGTGGACATGTATGTGTAAGCTTATATGTTCCTATAGTGACGTTTACCAATAACGGCTACTATAAGTGATAGATAGTCCATAGGATAACATGGGCTGGCATCGTGGGCAAACCCGAGCTTGGCAGCTCCATTATGGTATCACCTAAATATGTCCTGTTTGGTATAAAACAACGTGCATCATTGCACCCTGACACATATTTTGTGGCAAAGATGATATGGTATGCACCCAGGTGGCTACCTTAGAGGTTGCCCCAACCTTTCATGTGCTGTGGTTTGCAGCCCAAAGCAGCTGCCGCCAAGACAGAATCTGACCTCCTGCCAGGAGGTGTAAACTCTCCCAAGAGACAGAACAATGGCCTGGACAGGAAGGAGGTCACACCTCCATTCCTGATAGGATGCCTAGTGAAGGGTCACATCCAGGCAGCAAGTATCAAAGGCTGCACTCCCTGGGATATGCACCCTGGCTGCATCCTAAAGGAACAAACAGCCTTCCCCCTGGCCCCAGGTGCATTTGTACTCAGGCAGGGGTGAATATTAGGTATTCAGTAGGTGTACACACTCAGAAGGCTAGCCACACCTCTACGGTGGGTTACCTGGTCTGCACAACTGAGGAAGACTTCTGCCATTTTTAAAAGTGGTAGCATAGAGAGATCTTGGTAGAAAAGGTGACCTACAACTGGAATGTGGTCACCTCAGGGACGGGGAAGCCATTGGCGTCAGTAACCCTTTGACTGCTTGCAGCCACGACCCTACTGCCCTTCAATATAGCATTTAAGGACTACCCCTTAACTTGCAACAAGGACACAGAGAACCAAGTCTGCGATAAAAAAAGCTGCAAACCGAAGGCATGATACTCCTGGCACCTGTGGCAACCTTCCAGAACTACACAATTGTGACTCTTTATGCACAAAAGCTCAGTTCTCTGAAACAAAGGGACCCCTTTGAGAGCCAAATGCATCACCAGACTCCCTGGGACTAGTGCCACTAGTCACCTGCAACCACTGGTAAAAACAATGAACCTGTACCAAAGAATTTCTGGCCATTAGGCACTCAGGGGGATCACACTTAAAGAAGTAGATGGTCAAGTGCATTGTGGGAAATGTAGACCTGACATCCAAACAGTTTCAGATGGCTACCGTGTTCCCCTGGACCTCTGGACGTCGAAATACCTTTCTTTTGTGCTTACCACCTCCTTTACTCGATGATGCATCTCGTGGGAACTCCCCAAAAGCTTAATCCGACATCAGCAGTGGTTTAGTTGTCTACTTTTTGCAACCTTGATCCCGGCCAGCAAAGTGTTAGCAATATAATTAGCTCCCCTGCTGCTCCTGCTTCAGCACAAAGGGCAGCCAGGTCAACTCTGCACCTGGGCTTCTTGACCCAGGTAAAATTTAACTGACTGTCGTGCCTTGGTCCTGGGACCCCATCACCTTTACCCTCCTTGGGTTCCACGCAGCTCGACTTGTAAGTGACCAGTTATCACTATTGCTTTTTACCATTGACTACAATGACAAAGTTCTGTAGTACTGATTTGCACTGATTTAATATTGCTTCCCAAATCCATCACCCTGATTATAGTCTGGTTTACTTCGTTTTAATATCTCACTTTACATTAAAATCTGCTTTAGGTATATGAATTGATGTTGGATTTCTTTCTAGTCGTGCCAATTACTTACTGTCCATGTTGTTACTCTGAAACGCTTAACAGTGTACGACCTTTACACCATGGACATCGCGGTCATTAAAACACAAGTCGTTACAACGCCTTGCGATGGATGTTGCTCTACACTAAGGAATAGTATGATTTACTCGCAGGCAGGTCGCTCCCCACGCCACCACACAGCCGCCAGCTGCCACGTACCTGCTCCCTGCCGCCCGCCTGTTTTCCCGCCATTTCCCGCTTCTTCCAGCCGCTGCGTCCCAGCGGGCCCGACCCCTTGCTCCCCATTGGCCACCCCGTTCCCGCCTCCCAGCTGCTCCTCCCTCCCTCTTACCCTCTTAAGGAGGCCACGCAGTGGCGTAGGAGCGACCTCTGACCCTACTCGCAGGCTGGTTGCTCCCTATGCCACTACATGGTGGCCAGCTGTCTCGTACCTGCTCCCTGCCGCCCGCCTCTTTTCCTGCCATTTCCCACTCCTTCATGCCGCTGCATCCCTGCTGCCCCGCCCCCTTGCTCCCCATTGGCCATCCCGCTCCCGCCTTCCAGCTGCTCCTCCCTCCCCATCCCCCTGTATGGAGGCCACGCTGCAGGTGTGCACAGCGGGCGTGCGCAGCGGGCACGCGCAGCGGGCAACAGCTGGTGCGCCAAAGGCAAGCCTGTCTGCGCCCATCCACGCCTGGACCGTGCTCAGCACCAGAACCCCTGGATCCCGCGAACACCACAACACCAGACTCCGCTATGACGCCAGCACCCTCTACGCACTCAACGCCAGCGGAAACCACACCTGCTTCCAAGCCGCCCCAAAACGGACTCACGGACCTTTCTCCTGCCACACGTGCAGCTTCACCTGCAACAGAGCCACCAAACCTTCAAGGACTGGACCCAACCACCTCCGCTGCTTACTTCTCAACACCCGCTCTGCATGCAAACACGCCGTTGATGCAGCGCCCCTATAGAAAAACTGTCTCAACAACGCTACCAAACACCATGATACTCACCATTAATCATAAATCACTCGCAAGGTCCATAAACCAACGAGACAATTTTTGGGCAACTGAATCGTGTGACCTAATTAATCATAACCTATTCACAAACTATTTAGTTTATCATCTCTCACCATGGTTTTTATGCAAATAACATTTTAATTAAGTCACTAGGTAAATGGATCAACTAATAGTAACTAGACCATGAATAAACAAGACCAGCTTGTTGTTTCAAAATCTAATTTATTAATTTTATTAATTTTATTCTTCAAAGAAATAGCATCTTCTTTAATAAGTCATTATTTTATTAGCAGATAAGCAGCATTTAATGAGGAGTAATCAATAAGACTGACATTTCAAAGTAATTCAGTAAACATGTATTAAAGCAAAATAACAGTTTCCAATCCCACAAGCTATTTCCCTAACTAATCTTAGCTCCACCTGTAAGGGAAAAATCATTTGGGCCTATTATCCTTACGTGCGTCAAAAGTCCGTCAGCACGACACGCCCTTCAGGAATCGGAAAGCGAGCAGCGCCCTACTGTGAAAGGGGTCAAGTTTTATACCTTTTCTGACTAGCTAATCTCTGCTAAAAGTATTCTTTTTCCTGCCATCCAAAGTTCCGATTGGCTGACAGATGTCAGTCCATGTGATGTCATCACCTTTCTCGAAGCCTAAATCAAATTTTTCTTAGAGTCCATTGTCTCTTATTTTCAAGTCACGCAGCTTCCTCAAAACGAAACATTTTGTAAATCACAGGCTGTGACTTCCTTAGCTTGGCAATCTTTGCCGGTTCCTGTCCTTGGTTTAGTCCTTCCAACAGCACGTATAATATAATTTTCAATTGAGCTTGCAAATATTTTCAACGTGATAAAAGTTTCCATGCAGAGCTCTTGCTTTCTCTGGACAGGACTAGACAACACCATCTTTAAAACGCTAGGCCTTAAGCCTCTCTCTCTGTAACTATTATTCAAACAAACACAAAACAATAATTAATGAAAGAATTGAGATTCATTCTGTTACCCACCCCCTTTGCTAATTATTAACCCGTTAATTAATGTTACCTAGCCAAAGCACACAAAGCTGCATGTTTATATCAACCTTCTTCATTTAGGCCGCAGAATTCTTCACAAGCTTATGCCACATAAAGACGAAAAGACATAACATAAGCACACAAATATAAGCACATGCCATTAATTAAACAGCCGCATTTAATACTGACAAAGACAATAGACAAAGTTAGTTTATTATTTTTTTACAAACTTGCAGTTGCAACATAGAGCACATATGTTAATCCCTTATGTCGTGTATGCATTTTAAACTAAGTTGATTAGTACATTTCAACATACTCTGATTAATACAATTATGATATTATGAAAGTTTAACTTTGATAGTCAGAACAAAATATTATTCTGAACCTCGCTCCATCAACTCCCTCATCTGGTGATATCAAAATCACCAAACTACATCCAAAATTTTAGCAACATTTTTAATCCCTGAACATGTTTTGACTTTCACTGTATTAGTATCTCTAAAGTCTTGACTCTGCTGTCTGCTTGTAACTCTCATATTGCGATCTGCGAAACTCTTCTAATTCAATTTCCTTTTCTTGTTCCTTTCTGAGCTTATACATCCTCTTCTTTTCCCTTAGATATTGCTTTCTCTTTTGTAGCATGCAACTGATTTTCAACAAAAGTATCACAAAAACTATAACTAATAAAGGAGTCAGTATTTTGCCTTAAATTGAACTACCAATCTCTTGAAACCAGGTTTTGATTGCTGCAAATCTTTTGCTCAGACGTTCTGAAAAATCCTCATCTTTTAAAGGTACAATTTCTGAATGAAGCTCTGTAATGTTTTTAATGTACAATTCAATATTCTGGCTCTTGTAAGGGATGTATGTGCAGCAATGCTGGACATGTAAAATTCCACAAACTCCTCCTTCCTTTGCTAGCAGAATGTCTAAAGCAAGACGGTTCGGCATTACCATGGATCTCATGGCAATAAGTTCAGTATCCACCAATTGGAAACCACTAGCAGTATCAGTTGACAATCTGTCAACAATTGTTGACAATTTTCTGATTTTAACTGCATTCAGGGTTATACCCACAAAAGGTATTACTGCACCAAAAATATCTCCTAAAATTTCTGAAAAACTTTCTCTTTTAAATCTATTCAGATGATTTCTAATCTCAAATAAACTCTCTGTATTTCTATCAACATGAATATTTTGGAAAAACTAATCCAATATAGCATGTGCCATACCAGTGATCTGGTAGGTTGTAATAGGCTTTGTCCCCACACACAAAATAAATTTCAGGAAAAATTGGATCTTTGCCACCTTTGAATCCCCATCCACCCAGGATTTGGTAAGTATCCTCACACTGACTTGCACCCACAAAGTAATTGTCAAAAAGCGTATTGTCTCTCCTAATGCAAAGCTTACCACTAACAGGTTTATCCTTGTGAATTGCAACATTTTCTGAAGATCTACCATTGAGCTTTTCATCCTCAATTTGCCAAAACTTAGATTTGGTTTGTTTCAGCATTTCATTTCTTTTATAAATTGCTCTTCTCTCTTCAACTAGAATCAAGAAAGTTTTCTCCTCAGTTCTCAACTTGCAAGTTAAATTGTTTCTAAAAGCATACTCGTATGTAAGTTCATTAGTTACAATGAAAAATTCCCTCATCTGCTTAGCATATTTGTGTTTATTCAAGCTTTTATCAACTTTCAAATTTGCAAAAATGTCATCATAATTCAAATAATAGTACTCTAAATGACCTGTTTGATAAAACAGACTAGCTATTACGCTGCAAGTGATGCCTTAGGTAAGAGGAAGCATGTTGTAGGTCACCCCCTCAGAAACAGAAGTAGGAAGTTTCCCAGAAATGTAGCAGTCTTTAACATCCATAACCCTAACATATTCAGAAAGAAGTCTTGAGAAGGTATTACTAGAAAAAATCACCAACAGATCTATCTTGGTGGATCTCTGGCTTGTGATCAATAACTCTGTTAGTTTTGCCTGCTGTACCATGATTTTCTTGTTTAGCCATAGCTTTACTTGTCATGTTAGCTTTGTATGTCTCCTTGTCAACTCCAAAAGGGAAAATGACAGCTAAAATTAACCAAACCAGGATTAATAGAATCACACAAATAGAAGACATTTTACAGCATCTCCTTAAAATGGAACATCTGGAATTGGTATTAGTATAAGGCATCTTTACTTTGTAACAAAAGCCTTTCAAGAAAAACAAAAATCAAAAATTTTAAATGTCTACATTTTCTAACACAGATTTTTCTAATTATTAATTATACAGATTATATTATTTATATGCCCCCCTATTTTTGATTATTTTTTTTAAATGAAAACCCTACTTTCGAAAAGCTTTTCTGCGACCTTACGTCTTACATCAATGTGTTTTTCCAGCTAGCACAATTTCTTCGACCTTGTGTCACCTAACACAATTTCTTCAGCTTTATGCCAAATGCAAATCCTCAACATTTTACAGAAACTACTTCAATCATTATCACTTGTGTCATCTAAATCTTCCTGACTACTACTATTCACCTCCACCACAGGTGGGATGATTATATATGTCCACTCAGGGGACTTGTACTTCTGGTTAGGCTTTACAACTCTTTTTGCTCTACTACTAATCACTTCTATTTTCTTCCCTGCTTGAATTTTCTTATCAGAGTCACTTTTCTGACTAGAAACGTCATTCACCTGCTCTTTTGATCTGTTCACCAATTTGAATTTTAGGCCCTCATTTTCATTAGGCCAGTTATCACCTTTTCTTAGTAATTTCTTCTATGGTTCAGATATATTAGGAACAACTGGGCAACATGGAACAACTATTTGATTAACCTTTCTCAGGTCTTGAACAATCCTGAAAGTTCCGTTTGGCTTTTTAATCCCCATAATCGGTGAATTACATGGGCTGCTTTCGATTTCTTTTAGAACACCCTGTTTTATGAATTTGTCAATTACAGGTATGACACCTTCAATAGTTTCTGCTTTCGTTTTATACTGAGGAATGTTTGGAAAATCCACTCCTTGTTTCACTGTAATTTTAACTGGGTCCACATTTTTCATCAAACCCATTTCACTTCCTGTCAAATCCCAAATTTTAGCATTAACTGTTTCTTTAAATTCTTCTGGGAGATTGTCTTTATCAAATGCAGGAAATAATTTATTTTCCTCTGCTTCAACCATTAAAATTGTTAACTTGTACAACCCATCTTCTTCAAGTGTTTGAAGCTCTATACCATCCGGTGAGCAATATATTTTGCAATTCATCTTGCACAAAATATCCCTCCCTAACAGGTTTACAGGACTGCTGTTACAAACTAGAAATCTATGTTTGTCTTTAAATTTGCCAATTTCAACTTTAACTGGTTCTGTTAAATCTGTTTTAATTTGTTGATTAGCTACACCAACTACTTGGATGGAATCCCCAGAGAGAGGCAGGTTTCCTATTTCCACAGATCTAACAGTAGAACGGGTAGCACCAGTGTCCACAAGAAAAGTGATTTCTACATCATTCACTTTACCACTTACAAATGGACCTGATTGGTCTACCTCAAGAGTGGCTCCAAGCACACACTCTTCCTCCTCTCTCAGGCACCGTCATAAGTAATCTTCAGAATCACTCCCTCCATTTTCTTTCATCAAATATTGTTGAGAAACATTTTGCACATTCACTCTTTGTTGTCTGTTTACCTGTTCACCTCCGCAGAATCCCGTTTCTGTATTGTACCTCTGCACGTTTACACAGTTTGGAAGTGGTGGCTGTGGAATCTGACTCTGCTGATTCACTACCTGTCACTGTAGCTGTTGCTGCACATTTATCTCATTCTGCATCTGTGGATTTAATGATGCATTTTTAAAATTTCTGGGCGGATTTTTACATTCGCGCTTCCAGTGTCCAATTTCGTGGCAATTAAAACATGGGAGCTTTTGCTTAAGTTCTTCAATATTCACATTACATTTTGGTTTATTATAATTACCTGTAAATTTACCTTGATTCTGATTAACATTTTTATTTTCCGAATTTGCAATTTGTTGTTCAGCCACTTTTACTTGTGCCCACATGGCTTTCTCTTTTAGCTTTTTCTGTTTTGCGTCTATTTCATCACTACAGTATTTTGCTTTTCTCAAAATATCATCAACTGAGAGTGATTGCCGACCAACAATTCCGTTTCTAATCATATCACCAATTTCAGGTCTTAAACCATAAACAAACCTATATATGAAGTGGCTCATGTCCTTTTCACTTAATTTTTCATAGCCACTGTACTGTTTAAATACCAACAGTAATCTTTCATAAAATGAATGTACTGATTCTTTTGGCTCTTGATTTGTTCTATCTATTTTAACCCAATCAACTTCTTTTGGGGGAATCTTTTTTTTCAACCAGTAAATTACTTTATCATACAGATCCATAACATCTGATGATGGAGCACCTGTTATACTATTTCGAGCAGGTCCTTCTTTGGGCCAACTTACAGAAACTTTACATTCTGTCCAAAGATCTGATGGGACAACAATGTCAAAGAATCCATCAAGATCAATCCACAGAACTTTTGAAACTGTGATAAATCTATCTACCTGTCGATACCATTCCACAGGCTTTTCTCTCAGTCGAGGAAAATCATTTGTGAATAACAAGATATCCTGTCTTGTCCAAGGAACACGTACATACCCACCTCCTGCTATTTCTCTAATCGGAAACTGATTTGCCGCTTCACCTCTTTCTCTCCTTTCTTCCTCTCTTTTCTTTGTCCATTTTACTCTCCATTTACTTAGATCTCCTAATCTCTTTAGATACACAATTACATCCTTTATATGTAATATTCTTCCATTAGAATTCTTGTTTTCAATATCCCTCTCAGAAAACTCCATTCTGTAATGCTTTCCAAAATTCTTCTGTCTGCTCAAATCAACCTCCAATTCAATAGCTAATTCTTCTAACTGTTCATACTTGTTTTTAGTTTTCCATTGTATGCTTTTACAAATAAACAATATTTCTTCATCCTGATAATGCTTTAAATTACAAGGTCCAATTGTGCCAATAATCAATTCCTCCAAATCCGCTTTCAGTTTTGCAACATTAAGTAATTTTGGACTTTGATTAAAAGTTAAATCAGGCATCATTGTTTTTTTCTCTGTGAATTTCTGACAAATCTGAGTACAATTTTTCAGCCACTTTCTCAATTTCTGCATTTAATGGAATAGTTAAAGCTGAATGTCTAATTTTTTTCTGATCAAATACTGGCTGAACAGGTCCAATCGTTACTGGAACCGTTACTGCTTCCATACTTTTGGTTTTAATATTATTTATTGCAGAGTTTTATATAGCGCGAACTAGACCCGAACCGAATCAGGTATCAGAGCGCTTTACATATTTTTTCAGTTACGTTATATTTTACGTTTCCAGTTACTTTCATTTTAGGCACGGGGAGATTAAGTGATTTGCCCAGAATCACAGGAGGTTTTGGCGTTGTTACCGAGACTCGAACCCAGATCCCCCAGTCCGAAGTCGAGCGCCCTAGCCGTTAGGCCAACTCCTCTCCTCTGATAACTGCTGTATTAATAACTGCTGTATTAATTCCTCTTTTGTTCGAAAATATTCTGAAGTATTTGTCAATTCCCCATAACTTTCTGTTCTCATTACATTTCTTGGGGTTTCATTTCTGTGAACTGGTGTATCATCATAATTTCTATTTTCACCAGATATGCTAGAATTAGTTCTCGTTTCTACTCTTTCAGGAGTTTTTGCATTATTCGGGTTTAATCTGGGTGATACCTCATCAATAATTTCTCTCGGAGGAGCACTTGGCGTAGTTCCTGAAGGAACCATCGGGGAAGCCAAGTACAAGCTGGTTTATAAGGAGTCTGCTTCTGGTTGGTAATATGAAGTTCTTCTAAAACCTGATCTTCTAAATCACTTTCTTCAGCAATATTATTTTTCTTTTGGGCATTATTTTTAGCAGTTACTTCACCAAATCTTGCTGGATAAAGACCATCACATGCGCCACGTCCCCATCAACGCATTCTATCCTCATGCGTTTCTCGATCAAAATCTAATCTGGTACCTTTTGCTATTCCTTTGCTTTCTCGTTCTAATTTAAACATCTCATCCTCCCATTCAGCTAAAGCCTCAAATTCAGTAGGTCTAGGCTTTGGTTCAAGTGTCATCATTCTGTCTCTTAAATTTTTCATAACTTTAATGTTAAAGGAACCATCTTCCGGCCATGCTAAAACACCATCCTTCTTGGTATAATCCATCCAATTTTCAAACCAAAGGCAAGTATGATAACCATATTCACCTTCCATATAAGCTGCAGGTGTCTTGTATTTATGAAGTGGGGGGGCCCCCCCCCCCCCAGCGCCTTGAGACCCTATGGGTATGTAGCGCGCTCTATAAGTGTCATTGATTGATTGATTGATTGAAGTAACTTTCCACCTCGCGTTTCAATTTTCTTGTCAGATTTCAATTTATTTTTCAATTTCTGAAACCATGAAAGCTTCTTTTTCTGTTTAACATAATAATAATCCATGTTTAAAGTCTGTTTCCTTTACTTTAGAAAAGATCGTAACAAGAAAACTGGTATTCCGCTGCACCAGCCAATCCGTGCGCGAAACTCCGTAACAAGCCAATCAGGTTAAGCTACGTCACCACCTTGCTCAAACAATAGAATTACTGCTTTTTGGATAAGCCAATCAGCTGTCAGCTCGTCTTAGTCATGTGAACCAATCAGCGGACTTGTTGTGACGTATGTTAGCCAATCACAGCGCGAACCCTGTGACGTACACTGCCGCTGCAGCTTCTCGTCTCTCGCTCCTAGATCTCACCCCTCCTTCACAAAATATTTTCACACCGCCATTTTAAGAAAAACTTTTTCAATGGATTTCAATTAGTAACCACAGAAAAACAAACCATTTGTCTGTTTCACTAAAATAAAGTGATAGCTTTTACAGTCATTCAAGTATTCTTTTATGTGGAATAGATGACGCTATTCTCACAGAATATTCATTCGTTGATAAAGTATGGCTACTCTACCCTTCTAACAGGTAATAACAAACTTGTTTCTCTCTGAATGCACATATAGTAACAATTCAAAGTTTAACTCGATCGAATATTACAAATCATTTACGCACATCCAAATGGAAAGTATCCCTAACCATGCATACATGAAATCCTGGTAGGACTTTAACCAACAAATAGAAATCATCACTCGCTAGTAAGAATAGACGTCACTACCTTACCCTTCACTCAAGCTTGGATAAATTCTAGTACTCTTTTCACAATGAGTTTTAAAACAGGCTCCAAGTCCCTATACTCGAAAGCTACAATTTCATAGACAATCCTCACTATACATTCTACCAAACACACCTAGAGTACCTAAACTTGTGCTGTACGTCCACAACACTAGTGATATATGACAATACCACTATTTTGAAACAGAACAAATGCACTGTGCAACTTCACCTGTTACACTACTCTTGTACCGGTACAACTAGGAATTTTCACACTGCTGGGAAAAAACTTTCGACTACATATAACAACTGAACAAACTCAACATATGTTAAAACATCGATCCTATGTAACTACCATGTAGCATGTCCGTTACCATAGTAACCGTAACTCTGCTACCAAGAAATTAATGCAGCGCCCCTATAGAAAAACTGTCTCCACAACGCTACCCAACACCATGATACTCACCATTAATCATAAATCACTCGCAAGGTCCATAAACCAACGAGACAATTTTTGGGCAATTAAATCATGTGACCTAATTAATCAGAACCTATTCACAAACTATTTACACATTTATATACATCTACAGTTTATCTCTCACCATGGTTTTTATGCAAATAACATTTTAATTAAGTCACTAGGTAAATGGATCAACTAATAGTAACTAGACCATGAATAAACAAGACCAGCTTGTCTTTCAAAATCTAATTTATTAATTTTATTAATTTTATTCTTCAAAGAAAAAGCATCTTCTTTAATAAGTCATTATTTTATTAGCAGATAAGCAGCATTTAATGAGGAATAATCAATTAGACTCACATTTCAAAGTAATTCAGTAAACATGTATTAAAGCAAAATAACAGTTTCCAATCCCACAAGCTATTTCCCTAACTAATCTTAGCTCCACCTGTAAGGGAAAAATCATTTGGGCCTATTATCCTTACGTGCGCCAAAAGTCCGTCAGCATGTCACGCCCTTCAGGAATCGGAAAGCGAGCAGCGCCCTACTGTCAAATGGGTCAAGTTTTATACCTTTTCTGACTAGCTAATCTCTGCTAAAAGTATTCTTTTTCCTGCCATCCAAAGTTCCGATTGGCTGACAGATGTCAGTCCATGTGATGTCATCACCTTTCTCGAAGCCTAAATCAAACTTTTCTTAGAGTCCATTGTCTCTTATTTTCAAGTCACGCAGCTTCCTCAAAACGAAACATTTTGTAAATCACAGGCTGTGACTTCCTTAGCTTGGCAATCTTTGCCGGTTCCTGTCCTTGGTTTAGTCCTTCCAACAGCACGTATAATACAATTTTCAATTGAGCTTGCAAATATTTTCAACGTGATAAAAGTTTCCATGCAGAGCTCTTGCTTTCTCTGGACAGGACTAGACAACACCATCTTTAAAACGCTAGGCCTTAAGCCTCTCTCTCGGTAACTATTATTCAAACAAACACAAAACAATAATTAATGAAAGAATTGAGATTCATTCTGTTACCCACCCCCTTTGCTAATTATTAACCCGTTAATTAATGTTACCTAGCCAAAGCACACAAAGCTGCATGTTTATATCAACCTTCTTCATTTAGGCCGCAGAATTCTTCACAAGCTTATGCCACATAAAGACGAAAAGACATAACATAACCACACAAATATAAGCACATGCCATTAATTAAACAGCCGCATTTAATACTGACAAAGACAATAGACAAAGTTAGTTTATTATTTTTTTTTAAAATTGCAGTTGCAACATAGAGCACATATGTTAATCCCTTATGTCGTGTATGCATTTTAAACTAAGTTGATTAGTACATTTCAACATACTGTGATTAAGACGATTATGATATTATGGAGGTTTAACTTTGCGAGTCAGAACAAAATATTATTCTGAACCTCGCTCCATCACCGTTGAGCTCTGTGATCTGCTCGACACCTCCGCCCCAGACGTGGCCTTCCTGACTGAGATTTGGTGGAACGACTCCTCGGCGCCCGACATCGCCTAGCCATCCCGGACGGCTTCAAGATCACCCACAAGGATCGCACGAACAGAATCAGAGGAGGAATAGCCATCATTCACAAGTCCACCCTCAAGGTCGCCACCCACGCAGACGACACCCTCAACACCTCCGAACACCTGCACTTCCGGATCCACATCGACCCCAACACCACCCTCAGTGGAACACTCATCTACAGACCCCCCGGACCCTGAGCTTAATTCAGCGACTCCATCGCCGACCTCACCAGCATCCACGCACTCGCCTTCATGGACTACATCCTCCTTGGGGACCTGAATTTCCACCTTGAGAACAACAACAACGCCAACTCCGCCACCCTGATCGACAACCTCGCCAACCTCGGCCTCAGACAACTCGTAACAGCACCCACCCACACTGCCGGCCACACACTGGACCCCGTCTTCTCCACAGGCACCCACGTCACCTTTTACCACACCACCAAACTCCACTGGACCGACCACCACTGCATCCATTTCACCTTCAATAAACCAACAACGCACCACTGCACCCAACAGCTACCTCGCCGCTGCTGGAGTAAAGACCAGCTAATCACCACCCTCGTCCAAAACCCACCCACGGATCCCACCAACCCAGACACCGCAGCCCGCAACCTCAGACAGTGGATCGACAACTGCGCCAACACCCTCGCCCCACTCAAGAAACCCTCCAACAACCACGTTCACCGACGAGCTGCAGACCTCCAAACGCGCATGCCGGAAACTGGAGAAGATATAGCTCCACTAACGCACTCCGGACAACCACGCAGCCCACAAGGACGCCACCCACAGACATCACCACCTCATCAGATTAGCAAATAGATCCTCCTTCAAAGACCCCCTGGATAACAACGCACACAACAGCAAAGAGCTCTTCAGCATCATAAAGGAACTCTGCAACCCCAGCGCCAACGCCAACGACATACCACCCTCACAAGAACTGTGCAACTCACTGGCCATCTTATTCCACCACAAGATCGCTGACATTCATGACAACTTCAACACCATGACTGCCCCGACTACGCCAGACCCCACCTCCCCTGTGAACACCAGCAGCGCCAACAGCCTGACCTCCTGGTCCAACGTCAACGACGACAAGACACGCAAGGTCATGAACTCCATCCACTCAGGATTTCCGTCGGACCTGTGCCCACACCACGTATTCAACAAAGCAGACGCTGCCATCGCACACCAACTACGGAAGGTCATCAACATCTCCTTCAACACAGCAACATTCCCATAAAGCTGGAAACTCGCCAAAATCAACGCCCTCCTCAAGAAGCCCAAGGCAGACCCCAAGGACCGCAAGAACTTCCGGCCCATCTCCCTGCTCCCGTTCGCGGTGAAGGTCATCGAGAAAATTGTCAACATGCAACTGGCCCGCCACCTGGAAGACAACAACATCTTGGACCCGTCCCAGTCCGGGTTCAGGTGAAACCACAGCACCGAGACATCCCTCATTGCCGCCACAGATGACATCAGGCGCCAACTAGACAACGGCGAAACATCAGCCCTCATCCTCCTGGACCTGTCAGCCGCCTACGACACAGTCTGCCATTGCACTCTAAAGACATGCCTCCTCGAAGCCGGAATCCAAGAGAAGGCCCTTGACTGGACCACGTCCTTCCTCTCCGGCAGAACCCAGAGCGCGCGCCTCTCGTCCTTCCGATCAGAGGCCACCGACGTCATCTGCGGCGTCCCCCAGGGCTCATCCCTCAGCCCGACGCTGTTTAATGTCTACATGGCCTCCCTCGCATAAGTGGCCGCCCAACACGACCTCAACATCATCTCCTACGCTGACGACACCGAGCTCATCCTCTTCCTCACAGGACCCGCACACCACCATAACCAACCTCCAAAAGGGAATGGAGGCCGTCACCGACTGGCTGAGGAACAGCCGTCTGAAGCTGAACTCGGACAAGACGGAGGTAATCATCCTCAGACCCCCTTCTCAGCCTGGGACGACTCCTGGTGGCTGACCACACTGGGAACAGCACCAACACCCACCGACCATGCACGCAACCTAGGATTCATCCTCGACTCCTCCCTCTCCCTGTCTAAACAGATCAACGTTGTCTCCTCCTCCTGCTACAACACCCTCCGCATGCTCTGCAGGATTTACAAGTGGATCCCAACCGAAACAAGAAGAACGGTGACACAGGCCCTCGTCAGCAGCAGACAGAACTACAGCAATGCACTCTACGCAGGAATACCAGTCAAACACCTACGATGACTACAACGCATCCAAAACACCTCCGCACGACTGATCGTCAACGTCCCCCGCCGCAGCCACATCACCCCCCACCTGAGAGACCTACAATGGCTCCCAGTCGACAAGAGGATCATCTTTAAGCTCCTCGCCGCTGTCCCCCCGCATTCAACGAACAGCCTCCTGCGGTAGATCCTTCTCCTACCTCGCCGCCAAGACCTGGAACACCCTCCCTACCCACCTACGGCAGACCCAAGACCTACTCGCCTTCAGAAGACTCCTCAAAACCTGGCCCTTCGAACAGTAGCGGCACCCCCTCCCCTCAGCGCCTTGAGACCCTCACGGGTAAGTAGCGCGCTTAACAAGTTCTATGATTGATTGATTGATTGATTTACTATTACAACACCTTCCCTACTGTTACACACACTGGAGTTGGAATAGTCAATAATACTATTCCTAAGTCCAGCACCTCTAGCACAAGATGTTGTAACGACTTGCGTTGTAATAACCGCAATGTAACGTACCGCGAACTAAATTATCGCATTGTAATTTCACATATTCATGCTTAACATATGTTCCTCTATTAAAGAATGACTACTCTTTGCCACTCTACCAGGAATTAGCTAAGGATTTATAATTATGAATCAAAGGGCCATCTTTAAGGTTTGTGATTGTACTGCATAGTATAGCCTAAACAGCATCACTACCTAATACTCCGTTATCCTCCACTTTCCTCATTTTTTCTTTCTGCCTTATACTTAGGAATCATTTCTGCCACTAAAAAAGCTGTCCACTTTCATTAGGTAGATTCTGTTCCTTGGCAGTAACAAATGTACACAGTCAACAAATATGCAAATGTCCATGTGGCTTACAATCCCAATGTTGTGCACCTTATAAAACATGCTATATCTCTATTTAATTCTTTGTGCTGCTTGGTGACTGTAGCAGTGTTTCATGGTCCTCTCCACACTATCTTGAGCAGTAGCCTCGTCCATATGATGTCAATTCCATCCTATCTCATATGTACTTTTTAAAGTCTTTTATATCATTTTTTACAATGACGCCCATTCTATCCAATCCCTCTTGCACTTTTTAAAGTCTTTTTTTTAATTTCAAATTTGTTTTTATTGGTTTTAAAGGCAAAAAGATAGGCAAATCAAGACAGTAGACATGCAGCAGGCATAAACAGCGAGCGAGACAGACAGGCACGTCTTCTCTAAGAGTCGTCAAAGAAGCAAGTAAAACATGCCAACACAGAGATGCACTGACGATATTGTGGTGAAAATGCCATGTATGAAAGTCAAATAAACAAAACAAGAAGAAGAAGAACCAAGCCCCCCTCCCGCTACCCAACATCCCCCCTTCTCCCCCCCCGACCAGTATGCCGTTTGACTGGAACTTCTGGGGTGATACTCTCAGAGTGGTGTGCTTCAGGGTGTTCAAACTCATGGGGGCTCTCGTGGCGGTCCCGTGAGCCGTAGAATGCGGAGATATTTTGGGCATGTTATTTTGTGAAATTCTCTGGACAAGAGGGGCAGAAGCGGTTGCCAGACCTTCTGATAGGAGTCGGCTGTGTTTGTGAGCGTTTCCTGGATGCGTTCCATGCCTAAGGTGAACCACAATTTATGTAGCCAGCCGGTGTGGGTGGGTGTGGTGGCGGATCCCCAGAGTGATAGGACATGTTGTGACGCAGCTTGCATGGCAATGCCCATCTGTTTGCCGCGAGGAGATCACAAAGGGAATGTAAGTGCGTTGGCCAGCCCCAGGATTGTATATGCCGGGAAGCGCGGGATTTCAGTGTCAAAGGTGGAGTCGATGTCGTCCAAAACTGCTTTCCAATATTTCTGCAGTGCGGGGCAGCTCCACAGGAGATGGGTCAGAGTGCCCCTTTCACCACAGCCCCTCCAACACAGCGCGCTTCGAAGTGGATTGCCTTGAGTGAGCCTAGCCGGGGTAAGGTGCCAGTATATGGCCAATTTCACTGCCGCCTCCCTGGCGCTAGTTTTGCGAGTCGTGTGTGCAGCCCTGTAGTATATAAACCCCCAGTCCTTGGGTGATAGAGCCCTGCCGAGTTCTACCTCCCAGCGCCTCTGTCCCGCTGTCTTACCTGGGCCGGTCTCGGGAGATAGCATTTTATAAAGGTCTGAAATAAGGTGCCTATCTAAGTCTTTCGTCACCAGCCATTTTTCGAATGGTGTCATTTGCAGGCTAACTAGGGGGACGTAGTCCGGGCCCATGAGCCAGTGGGGAAGCTGAAAGTATTGGAACATGTGGGGCCTGGTGACACCGTAGCCTTGCGTGACATCGGCGAGGGGGAGAAAACCTTTTAAGTCAAAGAGGTGGCCGGCACAACGGCAGTCTGTACCACGCCTTGAGGATCAGCGCCCGGTGGGAATTCCGGGTTGTCGAAGAGTGGAGTGAGTGGGGAGGGGAAAGTTGTTAGGTTTCTCTTGACTGCCACCGTGTCCCAGGTTTTCATAATGGTGCGCGTGATGGGGGAGCGGAGGAGATATCGTGGTCTATGCTGGCGGGCTAGGAATGGGACCTTCCACAGTGACGTCTGGGCCATCGCTCTATCCTGAAAGAGCCACCTCTTCTCGGATTCTGGTCTCTACCACTCCACCAAGTAGCGGAGTTGTGAGGCTTGAAAGTATTGTAGGAGATTGGGGATTCCGAGACCCCCGTCGTCAACACCTCTGTATGCCACCTGTTTATGCAGCCGTGCGCGTTTCTTTTCCCAAATGAACTGGTGGAAAGCGGTCTGCAGGTCAGCAAGCGCGCCAGGTGGTGGTAGCATTGGGAGAGTCTGGAAGACATACAAGATCTTAGGTATTGCTGACATTTTAACTGCCGCTATGCGGCCTAGCAAGGAGAGGGGTTGTTTCGACCACCGCGTAAGGTCAGCTCGAATCTGGAAAGCGAGCGTTTTATAGTTAAGGGTCACCGTCGAGTCTGTGGAGGAGGTGAGAGTGATCCCAAGATATGGGAGCTGCGTAGAAGATTGTAAGTCGCAACCAAATTCCGGCGACGGGGTGTGAAGATGGGCGTTGCTACCCAGAGGCAAGATCAAGGACTTCCCCCGGTTGATTTTGAAGCCAGATACCGCTCCAAAGTTCTCCAGCTCCTCCAGGAAGGCCGGTATAGAGTGGGACGGGCGATCAAGTGCGGCAATGATATCATCGGCGTAAAGCCCCACCACGTGAGGTTCACGGCCGAAGGTAATGTCCCTGATGCGGGGGTTGTCATGGATTTTTTGCGCCAGGGGTTCCACGTACAGGGCGAACAGGAGGGGCGAGAGAGGGTACCCCTGCCGCGTGCCTCGTTGTATCTCGAAAGGGTCTGATTTAAGGCTGCCTAACCGGACTCGAGCCATAAGGTGGTGGTAGCAGCTTGCGATCCAGGCCTGAAATCGGTCGCCCAGCTGATAATGCTGTAGGACTTTCTGCAAATAGGTCCAGTCGACTCGGTTGAACGCCTTTTCATCGTCGATGGCCAATAGGGCTGAGTCCGAGTTCTGGAAGTGAGTTTTGTCCACGAGGTGCAGTAGCCGTTTAGTATTATCACTGCATTGGCGGTTTGGGACAAAGCCCGACCGATCCGGTTCGAGGATACCCGGTAGGCAAGGGCCTAGACGGGTCGCCAATACCCCCGTGAACAGTTTCAAATCTAAATTAAGTAGGGAGATGGGGCAGAACGCAGAGCAGTGTGTCGGGGGCTTGCCCGGTTTGGGCAGCACCACTATCTTTGCCGCCAGCATATCCGGGGGTATGGAGCTCGGGCCCTCAAATGAATTAAATAACCTTGTGAGTACCGGAGCTAATACCTGGCCGAAGAGTTTATAAAAGCCTGATGAAAATCCATCAGGTCCAGGTGATTTGAGCGGGCGTAAGCGGGAGATGGCAGCCAGGACTTCGTCCAGGCGAATAGGAGCCTCTAAGGCTTCTGTGTTCGCCTGGGACAGTGGCGTGTTGTCCGCCGATCGCAGGTACGCGTCGATGGCGGCAGGTGATACCTTATCCTCGCTGTACAGGGAGGCGTAAAAGGAGCGAAAGGCATCAGCGACCTGTGACTCATCGGTAAGGGTCTGACCGGAGTTGCCTAGGAGAGTGGTGATTTTCGAGCGTTGAGTCTTGGCTTTTAGGGAACTGGCCAGAAGGCGACCAGTGTGGTTGCCTCCTACATAGTAGGTGTGGCGGAGTCGAAGGGTGGCGAATTCCGCTCTGTCAGTATCAAGGCTAGCCAATTGAGCCCTAGCGGCTTTCAGTTGACGCCAAATTCTCGGAGCGCAGCAGCGGCTGTGAACCCTCTCTAGTTCAGCCACTTGTGCTGTGAGGTCATCCCTTTTTTCTTTGCGGAGCCTAGCGTCAGCAGCCGCGATGGCGATCAGTTTCCCCCTGACTACGGCCTTCAGGGCTCCCCAGAGAGCCGACACCGAGGTTGCGGGGTTATCATTAACAGCAAGGTAGTCCAGGATGCATTGATGGATTTGTTTAATAACGGCCGGCCGTTGCAAAAGGGGTTCGTTGAGCCGCCATGAACCACGGGTGCATGGGGTCTTGGGCATACTGAGTGTCAGCTCCACCGCATAATGGTCAGAGAGGGCCGCAGGGACTATAGAAACATCCGTGATGTGAGGGACCAGTTCCGAGGAGCCCAAGAAGTGGTCCAAACACGCGTATGTGTGGTGTACATGGGAATAGAAAGTGAAGCGTGCTGTGTTGGGGTGCGCCTTCCTCCAGAGATCCACCAGACCCCTCTCCCGCAGCCATGACCCGCCCGCCACAGACAGCGCTCCAGTGTCCCCATAACGGTGCCCGGATCTATCCTTATTCGTGTCCATGACTAAATTGAGGTCCCCCCCCAATGAGCAGCTGAGAGTTAGGTGACTGTAATGTTTCAGAAAGAGCAGTTTTCAGGAACGGTTCTTGGCCTGTGTTTGGAGCAAAGATGGAGCCTATTGTCAGTGCCCTATTCCCTATATGGAAGGTGTAAGCCAGGAGGCGTCCCTTAATTTCTCCCGTTTTGGCCCCCACCCTGCCCCGGAAATGCCCGGAGACAAGAATGGCCACCTCAGCCTTTTTAGATGGAAGTGAAGAAAAGAATTGCTGAGGAAAGGTCCGGGAGCGCATCCTGTGCCAGTCTTTAGGTAGGAGGTGGGTTTCCTGCAATAAGCAGATGTCGGCCTCTGAGTGTTCTAGATATGAAATAACAGCTCTTCTTTTTATCGGGTTATTGAGACCCTTTATGTTGAGAGACAATATCTTAAGCGTATCGGTCATCATGGGATAGCACGAAGGTGGCAAAGCTTAGCAGCGTATTCCGCTGTGGCATATAGTAAGCAATAGTTAACACCCGAAAGTCTTCGATGTCCCTTGGCATACTGGTCCCCGCCCTCGTGCCCCACCCCGCCCCACCCGCAACAATGCACCCCCTCCCGGCCCCTGCCCACTGGTTCCCGCCCTCGAAGCCCCCTTCAACCCCAAAAACCTCCCCAAACATCCAAAAGGCAAACTGTAGGCATATGTGAAAAACAGTCCTTGTCAGTGGTAGTGAGAATAAAGTCTTTTTTTTAATCATTTTTTACAATTCCATTTCTTTCAAGTGAATTAAATTCAGGTGTGGCCACAGTCTGCTCCCACTTAGCTCCCACAAGATTCCTAGTATTTAGCTCCATTTCATCTCTCCTTGGCCATGCCATTTCACTGACACCTTATCATCAGAGTGCAGAGGTATGGTGCAGCAGCCATGGCAGCTGACTTTGGAGCACAGGGTTCACGGTTTGATCCCCGGCTCCTGCAGCAGCTCAGCTCAGCACCATGTGACTCTGGTCAATAGCTCACTTAATTTCCGTAATGACCCCCAGTGCCTTGAGACCCTTAAGGGTGAGTAGTTTGCGCTTTACAAATACAGGTATATATCCTGTAGCCTCACCTCCTGGCCATAACTATGCATTCTGGAGTGCTCCAAGGCCCATTTTAAAATTGAACGGCCACATCTACACACCTCCTTCGCTTTCCTGATGCCTGCCTTGTATTGGAGGGTGATATACTGAACAATTATTTTCATCGGCCCAACCCAACCAATGTGATGCTGTCACATCCCCCATTCAGAAGGAACATGTCTCATGGCATCCTCCACTCCCCAAACACTGGTGAAACACAGTTAACTCTGCGCCACTGAGTGCCCCCTACTTCTCGTCCTCCTGGACGGGTTTCACACAAGTTATGATGGGTGTTAGTACCCCCACAGACACTGCATTCTTGGTCCTTGTCATGTGGCCCTTGTACCTTGGCGCACAATGGCTGCGTCTTAAGACATTGTCACCAACCTCCTTCCCATTACATTTCCAAGAGTGATTGAATAATCCCTTTTTGTGTGTGCATGCTAAGGAAGAGGCAGTGCTGCCACTTGGCCAGCAACGTCACCTGGTCAGGCTCCCACCAGCACAGAATCTCCTAATGACTGCTTGCAGAGAGGGGCCTTCCCAACCCTCTACATGGGGCACATTTTGTGAAGACAAAACCCAACTGTAATGAGTTATTTAAGTAGGGTGCTTATCACCTTTCCTAATAGAGGTGATGTCTTGAAGGCATTAAGGGCCAGATGTACAACCCCTTTCTGCATGCACAAACGGGTTTGCAGACCCATTTGTGCATGCAAAAACATCATGGGACATGTACAAAGCCTATTTAGTGAGTTGCAATGTGTTTGCGAATCACTAAATAGGTTTTGCGACTCTCTATTTGGAAGGGGTGTTCAATTACAAATAGCGAGTCTCAGAACAATGTACTACACTGGCAATTATCACCTACTAGGTGGTAATACATTCGCAAATAGAAATGCATGCACAAATTAATTTTTTAAGGGCAGTCAGTGGTCCCAGGGACCACTGCCTGCCCTTGAAAAAAAGTATTTTTTTTTTAAATGCAACCTTTAAGGACAACAGGCTGCATTTAAAAAAAAAAAACTGTTTTATTTAAAAGCAGTCCTAGACATGGTGGTCTGCTGAGCCCAGCCGGCCACCATCCCTGTGAGGGCTGGCATACCCAATGGGATCGCAAATTGCGAGAGGATCATTAATATTAATGAGCCTTGCAATTTGCGACCCCATTGGGAATCGCAAACAGTGTTAAACACAGTGTTGTACATTTCATTTAGCGACTCACAATTTGTGCGTCGCAATTCGTCCCATATTGCTAGGCGCTAAATGAAATGGTCGTACAACTGGCCTTAAGTCAACAGAATTATGGGCAAGGTAATTATAGGTCTACCAGGCTTCATGCAAAGAACAGCTGTGAAACATTTTGCCATTTTGCCACTGTAGGTCAATCGCTGTTTATTGAACCCCTTATCAACAAAATAACTACAAGGGAGGAGAGTTGGGAATATGAGCAGGTAGCATTAGGCGTTGAATTGTATTTATAAAACATGCATGTCTCAAGAATTAATTTACTCAGTTGGCTGAAATACAGCATTGTGCCATAAGCTATTTCTAACTCATGCTCCTTGTGACCAAAAAAACAGACATCTAGGACGAGCCAAAGAGCACACACACGCTGCTTCTGATTAAAAATCCTTACAATAACAAAACACATGATTAATAAGAACCTGAAATAACCTGAAATAACAATTTTTAATAAAACTGAATCCAGCCGTGCAATGCAGCCACCAAACTCTTGGTCATGAACATCTATGACTTTTATGCTTTGAAGTTCACACTTTTATAACACAAAATATTATAACATTAGTCCACTAGCAACACTTGCAGGTAAACTGTAGCAGCCACAGGAAACACTGTACACGAGGTTATCATTTCCTCCCAGAGTATGGTGTAGATTGCTCTATATGTTCAGCAGCATTACTCAAGCGGTCACTCTTCAAGCATCAGTTGGAGTGCCTTCGTTTAATGTGATAAAGATAAAACATATTTGAAATTGAGACATGTAAAATGTCATCAGTTTTACCAGGGTGCCTTCTTCATCGAGGGAGATGACTTGCACCTGAACTGTCACAACTTCGAAGAGTAGAACAACTTGAGTCATGAAGAAAGCACCTGGCATCTCAAAGCGAGACAGGGGGAAATGTGGGTGGCACAACTGGACAGGATGCACCTGTTATTAGCAGTATTTTCACCCGGAGCACGTCAGAAGGTGTGAGTCCTGCTGGTGCCCAGTAGACATTAGGAGCTCAATAATGCATCGAAGCGGGGTGCCCTATACGTTTGGCAGCCAGAGGTATGTGATGCGAGCTAAGATCTGTAGAGGTCTGGAGTCTTACCTCGCCCTGATACATAACGCCCAGGGCAGATTTTTATTCATACGTTTTAGGCTCAACCTTTTACATCATCTATTCGCCGAACCGGCGGGTTTTACCGACTCAGTTGAGTCAAAGGGTTCCTGCGGCTGCGATCATCGATCCCCGCAGGACACCCCTCATTTTGTATTAATATGCCCATTTTATCTAATGCCCAGGCGTCGCTTTTTAATACACTTGTTCAAAAAGGCCAATCTTAGACGTGTGAATTAATCTCTTGTATTTTTACAAATGGCCCGAGATCCCCTGACTTTATACTGTGTGATAAATGTTTTAAGAGCATCAGTGAAACTCAGAGACACCAGAGGAATTTGTTGAGAAAACATTATCACAATTATGATAGAAAGGTGGAGGGAAGAATGTTTGTTCCATATATGATTTGTGTAATTAATAGCACTGTATCTCTTCTGAAGTTCTCTTTTAACTATACATGTTTGTATTTTGTATGAACTGTTCTTTTATGGCGTTAATGAAAAATGCCGAATAAAGAATATGATGATGATGATGATGATGACTTGCACCTGAACTGTCACAACTTCGAAGAGTAGAAGAGCTTGAATCATGAAGAAAGCACCTGGCATCTCTAAGCAAGACAGAGGGAAATGTGGTTGGCATAATTGGACAGGATGCACCTGTTACTAGCAGTATTTTCAACCTGAGCACATCAGAAGCTGTGAGTCCTGCTGGTGCTCAGTAGACATTAGAAGCTCAATAATGCATCGAAGCGGGGTGCTCTATACGTTTGGCAGTACAAAAGGGGGTGGTGATGGACGGAGCATCTGAATCAATCAAACACTCACACCCAGTCAAAAGATCTGGGTTTAATCCATCGCCGTTCTTTAGCCCACTCTGCCACCCCAGTTCAGACATGGCTATATGCAAATCAGTCTGACCCTGTATCTCATGGGAACAGTCCAGCCCGAACTGCCAAGCCATGTCTTCCCTGGACCAGAAACAAGCTTCCGAGGACCGGTTTCTGGCATTCCAGCCGTCTTCAGCCCGGCTTGCTTGAATCCAGTGGCAAAGTGAGCAAGGGACTCACGTCTGAGCATACCCTGCCACACTTATGGCGGCCAAAAGCGGTACAAAAGGGGGTGGTGATGGACGGAGCATCTGAATAAATCAAACACTCACACCCAGTCAAAAGATCTGGGTTTAATCCATCACTGTTCTTTAGCCCACTCTGCCACCCCAGTTCAGACATGGCTATATGCAAATCAGTCTGACCCTGTGCCTCATGGGAACAGTCCAGCCCGAACTGCCAAGCCATGTCTTCCCTGGACCGGAAACACGCTTCCGAGGACCGGTTTCTGGCATTCCAGCCGTCTTCAGCCCGGCTTGCTTGAATCCAGTGGCAAAGTGAGCAAGGGACTCACGTCTGAGCATACCCTGCCACACTTATGGTGGCCAAAAGCGGTACAAAAGGGGGTGGTGATGGACGGAGCATCTGAATCAATCAAACACTCACACCCAGTCAAAAGATCTGGGTTTAATCCATCACCGTTCAATGGTCCAATGAATTTTTGATTCTGGCAATTTTAAAAGAAGAACAGATGATTGCCGGAGTACTGAATAATGTCAAACATTCACCCCCAGTCACAGCTGTGGGTTAAATTTTTTGCTCACCATGCCATTTCAATTTGGACCCAGCCATTTGCAATTGACCTTGCACCCCATTGGAACAGTCCAGCCTGAAATGCTAGACCAGGTCCTCCCTGGACTAGAAACAGGCATCCTCAGACAGGGTTCTGGGGTATCACCCCTCATCAGCCAGGCTAGCTTGAATCCGCTGGCAAAAAGAACAGACGATGGATGGAATGTTGAAACATTCTCCTCCAATAAGAGATCTGGGTTAAAGCCACTGTTTTTTGGTTTTGATTTATCTGGTTGTGGTAGACTGTGTCGAAGTTACCAGTTCAGGCAGGCCGCGATGGCGTCGTGTCCAGATACACAACTGGGTTCAGTTTGCTAACAAAGTACCTCGTGACCTGGGCGTTGAGGTGCAAAGTCCTAGCATCAAGATGCCTGGGCTGTAATGCGAGGTCCAGTGTTTGGAAGCATTTCACACCAGCAGAGTTGGTGAAGCTCCAGCAAGGGGATTGCAAAGTGAGACCTTGATCCATCATCAAGTAAGCTCTCAATAAGAGCTTGCAAGGACTTGCATGGTATGGAATTGGCAATGAGTACAAGATGTGTCTCGCTGGGCCAATGCTATCATCAAGCTGCGTCAAGGTTGAGAGAGCGGTGCCTTTCCCTGTGATGTGTTGTCACCAAGGAAATGAGAAGTCAATGTTGAAGAAGCCTGGTACGTCTCTGGGGCTTTGAACAAGGGGGCAGCCGACTGACTCTTGGAGATTTTCTGGACTCCTGGGTCTATACAAGCAGAGTAGATTCAGGAGGGTAGTTCAAAGCACCAGTAGAGTCATGGTGCAGCCTCAGCATGCTCTGGGCAGCATAGCAGTCCTTGGTCAGTAAAGCAAAGTTTTGGCAACAGGGCAGACTTCACAGCTTGGCAGTCCTACTTCCTGTCAGGATTTGCTGAGTTTTGCCCACTATGCGTGTTCTGGGAAAACTCCACCAATCGCTTGCAGAGATTTTTCTTTTGTGCAATGGTATGTTGGTGAGCACAAGCGAGAACTGGCATCCGCTGGTGCGATTCTTTTGGTGCGACGACAGCAACCAGCGAGATTTTCTTAACACGGGCAGTCGCAGGTGGTCATAAACATTTTTTGTGAGAAAACTGCTGCTTGAGTTGATAATCTACTCAAGCTGCAGCTAAGAAGCAGTGCCCTTTGGTGCACTGCAGAGTGCTGTTCATGCTGATTTTGCAGTGCAGTGGAATAAGCTCCTGCCACTAAACATAAGCTTGAGAAACCAATTCTGCCTGCTTGCACAGTTCAGTGGAATCTCATGTAAATTTGCGGAGTGAACTCTGTCAGTTCTGCTCACCCCTAGTATATATTTTGAAGTGGGAGAAGCTTTAAGTGTCATCTCCCTACAGAGGTCTTTGTAATTTTCTTCCTCACTGTACTGGACCCAGCTTCTCTGGGGGCACAAAAGACTAGTGGTATACCCTTTCTGAGTGGGCTGAGGCAGAGTCTTAGTGCTGTGTGGTAGGGGACACCTTTTCGCCCTTATCCTTACAGAGTTTGCACATCCTGAATACACCGTTTTCCCTTTTGTCTTACTGTCTGGGAGCAATGCAGAAATGATCAGCTGCCAGCTACACCTAGTCATGTGACCCAGGTTACAAATAAATTCACAATTGGGGCAGATTCACGTGGCTCAGCAGCAAATGCTCCCTCAAAATGTGCCTGGCTGCCGACACAGGAACATTGTAGAAACATTTCATACGCAGAAAGAATTTCAGAGGTCCAGTCGTCCAGTAAATGACTCAATTCATACTTTCATACACTTTTCTATAATAGTAGTGATTTACTTAAGTTTAAAAATAAAAGCTGTTCTAGTTCTATTATAGTGAATATGGTAACAAGCATAGTGCTGTCCCAAGATCGGCTACCGGAACTGTTAAATAGGCCCTTAAGAAGCAATTTTTATTGTGAAACACATGAGTGGTCAATTTGTTCTTGGACAATTATTGTACTAGGAATTCATTTTTCTTTTGCCCATCGCAACTGGTTAAGATCAGAAAATAACTTTTTAAAGTGCCCATTTCAGAATTTCTACCTGCTATTCCAAAAGCTAGCACCAACTAAATGTAATAAGGTAACACAAAACTGTCCGATGGTAGAGGTAGACCTTGCAGTAGTAACAAACAAATGTAAGATGTTTTCACTACCAGGACATGTGAAACTTGAAAGTAGATGGCCAGCTTTTTAATACACGGCACCCCACCCTCTTGGCTATGTAGAGCCATTCTATGCATGACTCACAGGTACCAAAAAGGAAGGCTCAAGCCTGGCAACAGGTTTATTTTGTCTGGTTAAAACAGTCACACAGTCTGCAATGGAAGGCCTGAGGCCTTTTTAAAGGCTGCTTAAGCTGGCTTCAGGCCACTTAATTTACGGGCCCTGGGTATAGGTGGTACAACTTTATTTGTGTCTTGCAAATAAATTAAATGTACAAATTCAGTGTAAGACATTTTAAGATGTTCATAAGAGAGAACACAAGTACTTTAGTATTGGTCAGTAGAAGTAAAGTGCACAGAGCCCTAAAGCCAACAAAAATGAGATCACCAAAGAACGGAAGATGAAAACAAAGTGTTTGGGGGATGACTACGATAAGGCGACAGGTCTAACACCTGTACCTGGTTTAATTTGCAATCTGCCTCTAGCATTTCATGCAGATTCATAACACAGCAACAAAGCCATTATGAAATCAAAATGTTACAGTGCCTACCTTGATGGATCATCAGCAACTTGACCTACTAATAGAAAACAAACACTTCTAAATATACAACAATTATGGTACTGGTTTGTCAACACAGTGCGAAAGCTATTATTAAATGAATACTTGTTTAACCCCTCTTTCTAACTCCATACTTGAATGTACTAAGTCCAATATACAAAGGGCCTTAAAGCAAGCTGCCCTAAGTGCTATACTGGGGGAAACCACAACAGACAACTCTGAGATTCCCAGCCTCTTTAGGACTGGGTCTGGAATTATTTGGTTGGTTAACTTCAGGCATCACAAATTAGCAACCACAGAAAGAGAGTGAAATGAATGAATGTGTATTTCTCTAAAAAAAAAGCATTAAATGTGGGCAGCAGTATACAAAACACATCAAAAGCATGCATTCTTTTTGTAATTTGTCTGGGAAGAGGTTCCCCGAATGGGTGTAAAATGAATGTCACACTGCTCAGCTGCGATTTACCACCGGGAGCACAATATGAGCTAAAAAATCAGTGCAAACAGCACTGCCCAGTGTACAAGCTCATGGCCATTTCGTTTAAAACATTTATCCAGCCTGCTCTGACAGCTTTTTATGCTGTTGCTCCTCTCTAGTTCTCATTCTAGTACATCAACCAAATACCCCTTCTCATCCCTGTCCCATCTTTTTTCTTTACTTATTGCATTCTGACTTTCCCTTTGTGTTCGTTATTTAATATATTTTACATTTCTGTGTGTGTTTTTAGTTACTTTGTTACTTCCTTTCCTATCCACATCCCTCCCTGCTGCTATGGTAGAAGCATGCAGCTCTGAAAACAATGCTGCTAGCAATTCTGCCTCTGCCACCAGCATCACGAGTCGGAGGTAGCTGCAGTCATCTCATGGGTACAGCTCCACCTCCTCTGAATATTAGTAGCAGGTGGCAGGGTTACACCATACAGAAGTGTTGGGGGCTCAGGTGGCAATTTTGTTGCTGTATGCTCCGCAACACCGGTGTCCTGCACACTTAACAGCAGCTAAAGTACCGCTGGGTGGGCTGGGAACAAATCGACAGTAGGTAGTTAGTTGCGACCTTATTTTCTATTAAGCAGCTGATTTTCAGTTGCCTATATCTTTAGCTTTGGTTGATGAATCTTATAAAATGTTCCCACAACATTTGACACTCACTTCAGTTGCTGTCAGGGAAGTTTTGGAGTGGTTTGTCTAGCAGGGGCTGAGGGAAAAGGGGGATCACAAAATGCTCTTTCCCCATGTTAGTTCCCATAGACTCTTTCAACACGACAACAGCCCTAAAGACTGGACATAATAACACCAAGTTTGGCAGAAAACTAGCTTTTGGATCGCAGTTTGAGCTTTCCCTTATTTGGTGTAAATTTGTTCAGTAGTTTTAGAGATATTAAGCGAAGAATACATTTGAATATTTAACGTGCTGATCCTCTGTGGATCAGACAACCCCTATGCTCAAATGTGATTGTCTACCAACACTTCAACCAGGAAGTGTTGGCAGCCATCTTGGGACTCGGCTCCAAAAATGTAAAACATAAAGATAGGAGGACAGGGTAGAAATACTCTGCCCCCCTAGGTCACACAGCAACATTGGGGAAAAAAAGGTGCTGTCATTGAAGTTATGCCCCCATGTGGGTCAGGTTCCGGGTGCTTATTGAGGTGTATAAGGGGAGGAAGGTGCAACAGGCCCCTGCCCAATTGCAAAATTTTGCCCCAGGATCTGCCACCTCCCAAAGGCTAAACATAAATCTAATGTGGGGCGGTCTGCACTGCCCTCCTGTAGGCCCAGGGACTGCCACTTCTCTGGGGCACGTCAAATAATGTATCCAGTTGGGACCACTGGGCCCATCCACACCCCGGGGATCGACAGCTCCCTGGAGCATATGCAAATTAATATGTGGGTGTCAATGCGCCCCCCCTGCAGCCCAGGGACTGCTACCTTTCTGTGGCTAACCATAAAAATAATGTAGAGGGGCCCATATGGCCTCTTCCACAGCCCTGGGTACTGCTTTTTCCGTGGGACAAAAGACAACATTTATATTGGGGGCCAGTACAAACCCCCGGAGTCCCAGGGACTGCCACCTTCCAGGACAAATAATTTAAATTAGGGGAGGCCGTGCTGCCCCTCTCAGTACCGAGGACCGCCACCGTCCCAGGGCTGAAATACATTAATGTATCAGCGCAGACTCCCAGCCACGGAAACAACCACCATACTAGGGCTAAGTTGGAAGGGGCCCGTGCGCACCCCTTGTGGAGTCATATATATACCTGGGCATCTCCACCCCCCAGGGCTGGCTCCTGCTACCTCTTAAGGTGCCCACCCTCGGGAGATAGCTGTTTGAGTTTGCTAACAGCTTCCACCAACACAAGTCAAACATAACTCCACTTTCTGAAAGCGGAAGCTGTCAAAAAGCTCCTGCAGAAAGTGGAGTTCTCCTCTGTTTCCCTTCATGCAAATATGTGTGCAGGGAAACAGAGGAAAACATTGCTCCCACAAGCAGGGAGCTTCGATTTAAAGCAGCCAGATGCTTGTAGGAAGAATCCCGGCTCCTGCAGAAGACAGGTAGCTGACTGAGGCCTTGAGGTCAACCCCAACCACACACGGCCAAAGGCCGTGCACGGTGCAGATTATATTAACGTAATTCAAATTACGTTAAAAAAACATAGTAATTCACTGAATGAACAAAAGGTTACAGGAACATTATAGTTGGGAAGTAGAATTTAAAAAAACAAAGTAATTCACTTAGAAAAAAAGTTACAGGAGCGTTATAGTTAGGCTCACATTTTAAACATTGAATACCATAGAAATTCACCTGTTATAGTTAGAATTATATCAAGCAGCTATAACTTGTGCCCTAAGGTAACTATAACTCACACCCTTTCATGCACAGCTAATTACACCAGATATTACAACACTCATGACATCTTTGATAACATCATTGATAATAACACTATACCATTTTCAATAACATTATTGATGAGAAAACTGTGCATGGCGAGGATGCGTGTTATAGTTACCTCAGAGCAAGACTTATAGCTACTTGATATGATTCTAACTATAACTGCTGAATTTTAATGGTTTTGTATTGGTAACATCTGAGCCTAACTTTAATGTCCCTGATCACCTTTGTTTTTTTCAGTGAAAAATCAAAGGTTAACGGGATGTTATAATTATGCTCAGATTTCACTCATACAAAGTCAGTGCAATTCAGCAGTTATAGGTATCTGGGCTAACTATAACTTAAATCCCGCAATGCACTGCTTATGTCCTCACATATTGCATTGTATTGTATCGTAAGTGGCTGTGTAACAGTATGCATCCTTGTGTGTATGGGTATGTGAGTGGCTCGATGGTTGTATATCTATGTGTGTGAATAGCTGTGTGGGTGAGTGATTTGCTGTGTGAGTGGCTGTACTTGTCCGTGAGTGGGTGTGTCAGTGGCTTTATTAGTGAGTGAGTGGTGATGTGAGTGGTTCTAAGGGGTGGTTAAGTGGGTGTGTAGTAACTATAGGTGAGTGAGTGGTTGTCTGAATGGCGTGATGAGTGAGTGACTGGATGTATAAGTGGCTGTATGTGTGAGTGAGTGGCTTTTTTAGTGGATGCTTCGTTAAGAGAGTTGGTGACTGAGTGGCTGTATGGGGGCATGAATGTCTGTTTGAATGGCTGTATAGGTGAGTGAAAAGATGTGTGAGTGCTTGTATAGATGTGTGAATGGGTATGTAAGTAAGTGTGTGTTAGTGCTTGTATGGATGAGTAAGTGACCTGAGAGGCTGTAGGGGTGAGTGAGTGGGTGTTGGGGTAACTGTGTAGATAAATGAGTGGGTGTGTGAGTAACGGTATGGGTGAGTGTGTGGCTATGTGACAGGCTTTTTTCGGGTAAGTGACTGGTCTGAGTAGATGTATGGGTCAGTGAAAAGTTGTGTGAGTTGCTGTATGAGTGAGGGAGAGGGTGTGTGAGTGGCTCTATGAAGAGTGGGTGTGTGACTACTGGTATGGGTCTGTGAATGGGTATGTGAGTGGTTATGTGGGTGTATGAGTGGGTATCCAAGAGATTACTTGGGGCTGACAGTGGGTATGTGAGTGGTTCTGTGGATAATGGCATCAGTGATGTCATTTCAGATGTCAGCTTAACTATAGTGTCCCTGTAAATTTTGTTTTCTTTCAATGAATTTCTGAGGTTATTTAAATTCCATTTACTAAATATAACGTCGATGTAACCTTTATTTTTTTAAATTAATTTAGAAGGCTTTTTAACTAGTATTCACGTTTACAGAGTGGTGGGGAAAGGGATCATAGCCTTCGACAACCTGTCAGCAATCCCACTGTGTAATAATTACTGAAGGTAACAGGAGGGGTTCTTGGCCCCCAAGAGCCTTCACCAGCCAAGGGGACTTCATCCCCCAACTAGTAGTGTTTCAGGAGGTTAATTTCCAGAGTGGCGGAGAAAGGGGGCGTGGCTTCAGACGAGCTCTCAGTGGTCGTGCTGTGTGGGACTTAACGGAGGTAATAGGAGGGGCCTTAAACCCCAAAAACACTTAGCATCCAAGGGGACTTCATCCTCTCAACCAGTAATGCACCAGGAGGCACTTTTGCAGAGTGTTGGAGAAAGGGGGTGTGACTTCTGAAAACCTCTCAGCTATCCCGCTTTGTGGGATTTACTGGAGGTAACAGGAGGGGTTGTTCACCCCAGTGACCCTCAGCAGCCCAGGGGATTTAATCCCTCAAGCTGTTGTGCAGCAGGAGGCGTGTTTGCAGAGTGGAGGAGAAACGGGGCATGGCCTCTGACAACCTCTCAGCAATTTTGCTGTGAGAGGCTTACTGGAGGTAACAAGGGGGGTTGTTGGGCCCCAAGGAGCCTCTGCAGCCAAGAGGACCACATCCCACCACCAATAGTGAACCCAGAGGTGAAATTACAGAGTGGTAGAGAATGGGGGTGTGGCCCTGTGTGGGACGTATTGGAGGTAACAGCAGGGATCCTGTATTCAGGAAGAACATGGAGTTACATGATAGGGTAAAATATTGGAGGGAGGCAAAAGAGCGCATGCTGTTGGTAGATTTTTGACAGTAAGAAAAGCAACTGCTATTTGCATGGTACGCAGTTATTGATTGAATAATATACATTTTACAATTTTTGTGAGCCTGATATTCTGCTATGATTGCGAAAGAGTCTCCTAAAAGCCGTTTATGAGCTTCTGCAGGTGACACTTGCTGTGGGGGAGTTTATGATCCAGTGAGACTCTTGTGAGTGCTGTGAGTTGTGTTTACCGTCCTACTTGAGTCTTGTGAGCTGGATTGACCAGGGAGAGCAAAATGTATGTACTAGAGCAATCTAAATGTCATTAACAGGTTAAAACATTTACAGAACAATGAAAATAAAGCACACAGTTTCTTAATAATAAAAGTAAATTAAAAGATTAGCTCATTTAATGGGAGGCATTTGATGAAGGTGTTTTGTCAACAAAAGTATGGGCAGGTTAATAACAGGGCTACCAGGCTTTTATGCAAAGGACATCTGTATAACATTTTGCCATTTTGCCACTGTAGGTCGATCGCTGTTTCTTTAACCCCTTATCAAACTAAATACAAAGGAGCAAAGTTGGGAATATGGGCAGGTATCATTAGGCATTGTATTGCATTTATTAAACAAAACATGTCTTAAATATTAATAAGTTCGGTTGGCTGAGCCACAGCATTGTAGTAGCATATGCTATTTCTAACCAATGCTCCATGTGACCCCAAAACACATCTAGGACGAGCCAAAGAGCACACAAATGCTGTTTCTGTTTAAAAATAAAACAGAAAAACAGCTGATCAGTGAGATCCTGCATAACCTGAAATAAAACGATATTAACACTTGAATTTAAATTACATTATTTAATAAAACTAAATCCAACCGTGCAATGCATTAAACTCTTGGTCATGAAAATCTATGAATTTTATGCTTTAAAGGTCATACTTTTATAATACAAAATATTATACCATTAATCCATTAGCAGCACTTGCAGGAAAACTGTAGCAGCCTAAGGGAGCACTGAACACCAGGTTATCAGTTCCTCCCAGTGTACAAGTGTAGATTTCTCTATATGTTCAGAAGCATTACTCAAACTGTTACTCTACAAGGATGAATTCTTATGCCTTTGCTCAATGTGATAAAGAGGAAAAATATTTTAAATCGAAACGTGTAAAGTTTTGTCAGTTTTAACATGGCGACTTCATCATCAGCGGGAGATGACTTTCACCTAAACTGTCGCAACTGCGAATAGTTAAAGATCTTGAGACATGGAGAAAGCAACTGCCATCCCATAAGCAAGTCAGAGGGAATTGTGGGTGGCATAATGTGGCAATATGCACCTTGAAATAGCAGCCCCGAGTACATCATAAGGTGTGAGTCCTTCTGGTGCTCAGAAGTCATAAGGAGCTCAATAATGCTTTGAAGAGGGGGTGCTCTATAGGTTTGGCAACCAGAGGTATGTGATGCTAACTAGTCTCAGTGGCTCAATCCGCGTTCTTATGCACAGTATATCACTAAAGCCCATGGCTTGAGTGAGTATAATTCTTCATAGCTGTAAGTGAAGCTGAAATGAAGGCAGAGAGAGGTGGCAGGAGCCAACAACAGCAATGCTCTATCCTGATCTGATGACCCACTTACCTGCTCTCTGTTATTGGACATGTAACTTACATGAAGGCCAGGAATCAGCTATCCTTTGGCTCATTATTGTAAGCAACATCAGTGCTAACATCTATCTAGAATCTCTCAAGGTTGGTGTACTCTTACTTTACTGCCCTAGTTTGAAATTGTAGCCCTAGTAGGGGGTCTTCCATTTACTGAGCCTTTTACTAAGGGCCCAATTACACGTTTGGTGGTCCAATGGACAGGTAAACTCACGATGATGGGGAGGCGATGTGCTCACTGTCAATCTGACCACCGGATTTGGCGATCAGACTGCCACAGGACTGCTGCAACCTCTGGAGATCCATGATCCCTCGGCGGTGGCATGGCAGTTTGAGGCCACAAAACACGGGTGGTACCCCTGCAGCACCACCAAGCATATTACGAGTTTCCCCACTGCCAAAGTTTTCATGACAGTGAGCCTGCCACGAAAAGTATGGTGTGAGGCAATTAAGGGGGTCTTACGGAGGGCCCTGTTGCCACAGGGCTAGGAAATGCATCCAGGGGGGCACATGATATGCCCCACTGTATGCATGCACCCCAGTTCCTGCATGGCATGGATTTAAGAGTCCATGCTGTGCATTAATGCCGTTTGGTGGTCTTAGGGTGATGCCATGCTAAGGCTCTCATATAATCCTTAGCATGGGACTGCAGTAGGACCACCAAAGCATCGCCTGCCAGACCATGAGAAAACTCCTAATCTGGCAGGCAGACGGTGGTCGAGTTTGGTGGTGTGGGAGTGGTGTGCTGGCGTGGCAGCCTACTCACATACCAACACACTTATAATCAGGTCTTGAGTGTTAGTCTGCTTGACTGAAATAAACAAATAGCATTCTCCAGATCTCTGCTTTCTGATGTGCCAGCTAAAAGGATTGAAAAGATTCGGGCAAAAATCAATCAAATCACTGCAAGTTTTGATAAGTGGGCTTCCCTCTGGCTTCTTTCAAGATGATGCCGCTGCTCACATTCATGATGCATATACAAGTGAAAACCATTACTCTTTTTTTGATGTTGATGGATACATCTTTTGTTTTTGCATGTCCCTTTGTCAAAAAGACTGAGCCTGATGACAGGCAAAATGTATGGTTTGTAAGTTGCATACCAGAACAGAAGAATTTCAGGGTCTTTTGTGAGTTTCAGTGTGCTGAACCATAATGCACATTATGTTTAATTAAATCTCCAGTTAAATTATGATACAATCAATCAATCAATCAAGGCATTTATAAAGCGCACTACTCACCCGGAGGGTCTCAAGGCACTAGGGGAGGGGGGGTGGTCCGCTACTGCTCGAACAGCCAGGTCTTGAGCTGCTTCCTGAAGGTGAGGTGGTCCTGGGTCAGGCGGAGGTGGGTCGGGAGGGAGTTCCAAGTCTTGGCGGCCAGGTAGGAGAAGGACCTTCCCCCTCTGGTGGCTCTTCGGAAGCGGGGGACGGCGGCGAGTGCGTGGTCGGTCGATCGAAGCTGGCGTGTGGGAGCGTAGAAGTTGAGGCGGCTGTTGAGGTATCCTGGTCCTTGGTTGTGTAGGGCTTTGTGTGCGTGGGTGAGGAGACGGAAGGTGATTCTCTTGTTGACCGGGAGCCAGTGCAGGTCTTGCAGGTGTCCGGAGATGTGACTGCGACGGGGGATGTCCAGGATAAGACGTGCTGAGGCGTTCTGGATCCGCTGGAGCCTCTTTTGGAGTTTGGCGGTGGTACCGGCATAGAGGGAGTTGCCGTAGTCCAGACGGCTGGTGACGAGGGCCTGGGTGACTGTCTTCCTGGTTTCGGTGGGGATCCACCGGAAGATCTTACGTAGCATGCGCAGGATGTTGATGCACGACGAGGAGACGGCGTTGATTTGTCTGGTCATGGAGAGGGAGGAGTCCAGGATGAAGCCCAGGTTGCGTGCGTGGTCTGTTGGTTTGGGTGCGCTGCCCAGGGCGGGGGGCCAGCAGGAGTCGTCCCAGGCGGAGGGTGAAGATCCCAGGATGAGGACTTCCGTCTTGTCCGAGTTCAGTTTCAGGCAGCTGTTCATCATCCACTTGGCTACGTCTGTCATCCCTTCGTGTAGATTGGCTCTGGCAGTGGCGGGGTAGTTGGTGAGGGAGAGGATCAGCTGGGTGTCGTCGGCGAAGGAGATGATGTTGAGGTTGTGTTGGCGTGCGATGGCTGCGAGGGGGCTCATGTAGACGTTGAAGAGGGTTGGGCTGAGCGAGGAGCCTTGAGGAACGCCGCAGATGACTTCAGTGGCTTCTGATCTGAACGGGGGGAGGCGGACTCTCTGTGTCCTTCCGGCGAGGAAGGAGATGATCCACTCCAGTGCCTTCTCCTGGATTCCGACGTTGCTGAGGTGCTGCACTAGGGTACGGTGGCAGACAGTGTCGAAAGCCGCGGAGAGGTCTAGGAGGATGAGGGCCGCTGTTTCTCCATTGTCGAGCAGAGCTCGGATGTCATCGTTGGCTGCGATCAGGGCGGTCTCGGTGCTGTGGTTGGCCCGGAAGCCAGACTGCGAGAGATCGAGGGATCCGTTCGTCTCGAGGAAGGCAGCCAGCTGTTTGTTGACGGTCTTCTCAATGACTTTTGTAGGAAACGGGAGCAGCGAGATGGGGCGGTAGTTCTTGAGGTCGGTGGGGGTCGGCTGATGGCTTCTTAAGTAGGGCGCTGAGTTCGGCATGCTTCCAGCTCTCCGTGAAGGTAGCGGTGTCGAAGGAGGTGTTGATGATGTCCCGCAGGTGGGGTGTGATGACAGCGTCGGCCTTGTTGAAGACGTGGTGAGGGCAGGGGTCGGACGGAGATCCAGAGTGGATGGAGTTCATCGTGCGGACGGTGTCTTCGGCGCTGATCGGGGTCCAGGCGCGGAGGGTGGTGGTGGGGGGCAGTGGTTCGGTCGTGGCGTGCGTTGGTTGAGTGCTGAAGCTGTTGTGTATGTCCGCGATCTTGTTGTAGAAGTAGGCGGCGAGGGAGTTGCAGAGGTCTTGTGAAGGGGTGGTGTCGTTGATTCCGGCGTTGGGGTTGGAGAGCTCTTTAACGATGTTGAAGAGTTCCTTGCTGTTGTGTGCGTTGTTGTCCAGTCGTTCCTTGAATGCAGTTTTCTTGGTTCAGTTTCCACATACTCAATTCTCACAGCACACTGGCTTCAGAAATGACCAGCAGAGGATTATTGAAATGTTTGGCACACCCTTATGTACCATAACAGGACCTTCACTCATAGCATTTCCTCTTTTCTACTAAATATTGTGAATATTGGTACTTGCAATATTCCTGAAAATCTCAATTGTTTCAAATTAGTACCTGTTTCCAAGTACGAAATGGTGACCACATATTATGATTTTTTTTTTTTATTGCAATTTTTCCATTTGTTACTTCCTTTTCCACACTACTGAGTAACCCCTAGTTCTGTACTAGGCTCTGACACTGTACCTTTTCAGTGCTGTGTATATTTTTCTCCAATAGTTAAAATTGTGATATCGACCAACATTGGGATTTACAAGATGGTTACAAAAAATTATCAATTTCATCAGCCAATCATAATCTTAAAAAAAATCAACTTCGGTTACCAGAACTCACAACTTAAAAAAAAAAAATTCTCAAGGTTAGCTGACACCGTGTACAAAATAGTTAACTTTTTCAAGCCCACTGGAGCCATTTTTGAGTCAGTAATATCTAAAAACATCTGAAAGAATTTACACCAAGCCATCAAACACACACTTTTGATATAAAGGTCACCATTCATGCACATTTTGGCTTTCATCCATTCTGTTGTTTTTGTTGCAGCAGTGAGAACAAATACCCATGGAAGCTAAAACAAGAAGAAACATCTTTTTTGGCCCGTCCTTTAAACTTTTCATTTAGTCCCACCTTACCTATTCTGCATGGACTCATATATTCCTCCACTAGGCTTAATTTTTGATGGTCTGCTAAATTTCATACTGATTTATCAGTGGCAAAGATGTAATTAAGTGAATATTTAAAAGCCTGCTTTTTCCTTGATGGATCAGCTCAAAATCTGACTGCAAGCCAAACTTCATGAACATGTGCAATATTTTGTGCAGATCCATCAAACAATGCTACATTTATTAGCAAATAGACATTTGAGTTACCTCCCTTTAAATGTATTCCCCTTGATAAGTTTGCTAAAAACATGGCAAAAGTAAGCTAAACGTGCTGACACAGATTTACTAAGCCCCCGTACCATTTCAAAACAATGCAAAGTAGCTCCTAATAGTGCATTGTTCTCCATGTAAAAACAAGCACAGATCAAATGTATAAGCACCTTTTGAGAGTTTAGGCAGAGAAATTTGTAGTGAAAAGGTGTGTTTCTAGTACAAATCATATGATAAAAGTCAGACTCACCATTGCATCATGTTTCGAGACTGAACTTTGCAAAAGGTGGCCTATTTGTGTGCAAGCGCATGAGATGACAAAAGAAGCACCAGTCTTGGTAGATATAGCTCACACTGTTTCCACCAAACTGTGCAAATATATTGGAAAATCAAAGGAGTGAGACCCCCTCTTTAGCCTCTTTAGCTTCACATAAAACATGAAATGCTTGCCTTGAGCAATTGCGTTGCTGGTTGAGGGGGTTTGCACCCTCTCCAATCATTCATATACGTCAGGATGAACCACTAAAGCCACTAAATTAACCTGTGCTTAACCCACTGGTAAAATGGCACAAAACCAGTCAGGCTTAACTTAGAGGCAATGTATAATGTATTTTGTGCAGCATACACACATTAATAAAATCCCACACCAAGTGCGAAAAATAAAGCTAAGTGTAATCAATTATTTGACACAAAATGACTAAATTACACTCTATAAAACCAGATTCATACAATTTTAAGGGTCTCAAATAAGTCAAGTGCTTAGAAGCCAAAATGCTAAAAAACAGATGATGGAGGGTAGGCTGAACAAATCAAACATTCACAGTCACAGATCTGGATTCAATCTATTTTTTTTTCTTGCCATGCCATTCCAGTTTGGACCCAGCAAAATCCAAATCAACCTTGTTATGTTATGTTAAAATAAATGTATAAAGCGCCTACACCGGGGAGGTTTCTTGGCGCTGCTATGCTTAGAACCCAAGTCCAGATGCGCAAGTAGAAAGTCTGACGAAATAGCCAAGTTTTAAGACAACTTCTAAAACTGAGGAGAGTTGTACAGACGCGTATTTTGGAGGGAAGAGAGTTCCAAAGCATGGGGGCCAGAATAGAAAACCTGGCACCGCCAGTACGCTTTAGTCTGAAGGAGGGGGTAGACAAAAGTAGCTTGTGTGCTGAGCAAAGATTTTGCGTAGGAACGTGCTTGTTAATCAAGTTGTTCACAAATTTAGGGCTTTTCCCATTGAGGGACTTAAAAATGAGGCACCCATCCTTGAAGGTGCAACGCTGGATTACTGGAAGCCAATGGAGTTGCTTCAGGGAGGAGGTAACATGAAGATATCTGGGTTGATGAACAAGCAAACGAGCCGCCTGGTTTTGAACCAATTGTAAACGTTATGGAAAGACAGAGGGGAATACCAAAGTAAAATGAATTGGCGTAGTCAATGTGAGACATAACCATAGCAAGAATCACCTGAATACGAGCTTCGTAGGTAAGAAACCTGCAGATCTTTTTTATTTTCCTGAGTTGGAAGAAGCAGGTAGAGATCCTGGCTAATGATGACCCCCAGGCTCTTGGCCGAATTCGATGGCGAGGGACGTTGGCCTAATTCCCTGGGCCAGAAGTGAGGGCCCCAGGGATTTTAAGTAATGCCGCCAGTAAGAAATAACACTGTCTTGTCCGGATTGAGCTTAAGATGATTGCTGTTCATCCACTGACTAATGAACAGCATGGTGTACTGGAAAATGTGGACCGCCTCTGGGGAGTTACTGATAGGGAAGATGAGTTGAAAATTGTCTGCATAGTTGAAAGTGCACACTTTGCATTCTTTCAGGGCTCTTGAACCTGAACCCTATTGAAACAGTTCAACCCGAACTGCCAGGCCCTCCTTGAACCAGAAATAAGCATCCTGGGACCAGTTTCAGGGTATCACCCATCATCAGCTAGGCCAGCTTAAATCCGGTCACGTAGAAAGCATGGGGCCCACGTCTGGGCATTCCCTTCCCACTTAGGGCGATAATTGCAAAAAGAACAGATGATGGACAGAATGCTGAAAAAAATCAAACATTCACCCCCAGTCACAGATCTGGGTGAAATCCATCATGTTTCTGGTTTTGGTTTATCTGGTTGTGGTAGACCGGTCAAAGCCACAAGTTCATGCCGGAAGCAATGGTATTGCGGCTGGATACACGACTGCGATCAGTCCACTGACAAAGTAGCTTGGCGCCTGGGCCAATCTTTCATGTATATCACCTTGTAGGACGTGGGTCATCCGGTCACTTCCTACTTCAGAAGATTTTGTTCAAATAAAAGTGTTGAAAAAACAATCTTCACCTACATAAATGAGAGAGGTAAAGCTGAAAAAATGGAAAAATGAATGAAAACTTGAGTAATGAATATCCCAATCTGGGAATCCCAAAAGGGTGTAAATACTGCCCTCACCTTTTCAATGAGTAGCATGCTTCATCATAGGGCCGCTGTGACTCCCTGGTGCAGGCCAACATCCCTCCGACAGATCAGAGTGGCCAAATAAGAGCCTCCCGTACCTTAAAGTAAAAGTAACTACAGGACTGGGTTCCTACTCTGTCCCTGAGTTAGGATCATCATTGATGAAACTTCGGTACACAGACGATGTGTCTACAATAAGGGCAATATAAGCCCCCTAGAAGTCCACTACCAGATAGTGAAAATAACTAGGAGGGTACCTACATATAAAAAACTTTTTCTAGGGATCCATATCCTGACGAATGTCATCGAACCAGTAGGGCGGTAATTTATGGCAGAAACATGTTGAATGGGCAGAAAGTGTGCTGGAGTTGTTGCTTGCCCATATATCCTGCTTTTTTTAAATTTTAACCCTGCCAAGTGGGATCCATTATAAAGATAGCTGATAGCCGCTTTGACAGATTTAATATATTTTTTCTCTGTGTGAGGGATCCCTACTGAAGGATTTCTTTCTTTCTTTTCTATATTAAGTTTTTCTTGGCGCTCCTCCCTGGATGTTGGCCTGTACCAGGGAGACACAGCGGCCCTATGATGAAACATGCCACTCATTAAGTGGGTGAGGGCAGTATTACATCCTTTTGGGATTCCCAGATTGGGATATTCATTACTCATTTTTTCATGAATTTTTCAATTTTTTCAGCTTTTATCTTTCTCATTTGTGTAGATGAAATATTTTTTATTTACACTTTTATTTGAACAAAACGTTCTGAAGTAGGACGGGACCGGTTGGCCCATATCGTATAAGGTACTATACATAAAAGATTGGTCCATGGGTTACCTTAAATTACAAGTCCTTCTCGAGCAGAGAGTAGTATAGTGATTGGGAGAATGAGGGAAGGCTCAATCTCTCTTTCCCCTTTTTTGTGGTGTAACCCCAAACCTTATGCCACTCAAGTCATAGTTCCTCAGCAGTGTAAAGAGTTTCTCCTAACATTGGCCCATGACATTCCACTAGCTGGGCATTTCGGCCAGACCAATCCATGTAGTCAGCGGACCACTTCTACTCGCCAGGAATGTTCCAGAAGGTGAAGGTGTTTTGTAGCTTATGTGTCAACTGTCAAGCCAGTGGCAAGACAGGTAGACCCATCAAGGTTCCCCTAATTCCACTCCCAGTGATTGGCGTACCCTTTCCAAGGGTTGGGATGACATTCTTGGTCCTCTTGACCCTTATTTTAATTAGGAACTTTTGCCACCATGAGGCGAGGGGGTGACATTGGGCTACTTGCGATAATCCATAATTGAGCACAAGCAAACTCTTGGGGTTGCCATTGGACAGGTTTTTCGCACTTAAAAGGAACATGTTGAATCACACACTTTGCATAATGACTGGTCATCAGTGGGGAAGGGGGGAAGGGGGAGCACAATGCATCAGCTCCTGTTTAAATTCATGTACAGGCGGTTAGTTGGAGGTATCCTACAATTGTGTAATGCCTATATGCATTATGGATTATGGAAAATCCTCTCTGGGCAACTCAGGGAAGTCAAATACTCGACCCAAAATATCGAGGTGAAAATATCTACTACAAAAATATCGAGTTTGTATGTACAAACAGGTAAGTACAAAAATATCGACTACAAAATATCGTTTACAAAAATATCGTTGTAAAAAATATCGACTTTACTAAAAACAATGTTTAATTACATTAATATAAAAAATTAATTACTAAAATATAATTAACAATACTTAAAATAACTTTTAATAATTAAATATTTAATGAAAGTAAAAAAAAAATATATTTTTAATCATATTTCTTAAAACATATATATATAGTAACAACATTTAATTAAATAATAGGCAATATTGTATATGTACCCCAAAAACCCAAAACTGACCCTGAACCCTAAAAATACCCCTTTACCCAAAAACTAAAAACTGACCCTGAACCCTAAAAATAACCCTTTACCCAAAAACTGAAAACTGACCCTGAACCCTAAAAATACCCCTTTACCCAAAAACTGAAAACTGACCCTGAACCCTAAAAATACCCCTTGACCCAAAAACTGAAAACTGACCTGAACCCTAAAAATACCCCTTTACCCAAAAACTGAAAACTGACCCTGAACCCTAAAAATACCCCTTTACCCAAAAACTGAAAACTGACCCTGAACCCTAAAAATACCCCTTTACCCAAAAACTAAAAACTGACCCTGAACCCTAAAAATACCCCTTTACCCAAAAACTGAAAACTGACCCTGAACCCTAAAAATACCCCTTTACCCAAAAACTGAAAACTGACCCTGAACCCTAAAAATACCCCTTTACCCAAAAACTGAAAACTGACCCTGAACCCTAAAAATACCCCTTTCATTTAACATAATTAGCAATTAATCAATTAAATAAAATTAATTACCAATTACATTTTAATTAATTAAACATTTTTTAATTAACAATTAATTAAATATTACTACCAATTATTAAATTAACATATTTAATTAATTATAATTAAATTACTTCCCACCCTATTCCCCTATAAACCCACAACCCGCTAGAGAAAATACATTATTTTAATTGACATAATTAGCAATTAATCAATTAAATAAAATTAATTACCAATTAAATTTTAAATAATTAACATATATTATTTAATTACCAATTAATTAATTATTACTACCAATTAATAAATTTACATATTTAATTAATTATAATTAAATTACTTCCCACCCTATTCCCCTATAAACCCACAACCCGCTAGAGAAAATAAATTATTTTAATTAACATAATTAGCAATTAATCAATTAAATAAAATTAATTACCAATTAAATTTTAAATAATTAACATATATTATTTAATTACCAATTAATTAATTATTACTACCAATTAATAAATTTACATATTTAATTAATTATAATTAAATTACTTCCCACCCTATTCCCCTATAAACCCACAACCCGCTACAGAATTAAATTACACAATAATTAAAAAAATAATTAATTTAAAAAAATAATAAAATAAATTGACACTTTTCACACATATTATAACATAAACACACTATAAATAATTAATTATTATTTAAAAAACTATATTTTTTACTATCTAGATTATATACTTGGATATTTTCACTGTCTATATTATTTACAGTCGATATTACTTCACTTACCTTAAAAACGATATTTTGGCTGTCGATATTCTGTCTAGTCGATATTTTCTCCAAACGATATTTAAAACTCGATATTCTGTCCAGACGATATTTTGGAGTCGATATTATGTCTGTGCACCACCTTGAATACTGATACAGATAGCTTAACAATAGAAACATGCTTCCATAATGATTTGAAGAATAATACATTCATATTAAAAATATTTTTTTAGCTTTCATATTCAGTTTTATCGTACTGTTCCAGACGTTAATGCACAGGACCTTCAGAGACATAGGAGGGTGGATGTTTCAGTCACCAATTAAAGTGAGTTCTTTGAAAATAATTCTGATATGCACTGCTGGGGCACACTTACATACTTTGCTAATACAGGATGAAAGGATGAATGTTTTTTGTCTAAGTAGTATGCGCGTGCAATATCTGTTAAGAACTTTAAATATCACCAAGCGTAGAGATGCAATTACATTTATACACTAGATCCTCTTAACATTGATTATAATTATGAAATAAGTATAAGGAACTTTATTTGATAGGGGTTTTTTCAATTAATGATTTACTTGTGATTTGTGTTTTTGAATGTAAAAATCAATTATCTAATGTATTCTCCTGTTTTGTGTAAATGTTGTGTTTATTAATATTTGAATTGTTTTTAATAATTTATGGTTTTTATTTGTCTTTTAAAGAATATTGTGGCTGTGTATTTTATCATATTGTAAATTTGTGAGCCATATACATTGAATGAACAAATGTATTGTTTTTAACTAATGTGAAATTGTGCAAATAAAGCAAATATATGATTTATTCAATTTTTGAGGTTTGATCTTGGTGATATTAGCTAGATTCTTGGATGAATCATTGAAATCAGGATACATATGAAAGTGGGTTTGTGAGCTAAACTAAAGGGAACCATTGTATTGCCTCCTTGACCCTTAGACAGCATCAAGAGACCAATGTATTCTGATGGTAGTCAATCATGTCTCCAGGTATCCTTAGGCAATTCCCCTAAAGACCACCACTGCCCCTGCCATGGGGAAGGCCCTCCTTGGTATCTGTACCAGGGTAGTGTTTCCCAAGGTATAAGACAACACTCCCAACCAGTGTCATGAATCACAGGCATTCCACAGACAGTCACTTCCTCTCACACACTCACTCTGCATCTCTACATGCTGCAACAGGTACCCACCCAGCCCATATGAGACACTCTGCACCCATAAGCACACAACACCCTAATGTGGTGCAACTGATACCCAATAGGTCAATTGAGAACACACTGTAGACTCCGTGGCTCCAAGTCTCCTTTCACCCTCCAATCTACCCCTACTGTCCCATAGCCCCCGGATGGAAGATCACCAGCTCCTCCCTTCGGATACTAGGTCTTATGCAGCCGAGGTCATGCTTAATCTGGGTCACCAGAAAGCAGCTGGGGGATAGGTAGCAGGAATGATTAAGAGGCACAAGTAAACAAGGGGATTATTGGTGCCACTCGCAACATTTACCAACAGGTTGCAAAGCAGAAGCAGTCTAAGGGTGATATTCAATTACAACCAGGGGTCCATCTGGGCCTTCTGGCACCTGTTCAGTTCTGAGAAGCACAGGGGGGGTCACAACGTCTTTTGACCCGATTACCCAGAACATTCTGGGAAGCGTTCTTCCAGCCTAGTCAATCACTCTCACTCCTACCTGGTGCCAAGGTGTCATCGGGAGGGGCCAGGTGAGGAGAGGGCAGTTAGTCTACCGTGATTCCGTCAGGAAGTGAACAATCGGTGAATGGGGAACAACACAGGGGGAACCTCTAGTCCCCAACTACACCCCGTCCGGTACACATTGATGAGGCTCGTACGCAAGCAATCTAAGCACAAGGTCTGATGCCCAATGAGTTGGGTCGCACCGGACACATCAGGTAACACAAGTTGCAAATTCTGTTCCTCCCTGGAAATTAGGCACTCTGAACGGTGCACACTGATGTAGGTTGCACCGGAAGATCCCAGTCACTCACACAGGCATGAGTTCAGCAATATCTCATTAGTTAGAATAGGACCATGCAACAGATACGCCCTCACTTCAGAGGGTCACAACGGGTGACTCGGACACTGCATGCAATAGGCATGCAGTCGGTGGGTCGCGCTTGGTAGATGCCGCAAAAGCAACAAAGCAGGCCTCTTTGGATCCCGCAACTGCTGAATCTGTGCGCCACCAACAAGAAGCTTATGCATGCCTAGGTCCCTGCAGTACAGGCCACTCACCTTAGAGGAGGGCAGGACTTCTGGGCTCTACACTATGTGCTCCGGTCTCAAGGCACGATTCTTAGCTCTGAGCTTACGCCGGGCTGTGCATTGGAATTCAGCAGGCACTTAAGAGTGCACCTCTTTCTAGATGACAAAGGCATGATGGTTTGTTCCCTCGGGGGAGGTCTAATCTTAAGCTCTCCAGGAGAACGGAAGCCCAGCCGACGTGTCTTTGGAGAGCACACTTTAGGGTGCCACACAGCAGCAGTTCGGCAGCCCAGGCCAATCTTTATTCAGGAAGGGTGCCCAGTCCCTGCCAACTGGTAGTTATCTTCCGGACACACAACAGAATCTTCTGGCAGAGTGCACCACGGGGAACAGGTTCTAGGATCCCACATCCCAAAAAGTGGATCTGCCAGTGTTGCCCCTGTAGTTATACTGAAATTTGCTTTTAAAGTCAAAGGTGATTCAGAGGTGTTCCTAATGTGTGTGCGGTGCATTGACCGCTTTAAAGTGGCCAAAGACCTTAGGCTACTGAAGAAATTCAGTAAAACCTAAAAAGAAAAAACAAAAAGGTTAAGGGGAACATGACCTGACAAATATCAGGTCTCACAAGGCACCACTCTTCAGTCCAGAGGAGTGGGCCTCTTTGAGCCAAGTTATTTATTTAAATTTTTCTGGAGATTGCTGTAGTCCCACCCCATACCACAACCTGAATGAGATAGACTTTTGTTTTGAATGAGAAAAGCAAAAGAATTTGAAACTAAACTTACTGTTCTTGGAACAACCTGAAAACAAGAATTTCACAAAAGGAGTGGACCATGTCAATAATTAGGAATGTGAAACCAAGCAAGGCAATCATTCAGGCAGAATCATCCCTCAGGCCTCAAACATTACAAATCAAGTTTACAAATTAGTTATAACACCCTCCCAGCCACAACATGAATCATCGAGCATTCAATATATCACTCGTTAGTGCAATAGTTACCTCTGCCAAACGTGGTTACATCTGTCTATTTGTATCTCTTTTTCCAGGGAAGTGAAACTCAATTGCAGTCTTGCATAATTAATTATCTTTATTGGCAGCCCAACAAAGGAGTTAAAAAAGGAAGGATGTGGACAAGAGACATTCTCTATAAATGAATGGGGAGGCTTTTTTTGTCTTATTGGTCCACTCCATATATTGACTAAATAAATGTGGCTGTGTAAGTCTAAATTCTGCTCACCTCAAATGTCTTAGAGTGCTGTTGGTATTGTAGGGGGCTCTATGTAGGAGCTGATTTCCTTCTAAACTTGGGAACTAACCAGAGATCCCTGCTTTGTTTTTACATAATATATGCAACACTATAAGCCTGAAGGGCATTGTTAACATATACTGGGCGCTCCCTTGTGTCCCTGGCTTTAGGCTGGAGAGGAGTTGAGTTGAACCTGCCCCTGTCTGCAGAGTTACCCCCAACCTTTTTGCCTTTTGTCCTCCATGTTTTGTGTATCTTATTCCTCCTTTTCTTTTTGTTTGGTACTGGAAGAGCTACCCCTGATGATAGAGCTGGCTATAGGGGATCCTTGTTGATTTTGGAGCGGTACTCTCTTGAGTCAGTCATTAGTGTCCAGAGTGGAGCTTCCCAGCTGGCTAGTGAGCAACTGCCTGGGGGAATGTGTAATCTGGCTACTCGGAGGGGATCGTCTGAACTGAATGGATGACAGTCCTGAGGAACTGGTTCAAAACCCAGGAGCAAAAAGGTTTTCAGCTAGATTTGCCATGGTCAGGGTAAGTTCAATACAGTCTACCTGGTGGGACGGAGGGGTGAGCCTGCGAGCCTTAACGATGTCATCCTTTATCACTGAACGGCATCTCCTGACATACCGTATCCAATGAAGGGCTTTATTAGTCAGGGAATCCGCATTCTCCGTGCCTTTTTTGATGTCATACTTGGGCATGTTCACCATAAAGATTATATGGCTACTGGGCGGGTTGGTGGTGTTCTGTTCGGACAACCTGGATTGGGAACTACACTGAGGATGTGGAATTTGAGGGGAAGTGCTTCTGATGTACAATGTTTGGTTCCTTGCTGATGCTACCCTATGAGTATTATTGGGATTGCTTACAATAGGATGTGGTAGGTGCTTGAACATCGGTGATGGTGTCTTTAATTTATGGGACCTAGCCATACCAGAAAGAAAGGGGGGCCGTTGGAGTTAGTGTAAATGCCCGTGGCAACTGATAAAAGTTCAGGATTGATGGCCTGGGAGAGCGCTGGGTAATGTCTTGCCGTAGTGTTAGCTCTCCCTGTGCGTGATAAATCCTCTGATGATAGGAGCTTAACCATAGAGGTTTTGGGCCATATGTATCATTGACCTGATTTGCGATTCCCAAATAGCGATTTTTAGGAAATCGCTATTTGAGAATCGCAAATAAGTATGTATGTACAAAATCGCATTTTTTGTGCGATTTCTTAAACTTCCTTAATTGCGATTAGCAAATTGCGAATCACAATTAAGGAATACTTTCCCATTCATTTCTATGGGCCAGGAAGCCTATAGGAATGAATGGGAAGTTATTCTCAATTTGTGAGTTGCAATTTGCTAATCGCAAATTGAGAGTAATTTCAAGGGTGCAGGGGTGCACCCTGTTGCACCCCTGAAATATGCATGGGTGCTCATGTGGCGCACATACATGTATTCAAAAATTGGCATTTTTTAAGGAATTCGCAACTGACCACCAACTAGAAGTTGGTGGTAATTTGCGATTCCTTAAGGACATTTTGCACATTTTTTTTGCTTCATACATTGCATTTAAGGAATCACAAAATGTGTGATTCCTTAAATGCAATTGCAATATAAGGAATCACAAATGTTGCGATTCCTTGTTTTGCACCACATTTTGCTTAATACAAATACATACCATTTACCAAATTGGCATTCGGCCTTTGCGAATGCGAATTTGCTTGATACATATGGCCCTAAGTCCTTAATCACAGTTCTCATAGGCCCTAATTCCTGCTATAGCTTGTTAACTAGTGGGATCATTTCTTAATGCTCTGAATTAGTCCCCGGCATCTACCTTTTAACTATTAGCAGCCGGTAACTGTGGTAACTGAGCAATCTGGGGCCTTTCTTCCCTATCTGCATTTGTCAGATCCAACAGAGAAATGTATTTGTACATACCCCTGTGATTTACGAAACATAGTAGGGATAGCGGGATGACAATTTGAGCTTCCATTAATGGATTGGGTTGATCTGGGAGGGGACTTGTCGCTGGTAGTTTGTGCCTTAGGCGCTGTCTCGCTAATGAGGGTTTCAATACGGTCTAGAGCACAATTACTACCTGGGTGCATGTGTACCATCCTGGCCTTTTTCCCCTTGCTTTCCAGCCCTGTTACCAGGGTTTGATGCGGCCCTGCAGAGATGTCAGGTGAGCTGATGTAACACCTTCGGATAGAGATCCCACCAGGGTGTTGCTGGTTCCACAAAGTGTCCCAACCAACAAAAAGCACAGCAACCCTTTTTGTGTATCATTTTTGTTGGCCTTAGTACTCTGTACACTTTACCAATGCTAATCAGTGCTAAAGTGCTTTAGCTCACTCCCCAAAACATAGTTTGATAGGCATACATCTAAAGGGCATATTTAGTTCACTCATAAATCCCTTGTAGAGTGGTATACCTTATACTGAGGGCCTGTAAATTCAATGCTACTAGTGGGGCTGCAGCACTCATTGTGCCAACCACTTCAGTAGTACCTTAAAACATGCCATTGCAGCCTGAATATAGTTGTAAACGAATGTGTGGACTTGGCATTTAAACCTCTTTGCCAAGCTTTAAAATCCACTTCAATTGCATATAGAGCACCCCTAAGTTGGCGCTGGGTAGCCCATAGGCCAGGGTGCTATGTAATTAAACGGTTGGACATGTATCATTGAGTTTTACATGTTCTGGTAACAAAAAACCCTACATTCGTGTTTTTGCACTGTATTGAGGCCTACCATTTCCACTGGATAACATTGGGTATTCCTTATTACATTTAACAAACTGTAATTCCTAATTCGAAGGAGGCAGAGATATATTATCTTTGGTACCTATGAAATTTAAAGGTAAAGTAGGATTATTCATTACACTTTTGAAAATGTAATTTTTTAAATAGTTGGCATTTGTATGCCTAAGACTGTTATGCCTGTCTTAGGTCATATGACTAGGTGTATCTGACAGTTAGACTTTGTGAATCCCTCACAGACAGTCAGACAATAGTAGAATTAGGTGTGCCTCAATGGGCCATCTGCTGGCAGGATGGTGGTGGAGCTGAGCATAGCCCCACTTACAACTCAAAAGCCTATGCCTGCCTTCACACAAGGGGCCTGATGACCCAGTATTGCCACTGTAGCCAGCTTGGAGATAAGGTAGAGGAGTTAGGAAATTCCATGCACTCCAAAGAACCTTTCCAGAAGCTCCTCCCACCTTCCAGAAGGAGGACACCACTGTATACAAATTGGACTTTCAGAAATACTCTTCAGTCCACTACAGGAACTGTAGAAGGACTCGCAGAGGAATGCCTGCTGCTGTCACATGCTGTGCATTCTGCCAGACTGTTGTTGTACCTGGAAGGACTGATTTGCTGCATGGAGCATACATTGAGCGCTCTGAAGCCAGCCCTGACCTTAAGCACTGCATCTTCAGCTGTACTTGGGACCACTAGAAGTGACTCCAATGGCTAGTTTGCTGGCCTCCTGTTCAGAGCCATATTGGCACAACAGGCTCCTAGCATCTTAAACTTGCACCTTCACCCAGCCTGAGTCCTGAACCCCAAGAGGTTTCTCCCCAGTCCTGGACCCTTGGTTGTGGTGCTAATGGTGCCCAGATGACAATTTTGCAAAATATAGGGCTTTCATAAAATTTGGAGACCGGAACAAACCTGCTTGCCTATCTGTGAATGGTGCATTGCCATTTGGATTGACTTTGCAGCTTCTCCTTCTACATTCTACTCTGCAGCAGAAAATAATTTTCAGCTGTCCTGCGCAAAAGGGGTATCTCACCTCATCAAACTATATTTGACTACAGCCTTCTGCCTCATTTCACTGTAGTTTTCAACTTCAATTTCGGCAACTAATTCAAAACATAGAAATCTTCACCTCAGCTTAGACTCATAGCCATCAGATGATGAAGCTCCATCCTCAGACACATCCTGCAGCCTTACCGCACTGAACTTTATAGTTGCAGATATTTTTCTTCAAATCTTTTTCTGAGTACTAAGGTAAGCACTGACTGGGTCCGATCCACTTCTTGTACCCGAATCGCACACCATCATGGTCGGCCTTGACTTTCGCCTTTGACCCAGTCTTGCGCAACTAGATGTCAATGGTTCGTGCTTTTATCTTGTAGGCACTATTTTGCAGTTTAAATTTATCTATGGTTCTACTGATTGGAATTTGTACATTTTGGTGTTGAATAGTTTATTTAAATCTACTCTTTTCTGAATTGGTTTGGGATTATTCTTGTGTTGTGTTTTCACGTTATTACTGTTTGTGTACTGCATAACTATTTTACACATTACCTCTTAGTTCTGATCGATTGCTTTTTGGGAAAGCTACCCATTGTTAAGAGCAGGTTCATTTAGTGACTTTATTGGTTCACCCTGCAAGGAATTGTAGCTGTTGCTTTGCCAAGGCTCACTCCCAAGTCACGTACATATAATAGGAGTCAAGAGGGAAAAACAGAACTAGGTCGCCCTCCACTCAGTAAATCAACAAAACCAAATGACCTAGTTCTTTTGGCAATTTACATCCAGATCTGTGAACACATTTGGATTGTCAAATGATCACTCCAGTCACACCTCTAACTCTAGAAATTGTTACCGTGTTCCAGTCTATTGCCATAATAAAAGGTAGCCATGCTCTGATCAACACATTACGAGACAGCACAGTACATACATTCACTAGAAGGACAACATTTGAAAAAATATGTGAATAGCTAGATGGCACCTCACGGGTACCGTAATGGGTTAAATGATGAAATTCCCTGGTCCACTCTGTAAGACATGAATATCTAACAGTCACACTTTCTAATACTGCCTTCTCTGATCATCACATAGCCCTGCCATGATGTGTTACCTATCTAAGTAGGCCTGGCATCAATAAAGGTAGTCTTGAAGTGTAGGTATGGCGCTTGTGTTCGTTTAACCCTATGGACACACCCGTGGGCTAAATTATAGTGACCTCCATGCAGCTTTGCATACAAACACACTGGTCAATCAGGGAATGCCCCATCGCCAATGATGAGTGTTGTAACTCCTTGGCACTTTGTTTATTTTTCTATTTCGCTTATATTACCATATAGCTGTAGGATGAATTACCTAAGTTTCTTCTGTGTTCAGTTGTGAGAACTTTTAAACCCCACAGAGAGATAACCTTTACGATTCCATACGGGACATAGCGGTGTCCGAGTGGAATCTGCCAGCTGATCCCGGATACTGTGCAATTTTTCTACAGTTAACCTTGTACGGGTCCAAGACAGGGAATAGATACAGCATTCTCCCTGGCCTCATAGACACAGATCCTCTATTGGATTGTACCGATCGATTACGGAAAGATGTGTCAAAACACAAGGGATACCAAGGGAACGCACCGCCACCAATGACGAGCGTTGTAATACTCTCAGCTTGCTATTTAACCAATCACGAGGCCGATGAGTGTGTCACGTGGTCGCGGCGGTGAACCAGGCATTTCCTCACCAATCGCTAGGCCGATGAGTCAGTCACGTGGCTGTGGCGGCGAATCAGGTTTCTCCTTTTATGGAGACAGGAAGCAACCGTTTGGTGCCTCCCCAGTCGGTTCAGACGCCGGCCAGGAAGTACCGACGGTTAGGTAAGGCTGCTACCCTTCTCCCTAGCATTCGCGCTAGATACCTTAAGCGACTGACTTCCGTTTTTTCTGAAGTACTGATTGTTAGAAGTTGGTTTAATAATCAGCATGCACTTTATCACGGAGATAGGAGTCTAATCTTCGGGGGAACTTTTATTACATGCTGAATCTATTAAACCACTCCTGGTAGACTCGAGGGACGGGTGTGGAGTTGTTTAATATAACTCTAAATCCTCCTTAGTTAAAAAGCCCCCTTTAGGCTTCTGTACTATGTAGGTGTCTGTACACTTTGGAAAAACATGCCTCTATTCATTTTATTTTTGTTCATGTTTCGTAGAGCGGTGCTTCACTCTACCTCTGAGCCACTGCCAGGTGAGGTGAGGTCTTCACATCTTACAAGCTATGGTAAGATTATATTTGGCATATAAATGATATATCCAGACATGGTATACCGATTACACTATTTCTTTGAGTGTTCCTAGTTAACACTACAGGTGTGACTGAGTTTAAGGTCTATCTTTTTCAGACCTAGCTCGTAAATGAGGTTTTGTGTATGTGGTCAGTCGGTCTGACTTGTGATTCTTTTTTCTGTTCTAAACATTTTTAGTGAACGACATAAGCTGTAAGCCAAAGACAAGAGTCTTCACCTGGAAACTGCAGGTGATCTCTGTACTTGTCTGCTATATTTGTCTTTTAGTTGTCACTTATTATTTGTTTTACTGATGCAGTAGCACTTATTTGTTATAAAGGTCCTGAAGAAAGCAAGGACTATTACCTCCACTTGTTGCTGAAACATGTCGACCCAGTTCCACCTTGAGACAGCGCATTTTTCAAACTGTCTTTAACACATTTTTAATATTGGTAGAGTGAGCATCACCCGAATAAAGTTTGTTCTATGCTTCCTCACCCAATTTTAAAACCACTCCCTTATGTTTATTACTTTTTCACGTTAAAACTTCTTTTGCACTGCACTTTCCCAGACATACCACACTTGACCACTCACCAGTTTCTAGGAGTGGTAAACCATACTATTGCTTGTTCAGCGGAAGGGACCTATTTACATCTTGGTCTCTTTCTGTCTAAACATAACACAACTGCATAGATGGTTTTGAAAAAATCCCAAATGATGAAGGGCGGTTCCGAGTGGTGACTGATGGGTACCTCTGACCATCTCTTGGGTTGTCATTGTATACCATTTTTTATTGGTTTAGTTTAAGAGTCCTAGGTCATTTGTCTGTTTCACACACACGTATAACCTCCTTTCCTTAGTCCCGCTGATAGAATAGAGACACTACACGTGTGAATCGAATAAATCAGGAAAAGTGTGCCGCAACCGAATGTTGAAGCCTGGAATCCCAATAAATCATATTAAACGTGATACCTCACTCGAAAATCTAACTTAATGGTGTGGGAGTTACAATACTCGCATACACAATGAAATAAACAATCACCGAATCCATGTGAATGGAAAGTAAGTCAGTGTTAAAATATCTCTTACCAACCGCTCAATATATGGTCTGCTGAATCCAATGTATGCCCGCTAAACAACACATAAGTAAAAAAAGCAAGAGAACCTACAAAAAATAAACAGTGTTCATTAGTACTAACTCCTGTTATGTCAATGGCCTCTACCACATAAACACCACTGCGTGGTTCATACCAGACTCCTCTTGCGTAAACCTATCAGGATTCACCACTCTTCTTCGTAAATGTATCTAAAAGTAATCATACACACAGACTGGGGTTACTACATTATCAGACCTTACTCTCTCAATTACTCACTCGAAGTCAGAGCGATATCTTAGCAGACACTCACCACAATATGCAAAACGCCGCCATACCGTCTTCTCAAAACTCGAACCGCAACAGGAGTCACGTGATCGGAAGCGTTTGGAAATCTAGCTTAAGAGCTTGAACATCAAGGAGGGACAAGGCATCCAGCAACACTAACATAGGACCACTATACTTAACTGTTCTAGATGGACAGCGGTCCAACAACACTAACATAGGACCACTCATTCCCCTTCTCTATCACAATCTAATGTACCCCTATGGTTCTAAAAACAAGCCTCACCACTCGCACAGTGCTTAAACTATAACCCATACCTGAGCAACACAAAAAACTTGTGAAAGAAAAATATAATGAAATAACCTCTTCATTGACAGAACTAGTCTATCATCTCAATGTATTACTGATTATAAAAAAGAAGTGTCATAAAATAAAAAGAATGAAAAAGAAAATAGACAACGCAGTGCATTCCCTCACAATCTATAGCTGTACATTTAACACTTTACAGGTAACATAAGAGTTCATAGTGATCATTAAGACCTCCTGGTATAACAGTGCCTAATAATTTTATCCAATGGGTTTCCCTACGTGCCAACATTGTGTTTGTGTCTGTACCTGTATTAGATTGAATGCATTCTAAAATTGTATATCGCAATTGTGGAATCGTGTGATATGTTTCTATCCAGTGTCTTACCAAAGAAGAATTAAGGTTCTTGTTTCTAATGTGGCTTTTGTGTTTCACTTTTCGTGTTTTAACCTTCCTGCTGGTTCTTCCCACGTATACTAGTCCACATGGGCATTTTATGGCGTACACCACTTTTTCTGTATTACAGTCTGATGTATGTTTCAACTCGATATTTTTGCCTGTGTGTGGGTGGGTGAAATTCTTCCCCAGGATTACATTACCACATTGTGCGCAGTTGTAACATTTCACCATTCCCTTATATTTAGAGTGGGATGGCTTTTTTGCAGGTTTCAAAAGTTCCCTTAAGTTACTTGCCCTTGTGTGCGCAAACATAGGTATTCCATGAAACACCTGTTGGAAATCCGGTTCATTTTCAATGAGTTCCCATCGGTTTCTGATGATCGCCTTAATTGCTGATCCCTGAGCTGAATGCTTGATGACACAAACTTCACGTTTCATTTTTGATTTGTCTTTCTTTCTTAAGAGATCTTCGCGAGATATTTCAGAAACTTTATGTTGGGCTTCCTTCAGAATTGTTTCCTGATAACCTCGATCCTTATACTCTGTTATTTGTTGCTCAATCAGTCTCTGACATGTTTCCGATTCAGAAGTAATCCTTTTTATGCGCATCATCTGAGAGATGGGTAAATGCTTCTTTAGAGCATGTGGGTGTGCACTTGAGTACAATAGAGCATTGTTCACATCCGTTGGTTTCTTATACACTGTGGTCTCTAAACCCAATGGTGTTTTCTTGATTAGTATGTCTAGGAAATTAATCGATTCCGTGCTAATTTCAAAAGTGAGTCTAATGCTGGGATTACATTGATTCAATTCTTTAATGCATTCCTCCAACAATAGTCTTGAACCTGTCCAGACGACTAAAATGTCGTCATTGTGACTGATCAAGATCTATCATTACAACAACCCAGTACATATTCCGTGCCTCAAACATCCCATCCAACTCCAATGGAGGCAGCAACCACATCTACTGTTACGACATCTTTTTTAGTGGAAGGCCCGGGCCAGGGCAGCTGATTTCGGAGCCCAGGGTTCACGGTTCGATCCCCGGCTCCGGCATAAGCTCAGCTCAGCACCATGTGACTCAGGTCAATAACTCACTTAATTTCAACGACAGCCCCCAGCTCCTTGAGACCCATAAGGGTAAGTAATTTGCGCTTTACAAATACAGATATATATCCTGTAGCCTCACATCCTGGCCATAACTATGCATTCGGGAGTGCTCCCACGCCCATTTTAAAATTGAACGACCACATCTACACACCTCCTTCGCTTTCCTGATACCTGCCTTCTATTGGAGGGTGATCTACTGAATAAATATTTTCATCTGCTCAACCTAACCTATGTGCTGCTGTAACATCCCCCATTCAGAAGGAACATGTCTCAAGCCATCCTCCACTCCCCAAACACTTATGAAACACAGTTAACTCTGCGCCACTGAGTGCCCCCCACTTCTCGCCCTCCTGACAGGGTTTCACACAAGTTATGATGGGTGTTGGTACCCCCACAGACACTGCATTCTTGATCCTTGTGATGTGGGTCTTGTACCTTGGCACATAATGGCTGCGTCTTAAGACATTGTCAACAACCTCCTTCCCATTACATTTCCAAGAGTGATTGAATAATCCCTTTTTGTGTGTGCATGCTAAGGAAGAGGCAGTGCTGCCACTTGGCCACCAACGTCCCCTGGTCAGGCTCCCACCAGCACAGAACCTCCTAATGACTGCGTGCAGAGAGTGGCCTTCCCAACCCTCTACATGGGGCACATTTTGTGAAGACAAAACCCAACTGTAATGAGTTATTTAAGAAGGATGCTTATCACCATTCCTAATTGAGGTGATGTCTTGAAGGCATTAAGGGCCAGATGTATGACCCCTTTATGCATGCACAAACGGGTTTGCGAACCCGTTTGCGCATGCAAAAACATCATGGGACATGTACAAAGCCTATTTAGCGAGTCGCAATTTGTTTGCAACTCACTATATAGGTTTTGCGACTCTCTATTTGGAAGGGGCGTTCAATTCCAAATAGCGAGTCTCAGAACCATGTACTAATGTTTTGAGACCGCGATTGCGGTTGCAAAACACTCGCAATTACCACCTACTAGGTGGAAATGCATTCACAAATGCGAATGCATGCAAAATTATTTTTTAAGGGCAGGCAGTGGTCCAAGGGACCACTGCCTTCCCTTAAAAAATAAAACAAAAACGTTGCTTTTTTTTAAAATGCAGCCTGTATTCCTTTAAAGGAAAACAGGATGCATTAAAAAAAAAAAAACGGGTTTATTTAAAAGCAGTCCTAGACATGGTGGTCTGCTGAGCCCAGCAGGCTACCATCCCTGGGAGGGCTGGTATTCCCAATGGACTCGCAAATTGCGAGAGGATCATTCATTTTAATGAGCCTTGCAATTTGTGACCCCATTGGGAATCACAAACAGTGTTAAAGACACTGTTGTACATTTCATTTAGCGATTCACAATTTGTGCCTCGCGATTTGGGACATGAAATGGTCGTACATCTGGCCTTAAGTCAACAGAATTATGGGCAAGTTAATTATAGGGCTACCAGGCTTCATGCAAAGGACAGCTGGATAACATTTTGCCATTTTGCCACTTTAGGTCAATCGCTGTTTATTGAACCCTTATCAACAAAATAACTACAAGGGAGGAGAGTTGGGAGTATGGGCAGGTAGTATTAGCCTTTGAATTGTATTTAAAAAAAAATGCATGTCTCAAGAATTAATTTGCTCAGTTGGCTGAGATACAGCATTGTGGCATAAGCTATTTCTTACCCATGCCCCGTGTGACCACAAAAACACACATCTAGGACGAGCCAAAGAGCACACAAACACTGCTTGTGATTCAAAACCATACAACAGCAAAACACCTGATGAATAGGATCCTGAAATAACCTGAAATAACCTTATTTAATAAAACTAAATCCAGCCGTGCAATGCAGCCACCAAACTCTTGGTCATGAACATCTATGACTTTTATGCTTTGAAGTTCACACTTTTACAACACAAAATATTATAACATTAGTCCACTAGCAACACTTGCATGTAAACTGTAGCAGCCACAGGAAACACTAAACTCCAGGTTATCAGTTCCTCCCAGAGTATGGTGTAGATTGCTCTATATGTTCAGCAGCATTACTCAAGCGGTTACTCTTCAAGCATCAGTTGGAATGCCTTCGCTCAATGTGATAAAGATAAAACATATTTTAAATTGAAACATGTAAAATGTCATCAGTTTTACCAGGGTGCCTTCTTCATCGAGGGAGATGACTTGCAACTGAACTGTCACAACTTCGAAGAGTAGAAGAGCTTGAGTCATGAAGAAAGCACCTGGCATCTCAAAGCAAGACAGAGGGAAATGTGGGTGGCACAAATGGACAGGATGCACCGGTTAATAGCAGCATTTTCACCCTGAGCACATCAACGCTGGTGCCCAGTAGACATTATGAGCTCAATAACGCATCGAAGCGGGGGTGCTCTATATGTTTGGCAGCCAAAGGTATGTGATACTAGCTAGTCTCAGTGGCTCAATCTGAGTTCTTATGCACAGTATATCACTGAAGCTCATGGCTTGGGAGAGTATCCATTTTCATAAATGTAAGTGAAGCTGAAATGAAGGCAGAGAGAGGTGGCAGGAGGCCCACAACAACAATACTCATCACCCACTTACCAGTTCTCGGTTATTGGAGATGGGACTTACAGGAAGGCCTAGAATCAGCTATCCGTTGGCACATAATTGCAAAGAACGTCAGTGCTGACATGCATCTTGAATATCTCACTGGTGGTGATCTCTGATTTTAATGTCCCTGTTTGAACTTCTAGCCCTAGTGGGGGAAGGGGGGGTCTACCATTTAAAGAGCCCATAACTAAGTGTTAGCCTACTTAAAAAGACCAATAAAACCAATAAAAACAAATAGCCTTCCCCACATCTCTGCCTTCTGATGTGCCAGGTAAAAGGATTGGCAAACATCAAAACTACCACTTTACATTTAAAATGGATTTCCCTGGACATTACTGTTCTTCAACAAACAAGAATAGGTACCTGCAAGTTCAAATAAGTGGGCTTTCCTCTGCTTCTTTGAAGATGATGCCCCTGCTCACATTCATGATGATAATCCAAGCCAAAACCATTACTCTACTTTTGCTGTGGGATAAGGTTTTTGTTTTTGCATGCCCTATTTTCAATAGCACCGAGCCTGGAGAGGCAAACTTTATGGTCTGTAAGTTGCATACCAGAACTTAAGAATTCCAGGCCCTGTTTTTGGGCTTCCTTGTTCTGACCCATAAATAACATATAACTGTATGTTTTCATTCAATTCCTCCTGCTGCACTATGATGCCCCTTATTCACCTTCCATGTACTCTATTCTCACAGCACACTGGCTGTGGAAATATGCAGCAGAAGTTTGTTGAAATGTTTGGCATAGGCTGGACCTTCCCTCGTAGCTTTTCATTTTCTACTTTTCTATCATAAATTGTGAATGTTGGTGCTTGTCATACGTTTGAAAACGTCAATTGTTTCAAAATAGTATGTTTCCAAGTACAAAATGGTCACCACATATTATAATATTAAGATAAATTGCTAATTTACATTGGAAAATTTTTCTTTTGTTACTTCCTTCCCCCCCCCACTTCTGAGTGCCCCCTAGCTCTGCCAATGGCTCTGATACCTGACACTGGAGCATATTACCAAGGGCCTTATCGCCGCTTTAGCGGGAATTTTTCCAGCTAAAGCGGTGATAATTTTATCTCCCTATTACCTAGCTGTCGCGAACACCAGTTACCGACAGCTAGTAGGAGATAGCGATCATCTTGGGGCCCACTTTGCATGTCAGCGATAATTATCGCTAATGACATGCAAAGTGGGCGTGCCAAGATGTTAACAAGTGGAAACAGTCGCTAACATCGCTATCTCCTATTACCTACTTTTGGAAATATTCGCGCTATGCGCGAATATCTCCAAAAGCTAACGCCTGCCCAGAGCAGTTCTTAGCCATGTTATTCAATGGTAGGTGGATAACATGGCTAAGAGCATTAGCTCGGTAATGCATGAATATCGCTGACTTTTCAGCGATATTCATGCATTTCCGCCGATTTTTATCGCTTAGGAGATAAACCTTGATATTAGCAAGGCTTCTAAGCGATAAAAATCGGCGAAGCATAGCGATAAAATTATAGCCGCTAACCAAGCTTAGCGATAATTATCGCTTATTCTTGGTAATATGCCCCACTGTGCCTTCCCTTAGCTCTGAATTATTTTTCCCCCAAAGGACAAAATTGTGATATTGACCAAAATGGCAATTTAGAAGATGGTCAAAAAAAATGATCCACTTCAACAATGAATCAGAATCCTCAAAAAATCAAATGTGGTTACCTGAAATTAGAACTTTTTTTTATTGCAGGTTTAATTGCAATTATATATGAAAGTGTTAATTATTTCAAGCCCACTTCAGCCATGTTTTAATCTATATTACTATAATAAAGTAAGAACTTTCAGGCTTTGAGGCGGGTAAACTCGGGAACCACAGCGCTAATCTACACACCCGATACACTGTTGAAATCGTCAGAGTGTGTAGATGGTTATAGGCTATATAAATGACAAAATAAAATGTTATTTACAATATTTATATATTTTTTAAAAGTAGTCCCCCCCAAAGTAGCACCGGCCGCGACGTGCGTGCTCACGTCAGCACGGAGAGGAGAGGCGTCCAAGGAGCGGCGGACATGGCCGACATGGTGCGGTGACGTGAGGCCAGCGGCGGTAGGAGCAGCGGAGAGGCAGACATGGCGCGGGGGAGGAGCGGCGGCGGACAGGCGGTGAGGAGCAGAGCGGCGGAGCGGAGAAATGAGAACCGGCGGCTGAGGCGCCAAGAGCGGTGAAATTAGGAACTGCGGCTCAGGTAAGGCTCCAGGGACAATATCGGGGCAGGCGGGTGTCGGGCCAGGCAGGGGACGGGAAATTGGAGTATGCTTTCATGTACAGCACAGATCAAAAGCACGCGCACCTTTTGAGTTTGGGCAGAGAGATTTATAATGCAGAGGCATGTTTCTTGTACAAATCATATGATAAAAGTCATACTCGCCTTTGCGTCATGTTGAGAGCCTGAACGTTGCAAAAGGCAAGCACATGACATGCAATAGCAGCAAAACTGTCTTTGTAGATATAGCTTGCACTGTTTCCCCCCTCCTTGCAATGCGCTGTAGTTAATGTGAATAGATTTTCTTTACGATCCACGAAACAGTGCAGATATATTAGAAAATCTAAAGAGTGTGACCTCCCCTGCCTCATTAACTTTGCCCCTATTCAACCCAAATAAAACATGAAGCGCCTGGTGTGATAAAGTGGGCTGTTGGTTAAGGGGGTGTGAACCCTCTTCAATCTTTCATACCCATCAGGATGAACCATCAAAGTCACTAAATTGACCCGTGCTTAACCCTCTGGTAGCTTGGCACAAAACAGCCAGATATAACTAAGAGGCAATAAATAATGTATTTATGCAGCACACAAACAGTAATACAATCCCGCACCGAGTAAAAAAAATAAAGTACACCAAAACAGTAAAATTCCAGTTTGTAAAACCAGATTCATGCAATTGTAAAGAACAAATAATAGCCGGAGTACTGAACAATGTCAAACATTCACCCCCAGTCACAGGTGTGGGTTAAACTCATTGTTTTTTTGCTCACCCTACCATTTCTATTTGGACCCAGCCATGTGCAATTGATCTTGCACTCCATTGGAACAGTTAAGCCAGTACTGCTAGGCCAGGTCCTCCCTGGACAAGAAACAGGCATCCTCAGACCGGGTTTTGGGGGTATCACCCCTCATCAGCCAGGCTAGCTTGAATCCACTGGCAAAAAGAAGAGATGATGGACGCAATGCTGAAACATTATCCTCCAATAAGAGATCAGGGTTAGATCTATTGTTTTTTGGTCTTTGTTTATCTGGTCGTGGTAGACCGTGTCAAAGTCATCAGTTCAGGCAGGCCGCGATGGTGTCACGTCCAGACACACGATTGAGATCAGTTCGCTGACAAAGTACCTTGTGACCTGGGCGTTGAGGTGCAAAGTCCTTGCATCGAGCTGCCTGGGCCAGCACTGCGTAGTCATTCGATGACAAGCTGTAATGCGAGGTCCAGGGCTTGGAAGCATTTCACACCAGCAGAGTTGGTGAAGCTCCAGAAGGAGGATTGCAAAGTGAGACCTTGAGCCATCATCAAGTAAGCTGTCAATAAGAGCTTGCAAGGACATGCATGTTATGGAATTGGCAATGAGTACAAGATGTGCTCGCTGGGCCTATGCTATCATCAAGCTGCGTCAAGGTTGAGAGAGCGGTCCCTTGCACTGTGATGTATTGGCGCCAAGGACATGAGAATAAATGTTGAAGAAGCCTGACATGTCCCTCAGGCTTTGAACAAGGAGCCAGCCGACTGACTCTTGGAGATTTTCTGGACTCCTGGGTCTATACAAGCAGAGAAGATTCAGGAGGGTTGCTCAAAGCACCAGTAGATTCATGGTGCAGCCTCAGCATGCTCTGGGCAGCATAGCAGTCCTTGGGTAGTAAAGTTTTGGCAACAGGGCAGACTTCACAGCTGGGCAGTCCTACTTCCTGGCAGGGTCACAGGGCCAGAAGTGATATGAGTTGGGACGTGAGGGTCTACTAAATATACCTGGTGCCCACTAGGGGTGGGTGTTAAATTCTGCTCCACTGGCGGATTAGCTTAGTTTTGTCCACTATGCGTGTCCTGGGAAAACTCTACCAATCGCTTGCAGAGATTTTTGTTGTGTGCAATGGTATGTTGGTGAGCACGAGCAAGAACTGGCATCCCCTAGTGCGATTCTTTTGGCGCTACGACAGCAACTAGTGAGATTTTCTTAACATGGGCAGTCGCAGGTGGTCATAAAAATCTTTTGTGAGAACACTGCAGCTTGAGTTGATAATCTACTCAAGCTGCATTAAAGAAGCAGTGCCCTTTGGTGCACTGCATAGTGATTTTCATGCTGATTTTGCAGTGCAGTGGAATAAGCTCCTGCCACTAAACATAAGCTTGACAAACCGATTCTGCCTGCTCACACAGTTCAGCGGAATCTCTCAGAGTTCTCATGTAAATCTGGGAAGTGAAACCCTGACACTTCTGCCCACCCCTAATATCTAATTTGAAGTGGGAGAAGCTTTAAGAGTCCTCTCCCTACAGAGGTCTCTGGAATTTTGTTCCTCTCTGTCCAGGCCCCAGCTTGTATGGGGGCACAAATGACTAGTGTTACTCCCTTTCTGAGTGGGCTGAGGCAGAGTCTTTGTGATGTGCAGTGTGGCAGTGGATACTTTGCCCCTTATCCTTACAGAGTTGGCATATCCTAAATACACCTATTTCCCTTCGACTCACTGTCTGGGAGCAATACAGAAAAGACCAGCTGCCAGCTACACCTAGTCATGTGACCCAGGTTACAAATAAATCCACAATTGGAACAGAATCACGTGGGTCAGCAGCAAATGCTCCCTCAAAATGTGCCTTGCTGCCGCCACAGGAACATGGCATAAACTTTTCATACGTAGAAAGAATTCCAGATGTTCAGTGGTCCAGTAAATGACTCAATTCATACTTTCATAAAAGTTTCTATAATGGTAGTGATGTACTTAAGCTACAAAATAAAGGCAGTTCTAGTTCTAGTATAGCGAGTAAAGTAACCAGCATAGTGCTGTCCCAAGATCAGCTAGGAACTGTTAAATAGGCCCTTAAGAGGAGATTGTTATTGTGAAACACATCATTGGTCAATTTGTTCTTGGACAATTATTGTATTGAGAATTCAATTTTCTTTTTGCCCATCGCAATTGGTTAGGATCAGAAAATAACTTTTTAAAGTGGCCATTTTCAGAATTGGGACTTAAAATATAACTTTACCATTAAAGAGGGTTTTAATGTGCAATTCTTTAGGCTCCAAAGTCAACATTTCTACCTGCTAACCATCAAAAGCTAGCACCAACTTAATGTAATAAGGTAACCCAAAGCTGTCCTATGGTAGAGGAAGACCTTACAGTAGTGACAAACAAATGTAAGATGTTTTCACTACGAGCACATATGAAACCTAAAAGTATATGGCCAAATTTTTAATACACTGCACCCGGCCCTTTTGGCTATGTAGGGACACTCTAGGCATGACTCACAGGTACCAAAAAGAAAGGCTCAGGCCTGGCAACAGGTTTTTTTTTCTGCTCAAAACTGTCACATAGTCTTCCATAGAAGGCCTGAGACATGTTTAAAGGCTGTTTAAGCTGGTGTAACTAGGAGGGCTTCAGGCCCACTCAATTTACAGGCCCTGGGTACACTTGGTACACCTTTATTTGTGTCTTACGAGTAAATTAAATGTACAAATTCAGTGTAAGACATTTTAACATGTTTATAAGAGAGAACACAAGCACTTTAGTAATGGTCAGTAGAAGTACAGTGCACAGAGTCCTAAAACCAACAAAAATGAGATCATTAAAGAACGGAAGATGAAAGCAAAGTGTTTGGGGGATGACTACCAAAAGGCAACACGTCTAACACCTTTACCTGGTTTCATTTGCTGTCTGCCTGTAGCATTTCATGCAGATTCATAACACAGCAACAAAGCAATTATTAAATCAAAATTTTACAGTTCCTCCCTTGATGGATCATCAGTACCATGACCTATTAATAGAAAACAAATTCTTCTGAATAAACAACAAATATGGTACTGGTTTGTCAACACAGTGCAAAAGCGATTATTAAATGAAAACTTTTGTAATCCCTCTTTCTAACTCCATACTTGAATATACTAAGTCCAATATACAAAGGGCCTTAAAGCAAGCTCCCCTAAGTGGTACATTGGGGAAACCACTACAGACAACTTTGAGATTCCCAGCGTCTTTAGGCCTGGGTTTGGAATTATTGGGTTAGTTAACTTCAGGCATCACAAATTAGCAACCACAGAAAGAGAGTGAAACAAATGATTTGTATTCCTCTATCAGAAAAAGCATTACATGTGGGCCGCAGTATACAAGACACATCAAAAGCATGCATTCTTTTTTAATTTGTCTGGGAAGAGGTTCCACGAATGGGCGCACATTTATCCAGCCTGCTCTGACAGGTTTTTATGCTGTTGCTCCTCTCTAGTTCTCCCTCTAGTACGTCAACCAAATACCCATTCTCATGCCTGTCCCATCTTTTTTCTTTACTTATTACATTCTGACTTTCCCTTTGTGTTCATTATTTAATATATTTTACATTACTGTGTGTGTTTTAGTGACTTTGTTACTTCCTTTCCTATTCACATCCCTCCCTGCTGCTATGGCAGAAGCATGCAGCTCTGACAACGATGCTGCTGGTAATGCTGCGTCTGCCACCTGCATCACGTGTAGTTATCAACAACCGAAGGGAATGCAGCCTTACATATTTTTTCCTGAGTCGGAGGTGGCTGCAGTCATCTCATGGGTACAGCTCCATCTCCTCTGAATACTAGTAGCAGGTGGCAGGGTTACACCATACAGAAGTGTTGGGGGCTCAGGTGACAATTGTGTTGCTGAATGCTCCGCAACACCGGTGTCCTGCACACTCAACAGCAGCTAAAGTGACGCTGAGCGGGATTCCTAGACTGGGAACAAGTCAACAGTAGGTAGTTAGTTCCAACCTGATTTTCTATTACACAGCTGATTTTCAGTTGCCTATATCTTTAGCTTTAGTTGATGAATCTTCAGAAAATTTTCCCACAACATTTGACACTCACTCTGTTGCTGTTTGGAAAGTTTTGGAGTGGTTCGTCTTGCAGAGGCTGAGGAAAAAGGGGGGCCACAAAATGCTTTTTCCCCCATGTTAAATCCCATAGACTCTTTCAGCACGACTACAGCCCTGAACATTGGCAGAAAGATATCTTTTGGTCGAATGTTTGATCTTTCACTTATTTGGTGTACATTTTTTCAGTAGTTTTAGAGATATTAAGTGAAGAATACATTTGCATATTTACAGGTGCTGATCTTCTGTTGATCAGACAGCCCCTATGCTCAAATGTGATTGTCTGCCAACACTTCAACAAGGAAGTTGTTGGCAGCCGTCAACTCGGCTTGGACTCGGCTCCCAAAATGTGAAAAATAAACCAGGAGGACAGGGTAGAAATACTCTGCCCCCCCAGGTCACACACCAAAATTGGGGAAAAAAATGCTGTCATTTAAGATATGAAGATATGAATCCAGGTGGGTCAGGTTCCGGGTGCCTATTAGGTATGTAAGGGGAGGCGGGCATACCAGGCCCCTGCCCAATAGCCAAAATTTGCCCCAGGATCTGCCACCTCCCTGAGGCTAGATTAAGAAAAGGGGTTACCCTGTGTCCCTCAGAACCTGGGTGATTATGGTTAAATGCAAAAGTGGTTCTGTTGGGTAAGGCAAATCACTTTGTTAATGCTAATTAATGCAAAACATACATATGAGAGCTCTCTGAAACACATATAAAGTGAGATAATGAATCCTCAAGCAAAACTAATAATCAATTTCTTAAAGCCAAGAGGTGATTTGCAATGTATTTATATTGTGAGTCAATCGCGTTACATTGGAATTAATTCATTCAACAATGACAATGACATTAGATATTGTTAAAAAGACTGTCGAACACAAGTGAAAATTATGTGACAATTGGTGACAAGTGCTTAGTGCGTGAAGCAATGTACAGTGAGATCCAAAAAATTCATAGATACAATAATGTACAGGGGTATAGTTGGTCAGAATATATTTCACATCTGAGGAAACCTAGCATTCATTTCAAGGATCCTGTAGTTTTCTGAACCATTGGTGGGCGTCTACCAATGGTTCAGAAAACACCAGGATCCTTGAAATGAATGCTAGGTTTCCTCGGATGTGAATTAATTCCGATGTAACGTGATTGAATCACAATATAAATACATTGCAAATCACCTCTTGGCTTTAAGAAATTCAATATTAGTTTTGCTTGAGGATTCATTATCTCACTCTATATGTGTTTCAGAGAGCTCTCATACGTATGTTTTGCATTAATTAGCATTAACAAAGTGATTTGCCTTACCCAACAGACCCACTTTTGCATTTAACCTCCCTGAGGCTAAACATAATACTAATGCGGGGCGGTCCGCCCGGCCCTCCTGCAGGCCCAGGGACTGCCACCTCTCTGGGGCACGTCAAATAATGTATCTGGTTGGGACCACTGGGCCAATTAACACCCTGGGGACTGGCACCCCCCCTGCAGCCCAGGGACTGCCACCTCTCTGTGGCTATCCATAAAATGAATGCAGAGTGGCCCTTATGGCCTCTTCCGCAGCCCTGGGTACTGACATTTCCCTGAGGCAAAAGATAACATTTATATTGGGGGCCTGTACACCCCCCCTGGATGCCCATGGACTGCCACCTCCCAGGACAAATAAAATAATTTAAGTGGAGGCCGCGCTGCCCCCCACAGCCCCAAGGACCAGCACCTTCCCAGGGCTGAAATACATTATTGTAACAGCGCAGACTCCCATCCCTGGAAACGACCACCTTCCCTGGGCTAAGATGGAAGGGGCCCGTGCGCACCCCTTGTGGAGTCATTTATAGCCCTGGGCCTCTCCATCCCCCAGGGCCGCCTCCTGCTACCTCGTAAGGTGCCCACCCTTGGAAGATAGCTGTTTGCTTTTGCTGACAGCTTCCACCAAGCCAAAACAAAAATAACTCCACTTTCTGCAAGTGGAAGCTGTCAATCAGCTCCTGCTTGCAGAAAGCAGAGTTATCCTCTGTTTCCCTTCATGTACATATGTGTGCAGGGACACAGAGGATACATTGCTCCCACAAGCAGGGAGCTTCTATTTAAAGCAGCTCCATGCTTGAGGGAAGAATCCTAGCTCCTGCAGAAGGCAGGTAGCTGACTGAGTCCTTGAGGTCAACCGCCACAGCACACGGCCAAAGGCCGTGCATGGTTCAGTCTGTATTAACATAATTTAAATTACGTTGAAAAAACCTTTGTAATTCACTGAATGAACCAAAGGTTAAAGGAACATTATAGCTGGGAAATAGAATTTAAAAACAGAGAAATTCACTTTAAAAAAAAAAAAAACATTACAGGAGCGTTATAGTTAGGCTCACATTTTAAACATTGAATACCATAGAAATTCACCTGTTAGAGTTATATCAAGCAACTATAACTTGTGCCCTAAGGTAACTATAACTTGCACCCTTTCATGCACAGCTAATTACACCAGATAGTACAACGCTCATAACATCTTTGATAACATCATTGATAATAACACTATGACATTTTCAGTAACATTATTGATGAGAAAACTGTGCATGGAGAGGATGCGCGTTACAGTTACTTTAGAGCAAGACTTATAGCTACTTGATAAAATTCTAACTATAACTGGTGAATTTCACTGGTTTTGTACGGGTAAAATCTTTTATGTACCTGTAACCTTTGATTTAAGGACGTTATAGTTGTGCTCAGATTTTACTCGTATAAAATCAGTGAAATTCAGCAGTTATAGTTAGCTGGGCTAACTATAACTTACATCCCACAATGCACTGCTTTTGTCTTCACATATTGTATTGTATTGTATTGTGAGTGGCTGTGTAACTGTATGTATCCTTGCTGTGTACAGGTATGTGAGTGGCTCGATGGTTGTATAACTATTAGTGTGAATGGAGGTGAGTGAGTTGCTGTGTGAATGGCTGTACTGGTCAGTGAGTGGATGTGTCAGTGGCTATATTAGTAAGTGAGTGGCGATGTGAGTGGCTCTAAAGGGTGATTAAGTAGGTGTGTGGTGACTATAGGTGAGTGAGTGGTTGTCTGAATGGCTTTATGAGTGAGTGACTGGATGTATAAGTGGCTGTAGGGGTGAGTGAGTGGCTTTTTTAGTGGGTGCTTGGTTAAGGGAGTTGGTGTCTGAGTGGCTGTATTGGGGCATGTGTGTCTGTTTAAATGACTGTAAAGGTTGGTGAAGAGATGTATGAGTGCTTGTATAGATGTGCGAATGGGTATGTAAGTGTGTGCTAGTACTTGTATGGATGAGTAAGTGACTTGAGAGGCTGTATGGGTGAATGAGTAGGTATGGGGGTGACTGTGTAGGTAAATAAGTGGGAGTGGGAGTAACAGTATGGGTGAGTGTGTGGCTTTGTGACTGTCTTTTTTCAGGTAAGTGACTGTCTGAGTAGCTCTATGGGTCAGAGAAAAGTTGTGTGAGTTGCTGTATGAGTGAGGGAGAGGGTGTGTGAGTGTGTATATTGAGGAGTGGGTGTGTGACTACTGGTATGGGTCTGTGAATGGGTACATGAGTGGTTATGTGGGTATATGATTGGGTGTACGAGAGATTATATTCAGGTGACAATAGGTATGTGAGTGGCTCTGTGGATGATGTCATCAGTGATGTCATTTGAGATGTCAGCTTAACTATAATGTCCCTGTAACCTTTGTTATTTTCAAAGAATTTCTGAGGTTATTTAAATTCCATTTACAAAATATACCGTCCCTGTAACCTTTGTTGTTTTAGGTAAATTTCGAAGGCTTTTTTAATTAGGATTAACGTGTGGTGGGGAAAGGGGTCATAGCCTTTCTACAACCTGTCAGCAATCTCACCGTGTAATACTTACTGAAGGTTAAAGGAAGAGTTGTTGTCCCCCAACCAAGAGCCTTCACCAGCCAAGGGAACTTCATCCCCCAAATAGTAGTGTGCCATTTGCAGAGTGGCGGAGAAAGGGGGTGGGCTTCAGACCAGCTCTCAGTGGTCATGCTCTGTGGGACATAATGGAGGTAATAGGAGGGGCACTTGAACCCCAAAAATGTTCAGCATCCAAGGGGACTTCACCCTCCCAACCCGTAATGCACCAGGAGGCACTTTTGCAGAGAGTTGGAGAAAGGGGATGTGACCTCTGAAAAACTCTCAGCTATCTCACTCTGTGGGATTTACTGGAGGTAACAGGGGGGGTTGTTTACCCCATGGACCCTCACAAGCCCAGGGGACTTCATCCCTCAATAAGTAGTGCAGCAGGAGGCGTGTTTGCAGAGCGGAGGAGAAATGGGGCTTGGCCTCTCACAATCTCTCAGCAATTTTGCTGTCTGAGACTTACTGGAGGTAACAAGGGGGGTGGTTGGGCCCCAAGGAGCCTCTGCAGCCAAGGGAACCTCATCCCACCACCAATAGTGCACCAGGAGGTGTATTTACAGAGTGGTCACCACGTCACAACCTTGATGGCCATTCTAATTACATAATTATACAAAGCCAGCTGTCCACGCACTTGTCAAACATGGGCATACTCTATTTATAAAGTCCTTACAATCATTAGAGTGAGGACTTCACCAACAAAGTCCTTGAAGGCAATGCACCTTATTTCATCAGACCTCTGACCTCTGAGCGACCTTTGACCCTGTTCTCAGGTAAGTCACCCCCCAGCCACCGTACGATCCTCCTGTGATGCTGCTCTTGTGCCCCTGCCATTGCCTTGCCCCTGCCGCTGCCTAGTGCGGCGTGAGCCTCCCTGGTTTCGCCACCTGTCTCCTGCCTTGGTTTGTGTCCTTGCACCGATCTGTGTCCTACATTGATTTGTGTCCTTGCCGTATTTTGTGTCTTTTTTCCTTGATTGTGTCCTTTTGATTCTCGCCTTCTGTGCCCCCTTCTGTGCCCCGCAGTGCCCCAGGGACCTATCCCCGCCCTCCCCCCGGCTTCCCTGCTACCACTCCCCGCCGCTGCATCCCTGCGGCCCCGCCCCCCGCTGCTCCCATTCGCCGCCCCGCCCCCGCCTCCCAGCTGCTCCGCCCTACCTCTTCCCCTCATATGGAGGCCGCGCAGCGGCCACGTGCCAAAGGCAAGCCCGTCTACGCCTGGACCGCACCGAGCGCCAGAACCCCTGGACCCTGCGCCCCCGCAACGCCAGACTGCACAGCTCCCTCCACGCACTCAACACCGGACAAGAACACCCCTGCTATTGGGTCACCCCGAAGTGCACCCAAGGGCCCTTCGCCTGCCGGAACTGCAAATTCACCAGCATCCAGCCAACTAAACCGCCAACCAGAGAACCCAACCACCTCCGCGCCATCCTGCTCAATACCCGCTCCGCTCGCAAGCACGCCATCGAACTCTGGGACCTCCTTGCCTCTACCGCCCCCGACTTCGCCTTCCTGACGGAGACCTGGCTGAACGCCGCCTCAGCACCAGACATCGTCATAGCCATCCCACAGGGCTACAAGATCTCCCGCAGAGACCGCACCAACGGAGTGGGAGGGGGAATCGCCATCATCCACAAGGACACCCTCAGAGTCTCGACCAACACCGACGACACCCTTACCACCGCCGAGCACATGCACTTCCAGATTCACACCGACCCCAACACCACCTTCAGAGGAACATTCGTCTACAGACCACCCGGACCACGACCACAGTTCTGCGACACCATCGCCGACCTCATCAGCAACCACACCCTCGCCTCCACGGACTACATCCTCCTCGAGGACCTGAACTTCCACCTCGAGAACAACAACGACGCAAACTCCACCACCCTGATCGCCAACCTTGCCAACCTCGGACTCAAACAGCTCGTAACGACCCCCACCCACGCTGCTGGACACACGCTGGACCCCATCTTCTCCACAAGCCCCTACGTGTTCTTCAACCACATCACCGAACCCCACTGGACCGACCACAGATGCGTCCACTTCACCTTCAGGAAACGCACCACACACCACCGCACCCAACAGCTGCCACACCGCTGCTGGGGCAAGGTCACCAAGGACCAACGGACTACCACCCTCGCCCTGAAACCACCCGCCGACCCCACCGACCCCGACACCAACGCGACCAATCTCAAACAGTGGATCAGCGACTGCACCAACACCCTCGCCGCTCTCAAGATCTCCACAACCAACCACACCAAAAAGAAAGCCACCTGGTTCACCAAAGACCTCCGAATCTCCAAGAGCACCTGTCGGAAGCTGGAAAGGAAATAGCTCCACGACCGAACAATTGACAGCCACACAGCCCACAAGCGCGCCACCCGCAGACACCACCAACTCATCAGGACCGCCAAGAGAACCGCCTTCAAGGACCACCTAGACAACAACGCACACAACACCAAAGAGCTCTTCAGCATCGTGAAAGAACTCTCCAACACCAGCTCCAACACTAACGACATCCCACCATCACAGGACCTGTGCGGCTCCCTGGCCACCTTCTTTCACCGCAAGATCACCGACATCCACGACAGCTTCAACTCCGACACCCCCGCACCCACCACCGAGTCCACCACTCCTGCGACCACCACCCGCACCAGTCGCCTGTCCGCCTAGTCCAACGTCAGCGACGAAGACACCATCAAAACCATGAACTCCATCCACTCCGGATCCCCATCCGACCCCTGCCCTCACCACGTCTTCAACAAAGCCAGCACAACCATCGATCCCCAACTCCGGAAAACAATCAACAGTTCCTTCGCGACAGCAACCTTCCCGGAAATCTGGAAGCACGCCAAGATCAACGCCCTTCTGAAGAAGCCCAAGGCGGACGCCAAGAACCTCAAGAACTTCCGGCCCATCTCCCTGCCTCCGTTCCCGGCAAAAGTGACAGAGAAGATTGTCAACAAACAGCTAACCCGCTACCTCGAAGACAAAAACATCCTGGACCCTTCCCAATCCAGTTTCTGCAGCAACCACAGCACCGAGACCGCCATCATCACCGCCACTGATGACATTAGGATCCTGATGGACAAAGGAGAAACAGCCGCCCTCATCCTCCTGGACCTATCAGCAGCCTTTGACACAGTCTGCCACCGCACCCTATCAGCACGCCTCCACGACGCCGGAATCCAAGAGAAGGCCCTAGCCTGGACCACATCCTTCCTCTCTGGCAGAACCCAGAGCGTCCGCCTCCCACTCTTCCGCTCGAAAACCACAGAGATCATCTGCGGCGTCCCACAGGGATCCTCCCTCAGCCCGACGCTGTTCAATATCTACAAGGCACCGCTGCCACGTCGCACAACAACACAACCTCAACATCATCTCCTACGCCGACGACACCCAGCTGATCATATCCCTCACCGAAGACCCCCACACCGCCAAAGCCAACCTCCACAGACAAATGAAGGCCGTAGCCGACTGGATGAAGTGCAGCAGACTGAAGCTGAATTCAGACAAGACGGAGGTCCTCATCCTCGGACCCACCCCATCAGTCTGGGGCGACTCCTGGTGGCCCAAATCGCTAGGCACAGCCCCGGAACCCACAGACCACGCATGCAACCTGGGGGTCATCCTCGACTCCACCCTCTACATGCCCAGACAAATCAACGCCGTCTCCGCGTCCTTCTTCAACACCCTCCGAATGCTCAGCAGGATCTTCAAATGGATCCCTCCCGACACGAAAAAACCCGTCACCCAGGCCCTCGTTACCAGCAGACTCGACTACGGGAACGCCCTCCACTCAGGAACGACAACCAAGCTACTGAGACGACTACAACGAATCCAGAATGCTTCGGCACGACTGATCCTCAACGTCCCCTGACGCAGCCACATCACACCCCACCTGAGAGGCCTGCACTGGCTCCCCATCAACAAGAGGATCACCTTCAAGCTCCTCATCCACACACACAGGCACTACACAACACTGGACCTACATACCTCAACACCCGTCTCAGCTTCCACACCCCACCCAAAGCCTCCACTCAGCCAACCTCGCCCTCCCCACAGTTCCCCCGTATCCGGAAGACCACCACCGGTGGCAGATCCTTCTCCTACCTTGCCGTCAAGACCTGAAACGCTCTCCCCACCAGCATAAGACAGACTCAGGACCTGCTAGCCTTCAGAAGACTCCTCAAGACCTGGCTCTTAGATCAGTAGCATGCCCCCCCCCCCAGCGCCTTGAGACCCTCACGGGTATGTAGCGCACTTTAGAAATGCATTGATTGATTGATTGATTGAGTGGGGGTGGCCCTGTGTGGGACTTACTGGAGGTAACAGTAGGGGTTCCTGTATTCAGGAAGAAGATGGAATTACATGAGAGGGAAAAATATTGGAGGGAGGCAAAAGTGCACATGCTGTTGGTAGATTTTTGACAGTTAGAAAAGCAACTGATGTTTGCATGGTGTGCAGTTATTGGTTACATAATATACATTTTACAATTTTTGTGAGCCTGATAGTCTGCTATGATCGCGCAAGAGTCTCGTAAAAGTCGTTTATGAGCTTCTGCAGGCAACACTTGCTGTGTGGGATTTTACAATCCAGTGAGACCCTTGCGAGAGTCGCATTGAAATGTTCTAAGTGACCGTGCTGTGAGTTGTCTTTACCATCCTACCTGAGTCTTCTGAGCTTGATTGGCGAGGGAGCTAAATGTATGTACTAGAACAGTGTAGGCCAATCACTGTTCCTTTAACCTCTTATCAAAGTAAATACAAAGGAGGAAAGTTGGAAATATGGGCAGGTAGCATCAGGTGTTTTATTGCATTTATAAAAAAACGTCTTAAGAATGAATTAGTTCAGTTGGCTGAGCTACAGCATTGTAGAAGCATATGCTATTTCATACCAATGCTCCATGTGACCCCAAAACACACCTAGGATGAGCCAAAGAGCACACAAATGCTGTTTCTGTTTCAAAATAAAACAGAAAAACAGCTGATCAGTGAGATCCTGCATAACCTGAAATAAAACAATATTAACACTTGAATTTGAATTACATTACTTAATAAAAACTAAATCCAACCGTGCAATGCATTAAACTCTTGGTCATGAAAATCTATGAATTTTATGCTGCAATGTTCATACTTTTATAATGCAAATTAATAAACAATTAATCCATTGGCAACACTTGCAGGAAAACTGTAGCAGCCTCAGGGACTACTGAGCACAAGGTTATCAGTTCCTCCCATTGTATAAGTATAGATTTCTCTATATGTTCAGAAGCATTACTCAGTTACTATACAAGCATCAATTGTTATGCCATTGCTCAATGTGATAAAGATGCAAAATATTTTGAATTGAAACATGTAAAGTTTTGTCAGTTTTAACATGGTGCCTTCATCATCAACGGGAGATGACTTGCACCTGAACTGTCATGACTGTGAAGAGTTAAAGATCTTGAGTCATGTAGAAAGTAACTTCCATCCCATAAGCAACTGAGAGGGAATGGTGGGTGGCATAATGTGGCAATATGCACCTTGAAATAGCAGTCCCTGAGTACATCATAAGGTGTGAGTCCTTCTGGTGTTCAGTAGTAATAGGAGCTTAATAATGTATCGAAGTAGGGGTGCTCTATAGGTTTGGCAACCAGAGGTATGTGATGCTAACTAGTCTCAGTGGTTCAATCCGAGTTCTTATGCACAGTATATCACTAAAGCCCATGGCTTGAGAGAGTATAATTTGTCATAGCTGTAAGTGAAGCTGAAATAAAGGCAGAGAGAGGTTGGCAGGAGGCCAACAACAGCAATGCTCTATCCTGACCTGATGACCCACTTACTGGACATGTGACTTACAGGAAGGCCAGGAAGTAGCTATCCTTTGACACATAATTGTAGGCAACATCAGTGCTGACATCTATCTAGAATCTCTCAAGGTTGCTGTACTCTGACTTTACTACCCTAGTGGGAGGTCTTCCATTGCTGAGCCTTTAACTAATGGCCCAATTGCACGTTTGGTGGTCCAATTTGACAGCCAAACTCGCGGTGACGGTGGGGCAACGGCCTCACAGGCAATCTGACCACCGGATTTGGCGATCAGACTGCCACAGGACTGCTGCAACCTCTGGAGATCCATGATCCCTCGGCGGTGGCATGGCAGTTTGAGGCCACAAAATGCAGCGGTACCACACCTGCAGCACCACCAAGCAGTACCACCCCTGCAGCACCACCAAGCATATTACGAGTTTTCCCACTGCCAAAGATTTAATGACAGTGTGCCTACCATGAAAAGTATGGTGTGAGGCAATTAAGGGGATCTTACAGAGGGCCCTGTTGCATCAGGGCCAGTAAATGCATGCAAGGGGGCACATGATGTGTCCCACTGTGTGCATGCACCCCCAGTTCCTGCATGGCATTTACTTAAGAGTCCATGCTGTGCAGTAATGCCCTTTATGTGGTCTTAGGGTGATGCCTTGCTAATGTCTCATATAAGCCTTAGCATGGCACTGCAGTAGGACCACCACAGCATTGCCTGCCAGACCATGAGATAAGTGTGTGGGAGTGGTGTGCTGGCATGACAGCCTACTCCCATACCACCAAACTTATAATCAGGTCTTAAGTGTTAGTCTGCTTGACTGAAATAAACAAATAGCATTCTCCAGTTCTCTGCTCTCTGATGTGCCAGGTAAAAGGATTGAAAAGATACTGGCAAAAATCAAATCACTGCAAGCTTTGATAAGTGGGCTTCCCACTGGCTCCTTTGAAGAAGATCCCCTTGCCCACATTCATGATGTATATACAAGCCAAAACCATTACTCTTTTTTTGCTGTTGATGGATACATGTTTTGTTTTTGCATGGGCCTTTGTCAAAAAGACTGAGCCTGATGACAGGCAAAAGTTATGGTTTGTTAGTTGCATACCAGAACAGGAGAATGTCAGGGTCTTTTGTGAGTTTCAGTGTGCTGAACCAACCATAACACACATTATGTTTAATTAAATCTCCAGTTGCATTATGATACACCTTAGTCAGTTTCCACATACTCAATTCTCAGAGCACACTGGCTTCAGAAATGACCAGCAGAGTATTTGAAATGTTTGGCACACCCTTATGTACCTTAACAGGACCTTCACTCCTAGCATTTCCATTTCCACTTTTCTACTGAATATTGTGAATATTGGTACTTCCAAAATTCCTGAAAATCTCAATTGTTTCAAATTAGTACCTGTTTCCAAGTACACAATGATGATCACATATTATGATTTTTTTTTTAAATAGCAATTTTACCAATGAAAGATTTCTAATTTTTACCTCTGTTACTTCCTTTTTCCACACTTCTGAGTACCCCCTAGTTCTATACTAGGCTCTGACACTGTACCTTCCAGAGCTGTGTATAGTTTTCCTCATAGTTTAAATTGTGATATTGACCAACAATGTGATTTACAAGATGGTTACAAAAAGTTATCCTTTTCTTCAGCTGTGATCATAATCTTAAAAAAATTCACATTTCGTTACCAGAATTTGCAACTTAAAAAAATAAATCCCACGTTTAGCTGACTGCATATACAAAAGAGTTACATTTTTCAAGCCCACTTGAGCCATTTGTGAGTCAGTAATATCGAAAAACATCTGAAAGAATGTACACCAAGCAATCAAACACCCACTTTTGGTATAAAGATCACCATTCATGCAAATTTTGGCTTTCATCCAATCTGTTTTAGTTGCAGCAGTGAGAAAAATACCCATGGAAGCTAAAACAAGAAGAAACTTCTTTTCGGCATGTCCTTTAAACTTGTCATTTAGTTCCACCTTACTTATTCTGCATGGACTCATGTATTCCTCCACTAGGCTTAATTTTTGATGGTCTGCTAAATTTCATACTGATTCATTTATCAGTGTCAAAATTGTAATTAGGTGAAATTTTAAGTGCCTGGTTTTTTATCTTTTAACTTTCTTGATGGATCAGCTCAAAATCTGACATGCAAACTAGAAGCTAAACCTCATGAACACATTTAATATTTTGTGCAGATCCATCAAACAATGCTATATTTATTAGCAAATAGACATTACATTGATCTCCCTTTAAATGTGTTCCCCTTGATAAGTTTGCTAAAAACAGGGCATAGCAAAAGTAAGCTAAATGTGCTGTCAAAGATTTGCTAAGCCCCTGTACGATTTCTAAACAATGCATAGTAGCTCCTAATAGTGCACTGTTCTCGATGCAAAACCAGCACAGATCAAAAGTATAAGCACCTTTTGAGATTAGGCAGAGAAATGTGTTGTGAAAAGGCATGTTTCTAGTACAAATCATATGATAAAAGTCAGACTTACCATTGCATTGGGATACCTCAAGAAGCACAGAGATTCTCAGCCTAACCTCTGAGCTCAAAACCAGACACAACCAGCTGCCCTTCATATTTATTTATTTATTTGCAGAGTTTTATGTAGCGCTGGCTAGACCCGGAGGTATCAGAGCGCTTTACGTGAGGATTAGCGAGTTACAAACATTACATCATGAGTTTCTAGAGCGTAGCATAAATTAGACACACATCCTATGGGGAATAGAAGGTAGAGGGTGAAAAGTGAAAAGGGGTTGGAATGCCGATCGGGTCACGCAGACCGGCAAAGGGCAAAGAACTTCAGAGGAACCAAAAAGTCAAAGAGAGTCAATCAATCAAACATATTTGTAGAGCGCGCTACTCACCCGCTAGGGTCTCAAGGTGCTGGGAGGGAGGGGAGCCGCTACTGCTCGAACAGCCAGGTCTGGAGTTGTTTCCTGAAGGAGAGAAGGTCCTGGGTCAGCCATAGGTGGGTAGGGAGGGAGTTCTATGTCTTGGCCGCCAGGTAGGAGAGGGATTTTCCTCCGGCGGTGGCTCTGCGAATTCATGTGACGGTGGCGAGGGCGAGGCTGGTGGAACGGAGCTGGCAGGTGGGTGTGTAGAATGTGAGGCGGTTGTTGAGGTATTTGGGGCCCATGTTGTGGATAGCCTTGTGTGCGTGGGTGAGGAGTCTTGCTGACGGGGAGCCAGTGCAGGCCTCTCAGATGGGCGGAGATGTGGCCGTGACGGGGAATGTCCAGGATGAGTCGTGCAGAAGCGTTCTGTATGCGCTGGAGTCTTTTCTGTAGTTTGGCTGTGGTTCCAGTGTAGAGGGTGTTCCCGTAGTCCAGTCGGCTGGTGACAAGGGCCTGGGTGACCGTCTTTCTGGTTTCGGTGGGAATCCACCGGAAGATCTTTCGGAGCATGGGCAGGGTGTTGAAACAAGATGACGAGACGGCGTTGACTTGTTTGGTCATCGTGAGGGAGGAGTCCAGGATGAAGCTCAGGTTGCGTGCATGGTCCGTGGGCTTGGGGGCGGTGCCCAGTGCAGGGGGCCACCAGGAGTCATCCCAGGCAGAGGGGGATCGTCCCAGGATGAGGACTTCCGTCTTGTCTGAGTTCAGTTTCAGACGGCTGAGCTTCATCCATTCCGCGACGTCTTTCATTCCTTCCTGGAGGCTGGCTCTGGCGGTGGCGGGGTCGTTGGTGAGGGAGAGGATCAGCTGGGTGTCGTCAGTGTAGGAAATGATGTTTAGGTTGTGTTGGTGTGCGATGACTGCGAGGGGGCTCATGTAGACGTTGAAGAGGGTGGGGCTGTGCGAGGATCCTTGAGGAACGCCGCAGATGACTTCGGTGGCCATGGATCGGAAGGGGGGGAGGCGGACTCTCTGGGTTCTTCCGGAGAGGAACGAGATGATCCACTCCAGGGCCTTCCCTTGGAATCCGGTGTTGCTGAGACGCTGTATTAGTGTGTGGTGGCATACGGTGTCGAAAGCTGCTGAGAAGTCCAGGAGGATGAGGGCAGCTGTTTCCCCGTTGTCGAGCAGGGACCTGATGCCGTCGGTAGCTGCAATGAGGGCGGTCTCGGTGCTGTGGTTTGCTCGGAAACCGGACTGCGAGGGGTTGAGGGATCCGTTTGTCTCGATGAAGGCGGAGAGTTGTTTGTTGATGGTCTTCTCGGTGACTTTGGCAGGAAAAGGGAGGAAAACAAACCAGCTGGGGACCAGCAATCACCACATCCTGTGTCGCAGTGACTGTACCAGATGAGAGGGGTGAAAGAGATAAAGGGGGTGTTGACTAGAGGTAAAGGACAGTCAGGCGATGCAGGGAGCAATCCTGCGGCAAGACAATTGGTCGTAGCCGCAAAGATGGTGGTCCCCCATCGGCAGATCATCAGAGAATTTGTCAGAAAGGTGGGGGAGGAAGGAGACACAGCGGAGTGACGAGGAAAGTATGCCCAATGTCCAGCTGGGTAGGTGACGGCCGAGGAGGTGATCCACAGCCAATCTCCTCTATAGCTGACTAGGCATCTCCACCAGGTATCGGCCATGTTACTAGTGGTCCGTGGCCGGTAAAAAATTCACAGTTCTTCAGAGGTTTCGAGATCAAACGCTGGAGTAGGAGAGTCGAAGCACCACAGTTAATAAGAACCCTAGGTGAGTATAAAGGTCAAAGGAGGGGGTAGCTTCAAGGCGATTAGGGCCAAAAAGGCAATCTCTAACCAGGGAGCTCCCTGCCAGAGCTCCTCACCTTGTCTCCTCACCTTGTCTTGTTTCCCCGGGAGCGTGAACACCAGGGAGGTTCCCCTCCTCCGTCATATGGCACAGACAATTGCAGATGCATATGAATGTCTTGCGACCATGGGGTGGGCCCAGGTCTCGACAGAGGTTCCCCTGTCGCTCACTCTGGAGGCCGATGTAGGCCAGTAGCAATCTCCGGGCCATTGGCTAACTTCTCACCTGTCCCTTCCCATGGTCCGCTCACCGACCGGTCCACCCTCAGGGCTGGGCCAGCAGTCTGGCACTGGTCACGGTTTTGATGCAGGGGGGCACTTGCTGCTTAGTGGCTTGCACTCTGCTGGTCTATTTGACGGGAGTGTCCTTTAGACACACCCATTTGAACTTTGGTCACTTATTCATCTGCCCACATGTATCTTCTATGATTAGCCATCATGTGGATAAAATGTGCTGGTCTTCTCTGACATGGGCATCAGATTGCCAGTTGAGTAAGCATTAGTTTGAACAATTTGCTCCTTGATCACCCTTTTAATATATTTATGAATTTGAGTAAATAAGACCTTTCAGATATTGGGTCTCTAGTTGGCAGAGCAATGCATCATGTCCAAGAAGAGTTCACAGACCTAGTCAGGGTAAGTCAGATACATAACCTAAATCAACCTGTGCTCATCCTCTGGTAGCTTGGCACAGAGCAGTCAGGATCAACTTAAGAGGTCATGTACAAAGTATTTGTGCAACACCTAAATTACGGTAACACATTAAAAACACCACAAAAAGACTCCACACCAGTTTAGAAAAATAGAGTATTTATCTGAGTAAAAGACCAAAACGACAAAGAAACTATTCTATGAAGTCGAGATATACATTTTCTAAGATTAAATGCAAAATTGTGCTTAGAAGTCAATAGCGGTCAAAAAGTTACTTGAGGTCTTTAGGTACCAGTGCAACTCCAAAGTTCAGGCCGACTGCAATGGAGGGCAGGCCGGCTACAGAACCCATGCAGGGTCCACTGCAAAAGTACCTTGTATTGAGCCACGCATTGACGCTGATGCTGTGGACACGATGCGTTAATCTCTCCCACGTAGTCGAGTCACTATGTTGCCAACTAACTCTACTGACATACATCGTCAAGCTGCGCAGAGTGCAGTCGTCGGGCCTCGCAGACTGTGAAACCACTGTCATCGAACAGCCTCTGTGTAGGCTTCGAAGGGCAATGCTTCAGATTTTCTCATGCTACCCGGTCAATGTGCTGATTTTTGCAGAAAACAAATGCAGAACCCACATCTTAGTCCCGGTCTGAAGGGGGCCTATCGGGCAAGGGTAGAACTCACAGATGGCAGAGTCAAGCAGCACCACAAGATTTGCAAGGAGTCTTTTCTGATCCTGAAACTTCAGGCCGGCTACAGAACCCATGCAGGGTCCACTGCAAAAGTACCTTGTATTGAGCCACGCGTTGACGCTGATGCTGTGGACACGATGCGTTAATCTCTCCCACGTAGTCGAGTCACTCGAGTCACGATGCGTTAATCTCTCCCACGTAGTCGAGTCACTATGTTGCCAACTAACTCCACTGACATACATCGTCAAGCTGCGCAGAGTGCAGTCGTCGGGCCTCGCAGACTGTGAAACCACTGTCATCGAACAGCCTCTGTGTAGGCTTCGAAGGGCAATGCTTCAGATTTTCTCATGCTACCCGGTCAATGTGCTGATTTTTGCAGAAAACAAATGCAGAACCCACATCTGAGTCCCGGTCTGAAGGGGGCCTATCGGGCAAGGGTAGAACTCACAGATGGCAGAGTCAAGCAGCACCACAAGATTTGCAAGAAGTCTTTTCTGATCCTGAAACTTCAGAAAATAGGAGGGAAGCCCTTACGGAAACCTGGGTTCAAGGATGTAGAGACCAAGTCCAGTTGTTCTTGCTCCCAGGTAATAGGTAGCAGGCCAATGCAACAGAGCAGGTAGCAAAGTAGTAGTCCTACTACAGCACTGCATCAGCAGGCAGCAGACTAACAGAACAATGTAGGTATTAACGTGGCAGTCCCTTCTACAGCACAGCAGCTCTTCTTCCGGGCAGGATGTTCTTGGTTCCAGCAACGTTCTATTTGAAGGTGTAAGGGGTCCAGTATTTATACCAAGATGTGCCTTTGTAGTGAGGGAGACGTCAAAAAGGCCTTTGAGGATCACAAGGTCCCTGCCATTCCTTCGCTGGCTCCATACTCACTACATGGGGGTATGCAGTTGTTTGTGTGGGTACAGGCACAGCCCTATTCAAGTGAAAGTGTCAGCTCCTCCATCCCAATCTACCTCAGGAAGGCTCATTAGTCGGGTGAGGGGCCATGAGATGCAAATATTACCACCCCAGCTCACTTTGTGTGACTATCTAGAGGGAATGCACAAAGCCCAGCTGTCTCCCAACCCACATGTATATTCAGAGACGAGAAGAGGCACAGAAAAGTTAAAGTGAGAAAATGCCAAATTACTAAAAGTGGCATTTTCAGACTTACAATTTAAAATCCAACTTCACCATAAGTTGGGATTTCAAATTGTGAGCCCAGAGACACTAAAGTCCAAATCTCTATCTTTTCCCAATTGGAAGTTACACATCGTAGATGTTGTAAGGCAATCCAATGGGAGTACATGTCCTAGGACCTACTTTAGGGGTAACTGTGCACCCACAGATTTTGTAATTACATAGCTGTGTGAAGTGGGTGGCACAATCAGTACTGCAGACTCATTAGTAACATTTAATCTACAGGCTCTGGGTCCATATGGTGCACTTTACTATGGATTTATAGGCACATTAAACATGCCAATTGTGGATAAGTCAATGCTTCCATGTTTAGAGAGCGAGGACATGTACTTTTGCTCAGTTAGCAAGGGTAAAGTGCCCAGAGTCCTAAAGCACCAAAATAAGGTTGGAAGAAAGGGAGAAGGGAGGCAACAAGACCCTAACCAACAATTGTTTCTCACTTAATACATGAAACATCATCTAAGATCTCAAGCAAAATCTGTACAGTTAGCAGTGCATGAATACCTCTTTTTCTTCATAGAATAAACAAACTCGTTATTGATGCTTCATGACTGTCACACGGTCCAATTTTGGAAGAAAAATATGTTTACAAAGTGGAGCGTCAGTCTAAAATCAGTAGAAAAATCATAAGGCAGCAGAATCATATGACTATAGAAACTTGTAAACTTGCTCTTGCATAAATTTACAGCCAACAACTTTCTGTGATGTTTATCCTGTAATAAATAATATTCATGTGCAATAATAAACAGATGCCTTCTGAGACTGCACGGTGCTACTCAATATGCTATAGATTATTGAAATCCATTCCATATAATATTGATTTATGCACAACAAAGTACAACACAAACCACAAACAACTCCTGTTAGGCGTGTATGATTTTCATGTTTTAATCAACCAATGGTCATCATAAAAGCTAAGGCTGCTACTTGAGGGTCTTGCATGCCACACAATTTTTCAACGAAAGTCTCTTGCACAAATACTATCTGGCAGATGCTTCAACGTAGCCTTTTGCTATTCCTAAATAGCGATTTTAAGGGATCGCTGTTTAGGAATAGCAAGGCCCATAGGAGTGAATTGAAGATTGCATGAGCAATTTGCGAGCCAATAGGTACTCACAAATTGCTCATTCAATTTCAAGGGTGCAAGGGTGTCAAAATGACACCCTGTTGCACCCCTGAAATTGATCTCTGCACATATGTTCCACACACACAAGCCCTAAGGGCATGTGTGTGCGCAACATGAAACTTTGAAAGATGCACAAAAGTGCTTTTTACAAAGTTTTAGCAAATTACCATGAAGTTCAACTTCATAGTATTTTGCTTCTCCTATTAGCGAATTCGCTATTTTTTGACTTTCATGCATTGCATTTAAGGAATCACAATTTGGGACTCCTTAAATGCAATCGCAATTTAAAGAATCTCAATTTAGAGATTCCTTAAATTGCGATTTTTGCATTTGGGATGATGCATCCCAAATGCAAAAATAATGATCGAAAAGGGGCAGATTCTGCGACCGGTATTGACTTTGATGGATATGCCTGTATGTCCTTTCCTGCTCCTTATTTTACTGATCCATATTTTATTAGTTCTGGCTAACTTGAAATTATTTCCTCCACAGGATACTTGTGTCTCTTGATCGTGCTTCAGAATTATGTCATCTGTTGGATATGGAGGTATAGCTAATTAAGACCTTCTTTCAACCTCGATATATATTATTTACATTTCCAGTAGGCCTGGGAAATATTTTAATTATGCTGGAGTACTTTCAGTAATTACGCATTAGGCTTGTAATGCGAAGTTACTGAAATTACATGTTTAAGCCAGCTTGAGTAATTAGGAGGAATTCGGGGCAACAGTCCTTCCACAGAAGCACAGGAACAATAAACTAAGAGAGAGTGACTGCTATTTGTTACCCGTAGCATTTAGTGCTGTTTTCATAGCACAAAAAGCATCCTTTGGCTAATTTTGGACACAAGGGCACATTTTGCACGTAGAAAATAGCCCTAAAATGCTGGGATTACGTTTTGCACATGCTTACGTATAATTACGACTAATTTTTGTGGTAATTACGAATAATTATGCTTTAGAGAATTATTCCAGTTACGCTCACCCCTAATTTCCAGGTCATGTCTAGAGGCAATTGTTTTGTCAACATGTGGTGCAGGTCTTTTTAACTTCAAACCAGATTTGCCCAAAAAGTAGGTGATTCTGAATTGGTATAGATGTTAAAAAAGCTGCCTCTGTTTCATCCAGTTGCATGTCCTCAAACCACTCTTAGGGCCTCATTTATGAGGCTATGCGCCACTTTTACGCCGCTGGTGCGTCACTTTTTGTGACGCACCAGTGGCGTAAAAAATGAGCCTTGTTGCGCCATATTTACAAAGTGACGCATCTAGGTAGATGCCTCACTTTGTAAACCCCTGGGCCACATTATACCTGCGCCAGGTATAATGTATGCAAGGGGGGTGTATTGACGCAAGAAAGAGTCGTAGAAGTGACGCAGTGAAATCTATGTGATTTCACTGTGCCATTTCTAGGACACAAATGCGTCAATTTCTTACGCCTGCCTCACAGCAGGCGTAAGACTGACGCAGGCCCTTTCACATGGGGCTTGCCCCATGTGAAAGGATACATTGCTGGAGTTGCGTCTCTTTTGTGACACACTCCAGCAATGCGTCACTTTTGCACCATACAGATACGTCAGAAAATACTGACGTATCTGTAACTCCTTGCGCAATGATGCGTCATATTGTAAATATGACGCATCATTGGTGATGCAAGGAGGGCGCAGTGAAAAGTAACGCATCACTGTTTTCATGCAGCGATGCGTCACTTTTCATAAATGAGGCCCTTAGTACTTGCACATCCATACCAAGCCTAATATTGCTTAGTTTGGTGGATGTTTGGTTTGGATCCACCAACACTGCAGTGGTGCAGGGAAGATATATTTTAGTTGCCTGGACAAGGGAAGAAGTCATGGCTGTTTGCTCTCACCTGTGACAAAAGGATGTGATCCTTACTGTTGGAAGTGGGTTATTAGTAGTGGTAAATGTGCATCTATCATTGACAATAAGGGTGCTAACTCAGTCTAGAGCTCAATATAGGTCTCAATAAATGATTCCCATGCTCAACCCTTAGTAGCTTGGCTGTGAGCAGGCAGGCTTAACTTAGGAGACAGGTATATAAACACTTAAAAACACCAATTCAGTAACCAATTAAGATTCCACACACAATAATTTATCACACATCAATATATAACAAATAGGAAATATGTGTATCTTTAAAATGACTCCAAAAGTTCAATGTAGGGAACCGGAGATATGAATTTTTAAAAGATGTAACACTATATAGCACTCAGAAACCTGTAGTGCCACATTGGGACATCTGGTCATGCTTGACACGGACAAAGTCAAAGTTTTAGGCCAACCGCGATGGAGCCCTTCTCGGATTCCCCGTGCAGTAAGCCTCCGTTGAGATTTTACCTTTGAAATTAGAACATTTTCTGAAGCTTTTTCTGATGGGACCCACTAAAGCTTGTCACCAGTGCGAGTTTGGTGAGGGTTCAACGGCTTGCTTTCCAGGGAGATCCTAGTCAAATTCTGCAAGTATGACCTCCAGAGCTTTTCAGTGGGACGAACCAGCAGAGCAGGATGGCTAGCGATTGAAGGTGCTCAGCTGGGCTTTCCCGGTTGAGTCGGCCCGATTATAGAGCTTTTTTACAAAGTTGCTCCAAAATTCTCCAAAGTTCTCTAACTTCTTCCTGAAGTTCCTCTTGATGGTCCAAAGTGTCCTAAACACAATTCAAGGGTCTGGAATCTCCATGACTGTTCTTTTTGACATTGGAACTTCAGTTCCCACAATCCACTTGGACAAAACCCTTACAAATCTACTGGACACACTCCAACAGGAAAATCTTGGTGGTGATGGTTCAGGTGAGCTCTGTTAAGTTGTTTATGGTAGCTGCAGCATGGACATGAGCCGGAGAGGGCGCACTTTGGTGTTACCACTGGTACATGCTCAGGGGATTTCTAGTTGCTGCTAAAGTTGTAATCTGACCATTTGCACATAATGTTTCACACTGACTTGAATCTGTCTGAATTTGAAGTTTAATCCAGTAGGATTTAATTGTATTCTTTGATTTGTGCTAAATTGCCTGTTCAAGCACCTGTTCTAATGTTAAATCCTTTTTTAATGTGAAGTGTTTTAAAAGCGCTTGTCTGATAGTTTTTGCCTTCCTACGTACTGCACTTTTCTCCACCTGACCATAGAGAGGATCGCCACTCCTCTCGGTCATGGAGTGGATAGGTTAGCAGTCTAGCTTCACCTGCTCGCCTATTTATGGCAGATGCAGAGCGGACGCTCAGCAGACACGCGCAGCGGGTGCACCGCTGGAACAACGAAGGAGCGCTAAAGGCCAGCCAATCTGCGCCATTCAGTACCCGGCCAGGACCAGAGGCCAGGAACCCTGGTCAAACTCTCCCACAGGATCTCAATTATATAAAGTATAACTCTGATGAATTATGGAAGCTCAGGCCCAATGTACCCCTACAATGTTTAAATTTTATTGAACCTGACAGTCTCCACAGAAACACTGTACACTGCCAGTACTGTGGTCTTATGCTGGGGAAAACCATATTCCACTCTGAGAACACACAGGGAAAGATAGCTCACTAGAAAATGTGGCTCATACATTATTGGTCCCTTCCAGGCCATAAAACAGAGATTGAGCTGTTTTTGGAAGAAGAAGCACCTGCCATTATGTTATGGAAACCTGGTTGAACCAGAGCTCTACTCCTGATATTATCATGGCCCTTCCCCCTGGCTATACCATTAGTAGGCAGGAGGGGGTGGGAAAACCAAGTGGTGGAGTGGCCATCATTTGCTCCATTACACCTCTGACCCTAACTAACTGTGATGCCTTGCAGTTTAGATTGACACTTACCCCCACTACTTCTTACTCTGGATCGCTTCTTTATAGACCCCCTGGTCCCTGTACAACTTTTTTAGACTCCCTGCCAGAGCTCCTTGCCAGTTTTTTCATAGAAAATGGAGCTCTTACAGTACTTGTTGATTTTAATATTCACCTGAATGATCCTGTTAATGTAACTTCCAATAGACTTCAGTCCGATATTAACGATCTGGAACTTCTTGAGTTAGCAAACAGTGCCACTCATGATGAAGGGCATATCCTAGACCATATATTTTTTAATGACCCTAAGATGCAGATGCTCTGCCCGGTCCTAGTCAAATGATCTGACCACAACTATATTCCTTTACACCAAGCCAACCAGGCAGACTGTGACGGGGTGACTTAAAGTCAGGCGGGAAGTGGCCTAAGGTTCCTAAAGTCTGACCCATTATTCCTAAAAGATAATCCCAACAAGGCCAATCTATGCTGGGCTAGACTGGATTAATGACTCAGCGGAAATATGCTTTAAGACACCTACTATGAAAACTCAATGTCATCCCAGAAGAGCACCCTGGTTCTACTGCCAATTAGCCTCCCAAAAGAAAATATGTAAGACACTAGAAAGGAGAAGTGTGGCTCACTGGTTGGAGAAGTGTGGCTCACTGGTTAGAGGAGGCAGACCTGGATGCAGACATCAGCCCGGGACCAGGGTTCAATTCCCGGCTCGGCGGGGTCTTGAGTCCTAAAATGTCCATGGACTTGACAATTCTCGCTCCGGTGCCTACTCGATTCACGGGTTCACACTCTGCGACTCTGGGCAATCGCTTGCTTAATCTCCACAACGGCCCCTCGCGGCGGGATGCCTGGCTTTCACCTTGCGGATACCCTGCCGGGGTTATCTCACAGGGAATACCAGGACGGGTTCCCTAAGCAAGCGCTTAGAAACCGCTTGGTGATTTGCGCTATATAAATTCCTGTACATTTACATTTACTTTTACATTTACAAAGGAACTGGAGGAAGACTTATGCCCTTGAACTTAAGAAGCTGTTCAAAAATGTGATCAGACAATATCACAATGATATTAAGGAAGCTCAGCCAAAATAATATGCAGAACGGATCAATATGGCCGCCAATTCCATCAAAGAGCTTTCTAGAATAGTAAATTCCCTTAATACCATGAAACAGAGCTCCTCCTCCCCCCAATCCTCGTGGCAGAGATGCAATGAGTTTGCCACCTTCTATAAGAATAAAGTGGAAATTATCTATAACTCACTGCACCTGAACCCCTTGACTGACTCTGAAGGTGTGCTGGAAATCGTTGACAGCCCTGGTCAGCACAATAGTCCAGACCTCTCTCCCTACTCAACCACCCCAACTCTTGACTCCTTTCCTGCCTTAGGTACATAACAGATGGATCTTAGCCTTAAGAACATCAAATCAGGCTCACCGCTTGACCCTGCCCTGCCTCATATTCTTCTCCAAGGAGGCGAGCCGGTTTTATCCACAATGGCAGATCTCATTTCGTTATCCCTGTGCTTCGGGATAGTGCCAAACAAATGGAAGCACTCAATTGTAAAGCCCTTCCTCAAGAAACCCCTTCTTGATCCCACCTCATTGGGGAATTACTGCCCCCATCTTGTTGCTCCCCATTCTAGGCAAAATCACAGAGAAACACGTTAATGGCATAATCTCACAATTCCTGGAGGAGAATAATATTCTGCACGAATCCCAGATGGGGTTATGCCCTGAATGCAGCACGGAATCCACTTTCCTCCTAGCTACTGAGAAACTTAAAATGATACTGGAACAGGGGGGTACTGCCGCCATCCTTCTTTTTGATCTATGCGCGGCTTTTGATACTGTTGATCACAGTTTCTTGAAACATAGACTAGGAGGCTGTCTTCCTTTCTAAGTGAAAGAACCTTCCAATGCATAGAATCAGGCCTCTTCTCGGACATGTTCAAGGCCCCATACAGAGTCCCTCAGGGATTGGCACTCAGTCCCACCTTGTTCAATGTTTATATGGGACCCCTGGCAAAATTTGTAGAGGAGTTTGGACTGTCAATTGTATCTTATGCTGATGACACACAATTTGGTAATTTCAGGGTCTGATGTTACCAAATCTCTAAATGGATGGCCAACTGCAGTTTAAAACTTAATGGGGAGAAAACTGAGATAATGTTCCTGGGTAATTGCACAGACCCTTGAAAAATAATCAGCTGGCCAGACAACTGAGGTGCCCCCTCTGACCCCCAAATCCTCGATCAAGAAGTTGGGGATGTGGCTTGACCAGAATATTTCTATGAATGCCCAATCTAAAAAACTTTCAGCCACTTGCTTCGGTATTCTCTGTTTGATTTGTAAGATCATAGACCTTTCCCCAGACCAGGCATGAAGAATGGTGATTTAGGCACTAGTGGTCTCAAGATTGGACTACGGTAACTCATTGTACTTAGGCGTTACCAAATATGTAGTCAAGAGGCTGTAGGTTGTTCAAAATGGGGGGTCCAAGATGAATCTCAAAATTCCCAAGTACAAGTCAGTAAAGGCCTCACTGAGCAAACTACACAGGCTTCCTATCCAACCCAGGGTCAAGTTCAAGGCACTTTGCCTAGCCCACAAAGCCAAGCATTCCAGGGGTCCAGCCCTGTTATGGTCTCTTGTCTCCCCTTATGTACCCAACAGGTCCCTCAGGTCCTCGTCTGATTCTCTAATGAGCACAACAAGAATAAAAAGAGCCAGATGGGGAGGGAGATCCTTCACTAACCTGGTCTCAAAACTTTGGAACTCAATGACCATTGAATTGAGACGTCTGAAAGACCTACGTAGCTTCATGAAGAAACTCAAAACGTGGCTCTTGCCATGATTGCCCCTTCACACTGATCTGGCACTCTCTCTGCAGTGCTTGGAAGCCCTTGGGCAGCTATGCACTCTATAAATCACATAAATATAAACATACATAAACCTGTTGTGGACTGGTACAGGATGTGCCGGAGGAAGGTACCCCTTGGTATATCAACCATACTCCTCCCCACCTTATCTGTACAAAATGCTTTCTCTCCACAGCCAAAGCATAGCCCGACTCTGTTTTGCAGGAGACTGTCGGGCATGAACAGTTAAGAAAAAATTGACCCAATGACCCTGACCCCAATCATAAGGCAACCCAGTGGCCTATTGTAATACAGAGAGGCACCCTTAAAGGGAGAGACACGGAAGCAGAAGGAGAGAGTACAGCAGTCCGTGACCTGGAATTTGCTGCAAAGGGGAACGCAAATCTAAACTGATTTCACTTCTGTGAGCGGAGAACAGGGGTTACTCGAGGGTTTTCAGCCCCGAAACAACATCCTTGGATTACCCGAGCCGCCCACAGATAGCAGAAAGAATGCTGACTACTCCTCCGGATCAGCCTCCTTATGGTCAGACGGAAGTGGAAGACTGTGGCAGAGCCCCTGGTGGAATGCACAGCCCAGCCACATTTCTGGAGAATCGTGGCTTAGTTAGGTACGGGCCGGATCGGGGCAAAGTTTGGGAAGAGGGACCTACAATGTCTATACCCATTAGAAAACGTTCATTACTTTCTTCTCTATCTAACATAAACAATTAGGCAACAAGCACAGCCTTTAACCACTTGGGAGCTAGTAAACAAACCTCCCCAGTGCTGCGCTGTCCATTATCCGGTGCTGAACTGGACGTCCAGCGGTCGCACGCAGCACTGGGGAGGTAGTGCCCGTGACGACCGTTGGCCGACGGCAGCACTTAAGGGGTTAAAAGTACAAAACATGTATCTGTTAGAGATCTTAGTTTGTGCTTAGAGCATGAGGACTTTGTGATGGTTAACAAAAGTCTTTATCTCCTGTCACAATTCTTTATCCTCTTAATAATGGCACACCATGTTACCTGAAACACAGGAATCAGTCTCTTTGGGAGAGAACTCCTAATATAATAGTCTTAGGAAAAACAGGCTTACACTGTTGTCTTTTTTCCACTTTGAAACTGTGGTGTAACCAGGATGCGAAGAACGAAGAACCGGGATGTTGGAAGCCTTGGGGAAAAAAAAGGAAGAAGAGAGGGACAAATAAAGACTGTCTTATTTTCATGCTTATCAAACTTCTGTTGATATAACAAAACAAAATAGCCTAATAAAACGAAGTGATAAGAGATATAGTTGTAAGCATATTAAAATTCCCCTTACTGTGACACCTGTAGCTTGCAGGGAGTCTACTCTTAATTTCTCTTGAAGCAAGGTACATACAAAGGGCTGTAGTTCTAGATAATACAGCAGGCGCATTCAGTCAGAATGCCGGGCTGATGTTGCAAATCAAGTTTCCAGCTTAGCAAGCCTTCTTATTCTCTTAGTTTAAGCAGCAGATCTGAAAGGCTCTGCTCCTCTCACATATTTATTCTGTGTTCTCTGGGTCAAGCACGAGAGCACTCCCATCCAATGAGGTGCAGGAAAACACCCTAGAGCATGACCACTTCCTCTAAACTGTGGCATAACCTTCTCCCAGTAAGCATTATTTATCCAACATTTAGTATGGCTGAAATCTCAGCAGAGGAGCAAGAACTAGTTAAATGAACCTCCAGTATGACTGATTTCCATAGCTCTCCTTCCCCTACCACCTGCAAATTCATGCCGTAAGTCTGCCATCTTGCTAGGTCAGCGAGGCGGGTGGGTAGATGGGCCCGGCATTCCCTGCCTGTCCTTTCCACCTTTGAAGCTTCATGCTTTACGACTCCTCCCCCCTGTTCTTACATTCCTGTGTTACAAAGCTCCCTCAAGATGACCTCTCTATGGGTGAGCCACTTATCACTTCATCAAAGCAGCCTGGCTAATTCTGTTAACTCTGACCAATCAGGGAAGAGGGCAGGAACACAGAATTTTGGCTTACAGGCAAGAAAGTCTCATAACTTCTTTTCTGTATAATTTAGGAACAATTCAACCATAGCATATTGTTGGATTTATCAATACCATTCTCCTATATCCTTGGAGGATTGTTACGTTAATTCCTAGCGATATGTATGCATTAATAAACTATTCACTACAATGAGAAATATGAAATGTATATTTTTTCCATCACCGGGGAATATAAATCGTAGTTTATACAGGTCCTGCTTATAGTTACAAGACCCCCACCCCTGGGTCACCTTGGAGAGACCCTTGGGGTCCTGAATATGCAAGAATAGGGTAGATCCTCACTCCACAGTGCTCATAGCACTAAAGTTGATTTTGGACGGCACTTTACTACAATGGCGGAAGTACAATGTGCAGTTTCTCTATCCCCAGGGCACATAAGGGTCCTCCTTATAATTGCATGACCTCCCACCTCTTGGAACACCTAGGGGAGAGTTTGGGGGTACCAAATATGCCAAAAGATTGTAGTTTATCACTTTTTAAGTGCTCCTACAACCAAAGTCGAATTCGGGCACAATTTACCGTAAAAGCAGTTCTGCAACACAGGGTGCCTGTTAAATATCCTCAGACTCTCACCAGTGCACACATGCAAGTACAGAAAGGGCTGCTGGCCTTGAAACCACCATGCCCTATTATACACTAGGAACTTTAAGGTGGTTTTTATCCTCCTACCCAATTATGTATTAGGGACTGATAGGGTGAGTCATGTCAATTTCAAGTATACCCTAATATAATGTGTACCCGCATGTATATGTGTGTTTCACTGTGTTTTCAACATAGCACTGGCCCTGAGCCGGGTTAGACAGAGTCCAGGGACAGTCAGAGTTAGTTACCACTAGTACCAGTCAGCAAAAAAAGGGGGTGCACAGGGCACACAGGAGGACTTTGCAACACTTACCCATCCCTGCGTAGCACTAGGGAGCGAGGTAATGCCACGAGAAGTAGTGGTGGTGGGAGTGGATAAGAGTGAGTTTGAGCCTAGTAGTAAAATTAGAGTAGGACTAGGCGATAGTAACATGTTTTTGATAACCAAAATGTATTTTCGGTCAAGTAGAAGAGGTGTCTGAATGTAAAAATATGTTCATAATACAAACTGGCTTGACTTTGGTTCAATAGGAAATCGTAGGAAGAAATAGGAAGATACTGGGGAGTTTTTAGAATGGAGGTGAAAGGGTTGAACATTTTAGTCATAGTAATCTATCTAACTGTGGCATAAAGAGCTTTCTGCAGGATTGTGATGCAGTTTTAGTAGGCCAGTAAAGAGGGTATTGACATTATCGAGTTTCGAGTACTACAGTCTTGTGGTTTGTCTCTGAAATAATAATCTAAATTGTCATCTATTTCTTATTAATATGGATGGTGTTGGTGATGTATTAAGGTAAAGCTGAGTATCATCTTCATATTGGCGGTTAAAGTTCTTCAAGTTCTGGTGCAAGTTCTCTAGCAAGGAAGCCTAAGTGTTTCAGCCCAGTTTGAAGCCCAATGGAATTTGTCCAATAGATTGTTATCAAATATGGGATAAATGACATTACAACCCATGCTATTACAACGCATGCCTTTACGACGCAAGTTTTACAACGCGACTTTTACAACGACTTGCGTTGGGGGGCGCTGGGTAGTGAATAGTTTAATTTACTATTCCAACTCCAGTCCCTGTGGATAGTAGGGAAGGTGTTGGAAACTATCCCCTATCCTAGAGCGCCCCAGCGCAAGTCGTTGTAAAAGTTGCGTTGTAATGGTTGCGTCGTAAAGGTACTTCGTTGTAACAGTTGTGTTGTAAAAGATGTTTACCTGAAATATGTATTGCTTTAAATGTAAGGGTACACAATTTTAAATTACCTTGGCAAGAATTTAAGTTATAGAATAAAGGCTAATGAAATTATCTGTATAGTTTGAAGAGTTATTCAACAGTGTAGATGCTTGGCAAATATTAAGGAAATCTGGGGCCTAGATTTACGAGTTCCATCCAATAGGGTAAATGCTGGGAACATAAGTACTTCAGACACTCAAAAGGTGGTGGAAGGAATGCTTGCAGTAGGTTTAACCACTGGATATGAGGTTCCGTGAATTCTGAACCCGTTTCATAAATGTCATCGTACCATGACAATTTTGGTATCAGCAGGCGAGTATAATATGTACGAGTATTTTCGTCATGTTCGAGTGACGAGATCACCATGAAATCAGGGATTCCGTTCTGAACCCTCGGGTTCCATTTTGTGTACGGCAGCCATTTTGTGGTTGCCCTCACATAGGCCGATGACACGTACACCTTAGCTGACTTCTGTGTGACCTGGGCAAGCTGACTCCGTTGCCCGAAGCCAAACCTGTTAGGCCAGTTCTTTTCCCAGTAGCTGGTCGAGATTGAAGATCAAGGCATAGGGCATCATAAACCCTTTTATTGCACACACCTATGTCTTATCTGACTCACATCTGTCTCTGCTCCTTTCTTTATGACCTGTTTACGATGAGGAGGTGCCCGTTTTTATTAGGGGGCCGTCCGATTTATCTGATGAAGAGTGTTGGGCCTTTCTAGGAAATTGATGGTGGGCTGGACAATGAAATGTGAGTTGTCATGTGTTAGACCCGTCTGCTTCTGAGAGTCCCCTCACCACTATGATTTATTTTGTTCCCCTGTACCTCCCAAAATTTGTCGCTTTTTATTTGTCTACCAGGACTTTTTATGTGTTGTCTCATGGGGTTAGATGTTCCTTGATGCCCAGTTGCTCACAAGGTTTGTGGCACCTATTTACAAGGCGCCTGGCCCAAACCTGTGGCATTACAAACTGGGGTTGTCAACCTGTATAAATGAACTTAAAATGGTGGACACCCTTTTTCCTCATGTGAAGTGACTCCCATTGGAGCCTTCATGAACCCTGGCCTTTTGAGGTTTTGGCGCCCTTTGGTTGGCGCGCATTTCTGACAGGAATTCCTTTATTTTCCTCAGGTACACAAAATGGCTGCTCTAGAACCCCAGTACGGTGGCTGTGAGTGTCCTAAATACCCCTCAAGAGTGCCTTGTCATTGTCACAGCCAGAGAAGGTTCTAGAACCTTCTGGCTCGTGCCAGTACCCCAGGGCACTGGCTATATAAGACCCAGTCCCTGGTGGCCATTTTAGATTTGAGGAGATTGAATGAAGGATTAGAAGAGTTCAGACTAGAGAAGAGATTCCAGACTTGACACCAGATTGACACCTGCCCTGTTGACCCCTGAGGTGGCTGGTAGCGCAGGCAGCAGAGCAGCAAAGGGTTGCTGGCGTTGTGTCTGACTGGCGTTCCAGTCAGCTACGTGAGAAGTGACCTAGCGCCTACAGCGCCTGCCCAGCGAGTACCTCATTGCCCCCAAAGACTGTGGCCCGTTTCGTGTGCCTCTCCGCCCCACCGGTGGTGAACTGTGATCGACTTATCGAGTCGCGAGGCGAGAGCAAGTTCGCCACGACAGCGATCGTCAGCTGTGCCCCCTTCGCGACAGGTGTCTCTAGAGGGGAGCTCGGACGTCTCCGAGTCCCACCAGCGTAGAGCGCTTCCTGCGCGGATAGAAGGTGAGGTGGTGCGCCGGGGCGGGGAAAGGCCGGCCTTCGTTGGGCGGGACCAGCGTCTCTGCCACTCCCCAGTGACCCGGGAGCTGTAGCTGTGGGCGGGAACCCCCCTGTATGCGGAAGTCGGAGGGAGGTCCGTGGAGCCCCTGAGAGCCCCGTCGCTAACGAGAGGAGTGCTGTGCCCGACTGAATCGTATCTTGACTGCAGCCGATGTGAGGTGGGCCCGTTTCCTCATAGTGAATGCAGCGTTGTGAAGGAACTGTGAACGGGCATTTATTTGACTGTGCGCGAAGGTTGTGTGACGTCTCCGGCAGCCCGTTCGTCGGTCTATTGACTTTGAACTGGTGCCGCCTGTGCTCAAGTGGTGCTAAAGCCCGTAGGCGCGCATAGACTTCACCGGCAAAGCAGAGATCCTATCCCGGTGACCGCCAAGTGCAAATGATGTATTTACTGTGCTTCCTTGCCTTCTAGCTATACGCGCATACGCCTTGAGTGATTATTAAAGAGTCCCAAACCTTATTTTTTGCTCAGAGAAGCCGTATACCTGGTCATTGAACGCAGCATAAACTGTAAGAGTTATCTTTCCCATTTGAAGCGTATTGCACATGTAATGATTCTAAAGTATTTAATTGGTGGCAGCGATACCAGAAGAAACATGTGGTTGATTATTTAAATGAACCAATATTTATTCTGATATTTATTCTGATATTTATCCTGATATTTATTCTGATATTTATTGTGATTCTCATCCCTGAAGTTATTCTATTTATTAATACTATTTATTACCAGAACTGTATGACCAAAAGAAATGTATATGTGCTTTCCCAGTCAACCCTATTTACAACAAAGAACTTTTATATAAAGGAATCGTATTTTTCTACAGAAGTGGTGTGGTGTCCTTCTTTTTGGTGTGGATGTACAAGGAGTTATTATTGGGTCAGAGCCGGCTTAACACTACAGCCTTCACTTGCCTTGTCACTTGAGCCAAGCTACCCCCTTTGTGCTGGGCTTGCCCATCGCAGGTACAACACCATGCAATACTTTTGTCGTGTACACATGGGATTGGTCAACTGTAAATAAGGAACGTTTGCCTGAAGCACAATATTTGGTATAAAAGGGATGACGCGCTTTGTAAGTTTGAGCAGTCTCCTACGCATATACAACCATTGTACTTCGTGGACCTCTGTTACTGGTTGCAGCCAATAAAATTGATCTTTGACGTCACCAAGAAGTTGCCGCGATTCTGTAATTCTGAGACAGGTGAATCCGGAGATTTCGGGTGTGTCCCCTGACACCGCTGGGTTCTAAATTACCCAGTTCTCCAATTGGCGCCCACCGTGGGGCAACTTAAGCGGTACCGGTCCAAGCCTGATGATCGTGAGGAGCTTCGTGTGAAAATTCTGGAGGAACCACTTCATCGACCCCTGTATGTCGTCGTGGTCCGAAAGTCTTTGCTGCAAGGTTCCCCGCTTTCCGACGGCTACGAAGGACTGCTGCCCTAACTGTCGCCCTGTCTTGGAGCCTTAGACGATTTGTAGAGCGAGATGAAAGACGGGTCTTCTGGTGACGTCATCGATACCTCAGTTAAGTATAAGTGGAGCGTCTCCCAGTCCTTAGTTTTGGGTATCCCTTGGGATCTTTGATTTGGGATCTTTGATTTGAGTTCTTTGATTTGGGTTCTTTGATTTGGGCCTTGCAAGTACCAAAGCCGAGGGACTCGTGTATTCACGAGACTATCGTATTCGATAATCCCTTGAAGTTTGAAGCTAGACTAGTGAGCGAAGATGCCTGGTCTTAGCAGACTTGGAAATTTGTTTTGTCTTGGTTGTAGTAGGGATTCCCGATTGGAGGACTCGTGTCCGGTTCCTCCGATTGGAACTCCGACCTATGAGCTTTATGTGAAGCATGGCGTGGGCCCTATCACGTATAATGAAGTATGGGTTAGGTACACTAGGAAAGATGTTATCCTAAAATGGCCCCAATATGGTAGTTTTGACACAGAAGTTCTAGATAATTTAGAGGTTAGACTTTTTAAGAAAAAGACCGGTCGGCGATGTTTGACTCTTTCCGCTTATGGCGAAAGGAAGCCAAACAGAAGGAAATTAAATTAGCGAAGAAAAATAAAAGAGAGAAGGGTATCTCGATAATGCAAGCTGCTATACAGTTTAAAGATAATGAAGAAGAACAGGCGAGTGAGCAGTTGCACAGGCAACGTAAAATGGCGATTGATGAATGCTACCCGGCTTTGCCGCTTCTTCAGCAAGATGCAGCAAAGGACCTTGAGAAAGATCCCTTAATGTCACATTTGTTGAGTTCGCCACCCCCTTATGCGCAGTGTGCTACAGCACCTCCGCAACCTTTAGTTGTGCAACCTCCAGTTGTGCAGCTTCCTGTTATTCCACAGCCGCCAGCTCCTCTTCAGTTGGCCACTACTCCTCTGGTCCAGCCTCCGCAAGGGCCACTTACTTTGCTACCTGCTCCACCTTTAATTTGTGCGCCGCCTGCGGCTTTTTCACCTGTTCTTGCTACCTCCTCTATTACTGCTCCTACGTTGACCTTTTCTCAGTCCGCTTTATCTCCTGACCTGTCGACCTCTCCTTCTGTTCGACAGAGAATGACCAACACTGTTACTAGTCTTTTGTCTCCTTTCTTTGGGTCGCTTAGTACGACCCCTGTTTCAGAGCGTAAACAGTTGCGTAGCCAACTGCCTGATTCTCTCTCTCGAGAGAGAGAAATATTGGATTATTTGGCACGTAAATGGGTCACTCGTCTGTTAAGATACGATGTAGAGTCTGTTATGGATGTCTTCCATCAATGGGAAGCACCGAAACAGAGATATGTTTTCGATAAAGTGTTTACTTTCCTTCGTGAAGAATGGGAAGATGACGACATGGGACAGACTCCGTCTGAGTTGTTCCATATACAGTCTGAGTTTGCGAAAGGTACGATTGTGGGTTCCGATGTTGAGAAAGCAGTTGCGACGTTGTTGTCATTTAGGAGCGAGTCTCCTTCTCAGCCACTGTTTGAACCTGATCCCTCTGTTAGGAGAAAGGTGCGACAATATCCAATGAGAGAGGTTCCTCCTGTATGGAAGGAAGCAGTTCAGGCCGATGCTGGTCTTAACATTGACGCCATACTGGCTCACTTTCAGCGTGTTTGGGTACATGTTCCATGGAAACGTGCCGAAGTTTTGTCTCTTAAACAGACTTTGCCTGACCCCCGTAAGAATCCTGCAGGGTATTATAAGGAGCTATCACAGACCGCAGACTCATGTGTTATGAATCTAGCTTATATAGACATGTTTGGAAATGTGGTCCCGCAGCCTTTATGGGGATTGATTCGTCATACGGATCATGCGCAAGAGTTAGGTGATTCATGGGTTAATATCGCTGCTGCAGATGGCCGACAAGTTGGTGGTGCTAAACCTGAGCCTTTAGTCGCAGAACTTCCTGGTAACATTGTTACCTACATGAAAACTTTAATGCCTGCGATGCGAGTAAACTGGGACAAATTGTCTGCGCGTAAGCAAAAGAAAGAGGAAACGGTGTCTGATTTCTTCACTAGGTTTGAAGAGACGTTCATCGACCATAGTGGTCAAGACATGAGTACTGAAGGTGGTCAACGCTTGTTCGTTGACAAGTTTGTACATAATTTACTTCGTGAATTATATAAGAAATTGAAGGATTCAGAGAGTTCTTGGGCCGTTTCCTCTTCAGCACAGATATTGGCTACTGCGCAGTACTACGAAAATAGGGATAAGGATGAAAAAGATAGAGCAGACAAAAAGACTAAAGAATTGAAAACGAAGGTGCTTTTACAGCAAGCGTATCCGCCCCGCAATAATCAGCGTGATTATCAGCAGCCTCAGCAGTTTCAGAGAAACTCGCAAAGGTTCGAGTCTCCTCAACAGCGTTTTCTGGTAGGCCCCAATCAGTGTTCATATTGTAAGGAAGAGGGTAATTTCAAATATAGTTGCCCTATTTTGTTACAGCGTATGAATGGTGTTTCGGGCGCAAGAGGTCAAGGTGTTCAGCAAGCTCCTAGAGGTAGGGGACGTGGAGGTTTTCCCCAGAATGCGCGATGAATAGTTTTGATCAGCAGAATAATGCATCTGGTAGAACAACTCAGTACTATGCTGACGACTACTACGTCAAAGGTGAGAATGTGGATGGTAATGATTGCTAGGACAGCCATGGACAAAGAGAGGGAGTTGTTTCAGTTCCAGTAGATCAGAGTGGACCTTATGTTGAAGTCATTACATCAGGTGTGTCAGAGCCTTTTCTGTTGGATACTGGTGCTTCGAAGAGTTCTATTATGCACTCTAAACTCCCTGGCGCACCTTTGTCTGGCTTGACGAATGTTTCAGTAGGTTTTTCTGGCGCCCCTGTTAGAAACCCAATTTCTAATCCTTTGTCTCTTTCTGTTGGACCTCGCGAACTTGAAGCACCCCTTATTCTGATGACAGGTTGTGGTGAAAACTTGTTGGGATTGGATCTGTTGAAAAGATTGTATGCAATGTTGTATTGTTCTCCTTCGGGAGTACAACTCACATTAGGTAAAAAGGTGGTCTCTCCGATGTATTTGTCGAAGGATAAACTTCAGACGGAATTGTCCTCTCTCCCTGATATTCCTTGGGCGACTTGTCCTAACGATGCGGGTCTCCTAGGGATACCACCATATGTTGTGACGTTAAAAGCGAACGTTAAAATGCCACGCATTCCCCAATATAGGATCTCTAGTGATGGTGAAAGGGCGTTGCTAGTGATTATCCATGATTTGATTGAGAACGATGTAATTGAAGAAACAAGAGGTAATGTCTGCAATAGCCCTGTTTTGCCTGTCTTGAAACGCACTGACTCTTCCCAGCCACCTGTTTACAGGTTTGTGATTGATCTTAGAGAGGTGAATAATATAGTTGTGCCACAGTTTCCTGTTGTTCCTGATATCACCGCCTTATTGACGATGATTCCAGCTTCAGCCACTTGGTTTTTGATGATTGATCTGAAGAATGCCTTCTTCAGCATCCCGATTGCCGAGGAGAGTAGAGATATTTTCGGCTTCTCTTTAGGAGGCGAAGCTTCTGGTTTAAACGCGCTCCTCAAGGCTATTGTGAGAGTCCATCAATATACAGTCAGGCTTTGAAAACACAGCTTGACACGATTGTCTTACCTGATGGTGCTGCTTTTCTCCAGTACGTTGATGATTTGCTAGTCGCTGCCGATACTGAGGAAATTTGTAAAAAAGCTACTTGGTCGTTATTGCGTCATTTGTCTGCTTTTCATCACAAAGTGTCTCTTTTGAAGTTACAATATTGTCGACAAGAAGTGACCTACTTAGGTCATCTCTTATCGAAGGAGGGAAAAAGATTGACCCCAGAAAGAATTCAAGCGATTCCGAGCATGAGTGTGCAGATTACACAGAGAGACGTGCGTGCTTTCTTGGGTATCACGTCATATTGCAGACAATGGATACCAAATTTTTCTCTGCTGGCAAAACCGCTAGTAGCATTGACCTGTAAAGATACACCGAATCCCCTCCCGTGGTCTGAAGATTGTCAGAAAAGTTTTTCCGAATTGCGCGACGCATTGTGTTCGGCTCCTGTGTTGGGTACCCCCGACTACAGTAAGCCCTTTACGTTGTATGTCCATGAGAGAGAGGGATGTGCATTGGCAGTGTTGACACAGTCTTTTGGGGACAAGCAGCGTCCATGTGCATATTTCTTGTCGACTTTGGATCCGGTAGCTAGAGCGTTGCCAAGTTGTTTGAGAGCTACAGCGGCAGCAGCTGTTTCTATTCGACAGTCTGCTGGTTTGGTGATGAATAATACGCTGGTTGTGATGGTTCCGCATGCAGTGGATACTTTGTTAAACAGGACCAAAACACAACACTTAACTAGTGCTCGATTGTCAGGTTATGAGTTGACACTTTTAGCGAGTCATGTGCACATAAAGAGATGCAATATGTTGAATCCAGCCACGTTGTTGCCGAAATCAGTAGAGACAGATGTTGTTGAACAGCATGATTGCTTTCTCAGGACAGAGGAAGAAACAAAAGGGAGAATAGATCTTAGGGACACTCCTTTTGCGAAGTGTGATGGTACCTTATGGGTGGATGGTTCATGCTTCAAGCTTCCGAATGGTGATACGACTGCGGCATATGCTGTTACGACTTTGTATACGATTGTTGAAGCTGCACGTATCCCACATAATTCAGCCCAAGCAGCAGAGTTGATTGCACTTACGAGAGCATGTGTGTTGTCAAAAGGAAAGAAAGTGACCATATATACAGACAGCCAGTATGCGTTTGGTGTGGTTCACAGTTTTGGACAATTGTGGAAGGAACGAGGGTTCCTTACATCACATGGGACAAAGATACAGCATGGTCAATTGGTGAATGAGCTTCTGGAGTCACTTACCTTGCCGTTGCAAGTTGCGATTGTGAAATGCAGTGCACACAAGAAGGTTACCGATGATGTTGGTCGTGGTAATGCGTTTGCAGACGAAGTTGCGAAAGATGTGGCGAGGGATGTGATGAGTCGAATGTATGTTTCGGGCCCTGCAAGATGGATTGGTGATGTTGGAATGTGCGAGGACACGATAGAGAGTGTAAGGTCGATTCAAGCTGAAGCTACAGAGAAAGAGTTGAGTGTGTGGAGAGAGAGCACGGGTAAATTGGATGCGAATGGTTGTTGGGTTGAGTTGTCAGAACATCAGCGATGGTTGTTACCCGATGCGTACGTGCTTGCAATGGTTACGATGGCACATGGACGGGCCCATATCAGTGTGAAAGGGATTTGTAAATTGTTGGCTCCAGTATGGCAAAATGCTGGAATTCCTAAGTGTGCTGAGAATGTGGTCAAGAATTGTATGGTTTGTCTGAAGTACAATCCTGGTAAGAGAACTCCAACTCCAGCTGGTCATTTTTCTCCTCCTACATATCCGATCGAGGTTTTGCAGCTAGATTTTATTCACATGGAGAGATGCAACAACCTGAAATACGTACTCGTGGTTGTTTGTGCCTTCTCGAGATGGGTAGAAGCATATCCTCTGAAAGATAATACTGCCTTGTCCACAGCTAAAGCCCTTGTCAAAGAGTTTTTCCCTAGATATGGTTTGCCGAGAATGGTCAGGAGTGATAATGGGAGTGAATTTGTGGGTCAAGTGATGAAGAGAGTATGTGAAGGGCTAGGAATCCGGCAAAAGTTCCACGCTGCAAATCACCCCCAATCAGCTGGACTAGTAGAGTGCTATAATGGCACTCTTAAACTGAAGCTGGGCAAAATACAAGCGAGCTCTGGTCTTAAATGGCCTGATGCTTTGCCATTAGCACTTTTGTCTACAAGGATGACTGTACATTCCCGAGTAGGACTTAGTCCTTATGAAATTGTGTTCAGTCGCCCGGCCAACATATGTGGAGTGCCGAGGCCGTCAAAATTCAGTGAGATTGAACACCCTGTACTGCTTGATTACTTGTATGATTTGACGGCTAAATTGCGTGTCTTACACCAACAGGTTCACGATACACTGCCATCGATCCTGGCTCGTGGGTGCTGATAAAAAACTTACAGCGAACGAAGAACGATCAGCCCCGCTGGACTGGTCCCCACTTGATGCTGTTGTCAACGCGATGTGAAGTACGGGTGCAAGGAAAAAAGAACTGGATCCACGGCGTACACTGTAAGAGGGTCCATTTGCCTCTGCCGTACGACCGGTGGGTCCAGGTGGGTATTGCTGATTCTGAGACTGAGACTGGGCCTCGTTTTCTGCCTTTTAGCGACGGACGTTTAATGGGGCCAAGTTCTGAGCGTGAAAGCGACGATCTTCTGCAAGGAGCCGTGCCACCGTCAGTTGGATCGGACACTTCCGAGCCTGAACTCTTGTTCTGTGACCAGACATTGCCCGGGAAGGGCCGTTATAATTTACGACCAAAGGTCATGGGAGTAATAAAATAATTCCCTTTGCTATTTTTGAACATACAGCTCTCCCATCTGAGAAACTGTTTTGACCGATTTTTGTTTTTCGAACCGCCATCCGGGTTCAGCTGTAGGGTCGCGGCGTCAAGTCTTTGGAGTGCAGCCGAAGACACAAGGTCGACGGTTCTGGTTGGTCCTTGGGCGTTCCCTGGACCGACAGACGCATTCCTTAGCACGGAACACCCTACCTCCGCGAGCAGCACGGTTTGAGGATGGAGTTTTTCAAGATGGAGAGACCTGTTGAAGAAATGAATTTTAAAGTCAAAGGGCCCGATTCACAGAACTAACTTAAGACAAATTCCTAAACGTACTACTTTTGGTATTCACAGAAGTTAGGATTTTGTCTTAAGACAGACTTAAGACAGACTTAAGACAGAATCCTAACTTAAGTCTGTCTTAAGTCTGTCTTAAGACAAAATCCTAACTTCTGTGAATACCAAAAGTAGTACGTTTAGGATTTTGTCTTAAGTCAGTTCTGTGAATCGGGTCCAAAATGTGTACAATCATGAGCAGAAAATGTTTTTTAATATTGTGTCTTTTTATGTTGCTTAGTGTAATGATGTTTTTGATGGGATACATAATATTCTCTTCCCAAGTGACATTTGCACCCACTACACAGCCCATACCTCCTTCTACTGTTTCCTCTCATTCCTTTCACCCTCTGCCTGAACATGAGTCCATTAGGAGATTGGAATTCGCTAATAACTCCTTCGTTCAGCTTCTACACCAACACCAATTAGTAGTGAACACGTCTAACTGTTGGGTGTGTGGTCTTATGCCTCATACTACTGATAGAGGTATTCCGTACCTGGTTCTGCCATCTAGCTACAATGGTTCTGTGTGGGCATACAGAACGATGTTCATCTATGCATGTGAAGTCCACCCCCTACGTTCTGTGAAAGACAATCCGAAGAATAGTGCTCTAGTTAAGGGTATAGTAGACATGATTAGAGGAGCTACTTCCTATGAGACTATCCCAAGAGATGAGACACTAGCATATATTGGATGGAACGTAACCGGATATGGAGTTAGTCTGAGTGAAAACCAACGAACAAAAAGATCCTCTCCGATCTGGATCGTACCCCATCAGGGTCATTACTGTCCGCAGGGTAATGGCAAGAATCCGAGAGCTCAGTTAGGGAAGAGTATCTGCACTGAGACGTATGTTTTTGCATCCCAGACTTCCCCATCGTTTCTAGCAGCTAAGGGTACCTATTTTGTCTGTCACGATAGAGCGTACACATGGTTGCCCCCTGATTTCTCAGGCACATGTTTTGTTTCGTTCCTGTTGCCTCTCACCTATATAGCTGCGGCAGATTACCACAAGACAAGAATTGTTAGAGGTGTCTTCGCTAAGGAAGATACTGCAGGACAAGAATTGGAAGATTTTCTGAAGGGTTTTCTGCCGTTTTGGGGACCTATGGTTAACAGCAGGAACATACGGCAATTGACAAGAGTGGTTGAATCCACCGTAATTGAAACTGCCGGTGCCCTTAGTAACTTGACTGCTGAGCTCCAGTCGGATCGTCTTATGACTCTCCAGAACAGAGTTGCGTTAGACGTCATACTTGCAGACCGAGGTGGGGTATGTAAAGTGATCCAATCCAGTTGTTGTGTTTTCATTCCAGACAACGCTCCGACAGTGTACCAGGCCATTTCCAAACTGCATAAGATCTCCGAATCTATACACGTGGATAAAGGAGATTGGTCGTTGACTGGATGGTTTTGGGAACTGTTATCCGCCTGGGGATGGAAGATTCTGATGGTCATTGGGATGATCTTAGCCATCCTTTTCCTGTTCTGTCTTTGTATACAGTGTGCTCCTGCTATATGTGGCCTCTGTGCTACATCGTGTGTAAGGAAACCTGTATCACGAGACGTGCTAAGTAATAGGATGATGCTACAGCAACACCTCGATGATCTGATGAGCATAGACCTAGATTCAGACTGACATGGGTTTAGGTTATTGCCTATGTAAGGGCAAAAGGAGGGTGTGAGGTTCCGTGAATTCTGAACCCGTTTCATAAATGTCATCGTACCATGACGATTTTGGTATCAGCAGACTGAAAATGGCGAGTATAATATGTACGAGTATTTTCGTCATGTTCGAGTGACGAGATCACCATGAAAGCAGGGATTCCGTTCTGAACCCTCGGGTTACATTTTGTGTACGGCAGCCATTTTGTGGTTGCCCTCACATAGGCCGATGACTTAGGCCCAACGAGTCCTTGAGACACGTACACCTTAGCTGACTTCTGTGTGACCTGGGCAAGCTGACTCCGTTACCCGAAGCCAAACCTGTTAGGCCCGTTCTTTTCCCAGTAGCTGGTCGAGATTGAAGATCAAGGCATAGGGCATCATAAACCCTTTTATTGCACACAACTATGTCTTATCTGACTCACACCTGTCTCTGCTCCTTTCTTTATGACCTGTTTACGATGAGGAGGTGCCCGTTTTTATTAGGGGTCCGTCCGATTTATCTGATGAAGAGTGTTGACACGACAAAAGCATTGCATGACAACTCACATTTCATTGTCCAGCCCACCATCAATTACCTAGAAAGGCCCAACACATGGGATTGGTCAACTGTAAATAAGGAATGTTTGCCTGAAGCACAATATTTGTATAAAAGGGATTACGCGCTTTGTAAGTTTGAGCAGTCTCCTACGAATATACAGCCATTGTACTTTGTGGACCTCTGTTACTGGTTGCAGCCAATAAAATTGATCTTTGGCGTCACCAAGAAGTTGCCGCGTTTCTGTAATTCTGAGACAGGTGAATCCGGAGATTTCGGGTGTGTCCCCTGACACCGCTGGGTTCGAAATTACCCAGTTCTCCAGATATAGCTCGGGTAGCATACCACTGTATCATTATTTTGCCCTACAATGACACATCAGTTGAGACTCAGCCAAATGCATATTAGTCCTGACCCTGCACCAATAGGAACAGTCCATCCGGAACTGCCTTGCCAGGTTTTCCCTGAACCAGAAAACAAGCAACCAAAGATGAGTGTTGCCCTAATTAGGGCTTTTCAGTCAGATATATCTTGCTCTCAGTGGCACACTGAGCACAGAACTGATGTCTAGGCATACCCTTAAACACTTTGGCTGTTACATCAAAAACACAAAAGGTGACTGACAGAATGCTTGCGATATTTCTAACCACTTGAAATCGCTCAGGTTAGCATTCCAACCTCTCATTATTTTGCCCACCATGACACCTAAGTGGGAACCCAGTCATATGCAAATCAGACTCAACCCTGCCTCAATAGAAACAGGCAAGCCCTATTGTGCCAACCACTTATGTAGCGCTCTAAAACATGTTCCAAGCCTGCCATTTTAGCATGAACAAAGTTTTAAACAGCCCTGTCGGCTTGACATTAAAATCACTTGCCAAGCCTTCATTTTCAATTTTATTACATATATGTCACCACTAATGTACGCTCTAGGTAGCCCATAGGGCAGGGTTAAAAGGTTGGACATGTCTTTTTAAGTTTTACATGTCCTACAGTGAGGCCTACCCCTCCTTTAGGATAATATGTGATTCCTTATTACATTTAATACGCTTACATTTCCAATTGAGAACAGGTAGCTACTTCATGTTTGGTGTCTATTTAATTGTAATGATAAACCCTCTTTAATGTATGGGTGGACGGAGTCTGCGGAGTTGCACTACATGGAATTCTGCAGAGTTGCATAAAAGTCTGTGGAATTCTGCGAAGTTCCGCAACACCCTAATTATAGGATTTAAATTAAGTCATTTCCAAAAGGTGCAGTCATTAAAACTGTCCCTAGCCCCTCAGTCCTTCTTTACCTTGTAACATTTGAAATCTGTATCCACGGTGCTCAGCCCAGCAGCATGCAAATGGACAATCATCCAGACAACACGCAGTGGTGGGAACGGGATGTCTGAGAACTGACCGATGCCTCCTGCGTAAGATCTGCGCATGTGCAAGACACAGTAACCTGAGAAACTACACTGTGTAGTAACTCAGGTCGCTGTGTCTTGCTCATGCTCAGATGTCACGCGGTAGGCACCAGCTAGGGATGGTGTTTAATGCCTGTACCTTTAAAAAAGTGCAAAAGTAATCCATGACCCAGAAGGTGATGATGAGCGCGAGAGCGCAGTCCAGAGTACCACCTTTCCCTTCCCCTACTGTTGTCTACACCCTGCTCTCTCCACCTCCGGGCAGGGGGTTGTGCAGCTTGGGCACCCCGAGAACCTGGGCATAGAACCTATTCAATGGCTGTATCTCCTGCCACCCTTTCATTGCTCATTCTTCGGAGGAAAAAGAATGCATAACTTATGAGGCTGACAAGTGCCTCACACTTCATTACAAGGAACAATAAACAGGATATCTGTTATAAAGAGTGGGAATGGATTACGTTCCGCAGGTGAACCAACATTTAGCTCAAGGGTCCGCACGTGCCTAGGAATGGGATACTGGGAGACGGCAGTTCGCATCCGTGCTGACCCATCTTTTTTATCTGTTATCAGTGGAGCATTGTGCTGTTGAAAAGTGGAACTAGAGACAGTGATTTTTGGACCCATCCTGAAGGCATATCAGTGTGGATTCCATAAAGGGATTGTGTCTGTGATCCGGATCCGTGTTTTTCGCTGCCCTGGACACTGTTTGAGTATTTCTATTTATCTGACTAGTCGCCTGAGGATCATGCACACTCCAGCACACTCACGTCCACAGTCCAACAACACCTTGAATTCATTCAAGCAGTGCCCCCGCTCTGCCATGGACGCTGCCCTGTCCCTGGCACTGTGTCTGCTGCCTGGGTGGCTCTGTGCGCAAGGTAAGACTTGGAAATTCCACTCCAACTTTTTTTTAAATTGAAGTTCAGCATCATTGTCAGCGTTGATGGGAAGTATTGTAGGGGTTTGCGGATATTTTTCTCACTGTGGGAGGGTGCATCAGCAGGAGTGGTGGATGGCTACAGGGCAGAAGGTTAGGTGTGTGCCTCTTCTGGAGCAAAGAAGTACCCCCACATCAGGTGTGAGCAGCTCATTTAGCCGCGTTGTTTCATTCTCTGCTGCCTGGCACTTGGGGTATGACAAGGGTGTCATGAGTCATAATTAAAGCAAGGGAAGTGCCACCCCCTATTGGCGAGTAAACCAATTACAATTGGGGTCTACTTGCCCCTCACTTCCCTTAGCCATGATACAGCTGCGCCTGTTGCATTAATAATGTATGTGTTAGCCCGAATTCGATTGTCACTGGCAAGTATTGACAACTTGTATTTTAATCTAAGCTTCCCCACTTGAATAAACGGTTTGCTTCTGGGCAGATTGCTTTATCTCCTTTGTGCCTCCTCTGCTTTACTAGTGGGGACTGGAATATGTCTTATGCCTGCACCGTAAATGATTCATGTACCCCGAGTCTCACTCCTCTGGCCAGCCTCACACAGATATTTCTTTATTGCCTTTTAAAAACAGAAGAAATTATGTCTGAGTTTTGTAAAGCACCAATCTGCTTCCAAGCTTTTACCAGTCCCGGGCACTTTCACTGTTCAGTGAGGATAATGACTGAAAAGATCCATAATCAACATGCAGCAGAGGGATGGCCATCTGGTCCCATGAAGCCAGTGAAAGAAGCGTCTGATTGTTGGGTGCAGGTCCTGCCCGTTGAAGAACAGGGGTGCTCTTAGCGTGGTAAGTTCAGTTGGGAATGCGGTCCCTAAACAGTGAAGTTTTGAGATCCTTACTGTGGGTGATGGATGCCTCACAGGAGGAAGCTCTCAGATGTATTAAGTTATGCCTTAATATGTCAAGTGCAGAGGTAAGTTGCATTACCCCCACTTCTATGATCCAAGAGTGCTCTACTGCTCTAATATTCTCATTGACTGGTGTCAAAATGGAGTGGGGCAAATTCCGCTACATTGCGGATTCAGAACTTTTGCCAGAACTTTGCGCTGTCAACGGAGTGCGGAGTTCATCGCCGACCCTTACTTTAATGGTAAAGTCAGATTTTTTAATACAATGTTGAAAATGCCACTTTTATAAAGTTAACAACACGAAAAATGCCAATACTGACTCTTTTTACACATTCAATTTATTGAACACTCCATTTAATATTAGTGATCACGTGATTAATCTTTTCCACATTTTTCTAATCAGTTTTTAAAAACATTCATCGTATACAGGAGCACATTACAACTGAATCTGCCTAACACCATTCACATAAACCCACCCAACCAACATATACCACAATTTGTACACAAGTAAATCTGAAAAAAATCAAAAAACACTTTCAACTTTCACATCAATGATGACAGTATACACACATTCACAGTTCTGAAATGTTCTTGCATAAGCAGGAAGAAACAGAAGTTGACAACAATTTCAATTACTTTCTATTTCTACATTAATGAGCTACACAACCTTGCAATGCACTATTTTTCCAATAGAGAAACACTTTCTCAGGTTTGGTATTGTTTTCCTGATTGGAATGCTTCACTTATATGCTTGTAGGATACAATGTAGTCGATGTGTTACAAACCCGTGGCTTTATTTGAGGGTTCTCCTCTGAACTCAGAACTGGTACTCACTACAAACATAAAAATTAACAAACTCAATAACTAAGGCACTATTTCTAAAAATTCAGGTGATCATACGTATTACCTCCATACGTATGCTGACACCTGTATGTTTACCTTGAGTTCATCAAACACTTTGCTGACATTTCTTGCAAATCCTTCGTCATCTCTCCAATCGTCTGATCTAAATATAGCAAACATGAGTCCTGATTGGTATATCACCAATAACAGTCAGTAATTAATTCATTTTCAGCACTTCTCTATATTTTTACAACTGTTGCTACCAAGAACCATTCTATTCACATTATTTCTCTGCTCTAGGCAATTGAACAATTAAAGAAGGAATTGCAAAAAATGTTGGCAAAGTGTTTTTCTTACTTTTGGATTTCGAATGAGGAGAAAATGCAATAAAGACTGTTTTTCAATATGGATACAAATTCACTGCAGAATTGTGGTCCAGGCTTGGCTCAGCTGCCATCTAATGAAACTTACAAAACTCACACTTTTCTGTAAACTAGGGGAGTGCATGGTAGTTTGATTTGCATTGATTCCATCATCGTTTCCTACCAGAATGTCCTGTTTCCATTACATGTAAGGAAAGTCAATCAGAGAACTATTGATAGAGTAGTGGAAGCATTCAAACAATGCAAAATGGATGTTGCACCATGTCCAACTGATCTTCTCTGTCTATTATTTAGGGAATATTCAGAATTTTGATTGGGATAGCTCAGCGGCATTCCATTTATTAAAGAAAAGGATAGAGCAAGAGTACAGACTCGGCGTATTTCAGTCTCCATTACAAATATCAACACAGACAAATAGGGAAGGGGGTAAGTACTTGTCGTGACATGACCCAGAACCAACCTGGTTTAGCGTATGCATTTATAGTGTGTTTATTAGTATTACAATACTACTACTAACATACTACAAAGTGCTATTCACAAACATATGTGTGGAGGTCTCCATCTCCGACTCTCGTATCTTTTATAAGCAGAGATCTCTGTCTCAGCTGTGAAGAACTTCTACGCACACGTAGATATACATTTAGTAGTAAACATGGGACAGACAGGAGAGATTGGCTGGAAAACAGAGAATCATTTTTACTAAAGGAGAGGGGTTATGGAACGCATAAGGAGGGGTCATGGGAGAGCTAAGAATGGGTTTAAGGAATAACAAGTACTCTTCTACAAAAGAGTCCACCCATTACTGTTAACAAACTGAATTAACGACAAAAAGGAACCAAAACTGTCATATATATACTCCAGCTCAGAGCTGGAGTAAGCCCAGCACTACCCATAATCTCTCACAGGTACAGCATCACCCTCCCATAGAAAATATTTGACTTAAAATAGGCCGCCCTTAGGAAAACATATTCAAATAAATGAATTTCTTTAAATATGTATAAACATACACATGTATTTTAATGTAAAAACATTTAAAATATATTATAATTTAATATTATTGTATAAAACACAATTTTAACAACATTTTTAATTTAACATGAAATGGAACTAAAATAAAAGAAAAATAATAATGTAAATAACTTGTTTACATAACTTTAGTAACTTATAACACATCTTATATAGATATAAACATATTACCTAATTTTTTAAAGAAATTATTTTAATGTAATGTATTATATGCAAATGTATGCAATTTATACTTTTTAATTTAGTCAATAATACAATAGCTTTTTTTACAAAATATTTGTACATTTAAAATATGAATAGAAAGTTAATTTCCATTATTATTTCACTTACAAATATTTAAATTAATTTGTTTTTAACTTTTACATTTTCTAAATTTTCCTTTATTTTACTACAGAGATATCACAGCCTGATTGCAAAGTTATCCACCAAGTGTGTGAAATATCAAATATGATTGTGAATGTACTACTAGTAGTGCTAACTTTTCAGTAAGTTTGGGCTGAAAATCCGTTCCGTTTGCGGAATTTGTGAATTTTTGGCAATTTTGCGGTCCGCGAATCGCGCGAAAATGTCAAAGAATTCACAATTCTCAAGCTGGTGGATTTTTTTGCTTGGTCGCGCTTCAAAAATACAATCTCCCGCGTGTGGCGTTGACTTACCGTGATTCTGAGTTCGCCGAGTTGTTTCCTCCCGGTTAGCGTGCGCTGCGCCATTTTTGGATCTGGCTGCGTGATCGCATGAGACTTTTCGACCACGAGTACGTCATCGCGGGCCGCCATCTTGCACTGCAAGAGTTTGAGAATGCGACCACGTCATAAGGGCTTGCGATCACACATTGCGGGAGTAAACAATTGCGAACACGTAGATGAAACACGCAGCTGATTTCTGGCGGTAGATTTGAACAGCTCGCTTTCCCGAACTTGCAAAAATTGCAATTCTGCACAAGAAATCCACCGCAGGTAGCATAAACCTTCTGAAAATTATGATTTGGATCAGAACAACTACTCAGATTGACATTTGGCTGCACTTTTTTTGTGCAAGGAGTCCATTTATGGGGGGGTGGGAGGAAGGAAGTACCCCAGAGTTTCCAACTTCCTGTTCCTGTCCAGCAGGCTCCTCCCAGTGCTTTGTCCATGTCCTGGTCACTTTTCATTTGGATATGGAGCTGGAAGGGTTACTTTTTGTGGCTGCTGCTGGATATTTGTATTTGAGGCTTTTTGTTTGGATCACTTTTGGATTACATTTGGATTTGAGATTTTACAAGTAAGTTGGTGTTGTTTGTTTGGGGCATTGCAGTTGCTGAAACTACAATTTTTAAACTTTTTCACAACTTTAAAAAAAATATATTGTGGGTAGCCACAGTATCCAGTAGGCCCAGGGTTAGTCATGTGTGCTTGATACAACTGTTTCTGTGAGTTTTGTTGAACTTAAATATCATTTTGTCATGGAATTGAATAGCTCACTGTTATTTATATGTGGAATTTTCTTTTAATTTTGGTGTGCGTGTAAAGCCACACAAGCCAGTAGGCCCAGGGGTAGTGAGTGGTGCATGGACCAAGACTTTATGTGGGGTTTCTTGAATTGAAACATAATTTAGGGCATGGATGGCATGGATGCATTGGATTGTGGTGATTTGTGTGTGTTTTTTCGATTTTTTGGGGTGTTGTTGGGGCCTGGCCATGTGGGTGGGAGCCATTTTGAGGCCTGGTCCAGGCAGGGCCTGGCCATGTGGCTGGGGGTGAAGGGGGCATTTTGAAGCCAGGCAGTGTGCTTTGTGTCTTTGGCCTGCACCCAGTCTGCCTTGCTTTCATCCATTATGCCCAGGGGTACTCAGTGGTGCATGGACCAAGGCTTTCTGTGTGTTCTCTTGATTTTAAACATAATTTACGGTATGGATGGCATTGGATTGTGTTGATTTTTGTGTGTTTTTCGATTTTGTGGGGTGTTGTAGGGGCCTGGCCATGTGGGCGGGGGCCATTTTGAGGCCTGGTCCAGGCAGGGCCTAGCCATGTGGCTGAGGGTCAAGGGGCCATTTTGAAGCCAGGCAGTGTGCTTTGTGCCCTAGGCCTGCACCCAGTCTGCCTTGCTTTCATCCATTATGCCCAGGGGTACTCAGTGGTGCATGGACCAAGGCTTTCTGTGTGTTCTCGTGATTTTAAACATCATTTAGGGCATGGATGACATTGGATTGTGGTGATTTGTGTGTGTTTTTCGATTTTTTGGGGTGTTGTTGGGGCCTGGCCGTGTGGGTGGGAGCCATTTTGAGGCCTGGTCCAGGCAGGGCCTGACCATGTGGCTGGGGGCCAAGGGGCCATTTTGAAGCCAGGCAGTGCGCTTCTATTAATGTAAACATCCATTTTTGATTAGAAATAATTTCAATTTTCATTTTTGGTCTTTCCGTTTTTGGGTGTGTTGTAATAATAATAAATGCCTAGTTGCAAATATTAATTGAAGCACAACATTTATTTAACTGATGTTCCTCTGGCTTCCTTTGCTTTTAGGTGCACAAAGAGAACCACGAATCATCCTCATCGTTCATCATCAGTGCCAGGAAGAAGTCCTGCTGCGGTGTGTGCACAACGTCACGTGACATCACGTGTGGCCACAGACAACTCTGCAACTCGTGCAACTGTGGCCTGCTGTTCTGACATCTGAAGAAGATGGCCGTAGCTCCTCTACCAAGAAAGTTGCCAGTGCCACTGCCAGTAAGAAGGAGCAGAAGAAGCAAGTGGCACCACTTACCAAGGAGACTGGTGTGCCCACAGACACTTTTTTTGGGGGAAAAAAAACTACGCCTGCAGCAGCGGCGTCTGCCGGGGACCAAGCTGGGAGCAGCACCTCAGCTTCATTGGTCTCAGTGCCACCACGCCAAGCTAGGCCCAAGGCCATGAGTGCCACAGAGGCAGCCACTTTAATTGCTCAATCACCATCGACCAGTGATGTTGGCGTTGACTCATCGCAAGAAAGTCGCATCCAATCAACTGAGGGTGTAACTCATCTGACGAGTGTTCAACCACAGCCGCAACGACAACCACAGGTGCAACATGGAGAGGCGCAAGAAGAGTCACAAGAAGAGGAGCAAGGAGAGGCGCAAGGAGTGGCGCAAGGAGTGGCGCATGGAGAGGCGCATGGAGAGGCGCATGGAGAGGCGCATGGAGAGGCACAACTGCCCACAATGCCTGTTCCTCCAGAAGTAGGGGCACATCAGGAAATCGATATTGAAGCGGAGGTATCATCCGAGGAAGCCACTCTTCCTGATCAACCATTGTCTTCCAGATCCAAAGCAAGAAAAAGGTCAAGGAGGGCTAGTACAAGTTCTTCTTCAAGGCCCCTTCGTTCTGATGATCTAGATGTTGATTGGAACCCACAAATGCAGTCTAAGAGGGAGGCACGCCATGAGTCGACAAAGGTAGCTAAGCCTAAAAGGAAGGTTCCCGCAAGGCTTTTACTTATGGGTGATGACGACGAACAAGAAGTAGAAGTGGTGTATTCTGCTCCTGATGAATGAATGAATGAATGATTACGTATTTGTATCGCGCATGGCTACCCGAAGGCATCCCAGCGCTTTAGACAACGTTCATTCACCAAGGTTTAGACGAACAGCAGGGTCTTCAACATCTTCCTGAAACTAGTATGGTTGCTTTCCATTCTGAGGTGAAGTGGAAGATTGTTCCAGAGTCTAGAGGCCTGTAGGGAGAAGCGTCGGCCACCCATACGCACTCTCCTTATTTTAGGAATTGTTAAGAAGTTTTTGTTTGAGGATCTTAATTCCCGCCCAGGAAGGTATGGGCAGAATATTGATTGCATCAATGCGGGTGCTGTTTTATAGATTACTTTATGGACCGTTACCAGAGCTTTAAATTCGATCCTCTGTTGCACTGGAAGCCAGTGCAGTTGGCAGAGTGCAGGTTTGGCAGATGTTCTCCGTGGGACTTTCAACAGCATGAACCGTCTGACGATGACAACCCAGTCATCACAGTCGTCACTCCAGCCTCAGCGGGCAGGCAGCAAACAGACCTTTTTACCCTATGCCGAATTGCTGCTGAGTGGGATGTGGGCGGTGTGGCACTGGTACCACCACCAACACAGGTAACTACTACACCAACATGACCTACAGCTGCCATATTTTCTGTTCAGAATGGCCGGCAGGGACTTCCATCCAGCTCGACCTCCATTTCCTCAAGTAGTGGTGCTGTAACTGTAAGTGCACAACAGAGTCAAATTCGGCCATGCCCATCCTCCACTTCATCTGCATTGAAAGTAGCACCTCCACCACCACCACCAGAAAGCTCAACTCCCATTTTGGGACTTCTTCAGTATTAGCACAAAGGCGGAAAACCTAGTTATTTGTTCGATTTGTAAAACTGTAGTTAGTCTGGGTAAGCTTGGTACCAACTATGGTACCGGAGGCCAGAGAGGTCATCTCCAAAAACACCACATATCCAGTGGGAGGCGCACCTAAGTAAGATCTGGGCAGCCAAAAGTACAACAAATCCAAATGTATCCATTGATATTGCATCTGATGATGACGAGGGGCTGATCGGGCAGGGGGGAGGTGAAGAAGCGACAGACATTTTTTCTGGTACACACAGTACCCCTGGCAGCGGCACTGCAGTGGTAGCCCCCACACCCTCTACTCCAGCAACATCTATGAGGCACACTAAGAGTCTGGGAGAGACACCAATGCGAAAAAGTACATCAATGGGCCCAACTGGGTTGAAGAGGTCTGGATCCTCCTCATCACATATGAAAACGTTCCAGACCACCATTAAAATCATGTTTTGGTCAGAGGCGCCATTTGAACGCAACCACCCAACGGCACGTCTTTATAATGCAATGCTGGCTAAAATGTTAGCGCTGGACATTTTCCCTTTTTCTTTCGTGGAAGGGGTGGGGTTTTCGAGAATTAGTGGCAACAGTCTGCCCTAAATGGACGGTTCCTAGTCGGTCCCATTTTGCCCAAGTTGCGGTTCTTGCACTACATCAAGATGTGCTGGAGGTGATTGGGGCAGCTTTGCAGAAGAGTCCTGTTCACACTATTCACCTGGCAACAGACATGTGGACCAGTTGACAAGCCCTTGATTACATGTGCATCACTGCACACTGGGTCTCTTTTGCAGGGGTTAGAGAGAAGCTACCTGCAGGTGTTGACTGTGACACAATTGTTCAAGCTACTCGGAAACATGCAACAGTAGCCATGTTTGCCAGGGGGAAATCTCATGCTGCAGTACACATTTTGGAGGAGTTTAACAGTAAGGTTTTTGAATGGCTGCATCCAAGAAAGCGCATGATTGGTTATGTTTCCACGGATAATGGCAGTAATATAGATAGGGCCATGAATGATGGTGGCTATTTCAGAGTGCCGTGTTTGGCGCACAGTATTAAAATTGTTGTTCAAGATTTCTTGAAAAAAGAAAACCCAGTCAGCAAGTTACTGACCACCTGCCAAAGAATCTGCACACATTTCAACCATTCTTTTAAGGCACGGAAGCAGATGAGGATCATTCAACGTGACCGTAGAGTGCCAGTCAAAGGACTCAGCCAGGAGGTGGCAACACGTTGAAACTCAACCTTCTACATTCTTGAGCATCTGTTTAAGCAGTGCTTGGTAATCAATGAGTATGTCTTTGCACTGGGTTCTTCTATGAAAGACATGAGGCTAGAGGTGGAGGAATGGGACCTAGTTAAAAGCCTGACAGACATGCTTCGTCTTTTTGAGGTCTTCACGCGTGAAGTCAGCAGGGAGGACTGTACTTTGGGCAAAGCTATCCCATTGTTGCGCATACTAGAGCACCAACTGAAGGAGGTGTCTTCAACTTTCAAAGATGATACTGACAAGCAAGACGCATATCAGTTGACGGAGAGCTTATTAACCCGCCTACTTGACAATGCAAGGCTTAAAGCAATACATTCAGAACAACATTACATTTGTGCCACTATTCTGGATCCACGGTACAAACAGGCAGTGGCCAGCAATAGATTAATTCCTTTTAAAGAAGCAGATGTTTCAAAGTACAAACATTGGCTAGCTCTGTCAGCCACTCGGTTCGAAAAAGAGCGGCAGGAAATTGAACAAAACGCCACAAGTACTACTGAATCAGCAGGCCATCCAGCATCAAGGACCACTTCTGTGACCGAAGGCAGTCACTTTCCCTCAGAGCCATTACCGACAGCAGCAACCGTATCATCATCATCCTCCTCTCCTGCACCAGGCCCAGCCATAATATTGTCGGAAATGGATTGGATAACTCATCAAGGGTTTGCTCGTTCCAGTGCTGATGCAAAGGCCACAGATGGTACGCAAAGTGGAGCACCCCTGGAATCCCTGGACGGCCTTGAGTGGATGGTGCAGGCCTATCTGGATGACCCAACAAAGGTCTACATTGATTACAACCCATTGATGTATTGGTTTGGGAAAAGGGGTCAATGGCCACTGATCACCAAGCTGGCTCTAAAATATTTGTCTTGCCCACTCGCAAGCATGTCTTCTGAATGTGTTTTCAGTGCTGCTGGTGCCATTGTAACTTCAAAAAGGACCCGCCTCTCACCCAAAAATGTAGAGAGGTTAACAATGATCAAGATGAATCAGCACTTCATACCACCAGATTACAAAATACGTGAATCCACGCAGGAAGAAGAGGAGGACACCGACTTAGGTGGCAGAAGTTCTTCTCTGTTAGCGGACCTACTCCCATTGCAAGTCACAGAGTTGAGGACAAGCTCTATTTCCCTGACACCTAGGTCTGAAATACTGACTTCCTTTTTTTCCGTCCTTGTTCACATTTTATGCCTGTGTGTCTTTCTTTGTTTTGCAACTTTTACCACAAGAAAACTCTAATCACAACAAATCCATAACCAGCAATGTCTTTGTCTTATTTCCTTATTGAAGGTGCTGCTGTCTGCATTCCTGAAGTTCACAATTTCACAACCCAGTCAAGCTCCTCTATCCTCCTCCTCCAGACTCCCCCTATCCATTTCCCTCAAGGCAGATGGCTGGATTACACAGAATCAAGAAACTGTTGCTTCGTAGACGAGTCCCCTCAAAAGAAATGGGACTGGAATTACTGACTATATGCTGATTGCTGATGCTGACTGTTACTTCGGAAATTGGCACGAGAGGCTGCCCTGTGGGGCTTAACTTTAAGAAGAAGATGCGGATAACAAGTGGAACAGGTAATGAATAATAATGATGAGATGGCATGCACTGCAGTGGACAACACTGGCTGTCTGGCTCTGTTGAAAGCAATTTGCAATTGCTGTTTGTTTGTTGTGCATGAAATAAATGAATCATATGTGTTCTGTTAATATTTAATCTTTTACTTTTACACACTAAATCTAACTCAAGTCTACTCTGTTTTTACCTTGTTTAATTCAATTTGTACTTGTACTGTAGGGGCCACTACGTTGCATTCTTTATATGGAAAATGTCCTTGGACTCACTGTGTGTAGACTGTGACTGCATGAACAACATTGAGTCTGGCAATATACCATGATGATGATGAGTCTTGATGATCAAAGTTACATAATATCTTTATTCTTTACAGTCACTCACTGGGATGGATGCTGGATCATCATTGTTGGTTTACGGAAGAACTATGGCCATTTCGTGAGTGGTAAACAGGTAAACAAGTCAACAACAACCACAGCAGAACTACATGTCTGTCTAGTCGTGGTATCGAGTGGTCGAGCCAGTGTAGTGTTGTTATGCCAGAGTCCAGACATCAGTTCATGTAAAATTGCGGGTGTGTGGCTTGCTGTATACAATTAGATATGATTTGTCTGTCAGTGTAAAAGAGGTATGCTACATCAGGTTGGTTCACTCAGTGGTGCCTGCCTTGACTGTCTGCATGGCCCTGGCCTGCTGTGTGCTAATTATATTACTATCCTTGAAAAGGAGACTGAGAGTACCCACTTTAGAAATGATGCTTGTTGCATGTAATACTGTTGCCTCTGAAACTGAAAGTGTTAGTTTTGCACTACACACAGTACCTTATATTTTTTCACTGTGGTGTTTTAATATCACTTCCTGTTTTTCCCTCAATAATTACAGGCCGGCTTTTACCATGTTGCGATGCCCAACGCGAGGTTTAATAGACGGCAAGGTAACTAATACACAGGTTGCTTTGTAGTGTTAGGAGTAGAAAATACGAACAATTTAAGTTGGAAGGGGAGTCTATACCCTGAGGAAGAAAACCTACTTCACGTAACTGCGAGCGACAGGTAAGATCCTGTCTCTTGTATGGAGTCATTAGCGAACTAAGGAAAAGGATTAGAGGTTGGTTGGTCTCATGCCTCCATTGTTTTAAATCCTAATTAGCGTTGTCATTGATTTGTTATCCACAGTAATCTGGCGTTCGCAGGATATATAAGGTATCATTGCCTTTTCTCTCTATGATTTGCACGTATCAAGAATTTCACGGGAGGTTGATTATTGTAATTGCACACTGATCAGTTGATATGTGCAATCACTTACTCACTAAGTGGATTATAAGGTTCATGATTGTAATTAATGTAACCATGAGGGTATAAAACTCAATGTATATAAAAATATTATAAACATAGACACATAGGCCCTCATTAGGATATCGGTTTTTCCGCATCTTCCGGGCCGGCGGAAGAGTCCGCCGGCCCAGAGGATGCGGAAAAACCGCTGCGGAGCCTTCACAGACCCCCCGCCAGATTAGGATGGATGGGGGGTCAGGAAGACCGTCCGCAGCTTTTCCGCCGCCGTTGCTTTCCGACCGCGGCGGAAAAGCTCTAACATGTCTGGCGGTGTCTATCAGACACCGCCAGGCATATTAGGATGTCAGCATTTCTATGCCTTTCCACGGCGGCATGTCCGCCGTGAAAAGGCATACGGACTTTTGTTTGGGGGCCCGTTGCGTGCCCCCAGGGGTGAAGGAGGGGTGGGGGGTGCACATGGGGGGTACCTATGGTACCTCCCTGCATTTGCGTGCACGAAGCGGCAGGCACCTCGAGGTGCCTGCCGCTTTGTGCATGCAAATGCACTGCATTCATTTTTAACCTTGCGGCGGGTGCTGCTTCAAGCAGCACCCGCCGCAATGTTAAAAATACAGGATGTGACCGCCAGGGTGGCGGTCACATCCTAATTGCACAGGAGGGACCGCCGCTGCCCCTGCGGACGGTCCCTCCTACTCTGGGGTGGCGGACGGACGCAGGTCCGTCCGCCATCCTAATAGACCCAATAATATGCAATACAATATTGTGATACTGCACTGGTTTGAGTTATCCCCTTACGCACTTAGAGGGGGATTAGTCGGTTTTTGGTGACTGATGAAATTATAAAAACAAATACAATACAATACGAAACGCATTGGCATAAGGGAGTGGAAGATTGTGATCAAGTGAAAGAAATAAAGAAACATGACAAGCATAATAATTTGGAGATCGATCAGTTTATTGTTGTATTATCAATTTATATATTACTTGGCTTGTGCTTCAGAAAATCATTAAAATTTGTATTCAATCTTTGATTAATTTGGAGGGATTGGGTGTACACTCTCCTTTTCTGGAGGCACAGCGGGACATAGGAAATGTCATGATACTGTTGGCTCAGTAAATATTTGTGTGTAAACTTTACATGAGCGCCCTGAATCTCTTTAGACACCCATTGTTCATTATTTATGACAGGGGGTGCTTAAACGAGGAGTTAGAGGTAGCTGGTCAATCAATCACACGTTTGTTAAGCACTACTATTTACCCATGAGGATCTCAAAGCACTGGGGAGGGCGGTTTTGCAGGTTCCAGTCCATCAAGGAGGGGGTCTGTCGAAGGGCCAGGTTTTGAGGTTTCTTTTGGAGACGGGAGAGATGTTGTCTGTCTGAGGAGGAGAGGGAGGGCGTTTGAAGCTCTGGCCGTGAGGAAGGAGAAGAAGCAGCTGCCTTATTTGGTCTTTCTGGTGAGGGGGACCATGGTGTAGGCAAGCTGGGCTGATTATAGGGTTCTTTGGAGTGCTATTCAGGTTTGCTGGTCCGGAATCTTGGAGGGCCTTGTGAGCGTGGGTGAGTATCTTGAAGGTAACTATAGCTTCGATTGGGAGCTAGTGGAGTCTGCGCTGATGCTGGGAGATGTGGCAGTGTCTTGGCAGGTTGAGGACCAGTCTTGCAGCAGCGTTCTGATGTTCTGTAGCTTGTGTGTGAGGTTTTTGTTTATTCCGGTGTAGAGTGCATTGCCGTAGTCGAGTCTGCTGGTGACCAGGGCAAGAGTGACAGTCTTTCTGTGTTTGAGGGGCATCCATTTGAAGGTCTTGCGTAGGAGGCGAAGGGTGTGGAAGCAGGAGGATGAGATTGCATTGATCTGGCGGTCCATTTTGAGTTCGGAGTCCAGGATGATTCCCAGTTTGCGTCCGTGGTCCGTGTGGGTGGGTGGATTTCTGAGGGCGGGGGCCACCAGGTGTCGTTCCATCGTTGGGGTGTGGGCCCATGATGAGTACTTCTATTTTGTTGGTGTTTAGTGGAAGGCAGTTGTTTTTCATCGATTTGGCGACTACTTCCATGCCTTCTCAAAAATTGTGTCTGCACGTGTTCGGTGCATTGGATAGGGAGAAGATGGGTTGGGTGTCGTCTATGTATGTCACAATGTTGAGTCCGTAGGTTCTGACGATGGGGGTGAGCGGAGCCATGCAGACATTGTAGAGTGTAGTGCAGGTGGTTGGTGTAGGGTCTGAGAGGAAAAGGGGAGTCTGACCCACTGCATCCTGCCGGAGAGAAAGGGGCGGATCCAGTCTAGGTCCTTGACTTGAATTCCTGCATTGTGGAGTCTGTGTATTAGGGTGTGGTGGGAGAATGTGTCGAGCGCCGCTGAGCCGTCGAGGAGGATGAGGGCTGCTGTTTCTCCTTTGTCCAGTAGGGTGCAGATGTCATCTGCTGTAGCGAGGAGGGTGTTTTTTTCTGAAGCCGGATTGGAAGGAGTTGGGGATGTTGTGCTCTTCGATGAATGTGGCGAGTTGGCTGTTGATGGCTTTCTCTATAACTTTTGCATGGAAGGGGAGCAGGGAGATGGGTCTGTAGTTTTTGCGGTCAGTGGGGTCAACTGAGTATTTTCTTTGGAGGGGGTTGATCTTGGTGTGTTTCCAGTCATCAGGGAACGATGCAGTTGCCAAGGAGCGGTTGATGGTGTGGCGTAGCATGGGTGCGATGGTGTCGGTGGCTCTGTTGAAGATGTAGTGGGGCCCCAAAGTGGATTGAGTTCATCGTCTTCAGTGTGTCTTCCGTGGTGAGGGCTATCCAGTTGTTGATCGTTGGCTTTGTGTCGGGGTGGTTGGTGAGCGTTCAGTGTGTTGGTTGTCTTCATCGAAGTAGTCATGGATGCTTTTGATTTTGTGGTGGCAAAAGGTGCTGAGTTTGTCACAAAGGTCTTGTGAGGGTGGTATGTCGGTGGACTCGCTGGTAGGTTGGGCGAACTCCTTGATGATGTTAAAGAGTTCTTTGCTGTTGTGCATGGGTGGAGATTCTGTCTTCAATCACTTTTTCCTTGTTTTTCTGATGAGTTGTTGGTGGACTTTGGTGGCTGCTCTGAAGTTGTTGTGGGCTGCTGTGCATTTGGTGTTCCTTCAGTCCTTTTCGAGGTGGCGGCAGATGCGTCTGGACTCCCGAAGTTCGGTTGTAAACCATCTAGCTTTCTTGGCATGGGTGTTGTTATTTTTCTTGAGGGGGCGCTGTTGGTGATCCATCTGTGCAGGGTTCGGGCAGCGGCATTGGGGTCATTTTTCGAGATTGTAGGGGTGGAGTTGCTGAGTGATGAGGTTAGCTGGTCGTCGGTAATTCTGGCCCAATTTCTTTGTGGGAGCAGGTGCTGGTGTCTGGCGATGGTTGGTGTTCTGACGATGAAGTGGACACATTGATGGTCGGTCCATGAGAATTCAGTGGTGTGGCTGAAGGTGATGGAGTTTCCTGTTGTGAAGAGGGGGTCGAGGGTGTGTCCTGCTGAGTGCGTGGGATTGGTCACGATCTGGCGGAGTCCAATGTTGTGGAGATTGTCCAGGAGGGATGTGGTGCTGGGGTCCAGTTGGTTGTCGAGGTGGAAGTTGAGGTCTCCCAGCAGGCTGTAGTTGGTGGATGCGATGGCTTGAGGGGAACTGATGAGCCCTATTTGGGAGAGAAAGTACTTATACCTTGTAACATAGGAATAGTATTGAGCCATTACTAAATACAATCAGGGACAATTGAGGCAGGTTGGAGTCAATTGGTTATTGGGCAATCCGAAACAATGCTTTTATCCATTCCTCAGGGGAAGGTGTAAAGTGCTCACCAGAGGCATAATGAATACAGCTTAAATGCTCCTAGGGACAGCCTTAGCAATCTGAGATAGTAGGTAAAGCCCATTGATGTAAAAGGTGTCATGAAGGAGAGCTATGGATGGTGATGGAGTGATCTCTGATACTGATTGTTGCCAGTTTAGACTGTGAGCCCTCCAGTATGTCTCTAAGCTAGCACAGTCCTATAAGAAGTCTGAAGTAGATTGCAGGGTCACTGGCCACACTGCTTCCAGTCGAAATAGGTAAACCAGCAGTTTAAAAGGCAACCAGTACCAATTGTGTAAGATTTTTGAAAAAGAGTACTTCAACCTAGTTATGCTCTGAAAATAAAATGGACCAGTCATTAGGAGCGATCTCTTATTTTAATGGAGCTTAAAACTTAAATCTGGAGCTAGGCTGCATTTAATTGGAGCAGAGATAAAAAATAAATACACTACGTAGGCCCACAACATTCCCACAGTAGTTTCCCCATAGAACAAGGTTTTGCATCATACGGGAATCAGATACAGCCAATCCACTTTTACCCAAAGTTTTCTTTATGCTATGCCTGAATTGTCTATACTGTTAGATCTCAGGCCCATATAGGTCATATTCCTCAGCAATGATTTAAGAACTCCATCCTGATAAATTGATCCACAGTGAGTAAACCTCAAGCAGACTGCTTTGCCCCCAACCAAAATCCAAACATAATTCTAGCATTATGTTATTCAGGCACTCTGCAAATTGATTAATCTTGAGCAGCCTTCAGGATGTATGCCATGTGGGGAACATAGCCTTATTTATTAGGTTGCAAAAAGAGTACAGGATAGATTTGTGTGCATATACCAGGATAATGTGCAATGGGCAATGTAGCAGTGTCTTTGCAATGACTACCTAATGGTAATGGCACTTTTGCCAGGGTCATCCCAAACTTTTTGTCTTCCTCCTCCCAGTTTTGCTGAATTCTTTTTTGTTGGCTTTCGGACTCTGGGCAGTTTACCACTACTAACCAGTACTGAAGTACATATGCTTTCTGCTTAATACAAGTCAACATTGGCTTATCCTCAATTGGCATACTTAATTTACTCATAAGTACACCTCATGTGCCAATGGCCCTTAAAGTAAATGCTACTTGGGGGCATGCAACACTGATTGTACCACCCACTTCAGCAGCCATTTAAACAGGAAACATTGTTTACATCGATGTCTTTTTCACAAAATGCCATTACAACAAAGGCATTTTCACGATAGCATAATTATAAATCTTGCTATTGGAATGGAAGTAATTATTACTACTAAGCTGTTGATGAATGACGATCCCGTTCGGAATGGCCCTAAATCTGAATCCAATTCGGAACCCTTGTTTCCAACCGAATCATACACAGTTCCAAACTAGTGATTATGATGCCCAGAAAGCATTCAGACTGTCCGAATCATTTCCGAAAGGCATTCGTACAGATCGAGCCATTCGGCGCCGATTCGTACAGCTCTATGGACACGATTTCCAAGCGAGCAATTACGATGACAGGTTAGGACTGCCGTTCTGAATCGGGATACCTCAGGGAACACTGGGTGGTAGGAAATTTGTGTCAGCCCGGTGATCCCACAACTTTCCTACACACAAACATGAGAAAAATTTGATTTTTTGCAGCTAAATTTGAGGTTTGCCGGGGATTCTGGATAGGAAAACATTGGGGGATCCATAAAAGCCATACCTCCCTGGACTTCTCTGTGTGTCTAGTTTTCAGAAGTGTGTGGGTGTGCTAGGTTTCTCTAGATGGCCACCAAGCCCGGGGCCAAAAATCCTAGGTGACCCCCATTGCAAAACCAGGTCGTTTTGTGATAGATAGGTGGTCACCTGTGTTTTTCGTCCCGGGCTTGCAGAGATCTAGGGGAACCTAAAAGTAAGCATGAGATGATATTCCACTATCGTTTTGTGACCCTTTAGTGTTCAAAATCCCAAGGTAGGTTACTCCCTTAAATGTTCCCCACATGTTCATAGGTAATAGGTGTCAGCAAGGGTGCCTCACATTTTCCACAACTTAATCTGAAGCCCAAGAAACCATAAGGAAGAGGAATGGACCAGTGACATAACAGTGGGCAGGGATTTTTTGAGTTAACTAGCTTAAAAGTATGTCCTTTGCATAAAGAAAAACAACTAGCTACTGACAGATGCTCTACAACCAAAAACAGATGTGGTGACAAGACGCTTCTCTACCATATCCCCAATTCATGCTGATGGCCCTGGATTAGAAGCCTCCTAGCTGAAGGAGGCCACCTGTGAATCATATGAAGCTTGCACCGAGGTCGATCATTATCAATGTCTGAAAAAATGTCCCCATTCATGTTGGTTGAAGGCCTTCTGCTCTGCTAAGTCACTGGCTAGTGCCTGGGAGGACATTGTCTGAAGTTGATTTCCAGATGGCCTCTCAGCAAAAAATAAAACTGATGTCTTATGAATCATGAAGGATGACTTGTTGCAGTCTCGTCATCAGAATCTTGGTCACAATTTTCAGGGAGATTGGGCAGTAGCTAGCACAGTGTAATGGGCCCTTCCTTTTTTTGGGAGCAGCAGAATAATACCTCTATTCATGATAGATCCTATAAACCCTATAGATTCTGCCTCATAATGCATTATATCCCAGAGAAACAATTGCAGAGTCATATATTACATAGACTTAACTTCAGAAGTGCTCCTTGCTGGTGACTTCACGAGGGTAGGTTGAATATGGCCTCTTCAATTTCCTCCCTGGTTATATCCACCCCCTGTAGGACTCTACTCTTATCTCATCACAAGGGTTAAATCAAACAGCACAGAAGACATCTTCTCCTGCTATTTAGCCTGGCTTTTAGGCCACAGACAATTTTTCATAGAAAGAAGCGGACACCTCTACTATATCACGAAAATGGGAAAACAGGGTCCCAGTTGCATCCTGGAAAACCACTATTGAGCACTTGTATTGTTTCTTTCATAATGGTGCCATTAGCAATCTGCCAGCCATTTCCCCATGCCCACAGCATATTTCCTTTAGTTTTACAAGTATCTGTTCAGGGCTTCCAGCTCTCATCTATAGTTGTCCATGGGGATGGTTTGGTATCACATTGACACTGAACAGCTGTTTCAAGGATTACTGCTCTTCTTTCAAACTCTGTTTTACCAGTCTTGTATCCCTCATCATCATTCCTCATCAGTTAGCCTTGTACACCGCCCCAAGTGCCTGAATTGACCCTACAGAGTGTTTGTTGTTTGTGATATATGTAGAAAAATATGACCTAATCATATGCTTGTCAAAGGTATACCTTTACACTGTAGCCCACATGTGCCAATATGCTGGGGGTAACTGTGCAGCTCAAGTCAAGGCTCATCAACATAGGGACGTCATTGGTAACACTACCCTCTGTAATATGACAGTAAGTTACCTTGGACAGGAGATAATTTTGGAGAATGGAATTTTCTATTTTGGGCTGGCATCATTAGGGCACATTTTTAAGTATAATCCCTGTCAGTGGGGTGAAGGACGCAGCTACTGATCTGATACTGGGTCCACCAACATGGTCCTGTAGTTTCTAGTACAAACATCAGGATAACCTATTTTATCCTGGAGATGGTTGGGTGCCAAGTTCCATATTCCACCCACATGACCTGCTGTGTACTGAATTCTTCCATCAATCTTTAGGAAAGAAGATAACCTTGTGCATGTTTGGAGCATTCATTTTTTGAGACCTAGGATTATATTAAATATTTTAGGTTGTGTAACGGCATAGCAATGTTCTGAGTTGGCTCTACCACCAGTGAACAACCTAAGTTTGTAAAAAGGATAGGGGGATGTAGTTATTTGGTGTGTTTACCCAGGCAGTCTAGACTGCCTGATTGAAAAAAGAGATAGCATGCTACGTAACTTTGGACACGAAGCTAAACTCCAGTGAAACATGTAGGCACCAGGGGGTCAAATGCCAGTGAAGTCATGTCACATGCATTGTATGAGGAAAAGTGGCACTGAAAAGAGAAGCCTAGAGACCAGGGAAACGGGACAGGGCCAAGAAACAAAACTATACCACTTAGGATGGTGTCTATATGGGGCATCATTCAAATACATCCACAAATATGTTGAAAGTAGGGAGATACAGCCCAAAAGAAGGTACAATGGGCTCAGTGTAGCATTCAATACCTAGAAGTATAATAGGCACCATCTGGAAACAAGCCATATAACAATACTCCCTTTATCAAACAGTTATATATGAGGAGATCAGCATGTCGACACAGAGCCCTCTAAGAAGTCCTCTAAAAATTGTATGTTGAATCAGCAGTATGTACATCATGGAATAATATTAGAAATATGAATAGCGACAGGTAGAAAGTAGCTGGGGATCCCGCATTATGATAGGGTGGAGAAGATAATGTGAGCATATGAGAGGCAGGTGAGTGATAAGTTGAATAGAATTTGAAAACGGTACTCAGAGTACATCATCATGCCACTGTGTCACCCTTGAGTTGTCCCTGTCCCTGGCCAACATTTCCAAAATCTGGTGTAGTTCTGCCCTGTTGGTAGTCCTGTGAGAAAGGTCTGGTTGAGAAGGCTTGTGGTGTTTACTGGGGCAAAGCCATTATCAAACATTAGGTAGGTCTGTGGGTAGGCATTCATTTGGAGTGACAGTGGTATAAATATGTGGGACATTCAGGACAATAAAGAGGTTCTCTAGAACTCCAGACTCCACATACTCCATATTCCACCACTCATAGGCGATAACCAGTAGTGCTGGACCCACAGTCCTTTGTTCAAAATAAACTAAAAACCTTTTTCATTTGATATTAGGACTGGGTAAAACTTGCAGAGTGTTGCTCCACTGACTTCAGCGAAGTAGCAAAAAAACACCATGAGATTCCACGGAACTCTGTGAGCAGCCGGAAGTGCTCGTCTACCTGTGATAAGTGGCTCTGGAGGAGGAGGCGACTGAGGCATCTGCACCTGCGCCAGATTCCAGTTTCCCAAGTCAGCCGTCAGCACCTCCAGCCTCCCATCAACAATATCGCCATTGATGCCGGCATCCACCCATGCAACTACCACTGCTGCCCCTTCATGCTATAACTGCCAATTTCAATACTGTGTTCTGCACCAGCTGCCCCGGATGAGCCATTAGTTGGCACATCTAAAATAAAACCAGGAGAATCTCTGGACCCGCATACAGAACAGAGAAGGGGTGATTTGTTTGGGTAGTTGGGTGTGCCTGTGCAGGGTAGAGAGGGTGGTTTTTAAAACTTTCATTTATATTGTTGAAAATAAAGGGAAAAATATTCTTCTGATACTTTATGCCCGAAGCATTTTTTTTGTGTTTTATGTTTAAATTGCACTGCTGCCTTTTCGTGCAGCCTGTTTTTTTAATCTACTGCTCGAAGTGTAGGTTGACCTGTTAGTTATAGTGAGTTACACCCTTGTCCTACTACCCTCTGTAACTATATAATTCACCATTCGGGGGTAGGATATACTGCTATTGCCTATATTGCCCACAACAACCTAGATAAACAAGGAAAATCAACTTACATGTCTGCAGTAGAAGTTAGTTACCTCAATAGATGAAGCGATGGCTGCTACCTCTCTTAATCTCCCAAAATTACTGCAGGGTTGCCAAGTGTGCCTTCTTAATGGTGGTGTTAGTAATATTAGGCTAGTACACTAACAGGGAATGCATCACATTCACCACAACAAGTGAGGTCCCACTCCTGTCGTGTGTTTCCTGCATGGCCCCTTGTAGTTCTCCCTATGTTAGCTGAACTATGTGTATTGTAGGCCTAATTTTATTTTTGCAGACGTTACTATATAAACACGCTTGCTTTTGTGCCTCATTGTACTTTCGCACGAAACCTGCATATGTTTTCGCTTTCTATTCTTTTCCTGGGATTTAGTCTGAACAACAACGACAAGGTCAAACTAAAATGCCCCTTGTTATTCTTTCTGGCTAAGCAGTAGCACCTTGACATAACACCAGAATGCAGCTGTTGTTAATGTGCACACATGTCCAATCATATAATCCCAGAGATCTTTCATATATAATCATTTAACTTTAGTAGTAGGGGAGGGGAGTTAGGTCACTCTGTCATATAAAATGGCTTTTCATGGTATATGGACTATTAACCATGCTAACAGTATTTTTATTATGCATTTGTTTTCTAATTGTGGCACATATACTGCATTTCAGAGCACAATATGTTCAATAAATATTCTAAACCTCTATTGTGTCTCCTGGTTATCCTATTGTGGGTAGTTTGAGTGAGAATGTTAAAGGGTGAGTCCTTCTTACCACGATCCATTAGAGGGTCGAGAGTATTGTGTTCTGGGGTGTCAATTCACTTGTTCCTCTGGTAAGGTTAGGAGGGCTAGTGAGGCACTCTAGCTAGTCAAACTTGGACTCATATATACTGAGGTGGTATGGGGACGTAGTCCCTTCATACCAATGTTTTATGGTTCCAAACATAGTTCCTGTCCAGAGCAAAATCCCTTCAACACTCTACTCAAAATTCAACTCTACCTTCAACTAAGCTCCAGTAGCCGTCACTAGTATGGTGACATGGTGCGGAGGAGGGGATGCAAACTAAAGAAAAAATATATAAATATTAATATTACACATACCATCTCTGACAGCCGCCACCTTCCTTACGATCCTCACCTCCAGACGCCCAGGAACTGCTGCACAACGCGCAGACTCTCAGCTTCCAATATCAGTGCTGCTAACATGCTGGAAATGCTACTCCCAGCATGTGAGCAGCCCTGGCATTGGTCTGAATGCCAGACTTGGACTGGGAGCCTGGGTTGTTTTCTCCACCCAGCTGTACAGCACAGGTTGGTGGAGAAAGGCTAAAAGATGATTTAGTCAGACCCAGAGGGCCATCCAAACTGTCATACACACTTGGCAGTGCCCATCACTCTCCCGTCCTATCTGGTTCTGCATCTGCAGCATCAGGATGAATGGCCTCACCCCTCCCTTGATCTGAGCCTGTCGGACAACAAATAAAATGATAATAAAAATGTTTTATTCTGCATTTATTTTTGTTGGTGGCTTCTGCTGGCTTTCAGTAGGGGAGCAACCCTCCTCCGCCATAACTGAGGAGCCGCCCCAGGGCTCCTCTGATATGGGGTAAGAGTAACGTATCTTCGTTGACCGGCTGGGCAATTATTTGTTGAAGGAACTTTGGCCTAGATGACCATCCGCCCAGACTGGGAGGGGGGGGGACTCAGCATTAAACCCAATCAGTGGCCTGGGCGGGAATGGGCTGAGACAATGAACCACCTTAGTACTGAGGGAAATGGAAACTTTATATTACTGGTGGACAGATTAATTGTAAGACCCAAGATGGGATGGGGGAAGAGGTGTAGGGCAAGTATACATTCCCTATGTTTAGTATATTGGGTAGGGTCAACAGGCTCTCTGCTGAGTTGGGGGTGGGCAATTGGGGCATCGTCTGGCAGGGTTGCAGGGTGTGGGGTGGTGGGGGGTGTTACATGTTTTTTCCCTGCTTTGTTGTGCAGTTTTGTAAGTTTCATGGAACAAGGAGATAGTACTCTTCAACACGACCAAGACACTGTGTCCCATACAGGAGGCCCGAAGGTTGCATTGGGAGGGAACATACCCAGCAAAGCCCCAGCGCACTGCTAATGAGAAATACAGATCAGCAGCCATATGACAGGACGAGTGCAGGCTTAAATAAAAGTAATTTCCTGGAACTTAAATGGGCTAGGGAGTAAAGTTAAGCTAAGCATAGTGCTCCAGTTTATGAAGAGACACTCCCAGGATGTGGTTCTCTTACAGGGGACCCATCTTATGGGAAATAGCTTCAGGGCCTTGAATTGCTGGGGTTACAAAATGAAGGCACATGCAGGTTTCACATCTGGATCAAGAGGTACAGGAATTCTCCTAAAGAAGGGATTACCCCTCACCATAGAAAAAACATGGACCCCCAGACTGGGTAGATACGCTGAGATTTCTGGGGTATGGGCAGGAGAAGTAACAAATATCCTGTCAGTATACGTCCCTCCCACGTTAAGAGACTTGACCTTGACGGATCTGGGGCACAAATACTGGAACTCCCAGTGGGTCTTCTATATATGGGAGGAAATTTTAATATGATGGGCTGCGAATTTCTGGGCATAATTCCTATGCCACCCAGGGCCCAAAGCCCCAAGCAAACACGATTGGCAGAATTTCTCTCAGCTTTAGCTCTGATAGATGTTTGGAGATCTCTAAATCCCATGACACCAGAGTGGACTTTCCACTCAGGAGCACATGGTAGTCAATCGCGAATCAACTTCTAGATTTCTCTCCCCACGCTCCTTCCCCACTTTTCGGATGTTTGACACTTAGCGAGAGGTATCTCAGACAACTCTTCCTTTTGAGCAAAATACAAGGTGGGTGGAGCGTGGCACTGAGGCTTGGTGGCAATAAATCCCTGGTACATTAAGGTACCTAAAATAAGAAAGGGTCTGGCGGAAGGCAATAACCCTTACTATCAGGAAAATGTTATTACAGTTACATCGCCACAGATATTATGGGAAGCATATAGTATGGGGATTAGGGGTCAGGCTCTCTCATTTATATCTAGACACAAAAAAGAGAAAAAAGCTACAGTTGTGAAGCTTGAACAGGAAATCCTTGATTTAGAACTTCAAATTGCAAGGAACTACAATGGTGATTTACAACATACGTTAAAACGCAAACAACAAGATGTATGTGGAACCGCTGGCTGCAGTCGTCAGACAATGTGGCCTTACCATGACATCGTATGCCGACGACACGCAGCTGGCGGTGACACTCAGCGGTGATCCCGAGGTGAACGCTCCCAGATTCCGTGCAGGACTCATAGCCGTGGCAAATTGGATGCGAACCAATTGTCTGCAGTTAAATGCTAAAAAAACTGAGGTCCTGATTTTAGGAAAGCAAGCGGAGCTTTGGGGAGACCAGTGGTGGCCTCCAGAATTGGGGGTGACTCCCATCCCAGCTGCCGAAGTTAAGAACTTGGGGGTCTGGCTGGATCCTACACTCTCCTTTACCAGCCATACGAAGAAGGTCTCAGCTACATGCTATGGCATTCTGCGTGGGCTGAGACCGGTCCTCAAATTCTTCGACCCCCCCTACTCGGCAACTGGTGGTCCAAGCCTCCATTCTTTCTCGGCTGGACTATGGGAGTGCGCTGCTGCTCGGAGTGAATCAGGCGGAGGCTACTAGACTGCAAAGGGTGCAAAATGCTGCGGCGCGTGCTATCGTGGGCCTCCCTAGACAGTGTTCTGTCTCTGCAGTTTTGACCTCGATCCACTGGCTGCCGGTCAGACAGAGAATTAAATTTAAAGCTCTCTGCCTGACATTTAAAATCTTGAAGCTCTCTTCTCCCCCAGCCCTTGCTAAGCTCGTTTCCTCCTATGTTCCTACGCGGTCTCTTAGATCAGAATCTCTCCATCTGGCGGTTGGTACACGGTTTAGACTAAGTAGGATGGGAGGTCGCTCCTTTCGAGTATTAGGGGCTGGATTATGGAATTCTCTTCCTGTCCATATCCGAGCCTTGAACAGCCTTACTTCCTTTAGGCGCGCCATAAAAACCTTTTTGTTCCCCACTGCTGACTGAGTTCTCTTCCTTTCCCAGTATCGACTTGTTGTGTTGTGGTACTTGATCAGGCGCCGGGACGCCCCTTGGCTGGGGCAGCTGCGCACCATATAAATACTACTAACATAACATAACATAACATAACATTTGCACAGTAAATTGACCCGCAGTTGGTACAATGGAGGAATCGCTTTGCCACACATCCAAACATAATACAAGCCAGCTTAACTTGCAATCATTAACCAATGGGTCCACCAACTGCTTTAAGAGCCGCCGCACCAAATGGATAGGCTAGTACTGCAACTGAGAAGCCATCTCCACGAACTTTATACTGAACCATGGCAACTCCCTTTGGAAGGTCCCATGGCGGTGACGGTGTGCCAATGGCACTCAGCTCTATCCAAATTAGTGTGTAAGAATAAACTCACCAACGCCACACCACTTTGGGAATCCCACCAGTGGGGTACTTCAGAAATAAGAAAAGGTTTCGCTAAATGGGACTTAATAGGAATCTTGAGGATGGTGGATCTTCACTCTGGGGTAGGTATGGTCTCAATTTAACAACTACAGAAAACACATGAACGGCAAAGACCAGATGAAAGTGGCCTGAGGCTGCTCTGAAGGGCAGACAAATGTGGGTCTGCTTCATTCAGTGGATATTGGAAAGTTAAATAGTTTTATATAAATTATTGTTCTAAGTAATGCACCTTGACAAACATTGGTAATTCGGCACAATGCGTGCCTTGCATTTATTCTCATTTTGCCTGGGTGAATGTTGTTATTGCGTAAAGAACGCTTAACATCTGCCAGAAGACAAACAACCCAAGACCATTTGGCATAAATTTTATGTGTCAGAAAATTTGCACAATCATATGACTCTGCACAATAGGTACCTTTAATGAAGCAAGCAAAGCTTATTATTCTGCGGAGATATGTGCTTCAAATTTGACACTGAAATATTGAAAACTAATTTCAGTCGCAGTGTTTAAATCTAGAACTAGCACCTGGAAAATATCTGCTATGGAACACAGTCAAAATGCTGAGTGTAAATTGACAAATTTATCGGGGCATATTTACGAGCCCCTTTGATTGGCTCTTGAACTACGCAACGAGATTTATGAAACCAACCAAGGCTCGATTGCATAGTCCTGGGTGGCTTCATAAATCTAGAGTAATGCAATGCTGCGCAAATCGCTGCTTTGAATTACTCAGTGCCAGGGAGGCGTTTCACTGGGCATTGTGTGGATGTTCCCACGCAGCATTCATGGTTTTTGAAGCATTCCGAGATTTACCAGAAGGGATAGACCTGGGAATGCGCCAAAAACTCACACTTTTTCAGGTGAGGCATAACAAGGAGAAATATGTTTATTTTTCCTATTTTTATCTGTGCTGCAGAATGCATTGAAAAAGGAAAAAGTCTCAAGGTATTGCTTTTGTGCAGGGGGTAAAGAGAGTTTGAAGGGGGTAAAAAGAGTTGGGACCTTGAAGAAGTAAAGATCCTAAAAAGACTACTCTCTCTCCCACCTTCCTCAGTGGTGCAGGCAGTAAGAGTGGAAACAGGCCTTCCGGCATGGATACATTTAGCACTTACACAGATAATACAATTCTGGATGTGTATAGATAGCGTGGAAACCTCTAAAATCTCCCTGTTTTGTCAAAGGGAGATTTTGCACATTGAGTTAACTTGGGACCCTAGAGTTGGAGAGAGGATTCAAATATTTTGTAGGGAATTAAAAATGAATATTGCAGATGGTACCAATCCGATAGCAGTGAGTAAGGTGGAGCTGAAAAAGAATAACAGAGCATGACTCAAGGGATGAGGATCTTACTTACTTACTTTAAATTTGAGTTGTCATCAGTGATGTCATGAGTGGTGTCACTGACCATGTCATGAGTGATGTAATATGTGACGTCATCAGCAGTGGATTGCGGGCGTGCGAGTTATAGTTTTTTTTTTTATATAGCGCGAACTAGACCCGAACTGAATCGGGTATCAGAGCGCTTTACATAGCACCAGTTACATTACATGAGGACACGCATTCATTTTAGGCACGGGGAGATTAAGTGATTTGCCCAGAATCACAGGAGGTTTTTGGCGTCGTTACCGAGACTCGAACCCAGATCCCCAGGTCCGAGGTCGAGCGCCCTAGACGTTAGGTCAACTCCTCTCCTAAACTAAGCTAACTCCTAAGCTAAACTAACTATAACGGGGGAATTTCAATGTTTTTGTATGAGTAAAATGTCCAGCTAACTATAACATGTGTGAAACCTATGGTTTTTTCAGTGAATTTGCAAGGTTTTTTAAATGCTAATTCCTAACTATAAGGTGCCTAAAACCAATGGTAAACACCCATTTTTATTTGTATTAATTGTTATATTTTATTTTTTAAATTACATTACATATTTTTAATGTAAATTAATAAAATAAATGCTGAAATTATTTTTTTTATTTTATATTTTTTTCAATATATTAAAATTAATTTCTCTATATTTTTTGTATTTTTTTGTAGTAAACGTAGGGTATGCGTACCTTCATCACACACTCCAAGAAACATAGCCACCATTTTAGAATTCATATTTGGGTACGTGTAGGATAAGCGCTCGGCGCGTGGTGTCCTGCCCATCTCTATTTGTACTATATGCGTAACCGCCAATACGTCACAAATACGTTTTGACGTTACGGGTCGCATCGGCGCTTCCGTGTGACATCATATACGTTTGTACGGCGCACGGTACGTGTACCCCCAACATTTTTTAATGTTTAAAAAGATATATGTATGTGTTTAATGTAAATATTAAGGCAAGACTTTACCTTAGGTAATCATGAAAATAGAATTCATTTAATTTTAATAAGCGTATATTACTTTTAAAAGCAATTACGCGAATCGCGGGGTACATCGTATATCCGAGCATCATAAGAGCAGCCTACGCGTACCCCATGTGACTTCAAAACAAGAGATTTGATTAGTTTATAATACTTCCTAGTCTAACTATTGAAGGACCCCACCCATTTTAATCATTCTTCTTTGACCTTCACTGAAGAAACATCTTTTTGTGAAGCAGCTATTTTTTGCAGATCTTTAATATGACTGCACAGCAAGATGTAGATCTTTCAGAACACTCTTCTGATGATCAATTTATTGCAGAAGATCCTGTCCCCAAAAGAAAAGAGGCACTCATTTGGAAGTTTTTTTCCTTTCCTGATGCAGAGAAAAAAGTGAATGCGGCAAAAGGTGACCTGCAAGGTGTGTTCGGCAGTGCTGTCCAGAGGCAATCCAGACAAGCACTACTGTTTTGGGACTGCCAGCATAGTTAAGCATGTTAAAACCCAACATCCCCGCAACTATGCTTGTGCTGCATGCTACAGACTTCGGGATGAGACTCCAGCACCTGTACCCAGCACATCTGCAGGAGCATCAAGTCCTCATCCGGACATCGATCCAGATTTTGGAGTTTTGATTACTTTGTTCAAATTTTGCAAAGAGATTCTTTGCTATGGAGAACAATCCATAGACTTAATATGCAGGTGCAAACAAGAGCACTATTGATCCCACTCTTATTTTTTGTTGTTTATTTGTTCCAGACTTTTTTGTTTCTGCAGTTCCCTTTTTTCCTCTTAAAAAACAACAAAAAAATTGTTTAGAAAAAACCAAATAAATACAAAACAACAAAAAACACACAGAACAAAGTTCTTTTTAGAACTAACTTCACTGGTGAAAAAAGAGTTATATTAGTATAATAGGGTGTAAAAGTTTTTTTTTAATGAATGCGTAGTGCATAATTGAATGATATAATACATTGGTAGTGTATGGTGAATGTATAAGTGCAGAACCTTAAGGAGGTGCTACAGCATACCTCCATAAGGTGTTTACTTGCAGTGTACTGTAGTACTTCCGAAGCACAGGAATGTAACATAAATTTGTTACAAGTCTATGCTTCCCTCTGCACTGCTGGTGAAACTGCCTGGGTGAATTTATAAGTGTTTGTGTTTTGACGCAGTGAATGGATTAGTACATGCTGCTAAATGGATTACTAGAAGAGTGCAAAGGGAGTAACAGTGTGTAGGTGGATAGAAGACTGCATGCATAGTACATAGTGGTTTGAAGCAGTCCATGTCCTAAGGCCTACCTCGCTGCATGAGTACTAGATATTGACTGAATGATTAGAGTACTGTAAGGAGTGTGTGTGAGTGAATCTATGAGTGCTTGAGTTTTAGTACAGTGAATGGATTAGTACATACTGCTGAATGGGTCACTACAAAAGTGCAACAGCAGTGACAGAGTGTTTGGTGGAAGTGTAAAGATACAGACTGGGGAATTGAAGATGTGAACGACAAATGTGCAGGTGGATAGAAAACTGCATGGATAGTGTATAGGGGTTTGTCGCAGTCCATGTCCTAAGGCCTACTTCGCTGCATGAGTATTTGGGTACTGACTGAATGATTACAGTTCTGCAAGAAGAGTGCCTAATTGAATATATAAGTGCTTGAGTTTTAGCACATTGAATGGATTAGTACATACTGCTGAATGGGTCACTACAATAGTGCAACAGCAGTGACACAGTGTTTGGTGGAAGTGTAAGGATACAGACTGGGGAATTGAAGATATGAAACACAAGTGTGCAGGTGGATACAAGACTGCATGAATACTGCATAGGGGTTTGGACCAGTTCTTACCCTAAGGCCTACTTCACTGCATCAGTACTTGGGTACTGACTAAATGATTACAGTTCTTCAAGGAGAGTGCCTGACTGAATTTATAAGTGCTTGAGTTTTAGCGCAGTGAATGGAATAGTACATACGGCTGAATGGGTCACTACAACAGTGCAACAGCAGTGACACAGTGTTTGGTGGAAGTGTAAGGATACAGACTGGGGAATTGAAGATATGAAACACAAGTATGCAGGTGGATAGAAGACTGCATGCATAGTACATAGGGGTTTGGAGCAGGCCATCTGCTAAGGCCTGGCTCACTGCATGAGTACTTGAGTATTGACTGAATGATTACAGTTCTGCAAGGAGAGTGCCTGACTGAATTTATAACTGCTTGAGTTTTTCACAGTGAATGGATTAGTACATACTGATGAATGAGTCACCACAATAGTGCAACAGCAGTGACAGAGTGCTTGGTGGAAGTGGAAGGATACAGACTGGGTAATTGAAAATGTCAAAGACATGTGTGCAGGTGGATAGAAGACTGCATGCATAGTACATAGGTGTTGGAAGCAGTCCATGTCCTCAATCCTACTTCATTACATCAGTACTTGGGTACTGACTGAATGATTACAGTTCTGCAAGAAGAGTGCCTCACTGAATTTATAAATGATTGAGTTTTAGCGCGGTGAATGTATTAGTACATGCTGATGAATGCCTCACTACAACAGTGCAACAGCAGTGACAGAGTGCATGGTGAAAGTGTAAGGATACAGACTGGGGAATTGAAGATGTGAAAGACAAGTGTGCAGGTGGATTGAAGACTGCATGCATAGTACATAGGTGTTTGAAGCAGTCCATGTCCTCAATCCTACTTCATTGCATCAGTACTTGGTTACTGACTAAATGATTACAGTTCTGGAAGGAGACTGCCTGACTGAATATATAAGTGCTTGAGTTTTAAAGCAGTGAATGGATTTGTACATACTGCTGAATGGGTCACTACAACAGTGCAAATGCAGGGACAGAGTGTTTGATGGAATTATAAGGATACAGACTGGGGAATTTAAGGTGTGAAAGACAAGTGTGCAGGTGGATACAAGACTGCATGCATACTGCATAGGTGTTTGAAGCAGTCCATGCCCTAAGGCCTACTTCGCTACATGAGTACTGGGTACTAACGTAATGATTACTGTACTGTAAGGAGAGTGTCTGAGTAAATCTATAAGTGCTTGAGTTTTAGCAAAGTGAATGGATTAGTACATACTGCTGAAAGGTCACTACAACAGTGCAAGGGCAGTGACAGAGTGTTTGATGAAAGCGTAAGGCTACAGACTGAGAGATTGAACGTGTGAATGACAAGTGTGCAGGTGGATAGAAGACTAGATGCATAGTGCATAGAGATTGGAAGCAGTCCATGTCCTAAGTCCTACTACGCTGCATCAGTACTGGGTACTGACTGAATTATTAGAGTACTGTAAGGAGAGTATGTGAGTGAATCTATAAGTGCATGAGTTTTAGCACAATTAATGGATTAGTACATACTACTGAATGGGTAACTACAACAGTACAACAGCAGTGACAGAGTATTTAATGGAAGTGTAAGGATACAGACAGGAGAATTGAAGATGTGAAAAACAAATGTGTAGGTGAATAGAAGACTGCATGCATAGTGCATAGGTGTTTGAAGCAGTCCATCTGCTAAAGCCTGGCTCACTGTATGAGTACTTGGCTACTGACTGAATGATAACAGTTCTGTACCTGACAGAATTTATAAGTGCTTGAGTTTTAGCGCAGTGAATGGATTAGTACATAGTGATGAATGTGTCACTACAACAGTGCAACAGCAGTGACAGAGTGCTTGGTGAAAGTGTAAGGATACAGCTTGGGGAATTGAAGGTGTGAAAGACAAGTGTGCAGGTGGATACAAGACTGCATGCATACTGCATAGAGGTTTGAAGCAGTCCATGCCCTAAGGCCTACTTCGCTGCATGAGTACTTGGGTACTGACTGAATTATTACAGTTGTGCAAGGAGAGGGCCTGACTGAATTTATAAGTGGTTCGGTTTTAGTACAGTGAATGGATTAGTACATACTGCTGAATATGTTACTACAAGGGTGCAAAAATGACGCAATAGAACAATGAAGAGGTGCAAGGGGCTATTAATTACGGTGGAAGGACTAAAATGACTGCACACATTCCAGAAATGCAAATAATGCATTTTAGTGAACAACCATAACTCATTTTCCAAATACAAAAGCAATAACTGGTTTCTAATTCTATCACAACTTAAAAAAAGGATAGGTTTTTAGGCAGTTATGTGTCTGCAAACACAAAACGTATAAAAATGCTTCTCTCGGAATGATTCCTAAATGCACACAGACTCACAGTGTGATTCTAGACAAAAATATTAAACCTTGCATTTTACAAAAACACATTTACTAGTCTAGAAACAGCAAGGTGACTAAACACATTCCATATACATGACTGCTGCATTTTACTATACAATCCTGACTCATTTTTCAAATACATAAGCAATTTGCTGCATTATTGGCGCCAATATTACATCAAAAAAGTGACGCAATAGAACAACAAAGAGGCGCAAGGGGACTTGTAAATCTGCCCGAGAGTGTATGCAGCAGTGTATGTATACTGACTGGGGAATTGTAGATTTGAAACACACGCCTGATTCTAGACAAGCAACACTATTAATTACTCTTGAAGGGCTAATATGACTGCACACATTCCAGAAACATAGGGCCAGATGTATGAAGCTGTTTGCGATTCGCAAACGCCGGAATTCTCAGAATTCCGGCATTTGTGAATCTCAAACTGTGTTTTGGTATGTATGAGCAAAATGGCAAAATAAGGAATCTCCAAAATTGAGATTCCTTATTTTGCTCAAGCATTTAAGGAATCACAATTTTGCGATTGCTTAAATGCTATGCATCAAACATTTTTTTTTGCGAATTCACATTAAGAAATCGCAAATTACCACCAACTAGTAGTTGGTGGTAATTTGCGATTTCTTTTACAAATGCAATTTTTGGCATTTGTAAAGGTGCCATATGGTGAGGGCATGTATGTACGCCATATGCGCACACATGTAAATTTCAGGGGTGCAGCAGTGTGTCCTTAAGACACCCTTGCACCCTTGAAATTATTTTCAATTTGCGATTAGCAAATTGTGAATTGCATATTGAGAATATCTTCCCATTCCTTCCTATAGACTTACTGGCCCATAGAAATGAATGGGAAATTATTCCTTAATTGTGATTATCAATTTGCTAATCGCAATTAAGGAATTTTAAGAAATCGCAAAAAAATAGCGAATTTCTACATACATCCCAAATTGAAATTCTCAAATAGCGATTTCTAAAAAATCGCTATTTGAGAATCGCAAATGATGGTGATGATACATCTGCCCCATAAATACTGCATTTTACTGTACAACCATGAGTCATTTTGCAAATACAAAATCAATAACTGGTTTCTAATTCTATCAAAACTTGAAAAAAGGATACGTTTTTAAGCAGTTATGTGTCTGCAAACACAAAACGTACAAAAATGCTTCTCTCAGAATGATTCCTCAATGCACACAGACTCACAGTGTGATTCTAGACAAAAAATATTAGACCTTGCATTTTAGCAAAACACATTTACTAGTCTAAAAACGGTAAGGTAACTATACACATTCTATATATCTAACTACTGCAATGTAGTGTACAACCCTGATTCATTTTGCAAATACATAAGCAATTTGCTGCATTATTTGCACCAACGTTGAGTCAAAAAAGTGACGCAATGGCAGCACAAAGAGGTGTAAGGGGCTTGTAAATCTGCCCCAGAGAGTTTGCAGTAGTGTATGTATACTGACTGGAAAATTATAGATTGGAAACACAATTCTAAACAAGCAACACTATTAACTACTCTAGAACTGGTAAAGTGACTGCACACATTCTAAATTTTTAAGTACTGCACTTTACTGTACAAAGCTGACTCACCAAACACATTAACTTACCAAATGCTTTTATCACAATGGTTATCCAAATGCAGACAAACTCCCCCCATTATAATAAAGCACATTGCCTCCTACGCGCATCCCATGCTTTCTTTACAAAAAAATGTTTTTTTTGGCCTTGGGGGTTCTTGTAGGACCCTCTGAGCAGGCCTAGGGCGTCAGGGTGTTTCTACCCAGCCCCCTTTTTGCGTTTTTCGCCTTTCTTTTTTTTTTCTTGTGCCTCCGTTCTACCGAAACACAAGATAGCTGCCAACACTTCCTGTTTTGGAGCATTGACAGACAGCTGACAGCCAATTAGCAAGCAGCTCATGCTCGTAAAGCTACGCTCATGATCCTTGGTGGATACGGGTACCCTGCTTCATCCTTAGATATATCTATGATTTTACTTTTGATTTACTCAGGAACTACTGCATGGATTTACACTATTTAACAAAAAGCGTGATCTGTGAACCAAACTCTACCTTTTTGCCAAATTTGGTGTAATTCCGTTCAGCAGTTCTGGCTGTAGCCGCGGCTAAAGGTCCCTATAGAAAATTGCATGGGGAAAACATGTTTTGGGACCCCCTTTTTTCTCAAACCCCGCTTGACGTATCACACCGAAACTTTCAGGACAGGAGCGGAGCGGAGCGCCCCATCTTCTTGGAGAATTTCGCAAAGATTTATCAACCGGTGCCAAAGTTATTCCAAACAGAATATTTCGGATTTCCTATAGAAACTAGATCTTAATACATATTTATATGTATTATCTACTGGCGGTTGCCAGTAGGTAGTTATAGTTAGGACCTATTTTCCACACGAAATCTGCAACATGCTATTTGGTATAACTTTGGCGCCGGTAGACGAATCTTCGCGAAGTTTTCAAAACTAATGGCCAGCTCAGGTCAGCTCTTATCCTGAAAGTCTCTGTATTATTCATGTAGTGGGGGCCGAGAAAAAAGGGGGGTCCCAAAACGTGGTTTCCCCATGCAATTTTCAATAGGGACCTTTAGCCGTAGCTACAGCCCGAACTGCTGAACAGAATTACACCAAATATGGCAAAGATGTAGTCCTTAATCCAGACTCGTGCCTTTTGCTGAAATGATGTACATCTGTTCAGTAGTTTCTGAAAAAATTACAATTAAATGTAAATATATATATATCTATGGCCGCGCAGGATCCGCGCACCCGGAGCGCACCCTGAGCGCACCCTTCTGATCACGCGCTGAATGCTAATTGGCTGTCATGTGGGTGTCAACATTCAAAACCAGCAACTGTTGGCAGCCATTTTGTGTCTCGGTAGATGCGAGGCTGAAGAAGTCAGTGGAACTAGTGTGCAAAATGTATAAAGGGGGCAGGGTAGATAAATCCTGGTCCTTTTAGACCTGCTTATGGGCCCCACAAGGACGCCCATGGCCCGAATTCTTTTTTTTTTTAACCAGCAAGTGGCGCAGGGTGCGCGGATCCTACCGTAAAGAATAAATAAATATAAGGGGATTTCTTATATAATTAGCCACCAGGGGGCCACATCTTGGGGGTAAATTTAAAAAATTTATGTGGGGCCCAGAGGGGCCCCCCAGCCCAGGGGACCGCCACCCCCGGGGCTATAAAATAAATGCCCCCCCCCAGCAAAATTAGTGGTTGGTGGCCTCAATGACCCCCCCAAGGCCCAGGGACCACCACCCCCTGGAGCTTTCTGTATTGTTGGAGGGGGGCTGCGTGGTCCCCCTCCTGGAGCCCTCAAGGGCCCTGGGGACCACCACCTCCTAGGGCCGGCTCCTGCAGTGTCCCGGGGTTCTCACCCCAGGACACTGCTGTTTGCTATGAGAGGGCGGGAGTCTTGTGGCTCCCGCCCTCACGTAGCAAACTTGGTTTAGATTTTAAAAGAAACCTGCTCTCTCCTTCAAAATCCAAACCAAATTACTTTTCCACACGGGGAGATGCATGTTTGCAGCTCCCCATGTGGAAAAGCAATTCCGGCTCCCGAATGACGCGGGGAGCCGGCGGGACAGTGGGGGCATTGGGGCTCCCCCCACAGTCCCCAATGTTTTTTATAAGCCCTGAGGGATGGGGTCCCCGGGGATATTAGAAATTAGTGATAGGGGCTATTTTTTTTTTACAGTAAAATTAGGAGTCTCGCACCCAGCACGGCACACTGGTGTGCACGCGTTAGATGCACAACTCATAAGATGTAGGTTGTGCGACTCCAATGCGTTTGGTGCATGATACCAAACATGTCATGTTTTTTGCAGCCGTTTTTTGGGATAGCATTTTACACGAGCATATAATGCACCTCTACCTATATGTCGGGCTGCAACACATACAAACCAGGAGACTGGTTTCCGAAGGTTGCAGAGGAGCTCTGCTCATGCAGGGGCACCCGCTCACATAAAATCAAGCACCCTGCCATTCAGAATAGGTAAGGCCTGCTATAGGGGTGACCTTTAGATATAGTAAATCTATATATTTCATAATTGGTGCAAGCACCAACTTACACAGGCTGTAATGGCAGGCCTGTAGTTCCATTTTGCATGACCTCTCATGAGTGGCATAATACATGCTACAGCCCATGGAAGGCCTCTGGGGTACGTATGCCCTGGGTGCACGTGTACCATATACTAGGGACTGACAAAGATACCCCAGTATCCAATCTGGAGTGTACCTAGTATATGACATAATCAATTTAGGGAGAAAGCAGATAGACTGGGGTCCTGATTATTAGGATCCCAGTCAGACATCAAGCAAAAAGTGGGGGTAACCATAGGAAGCAGATCCTACTTTCCGACAGTATGTTAAAAATATTAAATTCATCATAACGGGGAAGCCTTCTTAAAAATTACACAAATTAAAAGATCTGAGCTAAAGTATATTTTACTAATGGCTTGGTTCATTTTTGGCTGTAGCAACTCTCGAAGTACAATTTTTAAATAGCACTTTTGTCAGTGGGTGTCTGTAACTCTCTAAACCCCATCTTATCCCTCCCTAAAGCTTGCCTCACTCCTCTAAGCCACACTGTTTAAATAGTATGACGTCTCATTTTTCTAGCCACTCCTCTGGCCCCTCCCACATTCAATACTAAGCTGTAGATACATTTATATGTCTGAAGATGTCCCCTTTATTTAGTAAGTAGTACTTTAAATACCATAAAATGCATTTTGTAAATCTAATCAGGACCTTGGTCTTCAATGTGTGCAATGAAAGCTCAAAAGAGATAATATGAACAAGCATTAGTGTCTGGGCACAACTACCATACTAACACACAAAGGCTCAGATTTACTAAGAGCAAAGTTGTTCTATTGCGTGAACTTGAAAGACCAGACCTGTGCCATACCTACAAAGAAATGTTGCAGTTCAGCTCTCTTCATGCACAGGCACACTTGCACTGTAGTGCTAGGCTGTCTGCATTGTGGTAAAAATTGATTTTGTGGAGAGTGCAGCACACATGCAAATAGAAATAAATGAGGAAAAATAAAGATACTTCTCCTCATTACTCAAGCTTCGGCAGGAGCACCATTTTAGCATAACCCCATGTCTACACCCAGGGGCGTAATGTCGGCCCCTACAGCCCCTCGGGTGCAGTAGAGGCCTTAACCATTAAGGGGCTCCTGGTCTTTTCAGGAGCCCCACATTCAGCTCAAAGTCAATGAATATCGTTGAGATATCAGTGGCTCAGGGGCACCTCTTTACCTTTTGCAGGGAGGCCTTATCACTTTGCATTATGCCACTGGTCTTCAGCTCTTTTTAAATATGGGTTTCCATCACAATCCTTGGGTAGATGCAAGGAAGTCCACCCATAGAAGCCACCCTCAAGTAAAGTAAAGTAAGGCAGCACAATGTACTGCGTTACTTTTTGTTGTACAACATTTGCATTGCTTAAACACCAAAATGGATTTTGCAACAGGTCTCTGTCAAAATAGTGGGGCAGTCCTAACCAAAATCTTTTTAAATTTGGTTTAAAATGTCAATATTAGTATTGCGTTCCACATAGGGTGTTAGAATCTCATTAGTGTATCGACAATGGTAAACATTGATGCTGGTGAAGGAATCTGAAAGACTTCAGTATCATCAATTTCTGTTTCTTGTCTCATCAGCTCCCCTAGCAGTTTGTGGTAATTACTAATCAGCAGTACGGTTTAATATGGTTTGTACTGTTTTCATGTGTCTGAGCTGTGTTTATAAATATGCTGAAAATGCAGTGTTCAAGAACACTCATGTGTTGTTGTTGTGGGTGTTACATTTGTTGTGGGTAAGGCATGACTTTCACCAATGCCAAATTGGACTTCTTTCTGCTGTGATTCATAAAGTGTGTTTTTTAGCAATTTTGCGAACATGCATTGCTGATGTTTTATTTGCTGATCAATATCAGAATTTGGGTTGTTGCTTGGTACAAAAGCGGTCAGGCTTAACTTAGAGGCAATGTGTAAAGCATTTATGCACCACACAAACAGTAATAAAGTAAAAACACAACAAAAGAAAAATCCCACACCAATTAAACAAAATAGAGTAAATTATAAAAAAATATTTAATACCAGAAGATCAAAAATCCAATTAGAAGATCCGGAGTTATGAGTTTTCAAAGTTTAAAAACTAGTGCCTTTAAAATCAAAGCACACACCACAGACATCTAGTCCTGTGAGACTGAGTTAAAATGTGGCAGACCTATATGGAGCGTGGGTCACATACAAAGAGTGGATTGGGCAGCACTTACCTTTGGAAATTTGAAGAAAAATGTTCTGAAAAGGTAAAGCTCATTGGGGCATGGCTGCAAGTGGTGTCTGAAGAGGGAGCATCATTGTTGAGGAGCCACTGGATGATGCTTTTCATTTGGACGTAGTCACTTTTTTGGAACTTAAACATCTCCAGCGGAACAAGGCTGTAGCCGACAAGAGTTTGATGAGGCCGGATACTTCTTTGCTGAAGGACCGCATTTCAGAATTTGCTTCTACAGAGAGGTACGTAGTGGCAGCTGCTGTGTAGTCAGGCAGGCCTGCGAAGCACCGTGGGTGAATAGACAAGCAAGTTTTCTCTTTATTCTCTAGGTTCTCAGGGTAGTTTTAGTCAAATATACCCACGTTTTGACTTTTGGCTATCTGACTGCCTTTAGCGTTACCACCAAGGGTACAGGATAAGAGGGGGAAACACTAGGAGGGGCAGGAAGGTTAGGACTCACTCAGTCTGGGTCCAGCTGCAGCTTTAAGATGGCTGGAGCCTTTCCTGTCCCTGCGGCTCTGATAAGGAGGACAGCTAACCTTTGGAGTCACTCTGGTAGCCCTGGGTTTAAAAGCAGAGCAATGGTCAAACAGTGGGCAGGCTTCTGAGGGTTCAAGGCAGTTTTCAGGCAGCAAAGCAGTCCCTCCAGTTATAGAAAAGCAGCCTGGTGAAGTGCACATGAGGTCACAGCAGCAAGCAGTTTGTAGAGTATTTCTGCACGTCCAGAATATGAACTGAAGACCAAGTCTGAGGATCCTATTGGTATGCCTGGTACCTTCTTTGAAGTAGGATATGTGTCATAATAATTTCCAATGAATGTGCTGCTTCCTCTGCCCTGGCTCCAAGCTGGAGGCATGAACAATGCAGGGCGGCAATTCCTTTGTATGAAAGCAGAGAACAGCTTATTCAGTTGTAAGTGGTGCTGTATCAACTCCGCCCACCTCCATTCCTTTATTTTTCTTTTTTTCTTTTTGATCTTCATACTATCTCTCACAAGCTATCGTCCTCTTGATCTCCACTGACCCATGTGCTTGTATCAGGGTTCCGTTCTCGCAGATGTTTATGCTGGGTGGCGCCAGCTCCTCACACTACAAACTGACCTACAGGTTTATTCATAGGACTTCGTGCTATTCTGTTAAATTCCAATAAATTCCACATTGACTCAAGTCCAGCCTTTCCTTTTATTCATATTCAACTTATGAGCCAGGTCCCTGTAGTAACACACAGATTTTGGTTTGCTCAAACGCTCCGTCCATCATCCCCTTTTGTATCGCTTTGTTGGCCCTAAGTGTGGCAGGGTATGCTCAGACGTGAGTCCCTTCCTTACTTGGCCATAGGATTCAAGATAGCCTGGCTGATGAGGATTATGAATCCGAAACCGGTCCCAGGATGCTTGTTTCGGTCCAGAGAAGACATGGCTTGGCAGTTCGGGCTGGACTGTTCCCATGAGGCACAGGGTCAGACTGATTTGCATATGGCCATGTCTGAACTGGGGTGGCCGAGTGAGCTAAAGAATGGTGATGGATTAAACGCAGATCAGTTGACTGAGGGTGAGTGTTTGATTTGCTCAAACGCTCCGTCCATCATCCCCTTTTGTATCGCTTTGTTCGCCCTAAGTGTGGCAGGGTATGCTCAGACGTGAGTCCTTTGCTCACTTGGCCACTGGATTCAAGATAGCCTGGCTGATGAGGATTATGAATCCGAAACCGGTCCCAGGATGCTTGTTTCTGGTCCAGGGAAGACATGGCTTGGCAGTTCGGGCTGGACTGTTCCCATGAGGAACAGGGTCAGACTGATTTGCATATGGCCATGTTTGAACTGGGGTGGCCGAGTGAGCTAAAGAATGGTGATGGATTAAACCCAGATCAGTTGACTGGGGGTGAGTGTTTGATTTGCTCAAACGCTCCATCCATCATCCCCTTTTGTATCGCTTTGTTGGCCCTAAGTGTGGCAGGGTATGCTCAGACGTGAGTCCCTTGCTCACTTGGCCACTGGATTCAAGATAGCCTGGCTGATGAGGGTTATGAATCCGAAACCGGTCCCAGGATGCTTGTTTCCGGTCCAGGGAAGACATGGCTTGGCAGTTCGGGCTGGACTGTTCCCATGAGGCACAGGGTCACACTGATTTGCATATGGCCATGTCTGAACTGGGGTGGCCGAGTGAGCTAAAGAATGGTGATGGATTAAACCCAGATCAGTTGACTGAGAGTGAGTGTTTGATTTGCTCAAACGCTCCGTCCATCATCCCCTTTTGTATCGCTTTGTTCGCCCTAAGTGTGGCAGGGTATGCTCAGACGTGAGTCCCTTGCTCACTTGGCCACTGAATTCAAGATAGGCTGGCTGATGAGGATTATGAATCTGAAACCGGTCCCAGGATGCTTGTTTCTGGTCCAGGGAAGACATGGCTTGGCAGTTCGGGCTGGACTGTTCCCATGAAGCACAGGGTCAGACTGATTTGCATATGACCATGTTTGAACTGGGGTGGCCGAGTGAGCTAAAGAATGGTGATGGATTAAACCCAGATCAGTTGACTGGGGGTGAGTGTTTGATTTGCTCAAACGCTCCGTCCATCATCCCCTTTTGTATCGCTTTGTTTGCCCTAAGTGTGGCAGGGTATGCTCAGACGTGAGTCCCTTGCTCACTTGGCCACTGGATTCAAGATAGCCTGGCTGATAAGGATTATGAATCCGAAACCGGTCCCAGGATGCTTGTTTCCGGTCCAGGGAAAACATGGCTTGGCAGTTCGGGCTGGACTGTTCCCATGAGGCACAGGGTCAGACTGATTTGCATATAGCCATGTCTGAATGGGGTGGCAGAGTGGGCTAAAAAACGGTGATGGGTCAAACCCAGATCTTTTGACTGGGTGTGAGTGTTTGATTGGTTCAGATGCTCTGTCCATCACCACCCCCTTTTGTAACGCTACGTGATTAAGCACAGTTGCACATACCCTACTCCACCATCCCCTCCCACTATGTTAGTCCACAGATTTTCAGGGGTAGTGTCAGACAGTCCCACACTGGTGCCTACTCACTAAATTAAGGAATACCTCACAGAGATCGTCAATGGTACCACATTTTTTACTGCGGCCTTCAGAATCTTTACCCTGATTTTCTTGAAGAATTGAGGAGCTCTGAATTTGTGCATAAACCCTCCTCTGATGTATTAGCCAGCGTAGCACAAAACATGTAGCCCACTAAAGTATTAACCGGCTGGTACGGAGGCATTTTACTATTCTTCATCCGATATGCCCTACAATAAAGTTGAAAATCCGGGAGCCCCAGTCCACCACTTCCTAGCTTCTTAGCTTCTTCCTAGAAAACCCTACCTCCATTCGGACAGTTGATGGCTCATCCAGGCACCTTTAATCCCTCTATTTTGTGGCTCTCTGGGAGGAATAAACAAAGTCCAACTGCCAACTCCCAGTCAAGTGACACTGTAACAGGCTGCAGGCACGAAATAGGGCAGGAAAATGCCAGCTCTCTAAAGCTGGCCTTTTCAAATTTGTAACTTAAAACTCAACTGCACCATTCAAGAGGATGTTTTATTACAATTTCTCAGAGATCAAGCAGTATATAATTATCTGTTCCTAATCAAAAGTTAGTACTTATTAAATGTACTAAGGCAACCCAATGTTATTCTCTGGGAGACATAGAATCCACAGTAGAAAAAAATAAATTTAGGAGTTGTTCACTATCAGGACATATAAAACTTAAAGGTACATGGCCGACCTTTGAATTACAGTGTACTCTGGGCTACCTAGTGCCTACCTTTGGGGTGACATATATGTAATGAAAGGGGAGTTTAAAGCTTGGCAAAGGTTTTCAATCGCCTAGTCGTATTGGTAGTTTAAAACTGCATTATTGCAGACCTGGGACATGTATTCAGGGACTATTAAGTGGGAGGTTCAATAAGTGCTGCAGGCCCAATTGTGCCATTTGATTTAGAGGCCCTGCGTATATGGTAAGCCACTCTATTAGGGACTTTTAAGTACATTAAATATGCCCATCAGGTTTAAGCCACAGAGAACACATACAATTGAGCACTGGTTAGTGGACAGAGTTCTAAAACCAACAAAACGAATTTCAGCAATAAGGGGGGGTAAAGGAAAAATGTTTGGGGGAAGACCATCCTAAATCTGACAGGTCTAACAACTGCATATGCAGGATGTGTTATACTTGATGTCAGTATGGTGTGTGATTTGTCCATGCATCATTAGAAGATACTTTGTTAATATTCATGAGGATTGCCAGCTTTATTGTTTTTTCATAAAATAATTTCCGTACGTGGCCCACATAGGAATTATGTCTTGGATTTGAGTTGATAAATGTGGACTTCACCTAATGCTGAAAAGCGTGTTTACATTTTATTTTCACAAACATACTAAGATGAGATCTGGCCTGGCAATTCAGACTCTGATGAATGGGGCAGTATAAAGCCTGATTTGCATACAGCTGGTCGCCATCTGAAGGGGCATATTGAGCAAAAAGTGTAATTTGCCCATAATGTATTGCCATTGGCTGAGAAGTTTGCAAGCATTTCACCTATTATCATTATGTTTACATTACATTATGTTTTAGTGCTCTAGTTGTGTGGGTCATATGCTGCAGGGGTTGCTGATGGCAGAGCCCCAGCTTCCTTATTGTAAGTGTGCCAATTGTTTTTTTTGCTGTTCGACAACTTTTTTGCATTTTATCTTTGTGCAAACTAGAGGTCACAGCTGCGACCCTTGACTAACTCCAAATGGCGTTCATGGGCTTATGGTGATATTCATTGTAAATGGATGGAAACACTTGGGAATATATTTACGAGCTCCTTGCACTGCTGTAGCATCATTTTTTTTTATGTCCCAGCAAGGCAAACCACGTAATCATATTTATGAGGCCATGCAAAGCCACTTTACCTGGCTTTGAATGGCTTCATAGATATGAAGTAAGGCAAGGCAGTGCAAAGCACTCTGTTGCTGTACTCTGAATCAATCAATATGCATTTATAAAGCACAACAGCTACCTTGTTGGAGGTGTCCCAGCGCTAGTGCCGACTTGCGAATAATCAGAATAGAAAAACGACATCTGTGAGAAAATCAGAGTCTTTAAGGCCTTCCTGAAATCTAGCTCTGACTTGTTCAGGCGCATATAGGGGGGCAAGGTGTTCCAAAGTTTGGCTGCCCTGACCAAGATGGACCTTTTCCCTTGACGCTCTTTGGCATATCATGGCACACGGAGCAGACTTGAGTGCCTAGATCTCAATATGCGATCCTAAGGATACATGCTAAGCCTCTGCTTAAGATAGCAGGGTCCAAGCTTCTTATAGTTCTGAAAGTCAGCATCAAGGCCTTGAACTCAATGTTCTTGGTCATCGGGAGCCAATGTAACTGTCTCAGGTGAGGGGAGATATGATGTTGAATTGGCATCCTGCAGATCAGCCGGGAGCCCAGTATACAGTTTGTTTGCATAGTCCATCTGGGAGATACCCAGGGCATGTATGATGATCTTACGGTTCTCCTTGGGTAGATAACGTATGATTTTTTCTCAATGACCGTACCTTTCAGAAGCATGTTGCTAAAACCTGTTGGATGTGTGTCATAAACCTGAAACCCAAATTTCTCGTGGACTCGGCGGGCATTGAAGGGGGATTCAATTCCTCTGGCCACCAGAGATTAGATGGTGGTGGAGAGATCTGATTGAAGAACAAGACCTCTGTCTTATCCGCATTCAATTTCAAGCAATTACCATATTACCACGAAAAAATCTGCTTCATACATTGTTTCAATTTATTTAATGCTACCAGGGAGTGCTCTTTGAAGGAAAAAAACAGCTGCGTGTCATCTGCGTAGGCCACTATTTTTACACCCCAGGATGGAATATTAGTGGATAAAGATTAAAAAAGCAGCAGGCTTAAAGTCAAGCCCTGAGGCACAACACACACCAAAGTTTTTTGGTCGGGATGTGAAAGGTTGTAATAAAACTTGTTGAGAGCGGCCATCCAGATAGGAGAGAAGCTATGAGAGTGCTTGTCCCCTCACGCCCATATGATATAAATGCACCATCACGATTCAATATGCAGCCACGCTATCAACCGACTCTTGCACTGATTCGAAAATTTCCAACAGTGCGGTTTCTGTGCTATATCCTGCTGGGGAGGCATTCCATGGACATTGTGGTGGGTGTGCCCACGCAACACCCATGAATTTTGATGTTTACCCTGATTTACAAGACCATGTGGCACACATAGAAAGATAAAAAAGCCTCCAAGGGTGACGGCATTCGCTCTAGGCTGCTAAAAAGGCACCAGGGCAGAGTGGAAGGACAGAAATGTTGTGTATGCCATAGATACACTGCATTCCTACCCTTTCCCTTTGACGCAGGGCAGCACAGCAAGGTGACTTGCTGTGCTACTCTACAATAAATCCCCATAAATGTTCCCCTTGGTTTGAAATCTCTGCTCGTAACTTTCTACACTTTTGAGCAATCTGTATCAACAATCTGCTGTCAGGGTGAACAACAGAAAGTCGCTAAGTTAATCTCTACTTAACCCTCTGGTAGGTTGGCACAAATACAGTCAGGCTTAACTTTGAGGCACTTTATGAAGTATTTATGTAGCACTGAAACAGCAATAACCAGAAAACACAACACAAGAAAACTCCCACACCAATTTGATAAATATAGTACATTTTCATAAACTATTTGACACCAAAACAACAAATGTCCAATCAATAGAACCAGAGATATGAATTTTTACAGTTTGAAGTAAAAAAGCACCCAAAACATCAAAGTGCCAATCGCAGACATAAAGTCACAACTAGACTGGAGTTAAATATGTATGTGATTGTATTGTTATCATTTTGTGATGTCAAAAAGTGTGTTTTACAATATTTTGCCATGTCTGTCGATGCATGTGCTGTATATTTTCAATAAATGTATTGTGATGTTTTCTACTGAAAATTTCTTGTGATGTTATCTGTTTACGGCTTGCTAAATAGTTTTTTCCATTAATAATTGATATTAATATATTGTTTTAAAAAAATGAACATATGATTTATGGTTTAGGGGGTTATTTATTTGTTGTGTATTTTGTACAGATCCCTCCCCCTTATTCCAGTATATGGATTTAACTCTCTAAATATGGCATTTTCAAAGTTGTGACCTAAAATCCAACTTTACTACTAAAGAGGAAGCAAATTACAAATCTTTAGACATCAACCAACCATGGAATTCCCACCTGCTCCTAAATAAATGTTGTTGCGTATTAAATGTATTAAGGTAATCCAATGTTATCCTATGGGGAAGCTAGCCCTCACTGTAGTGAAAAAACTAATTTGGGAGTTTTTCACTACCAGGACATTTAAAATTTAAAAGTGCATGTCCAACTTTTTAAATACAATGCACATAGCCCTATGAGATGTGTAGGGACTGAAAAGTATAAAAAAGGGGAGTTTTCGGCCTAGCAAGAAGTACAGTTTAAAACTACACACAAGATGAAATGGCAGGACTGAGATATGTTTTAGGGGGCTACTTATTTAGGCGGCATGATAAGTGCTGCAGATTAACTTACCATCCCTAAGGCCAACAAAAATGATTTCAGCAAAATAGGGGCGAGTAAGCAAAAATATTGGGGCAATACCACAATAAGGTTGACAGGTCTAGCAGTGCTCTTTCACCTTTTGGCTCATACTGGTCAGATATGGAAAAGAAATACATTAGGAAATCAAAAGTGGGTTTCACAATGTGTTGTGTCACAGATGACATTTTCAAACTACCTTCCAAGCCACTTCACTATCATGGAATTGTTGATAGGTTTCTCCTATCAATGGGAGGAAAAATTCCTTTCCATAGTGGGGATGGGAAGAGAATGCACTCAAAATACAGGGTGATAGGGAAAGGAGTTATGATCTTGTGTATTATATTTTTCCAGAAGATAAATTCATTGTGCCATTTACAAAAGTGATACAACTTCAACAGGAATAGTTTTAAATCATAGAGAATTACTCCAACTTAAATGCTAGTGCCCTGACAGGTCGAAAAATAAGTTTACGTCCTTGAGGAAGGCAAGCAATGTACATTTCTTAGGAGGGGGACAACACCATTCTTCACAGCCTCTGTGCCAGGATGAGAATGATTACTTACTTGTAATATCCTCACTGTGTGGCAAGGATGGTGTGTATTTGTAACTCTCCCCGGCCTGGGCACACAACAGTTGTGTTGAAAAGTAGACACCTGCTTTTTACTTAATACCTTAGTAGTAGCCAAATGTGACACCCCTAGATAATCAAATCATTTCTTTTTGCGAGACACAATTCATATGTGTGACTGCATTTGAAAATACCCAAGGGCAAGTGTTTCCTTTTGGCAAATGCCATGTTTTCATTTTACCCTAAAAGGGGGCACAAAGTAATCCACAACCTCATCTTATCTGGAACTGTGAGTTTTGAACCCCTCCGTCCCCTTTGTCCATGGTGTCCTTTGCAGCCATTCCACATCACTCAAAAGGGGGGATTGCTAATGTCATGCTCAGTGGCGATGGTATTACGGGTCATCCACCTTAAACAATTGTGGAGGTTTCTGTTGTAATAATGCTCAACTAGTCTATATCAGGTGTGGCATCCAGAGTTGTTTGTACTTTCTAAGTCCGAAGATCACAACCTTGCCTTGCGCAAGGGTAGAGGGCAACCTTCCTTAAGGGAAGGCTGGGTTTGGTACCCCACCATGCAGTCCAGCTGAGTAGTAGTGGCTGCTTTGATCGACTCATCAACCTCTCAATGATGGGGTGATTCAGTATCCGGCACCCTGACCTTGTCCAAGGGCATGGTATGCATTTTCTAGATTGTACCTTGAATAGGGGCATAAGGGTTGTCAGGTCGCATACGATTCCCAAACAAGGGATAATTTTGGTAACCTGCCTCTTCTGCACCTTAATGTAATGGAGTGCATGTTCTAGTCCTCACCTTGCTTAAGGGCGAGGCATGTACATTGTGCAAAGGGCAGAGGCAGTATGCGTTTCCACTCCATCGTGTAATTGCTGTGGTACAGCTCCCTTCCCAAGGATAGGCAGTATTTCTTTTGCCCTCTATATTGCAAAGGTCGGTGTATATTTAGGGTCACAAGGGAAAACTGGTTATGTCCTATTCCTTTGACTTGTTTAAAGGTAGAGTGCATATGTTGTGGTCTCCCATAAATTCCTGATGGCCATGGTGGCATTTTATGCCGTCTCACCATGCCTATGTGAGTAGGGCCACATTTTTAAACCCCTTCTTTCATAGGGCAGGGAGCGAGCAATGTCACCTTGTTTTCTGTGTAGCAATGATTCACCTTCTTCTATGGACAATGTTCCCGCACCAAGCCACAAAGACCAGTAGTCAACTATTCCTCACAGGTTTGGCACTCAAACTGGAGTGGTATTATAGGGATGAAGTTGACCAAGGATGTTTATAGCACCACAAGCGATGCACACGAGAATTGCCAATATTTAATTTAGATGAGGGCTTCTGTCACCAAAGGGCTCTCTGGAGCAAGGCAGGGTTTGTAATATCTCTTAGCTGGCCTCAGGCAAGCCTGGCAGAGACTGCTGTAGGTACACTGTGGCTTCTTAGGAATATGTTCTCCAAGGAACTTCTCTCATTAACCTGGATAAGAAGAGATTTTGCCATGAAAGTATCATTTCTGTGTCTATTCTTGTCTGTTGGATTTCAATAGCGGAGCCCCTTTCTTTATGTGGTATAGGTTTCACCTTTATCCAAGAAGAGGTATGTGGTAGATCTGGAAACTTCTTTGTGAACTGTGCACACTACTGTGTACACATTTTAACAGTTTTTAAGACAATGCAAGTCTATGCATGTCATTATTTATTTAGGAGTTTTCTATTGAGCAGGCCACATCCATGGGTGACAGAGTGTTTTACACGGGTGTGGTTTCACATATATGAGATTCAGAGAATAACAAGAAATACATACACATATCGGTCCTCATTTACAAGCCGCTTACACCACTGGTGCATCACTTTTAGTGACATCGGCGGCGTAGTGTGCCTACCCATATTTACAAGGCCACGTGAAGTCACCCTGCATGGCTTTTCATGGCCTTGTAAATATGGCCCCTTTCACACATTACTCTGCATGAAAGGGACGTTCCATGGAGGTTGCTGTGGGTGTTTCTACACAACATCCAAGGAATCTGACTAATTCCCAGAATTACAAGGTTTCGTAAACTTGAGAATGTGTCATGTTTCTACCCCTTCACAGGGGAGGCATAAGGGAGGGGCAACAATGAAAAATACCTTTATTTTTTTTCCTTGCACACATAGGAAGAGGAAAATGTCTCTCGCGATTGTTTTTGTGCAGGAAGGTATGCGCCAGCGCTGCGGATAAGGACAGGAATGAGCCATATCTCATAGATAAGGCACATTCCTGTCCTTTTCTTTTGAGGCAGGGCAGCAAAAGTCCTTGCGGCACTGCCCTGGCCAAAACCTTGTAAAGGAGGCATATAAAGTGTCCTACAATGAGAATATTTGTAGATCACTGTTGGATGACCTCACTACTAACATTCCTTAGCCAAACACATATGAAAGGGAAGGAGTGCCCTTGTCGGGTAAGGGATTGTAAGGATAGTGTTGAATATCCTGGTGAAATACCATGTCCAGTCAAGACTCAACAACAATACTTTTCCAGGTCTCTTGAGTGTTCTGGTCAGTGTTGTGGTTTTCTGCATGACTGCTGCTCAGAAGGGAAGTGTGGCAGAGCTGCTCAGTTGGTGCTGACGTCCTAAGACATGCAGTGGGCGAGCAAGGTATTTTGGGGTGCCCCTCTGGACTGCCTTATCTGGGGTGCCTTCCAGTTGCAAGATATTCCTTCAGTTGCAAACACTTGCGGGGAATTTAGGAAAGGGGAGATGGCCTCGAATTTTCTGGTCGAATGTTGTCCAATTTAGGTCAATTTTTTCATCTAATCAGCTAAAAAGTGTAATTTCTTTTATAGGTGATTTTTGAAATTGCTGAATTTGCGTGAGCAGCTTGGATTGCTTTTCGTTCTGTGTGTCACCTGACATGCGAGTCATGAGAAATGGTGTGTATTTACTCAATGAAACTCAGCCAACTGCATTAATTAAAATGTTTATCTATAAATGCAGTGCAGCACCTCATACCAGCTATCCACGCCCTCAGAGTGCCTGTGCAAGACTTCTACCCAGAAGAGAACAGGCTAAGAGAGACTCGCAACAATGGACACCTTAGGTAAATACCTTGCTTTTTAGCCTTACAGAAAAATTATATATTTTTAACTTCTTCACAACACAGGTATGTAGTTAATTTCATTATATATTGCAACAGAAAATGAAAATATGATTTAATTCATAATAATTGTTCCATATTTTTGGAAATTAACTTTCTAATTATTTTGGGCCCGATTCACAAAGATAAATGTAGTCCAAAATTCTAAGCTCATGACTTTTGGTATTCACAAAGAAAAGTTGCAGGGAGTATCTTTACTCCTCTTTTTTTTTTAAAGGAAGAAAAGTCACAAATAGAACATAGTTGGCCTGATTCACAAAGGTAAAAGTCTAACTTTACTTCTTTTTGGTATTAACAAAGGTAAGTTCTGAGTAGTGTCTTTACATCTGAACTCGGGGTGGAGTTTCCGCACTTGGGTGGAGTTTCCGCACTCAGGGCGGAACATCTGCACTCGGGGCAGAACCTCTGCACTCGGGGCGGAGACTCCACCCTAGCGCAGATGTAAAGATACTACTCAGAACTTGCCTTTGTTAATACCAAAAAGAAGTAAAGTTAGAATTTTACCTTTGTGAATCAGGCCAACTATGTTCTATTTGTGACTTTTCTCCCTTTAAAAAAAAAAAGGGGCTCATTTATAAAAAAATAAACATGCAGTGCAGCGCAGCATGTCACCGTGCTGCCCTGCACTGGATGACAGGGAAAGGGCAGGAATGCACCATATTTAAGGGGAAATGGCGCATTCCAGTCCTTTACAATGCACTGGAGCACAATGGGCTGCTAGCGCCAATGCAGTCACCCTTGCCCCATGGTGCAGGGGTGCTTGCCAAGCATGCAGGATTGTTTTTTGTGCTGGAAAGAACACCTTCTTGCACTAATACAATCCTGGGAGGTATATTCCTCTTTCTCTGTGTGCGGCAGAATGCAACACACATAGTAAGAGGAAGAAAGGAAGAGGAATCGAGTTATTAATCCTGGTTATACCTCCCCTGGGAAAGTGTAAGATTTTGGCACATCCCCAAGTTTACAAGTTCTTCTAAAATCTGGGGATGCGTCAAAATTCATTGGAGTAGCGTGGGCAAAACCATGGACCACCTTCCAAGGGCAGAGTACCGCGATGCAGAGCTTAGCTCTCCACTTTGTTACTCCAGGTCTTTGAAGCCACTCAGAGACATGCAGAGTGGCTTTGTATGGCTTCAAGAATCTGACTTAGAGGTTTGGGTCACACAACTCCCACTTTGCATGGTACATGCCTCTCGTAAATAAGATCCTAAGAGTTGAGACTGTAGGATGATTGGCTGAGCGCCTGTTTTTATATGTCACTGAGACTTAAGCTCAGTGATTTGATCACTCAACCATCAGCAAATATAAAGAGAGGCATAAGGTGTCCGATGCAGGGACTAGTTTATGCTCACACTCTACTCTCCAACAGCAGCACTCAGGGCAACAATAAGGGATTTGGGGGAGCACTCCAATAGCAGCAAAAGTACAGGGAGGCAGAAGGCGTCCAAAGCAGGTCCAGACTGATGAACACTCCCCACTCTAACAGAAACCACAGGCCCACATTCAGTGATTTGAGCTCTCCAATGGCAGCAAAATTACATTGAAGCAGAAGGTATCTCGGGCAGGTACAGGTTTACACACATTTCCCACTCACCCACATAAGCACTCAAAGCCACATAATTGGGGGAATGCTTCGATGGCGGAAAAAGTAGAGTGAGCAAGAGGGCATTCAATGCAGGTCCAGGTTTACATGCAGCCCCACACTTCACTCAACCATATCAACACTCAGGACCATAATCAGTGCTTCTTGCGGTGCTCCAATATAGATTGAATAAATAATTTTCAACCCAGATTCAGGTTTTTCCAGAACCCCGCTTAGCCACAATAAGGGATTTGGTAAAGAGTTCCAATGGCAGAAAAGTAAAGTGAGTCAGAGAGTATCTGAGTCAGGGCCAGGTTCACTCAAACCCCTCTACTCACTCACATAAGATCCCACTATCAGAAATGTAAGCACTCCAACAGCAGCAAACGTACAGTGATGTGGAGAAGTTCTGCATAAGAATACGTTTACACAGATCCCCTACTCACCCACGTAAGCAACCAAGGCCACACCAACAGCTACCAAAGTACAGTAATGCTGAGGGTGTTCTACTCAGGTCCAGGTTTACGCAGCACCCCATACAACCACGCCATAACTCAGGGCCATATTAAAGAATTTCAGAAAGAACTCCAAAAGAAGCAAAAGTAGAGAGAGGTGGAGAGTATCGTACAAAGATCCAAATTTGTGCACACACCCTATCCACTCATATCAGCAGTGAGGGCCTCAATCTGGAATTTGAGGAGTAAGCCATTGGCAGCAACATTTGAATGAGGCAAAGGGTGTCTAATGAAGGCCCAGGGTTATGCACACACACCCATTCACTCATATAGCCACACATGACCACATTAAAGGATTTGATCACTCTGACTGCAACCAAAATACAGTGAGATGGAGGGTTCCTGACACACACCCCAGTCATCAATATCAGCACTCAGGAACAAAATCACAGAATTGGTGCTTCAATGGCATCCGAAGTATAGTGAGGAACATGGTGTCCCACGTAGGTCCCGGTTCATGCACACACATAAATTACCCACAGCAGCCTTCGGGGCAGAAATCATGAGCTTTTGGGCAGTGTCAGGACGTTGCGCGATCGTATGCGCTCGCGTGCTTCCTGGTGCGCTTACCCAGTGCGTCATATGACGCATCACGCGGCTACGCGAAACGTCACGATGTTGTTTCCGTTCGCGGGAACAGCGCTAACGGGACGCTCCCCGGTACGCGCCCCGGGGCGCGCCGCAACATTGCGCTTACCCGTGCGTTCACAGGTACGCGCCCCGGGAGCGCCCCAGGGCAAAAAAAAAAAAAATAATAAATAAAATTACATAATTATACAATATAAAATTCGTTATAAAAAATATTACTTTTCATACCTATAGAGATTTGCTATTAAAAAACCATTGAAATTCACTGAAAAAACCATAGGTTTCACACCAGTTATAGTTAGGAATTAGCATTAAAAAAAACTATGAGTGATGTCACTGACCATGTCATGAGTGATGTAATATGTGACGTCATCAGCAGTGCATTGCACGCGCAAGTTATAGTGAGTCCAACTAACTATAACGTGGGAATTTCAATGGTTTTATGCGAGTAAAACTTCCAGCTAACTATAACTGGTGTGAAACCTATGTTTTTTTCAGTGAATATATATATATATATATATATATACAACAGTAGGGAAAGTGTTGGATTGTGGAAAGGTGAAATTTACTATTCCCACTCCAGTCAGTGTAACAGTAGGGAAAGTGTTGGATTGTGGAGGAGTGACATTTACAATTCCCACTCCATTTAATTTAACAGTAGGGAACGGTGTTGGATTGTGGAGGTGCTCAACTTACTACTCCCACCTGGGGAAAGGAGTTGGCCTAATGGTCAGGGCGGTCAACCTCTAATCTGGGAAACTGGGTTTGAGTCTTGGCAATGATGCTGAACATCCTGTGATTCTTGGTAAATCACTTAATCTCCCATGCCTAACAATAATGAATGTGTCCTTATTTAACGCAACTGGTGCTATATAAAGCGCTCTAATACCCAATACCTTTGGGTCAAGTTTGTGCTATATAAAACTCCATAAAAGAAACTGTAGAAGGGTAAAATTAACCATTCCCACTCCAGTTAGTGCAACAGTAGGGAAGTGTTCGATTTTGGAGGGGTAAAATATATTAATCCCACCCCAGTATTTACAACAGAACAGACAGCGTTAATTTGCACGGGGTGGTGTGGTAAAATTGACTATTCCCACTAGAGTCACTCTTTACAACATTATATGCACAGTAGTTCACTTTAAAAAAAAAAAATGTAATAATTAAATGGAAAAATGATATATATAACTCTATTTAAAAAAGAAACAAATTACAAATTACAGATTACATACAATCTTTAATCCATAAATTAATACAAATATTGTAATTAAAATACCAAACAATTTTTCCATAATTATTACAACAAATAAATGCAATATTTGCACATCAAGTCAAGTCAAGAGATACTTTATTTCGGCATGTTATGACCATAAATGCACAGGTAAAACATATAAAAAGACAATAAAATCAATATGACTTTTTCAACATTAAAATTAGGTGTACACATTAAGATATTTGATTGCTAAAAAATTGTAGGGTATGATAAATATTCTAAACAAAGACAAGTATCTCAATCATTCTATACAAACTCATATATTAAAAAAGAGAGATTACTGATCATAACCGGGAAAGAGAGTGAGTTAATTGGATCTTAAAACTGCTCGGCGTGCACACCACATAGAAAACAGATAGCGGGACACTGAATAAACAATAGGTGTACTACAATTATGTTTTAGGATCTCAAATGCCTGTGAACAATCAGAAGTTCCAAGATTCCTACATAGCTGTCGTAGCCAGCGATGTCTTACTTCCTTACATCCTGGACACAAAATCAGGACATGTAGGTCAGTCTCCGTACTATTATTACAGGTAGGACAATTTTTTGTGGAGCTACCCCTCCAATTATGAGTGATGGCAAGTAAGGGAAGTGCACCATGCCTGAACAGCAAATAACGTTTTTTGGCAAGAGGTATATCGTCTATGCTCGGTTCTAAACTATATTGCAGTTTACCTTCTAGGTAGGATGATGTAAGTGTACCTATCCTGGGACCTCTCAGTAATAGGTAAAGATTATGATCCTTGAAATTCTTTATCAATAACTTCTTAGGTGTTGACAGACAGCTAGCTTTGGCACTGTCCCATAAATCTCTCATTCCAAAGGATATCAAGGAGTTCTTAATGTGGGTAAGCCAAGATATTTTACTTACGCCATTAAGGTTTGCCACTTCCCTCAATTCCTCTCTATATATAGATAGTTCTGGAGTGCTCCATAAATGGCGCCAGTATAGCAAGGGTCTGAGGGCAACCTCCAGTGCAATTGGGCTAACTTCAAGATACATTCGGAGCGGGGTGAGTGGTGTGCTTTTGGAAAGTCCTACAAGTTGTCTGAGGAATGAGTTCTCGGTCTTAACAAGTTGTTCAGATGACCGATGGCTCCATATTTCTGCCCCATATAAGGCCGCTCCTCTCGCTTGTGCCTTATAAATTTCCAGGACCTGCCCCAGCCTCATATGAACGCATTTCCTCTGCTGTTTCGCTAGCCCCCTCATTTTTGTGCTAATCTTAGACAAACTTTCTTAATTTGAACACCCCACTCCATTTTCTTGTTTAGAGACAATCCCAAGTATTCACTCACAGGGACTTTCTCTAAGAGTTTGTTGGGTCGTTTAGATTGCCCTGTGTTGAAAACCATGTATTTGATTTTCTGGGTATTTATTTCCTGACCCCTATTCTTTCAAAATGAGTGAAAGATGTCCAATGCCCTTTGTATGCCCATCGGTGACCTCAACAGCAGGAGGGTATCGCCTGCGAACATCAAGGCAGGTACCTTGTGGCCCGCTAACTTGGGAGCATCTATGTCCCCTCCTGCTGTCAGGGCCCCCACTATACCATTAATGAAAATACAAAAGAGTGTTGGAGCCAGAACGCACCCTTGCCGCACACCTCTCTCTATAGGTATGGGATCAGTGAGCTCTCCGTTCTTTCCATATCTGATTTGGGCGAAGTTATGTCCATGCAATCTTCTAAAATGTGACATAAGTACTGGGGCACTCCCAAATCTTATAGAATAACCCATGATTTCTGGTGACTAAATTAAAAGCCGATTTTAAGTCCACAAAGATCATATAGAGTCTGCCACCTTCCAAGATTCCTGTTTTCTAGTCGAATAATTTCAAACTGAAAACTTGATCGATTGTGGACATTTTTGCTCTAAAACCGACTTGATAGGGACTTAGAATGGAGAATTCTTCCAGCCAGTTCTGTAAACAGTCTAGGAACACTTGAGCAAGAATTTTCTGTGCGACATCAATGAGGCTAATGGGCCGATAATTTGCAGGATAGAAGGGTGATCCCTTTTTAAAAATCTGGATGACTTCCGATATTTGCACATAACAATTAACACATAGCATAATAAAAAACAAAAAATGCAAATATTTTTACATTTTTTATTACTTAAATTACTTACTACCCTATACCTATACAAACTACACAACACACACCTAAAAAATATTTATTACACATTTTACATAATTATTTATAAATTAAAACATTACTAATATTACCTAATAGTACATTATTTATAATTACTTCCCTTCCTGCACTTTATCCCATGAAAATAAAGAATCCACACCTAATATATATATTTAAAAAAAAAATCTTAATTAACTTGATTAATTATCAATTAAACAATTAATAATCATAAACGAATAACAAAATAATTATATTTAATTACCTCCCCACCCTTTATCCCTACAAATACATCTGACACCTAATATATTACACAACCAATATCTTAATTGCAGAATTACAAAAGTAATGAACAATTAAATAATTTGTATTTATTAACATTATTTAAATACTATAATTGATTTCCTGCATACCCTTTACCCTTCGAAAAACAATAAGCTTTACAAAATAATTTTTTTACACAATTTACATAATTATCGTTTAATAAAGTAATTATTATAATAAATAAGTATGAATTAATTATAATTCATTTACTTCCCACCCTATACCCCTACAAAACCCATAACCGGCACCTATACTTTAAATTAAAAAAATTGTGAATATACAATTGAGCTATAATGATAGCGAAACACTTGTCAGGGAATGCTTTTAGTTATTCCAGGATGGCTTGTATGGCATTTTACAAATCCAAAGCTAGTATACTGTGCCTGGAGTGGTAAAAGGTTTTTTTTATTTTACAGCTCGGTGTGGATGGCACTATGCCAATCCTATGCTTAAAGACTTTGCTGTAGAAATAGCAAAAGACTTTGGGCATGGTTAGACATTTTGGCAGTGCCGAAACTCACCTTCACCCGCCTGCCAGATTACGAGTATGTTTGTGCTATGTGGGCAGGCAGCGTGGTGGTCCCACAGCGGTGCAGTTTAAAGGCACATGGTGACCCTTAAGCTGCACCAACGGGGACCGACTGTGCACGTTCCTGCACAGGAAGGAATGCACGAAGTTGTGCATTCCTTCCTGTGCAGGAACTGGGGGGTAAAACTACAGGGGGGTACAGCATGTGCCCACCTGTATGCACCCCCGTGCCCAGGGGAAAGGGGGGCCTGCAAAGCCCCTTTCCTTTCCTCTCTTTGTCAGCAGTTTCATGGAGGAAGAACATCCATGAGACCAGACCGGTGGCGGTGAGTAAAGTCATGATATGCTTGGTGGTGCCTGTATATATATATATATACACATAGTAATCCTGGATTTATCCGGCAATATGAATTGGTGCCACATTGTGATTAATGGAACTACTAGTGGCAGTATGTTTTCACTTTTTATTTATGTCACATGACACATTACGTCACTGTGAGAGGGTGTTCCCTTCTAACACTGCATTTAAAAGTAGCATTCTGTCTTATATGCATGTTGCGGCGTGATCAAGGGCATAATTTGCCAGAAACACGTAGCTGCTCTGTGCATAAAATAAAATCCTGCTGATGCTGAATTATCGTGGTCCGTCTCCCTTTGTTTGCTGGCGTGCGAGGCTGTGCTGGGTCTGACACGCCGAGAGATTCGAGGAGGAGTCACGTGGTATATATATATGAGCGGAAGAATTTATACATTCGCTAAAAAATACGACCAAATAAGAAAACAACCCCCCAAACCACATACAAGTGAAACGAATTTGACAATGGTAGTGAGTGAGAATGAAATCAGCTCTGAGTATGAAACTGATGGGGAAAGCAACTACAGCACCGGCACTAGTTCAGTGGGCCCACCACCAACTCCGGCACAAGAACTGGCTTTTTTACGAACACAGCGCCTCAGAACGCTGAGGCCCCGTTTCCCATCGAAACAAGACTCAGGAACAGACAGAGGGAAAACACACAACAAAAACCAGAAACAAAAACCAAAAGCCGGAGAAGAAAAAACCGACGGTGGAGAAAAACAAGGCCAAAATCGACAACAGAACAAACAACAAAACAGACGACACAGACGCCGATAATGGAAGTACAAAATGAAATAGACAATACAGTCATCAATCTAACAAATATGGAATTTAATGCACAAGAACTCTCAATTTTATCCCTTGGACTTTCGTATTGCTCTAACACAAACTTTGATTATGCTCAGACTCGCATTGATTTATTTCAATATGTTCGTAAACTGAAACTGCAAAAATATTTTATCAATACTAAAAAACGTCCAATCATAACAGCACAAATGGAAGACTCAGACCGAAATCTATCAGTGGCTAACATGGAAGCTCTACAAACTTTAATTGATTTGGAACAAGAAACAGTAGGTGATGGTATCACACCAAGTGGAGCAGCCGCTAGGTCAGAACTTAACATATATGAGGCAGTCAAAACAACATTCAAACCCAAATCACAATTTATGCCTTTGATGCCCAAAGACAACTTAGATCTATTCTCAGACAATGTCATAAAAGACCTCAAAGACCTGTCACTACAAAGCACAACAGAGTATTGGACAGAAAATGAAGACCACAGAAGGAAATACAACAGCCTCATGACAAGAATCAAATCAAGATCAGATGTCGTGGTCAGATGGTCAGACAAGGGGGGCAATGTAGTACTGTGGCCCCTACAAATGTACAACATGGAAGCCCTTCTTCAACTCCAAGACAAAGACTGTTACATGCGGGTAAGCCCCACCCACAACGTGGGCATTCAAGAAAAGTATCACAACGAACTTTACAGATGGAAAGGAATGGGCCTCATCAGTAAGGAAGAGTTTAATTACCTGAAGAATGACTACCCGGTGACACCTCAATTGTACTTAATTCCCAAGGTCCATAAAAATGAAGAAAAACCACCCGGGAGGCCGATAATATCAGCAATTGGCAGCCTCTTTGAAAAAACCAGCATTTTCATTGACTCTTTCCTACAACCTGAAGTAAAAAAGCTCCCGGCCTACATTAGAGACACGAGTGATTTTTTGTCTAAAATCTTTGACATTGAATGGCATGACAACTACAACTTCATGACTTTGGATGTCCAATCGCTGTATACCAGCATCAGACACAACGATGGACTCAAAGCAATGAAATACTACTTGGGCAATAGACCTATTGAACTATATAAACACACAGAAATGCTTTTAGAAATGGCTGAGTGGTGTCTAACAAACAACACGTTTATCTTTGATAGATTACACTACAAACAACTACAGGGATCAGCCATGGGAACCTGCTTCTCTCCCAGCTATGCGAATCTGCATATGGGCTGGTGGGAGGAGCGGGTACTAAAAGTCCAGCACGCAGAAACTATGACTAACAATGTAATGATGTACAAACGATACATTGATGACATTTTTATCCTATGGCAGGGCAGTGTTGATGAGGCAGAATGTTTCGCTTTGGCGCTAAATGAAAATGCCCTAAATTTGAAATTCACTTGTAACATCAACGCTGTAAGTATCCAATTCCTCGATCTGGAGCTATATGTGCACAACAACAAAATACAAACACGCACATACAGAAAACCTACCGCAGGAAATTCCCTACTACATGCGCACAGCTTTCATCCCACACCACTCAAACAGTCCATTCCCTATGCCGAGTGCCTGAGAATGACTCGGAATTGCAGCACCACTGAGGGACTATCCAGTGCTAAACAAGAACTTTTTTCAAGACTCAGAAAGAGGGGATACACAGACAGCACTTGCCAGAGGGCCGAAGAGAAATGTAAAAACTTAAACAGGAAAGACCTAATTTTCCCCAAACCTGTGGCGAAACTAGGGGACGAGAACAACAAAAACCCCCCAAGACTCATAACTGGGTACAACAGATACCATAGTAACCTAAGAAAAATCCTGAGAAGACACTGGCCACTAGTTCGTAGTGATGCAAGCATAGGGGACATAGTGGGAAAAAGCCCCTCAATAACATTTCGAAAGGCAAAATCAATGAGGAATGAGTTAGTCTGCAATGCGCCAATTCTCAAAAAACCGAAAAATTGGCTAGATTCTCAGAAAGGGTTTAGAAAATGCTTTAAATGTAAGGCTTGCACGCATGGCATCAACACCACCACAGTGCAGGTTCCATTTAGGAAAAAACCTTTCAGCCTGAGGGACTCATTCACATGCAAGACAGACTTTGCAATATATGTGCTGGTATGCACATGTGGCAAAAGGCATGTAGGGTCTACAATTCATCCAGCTCATGTACGGATTTTACAACACTTGAGAGCGATCGCCAACAATGATCCGGCGTATCCTGTGGCTAGACACATACATGAGGCTCATCAAGGCAATGCCAATAACATACAATACTTTGTTATTGATAGCATCCCCAGAAACCCAAGAGGAGGCAATCGCCCATTGGCGTTACGCCGCCTGGAGTCTAGGTATATCCTACTCCTAAACTCCAAGATCCCATTCGGCCTGAATGCGGATGAAGCCCTTAGTGTCCACCTGTAATAACGGCATCACCCTATAACCTCTTCTCTCCTAGTACCATTCGTAGAACATCTGCAGTTCACGTACTAACAATCTCACGGGTTTACACTTGGGCGCACCAGAGCACACTACTAGTTATGTCCATGCTAGTAGCACAAATCACATTTTTTACACTCACTTACAATTATAATTTATTTAGATCCACGACCACGGCTCTGTAATTTCCACCACCCCATGTCCCATAGCTACCTAGTTTTTAATGAGAACTAACCCTAGAGAACTTGACTCCCGAACATGCCCCTCTTTGTCTTCGCCCACTAGGGCAGCATTTAACGTTATGTTTGCTTCATGAACTAACGACCCAGAAGTAAGCCTTTATGCAACACGGCTTCTTTTTCTGGTGCCTTTGTGAGTAATAATCATTGAGGTAAACACACAAGCCACGCATCCACTGGCAGCGGCTCTCTAACTTAGAGGCATGAATAAACAACTGTATACATAATACTCAGTACAATGTTAGCTAATCTACGCGCACTTGCACATCAGCCAGCTACTTAAAGAGAGGGAAACCCATCATGTCAAAGGGGACCGCACGCGCTAAACTTTCCCGGTACACTTACCTTGTCTCTTGAGACACGCACTCAGCGTCCACACGAGGCTTCAGCGCTACACTGGCATACAGGCAAACCAGATGGGCTACCACTAGGGGACCTTTATTGGGAACAACTATGGGAAGCAAAGTATGTTAACTGTAGCATGTTGTGGTAATTATTACTTCTATTTTCCGTTTCACTAAGTAATGTCACTGAGGTTGAAATAACGACCTTATGTCAGCTGTGAAGTGAACATGCTGTACAAATAGGTCATAATTATGATGACACACAAGGGTTGGGTGTTAATCGTAATAGTAGTAATGTGTATAAAGCGAAAAATGAATTCTGTAAAAAATGCTCGTCTTGATGCAAAATGTTAAAAAATTATAAAATGTAAAAATATAAAAATGCAACATGAAAGGCACAAGACAGGTTTGGCCACATTGTAACCATGGCAATATCCAGTCTCAACCTGTACTGTAATTGAATGACACGCCCATTATTCAGTGTATATATAAACGCCCTAAATTCTAATGCAGATGTAGTGAACAAGGCGGCAACGCCGAAACGCGTCTAAGCAGACACTGATCAAGAAATAAAAAAGTTTGGATTCAGACCCACGGAGTCAGCGCCTTCTTCAATCGCACGAGTTTGGTTTAAAGGAATATATATATATATATATATATATATATATATATATATAAAACCTACTGGCGGTCGCCAGCAGGTAGTTATAGTTAGGGCCTAGTTTCCATAGGAAATCTGCAACATTCTATTGGGAATAACTTTGGCGCCGATTGATGAATCTTCACGAATTTCTCAAAGAAGATGGCCCGCTCCGCTCTGCTCCTTCCCTGAATGTCAAGTGGGGGCTGAGAAAAAAGGCGGGTCCCAAAACGTGTTTTTCCCATGTTATTTTCCAATGGCTGAACGGAATTACAAGAAATTTGGCAAAATGGTAGAGTCTGATTCGCAGATCACGTTTTGCTTAAATGGTGTAAATCCCTCCAGTAGTACCTGAGAAAATCAAAAGAGAAAAAATATATATATCTATTAGCGCGCACCGTACGTATACTGTACGCGTACCGTACGGTACGCATACGGTACGCGTACCTTCGCTTGCACGAGCTGCATGTTGATTGGCTGCCACTGTCTGTCAACACTCCAAAACAGAAATTGTTGGCAGCCATCTTGTGCCTCGGTAGACTGAGGCACAGGAAAGCAAAAAAACAAACGTGCACCGTACGTGCGCCCCGCGATTTTTGAGAAAAGAAATAGTTTTGGGCCTTGGCGGTCCTTGTGGGACCCCCTGACCAGGCCTAGGGGTCAGGGTGCTTCTACCCTGCCCCCTTTTTGAGTTCTAAACCTTTCCGAGCATGAGCCGCATGTTCATTGGCTTTCAACACTTCAAACCAGGAAGTGTTGGCAGCCATTTTGTGCTCGGTAGACCGAGGCACAAGAAATCAGAAAAACAAATGTGTAGAACACAAAAAGGGGGCAGGGTAGAAACACCCTGACCCCCTAGGCCTGCCCAGGTGGTCCCACAAGGACCCCCAAGGCCCCAAAAATGTTTTTTAAAAATCTGGTCTGTTTTATTTCAAATTATCCCCCGGGGGGACCACATCACGGGGGCATAGTGATAAAGAAGTGTGGGGGGGCCCCAATCCCCCCCCCACTGCCCCAAGGACAGCTGCCGCCGGGGCAAAGCAACGCAGCCCCCTGGCCCATACTGGAGGCTCCTGGTGGCCTAGTTGGCCCCCAGAGACCCCCAGTATGCAAGGGGAATTAGTTCCCCCTCTGCAAACGCGCCATGGGGCTGCATTGCAGAGAGGTGTAAAAAGAGGCTTTGCCTCATTACACCTATCTGCAAAGCAGCCCCCTGGCGCATACTGGAGGTTCCAGGTGGGCTAGTTGGCGCCCAGGGACGCCCAATATGCAAGGGGAATTAGTTCCCCCTCTACAACCATAGGTTTTTTCAGTGAATTTCAAAGGTTTTTAAAATGCTAATTCCTAACTATAATTGGTGTGAAAGCTATGTTTTTTTTCAGTGAATTTCAAAGGTTTTTAAAATGCTAATTCCTAACTATAACGTGTGTGAAACCTATGGTTTTTTCAGTGAATATATATATCAACAAATCTTTGACAGAGCCCCAAAGCCTCGGATAAGGGAGGTAACATCGTGGTCCAAAATATTGCAGATTATGTGGAAGAAGCTAACCGTCAATTGGAAATTGGAGAACATTATGAACTCTTGAAAGATGATCCCAGTGAAAAGTGGATGGAATAATATCACACCCTCTTACTGGGATGGAGAGAGAGGGAACTAATTGATTTTGACGAATATGTGTACTTAAGAACGGCTAATCCCATCAAGGCAACAATTTGCTTTCTACCGAAAGTACACAAATCAGTAAACAAACCACCTGGCAGACCTATAGTTAGCTCGATTGGCTCCCTACTAGAAACAACTTCAAGGTTCATAGACATTTTCTTAATGAATTATGTGAAGGAACTACCCTCATATCTACGAGACACCATGGACTTTGTGAATAAGTTGGATAAAATAAAATGGGACACGGGCTACCTAATGGCAACAATAGACGTCTCTTCGCTCTATACGTCTATACGACATCAGGACCGTATAGATGCGGTTCAGACCTTTCTAAAAGAAAGATCAGTGAGCTTTCTGGAACACTCTGCCATGTTAATTGAGATGTTAACCTATTGCCTGACACATAACATCTTCCTCTTTCTGGGCAAGCTGTACTTACAGCGACAAGGGACGGCGATGGGGACATCATTTGCTCCCACGTATGCAAATCTACTCATGGCCATCTGGGAAAAAAGGTGCTATTGGAAGAAAATAAAAAACATTGAAAAATTAAAAGTTTGTGTCGCTACATCGACGACCTCTTTGTAGTCTGGGACGGGAACCAAACAGAACTACAGGCATTCATAGACTCTCTGGAGAACAACGGGTACAATCTACACTTAACATAAACCACCAGCAACACCTGTGTAATTTACTTGGATGTGGAAGTAAGCATACGGAAAAACAAACTATGTACCGCAAAACGACATCCTGTAATAGCATCCTCCATGCCAACAACGGTCATCCCTCAAATTTAAAATGGAGTTTACCGTATGGAGAGATGTTAAGAGCAAAAAGAAATTGCTCGGAAAAAGAAGATTTGGATGCAGAAATAGAGAGAATGTTTAGCCGGTTCCTAGCTAGAGGATATCGGCTAGAAGTCCTGATAACAGAGAAATCCCGGATGCATCTGAAGAATTATTATTATTATTATTATGTGGGTTTTATAGAGCGCGTAGAAACCCGGTAGCATCCCAGCGCTAGAAAAGAGCCAAGGCAGCACATAAGGTGGGGGGACAAAGGAGGGGAAAAAGAAAAGGGAGGTTCAGGGGAAGAGGTGAGTTTACAGTAGTTTCCTGAAGCGGAGATGATTGGGTTCATTCCTAAGTTTGAGAGGTAGGGCGTTCCATAGTTTAGCCGTGTTCACCGAGAATCGCCTTCCTCCTGTGCGTGTCTTTTTTACTCTGTGGACAGTGATAAGGTGTTCGTGGTCTGAGCGGAGGGGTCTTGTGGCTTTATAGGGCGTGATAACGTTTTTGAGGATGGGGGGGCCCTTATCCTGAAGAAGTTTATGTGCCAGACAGAGGGCCTTTAATTTTACTCTTTCTCTAATGGGGAGCCAGTGTAGGAGCTTCAGCGCTGGCTTGGCCGAAGTTCTGGCCGGGGTATTCGTCAGAAGACGGGCCACGGCGTTCTGGATACGCTGTAACTTATTGAGGGTGGCTTCGGGTGCTCCCAGGTAGATGGCGTTACTATAATCTAACCTGGAAAGAACAGATCAGATCTCTTGATTTCACGGAAAGAACAAAAACGAGCGACGGGGGGAGGAGCTTGGCGGGCATCCGTGATGGCCGCGTGAGCACAGCGCTCTCCGGACCCCCGCCACTCCCGGCATGATATCCTGAACGTATCCTGATTAATTACAAGGACTCTTGTAGAGGAACCTGAGCTGATCTTTATACTGCTTTTGGATTTCGAATTGGACCAGGGGCACCGAAGCTACGTCGACTCGAACTTTCGGGGCCCGCCCTGGTGGTGTGCCCGGGACTTGGTGAGGCTCTGTTGCCGTGTCTGAGTTGAACAACAGCGGCAGGGGGATTCGACTTGTGGGTCCCCCTCTAAACTTTCGGTTTCGATTTGACTCGGACTACATCTTCCAGCGGAGGTGTCTGGCCGGTGTTGCGATCAGCGGCGCGAGGTCGCAGTTGCACCTTTTGCCTGCTTTGTGTCCTCCAGGCCGGTTCACACCTCGATGTGCCCTCGCGGCTGACTTTTGGTTCCGGCACACTATCTTCCTGCGGCCATTTTTACCAGGTCGCGTGGGTCCCTCGGGGACGCGGTCTCCACTATGACTGGCAGAGGGGACCAAGAGAGGCGAAAGACCAAGACGCCCCTTCGCGGGGGCCAGGTCCAGTCTAATATCATGGACCGGTACACACAATCGAAGGGGTCCCCGGGAGCCGCCTTGCCTGGCCCAAGTGCAGTGGGGCACTCTTTGGAAGCTTCGGCGGAGCCGTCCCTGCAGGACATCATGGGCGCCAACTCTGGCATGAGAGAAACAATCGGCCAACAGTATGAAGCTCTGGCCCACAAAATCGATACTGTGGCTATTGACGTGAACTTGATCAGGGCCGACTTATCTAAAACCAATGAGAAGGTGAAATCGTTGGACCTCAAGTCATCTAGCCTCACGGCCGACGTCTCGGAAATACAGACGGAGATTGGCAACCTCAGAAAAGCGAATGATTTCATGACTCAACGCTTGGAGGATTTTGAAAACAGAGCACGGCGTTGCAACGTGCGTGTGGTTGGTGTTCCGGAAAATCCTGACCCACATTCTGTTGATCTCCTGGTCGAGGACTTGATACAAAACTACCTTTCTCCATCTGGATTGACCAAATTCTTTGCGGTGGAGCGTGCCCATCGCGTTCCGGGTGGCCAGGGCAAGCCGGGCGCCCCTCCAAGGCCCATTGTTGCAAAACTTTTTCACTATAGGGACCGAGACGCTATCCTGCAGGCCTCGCGAGTTAAGGGCCCGGTGGCCTTCGAAAATGCCACGGTGAACTTTTATCCTGATTTCTCACAGCTTGTGCAGAGACAGCGAATGGGCTTCCGTGGAGTCAAGAAGCGTCTTCGGGACTTGGGACTGCGATATGCCATGCTTTTTCCTACCAGGCTGCGAGTTGAGTACAATGAACGGACCCTTTTCTTTGATCGGCCTGATTCGGTGAATGACTGGCTGGACTCTTTGCCGGGCCGGCCTAATTTGACTGAGCCCACCGAGCACCCGGGTGGTGCCGAGGGTGGCGTAGAGAGCTGAACTTACTGTCTGAGCCCCTGTTTCCATGTAATGTGATTCTTCCTGGGTTCTATACTTGAGCGCCTCTATTTTCTGTGTCTTCTCTTCTCTCTTTATCGCTGTCGGGGTGGCGGGTGGGGCAGGGCCTTTTCCTCCTCCGGGGTCTTTTTGTCGAACGGGGGTTTCTGGGCGACAGGCACACTGCATGTTGGGGTGGCTTTTTTGCTTACTGCAGGGGTGCAGGGTGGGGGGTGTTTTCTTGGATGTTGGGGGGTGGATTGGTGGGGTGTTTGAGGTTCGTGTTTTGTTTTTTCAAGGCGATTCTATCTTGATAATGGAATTTTCAGTGTCATGCTCATTGGGGGATGGTTCCTGCATCACTTTGTGGGATGGGGGGTAGCGGGTTGAAGTTTATTTCATGGAATGTCAATGGTCTAGGGGATCGTATAAAGCGGGGGGTGGTGTTGCGATGCCTGCGACGTTTGTCTCCCGATATTGTCTTTCTGCAGGAGACACATCTAGTGGGTAATACTTGTCATGCAATGAATAGGTGGGGCTATCGTCTTGTTGCGCATTCAGGGTTTACTACGGGTTCCAGGGGGGTGGGCATCCTTGTCTGGACTTCCCTTCCCCTTGCGATAGATGATGTAATCCTCGATGATCGAGGGCGTTATGCCGTCCTCGTGGGACGATATGAGGGGCAAACCCTTTCTCTGTTCACCGTCTATGTGCCCCCCGGCTTACAGACCTCTACCTTCTCCGATTTGGGCCGAGTGCTGTTGGGACTCCCTGATGGTGCTCTTTTCATGGCTGGCGATTTTAACTCTGTTCTCTCCGGCCTGAATGATCGTTACCCCCCTAGGGACACTCCTTCGGCCCAATTGTGGCTGGGTGGCTTTTTGGATACTTTTGGTTTGGTGAACTGTTGGAGACTTATGCACCCCACTCAGCTTCAATACACCTTTCATTCTGGGGCCCATGGGAGTTTGTCTAGACTGGATTACTTCCTCATGCCAGCTGCACAGTCAGCGGCTGTCCGGGAGATTAGACACCTTCCCCGGGGCATCTCGGACCATTCTCCGCTCTGGCTTTGTTTTGATGTGGGGGTGGAGGCGGCGGGCCGGGTGGCCCCTATCAACCCTTGGAACTTGACTTCCCCTGAGACCCGTGGTCTATTGATTAAGTCCCTGGACAACTACTTCCTAGATAACGAGGGATCTGTCTCCTCTGCGGTGTCCCTTTGGGAGGCTTTTAAGACAGTAATCCGTGGGCAGGCCCTGTCTCTCATTGCTGAAACTAAAAAGGCGAGGAATCGGGAGGTGGTGGAACTTGAAATGGAAATCCTTGAGCTGGAGGCTGACCTGGAATCGAATGTTACTCATGACAAACTCCATGCCCTGTGTCTGAAGCAATTTGCCTATAGGTCTCTGGTCACAGATGCGGCTAAAATGATGTTTCGTGAGCAGCAGGGTCGTCTGTATGATGTTGGGGACAAAGCGGGTAAATTGCTTGCCTGGTTGGATAAGAAGGAGAGGGCGAATCGAGTAGTGCCTGTGATTCAGACTTTGAATGGTGTGACTGTGACTGACCCAGTTGAAATAGTGGACTGTTTTGCTGACTATTTTCGTGCGGTTTACTCCCCAGTGTCGGAACGGGATGCAGACGACTCTCGCCTCTTGTTGCGCGACATAGCTTTGCCCTGCCTCTCTGACTTGGAGCGGGTCTCTATGGAGGCCCCGCTCTCTACGGACGAAATAGCGATTGCAATTCGCTCTCTCCGTTCGGGCAAGGCTTTGGGCCCGAACGGTTTGCCAATCGAGTTATATAAACTGTGTCCTGATAAGATTGCGCCCTATCTTCGGACAATGTTTTCGGAGTCCCGTGAGCGGGGCACTCTCCCTTATGACCAACGCCTGGCTACGATTGTTGTAATTCCTAAAGATGGTAAGCCCCGGGATCTTTGTTCGTCGTATAGACCCATTTCCCTGTTAAATGTTGAGCCCAAGGTTCTTGCCAAGATCTTGGCTACTCGCCTCCTAACGGTCATTAGTGACTTGATTCATCCGGATCAATCCGGATTTATCCCGCACCGTAACACAGCTCTGAATCTGCGTCGCCTCCATGGAGCCATCGCGAGGGCGGGGCTTCTGACAGAGCCGGCCATTTTGGCTCCGTTAGACGCCTCGATGGCCTTTGATACGATAGAGTGGCCCTACCTTTGGGCGGCTCTTGAGAAGTTTGGTTTTGGCCCGGGGTTTATTGGATGGGTGAAGCTGCTGTACACCGACCCCCTGGCGCAGGTTGTGGTTAACGGTCGAGTTTCTGTTCCCTTTTCCCTTGGTAGGGGGACCAGACAGGGCTGCCCCTTGTCTCCACTACTGTTTGCTCTCGCATTAGAACCGCTGGCTGCGTGGCTTCGCTGGGAGCCTTCTCTCAAGGGTATACGTTGGTCCCCGGATTTTGAGGACAGTGTTTCGCTTTACGCGGACGACATTCTTCTTTACCTTACTTCCCCGCGTAAATCTTTGAATGTCTTATTTGATGTTCTCACCTCGTTTGGCAAAAATTCTGGATTGGTTATTAACTGGGCTAAATCCTGTGTTTATGTTATTTCGGGTGATCTGCCCCCATTGCCGCATAGAATTCCTATCCAGGTTGTTCAGTCCGGGTTCAAATATCTGGGGATTTTTATTACACTGGATTCGTCGCTCCGGTTTGAACGTAATCTCCTTCCCCTACTTCTTAGACTGAGGCTGGACGTGGCCCGCTGGCGTAAATTGCCCTTGTCGCCGCTGGGCTGGGCCGCCCTTTTCAAAATGATGTCCCTACCGCGATTCCTTTACGCACTCCAGAATTCCTATGATGATATCCCCGCTACCTATTTCCGAGAGGTTGAGAGTCTGCAGAGGCAACTGATTTGGGACGGGCGTCCACGTGTCGCCCTTGCGAAGCTCACCATCCCTTGGTATGACGGGGGCATAGCACTTCCTGATATCAGGAGATATTACTGGGCTACCCAACTATCTGCCATTAACCACTCAATGTATTCCCCAGGTCGGGACCCGGCCTTTGAAATGGATAGACTCCAACTGCCGGGTGGGGACTTTAATAGAGCGCTTTATTCTAGGTCGGCTGGCCGCCATCTTACGGGGCCTACCAGGATCGCGGTAAGTGTATGGCGCGCTGCGAATGTAAGCCTGGGGTGGGATGAACGAGTGACGCTTGCTACTCCGCTCTATGCATCTGAGCGTCTGGGATGTCTCTGGACGACGAAGGGGTTTGACTGCTGGGACATGATTGGTATTTGTAGAGTGGGTGATGTATGTATGAATGGAGCAGTGAAGTCCTTCGAGGCCCTTCGGGATGAATATGAACTGAGTGATAGAGAATTTTTTAGATATTTGCAGGTCCGTCATGCCCTCGCTTCTGTTCTGACTTCTAGTGCCGCTATCCCCGAGTCCTCCCCCCTCGAAGATCGTATCCTGGATGGCCATCTCCCCGATAGCACTATCTCCTTGATTTATAAGAAGCTGATTCACAATCGCGCCGACTTGCTTGTTCGACTCAGGGAGGCTTGGGTCGACGACGGGCTGGAATTGGATGACGAGGATTGGCAGTCGGCGCTGTCTTCTCCAAAAGAGGTCGCCATTCCTGCCCGCCTCCGTCTGGTTCAGCTTAAGATCCTCCACCGGGTGTACATTACTGGTCCTCGTTTGGTTGTGATGGGGTTTTCCCCGGATGGCCGATGCAAGCGTGGGTGTGGGATGAGTGCTACGTTTCTTCATATTATTTGGGAGTGTCCGAGGGTGGCTGCCTACTGGACGGAGGTGCTTGCGGTGATGACTGACGTGACTGGAATTGCCCTAGTGCCAGAGGCCCGGAGATGCCTGTTGAATGTGTGGGAGCCTACCGACTATTCGGTGGCCCAGACTAGATGGGCGACCCTGGCATATATGATTGCGAAGCGAGACATAGCGCAACTCTGGGGCTCGCATAGGCCCCCCAGTGTCTCTGTGTGGGAAGACAACATGGATTGGTCTATGTTCCGCGAGAAGACTGTTTACACAGCCAGGGGCAGACCTAGGGCATGGGCGAAGATCTGGAGTCAGTGGAATGCTTATCGCGGTGATATTTGTGCTCCTCCATTGGCTGAAACCCCTGATGTTACCCTGTCTCCCTAGGCCGACGTTCCTGAACTTTCTTATACTGTCCTTTGATTTGATTTACCTCCCCGCTGTCCCCCCCTGCCTTGCCTTATCCTACTGATTGTGACTTCGGATTCCTGATTAGTGGGGTTCCCCTCCCCCTCCTGGGCTGACTCAGTTTATTATGCATTCGCCTTTTTGATGTTTGTTATTTTTGTATGTATAAAAAAAGAAAATTGTCTTCTCCTGTTCTATAGCGTGGGTGACACCCTGTATCCGGTTTGTGCCTGCCCACCGGAGTGGCTATCATTGTTTTTATCACATTGTGCCTTGTTCTTAGCGGCCAGCCCGTGCGGTTGTAGGCCCATCTCTGTGAATTTGATTTTGTTGCTCAATAAAAGTTTTTAACCAAAAAAAACAAAAAAACGAGCGACGGAAGCTCAAGCGATCGTGAAAGATCTACAGATGGAAAAATCAGAAAACATAACACGTCTCATTATGGACTTTGACAACCAGGGCCAAAATCTGAAGAAGATGCTAAAAAAGAATTGGGATATTCTTCTATTAGATGAAACTCTCAAGGAACATCTAACACCCTACCCGATTATCACCTATAGGAAGACATCGTCCCTAAGAGACATTCTGACACAAAGCCATTTGGAGAATAAGCAACCAGAAAAAGAAAAAATATTGTGGTTGAGTACACCAGGCTTTTGGAAATGTACCAAGTGCAAAGCTTGCGAGCATGGCAAGAACATCAAAGAATATACTTTGCAAAATGGGAACATTGAAAAGATCTCAGACCACATCACCTGCGAATCAAAGTTTGTAATTTACAGAGTTGGATGCCCATGTGGAAAAGAGTATATTGGGAGCACCATCAACAAACGAAAATAGGGGATCCTCCAACACCTGCGTGCGATAAAGAACAACGATTCGAATTACCCCATGGCAAAACATTTCAATGAACAACACAAAGGGGATTGCACTAAATCAACATATTCGGGGTTGAAAATCGCCAAGATATCTGAAAGAGGAGGGGACCGTACTTTGAAATTAAGAAAGATGGAAGGAAGGAGGATTCTCTGAATCCCCACATGGTCATAATTTGGATGCAGAGTTACATGTACATTTGGAGAAATAAAAGAACAAATAACTCGCATAGTTCAACCAATAACACTTGCAAGCCAATTCCATCGAAAACAATGTACAATGAATGTACTCACCTTTCTTTCCCCTGTCTTTGAAATGGAAGCGAAACAGAAAGAATCTCACCAACAACAAATCCCTTAAGAAGTGCATAAATAATGTGAATATTTAACAAATTGAAAAAGACCAAAAAACTGGAGTATAAGAAGTGATAAGTGGGACTGACATGAGCGAAGAGCTTTTTTTGTAACAGAACACATGGCTGGAAACATTCTTGAAAAGAAATAAGAAGGAAGTGATCTTGAGTGTAAACTTTGCAAAAGTGGGAAAGAGCATAATGATCATTTTTCCACATTATGAAATGAACCACAATGAAACGATATAATATAAAAAATTTTTTTAAAAAAAGCAAAAACGAAGAAGACACTCATCTAAAGCCATTTTGAACTCCAGAAAAGAACAATAATTTCTACTTGGACTCCGGCTGACTTTGATCAGAGTCTGATTGAATTAGTTATTCCCAACATTCACCATTCTTTTCTTTTGTTCTTTTTCATCACTTTTTGTCATTCTTTGCTATCATTTCCCATGTCATTAAATAACTTACACCTCATAGGAATTCGAGTAACTACAAGTTCACACACAATTGTATGAACTTTTTTGGTCTTGACATTGATTGCACTACAAATGTGACATATGGTATATCTATGAACACACACAAAAAAAAGAAAGACATACACAAAGAAAATTCTTTGTATTATGCACTCTGCACTTTCCTAGTATGTCCTAAAGTCATACTTTACTAGAGAGAGAAACAACAACAATTTTTATCTTGAAAAATAATTAGGAAATTGTGCAATTGCATAACAATGATGAAATAGATTTTAGTTGCCGTAGACCAGATGATTGGATGATTTAATCACACTTTTATTGTTTACTTGTAACATATACAGATATGAAAATCATGTACTTCACATGAATTTGAAATTAAATGTATCGATGGTTGTAACATATGCAAGAATTCTGGAAATAAGCACTGAGCACTTTAATATGAGTAATGGGAAATCAAAGAATGACTTCTTTCACATTTTTGCACTTTGCACTTCATTTCCTTTCCGTATACATTATATAAAAGTACACAAGGATGTTTGGAATTGAAAATCAAGTGCAAAATGGCGTTGACAATGTGCCTTGTACATATGCTCAGGATTGGTAGTCTAGTTGTATTTTTAAATGTATGGAAACTGACGACGAGGGTACTAACACAGAGCACAGTATAAATTATCTATACACATAGGACTCTATGGTCCAGTTAAAGACTAAGTATAGTCGAAACGCGTAGGCCATCCTGTTGCTAATGTACATGGTGTTGTAAAGAATAAATATTTTAAACTTACTGCTGCTGTGGCGCTGTGACTTCTGTGAACAAATGTGGAAACCAGGAGATTCGAAGTAATATATATATATATATATCAAAACAAACCCCTTTCAGGCATAGAGTGACGCATAAATTATTCAAAAAAGAAGGAGAGAACTCTGGGTAGTTCTCAAGTTTAGGTGGAAAGCAGCTCCTGTTAGAGCCCTCTCAACATTAGCGACACTCTAGATCTACTCACCTCAAATGTCTGTTTTTCTATCAAAGTCTTTAAGCATAGGATTAGCACAGTGCTATCCACGCCGAGATAGAAAATGACAAAGTCTTTTGCTATTTATGCAGCAAAGTTTTTAAGCATGGGACTAGTACAGTGCTGTCCTTGCCGAGCTGTAAAATAAGAAAAGCCATTTATCACTCCAGGCACACTATTACAGCTTTGAATTGGTAAAATACCAACTCAAGCCAACCTGAAATGAGTAAAAGCAACCCCTGACACAGTGTTTTGCTCTAATTAGAGCTCTTCAGAGAGGTATAGCTTTGTCCAGACACAAGGGAGCACCCAGTATAAGTCAAAACAAAACCCTTTCAGGCATAGAGTAACGCATAAATTATGCAAAAAAGCAGAGAACTCTGGGTAGTTCTCAACTTTAGGTGGAAAGCAGCTCCTGTTAGAGCACTCTCAACACCAGCGACACTCTAGATCTGCTCACCTCAAATGTCTGTTTTTCTATCAAAGTCTTTAAGCATAGGATTAGCACATTGGTATCCACGCCGAGATAGAAAATGACAAAGTCTTTTGCTATTTATACAGAAAAGTCTTTAAGCATAGGACTAGTACAGTGCTGTCCTTGCCGAGCTGTAAAATAACAAAAGCCATTTATAACTCCAGGCACAATATTACAGCTTTGAATTGGTAAAATACCAACTCAAGCCAAAATGAAATGAGTAAAAGCAACCCCTGACACAGTGTTTCGCTCTAATTAGAGCTCTTCAGAGAGGTATAGCTTTGTCCAGACACAAGGGAGCACCCAGTATTAAGTCAGAACAAAACCCTTTCAGGCATAGAGTGACACATACATTATGCAAAAAAGAAGGAGAGAACTCTGGGTAGTTCTCAAGTTTAGGTGGAAAGCAGCTCCTGTTAGAGCACTCTCAACATCAGCGACACTCTAGATCTGCTCACCTCCAATGTCTGTTTTTCTATCAAAGTCTTTAAGCATAGGATTAGCACAGTGCTATCCACTCCGAGATAGAAAATGACAAAGTCTTTTGCTATTTATACAGCAAAGTCTTTAAGCATAGGACTAGTACAGTGCTGTCCTTGCCGAGCTGTAAAATAACAAAAGCCATTTATCACTCCAGGCACAATATTACAGCTTTGAATTGGTAAAATACCAACTCAAGCCAACCTGAAATGAGTAAAAGCAACCCCTGACACAGTGTTTCGCTCTAATTAGAGCTCTTCAGAGAGGTATAGCTTTGTCCAGACACAAGGGAGCACCCAGTATAAGTCAAAACAAAACCCTTTCAGGCATAGAGTAACGCATAAATTATGCAAAAAAGCAGAGAACTCTGGGTAGTTCTCAAGTTTAGGTGGAAAGCAGCTCCTGTTAGAGCACTCTCAACACCAGCGACACTCTAGATCTGCTCACCTCAAATGTCTGTTTTTCTATCAAAGTCTTTAAGCATAGGATTAGCACAGTGGTATCCACGCCGAGATAGAAAATGACAAAGTCTTTTGCTATTTATACAGAAAAGTCTTTAAGCATAGGACTAGTACAGTGCTGTCCTTGCCGAGCTGTAAAATAACAAAAGCCATTTATAACTCCAGGCACAATATTACAGCTTTGAATTGGTTAAATACCAACTCAAGCCAACCTGAAATGAGTAAAAGCAACCCCTGACACAGTGTTTCGCTCTAATTAGAGCTCTTCAGAGAGGTATAGCTTTGTCCAGACACAAGGGAGCACCCAGTATTAAGTCAAAACAAAACCCTTTCAGGCATAGAGTGACACATACATTATGCAAAAAAGAAGGAGACAACTCTGGGTAGTTCTCAAGTTTAGGTGGAAAGCAGCTCCTGTTAGAGCACTCTCAACATCAGCGACACTCTAGATCTGCTCACCACAAATGTCTGTTTTTCTATCAAAGTCTTTAAGCATAGGATTAGCACAGTGCTATCCACGCCGAGATAGAAAATGACAAAGTCTTTTGCTATTTATACAGCAAAGTCTTTAAGCATAGGCCTAGTACAGTGCTGTCCTTGCCGAGCTGTAAAATAACAAGAGCCATTTATCACTCCAGGCACAATATTACAGCTTTGAATTGGTAAAATGCCAACTCAAGCCAAACTGAAATGAGTAAAAGCAACCCCTGACACAGTGTTTCACTCTTTTTAGAGCTCTTCATAGAGGTATAGCTTTGTCCAGACACAAGGGAGCACCCAGTATTAAGTCAAAACAAAACCCTTTCAGGCATAGAGTGATGCATACATTATGCAAAAAGGAAGGGGAGAACTCTGGGTAGTTCTCAAGTTTAGGTGGAAAGCAGCTCCTGTTAGAGCACTCTCAACATCAGCGACACTCTAGATCTGCACACCTCCAATGTCTGTTTTTCTATCAAAGTCTTTAAGCATAGGATTAGCACAGTGCTATCCACGCCGGGATAGAATATGACAAAGTCGTTTGCTATTTATACAGTAAAGTCTTTAAGCATAGGACTAGTACGGTGCTGTCCTTGCCGAGCTGTAAAATAACAAAAGCCATTTATCACTCCAGGCACAATATTACAGCTTTGAATTGGTAAAATACCAACTCAAGCCAACCTGAAATGAGTAAAAGCAACCCCTGACACAGTGTTTTGCTCTAATTAGAGCTCTTCAGAGAGGTATAGCTTTGTCCAGACACAAGGGAGCACCCAGTATTAAGTCAAAACAAAACCCTTTCTGGCATAGAGTGACACATATATTATGCAAAAAAGAAGGAGAGAACTCTGGGTAGTTCTCAAGTTTAGGTGGAAAGCAGCTCCTGTTAGAGCACTCTCAACACCAGCGACACTCTAGATCTGCTCACCACAAATGTCTGTTTTTCTATCAAAGTCTTTAAGCATAGGATTAGCACAGTGCTATCCACGCCGAGATAGAAAATGACAAAGTCTTTTGCTATTTATACAGCAAAGTCTTTAAGCATAGGACTAGTACAGTGCTGTCCTTGCCGAGCTGCAAAATAACAAAAGCCATTTATCACTCCAGGCACAATATTACAGCTTTGAATTGGTAAAATGCCAACTCAAGCCAAACTGAAATGAGTAAAAGCAACCCCTGACACAGTGTTTCACTCTTTTTAGAGCTCTTCATAGAGGTATAGCTTTGTCCAGACACAAGGGAGCACCCAGTATTAAGTCAAAACAAAACCCTTTCAGGCATAGAGTTATGCATAAATTATGCAAAAAAAGAAGGAGAGAACTCTGGGTAGTTCTCAAGTTTAGGTGGAAAGCAGCTCCTGTTAGAGCACTCTCAACACCAGCGACACTCTAGATCTGCTCACCTCAAATGTTTGTTTTTCTATCAAAGTCTTTAAGCATAGGATTAGCACAGTGGTATCCACGCCGAGGAAAGAAAATAACAAAGTCTTTTGCTATTTATACAGCAAAGTCTTTAAGCATAGGACTAGTACAGTGCTGTCCTTGCCGAGCTGTAAAATAACAAAAGCCATTTATCACTCCAGGCACAATATTACAGCTTTGAATTGGTAAAATACCAACTCAAACCAACCTGAAATGAGTAAAAGCAACCCCTGACACAGTGTTTCGCTCTAATTAGAGCTCTTCAGATAGGTATAGCTTTGTCCAGACACAAGGGAGCACCCAGTATTAAGTCAAAACAAAACCCTTTCAGGCATAGAGTGACGCATACATTATGCAAAAAAGAAGGAGAGAACTCTGGGTAGTTCTCAAGTTTAGGTGGAAAGCATCTCCTGTTAGAGCACTCTCAACACCAGCGACACTCTAGATGTGCTCACCTCAAATGTATGTTTTTCTATCAAAGTCTTTAAGCATAGGATTAGCACAGTGCTATCCACAGCGAGAAAGAAAATGACAAAGTCTTTTGCTATTTATACAGCAAAGTCTTTAAGCATAGTTACGGTTGGGCGAAGGGTTATTCGTTTCCAGAAATTAGATGGCGCACAACATGTAGTGGTTGGGTAGTTGCAAAAAGGTAGTTGTGGTTGGTGCTGCTTGTACAGAGAGAACCCTAAAACTCTGAAACCAAAGGGTGTGAGAACTAGCCCTTATGATAAGTTAAACAACCAGTCAAACTCACACAACAAATGTAATGCTTTGAGTGTTCAAGGTATGATGTCGAAGGATAAGATCACACACGATGGTCTTTCTGTTGTAGTTTAATGGGTATGTGAGTGGTCCTCCTGTCAAAGGAGACACCACCAAGAAAGCGAACCAGCCGACACGTGTTTCGTCAGTTAGGGTGTTAACCCATTGACTCTTCAGGGCTGGAAGTGATACAAAAAGGAAACTGGAAAAGGGTTCGGGAATAATACCATAAAATTGCGAAAGAACACATTGCAACTCTAAATTGAGCAAGGGGAAGGGGTACCTAGTGTGAGTGGAAACCAGAGAAAGAAAAGGTGAAGGGACGAAAGAAGTGACTTTCAAAGAATAATAACCACCTAAAGTGCGAGAAAGCAATATGGTTAACATGTGGTGATTGGTGTCTTGGTAAGTGAAACATTTTTTTGGGGGGGTTAAAACAGCGTATTGAGTATGGAAAAAAAGAGAAACAGAAAAACACGGTTGGAAGAAACACATTGGATCCTAGGAAACTAGCTTAATGTTAACCGCGGACCTACTGGAGTACCTGTAAAAGAAGGGGTAAAGAGTAGAACAAGGAACATTTTATGGATCTCAAATGCGTGCGGTGATGTGGTCCCCAGTGACAGAATCATTTAACTGACTGCGGCGCATGTCATTGTAAAAACATTCTTCAGTAAATATAGTATTGCATTGTCGAACGAAAGACCTGCCGCCCTGGGAGAAAGAAGGAAAGAAAGAGTGTATGCATTTAAATCACTTGAATGCACAAGTAGTGTTGGTACATATACATATGGCATAATGTAAGCTGACGATTATCCATGATTCTTCCACCTAGTTGAGGGGAGAAAAAAAACAAAGGAGCCTGTACTCTTTTTACAGCTAGGCTGGTAGGTTGAACTTTTGGCAGATGAAGGAGAAAACATTCAGTACTGTCCCAGTTTACACATAGTAAAAAAAGCGCATTTCGTGTACAGTACCGAAAAAAGGGGACAGCAAAGAGTCACAAGTACAGGGATAAAAGATGAGGAGAGTGGTGTCAAAGAAGTGTAAAAAAGAGAGAGAAAAAGTCTTGTAATGAAAGGGGTACCTGAGAAAGTGTGATATATCGTCGTGTCTGTGGGGGAAAAGGTGAAAAGGGCCGCATTATTAAAAGGAAGGAAGCACAATGTAAATTTATGCTCCTGCGTTGTATCAGAACCACAAGAACAAAAGGGAATCTGACTCACCCGGGGACCGGTGATAATTCCGACCCGGTCCTGATCGGGTGTTTACGGAAATTGTGCAGGTCAGCACAAAGTGTATTTCGTAAAGGGGTAAAAAGGCTCGTCTTGGTGAAAGGCGGGTAATGCCTGGTGTCAGGAAGACGAGCGGCTGCAGGGAATAAAAAATATGATGTTGGGTCAGTAAACCCAGGTTAAGGGCGTCTAGGGAAACAAGTCCGAGAGAAACACTTCGAACCAGTCTTACCGGTATGCTGACAAGTAGTGATGACGGTATTACCGGATACAGGAAACACCCCGAGTGATGCTAGGAGCGTCATATATACTCAACTAGCAATGCGTCAGAGGAGAGAACTAGAGCGCTAAACACTGCAAGAGTGCACTCAGCGAGGGTCGAAAAATAGAAATCAAGAAAAGACTGGGCCCGGGAGTTGCGAGGCCAGTCGGGGGAATGAGGGCTTAATGATTAAGGTGTTTAGTAAACAGAGTAAAGGAAGAAAAAGGGGAGAAAGAAAGGGGAGTGGGGGGAGAAAAGGCATGTAGATGGAGTCACGGAGTCCCCTAAGGAGAAACTTGAAAACGTATTATTAGAAACAAGAGAAAGTGTGGGTTAAAGCTTTAAGGGCACAGAGTCACAGCATATCAAAATTGCAGCAAGAGAAGAGAAACAGGAAATAAAGATCACATGGAGTATTGGAGTATAGACAATAAGAATGTTTTTTACGGATTTGATCAAACAGTGTTTCTAAGGTGGAACAACCAAATGTCTCATTTCTTTTTAGATTATGGTCCTAAAAAATAATGAAGCTCATCATCAGTGTTCTGTCCGTGCTTGACTGTATGAAAGCGCATGATCCACGTTGCCTCCTGACGTCTTAACCTTAGTTCTCGATTACCACCTCTCATATTCGCATCTGTTACATCAATTCCAAAGAAGGTGAAGTTCTTAGTTGTTCTTTGTGAGGGGCAGGTGGCCATGTGTGTTGACATTGGTTAGCGGACATCTTGTTGTAGAATGGCCCGTGCATGTTCTCTGATTCGTTCTTTCAAGGGTCGGATGGTGCTTCCAACGTATAGACTGTGGCACATGCATTGAATAATATATACCACATATCTGGTATTGCAGTTTATGTTAGTGTTGATGGTAAATTGTTGATTGTGGAAGCCACTGAAGGTCTTTATGCCATGGTTGGCCCATCTGCACATTCCACAATTTACACATTTGTAGAAGCCCTTGGATCTTTCTGTTAGCCAATCTGTGTTACTCGTGCCATGTGGAACTGTAGGGCATAGTCTATTTCTGAGGTTTCTTCCTCGCCGATAGGTGATCTGTGGTCTAATTGAGATCGCATCTTTCAACGTGCTGTCAGCTAGTAGGATGCCCCAATGTTTGTTGATGCTTCTTTTTGCTATTGAGCTTACATCATTGAAGTCCATTACTAATCTCACTGGTTGATGTACATCCGTTGGCTTCTTTTGTTTAGTAAGAGTCGCATCCCTGTCTATTCATTTGATCCTGTTTTTTGCTTTGTGTAGTACTTGCGGTTTGTATCCTCTTTTGGAGAAGCGTCTGGTCATATCTTGGATGCATGAATCAAATTCTATATTGTCACTGCAGTTTCTTCTGGCACGGATGAATTCTCCATATGGGATAGCGTTGATCTGATGAGGAGGATGAGAGCTGCCAGCGTGTAACACCGCATTGCAAGAAGTTTCCTTTCGAAACAGTCGACTGTGAAGAGCATTGTTTCTGATGTAAAGTTCCACATCCAGGAATGTGACATTGGTGGTGCTTATATGGCTGGTAAATTTCATGTCCATGTTGTTTTCGTTCAGATATTGACAGAAATCTTCCAGTTTTTTCTTTGTACCGGACCAGATGAGTAGACAGTCGTCGATATACCTGCCCCAGTACACAATGTGGTCTACCCAGGGCAGGCCTTTGTTGCCCCAGATGAATTCTGCTTCCAGGGCTCCCATGTATAGGTTAGCGAAGGAAGGGGAAAATCTAGACCCCATAGCTACTCCCTTGGTTTGCCTGTATCATTGTTTATCATAGAGAAAAAAGTTATGCCTGAGTATGATGTTCATCATGGACATGAGCATTTTGGTGTGTTCCCATAGAGTGATGGGTCTGCTTTTCAGAAATTTGTTGACTGCTGTAAGTCCCATTGTCGGATTGATGGAGGTGTAGAGGGAAACTACATCAAGGGTGGCCATTATCAGATCTGGCTGCCACTCCATGTCAATGAGAATGCTTAAGATGTATTTGGTGTCCTGTATGAATGACGGCAGGTTGCTGACCCTTGGTTGAAGAATACATCCACGTATTGTGATATTCTCTCAGTTGGACCTCCAATACCTGATACTATCGGCCTACCTGGTGGGAATGTGCCTTGTTTGTGAATTTTAGGCAGAGTATAAAGCCAGGGATAAGTAGGTCTTATTACTTTCATGTACAGAAGTTCATCATCATTAATGAGACCTTGCATGTTCCATTCACAAAGGTGTTTGTTAATGAGGATTGTGAGAGGTCCCATTGGGTTGTGGTCCAGTTTAGCGTAACAGCTGGTGTCTAACAGTTGAGTAAGAATTTCGTTATGGTAGTCAGCTTTGTTCATGACCACAACATTCCCCCCTTTGTCTGCTTCTCTAATTATGAGGTCATGTTTGTTGCTTAGAGACTTTAGTGCCAGTCTTTCATCTCTAGATAGGATGTCAGTATGTCTGAATTTGTTTGTATTCAGTTTTTTTCATGTTTCTCAATGTCACTAAGGCCTAGGTTATAGAATATGTCCACTGGGTTGCCTCCTGGTAGAGTTGGAGTCCATTTCGACTTCTTTTTGAGACCACTCTCAATTGTCTGCTGAGTATCTAATTGTAGATCGTTAAGTAGATTCTCAAACGAGTTCGGCGGATCGTCAAAGTCTGTTAAGGAGAGCAGTAGATGGGTTGCTTGCACATCACTTATAGTGAGTGCGTTGTGGAGATCATTTTGAGGTGGACTGGAAGACCTCACTGGTTTGTCTTGTTGACCAAAGAAGTGTTTCTTTAGTTTGAGTCCTCGTACAAATTTGAAAAGATCAATCTTAACCCTACAAGGGTCCCCTTGTTCCTGGGGGTTAAAACTGAGACCTTTGCTTAGGAGTGAAGTCATGTTAGGATCTAATTGTTCAGAGGAAAGGTTGACAACTTGTACTTCTTTGTTGTTATCACCTTTTATTTCTTGTTCACTGAGCGTAGCTTCTCCCTGTAGTTGTCTTTTGCCTGCTCTGTTGCCTCTCCGGGTCCTCTGACCATGGTATTTGGTCGTGAGCGGGTCTCTCGTCTTATCGTTTGTATTTCCCGTAAAAAATTGTTTTTAGAAGATACTGATGGGGTAGTGCTGGATCCTGCGGCATTCGTGGGAGTGGTCTGATTCTCGTTTTCACTATCGCTATTAGGGATGCTGTTGAGTGAGGTCAAACTAGAGGAGATTGATGAGACTTCTGCTCTTGCGCTCTGATTGGAGCGTGGTGTTTTCTTGATGAGTGGATCATATTTTTTGGCGAAAGTGAATACTCGCCCTTCACGGTAGTCTGCCTCGTCCCTCTTTAGTTGTCTTGCTTTGCGTTCTTTTATTTCATTTTGGTGTTTCAATAGGATATCATTCATTATTTAATGATTTTTTTCAGTTGCATCTTTGAGGTCTAAGTCCTCGATTTCCTTTTCCAATTCAGTAATCTCTACCTGCAACTTTGCCATTTTGCGCTCTGCACTCTCGATTAGAATAAGTATTAGGGTATTAGAATTGTTAGTTAGTGTTTCTTCCTATTTGTTTAATAAGTCGTCGTCCAGATCCTCAAAGGTGGGAAAGGTTTGTGAGCGTAGTCCTCTTGGTACTCTATGGAGCCTGAGATACTGTTTAAGAGTGGCACTGTCCCACCATCTGGAGTTTTCGTTTTTTTTTAGTTTTTCTAGTTTTATGAATTTTTCTTTCAGACCTTGTCTGCTTTGTTGGTTTCCACTGGAAGGGGTGCTTGTTGGTTGGGCACCACTGGCCAAGTTGTCAAACAGTTCTGAGGCGACCTTATCCCTATCCATTTTTTTTAAAACAATTAAGTATATATCGTGTTTACCACTGTGGCTGCCTTTCTGAGACAAATGAGTTACGGTTCGGCGAAGGGTTATTCGTTTCCAGAAATTAGATGGCGCACAACATGTAGTGGTTGGGTAGTTGCAAAAAGGTAGTTGTGGTTGGTGCTGCTTGTACAGAGAGAACCCTAAAACTCTGAAACCAAAGGGTGTGAGAACTAGCCCTTATGATAAGTTATGATAAAATAATGAAGCTCATCATCAGTGTTCTGTTCGTGCTTGACTGTATGAAGGCGCATGATCCACGTTGCCTCCTGACGTCTTAACCTTAGTTCTCGATTACCACCTCTCATATTCGCATCTGTTACATCAATTCCAAAGAAGGTGAAGTTCTTGGTTGTTCCTTGTGAGGGGCAGGTGGCCATGTGTGTTGCCATTGGATAGCGGACATCTTGTAGAATGGCCCGTGCATGTTCTCTGAGAGAAGCACGGACAGAACACTGATGATGAGCTTCATTATTTTTTAGGACCATAATCTAAAAAGAAATGACACATTTGGTTGTTCCACCTTAAAAACACTGTTTGATCAAATCCATAAAAAAACATTCTTATTGTCTATACTCCAATACTCCATGTGATCTTTATTTCCTGTTTCTCTTCTCTTGCTGCAATTTTGATATGCTGTGACTCTGTGCCCTTAAAGCTTTAACCCACACTTTCTCTTGTTTCTAATAATACGTTTTCAAGTTTCTCCTTAGGGGACTCCGTGACTCCATCTACATGCCTTTTCTCCCCCCACTCCCCTTTCTTTCTCCCCTTTTTCTTTCTTTACTCTGTTTACTAAACACCTTAATCGTTAAGCCCTCATTCCCCCGACTGGCCTCGCAACTCCCGGGCCCAGTCTTTTCTTGATTTCTATTTTTCGACCCTCGCTGAGTGCTTTCTTGCGGTGTTTAGCGCTCTAGTTCTCTCCTCTGATGCATTTCTAGTTGAGTATATATGACGCTCCAAGCATCACTCGGGGTGTTTCCTGTATCCGATAATACCGTCATCACTACTCGTCAGCATACCGGTAAGACTGGTCCGAAGTGATTCTCTCGGACTGGTTTCCCTAGACGCCCTTAACCTGGGTTTACTGACCCAACATCATATTTTTTATTCCATGCGGCCGCTCGTCTTCCTGACAACAGGCATTACCCGCCTTTCTCCAAGACGAGCCTTTTTACCCCTTTACGAAATACACTTTGTGCCGACCTGCACAATTTACGTAAACACCCGATCAGGACCGGGTCGGAATTATCACCGGTCCCCGGGTGAGTCAGATCCCCTTTTGTTCTTGTGGTTCTGATACAACGCAGGAGCATAAATTTACATTGTGCTTCCTTCCTTTTAATAATGCGGCCCTTTTCACCTATTCCCCCACAGACACGACGATATATCACACTTTCTCAGGTACCCCTTTCATTACGAGACTTTTTCTCTCTCTTTTTTACACTTCTTTGACACCACTCTCCTCATCTTTTATCCCTGTACTTGTGACTCTTTCCTGTCCCCTTTTTTCGGTACTGTACACGAAATGCGCTTTTTTTACTATGTGTAAACTGGGACAGTACTGAATGTTTTCTCTTTCATCTGCCAAAAGTTCAACCTACCAGCCTAGCTGTAAAAAGAGTACAGGCTCCTTTGTGTTTTTTTTCTCCCCTCAACTAGGTGGAAGAATCATGGATAATCGTCAGCTTACATTATGCCATATGTATATGTACCAACACTACTTGTGCATTCAAGTGATTTAAATGCATACACTGTTTCTTTTCTTCTTTCTCCCAGGGCGGCAGGTCTTTCGTTCGACAATGCAATACTATATTTACTGAAGAATGTTTTTACAATGACATGCGCTGCAGTCAGTTAAATGATTCTGTCACTGGGGACCACATCACCGCACGCATTTGAGATCCATACCATTTTCCTTGTTCTACTCTTTCCCCCTTCTTTTACAGGTACTCCAGTAGGTCCGCGGTTAACATTAAGCTAGTTTTCCTAGGATCCAATGTGTTTCTTCCAACCGTGTTTTTCTGTTTCTCTTTTTTTCCATACTCAATACGCTGTTTTAACCCCCCCAAAAAAATGTTTCACTTACCAAGACACCAATCACCACATGTTCACCATATTGCTTTCTCGCACTTTAGGTGGTTATTATTCTTCGAAAGTCACTTCTGTCGTCCCTTCACCTTTTCTTTCTCTGGTTTCCACGCACACCCTTCCCCTTGCTCAATTTAGAGTTGCAATGTGTTCTTTCGCAATTTTATGGTATTATTCCCGAACCCTTTTCCAGTTTCCTTTTGTATCATTTCCAGCCCTGAAGAGTCAATGGGTTAACACCCTAACTGAGGAAACACGTGTCGGCTGGTTCTCTTTCTTGGTGGTGTCTCCTTTGACAGGAGGACCACTCACATACCCATTGAAGTACAACAGAAAGAACATCGTGTGTGATCTTATCCTTCGACATCATACCTTGAACACTCAAAGCATTACATTTGTTGTGTGCGCTTGACTGGTTGTTTATCTTTAAGCTTAGGACTAGTACAGTGCTGTCCTTGCTGAGCTGTAAAATAACAAAAGCCATTCATCACTCCAGGCACAATATAACAGCTTTGAATTGCTAAAATACCAACTCAAGCCAACCTGAAATGAGTAAAAGCTGGTGTTGAGAGTGCTCTAACAGGAGCTGCTTTCCACCTAAACTTCAGAACTACCCAGAGTTCTCTCCTTCTTTTTTGCATAATTTATGCGTCACTCTGTGCCTGAAAGGGTTTTGTTTTGACTTAATACTGGGTGCTTTCTTGTGTCTGGACAAAACTATACCTCTCTGAAGAGCTCTAATTAGAGCGAAACACTGTGTCAGGGGTTGCTTTTACTCATTTCAGGTTGGCTTGAGTTGGTATTTTACCAATTCAAAGCTGTAATATTGTGCCTGGAGTGATAAATGGCTTTTGTTATTTTACAGCTCGGCAAGGGCAGCACTGTACTAGTCCTATGCTTAAAGACTTTGCTGTATAAATAGCAAAAGACTTTGGGGCATATTATCAAGGGGGTTTATCTCCGCTTTCTTTGCTTTAAAAGCCAAGAAAGCGGAGATAAAATTATCTTCCTAATACCTATCTGTCGCTAAAACCCGTTAGCGACAGCTAGTAGGAAATAGCGACCATCTTGGGCCCCGCTTTGCATGTCAGTGATATTTATCACTAATGACATGCAGAGTGGGCGTGCCAAGATGTTAGCGACTGGAAACAGTCGCTAACATCGCTATCTCCTATTATCAACTTTTGGAGATATTCGCGCTAAGCGTGAATATCTCCAAAAGCTAACACCTGCCCCTGAGCAGTTCTTAGCCATGTTATCCAATGGTAGGTGGATAACATGGCTAAGAGCATTAGCTCGGTAATGCATGAATATCGCTGACTTTTCAGCGATATTCATGCATTTCGGCCGATTGTTATCGCTCAGGAGATAAACCTTGATAATAGCAAGGTTCCTAAGCGATAAAAATTGCCGCAGCTCGGCGATAAAAATATCGCCGCTAAACCAACATAGCGATAATTATCGCTAGTTGTTGGTAATATGCCCCTTAGTCATTATCTATCTCGGCGTGGATAGCACTGTGCTAATCCTATGCTTAAAGACTTTGATAGAAAAACAGACATTTGAGGTGAGCAGATCTAGAGTGTCGCTGGTGTTGAGAGTGCTCTAACAGGAGCTGCTTTCCACCTAAACTTGAGAACTACCCAGAGTTCTCTCCTTCTTTTTTGCATATATATATATATATATATATATATTACCTACTGGCGATAGCCAGTAGGTATATATAGTTAGGATTGTTTTCCATAGGGAAATCGCAACATTCTATTGGAAATAACTTTGGCGCCGGTTGAGGAATCTGCCTGAAATTTTCCTCAAATTTGCCTCGCGGCTCTCCGGGGGATTCGTCAATCGGGGGCCGAGATAAAAGGGGGGTCCCAAAACGTGTTTTCCCCATGTTAATTTCCATAGGGCGGTTGGACTCACTTTTAGCTCGAACGGCTGAATGGTTTTCCACCAAACTTGGCAAAATTGTAGGGACTGGTAGCCCGATGTGCCTTTGCTATGTCTCAAGATATGTGCTCCAGTGGATTTTGAGTAATTTAGGTTTAAAAAAATATATATATCTATAGCAGCTTACCCGTGAGCTTACCCGTGCGCTTACGGTACGCGTACCGTACGCGTACCGCACGCGCACCAGCTGCATGCTGATTGGCTGCCACTGTCTGTCAACACTCTAAAACAGAAATTGTGGGCAGCCATCTTGTGCCTCGGTAGAGTGAGGTACAGGAAAAGCAGAAAAACAAATGTGTAGAACTCAAAAAGGGGGCAGGGTAGAAGCACCCTGACCCCGTAGACCTGCTCAGGGGGTCCCACAAGGACCCCCAAGGCAACAAAATTTTTTTTTTTTAAAAGTCGCGGGGTACGAGTTCCGTACGTGCACGGTACGCGTACCCCGCGACTTTTTTAAAAAAAACATTTTTTTTTTGCCTTTGGGGTCCTTGTGGGACCCCCTGAGCAGGCCTAGGGGGTCAGGGTGCTTCTACTCTGGCCCCTTTCCGAGTTTCACACCTTTGCTTCACTGCTTTCTTGTGCCTTGGTTCTAACAAGGCACAAGATGGCTGCCAACACTTCCTGGTTTTGAGTGTTGACAGACAGTGGCAGCCAATCAGCATGCCTTCCCGAGAAAGCTGCATGGTCATTGGCTTTCAACACTTCTAACCAGGAGGTGTTGGCATCCATCTTGTGCTAGTGTTGACAGACAGTGACAGCCAATCAGCATGCCTTCCCGAGAAAGCTGCATGCTCATTGGCTGTCAACACTTCTAACCAGGAAGTGTTGGCATCCATCTTGGGTCTTAGTAGACTGAGGCACAAGAAAGCCGAAAAACAAACGTGTAGAACACAAAAAGGGGGCAGGGTAGAAACACCCTGACCCCTTAGGGCTGCTCAGGTGGTCCCACTAGGATATTAATATATTTAAACATTATCCGCTAATAGAATTAGCATTTAAAAAACCTTTGAAATTCACTGAAAAAACCATAGGTTTCAGGCCTTATATAGTTAGGAATTATCATTTAAAAAACCTTTGAAATTCACTGAAAAAACCATAGGTTTCAGGCCTTATATAGTTAGGAATTAGCATTTAAAAAAACTTTGCAAATTCACTGAAAAAACAATAGGTTTCAGGCCTTATATAGTTAGGAATTAGCATTTAAAAAACCTTGCAAATTCACTGAAAAAACCATAGGTTTCAGGCCTTATATAGTTAGGAATTAGCATTTAAAAAACCTTGCAAATTCACTGAAAAAAACATAGGTTTCAGGCCTTATATAGTTAGGAATTAGGCACAAGAAAGCAGAAAAACAAACGTGTAGAACACAAAAAGGGGGCAGGGTAGAAACACCCTGACCCCTTAGGGCTGCTCAGGTGGTCCCACTAGGATATTAATATATTTAAACGTTATCCGCTAACAGAATTAGCATTTAAAAAACCTTTGAAATTCACTGAAAAAACCATAGGATTCAGGCCTTATATAGTTAGGAATTAGCATTTAAAAAACCTTTGAAATTCACTGAAAAAACAATAGGTTTCAGGCCTTATATAGTTAGGAATTAGCATTTAAAAAACCTTGCAAATTCACTGAAAAAACCATAGGTTTCAGGCCTTATATAGTTAGGAATTAGCATTTAAAAAACCTTTGAAATTCACTCAAAAAACTATAAGTTTTAGTGGTGTTATAGTTAGCTGGACATTTTACTCATACAAAACCATTGAAATTGCTCCTATATAGTTAGTTGTACTAACTATATTTCGCGCACCTGCAATCCACTGCTGATGATGTCACATATTAGATCATTCATGACATGGTCAGTGACATCACTGATGACATCTCAAATGACATCACTGATGACATCATCCACGTGACAATCACATACACCTTTTTATACACTATTACAATTTTTCATCACTCTTTGTAAAATACAGAGTATCATATTTAAATCCATTGTCACAGCAATACAAGTATCTAAAAATCCACTCAGTGATTCATAGATGTATACACACATCTAATCACTTACCTATGGATTCACTCATACATGCTGTCAATGAACAATAGAACACTATCAAAAATACTTATACATCTATATCGACATTAAACAACAGCACGCATCCTATTCACATATGAAGTCATCCTACTCACTTATGCAAACAATGGATCATATTTACATATTTACTTAGCAAAACACTTATACAAACACCACTTCTTCTATTCATTTAGATAGTAAGTCATACTTAGTGAATTATAAAATCATTATTACAAGTATACAGTTATCCATACAGTCACTCACACAATCATTGTGTCTTATGTATACTTATTTATATACAACAACTGACACATACACTGCCTTTTATTTTTCTAGTTTGTTGTACCTGTACCTTTGAGAAATATATTTGCTCATCACCACACCCATAAAGAGATTCCCTCACCCAAACTGTTAGAACATGTAGTTTTAACTTCATATATCTACTGAATCAACTATTCACACATCTTTGGACAGTCACACCCCCCCACCGAACCACACACACTTTCAACTCCCATACAAATACTCAGTTAACTAATCAATAACTAATATAGACTTTCACATAGCTAGTAACCAACTGTAGAATCAGTTTACACAACAACTGACAAAGTGATACAGATATTCACACAGTTTAGTCACTATCCACTATATTTAGTGAGACATTATAAATTGGTCAAGTAAACAGTCAATTACACTGCTACTAAATACTCCATCCAAATATTTATTTATATATATCCACTCATTCTTTAATGTAAATTGCTATATATATAATGCATATTTAAATAACGAAGCAAACCACATTCACTGGATGATGTCATCAGTGATGTCATCAGTGATGTCATTTGAGATGTCATCAGTGATGTCACTGACCATGTCATGAATGATCTAATATGTGACATCATCAGCAGTGGATTGCGGGTGCGCGAAATATAGTTAGTACAACTAACTATATAGGAGCAATTTCAATGGTTTTGTATGAGTAAAATGTCCAGCTAACTATAACACCACTAAAACTTATAGTTTTTTGAGTGAATTTCAAAGGTTTTTTAAATGCTAATTCCTAACTATATAAGGCCTGAACCCTATGGTTTTTTCAGAAAATATATATGTATATGTATATATATATATGTATATAGTTATGTTAGTAAATTATTTAAAAAAGTGAAAATCATGATATAAATGAAAACATATATTTTTAATATTAGTTTTACATTATATATATATATATATGTATATATAGTTTCAAATATTATATTACATTATATAATTTACATTATATTAATGTTACATGTTAAAATTTTTAATATTTACTATTTTTAACTATAAAGATATTTTAAATGACATTTTTGTAACATTTTAAATGAGATTAATCTACAAATATTTTTTGTTGTCGATATTTTTGTACTTACCTGTTTTTGTACTTACCTGTTTAGGGAGGGTATTGGGAGACATTATTTTTTGCATTGATGTTTTTCACAAAATATTTTGGGAGATAGATATTTGTGGTGTCGATATCATGTCATTGATCCATCGCTGTAGCAAGTCTTGCTGTTACATAGAGAAATAGTGGAATGCTGTATTACATTTATTAATGCTATGTTCAGCTAGGAAATCCTTAGAAATGTAATTATTTGACTCTTAGTAATATTTCTAAAATGCCAAATTCACGGATGAAGTCAGATATTTTAATAAATATAAAAAAAGGTATTTTTAGAAAGTTAACTTTTCCCTGTCTAAAGCCTTAGGAGGCTATTTTGCATTGGCCTACAATTGCAGCCCTCTGAGTGCTCACCCTTGACTGTAGTATAAAAACCTACTTCCAGAGTACAGACAAAGGCTTGGGTGTAGGGTGGTGCTTCTGTTACTCCAGCTAGATGACCATTTGGACAGTGCTCAGGAACCTATTCAACGTCAAAGTGAGCTCCCGTTCCAGGCATACGTCTTCTGCACAGGCCTCTTCTTTGATTCTCCAGATAGGCAGGCTCCAATCACTTTGAGAAGGGACCTAACCCTATAATTGGTTTGGAATGATCACACAGGAGGGACTGCTATTTCCCTGATTGCACATCAGGTGAGTACACAGGTTGTGGGTTTCACTAAGGGGGCTCTTTAACCACTTGACTGCTAAGGCAATTCCCCCCCTGTGCTGATTTTACTTTTTCTCCATTGTTCATGACAAGGTCAGCTCGTCATAAGCACACGACCAGTGTACTGCATGACGAGCTGAGCTCGTCATGAGCATCGAAGGGGTTAAAGTAGGATGCACAGAAGATGCTGTAAGAGTAGTCAGAGTAACCCCTAGGAACTTGTAACCCATTTGTTAGCGAGATGCCAGGGGTCACCTCCACCCTCAAGCTAGTATCTCCCATAAAAGCGACATCCTCAATTCCTTCCTTACAACACCTATTGGACCTGAGGAAGACCAGAAGAAAACTTAACTATCTACGTAGGACCACAATTGAAATGAGTACTGAGAAACTAGACCTGGTCTCTGTCTTGCACTGAGGCGGAGAACTGGATTCCAAAGATCAGAAGGCTGACCTCTTGTTCAAACTACATGGACACAACAATCTAGAGAGACCTTTTCTGTAACAGCCCAGGTGACCAGTTCCAAGTCAACCTGCCATGGATTCTGCTAGTGGCTTCTGGTGTAGTGAGTCTTGACCCTCAAGTGTTGTTCCTGAGGTCCTAGAGCCCTGGACTGTGACCAAGTGTACGCCTCCTATTAGCATCATGAGAATTCTGGGACTATTGTCTCCAAAAACATCTGCAAGACCAGGACTAATCTGCCAATCTGATCCGACCAACGTGCTTTGCTGCTTGACTACAAGATTCACATTTTCCTGCACCAAGCTTATCCACAGCAGCAAATCCAATTCCAATGGGCCTCACAGAGAAGGTAATCAGTCTCATGGAGCCCTCTTCGGATACTGCCTGCCATCTCTCCTCCCTGGAGGAATATGAGCTAAAAAAGTGAATAAGATCAAAAGAAGAACTCTTGATCAGGTGTAGGCCCCAAAAGTATCCCGCTTGCACAGGACCTTCCTTGGTCTCAAAATTTCAATTTCTCCTTGTCCGAGCTTTTCCGTCCATTTTCAGCAAATTCACCAGGACCTTGCCCAGCAGTTAGCCGATGTCATGAAGCCCTCTTTACACACAGCCTGCTGCCTCGCCCACTGAGGATTGTTGACATATATTTCAAAGACTAAATACGAAGGTAAGACTGTCAACCAAGTTGAACCTAATTTCTTTATTTGACCCATGTTCCATATCAATCTTCCTGAACTTGCATTTAGGTATCAGGCAAGTGCAACCAGATGACTGTGATTAACTTTTTTGGGGTTTATTTTTAGGCTTGAGCGTGAAAAATTCATACCTCTGATTTCCCTTTTTTGATTTTTGTCTTTTTATTTAATAGAATGCACTCTATTTGCCTAACTGTATTTATCATCTTTCTTTTGTTGCATTGTGAGTTTAGTACTGTTTGTTACTGCATAAATTATTTACAGATTGCCACTAAGTTAAATCTTTCTGCTATGTGCCATAATTAGGAGGTGGTTGAGCTCAGGTTCATTTAGTGATTCACCCTGACAAAGACAGTAGTTATTGCTAATGGGTATTTCTTAACTAAATCTGCATTTCTTAGACACTTTACCTCTGGTGGTTCTCTGCATACTTGCTGGCAGGACACCATCAGACCACAGGCTAACAATTGTAAACAACAAAAAACGAGACATCAAGTCTTTTACATTTCTGCTGCGAGGATATGGAAAAGCATCACCTTTTACTCATCAGGACTGCCTCAACAATGCTCACCTCTTTAAAAAAAACTCTACATTATAATTCATCAGCTGTCCAAAATCCAGTTTCCTCTCCTATTAATTGTTACCTGTATGCTTGTCTTTGACCATGTACAAAATTCCACAGCCATTTGGTTTGGATCGTACAAAGAAATACAATATACATACATATATACATCTCCCAAGTGTGTCCAAATAACGAGGACTCACTCACAATAGGTGGCTCTTTGCTGAGCTCTTTATTCATTACTTGTGAACTGCCATTTACAATCAGACAATTGCTCTGCCTATCTGCCTATTGCACAATCTGCTCAATATAATCTGTGTGATCACCACCACCACTCTACTTAGTTATGATAGATATTGGGTTCGCCAATTGTGAAGGTACTGTATTATGGTATGAAAGATATGTTTCTTTTTTCTCCATGTATAGTTGGTGGCATAAATCTCTGCTTATTTAAGTGTTTGTGTCAACTGGAAGAAGAGGGAGATGTCTGTTCAGTGGGTGACAGTGGTCAGTGTGAATCATATATGAAGCATTTCTGATTTGTTGAGAATACTTTGAAGCCAGAGACCCTTCCATATATTGCTAGGGTGACCGGGATAACAGAAGACTCAATGGCATTCCATTAATGAGGGGTGTTGTCTGATTGTTGCTGCCAGTGATTCTACAGTGAGGGTGAATAATATGGGGGATAGAGGGCACTCCTGTCTGTTTGCTCTAGTTATCGCAACACTGACAGTTTGGTTGTTATTGACTGGCACTCTAGCACAAGGATTTTGGTAACTAGTTGCAACTCATTTCATCATATTTGGACCCACACCTATTGCCTAGAGAACCCAAATCAAGAAGTCCCAAATGACTCTGGCAAAGGCCTTTTTGAGATCTAAAGAGAGGAGATCCATAGGTTTCTCACCAATGTTAGCTTTCTCTACCAGGTGTAGAATATGATAGATATTGTCTGCTTCTTGTCTTTGGGGAATGAACCATGATTGATCAGGGTTGATCAGGAAGAGCATGTGTGGTTTAACCATATTGGCCAATATTTTTGTATAGATCTTAGTGTCTTTGTTTAGTAATGCAGCAGGACAGTAAGTTCAGCAAGTTTACCTAGTTTGTGTATGATCTTTAACATAGAAGTCGCTATCTACTGGGATGCTGTGCAGGATGGTAACAAGGCCAGTAAGTGTGGGGGCGGGTTTGCACTAAAATATTTGTAAAATGTATTTGTGAGCCCATTAGGTCCCAGGACTTTCTCTGGCAGAAGTTCATTGATCACACTTTGAAGGTTTACTGCCGAAACAAAGCAATAGACCTCCTCCAAGTCACCTCAAATTAAGTCTGAATAAAAGTTATGGAGTGGTTTCAACTTGTTTAGATTTTTACAAAGAATCTCCCCTCCTCCCCCAGTCAGAGTGGAGATTCTGTGAGTTACTGCTCATGCGTTGAGACAACTAGCAAGAAGAGAATTCATCTTGTTTGCTTGTTCATAGAAATGTTGTCATAGAAACAACATAGACTTCTCCAACCCTTCGGTGACTATAGGTTGATCTGGCCTCTCACCTGTCGCAGTGCTTTAACAGACCCAAGGTCATGTCGTGCTCAGTCACTTGCTGCAACTCTTATTACAAAAGTAATTTTTGTCTCTTGTGCATCTGGCTTTGTCTCACTCTTTCCATGATGCATTGGCCTTTAAACACTGCCTTCTCCTATCTTGCTGTGAAGACTTGGAACTCCCTGCCTCTGCACCTCAGGCAATCGCCATTGCTGTGACAATTCAGGAACGATTTTAAGACCTGGCTGTTAACTGAACCGCAGACCTACCCCCTCCCCCACTTAGCGCCTTGAGACCCTTACGGGTGAATAGTCACACTTTATAAGATTACTGAATGATTGGAGGCATCCCACAAGATGTTCATCTCAACCTCACCTGTGTGGTTCTCCTGTAAGCATACTGAAATAGTGTTTCTGAGCTCCTGTGTGATCAGCCATTATTTAAGAAAGGATGTATTAAATGAGTAGGGACTACTTTTATTTTGGTTCCTCTTACTTTTTCCTTTTAACAACATCGCTGAATGGTCTAAGAGTGTTTTTGTGCCTTGAGATAGTGAGGTGGTATCTCTGGGAACTCTGCAGTGCCCCACATCAATTCTTTCCTTGAGCATAATCTATGAGCACAGGAAAAAAGCCCTCCTGGCTCTCCATGTGTCCTTCAGGCTCATGTCTCCTATTTTCTGCAGAAAAGTCAGGGACATAGATCCCTGGGTTTGTATTTCATTGGAATGTCTATCCAAGGAATTGCAGGGCACTATATTAAAGTGATACAAAAGGGGATAATGGACGTAGCGTTTGAGCAAATCAAACACTCAACCCCAGTCAACTGATCTGGGTTTAATCCATCACCATTCTTTAGCCCACTCAGCCGCCCCATTTCAGACATGGCCATATGCAAATCAGTCTGACCCTGTGCCTCATGGGAACAGTCCAGCCCGAGCATACATGCTCAGATGTGAGTCCCTTGCTCACTTGGCCACTGGATTCAAGATAGCCTGGCTGATGAGGATTATGAATCCGAAAACGGTCCCAGGATGCTTGTTTCCGGTCCATGGAAGACATGGCTTGGCAGTTCGGGCTGGACTGTTCCCATGAGGCACAGGGTCAGACTGATTTGCATATGGCCATGTCTGAAATGGGGTGGCTGAGTGGGCTAAAGAATGGTGATGGATTAAACCCTGATCAGTTGACTGGGGGGGAGTGTTTGATTTACTCAAGCGCTCCGTCCATCATCCCCTTTTGTATCGCTTTGTTCGCCCTAAGTGTGGCAGGGTATGCTCAGACGTGAGTCCCTTGCTCACTTGGCCACTGGATTCAAGATAGCCTGGCTGATGAGGATTATGAATCCGAAACCGGTCCCAGGATGCTTGTTTCCGGTGTGGTTCTCAAAAATCCGGACCCTGGTGTTTTCCCGATATCGAGGTCCGATACCCGTGTCACAAAACCTCAACGTACCATGACGATTTTGGTGTCTATGAACCGATAATGATTAGGACATCATTCCTATGTATTTTCGTCACAATCGAGGGTTGCCAACACCCCATAATCGTAGTTTCCGTCCCCATCCCTTAAGCTCCATTTTGTGAACGGCATCCATCTTTCATCTTGCCCTCATGATAAGTCAATTAAAGGTCGAGCTTGATCAAGAGGGACACGTCCACCTTTTCGTGATTTCCCCCTGACCTGTCCCAACTGACTCCATTGCCTTCGGCCAAACCTGTTTGGGCAGCTCCTCGCCCAGTGGCCGAATGCGATAGCATCAACACATAACATTCCACAAACCATTCACGACATACAGACCATGCTTTCTGCAAACATGCACCTGTCCACATTCCTTGTTTATGGCCAGTTTTATGACTGGGTTGTACCTTTCTTTATTAAGGTTTCATCGATATCTGATGGGAGTTCCAGGCCTAACTGGGTAATCTATCAACAAACTGGACATCTAAAATATGGGCTTGCTTACATGACTTTGCTCTTTGTATTATTGTAGAAATATGTGTATAGCCATATCATAAACTCAGGAATTCTTGCTTGCAGCTATTATTTTTGTATATAAGGAGACGGCTGGTTCTGTAAAAACGAACAGTCTCCCAAGAACATACTCTCCGTGCAGTGTACTTCTGGGACACGTGTTACTTGGTAGCTACCAATAAAACTTGATCTTTGACGGTAACTAGAAGACTCCGGGTTTCTGTGGTCCGGAACAAGGGAGAACTCAGAGGTGTTATCCCCTGGCACCACCGTGTTCCTAAAAACCCGGCACCTCAGTTGACGCCCAACTCGGGGCGATATCAAGCGGTGACGGTCCAAGCCAGATGTTCGTGAGGAGCTTCGTGTGAAAATTCCGGAGGACGGCCAGCCACTTCAGCGACCCCTGTATGTCGACGTGGTTCCGAAGGTCTTTGCTGCGAGGTTCCCCGCGTCCCGACGGCTACGAAGGACTGCTGCCCTGACTATCGCCTTGTTTTGGACCCAGTGATCCTTGGTAGAGCGAAACGATAGACGAGTCTTCTAGCGACGTCACAGATCTTCAAATACTTCAGTTAAGTATAAGTGGAGCGTCTCCCAGTCCTTAGTTTGTCCTTAGTTTTTGGTATCCTTGAGATACACTTTGATTTGGTACTTGCAAGCCCCAAAGCCGAAGGACTCGTGTATTCACGAGAAATATCGTAACAGATAATCCTTTGAAGTTTGAAGCTAGACTAGTGAGCGAAGATGCCTGGTTTTAGCAGACTTGGAAACTTGTTTTGTCTTGGTTGTAGTAAGGACTCCCGATTAGAGGAATCTTGTCCGGTTCCTCCAATTGGAACTCCAACGTATGAGCTCTATGTAAAGCACGGCGTAGGTCCTATAACATATAACGAAGTATGGATAAAATACACCCGCAAGGATGGTGTTTTAAAATGGCCCCAATATGGTAGTTTTGACTCAGAAGTTTTAGATAACCTAGAGGTCAACCTATTCAAGAAGAAAGCCCGACCGGCGATGTTTGACTCTTTTCGCTTATGGCGTAAAGAGGCCAAACAGAAGGAAATTAAATTAGAAAAGAAGAATAAGAGGGAAAGAGGTATTTCAGTAATGCAAGCCGCGATAAAATTTAAAGACAACGAAGAGGATCAAATAAGTGAGCAGTTGCACAGGCAACGTAAAATGGCAATAGATAAATGCTATCCCGTTTTGCCATCTCTTCAGCGAGAGACAGTAAAAGAGCGTGAGAAAGATCCATTAATGGCTCATTTGCTAAGTTCGCCACCACCCTATGCACAAAATGCCACAGCACCTCCGCAACCTTTAGTTGCACCTCTGGTAACTGTTATGCAGGCTCCTTTACCGCACTCACCAGCTACTCTTCAGCTGGCTCCTGTTTCTCTGGCGCAGCCTCCTCAAGGCTCACCGATCACATCTACTTCTCCTACTGTTCCTTCTAAAATTTCGCCTAGCACATCTTCTAGTCTCTCTGATACTCGTTCTACGAACATTTCTGTTTCTACTTTGCGTGACTCTGTTCTACCACCAGTTATTCCCCCACTTTCACCTTCTGTCTGGCATAAAATGGCCAGCATTGTTACTAACTTTCCTTCACCACTTTTTCGGTCGCCTAAAACGACCCCTAACACGGAACGAAGACAATTACGAAGCCAAATGCCCGATTATCAGGAAAGGGAATCATTGAATAAGTTAGCACGAAATTGGGCTATGGACACAGCAAGATATGATGTAGAGTCTGTCATGAACGTTTTCCGTCAATGGGATGAACCAACGCAAAGATACGTCTTTGAGCAGATGTGTGTTTTTCTGTGTGAGGATTTGGTAGATAATGGTCAGAAGACCAACGAGCAAGAGTTGTGTAGTGTACGATTTAAATTTGGGGAGGGTATGATAGTTGGTCCCGACGTTGAAAAAGCAGTTGAGATATTATTATCACATAGAAGTACGGGTGGTAATTCTGGGTCATCCTCTGACAGTGGTACATCCAACAGGAAAAGAGCGAGACAGTACCCCATGAGAGAGGTTCCTCCGGTCTGGAGGGAAGGTGACGCAACTGCAGTTCCACCGGTTCTGCCTCATTTCCAGCGTGTATGGGTACATGTCCCCTGGAAAAGATCCGAAGTTTTAGCACTCAAGCAGACACTACCCGATCCCCGTAAAAACCCGACTGGGTATTATAAGGAGTTGTCCCAAACTGCCAGCTCATGTATAATGAATTTAGCGGATATAGACATGTTGTTTGGGACCGTTGTTCCACATCCTTTATGGAGTAAGATACGTCATACAGATCATGACCAAGAATTAGGTGACTCGTGGGCGAACATTGCGACTACAGATGCTAGACAAGTCAGTGGTTTCAAGCCTGAGCCGTTGATAGCTGAACTTCCCGGTAGAAATATTGCGTACATGAAGACAATTATGCCTGAAGTACGCGTAAACTGGGACAAGCTATCCGCGTGCAAGCAGAAGAAAGACGAGAATGTGTCTGACTTTTTCACGAGATTTGAGGAAACTTTCACTGACCATAGTGGTCAGGATATGGCTACCGAGGGTGGCCAAAGATTGTTTGTAGACAAGTTTGTACACAATTTGCTTCCCGAACTGTGTGCTAAACTAAAAGATTCAGAGAGTGCTTGGGCTGTCTCTACGTCAGCGCAGATTCTAGCAACAGCTCAGTACTACGAAAACAGGCGCAAAGACGAGCTAGACAAGGCAGACAAAAAGACGAAAGATTTAAAAACTAAAGTTCTTCTCCAACAGGCCTATCCACCTCGTATGGCTAGCCAGCCCAATTATCAACAGAATAAGCAGTATTCTAGAGACGCGCAAGGAAACGAGTCTTCCCACCAGCGTGTTCCGTATGGCCCGAATCAATGTGCGTATTGCAAGGAAGAGGGTCATTTTAGGAATAATTGTCCGGCTCTTGCGCGACGCTTAAACGGTGTTTCCGGTGTAAGAGGGAGAGGTGTTCAACATGCCCCCAGAGGTAGGGGCCGTGGAAATTTCTCCCAGAACACAGTTTCTTTTCCGCCTCAGAATTCCATGAATAGCTTTGACCGACAGAATAATGCATCGTCTAGGTCAGCTCAGTACTATGCTGACGACTATTACACCGAACACGACAATGAGGGTAACGATCGCTAGGACAGCTTTGGACAAAGAGAGGGAGTTGTTTCAGTTCCAGTAGACCAGGATGGACCTTATGTCGAGGTAATTACCTCAGGAGTGTCAGAGCCATTTCTGCTGGATACTGGTGCTACAAAAAGTTCTATTATGCACTCAAAACTTCCTGGCGCACCTTTGTCTGGCGAAATGAATGTCTCAGTAGGCTTCTCTGGCACCCCTGTTAGAAACCCGATCTCTAGTCCTATATCGCTTTCTGTTGGCCCCTGTGAATTGGAAGCACCCCTCATTCTTACAACAGGTTGCGGTGAAAATTTGTTAGGATTGGATTTGCTAAAAAGGTTGTATGCAACTTTGTACTGTTCTCCCTCGGGAGTACAACTTACCTTAGGGAAAAAAGTCATTTCTCCAATGTATTTGTCGAAAGAAGGTATTCCAACCGAATTATCATCACTTCCTGATATACTGTGGGCTAATGGTTCCAATGACGTAGCTCGTTTGGAGATAACACCATATGTCATAACTTTGAAAGCCAACGTCGGATTGCCACGTATTCCCCAATACAAAATATCTAACGAATGCGAGAAGGCGTTGTTAACGATCATTTATGATTTGATCGATAAAGATGTTATTGAAGAAACAACAGGGAACGTTTGTAACAGTCCAGTTTTACCGGTCTTAAAACGTACTGATCCTTCACAGCCCCCTGTGTATAGGTTTGTGATTGACCTCAGAGAGGTAAATAAGGTAGTTATCCCACAGTTTCCAGTTGTCCCCGACATTACTGCTTTATTGACAATGGTTCCAGCTTCAGCAGACTGGTTCTCGGTGATTGACCTGAAGAACGCTTTCTTCAGCATCCCGATCGCCGAAGAGAGTAGAGACCTTTTCGGCTTCAATTTAGGAGGACGAAGCTTCCGCTTCAAATGCGCTCCTCAAGGCTACTGCGAAAGCCCATCTATATTCAGTCAGGCACTGAAAACACAACTAGACACAATCGTGCTGCCTTATGGGTCCACTTTGATCCAGTACGTAGACGATCTACTGATCGCCGCAGACACTGAGGAGATTTGCAAACAAGCCACGTCGTTATTATTGCATCACTTATGTGACATGAAGCACAAAGTCTCCCTTTCAAAGCTGCAATTTTGCCGACAAGAAGTAACCTACCTAGGTCACATCTTATCGAAGGAGGGAAGGAGACTGACACCAGAAAGAATACAGGCAATTACAGAACTAAGTGCCCCAAGGACACAGAGAGAAGTTCGAGCCTTCTTGGGCATTACATCGTACTGTAGACAATGGATACCGAATTTCTCACTACTAGCTAAACCCTTGCTGGCACTACTCCGCAAAGACACGGCTAATCCTATGCCTTGGTCTGAAGATTGTCAGACGAGTTTCCACGAGTTGCGTGATGCATTGTGTTCGGCCCCTGTGTTGGGAAACCCCAACTACAGTAAGCATTTTACATTGTATGTGCACGAAAAGGAAGGTTGTGCATTATCAGTCTTAACGCAACACTTTGGGGACAAACAACGCCCATGCGCGTATTTTTCGGCAACTCTGGATCCAGTGGCTAAGGCACTACCAAGTTGTCTAAGAGCAACCGCCGCAGCAGCTGTCTGCATTCGACAGTCTGCTGGATTAGTCATGAATAACACTCTGATCGTTATGGTTCCGCATGCAGTTGACATTTTGCTAAATAGGACCAAGACACAACATCTTACTAGCGCTCGACTATCCAGTTACGAACTTACTCTGCTAGCAAGTCACATCCACATAAAGAGGTGTGATACACTCAACCCCGCTACGTTATTACCCATCCCGACAGAGACAGACAAGATTGACAAACATGACTGCTGTTTCAGGACAGAAGAAGAGACAAAAGGGAGAGTAGATTTACAGGACACTCCCCTTCCCGAATGCAATGATACTTTATGGGTTGATGGTTCATGTTTCAAGTTGCCGAATGGTGATACGACCACAGCATATGCCGTAACGACATTACACACCATTGTAGAGACTGCACGCATTTCCCACAATTCTGCACAAGCTGCAGAGTTGATTGCGCTTACTAGAGCATGTGTGTTGGCGAAAGGAAAGCGAGTGAATGTGTACACTGACAGCCAATATGCCTTTGGTGTGGCTCACAGTTTTGGGAGATTGTAGCGTGAACGTGGGTTCCTTACGTCCCATGGTGCGAAGATACAACATGGCCAGCTAGTTAATGAGCTCCTTGAGTCACTCACCTTGCCCCTACAAGTCGCCATTATAAAATGCAGTGCACACAAAAAGATTCAGGATGATGTTGGCCGCGGAAATGCATTGGCAGATGAGGTTGCGAAAGAAACTGCAAGGAACACAATGAGTCGGATGTATGTTATGGGTCCCGCTAGATGGACTACTGATGTGGGAATGTGTGAGGACACCATTGAAAGCGTAAAATCGATACAAGCCGAGGCCACTGAGAACGAGGTGAATGAATGGAGAGCAAGCACAGGTAGATTGGATGCGAATGGTTGTTGGGTCGAACTATCAGAACACCAGCGATGGCTATTACCTAATGCATACATACTTGCAGTAGTAACGATGGCTCACGGAATTGCGCACATCAGTTCGAAAGGAATCTGTAAACTATTGGCCCCAGTATGGCAGAATAGCAATATCCCAAAATATGCAAAGAATGTGGTTAAAAAGTGTATGGTGTGTTTGAAGTACAATCCCGGTAGGGGAACCCCAACTCCAGCTGGTCATTTTGCGCCTCCAACGTACCCGTTCGAGGTTTTACAGCTCGACTTCATCCACATGGAGAGGCGCAACAACCTAAAGTACGTGCTCGTTGTTGTCTGCGCCTTTTCAAGGTGGGTGGAAGCGTACCCCCTTAAGGACAATACCGCTTTATCAACTGCCAAAGCACTCGTCAAAGAGTTCTTCCCGAGGTTCGGTATGCCTAGAATTGTCTGGAGTGATAACGGAAGTGAATTCGTAGGATGCGTGATGAAGAGAGTGTGTGAATGTTTAGGCATCCACCAAAAATTCCACGCTGCAAATCACCCCCAATCAGCTGGATTAGTAGAGTGCTACAATGGCACTCTAAAACTCAAACTAGCCAAGATCCAAGCCAGTACAGGTCTTAAATGGCCTGACGCACTGCCTCTAGCGCTTTTGTCAACCAGGATGACTGTCCACTCCAGATTAGGACTTAGCCCCCATGAGATCGTGTTTGGCCGCCCAGCCAACGTCTGGGGCGTGCCAAGACCCAAGAAACTAAGTGAGATAGAACACCCCGTACTACTTGACTATTTGTGCGAATTGACAACTAAATTGCGTGTTTTACACCAACAGGTTCACAGTTCCTCTCCACCAGCCTCTGACGATCCAGGTCACCTCATCGTGCCCGGTTCGTGGATTTTGGTGCGAAATTTCCAGCGCACCAACAACGGACAGCCGAGGTGGACCGGACCGCACTTAGTGCTGCTTTCAACGAGATCTGCTGTTCGGGTGGAAGGCAAGAAGAACTGGGTACATGGGACCCACTGCAAACGGGTCCCTCTACCACTTCCATACGACCGGTGGGTCAACAAAGGACTTGCCGACTCCGAGACAGAATCCGTACCTCACTTCATCCCTTTCAGCGATGCACGTTTGAAAGAAACTAGTACCGAAAAAGAGAGTGATCATATTTTACAAGGACTTGTGTCGCCGTCTATGCAATTGGACACTACCGAACCTGAGACGCTGTTTGAAGACCACACCATACCTGGGAACCAACGATACGACCTGCGGTCTAAACAAAGAGACTAATAAACGATTGACCTAATGTGATTTCCCTTTTCCCCTAATAACTATTTCTTTTGACTTTTCAGCTCTCTCGTCCCAAAGGGAACTAGCTCATTTTTGATTTTTCGAACCGCCATCCGGTTCTGCTGCTAGGGTCGCGGTTGAAGTCTGGGGAGTGCAACTGGGAAGTTCTAGGTCCACGGTTCTGATTGGTCCACGGGAGTTACCCCGGACTGAGCAGAGCGCGCTCCCTGGGAGAATCAATCAACCACCGCGGGCAGCAACTAGAGGATGGAGTTTCCAAGGGTAGAGAGACCTGTCAGACTCACGAACTTTGGAAAACAGTTAGGCACAATACTGTCCAAAAGAAGATTCCTGATACTATGTGTTTTAATGTTATGTAGCATACTTATGTTTTTTACTGGTTATACACTATTCGTATTTAAAGTTACCTTTTCGAATGACACCCAGCCACCATCTCCTCCCACTATTTCTCCACACTACTTTCACCCTCTACCTGAACACGAGTCTGCCCAAAGACTCGAATTTGTAAACAATTCTTTCATTCAGCTCCTACACCAACACCAGTCCATAATGAACACATCAAACTGTTGGATATGCGGACTCATGCCACACACAACCGATAAGGACTCCCTTATCGGGCAGCAACTAGAGGATGGAGTTTCCAAGGGTAGAGAGACCTGTCAGACTCACGAACTTTGGAAAACAGTTAGGCACAATACTGTCCAAAAGAAGATTCCTGATACTATGTGTTTTAATGTTATGTAGCATACTTATGTTTTTTACTGGTTATACACTATTCGTATTTAAAGTTACCTTTTCGAATGACACCCAGCCACCATCTCCTCCCACTATTTCTCCACACTACTTTCACCCTCTACCTGAACACGAGTCTGCCCAAAGACTCGAATTTGTAAACAATTCTTTCATTCAGCTCCTACACCAACACCAGTCCATAATGAACACATCAAACTGTTGGATATGCGGACTCATGCCACACACAACCGATAAGGGAGTCCCATACTTCATTTTGCCATTCAGCTACTATGGTTCTCTGTGGGCTTTCCAGACCATGTTCCTATTCGCCCTAGAACCATACCCGACCCGTTCCACTACGAGCGATTCCAATAACAAGGCACTAATCGCAGGGATAAGAAATATGAGTAGGGATATCGACACATATCTGACAATGCCCAAAGACTAACTCAGTCCCTACACCCGTTGGAACGTGACTAAACATGGGGTTTACCTGGTCAAGAGCCAGGCAGCAAAGAAATCCCGCCCAGTTTGGATAGTGCCCCACCGAGGTCGCTTATGCTTACAGGGTATTGGTATTGGTAGGGACCCCACAGCACAGTTAGGAAAGAGCATTTGCACGGAAACATATGTATTTGCTTCCCGAACTTCCCCTCTACTTTTGCCAGCCAAAGGCACGTATTTCATTTGCCACGACCAAGCCTACACGTGGTTGCCCCCTGATTTCTCAGGTACATGTTTTATCTCATTTCTGCTGCCTCCCACCTACACGGCCAGAGCAGATTACCATCGGACAAGGACAGCTAGGGGTGTCGTGAGTAAAGACGACACTGCGGGTCAGGAATTCGCTGACTTCGCAAAGGGTTTTCTGCCATTTTGGGGGCCTATGGTGAACAGCAGGAATATTCGACAGTTAGCGAGGATAGTTGAATCCGCCGTGACTACGACGGCCGGAGCACTTGGCAATCTGACAACCGAGCTTCAGTCGGATCGACTTATGACCCTTCAGAACCGAATTGCCTTAGACATCATACTCGCCGATCGTGGTGGTGTGTGTAGAGTCATCCAATCCAGTTGTTGCATAGTCATCCCTGATAACGCACCAACAGTATACCAGGCCATCTCCAAACTACACGAAATATCTGGTTCCCTTCACGTTGAGAAAGGGGACTGGTCCCTGCTGGGGTGGTTCTGGGAGCTGATCACTGCCTGGAGATGGAAAATTTTGATCTTCATTGGGATGACCCTGGCACTTCTGTTCATGTTTTGCCTATGTATACAGTGTGCTCCTGCACTATGTGGCCTCTGTGCTACCTCGTGTGTACGGAAGCCTGTGTCACGGGACGAGCTGAGTAACAGAATGATGCTACAGCAACATCTCCACGAATTTCTTCATACCGATTTGGACTTAGATTAGCATGAGTTATTGCCTTATATGAGGGCAAAAGGAGGGTCTGTGGTTCTCAAAAATCCGGACCCTGGTGTTTTCCCGATATCGAGGTCCGATACCCGTGTCACAAAACCTCAACGTACCATGACGATTTTGGTGTCTATGAACCGATAATGATTAGGACATCATTCCTATGTATTTTCGTCACAATCGAGGGTTGCCAACACCCCAAAATCGTAGTTTCCGTCCCCATCCCTTAAACTCCATTTTGTGAACGGCATCCATCTTGCATCTTGCCCTCATGATAAGTCAATTAAAGGTCGAGCTTGATCAAGAGGGACACGTCCACCTTTTCGTGACTTCCCCCTGACCTGTCCCAACTGACTCTATTGCCTTCGGCCAAACCTGTTTGGGCAGCTCCTCGCCCAGTGGCCGAATGCGATAGCATCAACACATAACATTCCACAAACCATTCACGACATACAGACCATGCTTTCTGCAAACATTCACCTGTCCACATTCCTTGTTTATGGCCAGTTTTATGACTGGGTTGTACCTTTCTTTATTAAGGTTTCATCGATATCTGATGGGAGTTCCAGGCCTAACTGGGTAATCTATCAACAAACTGGACATCTAAAATATGGGCTTGCTTACATGACTTTGCTCTTTGTATTATTGTAGAAATATGTGTATAGCCATATCATAAACTCAGGAATTCTTGCTTGCAGCTATTATTTTTGTATATAAGGAGACGGCTGGTTCTGCAAAAACGAACAGTCTCCCAAGAACCTACTCTCCGTGCGGTGTACTTCTGGGACACGTGTTACTTGGTAGCTACCAATAAAACTTGATCTTTGACGGTAACTAGAAGACTCTGGGTTTCTGTGGTCCGGAACAAGGGAGAACTCAGAGGTCTTCGGGTGTTATCCCCTGGCACCACCGGGTTCCTCAAAACCCGGCACCTCACCGGTCCATGGAAGACATGGCTTGGCAGTTCGGGCTGGACTGTTCCCATGAGGCACAGGGTCCGACTGATTTGCATATAGCCATGTCTGAAATGGGGTGGGTGAGTCGGCTAAAGAAGGGTGATGGATTAAAGCCAGATCAGTTGACTGGGGGTGAGTGTTTGATTTGCTCAAACGCTCCGTCCATCATCCCCTTTTGTATCGCTTTGTTCGCCCTTAGTGTGGCAGGGTATGCTCAGACGTGGCCACTGGATTCAAGATAGCCTGGCTGATGAGGATTATGAATCCGAAACCGGTCCCAGGATGCTTGTTTCCGGACCATGGAAGACATGGCTTGGCAGTTCGGGCTGGACTGTTCCCATGAGGCACCAGGTCAGACTGATTTGCATATAGCCATGTCTGAAATGGGGTGGCTGAGTGGGCTAAAGAATGGTGATGGAGTAAACCCAGATCAGTTTGATGTGTACAGGCCTCAGCAAGGCCTGTGAGTGCGAAGGCTTCACCTTCTGTGCACGAAGTCCTCAGACTACACAAAGAAATTGGCACGGAAACTGGAAATACAAAGACATAGTTTAATAAATCTTTAAAGGTGGTACTACAGCCCACACAACACTCTACAGCATTGTGCAAGGTAGCACAAAGAACACGAGTACACAGTCCCCTTTTATACACAAATAAGGGGCTCATAAGTAGGAGGGTTCAATTCAGGACATGATTTACGACCATATAAGGACATTTTTGAACATGGTTGGTACATGGGCGGAGCTAACGGTTCTTGGAGCCCACGGAAATGCACATTCCTATCTGAGCTGATCAAACACAGATGTGGCTTTCACTGAGCCTGCGCTAGATGCACAAAGGATCATTTATAGCCTGTTGCTGGGCAAACTTCCAGAGGTGACTGGCACAGAGGTAGGACTCGCCTCATGACGGGCACATGGCAATACGTAGCAAACAAAATGGAGGACAGAAAACAAGATGGAGTCTGGCCCAGAAGAGATTTGGGCAGTAAAACGCCACAAGTAAATCTCGATCTCATGTCTTCAGCTAATGCTTAACACTTATCGCTGTTTTATTTACAACAAGTTGACTGGGGGTGAGTGTTTGATTTGCTCAAACGCTCCATCCATCATCCCCTTTTGTATCGCTTTGTTCGCCCTAAGTGTGGCAGGGTATGCTCAGACGTGAGTCCCTTGCTCACTTGGCCACTGGATTCAAGATAGCCTGGCTGATGAGGATTATGAATCCGAAACTGGTCCCAGGATGCTTGTTTCCGGTCCATGGAAGACATGGCTTGGCAGTTCGGGCTGGACTGTTCCCATGAGGCACAGGGTCAGACTGATTTGCATATAGCCATGTCTGAAATGGGGTGGCTGAGTGGGTTAAAGAATGGTGATGGATTAAACCCAGATCAATTGACTGGGGGTGAGTGTTTGATTTGCTCAAACGCTCCGTCCATCATCCCCTTTTGTATCGCTTTGTTCGCCCTAAGTGTGGCAGGGTATGCTCAGACGTGAGTCCCTTGCTCACTTGGCCACTGGATTCAAGATAGCCTGGCTGATGACGATTATGAATCCAAAACCGGTCCCAGGATGCTTGTTTCCGGTCCATGGAAGACATGGCTTGGCAGTTCGGGCTGGACTGTTCCCATGAGGCACAGGGTCAGACTGATTTTCATATAGCCATGTCTGAAATGGGGTGGCTGAGTGAGCTAAAGAATGGTGATGGATTAAACTCAGATCAGTTGACTGAGGGTGAGTGTTTGATTTGCTCAAACGCTCCGTCCATCATCCCCTTTTGTATCGCTTTGTTCGCCCTAAGTGTGGCAGGGTATGCTCAGACGTGAGTCCCTTGCTCACTTGGCCACTGGATTCAAGATAGCCTGGCTGTTGAGGATTATGAATCCGAAACCGGTCCCAGGATGCTTGTTTCCGGTCCATGGAAGACATGGCTTGGCAGTTTGGCTGGACTGTTCTCATGAGGCACAGGGTCAGACTGATTTTCATATAGCCATGTCTGAAATGAGGTGGCTGAGTGGGCTAAAGAATGGTGATGGATAAAACCCAGATCAGTTGACTGGGGGTGAGTGTTCGATTTGCTCAAACGCTCCGTCCATCATCCCCTTTTGTATCGCTTTGTTCGCCTTAAGTGTGGCAGGGTATGCTCAGACGTGAGTCCCTTGCTCACTTGGCCACAGGATTCAAGATAGCCTGGCTGATGAGGATTATGAATCCGAAACCGGTCCCAGGATGCTTGTTTCCGGTCCATGGAAGACATGGCTTGGCAGTTCGGGCTGGACTGTTCCCATGAGGCACAGGGTCAGACCGATTTGCATATAGCCATGTCTGAAATGGGGTGGCTGAGTGGGCTAAAGAATGGTGATGGATTAGACCCGGATCAATTGACTGGGGGTGAGTGTTTGATTTGCTCAAACGCTCCGTCCATCATCCCCTTTTGTATCACTATATTAAAGTTACACACCCACAAAAGATTGTCCAGTCCCCAGTCCCTCTAAAGTGCAAGAACGGGTTAAGAGATAGGAGTCTTGTACCTTTTCTGGGTCATCTACAGTCAGAATTTTGACACTATTTCCTTGGTGACATTCCTCCAGATATATTTCTATGCCCTCAAAAGTGTGCCAAAAAACTCTATGTTCAAAAAATTGAAAGTCTTTGTATAGACCAATCATCACCCACCCCTTATTGTGGGATGTTTCTGCATAGTATTGTGTTGGGTATAGTTTATTTGCCATTAGACATGTATCAGCGCATTTAAGGTTTGTCTCTTGTAGGCAAACACAGCCTGGGAGTACTTTCCTAATATCCTTCTACATTATGTGTTTTATTAATTGGGTAAATAAGGCCTTTAATGTTTCAAGATATTATCTTAACCATTGGCCCTGAACTTAAAACATAAATCGGGAGCTTTCCCCTGAGATCTTCCCATCTGCTACTCTATAGGTGATGGGTCGTATGCACTGCATTCCTTTATCCCGCCTGGATCCTCCCCATTCAACCCTGTTCCTCCTATCACACTATGCCCACCCATTCCTGCCCTTTCGATCATGGAGCCTGTTTGGGTCCCCATTGTCCTTAAGGCATGTGTCACGGATGCACTAAATGTCCTTGTGCCTTCAAATCAAATACCACTTTAGCAATATCCTACCAGTTATGAGCCATCAAGTGTCAGTTTTAATGTGCCCATCACTGCATGAGGTTACCTCAATTACGGCTTCACATCACACTCGATTTATGACAAACAATTCCTGACACTCAAATGGTACTAATAATGGGGGATGTAGGGGAACTCTTGGTAAAGATGCCCCCTCTTTCCTCAGCTGTTGAGCATCTTTCATATGTCTTCGAATTCGTTGCCACCAAATATCCAGGTTGCCCACATCCATGGGGCAGTTTCTTTGTGTGTCACCCGTCAAGAAGTTTTGGTTTTCTCCCATTTTTCCTTTGGTTTCCATGGTTGTTTTGTTTCCTTTGGATGAGATTGAGGGTGCTCTTTTGAGAGACTTAGACTTTTCTGTGCTTGTTCAAGAGTATGAATAAGTGAAAGAGTTAAAAGCGAACTTGACTCATAGGGCAGAGGGGCCCAGCCATCATGTACCAGCTCTGCCTCCAACGCAATTCTGCCATTATTCTTAGGATAAGGTGTGTTACTTATTTAAAGTGCCCTGGAAACAGGTCTTGATACATTTCAAAGACTGCTCCTGAAACCTAAGCTGATCCCCACTCCTGGCTTCTCCAAGCATCCTGCCTTTCAGGAAAGAAGAGCTGAATTTGGCTACATTGTCTCTGGGACTAGTTCCTGGGTCAGTTTGCGTACCTTCAACTCTGCACACCCTAATATTGGAGACTGTCAATGGATAATCCGCTTTTACTATTGCACAAACCATCTCTTGAAAGTAATGTACAATAACATCTCCGTATTCCATCTCACAAACGTGTCTTATGCAAACATTATCTCACCTTGATTTGTTCATGATGGTGTAGAAAGCACTTAACTTCTTCCTCTAGTCTCACATTTACCTGTATTACTTTCTCCAGCTCTTGACTTATTGGGCTGGTGTTATTTTTGCTGGTGGATACACTGTCACCCAGAGACAGTATTTCTTTTGTGACCTCACCCAAGTCTGCGGCTAAATCACATTTCAAGGCCTGCATCTTTGTGGTCACAATTGTGAATGTTGTTCAAGCATTCTTGGAGATCTCCTTTTGTGAAAGGAGCTGTTGTATACCCTGTGTTCCTCATCATAGTGCTTGGAGGCACTTGATGTATTAGATCCAGTGGTTGAAGCTTGTTGGATCAGAGGGGGCACATGTGCCCATGCTTTTTTGATTTATGAAAAACCGTTCCCCTACTTTTTGTAGAAAGACAACTGTCCCAGAATGGGTAATTTTTTTAATAGTTTAAATGCCTCCGCTGAAGTGCCATTCCATGAGCCTCTGTTATATTCCCAGGTTAGGCCCGTGTTACGAAACAGCTTATGTCTTACATTGTCCTCAGGAATATCATTTCCAGGCTAAGACTTGCATACGTTTTCGCGCACGACAATGTTGGATTATTTTTTCTGAAACTGAACTTGTTTTACATCTAGCTTAGCACAGAATTATCACAGCGCCCTAAACATCATGTACAAGGTCTTGTTCCTACTATCGTCATCCACGAGGCAACAGGGCTATCTACATATCCACAACATCACTAATTTATGTGTATATCGCAAGGCTACTTGCTATTATAAGATGAGCATCCCAATAGATTAGTAGAGGAAGTACTACTGCTTATACAGAGGGTCCTTGCATTCTGAGAAATTACCACGCAGTGTTTTGACATCTCATGAGCGGTATCCAGTTTGTGACCAAGACAGGGTATTTCCCTCTATTCCATCAGGGATTGTCCCTTGGGGGGAATTCTTAGCTTCACACCTACACACACTCTGGATACACTTAGAGTAGGGTTTGCATCATAGGAGTACTCATTATTACCACCTTGTTTTATATGCCTGCATGTATGCATTGCTTTAGCACCATGGTAGAACCCTACCTACTATTTAAGCTTTTGGTGCTTATAATGACGTTTATCTGCTTCTGTCTCCTAATCATGTTATGCCAGAATAATGTTGGCTCAATAAATATTAATGAAAACACCCCATAGTGTATTCTCTCTACTTCTCTGAGAATAAGTGAGCACGAGTGATTGAGTGAGAGGTTCTATAATCTTTGCAAGATCCCTGAGGGAACAGGGTTGTCATGTTCAGGAGTTGCCAGAAACCATTCACTCCCTGTTGGGTTTGGGGGGGGGGCTTATGGTGGCACTGTGAACTAGCTGGTTTATAGGCCAATCCTGCAGGGGTGTCTGGTATCTGACTTGACATAAAGCCCTTAGTTTATATTGTTCGAACAATGCGCAGATCCTACGTATTAGAAGGAACTACACCACATCTCCTGTGCTGTGAAACCAAAACCAGGCAGACAGCTAAGCAAACCTTCCTGCCAAGGTGCCTGTTGCCTAAAAGAAATGCAAATGTGCGCAATGAGTTAATTCTGCAAATGTAAAGGGTAGTCAGCAAATGTAAATGATGCTTGGAAGCCGGTACTGGTTTTATTTGATTGTATCACTTGAACCTTTGTGATGACAAAAATTATTCTTTTTGATTGGCAGTGCAAAGAGTTAAGAACTGAGCTGTGAAGTACATGCTTTTAACTGTAATTGCTTTAATATAAGACTTACTACCCCAGAAGTGTTGAAGGAAGAGGTATAATAAGGTTGCATTACGTACAGTCTGGCTATTACTGAAAATCTATATTTTCGAAGGTCCATTACATCCTAAACCTTTTTTGCACATTTTGCAGTGGTGTATCTTATACTGTGTATAATGAAAGTTTAAAATAATGGCACACATATTCACAGTGTTTTCTGTCATGTGTTGTGACCTCATAGCACTAAAACTACACAAGTCAATCTTCTCCACTGCAGCAACCAAGATTTAATTCTGTGGATCTATGCTTACACACAGAGCTCTGCAGTGCATTAACTAATAGAGGTTTCATAATATACTATAGTGCATTTCCCAACTAGTAACATCTTTTTTTAAATGTATTTTCATTTATGGTGTCCATTGTTTTCTATGTAGCTATCTGATGGTGAAAGACCAAAATACATATTTTGTTTTTTAGTGAAGCCCTTGACCCCGTTCCCACACTCATTGACCCCTGACACATTGCCGCAGTGTTGGGAAAAGATCCTTTAAGCAGTTGAAAATCATTTAATCACCACATCTGCAACAAAAACAGTACAAATAGGTTTATTACATGTGCCAGAGTAAAACAGCCGGGAGAGCGACCATGCTCTAAGAAAAGCATACGTCGGTCAGAAATTACACACACTTTATCATGCTAATTTTGGCCAACTTCCATAACTTTAACACCATGTGAACATTGGAAAAAGCTTCCTGCTTTTCTGTTATGTCCCACCCATATTACACACATTTATTTTAAGAACAGCTCTTTCCTGTGTTTGTGACTTCTCACACTACACTTACAGACTACAATTGGAACATTCTTGCTGCTCCGAATTTCCTGTTACATATGCAAGACAGGAAGTTTCTCAGCAAACATACAATGAGAAGAAAAAACACTTGAGCCAGACCGCATTTAGACCTTTTTTTTTAAAAACAGGCTATAGGTTATTTCCAGATACAAATGTGCAACTTAAACATGCACTTTTAACCACACATTTTAACCACATAATACTGTTTTTCTTTCTTTACATGATATTTCACAATTTGTGGGCAAGGGATAGGTAAAACAGAATAATTAGGGCCTAAATCTAAGTTAGTGTTTGGATTCCTTTCAGCAGCATTACAGTTCCTATCCTTTTTTAAAGCATTTGCTAGATGGAATTTTGGTAAAGATCAATCAATCAATCTAACATTTGTATACCGCACTAATCACCCGTGAGGGCCTCAAGGCGCTGAGGGTGGGTGCAGCTACTGCTCAAACAGCCAGGTCTTGAGACTTCTCCTGAAGGTCAGCAGGTCCTCGGTCTGGTGCAGTTGGCTGGGGAGGGTGTTCCATGTCTTGGCGGCGGGGTAGGAGAATGATCTGCCACCGGTGATCATCCTGTGGATGCGTGGGACGGTGGCGAGGACGAGGTCAGCAGAGCAAAGCTGGCGGTTTGGGGATTAGCAGGTGAGTCTTTTGATGAGGTATGTTGGACCGGCGTTGTGGAGTGCTTTGTGAGCGTGGGTGAGGTGCTTGAAGGTGATCCTCTTGTTGACTGGTAGCCAGTGCAGATTCCTCAGGTGGGCTGTAATGTGGGTGTGGCCGGAGACGTCAAGGATGAGGTGTGCGGAGGCGTTCTGTATACATTGTAGTCTTTTCCAGAAGTTTGCCATAGTTCCTGCATAGAGGGCATGGCCATAGTCTAATCTGCTGCTAACGAGGGCCTGGGTGACCGTCCTGGTTTCAGTGGAGATCCATCTGTAGATCTTGCGAAGCATGCAGAGGGTGTTGAAGCAGGAGGAGGAGACAGCGTTGACTTGCTGGGTCATTGAGAGCAATGAGTCCAGGACGAACCCCAGGTTTCATGCGTGGTTGGTGGGTGTTGGTGCCGCTCCCAGAGCGGTCAGCCACCAAGAGTAGTCCCAGGCGGAGGGGGTGGAGCCGAGTATGAGGGCCTCCGTCTTGTCTGCGTTTAGCTTCAGGTGGCTGTTCCTCATCCAATCATGGTTGTTCATCCAGTTTTGCTCCGGCAAGGTCTCTACATGAGTTGCAGGGTAGGCGGCACAGAGTCAGCAGTGTCTAGTATGCTAGTCTCCTCCTCCTTTTATGTCAATTCCCACCATTGCAAAAAAACTATGGGAAGTATCGATAGCTAGTTCTGGGCTGAGCAAAATTGCTGTAGCATCGACTCAGAGTCAGCTGCATCCAGCTGATCTCATCAGTAGGGTTGCATGGATGTGCTTGTAGCGCTTAGCGATTACCCTGTTCATGTAACTGCTTCCAGTGTTCTGATGGCATCGGCCGGGTGTTTATGATACTATGGGTTGGCCTAGTTTTTGATCCTTTACAGCAATGTAGGCACCAAGATGGCATCTGCGTTCAGCGCATCAGGTGGGGTTTACCAGACATTTCCCCTTCCCTGGCTGCAGCTGTTGGCCATCCTTATTGTGGTTTTTTGAACCCACTTACTTCCATGGGATGAATCCCCGGTTTCAGGCGCTCAGACTGGTGTCCTGGGCATGTGGGAAAGCTATCACCATATCCAGAGTTGAACATCTTACTCGTCCGGCTGCAGACAAAGCCCCTCATGAGACAAGGTTTAATGGGTTACTCAGTGGTTTAAATGGACTGATACTGTCCGGTACAGAGTACTGACACTTTTTATTTTGAGAGGGAGAGTACTGGCACTTCTCAAGAGAAATGCTATACTTTTAATGGGAGAGTACCGGTGTTGTATAGCATTTTAGGACCCTAGTGTAATTTTCCTGATCCATGCCCTTATATAGTTATAAAGTACCGTATCCTTATATAGACATAGAAATCATACCCATTTTAAGACATAGCTCAAGTAGTCCTAATACGGCTTGGCTACTTCCACTAGTTCCGAAAATCTACAACGATTTCTTGGAAAAACCCGCCTTCAGAAGTCAGGGACTTCCCCCTGCATGAATATTAATTTATCCAAGAACTAATGGAGTTTTCAGAGAATTAAGGGGCAGATGTATCAAGATACCTATTTGCGATTCTCAAATAGCGATTTTTTGAGAATCGCTATTTGAGAATCGCAAATGGTATGTATCAAAAAAATCGTAATTTGTTTTGCGATTTCTTGATATTCCTTAATTGCGAATTTGCAAATTGCGAATTCACAATTACGAAATACTTTCCCATTCATTTCCATGGGCCAGGAGGCCCATAGGAAGGAATGGGAAGCTATTCTCAATTTGCAATTCGCAATTTGCTAATCGCAAATTGAGAATAATTTCAAGGGTGCAGGGGTGTCCAAAGGACACCCTGCTGCACCCCTGAAATTTACATGTGTGTGCATATGGCGCACATACATGCCCTAAGGGCATGTATGTGCGCCACATGGCACCTTTACAAATGCCAAAAAGTGCATTTGTAAAAAAAATTGCAAATTACCACCAACTACAAGTTGGTGGTAATTTGCGATTTCTTAATTGGAATTCGCACAACTTGGGTGCCTCATGCATAGCATTTAAGGAATCGCAATTTTGCGATTCCTTAAATGCTGACGCAAACTTAAGGAATCGCTAATTTTGCGATTCCTTAATTTTGCGATGCGATTTCCATGTTCATTGCATTTTCAGTTTTTTTCTCACAAACGCTACTTTTTTGCGAATCGCAGCGTTTGCGAGAAAAAAAAACCAGATGATACATCTGCCCCTAAGTCTCTAATGATGTTATTATGTCAAACTCGGCACCTTCAAGGTATAAATATGCCCACATTTGTCCAAACAAACACACGGGGGTTTGGAGCATTTCGACTATGTACTTGCCCGACGCGCCCTGCTGCAGCAAGTGCCGAAGGAAGCCGACCCTCCAGCTGAAGCACTGAGAGACGCTGTACTTTCTCCAGTCGAGAAATCCAGCTCCAGTGTTTCCAGGCTACCCTTGCGGGGTGCTGGGAAATCGAGTCCTCAGAGAGAGATACCAGACCTCCTACAGTCTATAACCAGGGTATGGAGCTGATTAGACCCTAAGAGAATTCTTGGATTAGATTCTTGGCAAAGAATACTGAAACTAAGCTATACCTCAATTACTTCTTCCCTTGTACTAGACCTAGGTTAGGTACACCGGGGCAGACAAATTTTAGAAGCACCAGTTGAGTACTTTTAGTCATTATTTATCATTGTATGTGTTTTATGTATTGTATGGATTAGAAACCATATCATGCTTTTACAATATTATTTTATAATACTCTTCGTACTGTACGCTTTGTACTTTACCACAAGTATTACGATTGCAGCAGTTCATTTCTTATGCTTGAGAAAGAAGACTGTTCAATAAAAATAATTTATTGAAAACGCCCGTTTCTCTATTTCTCTGCACCTCTGGTGAAACGAAGCATGCACGATTGACTGAGTAAAATAACTATCTATTGTTTCCGCTACTCTAGAGATATATTTCTTATTCTTGGGAAACAAAGTTGTCATGTTTTAAGTGGTTGTCAAAACTAATCCCTTTTTGTTCATTCGAGAAAGTTTCTAGTGACCTCTGAGCTAGCTGGCACACACACAATTAAGTCTAGTACATTCGGTAGAGACCTAGTAGACCTCAGTCCTACATCTAAACTACAGTATATACTATTCCAATGCGCAGAGCATATTGGGAATATAGGAACTACACTACACCGGAACTTCTCAGAAACAAGTACCTGTTTGCAGTTTCAAGCACTGGGGTTACTGTAGTGTGTGGCCCAATGAGTGATACAGGCACACTAGGAGAATATTAAATTACATGCCCTGGGCACATGTATTACCATATATTAGAGTCATATAAGTACATTAAATGTGGCACTCAAGCTGAAGCCAATGTTATCAAGTTTTAGTGTGGAGGGCACAAGCATGTTAGCAGTGGTAAAGTGCAGAGAGCTCTAATGTCAACAAAAATGAATTCAGAGGACAGGAGGGATGAAGATAAAAAGTTTGGGGATGACCCTGTGGCGAGGACCAAGTCCAACACTTATAAAAAGACTTTGTAATGTAAATGACTGGACATCTAATCATACCACTCAGACCCATGGATGGGTGGTCATTAATAAAGCAGCCTATTCAATGGCAAAATGGAGACTGGCAGCACTAGGTTTGTGTTACTTAAAGAAATAGTAGACTTATATGACTTCAGCACAGACAGCTTTAAAAATGTTATGCAATAGTTGACGTAGTTAGCATCTTCCTTATGTAGAAGGATCATTAAAAGTGAATTCAGCACAGAGAAAGCCAAAAGGCATATGAAGTCATGTGGGGACGATATTTGAAGGGAGCTAAAACAAAACTGAACAAATAAATGGGAATAAACATGAAGAAAATGAATTAAAGTGAATAAAATGGAATTAAGCGGAGCCAAGGCGGCACATTTTCGCAGTGCGTTTGGTTTGGGGCGGAGAATACGTCCCACTTCTCAATTCTGTTAACTATTCAGTGTCCTTTGGGCAGGACACTGCAACCTAGCTGCACGCAAAAGGAGTACATTGAGATAAACCGAAATTAAAAGCAGTACGAACAGGAGTGCATTCCACACCCCCTTACATTGTTTATACCAATGAGTGATACAGGCACACTAGGAGAATATTAAATTACATGCCCTGGGCACATGTATTACCATATATTAGAGTCATATAAGTACATTAAATGTGGCACTCAAGCTGAAGCCAATGTTATCAAGTTTTAGTGTGGAGGGCACAAGCATGTTAGCAGTGGTAAAGTGCAGAGAGCTCTAATGTCAACAAAAATGAATTCAGAGGACAGGAGGGATGAAGATAAAAAGTTTGGGGATGACCCTGTAGCGAGGACCAAGTCCAACACTTATAAAAAGACTTTGTAATGTAAATGACTGGACATCTAATCATACCACTCAGACCCATGGATGGGTGGTCATTAATAAAGCAGCCTATTCAATGGCAAAATGGAGACTGGCAGCACTAGGTTTGTGTTACTTAAAGAAATAGTAGACTTATATGTCTTCAGCACAGACAGCTTTAAAAATGTTATGCAATAGTTGACGTAGTTAGCATCTTCCTTATGTAGAAGGATCATTAAAAGTGAATTCAGCACAGAGAAAGCCAATGATTTCCTGTGGCATATCAAAATACCAGTGTCACCCAATGAGTTAAACTTATGTATTTATGTGTGAAACATACAACTATATTTTAAGACGAACAAGGGATTACCTTAGGATGTGTGGTTAAAGACAAATATGCATATTAAATTAGAAGGGGAACATTTATATTTGAATATAGACACACAGAAGGGCCATGGCATACAATTGATGTAATATGGGAAGACAGTATTAGTCATGAAATTCCTCTGTGTACTCCTGAGCAAACTATAATTTATGTACAGCTCATGTGTGCTTGTAGTTCTGTTAGATGTCATGGGTATTCTGCTATTTTTAAAAGCTAAATTACTCCTGTTAAACATACAATTGTAAATTCTGTATTGTGTATTATATCAGTTCATAAAACAAATGTTTGTTTATGTTCTTTTTCAGATGTTCTTTTCACTGTTGATAAAGGAGATACCTGTAGAATAGGCTTGCCTCCAAAAGATGCAACAGATGATTTTCATACAAGAGCCATACAATTTGGAACATTTGAAAAAGCTAGCCACATCTTCTTTGGTCCAGACGACAAGATATATGTTGTGCGTGGAGCAGAACTGTACCAAGGATCTCTGCCAAGATCTAAGGGGGCTGATTGGTTTAGTGAGGCCAAACTTATTGGGGAAAGTGGTTGGGATCAGTTCAAATTTGTATTATTCCACCCTAAAGGGAGAATCTATGCTGTCACTCATGAAGGGCACTTGTTCAGAGGTGTACCACCCACTCCTGATGACCAATCCTGGATTGATAGGAAGGCAAAGAGGCTGGACGGAGAGAGATGGAATGAGTTTAGCGCTCTCTGTTATGATCCTGTGGGAATGTTGTACGGAGTGGCTTCAGGAAAGTTAGTAAGAGGCCTTTATCCCAGCTCAACAACTAGGAGCTGGTTGGATAACGCTGAAGAGATTGGCAATAGTACAAGCTGGGAGGTATTAAGTCACTTCATGGCTTTCACCCAGGATGGCAATTTGTGGTGTGTCAACAAATCTACCGGAGAGATGTTGACTGGTCCACCACCCACCAACAGCACCGAAAACTGGGCGGATAGTGCCCAAAAGTTGGGTAGTGGCTTCCACGTTTACAAGCACTTAGCACTGATGCGGGATACAACCCTCAATACAATTCAAAATCTCAATTTCCTAGTAAATATTGGAGAAACAAGTGACCAGCAAGTAGTGGAAGTGAAAGAGCAAAAGTATGACAACAAAGGGGGAAGTGCTGGCTTGTCATGCACGTTGGAGTAAGTACACTGCTAAAACCTTTTGCGGTACATGATGGGGTATTGTTTGATTTTTTAATATTTGTTTTTTTCATCTGGTATAATATAACTAATTGCTTTCATTTCACATATCATTTTAATGCTAAGCTGCTAGTGCATTTACCAAGAAATATAAACAAAATCTAAAGAAAATATGAAAGAAGAACTGTAAACCAAATCTGAAAGTACCTTGTGTTCTTTGGAGAGATGCAATAGAAAAACCCTGCTGGTCTTACAGATGGTTGCAGGATTCTTCTGAAGAAAAGTTTGTAAAATGCATTTGCACTAACAAAGCAACTGCCTAAGCTAGGCAGTATTAATTCTATTTCATGGCTATTACCCAAGAGGCCAATTTGTGGTGTGTCAAGATATCTAACAGGGTGCTGTTAACCTGTCCACCAATTAACAATAGTACAGATCATGGGGATGACAATGACCTACAATTAGTTAGTAGCTTCCTGGTTTCAAACCAATGATCATTTATGAAGACTAAAACTCTCAGTCTGATTCATGACCTTACATTCCTGCTCAGCTTCAAAGGGTTGTACTGACCTCAGTTCACTGCTAACACTACAGGCTATATTCATCCCTTCCGCAGTTGGTCCAACCAGCTCTCAGCTGCTAGATCAAAAACCAAACTACTAATGGGAGTACTTGACCCAGAAACCGGTGTAAATACCTAAAAAGAAAATGTTGACTTTTAACAGCTCATCTTTGACATTACAGAGGAGAACAATCTTATGCATACCAGTCCAATTCTACTGTAGAAGAAGAAACATACCTGATAATCAACCTTTGTCTCCCAATTGCAAGGAGAATCCTGCATTGCACAAAACGTAGGAGTTGGTTGAGCCAGCGAGAAGCAGGTGCCCATGCTCCCCACATTTCTGGACTGGTTCTCCGACCAGTAAGACCTCTTTCCAACACAGAGCTCCGCTGCACCAGCAACCTCTTCCTCCTTTTTCCTTAGCCACTCCCCTTCACATCTGTGCCTGCTTCTCACCTTATTGCTTTTTCTCTTTTCGGCACTTTTTTCAGCTCCCTTTGTCACCTTTTTTTGCCACTTTTGATTTTTACTGCTATTTTTGCTGTCGTCTTTTTTCTACTTTCGCCTCCTTTTCTGAGTACTTTCAACACCTTTTCCTGCTATTTTTGTCATATTTTCCAGTTACTCTCACCTCCATTTCTCTGCTACATTTGCCCCCTTTTTTCTGCTACTTTTACCTCTTTTTTCTAAATATTTTCTCTGCATACTTTTGCTACTTATTTTTGATACCTTTGGCACTCTGTCTATGCCCCCTCTCTCCCCCCCAAAGCCTTTTCTTCCATTCCCTTATGTCTCTCCTCCTGCCTCACCCCGCTCCTGCTCTGCTGCAGTTCTTCGCTCCTCTTCTTCCTGTCTCAGGAAGCCCCAATCACTGTTCCCCTCCTGCCTCCCAGAACCTACTTAATGGTGGCTGCAGCATGACCTAATTGAGAAGATGTACAAAAGGAGGTGGTGATGGACGTAGCATCTGAATCAATCAAACACTCACACCCAGTCAAAAGATCTGGGTTTAATCCATCACCGTTCTTTAGCCCACTCTACCACCCCAGTTCAGACATGGCTATATGCAAATCAGTCTGACCCTGTGCCTCATGGGAACAGTCCAGCCCGAACTGCCAAGCCATGTCTTCCCTGGACCGGAAAGAAGCTTCCGAGGACCGGTTTCTGGCATTCCAGCCGTCTTCAGCCCGGCTTGCTTGAATCCAGTGGCAAAGTGAGCAAGGGACTCGCGTCTGAGCATACCCTGCCACACTTATGAGGGCCAAGAGCGTACAAAAGGAGGTGGTGATGGACGGAGCATCTGAATCAATCAAACCCTCCCACCCAGTCAAAAGATCTGGGTTTAATCCATCACCGTTCTTTAGCCCACTCTGCCACCCCAGTTCCGACATGGCTATATGCAAATCAGTCTGACCATGTGCCTCATGGGAACAGTCCAGCCCGAACTGCCAAGCCATGTCTTCCCTGGACCGGAAACAAGCTTCCGAGGACCGGTTTCTGGTATTCCAGTCGTCTTCAGCCCGGCTTGCTTGAATCCAGTGGCAAAGTGAGCAAGGGACTCACGTCTGAGCATACCCTGCCACACTTATGGCGGCCAAAAGCGTACAAAAGGAGGTGGTGATGGATGGAGCATCTGAATCAATCAAACACTCACACCCAGAGAAAAGATCTGGGTTTAATCCATCACGTTCTTTAGCCAACTCTGCCACCCCAGTTGAGACATGGCTATATGCAAATCAGTCTGACCCTGTGCCTCATGGGAACAGTCCAGCCTGAATTGCCAAGCCAAGCTTCCGAGGAACGGTTTCTGGCATTCCAGCCGTCTTCAGCCCGGCTTGCTTGAATCCAGTGGCAAAGTGAGCAAGGGACTCTCGTCTGAGCATACCCTGCCACACTTATGGCGGCCAAAAGCGTACAAAAGGAGGTGGTGATGGACGGAGCATCTGAATCAATCAAACACTCACACCCAGTCAAAAGATCTGGGTTTAATCCATCACCGTTCTTTAGCCCACTCTGTCACCCCAGTTCAGACATGGCTATATGCAAATCAGTCTGACCCTGTGCCTCATGGGAACATTCCAGCCCGAACTGCCAAGCCATGTCTTCCCTGGACCGGAAACAAGCTTCCGAGGACCGGTTTCTGGCATTCCAGCCGTCTTCAGCCCGGCTTGCTTGAATCCAGTGGCAAAGTGAGCAAGGGACTCACGTCTGAGCATACCCTGCCACACTTATGGCGGCCAAAAGCGTACAAAAGGAGGTGGTGATGGACGGAGCATCTGAATCAATCAAACACTCACACCCAGTCACAAGATCTGGGTTTAATCCATCACCGTTCCTTAGCCCACTCTGCCACCCCAGTTCAGACATGGCTATATGCAAATCCGTCTGACCCTGTGCCTCATGGGAACAGTCCAGCCCGAACTGCCAAGCCATGTCTTCCCTGGACCGGAAACAAGCTTCTGAGGACCGGTTTCTGGCATTCCAGCCATCTTCAGCCCGGCTTGCTTGAATCCAGTGGCAAAGTGAGCAAGGGACTCACGTCTGAGCATACCCTGCCACACTTATGGCGGCCAAAAGCGTACAAAAGGAGGTGGTGATGGACGGAGCATCTCAACCAATCAAACACTCTCACCCAGTCAAAAGATCTGGGTTTAATCGATCACCGTTCTTTAGCCCACTCTGCCACCCCAGTTCAGACATGGCTATATGCAAATCAGTCTGACCCTGTGCCTCATGGGAACAGTCCAGCCCGAACTGCCAAGCCATGTCTTCCCTGGACCGGAAACAAGCTTCCGAGGACCGGTTTCTGGCATTCCAGCCGTCTTCAGCCCGGCTTGCTTGAATCCAGTGGCAAAGTGAGCAAGGGACTCACGTCTGAGCATACCCTGCCACACTTATGGCGGCCAAAAGCGTACAAAAGGAGGTGGTGATGGACGGAGCATCTGAATCAATCAAACAGTCACACCCAGTCAAAAGATCTGGGTTTAATCCATCACCGTTCTTTAGCCCACTCTGCCACCCCAGTTCATGGATTAAACCCAGATCTTTTGACTGGGTGTGAGTGTTTGATTGATTCAGATGCTGCGTCCATCACCACCCCCTTTTGTACCGCTTTTGGCCGCTATAAGTGTGGCAGGGTATGCTCAGACGTGAGTCCCTTGCTCACTTTGCCACTGGATTCAAGCAAGCCAGACTGAAGACGGCTGGAATGCCAGAAACCGGTCCTCGGAAGCTTGTTTCCGGTCCAGGGAAGACATAGCTTGGCAGTTCGGGCTGGACTGTTCCCATGAGGCACAGGGTCAGACTGATTTGCATATGGCCATGTCTGAACTGGGGTGGCAGAGTGGGCTAAAGAACGGTGATGGATTAAACCCAGATCTTTTGACTGGGTGTGAGTGTTTGATTGATTCAGATGCTGCGTCCATCACCACCCCCTTTTGTACCGCTTTTGGCCGCCATAAGTGTGGCAGGGTATGCTCAGACGTGAGTCCCTTGCTCACTTTGCCACTGGATTCAAGCAAGCCGGACTGAAGACGGCTGGAATGCCAGAAACCGGTCCTCGGAAGCTTGTTTCCGGTCCAGGGAAGACATAGCTTGGCAGTTCGGACTGGACTGTTCCCATGAGGCACAGGGTCAGACTGATTTGCATATGGCCATGTCTGAACTGGGGTGGCAGAGTGGGCTAAAGAACGGTGATGGATTAAACCCAGATCTTTTGACTGGGTGTGAGTGTTTGATTGATTCAGATGCTCCGTCCATCACCACCCCCTTTTGTACCGCTTTTGGCCGCCATAAGTGTGGCAGGGTATGCTCAGACGTGAGTCCCTTGCTCACCTTGCCACTGGATTCAAGCAAGCCGGGCTGAAGACGGCTGGAATGCCAGAAACCGGTCCTCGGAAGCTTGTTTCCGGTCCAGGGAAGACATGGCTTGGCAGTTCGGGCTGGACTGTTTCCATGAGGCACAGGGTCAGACTGATTTGCATATGGCCATGTCTGAACTGGGGTGGCAGAGTGGGCTAAAGAACGGTGATGGATTAAACCCAGATCTTTTGACTGGGTGTGAGTGTTTGATTGATTCAGATGCTCCGTCCATCACCACCCCATTTTGTACCGCTAATTGAGAAGATGGCCTGGCTCCTCACCTAACTCGACTGGTCCCCAAACCAGTCAATGACCTTCAGACCCAATGCTCTGAGGCACCAGAAACCGCTGCCTCCTCTCTCCTCCTCCGCTTCTCTTCACCTCTGTACCTGCTTCCCACTTTTTCTCTTTTTGCCATCTTTCTTGATTCACCCTGCCACATTTTTTTCCACTTTTGCCTCCATTTTTGCTACTTAGACTGTCATTTTTCTGCAACTTTTACCTCCTTTTTTGATTACTTTTGCCACCTTTTCCTACTACATTTACATCCTTTACTCTGCCACTTCTTCAAGAGTGTTTCTGCCACTTTTACATCCTTCTTTTCAGCTATTTTTGCCTCCTCTTTGCTGCTAATTCTGCTGCTTTTTCCACATACTATTGCCTCCTTTTCTGATTACTTTTTCCACCTTTCACTGTGTAATTTTGTTGTTTACTTTTTCCACCTTTGTCACTCTGTCTTCGCCCCCTCTCTTCCCCCAAAAGCCCTCTCTGCCATTCACTTATTTCTCCCTTCCTTCCTCCCTCCCCGCTCCTTAGCTGCTCTCCTACGGGTCTTCCTGCCACTTCTTCCTATCTCAGGAAGCCCGGATCACTGCTTGCCTTCCACTTCCCAGAACCTACATAATGGTGGCCGCAGAGTGACATCATTGAGCAGATGGCCGGGCTCCTCACATACCACAACTGGTCCCCAGACCAGTCAAGACCCTTTTGGAAACAGTGCTCTGCTGCACCATAAAACACGGCCTCCTCTCTCGTCCTCCACTTCTCTTCACCTCTGTACCTGCTTCCTACTTTTCTTCTCTTTGCCACCTTTCTTGGTTCACTCTGCCACCTTTTTGTGCCACTTTTGCCTACTTCTTTTGCTACTTATACTGCCATCTTTCTGCAACTTTTGCCTCCTTTTATGATTATTTTGCCACCTTTTTCTGCTACTTTTTACCAGCTTTCTGCTACTTTTGCTTAGATAGATAGATAAATAGATAGATAGATAGATAGATAGATCGATAATATGGTTTATTATTAAGTGTAAGTAGGTACCTACTACCAGAAATAAGGTCACAATCACAATATAATGCCCAGTCAAGGGCTCAATAAATTATTTCCTACTTAACTCTTGGTATGTGCCTGCAAGCAGGCAGGCTTAACTTAGGAAACAGGTGTGTAATGCATTTAAAAACACCAATACATTAAACTAATTAAGAAAATTGGAAATATCCCAATGTAGGGAACTGGAAATATTAATTTTTAAAGATTATATACTTATATAGTGCCTAAAAATGAAAAGCGCCAACTTGGGACATTTGCTTGCACCTGACTCGGACAAAGTCAAAGTTGAGGCCAACAGCGATGGAGCGCAGGTCAGATACAATGAGAGGTGAGGACAGGTCAAGTTTGTACCTTTGGACGTAGTAATTTTTCTGGAGTTTTTCTTTCATCGTCAAGCAAAGCACTTTGTCAGGCCGGGAATCAGTTTTTCGATGGCTGCTTTTTCAGTGTGAGGCCTCAGCGCTCTGGAGCTTTCAGCGAGACACATCGGAAATCCAGGTTGGGTCGGGGTTTTATGTTGGTCGTTTGAATCTCGTCGACGGGTCGTCCAAGTTATGGAACCTTTTGACAAAATTTCTTTGAATCTTCTCAAACCTTGCGGAGATGCTTCTGAAGGTATTTGTGGGAGTTCAAAGCATCCGCATCACAAATCCAAGGTTCCAGAAGCTCTGAGTTGCTCCTCAGATGTTGGGACTACAATTCCAACTCTGCATCTGACCAAATCCTTTAAAGTTCAGCTGAAGGTGGTCAGCTGATTTCTTGTTGGTAGAAATGATGCAGGTGGAACTCTTTCAACCTGTTGCTTTCAGGGAGTCCACTCCTTAAACTTTTATTCCAAGGCAAGGTCCTTTTCTTGCTGTAGGTCCAAAGTGTGCAGAGAGTGCAGTCTTTCATTGTTCACTAATATTGGTGCAGGCCAGGGTTCATCAGGGCAGTTCTTTATCTTCTTGTTTCTTCCAGGCAGGGATCTGAGTTGCTGTGCAGTTCTCCCATATTTATCCAGTATTCTTGGGTGACAAGCAGGGGTGCACCTCCGACCAATGGGGTACAGGCTGCCTCCAGATGTATGACTGCTTCCTCCAAAGTGTGGCATATTCTTGTACCAAAAAGCACTATTTCACAAAGTCTAAAATGAAGAAACTTTCTTGCGGAGGTTAGGATCCACATTAGCAAACCTAACGGCATGGTTTATTTTCCCTAATGCTTCCCTTCCAGCTTCTATGCTAATCTAATTGCTGGGGCTCCCATCTGGCGAGGGAGGGGGATATTGGAAGTGGGTGTGAGCCTGTGTCATATCCTTAACTGCCATCCACTCTTTGTAGACCAGTTAGGCCACTCTACTGCATCTTCCTTTCGCTCTATTGCTGCCATTCACCTCCCACCAGATGTCCTTTTTCTCTATGCAGGCCACTCCACACCTCATCAGGTCAGGTTGGCTAAGCCTGTCAAAGGCTGGCCAATCAGGAGAGGCTGCTATAAGGCTGGATTTTGGCTCAAAAGAAAATAAAGTTCTATAACTTCTTTTCTTTATTAGTTATAAAAAATCGAACAGTTTTTGGATTTATCATTACTAAAACATCTTTGGAAAAATATTTCAGCTTACTGCTGTCAATAGTTATACTTTATTGAAATACTCCTATGTTATCCTATGGAGCTAATGTGCTTCAATGAGGAAAATGACATTGAGAGTTTGGTTCTGCACCAGGGCATATACAACATCTTTTAAAATGTGCCTGCTCATTTTTTGTACATGCCCCAAACCTTGGGGACTTGGATTAGACCTTAGGGGTAACTTATATGTGAAAACAAGGTAGTTTAATACTTTTGAAGTATTCTAGATCCGATTTAATTCTAGATTTGTATTCAATCACGTTCGAATAATTAGAACCAATACATGGCAATACATTTTCACTTAAAATAAAATAATACCTACTACAACCAGACTGGAGATTCAAGAATCTAAAAACAATGGCTACTATATTATTTCATAGGTATAAAAAGAGTTAAAACCAACCCTACATTTTTAAAGTAAAAACAGCGTCCAATATTTTGCAGATAAAGAGGTAAGGTGCAATATGCCACGGGCAAGCTAATAGGGCGTTCTGCTGGTAGGACAGAGGTTACTAAAATTTCAATACCCCAGAATATTTGTGTGAAGCAGAAGATCATGTTTTCTGGGTTGACAGTCCCCATATCCCAGGGCCACATGACCATGGAGGACACTGCACATGTCCCTTGAGTTTGTCAGTTCCAGTTGGTGGCTCTCCTAAGAGTTAGCTAATGGATGCTGTTCTGGGTTCTACTCCTACTTACAGCACTTTGCGCCTTTTGAATGACATAGCGGGAGGAGCAGGCAGTTTCGTTCCTCCAACAGCGGAACAACAGATGAAGCCAGGATCCGTTTCGGTAGTTACATAACCTGCATGAGTTACCTCATGTTTTCGGGCCAAACTAGAATTAAAGTATGTAATTGGCAGTGCAGTTAGCCCCTTAAAAATCATTTTTGTACAGGCCTGGAATGAGAGCGCTTGTTTAAAGCCTTCCGAGAGATTGCATCATGCCTCTCGGCCAGGGTGCTAGGTCAAAGAGTACCAATGTCCACTTCAAAGGACCTAAATTGCGCTGGGCGGTTTACAACTTTTTCGAAGCAGAGTAAGGAATCTCTTGGAGATACAGGCTGTCTGTCCTGATTTTCAGAGTGCTGATTGCTGTTGCTAGCTGTAGCCGCCAAGTAGATCCTGCTGCATGGAAGATGGCTTTCAAGTGATATTTGAGCGAGGACTCTGGGGCATGCAAGACCCTGAGATAGAACTTTATCAGATCCCCTGGCCCTCGAGGTTAGGGGACTCGAGGCCCAGCTCCAGCCTCAACCTTGTTCGTCTTGCTTGTCGAGGGGCGAGTAGAATTCTCTTGTATGCCTTAATCTGGGAATTTATAAATAAATATGTCAAAGGTGCTGGGGAACGCCAAATAACCAGAATTTAGGCCAGGATTAGTTTTGCTTTCATAATAGTCAACATGGGCTCTGCAGTTGAGCTTTGATCTTGCTTAAGCCCGTTATTGGTAGGGACACAGGTGGTGACAGGGGTGGTGCCTGTTTTAACCAGAAATCATGTTCCCTCATACAAATATATGTTTGCTTTGAAAAGCAGGAGCAAGATCCCCCCCAGGCAAATTTCTTCCCCCATAACTTGCCCCAGTCCACCCTGTCAAAGGCAGTGCTGTAGTCAATCAAGCAGCAGAACAAGGGTGGATGCTTCATCCTGGCTGCGTGTGTTGATCGGTGAGCCAGAGTTAAGATGTTATCTATTGTTGAGCTGTTGGCAATAAACTATGATTGGTAAAGTGGTAACATACGCTTTTCCACTACCCATGTTTCTAGCTCATTGAGAACAATACAGGCATAGGGTAATTGGCTGGGTTAGATCAAATTCCCTTTTTTGGAATGGTAAAAAAGAATGTAACTCCTGGAATCCGATTTGGGCCTGGGTCAATCAATCAATCAATCATGACGCTTGTATAGTGCACTACTCACCCGGAAGGGTCTCAAGGCGCTTGGGGGGAAGGGGTCCGCTACTGCTCGAACAGCCAGGTCTTGAGTTGTCTCCTGAAGGCGAGGTGGTCCTGGGTCAGCCGAAGGTGAATGGGGAGGGAGTTCCATGTCTTGGCCGCCAGGTAGGCGAAGGATCTGCCTCCGGCGGTGGCTCTTCAGATGCGTGGTACGTCGGCAAGGGCGAGGCTAGTAGACCGTAGCTGGCGGGTGGGCGTGTAGAAGGTCAGGCAGTCATTGAGGTACTTGGGGCCCAGGTCATGGAGAGACTTGTGTGCGTGGGTGAGGAGCCTGAACGTGATCCTCTTGTTGACGGGGAGCCAGTGCTGGTCCCTCAGGTGGCCGGAGATGTGGCTGCGTCGGGGGATGTCCAGGATGAGTCGGGCGGAGGCGTTCTGGATGCGTTGGAGTCTTTTCTGTAGCTTGGCTGTGGTTCCGGCGTAGAGGGTGTTTCCGTAGTCCAGTCATCTGGTGACGAGGGCCTGGGTGACCGTCTTCCTGGTTTCGGTCGGGATCCATCGGAAGATCTTGCGAAGCATGCGAAGGGTGTGAAAGCATGATGAGGAGACGGCGTTGACTTGTCTGGTCATCGAGAGGGAGGAGTCCAGGATGAAGCCCAGGTTGGGTGCGTGGTCTGTTGGCTTGGGGGCGGTGCCCAGGGCTGGTGGCCACCAGGAGTCGTCCCAGGCGGAGGGCGATGGTCCCAGGATGAGGACTTCCGTCTTGTCTGAGTTCAGTTTCAGGCGGCTGTTCTTCATCCACTCGGCGACGTCTTTCATCCCTTTGTGCAGGCTGGTTCTGGCGGTGTCGGGGTCTCTGGTGAGGGAGAGGATCAGCTGGGTGTCGTTGGCGTAGGAGATGATGTTGAGGTTGTGTTGGCGTGCGATGGCAGCAAGAGGTCTCATGTAGACTTTCCCCATCTTTCCTCTTTTTCTTGATTGTGACATTTACTGTGCCTGATGTAAGTATCATCCCGTATTGGGATCCAAAATCTGGAGTTGTGAGGGGCAGAGAAGAGACAGCTGCTATTGCTTTGCTGGATGAATGTAACCTTTCCACATGGCTAATTCACTCCTTTTCCGCCACTCCATTTTCCATTGTGAGTCCTTGATTGCCCAGACAGTTTATGTACAGCCACAATCTAGTGTGCCTTTTTTCTTTTAGTATCATGAAAACTCTGAGCCACTCTGCCTCATTGTGCTCCCTTTAGTGCTGCAATATTTTATACTTGTAGATTGCCCTAAGGTAAGAGATAGTGTGATCTTTGCCTGGTGTACCGCCTCTTCTTCAGGGACAAAATTGATGAAACAACCGTGGCAGTATTTGGGCAGCTAGAAGGTTTCTTTTTAGGCTCCATGGGAGGCAGAGAGCAACATTTTGTGTTTGTTATTTATTTGTTTATTTATATGTTGTGATTCCCTAATATGCCTTTGTACATTTGGAAGGGCAATTTAACATTTCTTAATGGAGCGAAATTGTGATTTAGTCCTTTAAGAAATGCTAAAAAGAATGGCCCTAAGTCTTTGTTTGTACCATAGACCTTTCATACAATTTAGATGTGTATTGTAATTTAAATAAGTATTATACATTAGTCTCATAATAACGCATTAAATGACAGCGTAAAAAGTGAACACGATGCCGCAATGCAAAACACGAATGTGAAAAAATCTGCGATGTCCCAAACGGCGATACAAAAATCTGCGATAACCAGCGACAGGCCTGCAATTCCCATGCGTCATTTGGGAAAATGCACCATAAAAGCTGAAAAAGGAAATGTTGAGATGACAATGTACAAGTACAATCTCACATCCGTGTTGTAGAACAAATGTCTATTGTCCTGCATCAAATAGGCATCACCTCACAAACAGTCACAATGTACATTGACATGTAGTCTGTATGTAAACTGTGCCAATGCGTAAACATACATGAAATCCACTGTGAAACAGCATCTCCCATTCACATTGCAGAGGGACAATCAACACCTCCTGCATACAGATGTGACATGTCTATGACCAATCAAGTATGAAAGCATGGACAAATGTAGGGGAAGTGACTCCCCCTTACGTATATGTTGCTCATGTTGTGAGACTTGAGCCACAAGGTGCATCCCTGCATCATGGTGGTATAAATGTGACCCCAAAAGAAGCCCTGTTATCACTTGTAGGTCACAAAAGACAGTCAATATGTAATGATGTGGGACACATGTGAAACACCGAAGAGTGGGTTACATTATTCTCAGTGACACACAGAAATGGCATTTCGAATATGTGACACACCAAACAGCCTCTCTGTACAGAGGTGACACACCCACCAGCTATTATCAAATCATGAAATTGTTAGCACTATATGTTGCACTTACACTTGTCTGAGTGATGTGTTTGTACAGATGAGCGACATGCACTCAGTGAATGTGTGTTGGAATGCATTTATTAACATATGCTGTGCCTGTGATCATTTTATACTGTCCCATGATTGCTAAGGACTGTCACAATGTGACGTGCTCATGTGAAGAAATTGGCAATGATGGTGTTCCTATGGGCCATTCCAGCTGTGGCTGCAGTGGGGTGTGGTAAACCTGCCTCATCTTCATCATCATAGTCAAGTGCATCTGGCACCTGTATCCATGGGGCATTGGTGCGTACACACATGTTGTGCAACACGCAAAATGCAACGATCTTCTTGCACACGATGTCCGGGCTGTACAGGAGCCTTCCACTTGTGATGTCCAGGCACCTGAAACGTAATTTCAACACGCCAAAAGTGCGTTCCATAAAGTCCCTGGTGCGTTTGTGGGCCAAATTGTACTGCCTCTGGACCTGTTTGTTCCAGGCTCGGAGGGGTGTCATCATCAAAGCGCAGAGTGCATATCCCTGATCACCTGTGATGGTGCAGAGAGACATGAGACAATAGTTGGTTATGCCTCATTGCTGCTTCTCCAACCCCCCCGGCCTATTCACTAGCGTGTGTAGCATGATTGCATCAATTGAACCCCTTCTGCACACCATTGTCATGCCTGTCTGTGCATGTCCGTAAGCCTGACAACAACACTGTGATGTTGTTCGCCAAAGGTGGGTGGCCACGTGTGTATTGGCCTTTGGTAAGGATAGGGTAGACACAAATGTACAGTCCATGGCTGGCTGAACTCGCCATGCGGTTGAGGGTAGACCTTATGCAGCGGTAATAGCGACACACACAACAGTTGGCATGTGTGAGCCCTGTCCCCGAGCGGGCTTGGGGTCCCACATTTACCCCTTACGCCGAGCACGCACTCCGGGGGTATGCTACATTGCAACATTGTCCATTGGCTGACAGGTGACGCCAACACTACAACCGAGACACACACAGTAACTTCCTTGGCAAGGCCAAAACTTAACCATGCCCAGAGTCCCGGGTTGATAATCCACACCCCTACGCTTGACTGTCGTAAGCCAGTCGACACCGCTTAAGCTAACAGGGGGGTACAAGACTGCTACATGTCCCAGGTCTACCCCACTGCCTGAGGTGACATGGTTGCGTCCTCTGTACACAGCACAATGTAATGTGGTAGGACCCGGTGCCCTCATGCATACATTATGACCACACGGACACAATTAGATAGTGCCTGGGACTGGCTACGGGCACATTCGCCTAGCCCCTTTTATTGCCAGGGTCAAATTTTCAGTGACTCCTGTGCTGGATGGGTGTGGGGTGAGTGTAAGCCCCCCATTAGGGCAGAGGGCTTCAAACTGTTTGATGCTGAGACCCCCTTGTCAAACTGTTTTAGGAGGAAGGACCACCTCCTGACAAAAATTTCTAAAACATGGTACTCCTCATCATCGACTACCATTAACGTCCCCAATTCCAACAGCAAATCATTTTTACAGTGGGGAAATAATGCTAAACAGTGTTTAGCAAACCAAAGGTTAGTTAGCGTAGCTAAAAACAAAGGGCCTTATTTATGAGGATTGGCGTAGGGCAGCTCTGCAAATCTTCTTGCGTCACTGCCCTACACCAATGTGAAAGGGAAGGAATGCACCATATTTATGAAATACAGTGCATTCCTGGTATTACCCCTTGCGTTGTTGCACAAATTGCTGCCTTGCACCAACATAGGCATTTTCTGCTTTCTATGTGAGTTGCAGAATGCAGCACACATGGAAAGAGGAAAAAACAAGGAGAAATAAAAATATGTCTCCTCCTTATGCTTCCACTGGGGAGGCGTACAATTTTGGCCCAGGTTTACATAATTTTGTAAATATGGAGTAGCATCAAAATACATGGATGTTCCGTGCGAACCCCCACGCAACGCCTATGGAACACCTCCTTAACGCAGAGTAAGGCTACACAGTGACTTGTGGTGCTTTGTCCAACTCAATATCCATGAGGCCATGCAAAGCCATGCAGGGTAACTTTGCGCAGCCACATAGGTATGGTTGAGACACTTGTGCTGCTGGTGCGTCAAAAAAAGTTATTCCCTGGTGGCGCAAGCCCCTCACAAATAAGTTCCAAAATATTCTGTACGTTTTTAGGTCTTTCACCATCAAGTACCTACATATAAATTAATGGACAGCGTAAATGAAAAATATTGAAAAAAAATTGTTACTCAGTGGGAAATGCACTATAGAACATTATGAAATGTATATTAGTTAATGCACTGCAAAGGTCTATGTGTAACCAGAGAGGCACAAAATGAATTCTTGGTTGGTGCAGTGGAGAATGGTGACTTTTGTATTTTTAGTGCCACGAGGTCACAGCCTGTGACAAAAAGTACTGTGATTATGTAAGTCATTATTTAATATTTTTACACACAGTATAAGATAGACTGACACAAAATGTGTAAATAGCTTTACAATAAAATGGTGCTTCCAAAATGTAGATTTTAGTAATACCATGGCTTATATAATGCCATTTATTTGTATTTATTTATTTATTTTTTATTTAGAAGTTTTCTATAGCGCTAACAAGACCCGAAGGTAGCAGAGCGCTTTACAGTAAGCGGAAAGGCATGGTGAGCAAAAAGATACGTAACACATAAAGGCAGTCCTCAAGACAATGTTGGGGGAGGAGAAGTTCGTAACAGTAGGCCTTTTGGTAGAAGGATACAGAGATAGCGCATAGTTCAGAGGGAGATCCTCGTTATCTAGGACCCAAGGAACGGGTGAGGAACAAGGATTTGAGTTGGATCTTGAAGTCCGGATAGGAAGGTAGAGTTCTGATATGAGGGGGGATAGAGTTCCATATTTTGGGGGCATTTCCAGTGAAGGAGCAGTCCGTAGTTTTCTTCTTTCTGGTTTTTGGTGGGATGAGCAGCAGGGAGTTGGAGCTTCTCAAATATCTGCTTTGGCCTGCTTTTTTGAGCTTGTTAGCCAAGTATTCTGGTTTACCGGTGTGGAGGGCCTTGTGTGTTAGGCAGGCCGTTCTGAAGGAGCTACGCATTTCCACCAGGAGCCATTCAAGTTCTTTGAGTGCTGGGGAGATGTGGTCAAATTTTTTGCATCCTGTGATCATTCTTGCTGCCGCGTGTAGTGTTGTTTTTAATGGAGCCAAGTGTGATTTGGGTATGCCTGTAAGGATTGAGTTCCCATAGTCCAGTCTAGATAGAACTAGAGATTGGGTGGCTAGTTTGAGGTCTTTGTTTGGAATAAAAGGTTTTATTTTGTTCAGCAGTCTGAGGTTGAAGAAAGCACTTTTTGCCGAGTTCTTAATGTGGTTTGTCAGGGTTAATTTGGGGTCAAGGGTGAAACCCAGGGATTTGACGGAATCAGTTGGCGTGAGAGAACCTTTAAGAGCATCGATCGACTTCAGCCATTCAGTGATTTGAGGATTGTCTTCTTTGTTTGAGATGAGAAGAGTTTCGGTCTTGTCGGGATTGAGTTTCAGGTGGTTTTTTGTTAGCCAGTCTTGAACATCTTTTAAGACAGCATTTAGTCTGTGGATGTCATTAAGCGAGGAGGTTTCCAGGTAGATCTGCGTGTCATCCGCGTAGAGGTGGAAGAGGATATTGGCATTCCTGAGTAGTTTGGCGAGCGGTTCCATATAAATGTTGAAGAGCTGAGGAGAAAGTACTGATCCTTGGGGGACACCTTTGTTGACTTGCTGCGTTTCAGAGGTGAAGTTTATATATAACTGTCCCTTCAGCACCTTCTTAGGGGTACTAAGGGCTGTGTAAATAGAGTTAGGATTAAAAGCACTTCACAGCTGAGTTGTTAACTCTTTGCACTACCACAAGAAAAAAAAATCTTTGTTATCACAAAGGTTGGAGTGATTTAGGGGGTCCCAAGCACCCATTTGCAATTGCAGATTAACAAACATTTATTTTAGGTGACCAGGCACCCTTGCACAAAAGCTTTACACAGCACAGGAGAGTCAAATGAAGTATTTTATTGAGAGAAATTAGCTGTCCCAGAAGGGCTGTCTTTTTCCAAAACTAAAATAAAAGTTTTGGAATCCCATAACTCCAGGGCCCACCTGGGGGGTCGTGCCCCACAGATTGAAGACCTCTGCCTTAGGGGGTGGTTGGTGCTGGCAACAACTACAACAGTGATCAGACAATAAGAAGTTAAAAGTTCAAACAGCAAGGGTCAATGACTTGAGCTGCACAGAGTTAGTGGCCCTAGATGCACTTCTGTCGGCATGGGCACACCACCACGGGACGCAGACTTGCGGTGCACTCAGGTAGGGCCACGCAAGCTGAGCGGGTCAACGTTGATGTCCAAGGGGAATGGCACAAAGGGATGCCGGGGACAGTCGAAGGTGTTCTTCCAGAGCATGATGCAGCAGGCAGAATCAAGCAAAAATAGGCAATATGGAGGAGATAAATGCTACAGACTCATTGTTACCACCAAGTCAGTATCAGCTACATGATGATGAGGACAACCCCCAGACCATATACTCAGACGCCACCAAAGTTCAACCAGTGAGTGTCCATGTATGTCGGGGAACAGACTTAGTGGCACTGGAGCTGAAAGGGTAAGCATTCTGCGATGAGGCCTGTACAATGATATACACTCTGCCATGAATAAATTAAGGCTCAGTTCCACATGTGTGACCTAATCAACTGCAGTGTAGGCCGTAGCCAGCGGACAGCAGGGGCACACAGCCACGTGTCGTTGGCTTGCGATGCACACAGTTAGTGACACCAGAGCAGTTGTTGCCAGTGTTTCATCACCTCCATGACGATTAACCTTTTTTCCTCCGGACTGAAACTTGTCTTCCTCTTACACCTCTCCTTGCGTGCAATGATATGAACTCTGCGATTGAGAAATCAAGACTCATTTCCAAATGTGTGACCTACTGGACCGGAGTTGGGGCCGATGGCAGTCAAGGAACCACAGACCGGTGTCGTCGGAATGCTATGTACAGAGTTGGTGGCACCACATCGAAGGGGGTATAGTGATATAAATGCGGCCATTGACATATGAACTATGCCATCATGATATGAAAACTCAGTTCCAAATGTGTGACCTACTTGACCGTTGTGTAGGCCGGAGGCAGCGGTGGAGTACGTAAACGAGAAAGGAGTACTGTGGACCTGTGTCGCAGAGGCGGTGTTGGTCGGAGGTGGCTGCCAAGGTCGCGTGCCTCGCGCTTGGAGCTTGTACCAGCACGTGGTGGGCCCTTTTTGACACACACCGGTGTCCGCAGGTGAGCAGTGAGACCTGGGTGCGCAGGGGCAGGCAAGATGGGTTCGGGGACCAGCGGCCCGTGGTGTAGCAGGCGCACAGGATCACAAGCACCACCGCTCACAATGTCGGCCTCGTGGCGGAGTGAAAGGCGCCACCCTGGCAGATATGTTGGACATTCAGGAAGAGAACCACGCCCAGAGCTATGTGCTTTTTCTTCACACCCCTACGCTGGCCTGGCATATGCCCTGCCAGCCCACTCTGCTCATGCTTAAAGGGGGGGTGTAACAAGCTACATTTCCGCGATCTTCCCCACTGGCTGGGTTGACATAGTTGCATCCAATGTCCACCACACTCCAAACACCAGCAGTGCACGTAGACCTTGACATGTCAGTGGTCTGCATACTGCAGTCTGGCCAACACATCCATGCCACACTTAGCATTGTGTATGTTCTCATTCATGGGTAACTTGCCTCCTACGCACATGCCTGGTTCCCACATCTACCCACTATCTGCTATTGTGTGGGTGAGGTGACATGCCATTGATGTACATGGCTAGCCCAGGTTACCACAGTAAGTTGTGTTGTCATGTATGGTGGGTGGTCATGTTGTTTGGCATGTTGTATGTGAGTTTGTAACGTGTGCATTCCCAGAATTGTGAGTTGCATGATTGTGGAGGTGGGGTGTGTGGTGTGTTCATTTGGATCTTACCAACGAGCAGAGCATTTCAGTAGGTGCCATCCTAGAAACACTGGTTGATGATGGACAGTCGGAAGATGTAGGAATCATGCACACTGCCTGGGGAGTTGGCAATGACATTGGTGAAGAGTCCCCGGTGGTCCACTATGGCCTGCACATTGATGGAATGCAAGTGCTTTCTGTTGCGGTAATTGTGTGCAGTGTCTGCACACAATCACTGTGAGGGAGACAGGAGCAAAGGGGAAATCACTGTGAAGAAGTCAGGAGCAAGGGACAATCACTGTGGGGAGACAGGAGCAAGGGGCAATCACTGTGGGGAGACAGCATAAGGGGAAATCACTGTGGGGAGGCAGGCTCAAAAAGCAATCATTACGGGGAGACAGGTGCAAGGGGCAATCACTGTGGGGAGACAGGAGCAAGGGGTAATCACTGTGAGTGAGACAGGAGCAAGGGTTACTCACTGCAAGGGAGACAGGAGCATTGGGTAATCACTGAAGGGCAGACAGGAGCAAGGAGCAATCACGGTGGGGAGACAACAGCAAGGGGTAATCACTATGGGGGAGACATGAGCAAGGGCCAACACTGTGGGGAAACAGGAGCAAGGAGCAATAATTGAGGGGACACAGGAGCAAGGGGCAGTCACTTTGGGGAGACAGGAGCAAGCAGCAATCACTGTGGGGAGTGTGGGGGAAGTAAAGGTACTGGGGTACCAAGCTGAGGATGGCATCCAAGACAGTTGTGAGGAACTTTGCAGGGGCTGGCTGTGAGACTCCTCCGACTCTGGCAGTTATTGGTTGGAAGGTCCCAGAGGCCAACAGATGCAACACATCCAGCAGCTTAAATTAAATCCTCTGGTGTTAGGTCTGTGAGGTTGGTCCATTTTCTGAAGGTCCGCTGTCTTTGTGTGCGCTGCCTCCGTGGTAGTCTGGGGGGCCGATGGAGTCCGGGGGGTGGCGGGCCTGGTTGTGGTGACGGTGGGTGTTGTGGCACTCTTGGGGCTCCGAGCTGCATGATCAGTAGCTCCATGGCATCTGTTGATCTGGTGTGGCTCTGGGCTGGGCTCCCTTTTATGGTGCAGGTGGTCATCCGAATTTATACATGGTCAAAGCAGGTATTAAATTCCTCCAGCTAATGTGCCTGATTTTCTGTTTTGGGATCTTATTGCCGATCTGGCTGGTCATTGAGAATGTTGCGGAGTGGTGTGGTTGCAGTTTTTTGCATGGGAGCGCTTACTCTGCATCTCATTAACGTTAATTGCCAGGGTCATCTGTGGCAGTTTTTTTTTGCGGATCCTATTGGAGGTAAATTAGTGATATGGGTTGTTAGCACCAGCTTGTGAATGGGGCGATACATTTATCGCCACTTTGGCTGCGATAAAGTGCTGATAACTTGGCAATAAGTCCTTGAAAATATGCCCCTTTGTTTTTTGTTCCTGTGTGCCTATATTAGGACTATTTCTCCTAATTACTCTCAATTTCTCAATACAGGGTAATCATGCAATTTTTGTAATTTCGAATCACAAGAGTATTGAGTAATTACTGAAATTACTGAACTTCAACTAGTTCAACTATTTCTTTTCTTCAGTATACAATATAACATATAATACACGTTTTAATGTGTTTGTCCGATAGACATGACTGCAGAAACTTTCAAGAAATTGAAGTAAATGCTATCTCTCATTCTGCATCCGAAAAATTGATTGGACCAACTAGACAACATTTTGGAAACAAAGGGCAATATGTAGGTAGCTTAAGACCGGTCTGTAACTGCCGATAATCGGTAAATTTGCCGTTACTGACCAGTATTTAGCTTTTCCTAATGTAAGTGGCTTGATTTTAGGATTCGGTAATTTACCGATTCGGTAATTTAAGGGTTCGGTAAATTACCGAATCCTTTAAATACCGAATAGGTAAATGACTGAATCCTAAATTCCCATGTAGGGAGCACTCAAGCGAGTGCATTGTTTATTTAAGGATTCGTTATTTACCACCAACTACAAGTTGGTGGTAAATATCGAAAACCTTTAAAAAAGCAATTTTGTGCTTTTTTAAAAGTTCAATGTGGCAGACATACATGCCCTTAGGGCATGCATTTGTCCCACATGTGCACACATGCACGATTCAGGGGTGCAACAGGGTGTCAATGTGACACCCTGCCACCCTTGAATATGTTCCCCCTATCGGTAATGGTGAATGGCTTCCCATTCATTCCTGCCTGGAGGCCCATAGGAATGAATGGGAATTATGCTGAATGCTGAATATTACCGATTCTTAAATACTGAATCCATAAAATTCGGTATTTAAGGATCGGTAAATAGAGATTACCTACATAAGGCCCAAAGTACTTATTTTAAGGAAATAAATTGCGCTTTTAATCTTCGACTATATCAATTTTGGCAGTTTTTACCAACCTGGTGTAGGGAAATTCTACATAACTGGTTTAAATTTCATATGATTTCTCTACCTGGTAACTAGTTGGAATGATTTTATATATCCTACTATATTTAATTGCCCATTATAGGTATTTCCCTTCCAGACTGAATCATCACAGAAGAAAGCTTGAATGTGTACATTTATATTTGTATCTTGAGTTTACTGGAAAAATCCAAATAACTGCTCTTACAACTAACAATGGGCCACATGTATTTAGCAGAATTGCATTCGCAACCGCCGAAATTTGCAGAATGCAATGTAAAAAGCACAAAAAAAGTGCAATTTGGCCATAAGGAATCGCGACTTAGCACCAACTTCAAGTTGGTGGTAATTTGCAATTTCCATGAAAAATTCACTTTTTTGCATTTTTCAAAGTGCAATGTGAAGCACATACATGCCATTAGGGCATGCATGTGTGCCACATGTGAATCCATGCTTATTTCAAGGGTGCAACAGGGTGTCCTTTTGACACCCCTGCACCCTTGAAATTGCATTCTCAATTTGTGATTCGTTAATTGCTAATCACAAATTGAGAATGTCTTCCCATTCATTCCTATGGGCCTCTAGGCCCATTGGAATGAATGGGGAGGTATTCCTTAATTACAAATCGCAATTTGAGATTTGCAATTAAGGAGTATGTAGGATTCGCAAAAGTTATTGCAAATCCTACATAGATAGCATTTTGCGATTCTCAAATAGAGATTCGCAAAAAATGGCTATTTGAGAATCGCAAATGGAGATGTTGATACATATGGCCCCTAAATTATATACAGAAAGCTTGACTTGTTGCAGTTAAACTTGGGTGCTTATTTATGGGGAATTTACTTAGGGCAGAGCTGCAAGACTTCTTTTTCGGGGGAGGGAGGGGGGGGGAGTTTAATATAGCAAAAACTAGACCCAAAGGTATCAGAGCTCTTTACATGAGAATCAGTTGCATTACAGACGGACACGTTCATTTTTATTAGGCACAGTGAGACTAAGTGATTTGCCAAGAATCACAGGATGTTGAACGTCCCTGCTGAAACTCAAACCCGGTTCCCCAGCTCCGAGGGCGACCTCTCTAGCCATTAGGCCATATCCTGTGATGCCCCATCCCAATGTGAAAGAGCAGCAATGCACAGTATTTATGCAATGCAATGCATTCCTGTCATTTCCCCCTGCAATGGCACACAATGAGCTGCGAGCGCCAATGCAGGCAACCTTGCAAAGGGTGCCTGCATAGCATGCAGGATTATTTTTGTGCAGAAAGGAACAACTCCCTGCACAAAAACAACCCAGAGAGGCATTTTCCTCCTCTATGTATGTGTGCTGTGAAAACATCACATTTGGAAAGAGGAAATGATGAGGAGAAATACAAATATTGATAAGTGATTAAGTAAATCTGGAGCAACATCAAAACCTGCAGGTGTGAGAAAACCCACCTCAACGCCCATCGAACGCCTCCCTTTCACAGAGTAAGACAATGTAGCGACTTGTGCTGCTTTGTCTTCCTCCATATCTATGATGCCATTTAAAGACACTCAAAGTGGTTTCTGCATGGCCTCATAGATATAGTTGAGAGGTTTGAGCCTCCGGGGCCTCAAAAAACGAACCCTTTGGCAGAGCAAGCCTCTCTTGAATATGCCTCTCTTTATGTACATCGGTGTATCTACCTAGTAAAAACCATTGTAGAAGGGTCTTTTCCAATGCATGTGTCTTTTTGTTGTGAAATCTTTGCTTTGTCAGGTTTGTAGGACAATGCATTCATAAAAAGGTTCTTATATTCAATAGGCCAAACCTCAATTTCTCGCCGGTATTTACAAATTTGTCAAGGAGATCAGGGGTTTTCCTCCCATTCCAATACAAAATGTAGCATTTCCAATTTAAAACTTATTAGGTTATAGAATCTACATCTCATTATGAATTAATGTGATCTTGGGAGGGAGTTCACATCATTACTAACTCCTATTAATTTCATCCATCTCAAAGACACCGGACAAAGGCCACTTGTATGACCGTTTTTAATGTGCATAAATGGAGAATCGGGCTGTTTGTAACTGCTAAAAAGCCTTGTGGCATGTACTAATCCTACTTTGTGAGTCTGCAACCCATAACAGACTCGCAAAATAGGGTTTGCGAGTTGTATTAGGAAGGGGCGTGTTGAGGGCATTCCCTGCTAATAACAAGTTGCAGGGGGGTCTATGTTGCAAAACATTCTGTTGTGTAGTTCTTAAAAATACATAGGATCTGGACGTTTGTTGGACAACAAACTAAGGGATTGGTGTCTAGACTGATTCCGGACAGGATATGCCCGCCTATAGACCAGCTAGGTCACAGTGCCACCATAAGCCCCATGACCTTACTAAGAAGCGATTCGTTTCTGCCAACCATCGACCATGACAACCCTTGACCCTTCAGGGCTTGTGGAAACAGTATAGTACTTTTTGCTCATTCAATCATGCTCACTTAGTCTCAGAGAGAGATACAGAATAAACATGGGGTACTGTTTTCAATAAGCATTTATTGAACCAGCGTAATTCTAGTATAAAACATGTTTGCTGCAACAATCAATAGAAAAAACCTAACGCAAGAGATTACTAGCGCCAACTGAGTAAATATAAGGTAGAATTCTACCATGGTGCATAAACAGCAAAAATAAGCAGGCAAATAAACATGACAGTAATCAATTGTACTCCAAGTATGCGGACCCTACCTAAGTGGAAATAAGTCTACCTAGCATGTATGTGGGTATAAAGCCATGTATGCCCTAGGAACGAATCAACCCCATGACCTGATGGGAGAGAATGAAGGACCCAAGTCACAAGTTGAACACACCACAAGGGATGTTGCACCACTGCATGCTAGAGCTTCAGCATGCAGGGACCTCAGTGTCTGTTTCAGCATGGAAGCATCTCCTCTAGTTAAAAAAGGTAGCCTCAGGTATTCTACCACAATCAAAATGATGTGAGCAGGATTATGTAGATGAGCCTAAATCAAAAATTCTAATTCTGCAAAGAAATCTTGTTGGCATAGGATGAAGAAAGGGATGACTTTTAAACAGAGTATGTTAATACTGTTATGTACATCATCTGTAGTGGATTTTAGTAAAAATTCTTATTCATGATAAATTATGCTAGTTTCAAGGAAACCAATCGACATTTATTCAGCACATAACTGGGCAAAAGGTCAGTGCTAGAACCGTTATGCAGAGCAAGGTAGGACAAATGTAGGTAAAATGTTGCTTTGCAAGTTAGGCCTAGGTTAGGGAACATTTGTGATTTTGGACCTGAAACTTTTTTATTTCTTAAAAAAACTATTTTTCTTTTTCTAATGCATCCCTTTTTGATTTAAGGAAAACAGGCTGTATTACAAAAAAATACTTTATTTAAAAAGCAATCTCGTACATGTCGGTTATGCTTACCCCAGTAGGCCACCATCTCTGTGAGTGCAGGCCATTACCAACAAGTTGTAAATTGCGACCTGCTTCATGAATATTGATGAGGAAGGTCTCCAGCAACCCATTTGAGAATCACTAACAGTGTTTTAGACACTGTTGTACATTGCAGTTTTGCGAGTTCTTATTTGCGAGTCTCAAATACTGGCAATTAGGAACTCCCAAAATGATTCATGGACTGGTGTTCTTGAGAGCATAAAACCAATCCCAATAGCCTGGATTAACCAATAAAATCAGGATTATGCACTACTCGTGGGTTCCGAAGCAGTACGCTACCAGACGCTAACGCCTTGTCAACGTTGGTGAGCTCTATTTAAATGGAATTACAATACAATTCAAATATAATTTGATTTTTCCCCAAACATGTTTAAAAACCTTCCATTTTCCTACCTCCTTTCTACTTTATCTCCTTTATAAATGGATCTAAATTGTTGTCTCTCTATTTTATCCTTATTCCTACTCATTCAAACCTTTTATGTAAAGCCTTTGACTGCTTATTAGAGCTGTATGCGTACTTTATAAATGTATAAAATAACACATGCACACACCTGTACTTTGAGGGTCCCTCACTGAAGTAGTTTAAGAAGTGAAAAGAGAAACCATTTCCAACGTTCATTATGGTGCCTTACATCAGTGACGTAAAGCAACATTATGGGATCTCCCTGCAGAATGTGAAGTGGGCCCATATCAGCAAATATTAATTGGCCTTAATCTCAATGGGGCCCCTTGAACTGTTGGTGGGGACTCGGAGAGCTTACCCCCCCCCCCCATGCTGAAGGGCCTGCATGGTCCTGCTTTACACCATTGTCTTAGGTGCTACCTCTTAATATTAACATTTCATGGATCTGTAAACCAAAACTGGCAGTGTGTGATGGCAAGCAGTTTATTTTTACCATGCTCTCAAGAATAGAGACTTTAACAGGCTTGTTGCTTTTCCTGGTAGTTTGGATACATCTTACACAGAACACTATAGCTTTTCCAAAGAACATGGATTTGAAGCTGGAGTGGGAGCTGATCCAACCTTTACAACAGGAATGCCAACGATTGCAGAAGATGGGTGCAGTATTTTTATAAAGAAGAACATCCGACACAAGTGGAATATCACTGAAATCACTGAAATTCAGGTATGGTATCACATTTTCTACTTTGAGGTGATTTGCACAATTGTGCTTTGTCTGTCTTCTGGTCACTGTATTCATGTCTTTTTACAGCCTTATACACCAATGAAGCCCAAAACCCTCCTCTTGTGATGGCCATGCATGCATATCTGCATGCTCAAATGAACCCTATCAAATTACATGATTGGTATAACTTGGTGGAAGGGCACCAACAGTGGTGTGAGTTCACTGTAGTACTATGGGGAATGTTTATAATGACAACACAGGAAATTACATCCCATGAACTTTGAGCTGCATGGGAAGTCATACTACTTCTCGCAGATTATCTTGTTTGAAAACTTTCAGTTGCCACATTAAAATAAAAAGGGGTTACTGTCAAGCATGACCCAGATTACATTTACTACTAAAAACTAGCAGCCAATGAAACACTTATTTAAATATAACAGTAGTCACCCTGGGTAATATCAGATATTGAAAAGTAGTCTACAGGCATTCCAGATCCACAAAACAAAGTAAACTGGGGAAGTGACATAATTCCGATCAATAGAAAAGGGCAGAGATATGGTGTTAAGCAGCATATACAAATGTTAGCAATTGTTTTGCATTGCAAATGAGCCCCAAAATGTGCATATAAAACAAATAAATCATTTCTTTATGTAAATGGACTCAGTAGATGGATATACTAGAACAGATAGTGGTTGAGTCTTCCTGTGATGTTAGAGAAGTGTACTTCAAATCCCACCCTGCCTCTTACTAAAAAAAAGGAGGTGTACATAGCTATATTTTGTTCTTTGTAGACAGCTTTTTTAGGTCGAGCTTGACAGATCATAGGCTATCTCTTCGAGGTTTGCTGTAACCAGGCAGTGGACTTCAAGTCTATCCCCTTTCTTGCCATTGCTTTTCATTTGTCTATGTCAGCGTCCTTTAAAAACCCTTGCTTGCTAGTGGTCACTCTTGCCTCTTTGCCACTCCTATCTCTCTTCTGTTCCTCCCACAGAGCAGGGACTTAGTACTGTCTCATTCCGCTATGGGTCTTTATCTGATCTTTGGGGGGACTCTTTTCTTCTTGCCTTCCTGCTCTGTTACTACTTGACTGTGTTTAGCGTCAGTAACCTAGCAGCTTACATTCAAATATAGCATCCTTTCTCCCACCTCCTCTTAATGCCACAGTTGTGTTTCTGCTGCCTTTTTTTACTGCTGCTTCCCCCACTACGGCTCATGCTCCTGTTGCTTGTATTATTTTACTAGCATTTTTGCACTTTTTGATCTCCACTGTAAGTTGGGCTATTTCTAGTAGGACAGTTGCTTGGTTTGGGCTTCAGTTTTAAGGGGTATTAGGCATGGTTTTTATGTATGACCTTGAAAAGATTTATATCCCGCCCCCTCGGGGACTATTGTGGACAACCCCCAGGACTTTGGGCATCCATGGTGAGCGGCTGCATTAAATACAGCAGAGAGAACGGGGGCCCAAAGTGATGTCTTTGATTTAAAAAGGTCTGGAGGCACACCATCGGGCCCGGGTGCTTTCCTGCTGGTTAAACCCATGATGCCCTTCTCCACCTCACAAATGTTGAAACGCAAGGGTTTAATACCTGGGACACCTTTGTCATATATAGGTTGTGGTATATCACTATTAAAAATACAACTAAAATGAGAGACCCAATCATCTTCTGAGATGTTGGTACCTAGGGGGGAATCACCTGTGGAAGCAAAGAGAGGTGTATTTATAATGCCCCAGAATTTAGAGCTATTACCAAGTATTTCTGGATCTAACAGATTTTCTCAAATGGCCGCTTTTACTTCTGCTTTGCGTTTAACCAGAGCCCTTTTACAGGCGAGCCGAGCTGCCCTGATGTTTACCTGGTCCCTTGGACTGGCCTTAAGGGCTGACTTTAGGTCACGGCTTGCCTTAGAGTAAACATTGTCAAACCACTTTGGCGCATTACAGATCCGGCCTGTAGGGGCTACTGTTAGCATACCCCCAACTTTAGTAACTATGCCGTAAAAGGCTAATAAAATTTCCTGTGCTGATGGTATGGGAGATACGCAGGTGGATAACTCCGTGTTACATGTCCTATTGATCTTTTCATAAAGTTCGGCCGAGTTCACCCTTTCCCACTTTAAACTTCTATTACCGTCCATACATTTTATGACCCCACTGTCTGGCCTTTCTTCTAGTACATTGAGGAGCGTCCCTCCAAAATAAATACAAACAGGATTATGGTCACTCAGTAAGTTCTCTAAGATTTTAAAGCCAGATATACAGGGACTAAGGTTGCTGGAATAAAGTATGTGATCGATGTAGGAACCCCCCACGCTGCCTTTAAAGTTAGGGATTTCATATAAGGTGTAATCATACACCTGAGACATGGCGGTAACTAAGTCGAAATCATCCATGAAGGCATTCAGCGAATTTCCTCGAGGGGTATGATCGAAGTGAAAGCCTTCAAGTCTATTGCAACCCATTAAGCATCTTGGGGTAATTGCTGGGTTCCCACAGGGGTGTACATTCAAGTCACCTACAATGACAACCTGAGGTGGGAGTCTCTCCATATTATCCCTTAAAAAACGATCTAGATCCACAATCTTGCAACCCCCTTTAAGGTTAACAGCGTTGTAAAAATTAATCAATGCTAGAGTCTCTTTCCCCTTTTTAATCAGTATCTGGATTTCGCTGTTATTGAAGGGAAATCTTTTAACGGAGCATGATAGTGCTAAATCAATATACAAAACAAGGCGCCCTTTGGCTCTACCACTCCTTGAGGGTTCGGCTGGCACAAAGAAACTTTTATATCCTTCTATAAATGCGTTGTTTCCTACCAGCCATGTTTCCTGTAGACAGATTATTGGATATTATTTTATAAAAGACACCCAAGATGGATCATTGATTTTACTAGTTAACCCAGCAGTTCCATGAAATTACATCATGCCTCGCTACTTTTGACACCTCTGGGACAGGAACTTCACCCATTAAGGCTTTGTTGTCAGAGTTGATAGGACTTGACTCTGGACTGGCCGCTACCACTGATCTTAGTTCCATATTGCAACTCCGTTTGCTTATGTGGATTTGAGGGTGTTCTTGTAATTGTGGATGCCCAATGTTATCAGGCTCGCTATATGTCGGCAGTCCATTAGTTGTCAACAGGTGTCCCTCGGTGACAATTGTATCCTTGTGTATATCCTTCAGCTGATGGTTAATGGTAGCCCCTGTGTCGATGTAAAGTATCTCGACTTCCCGTGTCGTCCCCCTGTTATCTGCGCTTTGTCGGGGGTGTGGGGGGGCATCTACTACTAGTATAGAAGAGGTATCATAAAGTCAATCCACTCCCTCGAGGCCTTCCTGCTGGTAGAAGGCAGCAAATCGATTAAAGGTGGGTACCCTGTACTGGGTGTCAAAGTAATCAGGGTGCCCATGTCCAGAAATGTAATTGGCGTGCATGCTTCCATATGCCATTTGGTGTGGGGTGTAATACCTAGATCTATGTGGGTATTGTCGGTTTGCATTCCCTAGCAACGTGGAGGGTGGCTGGTAGAAATAGCTAAGATCTACAGTTTGTATTCTGCTTTCTAGATCACCATCCCTCCAACCACTAATGTAGTTAACCACCCGCCGATCTTTAAAGTTTATAACAATGCAGTCACCCTCATAATCCTTTTTCCTGTGTCCCACCCAGTTTATTCTTCTGACCTGAAGAATTTGACCATTTAGGGCTTGGGGAATAGTGAAGCCAGGAGGGGTGGTCAGACGTGAGTCCCTTGCTCACTTGGCCACTGGATTCAAGATAGCCTGGCTGCGGAGGATTATGAATCCGAAACCGGTCCCAGGATGCTTGTTTCCGGTCCGTGGAAGACATGGCTTGGCAGTTCGGGCTGGACTGTTCCCATAAGGCACAGGGTCAGACTGATTTGCATATAGCCATGTCTGAAATGGGGTGGCTGAGTGGGCTAAAGAATGGTGATGGATTAAACCCAGATCAGTTGACTGGGGGTGAGTGTTTGATTTGCTCAAACGCTCCGTCCATCATCCCCTTTTGTATCGCTTTGCCAGCCCAGTCTCCTCGGGCCTCTGAGGGCCACATTTGCGACCCCGCGACGCCTGAGGGGCTCTGTTCTTTTTGTGCGCCTCCGGGCACGCCTGACACCGTCAGTGGGCAGGGCCTGGTGGAATTGTGGGGGCTGTAGTCCCCCCGCTCGGCGGCCGCGGTTTGTGTGCGGCGGCGGGGGGGGACCAAGTGCCCGTATACAGCTATCCCCAGCGACCTCTCCACGGGTACAACAGGCTTGGCGGCAAGGCAAAGGGATCCCTCAGGGTCGGCAAGGTTTGTAGGACGCTCTCGCTCCTTAGCTGAGCTCTGTTCTTTTTGTGCGCCTCCGGGCACGTCTGACACCATCAGTGGGCGGGGCCTGGTGGAATTGTGGGGGCTGTAGTCCCCCCGCTCAGCGGCCGCGGTTTGTATGCGGCGGCGGGGGGGACCAGGTGCCCGTGTACAGCTATCCCCAGCGACCTCTCCGCGGGTACAACAGGCTTGGCGGCAAGGCAATGGGATCCCTCAGGGTCGGCAAGGTTTGTAGGACGCTCTCGCTCCTTAGCGGAGCTCTGTTCTTTTTGTCCGCCTCCGGGCGCGTCTGACACCGTCAGTGGGCGGGGCCTGGTGGAATTGTGGGGGCTGTAGTCCCCCCGCTCGGCGGCCGCGGTTTGTATGCGGCGGCGCGGGGGACCAAGTGCCCGTACACAGCTATCCCCAGCGACCTCTCCGCGGGTACAACAGGCTTGGCGGCAAGGCAATGGGATCCCTCAGGGTCGGCAAGGTTTGTAGGACGCTCTCGCTCCTTAGCGGAGCTCTGTTCTTTTTGTGCGCCTCCGGGCGCGTCTGACACCGTCAGTGGGCGGGGCCTGGTGGAATTGTGGGGGCTGTAGTCCCCCCGCTCGGCGGCCGCGGTTTGTATGCAGCGGCGGGGGGGGGGACCAAGTGCCCGTATACAACTATCCCCAGCGACCTCTCCACGGGTACAACAGGCTTGGCGGCAAGGCAATGGGATCCCTCAGGGTCGGCAAGGTTTGTAGGACACTCGTAGACATCTGCAGGTGACTGAATTAATCAATAAGGTTCCATAATACAAACAAAAGTATTTCCTACAGATTACTTTAACTTGGATTTCACTTATATTTTAAACAGGCAGTGCACCTTTATTTCATATGCTGTTACCTGAAGGTGAAGACAATTAAAACTGATTGATTAAACATTGAATAAACATATTCTGACCTTTCAGCTATGTCTTTAACTTCCTGCCTCTTCCAATCCCCTTCCGGCCTGGTGTTGCCCCCACGGCAGCACTCAAGTAGAGTGATCAGGTGCATTGGACTCAACTGTGGTATCCTGAAGGTAATGCCAGGCGAAGCCTGCAGAGCGCTTGGCCAAACCCACTGTGGTAGACTAGTCTGCAGAAATTGCTGAGGTTACCTACATGCCCAAGGACTGACAGACAAGCGTTCTCTTTGACCTCCTTAGTCACTGTCCCTTGCTGTTAAACTGGGTGCTCCTAGGGGCTGGTTAGCAGTGCCACCTTTAAACTGTACCCACCACTGCCCACTGGATGGTCTACATGGAACCCTCCATGATCTAAGGCCTGGTGCAGGTGAGGGCTAAGTTGCTTGCTATTTTTAGGTGGACTGTCCTTGGGCAGAATTTGGACTTTGCACAGCAGAAAAATCTCCCTAAGCTGTGCCAACTGCCTGCCAGCAGTACAACCATAGAGAGCACACTGTGAGAGTCACACAATGCTGTTTGTGTGGCGAGCATGGTAACAGTAAAGCAAATCAAAATCCAGCCACTGGATTGGATAATCATTGCAGGCTTTCTGATGATGGTATAGAAGAGCCGGATCCTGGCTGTTGTGTATGTTCTGCAGTGACACCGGATGGAGGACCGGGCCTGGTGCAAATTTATTTTAGCTGCAGGGCGGAAGTCATATGTGTGTTTTCAGAGCCGTTTTTACACTATAGGTCACAACGCTGCTCCCTAACGTCCAGAGCAGAGTCAGTTATACATCCCTAATTGAGGGGCAGGACAACCAGTAACAGAGCAGGTGCTGGCATAGGCTGCTTTTGTTACAATATGAAGCGCCTTGTTGTTATTCTACCAGGAGCTATAGTATCCATGACTAATTCATTTTAGTGTGGTGATGCGGACATCAGTACAAAAAAGCTTTAATCCAATCCCTGATGAGTGGTTCCTGGCAGCATTGTAATATGCCTGCTGCAAAGAACCTGGGCAATGCACATCAGAGACAATATTCAATGTGCACAGCTAAGTGGGTTACTGCTTTCTGTTACTGTGCAGTTCATAAGTTACATTAGTAATCTAGTACTGAGAGCTATGAACTGCCATCTAAGACTTGCATCGTAAAGGTAAGAAAGTTATGTTTGTGCCCAGTATTCTATCCTGATGTTGCTTAGAAAGGTTTGATTTGGTAGAAATACATTCTTATTAAAGTTGACCCTAACCACTGTGTTTCATTCTGAATCCCAAGTGTGTCCTTCTCCAGACCAAGCACTCTTAAAAAGTGGCTACCAGTATAGGTGGCATGTGAATTTGACACCTTTTGTTCTCCTTTGCCTTATGCAAAATGTTCTATACACTGATTCACAAATGTATGATACATTGTATGCGTATGTGACGGATTTTGAAAATGTGGAAAGTTTTGCTTTACGACCAGTGATTAATGGAGTCATTTTTAAATGTGGACTGTAACATCTGGATTTTTAAAACAAGCATTCAAGCCTTCCAGCATTCTGGCTGTTAGATAAGATGTTTGTTGCTGATGCGGTATGTTTCACAAAAATTTCCCTATGAGGCACACTATGTCATATTGCCTTTAATTCTAATCTGCTTTAGAGGCACCATGTTTGTTGAAGAGACCTAGCATGGTAGGACAGCACATGCAAAGAAGATAGGACTATGATGGATTTTTTTGTTAAAAATGCACTGGAGAAAGTTTAATATTATACATTTTGAATTAATGCATGATGATGTATAAAACACAATAATGTATGAGATACCATACATACTAGAGGGTACATCTGCTGTGAGAACTCATGTAGAGTCGGTCTCCATATGCTACTCACACACACACACTCACACCTCCCTAACGAGGTGCCTTTCTGCTTCCATCTTTGTCTCATGGCAGTAATAGTTATGGATGTCTCTCAGCCTCCCCAACTGCATTATCCCATACATATTAGATGATACCTCCACCTTGACACTCTTATGTAGGGGCAATTACCCTATGCCATTCTGTTTGAGCCTTCTTTCTCCAAGGACAGCACCAAGCAGCAGTGTCTCAGAGCTTAGCCTGGAGCATTCTTCCATACACATTAAATGGTACCCTTGCTTTGAGAGATCTCATGTTTAACATGCACCATACATTGTTTGCACACTCAGTACTCCCTAGTGCAGGCCCTATTCCGCATGCTGTATCTTTCTCCCGGTATAGTAGCGGGCAGGTGTGTCTCTGAGCTTAGCTAGTAGTATTCTTCAATCAATTCTAAATGTAAAACATGCACAATAAGCAGTATGCAACTCTTTACCCCCAAGAGCTACCCCCATTCTGTTTGCATTTAAACAGAACAAAGAGAACCCTAAATGCCCACGGGAACCTCTAAAATTGTATTATATCCCAACAATAGTCCTGTGGGACTAATTTTGTATATTGTACTTCAACCTTATTTAAAAACAAATGTGTGTAGATTCAATTCTATTAGTCAGAAGAAAGGTACAGGACACCTTCTTATTTGAATAGAAGAAAATGTGTTGTCTAGGAACAATATAGCTCATGAATCGGAAAATTGAAAATATTCTTAGGTAATAAAAGATGTAATGAAGATAAACTGTAAACATCTACATCTACATCATTAATGCAGTGCTGTGTACCGTAAACATGAACTGCGTTGCTGGCATGGATTACCCTATGGTTTTATGTTATGGCCATTATTGAGAATGGTGTATATCTTTGTTTGTTTACACTTCCTGCATTTATGAGAAATTGATCCATACATATGACTTGAAATTTAGGGACCTGAATGCAGAGCTCATTAGTGATCCATTGCAAAGTTAGTTTTAGGAGCTTCTCTGCTTAAAGCCATGAGTGGCTGATAGGTTTAAAGTAGTTGCACAGACCTAATGAGATTTCACTAATCAATGGTGATATGAGAGACCAACAGTGCAAATGACGAAGGGGAATGGAACTGAATGGGACAAGTACAGTGATGACTGTGTCGTCTGACTTCAGGGAGCATTACTGTTGTGATGTTAAGGAAGGGTATTACCTAAGGTTTTGGCAAAGAGGTATTTTTCCTGTCCACTCCAGTTGATTTCATTTGGTCCCCACACAGACTCAACCGCTTCTTGCTAAGACTGGGGCCTTTAGTCAAGCCTTTGCTGAAACACAAAGGCAATGACATAGGTTCTGTTTAAGTTTTAGTGTCACAGTAGATGATCACGGTAAAAGACATTAAATTGGAGGGCAGGCAGTTTTCAGAGTAAGTGACTCTCAATCAAACAATAAAGAATTTACTTACTTACTTACTTACTTAGACTCTCCTATTTGGCCTTTGTACATTTTAACTGGAGGGAGTGGGTCTCTCATCGCAGCTTGCCAAACAAGTTGTTCTGAAATTGCTTCAATGCCAAAGTGGTTACTTTATATGTGCATCATTGTGAGGTGTTAACCCTGTGAGATCCGTGAAATGCATTAAATGTCCTGTTTGAGGAGCTACATGACATATAGTTTCAACTTTTCAGCCCTTCAACTTATCTAAAATGAGTTACAGTCTGCTCTTGTTAAGTTTGTTCATCAATGCCAGGTTCAGGTTTGGATTTATGTTGAACAAAGCAACAGGTCCTAATGAGACCAATCTTCCAAATTAGTGGTTACTAACCGAATTGGAAGATGATTGCAGAAGTGCAGAGGTGCCCTTTGAACCTCCTTCCCTTATAAGCATGTTGAATAGAAATTAGGATGATGCATAAAATGTTTCCTGAAGGCTGATTTTGCATAAATTGAGGGGGTAACTTTGGGAAGGTTTTTGTGCTGAAACTGGTCTACGTTGGGCTGAATTTGGAAATTAACATTATAAACGCACCCTTTTTTCACACCCCTATTTCTCTGTCCTCACTGTATGCATCACCCCCAAACTGTCCATGACACACAGAACGTACTTTGACACTTTTCTGGGAAAATTTCATGAAGTTTGGTCAAACGAAGCTAAGGTTATAGGCACGTCAAAAAATGCTTTTCCTGTGGAAACTAGATCCTAACTATAACTACCTACTGAAGACTAATGATATGAGCCTTACCTGTGGAGCAGCAGCAAAGGATTTAGGATGGGCACATTTGCGGAGGACCATCTGAGGGGTTTAAATGCATTCCAATAGCAAATTCATGTGCATCCATTTGTGGATAGATTTCTGCCAAAACTATACTTCCCATAATGCCTCGCACTGACTCATATAAGCTTGCCCATCAGGGCCGTGCCATTTCTGCATCATTAAAAGAGGGAACTGTAACCAACATGCACTTTACTGTTTTCATCAGCGTCTGAGGAAGAAGTTTAACTTTGAAAAGTGTCAGGCTGCATTGACGAGTCAGCTGTTTAGGGAATCGGCAGGCTTAGCGCCATCCATACCCAATAAAGGCTGGTTACAGCATGCTGCTGACTCGAGTGCTGCTTACTGTTGGGACAACCTTGGGAGCATGGAAAATAAATATATATATTATATATATATATATATATATATATATATATATATATATATATATATATATATATATATATATATATAGGTATATATAGTTAGGACCTAGTTACCATAGGAAATTCCAAACATTCTATTGGGAATAACTTTGGCGCCGCTTGAGGGATCTGCGTGTAATTTTCCCGAATTTTGGCCAGCTCCGCTCCGCTCCTTCCCTGAAAGTTTGGGGGGATTCGTCAAGCGGGGGCCGAAAGGGGGGTCCCAAAATGTGTTTTCCCCATGTTAATTTCCATAGGGACATTCTGACACGGCTACAGCTCGAACGGCTGAATGGAATTACACCAAGCTTGGCAAAATGGTAGGGACTGGTATGCAGATGTGCCTTTGCTATATTTGGTGAGAATCCCTCCAGTAGTTCTTGAGAAAATTGAATTTGAAATTTTCAAAATGTCATTTTCTATGGGACCTTTAGACACGGCTACAGGCTGAACGGCTGAACGGAATTACACCAAACTTGGCAAAATGGTAGGGACAGGTATGCAGTAGTGCCTTTTCTATATTTGGTGAAAATCCCTCCAGTAGTTGTTGAGAAAATTGAATTTGAGCAAATTATATATCTATATGCGCTCACCGTACGCGTACCCTTACGTGCGCGAGCGAGTTTCTGATTGGCTGGCAGTCGACTGTCAACATTCTAAACTGTCCAAACCAGGAAGTGTTGGCCACCAAAAGGGGGCAGGGTAAAGACCCCCCAACCCTCTAGCCCTTCTCAGGGGGTCGCAAAAGGACCCCCAAGGGCAAAAAAAAAAGAATCGAAAAAATTGCGGCGTACCGTGCACGTACCCCGCGATTTAAATTTTTTTTTTGCACTTGGTGGTCCTTCTGGGACCGCCTGAGAAGGGCTAGGGGGTCAGGGGGTCTCTACCCTGCCCCCTTTTCGCATTTTCCACTCTTGTTTTGAGCTCTCTTGTGCCTCACTTCTCCTGAGAAACAAGATGGCTGCTCAGGTGGTCCCAGAAGGATAATAACATATATAAACGTTATCCGCTAATAAAATTAGCATTTACAAAACCTTTGAAATTGATAAAAAAAAATATAGGTTTCACGCCTGATATACTTAGGAATTAGCATTTAAAAAACCTTGCAAATTCACTGAAAAAAACATAGGTTTCAGGCCTTATATAGTTAGGAATTAGCATTAAAAAAACCTTGCAAATTCACTTAAAAAACCATAGGTTTCAGGCCTTATATAGTTAGGAATTAGCATTTTAAAAACCTTGCAAATTCACTTAAAAAACCATAGGTTTCAGGCCTTATATAGTTAGGAATTAGCATTTTAAAAAACCATTGAAATTGCTCCTATATAGTTAGTTGTACTAACTATATCTTGCGCACCCGCAATCCACTGCTGATGATATCACATATTACATCATTCATGACATGGTCAGTGACATCACTGATGACATCACTGATGACATCTCAAATGACATCACTGATGACATTTCATTTGACATCACTGATCACATCACTGATGATATCATTCATGTGATAATACGATGCACCTCCTCACACTCTAATATAACCTTTGATACACCCAGTGTTAAACACAGACTACCATTCTTGAAACCATTGACACACTAATACCAGTTACTACATACGCACTCACTGATTCCTAGGTCTACACACACATTCACTCATTCACCCATAGAATCACTCATACATACAGTCACTCATCAAAACAACACTATCTTATGCACTCATACACCTATACAGACACTCACACACTGTCACTCATCCATGGAGTTACTCACACACCTAGTCAGTCATGCAAAGAATCAATCACACTTCCTTTTCCTCAACTATACAGTTATACACACAACACCTTACTTATTCAAACATATACTAACACATACTTACTCTCTTATACAATCACTGATACAAGTACACAATGATCCATACAGCCACTCGCACATTCACTGGCTCTCATGTATAGTCATTTATATATGCCAACTCTCACATGCACTGTGTTTTACATATGTACTTACTTGGACATGTAGCACTGAGATATCCATTCACTCACCAACACACCCCTGCACACAGTCAACCGCCCATATAGCTGTTTCTACATGCACTCTTGAACTCATATAACTGCTCACACATCTATGCACAGAGTCACACACCTCCCAGCCACCCACACACACACTCAGTCTCCCATTCAAATACTTGGGCAACCAATCAATAACCCATATACCCACTCATATAGCTACTGATCAACACATGCAGCAGCTTACACAACAACAGACATACTGATGCACACATTCAGACAGTTTAGTCACTAACCCATGCATTTAGTAAGACACATTTAATCACTCACTCATACAGTCAGTCACGCACCTACTAAATCCTTCATCCAGACACTTATACACCCACTCATTCTTCAATATGTAAAACATATTTAACTTTACAGACACACACAGTCACTGGATGATGTCATCAGTGATGTCATCAGTGATGTCATTTGAGATGTCATCAGTGATGTCATCAGTGATGTCACTGACCATGTCATGAATTATGTAATATCTGACATCATCAGCAGTGGATTGCGGGTGCGCGAAATATAGTTAGTACAACTAACTATATAGGAGCAATTTCAATGGTTTTTTAAATGCTATTTCCTAACTATATAAGGCCTGAAACCTATGGTTTTTTGAGTGAATATATATATATATGAAAAACAATATATATCTATATCTATATATATATATATATATATTACCTACTGGCAGTCGCCAGTAGGTATATATAGTTAGGATTTTTTCTCTATGGGATTTTTGAAAATTCTATGTCTAATAACTTTGGCGTTTGTGGACGGAATTGGCTGAAATTTTCAGGAAAATTGCACATTTTGTTTCTGAGCAGCCCTTGAAAATTTGGGGGGGTTTGTCAAGGGGGGGCCGAGAAAAAAGGGGGGTCCCAAAACGTGTTTTTAACATTGAGTTTTCCATAGGGCGGTTGGCCTCACTTTTAGCCCGAACGGCTGAATGGATTTGCACGAAACTTGGCAAAATTGTAGGGACTGGTAGCCCGATGTGCCTTTGCTAGGTCTCAATATATGTGCTCCAGTGGATTTTGAGAAATTAACGTTCAAAAAAAGATATATATCTGTAACAGCGGACCGGGCAGCGCTCCGGTTCGCGGACTTTTCGCGGTACGGAGCTTTGTGAAGCGAAGCTGATTGGTTCTCCGGCGTCTGTGAACATTCCAAACAGTCCGTAGCGGCCGCCATCTTGTCTCTCAGTAGGATCGAGAGACAAGAGGAGGCCAAAGCGAAGGGGCAAATGACCATAAGGGGGCATAGTAGATCCTCGCTGACCCCCTAGGTTTGATGTGGAGGTTTTAAAAGGGCCCCGCGGGGCAAAAAAAAAAAATAATACTAATAATCGAACGGCTGAATGGATTTGCACGAAACTTGGTAAAATATTTGGGACTGGTAGCCCGATGTGCCTTTGCTAGGTCTCAATATATGTGCTCCAGTGAATTTTGAGAAATTAACGTTCAAAAAAAGATATATATCTGTAACAGCGCTCCGCTTCGCGTAACGGAGGTTTGCGAAGCTGATTGGTTCTCCGGCGTCTGTAAACATTGCAAACAGTCCGTAGCGGCCGCCATCTTGTCTCTCGGTAGGATCGAGAGACAAGAGGAGGCCAAAGCGAAGGGGCAAATGACCATAAGGGGGCATAGTAGATCCTCCTTGACCTCTTAGGTTTGATGTGGAGGTTTTAAAAGGGCCCCGCGGGGCAAAAAAAATATTAATAATAATAATCGAACGGCTGAATGGATTTGCACGAAACTTGCAAAATTGTAGGGACTGGTAGCTCGATGTGCCTTTGCTAGGTCTCAATATATGTGCTTCAGTGGATTTTGAGAAATTAACGTTCAAAAACAAGATATATATCTGTAACAGCACTCCGCGGAGATAAAATTATATCTGTATTACCTAGCTGTTGCTAACACCAGTTAGCGACGGCTAGTAGGAGATAGCGACCATCTTGGGCCCCACTTTGCATGTGGGTGATATTTATCACTAATGACATGCAAAGTGGGCATGCCAAGATGTTAGCGACTGGAAACAGTCGCTAACATCGCTATCTCCTATTATCAACTTTTGGAAATATTCGCGATAAGCGCAAATATCTCCAAAAGCTAGCACCTGCCCTGAGCAGTTCTTAGCCATGTTATCCAATGGGAGGTGGATAACATGGCTAAGAGCATTAGCTCGGTAATGCATGAATATCGCTGAGTTTTCAGCGATATTAATGCATTGCGGTCGTTTTTTATCGTATTTGCGATAAACCTTGATAATAGCAAGGTTTATCTGCGATAATTTCTGACGATGCTTAGCGGTAAAAAAATCGTTGCTAAGCATCGTTAGGGATAAATATCGCTTAACTTTGGTAATATGCCCCAACGTCTGTTAACGTTCGATTCGAAGGAAATCAGGAAGTGTTGAAAAACATTGTCTGCGCCATCTTGCCTTTTTTCAAATGCCACACTCTTGTCGTGCACGGCAGTCATTTTAGATGCCTTGACCAGACCCACTCTGTGCACGCTGTCGATCCTTAGCATGGCTCCCCACCCTCGCAAGCATCTCCCCCAGGCAGTGGTCACCCCTGCTCTCTGTCTTATGCATGGGTAATAAACCACCCCCCATCTGCGCTGCTCTTCCCTGAGAATCACACCCTGTGCCCGCCCGACACCTCCCTTTCGCCCTATTCACTACCGCACCCTCTGACACTCCTTTTCCTCTGTGTCCGATTGTCCAGGCCGGTCCTAGGGTATCAGCTAGCCCTGCAGATGTCGTTTATGGCCCCAGCTGTAAAGAATCACCCCTCTTCAAAGGAGTTATAGTAGATCAAGGCCCACACTCGATGAGATCCGTCACAGCAGACGCGTTCCTATTATCTGAAAACCATCCTGTATTGTGATTGGGGAGGGGACCGAGCCTGAAGCGGAAGATTCCAGGGATGACTCTTTGTACATCAAAGTTTTTACAATTATGTGTCACATTAAAAATATATAGCACTCCAACAAAGTAGTAAGATTATAAAACTTTAATAACTTATAAATATATACAAGAAAACAAAAACAGTAATAACATATAAACATTTCTAGGGAAAAACAACGAAGTAGCGGTCGGCTGTGCGAATAGTCCCAACGCAGCACAACGTCCAGATTTCTGGCGTGGGGCGTCGCGGGGGGTGGGTCATCAGTAGCAAACTGTTGTGCGAATAGTTCCAAGGCAGCAGAACGATGGCACCAAGGTGATGTCCAGTAAGTTGCCGCACTGGTTTTGGTATCCTACAATGCTGCTCCGAATAACGGCGTGGGGCGCCCCGGGGGAGGCGGCGTGAACGGGCCTCTCCAGGTGGAGTCTCGTCTGTTGTAGTGGGGCGCCCCTTTACCGTTTCAGTTGCCATTCCGTCCGCTTTTGGTCCACTGTGTCAAAAGCCGCAATTCAGCTGAGTTGCGCCCACTCTTGCGGTGCAGCGATAGGCGGCTGTCACAGGACTCTCAAAATGGCGGCAGGCTGTTTCCTTTTTGGGCCTGGTCCACTGAAATGGCCCTGGGACACCTTGGAAATCGGACGCTTGTCTGCTAGGTCTTGGACCCCATTCTCGAAAGCGTCCCCTCCGCCTTGAGGATTCATCAAAAGTTTTGGGGGCCCCCGACTCCTGTAGGCTTCTGGTGGGGAGCGGCTGCCATGATTGCTCGCGGAATGACCACGACGGAGCTACGAGATGGTGGTGCTCTCATGCTGACGCCAGCTTCAGTCTGAAACATCCAGAAACAAGGTGGGGCTTTCATCGTTTGGGAAAAAAAAAAGTTTTCATCCAATGAAAAGTGTTGTTTTTAGGTCATATGATCAAGCCTTCCATCATTAGGAAACCAAAAGTAAAATGAACCAATGAAAAGTTTTATAAACAAGTCACATGACCTGTTATGCGGCATAGGGTATAAAATGCGGAGAAAATACGTTGGCACGTGAGGCGGCGTCAGTAGCGGACCGATGTGCGAATAGGCCGAAGGCAACACAACGCGCCAAGATCCGGATGGCACCGAGGTGGTGTCCAGCAAGTTGCAGCACTGGTGTGGCCATCCTACAATGCTGAAAGTCGGCGTGGGGCGCCCCGTTGGCCTGTGAGTTTGCGTCAGTAGCGGACCGATGTGCGAATAGGCCGAAGGCAGCACAACGCGCCAAGATCCGGATGGCACCGAGGTGGTGTCTAGTAAGTTGCCGCACTGGTGTGGCCATCCTACAATGTTGAAAGTCGGCGTGGGGCGCCCCGTTGGCCTGTGAGATGGCGTCAGTAGCGGACCGATGTGCGAATGGGGCCAAAGGCAGCGCAACAATATTTTCTGACTAGAAGACACCACAAGGCGCTGAGATGCCAAGATTCGGATGGCACTGAGGTGGTGTCTAGCAAGTTGTGGTACTGGTGTGGCCATCCTACAATGGTAAAAGTCGGCGTGGGGCGCCCTGTTGGCCTGTGAGATGGTGTCAGTTGTGGACCGATGTGCGAATGGGGCCAAAGGCAGCGCAACAACATTTTCTGTATGGAAGATACCACTAGGCGTTGAGATGCCAAGATCCGGATGGCACCGAGGTGATGTCTAGCAAGTTGCTGTACTGGTGTGGTCATCCTACAATGCTGAAACTCGGCGTGGGGCGCCCCATTAGCCTGTGAGATGGCGTCAGTAGCGGACCGATGTGTGAATAGGCCGGAACCAGCACAAGGCGCCAAGATCCGGATGTCACCGTGGTGGTTTCATAGTTGAGAGGCACTTCATCTGCAGTGGGGCGCCGAGATCCGGATGGCACCGAGGTGATGTCTAGCAAGTTGCTGTACTGGTGTGGTCATCCTACAATGCTGAAACTCGGCGTGGGGCGCCCCATTAGCCTGTGAGATGGCGTCAGTAGCGGACCGATGTGTGAATGGGGCAAAGGTAGCGCAAGAATATTTTCTGAAGAGGAGACACCACAAGGCGCTGAGATTCGGTTACCACCGAGGTGATGTCTAGCAAGTTGCCGCACTGGTGTGGCCATCCTACAATACTGCTCCGAATAACGGCGTGGGGTGCCCGAAGGGGGGGGGGGGGAGGCGGCGTGAACGGGCCTTCCTAGGTGGAGGCTCGTCTGCTGTAGTGGGGCGCCCCTTTACCGTTTCAGTTGCCATTCAGCTGAGTTTCGGCTGCTCTTGATGCTACAGCGACAGGCGGCTGCAACAGGACTCTCAAAATGGCGGCCTGTTCTTTGGATTTGGGCCTGGTCCACTAAAATGGCCCTGGGACACCTTAGAACTCGGACGCTCGCTTTTTTTTTTCTTTCCTGTACATGCAAAAAAAGGTAAATGCCCGGTACGTTACATGCTTCATCTGCCACGATTATACTCTCCAGAGGAACCGAAAAAAAATATAGTTATGGTAACTATACCATGCATCGTCATATGGAGAGGTGGCACCAATTAATTATAGTGCTGCATAAAAGAGAGATTTGGAGGAGAACCCCTGACCTGCTAGTACATTCATCAAAGAAGTGGCACTGACAGCATCAGAGGCAAGGGAAACGGTCCCAAAAATTTAGAAGAACTTTGGAAAGATTAAAATGACATGTTTAGATTGTGGCAAATTAATTTCATGTGGACAGATGAGTGTTACTCTAATAAATACAGCATATGAACATCATCATAGTCGATGGTTGGTAGAGACATTTTGACTATATCCTGGACCTGCCCGTCCTCGCCCAAAATGGCGCCGGAATAAATGGGACTCGTAACTCCTTGTTGTGTACTGGTTGCAGAACCTTGAAATCACGAGATACGTATGCAGTTTTGAAGCACATGGCGGGCAGGGACGAGAATTGATTGAATATTTCGACATCCCTATTGATATTAAGTTCTGATGTGTTATTGATTACTGTACTATTGAAAGTTCGAATTAACGTCACCCATGGTACTTGCCCGCAAATGTATATCTAGATAATTTTATTGTAACTGGCCCTGTCGTATTTTAATTATAAAATGTACGTCCACCGATTCCGTAACTGTTAGACACCTTAGTTCTTGCAACCTAATGGCCCGCCCGTTACGTTCCTCTACAGTGTAAATGTCTACTCATCATATACGATTACAGTTTGCTCCGTGGCCGGCCCACGTGGTTATAGGCTCGTATTCGTATAATGAAATTTTCACAATAAAGGTTTTTAAAAGAAAACATGGTAGTAGTATATACATTGGTAAAGTTTTTAATAATAGTCACTGTTTTAGAATCATTAAAAGGCAAGTGAAATAAAGCAGACCAATTACATGAAGGGTAAAAGGTATAATTCGAAGGAACGCAGTAAAGATAAATGGTCAAGGGCTGTTGTGTTTTCTACTCCTGCAACATAAAGTGATCGATAAGAATCTCATATTCAGGCGTATCGGCGACTAAGACAGCAGGTCGACCCTCTTTTGCTCAACGGCTCCATCATGGGACGAAGAAACGCTCTTTTTCTCGAAAAAAGAATATATTTTACTTGCAGGACAGTTGTAAATTTTCCGGGAAAGTACATTAGCCTGGAACATTATAACATATATTTAAGAAAAAATAATGTTCGGAAGTAATAAAAAGCGTAATTTTTAGGTCATATGACCAAGCCTTTTATCATTAGAATAAGAAAAGTAAAATGAACCAATGAAAAGTTTTATTAACAAGTCACATGACTTGTTATGCTTACGTTACGCGCTGCGCGCCCCGGATGACTTCTGGATGCGCTAACGCGGCGCGTCATATGACGCATTACGCGACAACGCAGGTCCAGAATATAGTCAAAATGTCTCCACCAACCAGCGGTCGGAACACAACCCCTTTCAGCAGGCTAAATAGTTCTGTTAAATGACAACAGAAGGGACAGGCAACAAGAACCATCAGTCAAAGAGGGGAGGGCTAGTTCTTCTCTACCGGGTTACATTGGGGCGCTACCGGAACTGATCGAATTGGTAGTCTACAGTGTTTCTGGATGTTTCAGACTGAAGCTGGGGTTAGCATGAGAGCAGCACCATTTCGTAGCTCCGTCGTGGCCATTCCGCAACCAATCATGGCAGCCGCTCTTTATCGTTATTTTGGGCGGGGTGGGTGGCGGAGCCGAGCTGTTTTGCAGCCATCATTGTGTGGAGTTCAGTTCATCTCACTAGTTTTGTATTTGTTATGAGGGGTTGTTCCTAATGTTTCTATTTTAGCGAGGTCAAAAAGAGATCCCATTAGTGGCCTACTGATTTTGCTCGATTCCTTTTCTTTTTTTTTTACACGATTTTTCGTTATCTGCAAAGACTAAACAGAGTATTGCGACTCTGTGTTTGTTTGTAAATAGAGAATGAACCAAAGAGAACCAATTCTAAAACAGTAAATACTTGGATAACAATCAATCAAATTTAGAGAGAAGCAGGCACGACGTATTACAACGGGGGCAAAGGCCTGCGTTAACTACCCTTCACTATGTGCAAAGAGAGAGTACTCCTAATAGAAATGAGGGGGGGGGGGGCACCATTCAAAGCAGATCAGTGTGCATAAACACGAAAATGTTTTCACTTACCACGTACTTGACATTCGACAGCTTATGATATTTGCTATTAAAAAACCATTAAAATTCACTGAAAAAACCATAGGTTATAGACCATATATAGTTAGGAATTAGCATTTACAAAACCTTGAAAATTCACTGAAAAAACCATAGGTTATAGACCATATATAGTTAGGAATTAGCATTTAAAAAACCTTATTTTACTCACACAAAACCATTGAAATTCCATATATAGTTAGTTGCACTAACTATATATCGCGCACCCGCAATCCACTGCTGATGATGTCACATATTACATCATTCATGACATGGTCAGTGACATCACTGATGACATCACTGATGACATCTCAAATGACATCACTGATGACATCACTGATGACATCTCATTTGACATCAATGACCACATCACTGATGATATCATTCATGTGACAATACAATGCATCTCCTCACATTTTAATATAACCTCTGTTTCACCCAGTGTTAAATACAGAGTATAATTTTTGAAACCATTGACACACCAATACTAGTTACTACATACGTACTCACTGATTCCTACGTCTACACACACATTCACTCATTCACCCATACAATCATTCATACATACAATCACTCATCTTTACAACACTATCATATGCACTCATACACCTATACAGACACTCACACTCTGCCACTCATCCATGGAGTTACTCACACACCTACTCAGTCCTGTAAAGAATCAATCACACTTCCATTTTCTTGTCTATACAGTTAAACATAGAGCACCTTACATTTTCAAACATATACTAACACATACTTACTTTCTTATACAATCATTGATACAAGTACACATTGATCTGCACAGAGTCACACACCTCCCAGCCAGCCACACACACACTCAGTCTCCCATACAAATACTTGGACAATCAATCAATAACCCATATAGTTAATCATATAGCTACTGATCAACACATGCAGCAGTTTACAGAACAACAGACATAATGATGCACAAATTAAGACAGTTTAGTCACTAACCCATGCACTCAGTGAGACACATTTAATCACTCACTCATACATTCAGTCATGCATCTACTAAATCCTTCGTCCAGACACTTATACATCTACTCATTCTTCAATATGTAAAACATATTTAAACTTTACAGAAACACACAGTCACTGGATGATGTCATCAGTGATCTCATCAGTGATGTCATTTGAGATGTCATCAGTGATGTCATCAGTGATGTCATCAGTGATGTCATCAGTGATGTCATCAGTGATGTCACTGACCATGTCATGAATGATGTAATATGTGACATCATCAGCAGTGGATTGCGGGTGCGCGATATATAGTTAGTGCAACTAACTATATATGGAATTTCAATGGTTTTGTGTGAGTAAAATAAGGTTTTTTAAATGCTAATTCCTAACTATATATGGTCTATAACCTATGGTTTTTTCAGTGAATATATATATATATATATATATATATATATATATATATATATGTAGAAATATATATCGATATAGCACAGATCACTGAAGATAAAGCCACAAAAGGTTCATGGTACCCCTCTACTCTCTCTACATTGGCAATGAAAAGCATATCATACTTTCAGCTATATAAATGATTTATGTCATGTCATTTTCCATGTATTTAATGAAAGCAAAGATTCAAGGGGTTAACTTTATGAGTCTATCTGAAATAACTTGAAGAAGCCTCATGACTGATAGAACGGTTTCGCTGTGTAAAGTAATTGTAACATGCTTTTGCAAAGAAGGTAAATAGCATTTTCCCCATTCCATTGTTGCAGTATTGCTGTACTGTGGTATTAAAGTGAAATTTCACATTTGCTCTGTACAAATGTGTAGTGAAGACACTTACATTAAAGTGAAATTGATCTATTAATTTCATAAACTTAACCGGATAGCATATCCAGTGGCTACAGCACAAAGTCAGGATTCACAATGCCCCACAGCACCATTTAACATTTGAAACATGCATGTAACAGTATTACCAGTATGTGCCTAGCACGAGGTAGACAAGGCACGCGCGATGGTTGAATCCAAACAAAAACACTCTGAGGTCTCTGCTTGTCCACGCGCTCCACCAGAGGGTTGCATCGCGAGGACAAGCAGACACTACACATCTCCTCCCCTATAACAAAACACAATTTAAGTACAAACATAATCATTCAAAATAGCCAGACGTCTAACCATTCTTTTCTCCCTGGCAACCTGATGTTTACTGGGAGAAGACATCTGTTCTGCAATGGTTCCATCACATGACCACTGAGTAGATTTTGAACCATATGTTTTAGAAGATTCAATTCTGTTATCAATATTAGAAGAAGGACTGTTGCACAATGTTACTCTTTTGAGGTTCCAACATTTCCTATCATCTAAAATAACAGCATTTTTCCTAAGGGCAATAACACGTTTGAGATCACTGAACCTGCTTTCACCCTTCTTAATGAACCTGGGTTTCTTAAATTTGACCCATTGTCCAACATTTAACTTCACTTCTTTAGTAGAATGCTTAGCATCATAGAACCTTTTATACTCGTCATGTTTTAAATTGAGATTATCTTTTACCTCCGTTGAAGACCAGTAAACTTCACTATGGTCTTTAATCCATTCAGAGTATGATTTTGACCGAGGTTTCCTCCCTCTCATTAACTCAAAAGGAGAACAATTGGTGGAGTAAAGCAACCCTGTAATCCCACAATGTTTTCATTATCTGAATTTCCCAAGAAACGTTATTTTTACATGCTAATTGAATTGCCCCCTTGAGGACTCTATTATACCTCTCAATTAGGCCATTACCACTTGGGTTATATAATGAAGTAGTTTTATGAATGACATCACATTTTGCCAAAAAACTCACCATAGCATCAGAAGTGAATTGCACACCATTATCACTGATCATGGTAGCAGGAGTACCTTCTGAATTGAAAACTTCATCAAAGAATGAAATAACCTTGTCCATATCCAATTTTTTGATAATCCTAATAACAGGCCACTTTGAAAAAAACATCCATCATAGAAATGACAAATTTCACTGAACCACCAACCGGACCCATAATGTCAACTGTAACACACTCCCAATGAGCATTAGGACATTCAAAATTAGCCATAGGAGGTCTAAGGGTTTTTAGGGTTTTGTCAGCTGAAGAATATAGACTGCAATCTCTGACTATTCTTTCTGCTGCAATATCTTCTCCAGGCCACAATAATGTACTCTTGACAATACATTTGGTCTTAAAAATGCCTAAATGACCTTCATGACACAAAGCTAAAATTTTCTCACTCAAAGAGGAAGGCGGAACAAATGTATCCCCTCTCATGAGATTTCCATCAATTACCGATAACTCATTCCTGAGCTCCCAGAATGGTTTAACATCACCAACCCCCATTTTTTGAGGCCACCCATTAATGACATACTCTAGTGCAGTACTTAAATTAAGATCCTTAGTAGTAGCATCTTGTCATTCCTGTCTGGTAAAGGACTCACAACCATTGTCCCAAATCAAAGCTACTTGAGACTCATCCATCAGATCATCTTGATTCTCAACCATTTGTACCGGAAGCCTAGAGAGAAAATACGCCACTGCATTTTTCCTGCCAGGTAAATACTCAACCTTATACACAAAATCCAGCAACCTCATGGAAATACGTTCTAACCTCTGAGACACATTTATTATACCAACATTAGATAACACCTTAACAAGGGGTTTGTGATCAGTACTTATGATGATTTCTGAACCACAAACAAACGTGCAGAAATGCTCTAATCCCCATGCGCACGCTAGAGCTTCACATTCAATAACTGCATAACATGATTCAGCAGGGGACAGAGACCTGGCAGCGTACACAATAATAGACTCATTGCCATTTTTGTCAATTTGCGAAAATACCGCACCAATCCCAGTGTCACTGGCATCTGTGGTGATAATATTTTTTTCCTGGGTATCAAAACCTTGGAGAGCTGGTGCTGATATAATGGCATTCTTAATGTCCATTAATTCCTCTTCACATGTTTTGGACCATGAGAATTTAGTTGTGGACTTCATTCATTCTCTAATGTTAGAAGTTCTGCTAGAAAAATCTTAAACAAATGTAGAAAATAATCTACTAACCCTAAAAATGATTTCACTTCCTCTTTGTTCTTAGGGCTAGGAGCGTCAGAAATGGCAGACACCAATTTTTTTGATGGATAAATTCCAGCAGCACTAATTTCGTGTCCTAAATATGTAACACTGTCAGCAGCCAACTTAAACTTGGAGGGTTCAATGGTTAACCCAAACTTACTCAAGAGGCTTATAACATGACACAACTTCTCTTTATGATCCATGTTGTCCTTTCCCATGACCAAAATATCTCCCTAAAAAATTAGAACATGTTTTAGATCACCAAATATGTTATGCATTAAACGTTGGAAAACCGCAGCTGCGGATGCGGGGCCAAAAGGCATTCTACGGTAACGAAAACACCCTATATGTGAGATGAAGGTGGTTAAGTCCCTGCAGGATTCCACAAGGGGAATTTGATGGTAAGCTTGTGACAAATCAATTGTAGAAAAAACTTGCATACTTTTGGTTCTCGTGATCATTTCGTTAATTTGCTAATGTTAAAAGTTCTGCTAGAAAAATCCTTAACAAATTTCGTGTCCTAAATATGTAACACTGTCAGCAGCAAACTTAAACTTGGAGGGTTCAATGGTGAACCCAAACTTACTCAAGAGGCTTATAACATGACACAATTTCTCTTTATGATCCATGTTGTCCTTTCCCATGACCAAAATATCATCCTGAAAAATTAGAACATGTTTTAGATCACCAAATATGTTATGCATTAAACGTTGGAAAACCACAGCTGCGGATGCGAGGCCAAAAGGCATTCTACGGTAACAAAAACACCCTATATGTGAGATGAAGGTGGTTAAGTCCCTGCAGGATTCCACAAGGGGAATTTGATGGTAAGCTTGTGACAAATCAATTGTAGAAAAAACTTGCATACTTTTGGTTCTCGTGATCATTTCGTTAATTTGCTAATGTTAAAAGTTCTGCTAGAAAAATCCTTAACAAATTTCGTGTCCTAAATATGTAACACTGTCAGCAGCAAACTTAAACTTGGAGGGTTCAATGGTGAACCCAAACTTACTCAAGAGGCTTATAACATGACACAATTTCTCTTTATGATCCATGTTGTCCTTTCCCATGACCAAAATATCATCCTGAAAAATTAGAACATGTTTTAGATCACCAAATATGTTATGCATTAAACGTTAGAAAACCGCATCTGCAGATGCGAGGCCAAAAGCCATTCTAGTGGAACGACAACACCCTATATGTGAGATGAAGGTGGTTAAGTCCCTGCAGAGTTCCACAAGGGGAATTTGATGGTAAGCTTCAATTGTAGAAAAAACTTGCATACTTTTGGTTCTCGTGATCATTTCGTTAATTTTAGGTAGGAGAAACTGATCTACCATTATATTATCATTTAAATGTCTCAAATCCATGCATATTCTGAGTTTCCCATTGGGTTTTCTGGCTGTGACCAATGGAGAAACCCATTGTGAAGCTTCCACATGTTCAATCACACCCTTTTCAACCAAATTTAACAATTCCTTCTCTACATCATCTCTTAAAGCAAAAGGAATGTTACGTAACTTGTGAATTTTAGGAGAAGCATCTGGTTTAAGACGAATTAGATGTTCAAAATCACAGATTTTTCCTAATGTACCTGAAAATACTTCAGGGAATTTTTCACACAACATTTTTTATAATGACTCTCCTGCTCAATGCCATTAGGATCTAGAATTATATTTAGTTTCCTTTGGTCTCTCCACCCAAAAACTGAAGGGCCTTTTTTTTAAATATATAATTTAAATAGAGCAGATCTGTTTTTGAACCTGAACATTAGACTTCTGTAACCAAGGAGATCTATTGGTTCCCCATTATAGCTCACAGGAGCAATGTCCAGTTGAAGCAAATCTTGTCCTAATTTAGTGACAAATGTTCCCATCCAGACTGACTCATTGACAATGGTAAATGGAGAACCCGAATCAGCTGCAATATGAATGTTAACACCTCCAATAGATAAATCACACATTGGTTTACTCGAATCATTATCTTGTAAAATGTTAATCACCACCCTATTCATAGAGTCATATAGTTCATCATCCGTGTCATCATTATTTCAAGAAATGGAACCTTCATCAATGCACTTAACTTTTTCTTTCTTAAAATTCCTAGCATGGCATACCTTTGAAAAATGACCCACTTTCTTGCTAATGGAGCATATTTGCTTTAACGTTGGGTATCTTCTATCATTTGCTAGCTGATTCTTACTATCACACCTGAAACACTTTAATGCTTTATCATTACTTGGAACTTTTTTATTCGTAATTTTTTTTGAGTATTTGTCTTTGTCTCTGTTAGAAATGATCGTAGCAACAGTTTCCCTTTGACTAATCTCACCATATTCTTTTTTAAGCACTTTTGCGCAATTGCCAGAAAGTTCTGCTTTCCTTGCCACTGCTAAAACATCCTTTAACGCATTGTCCCCACTGACCCACAATCTATCTTGTATTGCAGAATCATAACCACTTGGTCCCTGATTAGTTCTTCCTCTAAGGAACCAAATCTACAATCAATGGGCAATTTTTGGAGAACAGTTACAAAGTCATCAAAAGTTTTGTTTTTTTGTTGTTTCCTTTTAAAGAATTTGTAGCGGGTGACACCTATACAGACCTTAGGAGAAAAATAATTGTCAAGTTGTCTTATGGCCTGATTAAAAACATTTTCATCCCCTGACACAGTATCCTTGTTGAGTTTACCACAGATCCTTAAACCTTCAGGACCTAAACTATGCATTAAAAGACCCTTCTTCCTGTCAGCAGACAATTTGTTAGCATGGTCGATGGTGAATACATAATTTAAAAAGTACTCTTTCCATTATAACCAAGGAACAGGGAAGTCACCCTGTACACATAAAAATTATTTTGGGGGATTTATAGTTATGTTTGCTACTGGTGCAGCCATTGTTAAGTGCTAAAGGATAAAGAAATGCAAAAGACTGAAAAACCTGTGACGAAATACAATTATAACCTTGCAGATATAGGTAAATTTAAATTTCAATTGTCTTAAATAGTGCCCACTTTGTTAAAATGTAAAACTGCACTTAGAAAGACTGTAATACATATGAATCAACACACAAACTTGAGGGTGCATCTAAAAATCCAACACAAAATAGAAAGAGTGTTCCGTAGATACCACCAACAACCATTATATGGCACTGTTGAATGCAGAATGTTCAATGCAGAACAATGCTGAACTCCGTCAAATTGAAGAACGTATTCTTGAGAAGCCCTGTACTGCCAAAGACAATTATATCATGTAGAGTCTGTTGAAATGTATAAATCCTCCAAAAGTCAATGGAAAATAAAGAGCAGATATAAATACTTTAGTCAGTTTTAAACTCTTTGTGCAAAAACTTAGTAAATGAGGTCCATAAAAGTCTTAAATGAACAGGAATGTTCCTATCCTCAGCACAGCGCGTACTTCACACTACCGAGGAACTCACCATTGAATGCAACACTCACCACCCTCTGGTAACGGAATCGCTGGTCGGTGCACAATCTTCTGAGGCTCTTGTCCTCTTGTCGCTCACAGTGTGGTGTTAAGGGTTAACGCGTCATGAAAAGCATAACCAATCGCTACCACAATTAAAAAGAGCGTCGGAGGGAACCGTTTAAATGCAGAAATACCATTCGGGGCGGGACATTTATGTATTTATTTATTTATTTATTTTTTGCAATTTTTAAAAGCGCAAACAATTACCCATACGGGTGTCTCGGCGCTACAATTCATAGAATTCACTTATGTTTAACGGGGGAATTAGCAGGTGGAAAATAGCCATGTCTTGAGGCTTTTACGAAATTTTAGAAGCGTGGGGGCAGTTTTAATATGGAGAGGTAAAGTGTTCCACAGTTTGGCTGTAGCAATAGTGAAGCATCTATCTCCCCAGTTGGCCCTTTTTGTCCGGGGGACTTTCAACAAGAAGGCTGAAGACGATCGTAGAATCCTATGTTGTTCAACTGGACGGAGAGCTTCTTTTAAAAACTGTGGCCCTACATTGTTCAGGGTTTTATAAGCTATACACATAGCTTTAAATTTAATTCGGCTCCTGATAGGGAGCCAATGAAGTTTTCTAATGTGCGGGGAAATGGATGTAAATTTAGGAATAGATAGTAGAGTTCTAGCTGCAGCATTTTGTACTGTTTGTAGTTTGTTGAGAACTCCTTCCTGCGCATTCAGAAGAAGTGAATTGCAGTAATCGGTTCTTGAAAACACTAAGGTGCTGATGAGTGTTTTGCCAGCTGATTGTGGTAAGTAAGGAAGCAGTTTTTTTATTTTTTTGAGGGTGTAGAAAGCAGATGAAACAACAGCATTGGCGTGGTGGTGAAAAGTCAGCTTATTGTCAAAGATGACCCCCAGATTGCGGACCTTTGCCACCGGCTGGGGAGGGGGCCCCAAGTGAGGTGGCCACCACTGAGGGGACCATGCTGGACGTAGGCTCCCGAATGTCATCACCTCCGTTTTATCGGAGTTAAGCTTGAGGCAATTTGATGACATCCAGGAGCCTATCGCCTTCATTCCCTCCTGAAAGTTGGCTGCAACGGATGCTCCGTTGTTGTGCACCGATAATACTAGTTGGGTATCATCGGCGTACGTAGTGAGGGCGATTCCGTAAGATTTTATCACCCTCGCCAAGTCCGACGCATAGATATTGAACAGCGTCGGACTTAGCGAAGAGCCCTGGGGAACACCGCATGGGAGGGAGAAGGTCTGGGAGGTGAAATTGCCCATCTTGATGGTCTGAGGGCGGTTAGCTAGGAATGAGGCAATCAGATCTTTAGCTTTGCCTCTTATTCCTAGAGCTGAGACACGGTCGATCAGAGTGACATGATCGACCGTGTCAAATGCGGCCGAAAGGTCCAAAAGTATTAGGACTGCCGCTCCTCCCATGTCCATGGTTGCTCTGATTTCATCTGCGGCCTTTAGTAGTGCTGTCTCCGTCCCATGCCCCTGTCTGAAACCAAACTGGGACTCATCAAGAAGGTTGTTATCATTGATGAATTTCGAAAGTTGGATGTTCATAGACTTTTCGAAAATTTTGGCTGGGAAAGGGAGACAGGCGATGGGTCTGTAGCTAGCGGGGAGTAGAGGGTCCAAGGTAGGCTTTTTTTAGAAGGGGCTTAATGATAGCCTCCTTCCAGACTGAGGGATATATGCCAGATGCAAACATGGCGTTACAGATGGTAGTCAAAGCAGGAGAGATTGCATCAGGGATGCGGTTTAAAATAGCAGGAGGGCAAGGGTCAAGTGGGGATCCGGATTTTATGCTGGATACCAGGCGTTGAGTATAATCCTGATCGATAGTGTCAAAGGATAATAGGGTGGGCGAGGTATTAGTGGGAAGTGCCTCAGTAAGGGGTGCGGGGGCGGAATGCGTAAAGGTGAGGAAAATGGATCTAACTTTTTCCTCAAAAAAGTTGGCCAGAGCATCCACTAACGACTGAGAGCCTTCTAAGCGCGGGGGAGGGGGGTTGGCCAAAGTGGTGACCACCCGATATAATTCTCCTGCTGAGTTTTTCGCATGCTCGATTTGAGAAATGTAGTAACGACTTTTTTCAGCAACTATGAGTCTTTTATAGATGGCCAGGGCGTTTTTATAGGTCGTTTTATCTGCAGGACTATAATTGCGGCGCCAATGCCTTTCAAGATTCCTGCAGTGTTGTTTCTGCATCCGTAGGGTTTCATTGAACCATGGGGCTGATGGTATTTTCCTATTCCGATAGGAGGTTTTGATGGGGGCCAGCTTATTACAGGCCCTGTTTAAGTTCCTCAGATAGATGGAAGACGCTATAGTTGGGTCATGCTCATAAGGATTGTAATTTTCTTGCATCATCTCGGCTAGGTGAGCTAGATTGATGTTTTTCCAATCTCTATATGAATATTGAGAGGGGGCTGTGAATGTGGGTTTTGTAGGGTTAGTTTCTACAGTAAAGAGGATCGCTGCATGGTCTGTCCAAATGAGAGGGATAATTTGGGTAACAGTTACTAAGGGACTGTTGGTAAACAGACCATCTAGTGTGTGGCCTGTCTGGTGCGTGGGAGAAGTTATCAGTTGGGTCAGGCCAGCAGCTGCTAGGTCTGTCAGTAGCTGTGAAGTATCGTGATTGTTAAGAGCTTCAAGGTGAAAATTAAAGTCACCTAGTAATGTAAAATGAGAGGAGTCTGCAGCTGCTTCTATTAAGTTGCCTATATTGGCTAGGAACTTGGCTCTTGAGCCAGGCGGGCGATAAATTAACATGCCCTTAAAAGAAGATTTAGTCGAGAGGCATAGTGAAAAAAGGAGAGATTCGTATTCAGGACAGGCTAGGTGTTTCGTGGTGTGTTTAAAGTGGTCTTTATAAATTATCGCAATACCACCGCCCTTCTTTATTGGCCTATCCAGTCTACATACATTGAAGTTGGCGGGGGTGGCTGCTCTAAAGTCAGGTCCTGAGGCTTCATCACCCCAGGTCTCTGTAATGAACAGGAGATCGAATTTGTGCGCATCGATCAGGTCTGCGATTTCTAGTTTGTGTTTGGGGAGCGATCTGGCATTTATTAGCGCTGCTTGGACCAGTAAAGGGTTAGCTGTACCGGGTTTCAAGGATGTTTTAATGCAAGTTGGACATCGGATTGGGCCTAGGATGGAGTTGGAATATCCTAGGTGAGGGGGAACATGGGGTAGAGCTGCATTGTGCCTAAGTTCTAGTAAATCAGCAGTTGAGTATTTTAGTCTCACCGTATTCGTAGGTGGTCTTGCTAATTGTGCAGCAGGGGGGGTGGCCCCTGGCCCGTCCTCGGCGCGGACGAGCGCAGACGAGCTTGCCTTATGCGCGCCTTCGGCGCGCATTCGGCGCGCCCGCTGCGCTCGTCCGCTGCGCTTCCGGTCACAACACATGATTTATTGCCCTGCGTGTGCCATGGGAAGGGGGTGTGGTCAGCGCGTGTGGGCGTGTCCGCAGGATGAGGAAGGCGGCGTTGCCCTGGCAGCGGTGTACCGCGTCAGCCCTAATTCGGCTGGCCGGTATGTTGTTCCTCGAGTGAATGAGGGGAATTTAGCAGGTAAAATCAAATACACAGAGTAAAAACAGTGCTAACTCCCGGCTTCCGCCTCAGGAGTGAATTCTAAGAACGCTCGCTCGAAGTCAGCGCTCGCTCTAATAATCAGGTGAAATCAATAGTCAGATAAAATCAAATACACAGAGTAAAACAGTGCTAACTCCCGGCTTCCGCCTCAGGAGTGAATTCTAAGAACGCTCGCTCGTAGTCAGCGCTCGCTCTAATAGTCAGAGGGGGCGTGGTCAGCGCGTGTGGGCGTGTCCGCAGGAGGAGGAAGGCGGCGTTGCCCTGGCAGCGGTGTACCGCGTCAGCCCTAATTTGGCTGGCCGGTATGTTGTTCCTCGAGTGAATGAGGGGAATTTAGCAGGTAAAATCAAATACACAGAGTAAAAACAGTGCTAACTCCCGGCTTCCGCCTCAGGAGTGATTTCTAAGAACGCTCGCTCGAAGTCAGCGCTCGCTCTAATAATCAGGTGAAATCAATAGTCAGATAAAATCAAATACACAGAGTAAAACAGTGCTAACTCCCGGCTTCCGCCTCAGGAGTGAATTCTAAGAACGCTCGCTCGTAGTCAGCGCTCGCTCTAATAGTCAGAGGGGGCGTGGTCAGCGCGTGTGGGCGTGTCCGCAGGATGAGGAAGGCGGCGTTGCCCTGGCAGCGGTGTACCGCGTCAGCCCTAATTCGGCTGGCCGGTATGTTGTTCCTCGAGGCATGGCAAAAGAAGTAGTAAACCAGTCAGGAAGATCGAAACAATGACACCGGAACAAATCCTCACAGACAAAACATGCAGTATTACCAGTATGTGCCTAGCACGAGGTACACAAGGCGAGCGCGATGGTTGACTCCAAACAAAAATACTCTGAGTTCCCTGCTTGTCCACGCGCTCCACCAGAGGGTTGAATCGCGAGGACAAGCAGACACTACAAAATGTATAGGTGTTTTTTTATGGAAGACACGTTTTTTTCTCTTTGAATATTTTCACTGTCTAGGCATAAACATATCTGTTATGTTATGTTATGTTAGAGAGGCTTGTATAGCGCACAGCTGCCCCAGCCAAGGGGCGTCCTGGCGCGTTCAGCTACAAGATATGAGAGGCACAGTGACCGGAAACAAAGCAGCAGACAGAAATACCAAAGTTAGACTAATGGAAAGAGGAAAGTCTTGACAGCTTTTCTGAAAGCGAGTAATCAGTCTGTACCATGGATGAGCTCCGGCAAAGAGTTCCACAGCCTGGCTGCCAAATAGCGGAAGGAATGCCCTCCCGCCCGGCTGCGCTTAACCCGAGGGACAGCGACCAACTGCTGATCTGCCGACCGTAACCTGCGTTTGGGAACATACAGAGTGAGCAACTTGCTCAACAGACCAGGGTGGGCTGATTTCACAATTTTAAACGAGAGGCACAATGCCTGAAATTGAATCCTACTCTTCATAGGAAGCCGATGCAGTTTAGTTGTCAGCAGCAGAACAGAATCGTGGAAGGCCTACAAGCACTCTTGCGGCGGCATTTTGGACGCGTTGTAACCGACATATTTCGGCCTTATTAGCCCCAAGCAAAAGAGAGCTGGCATAGTCAAGGCATCAAAGAATAGTAGCCTGTATAACCATCTGACGTGTAGTAGGATAAAAAAAATTCAGAAGGGGCTTGAAACCCCGCAACAGGCTGAGACAGGTACCGGTAACTTTCTTAGTGTGATCCCGAAAGCTGAGGGAAGCGTCCATCCAGACCCCAAGATTTTTGACCAGGGTCGTAGGTGTGGAGGCTGCACCCACAACGGTTGGCCACCACTGCTCGTTCCAAACATTATTGTTCTTCCCATCCATTGAGTTGCAAACAGTTGGAAGCCATTCAGCGAGCCACAGCCGTCATCCCATCTCTAAACCTAGAGGCGTTAGGAGCAGAACCTTCCGCCAAGGTGACAACCAACCGTGTATCGTCGGCATATGAGACCATCACAAGATCCCATTGCCTAGCGACCGCAGCCAGGGGTTGGATATAAAGGTTAAACAAAACCGGGCTCAAAGCTGAGCCCTTGGGTACACCCTGGTCAATAGGCTGGGCTTGGGAAAGAAATGGAGGAGCGGACACTCTGAAAGATGTCTCGGTCAGAAAAGATCTGAACCATACCAGGGCTGACCTGGTCACACCAGCTTCCTCGAGCTGCTGTAGCAAGATGGTACGTGAGACCATGTCAAAGGCGGCACTAAGGTCTAACAGAATGAGTGCCGCACTTTGACCGTCATCGAGAATGGACCGCAGATGCTCAGAGGTGGCCAAAAGAGCAGTTTCCGTACTTTGTCCAGAGCGAAACCCATCTGAGAGACATCCAGGATATCATTGGATTGCAGGAATTGAGTGAGCATGTTATTAACATGTGCCTCTGCGACCTTCGCCGCCCAAGGGAGTAGGGAAATGGGCCTGAAATTTTCCGGCTTGGACGGGTCCAATGTGGGTTTCTTAAGGATGGGGGACACACAAGCCTGTTTCCAGAGAGCAGGTACAATAGCAGTGGAGAAAGAGGCATTGATTATATTATGGAGAGGGGCCTGAAAGAAGGAGAAGGACTCTCTAAATTGAGAAGGCCTTAAGGGGTCAGCAGGAGAGCCAGTTTTAATTTTACCGCTCAACCGGGTGAGCTCCTCCTGAGACAGATGAGGGATGGCTGACAGCGCCCGCTGCAGTCCAGTGCCTGAGGGCACAGGAATAGGACTGGAGGGGGCTGGAGGGAAGGAGTGATGGATGGCACGCACCTTTTCTACAAAAAAGGTGGCTAACTCATCACACTGCTGTGCCTATGATAAAGCAGGCCTCGAGACCTTCTTAGACCTGAGATCTTTAAGAATCTTGAAGATACATTTTGCTGGATTAGGGCTCAGCTTGATTTGGCTCGCATAGTAAACAGCCCGGGATTTACAAATGGCTTTATGGTACTGCTTGATAGTGGCGAGATAACCCAGTTTTTTCTCAGGATCATAGGGGCAGATGTATCATCACCATCATTTGCGATTCCCAAATAGCGATTTTTTAGAAATCGCTATTTGGGAATTGCAAATTGGGATGTATGTAGAAATTCGCTTTTTTTTTGTGATTTCTTAAAATTCCTTAATTGCGATTAGCAAATTGCTAATCGCAATTAAGGAATAATTTCCCATTCATTTCTAGAATGGGAAGTTATTCTCAATTTGCAAATCGCAAATTGAGAATAATTTCAAGGGTGCAGGGGTGTCCAAAGGACACCCTGTTGCACCCCTGAAATATGCATGGGTGCACATGTGGCGCACATACATGCCCTAAGGGCATGTATGTGCGTCACATGGTACAGTGAAAAATGCAAAAATTTGCATTTTCAAGGAATTCGCAACTTACCACCAACTATAAGTTGGTGGTAATTTGAGATTCCTTAAGGGCATTTTGCTAATTTTTTTTTGTTACATACATTGCATTCAAGGAATCGCAAAATTTGCGATTCCTTAAATGCAATTGCAAAATAAGGAATCGCAAATTTTACGATTCCTTATTTTGCACCAGATTTTGCTTCATACATTCCATTTAGCAAATTCGCATTCGCAAAGGCCGAAATTCTGCGAATTTCGGCATTTGCGAAAGCGAATTTGCTTGATACATCTGGCCCATAGTCCCTTCTCCACTCACGTTCAGCTTTCTAACATATTTTTCTTAGTGCACTCAAAGAATCGGTGTACCAGGGGCTGGTGGTAGAGGGTCGCCCCTTGAACCATTTAGCAGGAATTAAGGAGTCAAGACCGTGTTTTATCCAGTCACAGGAAGTGCCATAGTCAGATTCTGAGTCGGATAGCAGGCCCAGAGGCTTCCTGGCTAAAAAGTCATGGAACTCCTCGATTTTCAATTTACGCCAAGGACGTTTGAAGACCATTTTTACAGAATCATTTTAACAAGGCTCTGTGAGCGGAGCAGACATGACAACCAAAGCGTGGTCAGTCCAACCCATGGGAATAGGCAAATCCACCTTGTATGACTGAATATTTGAAAATATGGGGTCCAACAAGTGTCCTGCAATATGGGTGGGACCGCATACCTATTGATTCAGCTGAAAAGCTGCCATATCGGCAATGCAACTGCAAATTTCACTATCGTGTATTAAATCAAAATATACATTCAGGTCCCCAAAAATACTAAAATTGGCCGGACACACAACAAGCGAGCTAATTCTTTCCAGGAGCGCATTTTTAAACTTGGCTGCCAGCCCAGGGGGCCGATATATCAGGAGTCCTGAGAGGGTAAGGTGGGGGCTCACGGAAATCCTAAAACAGGCACACTCACAGCCTTCAATGGGTTCCTTAGTGAACAAGCAGGAGTAACATGATTTAAAGATGACTGCAATGCCCCCTCCTCTGGATACCCTATTGACCGTGCAAATAGAGTATCCGGTAGGTAAGGCTAAATTTGGCTCCGCTACCAGATCCTCATTAAGTCAAGTTTCACACACAAAAAACACATCAGGGACTTCCTCAGTGATAAGATTGTGAATTTCCAGGTGATATTTAGCCAACGACCTCACATTAAGCTGTAACATTTTCAGCCCAATCTGAGGCTGGGTAACAACAAGCCGGGCATCTAGTAGAGTCTTCCCCCAAGTTAAGTACACTTCCTCCACAGCAAACAGACCCCAAATTAATAATCAAGAGTTCTTCCCTACCGTAAGAGTGCAAACCAAGCAGCTTCCGACCATGGGTACTGGCGAGAGGCGACGTACAGGCGCGGACGGGCGCAGACGGGCTGTCCTTCGGCGTGCCGCCGGCGATCCCGCACCATAGCCCCCTTAAGAAAAAGTGTTCAAACAGCTAGACCGCCGACCGAATTGACGGCCAGCTGAAGAACCGGTAGTGAGGACTTCCGCGAAAACGTTCAGGACGTCCTCCACAACAATCAGCCTAAATGGCTGCGGTGGACCGGGGTGTCTGGAGCAAAATAAAAAATGAACAAAGTAAGGTGTAGATAGCTCCAGGCAGGTACGATTGAAAATTACGGGTACAAATTTTGCATGACATGAAGTGCACGCAATAGAGGACAAAAGATGGCAAGTTTAAAAACAAAGGTAAAGATGTCAAACAGACCTCACACGTAGCAGTAGGAGCACAATCAAACAGCTGATTAAATACTGTGGATGCTGGGGGAAGTTCAAACAGCTAGACCGCTGACCGAAATGGCGGCTAGCCTAAGAACTGGAAGTGAGGACTACCCCGAAAGCGTTCGGGATGCTAGAGAGAAATAGAGCGCTGAACCCAAGGTCAATGCAATTATGAGTCATGCATGGCTTATACAAATGTTGTTGGTAAATATGTAAACATTTCTAAACTCTCAGCTCTTTAATTCTTTTTTTTCAACAGACACCTTTCAGACTATCCATGCCTTTTGAGGTTCCACCAGGCAAAGCAGTAACACTGAAAGCGACGTTGCAAAAAGCCACAATGAAGGTACCTTACATTGCCAAAGTTCGCACCATGATTGGCAACAATTCAACCATCTCCGGTACATTAACAGGGGTCGGTTACTACAATCTGCAGATTGAACAGGCAGAAGAATGAGAAGCACACCTGCCAAGGCTGAAAAAACATGGTTATTACCTGAATAAAATTGATTTAGAGAAGTTACTGAGTGTTTTCTAATTTGGCACATTTTAGCATTTAATATAAAGTAGCATTTTAATGAAGATATTCTTACATTTTATGATCTGTGATTCTGCATTTTCTTTATTTCCTCGCAAACAGTCGAGATACTGTCTAAATCGTTAATACAGTCATTCTGACAGCATCAATTCCCCAGAACATCTTCTCGAACGTTCCCATTTTGAAACCATGATTACTGATATTGTTGGTGGTGTTTAAATACCAGGAAAATTGTAAGATCCATATTTACTGCAATATTGCCCAATACATTTTTGATGTTGATAACAGAATGTAAAATAAATTAAATACAAATTACTGACAGTTCTCCTTTCTTAAAATTGATGGTTGACTGGTGAGCCGGTATGCTATGTTGTCACAATGCGGCTTGTGGGTGAGGGGTATCACTCTGCCCAGTGCTCAGAGGGCATGCAGATCTGCAAATCTTTGATTATCCTGCCTAATTAAAAGGGCAGTCAGAGGTTTAGAAAAAAATATCTATTTCTCCAAGCGGCAACTCGAGAAAGAACAAATGTCACTTAAAAAAATATCAGCTGGGCCCTAGTAAACCTTCAGAAGAATTTGTGGAGCGAGATAGCTGCCTCAGCATGAATATATCACAAAAGCAGTTTAAGCCTGTTAAAAATATGCTCCATTTTACTCTGTTCAGTTGATACAAACCACATGTGATTCTTACTTCTTTGATTTAGGGTACCCTACCTTACCACTGTTTAGCACCATTGTTTGGAGCTTTATTAGTATTATTATTTAATTTTATAAGGCGTACAGCTACCCGGGGGTTTCCCGGCACCATTGGACACAAGCAGAAAGAGAATAATCTATTAATTGAATAACCACATTATTAGACCTTTACGAAAGTTCATCTAGATGGTTTCATTCCGAAGTGACGTGGGGAGAGAAATCCACAGTAAAGGGCCCAGGTAATAAAAAGAGCGGCTATCCACACCCTACGCGACAGTCTGAACCTTGGGACAGAAAATTTGGCCTGAGTAGAGGATCGAAGAAGGCGCAGGTAGGGATGGGCTAAGGCACTCAGATACTGTGGTGCTGTGCCCGATTAGATTTTATGCATATAACTCCGGGCCTTGAATTTTATGCAGTTCTCCACTCTAAGCCAATGAAGGTCGAAGAGCGAGCTTGAGATGGAGGCCCTTCTAGGCACCTGGCAAAGCAGTCTGGCCACAGATTTCTGTACTATCTGCAGTTTTAAAATCCCCTCCTTATTGGCTCCTAAATACAGTATGTTGCCATGGTCCAGTCTGGAAGTAATACGGGCCTGGAGCATTGTTCTTTGCGTGTGACCAGGCAACATCCACAGTCTTTTTTTTGCCATTTTAGGATGGTGAAGCAGGTTGATGCAACCTTTACTGCTTTCTGCCTCATTGATAGCTGGTCATCAATGATTAGGCCTAGATTGCGGACCATCTGCACCGGTTGTGGAAGAGCCCCCTTTTGAGGAGGTCAGTGCTGGGGGCCCCAAAGATCTTTGTTTTCCCCAAGAATAAATACTTTAGTTTTTCCACCTTTAAGTTTTAGCAGGTTGGCATTCACCCAACCTGCTATGTTTTGCAGCCCTCCATGGAGAGATGATTCCTTAGATGCCTCATTGGTGGAAAGGAGGAAGATTAGATGAATGTCATCAGCGTAAGAAAAAAAAAGACAAATCAGCCTCTTCAGCTTTGTGGCCAGAGGTCTGACATAGAAAGTAAATAAATATAAGCTGAGTATAGAGCCCTGCGGTACTCCATAAGGACAAGCATGGGGCTTAGAACTTGCTGACGGGGAAAATACCTGAAAAATACAATCGGTCAAAAAATCAGTGAGCCATGTGAGTGTTGTCCCGACAACGCCCAAAGATTATAAAGCTTTTATTAGGGTGGTGTGTGACACAGTGTCGAAGACAGCACTCAAATCAAGCAGTATGAGTGCCACAGTTTCACCCATCTCAAGGCGTTGACACAAAGTTTCTGTAACTTTCAAAAGTGTGGTTTCGATAGAGAACCCAACTCTAAAGCCAGACTTGGGCATGTGATCACTTTCCAACAGTACCTCAAATGTGGAATCAATAACAAACTTAGTCAAGCACATCTTTTTGAGAATGTGAAAAATGCATACAAATAATTGGTTGTCAACCTTCCCTCTTTTGACTGGAATATGGTGCCCAAACCTGCTTCAATGTATAACTTGCTTGTAGCAGGCAGTGAATGGGATCAGCTGCTTTGTTGTGGCCTCTGTGTGGGTAGTGATGTGGAGAAAGACAATAGCAGGTGAAGTGAGAATTGGAGGGAGCAATTGGGTTACCCCGTATTGCAGAAGCTGGCCTGGTGGGTGCTGCTTCCTGCACCCCAACTAGCACTCAACATTGATGGTATTTGCAGACTCTGTCATTGTGGCCACAGAAACTGTGACAGCTATAATAGTCCAGAAAAATATGTCTACATGGATACCACTACAGGACACTTGGAATGAGAGCCATGAATTTAACCACACACCTTAAACTACTGAAAGCACACTCCAATATGATGTGATTCCTTTTACTAAACATGGCTCAAATATCCTTGCTCCCATAGGCTGCACCACACAGCACATCAATTCTGCATAAAAAGTGATGAGGTCTTGCATCAACCATAAATCCTCCCAGTCCTGCAACCCAGGCAAGAACACCAAGCTCAACTACATGGAGCTGCTGCCTGAAATTCCATTTCAAACTTTCAGCAACATAGTCTGCTACATTTCATCTCATGTGTATGCCTTCTGGACAGTACAAGGACTTCCTCACCATCTCAGCCATGAAAAATGTCACCATCACCCTTATCCGAGACTTTAACTTCTCAGACAACTCAAGAATGAAAATAATCCTCATTCACCCAATTCACTCAATTTGCTTCACAGTGTCACCCAACCAAGTACATCCAAAACTTTTGGTTTGTGTGAGAAACCTGGGCTTTTTGCAGTGTTCCCCTACTTGTTACCCCCATTTTGGCTACTAGATGCTGGGTTTCTGACTCTGATTGTGCCCAAGGCTCTGCTAATCAGACCCAGGAATTAAACTCTGATTAAAAGTGCATGGTAATTAGGTGCAATTAGAATTGGTACTGACAACCTACCTCTCAGTCCCTAGGATATGATATGGCATGGAGGTTTAGAGGCCCAGCAGATTTAATGCGCTTAAGTATTTACTGTTGTGTGGCCTGCTGCCAAATTTAAAAGTCTGCCCTGCTTTGCAGGCTGATTTTTAAATTAAATTATAAGCAAATTTGACTTTGTAGTTAAAGGTCATTCCAAAGTCTTAAACTACCTTAGGTTTACATACAAGTCACACCTAAGGTCTCCCCTAGGTGCCTCAGGGGCAGTGGGCCTTGTAACAATAAGCAGGGACATTATAAAATATATTGTATATGCCCTAGTGAGGGAAAAACTCCCAATTGTGTTTTTCCACATTGTAGAACATTGACTCTATAGGCTAACACAGGAATACTGTAATAAAGTATAACTATTGATAGAAGGGAGCTAAATATATACTTATAAGTATTACAAAGATAGAATAAATGTAACAACTTGCCAAGGTTAAATTTATTATAACTTTCACAGAAAAGAAGTTATAGAACTTGCTTTTCTGATTAACTAAAATTCAGCCTTTCCGCAGACTCTCTTGAGAGGCCTGTGTTTGACAGGCTGAGCCAAGCAACCCTGATGAGGTGTGACGTGGCCTGCATAGAGACATAGGACATCTGGTGGGAAAAGATTTGCAGCTGCAGAGCTAAAGGTAGGATGGGGTTGAAGTAGCCAAACTGGTCTTTAAAAGAGGGAATGACAGTTAGAACAGGACACAGGCTCACCCCACATCCTGCACCCCAAGCTAGACCGGAGCCCCAGTAATTGAATTACCTAAGGGCATGAAAAGCTAATGTTAAGGAAACGTAGGCACACCAGTGAGTTGGTGTAGCCAGATCTTAAGCACCAGAAGAGAATTTCTCCATTTTGAATTTGTATTAGAGATACCTGGTGGGCTAGTTGGACCCCAGGGATCTGCAGGATTTAAAGGGACTTAATCCCTCAACTTAAAACTAGCCACGTGGCATGTTTGCAAAGTGGTGAAGGCAAGGGGCAGGGCCTGATGGGGCCTGATGTGACAAGTGTGCAAACGCGCTCCATGGCATGTTTTAAGTTAGGGGATTAAGTCTCATTGTATCCTGAGGGTCCCTGGGGGCCAACTAGCCTACCAGGTATCTTCAGTAAGCCCCACAGAGCTGTGTTGCAGAGAGGTGTAAAAAGGGGCGTGGCCTTGGACCATCTCTCTGCAACGCACCTCTTTGACGCTTACTGGAGGTACCTGCTGGGCTGTTGGCCCCCAGGGACCCTCATGATTCAAGATGAATTAATCCCCCAACTTAAAACCTGCCAGGGGACCAGTTTGCACAGAGGTGAAGAGAGGGGGGCAGGACTGATGTGACATGTGTGTACTTATCCTATCACTCTGACAAAACCCAAGCACTTATAAATTAACCATGCATTCTCCTCGCAGTAGTCAAGTTAAAGTCAAGTTAAAATTTATATAGCGCACTACATACCCAGAGGGTCTCAAGGCGCTTGAGGAAGGGGGGGGGTTTACTTATCGAATATCCAGCAGTACTTTAATCATCCAGTCAGTACCCATGCACTTGTGCAATGACCCATACACAAACTCATGCACTGCTACAATGCCCTGAGCACTACCCATGTAGTCCAGTCATTGCCCTGTCAGTACACATGCACTCATTAAATCACCCAGCCAGCATGTACTTATCCAATCACTCCACCAAACCCAAGCACGTATAAATTAACCATGCACTCTCCTTGCAGTACTCTAATCATCCAGTCACTTTCCATGTAGTCATGCAATGATCCAGGCACTAACACATGCACTGCTACAATCCCTGTGTACTACCCATGCAGTCCTCTAACCATCTACAAGCTTCTCATTTGCTGCTTCAATTCTCCTGGTAGTACCCATGCAGTCCAGCAATCACCCTGTCACTCCCTGTGCAGTCCTCCAGTCATCCAGCCACTATCATGTACTAATCCAAACACTCCGCCAATACCCAAGCACTTATAAATTCACTCAGGCACTCTCCTTGCAGTATTCTCAACTTTCAGTCAGTAGCTATGCACTCAAGCAATGATCCGGGCACTAACTGATCACTGTTACAATCCCATATGCCCTACCCATACAGTACTGTACACCCATGTACCCACTTCTCATTTGCTCCTTCAATTCCCTAGGTAGTACCCATACAGTCCCGCAATCACACTGTCACTTCCTGTGCACTCCTCTAGTCACCCAACCTCTACCATATACTAATCGAAACACTCCTCTAATACTCAAGCACTTATAAATTTACCACATACTCTCCTTGCAGTACTCCAATTATCCACTCAGTATCCATGTACTCATGCAATGACCCAGTCACTAACACATGCACCGCTGCAATACCTTGAGGACTACATATGCATTACAGTAATCTCCATGGTACAACCTATGCAGTCCTCCGATCACCCAGCCAATCCTATGTGCTTATCCGATCACTGTGCCAAAACCCAAGCACTTATAAAATCACCATGCAATCTCCTTGTAGCACTCTAATCATCCAGCCACTACTCATGTACTCATGTAATGATCCAGGCATTGGCTCATGGGAAATACAGAGGAGGTCATGCTAATCACAGGGGTACCCCAACACATAGTGTTCCCTAGTTTATGCACTCTATTCTAAGTGTCTTTTAGCATAGCACTGGCTCTAGGCCTGGTCAGTAAAAGTCAGTTACCACCAGTACCCATCACCAAAAAGTTGGGGCACAGGAGGATTTTCTGCAAATCTTTTCTTCTTCCTGTACTTTTCTTTATCTTTTGGTAATTCTGTTGCCTCTTTCCGCATTTGTCTTGCTTCTTTCTGCACTTTTCTTCCTCTTTCTTCACATGTCCTACCTTTGTAGGCATAGTTAGAAATTAGCATTTAAAAAAGCTTAGGAATTCACTGAAAAAAAACATAGATTTCAAAGACGTTATAGTTAGAAATTAACATTTAAAAAACCTTTGAAATTCACTGAGAAAACCATAGGTTTCATGGTACCCCGCAATGGGGGCACAAGTTATAGTTAGGTCTACTAACTATACAGCCGAATTTCTATGGTTTTGTTCAAGTGAAATCTCCAACTAACTATAACGTCCCTGAAACCTATGGTTTTGTCAGTGAAATTCTAAGGTTTTTAGAATGCTAATTTCTAACTATAACATCCCTGAAAAATAAGGTTTTTTTCAGTGAATATATATATTAACTACTGGCGGTCATTAATCTTTCTGAAATTCTCCCCCAAAAAAGTATATCCAGGTCTGCTCCTATCTTGAAAGCTTGGGGGTGATTCATCAAGGAGGGGGCTGAGAAAAAATGGGGGTTCCAAAAGTAATTTTCTCCATGTTAATTTCCATGGGAAATTTTGCGAGGATCTACAGCTCGAACTGCTGAACGGAATTACCCCAAATTTGGCAGGAAGGTAGAGCTTGGTTCATAAAGCGACCTTTCTTTTAAATGGTTTAAATCCGTTCAGTAATTTTTGGGAAATTCAAAAAATAAGAGTGAAAAAATAATTTTCCCGTAGGAAACTTTGTGCAAGGCTACAGCCAAAAAAACTGAACGGAATCTACTCCACATTTGGCTGAAAGGTAGTGTTTGGGCCAGAAAGCAACCTTTTTAAAAATAGTGTAACTCCATTCGGTAGTTGCTGAGAAATTCAAAAAATAAAAGTTTTGATATCTGGGGGGAGCCTACCTCGTATGCTCGAGCTTCACTGTGATTGGCTGCTAGCACTTCAAACCAGGAAGTGTTCTCAAACATCTTGTGGCTCTGTAGAAGAGTGTCACCTGAAAACAGAGAAACAAAGGTATGAAATAAGAGAAGGGGGTAGGGTAGAAAAACCTTGACCCCCTAGGTTTGCTCAGGGGGTTACAGAAAGACCCCAAGGCCCAAAAAATCATTAAAAAAAAAACATCACAAATTAGCACTGGGGTCGCGGGTTCTCACGTTTCATTGTAATGCGGCCCTTGGGTGGGCTAGGTTCCGGGGGTATTTCCTAAAAAATAATAGATGGGGCTCTCAGGGGTTGCGGGGGTCTGCGCAGCCCGGGGCTTCACTTTTGTTGGGAGGGGGATTGTGTGGACCCCTGTGGAGTCTTCTATGTGCTTGTAACCTTGGTGTTGTATGACAAATCTTTATGAAATTATCTAAAAAAATTCTCCCCCTGTGCTAGCCGGATCACAGCTGTCACTCTGCGAAGCAATATTGGGAATATAAGGCAGCTCTGAAAAGAGCCATGTGTTTATTAGTTGGAGCTAAATAAAAGGGCGGATGCACAGCTTCAGGGTATTCAGAAAAACTCGATTTCCCTGGTCTGTGAAGTGTACTCCATCACTTCTGTAGGTATCAGCCATATCAAAACATATGTTGTTGTTCTTGATCGACCCCATTCTATGGTCTCTGAGGTATGCAGAGACAGCTTTGTTGACATTCTTCCTAGATTTTTCAATCTAAGGACAAAATTGGTTTGACCATTTCCACTTCTGTCTTGGACATATATTGAAATATTCAAAGACAGTTTGAGGCAAAAGCAACATCAATTGCCGAAAGTTGTCCCTCATTAGCATTTCCAAATTCACCCCAGTCAATTTGCCTAGGTCGTTTCCACCACAGTGCACAATCATAAGGTCAGCATGTTGGAGATGCAAACAGGTTTTAACCAAAGGCAACAATTAGTGCCATTTCAATCTTCCCTGTCCAAAACATTTAATGTCCACATTTCTCTGTTCTGCATACCTCCTGCACCAGAAAACATAGCTATGTCCTATGATCCACACTATCACTTTGAAGGTATGGCTGGGCGGAATGGATAGATGTCTGTAGCTCATGCAGTCCAATCGTAGAATTAGAGACATGTTTAAAGATGGGGAACTACTTTTTTTTGCCATACAAAATGATACCTGATATTGGAGATGAAAAACATCGTTTTTTAAAAGTAGGGTGCACATTCGTTTTGTGGAAAAGCATCTTTGTGATTGGTTAAGAAAAAGCAGTTTCAACATGGAGTACATATCATAGGATAAAATTTGCTCAACTCAACCACACCTGCTACTAGCATTTTGAAGGAACTGTTCAAAAAAAAATTGTGAACTTTTAACCTGCACGTGCAGTAGAATGTTCTAGAAAGTGTGTTGATAGAACATGTTGCACTTCTGACTTCTATGTGTCCTTGAATATAAAAAAAAAACTGTTTATATGGAAAATTTAAAAAAAAAAACAATAGAGAGGAGTTTTGAAACGTAAAAGAATCAAGGAACTAATCTAATTTGTTCATCACATGTATTTATGTGAGGAGCAACACAATAACAGACACAACAGCACCAGGAAGAGGAAGAAGCATGGAGCGAGTGAAGGGGGATATGGGCACAATGGCAACATGCACAATTATGTACATCACAACTATAGACAAACCATGGTCAAAATGAAACACACCAACAAGGAGCACAAGTCACACAGCCCACCAACATTTCACCACAGAACGAGCATAGAAGTGAAAACCAGACTGCCTGAAAGGTAGAAGGGTGAACAAAAACTCACATGAATGGACATCTCACACATATTACAGCACACACACATACGAAGCAGAGTACATCAACATCCAACACAATGTTGTCTAAACACAAACATTCGCATGGATAAGCGTCTGAAAGTGTTAGTATGAAAGAGGCACATGAGTACGCATAGGTACAAAGCTACAGTCTGGATGTGGTAGCAATTCACATATGGCAGGAGCAAGAGACTGCGTGACACACACATTGGCATGCAAATCAAGACACAACCCATTCGGAGACAAGTGAAAATGTGGAAACTTTATAAAAAAAAGTGTGTGTCAGTACGGCAAGAGTAGTGCCACAATATGTAGACAAATGCAGCAGCATGCCTGAATATGGAACGTAGGAAAACTTCCATGTTCACCTCATTGTAGTCCATCACCAACACATGTCAGTGTCAAGCAGCGTTGGTTATCTGTGCCTCTGACATAATTGGACGCCAATGCAGCCATGTCCACTGTTGTTTTGGGACATGTGACCAGATTTACAATGTGCAATAATGTGACAGGACACGTGCAATGTGGCACATCGAGTCTTGGATGAAGGTACCTTGTCACTTGTCCATGAACACAAGTGCAGCTATGTAAGCCACTATCTCTAATGAGTGATGGGTGGCCACAATATTCGAAATGTCGTAGACGTAATAAATCAGGTGGCCGGGACAGATGTGCTGACTCCAAACACTGTACCCAATGTTCACCAATGCAGAATCGGAAAGTGGGTCAATTTGGTCACTGCTTACTACAACATGTTAGTAATAGCATTTAGGGGAGAGGAGTTGGCCTAACGGCTAGGGCGCTCGACCTCGGACCTGGAGGAACTGGGTTCGAGTCTCGGTAACGACGCCAAAACCTCCTGTGATTCTGGGCAAATCACTTAATCTCCCCGTGCCTAAAATGAAAGTAACTGGAAAACGTAAAAATGTAACGTAACTGAAAAAATATGTAAAGCGCTCTGATACCTGATTCGGTTCGGGTCTAGTTCGCGCTATATAAAACTCTGCAAAAAAAAACAAAAAAACATGTGCAATCTCCCAGGCCCTGTTCCCAACATGCATGCCAAACATCCATGCATGCCATAACCGGGCATCATAATGACACTCCTGGTTGTGGGCCAACGAGGGGCGCACACATCCACCATAATCCATGTCAGCTACCCACTCGTTAGAGAGGCACAAGTCCATGCACCACTCGGGTAGGCATGTGTGACATTGCAATACAGGTTGAACGCAGGTGACGTCTGCAATGCGGAAGCTCAGCCGGTAAGTGATTTGCAGTACTGCCAAAGGCAGTGCACCCAGGACATGCAGCAGACGTGCAAGGTATAGGTGGACGTGAATGGAGTTGACCATGTGTTCGGGATGCCCTGCCATTGCGTCAGTGGCTCTCCTTGTAGCTGCACTGGCTTGCCGTGTGCCAATGTTGTGGATGAAATGGCACAGCTTGGTGCAATGAGCCGGGTGTTTGTGCACTGGGTGCAGGGCAGGGGTGTGGTGGGAGTATGTGTGAAGGCCATTTCACGCACTCTACCTACTGCGAAGGACTTTTGAGTGTAGGGGCACATCATACCATGTATCCCCAGGCCCAGAGGCACAAGGGGGCCCTGTAGGGCCTCCTATTTTCTCACTGCCATACTTTTCACGTCGGGCTCACTGCTGTGAGGTGGGCAGAAACAAGTATTATGTTTGGCGATCCCGCAGCGGCGGCTGTGAGGTGGGCAGAAACAAGTATTATGTTTGGCGATCCCGCAGCGGCACTGTCAAGCACATTGCAGCCTCCGGGCCACCTCTGAAGATTGCAGATCCCCAGTGGCTGCGGCAGTCCACTCATGGCCCCATTGCCACACTCGTAAAGCAACAGTCGGACCACTGGAGCGGCAGTCCTTGACTGCCACCACACCTTCACTACAGGTTTAAGGGTCCTACGGACAGCCTAACTTATAATCAGCCCAAAATGGCAGAGAGGCTTCTTAGTTCATTACTTCACAGAAAGGCACACAATTGATATCGCACATGGATTACATATACAACTCGTACGTTTTTATTGTAATATGGTTTAAAACCTGGTTACTCACCACATAAATGTGTAATAGACTTTGAACAGTCAAATATGCTAACACTATCATAACTATACCTACACATACCCATACCAGTCTGCTATTACCAGTTCAGCCAAAGCTTTTGGAGTCAAACATCTGCACTAAGGGGGTTATCTACATGAGACCTGTGCCACCAGATCATCACTTTTTTGATGCTTCAGTGGCACAGGCCTGCCATTCAGGTCTATGAGGTGACGTAAAGCTACCCTGCATGGCTTTGCTTGGCCTCACTGATGTGAAGTAAGGTAAGGAAGCGCAAAGCACTGCATTACCGTACTCTGCTTCAAGGAGGCGCTCCACGGTCATTGTGGTGGGTGTTCCTATGAAACATCCATGGATTTTGCTGCTGCCCCAGATTTAAATAATGAGGTAAACTTGGGGCAGCGCCTTAACCTTATGCCTCCCAGAGCAGGCATAACGAGGAAAAATATTGTCATTTCTCCTTGTTCTTTCCTCTTTCCATGTGTGTTGCTTTCCCCTTCACATGGCGGCCTCTGTTGGGGCCCATGGCGATACCCATGAGACCCCTCTTCCCAAACATGCACTGTGTGGCAGGCACCATGGGATGCCCACCACAAGGTGTACGGTCTTCCAGAACCTCTGCTTTTTTCAATGCAAGCCTGTGTCATCGGTTGGAACACAGGCTCCCATTGAAGTCAATGGAAGTCTGACTGAGCAGTGTTCAGAAACATCGTAATTGGTAGGTTGGACCCCCCGAACCCTAGCTGGTCATAAATGATTCCAAAAAGGAGCTGGGTGTACTTCTTTTATGACCGACATCGAAATGAGGCCCATAATGTGCAAGAATATGTTTGCAAATTGTATGTTTTGCAACAGTACTAATCACAACTGTAAAAACAATATTATTTAGCACAATATTTTAGAAATTACAATAGTTCAGTAATGATGTTCTTGTATAATGATATTACATTTTCAATATTCTCTCCAAAGGTTGATGTGTTCAAATACTTTATGGCAAACATAGATTTTATAGATCAAAACCTTTTTATTGAAATTTTTCATGAAACAAGTAATTCATAAAATAATCCAAAAAGTTGGCATGGCTGTCTTACTAAACTTAAAAGTAATAGGCAGAGGTGTATGTGGTATCCTGCGGGTATCACATTCTTACATAGAACTTTTATATGTCATGTTAGAAAGCTTGGAGCATGAAGTCAGGACGTTCTATGTGATGATTTGTAAGTAAACTAGGACAGTTATTCTACAGCTGACCTGCTAGTTGATGGATGAGATTCTCTATGCCTTAAATTTAAGAAGAAACTTACCAACCTGTTTCCAGTCTTTAATTGGACCTACTTCACTGGCATAGTCGGCAGCGAAAGGAATCTCAACACAGAAGATGGGTGAGGAGCATTTTCTGATTTAGAGACATAACTTGGATTTTAATATGTTTGAATAAGGCAAGGGATTGGGAGCATCGCCGCATGAATACCCTAGGAGTTGTTTTATATACCTTGATGAATTATTGAATTTCGATGCAGGCTCATCCTGTGTGGTATTTTCAAGTTATGCTTCTCATGCTTAAAGAAAAGTGGAATTCCCATCTCGAAGACTAGCAAAGGTTAAGTCATTCTGGCACTGTACCTTGAGATGTAGCTAAGTAAAACCGAAAGGTAAGAGGAGATGGGGAGAGGGAGAAGCGAGGGCCAGTATTCTGTTTTAGGTATGGACTGTGCGCACCAATCTAAGGATTCAGGTTGTGGATAATTATGTGGCTTGAAGGTGTGATTGCAGTGCAAAGACTTAGGCTAAATATGGGCAGTCTGATTGTTCGTTAATTGCGTAGAATTGTGATTATGAGAGTGAAAGGGAGAGTCACAGCCGAGTGTTGTGGTAATATATTGATGCGAGTGAGCAATTGTGCGCTCTGTATGTAGTAGAGGGTTCTATCTATATCTATACTACTATAATAAAGGAAGAACTTTCAGCTTGGAGGCGGGTAAACTCGGAAACCACAGCGCCAATCCACACACTCGATACACCGTTGGAATCGTCAGGGTGTGTAGATGGTTATAGGCTATATAAATAAAAAAATAAAAAAACGTTATTTAAAAAATGTACAGTAAAAAAAAGTAGTCCCTCCGAAGTAGCGCCGGCCGCGACGTACGTGCTCACGTCAGGAGCGTGGGGAGGAGCGGCGTCCAGGAGCGCAACGAGGAGCGGCGGACATGGCGCGGGGGAGGAGCGGTGACGTGAGGAGCAGCGGGCAGGCCAGCGGCGGTGCGAGCAGCGGACAGGCTGGAGGAGCGGCGGCTGGGGTAAGGGAGCGGCGGACATGGCGTGGGGAAGGAGCGCTGACGTGAGGAGCATCGGACAGGCCAGCGGCGATGCGAGCAGCGGACAGGCGGGAGGAGCGGCGGCTGAGGTAAGGGGACCCATGTCGGTGCAGGCGGGGGACGGGCTGGGCGGGGGCCCGGGCTGCAGGAGAGAAGAGAATGATCCCGTGTTTTTAAGGTTAAACAGCAATCAATAACACACCTCTAGGCCAAAAAGATTAGCTATGATGTAAGCTTTCCCAGCCAATGTACACTCTGTAGAACGGATTGGTCAGCTGTACACCTCTGCAAAGAAGTACAGACATATTTAAAGCAGTATATCAGCAGCTGACAGGCGGGAGGAGCGGTGGCTGAGGTAAGGGGACCCATGTCGGGGCAGGCGGGGGACGGGCCGGGCGGGGGCCGGGCTGCTGGACAATGTCGGGGCGGGCGGGGGTCGGGGAAGCCTGTTGCTCCCGGACAACGTCGGGACGGGCTGCTAGTATGAGTATATTTAAGGTGGTTTATTTATGGCAAAGTAATTGTCCAACGTGTCCCAGATAGGCTTAGAAGGAGACCTCCATGGAGAGTTTTGTAGAGAAGTATTGTCTGCGCCTCTCATGTGAGTGATCCACTTAATCCAGCAATTAAACAAGGTGCTGTGTGTATCTTTCTAATTATTTAGGACTATTATTGTTGCTGACGTACGTAGTAAGTCCACTAAAGCCCTATCTGCTGGGTTATCCAGGTTTGTGTCAAGAAATCCTGCAATCAGAGATGCAAGTTCTTTTTTCAGGTGGCAATTAAATAGACTTGATGAGAATAAGAACACTTTGTCCCAGAAGAGTGATAAGGATTTGCAGTGAAGAATGAGGTGAGCAGGGGCATAGCTAGCAGCCAACAGGAACGGCTGCACACTAGCAAGGCTCTATAGCCCTCACTGAATATCTTTCACAAATCCTGTTAATAATCCTATGTAATACCCTCGCACGAAGGAGACCCCGGCCCAACCGCAAGGGTGCTGTCTTGCGGGCAATTTCCGGCTTGGGAAGGTGACAGGCAGAGAAGACGTATAGGTGCGGCCGGTATACCAGCAACATGGCAGTGAACCCTTATCCAACTTGGTGATGCCGTGAGAGCAGTGGTATGCCGGACCTCACAGAATATGCAGGGGAGCCCTCCACCATATTCGGCGGTCACTGGACCCCAAAGGTGAGCCACCGCACGCACTGGATGAAGACTTCCAGTGATTTCTGTATGGACGAAGTGAGCCCCTCCAATCGGGCAGGCCGATTGGAACCCTAACAGAGAACCCGGCGTACAGGGCCTAGCGACCATCCTCACTGGCAACCTGGGAGCAGTGGAAAACTGATTAAGACCACAGCCGTGAGTACACTAGATGAGCCCTAACCCCGGGCATGGTCTCTGGAAGGCCTATGGGATGTGAGCGGCTGGACTAAATCCCGGAGCATGACAAAGAAGCAGCTGGCCTCACCCACAGGTAGATAGGGTTCCTTTTTGGGAGTACTGAAAATAGTGACTGCCAGTACAGGGACCGTCACCTGAAGCGGGGCTGCTGGATAGAGGTAAAGCGATACAAAAGGGGATGATGGACGGAGCGTTTGAACAAATCAAACACTCACCCCCAGTCAACTGATCTGGGTTTAATCCATCACCATTATTTAGTTCACTCAGCCACCACAGTTCGGACATGGCTATATGCAAATCAGTCTGACCCAGTGCCTTATGGGAACAGTCCAGCCCGAACTGCCAAGCCATGTCTTCCCTGGACCGGAAACAAGCATCCTGGGACCGGTTTCGGATTCATAATCCTCATCAGCCAGGCTATCTTGAATCCAGTGGCCAAGTGAACAAGGGACTCACGTCTGAGTATACCCTGCCACACTTAGGGCGAACAAAGAGATACAAAAGGGGATGATGGACGGAGCGTTTGAACAAATCAAACACTCACCCCCAGTCAACTGATCTGGGTTTAATCCATCACCATTCTTTAGTCCACTCAGCCACCCCAGTTCAGACATGGCTATATGCAAATCAGTCTGACCCTGTGCCTTATGGGAACAGTCCAGCCCGAACTGCCAAGCCATGTCTTCCCTGGACCGGAAACAAGCATATAGCCATGTCTGAACTGGGGTGGCTGAGTGAACTAAAGAATGGTGATGGATTAAACCCAGATCAGTTGACTGGGGGTGAGTGTTTAATTTATACAAACGCTCCGTCCATCATCCCCTTTTGTATTGGATAGAGGTAAAGGGCACAGCAGTATACCCCTACACAGTTAATGGCAGATTAGTGCCATAGTGTAACCCCGTACTTATGAAGGGAGTAATAAAAAGCCCGGGAAAAAGACACTGGCAGGATAAAACCCTTCTCTAATGGGTATCTGGCAAAGTTCTGAATCCCTTGGTATTGGTTCTTGTAACAGCGGGATAGAAAGCCATACTACCCTACAGGCAGCGAGGGTCACCTTTGGGGCAGAGAAGCCGGGGTCGCCACTTCCCCTATCCCGCCAGAGCCTAAGACAGACGGGGAAGGGAATGAGGAGGAGGCCTGAGCGGTCATGATTAGTATGTAGCAGGAACTATGAGAAGAATATATTTTCTTGCTTTGCACAATACTTTACTCTCCACCCTCTCTTCTACTAAGGGTAGTCAGAAGGCCAGGAAACCAGATAGGCCGCCGGAGGGTGGTAGCCCCCCTGGAGATTACTGGAACTGATCCCTGTCCGAGTGGGTATCATCCCCACCTTGCCGATAGAACATGGTGAGCGGGAGGGGGGCCAAGACAACGGCGCAAAAGAAACTGGCTAAATCGGACGCAAGAGTGAAAGAAGTGGAGGATGCCACAATGAATCTAAAAAAAGTCACTGCCTTGCTCAAACACAAGTTAGCCAACTACAAGAACAGCACACCAAAATGGAACAGCAGCTTAATGAGTATGAGGATAGGGCGCGCAGAAACAATGTGCGTATCCTAGAGGTACCGAGTGCTTAGAATGCCCTGCGACAGATTTAGTTGTTGAGGACCGAATTCTGAAACAGCTTCAACCAAAGAGACTCTTGCGCTACTTCTCTATTAAGCGTGCCCACTAAGTCCCAGGAGGGAGGCCTAAACCGGAAGCACTCCCATAACCGATCATACACAAATCTTTAATTTTAGAGACTGCCACATCATTCTTCATATTGCCCATGCCCACATACCAATCAAACTGGAAGATAGTGTGGTCACATTTTTCCCAGACTTTACCACAAAAGTCCAAAACCAATGTCGCAGCTTCCTTGCGGTCAAGCTTGCATTGCGAGAAAAAGACGTGAAGTACGCCATGCTTTTTCCAGCAAAACTCAGAGTAGAATCGGACGGCAAGGTATGGTTCTTCTCCTCCCCTGAAGATGCCTGGGATTGGCTGGAAGGCTGGTGCAGAGTGGAGAAACTGCACAAGGACAGGAATGGAGGACCCCGGACTAACAGGAGTGAACTTAACGCGGGGCAATGCGGTGATCCTGTCATGAAGGGCACAGACTCAACATCACGCAGCTGAAACACCTACACTTCTGGGGCGACATTACCGCACTTGCCACAGATAAGTGACTCTGATGTGGAACAGTGGTACTAGTAGTAACTCCTCTAATACACATTTTTGCGTATGGGACCCTGATGTCTTTACCCAATGTTAGGGAACTTGCTGCACGATGTGTTAGTAGTTAAATTACGAGAGGGGGCCGGGATCTGTCCTAAAACTTTTGCTTCAGTAATGTCACTTTTAGACTTAGGCTGGGGGTAGGGCTGTGAACCAAGCACCTTTTAAAAAAGGGAAGGGGCGACAGGCACTCTGCCTTGTTTTGGAGTGGGTAATTTGAAATCCGATGGCAGGGGGCAGGGAGGGGGGAGTTGTGGGAGGGGGCAGTAATGTTTTTTGTGTGTTCTCGAATCACAAAGCCTGGGGGGCAGATGGGGGCAGTGTAATGGGTTGAAAAGTATTGATGTTTTCTGTTGATTTTGTCATCTTTGTGTTGGTTTTCAAAACCCTTTACAGTTAAGTCTTCTCTACCACAACGTCTCTGAAGAGATTACAAGCTTATCACAAGATCATTACATCTGCTTGACAATATGTTTTCAGCTCAGTTTGAAAAGGAAACTTATTTTCGTGGTTTTCACCATACCACTGTTGAAAGCTCTCTTTGTGTACAGGCATCACATACTCGACACCCATAGCTGTCAGGCAGAGGCAGGGAGCCCTCATAAATCTGATTTTCCCAAAGTGGGAGAAATAACCTTTACACCCTAAAGGCTTTTGACAGCTTGCTCAATTTCATGGGCAGAACAATTCAAGGTATCTATGAACGTTAACAGCATCAGTTTGGAGTCATGGGTAACAATTTCTGCATGCATTTTTTCACTAATCACATTTTGCAAAATAAAGAATGAGTCAAAAGCTTTTGAGTTGTGAGTCATTAGGATGTGCCCTTTCAACTTTTGCTGCGTGAAAGTATTGAGGAAAATGTTCACGCATAAATGGCCTTAAGACTACCAGTTGTCATCAGAATTTAGATGATGAGCGTAAATATAGTTAGGCTGGTGCATACTCGTGGGACACCATATATCAAACACTATGTAGTCTTCTGTTTTGGTCTGGGGCCTTCCTTTAACCATGTAAACACACGTGTTCTGTTCCTGCCTGGAAAGACGCAGTAGATCTGGGACATTTCATGTCTTTACAAACATGATTGATGGCTACGTAGCGCCCACATTCCCTACAGTCTATTTTAAGGTTGCCCCAAACAAACCGGTTGTGTATGCTTAAGCAGTTTTGCAAGTGTAAAAATTGATAACGAGTAAGATATCTCACAATCTGATTGGCGACGACGATGCAACCTTCCATTTGACACATTTGTTTAGTGCATTTCACAATGGTGAGTAGAATGTGCTTTGTAAATATGGTCGCAATGGTCACACAGGTTCTTGGCTCCTAGAAAAACAGTTCAGGTTCAAGATGCCATTAAAGTGGTTTTTATGATGGAGAACATAGCATTGTTTTTCACATGCTATCCAATTGTGAAGTACTTCCAAGAACCTTTGTGGTAAAGAACTTTCACCATAATGGCAAAATAGTTCCCAAAAAGCGCAATGTCCACAAACCCAACCAGTCTGTTGTGCAGTATTTCAAGCAAAGTATGTGCTTCGGCTGTTCTAGACATAATATCCAAATCGGGGTTGCTGTGATCCAGCAGTAATCCAGAGATGCTAACCACCAGACACGTGTTGGACATCTTTCTAATGATTTTACTGTACAACACAAGATGTTGTGTGGCGTTTGTTTGGTAAACAAGGATTGTCAATGCCTTGTCCCAGAAAGCGAAATTGAAAGAAATCATTAGGCCCCTCATCATGTAATAACCACTTTATGAGTGTTTCTACAGCCTGGTGAACAGCTAAAAACCTTTGATCAGAGGAGTTTATGGTCTTTAGGCTAACAAACCTGAATGCATCATAATGCTCTGTAGCGTTAAATCTCTCTACAGTGTGCCTGTACCTTTTGATGCTCTCTTAAAACACAGGTTCTGAATCCTCAGATTGAGAGATTGTGTTGGATGGCAAGCCCTCCTGCAAATCATTTTGGGGTTGTTGACACTGGTTCTGAGTAGTTGTATTTTTAAGTCTCCTTGTAGCACAGATTTTGGCTTTCATGAATTTACTGATTAAAAGCCTGTACTGCATGTCGCTATTAACCCACTTTTGTTTCTTACTGGGCCATCCACTTTTAGACAGCTCCACACAGCCGGTTTAAACTAGCTCAGGAGTATTTGTTGAACATACCCTCACTGATTCTCTAACTACAGACCCAGCATCAAGATCTTTGGGGTACTCAGGGGCATATTATAAAGGGGGTTTATCTCCGCTTTTTTGGCTTTAAAAGCCAAGAAAGCGGATATAAAATTATCTCCCTATTACCTAGCTCTCGCTAACACCAGTTAGAGACAGCTAGTAGGAGATAGCGACCACCATGGGCCCCACTTTGCATGTCAGTGATATTTATCACTAATGACATGCAAAGTGGGCGTGCCAAGATGTTAGCGACTGGAAACAGTCGCTAACATCGCTATCTCCTATTACCAACTTTTGGAGATATTCTCGCTAAGCGCGAATATCTCCAAAAGCTAACACCTGCCCTGAGCAGTTCTTAGCCATGTTATCCAATGGGAGGTGGATAACACGGCTAAGAGCATTAGCTCAGTAATGCATGAATATCGCGGACTTTTCAGCGATATTCATGCATTGCGGCTGTTTTTTATCGCATTTGCGATAAACCTTGGTAATACCAAGGTTTATCTGCGATAAAAATCACCGCAGCTCAGCGGTAAATTTTTGTCTCTAACCAAGCAATAGCGATAATTATCGCTATTGCTTGGTAATATGCCCCTTAGTGTTTTAGGGGCTCTCAACTTCACCTAGTGAGCGCCTAAAACGTCTTGAGCTCCAGCGGTTCTCTACTAAATTTATGTTTTGGGTTCTAGCAGGGGCTGATTTATATGACGCTGTGAATTTCTTTGGAACTTTTAGGCCTTGGTTGAAGGGTTCTAACTGTTATTTGTTTTTGAAGACTCGTAAGATCTGATGGCCTTTAGTAAGTATATCTTATACCTTCATTTTATATCGGTACCTTTATTAATAAATGTGGATCTGTCGCTCTTTAGGGAGCACATAGGCCTAATCATGATGGTATAACCCCAGTGTCTCCAGCGGCTGATCCACAAGCTTGAAACACCTCTTGTCATATAGCTACTGTATATCTTTATAATGTGTTAAGTTAGCAAAGGCTCATTAAATGTTTAAACGCCAATTTTCCTTTTGCTGCTTCTGCACACAACACTTAATTGTTGATTTCAACCTAGTAGTTCGTTGTGGTTTACATGAGAATAATATGTTATTACTCTGATATCAGCTTTGCTTAATAAACTATGTCTGTACAGAGAGTGCTGAAGCTTCAGAAACAACACGATACAGAATTGTTATGAGGTCTGATCTTCGCGCCTTCATAGACATAACATAAGTGCAGCTTCTGCCAACTTTGGGCTTTAGGCGGGTTTTTATATTGCTTTGCTTGAGGCACAAAAACACACTTGATGCTGTTCGCATGCAGAGAGAGCTGGTGTATGCTGATGTGATCCCTTCATGCTAGGACACTGAGGTATGGGCCCGCCCTAATTCAACCCAAAGAGACCTTCTTAGCTATTAATATAATATGTGTGTTAGGGAGGGTGAGAAATAAGTGGTGTTAACTCTTATTCATTACAGCATGTTAGCATGCTGTCACCGTTTGCTTTCTATGGACTAGTAACTATGCTGGTAACTTTGCTTCTGATAATATGTTTACTTGTATTATCTAAGATACTGCGCCTGAGAAGACGGCATTAGTAAATAAACATTTCAAATGCTCACGTGTTCTTCTTTACTCCATGTTCTGGTTTGAAATGATTGTATAACGAAAGAGTGCTCATGTGTTCCACGTAACCTGAAGTATTGTAAGCTCATGTTCTGGTTTGTCTAAACATTGGGAGTTTGTTATGACCAATGAGACACTGTAGCTAGCTCGGTAAGGGGTTTGTTGGGTACTAAGGTGAGTTTTGGGTCACCCTAATTCGCTGAGGTTCCAATCCTCTGTGCACAGTTCTGTGGGAGAACAGAAACCCTGCTACATGGCGCCCGTACGTTGGTGGTCTTATATCATGACACTCGAGTAGTATATCGTTCAATCCTTAACCCCTTCACTGTCGTTTCCTGAAAACGGTGGTGTCGGTGAAACCTACCTATTTTTGAAATAGGTCTTTTCAAGCTTGAATCTATCTAAAACGGTTTCCTTGAATTACTACCCAGTTGTGCTACAAAGTTTTCTTTGTTATTCAGTAGTTCCGGTGATATCATGGCTGTGGCCATTGCGCAGCATAGTCGCATTGCGGTGCGCAACCATTTACAAACTTACCAAGTCCCTTTGGAAGGCATGGCTGTGATTTTGGTGGTGTGTGCGGATCCGGCGTACCCTTTCGAGCTGTTTTACTCGTGGGTCACATTTCCGGAGGTGGACGCGAATTCTCAAGTGTTCCTCCACTACACTCCATCCCCTGTACCGGCTGAGTACACACCGTACAGGGCACTGGAAATACCTATTGATCATTGGCAGCATCGCGTTTGGTTTGATGGCGCCCTACCCCACTCTTTGTCCGCTGCGAGGTTGGGTCCACTATCCATTCCAGGTTCAAATTGGCTTGCATTGGGTGGCTTCACCCCGCACCCGAATCACGGCGCTTGTCCACTAGTGGATATTCGTAGACTACACGTAGTCTTGATTGCCGTGATTCGTGCATTAGTGCAATACATTGGTCGACATCTCCCGGGAGGTCTCCCGGGGGGTCCGGCCGTTCAAATGGAACGTGGTGGTTTACGGCTCAATCCGGTTATGGTCAATTCGGTTTTTGGTCAACGCCCCGATAATAAAGATCATTTTCCTTTTTGGCTGGCCGAGAAATTTGACCAACTGGAAGCCGTGTTTCCGAATTCTACTCCTGCTGATAAACATAGAATGTTGACGATTACTTTACCAAAGGATATAACTCCCGAGCTCGTTGACTGTGAGAGTTGGGGTAAAACTTTTCCAGCTGTTTATGCGAGGTGTTTCGGCACCCCATCTATGGCTGTACTGCCTACGATCATAAAACGTGTTCAGGATGATCACGGTCCAGAGGCAGCGGTTGAATTGGGTTTGCGCCTGTGTGGTTCTTTTGAGATTGTAAGTGATCTCATACTCTCCAACATCAAAGGAGATGCGGTGAACTTCCAGGTATTTAATGCTTTGGCTGCGTTACCCGATGCCGAAAAGCCCCGCCAGTTGGCGAAGATTGTGGTGGCCGCTTATAAAACAATCGGTCGCACAAGTAAGGGTTTGAAGTACTTCGCAGTTAAGGAGAAGAAACAACCACAAGTGCAATCTGCTGCGGCGGATGTACAACCCAGGTCCAAAAAACACAATTGGCCTCAGAAACAGAAACAGGGGAAGCAACAACAGCAGACTCAGGATTCTTATCCTGCGCCACAGGTTCCGGCTGAGAAAGGTTATGATTTGCGCGACCGCGCGATGATTAAATCACCTGATCGATTTCAGGTTTCTGATCAACGCTCTCCTCGTTCCTTTCAGGACTCATCGGCCCCGAAGACCGGTGGAGGAGGAGGCGGGAGGGGACGTGGTGGCCAACAAGGACGTGGCCCGCCCTGCCAGACAGAAGGCGCGGGGAAGCAGGAGGATTCTACGCCGAAGAGACCGCAGTTTGCAAAAAAGAAAGTCGCAGCCTTAACAGCGCATCGATATGCCACAGATAGTGAGAACGCGGCTTCGGAATCTGACTTGGGCTCTGACCTTGCTGGACAGCGCGGCGGAGATTACCATAGTGAGAGAGGCGCTGCGTCCACTACTGAGGGTGACAGCGACTGATGTCTACGTTGTAATAGAAACTGCCGATACGAGACTTGCTCCCCCTGAAAGACTTTATGAAATTGTCCTGTTAATTGAAGGTGACATACAACGTACCGTTAAAGGGGTATTTTGGGAAAATCTTTCTTCTACGTATGACATTTTGCTTTCGGAGGCTGACTGGCCCCCACCTTTTGTGCTCGCGGCGCCGCGAGGGGAGGAGGTGATCCTCCCCAGTTTCGCGAACACTGTCTCGAAAGAGCATGCGCAGCATTTTGCAGAAGAGTGAGCTCGGGCTCTCGCACCGGCTCTGTACCGTAACCAATGTGGTTGGGATAAATTGTCCCCTTGCCACGAAATTCCTTTGCGGTCTCAGCCGCAGCCTCAACCTCAATATCCCTTGCGACGTGAAGCCAAGGCTTCCGTCGCGGAAATCCTTGAACAATTAGAATATCAGGGAGTTATTGAAACGTGTGTGTCACCGATGAATAATCCTCTTTTTACTGTGACCAAACCTGACGGATCATATCGTTTGGTATTGGATTACCGGCATTTAAACTCGCATTGCCGTAACTGTGCAGTACAGAATACTCACGGCTCTGCCCTGGTGGATAGTCTTGTGCGTAAGCGTTTTAAAACAACGCTTGACATTTCCAACGGTTTTTATGCCCATAGTTTGGATGGCTTAAGCTCCCAATGGACCAGTTTTACGTGCGCTGGGGTCCAAAAACAATTCCGGCGTCTCCCAATGGGCTATAAGAATAGTCCTGGTATTTTTACCGCACGCATTGTCTCTCTTTTGGAGAAAATCGACCCAGATGCTTGCTCGTACGTGGATGACATATATCTCACAGACGACAAAATTTGGAAGCATCTGTGTCGTGTCAATACGATTATTTGTACCTTTGCAGATATGGGTTACAAATTTAACTTTGCAAAATCGCACATTGCTGAGTACACAGTGTTGTTCCTGGGCTATGAGCTCAACAATGAAGGTAGAGGTTTGGCTCCTCACTTCTTGGAGAAATGCGCCCAGTTGCGCGCTCCAACAACTCTGAAAAAATTACAGTCTTTACTGGGCTTTTTAAATTTCGGGAGGACATACATTCCGGAATATGCCCAGCGTATCAAGCCTTTGTATGCATTGATACAACCTACTTTTTCTAAATCATGCTGGCTGCCTGAGCAGTCAGCCATCTTGCAGTCCTTGCAGGCTGATCTGCTCGCTTCTAAATTCTTACTGACTCGTGATAACCACACCAACCTGGTGATAAGAATAATTCCGGGGACGGTGGGTTTCACGTACCTCACTTTTAATGAAGGAGACACAGTACCTATTGCTTACAAGTCACACTTGTACACTTTGGCTGAAATGCGGTTTCCCACTGTGGAAAAGGTTTTAACAGCTGTGCAGATGGCTATTCTTAAGGAACGAGCTCTGTCACAGGGGAAACGCATGTTGGTTGTTACACCCTGTCCTTGCTTGGAGGCAGTCACGAAAGCCAGTGTACCTAATTCTAAAGCTTTGCACCCTCGGTGGATTCAGTGGGCTGCGTCCTTGACGTCCACAGATGTCACGTTTATTTTTGACGCCTCGTTGCGGTCGCAAGAGTACTTGCAGTATGAGTTTGTTCATCCTGCTCCTCTGGCTAAGCGACCTTTGGAGGACTTCCATTGTATCATTTACACTGATGGTTCGGCGCAGGTTGAGCATGGCTCTAATCATGCCTACGTTTCCCCATGCGCCATTGTGGTCGGTGCTATGTTGAACGATGAGTTCATCTCCAGGGAAGTGCACATGTTGCCACTGGGTGATTGTACCGCACAATTGGCAGAGCTTCGTGCTCTCTTACTAGCGTTGGAGTACGCAGAACCTAGTGTTACTACTCTTATTGTGAGTGATTCTTTCTACTGTGTCCAGTCTTACAATGAAAATTTGTTCTTTTGGATTCAGAATGATTTTCGTGATTCCAAGGGTAGCATAATAAAACACAAGATGATCTGGGTTCGAGTGGCAGAGCTTAAAGCTCAATTGCCGCTTGTTTTTGTAATTCATACTCTCGGCCACCAGCGTCTAGGAGTTCACGCTGTCGGTAACTCACTTGCTGATGAAGCAGCGAAATTAGCGGTGTCTACATACTTAGTTGCAGCAGTTACACGGTCCAGAAGTAAGATTGATAGTGACATCTTGGCGGCAATAGCTGCCACTGAGAAGGGAAGTAAACATCCTACGGGGTTCCCTTCGAAGTACACATACCACTTAAGTCCAGAAAAGGTTCCTTTTGTGAATATTCCTGAAGTTGGAGAACGCTTGATTCCCAACTCGGATCGCAGGGCTGACTTGATTACGGCAGCTCATGAAGGTGTGGCGTCTGCGCATGCGGGCGTCTCAGCCACTGTAACTCAATTACAACAACGTTTCTGGTGGCGGGGACTGTACAAACAGACGCGTGATTATGTCAAATCAAATCAAATAAGACTTTATTTCGGTTAATATTGAAAACCATAAAAAGTACATGCATTGATTACATTTACAAAATTGCACAGCAAAACATTATACACAATATCGTTAAAAATCATCATGATTGTTAGTTAGCAAAGGTGTCCTACTGGTCCTGATCATAAATCTAAGCAAGTTCTTATTCTCAGTGCAAGTTTTAAAAACGACAAAACATGGAGTACACAATCCTGGTGCAGGAGCTGCAAATAAATGAGGGCAGGTCTAATTTGTTTAAAATCCAATGTTCTCAGCAAATCAACAAGAAAGTAACGTCTGGGATAATCATAAAACCTACATAAAAATATAAAATGTAGCATATCCTGAGGAGACTTCCCGTCGCAGCCACAGGGAGCTACATGTTTACTAAAAATGTCTGATTTGGGTCTTATTAAGAGCTGCTGAAAAGTGTTAAATCTGAACCTGGTCAGCAAGAACTTTTCATGTGAGCTAAAGGCGCAGGCCAGGTAGGGCTCCATTCCACCACACGACTTTAGCATGATAAACTTTCTGACACTTGGTTTCAGCACTTCCACACTTTCTCTATCCACCAATTTAAACTTGAGAAAGGCTCTTTTGACCGCTGTTATGTCCCCCTTCACAATGCCACTCGGATGGGAGAACAGTTTAGGGCACCCCAGCATTTCAAAACAAGATTTCAAGTATTTTAGCCAGGGGATGCGCATACAGCTATCCTGAGATGTTACATCCCGTACAATCTGGTGAGTGAGTGGTATCTCTTTGTTAAGCCACAGAGAGACCCAACAGATCAGGGGCTTCAGTGCAAGATTATCGCATAAAAACGGTGTCCCTAACTCCTCATGCACAACAAGGTTCGGGGTACTCGCGGGAACACATAGTAATCGTTTAAAAAAGGTGTTTTCGATAACCTGTAATTGAGTATTTGACACATAGCCCCACAGTTCACTACCGTATACTGCCGTCGCTACAGACTTGGCATTATATAACTTAATCATTGCAGTTATTGGTTTCTTTCCTATCTTTTTCGCAAGATTAAGGATAGTTCCATTAACCCTCAACATATCATTTTTCTTCTTCACCAGATGAGGGGCCCAACTTAACTTCGAGTCAAATAGCACACCCAGATAGGAAAAAGTCTCTGTTACCGGAATGGGGCTGTCATCAAGCTTAAATACAAAGTTCTTTCTTGGGCGTTGGCCAACCTGCATTATATAGGACTTGGAATTATTGACCATTAAATCCCTATCAGACATAAAAACATTAAAAGCAGTTAAAAGTGTCTGAAGCCCTTTCTCCGTACGCGAGATTAAAACCGCGTCATCCGCGTATAACAGCACAGGGATGCCCCTTCTTCCTACTCTAGGGCAATCAGCCTGTATAGATTGTAGAGCTGCATCCAAATCGTTAATATAAAAATTAAAAAGAAAAGGGGCAAGAATACATCCCTGACGTACTCCTTTATTTATCATAAACTTGTCAGTGGTGTCCCCATTAGATGAATATCTTACATTGGCACTAGTTTGATGGTGCATATCCACCAGGAAGTCGACAATCCCAGTGTCAACTCCCCTCGCCCTCATGTATTGCCACAGCCTCCCCCTGTTAACACAGTCGAAGGCTGACGACAGGTCCATGAAGGCGAGGTGGATTGTGCCCTTCTGGGCCACCGTGTATTTACTGAGTATGAGGAATAAATTAAGACATTGAGTAATCGTGGATCTGCCCTCACAGAATCCATATTGAGATATGGACATAATATTATTTGCAGTTGCCCAACTAGTGATTCTCCTCAACAGAACTCTCCCGATAACTTTAACCTTTGAATCAATTAGGGAGATTGGACGGTAGCACGATGGGCTACCCCTGTCTCCCTTTTTGAAAACCGGGACAATGGTTGACAACCCCCAGGTCACTGGGCACCCTACCACTGTGGCAGCATTAAAAACCGCCAACAAGATAGGGGCCCAGAAGTGTGGTCTGGACTTAAATAAATCAGGGGGGATGCCATCTGGGCCGGGAGCTTTGTTTGATGTCAGACCTTCTATGGCTTCAAACACTTCGCCACACTCAAACCTGAGTACTCCTTTAGGTTCACTGGGATAGCTCTCACCCATACCAGGGTCGGCTGAAAAGTACAGAGATTCAAAGTGACGAAACCAGTCCTCTTTCATTATACAGCACTCCAACCCATCCCCCGGTTGTTCTGACAGGAATGGTTTTTTTACTAACTGCCAGAACTTCGTGCTACTATTTAAAGTTTCTGGGTCCAAAAACTCATTCCAGGCCTCCACACGCAAAGTCTCCTTATGTGTTTTAAGGGAAGACTTATAAACTTTGCGGCAGAGTTGGATATTCTCCTGGTTCCGTGGTACATCTGCCAATGCTGCCTTCAAGTTACGGGCAGCTTTTGAGCACTCTTGGTTAAACCACCTTGGCCCGCATTTCTCTAAGTTTCCCTTAGATGGTTTCGTGAGTAACCCTGACACTTTCCCCGCCAGAGCTTGATAGGCATTAAGAACCCCCACCGGATCTGTCCCTGTACAGTTAACAATTTCATCTGCACAGGATTCCTCTATAGTTTTATACAGAAGGTCTGGGGTAATAGTTGACCACTTTAATCGCCGCCTCCCCTCAGTCGTAGTCAAATTGCTTTCATGGCGTAGGGGCATGACATCTGAGAGGCCAAAACCCCTGAGACATACCACAAGGGGGTTATGATCACTAAACTCACTTTTGCTAATATCAAAGGATTCTAAGAAAGGCAACAGAACTTCAGAAAATAGCATGTGGTCAATAAAGGTGCCTCTACCATGCCCCTTAAAGGTCGGAGTGTCAAAGCTTTTACCATGATCTCTAATTTCCATGCCCATTGTTAATACTAAATCATTCATCATGGAATTACAAAATTCACCCTCTGCTGTATGTGCAAAATGTAGCCCATCTGCTCTATTACAGTTTAGATCCCGTATACATTTCCTAAGGGGATCACCACAGAGGTGCACATTGAAGTCTCCCATGACCATTAGATTAAGGCTGTGTTTCTTCATGGAGACATTAATATATTCATCTAGTACAGTCAGTTCGTTAAGGGCTAGGGTTGTATTAGTAGCATTGTAAAAATTAACCAGTCCAACCTTGTTACTTTTAGCACACAAAACAATACCCTGGACACATAAACGTTGAACATTAATGGTGAGGATACTTGAGGTTATCAGAACAGAAACAAAGATCACCAATCCTCCCTTTGGTCTTCCTCTATTAGATGAAGTTGCTGGCACAGAGAATGCTTTATAACCTTCTAAGAACATTTCACACTCCACATCCCAGGTCTCTTGTAGACAGATAACCTTAAATTGTTTAATGAAGGAAACCCATTTTTCATCTGTCATTTTAGTTGCTAAACCCGCCACGTTCCAGGACACAATATTCATACATTTATTAGGCTCCTGTGGGTTGGTAGAGTCAATATTGCATGTAAGTTCAGCTACATTTAATCCATCCTTGCCCACAGGTACTTTATGTCAGTCACACATATCAAGACCGGACAAGAGTTCGTATCTGTTATGTGTGTTAACGTTATAGGCCATCTGGCGTTGCCCACCAATATCAATTCTGTTCCCTGGGTTAGATGAAAAACCTTGCCCGCCAGATTTAACTACATTGTATGTAAATTGCATCCCATTATTCCCAGTGATCGGGGTCAGAGTATCAAACCGAGATGTTGGCCTACTCAGTTGTGGGGATGCCGTACAAAGGTGAGCATAAAAATAGCCCAGTGGACGAACAAATACTACCCTCGTTGTAAACCAAGGATGCAGCTCTCAGCAGCACAGTTGCCACGTGTTGGGGGTGTCTAAAATTAACCACAATGCAATCCCCATTTCCCACTTTGTTAGAAGGCCCTACCCAGTTTACCCTTCTAACTAGCGTTATCTGATCTAAGTACCCAACAGGGAAACCACAGTTCTTATTCAGCCATGAGACTGTCTTGTTTTTTAGTGAGTCATATGACTCGTCATATGGAGATGCCGGATGGGTGCCAACTGCAGGGACATTTGTTAGGACCACCACAAAAGGCGCACAATCCGGAGGAAGATTTAAATAGCGGTTTCTTCTGTCAGGTCTAGGGTATAACTTGTTACTTATAATTGGCGGTGAGCCTACCCGTGGCTGCGGGTTTCCTGTTTTAGGTTGGGGGAGACTAACAGGGGCTAGCCGCTGGGGTCTAATCCCTAGTGTATTCTGTGCACCTGCCGAATTGACTACTGGTGGCACATTTTTCCCTTGTACAGCATGGGTGGACCTTATTTCTTTAAGTATAGTGCTAGTATCTCCAGTGGCCTTTTGCTGCGCGGAGAGAAGCCCCCCAAGCCTGTCTACTTCTTTTACAAGGGAATCGATTTTTTCCACTAGTGGTTTGAGGGCCTCCTCTATCTTCATCCCCAAGCTGGTCTCCATAGTTGAGATTAAGGCAGTAAACTGCTCATTAGTAATGTTAATACTGGCATTCTGCTTGGGGGGGCCTAAATCAGCTCCCGTGAACACAAAGGGATTGTTAGCTGCTGCCCAGATGTTATCAGTAGTGTGGGTAGGGTTTGCTCCCGCTAAATTGCTAGTTGGTTGTCCCCCTTTGCGAGATGCCGTCTTTCTACACTGCCTGACTGGCCTCTTCTTGGGTGATACCCCCTCGCTCGCCTCACTATTTATATCGGGTTGCTCCCTCTCTCCTGAATGTACCATTGCCACAACATTTATAGTGTTGGGTGTTTGTGTCAGCATACATGTTGGTGGGATGGCTGGTGGCTGGTCATGTGCCCTCAGAGGGGGCATTTCTATACAGGACAGACTAGCCCTGTTAATAGCCTCTGTGTCTTGTACATCAATCAGGGGATCATCCTGTGAGCATACTGTAGTGTCTCCTCTCCCCAATGAGGCACGTCGATCGATATTTATCTGGGCGACCTTTTTAACCATATAGTTATCAATGGCAATCTGTCCCAATGGCATGTTGCCTACTTTGGCCTTTGACATTGAGCTAGTAAATGCACACAATAAGAAGATAAACAGTGCTAATTCAGAACCATACCAGTTATAGGCACAATGTTTAAAATGTCTCAGTTGCTACTGGGAATCAACAAACAAAGAGAAAGGGGCCTACCCAGTCCAGGCAGCGTTTCTGGCCCAGACCAGACTCCTCATGCCTCGGAGGGCCACAGAGGGCCCGCCCTTTGCCCGGGCTTAGCCTGGGCGCTCCCGCGCGCGTCTCGCGGGGCGAGAGGGGGTGTCAGCCTTTATCCGGCGCCTCCGGCGCTCACTGCGCGTCACGGGCGCGCTTTCCAGCAGAGGGAATGCTGGGGAGTGTAGTCCGGTCTCACGGGACGCCTCCCTCGCCTCCCGGCATGTACCTCCGCTCCTTCGTTGCTCCGGCCGTTCCCCTCACGGCAGTGCCCGTCGGCACGTTAGTCAGGTAAGCCTGGTGTTCCCCCACTGAGCTCCCGGGGGGTCAGCCTTTATCCGGCGCCTCCGGCGCTCACTGCGCGTCACGGGCGCGCTTTCCAGCAGAGGGATTGCTGGGGAGTGTAGTCCGGTCTCACGGGACGCCTCCCTCGCCTCCCGGCATGTACCTCCGCTCCTTCGTTGCTCCGGCCGTTCCCCTCACGGCAGTGCCCGTCGGCACGTTAGTCAGGTAAGCCTGGCGTGATTATGTCCTTCTTTGTGTCATTTGCCAGCAGATTAAACCTTCGACTGCTGCGCGTCCGCCACAGACACAGTTGCACATTTCTAATAAACCACTAGGTTGTGTTTTTTTAGATCACTGCGGTCCATTTTCATCTAAAACTGCTTATAAGTACATCTTAGTTGCAGTTGATTCATGCACATGCTTTGTGTGGGTCTGGCCCCATCGCAGCGCTAATTCACGGACTGTCATTAGAGATTTGCGCATCTTTGTAGGGATTTTTGCCTGTGGTACCTTCCATTCGGATCAGGGTCCGGCTTTCGCCTCTAAGGCGTATAAGGATGCCATGAATTCGATGGGGGTCCAAGTCAAGTTTTCGTCTCCCTACAGACCTGAGGGTAACAGTGTAGTGGAGCGAATGAACCGTGATTTAAAGCAATCTTTGACAGCTGGAGTTATAGGCACTGGCAGAAACTGGCTAGCCCACCTCTATGGCGTGCAGCGTGCTCTTAATAATCTCCCTAGAAGGTCTCTGGGTGGGCGGACCCCATACGAAATGCTCTTTGGCATCAAGATGTACGTCCCTGACCTTGACGGTCTAGACTGTGTGGTTCGCGCCACTTCCTTTGACGCAGATGAACATTGCAATGTTTTACAGAATCTACAAAAGACCAGAGACAGTCTTGCAAAGGAACATTTGCCCTCCACGTCGGATTTTGCGTTGCAGTTCCCGGTAGTCGGCTGGCTACCCCAAGTTGGAGAACTGGTTCGGGAGAAGATCGATAACAAGAAAGAGTTTGGTCCTTCCTATCGAGCTCGGTTCCAGTACTTGGAGTGAAGGGCACAAGAACAGTCATTTTACCACCACTTCCTGGTCGTAAGGAGAACAGGTTTATCTCAATTGACAATGTCAAGATACACAGAGTGGCCAATTCTTCTTAGCATGACACCGGCTGTTTCCTGTCCTTCCATTGTGAGAAATTCAGTTTTGCCCACTGCTTCTGATCGAGAAACTGAGGTGGCCATAGAATTACCTGCATTTTCCAGTCCTTTATTAAGTACTTTGCCCGGTACAGACCATGATGAATTAGACTATACTTACCCCACTGACTTGTCCATGCCTGACCTGCAAGCACATTTGGCCACAGAATCCAGATTTTCTTTTGACACTGTTTCCAATGGCTCAAAGAAACCCTCACGTTTTGCAGTTTATGCCAGCTTATTTAAAAAAAAATTTTTAATTCCCCCTTGGACATACATTTGGCTGGCGCTTTTTTCGATTTACCTTTTTATGTCAATTGGATTTGTGTTGTATTTCTTCCGCTTGGTAAATGGACACTATGTCGAGGAAAGAACATACATTCGACATCTCAATGGAACAGTGGCCCCCCTGTCCTCATCGCATTCTGCACACAGACTGAGAAGAGACTTGACTTTTGTTAACATCACTGCTTGGCCTGTCCTTGATGGGATAGTGTGGGATGCCGTTAGATTTCAAATTCATGGGCCTACTGAGGTTGTTAATGTCCCTAATGTGCTTAGAGTTAATATGGGGGATGTGATGAAACAAAACATACGTTCTGATGATTGGGATGTTCAGGCGGTAGAGTCTTTGTTTTCTGATTTGAAATACTATGCTGCCTTTGATGCTGAGGGTTTATACTTGGAATCTGCTAATTATGGTGATTTGTTTTGCTTTCAACATTTTGGCAATCACTTCTTGCATAAAACAGCATCCAGACGGAATACTGTAAATTATACACAATGGGAACATTGCCCAGCTCCTAGACCCTAGAGGTTGGCTGGTGTGGCACAGGAGTGCTGATTCGTGCCATCACCGTTTTCTGGGTTTGTCTGATGGCTTTACACAGGTCAGACCTGATCCACGTTTTGAAACTGAACATTCTGTCACAACTTACTCTATCGGTAAATTGTGTCAAGGTTGGCTGAAACATTCTAAATTGTCTGCAGTTAAATCACATCTTGCAAAGCTGAATGATGATGTTGATTTAAATGATTTCATAAAAGGCCCGGCTAGTGGTAGATCAAAAAGATGGATATATGCTATTTACAATGAAATCTGGAAGACCTCACAGATTGAGGCAGCGACACGACTTAGAGCTATAGATCAAGCAAATCTAGAGAAAGTGCTTGCTGTAGTTGACAATAGTATTAACACGCTTTCTTCCCGCATTTACACTTTAGATAACATTGTGTCTTCTGTAGTGGATATTGTGCATGATGACGTTTCTGTGTTGTACCATGGTCAGAATCAATTACGTTCTATCATGCAATTTGCATGGACCCTTCAAAAGTTAAAATCTGGCAAGGTGCCATGGACCTACATGAATGTTTCTTCTCTCTTTGCCCCCTTTAATTTAACTGACAAACAACGCTTGCTTTCTATGCGAGATGCTTCTTTTTCAATGTTACATATTGAGAGATTGGAGTCCTTGCCTTTTTCGGTGGCAGAGGCCTCGGCTGCAACGTGGCTTATCCACGGATTAATAACTTTACCTTTTGCTTTGTATAAGTTTACAAATTGTATGAAATATGTTGCCATAGGTCGCTATGAGCCTTTAGGTAGTGCATTTCTCCATGAAGTATGGTCCCTTCCTTTCACTTATAGATGTTGAAAGACGGCCAGGAAGTTTATCTGAATGGGGAGGAATGTACAGAAACTCCAGATCATTCGTTAATGTGTAGGCACATACAATTACACGGTTCTTGTAACCAGGACAGACCAAACTTAGCTTGTGTTTTAAAAGGGACTCCCGTCCCAGCAATCACCCCGACTTTTACCTTATTGGGGAACGGAAGTTATTTACTTTTAAATAATGAAGATTGTTGCGGGTTAATTAAAGGTGTAGCTTATGTGGTAACCGTAAGTGAACGTGTCGTTTGCTGCAGAAATGTCCTGTACCCACCCACACATGAAAATAGGGAGGTTTCCATTTGGCCACGCATCCCAACCTTGAAAGCACAGTTCAACGGCATGAGCAGACTGAGGGCTTTATTGTCCCAGAAAGAAGTGGCCTTGAGTTCGGCTCGGGAAACTTTCGTGCTTCACATAGCTAACACCCGGACGGAGGTTCAGGCCCTTTTAAATACTGATTTACCGTTGCATTTTGGCGAAATTATACATTCTATCTTTAACGCGTCCTCCACAACTGGGCTGGCGCATTTTTTCAAAACAGTTAGCAGCGGCCTTGTGACTTCATTTGAAAAAATATTTGGAGTGATCCCTAGTTTCTTTCATTCCATCTTTTCGAGTCTGTTTGGTGGATTCCCGGTTTTACTGGCACTAGCGGCAGGCGTCCTAATTGTTCTTTGCTTCCTTAAATACGGATGCCCAACATGTGGAAGAACCCGCCCAGCTCCTGTTGCCGCTGTTTCGCAACCGGATGCTTGAATATTTTGGCACACTGCCGTTGGCGATTTTGAGCACGGCATATGGATTATCGTTCCGATTTTCCTACTTCACCTGTGTCCAGCCTGTATTTCACTGCCTGAGCTGTGATTTTGATTGGGCCATTGATTTGTGTCTCTGCAGACCGGTTTCTCCTGACGTCGATTTTAATCAGCTGATGAGTCCTATCGCTACTCACGAGTTGGTTTGTTCTGACGAAAGGATTATGGCCTTGGCAGCGATGCATGGACTAATGGGTCCCTGGAAAGTATTCGCAGCAGCGCAGGAATTCTTGGAACTAAGCTTTCTTGAGAACCCACCGAGTTGTCCTCTGATGGTAATAGAGGCACCGATACTTGAGGAACACGTATGTTCTTTTCCGCTTTTGAATTGGATGGCTGAACTGTTTTCGGATGAAGACGGTGATTTCATGCTTGAGGCTGTTGCTGCATATTTTGCTTATACGGTCTTGTCTTAAAAACTTTTCCATGGTTTAAATCCTGCCACTTGACTTTCAGCTTACATATTTTTGCGATTTTTGCGATTTTTAGTACACTGATCAATTTCCCAGACCTATTGACTTGAGCAAAAAGTTCAATTTTTTTACAGTACATTCATGGCTCACAGTTCTTGAACTCTGCTTTCATGAAGTTGCCCTTATCTTATCTTATCTTATCCGTCCTCGGATCATGGGGGGGTGTCATATAGCTACTGTATATCTTAATAATGTGTTAAGTTAGCATAGGCTCATTAAATGTTTAAACGCCATTTTTTCTTTTGCTGCTTCTGCACACGACACTTAATTGTTGATTTAGCTTTCAAGCTAGTAGTTCGTTGTGGTTTACATGAGAATAATATGTTATTACTCTGATATCAGCTTTGCTTAATAAACTATGTCTGTACAGAGAGTGCTGAAGCTTCAGGAACAACACGATACAGAATTGTTATGAGGTCTGATCTTCGCGCCTTCATAGACATAACATAAGTGCAGCTTCTGCCAACTTTGGGCTTGAGGCGGGTTTTTATATTGCTTTGCTTGAGGCACAAAACACACTTGATGCTGTTCGCATGCAGAGAGAGCTGGTGTATGCTGATGTGATCCCTTCATGCTAGGACACTGAGGTATGGGCCCGCCCTAATTCAACCCAAAGAGACCTTCTTAGCTATTAATATAATATGTGTGTTAGGGAGGGTGAGAAATAAGTGGTGTTAACTCTTATTCATTACAGCATGTTAGCATGCTGTCACCGTTTGCTTTCTATGGACTAGTAACTATGCTGGTAACTTTGCTTCTGATAATATGTTTACTTGTATTATCTAAGATACTGCGCCTGAGAAGACGGCATTAGTAAATAAACATTTCAAATGCTCACGTGTTCTTCTTTACTCCATGTTCTGGTTTGAAATGATTGTATAACGAAAGAGTGCTCATGTGTTCCACGTAACCTGAGGTATTGTAAGCTCATGTTCTGGTTTGTCTAAACATTGGGAGTTTGTTATGACCAATGAGACACTGTAGCTAGCTCGGTAAGGGGTTTGTTGGGTACTAAGGTGAGTTTTGGGTCACCCTAATTCGCTGAGGTTCCAATCCTCTGTGCACAGTTCTGTGGGAGAACAGAAACCCTGCTACACAATCTTCTACTTCTTTCCATCCTCTGAATTATCTCCCTCTGGGCATCCCTCAAGGGACTCTCCTTGTTTCCTGCCTTCCCATATTTTAAGGTCTCAGAGTTCAGATGGATTTTAGCTTTCTGACACTCCGTTGTTTGTCTATGATATAAGTCCCTTGTACAGTTTTTTGGTCTCAAACCCCATATTCCGGGCATTAGCTGTGACAATTGGGGTGGGATGTACATTAATACATAGCACATCTAGTACAGTTCTCTGATTACCAATTCTGGGTCCCAATGTGAGTGCCAGGGTTTCCACCGGAGGACAGTTTCCCTCTAGACGCTGCTCCAAAGCTCTGATTTTTATATCCACTCCAACCTATACTACTGTCGGGGTTTGTTGAGGTGGGTAATGTACACTTGATGGGGCAGCTGGTGTGATTGTAGGCTCCTGGATGTATAACCGGTCACATTGGATGTGCGAAACTTAAATGTTGGTGGTAATAGCAGAGGGTCGCAAAGCTGTAGGAGGTACGGGGACTGGGTAATGTTGACTGCGGCAGGTCTACACTACATGGTCCACTGTGTGCAGATGCTGCAGTTGTTTCAGAACTCTCTACCAGCTCTGTCCAAGGCCTCTGGTTGTTAATTTTAGACGGTTTTGGGGGTGATCCTTGGGGATCACATCTACATTACACACTTCAGACGTTTAACATTTACAGGCTTGGCGATTGTGGGGGCCTGCCTGAGGTGTAACACAATTTTTTAAGGATGGATCTGTTTGTTGCTCCTAGACCGCCAGGTTTGTTTTCTTATTCTTTACGGAAAGGCGTTTCACTTTTGTTTTTTTTGCATAACTTGTGATCCGCCTCAATGGTTTCACACAACCCTTGCTGTTGTACATCTTTGGCTGAAATTGCGCAACCTTTGGGGTCTTCAGCCCTAGGCAGAAATGGAGTTCCTGTAGAAGTCTTCAATGTGCTGGTTGTAGGCTTTACTTGGTAAGTGGTGTATGGGTTAAAGTCAGTACCGGGTCTATACCAGTTATTTGCAGAGCCAACGCCTGGCTTGTCCTGACACACAGTGCAGTTCTCACCGGTTGTTGATCTTTGACATTTTGACGGGTGTGGGTGATGTCCTTCAGAGACGTCGAAGTCCCCTTAGCCTTACAGGGGACTTCTCCACAGATCTTTAGGGATGGCTCTACGATGTAAACACTAAAACATATATATTAGAAAAAATAAATAAAAAGGAGCATGTGCAACTGTTTTACAGTCCCAAAATTGCACCCCTATTGTCTAACTTCTACATCACAGTTTGCGCCCCTTACTTTATGCTGGAGGAACAAGCTGTTTGAGAGAAAAAGACATTAGGGATGTTTTGACTCTTGTAAAAAAAACACACCTAATATGTTCCTTTGCAGCACTCCTTCCTTTGTAGTCAGACTGTCTTTAGGCATTTTACACTTCCTTTTTTGGAATCCTCTTTGAACCCCTCTTCTTGGTTGCCTCTAGAGGAACTTTAAAGAAATAACCGTCACATTTTACAGGATAATACAAGGACTTGACCCGCACTGAGGACGCCTCCTATAGGACCTCTTTAGGATTATGGACTGTCAGGGTTGATGCTTACATAACATTTACACCAAGAACAATTGTGAGTTAATTGAAAGCACAGGTGCACCATAGAATAAACAGGTTTTCAATAATCACTTCACAAATATGAATGTCCAGAAAGTCCGTTTTGTTTAGATGATTTATTTTTCAATAGAGTGAAAATAGGACAGCCGACGCGTTTCATCCCTGCCGGGACTTCTTCAGGGCAGGAGATAAATAAATGTCCAGGATAAGGTGTAGAAACCAATTGGGTTGCAGACCGCTCTGTCAATCTCTATTTCCAATAAAAATAGTGAGTATCCACGTGGATGTTCATGAAACAATTCAGTCATGAAGTGTCATGTGTATACGGGGTCTTGGCAAAAGTAAGCGGATATCCTGACATCAAAAGAAGTTATTCATGATTCCTCCTCCTTAGTTCTCGGAGAAGATGGAAAAAGCGGGAGATAACCGCCCAAACGAAAGGTCAAGTCAAGTCAAGTCAGAGAATTTATATAGCGCACTACATACCCAGAGGGTCTCAAGGCGCTTAGAAAGGGGAGGAGGATTACTTGTCAAATATCCACGTTTTAAGTTGCTTTCTGAATGCTAGGTGGTTCTGGGTAAGGCGAAGGTAAGCGGGGAGTGAGTTCCATGTTTTAGCAGCCAGGTATGAGAAGGATCTGCCTCCCATGGTGGTCTTGTTGATGCGAGGTACCGTGGCGAGGGCTTGGCTGGAAGAACGTAGTTGGCGGGAGGGGGTGTAGAAGGACAGTCGTGAGTTGAGGCATTCTGGTCCGATGTCGTAGAGTGATTTGTGTGCGTGGGTTAGCAGTCGGAAAGTGATCCTCTTATTGACGGGTAGCCAATGGAGGTCTTTAAGGTGACCAGAGATGTGTTCGTTGCGTGGGATGTCTAATATGATCCTGGCAGAGGCGTTTTGGATTCGTTGGAGTTTCTTCTGGAGTATAGCGGTAGTGCCTGCGTAGAGGGAGTTTCCGTAGTCCAGTCGGCTCGTGACCAGAGCATGGGTGACTGTTTTCCTTGTTTCGGTGGGGATCCAGCGAAATGTTTTTCTGAGCATGCGAAGAATGTTGAAGCAGGAAGAGGATACGGCGCTGACTTGTCTGTTCATTGATAGTGAAGAATCCAGGATGACGCCTAGGTTCCGTGCGTGGTCTGTCGGGATGGGTGCTTTTCCGAGGGCTTCCGGCCACCAGGAGTCGTCCCATGCAGAGGGGGATGTACCTAAGATGAGGACTTCTGTTTTATCTGAGTTCAGTTTCAGACGGCTTTGTTTCATCCATTCGGCAACTTCTTTCATTCCTTCGTGTAGGTTAGTTTTGGCGGTGCTGGGGTCATTGGTGAGAGAAAGGATTAGTTGAGTGTCATCCGCGTAAGAGATGATTTTGAGGTTGTGTTGGCGGGCGATGGCCGCGAGGGGGCTCATGTATACGTTGAAGAGGGTGGGGCTGAGTGAGGATCCTTGTGGTACGCCACAGATGACTTCAGTGGCCTCGGACTTGAATGGTGGGAGGCGGACTCTCTGGGTTCTTCCGGAGAGGAACGAGGTGATCCATTCAAGTGCTTTTCCTTGGATTCCGATGTTATTGAGGCGTTGTAAAAGGGTGCTGTGGCAGACTGTATCGAATGCTGCAGAGAGGTCGAGGAGGATGAGGGCGACTGTGTCTCCATTGTCCAGTAGAGTTCGAATGTCGTCTGTTGCTGCGATGAGGGCGGTCTCAGTGCTGTGTTTTGCTCGGAAGCCGGATTGTGAGGAGTCGAGGGATTTGTTGGCTTCGAGGAAGGCGGCGAGCTGGTTGTTGACAGCTTTCTCGATGACTTTGGCCGGGAATGGAAGGAGCGAGATGGGGCGGTAATTTTTGAGTTTGGTGGGGTCCGCTGTGGGTTTTTTCAGAAGGGCGGTGAGTTCAGCGTGTTTCCAGTCTTCCGGGAAGGTGGCGGAGTTGAAGGAGCAGTTGATGACGTCTCGGAGGTGCGGTGCTATGACGGAGTCTGCTTTGTTGAAGATGTGGTGAGGACATGGGTCTGTGGGGGATCCTGAGTGGATGGAATTCATCAGGCGGATTGTGTCCTCAGTGGAGATTGGGTTCCAGTCGTTAAGGGTGTTCACGGGGGGAGAATGTTCAGCAAATGGTAGGGTGGGTTGGTTTCCGGGTTGGTTGTCGAAGCTGTTGTGGATGTCTGCAATCTTGTTGTGGAAGAATGAGGCTAGGGAGTCGCAGAGGGCTTGAGAGGGGGTGATGTCGTTGGAGTTGGCCGAGGGATTGGAAAATTCCTTGACGATGTTGAGAAGTTCCTTGCTGTTGTGGGCGTTGTTGTCAAGTCGATCCTTGAATGCTGTCTTCTTGGCCTTTCGGATTAGTTGGTGGTGAGTGCGGGTGGCGTTTTTGAAGGCGTCCTTGGTGCTAGTGGTTGGGTCTTTTTTCCAGGCCTTTTCGAGGGAGCGGCAGAGTTTCTTGGACTTCTTAAGATCATCGTTGAACCATGAGGCTCAACGAGGTCCCCTCAGTATGAATAACGCCTGCCCTGAAGAAGTCCCAGCAGGGACGAAACGCGTCGGCTGTCCTATTTTCACTCTATTGAAAAATAAATCATCTAAACAAAACGGACTTTCTGGACATTCATATTTGTGAAGTGATTATTGAAAACCTGTTTATTCTATGGTGCACCTGTGCTTTCAATTAACTCATGTTTTAGTTCTGTTCTGAACTGGCATTGTGTTGGCGGGTGTTGTATCGGTGTGCACATGATCCCCACCTAAGGGTTTAGATAAGGGGAATTTTTCACAAAAGTGGCCAATTTTTGTATCAGGTGCATTTGTATCAAGGTTCCGCCATGCTTTAGAAAACCAAGAACAATTGTGTTTACCTGCAAGAGCCGGATTATGCGGTACATGGGTCGCTGCATCTTGAGCTTCTAGGATTGCTGTAGCGTGTCGAACGCCAGGTGTGATTCAGCGTCATAACAACACACATACATAAGAAAACATTATTAGACAATAAAACATTAAGAAATTAGACATTGTTGTTCATACAGGAAAGTTGGCATTGGTATCAGAAGAGCTCTAAATATCTGTACCTTGTTGAAAAGCAACCATTTCCACATGGGTCCTTGTTATTTCTGTGAGAGCCTGTGGGGATAGAGCAGACAAATTTGCTTTAAAATTAACTGCAACAAACAACACAATGCCACTCTGTCTCCTGAGGCACAGCCGGGAGAACGCTTGCAATTATTTAAAAAATTTGTTGTGATACTGTGTTTTGACTTTTAACTCCCCCCTCCCTGGGCACTCACTCTTCTTCACCTCGCTCTGGGCATCCCCGCGCAGCCGATATCATCGCTGGCGCGGGCTACATTCTTGACGCCATTTCCCTGATCCACAGGCGACGCCCACTGCATCAGGCCACGCCCCCCGCCGATGGTATTTAAAGCGCGCTGACTACCAGCGCGAGTCAGTGGACACTCTATCTCCTGAGGCACAGCCGGGAGAACGCTTGCAATTATTTAAAAAATTTGTTGTGATACTGTGTTTTGACTTTTAACTCCCCCCTCCCTGGGCACTCACTCTTCTTCACCTCGCTCTGGGCATCCCCGCGCAGCCGATATCATCGCTGCCTCGGCCACATTCTTGACGCCATTTCCCTGATCCCACAGGCGACGCCCACTGCATCAGGCCACGCCCCCCTGCCTCCTTTTCCGATATATAAATGTGTATCTCTCGGTCGTGCCTAAGGCAAGCCCGTCTGCACCCGTCCGAGCCTGGACTGAGCCTAGGGCCACCCCCCCCTGCCAGTTTCCCGAAAAACAGCCCAAAGGTGACCTTGACTTACGATTTTAAGCAACTTTATTCGTTAAATACACCCCTTCTCCTTTGCCCTCATCTTGAACTTGCCAACCAGCCATACTCCCTCCCTTATGTTTGTCCTAGCTGTTCCTTTGTTACTAACAACTATCGCCACTTACCGACAGTCACCCCCTGCAGGAAGAAAACACTGTCTAAACCTTGTATGGCGTCATTAATAAATGCACGTTCCCTGCCCAAGCACAAATATGAAATTCTGAGTTTTATTGAGGACCACAATCTTGATCTTCTTTTCTTAACCGAAACCTGGGGTGATCCCTCCTGTGGACCCGACTTTGTCACTGCAACCCCTGACGGATTCTCGAACATCAGAGTAGACCGACCACCTCCAAAAAAGGAGGTGGCCTGGCTATTATATATCGTAACAATTTAATAGTACGAATGGAGGTTGTCCCTACCACCAGTTGTGAAGCAATTACTTTTACAATTGCCACTCCCCATGCTTCCCCTTTTAAAGGCACGCTTATCTATCGTCCTCCAAGACCTCGTGGTGCATTTCTTGCTAATTTGGAAATTCTATTAGAACCACTGGCAGGTGAAAACCAGTATACCATTCTGGGTGATTTTAATTTTCACCTAGAGATGTTGGACAACCTTGACACTGCAGCTTTTTTATCCGAATTGGAAGTAATAGGACTCCCACAACTAGTTTCTGGCCCCACCCACACTGCGGGCCACCTTCTGGATGGTCTCTTTTATAGTCATACGTCACTCAGGATGAGAGATGTTCTCCCCCTGACATGGACCGACCACTCGGCTATTCTTTTTGATTTTTTACTAAAAGATACTCCCTCCCCAACTAAAAACCCCTTATCCATTAACCAATTTAGAGCTTGGAAAAGTATTGATATTCTTGCATCTCAGTCATCACTACTAACCTCGCTGCCATCTGCTGTGACTGATCCTGAGTTGGGAGCTAATAATTACACCAACTGGATTCAGAACACAGTGAATAGGACGGTCCCTTTAAAGAAACAATCTATCAATAGGGCTTCTACGTCTGCGCCTTGGTACAATGATGTCCCCAGACAGGAAAAGCAAAAATGTAGACGTCAGGAACGTAGATGGAGACGAGACTATGACCCAGATCAAAAATCCTACTACAAGATCATGATGTCTAAATATAAACTATTAATCGTTACGGAAAAAAGCTAATTTTACTGTACCCAAATTAATCTTGCACATGACTCTGTGAAACAACTCTTTCAGGTAGTCACACGTCTCTCTGGTCAAGCGACATCTACCCCCATCATAGCTACTCAAGAGCTATGTGACTCCTTGGCGGACCACTTTCAAAGTAAAGTGACTGACATCTATACTTTATTTAAGGCACACACAATTAGTACTGGACATTCATCTTCCACTCCTAAGGATCATACGGACTTGGCGTGGTCAGATTCTATCCCGCCTGACTCAACCTTCCGTCCTTCCTTTCAGAACTTTACTCAGGTTCCGTCAGAACTGGTATCACACTTACTATGCACTACCAATTCTGGCTCACCGTAAGATCCATGTCCCCCTTCCATTCTTAAAATGTTTCCTGACATCATAGGTCCCAAACTCACGGAAATATTCCATGCTATGTTTTCCGCTAACATCTTTCCCTCCATCTGGAAGAAAGCGACTATTAAACCTCTCATTAAGAAGAGTTCCTTAGATCCCTCTATAGTTGCCAACTATAGACCTATAGCCTGCCTCCCTCTCCCTGCCAAAATTGTTGAAAAGATCATGAATATCCAAATTTCCGATTACATAGATCACAATATTTGTTTGGATAACTCGCAATTTGGATTTCGGAAGGGACATGGGACGGAAACCGCGCTTATCAAAGCTACGGATGAAATCAGGATGACACTCGATGGGGGAGAATCGGCAGTGCTTATCTTGTTGGATCTATCCGCCGCGTTTGACACGGTCGATCATTCCATCTTGATCGACCGTGTCTCAGCGGTGGGGATCACACATGGTGCTAGGGATCTTATTTCCTCCTTTCTTGCCGATCGAGTACAATCCGTCACCTTTGGCAATTTCACTTCACCACCTTTTACTCTCCCATGCGGTGTCCTCCAGGGATCCTCGCTAAGTCCGACACTATTTAACATCTATGTGTCGGAATTGGCGAGGGTCATTAAATCCCATCACCTGGCGGTGACATCCTATGCTGATGACACCCAGATTGTCTTGGCTATTAATAAAAACGGAGATAAAGTGGCTTCTAATTTTAATTCAGGAATGCTAGTGTGGCCGTTCGAGCGGATTGTCAAATAAACTCACGGACAACGGTGTTCTGGGTAGTGAGGGTTTTATTGTTTTATATAGCCGTCTCTTCTGGACCGGCACTCTGTAAAAGGGTAGCGGGTTTTCAGTGTCTTCTGCCGCTTGTTTTGCAGGTCCAAACCACCGATGCTCCCGGGGTCTCCTGGGAGTTGTAGGTCTTGCTTCTGCCGTCTCGACTCCCGTCAGTTACGCCGCCCAGAAGAAAAGAAACCAATATTTAGGCACAGGATATGCTGGTTGTGTAGGGTAGGGGAGTGAGGGACCACACGTGCTCTCAAAAGTATAATGTGACGATAAAGTGCAGGGTGGGGTTTTGGGTGCACCGAGGGTCGGGTGTTCCGTCTCACTGTGGTTTTCCCCACTTACGTCCCGCCCACCCCGTGAACCTTGACCGTACCTGCTCGAGCCACACTTCGTGGGAAGTGTGGCTGGGCGATGCGCCTTCCCGTTGGCCTCCCGGCTTGTCGCGGTCGTCGCCGTTCCTCCTCCCTTCTGTTCCTCGGGTCTGTAGGTCGCGGTCCTCCTCCTTCCTTGCCTCCGCCCTCCGCTGTTCCTCTCCTGCCTCCTCCTGCCGATGGTATACGCTCTCCTCTCCCGTCCTCCTCCGCTGTCCTCATGTCTCCTCCTGCCGATGGTCTACGCTCTCCTCTCCCGTCCTCTTCCGCTGTCCTCCTGCCTCCTCCTGCCGATGATCTACGCTCTCCTCTCTTGATTCTCCTTCCTCCGTCCGCCAGTCTGCTCCTTCCTCACGCCACCACTCTCCACTCCCTCTGGGTGTAACACACACCTGAGTGGGTTCTGGGCGTTGTTTTACCTCCGGCTGGTGGGCGGGACCAGGGTCCAGCTCCGCCCAGTTAAAGTAACACGGCTCCTCCGGTTCCAGTGCAGGGTTGTAGGAGTCGTCAGCGGTCTTCCAGGCGCTGGTATGCTGTGCAAAAAGAGGGGACACAGGTAAAGGTAAACCAGGAGGGCCCGAGTCCGGGTCCTCCTCGTCACAGCTAGCCATAAGTGACTGGATGTCCACAAACTGCCTGAAGCGTAACTCCGATAAAACGGAAGTGATGGTGTTTGGTAATCTCTCCCCAGTTTGGTCACCCACTTGGTGGCCTGCTGCTCTTGGACCACCTCCGTCCCCAGTGGCCAAGGCAAGAAATCTGGGGGTCATCCTGGACACTAAACTTACACTTATACACCATGTTAATGCTGTGGTGTCATCCTCATTCTATACTATGAGAATGATCATAAAACTCCTCCCTTACCTTCCCATGAGTATGGCCAGGACTTTGGTCAGTGCATTAGTGATATCTCGCATTGATTACTGTAACGCGCTCTTGGTCAATGCTCAGGAAGGAGTCATAAGAAAACTACAGCTGGTGCAGAACGCTGCGGCCAGATTGATCACTGCGACCCCCAAGTTTACCCCTATTTCCAGCACTATTGAACAGCTTCACTGGTTGCCAGTAAAGAAGAGAACTAAATTTAAGGCACTTTGCATTGCCTATAAAGCAATTCACTCTCTAGGACCTGCTTTCTTAAAAGATGCCTTTTGCCCTTAAACCCCTGTCAGATCCCTCCTCTCTTTGACTGCCGGTCTTGTGCAGGTCCCAAGGAAAAAGAAAGTCTCCTGGGGCGACTTGTCCTTTATAGTGACCGCCACCAAACTTTGGAACAGTCTTCCTAGCCAAATCAAAACCTGCACGTCTCTTCTTTCCTTTCGCAAACAGATAAAAACTTGGCTTTTTAAACAGTAATCATCTCACGGACAGCATAGTGGACACTCAGCGCCGAGACACCCTCGGGTATTTGTGCGCTTAACAAATTCTCTAAAAAAAAAATTAAAAAAAATGCCCATTGCTACATTTTCCTCAGAAAATGATAACACATGTTTCACATAGCATAATGTTTGGCAATAATTGTACACATGTTTCACATAGCATAATGTTTGGCAATAATTGAAGGGTACTTCATACACAACACTGTTGCAATCGCCCTGGCATCAAATTAATTAGATGAGTTATAAGTCTCTCCAAATGAAATAATGTAAATACTTGTTTTTAACCCAGCTATTTTTTTCTCTAAAGATCAGCACACGAGCTCTATAAATACACGTTTTCATCATGAATAAATACTTGTTAATGCTGGTATACATATATTGTTCATGATGGAAAAACTGCTATATCAGGAGGGTAGACTGTACCCTGGAGAGCTACTTGCAGGTAGCTGTAGAGCTACTGGTAGCTCACGAGCTAGACCTTGGGAACACATTGGGGTAGAAGTACATTAAAAAAAATTTTTTAAGTAAGGGAACTTTGATACTGTACACAATTGTGATGGGGCTAGATGACGTGGGTTTGGTGTCATAGACAAGGCTAAAAACTATTCTGTAAAATTTTGGGTGTTTCATCCTCAGGAATGTACATATAAAGAAATAGCCATCTAAAATTTGAAATAAAATGCAAGTTAAGACAATCAGTGGGGAATGCACTACCGTACTTCATGAAACCTTGGTTATTGCACTGCCGAGGTCTGTGTCTGGAAGCAGACAGCCACTGTATTGAATCCTGGTTGGAACAGGGGAGAACAGTTAGGGGCTAACCCAGACCTCTACAGCCCCTGTGATGCACACTCTTAAAACCACAGCTGGTAACTCTTTCCTATACCAGGGGAACTTAATAAGTCTGTGTCATCAGAAAGTGTCAGTGATTACATTAATCAAACCAAATTTCAGTTTTTACCACAAAAGATATGGACCAGATTCCCGTGTCCCGGTTTCAAAAGAACAGGCTGAATTTTAGGTCTCGCATAGGGCGACACATGCGGTGCCTCCAGGAGGCATTACGTAATTTGTATATCGAGAGAAACTCCTCCTATTGCCCCTTAATTTCTCCTGCCTTTTCTCATTCGTTTAACATTATCATAGCTTTTCTTATCGTGCTTATTATTGGCTCTCGCGGAAATTCTTTACTTGCGTTTATTCAGGAAGCAGCGCCGCCTAACTAGTTTCCGTCCGCTCTTCAGGTTAATCTGTGTCCGAAGGGAACTTTCTTTATTATCCACAGACCGAGAATCCCGCACCCAGGCTTCCGTATTCACCTCCTGGTGTGCGCAAGTCCATTCCACTGTGATACTCATGGACAGATACGTAGGTTATAGACTCTCATGCTGAATGCAATGCATAATTCTAAGTCACCTTTCTGCGATCTAAAGGTTAACATTTGCCAGTTGGGATTTTAGTGCTGAGGTCTGCATGCTCCGCCTCTCGCTCGGTTTCAGTTTCATGGCTCGGCTTGCTTTCGTGGACGTTTGGATGGGCAGAGAAGGAAAAGGACTCTGTTGCTTCCTTACTGCCCAGAGCAGACACGGATAATGTCCTCTTCTTTTCTTTGCTGGCAGCTGCCCCCCCGCCCCCTCATCCTATTATTCCCTCTCTTTCTGTCTTGCTCCTCACTTACTGAAAACTGTGACTTGAAGAAATGGTGTACAACCTCTCTTTCCTTCTTTCATTTAGTTGCTTCCCTGTGAAATGGATGCAAAAAAGAAAAACACTCTTTTGAGGAAATGCCCTGACATTTTTCTATTCCAAAGTGCAGCCTCGAGATGGAGATAAATAAAAGGTTTTAAATATATAAAATAAATACATAACTATTTAAAGCAAGAGAGAGTGGTTGCAAAGTGGCCATATTGGTATTATTCACATCCAAACACATCAGCTTCACTTTGCAGACTTTGCAGTGAAGCGCTACATTTGTAGTCAGCCGCAATAAGCATGCTGGGAGTTGTATTGTCAGTGTTTGCATTATATAACTATGCGGTCTGTCCCCTTCGCCACCCCCCTACGGACTCCCGCACTTCATGGTTCGTGAAGCGGGCGTCGTTGCGGATGCTTCCTCCATGTGCCGTTGTGCCCCCTCCCTCCCTCATCCATGGCTTCCAGTGCGGGCGCTGCTTAATTTCACCCACAGACTGGGCTTTAGGCCATTTCTGGCCCATGAGACGAGGCAACGCTAAGCTAGTCCGCATCTTCTGGGGTGCATTAATGATTCTCATGGTCTGCTTCAGTTAACACCAGCTGGCACTGAGATTAACTGACTGTGCCAGTCCTACCTTCTGCTGACTCTAGAAATGCTGGCTTCTCTCACGCACTGCCCTGTTAGGATTGTACTGGGCCCAAAAAAATACTGGCACTCTGACCATTAAAAAAATGCACCCTTGATGTAAGCAGTATGTTATAAATAACAATAAACAAGTGATTCTGATCCAGCCCTACCGGCCTCTGTTTTCACTTAGATTGGATTGCTTGATATACTTTCTTGCCAATAAACTATTCTGTTCCCTCGGCCTCGCTAATACTTTTCATTTTTATTCTGGCTGACATAACTTCTAAAACTAGCTTCCGCTGCATTTTGTGACATTCTCACATACGTAACTTGACAGCTTGACCTTCTAAATACAAAAGTCTGTGGGGCAGATTTACAAGCCCCTTGCGCCTCTTTTACGCCGCCATTGCGTCACTTTTGTGACGCAGCGGCAGCGCAAACGATGCGCCATGGTGCGGGGGATTTACAATGTGACGCATCTGTGAGATGCGTCACATTGTAAGGCCCTGCGCCAGAAGGAGGTGTTCCTGCGCAGGGGGGGGGGGAACGTGTCCTAAAAGTGGCTGAGTGAAATCTACAAGATTTCACTTAGTCACTTTAGGGCCCATGCTGTGTCAAAACCCTGCGCCTGCTTAAAGCAGGCGTAAGGATTGACGCAGCATTTGAAGGATAGGGCACCCTCGAGCCTTTCTGGAGCTGCATCGCGCTTGCGACGCAACTCCAGCAATGCGCCATTTTACGGCGTCACGCATCTGTGCCGTTTTTGCCTCATGGTGGGCCGCATTGTAAATGCGGCGCATCCATTGTGGAGGAGGCATGGCGCACAATAAGTGGTGCATCCCTGCTGATATGCAGGGATGCGACACTTATAGTAAATATGCCCCTAAATTTCCACAGCCCTGAGGTTTTCAGAAACGTTGTGCATTGTGGATGGGAAGGGAACAGCAGGATTCAAGGTCTGAGTAAGCAGTTGCTTGAGGTTGGTGCCGTCCTGCTGTTTGAGGTAATTACCTACTGTTGTTGCTCTTCTAACGTTAAACATTGATATATTTATACAAAATAATTGTGTTTTTTATCAGTGCATACACACCTACCTGTAGTCCACGATACGGTCTACTGTAACATCTCAACTCTATTCTGCAGCAGCCACTCACGTGTCGTGAGTCATATTTTGCCACTGCACCTTCCAGCAATACTGGTTGTGCATTTTTGTAGGCATGCAACAGTTTTCTGAGGGTTCCTGTTCCGTCTTCCATCCCCAAAACACACTCCTACTTTGCAGATAAACCTCTCCTCCACCACCACCCTAATCACCCATCCCAGCTTTTCTCATCTCTTAAAGCACTTCTATCACATACTAGGATCCCTTCTATCCTGCTCCCTCCCTTGCTCTTCCTCACAGTGCCTCCATGGCTATCTAACTATTTGCAAGCAACAGAACAACGCATGCAAATAAAAAAAAACATTGTCAATTTCAAAGCCAAGAGACAACGCCAAGAGCTCTAACTTTAACAAATGTGGGACCTATTGCATTGCAAATGCTTGTTTTAAGTAGTATCCACCTTGGTTAAGAATTAAGGAAACAAATGGAATGCCACTAGGTGGCAGTATTGGCCGGGAGATTAAATGTTCTAATTCTGATTTCAAAGTATTTTCTAGCTACACTAAAAAAAAGTCATTACAAGTAACGTATAGCACTAATGCTAAGACTACTACATTTACGACTACTAATAATAAAATCTATTTATGCATCAAACTCCACAATTCGAACTATCTCGCGTATTTTTCTTTACTGAACGCAACGTAAAGTATTCCAGTATAATACTGACGTGTTTGCCAATGCCACTCGGAAAGAGGCTGCTGAAATGACTCTGGTTGCAGATGCTGATGTCAAAGTAGCTGCTGAAACATCTGCGATGGCAGATGTTACTGGAATAATGCTATATACCGATAAAGGCAAAGATGCAACTGCTTTCATTACCAAAATTACATTGGACTCAGCTGTGTCTGATAAAGATACATCTGTGCCAAATGTCTTTGAATAGTCTGCACATAAGACTGCTACAACTTATGAAAACATGTGTAGCAAAGGTTGCTTCTAAAGCCACCACAGAGCAGGAGACTGTAGATACAATAACACCTAAGGCAAATTTTTATTTCACTGAAGACACGACTGTGGGGCATATTCTCAAGGACTTATCGCATAGTTATCGGCACTTTATTGCAGCCAAAGTCGCAATAAATATATCGCCCATTCACATGCTGGTGATAACAGCTCATATCACCAGTTTACCTGCAATATCAGCGGAAAAAAACATTGCCACAAATGACCTTGACAACTAATCTTAATGATATGCAGAGCAGGCGTTCCCGTACAAAAAGCTGCAACAACACCACATCACAACGACCAGCCAGATCTGCGATAAGATCACAAAACACGCATTAAAACGCATTAGCAGCAGGAATTTAACATCTGCTCTTACCTGGTGTAAAGTCGGACGACAACCTGCAACATAACATAACAGGGAGCCCGGCCCAGAGCCACACCTGAAGAACAACAGATCCCATGGAGCTCAGACACCCAAGAGGGCCACAACACCCACCGCCACCCTCCAAGGACTCCCACATACATCCCTCAGTGCCCTACCCTGGACACTGGACAACCCCCCCCCGACCAAGATATTGCACATCAACTTTACTAACTCATCAACAAAACCAATTGCCTTATGTTGCACAATTACAACAAATAAGATTCATGTGTGGTCAGAAAACGCCGAATCATTCATTCAACATTTAGAGTCCAAACAAAATATCACAATCAAATCAAATTTGACTCTAAACAACCATTTGGAAGAGTCATGGTGGGTTATCCCTGGACAATCTGAAAGTCACAGCCTGCAAGACAATATCCAAGATAAGAAGGCATGTCAGTCACTCATCAAAGGACAGAGAGAGAGAGAAAGAGAGACAGAGAGAGAGTTTTTTTTTCTTTATTTTTTGGGTGTTGTTCATTTCTTTTAAACTGTGTTATGTTACTCTGCATTACTTCCCCTTTCCAAAAGCGCCGGGACACTCTTTTTGAGTAACCGTTGCGCTATACAAAACAACAAATAACATAACATAACATAACAGAGAGAGAGGGCGAGATAGGGAGCGAGAAGGAGAGAGAGCAGGCGCAGTGCGTCCATTGGGGCATGGGGGCATAGCCCCCCCGCCCGCAGCTCCCTCGGCGTCTTTGACCTCAAGTAAACTGATTCAGTTTACTTAAGTTCAAAGACCCGAGGGAGAACTGACAATCATGTCAGTCAGCATAACGTCAGACCGCCCACCGCTTCAGAGTCTGAAAGGGGTGGGCGGTCTGGCGTCATGTTGACTGACATGATTGTCAGACAGTGGGGGGCAACAGGTAGCAGCACATCACAAGTGTGCATGAGTGGGGACGGAGGGCGAGTTTTCACACCGTGCCCACTCATGCGCACTTGTGTTTCAACTGGTTTGCGCATGCCCATTAGGAGCCCCTCGGTCTCCTAATGGGCATGCTGCGGGCGAAGAATAGCCGTGCGCTAAGACAATCCTGGCGCAGGATTGGCTGAGAGGGGCTATAGGCACCAAAGGACTCGGGGCGGCGGGGACCTGATCAGGACGTCCTCAGGTAGGATTTTTAAATGTGTTTTAATATCAACCCCCCTCCCCCTCGACAACCCCCCTACCCCCTGCGCAACCCCCCCCCCCGGCAAGCCGCGACTGGAACACAGTGCATGTAAATGGTTGCGCAGAATGCTTCTTATTCACGAAAAATGCATTTGAGAGGGACTTTTGTGTCACGTAGGCTATAACTGTGTTCATCTAGCTCTTCTCCTGGAAGCCCAAGCGCCCGAGTTTACTCTGCCGGGTTGGTCCCAAAGCAAGGAGTGTCCTCCGCCTTACATAACATGGCTTAGATCGATGTCATCGCTGCCTCCTCTTCCCACATAATTTCAGACCCTTCCAGCCAGTTCTCAAAGAAACCAACAGAAATCTGTATTAGTGCATTCAGCAACTGGCATACACGGCCACCAAATATGTTGTTGTTACCCAGTGCCATATCCTTAGATCTAAAGCACCCCATGACATGACACCATATTATGTGTTTAAGCATTCCCATAGCACATGTTTTGTTATGTTATGTTATAAAATCTCTTCTGTAGCGCACGGCTACTCCGCGGAGTGTCCCGGCGCTTTGGCAAAGAGAACTGAAGGAAGAGTACACGACCCAACCGCAGGCCAAGGAAGTATTACTGGGAGAAAAGCCAGGTCTTCAGTTCCTTTCTGAAAGAGAACAGACTGTTGGCTTTCCTTAATAAAACAGGAAGCTCATTCCAGCAGCGCGGTGCAAGTATCGGAAGGAGCGACCTCCGGTGCGAGCACGTCTGACAGTAGGAACGTCGGCCTTGGCCAGCAAAGCCGATCTAAGAGTCCTCCTGGGGGTATAGAAAGCCAGACGCTTCCCAATATACTTTGGGCCAATCGAGTGGAGGGCCTTTCAAGGGTCAAAACCTTGAAAGTAATTCTCTTAGAGACTGGGAGCCAATGCAGTCTCCTGAGCAGCTCCGTGGCCTTCGCCCTACGCTGTAGGCCAAAAATGGCTCTGGCAGCAGAATTCTGCACGATCTGCGGACGTGCCAGCAGATATTTGGGAAGGCCAAGGTAAAGGGCATTCGCGTAGTCAAGACGCGAGCCTATCAAAGCCTGAACAATAATTTTTTTATGTTGCAGAGACAGTAATGGAAGAAATTTCCGCAGCATTTTCAGGATGCCGAAACATTTCCCTGTCAGCCCTATAATCTGGGGTCTGAAGGAAAGCTCAACATCGCACAGGACACCGAGATTTTTGGCTTTTGACGAGGCAGCGTCAGGCGGAAACATATCCCGGGGCCACCATGTCTTCCAACTGGGATCAGGCGGACATCCGAAAAAAAGCAGCTCGAATTTATCGGAGTGGCATTTCAGACTGTACCTCTGAAACCAGTCAAAGACAGCGCCCAGGCATTCCTTGATCCGGCCGCCATCGAAACCCTCACCCTTGTTGCACGTAAAAAGGAGCTGGGTGTCATCAGCATAGCATATGATCCGGGCACCAAAAGATTCCGCCACCGCCGCCAGAGGGGCCATATAGATGTTAAAAAGGGTGGGGCTCAGGATAGACCATTGAGGAACCCCAACCTCCAGCGGCGACATTTCGGCGGAAAACGGAGGTGCCCAGATCATTTGACGGCGGTCTGAAGGACTGGACTTTTAACAGAACCAGCGGTGCCAGGGAACAACACCTATAACCTTCATGGGATACCTGTTTCGGCGCACAACTACAGAGACACGGGACACTTCCTTCGGCGTCAAAGACCAGCGTTTATTACTGCAGGGAAACAAGAGTCATTAGAAGTACATAGGCATGTAGGTTCTGCGAGTCTGCTTCGAATTGCATATGTAGGTCGCCCTCTTTTATACAAAAATGTTGCCATTGCACAACATGCGAAAAAAAGATTACAATTCAGTTCTCACAGTAAACTTCAAAAGGGTCGCTTTCATGTGTTCAGAATCCCGGAACATAATTACAGTAGCAATGCCGGTTCCCAACTGTAAAAGTACATCTTCCCACCATTAGGCATACCCATTAGAGTTGTAAATGACAAAGAAGAAGAGACAAGGGCAGCTGCAAGGAAGTCAGACACGTGTAGAGAAAAGAGTGTGGGGGTAATATCGGAAGCATGATCGTAGGATCAAAGAGTTGGATCCCATCTCCTGCACGGCTGTCACAATAGGCCGGCACGGCCGGATTATCCTCAAGCTGAGCCATCTGCCTCTGCTGTGTCATTCCTCCGGCCATAAAGACGCATGAAAGGAATATGCGTCTTCCGCAAGGCTTGGGAACTAGAGGGTCAGGGAGCGAACAGTTACCTGCTCGCTGACTACGTGAGGGCAAGAAACAAAATGGATGCCGTATCTAAAATGGAACCCGAGGGTTTAGATGAAGAACCCGTAATATTAGGCGAACCCTTACAGGTAGTGTAGCGAAAATGCATACACTTATCGAACTCGCTATTTACGGTTCATAGATACTAAACTCGTCCATATTCGGTAATGCCCAGCACGTTGTAATAATTTTTACGGAACCTCAGGTCGGTCAAGAATGACTTAAACCAATTCCACTCCGTTCCACGAAAACCGATCTCCCAGAGTCTTAAAAGGAGACCGTCGTGGGGAACGGTGTCGAAAGCCACCGACAAATCCAACATGACTAAGATGGCTTTCCCCCCTGAGTCCAGAATCTCTCTTATGGCATCGGTGACCTCCAGAAGAGCAGTCTCCGTGCTGAAATTCGCACGAAAACCCGATTGAGAGTCATGCAAGTTATTATTACTCTCAATGAAACTGGAAATAGAGAGATGCACATGCTTCTCAATCACCTTAGCCAGAGAAGGGAGGAGGGAGATTGGTCTGTAATTAGCGTGAACAAGGGGATCTAATGAAGGTTTCTTAAGCAGCAGCAGAATCAAGGCATGCTTCCATGCCAGAGATAACTCTCCCGAAGTCAGGGAAGAGTTCAGCAGCGGATTGAGCAAGGTATTGACTGCAGGCACTACTCTCCCCAGGCATTTTGCTGGGCAAGGGTCAAGTGGTGAGCCCGACTGGAGTCGAGACAGGAGGTCAAGGGAGCTAGCAAGAGATATAGGAGGGAAAACAGAAAGGAGAGGACCATTCTTTTCCAATGAAGATGGTAAAGTGGTCGGATGGCTGGCAGCTGGAATAAGGCCAGCGTCAGGCAAAGAGTCTTGAATGGATTTCATTTTATTAATAAAAAAATCACTAAGCTGGCTAATCCAAGCTTCGATATGGGAATGAATAGGCGTGCTCAAGGAAGGAGAGATAAACTCTTTTACTATCCTAAAAATCTCTTTGCTCGTGTTTTCAGCTTTCTCGATTCTGCGCTCAAAATAAACTTTTTTTCCATCCACAATATGTTTGTGGTAAAAACGAATAGCATCCCTGTATTTTGCTTTGTCATCCGGGTTATACGTGCGCCGCCATGCTCTTTCAGCCCTCTTGCAATCTTGGCGCATCTTACCGAGAAGCGGCGTAAACCAAGGGCCCGAAGCCAGAGGGGTTTCATGGTACTTAAATTCTCGGGGTGACCGGGTGAGGGGAATTACAGGCGGACCTGTATGTGCGGTTGGATTGGTCTGTGGTCTTAATATGTTCTATCAAGGCAGATGTTTGTGTCACAAGTGTGGCCGTAAACCATGGTTGTGGAAAAGTTGTGGCTGCCTGCGTGTGTGTCAATTTTTTATTAAATGTATTAGAAAAACTTTGATCTGAGACATCCACAAACAGTCCATTCCACTTCATATGCTCAGCTTTTGTTATTGTTATTGTTGTATGTGTGCAGTGTGTTTCATATTTGAATTCTTGTCACGTAGATTACAAACAATACTCGCATCCGGACAAACATGCCACCAACTGATTTAACTCTAGTTTTGCTGTACTTACATAACTAGGAACAGATTAAATATATTTTCAACTTTTAAAAATGGAAAGAATTGGACTAGGTTTGAGATATTGTTTTTCTTGAATGAGCAGTTGAACATAGTTCAAAATATTTTTTTTAAAAGAGTTATTGTGGTTTAGGATTTCTTTGCTAACATCTCTGTTATTCATTCAACCTATTACTAGAGATGGATGTGGTAATTGTGTTTCAGAATCGGTTTCCTCAATGTTTTCGCTTGAACAATGTTTTCTGTGCTGTAAAGCAGAGCCAGTTTTCTTTATATTCTGTTTGCACCAGCATCAACAACATTGGTGCAAATTGATTTGCCCTGGTTTTTTTTCCAACTTTGCAGTTTTTGTTACACTGCTTCATGGTGATTTATAGGAGAGTGTTTTGCATCCACGGTCGCAGTGCCCATTTAAAAGTACTCTAGAACTGAAATGTCATTACCTGCCCATGTCCTATTTGAACTGGCAGTGCCGACCATGGAAGTGCAGTGTAAGCCGACTCCCACCCCCCTCTCAAACCTACTAGAATGGAATGTATTTAACTGCTTGCAATACATGGCCAGAATCTATGTCTAATTGATCAGGACTGAAATGCCAGAACGGCCCATGTTCTCTGCTCACAGATCCGGTTCCAGATTACAAAAGTATATGGTAAGTGTATGATGACACATGCACAACTATTTACACTTTCACAATTGATTATCAACCAACTTGCTTTCTCAAGTATGCACCATTTGCTCACTATTTTTTCATAATTTTCTGAAGAGAGCAACCCTCCTGAACCCAAATTATGAAGGTCAGACTCACTCACTTACCCAGTCTTCCTGAACTTTTACGCCACACTACTTTCAAATGTCACCAGCCGCCCCTGAGAGATATATTGTATTGTATTGTATTGTGATTTGTAAAGCGCGATTGCTGCCCAAATGGGCGTCCAAGCGCTAGAGCATGGATAGCCGAGCTGAGGGTGGCGGAGACTGAGATTTAAGTGGGCCTGGCAAACAGAAAGGTTTTCAATTGTTTGCGGAATGAGAGTAGGTTAGGGTTGGACCGGATTTGTAGTGGGAGTGAGTTCCACATTTTAGCGGCCTTTAAGGAAAACATCCTTCCTCCGGTCCTGGCTCTCCGTACTCTTGGGACTACGGCCAGAAAGGCCTCCGTGGACCGAAGGGGTCTATTAGGGTGGTATTGAGTGACCAGTTTGTTAATGATCGCTGGACCTGACTTCCAGAAAGCTCGGTGGGCAATACATAGTGCCTTGAAAGCCACTCTCTGTCTCACTGGGAGCCAGTGTAGGCTGCTCAGTGCGGGTTTAGCAGACTGTGTCCTTGGAATCTGTAGCAGGGCGCGGGCTGCGCAGTTCTGGACCACCTGTAGCTTTCGCATGGACGTCTCAGGGGCACCCACATACAGGGCGTTGTTTGAATCCAGCCGGGACTGAATCAGGCCCTGAACTGCCACTTGTTTGGCTTCCATTGGGAGGAGGGGGAGGACTTTCCTTAGAGTTCTGAGTAAGCCAAAACAGATGGCGGATAGTTTTGTAGCCTGGGTGGAGAAGGAGAGGTTTTTGTCCAGCCATACTCCTAAGCTTTTTACACTTTCTTTGGGAGTGGGAGGGGTGCCCAGACACCCAGGCCACATGGAGGGAAGTGACGTGGGTGATGTGGGACCTAAGAGCATGAGCTCGGTTTTGTCTCCATTAAGTTTCAAAGAGGAGCATGTCATCCACTTTTTAATGTCCTCTAGACAGTTCGTCAGACTTCCTGAGGTGTGACCGGCGCCTTCCTGAGTCATTGAAACCACTAGCTGGGTATCGTCAGCATATGATACGATTTTTATACCCGAGGGTTCGACGAGTCCAGCCAGTGGTTGCATATAGACATTGAAGAGCGCGGGGCTTAGTGAAGAGCCCTGCGGTACTCCACAGTTCAGGGGTTTTCTGGCTGATATTGTGTCCCCGTCAAAGATCTGGAAGGATCTATTGTGCAAGAATGAATCAAGCCATCTTAGAGCATCGCCTCCGACACCGATGTTGCGCAGACGGTTCAGCAAGGTGGCATGGCTGACCGTGTCGAAGGCTGCGCTTAGATCAAGGAGGATCACTGCCACTGATCCTCCCTGGTCTAGTATCCTTCGGGACTCTTCGGTGACTGTCAGCAAGGCGGTTTCAGTACCGTGTTTGGGTCTGAATCCTGTCTGGGATGGGTCAAGGAGTGCATGGCTTTCCAGAAACTGTGTCAGTTGGGTATTTATGTACTTCTCCAGTACCTTGCTTACCCAGGGAAGTAGTGAGATTGGGCGGTAGCTGGAGTGATCTTCTGGGTTGAGGGTGGGCTTTTTCAGCAGAGCCCGTACCATAGCTCTCTTCCATCCATTGGGTACTGTGCAGGAGGATATGGATGAGTTGAGGAGCTCTAGCACCACGGGAAGAATGGCTTGGCTTGCTTGGAGCAATATTTCTGGTGGGGCAGGGTCAAGGGGAGAGCCAGATTTAACTTGGCGTGCCAGTTGTTGCAATGTCTCCAGGTTTAGTGGGGGGAAGTGGTCCAGCGTTGGCTGTCCTGGGGAGGGGGAATTAGTCGGAGAGGTCTGATTGGGTGTTATTGAGTTGTTGGCAGCTGTAGGGAAGGCGGAATAGATCTGAGTGACTTTGTTATGGAAGAAGTCTGCAAGTTCATTGCATTGTTCTAGCGTTTTCGGGGCTGGGGGGGCAGTGTTGACGGTAATGCATTTTTTGACCAGGTGGAAAATTTCCTTGGGTTTTGATTTTGCTGCCATTATTTGGCCTGCGAAGTAGGAGGCCTGGGCCGCCCTAACCCCATTTCTGTAGGCCTTAATAGCCTCTTTGTATTGGTTTTTTTTTTCTGGGAGAAAGTCTAGTCGCCAGGCTCTCTCTTTTTTCCTGCAGAGGCGTTTTAGGTCTCTCAGGGAATCTGAGAACCAAGGAGCAGATTTGTGTGACCTCTTGGGAATGGATTTCCGTAGAGGAAGGATCGTGTCCAGTGATTCCCTGATCCAACCCTCATAGTTGTTATTTGCTTGGTTGGGGTTTGTGCAGGGAGGTGGGCGAGAGCATTCAAGGTTAGTTGTCCATGGCTCTATGAGAAGTTTTTTCCAGTTTCTCTTGGTAATGGGATGGGGGGTCAGTGAAGGAGGCTTGGTGGTAGACCAGGTGAGTGGGACAAGAAAGTGGTCTGACCATGGGAGGCAGATAGGTTGTCCGACCATTAACTTGGAGCAGTTGCTAAAAATTGGGTCAAGTAAGTTCCCCTTTTCATGGGTGGGGGATCTCACCAACTGGATCAGTTGTAAGGCTGCTAGGTCCTCTGTTAGTTCCCTGGCAGCAAGGTCTGTAGGGGAGTTAAAATGTAAGTTGAGGTCTCCTAGAACCGTATAGTTGGCCGAGGTTAGAAGTCGATTAGCGATGATATCTGGGAGAGATCTGTGGAACAGCTTTCCTGGGTCTGGGGGGCGATATATCAGGGTGCCAGAGAAGGAGCTGTTCGCTGTGAAGTCTATGCTGAATGCTAGGCTCTCGCACTCAGGAATAGCTTCAGTAGTAGTGCGGCAACCAAACTTATCTTTTAGGATGATAGCCAGGCCTCCGCCTCTTCCCTCCCTTGGTCCGGTCTAGTCTGTGGATTTGGAACCCGGGGGGTAGGGCTGAGACTATGTCTGGCTCTGAATGAGACATGAGCCATGTCTCGGTCAGAAAGATAACGTCTGGGTTGTAATTTTCTAGTAAAAGACATATTTGTGTGCTGTGCCGAGGAAGGGATCGACAGTTTAACAGGTACATCTGGTATTCCTGGGACGTGGCAGGCGTCTCAATGGTGTCAAAGGAGTGTTTGCAGCCAGGGCATTGGATGGGAAGTTCGACTGGGAGGAAGGAGAGCGGGCATTGCGCCATGGTAGAGGGCCTAATCTTTTTTATGGCAGCCGAGCTGTAGGTCCTGACCTGGGTGGGGTGAGGGGCAGGGGGCGTGGCCCCTGGTCCTGTCAGGTCGCGGGCGGGCGCGGATGGGCTTGCCTTTGGCGCGTCTTCGGCGCACCGCCGGCGTGCCCGCTGCGCCCGTCCGCTGCGCCTCCGGAAGCAGCACATTCTTAAATGTCGTAGGCGGTGGGGGGGGGGTGGCCTGACTCAGTGGGCGTTGCCCGGGGGGGGGGGTCACGGCGGCTGTCCTCAACCCGCTTCAGTGCCTGACTCGGCTGCGCGGGGGGTCAGTCGCCAAGGGAGCAGTAGGTAGGGTTATTGGGTGTTACAGGTTTAAACATTGAGAGCGTTCAGTAGAGTATCGTGAGACATATTGCAATGATCGGCAGTGGGGTGGACTAAGCAGAGGAGAATAAAAAAACAGTATAACAGGGTGTATAACAGAAAGGGGATATAGCATAACGAACATTCCTGGATAAAAAAGAAATAAGATGGAAAGCGTCACAGTAAAAAAGCATAATCGTAACGGTATAAAAGGAAGTGCAAATATAAAAACATTGTAAACTGAGTGAGAACAAAAAGCTGTTAGCCCGGAGGGGGCTGGAGAATAGGGGGAAGTAGAGAATGAGGAAGAAAATATTATGGAAGGGGTATAGGTAGTAGGGTGGTTCAAAAGGAGAGTCAGTGGGATGGGCGATAAAAATAGAGGGAGGTGGTAAAGGTAGGGAAATGGAAATACGTGGTGTAATTGAGTAGGAAGAAGAAATGGTTAAAAGGTGGAATAAAAGAGGGAAAGAAGAGAAAGGGAAGTAAGTGGAAAGAGGGAGTTATAATTATGGATAGCGGGGGTAATGCATGCTAAAAAAAAAACTATGTGGGAGAGAGGGACATATCAAGATGCAGTCGCTTAATATAGAGAATTTAGATTGAAAAGGAGTGACATATAAATTAAGAGAACATGATCAAGGTACAATATTTAAATGGAGTAAGGACACGTGATAATGAGCAGTAATAACAATTATAGGGTTAGAGGCGAAGAGAGATATGCAGTGTAGGTTTGAGGGGGAACGACAATGAAAATAATAGATTTAAACATAGTAGTATCAATCTAAATTAATAAAGTACCCAAAGTGAACAGCAGTGCAATAATAATCTGAACATAAATTTGTAAAGTGCACAAGGTAATAAGGTAGAGAGTGTTAAGGGTTGTGGGACGAAGGATTTAGTGATAAAAAAGTGGTGTCAGGGCTACTTTCAAGATGGCTGCTGAATTCGTGTAGGTGATGTTAGTCCTTTCACAGTGTCTATAACTCCGATGGGCAGGGGGGAGTGACAAAATGGAGTCTTAGTTAACAATGTTGATTGCCCGAGAGTAAACAAGACAAAATGAGTTCCAATTAGATTAGATTGTCATGAGGGAGGGGAAAAAAAAGTAAGAGTAAAAAATAGTGCAAAAATCGAACTATGACCAAATATTTCTGGGAAGTGGGGTGTGGGATCATAAGCTTCTAGTTCGGGATTCAGTTTAAAGGTAAATATGGGAGCGAACTGCAAGTATCCTGGAGCTCCTGTCGCTGAGATCCCGCAGACTTACCGATGCCTACTCATCTCGCGGTATAGGGTTGGAGAGAGGGGTATGCGGCGCTTGGCACAGATTGCACACAGTGCAAAGCCTCAGAAAAGCAGCGTTTCGGACCAAAGCAACAGGCGCACAGGCTCGACTGGGATGGAGGCGCAACAGCAGGGGGTTCGGCGCCCAGTGAACAACAGTCACCTCCTCAAGGTGCCTCCTCAGGCCGCCGCGTGCAATCTCTCCAAATCGGCAGCGGCAGATCGAAGCAAGCTCCGGGCATCGTCGAAGGAGCCAAATTAGGACCAGAGCTCCAAAGAACCAAGCTCCTCGACACGGGAGCAGAGAGCCAGCAACTCCAGAGTAGGAAACACAGGGAGCTCCGATGTCCGGGAGGCACCGCCAGAGACCATCTCAGGCTCTGAGCAGCCTGTGCAGCGCGAAAGGGGGGCCGAGGCAGAGATGATCGGGACGGACCGCGGGATCCTCCAGCCTCGGGAAATGAAAGCAGTCCGGAGTGGGGGGGAGGGGGGGGGGTCAGCCCCGCACCGTCATGGGCGCAGACCGCAGCGAGAGACAGCCCGGAGCTGAACAGCCGATCAGGACTGGACTGTGGGCTCCTCCGGCATCGAGCGATGGGAGCTGCAGTTTGGTGAGAGGAGCCAGCTCTGCGGCGTCATGTGCGAGATCGCTCCCGGTGGTAGCGGCTGCAGTGGGGGTCCTCGGGCACCACGTAGATCGTCGTCTCATCCCAGGAGTTCGGTGGAGGAAGAAAAACACGGTGAGTTTTCCCCGTGAGTCCAAACTATTTGGTAAGTTCGGATGAATGTTGATATCCAGTCCCGGGGGGTGGCAGGGGGGGGACGGTGAGGCAGTCTATCTGGGGATTTCCACCAAAAGGTGATCCCTAGACCTGGAGCTCTGTAAAGCGGCTCCTCCTCAGGCGGCCATCTTAGCATAGGTAAAGAATATATATATTCTTTACCTATTATATATATAATCTATATATATAGAGAAAGAAAGAGAGAAAGAGAGAGACTGAACAAAGAGCGCAAGGCCAATCGGGCTCTTGGCTCATACATGCCAACTGTTGCGTGTGTTTGCTATTGCTGCACCCTAAGTCTAAGGCCTGGCATCAAGTTCAGCACGAAGGCCACATGACATTTCAGAAATACAAGCAGTAGTCAGACTAACATTAGGTATGAAAGCGCCTTTGTCTCATTACACAAGGCGGAAGGACATCTGATCCTCCAACCTTGGTCTTGAGTGTGGCTGGCATCCCCTGAGTGAGATACTATACCAGGCTTTGATGTCTTCCCCACCACGAACTGCGCTAATGAAAGACCAGCTTGTCCACACATCACGTCCAAACGTTGCAAACACATACAACTCATTGCTCCAAGCTGTGGCATATCATCCACATAACTGCCACTGATCTGAGGAGTGCCGGTGCTACGAGACCAAGAAACGCAATGGCAGGCCGTCCCAGGCACATGCACAACCCCTGTTACTTGGAACTGTACCTTGCACGAATGCTGCATCTGTTGGGATCACTGCCACTGCCAGTGCTGTGCATCAGTTACTGTCTGAGTTTCCGTCTTGCGTACATCACCTGCATCTAGCCCTGGTTCCACTGTTGATCATGCACACCATGGAGGTCTGCCTATCCAGCACAATGGTAGCTGAACTGGATTATGGCTTGAGTGTGGGCCCCCTGTTGGCCCACAAACATGAGGGTACCCGGTATACCTGTGCATGGGATGCCTTGATTTGTGGAATATGTGCTGGATGGGAGATTGCACAAGTCATCGTGTGCAGTGACCACATCGAGTTGTCTCCCTATTGGGCTGTGTTGCGAATTGGTGAATCGGCACGGATGGAGCACATCTGTCCGGACCAGTTAATGGATTGGCTCTCCCTCATGTTCGTTGAACTCGAGAACGACGTACCCCTGGAACTGATTGCCCATGAAGGTGGGCTTGCATTAATGGATGAGTAATTACGTTCCTGCAGCCAGAACTGATTGTCACCCAGAGCACAGGTCCCAACACCTTGTTGCATCTTTGAGGAATGGTCAAATATCCCACCACAACAGTGGACATGTCTGCATTCGCCCGGACTCAGAATGCATATGCAGAGCACACAGTTGGCGCAGTCCAGTGGTACAGCACTACGCAGATCATATGGCCTGTGAGTCGTGCCCCTGATACGGGGCAATGAGCATACGCCAAACATCACATGACTCGCCCAGCAAGGCAAGGCAAGGTGGGCTGAGACCATTGCCATCCATAATGATATGTGTTCATTTTTGCCTCCCCATTTCTTGCACCTCGACATGTGCCTATGCTGCCTGTAAGTGTATTAAGCATTTGTCTGCATGTTTTGGCCCTTGCCTTGCCCGTACTGACATGCACATGCTAATAAAGTATACACAACTTCATCAGTGTTCAACTGTCATGAATGTTAGAATGACAAATTGTATGCCTCAATGAGCATCGTCCATACACAGGGAAATACTGACTGACACATTTCATTTGTGGGTGAGTCCCTATTGACAGCACCACCTCTGTGAGCCAGATATTGTGGTTAGGATAGTTGCTGGTAGACCTGTGCTCATAAGTGTCTTCAGCAATGTGAGTATGCTGTCCAACTTCTTGCTATGTGGATCAATGTGATCCATCAAAACAGGCTGTGTCCACACAGATGTGTGTGAGTAGGTATGCGGAGAGATGTTCTGTTGCCAATTGTGATGGGGGACACTATTTCAGGCCTGCTACCAATTTTGCAATTTCTACACACAGTCCTATTCGGGCATGGGGCTACGTTGAGAGGGAGGTTGCGAGATTGTTGCAATGAGGCCACAGCTAGTTCACACCTTCACAGTCATCTAATTGGCCATGCCGCTCATGGTAAAACATGCGCATTGATGTCATTTACCAGGGTTTACCTTTTAGTGCAATCAATGTCCCTACATTCATCCAATCTTTTATATTTGAGTGAATATAGACATGACACATATAAGTGATTTGGAATGTTTTATTCACATCCTGTGGAGTGTCAGAGCTGGAGCAGGTTATGGCCATGCCAAGCCCACATTACATGGTTGCCCAGTGGTGGGCCAACCAGAGTCCTTGGGGGAATGAAAGTTAATCGGCACCAACCAGAGTCCTTGGGGTAATGAAAGTTAATCGGACGGGAAGAGTTCGGTCCGCAGCTGGATTGCTGTTTCATTGATAAGTGAAGAATTGGCTTGGTAGTTTGGTCTGCCCTGTTCCCATGATGCACTGTGCCAGGGACAGACTAATTTGCATATAGCCAGGTTCTGAACTGGGATGGTGCAGTGAGCTAAAAAACAGTGATGGATCAAGCCCTGATCTGTTGACTGGGTAGGAGTGTTCTGATTAACTCAGATACTCTGTCCATCACCACCCCCTTTTTGAAATTATTTTGGCCACCATGAGTGTGGAAGGGTATGCTCAGATGTGAGTCCCTTGCTCACTGCACCATCAGGATTCAAGCAAGCCGGGCCGAAGACGGCTGTAATGCCAGAAACCGGTCCCCGGAAGCTTGTTTCCTTTCCAGTGAAGAATTTGGCTTGGTAGTTTGGTCTGCCCTGTTCCCATGATGCACTGGGCCAGGGACAGACTAATTTGCATATAGCCAGGTTCTGAACTGGGATGGTGCAGTGAGCTAAAAAACGGTGATGGATCAAGCCCTGATCTGTTGACTGGGTAGGAGTGTTCTGATTAACTCAGATACTCTGTCCATCACCACCCCCTTTTTGAAATCATTGATAACCAGAGCAGATATGGCAGTCCATGTCGGGGTCCAGGTGAATGCCGCAGAGTGTTTCAGGGGTACTTCCAGGGCATGATGCATAGGGCTGAACCAGGCAGGGACAGGCCATATGGCGCGGATGAATGCTACAACCTCCCTTTTCACACAGTGGTTACCATCCACATCTTACTCTTCTGATATGTCTTCTGTGTCCAGTGTGCCAGGAGTGTGTGGTGGTGTTATGGCTGCGTCACTGTGTGCCACTGACACATCAGGGGGCGAAGGTGGTAGGGCTGCATCACTGTGTGCCAATGACACATTGGGGGCATAGATGTGTGAGTCGAAGTTACAGCAGCAGTATTCTGGGAGAGGCTCTGTGGCAGCAATGGCAAGATAAGGATCTGCCGGGCTTGGAAGATCCCAGCTACATATCACTGGTGTTCAGCCATGGCAGCCATACTTCCAGCCTGCATCAGCTCCATGGTCTCCATTGTCCACCAAATCTGTACCAACTCTGTGCTGTCATCACTGGATCACTGGAGCCTGTCTGACTAAACAGTTCTTGTATCCAGCGATGTCAGCCAAGGATTGTTGGAGAGCATGGAGTGGAGAGTGGGTGTCCGTTGTGGGAGAGTCGCCCCTGCAGCTCAGATTTAGCAGCCCCTTATCCCTTTGAGTTGGTGTGCCTTTGACTTATGTGCTTTTTGGGTGCTGAGGTGTGGACGACTTGAGTCATTTGTGCTCTTGGACGGTTTTTGTACTCTTGTGCATTGTTTGTCTGCAGATGTGTTCTTGACATAAGGGGTTGTATGTGCACGTGGATGTGTCAGAGTGGGACCTGCTACTTTGTGGATGTGATCCACACTGGGCCTCCTCAGTGTTGTGTTGTGCACCGTGTCATGTATTTTGGCTGCAGCCATGCAGTGTCACTAGCATTGTCAGTGTGGCTTACAGAGCCGTGGCTTTGCTGGATTCAGCACATGTTCATGTGTAGGTCCAGGGATTGGTGAAAGGGAGGGGGGGCCCTTTGTGCACATTGTGGACGGGGGCCTACTTGGTGTTTCTATTAGTGCTGCAGTGTGCCAAGGGTACCAGGGACATGTGACACAATCATTTTGGATGTGTAGTGTGCTACACTTGATTGTGCATGTGTGATTGTTCCCATCACCTTTCGTCCAGCCAGTCAGTGGTTGTTACTCACCCTATTGTTGTTGGGTCAGGTCATATCGAGCTGTGTCTGGGCTCCCAACTCCTTACACTGTCTCTAGACTGATGACTGTGGCCACCATTTCCCCAGCTCATCCAGCTCCTCATGTGGCGCAGGACTCCCACCTCCAGTTGCCTTTGCTGTGTTCCTGTTGTCAGTGAGTTTCTGTTTGGTTTGGTTTGGTTTTGCACATCATGCCAGCTCGCAGGCAGGTCGCTCCCCAAGCTGCTGCACGGCTCTGCCTGCATTGTTTTTGCCTAAACTTGTATTTTCCCCTGAGTCTAACTTGCCTTCTTGTCCAGACTTGTTTTTATTCCCCTGTGCCTGTACTTGCTTTCTTGCCCAGACCTGTTTTTATTCTCCTGTGCCTGTACTTGCTTTCTTGCCCAGGCTTGTTTTTATTCCCCTGTGCCTGTACTTGCTTTTTTGCCCAGACTTGTTTTTATTCACCCTGTACCTAATTTGCTTTCTTGCCCAGACTTGTTTTATTCCCCTGTGCCTGCACTTGCTTTCTTGCCCAGACTTGTTTTTATTCCCCTGTGCCTGTACTTGCTTCTTGCCCAGACCTGTTTTTATTCCCATGTGCCTAACTTGCTTTCTTGCCCAGACTTGTTTTTATTCCCCTGTGCCAGTACTTGCTTTCTTGCCCAGACTTGTTTTTATTCCCCTGTGCCTAATGTGCTTTCTTGTTCAGACTTGTTTTTATTCCCCTGTGCCTGTACTTGCTTTCTTGCCCAGACTTGTTTTTATTCCCCTGTGCTTGTACTTGCTTCTTGTCCAGACGTGTTTTTATTCCCCTGTGCCTAACTTGCTTTCTCACCCAGACTTGTTTTTATTCTACTGTGCCTGTACTTGCTTTCTTGCCAGACTTGTTTTTTTCCCCTGTGCCTGTATTTGCTTTCTTGCCCAAACTTGTTTTTATTCCTCTTTGCCTGTACTTGTTTTCTTGCCTAAACGTCTTTCTTTTTCCTGTGCCCAGTTCTCCCACCGCCCCGCCCGTTTTTCCCGCCGCTGCATCCCTGTGGCCCCACCCCTCTGCAATCCCATTTGACACCCCGCCTTTCAGCTGCTCCTCCAACCCACATCCCCTCATGTGGAGGCCGCACAGCAGGCGCGCTGCTGGCGTGCCGAACCCATGCCTAAAGCAAGCCCGTCTGCGGCCGTCCATGCCTTGACCCCGTGAATACCACAAGGCCTGACACCGCTACGATGCTAGAACCCTCCAAGTACTCAACACCGGACGATCAAACACCTGCTTCCTGGCCACACTGAAGCGCACCCACGGAGCTTTCACCTGCCGGAACTGTAGCCCACCATGCAGCCGACCAGGAAACAACCCAACCACCTCAGATGCATCCTTCTCAACACCCGCTCCGCCCGCAAACACGCCGTTAAACTCTGGGACCTACTCGACTCAACCTACCCGGACGTCGCCTTCTTGATGGAGAGCTGGCTGAACCCCGCCTCAGCATCCGACATAGCCATAGCCGTCCCGGAAGGCTACAAGATCACCTGCAGGGACCGCACCAAGAGAGCAGGAGGAGGAATCACCATCGTCCACAGGAACACTCTCAGAGTCTCGACCAACACCAAAGACACCCTCAGCACCACCGAAAACCTGCACTTCCAGATCCACACCGACCCCAACACCACCCTCAGAGGAACCCTAATCTACAGACACCCCGGACCCCAACCACCGTTCAGCGACTCCATCACCAACTTGTCAGCATATACGCCCTCGCCTCCAAGGAATACATCCTCCTCGCGGACCTGAACTTCAACCTTGAGAACAACAACGCCACCAACTTCACCACCCTGATCGACAACCTAGCCAACCTCGGACTCCGACAACTCATCACAACACCCACCCACTCCGCCGGTCACATGCTTGACCACATCTTCTCCGCAAGCCCCCAAGTCTCCTTCAACCACACCAACGAACTCCACTGGACTGACCATCGCTACATCCACTTCACCTTCAAGAAACCCACCACGCACCATAGCATCCAACAGAGGCCTCACCGCTGCTGGAGCAAAGTTACAGAAGACCAGCTAACCAAGACCCTCACCCAGAGCCCACCCGCTGACCCCACTGACCCCAACACCGCCGCCCGCAACCTCAGACAGTGGATCAACAACTGCGCCAACTCCCTCGCCCCGATCAAGAAACCCTCCAACAGTCACACCAACAGGAAAGCAAGCTGGTTCACTGAAGACCTCCAGGCCTCCAAGCACACCTGCCAAAAGCTGGAGAAGATCTGCCTCCGTGAACAAACACCGGACAGCCACGCAGCCCACAAGAACGCCACCCGCAGACACCATCACCTCATCAGATCCGCCAAAAGGGCCTCCTTCAAAGACCGCCTAAACAACAACGTACACAACAGCAAAGAGGTCTTCAACATCGTGAAGGAACTCTCCAACCCCAGCTCCAACATCAATGGCATCCCACCCACCCAAGACCTGTGCGACTCGCTGGCTACCTTCTTCCACCGCAAGATTGCAGATATCCACGACAGCTTCAATGGCACGACTGCCCCAACAACCATTGAGACCTCTGCCCCACGACCACCGCACCAACCGCCTCCTGGACCAATATCAACGATGACGACACCATGAAGATCATGAACACCAACCACTACAGATCTCCATCATACCCATGCCCACACCACATCTTCAACAAAGCCATCACATCCATCGCACCCCATCCTTGGTAAGTCATCAACACCTCCTTCAAGACAACAACCTTGCTGGAGAGCTGGAAGCACGCCGGGATCAATGCCTTACTCAAGAAACCCAAGGCAATCCGGAGTGGGGGGGGGGTCAGCCCCGCACCGTCATGGGCGCAGACCGCATCGAGAGACAGCCCGGAGCTGAACAGCCGATCAGGACTGGACTGTGGGCTCCTCCGGCATCGAGCGATGGGAGCTGCAGTTTGGTGAGAGGAGCCAGCTCTGCGGCGTCATGTGCGAGATCGCTCCCGGTGGTAGCGGCTGCAGTGGGGGTCCTCGGGCACCACGTAGATCGTCGTCTCATCCCAGGAGTTCGGTGGAGGAAGAAAAACACGGTGAGTTTTCCCCGTGAGTCCAAACTATTTGGTAAGTTCGGATGTATGTTGATATCCAGTCCCGGGGGGTGGCAGGGGGGGGACGGTGAGGCAGTCTATCTGGGGATTTCCACCAAAAGGTGATCCCTAGACCTGGAGCTCTGTAAAGCGGCTCCTCCTCAGGCGGCCATCTTAGCATAGGTAAAGAATATATATATTCTTTACCTATTATATATATAATCTATATATATAGAGAAAGAAAGAGAGAAAGAGAGAGACTGAACAAAGAGCGCAAGGCCAATCGGGCTCTTGGCTCATACATGCCAACTGTTGCGTGTGTTTGCTATTGCTGCACCCTAAGTCTAAGGCCTGGCATCAAGTTCAGCACGAAGGCCACATGACATTTCAGAAATACAAGCAGTAGTCAGACTAACATTAGGTATGAAAGCGCCTTTGTCTCATTACACAAGGCGGAAGGACATCTGATCCTCCAACCTTGGTCTTGAGTGTGGCTGGCATCCCCTGAGTGAGATACTATACCAGGCTTTGATGTCTTCCCCACCACGAACTGCGCTAATGAAAGACCAGCTTGTCCACACATCACGTCCAAACGTTGCAAACACATACAACTCATTGCTCCAAGCTGTGGCATATCATCCACATAACTGCCACTGATCTGAGGAGTGCCGGTGCTACGAGACCAAGAAACGCAATGGCAGGCCGTCCCAGGCACATGCACAACCCCTGTTACTTGGAACTGTACCTTGCACGAATGCTGCATCTGTTGGGATCACTGCCACTGCCAGTGCTGTGCATCAGTTACTGTCTGAGTTTCCGTCTTGCGTACATCACCTGCATCTAGCCCTGGTTCCACTGTTGATCATGCACACCATGGAGGTCTGCCTATCCAGCACAATGGTAGCTGAACTGGATTATGGCTTGAGTGTGGGCCCCCTGTTGGCCCACAAACATGAGGGTACCCGGTATACCTGTGCATGGGATGCCTTGATTTGTGGAATATGTGCTGGATGGGAGATTGCACAAGTCATCGTGTGCAGTGACCACATCGAGTTGTCTCCCTATTGGGCTGTGTTGCGAATTGGTGAATCGGCACGGATGGAGCACATCTGTCCGGACCAGTTAATGGATTGGCTCTCCCTCATGTTCGTTGAACTCGAGAACGACGTACCCCTGGAACTGATTGCCCATGAAGGTGGGCTTGCATTAATGGATGAGTAATTACGTTCCTGCAGCCAGAACTGATTGTCACCCAGAGCACAGGTCCCAACACCTTGTTGCATCTTTGAGGAATGGTCAAATATCCCACCACAACAGTGGACATGTCTGCATTCGCCCGGACTCAGAATGCATATGCAGAGCACACAGTTGGCGCAGTCCAGTGGTACAGCACTACGCAGATCATATGGCCTGTGAGTCGTGCCCCTGATACGGGGCAATGAGCATACGCCAAACATCACATGACTCGCCCAGCAAGGCAAGGCAAGGTGGGCTGAGACCATTGCCATCCATAATGATATGTGTTCATTTTTGCCTCCCCATTTCTTGCACCTCGACATGTGCCTATGCTGCCTGTAAGTGTATTAAGCATTTGTCTGCATGTTTTGGCCCTTGCCTTGCCCGTACTGACATGCACATGCTAATAAAGTATACACAACTTCATCAGTGTTCAACTGTCATGAATGTTAGAATGACAAATTGTATGCCTCAATGAGCATCGTCCATACACAGGGAAATACTGACTGACACATTTCATTTGTGGGTGAGTCCCTATTGACAGCACCACCTCTGTGAGCCAGATATTGTGGTTAGGATAGTTGCTGGTAGACCTGTGCTCATAAGTGTCTTCAGCAATGTGAGTATGCTGTCCAACTTCTTGCTATGTGGATCAATGTGATCCATCAAAACAGGCTGTGTCCACACAGATGTGTGTGAGTAGGTATGCGGAGAGATGTTCTGTTGCCAATTGTGATGGGGGACACTATTTCAGGCCTGCTACCAATTTTGCAATTTCTACACACAGTCCTATTCGGGCATGGGGCTACGTTGAGAGGGAGGTTGCGAGATTGTTGCAATGAGGCCACAGCTAGTTCACACCTTCACAGTCATCTAATTGGCCATGCCGCTCATGGTAAAACATGCGCATTGATGTCATTTACCAGGGTTTACCTTTTAGTGCAATCAATGTCCCTACATTCATCCAATCTTTTATATTTGAGTGAATATAGACATGACACATATAAGTGATTTGGAATGTTTTATTCACATCCTGTGGAGTGTCAGAGCTGGAGCAGGTTATGGCCATGCCAAGCCCACATTACATGGTTGCCCAGTGGTGGGCCAACCAGAGTCCTTGGGGGAATGAAAGTTAATCGGCACCAACCAGAGTCCTTGGGGTAATGAAAGTTAATCGGACGGGAAGAGTTCGGTCCGCAGCTGGATTGCTGTTTCATTGATAAGTGAAGAATTGGCTTGGTAGTTTGGTCTGCCCTGTTACCATGATGCACTGTGCCAGGGACAGACTAATTTGCATATAGCCAGGTTCTGAACTGGGATGGTGCAGTGAGCTAAAAAACAGTGATGGATCAAGCCCTGATCTGTTGACTGGGTAGGAGTGTTCTGATTAACTCAGATACTCTGTCCATCACCACCCCCTTTTTGAAATTATTTTGGCCACCATGAGTGTGGAAGGGTATGCTCAGATGTGAGTCCCTTGCTCACTGCACCATCAGGATTCAAGCAAGCCGGGCCGAAGACGGCTGTAATGCCAGAAACCGGTCCCCGGAAGCTTGTTTCCTTTCCAGTGAAGAATTTGGCTTGGTAGTTTGGTCTGCCCTGTTCCCATGATGCACTGGGCCAGGGACAGACTAATTTGCATATAGCCAGGTTCTGAACTGGGATGGTGCAGTGAGCTAAAAAACGGTGATGGATCAAGCCCTGATCTGTTGACTGGGTAGGAGTGTTCGGATTAACTCAGATACTCTGTCCATCACCACCCCCTTTTTGAAATCATTGATAACCAGAGCAGATATGGCAGTCCATGTCGGGGTCCAGGTGAATGCCGCAGAGTGTTTCAGGGGTACTTCCAGGGCATGATGCATAGGGCTGAACCAGGCAGGGACAGGCCATATGGCGCGGATGAATGCTACAACCTCCCTTTTCACACAGTGGTTACCATCCACATCTTACTCTTCTGATATGTCTTCTGTGTCCAGTGTGCCAGGAGTGTGTGGTGGTGTTATGGCTGCGTCACTGTGTGCCACTGACACATCAGGGGGCGAAGGTGGTAGGGCTGCATCACTGTGTGCCAATGACACATTGGGGGCATAGATGTGTGAGTCGAAGTTACAGCAGCAGTATTCTGGGAGAGGCTCTGTGGCAGCAATGGCAAGATAAGGATCTGCCGGGCTTGGAAGATCCCAGCTACATATCACTGGTGTTCAGCCATGGCAGCCATACTTCCAGCCTGCATCAGCTCCATGGTCTCCATTGTCCACCAAATCTGTACCAACTCTGTGCTGTCATCACTGGATCACTGGAGCCTGTCTGACTAAACAGTTCTTGTATCCAGCGATGTCAGCCAAGGATTGTTGGAGAGCATGGAGTGGAGAGTGGGTGTCCGTTGTGGGAGAGTCGCCCCTGCAGCTCAGATTTAGCAGCCCCTTATCCCTTTGAGTTGGTGTGCCTTTGACTTATGTGCTTTTTGGGTGCTGAGGTGTGGACGACTTGAGTCATTTGTGCTCTTGGACGGTTTTTGTACTCTTGTGCATTGTTTGTCTGCAGATGTGTTCTTGACATAAGGGGTTGTATGTGCACGTGGATGTGTCAGAGTGGGACCTGCTACTTTGTGGATGTGATCCACACTGGGCCTCCTCAGTGTTGTGTTGTGCACCGTGTCATGTATTTTGGCTGCAGCCATGCAGTGTCACTAGCATTGTCAGTGTGGCTTACAGAGCCGTGGCTTTGCTGGATTCAGCACATGTTCATGTGTAGGTCCAGGGATTGGTGAAAGGGAGGGGGGGCCCTTTGTGCACATTGTGGACGGGGGCCTACTTGGTGTTTCTATTAGTGCTGCAGTGTGCCAAGGGTACCAGGGACATGTGACACAATCATTTTGGATGTGTAGTGTGCTACACTTGATTGTGCATGTGTGATTGTTCCCATCACCTTTCGTCCAGCCAGTCAGTGGTTGTTACTCACCCTATTGTTGTTGGGTCAGGTCATATCGAGCTGTGTCTGGGCTCCCAACTCCTTACACTGTCTCTAGACTGATGACTGTGGCCACCATTTCCCCAGCTCATCCAGCTCCTCATGTGGCGCAGGACTCCCACCTCCAGTTGCCTTTGCTGTGTTCCTGTTGTCAGTGAGTTTCTGTTTGGTTTGGTTTGGTTTTGCACATCATGCCAGCTCGCAGGCAGGTCGCTCCCCAAGCTGCTGCACGGCTCTGCCTGCATTGTTTTTGCCTAAACTTGTATTTTCCCCTGAGTCTAACTTGCCTTCTTGTCCAGACTTGTTTTTATTCCCCTGTGCCTGTACTTGCTTTCTTGCCCAGACCTGTTTTTATTCTCCTGTGCCTGTACTTGCTTTCTTGCCCAGGCTTGTTTTTATTCCCCTGTGCCTGTACTTGCTTTTTTGCCCAGACTTGTTTTTATTCACCCTGTACCTAATTTGCTTTCTTGCCCAGACTTGTTTTATTCCCCTGTGCCTGCACTTGCTTTCTTGCCCAGACTTGTTTTTATTCCCCTGTGCCTGTACTTGCTTCTTGCCCAGACCTGTTTTTATTCCCATGTGCCTAACTTGCTTTCTTGCCCAGACTTGTTTTTATTCCCCTGTGCCTGTACTTGCTTTCTTGCCCAGACTTGTTTTTATTCCCCTGTGCCTAATGTGCTTTCTTGTTCAGACTTGTTTTTATTCCCCTGTGCCTGTACTTGCTTTCTTGCCCAGACTTGTTTTTATTCCCCTGTGCTTGTACTTGCTTCTTGTCCAGACGTGTTTTTATTCCCCTGTGCCTAACTTGCTTTCTCACCCAGACTTGTTTTTATTCTACTGTGCCTGTACTTGCTTTCTTGCCAGACTTGTTTTTTTCCCCTGTGCCTGTATTTGCTTTCTTGCCCAAACTTGTTTTTATTCCTCTTTGCCTGTACTTGTTTTCTTGCCTAAACGTCTTTCTTTTTCCTGTGCCCAGTTCTCCCGCCGCCCCGCCCGTTTTTCCCGCCGCTGCATCCCTGTGGCCCCACCCCTCTGCAATCCCATTTGACACCCCGCCTTTCAGCTGCTCCTCCAACCCACATCCCCTCATGTGGAGGCCGCACAGCAGGCGCGCTGCTGGCGTGCCGAACCCATGCCTAAAGCAAGCCCGTCTGCGGCCGTCCATGCCTTGACCCCGTGAATACCACAAGGCCTGACACCGCTACGATGCTAGAACCCTCCAAGTACTCAACACCGGACGATCAAACACCTGCTTCCTGGCCACACTGAAGCGCACCCACGGAGCTTTCACCTGCCGGAACTGTAGCCCACCATGCAGCCGACCAGGAAACAACCCAACCACCTCAGATGCATCCTTCTCAACACCCGCTCCGCCCGCAAACACGCCGTTAAACTCTGGGACCTACTCGACGCAACCTACCCGGACGTCGCCTTCTTGATGGAGAGCTGGCTGAACCCCGCCTCAGCATCCGACATAGCCATAGCCGTCCCGGAAGGCTACAAGATCACCTGCAGGGACCGCACCAAGAGAGCAGGAGGAGGAATCACCATCGTCCACAGGAACACTCTCAGAGTCTCGACCAACACCAAAGACACCCTCAGCACCACCGAAAACCTGCACTTCCAGATCCACACCGACCCCAACACCACCCTCAGAGGAACCCTAATCTACAGACACCCCGGACCCCAACCACCGTTCAGCGACTCCATCACCAACTTGTCAGCATATACGCCCTCGCCTCCAAGGAATACATCCTCCTCGCGGACCTGAACTTCAACCTTGAGAACAACAACGCCACCAACTTCACCACCCTGATCGACAACCTAGCCAACCTCGGACTCCGACAACTCATCACAACACCCACCCACTCCGCCGGTCACATGCTTGACCACATCTTCTCCGCAAGCCCCCAAGTCTCCTTCAACCACACCAACGAACTCCACTGGACTGACCATCGCTACATCCACTTCACCTTCAAGAAACCCACCACGCACCATAGCATCCAACAGAGGCCTCACCGCTGCTGGAGCAAAGTTACAGAAGACCAGCTAACCAAGACCCTCACCCAGAGCCCACCCGCTGACCCCACTGACCCCAACACCGCCGCCCGCAACCTCAGACAGTGGATCAACAACTGCGCCAACTCCCTCGCCCCGATCAAGAAACCCTCCAACAGTCACACCAACAGGAAAGCAAGCTGGTTCACTGAAGACCTCCAGGCCTCCAAGCACACCTGCCAAAAGCTGGAGAAGATCTGCCTCCGTGAACAAACACCGGACAGCCACGCAGCCCACAAGAACGCCACCCGCAGACACCATCACCTCATCAGATCCGCCAAAAGGGCCTCCTTCAAAGACCGCCTAAACAACAACGTACACAACAGCAAAGAGGTCTTCAACATCGTGAAGGAACTCTCCAACCCCAGCTCCAACATCAATGGCATCCCACCCACCCAAGACCTGTGCGACTCGCTGGCTACCTTCTTCCACCGCAAGATTGCAGATATCCACGACAGCTTCAATGGCACGACTGCCCCAACAACCATTGAGACCTCTGCCCCACGACCACCGCACCAACCGCCTCCTGGACCAATATCAACGATGACGACACCATGAAGATCATGAACACCAACCACTACAGATCTCCATCATACCCATGCCCACACCACATCTTCAACAAAGCCATCACATCCATCGCACCCCATCCTTGGTAAGTCATCAACACCTCCTTCAAGACAACAACCTTGCTGGAGAGCTGGAAGCACGCCGGGATCAATGCCTTACTCAAGAAACCCAAGGCGAACCCCAAGAAGCTCAAGTACTTCCGGCCCATTTCCCGGCTCCTGTTCTCGGCAAAGGTCATCGAGAAGACCGTCAACGAACAACTGATCCCCTACCTCGAGGAGAATAGTTCATCATGGACCCTTCCCAGTCCGGGTTCCACAGCACCCACAGCACTGAGTATGCCCTCATCGCCGCCACCGATGACATCAAGTCCCTGCTGGACGACGGAGAAACAGCGGCCCTCATCCTCCTGGACCTGTCAGCCGCATTCGACACGGTCTGCCACCGCACACTACGAACACACCTCCACAATGCCAGGATCCAAGAGAAGGCCCTGGACTGGACCACCTCCTTCCTCTTCGGCAGAACATAGAGCTTCCGCTTTCCCCCTGTCGCTCCGAAACCACCAAGATTATCTGCGGCGTACCCCAAGGCTCATCCCTCAGCCCAACTCTGTTTAACCTCTACATGGCACCGCTCGCCCACGTCGCCAGTCGGTACGACCTCAGCATCATCTTCTATGATGATGACACCCAGCTGATCCTCTCCCTCACCATGGACCCCCACACCGCCAAAACTAACCTTCACGAAGGAATGAAGGCCGTCACTGAATGAATGAGGAACAGCTGACTGAAGCTGAACTCGGACAAGATGGAGGTCCTCATCCTCAGATCCACCCCTTCAGCCTGAGACAACTCCTGGTGGTCAACCGCACTGGGAACCACTCCAACACCCACCGACCATGCACGCAACCTACGGGTTATTCTCGACTCCACCCTCTCCATGACTAAACAGGTCAACGCCGTCTTATTCTCCTGCTTCAACACCCTCCGCATGCTCCGCAAGATCTACAAGTGGAGTCCCACTGAAACAAGAAGAACGGTCAACCAGGCCCTCGTCAGCAGCTGGTTGGACTATGGAAACGCCCTCTACGCAGGAGCCTCGGCCAAACTCCTGAGACAGCTCCAACGCATCCAAAATGCCTTTGCATGCCTGATCCTCGACATCCCTCACCGCAGCCACATTACACCCCACCTGAGAGACTTGCACTGGCTCCTGGTCAACTAGACGATAACTTTTAAGGTCCTCACCCACGCACACAAGGCACTCCACAACACCGGACCAATGTACCTCAACAGACGACTCAGCTTCTACACCCCCACCCACCAGCTCCACTCCACCAACCTCGCCCTTGCCACAATTCCCCCGCTTCCAAAGAGCAACCTCCGGAGGCAGATCGTTCTCCCACCTCGCCGCCAAGACCTGGAACACCCTCCCTATCCACCTCCGGCAGATCCAAGACCTGTTGACCTTCCAAAAAATACTCAATACCTGGCTTTTTGAGCAGTTGCAGCATTCCCCACCCTGCGCCTTGAGAACCTCACGGGCGAGTAGTGCGGCTTACAAATGATATGATTGATTGACCTCCTCCATTGACCTCCTCAACACTCCAACTGCATTCTCATTGTTAAAGATGGACTGCCATATTTCTGTTTGTGTTGCCAATGACACAGTGGAGGTGACAAACAGTTGTTGGTAGTGTTCTGTCACTCTGGTGACGATGATCCGGTCTTCCTGTAGACTGAACGCCGTCTTCCTCTTCTTCTTTCCCTTCCCCGGACTCGGGGTTCCTGACTGGTCCTCCGTGGGAATTGTGGGGTTCAGGTTGACCTCTGCACTCATTCCGGGTACATCCAGGGTGCTGCGCAGTTTGATTTGGTGTGTTTTTTTGTTGTTTTTTATAGTGCATTTGCCCGCATGACGTGTGGGAATTGCAGGCCTGTCGCTGGTTGTCGCTGATTTTGTATCGCGATTTGGGGCATCGCTACTTTTTTTGCGTTTGTGTTTTGCATTTTTTTGCCAGCACGTTGATTTTTACGTGGTCATTTGGTAGGTTATCCTGCTACTTTCTTATGGTGTCGCCAGTTGAGAATACGATGTTAACACAGTGTTGTTTTGTCACGATCGGCTGCGATATGAAATGTTGCGATAATTGATTTTGGCAATGATTATCACACGTTCTTGAGAATATCCCCCTGTATCTGTTATCTCTATATTTAGAGATAACACTGACACAGTATCTGCTGCAGGAGATGCTTCACATAAGGGTGTCATTGATTTTGCTTCAGTTGTACTGGACCATTCTGTATATAACACTGTAAACAATGAAGCTGTTGTGAAAGATCCCACTTTTGGAGATCAAGCTGCCGGCTTCACTGCTTTTGGAATGCATGGAAAAGAAGCTGTCAGTGTGAGCATAGATACACCGCAACAGAATCCATAGGGAATTCAATAAATGCATTGATTCCATCAACATTTATGTTTGTAAAAGACTCTTGTTTAAACTTGTTTACAAAAAATACCTTTTAGGAAACTAAGCTCTGTGGGCCTCAAACATTATGTCAATCGCAAAGTTCAACAATGGAAAGTAAGTTGTTCTTAAACTGAATTGAAAACTAGAATCCAACTGATCAGTGTTTGCCTGTAATCCCTACAGTTCTATATGATGCCTCCAGACCCTTCAGGTTACCACAGGGTTAAAAAAACAGAGATCAGTTATAACACATCTCACATCATGACCCGCCAACTCTATTGCCTCCACTGCAAGACCTTCAAATGGATACCGCCAGAATGCAGAAAAACCATCACCCACGCTCACATAACCATCAGACTGGATTACGGCAATGCCCTCTATGCCGGAAGCAACAGAACTCTTCTCCACAAGCTCCAAACCATCCAGAACGCCATAGCCAGACTCGTCCTTGGAACCCCACAGCACGAACACATGACCCAACACCTACGAGACCTTCAGTGGCTCCCTGTCGAGAAGAGACCTTCAAACTGCTCACCCACGCTTACAAATCCCTCCACAACATCAGACCCAAATACCTCAACAAGAGAGTCTCCTTCCACCTACCCAAGAGGAAGGAGTAGTAAGGAGTAGTAAGTATGCTCCTTTTACCAGCTACTTCTTTTGTCACCTCCCACATTTAATACCGTGTAATAAACCTATATATGTACAATCTCCCCACACAAAAGACTGGCAAGGTAGATGTGGAGATTTACTCTGGTAGGCATGTGAATTGGATTTTGTAGTGGGTAAGCAGTGCTACTGTAGTGCTATTTTACGTGCTAAAATGCAGCTTATGAATCTGGCCCATGATCTGCATTCCTCCTGCTACTTTAAATGAAATAAACAAAAAATGTGAATCTAAGACACTCTCTACTTTACAGGTACTACTTAAACTCAGAAAAACTCTGAAAAAGGGGAGTCTGAATTGGCTGCGGCAAGATTAAAACTTGTGACCAGCAGATCGCACCAGATATGAGTATAACAACTTAACTCAGAGTCACCTAGTTAGTCCAATATGTTCCATTATACAAGTCTATGGTTCTCAGAATCAGAATGCCCTCATGTGATAAGTGAAAACTAAACAAAAGATATGCAGTATACCAGCATAATAATATTGAGCCACCCTGTAACTACCAAGTCATCAAAATCATTTATAGAGTATTAACCCTGATTTTCATCAGAATGGTGCTCCGTCAAAAAGTCGGCACAAATTAAATATTGATCATCCTTAAATGGTTCTGCATAACATTATGATGTGAGGAACTTATGCCTAATGTATCAAAGTGAATGGGACTAGCACTACTGATGATTTATAAATAACTTTCTAACTCCTGGATAACACAATTCTTTATCACAGAATAAAGTGGATGAAATCTCTTTGTCTTTTTCAGCATTCCATCCTCTTGCCATTAACATTTATATTATTCTCTCCATAGATCTAATTTGCTTTTACAGTGCACTACCAAAGATGACTGAGAATCACATACAGAATAACCACTAATCGAAGGGCACCCATAAACCGAAGAAAAGATAGCATTTTCATGAAGTTGTAACAGTAGAAAATAAATAAGTTGGCATGTCAGAGTAAGACCAAGTACCTATGTGACCGCAGAATGGTATTTGCCCAATATGCCATGGAGTATTGTATAGCTTAGTGGCAGTGGAGTGCCTTTACAGTGCTTCAACAGCTCTTTGTTTAGGTCATTTATTGGAGCAGTGTTGGGACAAAAACATATGCAGGAAACGCTTGGTTCATTCATTGACCTCAGTACAGTGGTCTCGTCACCATTATGAGGACTTGATTTTCTAAATGAAAACAAGTTTTGATTTGATTTAAGGTGCTGTGAGAAAGTGGGTTACTGGTTTTTCTGAGGTGTGAGCCCTGCCTGGTCAAGCAGCAATCACAATCCTTTTCAGGGTATGGCACCAGCAAATTCCAAATTAACCTGTGCTCACCTCCTTGGTAGCTTAGCAAAGATCAGTCATGCTTACTTCAGAGGCAATGTGTAAGTATTTGTGCAACACTTCAAACAGTAAAAAACTGAAAACACACCACAAATGGTCCCCACTAATGTTTTATGAATAAAATCAGACCAACACTACAAAGATCCAACCAGTAGATCCAGATGTATTGAATTTTAGAGTTTTTAGAGAAAATAGCAGCAAAAAGCACAATGCGCCAACTGTGGATAGCAGGCTGCACCAGACCGGGAAAAAGTCACAATTTCAGGCTGACAGCGTTGGAGTGTGGACCAACTATAGGGACCCAATTTGGGTACTGAACAATGTACCTTACATTCTGGTTGTGGAGTATTGCGAGGATCCAAGTCAAAGATGCGCCCCGCAGCCCGAAGTGATGCATCGGTTCTGGGATGTGGCGAGGTTGCAGTGTGAGGTCCTGTTGCATCGTCATCAAGGGTCTCATCGACCGAACTTGAGTGGCAAAGGATGGCATCATAGATATCATGCACAGTGGGGGTGATACAGCAGTTCTGATGAGCTGCTAGGCTGCAACAACAAGAGATGCCAGGGCCTGTGCCATGATTGCATTGTGCAGTTGGTGCGATGCATCGATCCAAGAACTGTGGAGGCGATACAGGTCTCTACACCGGGTTCAATTTATGTATCAGAAGCATGTCAGTGTCCAGCTCCACCCCCATCCTACTAGTGATGGCCCCCTCAGTCACATCTAAGCTATCATTATGTGTGGCTGTCTAGGAGGAATAGACAAACGCCCAACTACCAGCTACACCCAGTGATGTGACCCAGGACAGGATACAGGCACTAAATGGAAGAACCAGGAAGATGCACATTTTCAAAAAGGAGCATTTTAAAAATGTATATTTAAAATCCGTCTTCACCATAAATTAGATTTTGAATTAGGATTGCAAGGACAACAAACATGACCCAGGAATCGCTATTCATTTGGAAATTACATTTTTTAAATGTAATTGTGTAACTCAAATGTTATCCTATGGGAGGGAAATGCCTTGCCTTAATGAAAAACAAATGTAACAATTTGACACTACCAGGACAGCTAAAACTTAAAAGTACATGTTCTATTTTTGAAATACATGGCAGCCCAGCCCTCTGGGCTGTCCAGTGAGTAACCTTGGGGTGAGCTATATGTTTAAAACAGGAAGTGTTGGGCCTGGCCAAAGGTTTATTTTTCCAGGAGGATTTCAGTTTAAACTGCACAAACAGACTATACAAAGGCAAACTTGAGACAGGTTTAAAGGGTTACTTAAGTGGGTGGCAAAATCAGTGTAGCAGGCCAACCAGTAGCGTTTACTGGCCCTTGGGCACATACAGTACCATTTTACTTGGGACTCATAGGTAAATTAAATATTTAAGTTAGGTATAACCCAATATTACCATGTTTAGAGGAGGAAGTACATGCACTTTTGCACTGGCTGGCAGTGGTACTGCTCAGAGTCATAAAACCATTAAAACAAGGTCAACAAAATGGCGGGGGAAGGCACAAATTTAAGGGGAAAACCATCTTAAGGCTAACAGGTCTAGAAGCAGCTAAAATCTCAATGCATTGTGAGAGTGGAAGTAAAATGGGGTGCTCTAGTATTGACAAGCCTTCCCAGCATACTCATTCTTAAACTGCACTATATTTAAGAATATCCGGAAGAGGTACACGGGAGGCACTTCAGTGCTTGGTAAACATATAAGCATTAAGTGCCGCTTCCTGGTAGTAATACTAATACATTCATAAATAGGTATTTGTTTACCTACACTATTTCTTGCTTCACGTTAAGATACAAAAAATCCACTTACTAATCTTTAGACAAAGATTCTATTGTTCTCTCTGTGCACTTCTTAATCCTCCTATATAGACAGCTCCTAAGCTCAGATCTCTGTTACCTTTACATGCCAGAGCAATGATCTTTCCAGTTGTAACAGAGCATTTGATGCAGGCTGGGATAGTGATGTAGGTCAGTGGCAGTTTTGGTAGTTCCAACTGCTCTTCTGAGTGAGGTAATGCAGGCCAGTGGGACCTACTGTTGAGCGGTTTTGGGCTTCATCAGTTATAAATTACTACTTATACTCCAGTTGTGACCATAAACCCTGCCACAATCACTCACATGCGAGTCATTGCACCTGCAACATGCCCTGAGGCACCTGTCGAAGCACTGGGCCATTTTTACCATTTCTCCTGTTGATAGACCTCTTTAGTTGAATGAGAGATAAAAGGGAGTTCACATTAATCAAACAATTCAATTACAATGTAGCCCATTTGGCCACGCAACGAGGACCAGGAACTGATGGGTACGGTTAAATGCCAAACTGATCTAATTGAATCTCAAGAACATATTGTAAACATACAGAATCACCACAGGTAAACTTAAACAGCGAATGAAATTAAGTCTTAATAGCATAAGGCATACAAGAAATCAATTTAGAGCAATACAAATATTTGAAATAGGATTTGATGATCACTTTACAGGTTTCGATCCTCCTGTCTATGCATGAACAAATCTAAAGTCTCCTACACTAGACTTAAACTAAAGTTGGAAAACTGGGAAAATCTAGTTAAATCTGTGAAAGCAGGAAGGTGTCAGCATAGTGGAGACTCCAATCAAAGTTCTCCAGATCAGTACAATGTGTAACATGAAGCCACACAATTGAAATCTGAGCAGAGAGGTCTGTACTTTTCAGTAACCACAGGGTATCTGCTCTAGGGACTAACAGTGTGAACACCAGTTAAACCAATAGTACATTTGAGAATTACGTCATCAACTCCAGTAGTTTTCCACCTTCTCACAATGGAAATTCGCAACTTCACTGGATTTTCCCATCCTACGATTTGAACATCAGGATGATGTTGGGTGTCTCCCTGTTCCTGATTTGACATGAATAGGAGTCGTCTCTTAATTTGTTAGCTCCTCTTATTCTTGCCAATATTCTTCCTCAGGGCCTCCATCTCTCTAGCACACAATACACCTTTCACTAGCTATGATTTCATGTGAATGCAAAAACAAAAGAAACAACATTGCGGTGGAAGCAACATTTTCATGTTGAAGGATAAATATTTAAAACCAATTGCTTAAGGCCTTCGATCAAGCTTACTTAGTAAGACCGTCGATGTGAACTTTGGATGCATTATTATATGTGCACATACTGTTACATAAATACATAAGATATGCAATCTCTGTAAAAGTAGTATAACTTGAAATACACAAGAATAAGTGTGAACAAGAACTACAGTTTGTAACATTATAATGAAGACATTAGAGCCCTTGCTTATATGAATCCCCAATTCTACAGTGAATACATTTCAGCAATTTGTTTGGAACTTCAATTTACATTAAAAAGACTAAGGCACACAGCATATATATTATGCTAATGCATGTAAGCTTCGTTCTTCTGGGGCATATAGGGGTGGAGCTTAAATTGTGCGTTTCCACACATGTGCAGGTCTGAGTCCAGGCGTAGCCCAGGAACAAGCTAAACAACTAGTGAAACAGTTGCCTTTTTGCTGCAGCCTCTATAGGTGCATCTGTCTGGATAAGTGATACTGAAATTGTTATTCATGAGGGTCAATCAGACCAGGAACCGGTCCCCATTCCTGACAGGTTGTGTCCAAACCAAAAGTCAGACATAGCCAGTTTTGAAACCACCCTAAATTATAGTCTGACCGTGGACTGCTGCCCCAAAACCCTTGGATAAGACCCTGTTCTAGCCATTCTATTGGGTTTGCACACACTTATATTAAAACACAACACTTTGATTGCCCAGAAGTCTAATGTGTTTAATACACAATTTGTCAGCGTGAAAGCAAAATCAATATTAGACAATTGACATGTCAACCTACCAGAACGAGCATCCAACCGAATCGTGGTGGAGCATATGATCCTATAATCCATATACTTCATCAGTAGTCTCAAATTCAGGCTTTTATATGCAATTTTCTTTTTTTTAATTGTCTATTTTTACTAATAGATACAGAAAATGTACACATTTATTTTAAATAATAAAATGGCTTCAGTGCCTTAGAAAGGCATAAAATATTGCAGGTATCTTAGAAATAATCAATTATTTCAGTTAATAATAAAAAAGAACTCAGGTTAAAGAGTACATTCTTTCAGTGCATATAAAGGTACATTTAGATATTAATATTCATAACAGAACTGTAATGTGGAGGCCCGGAAGTGACTGATTTTTTTAATACCAAGGTTTATCTGCGATAAAAATCTCTGCAGCTCAGCTGTAAATTTTTGTCTCTAACCAAGCAATAGCGATAAATATAGCTATTGCTTGGTAATATGCCCCTTAGTTTTTTAAGTAATCAATAGTCTCAGCTTACTCACATAAAGCAAGTGAATACTTGAGGACATGGCACTTATTATTAGCATGGTAAAATTAACCTCTAAGAAATGTAATTAGGTCCCAAATTTTTCAGCAAGCCAAGAACAGTTGCTACTTAGATTTAATGCTAAACCATTTTGAATTTCATATAATTTCTTTACACTATCCTCGATGTGGTGTATCTGTTTGTGTACACTTTGAAAATGTTAGGAGGGTATACACTACACTCAGTCTCTACTATAGAACACCCACAAGTACCCCCCTCTATTGGTAAGAGATAGTCTCGAACCATTCTGTTCTACAGGGACATAGTATTGTGAGCATCTAATTGCTCAGTGATTAGTACAAGTGTGATTGCAGTTGCTTTTGCGACCACTTCCTCTACCTCAGCCTTGTAGCTAGTTTCTTGAGTAGCATCCAAATTGGGAAAAAGACTAAACAAGAAATTTAGTGATCAGTAGAATGAGTGGTAGCTGGGGTGACATAACATAAAAACCAACACCAGTCCACCCCTGAGGTGGCCAAAGTCAGGCCTAATGATGATGATGTTGATGAAACACCATTCCAGTAGGAGATCGAGAATGATATGGAGATGCTAGAAAATGTGGCCTAGCTACAGGCATATCTGGAGCCCGATTAATGGTTTATGGTTATGGGAGGACATGGATAATTTTGTGTGCCATGACCTTGGCCTGTCTCATGATAACACAGTCTTCTTAGATGGGAGGGGAGTACCACGCACTACTCTCAGAGAGAAAGAGGGATACTGCCCTTACCCAGAATTAAGTGACACAAGCATGGTGATAGCAGTGTACTTGTTTTGTGTTTAATGGGGATCAGTAGTGTGAACAGACCTTTTGAATTGTATCACTCAAGCTTACTGGCATACTCATGTAAAGTTAAGTGCCTGTATGCCTAACTCACCTTTGGCCTGAATGAATGTGTGTAGCACCAGAGAGCACATGGTAATTGTATGTGTGTACAAACTGTAAGTATGCTTATGCATGGTACATAACATTGAGGCCTATGGGTTCCATTTTCAAAGACCAATGCCTGGAAAGGCTCGTAGAGGTGAGGACAGTAACTCTCATTTGATTAATCATAACAGGGAGATAGGAGAAAAAGAGGGCATCCACTCGACTACCAGAGAACAGGTAGTATAATCAAAAGAGAGTGAACCAAACCGGATACTTTGCCAGAGTCTATTGGGTGTTGTCCCAGAAACCCTCTAACCCTATTTGCCTCCAGGAGTATATGTTGTCTCCCCCGCAGCAGTGTTGTTGTGGGTGTCATCATCAGTGGGCTATGAAACTAGGTACTTGCTTCCCCAGGGGTGTGATGCCTCCACCTGGAGGGAGAGTGTCTGGCAAGTAATGTCAACTGATCCGTGCAATGTAAAAAAGTTACCTCCTATGCCTATAAAATGATTTAATGTGAGATAAAGTAATAGTGGTAAGGTTGAAAACAGCATGTGGCACCATGGGATGAATTATTGACCCTTAGCGTCAAGTGGGGTGGTCTACATGTTTCGGCCAGAAAATGCCTCTTGGTGTCAGTGTCCTTCTTCAGGACCTTGGATGGTCAGATCCCTATTATTCACGATATTCAGATAAACACATGTCTTATATTCCTTTGTTTTTGTTTTTCTAGACAAATATTTTTTTCAGGTTTACTTGCCTGCAAGTATCAAAAAACACAAGAAAAGGGGGAAGAATAAGTAAACGATTTATAAATGTTCTCCCATCGTTATGCATATCATTTGTGCTTCTGGCATGCATAAGTCATCCATGGGGTGCAGAGAGCTGTGTGGCACACCACACATATCTTATGTGGGTGAAAAATAAGGATTCTATAGTTATTCTTAATCAGAAATATAGGTTGTATTTAATTTTAAAGTTCACCCAGTCATCTGATTATATGCATTCTTTTTCTGTGGGAATTACAAAACTCAAGAATGGGGTGTTTTTCTTAAAAACATGATGGTTTTGTGGAAGGGTGCAGTAAAATGGTTACAGAATCTGCTATCCAGGTATCTCTGTCAACTGTCTGATATGATCTATTTTACTCCCAGGTAAAATTATTGGGTGTGTGCTAATATAAAAAACCTTTAAGCATCACTATTTAATGATCTCTTTGACATCATGATGGTGATTTTCCTGTACTATATCTTTTCATAAAATAGTTTTTAGGCAAATGAGAGATTATGTACTTCATGGCTATATATATATCTTTCAAAGGGGCACCTAATGCCCCATTGAAAGCGGGTGAGGGCGTTGGAGATCCTTTTTTACTCACTAGATTCAGAAAAACATAATTTGAAAAGGACTTAAGTACAATAAGGTGGGTTTGTCCTTTTAAAGTCCACAAAGAGCCAACGGTTCATTGTTTTGATAATTACTTGGTGAAGAATGATCAGCAACAGCACGGAGCTTCCTCCTCATCTCGAAGACAGAGGAGAGCTGCCGGAAGGCCTTACATACACTGATCCAGTGACCTTAATTGCCAGGGATTCCAAAATGATCACCGCGTGTGCTCCGCACAAGGACATGGTTGAATGACATGTAGCATATTTTCATGTAGTTGTGCTGCTTTTGTGTAAAAATTGGTCCCACATTTTAAGCAACAAGGCACTAACTCACATATGTGTCCTGATGTGGAACATGAAAGTTGGAAAACGTTCAACATCACTGTTCAACAGGAGAGAGGATCATCATTACTTCTAGCTGCTGGAACCAGGACTGGAGACCAAGGTATGGTAGTCTCCCTATTGGGTGGGGGGCCATCAGCCTGGAAATCAAGACCATTTGCCATGTGCCTGGAGCACCAGTCATTTGAATGCCTGCCCTGGAGGAGTAGGAGAGCACCTTGCGGGAAAAAGACCCATACTGCCAAGTGCATCCCAGTAAATATAGTGTCAGACGTCTCATCAGTTCTGGACCGCTGCAAGGACAATGTCAGCAATCCTGCGTGCCAGGAGGGGACAACCGCGAAGTAAGAACCGTCACCTGTATGAAGAACCGGCTAGAGACTTCTATATACCAGATGGGGGGAACCATGAAGTGAAGGCCATTGCCCCTGTGCAGACCTAGGTGGCCCCCCCATGAGGCAGATGGGATCCGCAGTGAAGAAATGGCCATTGCCCTTATGCAGACCCAGTTGGCGCCCCTGTGTGGCAGCCGGGGGTCCGCAGTGAAGAAATGGTCTTGCCCTTGTGCAGACCCAGTTGGCGCTCTGTGTGGCAGGTGGGACCCGCAGTGAATAAATAGCCATCACCCTTGTGCAGAGCCAGTTGACAACCTCTGTATGCTGGGAGGGGCCACCATGAAGTAAAGGTTGTCGCCCTTGAACAGTGAAATTTAGCGACCTCTGTGTGCCAGGAGGAGGTCACCATGGAAGCAGAGCTGTTGCCCTGGATTGTCCTGTCCTGGCTGCTGTGAGGAACACTTTGTGATTGTGAGGAGCCATGAAGGAGGACATCTGACAGCAGCCACTTGGAGACTGGAAGAGACCAGACTTGCCATTAGAGGACTGAGTTAGAGCTTGTGAACTCACATCATCGGGAGACCAAAGCCATCCGAGACAGGCCCCAATCTCCTGCACTTGCCAGATGACCCTGGTTCAAGTGAGAATGTTAGTTATTTACATTGATACATCATATTCTGCAGGCTGATGTTACTTCAACTCATGTGCTTTCAAAGCTTTAATATGCTTTGAATGCCCATTCAAGCTTATAAAAACTCATTTGTTTTTTGGGGAAATCACATATTTGACTGCAGCCTCTTGAATTTGAAGAGCACGAGCAAGGTCTGTAGCACAGCAGATTTTTCAGGAAATTGACTGCTGACTGCTGAGCAGGCAGTGATAAGAAAGAGAAAAATTTGAATCCTGGCAAGGCAGACTCAGCTCTGCATAAATCAGAGATTTGGAGAGATTAGCAGAGTACTATTACATTCAGTAATAGTAACATCTGTTAATTACAGAGCTGAGAAAAGGCTGTTATACAGTTTGATGTTGATAAGGTTATGTTTCCTATTCTGTACTATTACACCTGCCTCTCATTCCACCTCTGTTAGATTTCTTGCTTCAGCACACTGTTTTTAGGGCGCAGCAGCAGGTTTGGTCTCTTCTTCGACAATTGATGGTTGATTATATTTATGGCATATTGGTAAAATACACAAAGTTAGTCTCAGTTTTTAGTCACAGCATCAAGGGCAGAATATTAGACGTCAAAAAGCAGCACCGTCTATGTTTCCCAGTGGTGTTTTTAACCTATTAAATATGTCTTGAAACATTTACCTTTGCTCTCCACTGACCTACATTTATATCACCAGTAATGGTTCCTGTTCAGTTCTTGAATAAAGTTTCTTCTTTTTAATCAGTTGTTTTGCAGCTGTTAAATAGAGCGAATTGAACTAACACATACTGGTAACAGAGAGGTGTTTAGTGGCTTCTTCTCAATGGCTGATGGGTTACGTCAAAAGGAGTTTTTCTAAGTTGCATTTCCTCCCAGATCCGTTGCAGCCTGGAGTCGGGGAGTGCTCCAATGTAACATACCTCATCTGCTGTAGTATTTTACTCGAGTAAACAGGACAATATATTTCTTATCTAACAAAATGCCAGGCGGTCACTTGCATCAGTGTCAGTTGTGATTAAAAGTGACTTCGGTGTGAAAAAAGATTGTGGGATAACCTCCTCTTCTGTACCCTTTATAGACCATATTATTCTATGTCAGCATTGTGCTTGTTCATATCCTGTTAAGCAAACAGAAGGAGATGATGGACGGAGCGCTGAAAATTATCAGACAATCACAGTCACAGATCTGGGTTGAATCCAACATCGTTCTTTAGCTCCCTTTGCCACCCCAGTTCAGACGCATCTATATGCAAATGAGTCTTAACCCTGTGCCTCATGGGAACAATTTGGCCTGATCTGCCAAGCCATGTCTTCCCTGAATTAAAAACAAACATCCTGGGGCCGGTTTCTGGGTAACACCCTTCATCAGCCAGGCTAGCTTGAATTCAGTGGCAAAGTGAGCAAGGGACCCACGTCTGGGCATACCCTGCCAACTTGTTCATATCCTTCTGACACTCATAGGCACTGCCCACTTCACTAGTTTCCTGCCCCTCAGTCTGCGGGCCCCAATAGTAGAAATGTCGGTCTCTGCCTCTTACACAAGCCATTGCACCCACCTAGCTCTAAGGGGGGAGCGAGGGAGGGAGATGGGAAACCAGAAGAAGCAGTTTATGTTGTGGACAGTGACTGCCAAACACTTCTAGCATGATCCTCTCTTGTCCTCATTTGCCCCATAAGAGGGTCTTGTGAGGGCTGCCCCAAAATACCAATTCGAATTGGCAAAGTGAAGCTATCGCATTTTATATAATCCAATACCCATGTCTTCAAAATGTATTGCATGCAATGAAGTTGCCTCTTCTGAGTTTTTTATAAGGAATGGGCACTACCTGAAGGCGTACGGTGAATACTGCCCATTGTCTTTCACCCGCTATGCCACTCTAGACAGAATTCTACCATATGTGTCATCAGGGTAGTTGGGTGAAGTCCAACCATCACTGCCACATCAGGCTCCCTCTGAAAAGGGACATAATTAAGCCCAGAATATAGCATGTTTCTACGCATGCTATTACATCACATTATATTACAACGTGGTTGTTACATTTTAGAATAGGCATCTACTTAGTGCCTTGATCTTCTCCACTAGCTTCAACTAGGAGCCCTGTGTCTAAATCTTCAAAAATTGATACTTTAGAATTCTTTGACCCCCCCAGCACCTTCTTTTGCTCCACGTATTTTTCCAACTTGCCTGTATCCCTCCATTGAAGACCTTCCTGTTTCCTTAATCACTCCAATGTAATGTACTTGTGTTTGAGACCTTCCTTGTTGGGTATGTTCGGCTATGCGGCTGGAATGCTGCTACTGCCGTTGTCAAACACCTCGGCAAGTGACTGACGGGTGTGGTCACCCAAACTACTTACACCTCTGCTAGTTTGTGTTTGCTAGAAGTACTAGTTTCACTGGGGACGGCCGATTGATGGAGTGCAGGTTTCCACAGAATGTAGAAACTTTCCAATTGGCGTGAGTGGGTTCAGTTAACACATAAGGCAGTGAATTGAGAAAGGATCTGTGCAGTTAGGGGTTCCCTAACAGGCTGTACCATGCACAGTGCAGACCAAGTATGGCTGAACTCCACCCTCCAAGTAATCCTGGAGTAGCCTGGAGCACACCAAATCAGTGTCCAAAGTTCAACCTAGTAGTATCAGTAACAACAATCATCACAGGAAATATTGTAAAATAAATATTTGTTTTTATTAAAGTTCTCAGGAATTCCAATTTCAATAAAACCAATGTGCAGGGCTGATGTTAATCACTGATTCTGTCTAGAAATACACTTCACTGCATTTGCTGTCACATCAAGCATGGACACTGGTTTTATTTGAATTTGGATATTCATGAAAAATGTATGAAAAAGAAGCAGTAGCTAAAGGACAACTGTTTTCCAAAGCCGATCAGGGCACTGTCATCGACCACCGTGTGGCTTGAAAGATGTTCCTTCTGTTAGTGGGAGGCAAGAGAAACTTCTATTAGCAGGAGTGATTTGGTTGTAAAGTTCAGACTGCAGGCAGACTGCATCATTTTAAACTCTCTGAGGTTTTGAGAGAGATATTTTACAGAGTGTAAAATACATTAGGACTGTGTGTCAACCACACACGTGTTAACCTTTCTTGTAAAAGGCTTGGGCCCATTAACGTCTTTCACATGTGCAAAGTTTTGCGGACGTTATCACAACTACTATTTACCTATTGGAATAAAGTTTGCATCCCCCAATACATTTCAGAAGGTCAGAGCTGCTAGAATTTAAAACGGAAAAATTAACCAGTATATACAGAGACATGCAGATGTTATGCCCCATTACTGAGTAATTGTAATACACGCTCTAAGTTTGGGGTTATGCACATATCTATGCTCTTTGCGGTCTGTATCACAGGACCCATCCTATGCCTTTCTCTAGAGCCCTAAAGAAGTTGGAACCAGTCTGGGCTTTCGGGAAACAGTGTTTACAAAGCTGCCATTACATTGCATTCCTTTTACAACATGATGGACCACATTGTTAGAACGGGATACCTTTACATCGAAAGTCATTAGATCGACTTGCTGTAGGGGGAGCTCTAACCTAAGGAACTGTTGCTCATGCTGGAGTTGGAATAGTAAATGATACTATTCCTAAGTCCGGCACGCCCTCTACAGCAAGTCGATCTAATGACTTGCGATGTAAATGTATCGTCTTCTAACAACGTGGTCCTTATAACAACCGCATTGTAATAGAACAGAGTGTAATAACATGAGTAGTAACATGCTATATTCGCAAAATTATCATATATTGAAAAATATTCTTTGGTCTTATCAAATATATCTGAAACAGAAAAAACTGCCAGAAATAATATGAGACAATATTGGTTACATATATGGACACATATTTATGTACACAAGAAAGTATGGCTTTATTAACACTGCTACCAAGATGGCAGCAGAGTGACACCATTGTTGTGTATGCCTTCAACTGGTGAATCAGGTGTGTCAAGCATAGTCAGTGAACCCAAGAGAGAAAAGCTTCAAAAACACATCCTATTAATACACCCCCTGCTTTTTTAAGAAAATTACACCACTTCAGAATAGGCAACAAATCCACAAGAGAGATCACTAAAAAAACACCCACCATGGTCTCAGAAGACTCTCAAAGAAGGAAAGGTGACATTCCTGAGAAAAAAACCTGAATAATTGACCATGCACGACCAAGGAGCTGCAGGTTTCCACCAATATATCAGTTAAACCATCTGTTAACACTGTAACTCTGTCTAGCAAACCAATAACAACTGATTCTAAACTTTTAAAAACAGGCCTAAACTGTTCTATATCCAAGAAAATACGACTTTACCCAGTGGCACATAGATATATTCAAGTATTATTTGAATGACAAGCCAATAGCCATTAAGAAAGTACCATTAAAAAACCTCCCCTGCAATATGATTGTACAAGAAGTTCTGGACATATGGTATGTTGATATTTTATGTGTATTTGTAAAGCAGGCTATCATCCATAAGGGTATCCTGGAACTGGGTGGGTATTTGTACCTAGCTCTACCTCTGATAGGTTGATTCATTACAAAGCGAGGTCTTCATCTTCTTGTGACAGTCAAGAAAAGAGGAAGAGGCACTGATGTGGAGAGGAAGATTGTTCCTCCTGAGCTGATTCTGTGTATGCCAGGTAAGTGGGCAAGTAGGAGTTCTGAGGAGAGGAGGTATCTGTATGGTTGTAGTAAGGAGATGCGCTCAATCATGTGGGTGAGCCCTGAGTTGTGGACTATCTGTGAATGTGTGTGTGAGGAGTTTGAATTGAACATGTATGTGTATTGGAAGCCAGTGTAGTTCCCTGAGGTGTTGTGTAGTGTGATTTCTGTGTAGAAGGTTGAGGATGAGTCTGGATTTCAAGTTCTGTATCTTTTGTAGTCTTCTAGTCAGTTGCTTGGTGATCCCGGCACAGAGTGTGTTCCCATAGTCCAACTTGTTAGTGACTAGGGCATGGGTGAGTTTTTTTTTGTGGTACTCGTGAGCCATTTGAAGATCTTACTCAGAATAATGAGAGAGAGGTAGCAGTATGCAGGGATTGCATTAACTTGTGAAGTCATGTCCAGTTTGGTGTTCATGACTATTCCAAAGTTCCTGGTGTGGGTTCTGGATGTGCGAAGTCATATGGCCACCAGTTGGAGTCCTACGCGAGCTGTTCTTGCTGAGGATCACTACTTTTGATTTGTCCATGTTGACCGTGAAACACTTGTTTCTTATGTTGGGGGTTTTGTTCAAGAAGGAGTTGTATGAGTGGTATGTCATCTGCAAATGAAAGCATGTTGAATTGTGTGTGTGGAAGACACTGGCCAGAGGGCGCATATACGCATTGAAGATGGTGGGGTTGAGTGATAACCACAAGGGACTCCATAGATGAGCATGCCAGCTTCAAATAAGTAATGTGCCAGGCTGACAGCTTGTCTTCTATCAGTTTAGAAAAAGCAGATTCAGCAAAGACTGTGTCCTTGGATGCCAGTCTCTTGCAAATTGGAAAGCGTGGCTGGGTCATGGGTTGGTGTCTTGACAAGGGGCATTACAGTGGCATCTTTCCAGGTGTTTGGGAATATCGATGGAGGCATTGAGGATGGGTGCTAATGCTTCACTGATTGGTTGGAGACCTTTGGTTAAGGCATGGTGTGAGGTATGGGTCAGATGGAGAGCCATGGTCTTCATGGTTATAGCAACCTTGACAGTGGTGACAGCAGGCTATGAGGTCAGTGTTTGCTCATCTGCCGTCATGGAAAATTGAGTTGCAACAGTAATGAAGTATGGTTAAGAGTTGCTGTGTATGGTGAAGATTATGTTACAGAAGATTTCCAAGAGCATGTTGCAAAGGTCTTGTGAAGGGGTGAACTTACTGGAGATGGCAGGTGGCTTGGTTAAATCTTTAATGATGGTTAAGATTTCCTTTCTGCTGTTAGTGCTGGTGGTGCAGCAGTGTGCAAGAGTTTGATGGTAGTAGAGTCTTAGGGCTGATTTGAAGATGTTGTTACCTGTGGTGCCTTGTCTGGTTCACCATTTGTGCTCCATATGCGGACGATAGGCAAATAGTGGATATACTGAAACTGAAGAGGGCACTGTCTGTCCAGGTCATAATTGGTGGCTTATCAACTGTAATGCTGCTGATTGAGGAGAAAATCGGGTCTAATAGGCTTCTGGCAGTGTGGGTTCTGGGTGAGGCCAAGGTTTCTGAGGTTTTCTAGAAGGGTCATAGCGTTGGAGGATGAAGGTGCTGGGTTTGATAATGATGGGTGCGACAAATTCCATGCTGTTGCTGGCATAATTTCGACAGACACATTATCGACCTACATATATTTTGAGACAAAATTATCGATAGCAATAATACCGACACTGTATACATATTTAAAAAAAATACAAAATAATCGAAACCATATTATCGCTCTTCAAAAATATCGACATCAAAAATATTATAGTTTCAAAATTATCGGACATTGTTTAAATACATACACTATGTCTAAAATGTCAACTACAAACACACGAGAGCAAAACATTTTTTTTTAAATTATCAACTATACAAATTCAGAAAACATACAAAATTAAACACCATGAATACAAATAAATACATAATATGTAATGTAATAAATACATAAACATACAATACATATCAAATTAAATTAAACACATATCTTTTTCAAAGAATAAATATATAACTAAAAAATAAATGATAAAATACACTATTAACAACATTTATAAATGTAAACGTTTATCATATAAAATACATTTCTTGCATTTGATATATATTATAACACATAAACCAATCATTTTAAACATAAGGAGAGGAAAAAAATAACTGATTCTTAATTAGCGTTTTCCATATAAGGACATTTGAATATCTTACTCAGCACAGTCCGGAAACCCCACTTCTTATTTCTCCCTGCACTCACCCTTGTCTCCAGAGGAACTCCATACACCTCTTGCTCACTACCTTATGGGGGCGCTTATGCTGACCTTGTTACAGCAGCCGCATTGTCCCTCTCTTTGGAATCATCTCAAACCTGTAAAACACCCACCAAACCCAAAATCCATCCCAAACACCCACCCCACCACATATATAAAAATGTTATAAAACAAATAATAAAATCTACTTTCATTTTTTTCAGAAAAATAACATACCTAAGAAGATTCCAAACAGAAATAATCAAAATCATCATTTGAAACAATCTAAATACAAACTATGTAAGTATATTGTGAAAAAAATATTTTAAAAAACATTAACATATATAACAATATCACATCAAAATGACTTAAGGAGCACAATTCATAACATCCCAGGAAAAATGTTATTATGTTACACCCAGGAGAAACAAACTGGCCTAAAAGTCAATTGGAAATGTTCTAAATATTATTCCAATAAATTTTATGGTTGTGCTACTACCAGAGAAACAACTTTAATGTACACCAGAGAACATAATCATCCCCCAAATATTACAGAAATTTAAGTTACAGGTGCACTTGAAAACATCGAAGAGGATAGCACAAGCTCACAAAGACCCACCAGTGAAATTCTAAAATTACAGCTGCCTACAGTCCCCAAAGAAGCAATTGGACAAATGCCATCCATAGCTTCATTAAAAAGAACCATAGCACACACAAAAAGGGCTACAACAACTCCAGCACCAACTCCTAAAAAATTTGATGAAGTAATAATCACCCCACAACTAGCTATTACTTTCAATAAAGTACCCTTTATTATCTATGATAATAAATGCAATGAAACGAGAATAATAATGTTTGTTACAGTAAACAATTTAGTAAGACTTCAACAAGCTGAGATATGGATGATGGATGCATTTTCACAATTTGTCCCAAACCATTCTTCCAACTGTATACTATCCATGGCCTACATCTAAATTGTAACATTGCCTTTAATTACGCTTTGCTGCCTAAAACACACAATGCAACCTATGTAGAAATGCTAAATGAAATAAAACAAGAGACAAAAACATACCCCATACCTTAATTCAAGGGTGTTATTACCATTTAATCAATGCCTATGGAGGCACCTACAAAAATCTACACTCAGGCCCCCATTAGGAAGGTGGGCGGACTTTGGTCCGCTCGCCACCCTAGTGGTGTTGGGACCAGCAACTAGAAGTGAAGCAGTCCCGCACTGCCAATTAGGATGTGACCGCCACACTGGTGGGCGCATCCCGTATCTCTATCATTGCGGCCCCAATGCCATAGATGCATGTTGTGCATTGCCAACATGACAGGTTCCGCGCGGTGGCTGCCACCCTGTGCATGTGGGTACCGAAGGTGTCCCCCAAGTGCAGACCCCCACCCCTCTAACCCCGGGGCCCGCAACAGGCCTTCACAGCAATTCCTGCCTGCCTTTCCAGGGTGGCATCGTGACGATTGCCGACAGGCGGAAAAGCGGCGGACGGACTTTCCGTCCGCCGCAGTACCCCCCGCAATGATAATATGACAGGGGTAAACGTGGGTATGATGGAGGACGGATCGCCACCGCCCTCCATCAGAATGGGGCCCACAGTGGAGAGTTTGCAACTAACACATCTTTTGCATGCCAAATTAAAAAACTAATTGCATTAGCCAATGTACCAGTAACAGATGTTGCTTAACATTACAACCTTCTACTAGAAACCCTTTATACCAACAACATGAGTAACAATTAAGTCCCCTCCTGGATTACTTCGAATACACCTGACTGTACAGACTTCAGAGATCAGGCCATAGGAGACAACCCAAATTTTAAATTCCATGGTGGAACGTCTATACTAGCACACTTAACCAACAAACCAAAACGAATACCGCTGTTTAAGGATGGCTTAATGCCTTCCAAAAAACCACAGGAAAAGTCAGACATACACTACATAAACTAATAACCTCCCTACAAAAAGAACAACGCTATCAGGAACTCTGAATGGAGCAATCTGTCACTCAAATCAAACCAAAATCCTCTAAAGAAACTAAGCAAATATATCAATACCTTGAACAGCAAATTAAACTATACCCTAGTGCAATAGGCCTGGAATACCTGGTAATGATCTCCAAAACTCTACTTTAAAATATCCATACAAATTACATACTAATACTTTCCTTTTACTTCAAAGCTATTCCCCACAAAAATTATTTTTGAACTCGCAATTATAATTACTATGTGTGACATATTTTTAATACTAAATAATAATATATTTACACACATTAATTATATATTTGAGAAAATAAAACACAACAACAATAAAAGATAACATTATTTCCCTACCACAATTAAATAATTTTCAAAAACCTACAGTGTTTGTTGCTGTCTATTAAAAATGCCACATATTCTTAAATAATGCAGTTAGGTTTGAATAAAATATCCATAAAAAGTTGCCCCCAAAAAAATGCAAAAATACAGCTGTACCAAAAAATAAATCCTCCATCGAAACATCCACAATCCGGAAAGCATAAAAACCCCGAAAATGTATTAAAAAAAAGAAACGTACATTAAACCCCAAAAATTAGGTACGTGTTAAAAAAATATTACTAAACTAATATACACTTCCGGCACCTGCAACTTCTTTAAATTCAAACCTAGAAAATAAAAACACAAACATTCCCACCCGCAGACAAGCACACATAATTCACTTAATAATTTTACCAATAACATTATAGTTTAAAAAAAAACACATTAAATGCTATGGGGCCTATTATGAAAGTGGGTGACTCGCCAACGCCCGGCCATTAGTGGTGATCTGCCCGCCATCACAACTACATTTATCCCCCGCCATATTACCATGGCGGGGGGTACAGCGTTGGCTGGAAAGTCCGTCCGCCGCATTTTGCCAGGTCGGCAATTGTTACGATTGCGGGGCGGGCAGAACTCAGTCATTATATGGTGGCGGTGTTTAAGATGCCTGGCGGTGAATGCCTTTCTATGGTGGTGATGCAGCCATTGAAGGGCATGTGGGAATTGCTTTGGGGGCCCCTTGCAGGCACCTGAAGGGGTGGGTGGCTGCACTTGGGGGTACCCATGGTCCCCCATCATTGCCAAGCACAACATGGCAGGCACCGAGCAATGCACAACCTGTATTTCTGGCAGTGCGGTGGGTGCTGCTCACAGCAGCACCCGCCACAATGTTGACAATACTGAATGTGACCGCCAGGATGGGGGGCCGCATTCTAATTGGTGGTGCGGGACCACAACACCGCTGGCAGCCGGTCCCTACACCGCTAGGCGGACTGAAGTCCGCCCGCCATCCTAATGGGGCCTTTATGATTTATTTTACATATATTTTCATAAATTACACTGTATTAAATAATATCTTATATTGTATATTTAATCTTTATTAATTTCCTGCACAACTATTTTTTTAAATATAGTTATACTAAATTAAAAAGTATAAATATGTTTAAAAAAATAATTGTTTCTAAATTAGTCTTACAACTCTACTTTACATAAATATAATATACATACTAAACACTAAACTTGAGTATTTTCTATTTCCACTACAATCTGTATTAAATTGAAGAAGGTGCTTCACACTACACGTAATTAATTCACTATTCCCACTCTAGTCAGGACTAAATTAGGGTAGGTGCTGGATACTAAACTTTATTAATTTACTATTCCCACTCCAGTCAGAATTAAATTGGAGTAGGTGCTGGACACTAAACGTAATTAATTTACTACTATGATTGTTGCCATGTGTATGACTTTCCATGGCAGGGACTGCCATGGGAAGGCATGCGGGAAATGCCTATGGGGCCTGTTGCTGGCCCCTGTGGGGGGGTAGGACTATACTTGGAGGGTACCTATTGTACCCCCCTTCATTGCCATGCACAAGGTGACAGGCACGTTGTGCATGGCAATGCACAACATGCCTCTTTGGCATTGCGGCGGGTGTTGCTTACAGCACCGCCTGCCGCAATGTCAAAGATGTGGAATGCAACCACCAGGGTGATGGTTGCATCTAATTGGCGGTGCGGGACCGCTGCACCCCTGGGGGTCGGTACCAGCATTGCTAGGGTGGCAGGCAGCATCCTAATGGGGCCCTTAATTAGGGTAGGTGTTGGTCATTAAACCTAATTTACTATTCCCACTCCAGTCAGAATTATATTGGGGTAAGTGCTGGATACTAAACCTAATTAATTTACTATTCCCACTCCAATCAGGATTAAATTGGGATAGCTGCTGGACATTAAACTTAATTAATTTACTATTCCCACTCCAGTCAGGATTAAATTAGGGTAAGCGGTATTAAAAATGTATACTAAATCAATTTACAATATATTTTTTAAATGTAGGGGCATATTTATGACGGCAAATCAGCAGAGATGCACCAGATAAGATGCGTCATGCAAGTTTACCCTTGCGCACCACAGATGCGATGCATTTACAATGCGGCGCATCATTGCACAAGGATAAAATGATGCGTGACGCATCTCTCGTCGGAAGGGTGGTGCATTGCTGGAGTCGTGTTGCAAGCACAACAAAATTCCAGCAATGCTCATGGCCTGCCCATACACAATGTGTATGGGCAGGTGCAAGGTTTTGACGTAGCGGCGTAGGAAAAGTGAAATCTTGTAGATTTCACTCAGGCACTTTTCTGAGGCGTTCCTGCGCCGGACCGCCCACCCTGCGCCGGAACGCCCACATGAAACCTGGCGCATGTTTCATGTGGCGCAGGGCTTTACAATGTAACGCATCTCCCTAGATGCGTCATGTTGTAAATCCATTGCAGCATGGTGCTAGATTTACGCCGCGGAGCAAAAGTGGCACTCAGGGCTTGTCAATCTGCCCCTTAATTTTTAAAATACTCCCCACACTCATCCCCTATGAACCCAACATCCCACTCCTAAAATTATATTTATAAATTCTAATTTAAAAATTCTAAATAAAAACATTTTTAAAACACTCCCCACCCTTATCACATCCGCTCCTAAAATTATATTTCTAAAATCTCAATTTTAATTTCATACTTAAAATTTTAAAATGTTCATATATTTTTATAAATATGTTTAAAATACTCCCCTCCCTTAATCCCTATAAACCCAACATCCCGCTCCTAAAAAATATTATACATATAATTTTCTTGTAACATAATTTCAATATTTTAATACTACAAACACATAAAAAATACCACAAATATCATACTTTAACAATATTTGTACACAATATTTTGTCATTCGATATTACATGCTTTGATATTTATGTTAACATCGATATACAGAACATCGAGATTTAAAGCCATATATAAAAATCGATATTTAGACTACTTACCGTGGTCTTGGTGGTCTGTATGCTTGGGTTCTGCCCGGAGAAAAGTGGATGGGCCATGTATTTTTAACTTGAGATGTTCCGTGTTACTGTTGGGGGTGTCTACAGGTGGTACAGTTAATTGTATTTTTAAATATGGTGGCAACTCCACTTCTGGCCCCTGACCCAATGGTCTTGCCTAACAACCTTGTTAGCATGTTTCTCCTAGTAAAAGCAGGTCTGTTTTTAATTACTGACATCAAGGATACAACTGCTAGAGAAATTGTTCAGAATCTTCACATCATTACTGATTTGAAGGTTGACAGTGGCCTTAAACCAAATCAAGAACAATTCCTGTGGAAACGCTGCCTACCCCATACCATTGACCACATAGTCTATTGGCGAATATACATTGACAATATTATCATGATATAGACAGGACATTCTAGCACCTTACTAGACCTAATCATATATCTCAGTAGCAATGACTATAACATAAAACTCACTTACCAGTACAGTGGCAATTCCACCAAATTTCCTAAAGCTACATTATACTGTTAAGATGACAATTTGGTTCTTACAATGTAGAGACATCCTACTGCATGTGATGCCACTCTACAGGCTTCAAGTGCACATCCAAAGTATCAGAAACAATCAATCCCTTATGGAAGATAACAATACTATTACATTACTACTTTCCTGAGAGAACTCAAGCTTATGGAACACCAATTCCTAGCAAAGTGTTATGACAGCACAACATTAAAAAGGTCAAAACAAAGAATGTTACAGGTGCCTGCAAGAAAGACTCCACATTGCTTAGAATAATTACTCCATGCAATACATCACGTGTCGAGAATTATAAACTCCTGCTTAAACATTGTCACATTATGAATGTAGATAGCACCACAAAATCTCATATTTGCCAAGCCAAAGATAGCATATATGAGAGGAACAACCATACTGGACAACTTACGTCACAGCTTTCTACAACAATTGGTCACCCCTATGTCAATCTCCTGTTTCAAGCCCAGACCGAATGGCTTCTCGAAATGTAGGATCTGTAATGCATGGAAATATACCATAGATACAAAATGCTTGTTTCATAACAATAGTAACAAAATTTACAAAATACAACCCTTTATCAACTGAAAAGTTACATTGGCAGCCTGCATTATATTCTGCAAATGTTCTCCAATATTTGTTGTCAGTGCCATGGAAAGCTTAAAGCAACGTATACAGGAACACTTAAGGACCAAGCACAATAATGATAATGTGTACCCATTAGAAGTACATTATACCAATACATATTTGAATCTGGAAAACTAACAATTGAATTTCCACACACTTGAAGTAACCAAGAACAAATTGTGGGGTGGTGATAAAGTATTAGCATTAGGCAAGACACAGGCCAAATGGGTCATTAAACTTCATGCAGTGGGCCACAGCCTTTTTCAGACTCGGGAACGACATCCTTTCTTAACAGACAAGGGAACCTGTGTAAAAAAATGTGTAAAAGTAACTGGTTCAAATTTTCTATATGCAAATATCCATGTTCATGTTTGACAATGGTGTATGTATCTACAGAAGATCTTAAATAACCACGACTTGCAGTTTTTGACGATGTTCTTCTGTAAATCTTTAGCCTAGAGATATTTCAGTGTTATGCTGTTGATTTCTATTTTTACAATTCCAGATGCTTTACAATTACTATTGTGTATTAACAACCCTTCTATTTTTGTATGATTCTATTAGATTAAAAACTTTACTTCACTGTATAGGCTAATTACCATATTTTATGTTTATATGAATTCACTCTATGCTATTCACAGCATTGTTAGGTCATGTGGTTTTTATTGAACAAATATATCTGGTCACAGCTTCTACCACAGTTTTATCATTTTTTCTCTTGGTGAGTATATTGATACATAATGTGTTCTTGAAATAACATGACATATGGTTGGTAAAAGCTTTTAAAAAATCCAGTAAAAGTTTTATATGTATTGTGATCTACTTGCTCCATCTACTTCAATGCTGATATATGTGATATGGGCTTTCTTTCACTTCATGTTTTCATTAATGCTATGCTCTCATCAACTCACCCACTTTCATTATTTACATAATTTACTGCTATATTCAGTTACTTCTTCTTATCAACCTAAGCCATAATACAAGAAAGATGACAGCTTGTTCATTGAGCCTTTTACCTATGTAGTTCTTTCACTATATCTATTACTAACAATACATTATGTCCACTGAACAACACACTGCATACAGGTTGTTGGAAACTCAACTCTGAACCAACAACCTAAGTACAATATTTGTTTCTTATACAGCAATAACCTCCTGTTGGACTTGGCACTCACTGCAGGGTCACCCCCAAATGTTGTGCCTTCACCCCTCCTATTTTGCTGGATTGATTTTTGTTAGCATAGGATTCTGTGCACTATAACGCTGCTAACCATACCTAAAGTGCTTGTGCTCACACCCTGAAACATGTTAATATTGGCTTACATCTGACTGGCCTATTTATTTTACCTCCAAGTCCATAGTAAAGTGGTATACCCAAGGACTGTAAATGTAATGCTAACAGTGGCCCTCCAACATGTCACAGGTCTGCCATTACAGCGTGACTGCAGTTTCAAACTGCCAATTGGACTTGGCAATATAATTCCTTTGCCAAGTCTTAAACTCCCCTTTTATTGCATATAAGTCATCCCTCAGGTTTAGCCTAGGTAGCCCATAGGACAGCCTGCATTGTGACTAAAAGGATGCACATGTAATTTTAAGTTGTACATGTCCTGCTAGTGAAAAGCTCCTACGTTCCTTTTCCATTACTGTGATGCCTACCTCTTCCATAGGATAACATTGGGTTGCCTGTTTACACTTAATCAGTGCTACTTTTTGATTGAGAACAGGTAAACGTTTCATGTTTGGTGACTGGGAAATTGTAACTTTAATCCTCTTTAACAGTAAAGTCAAATTGTCAGTAATGGTTTTGAAATTGTCACTTTTAGAAACTTGAAATGTTCTTGCCCTAGCTTTTTGGTGGAAGTGGTCTGATCCTGCATCACATGGCTGGGTGCAGTTGGCAATTGGGCTTATTTATTCCTCCCAGGCAGCCAGACAATAGAGGGCTATCACTGACAAATGGGGAAGGAGCCCCAAATGCAGCTGAATAGGCTGGGCTCTGCCTTCACACAAAGGTCTTGTCACCACTGCTTTGTGCATGCAACCAGCTTAAAACCAGGGAAGGGAAGGAGGGAAACTTAAAAAATCTATGGTAACTATGCTAATAGGATGACGTCCCTCCCGCAGTGTTAGGTGTGGGAACTGAACAAAATCACCATTTCTCCATAAACCTGCTACAAGGTGCGCCTCTGGGATCATCGTCTGTGGTTGTGGGGGAACAGTAATATTGTGTCTACCACTTGGAACACATAAACAATTGGCTTTTCAATGTGATGGGTGGAATGTAGTCTGTTTTTTTAAACCAACTGAATCAAAAACAGCTTTGGTTCAATTTTTCTAGGCACCATGGCTTTCAAAGTGCTTGGGAATTCAAATTGTATAATGACTTTTAAAGGCTTTTTATAAATACTTTTATGGGAAGCTTGCTTTTAGATGGTTTTATTCCTTTTAGTTAAATTTTATTGTGGCCTGTTGGCTTTTTGATAGCTCTATATATCACCCCTTAGTATGAGGAATGGGTGTATTGTACCCGGGCTAGGCCGATGTAGTGAAACTGCTCATTTCTTACATTGTCCTATTTTTACATAAATATTTCTGCCATGACCGTTTGTGCATATTTGCGTCCTTGACAATGGCGGATTAGTTTCCCTGAAACTACTTTGTTTACACAACAAGCTTCACACAACTTTATCATGATGCATTCAACATCATGTACAAGGACCTTCTGCGCACTATGTACAAATGTTGTTTCTATCTTCGTTCACATGGCAACAAAAGGTTATCTACAGATCCATCACATCGCTAATCTATAAGCACATTGCAGGGCTGCTTTGTTTTAAAAATAAAGAGCATCCCATAGGATTAGCAGATGAGGCACTTCAGTTGACACTGAGGGTCCCTGCATGCTAAGACTTCACCACACAGCGGTCAAACCTCTCGTGAGGGGTTTCCAGTTCGTGACCAAGACGGGGCCTTTCATTGTCTCTCAGCAGGTAAATCAGTTGGATGATCCCTTGGGGAAATTCTTGGCTCCACACCCACACACTCTCTAGTCACACGTATAGTAGGGTTTGCATAGTAGGAGTACATATGATTACTGCCTTATTTTATGGCTGGATATATACACTGTTTTAGCACTATTGTAGAACTGTATCTACTATTTATGCTTTTGGTGATTGTAATAACTTTCATCTGCTTCTGTGTACTGATTATCGCAGCACATGTATTCCATACAAGAATAACGTTGGTTCAATAAATATATTGAAAACATCCTACTGTGTATTCTCTGTATATTTCTCACAAGTTACCACGAGAAATAATATTAAAAAATGAGTTTCATTATCAGATATATGAAATAATTTATGGTTAATTTATTTGCTGTGATTATGATTAATGTTTCATTGATTTGTTTGGTTAACAATGTATAATAACTATTCTAGGTGTATATATTTTATATTAGTTAATAACCACTGTGTTATTTTATGTTTTATGTTTCACTTAGTTGCTTTGTAATAGACAGTCCCCTGATGAAGGCAGTAGTGCCGAAACGCACGTAGTTCACATCTACCGCTTGCCCTCACCAAGTTTCATCTTCTGCTTGCCCTACCTAACTTATCAAGGATTATTGAAAGCACTAATTTGATAACATAAATAAGAGTTTCTGGTGTCATCATTCTACTTTATGTATAGTTGTTGTTGTCATTTAATGTCAATATTTAAATATTTTTCTTTGTATCTTAAACAAAATAATCTAATTTAAATGAATGAACAAACAAAGCTGTTTATATAGATAAAAGATGAAAAATAAATTGAAAATATATTTTCCCAAAACTATGGGCCCCATTACGATGACGGCCGGAAAACTACCCTGACCACCATGGAGGCAGGAAACAACTGTCCGTCGGGACCGTGGAGAAAACGGGGATCAAATTAGGAACAACCGCCAAAAAAGACTGACCGCGGAGGTAGTGGGCCAACCGCGCCGGTCAGAAAGGCAGCGGAAAAGCTACAACCCGCCGCAAGCATAGCGGAGATACCGCACAGAAAATTATTATATCCCCGATGGTTCCGCGGTACGATCCTCTGTTTCCGACTGCTGCAGTCGCATACAGGAGTGAATATGAGAGACAGCAGAAGAGCTGCAGCATAGCTACCGCGGCAGACGATATATGAAAAACATGGCGGTCCAAAGCAAAAACACTGCCACAATACCAACAATTGCACATACCAAAGTAGCCATGCCCCCGAAATACACAAAACACAAACAAATGAAAAGGAAAAATGCCAAACTGAAACCTACAATTCCGAGGACAACCCCCACAACACACCTGACAGCACAATCCCATGTGGACACACCCACATAGCTGTGCATAAAACCAGCCCCTTCACTGACCACAATCCTTGGCAACACTCCAGAAGAGAAGGGCGTACACCAGATCTGGCAGGAAAGGCAAGAGAACACAGCACACCCACCACCATCACCATCACCCCAGCACCAACAATCCCCCAGCACATAACACACCTCACACAAAAAAACCACGCCCACCACCCACACCCCTGCACCCACAAACACTTCAAACACCACACACCATGGCATCACAGAAATGCCCAAATTCACAGAGAGTGAGTTGACAGTCATGGTAAATGAGATAGTCAGAGTGGAACCACAACTGTTTGGTAGCCTGGCCCAACAGACACCATTAGCTACAAGGACTCAAATGTAGGAAAGGATAGTACAAAGGGTCAATGCAGTAGGGTCCACCCTGCGATCCAAGAAGGAGTTCATGAAGCAGTGGCATGATCTCAAGAGGGTTGTCAAAGAGAGGAGGAGCAAGAACTGGGAGCTGGCTAACCAGACTGGCAGTGGCCCTCTCATCCCACAGAAAACATTCACACCATGGGAGGAGAAGATGCTTGCCATACTGCATCATGAGAGTCTCACAGGAGTATCTGGGGGAGTGGAGACAAACAAATGTAATTCAACACACTGATATGTACTGTTTTGCACATCCAAAAACACACACCACACCAGACAAATCACATCTATCTGCACCACACACTCACAATAACCTGTCTCACAGATCCAACAGACACCCACTCCCATGTACCCTAAACGTAACTAGTAATATAACCATGGGAGCATGAGCACAGTCAGCCTGCACTATTACTCCCACCATGCCCCCTGTCCCACACCCCAGCAAGATGGAGCCCTCCCTCCCTCCCGCAAGCACGATGAAGCCATTGCATTGTTCACCAAATGAACTAACAGGTAGGTAGCCATCTTGCTTGCGAGGCCTGTATGTGGGAGGGAGGCCTGCAATACTACTTCCACCATGCCCACTATCCCACACCCCAGCAATATGGAGCCCTCCCCCACACCACCCAGGAGCACATGGTAGCCATTGCATTCTTCACCCTCACCTTGCAGGTAGGTAGCCATCCTCTCCGGGAGGCCTGTATGTGGGAGGGAGGCCTGCACTACTACTCCCACCATGCCCCCTGTCCCACAACCCAGCAAGATGGAGCCCTCCCCCCACCACCCAGTAGCACATGAAAGCCATTACATTCTTCACCAAAAAACTAACAGGCAGGTAGCCATCTCCTCTGGGAGGCCTGTATGTTAGAGGGAGGCCTGCACTTCTACTCCTACCATGCCCCCTGTCCCACACCCCAGCAAGATGGAGCCCTCCCCCCACACCACCCAGGAGCACATGGAAGCCATTGCATTCTTTACCAAATGAACTAACAGGTAGGTAGCTATCTTGATTGTGAGACCTGTATGAGGGAGGGAGGCCTGCACTACTACTCCTACCATGCCCCCTGTCCCACACCCCAGCAAGATGGAGCCCTACCCCCACACCACCCGGGAGCACATGGAAGCCATTGCATTCTTCACCCTCACCTTACAGGTAGGTAGCCATCTTCTCTGGGAGGACTGTATGTGGGAAGGAGGCCTGCACTAGTACTCCCACCATGCCCCCTGTCCCATACCCCAGCAAGATGGAGCCCTCTCCCCACACCAGCCAGGAGCACATGGAAGCCATTGCATTCTTCGCCAAACAAACTAACAGGTAGGTAGCCATCTTGCTTGTGAGGCCTGTATGTGGGAGGGAGGCCTGCACTACTACTCCCACCATGCCCCCTGTCCCACACCCCAGCAAGATGGATCCCCCCCACACCACCCAGGAGCACATTGAAGCCATTGCATTCTTCACCCTCACCTTACAGGTAGGTAGCCATCTTGCTTGTGAGGCCTGTATGTGGGAGGGAGGCCTGTACTACTACTCCCACCATGCCCCCTGTCTCACATCCCAGCAAGATGGACCCCTCCCCCCATCACCCAGGAGCACATGAAAGCCATTGCATTTTTCACCCTCACCTTACAGGTAGGTAGCCATTTTCTCTGGGAGGCTTGTATGTGAGAGGGGGCCTGCACTACTACTCCCACCTTCCCCCTGTCCCACACCCCAGCAAGATGGAGCTCTCCCCCACACCACACAAGAGCACATGGAAGCCATTGCATTCTTCACCCTCACCTTACAGGTAGGTAGGCATCTTCACTGGGAGGCCAGTATGTGGGAGGGAGGCCTGCACTACCACTCCCACCATGCCCCCTGTCCAATACCCCAGCAAGATGGAGCCCTCCCTCCACACCACCCAGGAGCACATGGAAGCGATTGCATTTTTCACCAAACAAACTAACAGGTAGGTAGCCATCCTCTCTGGGAGGCCTGTATGTGGGAGGGAGGCCTGCATCACTACACACACCACCAATTGCATTCAATGCATCAATACCTGAGATGTACGAGTAATTTATGGACCTCGGCATCATGTAATGAGGCAGAGTATTGCACTTACAAAAAAATCTGTTGAACTGTCAATGTGTAGTGTACAGACAGTGGATAACACACAGCTAACAGATTACTAGCACAGTGCACAACACTGACCATTCCCAATCTAATCCACAGGTGACGAAGAACTCACTACTGAGGACGACAACAACGACCAGCAGAGCCAGTCTCCACCCCCGGCCCATGGACTCTCGGATGTGGACTCCCAGGATTCTTTGGACAATGAGCTCCAGGCCAGCCCATCTGGTGTGCCAGGGAGCACCAGGTCTCAGGCCCCCATCCTCCCCACCACCGCGTCCGCTGCAATAACAACTGCAAAGTAGACCCCTGCAGTTAAGGCCTGTGCCTCTGCCACCACCACCACCACCAGTGCCACCTGCAGCACCCTCTCTGTCCCAATGACTGACCAGCCCACACCAACTACTGTGGACGACATGGAGAGTGTGCATAGACCCACAGTGGTGAGGCAACAGGTATGTGGCAGCAGGGCAGGTGGGAGGGCCAGGGTTACCCCCAGACCTTAGGAGGTTGGCACACCATATCTTGACCATTTCACCAGAGTCATTGGTGCCTATAAACAGGTACAGGGACAAAGTGGCCGGTCTGAAGAACAATTCTGAGAGCTCATCCTGCTGATGAGGTCCATCGACACACGCATGGGACAAATGGTGGACCTCATGGGCCAGCAAGTGGTGTTACTTAGGGACAGACCTGCATCCCAAACAACACCTCTGCCCCCTTCTGTTGTGCTGCAGGCTGACAGTGCACCATCCTCCCCTGTGGCCACAGAGAGGGGTGAGTCCTCAGACACCGCTGGCCATGCAGCAGGCCCCCCCCGCCCAAGGCTAACAAGGGGGCGTCCAATGAAGAGCCTGGGAGTCTCTGGAGGCAAAGCACCAGCCAATCACCAGTCACGGAGCCAGCCCTAATTGCAACCCTCTTCCCCACTGCATTGACTGTTTGGACTGTCCTTCCCCACATTGCCTTGGGAATGGCACCTGTCTGTTGGACTGGGTCACCATATCGATGTGGTGTCTACTCTTACATCTCATTTACCATGACTGTCAACTCACCACTACATCACCACCTTCATGTAAATCTGCCTGCACCCCTCACATGTCAACTATGTAAATAAAATACCTTACACAATTCAATTGGTTCAGCTTCGTCTTTAGTTCAATATTTACAGTGTTCAAAATGTCCATTATGTATTCCAAAAGATGTACAGTATGTAGGCATGGACATTTTCAAGGCACTTAGGGAGACACAACAGAACAACTGTCACTGGTGTGAGGGTGGCATCACAGACAGTACACTACACCAACCATCTACATGAGTCAACAGGCAGGCAACACAATGTGCAACAAGTGTCAACAAACTGAGTCCTGTATATGTTCACAGATTACATGTCACAGCCACATTTCCACACATAGGTGACTTTACATGTGCATGTCTGTACCATCCGCACATAGCCCTTCACGACCACAGCAATCACACCATACATAGTACAAGTTGTACCTCGTCACCCACCTTCAAGTGAAGTAGCGTGTCAACTCCTTCCTCCTCTCCACTGTCCTCATCACTGGACTCAGGTCATTGGGCAGGCGGGGGCCTTGGCTCCTCATCATCATCAATGAGCAGGGGAATCCCCTTGTGAATGGCCATGCTTTGGAGCATACAGCATGCCACAATGATCTTACAGACCTTCCCAGGCGAGTATGACAGTGCACCTCCAGTCCTGTTAAGGCAGGGGGATCTTGACTTGAGCAGGCCAAAAGTCCGCTCAATGACACAAAGGGTCCTGCCATGGGCCTCATTTTACCTCATATCGGCCGGGGTCCTGGGATTACGTAGTGGGCTCAGCAGCCATGGATTGCTGGGATATGCAAAGTCACCTAGGAATGACAAACACACATTGCAATGTTAAACAGGCAGAGGGCTGCAGGTCACACACACAGCACGCAATATTATTAGGCATACTCACCCACAATCCAAGCACGCTCTGGAAGCAGATTTACTGTCATCCAGGGCACAATGCTGTTCCTCAGGATGTACGAGTCATGGGCCGAGCCGGGGAATCTGGCACACACATGCAAAATGTTCATGTCTGCCAGGCACACCACCCGCACATTGATCGAGTGATAATGTTTTTGATTGCAAAAAATGTGTTTTCTTGCCTGTGGTGGCACCAAACCGACATGTGTGCAATCAATGGCACCAACAATATGGGGGATGTTCCCAAGCGGATAGAAGTTTCCCTTCGCAACGGCCAATTCTGCTCCCATTGGGAAATGTATGTATCTGTCCTTATAGATCATCATGGCTGCAAGTACATCCCTCAGCACCAGGCTAAACATGGGTTGAGACATCCCTGCAGCGCTGGCCGCGGTCTCCTGGAAGGAACCAGTTGCAAAAAAATGGAGGGCTGCCATCACTTTGTACGTTGGTGTGAAAGCTGTTGGGTAGTGGTGACGAGGCTGAAGGTGGGGCTCCAACAGATCACAATGGGTCTTCAGGGTGGATCTGTCTATGCGGAATTTGCGAATGATCGCAACATCCTCCATGTCCTCCAGCAGTGTCAAGTGACGTAGGAGATTAGGCCTCCTTCTAGTTGAGATGAAAATGGACACATGTCAATGACAACCAGCATGAGATTGCCACAGCACATCCCATTAAGGAAGTCATGGAAAAACAAAGAGTGCCCCGGGAAATGCGTGACACACCAGGTTACATGGGTGGACGTTTGAGCCACACAGAGGGTACACCTCTCCATTTACCATACACAAGTGCCTCAAACAACACATAGGTCACATACTAAACCCCACATTTCACATATGCACGCCTTGCAGCGTACCATCCAGCCAATGTGTGTAAAATGAACATGACTGTCTCATACTCATGACTGTTACACCTCAATGCATCAAATAAACTGGGCACACATCCACAACACAAAGAAACGCAGCAATCCGCAAACTATCAATTGTGTGTATGAGCAAATATGAAAGCACAAGTAAGTAACAACATCCTACAGTGAGGCAAGCCTTGTAACAGTCATCACTGACCCACAACACATTGATTAGTGCACACATTGTTGAGTCCACTTCAACACTGTCATGCACCATCAACCATCAAATGCACAATTGACATGGCAGGGACTACAGACCAATGTACGTCACACATACCCAACCATGGCATGTGCGGGCACCTGTGGAATCAATGGAATAATGGCTGAAGCGGTTATTGGATGCTTTTGAACGATGCACCATTGCGGTAGCGCACTCCGGGCCCCACCGGTGCATAACCGCCATGGAGCATTGCCTACAGCCAACGGGAGCAATGATTGCGGTGGCATGATGCAGTTTTGAAAATCACAGGAGGCGTGCTCCGCCACCGTGGAGGCGGTCATTGGATGTTTTTGAACGATACACCATCGCGGTAGTACACCCCATGCCCCAGCGGTGTATCACCACCATTGAGCATTGCCTGCAGCCAATGGGAGCGATGATTGCGGTGGCATGATGTAGTTTTGAAAATCGCGGACGGCGTGCTCCGCCACCGCGGAGGCAGTCATTGGATGCTTTTGATAGAGGCAGAGCTGGACAACCAATTGTTGCAGCTTGGCACCTAGGAAACGACCCCAGGGGGCTCTAAATCTGTGGGAGTGAACCTCACATTTCCACTGCTCACAGAGCCTGCTGCCAGAGACCCTCTCCTGCTGCTGCCGCCGGAGCCTGCTGCCAGAGACCCTCTCCTGCTGCTGCCTCCAAAGCCTGCTGCCAGAGACCCTCTCCTGCTGCTGCCTACAGAGCCTGCTGCCAGAGACCCTCTCCTGCTGCTGCCTCTAGAAACTGCTGCCAGAGACGCTCATCTGCTGCTGCCTCCAGAGCCTGCTGCCAGAGACCCTCTCCTGCTGCTGCCTTGAAAGCCTACTGCCTTGGACCCTCATCTGCTGCTGCCTCAAGAGCCTGCTGCCAGAGACCCTCTCCTGCTGCTGCCTTAAAAGCCTGCTGCCTGTGACCCTCATCTGCTGCTGCCTCAAGAGCCTGCTGCCAGAGACCCTCATCTACTGCTGCCTCCAGATTCTGCTGCCAGAGACCCTCTCCTGCTGCTTCCTCCAGAGCCTGCTGACAGGGACCCTCATCTACTGCTGCCGCCAGAGCCTGCTGCCAGCGACCCTCCTCTGCTGCTGCCTCCAGATTCTGCTGCCAGAGACCCTCTCCTGCTGCTGCCTCCAGAGCCTGCTGACTGGGACCCTCATCTGCTGCTGCCTCCTGAGCCTGCTGCCAGAGACCCTCTCCTGCTGCTAATTTTTTAAAATTTGGAAATAGTAATTGCTGTTTTTAACTTACCTGCTCCCTTCCTTCTTGGCACTTCCCCCTTGACACCAGCTGTGCTATCCCCCCGCGCAGCGGACCTTAGCGCTGCCGCGGCTTGAGAACACATTCGCCGCCATTCCCCACTAGCCCACAGGCCACGCCCACGGCTGTGAGGCCACGCCCCCTTTTCTCATAAATATGTGCATTCCTCGTACGCGCAGCGGACGAGCGCAGCGGGCGCGCCGTCCGTGCGCCGAAGGCGCGCCGTCCGTGCGCCGAAGGCGCGCCTAAGGCGAGCCCGTCTGCGCCCGTCCGCAACCGGCCGGGACCAGGGGCCATGCACTTTGCCCCTGTACTGGTTTACACCCCCGCTCAATTACTTTCTCTTGATGTGACGCAACCAATTGCCCCTTCCTTGCTTCAGCGCATCACCGCGCTGGGCATCTCTGTCCCTCTGCCCCCTTTGGCTCGCCCTACCTTCCTCACTCCTTCGTCACACGCTCCCCCCTTACCTTCCCCTCCTCCCCCCTTCCTCCAACCACGTCACCTACCACGGCTACTGCCTGCCTCTTAAACACCCGTTCGGCAGCCAGGCACCAGCTTGAGCTTTATAATCTACTGGACACTGAAGCTCCTGATTTTCTGTTTCTTACAGAGACATGGTTTTCGGCTGCTTCCCTCCCTGACCTATTGTCCACCCTTCCCGACTCTTACTACGCCCTTCGGGCGCCGCCCTGATGGGAAAGCCGGCGGGCGTGTGGTGATGATTACTCGCTCTACTCTTCAGTTTCAGCTCCTTCCTTATTCTTCCATACTTGGAGTTGATTTTTTAGTTGCTCGTTCACTTAATCTTTTGGCCCCCCTCACAATTGTCCTCATGTATCGTCCCCCTCAGAATATGCCCTCCTTTGTACCTGCTCTCCACGAACTCCTGGCTACGCTTGTGGTCAATAACTCATCCGTGCTCCTCTTGGGAGACTTTAACTACTGGCCGAGTGACCCCAGGGAAGACCAGTTCTCTAAAGATTTATCGGCCACTCTCCAGTGCCTCAATTTCCTTCCCCATGTTCATTCCCCTACTCCCCGGCGGCAGACTGTTAATTCCAAGGTGAGATGACAAACGCATTGCCGCTACCATTTTCTAAAAAGTATTGTAAATAGCATGAGCCATTGATCAGACACGCACATAACGGCACTCCCTCGAATGCCGTACCACTTTTAAGTAGAGACTGAGCCTTTTCTTCTCACGATGTTTGGTGTAATAAAATACCAACAGGCAGTCAAATGCACTGCCGCTGCAAAGTCGAAAACTGCACTGTAGTGGTATCAAACCCTACATCTAACCACAGTATAAACAGGCATTAATAAGTATTCACCCCCAACCTAAAAACTGTCATTATAAAGAACATGACCTTGCAATTAGCTATATATATCAAGGTATTATTCATAACGCTGTGTAAATTTTAAAAGTAGAGACTGTGTGGGTTCCCTAACGCCAAAGTGCAACAAAATAGAGTAAAATATTTGTTTTCTCCAGTATATAACTAGATGCGCCTTGAACCGTGTTACCCGAGTCTTAAACATCGATGATTACAGATGACTAGGTACTTTATATAAACCTCTTACACGACCACAGCCACCTGATGTGAGGCCAATAGTTAGATATTTATGGGGCATTTACTGTTATCCATACAGATAAATTTCCCTCGATTCAAAGAAGCTTCTCGCCTCATGAAAATACAAGCTTCCTACCTCAGAGATGCTGCGCAAAAACCGGAGGTAATATAAAGTGACCCATATGCTAGTTACTTAACGTTGGTTTTCATGCTATCAGGCAATTACAAAAGTCCTCTTGTCTTTTCAGTTCTTGCCTTAATAAAGACTGATCAGCAATTGTCCGACAAGATTTTCAGTGACTACATAAATCACATTATAGGTAAACCCCCTTTTTCAATCCGTTTGTTAATACCGTATAAACAGCACTTTAAGATATCCTATAAGCACTGCATGGAATCAACAGCAGCACTAATTGGGTGCATTAGATTCAATGGGAATTGCTTTGTTCTGTCCTTTTCCTTTCCTTTTTCACTATAGCACTCTCAACTCTCCAGTCTATCCAATTTTAACTCAAGATAAGGAGGCTATGTTAGCTATGAGCACTGTTATTAATAAAGTATAGATACGTATTTTTTTGATGCCAAAGAAGTAATAGGAACACTGACACTTATATGTTCTTGTGTACTTTCTATTTTTCAGAAAACTGCACCATGCTCTCAATTTTTTAAACTACTTTGTTCATTTGTAATATACGTTGTCCTTGGCCCTGAGGGAGGTGGTTCTCACCGAAACGTACGTCGGCCCAACATCTATTACCTTGGATACGAACTGGTTAATCCCATCACAACTAGTAGAACCATACCATCTCGGTTCCCATGTGTATTCTACTAAGTACACCTTAGAGTTGCCATTTGTGTTAGTCCTTTGTCTTGTAAAATTTAGTATTCTGTGTTTATTATGATAGATATGCTCCTTTTAAAATAGGCAACAGTATGACTGGTATGTGAGTATGTGTGTTTGATTGTTATGGTCAGTTATTACTAGAGGGCACTCCTAATGTTCTGCTTATTATGACATTATGTATGTAAAATTGTCTGATTAATTTTCCTTCGACAACAAAATGATTTGCATAATGGTACAAATGTGTCTCAATTTTTTTTTCAAAAAAAATGAAAAAAGATCAATAAATTTACATGTTTGAATAATACTTTACAGTTTCTCTCTTTGGCATCTTTCATAAAAAATTATTAGATTTATTCAATGTTAAAATAAATATAGGTCTCTACTGAGGTTTTGTACTTTTTTGCTTGGTTTGTCTCTCCCCCCTCTGGACCTAAAATTACTCGGGAGAACTCTTTCTTATATTATTTCTCAACAGTTTTTACTGTAGAGCTAGCCTTCCCCCCACAATTGCTCATAGCATATATCTCCTTGCTGAGGACCAAACCTCTCCTTTCTCTTGCACTATATACCTTCCCCTAGTATTCACCTCTCTTACTATCATCTTAAATCACATCCCTGTCATCACATTTCCTTCATCTTCCTAAAAATAATCATGGACAACTTAAAAACATTCGGTTTCTCTGATGAAGACTTCCTCACTATGATGGACCAAATTACAGGTGGTAACAAGACCAATAATATTAGTACACCTAGTACCAACACAGATTGGTTAAAACGTGTCAATTTAAAAAAGAAAGCCAAAAGAATGGAATCACATGCCTTCTTTATGGGGGAGTACTTAAAAGCAGGAGCAATCCCCATAGGACTTAGAGTCAGAAACATGCCGGCTCTATTTGTGGAAGTTCGTAGCTTTTTAGAGCGTTGGTCCCTCATAGCGAATCGCTGTTCACGCGATTGGATGCTCCTGATTATAAACACAGTGAAAGACATGCTAGTAGCATTACAGAAGGAAATTCATGAGTTAGAAGAGAAACTAAAAGCAAATCCATCCTTAGAAGATGCAAAGAAAACCCTACAGGAAATAAATGAAGAAATAGAAGAGTTTGATACCTATCTAACAAAAAAGAAAATGGACAAGCTAAGAAAAGATGTCCGCTGGTTCGCACAAGAAAACATGTATCCTTATCTTAAACAGGACTTTTACACCCAACAACAAGATGACCCTGCTGAAGGAAGTAGATCCTATGATCAGACCTACCACAATCCCAGATTTAACAAGAGAGTTAGATTCCAAACTTTTTCCAACACCAACTCCTCAGACTCAGAACAAGAAGGAATAATGACAGAAGAAGAGTATGACTATGGCTTTCCTAACCACAATCAAAGAGGCCACTTCTCAGGAAGATCAAATCGAGGCCCACAACATCCTTTTTTATCGAGGGGCAGGGGACGTGGCAGACCTCGCTATCCAACAGCGAATCAAAATCAATACCAACAACCAACACCATACCAACAACCGAACCCTCCACATCCTCAGCCATATGTCCAAACGAGACGACAACAATATTGGAAACAATAAAAAAACAGAATAATACATCTATATCAATATTTAATCTTTCTTCGCATAACTTATCTTCTGAAGAAGTAAAAGTACTGAGCAAAGGTCTGTCATATGTCCCGAGCACTGGAGCGAACAGATTTCAAATTCATCAAGACATTTTCTCTTTTTTCAGGAAGATCAGACTAAAAAAGTACTTTGACAATATGGATGTTAGAGAGGAAGAAGAAAACCTATCAGGCTGTCGTCCCCCATCCACTTTCACCCCCATTTTGGACATGCTTGGACCAGAGGTTGCAATATTTGAAAAAAGTGTTCTTAACGAACTGGAAAGAATTTTGAAATATATCCCAATGCCTCAAACAAACTTGGAAAAAGAGGAAAGATCAGCTTTGAAGATGCTACAAGACAACCAAGACATCATAATAAAACCCTGCGATAAAGCAGGAGGGATTGTAATCATGAATACAAATCAGTATGCAGACAAAATCACTCCGATGTTAGGAGTGGAGGAACATTACAGAAGAGCAAATAGACGATCTCTCACTAATCTAGCAGAGGAGATAAAGACCATAGTATCCAATGCTTTCGTAGAAGGGCATATATGCCAGAAAGAAATGGACTACCTCATTAACACCTACCCAGTGGTACCTGCAATCTACGGTGTTCCAAAAACACATAAGAACACATTGGACCCACCCTTGAGACCGATAGTAGCCTCTATAAACTCTAGCACGGAACCCCTTTCCAAATATCTAGACTCCTTTTTATGCCCCCTTACCACCACATATGCTTCCTACATCAAGGACACTGGGCATATGATCAAAGTCCTTGAACATTCTCCATTCAATAGTGCTACCCAATTGCTTGTAACATGTGATATAGAATCCCTATACACAAATATCCCTCAAGACAAAGCAATAGAATCTGTGGCAGCACTTCTAGCAAGAACACCAGGATCTAGACCCGATACCTTCATTCTAGAATGTTTGAGAATGGTCCTACAAAACAACTTTTTTGAATTTGGTAATGAAATATACCATCAAATCAAAGGAGTCAGCATGGGGGCTTCTTGTGCCCCCAGCATTGCTAATATATATATGGGGGAATTTGAGCGCAAGAACATCTACAATTAAATCGCGCCTTTTTTCGAGAACATCTCTAGATGGCACAGATTTATAGACGATGTTTTCTTCATCTGGTCAGGAACGGAACATCTCCTAAAAGAATTCATAGAATGGCTTAATTTGGCAGATAAAAATTTGAAATTACTCACAACTTTTCCCCAGCCAAAGTGGAATTCCTGGATATATGGATACGACATACAAATGGAGAACTAACAGTCGATCTATACCGTAAACCAACAGCCAAAAACACCATCCTGGAACATGGCATCTACCATCCCAACTGCCAAAAGGACTCTATCCCGTTTGGGGAATTTCTACGAATAAAAAGAAACTGCACATCTATGAAGGATTTTATGATACATGCCAACCAATTAACGGAACGACTACTGGCAAGAGGATATCCTAAGCGTCTTATACGCAATTCTATGAAAAGAGCAAAATACTATAACAGAGATTTCCTGTTAACCCCAACTCCGAAACCCCAGGAACAAAAACTTGTATGTGTTCTGAACCACTCCACCATTAACAACAAGATAAGGAAGGTGATCCATAACAATTGGAAGATATTGAACACCAATGACCAGGAAGATAAACTGAGCAAACCTATCTTAGCATTCAGGAGAAATCAAAACCTCCGAGACAAACTGGTACACAGCAGATGGAAAGACAAAGAAAGAAACAAACAGAAAACCATCGATGGAAACCCACTACCAACTGGCAACCATAGATGTGGTAATTGCCACGCATGTGACCAGATAATCCCCGGTGAGACATGGATTTATGGTCAAAAGCAAGGTAACCTAAAAGAAATGACCAATTGCAGAACGAAAAATGTCATATACCTTATCACATGCCCGTGTGCACTAGGGTATATAGGTGAAACATCTAGGGAATTCCGTATTAGACTCTCGGAACACAAGTCCGCAATCAGAACGCAAAAAACCAATGCCCCAATGGTATCCCACTTTGTCCAATATGGCCATAAAGAGAAAGATCTGCGGTGGCAGATCCTGGAACATGTCCACACACCCCCTGGAAAAGATCCGATAATCTTTCGCAAAAAACGCGAAACCTTCTGGATCCATTTTTTGGATACAGTCCGCTTTGGGCACAACGAGGAAATCTCCTGGATAGTCACACTTTGACAAATACTTAAGCCTATGTAATTCCAATCTGAATGTCCGGTTAAATATATACGCGCATCCCCTTACATGGTTGTATGCAGGACCAACTGTATGTTACACCACACTGCAAACTTTCACAAACCTTTGACTCTTTGAGCCTTCTTATAGCCAATCTTGTAAATTAGAACTTAGCGATATCCTTTTATGTATCCCAAACGTTTATGGTATCTTAATTCTCATTGTCTCCATTAAAGACCATGTAACAATAACCAGCTCCGATATGGCCGCCACAGTAAGGGCAGTCCAGTTCTAGTCTGTCAACTATGTTTACATTCACAATCAAACATACGCAAAGCGAGAAACTTATTTCTCTGCCCATGCACCCACACCTGTATGTAAGCTTTATGCTGTATTTAAATAGTTCCCCAAGTGCAGAAACCTCTCTCGCTGGGATTAGTCCCAAGAACCCCCGGTCGCGGAAACATCTTTATACAGAAGAGGTAAGAGACCTTCTGATGGCATGTCCCGTTTTTCGCGCATATAAGCACTCTAGCAATCACAGCGTTCAGAACGGCTGCAAAACAATATGCTATCTTGACCCAAACAAACATAATGCGTAATTCAGTCTTTTGCCACCAGTTATTTCAGGTTTTTTTTAAATGCATTCAGCCTCTTGTCTTACCTCAACCCTTATCAATTCTTTTAAGGCTCTGTGACGAATGTCCGCGTAACTCTCCACATTGGGCGATAAATCATGGAACCCCCGGCTGCGGCGGCAGACTGTTAATTCCAAGGTGAGATGACAAACGCATTGCCGCTACCATTTTCTAAAAAGTATTGTAAATAGCATGAGCCATTGATCAGACACGCACATAACGGCACTCCCTCGAATGCCGTACCACTTTTAAGTAGAGACTGAGCCTTTTCTTCTCACGATGTTTGGTGTAATAAAATACCAACAGGCAGTCAAATGCACTGCCGCTGCAAAGTCGAAAACTGCACTGTAGTGGTATCAAACCCTATATCTAACCACAGTATAAAAAGGCATTAATAAGTATTCACCCCCAACCTAAAAACTGTCATTATAAAGAACATGACCTTGCAATTAGCTATATATATCAAGGTATTATTCATAACGCTGTGTAAATTTTAAAAGTAGAGACTGTGTGGGTTCCCTAACGCCAAAGTGCAACAAAATAGAGTAAAATATTTGTTTTCTCCAGTATATAACTAGATGCGCCTTGAACCGTGTTACCCGAGTCTTAAACATCGATGATTACAGATGACTAGGTACTTTATATAAACCTCTTACATGACCACAGCCACCTGATGTGAGGCCAATAGTTAGATATTTATGGGGCATTTACTGTTATCCATACAGATAAATTTCCCTCGATTCAAAGAAGCTTCTAGCCTCATGAAAATACAAGCTTCCTACCTCAGAGATGCTGCGCAAAAACCGGAGGTAATATAAAGCGACCCATATGCTAGTTACTTAACGTTGGTTTTCATGCTATCAGGCAATTACAAAAGTCCTCTTGTCTTTTCAGTTCTTGCCTTAATAAAGACTGATCAGCAATTGTCCGACAAGATTTTCAGTGACTACATAAATCACATTATAGGTAAACCCCCTTTTTCAATCCGTTTGTTAATACCGTATAAACAGCACTTTAAGATATCCTATAAGCACTGCATGGAATCAACAGCAGCACTAATTGGGTGCATTAGATTCAATGGGAATTGCTTTGTTCTGTCCTTTTCCTTTCCTTTTTCACTATAGCACTCTCAACTCTCCAGTCTATCCAATTTTAACTCAAGATAAGGAGGCTATGTTAGCTATGAGCACTGTTATTAATAAAGTATAGATACGTATTTTTTTGATGCCAAAGAAGTAATAGCAACACTGACACTTATATGTTCTTGTGTACTTTCTATTTTTCAGAAAATTGCACCATGCTCTCAATTTTTTAAACTACTTTGTTCATTTGTAATATACGTTGTCCTTGGCCCTGAGGAAGGTGGTTCTCACCGAAACGTACGTCGGCCCAACATCTATTACCTTGGATACGAACTGGTTAATCCCATCACAACTAGTAGAACCATACCATCTCGGTTCCCATGTGTATTCTACTAAGTACACCTTAGAGTTGCCATTTGTGTTAGTCCTTTGTCTTGTAAAATTTAGTCTTCTGTGTTTATTATGATAGATATGCTCCTTTTAAAATAGGCAACAGTATGACTGGTATGTGAGTATGTGTGTTTGATTGTTATGGTCAGTTATTACTAGAGGGCACTCCTAATGTTCTGCTTATTATGACATTATGTATGTAAAATTGTCTGATTAATTTTCCTTCGACAACAAAATGATTTGCATAATGGTACAAATGTGTCTCAAATTTTTTTTTTTTAAAAATGAAAAAAGATCAATAAATTTACATGTTTGAATAATACTTTACAGTTTCTCTCTTTGGCATCTTTCATAAAAAATTATTAGATTTATTCAATGTTAAAATAAATATAGGTCTCTACTGAGGTTTTGTACTTTTTTGCTTGGTTTGTCTCCCCCCCCTCTGGACCTAAAATTACTCGGAGAACTCTTTCTTATATTATTTCTCAACAGTTTTTACTGTAGAGCTAGCCTTCCCCCCACAATTGCTCATAGCATATATCTCCTTGCTGAGGACCAAACCTCTCCTTTCTCTTGCACTATATACCTTCCCCTAGTATTCACCTCTCTTACTATCATCTTAAATCACATCCCTGTCATCACATTTCCTTCATCTTCCTAAAAATAATCATGGACAACTTAAAAACATTCGGTTTCTCTGATGAAGACTTCCTCACTATGATGGACCAAATTACAGGTGGTAACAAGACCAATAATATTAGTACACCTAGTACAAACACAGATTGGTTAAAACGTGTCAATTTAAAAAAGAAAGCCAAAAGAATGGAATCACATGCCTTCTTTATGGGGGAGTACTTAAAAGCAGGAGCAATCCCCATAGGACTTAGAGTCAGAAACATGCCGGCTCTATTTGTGGAAGTTCGTAGCTTTTTAGAGCGTTGGTCCCTCATAGCGAATCGCTGTTCACGCGATTGGATGCTCCTGATTATAAACACAGTGAAAGACATGCTAGTAGCATTACAGAAGGAAATTCATGAGTTAGAAGAGAAACTAAAAGCAAATCCATCCTTAGAAGATGCAAAGAAAACCCTACAGGAAATAAATGAAGAAATAGAAGAGTTTGATACCTATCTAACAAAAAAGAAAATGGACAAGCTAAGAAAAGATGTCCGCTGGTTCGCACAAGAAAAAATGTATCCTTATCTTAAACAGGACTTTTACACCCAACAACAAGATGACCCTGCTGAAGGAAGTAGATCCTATGATCAGACCTACCACAATCCCAGATTTAACAAGAGAGTTAGATTCCAAACTTTTTCCAACACCAACTCCTCAGACTCAGAACAAGAAGGAATAATGACAGAAGAAGAGTATGACTATGGCTTTCCTAACCACAATCAAAGAGGCCACTTCTCAGGAAGATCAAATCGAGGCCCACGACATCCTTTTTTATCGAGGGGCAGGGGACGTGGCAGACCTCGCTATCCAACAGCGAATCAAAATCAATACCAACAACCAACACCATACCAACAACCAAACCCTCCACATCCTCAGCCATATGTCCAAACGAGACGACAACAATATTGGAAACAATAAAAAAACAGAATAATACATCTATACCAATATTTAATCTTTCTTCGCATAACTTATCTTCTGAAGAAGTAAAAGTACTGAGCAAAGGTCTGTCATATGTCCCGAGCACTGGAGCGAACAGATTTCAAATTCATCAAGACATTTTCTCTTTTTTCAGGAAGATCAGACTAAAAAAGTACTTTGACAATATGGATGTTAGAGAGGAAGAAGAAAACCTATCAGGCTGTCGTCCCCCATCCACTTTCACCCCCACTTTGGACATGCTTGGACCAGAGGTTGCAATATTTGAAAAAAGTGTTCTTAACGAACTGGAAAGAATTTTGAAATATATCCCAATGCCTCAAACAAACTTGGAAAAAGAGGAAAGATCAGCTTTGAAGATGCTACAAGACAACCAAGACATCATAATAAAACCCTGCGATAAAGCAGGAGGGATTGTAATCATGAATACAAATCAGTATGCAGACAAAATCACTCAGATGTTAGGAGTGGAGGAACATTACAGAAGAGCAAATAGACGATCTCTCACTAATCTAGCAGAGGAGATAAAGACCATAGTATCCAATGCTTTCGTAGAAGGGCATATCTGCCAGAAAGAAATGGACTACCTCATTAACACCTACCCAGTGGTACCTGCAATCTACGGTGTTCCAAAAACACATAAGAACACATTGGACCCACCCTTGAGACCGATAGTAGCCTCTATAAACTCTAGCACGGAACCCCTTTCCAAATATCTAGACTCCTTTTTATGCCCCCTTACCACCACATATGCTTCCTACATCAAGGACACTGGGCATATGATCAAAGTCCTTGAACATTCTCCATTCAATAGTGCTACCCAATTGCTTGTAACATGTGATATAGAATCCCTATACACAAATATCCCTCAAGACAAAGCAATAGAATCTGTGGCAGCACTTCTAGCAAGAACACCAGGATCTAGACCCGATACCTTCATTCTAGAATGTTTGAGAATGGTCCTACAAAACAACTTTTTTGAATTTGGTAATGAAATATACCATCAAATCAAAGGAGTCAGCATGGGGGCTCCTTGTGCCCCCAGCATTGCTAATATATATATGGGGGAATTTGAGCGCAAGAACATCTACAATGAAATCGCGCCTTTTTTCGAGAACATCTCTAGATGGCACAGATTTATAGACGATGTTTTCTTCATCTGGTCAGGAACGGAACATCTCCTAAAAGAATTCATAGAATGGCTTAATTTGGCAGATAAAAATTTGAAATTTACTCACAACTTTTCCCCAGACAAAGTGGAATTCCTGGATATATGGATACGACATACAAATGGAGAACTAACAGTCGATCTATACCGTAAACCAACAGCCAAAAACACCATCCTGGAACATGGCAGCTACCATCCCAACTGCCAAAAGGACTCTATCCCGTTTGGGGAATTTCTACGAATAAAAAGAAACTGCACATCTATGAAGGATTTTATGATACATGCCAACCAATTAACGGAACGACTACTGGCAAGAGGATATCCTAAGCATCTATACCAATATTTAATCTTTCTTCGCATAACTTATCTTCTGAAGAAGTAAAAGTACTGAGCAAAGGTCTGTCATATGTCCCGAGCACTGGAGCGAACAGATTTCAAATTCATCAAGACATTTTCTCTTTTTTCAGGAAGATCAGACTAAAAAAGTACTTTGACAATATGGATGTTAGAGAGGAAGAAGAAAACCTATCAGGCTGTCGTCCCCCATCCACTTTCACCCCCACTTTGGACATGCTTGGACCAGAGGTTGCAATATTTGAAAAAAGTGTTCTTAACGAACTGGAAAGAATCATAATAAAACCCTGCGATAAAGCAGGAGGGATTGTAATCATGAATACAAATCAGTATGCAGACAAAATCACTCCGATGTTAGGAGTGGAGGAACATTACAGAAGAGCAAATAGACGATCTCTCACTAATCTAGCAGAGGAGATAAAGACCATAGTATCCAATGCTTTCGTAGAAGGGCATATATGCCAGAAAGAAATGGACTACCTCATTAACACCTACCCAGTGGTACCTGCAATCTACGGTGTTCCAAAAACACATAAGAACACATTGGACCCACCCTTGAGACCGATAGTAGCCTCTATAAACTCTAGCACGGAACCCCTTTCCAAATATCTAGACTCCTTTTTATGCCCCCTTACCACCACATATGCTTCCTACATCAAGGACACTGGGCATATGATCAAAGTCCTTGAACATTCTCCATTCAATAGTGCTACCCAATTGCTTGTAACATGTGATATAGAATCCCTATACACAAATATCCCTCAAGACAAAGCAATAGAATCTGTGGCAGCACTTCTAGCAAGAACACCAGGATCTAGACCCGATACCTTCATTCTAGAATGTTTGAGAATGGTCCTACAAAACAACTTTTTTGAATTTGGTAATGAAATATACCATCAAATCAAAGGAGTCAGCATGGGGGCTCCTTGTGCCCCCAGCATTGCTAATATATATATGGGGGAATTTGAGCGCAAGAACATCTACAATGAAATCGCGCCTTTTTTCGAGAACATCTCTAGATGGCACAGATTTATAGACGATGTTTTCTTCATCTGGTCAGGAACGGAACATCTCCTAAAAGAATTCATAGAATGGCTTAATTTGGCAGATAAAAATTTGAAATTTACTCACAACTTTTGCCCAGACAAAGTGGAATTCCTGGATATATGGATACGACATACAAATGGAGAACTAACAGTCGATCTATACCGTAAACCAACAGCCAAAAACACCATCCTGGAACATGGCAGCTACCATCCCAACTGCCAAAAGGACTCTATCCCGTTTGGGGAATTTCTACGAATAAAAAGAAACTGCACATCTATGAAGGATTTTATGATACATGCCAACCAATTAACGGAACGACTACTGGCAAGAGGATATCCTAAGCGTCTTATATGCAATTCTATGAAAAGAGCAAAATACTATAACAGAGATTTCCTGTTAACCCGAACTCCGAAAGCCCAGGAACAAAAACTTGTATGTGTTCTGAACCACTCCACCATTAACAACAAGATAAGGAAGGTGATCCATAACAATTGGAAGATATTGAACACCAATGACCAGGAAGATAAACTGAGCAAACCTATCTTAGCATTCAGGAGAAATCAAAACCTCCGAGACAAACTGGTACACAGCAGATGGAAAGACAAAGAAAGAAACAAACAGAAAACCATCGATGGAAACCCACTACCAACTGGCAAACATAGATGTGGTAATTGCCACGCATGTGACCAGATAATCCCCGGTGAGACATGGATTTATGGTCAAAAGCAAGGTAACCTAAAAGAAATGACCAATTGCAGAACGAAAAATGTCATATACCTTATCACATGCCCGTGTGCACTAGGGTATATAGGTGAAACATCTAGAGAATTCCGTATTAGACTCTCGGAACACAAGTCCGCAATCAGAACGCAAAAAACCAATGCCCCAATGGTATCACACTTTGTCCAATATGGCCATAAAGAGAAAGATCTGCGGTGGCAGATCCTGGAACATGTCCACACACCCCCTGGAAAAGATCCGATAATCTTTCGCAAAAAACGCGAAACCTTCTGGATCCATTTTTTGGATACTGTCCGCTTTGGGCACAACGAGGAAATCTCCTGGATAGTCACACTTTGACAAATACTTAAGCCTATGTAATTCCAATCTGAATGTCCGGTTAAATATATACGCGCATCCCCTTACATGGTTGTATGCAGGACCAACTGTATGTTACACCACACTGCAAACTTTCACAAACCTTTGACTCTTTGAGCCTTCTTATAGCCAATCTTGTAAATTAGAACTTAGCGATATCCTTTTATGTATCCCAAACGTTTATGGTATCTTAATTCTCATTGTCTCCATTAAAGACCATGTAACAATAACCAGCTCCGATATGGCCGCCACAGTAAGGGCAGTCCAGTTCTAGTCTGTCAACTATGTTTACATTCACAATCAAACATACGCAAAGCGAGAAACTTATTTCTCTGCCCATGCACCCACACCTGTATGTAAGCTTTACGCTGTATTTAAATAGTTCCCCAAGTGCAGAAACCTCTCTCGCTGGGATTAGTCCCAAGAACCCCCGGTCGCGGAAACATCTTTACACGGAAGAGGTAAGAGACCTTCTGATGGCATGTCCCGTTTTTCGCGCATATAAGCACTCTAGCAATCACAGCGTTCAGAACGGCTGCTAAACAATATGCTATCTTGACCCAAACAAACATAATGCGTAATTCAGTCTTTTGCCACCAGTTATTTCAGGTTTTTTTAAATGCATTCAGCCTCTTGTCTTACCTCAACCCTTATCAATTCTTTTAAGGCTCTGTGACGAATGTCCGCGTAACTCTCCACATTGGGCGATAAATCATGGAACCCCCGGCTGCGGCGGCAGACTGTTAATTCCAAGGTGAGATGACAAACGCATTGCCGCTACCATTTTCTAAAAAGTATTGTAAATAGCATGAGCCATTGATCAGACACGCACATAACGGCACTCCCTCGAATGCCGTACCACTTTTAAGTAGAGCCTGAGCCTTTTCTTCTCACGATGTTTGGTGTAATAAAATACCAACAGGCAGTCAAATGCACTGCCGCTGCAAAGTCGAAAACTGCACTGTAGTGGTATCAAACCCTATATCTAACCACAGTATAAAAAGGCATTAATAAGTATTCACCCCCAACCTAAAAACTGTCATTATAAAGAACATGACCTTGCAATTAGCTATATATATCAAGGTATTATTCATAACGCTGTGTACATTTTAAAAGTAGAGACTGTGTGGGTTCCCTAACGCCAAAGTGCAACAAAATAGAGTAAAATATTTGTTTTCTCCAGTATATAACTAGATGCGCCTTGAACCGTGTTACCCGAGTCTTAAACATCGATGATTACAGATGACTAGGTACTTTATATAAACCTCTTACACGACCACAGCCACCTGATGTGAGGCCAATAGTTAGATATTTATGGGGCATTTACTGTTATCCATACAGATAAATTTCCCTCGATTCAAAGAAGCTTCTCGCCTCATGAAAATACAAGCTTCCTACCTCAGAGATGCTGCGCAAAAACCGGAGGTAATATAAAGCGACCCATATGCTAGTTACTTAACGTTGGTTTTCATGCTATCAGGCAATTACAAAAGTCCTCTTGTCTTTTCAGTTCTTGCCTTAATAAAGACTGATCAGCAATTGTCCGACAACATTTTCAGTGACTACATAAATCACATTATAGGTAAACCCCCTTTTTCAATCCGTTTGTTAATACCGTATAAACAGCACTTTAAGATATCCTATAAGCACTGCATGGAATCAACAGCAGCACTAATTGGGTGCATTAGATTCAATGGGAATTGCTTTGTTCTGTCCTTTTCCTTTCCTTTTTCACTATAGCACTCTCAACTCTCCAGTCTATCCAATTTTAACTCAAGATAAGGAGGCTATGTTAGCTATGAGCACTGTTATTAATAAAGTATAGATACGTATTTTTTTGATGCCAAAGAAGTAATAGGAACACTGACACTTATATGTTCTTGTGTACTTTCTATTTTTCAGAAAATTGCACCATGCTCTCAATTTTTTAAACTACTTTGTTCATTTGTAATATACGTTGTCCTTGGCCCTGAGGAAGGTGGTTCTCACCAAAACGTACGTCGGCCCAACATCTATTACCTTGGATACGAACTGGTTAATCCCATCACAACTAGTAGAACCATACCATCTCGGTTCCCATGTGTATTCTACTAAGTACACCTTAGAGTTGCCATTTGTGTTAGTCCTTTGTCTTGTAAAATTTAGTCTTCTGTGTTTATTATGATAGATATGCTCCTTTTAAAATAGGCAACAGTATGACTGGTATGTGAGTATGTGTGTTTGATTGTTATGGTCAGTTATTACTAGAGGGCACTCCTAATGTTCTGCTTATTATGACATTATGTATGTAAAATTGTCTGATTAATTTTCCTTCGACAACAAAATGATTTGCATAATGGTACAAATGTGTCTCAAAATTTTTTTTAAAAAAAATGAAAAAAGATCAATAAATTTACATGTTTGAATAATACTTTACAGTTTCTCTCTTTGGCATCTGTCATAAAAAATTATTAGATTTATTCAATGTTAAAAGAAATATAGGTCTCTACTGAGGTTTTGTACTTTTTTGCTTGGTTTGTCTCTCCCCCCTCTGGACCTAAAATTACTCGGGAGAACTCTTTCTTATATTATTCATTCCCCTACTCATATTCATGGCCACATCTTAGACCAAATATGGTCAGCCAGCCGCACTATTCACCCCCCGTCATTCTCCCATGCACCTGGTCTGATCATTTTCTGATCTCATTCTCCATCGAGCTTGGTGCGCCAGAGAAACTTCCCCTACCCAAGAACATCTTTGCTCGCAATTGGAACCGGGTCGATTTTAATTCTCTTTATGCTTCCCTCACTTCCTCTTCCCCGGATCTTTCTAACCTCCCTCTCGATCTCCAAGTCGACACCGTGAACCATTGGTTGTCCTCTTCATGCGATTCGGTTGCCCCCATCAGGAAAGTCAGGCTCTGTCGCCCCCACGACGTCCAAAAGTGGTTTACTGACGAGCTGAAAACTCTCAAACTGGACCTTAGGCGTTCCGAACGCCATTGGAGGCGCAATTATTGTCCCCTCTTGCGATCCAAAAATAAGTTTCTTTTAGCTAACTACAAGAGGGCTATCCCTTCAGCTAAAACTGTTTACTTCTCGGAGAAAATTACAACATCCTTAGCGGATGCCCAAAGAGATTTTCTCTACAGTTCACAACTTAGTGGCCTCTGACAGGGCCAACCCTACTCTTATTCCCTCCCAAGCTCTCTGTTTGTCTCTAAACGACTTCTTTATTGAAAAGATTGCGCAGATCAAATCCAATATCCCTTCAGTATCCTCACCACCCCTTTCCCCTGCTCTTCCCTCACCCCCTTCCTCCCTCGATCAGTTTCCCCCTATCTCTAGGGACTCTTTCCTTGCTCTCCTTCAGAAAGTGAAGTCAGGTTCTCCGGCTGACTGCGCTCCAGCCCGCATCCTGAGAGAACTCTTCAGTCACTGCCCTGGCCCCCCCCCTTTCCCTTCTTAATGCCTCTATTTCCTCTGGCCTAGTCCCGAAACTCCTCAAATCGGCCACAGTTTTTCCCATTTTAAAAAAGCCTGGTTTAGACCCCTCCCTTCCGTCTAATTTTAGACCTATTTCCCTTCTCCCATACCTTGGGTAGATCTTGGAGAGCTATATTACATCCTGGCTCTCTACTTATATTGAGGACAACCATCTTTTGGCTACCCACCAAGCGGGATTCCGCCCGGCCCACTCTACTGAGTCAGTGGTCTTGTCCGTTCTAGATGAGCTAAAGAGCAAGGCCGATTCCAACCTACCCCAAGCCTTGGTGCTCCTTGATCTGTCCGCTGCGTTTGACACGGTCGACCACTCCATCCTTTTAGACCATGTCAGCACAGCGGGCATTCGGGGCACTGCTCTCTCTTGGCTCGCCTCTTTTCTCAAAGAACGGACCCAGGCGGTCCATCTCCCTGGCTTTTCTGCCCCTTCCCGCTTGGTTCCATGCGGGCTCCCCCAAGGGTCTTCCCTGTCCCCTCTTCTTTTTAATTTATATATTCACCCCCTTATTCTTTCTCTTCTTGATATGGGGGTCTCCGTGTACAATTATGCGGATGACCTCCAGCTAGTATTCAATCTTTCCTCTCCCCCGGACTCCCTGCCTAAATTCCATTCCACTCTAGTTTTCATCTCTGAGTGGATGAATCATAACCAACTCAAGCTCAATCTGGACAAGACAGGATTGGTCCTGACTGGCCCTAACATCTCTCCCTGGTCTGCCGCCTTTTGGCCTCCCATCTTTGGCCCCCCGCCAGTACCGGCGGCATCAGCTAAGACCTTGGGCATTAAAGTCAGTCGGGACCTCTCCATGCACGCCCAGATTAGTTCTGTTGTCTCTTCCTGCTTCCTTTCCCACCGTATTATCCGTAAAGTGTCCCGGTTTTTTCCCCCCGATGCTCTTAAACTTATTATTTTGGCAATGATTCTCTCCCGTCTTGATTACGGGAATAGCCTCTACGCGGGCAACCCGGCCTACGAATTACGCCGTCTTCAGGCTATTCAGAACCAGGCCGCCCGTCTCATCCACCACCTCCCCAAGTATCATCACATCACTCCCGTTATGAAATCCCTTCACTGGCTCCCCATTTGCCAGAGATCCCTATTCAAGCTTGGATGTCTGGCCTTCATGGCCCGCGCCCGCACAGCCCCGGCTTTCATTAACTCCTTTATCAGTCCCTACACTCCCAGTCGTGCCCTCCGTTCCTCCAATCAGGCCCTTCTCACTGTCCCTCGCTTCCGTAGATCCAAAACTGGAGGTACCAGATTCTCTGTCCTAGCCCCCCGCTTCTGGAACAGCCTTCCACTGTCCATTAGATCTACCCCAGTCTACTCGCAATTCCGCAAGGCCCTCAAGACTTTCCTGTTCTCCCATGCATACTCCCACTGATTTCCACCCCGACAGACTTCTATGTCCCCCAGTTTTAACCTCAGCGCCAGGAAGCCGCTTGGTCACAGTGCGCTTTATTAAGAATTTTCAACTTTCATCTTACCTACTGAGCCTGCTGCCTGGGACCCTCATCTGCTGCTACCTACAGAGCCTGCTGCCTGGGACCCCTCACCACCCAAATCCACCACAGGTGTTCCATGTCCACAGGGATGGCAAGGACAGAGAAGATCCATGCCAGTCCATTCACAAGCGAGGAGCTGGACGTCCTGGTGGATGAGGTGCTGGCAGAGTACCCAAGGCTGTATGGTGCCCCCAATGTTGTGGTAAGTCATCGTAAAGGGAGGTGTAGGTCAGTGGGGGCAAACATGTAGTTGTACTGATTCAGTATATGCCTGAGGGTGTGGGGCTGTGTCATACACTGGCAAACATGCTGTCTCAAGGAGTGTGTGTGTCCCAATGTCACAGTTTTTCCTGCCTGCAGTTGTATGTCTGAGTGGAGTGTGTTACATTGTCAGCCATACAGAGCCACAGGATGTTGGACATGCAGGTGCCAGGACAGTAATTGCTAGGCTGATTGTGTCTGTGTGTCTCTGTTGTCTGACTCAGTATGAACCCAGAGGCTATGCCCAGTGCCCACACACCAAGACAAAATCACATCACTGCACTTACCATGCCCTTACTCCTGTCCATTCACAATGAAATAGGATTATGCACCATCTCAGCCCTGTATGATTGCACATGACCACACTTGTGTAGATGGATATTTTGTTGGTGAGTCCATGTACCCAGATGCCACACACATAACATACACATATGTACACAGGACATGCTCATTGAATGTTGCCCAGTCATGCACACAGTCATTCTACGCACAGACACGGCTCGATATTTGATGTATTATGGGGCCAGATATGCATGAGATGGGAGATGTGTGCAAGCCACAGAGAGAGTTCAGTACAGTCATCCTGCATGTGTGTGAGATTATCAGGGACCCTGTACACCCTCATAAATGCATGCAATCACATCTGCTTGGCCCATGCAGAGAGCCCTTGTGAAGTGCACCCCAGTTTGAGATGAAGAGAGATTAAATTTGGTAATGAACCTGTGTCTTGCAACGGGTACAGGTAGTTGTTGGTACATGTCACTGTGTCACTGATCATTTACCCTTCTTTTCTGAAGCTCAAGGTACACCAGCGTAAGGCCGTGTAGAGGGCCATTGCAGCTAAGGTGCGAGCCCTGGGGGTATCTAACTGATGACGCACCCACTGCCACAAGAGGTGGGACGACATCAGCTGGCTGGCAAAGAACGTGGCAGAGATGACCTTGGGGTTGCTACCACATACTGGGCATTTGGCACGGTGCAGCATGACACCACTGATGGGCCGCATCTCGGCTGTGACTCATCCTGAGCTGGAGGCATGTCTGAAGGAGCATCGGCAGCAAGGCAGGGGTGAGTATTTGGGGAGGATGACTTTGGCTGGGAGCAGATGCATGTGTACAGGGCCTGTGGCTGCGGTAGCCCATGTGATGTTCGTGGGGTGGAGCATGTGAGTGGCTGCTGGGATGGGTGCCAGTGTCATGCATTGGCCCAAACTGACCTTACAGAGGTGATCCTACCTGCTGTGCATTCCCATAGCCAGATGTGTTAGTATCTACATGGCCATTGAGCATTGGGATAGTGTGAGCAATCTATTAGTGGATGAACAGCAGTGTCCACTATCTGAGTGTGACTTCATGTATGCCTACTTTGCATGCACCATGATGGTTGAGGCCCACATATCTGACAAAAATGTGCCCCAGAGTACCACATGGTCTTTGTTATGGGCTACTTGCCATTGTGGACTGTCAGGTCCTAATAGGTGTTTGTGTTGTCCCCTCCTGTTGCCTCAAGGACTGTGAGTGATAATAAGTGGTGTCCCCACATCATGTCCCTAGGGGTGGGCAGAGGAAGCTATGTGTCTGGTAGACGTCTTCCACGGGCATGGTGTTGTGCTGTGTTTCTTTAACATGGCTCAGTCATGGCAGATATTCAGGGTTACAGGCACTGTTGTGGTCTATGTAGTATGTTGTTGCAATGTGATTGCAGGGTGTGGTGGTCACCATGTCGATTTGGGCATCTCCTGTACTACATTGATTGGATTGCTTTGTCCTGTTGATGACACTAAAACAACTGTGCATCTCTCTCTCATGCAGAATCGCCAGTGGACACGGAGGAACAGAAGCTGGTAACCAGTGGTGACGAGAGTAGCACACCAGCTGCACAGGAGCCCAGTGACATAGAGCTCACCAGCGCATCTGAGGGGACCGTAGTATGCAGGAGGAGTCCCTGCCTGAGACACAGAGTACAACATAATCTGATGCCAGCGGGGATGCATCCATGTTGGAAGGCACAGGGAATGGGGACTCTGCATCATCTACTACCACACAGCAGCCAGTGCCCAACCTCCCATCCACTTCCTCTGGACCTGCCCGTGTCCATGTCAGTAAGAGGGGAGGAGTTAGATTTACACCTGACATTGCTGAGCCTGCACCTGTCTCCCCTGCTGCCCTCAGTGCTTAGTTTGTAGAGCTCCTGCGCCAGCTTTGTGTGGGCCAGACAGCCCTGCTCAATGCCTTCAGTGACCGTGTCAAAAAATTAGGCCAGGTGGTTGCCTACATGGAGGCATACACTCTGACGTTGGTGGGCTACACCTTACAGTCCAGGCTTTGTCGTCCACTGTGACGTCTGGCCTTCAACAGGCACATACTTCTATTCCTGCTCCAGTGCCTTTGTCCACCCCCAGTCAGTGGCCACATTAGATGATGGTGACCACGGTTCCCATGCGTCACAGTCACGATACAGCACAAGAAGCACTCAGCAGAAACAACCCAAGCGGGCCCGCCCACAGACACCATTCCCACAGAAGAGCAGAGCCACCCCAGAATTCAAACACAGGAGCCCGTCAGGGAAGACTGACTGACTGACTGACTGATGGTATTTCTAAAGCACACTAATGCCGAGGCGTCTTGGCGCTGAGTAAAGTAACCAGCCAGGTACTGACCAATGCATCATTGAGTGAAAGTCTTAATTTCCTTCCTAAACAGTCTATGGTTAGTGATCTGTCTGAGGTGAAATGGGGCTGAGTTCCATAGCCTTGAGGCTAGATGGGAGAAGCCCTTGCCTCCCCAACATGATCTATTAATCTTGGGAACAGTAACCAGACATTGCGCCGCAGACCTCAGGGAACGACTAGGAGAGAATAGAGATTGAAGATCTAAAGCCCCGTCTCTGGCCAGAGCCTTATGAACCAAACGTAACGCTTTAAACTCCACCCGTCGTTGTACAGGAAGCCAGTGTAGTTGACTGATAGAGGAGGAGGTAGGATGATGCTTGGGCAGGTTGAGAAGTACTGTCGCTGCTGCATTTTGGACTGATTGCAGCTTGGCCATTTGCGCAATGCCAGCTCCCAGATAAAGGGCATTCCCATAATCGATTCTAGAGAAGATGGTAGCAATTATGACTGTCTTCCTGAGGGAGAAGGGGATAAACAGCAGAATCTTTCTAAGCCCTTTTAGCATGAAAAAGCATGCTGAGACCACTTGATTAATCTGTGGCCGCCAGGACATGTCTTTGTCAAACACTATGCCAAGATTCCTAAATTTAGCCACTGGAAGCGGACAGGCCCCCGCTGAACTAGGCCATCAAAGCTGATTCCAGATGGAAGCTTTTTGGCCGAACTCAAGGACTTCTGTTTTTGCAGTGTTCAGCTTTAAAAAGTTCGATTCATCCAGGACATAACCTTGGACATACACAAGGAGAAATCGTCTGCCTTGGCCTCAATTGAATGAGTATCATCTGCATAAGACACTAGCTTAATGCCTTGTTTGTGTAGTAATTTTGCCAAAGGGGCAACATAAACGTTAAACAAAGTAGGAGACAGAGCAGATCCCAGCGGAACTCCTCCTGGAAGGGTGAATTTTTCTTATTGATAGCCATTCCAGAGGATAACTTGTTCTCTGTCTGACAAGAAGAAGGTGAGTAGATCCAGCGATATGCCCTTGACACCAGAGTCCCTAAGCCTTTGAATAAGTACCTCATGGTTTACGGTGTCAAAGGCTGCTGTTAGATCCAACAGGACTAAAGTAACTCTACTTCCCTCGTCCATGCCCTTTCGTATTTCCTCTGCCGCCATTATTAATGCTGTTTCCGTGGAGTGATTTGCACGGAAGCCGTGTTGGGTATTGTCGAGCAGGTTATTCATCTCCAGATATGGTGATAGCTCCGAGTTCATGGCTTTCTCCAGCAGTTTGGCGGGCAAAGGCAAACAGGAGATGGGGAGATTGTTTTTTTCATCAAGGGGGTCTAATTTTGTCTTTTTTAGCAGTGGGCGAACGCAAGCCTTTTTCCAAGCTAACGGAAAGACTCCTGAAATCAGAGCCTGGTTCAAAACCGGCATTAATAATGCACTGATCTCTGTGGGAGCCAGGTGAAGTACATACAGTGGACAAGGATCAGTGGGGGATCCTGACATGGTTTTTAACAGCAGATCTGCCACTATGTTCTCATCCAGAGGGGAGAATTGTAACAGACCCACTGAGTATCGCTAATAGTGTCTAGCGTACCTTGGTTGTTCTCTGTACTGTTTGCTGCATTAGATAAGCAATTGTAGACAGATTGTACCTTGTTTTGGAAATAAAAGACCAGTTTATCTACAAATGCTTAGTCTGGTCTAAAATTTACATCACAAGGACATTTCATCAGAGCATTTACTGTAGAAAATATTTATCTGCCGGAATGCACAACGTCCTGTATCTTCCTAGAATAATAGTTGGTTTTAGTTTGAATAATACGATTCTTATATGCCTCAAGTGCCGCACAAATGAATGTTCTTTTGGGCTGCATCATAGTGAGATCTCCAGGCACACTCTTTCTGTCTGCAGTACATTTTAGCCATTTTTAGTTCTGATGAGGACCAGGGTGACGACACCCTTTTATGCCGAGCTTTAAATAGTCTTTCTGGCGCTACCTTATTGGCAGCTCTGTTGAGGCTATCTTGCAGAACCATGGCTGCCTGATTTACATCTGTCCAGGCCGTGGATCTGTCATCGAGAACCCCTATCAAGTCAGACCTGGTGAACGCCTTCCATGCGCGGTATTTCCTGGGAGGAGACCTAAGTCTCCTCCTAAGGATGGTGGTACTGAGTGTAATAGCGAAATACACTGCGCAATGGTCGGACCAAGGGATTGGTGTTATTCTATTGACTGCCAGATTAGGATGGTTAGTGCAGATGCCATCCAGAGTATGACCTGCCGTATGTGTAGGTTCTCTAACAATTTGTTCCATTTTGTGGCTCATTAAATATTTCCAAGAGATTAGTCGCCTCAGAGTTGTTATTATCCTCAAGATGGAAAGTGAAATCTCCTAACACAGTGTAGTAATCATGCTCCAGGCATGTCTCTAGATGTGTTTGGATAGCCGCTGAGAAAGTGGCTCTAGCACTGGGGGGTCTGTATATTAGTAGGCCGGAGAAAGAGGAAGTATTGTTGAATTTGAGTGTAAAATTCATTGCTTCAGATCCCTCAACAATCTCAGCAGTGGTGAGGAGAGTAAGGGAGGATCTGTAAATTATAGCTAAACCCCCGCCCCCTCCTTCAGCACGGTTGACATTCGCAATCGTATAGCCTGGAGGAGTGGCAAGGTTCCAGTCTGGGTCGCTGCTATCATTGGCCCATGTCTCTGTTAAAAATAATACATCAGGATCTTCCATATGTATTAAGCATTCCAGTTGATATTTATGTTTGACCAATGATCTAACATTAAGGAGAAGGCAGTTAATAACCCTGCCGGTCCCATTGACCTTATTGTTGTATGTTGTGGCAGTATTCCGTGGGAGATAACCCTGTGACAATGAGCTATGACCGTCCATGGCTGCCCAGTCGCAGCGTTTGCAGCAGCAAGATCCGGCAGGATTGGAGGTATTGGGAAGGTTGCACCTACCTGTATTAAGTTCTAAAAGACGTTTTTTAGAATATAGGATCCTGTTGAAAAGACCAGGGGGTCTGGCGCATGGCGCAATCCAGGTGCTGACTGGCGCAGACGGGCTTGCCTTTGGCGCGCTGCCGGCAAACCCGCTGCGCGGTCGCTGCATGGTTGAATTTATGCGAGGTCTGTGATCTGGGGGCGGAGCTAGCGGCAAGACCGGAACTAGAACGCTAATCTTCAGGCAGGTCGGAAAAGATGCCCGATCCCCACGTTAGTGATTCCAGTCCGGTGCCAAACGTGAGTAATTAAGTTTCTTTTAAAAGCACAGCAATGCACAAATAAGATAGCATTAGACCTAAGAATTAAAAATTAGGACACAGCCTCGCCCACACGACGCAGGCAGCTTAGCCAGTTACCTTACATGGGAAGAGCAAGGCCGAAAAAGCAATGAAGCAGACATCAGGCTCACATGCCTCAGAGGCAACACCAGCAAAGGACTCTCCTGTCCCTGAGACTTCACGCAGAGCTAGGCGCTCCAGTTTGCCAAGCCACTGATAGCCCTACATCACCTGGGCCTCTGTCTCCCCAGTCAAGTGGTCCTGCTGTCCCCGACACACAGCCAGCTCCAAGTCCGCCTGAAAGCTAGTCCTGCCCATTGTTTACCACCTGGGTGTGTTGCTGGCCATGATAGGATACAGTCAAACACACTCACTGTGCAACTTCCCATGTCACGATTCTGCACTTTGCCATGCCCACTGGCCCTTTGCTCTGCTTTGTTGTACTCTCTCCTTTGCCATGGACACTGGCCCTGTTGCTCTGCTGTGTTGTACTCTCACCTGTGCCATCGACACTGGCCCTGTTGCTCTACTGTGTTGGAGTCTCCCCTGTGCAGCCTCTCATGTACTTGCTGTGCCACCTGGCATGGACATTGACCCTGTTGCTCTGCTGTGTTGTACTCTCACCTGTGCCATGGACACTGGCCCTGTTGCTCCGCTGTGTTGTACTCTCACCTGTGCCATGGACACTGGCCCTGTTGCTCTGCTGTGTTGTACTCTCACCTGTGCCATGGACACTGGCCCTGTTGCTCTACTGTGTTGGAGTCTCCCCTGTGCAGCCTCTCATGTACTTGCTGTGCCACCTGGCATGGACACTGACCCTGTTGCTCTGCTGTGTTGTACTCTCACCTGTGCCATGGACACTGGCCCTGTTGCTCTGCTATGTTGTACTCTCACCTATGCCATGGACACTGACCCTGTTGCTCTGCTATGTTGTACTCTCATCTGTGCCATGGACACTGGCCCTGTTGCTCTGTTGTGTTGGAGTCTCCCCTGTGCAGCCTCTCATGGACTTGCTGTGACACCGGGCATGGACACTGGCCCTGTTGCTCTGCTGTGTTGTACTCTCACCTGTGCCATGGACCTTCCTGTTTGGAGTTTTCCTGTGCAGATTATCTTGCATATGATCAGCATTTGGTGCCCTGATCTTGTCTACTGTTGTTCTACTGTCACATCTATGCAATATGTGAATAAAGACAGTTACTCCTGTTGTCTGTTTTGTCAGTGTCCTTGCTGATTAAAGTTCTTTTGGTGTGTGCATTTGGTTGCCTGTGCCCCATGCTCTACGTGTCACTTAAATATTACCAAGCTCTTTGGCTGCATCACATTTTTAAACAGGGGTGACAGGGTCTTCAGTCCATTCAGACACTGATATTGGTGTTATCTGTGATGGCTATTTTACCGGTCATTCAGTTCTCTTTTTAGTAGTTTTATATTGTTGGCTACATTGTTCAGATGTCAGGTTGGGGGGCACTGCCAGCACAGGGTGTGGTGCTGTGCAGAGGTTTGCATGCAGACTGGGCAATGTCATGATCTATGTGTGTTATTCCTTTAAGTGTGCCCAGCTATGTATGTTGTTAGTCATCTTGTGTTGGCCCTTGGTCCCATGGCCTGCATGACATGTGTGCTCTTGGGTAGTCAGGAGGTGTGCAGTGTGAAGGGTGTGACTTTGTAGGGGGGTGGAAGTGTGTGTGCCCCTGGATAGTGAAAGACACACATGCGTCACCCAGGAGTTGTGTGCCTGTTGTTTGGATTGTTCTGCCCTGCGGATATGGTAGTATGCACATGTGTGAGTTGTCTGTTGTACACTGTGTAGTGTGTTGGAGTGTCCGTGCTGTTCTGTCTGACACCTCCTTATAGTTTTAGTCACATATGTGTGTGCAAAGTGAGTGACTTGCACATCAATGTTTTGTTTGTTTGTTCATCCATGTGTCTTGAGTATGTTTATGTAGACTGTGTAGCCCTGCTGCTCCACACTGCCGTTGTGGTTGTGTTTCTCATGCATTGCAGACACATGGTGCCTTTATCATCCTGTATGGCATGGTGTGTGTGGTGTAATGCCATCCCCTATGCGTGCCACTTATGCCTACCCATTGTGGGTCTGCACTTCCTTTATTTGTGTATGGTACACCACTTCCATGTCAAGCAAGTCAGTTAACTTTGATGTCAGCTGTCCCCTTGGTTTAAATGTGTGTGTGCCTCCCCATCACTTCATTGTATCCCAGAGTGGTGCTTCTGTTGTTGTTTTGTTGGATGTATATGTGTTAGCTTTGGTATTGCTTCACTTCCTGGGTGTGCTGTTGTGTTTGTGCTGTTCTGATTTGTGGTGTGTGTGTGTTGAAGTTGTGTCAGTCATGTCTGTGTGTGACTGTTCTGCTGGGTGTGCACACACGGCTTGTTGTGCATACAGTGCTGCATAAATGTGGCTTGGCATTGCCTGATGTGCTTTCCCTGATGTCCTGTAGTGTTTATTCATTTTTTTTTCATGTGCATCATGTGGCAGTGCAGTTCAGTGATGGGGTTGTGCACTCCTATTGTGTTTGTGCTCCCAATGCCATTCCACAGTTTGGCTTACAGGGTATGTCTGTTTCTGATGGGGTTCTGTGTGTGTTTCTTTAGTGTTTGTGTGTTTCTTTTGAGCAGGCATCCATGTGTGTGTGTTATGTTTGTGGCTACACCCAGGGTGTGTGTTTGTTTGTGTGTGCATGTACTGGCAAGTATTTGCAGCCTTCAGTGTGTGTGCCACTGGTGTTGTGTGTTGTGTGTTCCTGTGCAGCCACTCTTGCAGTGGCTGTCTCCCTGGTTGTTTGTTGCGTGGTACAGGGTGTGGATTGTGCTTGCTTGTTGCTGTGCTTGTTGCTGTGCATGGGTGTGCACAGGATGGGCACCTGGCCTGTGACTTGATGGGGTCTGTTGATGTGTGGTTGGGGGAGGTGTGCCCCTGTGGTCTTTGTGCCCTGTCCATGCCTTGGACTGGCCCTGCCTTCTGCATTGTGCGCATGGGTTGACCGCTGCGGTGGCGTGACCAGGACTGGGATATTGCTACAAGTTCGAGGTTGATGTGTGTCCAGGATGCAGTGGGGTGACTTGGTGGCAGGTGGGTCATGTGTCGGTGCCTTTGTGGATGTGTTGTTGCCCCCAGCAGGGTGTCTGTTGTGGAATTGGACCCTGTGTCAGCCAGTGTGTTGTGTGTTGTATTTGTGTAGTTGCGTACCTGCGGCGGCGTTCGCGGTGGCCCCATTAGATGATAGTGCTGTAGCAGGTACAGCACGGGATACACATGTAGAGCTGGGTCCTTGGAGGTCATGACCGTGTGGTGTGGACCGGGTCTCTGCTATCGCACTCCGCTGTCGAGTTTCCACCGTCTCTGGTTGGGCGGTGTCACTGCTGCGGTGCGACTGCATGTTTGGACCATCCTAATTTGTAGAGCGGGGCGGACATCATTCCGCACAGCAGTGAGTCTCCGTTGGTTCCAACCGCCGCTGTGGCGGGCGCACTTTGATGGTGGTGCGGATCAGGAGTTGTCGTATGTTTTACTATACTAATATGGTGGACGTGTTTCCCGCAGCTCGCGGGTGGAAAAAGGCGTTTTTCTGCCCCACCAGCACCGCGGTGGTGCCACCGCCCAACATCCTAATGGACCCCTATGTGTTTAGTTATATATTTGTTTGTGATGTTATAATGTGTGGTTACTGACTTATTGCACCTAGATTATTTTATATAGTTAAATAGAAGCTTGCTATTGGTTTTTTCATACAATTCCATTTGTCCCTACGCTTAGCAAGCATATTTGTTTGGTAGGGGTCCCCTTTTTCCAAAAAGCTACCTTGCCTTACTCCATATCTTTGAGGCCATTTAAGGCCACGCAAATTGGCTTTCTGAGGCCTCATAAATATGATTTGGTGGTTTGCCCATCCGCAATAAAAAAAGTGATGCTTTAGCTGCGCAAGGAGCTCATAAATAGGCCCGGAGTATAGGCTGTGTAGAAATGGCTGAGAGTCATAGCATTTGTTTACTTGGCTAATAATAAATACAGCCTGGAAGAGATCACGCTGCTTAAGATACATGTTTGCCTTCTTTAATGATCATAAAGAACATTCTCACTTCAACTGCTATACAACACTATGTGATTGGACTTGAGGCATTTAATACAGCTGTCCCAACTACCACAGGCCTGATATGATTAACAGCCAATCTGCTAGTGGGAAAACTGCATACAAACCCCAGAATTTAAGGTGCTGGTGGCTATAAAGCTAGGACTGATAGACTGTAACAGTCACACAACACACTGACCACACACTGCATTAAAAAAATATTCTGATTGAATGACATTCCCCATCGTAAAAGGAATTTTAAAAATGCCTATTCCCAATTTTATGAAAATATCATCTGGAAAAAAATATTTCTTCCAAACATCAAATGCACAGTCAGAGCCCACTTCTGCCACTGTAAAGAGTTGAAACATTGGACTGGTGCCTAAGCTTCTGCATCATATTATAACAAGCCAGGAATGTGATGAGCTTCTCTCAGACATAGACCTCGTTTCATAATTATGTATTAGAATTTTAGCAAGCCATGGCTTTTGTAGCCAACAGCTTATTGCATTCTGTGATTTGTAGTTTTACTTTTTTTGCTATTGTCTATTGCCTAGAATTCAGAACTTGTTTAATGTGCATTAAGTTAATCTCAGGCTACATAATTAAATGTTTTAATAAACATGAAGGACAACAAATAGTTGAGCAGATGTTTAAAAAACCACCCTATGCATGTTCACCCATTCCTAATTTGATAAACAGACTAGTCTTATCTTACACTAGTCCATATCACACTCTGGCCCTTTCGAGTAGCAGCATGGCTTCCAGGTGCTGATCTGCCCTAGGTCAGAGACAGGAGCATACTAGCGAACCAGTCTTTTCAACAAATACTGTGGGACCTTGGTGTGCACTGATTAGGTCTTGTGTTCAGGTCACAGCTCATCATGGCACATCAGTGACTCTAACACTGACACCTTTGCTGAGCAATAGTAATGTTGAATGGGCAGGAGAATCAAGTAAACACCAGATTGTTTATACTGGTTCTGTAGGGATGATATGGTTCTCCAAGATGCTGGATCTCAATTCCTCTAACAAACTAGCAAGGTTTAACGCTGTGAGCTTGAGAGCTTGACAGGGGAAAAGGGTAAGGGACCAGAGAGAGAGAAAGGGGAGGATTGAGTAGCTTGTCTTGAATTACTGCTCCAGATGGTATTTTTGAATATGTGTAATCTGTGCCTGTTGGTAGCTGTATTATTGAATGTAGACTGTGAAACACCTTAGCCTATGTTACAACTCTGTACATACTTTCTTAGCTGTTGTGTAATTAGTGTCTCGCCTTGAGTACCCCATTGCCACTTGCGCAGATTGGAAGGCATCCTTACTCTCTCTGTTGTGGGTTTGTAATGTAGTTCCTATATTCCCAATAGGCTCTGCGCATTGGAATAACATAAACAATAGTTTAGACGTAGGACTGAGTTCGACTAGGTCTCTACTGAATATGTTAAACTTAATTATGAATGCCAGCTAGCTCAGAGGTCACTAGAAACTTTCTCGAGTGAACAGGAAGCAGTTAACTTTACTGAATAGACAAGAAGGGATTAGTTTCTGACAACCGCATAAACATGACAACTTTGCTCCCCCCAGAATAAGGAGTATATCTCCAGAGTCGCTGAAAACAATAGACAGCTATTTCACTCAGTCAATCGTGCATGCTTAGTTTCAGCAGGAGTGCAGAGAAATAGAGAGACGGGCGTTTTCAATAACAGTCGTTATTTATTGAGCAGTCCTCTTTTACATGCAAGAGAAGTGAATTGCCACAATTACAATACTTGTCATAAAGTAAAGTGCGTACAGTAAAAGGAGTATTATGAAATAATACTGTAAAAGCATTTATATGGTTTCTAAGCCATATGATACTTAAAACGGATAAAATACATACAATGATAAAAGTTGACTAAACGTACTCAACTGGTGTTTCTAAAATAAGCCTACCCCTGTGTACCTAACCTAAGCTTAGTACGTGGGAAGGAGTAAGAAAGTTGCAGTTTAAGTTAAGATAGTTTTTGCTAAGAATTTGAATCAAGAATTCTCTAAGGATCTAATCAGCACCGTATCTTGGTTATAGAATGAAGGAGGTCTTGTATCTCTTTCTCAGGACTCGATCTCCCAGCAACCCGCAAGGGTGACTGGAAACACTGGAGCTGGATTTCTCGGCAGGAGAAAAGACAGCGTCTCTCTCAGTGCATCAATGGGAGGGTCGGCTTCCTTCGGCTCTCGTTACAGCTGGACTTCGGGTAAGTAGATAGCCGATCTGCTCCAAACCACTGTGTGTTTGTTAGGGCAGCTGCTGGTATATTTATACCTGGAAGGTTGGAAGGTGCTGAGTTTGACGTAAGGTTGGACATAAGACGTCACTAAGAACTTGCAGTTCTTTCAGGACTCCAGAAGTTCTTGGACAAATCAAAACAGAAGCAGGGGGAATTCCCGGGCTGCTGGAGGCTTGGTTTGTTTAAAGAACGTGTTGTACTTTCTAGGAGTCTATGGGAGTAGCCTTGCCGTATTTGGACTGCATTGGCTATGACTAAATGTGGATATGATTCTTATGCCTTTATAAGGATATGATTTGCTATAACCACATAAGGGCATGAATCGGGAATATTTAATTAGGGTCCTAGATACGTTCACAACACGCACTCCACGTATAATATCCATCATTACTAAATACTAAGCAATACTAAACATATAACGATGCATGTGTTTTCCAACCCACCCCAAAATACATAAAATGCATTTGAAATGGTATATACACGAAAAATGAGTATTATACTGTACGTTTTCAAGCAGTGGTATCATTCAGATAATGCATATATGGTACGTTGGCTGAATGATTTGCGAAAATTACATTTATGAAATGGCTCTTAATACAGAAAAGAAGGTCGAGACCATTTCATCACATATTTATACAAGACTGTAAATGTGCTAGAGGCTAAGTCAAAATATTGCCTCTAGAGATTCTAAAAATAGAAATGTCTGTTCTCTAAGAATAGTTCTACTTTAAGCAGAGTACCATGTGCCAAAAAAAAGTAAATATTTTTTGAACGGAAAAAAATAATTTCGCTTTCATGGTAGAAAATTAGTTCAAAATGTTTTCAGAAGTTTTGTTTATAAAAAACTGAAGGCCGAATTCAGAGTTCAGGGAACGCTGTGTGCTCATGTTTTGTTTCAAAAGTTATTCTCGTTGTTAGGGGGGAACATAAGCTCAGATAGGCTTGCAAAGAATTTGTCTACAACAGTAGGTGAAAGTTGGACCAAGCCCAAAAAGTAGAAATAGTGCAGATGTGAGATTCATTGCCATCATCGATGTCTGGATCAGCAATGTTCACAGAAGGTTGTACCTGTGTGCTGCTTTCATCTCGTACCTCACCGCCACCTAATCGTAATGGTGAGGTCTCAACGAATGCCGTCATCAGAATAGGTAGCCGCTGGGGACAACACGTTGCATGAGCCGTTACCGAACCAAGCAAAGTATCGATATCCATGGGTACTGCTGATGGTAGTGTAAGACAGACGTCCAACACGCATTCTTCTCCACATAGCAGACATCGTAGAACAGGTAAGATGCAATCTTGACAGATTGGTCTGAATGAAAGAAACCAGGTAGTATTCAGATCTCTTAGCCGAGCCAATCCGAGTACTTTAGTTATTCTTTCTCGGTATCTCATCGCTAGGATCGTTTCTTCCATTGTTGCCTAAGTTTTAGTTTAAGTCTGTGTCTTGACTTGCCTTATCGGAGCAGATGGAACAAAAATAAAATTCCTGCTACGAGTCCCAAGATGAGAGGCAGGCCACTGAACACAGAGTGCACGAAATTCGTGAAGATATTCAGGACTGCTTCAAAGGGTGCTAATAGTCCCAAAAAAATTGTCTTAAATACATGTGCGATGCCACTGGTATCAGACATGTTTAAGATTTGACCTAACATTTCTACGAAATGCACGGGACAATTTGTCGATAATAGTGTATGTATCTCTGACGCTGTCCTTGCAACTTGCAGATCATACGTCTCTTTGGACAAGGTTAAAGGCACAGTTGTCGGTAAAAGAATAGACTTCATTCTGCTTAAAGTATCAATTCGAATAGAAGAGATATTCAGAGAAGGCCATATTGCTGCCTCCTTGTCTGGTTTGCTGTTTGGATACAATACTTGCATACAGCAAATGACCCTGGAAGTAACGCTCACGAGATAGGCTATTCCTGGCACCATGCCACAACAGCTGTGGTCACTTATTATAACGTAGCTGCCGTTGGAAAGCTGTCTGAAAAAAGGCTCTATCTGTGTTGAAGGGGTGCCGTGCAGGTGACATGAAAGGTTATTTGATGAACCTTCGCAGGCTCCATGCAAGTTAATACCTTGACACAGAAGTGTACCGCTTAGTGAATTTTTACAGTTGTTACCACAAAGAAATACCTCTTTTTCCCTTCAATATAACATCTATGTGTATAAGGTAAATTCCAGGTAAACTTGATGTATCCTTTACCCAACCTTTCATACAGGCCTGCTGGTATATACTTTTGGCGATATTGAAACTGAAAAGTCGTTATCGGAATTGTAATTGTACCATGTATTATCCATTCAATGACAGGTCTCTCTGACATTGTCAATGGTAATCTCTCAAGTTTTTCAATGCTCAGAATCGTATAGTCTGCTCCTTTTTGTGCCAAACTGATTTGTTTATCAGTAAGGTTAAAGGTTAAAGATTGAAAATAGTGACGTTGTGTTGATTAGACACAATGGCACGTAACCTGAACGCAGGTTTTGCAACGTCCAGCCTAGCTGTACAATAAAACGCAATTGGGACTGGTCATGTTGTAACATTAGCAAGTCCTGCTCTATTATGTCAATAGCAGATTATACAATGCTGTCCAGTGAATATATTCTGGAGGACAGAGTCGTTAACCCATTGTCCACTACAGAAAGGGATTTTGCCAAATTTATACGATCAATTTCTCGTATTTTTTCTGCAGTTTCAATTTGCGTCACTTTTCAAGCTTCTTTGTAAGCAGCGTATATACCGGCGTATATGAAACATTTTTGACGCTGTTTGCGAGGTCCCTGTATGAAATTTCGCAAGTCATCATCTTCTTTAAGTAAAGTCAAGTGTTGCTTAATTTCTGGCAGTGTGTTTTCTGTAGCCACTCAAGGCATATTTTCCCTACACTGCATGTTGTAACTATCCCTGGATGTTGTCTCTGGGAATATCTTGGGTCTGGCCTGTTCTGTTTGAACCCCTGTGTTTTGTTCAGGAATCTATCTTGACAGTTATTTGTGTCTGTGGGCCAGATCAACCATTTTTTCCAATCAGGATTTGTTCTGTTTTGGTGTAAAATATGGGATACGTCTATCTCCACAGCTGTAGTGCTATTACTATCAGGTATGGGCTTCGGAATGGACGGTTTGTTTAAGTCTTTAATCTTGGCTAGACCAAGACAGTTTGTTTGTTGAATGGTGTCATTCAGGAATATTATCTGTTCTGGGATCATGCAGGCTCTAAATAATGATTCTAGACCTTGTACCTGCCAGTCTTTTGTACCCCAGATGGTTTTTGTCTCAATGTTGTTTTTCCAAAATTCAAAACCAAATGTAGACATTTTATCATAAAACTTTTCTGAATAAATCAATTTAGTATTTGTCAACATTGTTTTCATTCCTGTCTCATTTAACATTTTAAAATAAAACAATTCTGGATCACTCCCTGCATAATTTAGAATGTAAGTTATTCCGAAATTCAGGAAACCTAGAATTGATTGTAAGTTCTTCAGCGTTTTTGGAGCTTGGAGTACTGCACACTTCTCTAAGAAGTTGTCTGCTAGGCTTTTGCCTTCACTTGATAATGCATATCCTAAAAACAGGATAGTGTGGTGGACAATTCGTGACTTTTTAAAGTTGAATTTGTACCCTTCAGCTGCGAACCCAAGTATTAGGGTGTTCACTCTTTTCAAGTGTGTCTCCAGGTCGTCGTCTGTAAGATAGATGTCATCGACATAAGATAATGCCTCATCATCATACATTTGTAGTAACTCTGTTACCCATGCTGAGAATAATCCTGGGCTATTCTTGAATCCCTGTGGGAGACGACAAAATTGCTCTTTGGCCCCCATACTGGGGAAAGCGGTCAAATACCTGCTTTCTGGTGCAATGTTTTGACAGAAGAAACCATTTGAGATATCTAATGTTGTTTCATATTTTTTGCGCACGATGTTATTCATTAGTGCTGCACTGTTTGAGTTTTGTACTGCAAATGTTTTGCAGCATGAGTTTAGATGTCTGTATTCCAAAACTAGACGATATGCATCGTCTGGCTTGGAGACAGGAAACAAAGGATTGTTCATTTGTGAGGTGCATGTTTCAATCACACCCTGATATTCAAGTTGATCTAAGATCTCCCTGACTTGTTTTTTAGCTTCTTGCTTAACAGAATACTGCCTCTGTGCAGTAGGTTGATTTTTTAACAGAATTTTATGTTGAAGAGAATCCTCATCCCATCCTACATGATTTTTATATAATGCAGGGGCTTGGGCCACTGCCCATTTTCTAGCAAATGTGTATTTTTTTTTTTATTGGAATGTGATTTGAGAAGGCAGGCATAATCATTTCTTCGCCATGTGGGCACTCCCTGACAAACTCTGGTGACCAGTCTTTCTCTGCTAGCAGGATATCATGTTCCTTTTGATAGGTTATCCCAAAAGAGACCCCTTATTTTCCTAGTTTTGTCCCCCTCTATACGTAGTGTTATTTTGTATAATTTATGGGGCAAGCTAACTCTTGTGTCTGCAGTTTCCACCTGAATGTATTCATTCGTGTCCACTGTCTCCAGAAGATTAATCAGGATCTTGCGAGCTATGGTCACTTCTGCTGCGCTGTCTAGCATTGTCTGGGCCCATTCTCCGTTTTTCAGTGGTGTCCTCAGAATCCTCAGCATGTTTTATTTAATACTAGCTACCTTCTTTTTTGGAAATTGTAATTTTTTACTTTAATGAGCAGGTTCCTTGTCTTTGGATTTGACGTTCTCTTCTTTGTGTTCTGACCAACCTCTTCTTTCCGATTTCTGTGAGGAAGTCTGAAAAGATCGAGAGGGACGTGTATCAATATCTTGATATCTGTCAGGTTTTCTCAAATTGTCCCTATTTCCAAGGTTGTATCTTTTTTCAGAGGGCTCCCTGTGGGGAGACTTGCCTCCTTGCTCTTGAGATCTATCTCTCCGTTGAGGAGACCTTCCTCTGGACTGAAACTGTTTTTCTCTGGGAGTGGTTTGTTTACCCTCCCACCTCTTTTTTGGAGTATTGAGATTATTCTTAATAAAAGTTTTTTCAGGAATTTCAGTTAGTTGGGGCTTTAGTGGTTTCCCACCCAAACTATCTCTACCTAGTTCTTCATAGGATTTTTCAATTATTCTGGCAAGTACAAAAGGTTGTTCTGCTATATCTGTTTCTTTCAATTTCTGGCGGATCGCGACAGATGCTGCTTCTCCTTTTATGTTGGCTAATAGTATAGCCGAGACTTGCTTAAAGTCTTTCAGTCATTTCATACCTAGAGTTAAAGCAGGTTCTGGACCGTATTCATTTTGAATCTGTCTTAATACGTCTGGTATAATCGCCAAAGACGGAACACCATGTGTTTTTGTGTATATTGAAGCAAAGACTGTGCCCCAAGTGTCACAGTCCTCCACATGTGGTGCGATCCCCATTGGAAGACAGATAGTCAGAATTCTGTGTTTCTTATTAGGTGCAGTATCAGGAAATACTGCCTCTCTTTGAGTGATTTTTTGAGCTAACCAGAACGGAATTTGTTCCCGTTTTGCGGGTAATTTGCCAATGACTGATTGTATAGTCTGTGGTGTATTTTATTTGTGTTCCCCTGGTGAGGGGTGTGCTGTGGAATTCTAATTGCTGGTTGGACTGTTGAAGTCCGCATGACATATTGGACCAATTGTCTATGTATTTTAATTAGTTGTTTTAGCTGAGCTAAAAGTTCTCGGTCTGACATTTTTTCAATGTCGGGATGTGGTGTGTAGCCGGCTAAAACCGGCCATGTGGCTCCTGGTCTACCTAGTGGACCGAGCCTGGTAATGTGATTTTGATGTTTTTAGGGCGCCATTAAACCAGAGCTGGTGCTCTTGGTATGTTAGTGGAATTTCAACGTCCTCGAAAGGGGCGTATTCCTCTGGAGATTCTTGTAGTAGTGAAACTCTTGTGTCACAGCATGTGCTGCTGGAAAGTGTATCCAGGAATAGAATACCTCTGTCTGCAGATATTCATGGGCCTCTACCACAAATATGACTGTACCACCTCTTGATGATACTCCATTTTTTATGTTTCATGGTTATAGTTTTTCTTATATTGACCAGGATGATTATAGCATTCGGGTCATCATTTTGGAGAGTTGTGTCTTCCGCTAAGAGTTGAGCTGCTAATTTAGCTCTTTCCCTTTCGTCTTCACTATCCGACATATTTCTGACAGAAAGTTTTTTGTTGCAGAGCAAGTTTCAAGGAAACAAAGATTAGGTGCACAATATTTTGGAACACTGTATCCTTCAACGTTGACTAAACCAAAAACTAATACATAGGATTCTCATCCTGCTAAGTTCTGGCGGATATTAACCTTTAACCCACTCCAGACGTCTACTGGAGTTTTTACAGGAAAAAGGGGTCTGTGTGAAAAGCACGACTGAGTTACTCTAGTATCTAGCGTTAGATTATCGCCTTACCAAACGTTGGGCGCCATGTAGTGTAGTTCCTATATTCCCAATAGGCTCTGCGCATTGGAATAACATAAACAATAGTTTAGACGTAGGACTGAGGTCAACTAGGTCTCTACTGAATATGTTAGACTTAATTATGAATGCCAGCTCGCTCAGAGGTCACTAGAAACTTTCTCGAGTGAACAGGAAGGAGTTAACTTTCCTGAATAGACAAGAAGGGATTAGTTTCTGACAACCGCATAAACATGACAACTTTGCTCCCCCCAGAATAAGGAATATATCTCCAGAGTCGCGGAAAACAATAGACAGCTATTTCACTCAGTCAATCGTGCATGCATTAGTTTCACCAGGAGTGCAGAAAAATAGAGAGACGGGCGTTTTCAATAAAAGTTGTTATTTATTGAGCAGTCCTCTTTCTCATGCAAGAGAAGTGAATTACCACAATTGCAAAACTTGTCATAAAGTAAAGTGCGTACAGTAAAAGGAGTATTATGAAATAATACTGTAAAAGCATTTATATGGTTTCTAAGCCATCTGATACTTAAAACGGATAAAAAACATACAATGATAAAAGTTGACTAAACGTACTCAACTGGTGTTTCTAAAATAAGCCTGCCCCGGTGTACCTAACCTAAGCCTAGTAAGTGGGAAGGAGTAAGTAAGTTGCAGTTTAAGTTAAGATAGTTTTTGCCAAGAATCTGAATCAAGAATTCTCTAAGGATCTAATCAGCTCCGTACCTTGATTATAGAATGAAGGAGGTCTTGTATCTCTCTCTCAGGACTCGATCTCCCAGCAATCCGCAAGGGTGACTGGAAACACTGGAGCTGGATGACTCGGCAGGAGAAAAGACAGCGTCTCTCTCAGTGCATCAATGGGAGGGTCGGCTTCCTTCTGCTCTCGTTACAGCTGGGCTTCGGGTAAGTAGATAGCCGATCTGCTCCGAACCACCGTGTGTTTGTTAGGGCAGCTGCTGGTATATTTATTCTTGGAAGGTGCTGAGTTTGACATAAGGTTGGACATAAGACGTCACTAAGAACTTGCCGTTCTTTCAGGACTCCAGAAGTTCTCGGACAAATCAAAACAGAAGCAGGAGGAATTCCCGGGCTGCTGGAGGCTTGGTTTGTTTAAAGAACGCGTTGTACTTTCTAGGAGTCTATGGAAGTAGCCTTGCCGTATTTGGACTGCATTGGCTATGATTAAATATGGATATGAGTCTTATGCCTTTATAAGGATATGATTTTTTTAACCACATAAGGGCATGAATCGGGAATATTTAATTAGGGTCCTAGATACGTTCACAACAGGTTAATACTAAGGGCCTAATTAAGATGCGGTCAGAAACGGTTCGGACCATTGGTTGGAGATGCTCCTACTACATTGCAATATACTGGTCAAATTCCTATCCCACCGAACGAGTATGTTGTTGGTCAGCAAGGAATCCAATTGGGCTTTCCGACTGGCTTAATGTAGACTGTGTAGCCCTGCTGCTCCACACTGCCGTTGTGGTTGTGTTTCTCATGCATTGCAGACACATGGTGCCTTTATCATCCTGTATGGCATGGTGTGTGTGGTGTAATGCCATCCCCTATGTGTGCCACTTATGCCTACACATTGTGGGTTTGCACTCCCTCTATTTGTGTATGGTACACCCCTTCCATGTCAAGCAAGTCAGTTAACTTTAATGTCAGCTGTCCCCTTGGTTTACATGTGTGTGTGCCTCCCCATCACTTCATTGTATCCCAGAGAGTGGTGCATCTGTTGTTGTTTTGCTTGATGTATGTGTGTTGGCTGTGGTATTGCTTCACTTCCTGGGTGTGCTGTTGTGTTTGTGCTGTGCTGATTTGTGTTGTGTGTGTTGATGTTGTGTCAGTCATGTCTGTGTGTGACTGTTCTGCTGGGTGTGCACACACTGCTTGTTGTGCATACAGTGCTGTGTAAATGTGGCTTTCGCATTGCCTGATGTGCATCCCCTGATGTCCTGTAGTGTTTGTTCATTTTTGTTTCCATGTGCATCTGTGGTTGGTTTCATGTGGCAGTGTAGTTCAGTGATGGGGTTGTGCACTCCTGTTGTGTCTGTGCTCCCAATGCCTTTCCATAGTTTGGCTAACAGGGTATGTCTGTTACTGATGGGGTTCTGTGTGTGTTTCTTTAGTGTTTGTGTGTTTCGTTTGGGCAGGCATCTGTTCAGGCATCCATGTGTGTGTGTTATGTTTGTGGCTACACCCATGGTGTGTGTTTGTTTGTGTGTGTATGTACTGGCAAGTATTTACAGCCTTCAGTGTGTGTGCCACTGGTGTTGTGTGTTGTGTGTTCCTGTGCAGCCACTCTTGCAGTGGCTGTCTCCCTGGTTGTTTGTTGCGTGGTACGGGTGTGGATTGTGCTTGCGTGTTGCTGTGCTTGTTGCTTGTGGCTGTGCATGGGTGTGCACAGGATTGGCACCTTGCCTGTGACTTGATGGGGTCTGTAAAGGTTTGTCCCTGTGGTCTTTGTGCCCTGTCCATGCCTTGGACTGGCCCTGCCTTCTGCATTGTGCGCATGTGTTGACGGCTGCGGTGACGTGACCAGGACCGGGACATTGCTGCAAGTTCGAGGTTGATGTGTGTCCAGGATGCAGTGGGGTGACTTGGTGGCAGGTGGGTCATGTGTCCGTGCCCTTGTGGATGTGTTGTTGCCCCCAGCAGGGTGCCTGTTGTGGAATTGGAACCTGTATCAGCCTGTGTGTTGTGTGTTGTATTTGTGTAGTTGCGTACCTTCGGCGGGGTTCGCGGTGGCCCCATTAGATGATATTACTGTAGCAGGTACTGCACCGGATACACATGTAGAGCTGGGTCGATGAAGGTCGTGACCGTGTGGTGTGGACCGGGTCTTTGCTATCGCGCTCCGCTGTCGAGTTTCCACCGTCTCTGGTTGGGCGGTGTCTCCGCTGCGGTGCGTCTGCCTGTTTGGGCCATCCTAATTTGTAGAGCGGGCAGACATCATTCCGCACGGCAGTAAGCCTCCGTTGGTTCCCACCGCCGCTGTGGCGGGCGCACTTTGATGGCGGCGCGCATCAGGATTTGTCCTATGTTTTACTATACTAATATGGTGGACGTGTTTCCCACAGCTCGCAGGTGGAAAGAGGCGTTTTTCTGCCCCACCAGCAACGCGGTGGTGCCACCGCCCGACATCCTAATGGACCCCTATGTGTTTAGTTATATATTTTTTTGTGATGTTATAATGTGTGGTTACTGATTTATTGCACCTAGATTATTTGATATGGTTAAATAGAAGCTTGCTATTGTTTTTTCATACAATTCCATTTGTCCCTACGCTTAGCAAGCATATTGGTTTGGTAGGGGTCCCCTTTTTCCAAAAAGCTACCTTGCCTTACTCCATATCTTTGAGGCCATTTAAGGCCACGCAAATTGGCTTGCCGAGGCCTCATAAATATGATTTGGTGCTTTGCCCATCCTCAATAAAGGAAGTGATGCTTTAGCTGCGCAAGGAGCTCATAAATAGGCCCGGAGTATAAGCTGTGTAGAAATGGCTGAGAGTCATAGCATTTGTTTACTTGGTTAATAATAAATAAAGCCCGGAAGAGATCACGCTGCTTAAGATACATGTTTGCCTTCTTTAATGATCATAACGAACATTCTCACTTCAACTGCTATATAACACTATGAGATTGGACTTGAGGCAATTAATACAGCTGTCCCAACTACCACAGGCCTGATATGATTAATAGCCAATCTGCTAGTGTGAAAACTGCGAATACAAACCCCAGAATTTAAGGTGCTGGTGGCTATAAAGCTAGGACTGATAGACTGTAACAGTCACACAACACACTGACCACACACTGCATTAAAAAAATATTCTGATTGGATGACTTTCCCCATCGTAAAAGGAATTTTAAAAATGCCTATTCTCAATTTTATGAAAATAACATCTGGAAAAAAACATTTCTTCCAAACATTAAATGCACAGTCAGAGCCCACTTCTGCCACTCTAAAGAGTTGAAACGTAGGACTGGTGCCTAAGCTTCTGCATCACATCATAACAAGCCAGGAATGTGATGAGCATCTGTCAGAGATAGCCCTCGTTTCATAATTATGTATTAGAATTTTAGCAAGTCATGGCTTTTGTAGCCAACAGCTTATTACATTTTGTGATTTGTAGTTTTACTTTTTTTGCTATTATCTATTGCCTAAAAATTCAGAACTTGTTTAATGTGCATTTAGTTAATCTCAGGCTACATAATTAAATGTTTTAATAAACATGAAAGACAGCAAATAGTTGAGCAGATATTTCAAAAACCACCCCATGCATGTTCACCCATTCCTAATTTGCTAAACAGACTAGTCTTATCTTACACTAGTCCATATTACATTCTGGCCTTTTCGAGTAGCAGCATGGCTTCCAGATGCTGATCTGCCCTAGGTCAGAGACAGGAGCATACTAGCGAACCAGTCTGTTCAACAAATACTGTGGGACCTTGGTGTGCACTGATTAGGTCCTGTGTTCAGGTCACAGCTCATCATGGCACATCAGTGACTCTAACACTGACACCTTTGCTGAGCAATAGTAATGGTGAATGGGCTGATCTGTGAATAGTTTATTTGTGCTTGTCAGGAGAATCAAGTAAGGGGGCGTGGCTTGCGCGCCGGCCGAGGAGGACGGAATACCCGTGAGCTCCGGGTTGGACTCGACCCGTAGATGCCGTGATAGCATCTTTCCTCATCTCTTGTCCAGATGGAACGGCTCCAGAGTCAGCGGAAATCTTCGCCGTCATAAAGAAGTTGTTCCGGGAAGATTTTGTGCCGTGTAGCAGCATTTCCAGCCAGCGGTAATTTCTTTCCGTTTTGCCGCGATGCGGACGGGCGCCATTTTACGTGCCTGACCGCGGAGCTTGCATTGCGGTGATATTTGCCGACCTGCCACTTCGGCTGTGTTTTTGACACATTTATGGCCTCTCAACGTTACCTCCTTCAATTCTATGGCGCTGTTTCATTATTGCGCTCAACTTTTCTGCCTTTCCTGTAGTTTTAGTGTCTGCTAAAGGTGTACTCTGACAGGAGAACATGCCGCCATTTTGTGTAATGCTGACCCTTAATTGACTGCCTCAGGAATGCTACAATTTTTCAGCTTTTCATGCTTTGCACATCCTACTCGACTATCTACATGCTCTGCTCCTTATTGCCACAACCTATGATGTTGGATATTTTTATTTTTACGTATTAATGGGACATTTCTCTGTCAAGTTCTCTCACGCCTTGCTGACAGCCTGTCTTATGTGATACGTATTATTACACTTTCAGCCTCTAATCTTTAGCGTGTCCATTGTTGTCGCTACACTTCATATTTATTACCCTTTCACTGGGGTTTTACTACAATTAATACCAAGTTTTCCTTGGTGCAGGATTCAACGTTTCTTTCTTCATATTCAACCTTGCTTTGTTGGCTTCTTCTTACGATTTTACAATGGCTCATGATTCCAAACTTTTACAAACTGGCACTAAACCTAAACGTCTTAAAAATGATCCGCCCTCACCCATCAAGTCCTCCTCTAATCCAGTTCTGGACTCCATCTTGGAAGAGGTTAGAGGCCTTCAACCATTCATGACTGCCACGAATGAACGACTTAAACAAAAAGAAGACTGCTGGGTTCTTATGGAGGGCAAAATAGTAACTTTGGAGCAGAGGGTTAGTGACTTTCATGATGCCTCTACTAAAATTCCACTATTGGAGCAAGAAATCCACAAGCTCAAACTCCATACCGAGGATTTGGAAAATCGTAATCGGAGAAACAACCTACGAGTTTATGGTGTTCCGGAAAATGTGGAGGGGTCCGACATGGTGTCTTTCATGCAAAAATTTTTACAGGATCTCCTGGATCTCCAACCTACGTCACAACCTCTTAACATTCAAAGGGCTAATCGACTAGGTCTTATTAATTCTACTTCTGGAAAACCTTGTGGAATTATTATGCTTTTTCTGGAATTCACGGAACTAATGACTGTTCTAAAGGCTGCCAGACTTAAAAGACGTCTTCAGTGGTCCGGTCATAACATCTTTATTTCGCAGGACCTATCAACTGCAACAAATGCCCGAAGGAAAGAATTCTTGAATATGCGACCCCTTATGCGTCAATTTAACATACAATATGGTATTTTACATCCGTGTTTCTGCAAGATCACACACAATGGGCGGACCAGATCCTTTGATGATCCTCAACGACTTCACTCCTATCTACAGAGTATTTCTCCTTCAACGATGGACACTGCTATCTAATGCTATTTTGTGTCTCCTATTCTGATGTTCTCCAATTGTCCGTTTTCTCTTCTCATTACCGTTTCTTACTCTTTCCATAGCTGTTCTTTGCTTCTGTTCTGCCGTCTTCATCCTTGTTTTCACTATCCTTGCTCTTACACTATTCTGCTAATACATATGTATGTCCTTTCTTCTCGGTAGCTTGTGGGGTTCTGTCCCCTCTATGGTGCATATGTGTCCCTCATGTGTTTCTTGCTCTTTGCTTCTCCGCTCAGGCGTCTTTGCCTTGATCGGATTCCTTTTTTTCTTCTTCTATTTGTCCTTTCTTCCATCTCTCCTCCTCTTTCTTTTTTCTTTTTTCGTCTTAATATTTTTCTTCCTCTTCTCTACGATATTCTATATTTCTCTTTCCCTTTGCAATCTCTCTCTCACTTACTTTTCTTCATGTTGTACTGTGCCTTGTTGCAACCTCTCTCTCGATTTCTTTTCTTCATAATGTACTGTGCCTTGTTCATTAAAACCTACATTTGGTTTTCCTGTATGTTGCGAGCTCTCTTCACGTGTCTCTTATGTCTCTGTTGTTTCATTTTTCGTAGTGATTTCCTTGCCATGTGTGTTCTCCGCGTGTCGCCCATCATTCCTCTCCTCAATGGTGTGTAACTTTGTATCGTGGAATGTACGAGGTCTTGGTCATCCTGTCAAGTGTCAAAAGGTATTGTCTCATTTGTCCAAAATTGGTTCTCAAGTTGTTTTCCTTCAGGAAACGCACTGTTCTGATGTTGAATCGCTTAAATTAAAAAGGCAATGGGTGGGGCAGGTTGTATTTTCTCCTGCTATTGGTAAGAAGGGGGGAGTTGCTATTTTGTTTCACAAAGCTCTAAAGGTTCAAATCATTCATCTCAACATGATGATGAAGGACGTTGGGCAATGGCTAAGGTTGTTCTTTATAATAAGACTTTGGTTTTGCTCAATATTTATGGTCCGGTACGTCCTGACCCTGAGTTTTGGACTACTATTAAAACTTTGATTTCCTCTATTGATTGCCCCGATTTTATTATTGCTGGAGATTTTAATCAATGGTTAGACCCTTTTTCTGATCGATTATCCTCCAGTAAATTCCAACCTGACAAAATCTATAAGAGCTTCCAATCTGCCATTGCTTCGCGTCCTTTATTTGACTCCTGGAAATTGTGTAACCCTGATGTGTTAGAATATACGTTTTTTTCCTCTGTTCATCATACCCGGTCCAGAATTGATTACATTTTGGTTAGTAAATCCTTACTCCCCTCTATTCAAAAATCTTCAATAGGTTCCATTTTTATTTCTGACCATGCCCCTGTTACTACCTCAATGGATCTTTCTCTCATATCCTCCAAATTTAGTTGTTGGAAGTTTAACGCCTTTCTGTTATCAGACCCCATTTTTTTTAAAGAAAGTGCGACTTTTTTCGATGAATTTTTTACTTTTAATAACCCCTCTGATACCTCCATTCCCAATAACTGGGATGCGTTTAAAGCTGCGTACCGAGCTTTTACTATATCCTATGTTGCGAAAAAAAAGAAAATCAATAGGAAAAAATACGATGACCAACTACGGCATATTAAAAATCTTGAGCATTTGTATTTCTCTTCTAAATCTTCCTCATCCCTTCATGACTTAATTGTTGCTAAAACTGACCTCAATAAGATTATTACCAATGAAGCTTGTAAACTACAATCTAAATTTCATGGTGGCCAAAATAAAGCGGGAAAAATGTTGGCAAATTACTTGAAGATTAAATCTGAACGTAAGAATATAGGCCCTATTTTCAATGACTCAAAAAACAAATTGGTTGCGGCGGATGAGGACATCGCTGATGTATTCCACTCCTATTACCATTCCTTATATACTGATGATACCCACCCCTCTGAGGCGAACCTATCCTTCTGTTTTGAGGGCCTTCCCTCTCCCCCATCCCTACCGAATGAGTTTGCTCTCCTGGAAGATGACATTACTATCCAAGAGGTAACTAGAGCCATTAACTCACTCAAGCGCTCGAAGGCTCCTGGTCCGGATGGCCTACCTGTAGACTTTTATTCCTCGTTTCATTCTTTTTTTGCTTCTAAACTCCTTCAACTTTTCAACTCTTTTATTTTGAGTGCGAAGGCTTCTGGAACCTTTTTAGATGCACTGATTATCATCATCCCGAAACCTGATAAAGATCACACCCAATGTAAAAATTATCGTCCTATATCCTTAATTAATTATGACTGCAAAATTTTTGCTAAAATTCTTGCATCCCGGCTTGATTCCCTTATCCCTCACCTAATCAAAACGGACCAAGTGGGTTTTGTAAAAGGCAGGCTTACTGCAGATAATGCTCGTATGTTCTCTAATGTCATTGCTCACAGCAAACATTTGAAGGTCCCTTTAGCAGCATTGTCCTTAGATGCCGAAAAAGCGTTTGATCGTATAACTGGCAATTTCTGTTTCGTACCTGTTCGACGTGCGATGGGCAAGCCCAGCACAAAGGGGGTTGCTTGGCTCAAGTGACAAGGCAAGTGAAGGCTGTAGTGTTAAGCCGGCTATGACCCAATAATAACTCCTTGTACATCCACACCAAAAAGAAGGACACCACACCACTGCTGTAGAAAAATATGATTCCTTTATATAAAAGTTCTTTGTCGTAAATAGGGTTGTCTGGGAAAGCACATATACATTTCTTTTGGTCATACAGTTCTGGTAATAAATAGTATTAATAAATAGAATAACTTCAGGAATGAGTATCAGAATAAATATCAGAATAAATATCAGAATAAATATCAGAATAAATATCAGAATAAATATTGGTTCATTTAAATAAACAACCACATGTTTCTTCTGGTATCGCTGCCACCAATTAAATACTTTAGAATCATTACATCTGCAATACGTTTCAAATGGGAAAGATAACTCTTACAGTTTATGCTGTTTTCAATGACCAGGTATACGGCTTCTCTGAGCACAAAATAAGGTTTGGGACTCTTTAATAATCACTCAAGGCGTATGCGCGTATATCTAAAAGGCAAGGGAACACAGTAAATACATCGTTTGCACTCGGCGGTCACCAGGATAGGATCTCTGCTTTGCCGGTGAAGTCTATGCGCGCCTACAGGCTTTAGCACCACTTGAGCACAGGCGGCACCAGTTCAAAGTCATTAGACTGACGAACGGGCTGCCGGAGAGGTCACACAACCTTCGCGCACAGTCAAATAAATGCCGGTTCACAGTTCCTTCACAACGCTGCATTCACTATGAGGAAACGGGCCCACCTCACATCGGCTGCAATCAAGATACGATTCAGTCGGGCACAGCACTCCTCTTGTTAGCGACGGGGCTCTCAGGGGCTCCATCCGTCTTCCGCATTCAGGGTGGTTCCCGCCCACAGCTACAGCTCCCGGGTCACTGGGGAGTGGCAGAGACGCTAGTCCCGCCCAACGAAGGCCGGCCTTTCCCCGCCCCGGCGCACCACCTCACCTTCAATCTGCGCAGGAAGCGCTCTACGCTGGTGGGGCTCGGAGACGTCCGAGCTCCCCTCTAGAGGCACCTGTCGCGAAGGGGACACAGCTGACGATCGCGGTCGCGGCGAACTTGCTCTCGCCTCGCGACTCGATAAATCGATCACAGTTCACCACCGGGGGGGCGGAGAGGCACACGAATCTGGCCACAGTCTTTGGGGGCAATGAGGTACTCGCTGGGCAGGCGCTGTAGGCGCTAGGTCACTTCTCACGTAGCTGACTGGAACGCCAGTCAGACACAACGCCAGCAACCCTTTGCTGCTCTACTGTCTGCGCTACCAGCGACCTCAGGGGTCAACAGGGCAGGTGTCAATCTGGTGTCAAGTCTGGAATCTCTGCTCTAGTCTAATCTTCTCTCATCACCTTCTCATCCAATCTGATCTAATCTCCTAATCTAAAATGGCCGCCAGGGACTGGGCCTTATATAGCCAGTGCCCTGGGGTACCGGCACGAGCCAGAAGGTTCTAGAACTTTCTCTGGCTGTGACAATGACATGGCACTCTTGAGGGGTATTTAGGACACTCACAGCCACCGTACTGGGGTTCTAGAGCAGCCATTTTGTGTCCCTGAGGAAAATAAAGGAATTCCTGTCAGAAATGCGCGCCAAACAAAGGGCGCCAAAACCTCAAAAGGCCAGGGTTCATGAAGGCTCCAATGGGAGTCACTTCACATGAGGAAAAAGGGTGTCCACCATTTTAAGTTCTTTTACACAGGTTGACAACCCCAGCTTGTAATGCCACAGGTTTGGGCCGGGCGCCTTGTAAATAGGTGCCACAAACCTTGTGAGCAACTGGGCGTCAAGGAACATCTAACCCCATGAAACAACACATAAAAAGTCCTGGTAGACAAATAAAAAGCGACAAATTTTGGGAGGTACAGGGGAACAAAAGAAATCATAGTGGTGAGGGGACTCTCAGAAGCAGACGGGTCTAACACGCGTCCCCCCCAGCTGAAAGTGGGGAGAGCTACCCAACCCCTTGGGAGTCCTCAACACTAAGGCGGAAATACCTGGAGAGACCGTCTGCATTGGCGTGGTCAACTCCAGGCCGGTGATCCACCCGAAAGTCCATTCCCTGTAGGGAGATAGACCACCTCAACAGTTTGGGATTTTCCCCCTTCATTTGCATGAGCCAACGAAAGGGTCGGTGGTCTGTCTGAACAAGGAAGTGTGAACCAAACAAATATGGTCGCAGCTTCTTTAGTGCCCAGACCACCGCAAAGGCTTCCCGCTCAATGGTACTCCACCTCTGTTCCCGGGAAGTAGTCTTCGTGACAGAAAGACCACGGGCTGATCCAGACCCTCTTCATTGAGTTGCGATAGCACCGCCCCAATGCCAATGTCGGATGCATCTGTCTGGACAATGAACTCTTTTGAAAAATCTGGAGCCTTCAGGACTGGAGCTTTACACAATGCTTGTTTCAGAGTGTCGAAGGCTCGCTGGCACGCCTCCGTCCAAATGACTCTCCTGGGTTGCTTTTTGGCCGTGATTTCTGTAAGGGGTGCCACGATAGTGCCATACCCCTTCACGAATCGTCTGTAGTAACCTGTGAGGCCCAGGAAGGCTCGGAACTCAGTCTGGGTCTTGGGGGATTTCCAGGCCATGATTGCCTCAATCTTCGCCTGAAGGGGCTGCACCGTTCCCCGGCCCACCAAGTGTCCTAAGTACACTACCGACCCCTGTCCAATCTGACATTTGCTGGCCTTGATCGTCAAGCCAGCCCGTTCCAGGGTCTGGAGAACGGCTTGCAAGTGCTGCAAGTGATCCTCCCAGCTGCTACTGAAGACAGCTATGTCATCCAAGTAAGCAGCAGAGAATGACTCCATCCCGGTGAGGATCGTGTTCACCAGCCGCTGAAAAGTGGCAGGAGCGTTCTTGAGCCCAAAGGGCATGATGCAAAACTGGTAGTGTCCATCAGGTGTGGAGAAGGCTGACCTTTCCTTGGCTCCATTAGACATGGGAATCTGCCAGTACCCTGCAGTGAGGTCAATGGTACTGAGATATTGGGCAGCTCCCAACCGGTCAATCAATTCATCCGCCCGAGGGATCGGATGAGCATCCGTTTTGGTTGCCGAATTTAGTCCTAGGTAGTCCACACAGAATCTCAATTCTGGTGTGGTGCCAGGTGGGGCAGCTTTAGGAACTAACACCACCGGGCTAGACCAAGGGCTACTTGAAGGTTCGATGACTCCTAGCTCCAGCATCTTAGCTACTTCGCTTTGGATACTGGCCTTCACCTTGTCAGACAGCCGGTAAGATTTTGACTTCACAGGTGGGCTGTCCCCTGTGTCCACGTCATGGGTACACAAGTGAGTCTTACCCGGGACAAGGGAGAACAGAGGAGCGAATGACCCCAAAACCTGGCGACATTCCTCCTGCTGCTCAGGAGTCAGGGTTGGCGAGAGTTTCACTCCGTCCACTGGCCCATCCTTTTCTTGAGACGCAAAAAGGTCGGGGAGAGGCTCCGTGTCCTCTTCCTCCGATCCGTCAGTCACCATAACCAACATGACTTCGGGCCTCTCGTAGTGGGGCTTGAGGCGATTGGCATGTAACACCCGATGCGGATGCCGAGGGGTCTTTACGTCCACCAGATAGGTAGACTTGCCCTTCTTCTCCAATACCTCGTAGGGGCCTGTCCAACGATCCTGGAGGGCACTCAGCTCTCCAGGCTCCATCACCCACACCTTCTGGCCAGGCTCCAACTCCACTGGGTGAGCGTTGTGGTCATACCACGCTTTCCTAACTGCCTGACTGGCTTCCAAGTTGTCAGAAGCTTGCTTCCACAACTTAGCCATTTGGCTTCGGAAGGCCAGCATGTAGCTCACCACATCCTGGGGAACTTTCCGGGGAGACTTTCCCCAGGAGTCCCTCACCAGTCTGAGAGGTCCACGTACAGGGTGCCCGTACAAAAGCTCAAAGGGGCTGAAGCCCACTCCCTTTTGTGGCACTTCCCTGTAGGAAGAGAGCAAACAGGGTAGGAGGACATCCCATTTCCTCCGCAGGCTTGCGGGTAGACTTCTGATCATACCCTTCAAGGTTTGGTTGAACCTTTCCACAAGACCATTGGTCTGTGGGTGATAAGGAGTCACTCCACACTCCTTCCACATGGCCCGCATATATGCTGACAGGAAGTTGGTCCCCCTGTCGGGCACAACTTCCTTGGGGAATCCCACTCGGGTAAAGATCCCCATCAGGGCCTTGGCCACTACTGGTGCAGTAATCGTTCTCAGAGGAATTGCCTCTGGATACCTTGTGGCGTGATCCACCAGGACCAGGATAAACCTGTGACCGGATGATGTAGGTGGATCTAGGGGCCCAGCAATGTCGATGCCCACCCTTTCAAAGGGGGTGCCAACGACGGGAAGTGGTTCCAGCGGAGCCTTCAGCTTTGTCCCTGTTTTCCCACTGGCTTGGCATGACACGCACGACCGACAGTATTTGTCGGATGCCACCCTCATTCGAGGCCAATAAAAGTGGGGGACAAGCCGGGCAAAGGTCTTGTCCTGACCCAAGTGTCCTGCCAAGGGAATCTCATGAGCCAACTCTAATAGGAAGGCTCGGTAACACTGTGGGACTACCAGGGCCCGTGACAATCCGTGCACTGGCGCCCTGGGTTCACTGTAGAGGAGACCATCCTCCCAGTAAACACGATAGTTCCCAGACTCGTTACCTGCTGCCTGGGCTTCAGCCTGTTGCCTCAGACCCTCGAGGGTGGGACATTCCTTTTGTCCCTTGCTCAGTTCCTCCCTGGATGGTCCTCCTTCCACTCGCCACTCAGCGGGGATAGGCAAGTCCTCCAACGGAACCATGTCCTCCTCCGCGGACTCCGGGTCCACCTCCACAGGTGGCCTATCTGTCTCACGGGGCATGGACATCGAGGCAGGCTCCTCCTGTCCTCGAAATGTTCCCTCATCAGCAGCTGGGTGGGCCATTGTTCCAGGCTCCAACCCACGCGACTTCTCCTCCCGAGCAGCCGCAGACCTGGTACTCACACAGGCCCAATCAGGTGTACCCAGCATCTCAGTATGAGTCCGTTATTCCACCTCCTTCCAAGCATTGTGCTCCATATCATTGCCCAGCAGACAATCGACTGGCACGGCGGGGCTTACGGCAACTCGAAGTGAACCTGCAACCCCTCCCCACTCAAAGGGAACCTCGGCCACAGGATAGTGGCCCATTCTGCCGTCAGCCATCGCGGCTGGATGAAGTATGCCTGGAATCACCTGCTCTGAGGACACCAGATGACTCCTTACCATAGTCATACTGGCTCCTGTATCTCTCAGAGCTTCCCCTCTATGGCCATTGATGGTGAACCATTGCCCATACTTGGTAGTATTTGAGGGCACCTGGATCTTTGGAACCACCTCCCGATCACCCAGGCACACTAAGGTGACACCCGTCCACTCCCCCCCTTAACTAAGGGCATCTCCTCCCCGAGCGCTACACTAGCGACTCCCGGGGCCTTTCCTCCAGTGGGAGGGGGTAGTCTCTTTGGGCATTTCACGTCTCCCTTATAATGTCCAATACCACCGCACTCATAGCAATAGATAACCCTTGGCTGCTGACTCTGGCCAGGATTAGGGTTCTTCTGCGGGTTAGCCTTAGAAGTGGAGAAGAAACTTTTCCCCTTAAAGGTATTTTGGGGGCCTTTGGAGAACTCCTGCTTCTTGTTATCTCCCCCCTCTTTCTTCTGGGGAGCGCCCTGTCCGGACTTCTGAGAATCTCCTCCCGTCCCCTTCGTGGACACTCGGGTACTTGCCCAAATGTCCGCCTCCTCAGCAAGCTTACGGGGGCAAGTAAGTTTGCTGTCTACCAGGTGTTGCCTCAGCTCGGGAAGACATTTCTCGAGTAGATGTTCCTTGAGTATCAGGTCGTACAACCCTCGATAGTCCTCCACCTCATTACCTTGGACCCACCCATCCAGGGCTTTCTTGGCAAAATCCAGGAAGTCAACCCAATTCTGTGAGCTCAGCTTGTGGCTGCCCCTAAACCTTTGCCGGTATTTCTCGGGGGTCAACCCAAACTTCCTGATGAGCGCCACCTTCATGGCGGGGTAATTAACCTGTTCCTCCCGGTCTAGGGCCAATAGGGCATCCCTACCTGTCGGAGGCATGTACTGTTATAATCCACCACCCCAATGCTTCTCATGGATCCCATGGGCTTTTAAGGAGACCTCATAGGCTGCCAGCCACTTGGCTATGTCATCTCCAGCGGTATAACTGGCGACTACGTCCTTGGGTAAATGGGGCCTGGGCTCCCTGGCAAATTCCTTTGACTCGACACCCTTCGGAGTGATGTTAGGGGCCTGGAATTCGAGTTCTCGTAGCTTGAACTCGTGTTCCATCCTTTTCCTTTCCATCTCCAGCTTGGACTCATGTTCCAACCTCCTCCCCTCCCTCCTTTCTTCCAACTCCATTTTTGCTATTTCCCACCTTAACAGTCTTTCCTCTCTCCTGTCAGCTAACTCGGTTTCTGACAACCCTCTCGATGACACACTGCTGCCCTCCCCTGAGGTTGCCTTGGGGCTGATTGACATCTCACCCACCCCCGGGGGACATTCCGCAGTCCTATCAATGACAGTACCTCTGTCCGATTCCTCCTCCTCCACCGTTCCCTCCGTGTGTGCTTCCACCCATGCTCGCAGACTAGTACGGAGCTCCTCTCTTTTGGCCTCTCGCCTGACAAACACTCCCCTCTCCTGACAGAAATCCTTGAGCTGTGCCACAGTATAGGTCTCCAGCTCTGACATTTCGAAGTCCATCTTGTCAGTGAAAAGTGTGGACCACCACCCCGAAGTAGGTGACCAGGATAAGAACTTTGAGGGTCACTTCCACCCACCTCCAGGAAAGAATTTGGAAAAAGCAAAACGTTGAATTTGAGGGCCGCTAGGAGAAAACTCCGGGTGTGTACCTGTGGTGCACACTGAATTATTATGGGGTACAAAACAAGCACGGCTCGCGATCCCACCCGCTGAGCACCAATTTTATGTTGGACCTGCGATGGGCAAGCCCAGCACAAAGGGGGTAGCTTGGCTCAAGTGACAAGGCAAGTGAAGGCTGTAGTGTTAAGCCGGCTCTGTCCCAATAATAACTCCTTGTACATCCACACCAAAAAGGACACCACACCACTGCTGTAGAAAAATACGATTCCTTTATATAAAAGTTCTTTGTTGTAAATAGGGTTGTCTGGGAAAGCACATATACATTTCTTTTGGTCATACAGTTCTGGTAATAAATAGTATTAATAAATAGAATAACTTCAGGAATGAGTATCAGAATATATATCAGAATAAATATCAGAATAAATATCAGAATAAATATCAGAATAAATATTGGTTCATTTAAATAAACAACCACATGTTTCTTCTGGTATCGCTGCCACCAATTAAATACTTTAGAATCATTACATCTGCAATACGTTTCAAATGGGAAAGATAACTCTTACAGTTTATGCTGTTTTCAATGACCAGGTATACGGCTTCTCTGAGCACAAAATAAGGTTTGGGACTCTTTAATAATCACTCAAGGCGTATGCGCGTATATCTAAAAGGCAAGGAAACACAGTAAATACATCATTTGCACTCGGCGGTCACCGGGATAGGATCTCTGCTTTGCCGGTGAAGTCTATGCGCGCCTACGGGCTTTAGCACCACTTGAGCACAGGCGGCACCAGTTCAAAGTCATTAGACTGACGAACGGGCTGCCGGAGAGGTCACACAATCTTCGCGCACAGTCAAATAAATGCCGGTTCGCAGTTCCTTCACAACGCTGCATTCACTATGAGGAAACGGGCCCACCTCACATCGGCTGCAATCAAGATACTATTCAGTTGGGCACAGCACTCCTCTCGTTAGCGACGGGGCTCTCAGGGGCTTCACGGACCTCCCTCTGTCTTCCGCATTCAGGGTGGTTCCCGCCCACAGCTACAGCTCCCGGGTCACAGGGGAGTGGCAGAGACGCTAGTCCCGCCCAACGAAGGCCGGCCTTTCCCCGCCCCGGCACACCACCTCACCTTCAATCTGCGCAGGAAGCGCTCTACGCTGGTGGGGCTCGGAGACGTCCGAGCCCCCCTCTAGAGGCACCTGTCGCGAAGGGGGCACAGCTGACGATCGCGGTCGCGGCGAACTTGCTCTCGCCTCGCGACTCGATAAATCGATCACAGTTCACCACCGGGGGGGCGGAGAGGCACACAAATCTGGCCACAGTCTTTGGGCAGGCGCTGTAGGCGCTAGGTCACTTCTCACGTAGCTGACTGGAACGACAGTCAGACACAATGCCAGCAACCCTTTGCTGCTCTACTGCCTGCGCTACCAGCCACCTCAGGGGTCAACAGGGCAGGTGTCAATCTGGTGTCAAGTCTGGAATCTCTTCTCTAGTCTAATCTTTTCTCATCATCTTCTCATCCAATCTGATCTAATCTCCTAATCTAAAATGGCCGCCAGGGACTGGGCCTTATATAGCCAGTGCCCTGGGGTACCGGCACGAGCCAGAAGGTTCTAGAACTTTCTCTGGCTGTGACAATGACATGGCACTCTTGAGGGGTATTTAGGACTCTCACAGCCACCGTACTGGGGTTCTAGAGCAGCCATTTTGTGTACCTGAGGAAAATAAAGGAATTCCTGTCAGAAATGCGCGCCAAACAAAGGGCGCCAAAACCTCAAAAGGCCAGGGTTCATGAAGGCTCCAATGGGAGTCACTTCACATGAGGAAAAAGGGTGTCCACCATTTTAAGTTCATTTACACAGGTTGACAACCCCAGCTTGTAATGCCACAGGTTTGGGCCAGGCGCCTTGTAAATAGGTGCCACAAACCTTGTGAGCAACTGGGCGTCAAGGAACATCTAACCCCATGAAACAACACTTAAAAAGTCCTGGTAGACAAATAAAAAGCGACAAATTTTGGGAGGTACAGGGGAACAAAAGAAATCATAGTGGTGAGGGGACTCTCAGAAGCAGACGGGTCTAACAGTACCCTACATTGGTTTGGTTTTGGTCCCTCTTTTATTTCATTGGTTAAACTGCTCTATTCATCTCCACGAGCCAGCATTTTTGTTAACAACCAATTTTCCAAATCCTTTTCCTTATCTAGAGGTACCCGACAAGGTTGTCCCCTATCTCCCTTATTATTTGTTCTATGTCTTGAACCCTTCCTAGAAAGAATTCGCTCTAACCCTGCCATCACGGGTTTTAAATTGTCCTCCACTGAAACTAAATTGTCTGCTTATGCGGATGATGTCCTAGTCTACATGTCAAATCCTGAATCTTCTCTCCCACCTTTTCTGGAGGAGGTTAGACTTTATTCATCTGTCTCGGGGTATAAATTGAATCTATCCAAAACAGAAGACCTCCCACTTAACTCACTATGCTATCAATTTATGTTCAACAATACTGATTTTGTTTGGTGCCCCTCTAAAATCAAGTACCTTGGCATTTGGTTTGCTCCCTCCTTGAAAGTTACCCTTAAATTCACTTTTGAGTCATGAAAAAAATCACCTCCCTTCTTCAACTCTGCTCCCCGTTGTTTCTATCTTGGTGGGGCAGATTGGATACGATTAAAATGATGATTACCCCCCATGTTCTGTATACGGTTTCGATGCTCCCATTCAAAATCCCCATTTCATTTTTTTCACGTATAAACACTCTTTGCTCTAAATTCTTATGGAACAACAAGCATCCCCGTATCTCTTTGCAGAAACTGAATCGCCCTAAAGCTGAAGGTGGAGTTCGCTTTCCTAATTTTAAATTGTATCACTCTGCCTTTCTGATAAAACAATCTTTTTCTTTGGCCTATGATTTTAATGACGCCCCAGTACCCTCATGGGTTCTTCTAGAACGCTCTCTAATGAAAGATTTTTCTTTTCATGATATTGTTTTTATGTCAAATTGTACTTTTTTAACCAAATTTCCAATCATAAAATATTCGCAAACAGTATTATACAATGTTTTCTCTTCTAACCTATCCTCTTTGCAATGTTTTTTATTATCTGTTGTTTGGTATAACAAATTTATTCGTTATAAAGGCAAATCATTTTATTTTAAGCATTGGAAAGAAAAGAATGTTTTATTTGTACATCAATTTTTTTTATAAGGAATCTATCATTCCGTTACCCTCATCATATGTTTCTGAATATACTATTATCACGACTGCTATTCAATCACACTTGGATACCCTTTCTTTGCCTGCTGTCTTACCCCCTTTTGTGCCTACTTTTTCAATCTATCCTCTCTTTTACACTCAGCAACCTAAGGCTGCTCTTGTTTATACACTGTTACTGTGCACTGATACTGTCCGTACTAAATCAGTTGTTGAGATTGCTTGGGAAAATGATCTTGATATTTCGTTACCTGTCTTGTTGTGGGATCGAATTTGGTCCAAATTGTTTACAGTTTCCCCTGCTGCTCGTATTACCCAATCTTTACTGTTTATATATCATAGAGTCCTTCTAACCCCAGTAAGTATTCATAAGTTTTCCCCAACCTCTTCTTTACTCTGTTGGTCCTGTTCTAAAGATACTGGGTCACTTAAGCACTTGCTTTACGACTGTCTCCCTGTTTTATCCTTTTGGAAGCATGTTTGGAAGATATGTATGCAAGTTTTTAGTTGTTCTGCCCAGCTGTCGTTACAGACTATTTTTCTGGGCTCGTTGTCTCCCGACGTTGATATTACTTCTTCTTCTGCAAGATTGTTGGACTTGGACCCCATTGCCACTTGTGCAGATTATTTCCCTTGCATTTAAAGTTATTTTCTTATGTTGGAAAGATAATTCTAAACTTTCTGTTCACACTTGGTGGAATTTTGTTTGCGATGAACATAGGATTGCTATTGCTTCCTCATCTTCTGTTCCCCTGAAAATTAAATCCGATCTTCTTTGGCTCCCCTTTACCAATTATCTTTCCTCCGCCACTTTTCCTTGAATGGTTCTACGGTTTCCCACTTATTGTTTACCTTTCTCTCTCTGTCTTCTTCTTTTGTCTCTTTTCTTTCTCCTCTTTCTTCTCTCTTTCCTCTTTTTTCTTTTCTTTTTCTCTTGCCTTTTCCCTTTTTCCTTTTCCCACCTTTATATATCTCTTTTGATTATCATTCGGTTTTATCACTCAATGCAATTGTTTCGATAATCTTTATTGTATATTCTTAGTTTTCGACTACCTTTGTATTGTGGTGAATCCAAAAATTCTAATAAAAACTTCTTAAACAAAAAAAAAAAAAGGAGAATCAAGTAAGCACTAGATTGTTTATACTGGTTCTGTATGGATGATATGGTTCTCCAAGATGCTGGATCTCAATTCCTCTAACAAACTAGCAAGGTTTAATGCTCTGAGCTTGAGAGCTCGACAGGGGAAAAGGGTATAGGACAAGAGAGAGAGAAAGGGGAGGATTGAGCAGCTTGTCTTGAATTACTGCTCCAGGTGGTATTTTTGAATATGTGTAATCTGTGCCTGTTGGTAGCTGTATTATTAAATGTAGACTGTGAAACACCTTAGCCTATGTTACAACTCTGTACATACTTTCTTAGCTGTTGTGTAATTAGTGTCTCACCTTGAGTACCACATTGCCACTTGTGCAGATTGGAAGGCATCCTCACTCTCTCTGTTGTTTGTTAATACTAAGGGCCTAATTAAGATGCGGTCAGAATCGGCTCAGACCATTGGTTGGAGATGCGCCTACCACATCTCAATATGCTGGTCAAATTCCTATCACACCGAACGATTATGTAGTTGGTCAGAAAGGAATACAAACAGGCTTTCCGACTGGCTTCCTATGGGCTCTGAAAATGCAATCGTTAAAGTATGGTGACTCAATACATTTCTTGCACCCACCTCTGCCTTCTCTGTGTGAGGAGTTGTGAAGAGTCTTCTTACCTCAGGCGTGTGGGTCTTTTATGTCTTTTTCTAGTATTAAATGTTAGTAGGACTTTAGGTTGCTTTACATGTTACATATTAAAAGGTACTTTTAGAAAGTTCCCTTTTACCTGCCTAAAGCTGCATTAGCTTCAAGATGCGGTCTTCTGAGTGCCCAGGTGGTGAAAGAGGTGTGAAAACTACTCGCAGAGTAGATTGAAAGGAATGATTGTAGAGAGGTGTTCTCTGTTCCTCCTGAAAGATGACCATTTGGGCAGTGCAGCTAATTTATTTCATTGGGACCTGACCTGTTTCAGTCAATGTCAGATTACATCTGAAAAGTCCCCTTTCTGTGTCCTGCCAGTCACCTACGTATCAAACCTAGTGAGGAGGGAGCTTCACCCAGCACTAGGTTGAAGTGACCACAGAGTGGATATTGCTAATTTCCCTGGTCACACCTGTGGAGTAGGCACAGAGAATCTGGGGAAGGGTTTGGTTTATTTATCTTTAAATTAATCACAGAGTAGCACTGTGGGTTTGTTTGCAGTAGGACTCTTCTGAAATGCTGCAAAAGTGGGTAGGATAACCCCTGAGAACCTTTTCCCCATTGGTTCGGGGGAACCATGAATCCATCCCACATACATGCTGGTGCCAGGCAGCATAGTTTTGGCTCGACCCTTATACATCACAAATAAACAATATATATATGCACTTAGAACTATATATTTGAATTTAATACTGAAGCGCATTCATTGTAGATCTAGAAAATCGTTTATACTGTGTGTTTTAACCTTATTAAGCGAAACATATTCCTTTAAGAGATTGTTGGTTAAAACTATCCTTGCACTACTGAAATGTATTTAATTTAGAAATAAGACGATTTATATAACGTTTACACTCATGTTTTTGCTTTAGAATTTCCAATTAAGTTCGAATTCATGAGTTGGTTTGTGTATTTCAAGTTATAATATACTTTCTCAAATGCATTAAGAATATAATATGAATTAATGTACTGATATGTTTTACTTATTCATAGATCTATGTTCACAAAAAACAAGTACTAGATGTGCTCGATTAAATGTCATGTTAAATTGTCTTGCCTAGGCATGTAGTTTTGTTTCCTCATAAATTATTGCTTTTCCATTTCTGCTGCATGTGTTTTCTTTGCAGGTACATTCTTGTGGTTTGTTAGTTTGAGAGCAGATACAACACCGCACCAGTGATGGAGAGAGAACCTACAAAGAAGGCCTTGACAAGAAACATGGAGTGCCAGAGCATCAATTAAAACGTTCTATTTATTAATATTGCGAGGAGCTGCAAGTACCCAAGGACAATATCATTCCCATATTCGGCTTGGGCTATTTGATAAATTTTGCAAGCTCACAATGTGGGAATGGAAAGGACAATGGAAACCCTGATGGCATGAACAAGGGGTGTCATCCTGGAGGTTCATTTTGTATTAAATTGATTTCTGCCAGGTGGAAAGAGGGCATTATTGCTTTGGGTTTTGAGTTGGTTTTGAGTTGGCTTTGGGCTTTTTCTGTTGAGTCTGGCTTAGACTACCAGCCCTATCCTTGTTCCTAGAATACTCTTGACCGAGCTTCTACAATGCTGACACCTTCCCATATTTTCCTCCGTTATTGCATTTCTCAAATTTTAGAGATCCTTTATACTTAACAAGGCTTTCCCAGCTTAGATCCTAAACCGAGGAATTGGACTTTACTCATGTATGAGAAGAGAGAACAAAGACTATTCTTGAACATCAGATTATATTGCTGATTCTTTGTGTTGCTGTGACTAAACTTTGTGGATGGCTTACACTGATGCACCTGAACTTCTTTTAGGAGGCTGGGCTATTCTGTTCCTTTCCTGTATGTTTACATTGTGATGCTGAAATGTATTTATTTACTTCAATCTGACTGCTAACTTGTAATAAAACTTCTAAACTGTATCCTTCAATTCCTGGTCCTCATTGTGTAGCCAATTGGTTACACTGTTAATTGAAATTTGTTTGATTAATGTTAACTCTCTATACCTCTTAGTCGGCAAGAAACATTCAATGAAATATTATTAGCATTTTAAGAAATGTTTGTGCCCAGAGACACACTGGATCAGTGGGAAGGATAATCCCTGAGAACCTTTACCGCATTGGTTAAGGAGAAACCAGGAATCACCCCCACAAACATGCTGGTGCCAGGCATAAATCTTGCATGCACATTAACCTCCTGAAAACACTGTGGACATGAAGCAGATTGGAAGGGGAATTAACCTGCTGGCTTTTACCTGAGACGATCCCTGAAGAACAAGACTTTCAAGCTAGAGGGACACAACAAGTTACTTGAGGCCTTTCCTGCAACTATCCAGCAGATGAGTTCCAACTGGATCTGTCCTGCACTTCCTGTTGTTGGATTCTGCTGTAAGTGCAGACACCCAAATGCTAGTGCTAAGGACCTGGAGCCCTTAGCTGGACTTTCACCACCTCTTAAAACCTGGGACTGAGAAGGCGTTTGGGTCCGAAGTCCTCTGGAGGACTGTGACAAACCGTTGGTGTTGATCAGGCCAATATGAGTTGCAGCAGGGATAAATATTCTCCTATCTACTGCTATGAGCTTAGTCAATGCAGCAAAACGTCCTGGGGGAGGTACCTGGACTTGTGGAGTCCTCTTCACTGCAGCCTTCCATAACTGAAGGAATTCGAGCTCCAACGAAGTGACTAAGTGTGAACAATGAACTCTTCTCTAGGGGAAGGTTGGTTGAACTTTCCCTTTTTGGGGCAGAGAGAAGACTGAGTTACATATGACTGTGTCCCTTACTTTCAGGGCACATAGGAGATAAAAACAATTGTACTGAATATAGTGAAGAATAATTACTAGTAGCTGAAATCAGTTCAAGCATTCCATTTAGGTGTTTCTCAAAAATGTTTAACCTTTGTGCTACACTTTGAAAAAGACTAAAATCCAACAATTTTCCCTAATGTAGTAACATACAAATTAGATTGCTAGTTTTAGGTCACTTTTTCATTAGAATATTTCTAATAAACATATTGCAAGCAATTGCCTTGTGAATATGCAGCGGAGTCCTTCTATCACATTTCTATTTTAACACACTTCACAGTCTCTGCAATTTAATCAATGTATAACAGAAAAGGGGCTCTCCGTATTTCTCATTCATCCAAGGCAAGCCGTGTAGTCTCATAAACATACCTGAACAGAAAGATATGAATACAACCAAATGTTCACCAGACGTTTGAGTTGAACCTAATTTTCTTTTCTTCTTCATTTCCTCATGAATTGAAGGATATCTTATCCTTGTGCAATCTCTGCGTGAAGGCATTTGTGTATCTACCGCTACTCTACATCACATTGATTTGCGGCCTATTCGGAACAGTTTTACACTTAATGTCCACGACAAGTTCTAAATATTCAAGTGAATCCGAATAATGTATGTTTTAAAAGCTATCAGGTATTAACATATGGCGTTTTCTCTGTTACCCCCTCAAAACCTTTGTGGCACCTAATCTAAGGCAAATTATACTAGATAATCTGCCTGGTTGTTGTGAAAGTGCTCAAAATGTCTTGAAATGGTGCGCGTTAGTATACTGCAAACATTTCTCAGCCGTGCCAAAAAGTGTAGCATTTATGGATAAACAATATGGACTAACAGTACACCAGAACTTCATAAAAAAGTGGCTTGTTTATGTTTTGGTTGACCGCTTGTACGCAGCGCTTAGACAGTAGCAGTGTGAGGTCATGTGGGCTCAAAGGTGTCTTATACAACAAGCTGCAAGGTAACGTCACTTGTGCAAAAATATAAGACACAAAGGTAGAATGGTTGCATGGCTCGGCTAACCAAGCAAAGGCTAGAATGACCCTAGGGACCATATATAACTACTAGTATCTACTCGACTACTACCTGATTTGTACTAGTGATGTATGTCATATACTATTAACTCAATTTTCAGTCTTGCTACTGACCACTAGGGGAGGTGTATATGACGCCTAAAAAATATGTAATGTTTTCTAGGTGCACTACCCACAAACACCATTGCCGGGGCCAGCCAAGGCGACACGGAGGGAGAGGATGCAGCACTTGCCGAGCATACCGATGGAGTGGTAGGGGGAGTGCCAGCACCAGTGACGGGCGGTGGTAAGTTAAATTCATAATCCTTAACTATTGTTGACATTACACTCACTGCAAGGGTGCCCTCTATGTATACTGTACTGTTGAGACTTAGGGCCCCATTAGGATGGTGGGCGGATTGCCCCCGCCTGGCCGGCGATAGAGACCGCTGACTCCCGCCATCCTTGTAGAAAAGACCCCCGCCATATTACAATGGCTAGGGGGTCCGTGGCGGATTGAAATCATCCACCGATTTTCCGCACAGTCGACATGTCGACCGGGCGGAAAAGGTTTCAATATGGTGGCAGTGTCTGAACACACCGCCAGCCATATAATCTGCATTTTGGAATGCAGAATATGCTTGGGGTGCCTGTTGCGGGCCCCCATAGAGGGTACCTACCTATGCTATGGTACCCCCTGCCTTTCAAAGCACAACGTGGCAGGCTCCCGCGCGGGGCCTGTCATGTTGTGCTTGGAAAAGCACAACATGTATTTTTAGCATTGCGGCGGGCGGTGCTTTCGCACCGCCCACCACAATGTTAAAAATACGGGATGCGCCCGCCACTGTGGCAGGTGCATCCTAATTGTCCACACAGGACCACTGCCCTTATGGCGGGTGGTCCCTTTTTAGTGTGAGGATGGCGGGTGGACTTTGTCCGCCCGCCATCCGATGTCCTAAGTAAGTAAGAGTTGTTGTGAACGTTTGAAGAGTGAAAAAGACACCCTTTAATTGGCATAGGGGCGGGAGTATTAAGTAACCAATGGCCTTATCTCTCTGTGATTTCAACTCAGCTTTGAAATTGTTATGGAGAAGACTAAAAGTCAGATCAGATCACCTGGTGTTCAACTAAAAAGTGAAAGACGGGTTGAAGGAAGAAGGACGGGCGAGATTTAATAAATGTTATGTACTGTGCTTTATAGTGCTACCATGCCACTATGTGTATAATTAACTTGTCTTACTGTTTTTCTAAGAGTATATTTTACAATTGTCTTGTTTCTTTTTGATATACAGCTACTCCTTCCAAGATTGATCGGAAGGAGTTGGCCGCCAAGGCACGGCGCCGGAAACTGGAGGCAATACAGTGAGAATACCACTGAAAACGATCCTCTTTCCCTGATTTCTCTGTCTTCCTTGGCTACCCCACCCTCCTGACTGTCTAGGTTCCAGCGCTGGGATGCTCACGGGTTACTACGCGCTCTACAAAACCCTAATAATAATAATAATAACCAGTGGCTGGTGGTCTTGGCAGAGGAGGAGGAGGAGACTGCTGCAGTAATTGAAGCCTCCTCCAGTGCCCCAGGCCCCAGCCACCGCCCTCCAGCGGTACGGCACCACCACCTGGCAGCCTCCCGCCGCCCTAGCCGCAACACCATCTCCTGGTGGCCCACGGCGCTGGGCACCGCACCGACCCCCACGGACCACGCACGCAACTTAGGGTTCATCCTGGACTCCCACCTCACGATGACCAAGCTAGTCAACGCCGTCTCGTCATCATGCTACAACACCCTTTGAGTGTTAGGTAAGATCTTCTGGTGGATCCCCACCGAAACCAGAAAGACGGTTACCCATGCCCTCGTCACTAGTCGACTGGACTACGGAAACACCCTTTACGCAGGAACCACGCCAAGCTTCAGAAACGACTACAACGCATACAGAACGCCTCCGCATGCCTCATCCTCAACATTCCTTGCCACAGCCACATATCCGCCCACCTGAAAAACCTGCACTGGCTACCCATCAACAAGAGGATCACCTTCAGACTCCTCACCCACGCACACAAAGCTCTTCACGACAGGGGCCCCGAATACCTCAACAGCCGCCTCTCATTCTACACGCCCTCCCGATAACTCCGCTCCGCCAGCCTCACCCTCGCCACCGTCCCACGGATCCGCAGAACCACCGCCGGAGGAAGGTATACACCCGTTACAACGGATCTTTTACTCCGCACTACCATTACAACGCGACCATTACTCCGCATACCATTACAACGCATTGCGCTGGGGGGCGCTCTAGGATAGGGAATAAGTATAATTTACTATCCAACACCTTCCCTAGGGTCCACGGGGACTGGAGTTAGAATAGTAAATTATACTTACCACTATCCAGCGCCCCAAGGCGCTATGCGTTGTAACGGTATGCGGAGTAAAAGTCGCGTTGTAATGGTCTGCGGAGTAAAAGTATGCGTTATAACGTCATACATCCCCGGAGGAAGATCCTTCTCCTACCTGGCGGCCAAGGCATGGAACTCCCACCCCACACACCTAAGAACTACCCAGGACCATCTCGCCTTCAGGAAAAATCTCAAGACCTGGCTCTTCGAGCAGCAGTAGCACCCCCCCTCAGTGCCTTGAGACTCTCACGGTGAGTAGCGCGCTCTATAAATGGACTTATTTATTGATTGATGATTGATCTCTGGTGCTCCCCACCACTGTTGCTCCTGCTGCCGCACTCTCAAGCGCTGTGTCGCCCGTTTAGAGGAGCAAGTGAGTGTCGTCCTCCAATCCCGCCACTCATCTTAGAGTCCCTGTCTTAGTTCTGCCCCTTTTTTAATTCTTGTTTGGGTGGGTGGGAATTGGGCATTGGGGATTTTTGGACATTTGGACTTCAGTTTCTTACGGACATTGATTGGGGTTAGGGAGGGGGGTGGGTCAGCTTTTGTGGGTTTCCATTTTACATAGTTTATTTTTGTTAGGGTAAATTAAATCTATATTTATACTATAGATGCAATGTTGTCAATGTTTTGTAGGTGAGGTTACTGTTTTACATCACACTGTTTCCTTGCTAGTGCAGGTCCGCCCATAGCCAGTGTTTGATTTAAATAATTGGCTGACTGTGTGAGACACAAACAGATAGGTGTGACACCCCTCACTAATTGAGTTGTTCTACCAGTACTTTGTCTCTCTCTTCTAGTCTATGCATTCTTTATCTGGACTCAAAAGGGTGTGTGAATTCATTGAAAACAGGTCCATTATTAATTATGCCTCCCCGAAACTTCTCATACCTTTGCTTGATGTTTAACTTTGGCACAGAGATGGCTGCATGGTGAAGATGGTTTCCTTTTTGTACCATGCCATGATTGGGGTGGTGGTGGTAGTATAGTAGTAGTAATAGACACTGGCAGGGCAGCAGCATTTGCAAAAAAAGAAAATGAGAGTCAGTTCCCTTAGAGAGACTGTTCGAGGAGTAGTAGAATGATGTATAGTACAGAACTTACCAAGCAACAACAATATGCTAAAGTATTTTACAACAAAACATAAAGGTGGTGGGGATAGCCTACTAGACAGAGTTACAAACTATAGTTGTGTTGAGTCACTTGACTAGGCCAACAGCATAACAGTTAGTGCTGTGTATGAGGAATGACAACAAATCAAATCAATGCTGGCAATTAATGGTGAGTTATATGTTCATTTCTTAAATAAAAATCACCTTTAAAATATACTGCTCATGGGTGGGCAAGCAGAAGAAGATCATCGCTCTGCCTTGAAATTGAAGTACTGTTGCTTTCGCCACATCCGCCCCAGCAAGCGTGTGAATAATTATTGGTGTACATTTAATGTAGTCACACCTCAATAAGTCACACAGCTCGGGGGAAGAGGGTTAGGGTTTGTCGAATGGATGGGAAGGGGGTTTGGGGAAAGGTTTGACAGTGAAAAACAGTACGCATGGACAAACAAACGACAATCTTTGAAGACTACCATATTAAATATGTTAAGGGAGAACAAGGAAATGCATGCATGATGATGATTGATAAGGAGACCCGGATTACATACACTACTTGTTCTGTTGTTCTGGGCTTAATAATTTTACGGATAGAAAATAGAATTTTTAAATATTGGTAGGGATGAATCATAAACAGAGCAAACCTAATGATAATAATAACAACAAGAACGACACACTGTTGTAAAGATTGTAGACAAAAAAAATGAATCAAATTATTTAAAAGAAGGTGAAAGTTGATACTGTTATTGTGTTATCTTGGTCAAAAATGTGGACTGAATTTGCATCCCGGCATTCCGACCTCTTGGTCCTCTCATCCATCAATCTTGGGTGTCGCCACTCGCCACTGTCGCCTGGAAAAAAATGCAGATTTATTGTTAAGGTAAGTGTGCATTGTAATGTTTTCCCAAGTATAGGGCAAGGCCTGGCCTGTAATTGTAGATGGAAACACAAAGGGGATATTGAGAAACAAAGTTGAAACAAATGCACAAGCTATGGTGTAGTGCAACACAAGAATACTTTCCGAGGCGGCATGTATGCATCATTTCTACAGTAGTCTGTTTCTGTTTCCAGCATTGACCTTCAACAACAACAGGACAGAGCAGGTTCACAGTGACAGGTCTGACGGCACGTTGCTTAGCACATCTTCTGTTTACATTTTTTTTTTAAAGAGTTGGACAAAGGCAAAGCACAAATCCATTTGAACATAGCATTTTACAATTCAAGGTAGTTAATGAAAAGCACCGCAGTCATCCCACCGCTACACTCGACTCCACTTCTACACAGACATTTGCGTCTGCTGTGGTTGTTGTTGTGTGTTTATCTTTAGGCTTTTATGCCACACATGAAACGTCCTCCTGACTTGTTTATTCCATCAATCATCTCCGATACTGGTACTGACTGACTGTGAAGGTCGGCCTGCAGTAGAAGTAAAATTTTGTTATTACACAAGAGGAGAACTATTATTGACTTGAGTCACTCTTTAGTGTGTACCGTAAGACTACTAGTACACTTTGACTTCACTTCGTGCACAACAAACAAACAACAAAAACACAAACACTAATCGCTCAGAGTCGGGTGTCCAATGCATTCCATTCATTTTTTCATTACCTGTTCCTTCTCATCTTAGGTTAATGGGCCGTCTTTTTTGCCATCATCATCATGGACGGTGCTGTTGTCATACTCAGTGCGCAGATTGAGGCCCTTTCCTGTATTCAATCAAAAGCAATGTATCAAGCTGCAGTAGAAGTACACATTTCTTATTTTCAAGAAAGGGAAAATTCACCTTGAGTTACCTTTAGTGTGTACTGTAGAAAGATGATTAGTGCACAATGACATAACTTCATGCACAACAAACACTAACAAAATCACTCAGTCTGAGACTCTGCATCCAATGCGTGGCATCAATCATTACCTGTTCCATCTCATTTTAATGGGCAGTCTCTCTTGGCTCTGAAAGGAGGATAGCTATAGTAGTCATCATGTTCCACTTCTAATTTTTTCTTCTATTTTCCATCATCGAATCATCACGAGGGCAATGGATTTAGGTGGGAGATTCATTATGATAGAGCAGAGGAGCTGGATTCGGAGGACTGTACTGTCAAATGCAGACACCTGAAAGTTGTATATTGAAATAAGAAGAGCAGAAGACGGTGGTAATGGAATGGATTTGTTGTGATTCACAAGTTTGTAACCGGAACGACAGACACACAAAACAAAGGAAAAAAAGAGAGAAAGACAGTAAGTGCAAGCCTAATTGTCAGGGAAGTATAGCTCGTCCTCAAACTCTGGGGGTTCAGCCAGTGGTAGGTAATCATCATGTGACACACTACTTCCGCTGTCCTCCTCATCTTCCTCCCTTGCTTCATGATTGTGTAATTCGGTGGTATGAAGTGCTGATTCATTTTGATCATTGTTAACATCTCCATTTTTTTGGCGAAAGACTGGTCCTTCTCACTGTTACAATGGAACAAGCAGCACTGAAAACATGTTCAGAAGAGACACTTGCGACAGGGCAAGCCAGATAGCTTATCGCCAGCCTGCTGAGCAGTGGCCGTTCAGACCTTTTCCTATACCAATACTGCAATGGGTTTTGATCAATGTAAACCTCTGTTGGGTCATCCAGATATGCCTGGACCATCCGCTCAATGTTCAGGGCTGCTGCTAACCTTTCGGGCTCTTTTCTCTGTGCATCAATACTGCGCTTATTAATGCCTAACTGTAAATACCAATTGTCTCACGATTCTACTGGGCCTAATTATCCAGTTATTGTTGCTGTTGTCGATGGTTATGGTGAGTGTTGTGATGATCCAAACGCACTGCCCTCAGCCTCCAAAGTTGCACTTGATGCTTACATGCCCTTCTGCAGTACTTCTTGTGGGTTGGTCTTGCAGGCTTTTAATTAACAGCCGTTCTTTTTCCAACGTACTCGCTGCCTCAGCTATCCAAGTTTTGTAGCGGGCAACATCCATCTCTGAAAAAGGAAAGAATGTCTTAAGTCCCAATTTTGCCCGCGGATCCAGAATTGTGGCAGAAATGTAATGTTCTTGTGACAAATTTTTATTTTCTATCCTTGTATTTTCAGCTAAGCGACAGGCTAAGCTCTCTACTAAGTCATAGGCTTCCTTTCTGTCCTCTAAACCTTTGTATGATTCAGACACCTTCTTCAGCTGATGCTCTAGCATTTGCAATAATGGGATAGCTTTGCCCATTGTACAGTTGTCCTTGCTGACTTCACGTGTGAAGACCTCAAAAGGACGAAGCATCTCAGTCAGGCATTTAACTAGGCCCCATTGCTCCATCTGAATGGTCATGCCTTTCACAGTAGCATACCCTCTTTGCATGACATATTCATTGAATGGCCTGTACTGCTCAAACAGATGATCAGCCATTATCAAAAATGGGGTGACCCAAAATGGTCCTGGACCTGGGTACAATGCGTTATCAAAGACAATGGTCCTCGACCTAAATCAAATTCTTGAATTTATCACACTTGTAATCGTTAATTACTTAGTCTGAGCATTTGTTCACTTACTCCTGGTCTCTAATCCAAATATATATACAAAAATACAAAAGATGCATCAACCCAACGTAATCAACTGGAGAATTAGTTCATTTTAATTCTACCAACAATATATATTCCTTTTAAAATTCAAAGGTTCAAGTACAATTTTAGTACAATTTTTTAGGGTGCTCAAAAGAACGTGCGTGAGAGTAGTGCTCAGAAATTGAAGCGTGTGATTGAAAAGGGGGGGAAGGGAAGGAATTAGTGACAATATTTAAAAACACAATACTGAAACAATAATTCCAAACAGTATTAGCTTGTCCACATACAATGTTCACAACCTAGTGCTTAAAAATTAATTTACATTTATTTATTAGCACGTTTGTACACTAGGTTTCCTTGTGGTCCAAGGGGATCAGAAATAGGGGTGTCGACGTTTCGACCCGACTTAATGCTAATGGGTTAATGATAGCCTCTGCCTGCGGGTCTTCTTCAGGACAAGGGAGGACCCTCCGTACCAGAAGGGTATGTTTCCCTGGTGTAGATTAAGGCGGTCAAGGTACTCAATATCCAACCAGAGGTATCTGGATCCGTGTCCCAGGTATACCATGCACCATAAAGGTGAATCCAACTTTTTCGAGTCAGTGGCTGTAATCGTCTATCAGTCCCATCATTTTTTTAGGAAAGGGTCGGGAGATTCATCCTGATTCATGGGGTCTTCCTCTACGTAAACAATGCCGGTGAGGTCACTTTGTTTTAGAAGTTTCTATCCGTAGTAGCCCTTCCAAATGCGGGTTTCCGCATTTGGAAGGGCTACTACGGACACTACTGATAGATATGGCAACTGGTCCACATGTCTGTTGTCAGGTGGATATTGTGAACAGCACTCTGCTGCAAAGCTTGTCCAACCAATTCCAGCACATCATGATGTAGTGCCGGAACAGCAACTCTTGCGAAATAGGACCGGCTGGGAACCATCCATTTAGGGCAGATGGCTGACACAAATTCAAGGAAACCCACCCCTTCCACAAATGAAAAAGGGAGAAGGTCCAGTGCTAGCATTTTAGCAAGCTTTGCATTGTACAACCGTGCCATTGGGTGGTTGCGTTGGAACTGCCCCTCCAACCTAAGCATGCTGTCAATGGTAGGCTGGATTCCTTTCCTTTGTGGTGCTGTTGTTTTCATTAGCCCACTTAGGCTCAATGACGCAGTTTGTCCCATCGCTGCTCGTTAGTAGACTGGCTACCTCTGCGATACTCAAGGGCTTGGGCCTAGGTTGGTGGGGTTGGCCCGCTGGTGCGGATGTGCTGCTCCCAGCTTGGTTCCCGGACAATGCTGCTGCCGGCCGGCACACCAGTCGTGGTTAATGGCACTTCATTTTTCTGTTCCTTTTTCTCACCGGCAACTTTCTTGGTACTGGACATGGTAGCTTTCTTTGGGGCCATCTTCTTCAGATGTCAGGCAGGACGCAGATGCACAACAAGTTGTGGACACACGTGGACGTGATGCGCAGCAGGACTTCTGTCTGGCTGGCAGTACAACGGGTGATGAATGATGATGACACCTCCTCCTCTGGCTTGTTGCGCACCTAAAAGCAAATAAGCCAGGAGAAGAACATCAGTGAAATGTTGCATTTGTTGTTGTGGTTCAGTTACTTACTACTGTACAACAAAATATATAGTCTAGCCATTTCTGAGACTTTGTCAACAAGGGGTATGTTATACTACTGTGTATACACACACTACACTCTCAGGAAGGATAGGAAAGAGAATTAGAACCACCAAAATAAAAGTAAAATGGAAGTGGGGTGGACCCTATTTGCCATTAAATTATTAGAGCATCACATCATTCATGGAGCTGCTGCTGGCAAAGGGGGTGGATGGATGGAAGCAGTAAGCCAATAGGAAAACCATGCAGGCCTATATGCCAAAAGCAGGACACTACTAACTCCTAACACAAAGAAAGGCCACCAGCCACATGGCCAGGCCCAAAAACATCAGAAATCCCACCACCAAAAAACACACTTCCCAACTCAATCCAATGCCATCCATGCACTAAACGATGTCTAAAAATATTCAACAGACCACACAGAAACAATGAATTAATGAAGATGTGGCTACCTGCTCTGAGCCTACTGGATGAAAGCAGGCCTTTTGGCAGGCAAGACCAGGCAAGCTTGCAGGCCTAGGCTTCAAAAGGGCCACCAGCCGCATGGCCATGCCCAACAATATCAGAAAGCCCACCACACAAAAATACACTTCCCAACTCAATCCAATGCCATCCATGCCCTAAATGATGTATAAATTCAACAGACCACACAGAAACACTTGATTAATAAAGCTGTGGCTACCTACTCTGACCCTACTGGATGAAAGCAGGCCTGTTGGCAGACAAGGCCAGACGAGCTTGCAGGCCTAGGCTTCTAAATGGCCACCAGCCACAAGGCCAGGCACAACATCAGAAAGCCCACTCCAAAAAAAACACACTTCCCAACTCAATCCAATGCCATTCATGCCCTAAATGATGTCTAAATTCAATAGACCACACAGAAACGCTTGTTTAATGTTCCTGGGGCTACCTGCTGTGAGCCTACTGGATGAAAGCAGGCTTGTTGGCAGACAAGGCCAGACAAGCTTGCAGGCCTAGGCTTCAAAATGGCCACCAGCCACATAGCCAGGCCCAACAACATCAGAAAGCCCACCCCAGAAAAACACACTTCCCAACTCAATCCAATGTCATCCATTCCCTAAATGATGTCTAAAAAAAATTCAACAGACCACACAGAAGCACTTGATTAATAAAGATGTGGCTACCTGCTCTGAGCCTACTGGATGAAAGCATGCCTGTTGGCAGACAAGGCCAGACAAGCTTGCAGGCCTAGACTTCAAAATGGCCACCAGCCACATGGTCTGTCCCAACAACATCAGAAAGCCCACCACCAAAAAACACACTTCTCAAATCAATCCAATGCCATCCATGCCCTAAATGATGTCTAAAAAAATTCAACAGACCACACAGAAGCTTGATTAATAAAGATGTGGCTACCTGCTCTGAGCCTACTGGATGAAAGCATGCCTGTTGGCAGACAAGGCCAGACAAGCTTGCAGGCCTAGACTTCAAAATGGCCACCAGCCACATGGTCTGTCCCAACAACATCAGAAAGCCCACCACCAAAAAACACACTTCTCAAATCAATCCAATGCCATCCATGCCCTAAATGATGTCTAAAAAAATTCAACAGACCACACAGAAGCACTTGATTAATAAAGATGTGGCTACCTGCTCTGAGCCTACTGGATGAAAGCAGGCCTGTTGGCAGACAAGGCCAGACACGCTTGCAGGCCTAGGCTTCAAAATGGCCACCAGACACATGTCCAGGCCCAACAATATCAGAAAGCCCACCACACAAAAACACACTTCCCAACTCAATCTAATGCCATACATGCCCTAAATGATGTCTACATTCAACAGACCACACAGAAACACTTGAATAATAAAGCTGTGGCTACCTACTCTGAGCCTACTGGGTGAAAGCAGGCCTGTTGGCAGACAAGGCCAGCCAAGCTTGCAGGCCTAGGCTTCTAAATGGCCACCAGCCACAAGGCCAGGCCCAACATCAGAAAGCCCACCCCAAAAAACACACTTCCCAACTCAATCCAATGCCATCCATGCCCTAAATGATGTCTAAATTCAACAGACCTGACAGAAGAATTTGTTTAATGTACCTATGGCTACCTGCTGTGAGCCTACTGGATGAAAGCAGGCCTGTTGGCAGACAAGGCCAGACGAGCTTGCAGGCCTAGGCTTCTAAATGGCCACCAGTCACAAGGCCAGACCCAACAACAGAAAGTCCACCTCAAGACAACACATTCCCCAACTCAATCCAATGCCATCCAGGCCCTAAATCATGCTTGAAAATAAAATACATTAAACAAACACCAAAGGAACAGTTGCTTCATCATGCACACACCCATGAGGCCCTAACTAGCTCTGGCCTACTACTGAAAAAAATCCAAAGGCAGAATGACCAGGAGATGGACAAAGCACTGAGATGAGCCTGCTGAACAGGAACAGGAAGTTGGAGATTCTGTGGCACTTCCTCCCTCTCCCCACCTTTTTAAAAAAGGACTCCTTGTACATTAAAGAACAGCCAAATGTCAATCTGAGGAGTATTTTTCATCCAAATCATCATTTGCAGAAGGTTTCATGCTGCTAGAGCTGATATTCTTCTCCAAATTGAAAATTTCACATATTCAAGTTCTCAAGCTTCACATTACTTCCGCCGGCGCGTCCAAAATGACTTGATCGCGTTCTCTCCCTCCCTTTCGCATTGGATATGACGTGTTCATGTTCTCTCGCTCCTTGTCGCGTTCAATATGACGTGTCCTCGTCCTCACGCTCTCACGTGCGGTGGAGAATGACATGTTTGAGAACTCAATCATCTCATACTCTCGCTGTGCGTGATCACGAGAAGAAAAACGTGATCGCGTGACAAATAACGTTATAGCGCGATGAATGATGTTAATGCGGGCGCGAACTCTCGAGAGATAGCGCAAAATGGCTACCACAATCCAACATCTCGTGGAGAACGCGACCGGATCGGGAAAACTTGTCGGCAAACGAGGGGATTCAGGTACGACGATCTCGCGCAAGAATGTCTTTTTTACAGCGCAAGCCAGACAAAAATTTCGATAAGATGCGGATTGCGGCAATTGTGACATTTTCGCGCTCTCTGCGGAACGCAAAAATGTCAAATTATCGCAATTTCCACGAGCGGAACAGAACTTGACGCCCAGGCCTAGTAAGGATCACATTTCCAAACAGTTCTATGGCGCACTGTATGGCAAGCACCCGCCACTCCCACCAGCCCATATGCAAATTAGCATAGCTGGAGGCGAAGCAGGTGTCCATCGCAGCCCCCCTAACCTGTTGGTACAGGTCCTTGCCAAAAAAAAAAATGTTACTGTCAGGAATCTTCTCACCGCGCCTACCTAGGGCTAAAACTACAATTCCCATGTGCCCTTGCAACAAATGGGTATTTCCTGTCTGCTCGCGCTTTGGAGCATGCGCGTTATTCTGTGTTTGGTCTTCCTCGTCGGACATCTGCTCTGCGAGTGGGCGCACGGCGTGGTTTCTCCGGTACTGTATGGAGTTTCAGAGTCCTCTTCACGAAGGTATTTGGAAGGGCGGCTGCCCCTATGGCTGAAGCAGAGCGCAGTGTGTTCCCCGACCACGCGCTACCGTTGAGGCAGTGGAGACCGGCTGGTTTCCACATGCTTGTGTTTCTCTCAAGCGCGGCTGCACTTGAGAACTCTAAGCGGAACGTAGTGTGTTGGCTGACCACTTAGTATCCTAGTACTTTGGAATTCGTTTATCGTGATTGTAGCTGCTGCTACAACTGTCTGGATGTATTAGCTATTTGAACTTGATGACAAACGGAACGCTGTGTGTATTCCGCCACGCGTTACCGTTCATGAATGTACATTGACATTTCATATATATATTAGGTCGGAGTAGACCTTTCTATCCTTTGTTTCTGAAACATTCCACAGGTCATTGTTTGGATTACACGGCGGTGCTAACCTTCTTCACAATATATGGAAGTGTAATATGTTGTGATCAGCCAGACAATCAAGGCCAGACAAAAGTCCTTAGCAGCTACTTCTCTGGGTTGCGCTAAAGAATTCATAGTCACACCCATTCTTCTGAACACAGGAAATTGTTCTCTCTTCATGGGTGATGTACATTTGGGTTTATACCTACCTTTTTGTTTCCTGCTCTGCTGAGATTTTGAACCTTGGTTCCCCATGTGGAGGTGTGTTTCCGCTCTTCCTTTTGCACCTACCTTTATAGCGAGAATTGATGAGAGTAGTGATTTATGATTATTGTTGTGATTAATGTTGTTTGCATGCTTATGCTTATGTCTTTCAGAGCCTAATATCCCAGCAGTCCCTTCCCCTTCCCTAATTTTTCCCTCGCCTAATGGTTCGAATTCCCTGTATTCCCTGTGGAGAAGTGTGGCTCAGGGGTTAGAGGCAGCAGACCCGAAAGCTGAGATCGGTCCTGGACCAGGGTTCAATTCCCCGCCTCGGCGGGTCTGGGCTAAAAATTCCACGGACTCGATAATTCTCGCCCGGGTGACTCCTCGACTCACGGGTTCACACTCTGCGACTCTGGGCAATAGCTTGCTTAATCTCCACAACGGCCCCTCGCGGCGGGATGCCTGACTTTCACCTTGTGGATACCCTGCTATCTCACAGGGGAATACCAGGACGGGTTCCCTAAGCAAGCGCCGGGAAACCCACTGCGGGTAGCTGTGCGCTATATAAGCTCAACTACATTTACATTTACATTTACATATACTCATCAGGGAGTTGGTAACATTGGGAGGTGGACCCCTTTGAACTACAGCCGTATCCTGTGGAGCGTATTCCTGACAGTTACTCTTCGGTCACCAACTTAACATACTCATCAGCATTTCTGAGTGTCTATTCAGGGTTAATTGTCACGTGCTCAGATAATACTGCACCGCCCTTACGCCAGCCGCATGTGAAATGCTGGTGTAGTGGGAGGAGACATCCAATGTCATCATGATGAAATTCTCCTCCCAGTTGATGTCATAAATCTTTCAGAGGATCAAATGTTGCAGTAATTCATCAGGAGCCAGCCCAATAAACTAGGACCAACTTACAACCATATTTGCACTGTACATTCAATTACTATTGAGCATTATGCACCCTAGATAGGACATCAGCTATAAAAAAAGGATATTTAAAAAAGAAGGTGTGAGTGTATAAAGCTGGAAGAAAAAGTCTAGCTTCTAGATACTAAAAGGCAAAATAGGAGCGAGCTTAGATGAGAACATTAACTAAAAATATATTGAGCGGCAAAGGAGTAAGAGAAATTGGTATTCTGAAGATATAGTTATCATATTAAGCCACTATGAATGAATGTGTTAGAAATTCGGTGTGTGTGACTGCTTATAGTCTGATGTTATATTAAAGCAGTTCACAGAGTGTGCATCCACCCGAAGGGGTTGTGGCACTCAGACTGATACTAAGCAATAGAGGTGCCTAACAAGAACATGGATAGGTGATAAAGAGCAATGTTTTCAGCTCCTTTTGGAAAGTCAGCAAAGTAAGTGATGCTTGAATTTATGGGAAAGTTCTTTCCCCCAGGATGGGCAGGGGAGGCTTCAAAGGCATGCTGCCTCTGAGAGCTTCTCCAGACCATTTGCTGGACCCAGCAACCAGTCCCCACCAGTCCTGCCCCCCACTCTGGCGGGAAGACTGTCGGGAAAAACTACGTCAGGAAGGGGGGTGTTCCAGCCCGTGCCAACCCCACCCCTCAGTTGGGGGAGACGAGGTGAAGCATGACCCCAGGCTCACAGCTAGGCTCCTGCCCCCTCCCACAGGAGAGGAGCAGGCTAGTGGGTGAACTCAACCCAGGTCCCCGTCCTTGCCCTACCTGTAAAGCCCCATAATTCAGTATTTAGGGGCTCCCTTAACCTTCCTTCCGCAGATTCAGATAGGAAAAGAAGAAAGAAGATCAAGAAGAAGAAGACCCGCCGTGCAGCTGCTAACAGGACGGCGACAACTGACTTGTCACTTGCCCTACCGGCCTGTTGATCCTGGAACCTGCTCCTGCCTAAACCCTGGTGACTCCTGCAGACAGCCCCCTTGGGACACGCAGACGACCTGCCTGCCTTGACCCTCTTGAAGATTGGGACTCCCATCAGCAAAGGCTCTGCTGCAACAACCCCCCCTGGTGCCAGCCAGGAAGCTCCAGACCAGCCCACTCTGCAGCCTCCGAGCCCGGGCTGAGCCCTACAGAACCAAGACCACGAGGACGTCCCCCTGGTGACTGGGACCCGAATTCCAGTGTCCAAAGACCCTCCTCGATGAACTAGACAGACGCCACCTGCAGACTCAGAACTAGGGGTCACCCTAACCGCGACCAGCTGAGGGTAAGCTTTTCTGACACCCAAAGACACCCCTGCACAAGCGCCCTACAGCCCCCTGTGCCTCCATTTGGGGTACCTACCTGTGCTCAAAGATCCCAACTTACCTCTCGAAGTGCTGGTCACCCCTGGAGAGTCTCTGTCCAGAGCCTGCAGTCTTTTTGACCTTTGCCATTGGATAACTTTGAGAGCCCGACGGCTCAAAAGCACCCTGCACCTAGCCGCCCGAGTGCCGCTGGCTGTGCCACCATTGTCCTATCCTACTTCCCCCCTTGCCCTGAGAAAGTGACCGGGAGCCCAGCTCCCACATTCACGTGGCCTGCTAGTCAGCAGTCACCAACCGAAGGCCCCCTTTCCCTCATTGGATATCATTGAGCCTAAATACCTCTGCACCCGGCCGGCCCTGTGCTGCTGGGGCTGAACCAACTGTACTTACCTGACCCTGGGAGACCCCGGAGTCTAAGCCCAGAACCTTAACTTCACCAGCCAAGTACTCACCTGGAAACCGGTAACACACTTACCTGCACTTGGATAACATTGGCCAATTTTGACTCGAAAATCTTCTAAGTGTGAAGTTTTGAAAACTGAAAATATTCATATAAAATCAGCCGAATTCTGAATTCCAAGGTACTCACCTACGATCAGGGGAGAAGACAGTGCTGTACCTTTAAGCCCAGTACTGGATCGCAAAAGTAATCCTTACTGGGTTTACAAGTAACCTGTATTTTCTCCATAGGAACCCATTTCCCTTCTTTTCTATGAAATGTCTTCTGTCAACTTTTGAAAACTTGCAATATTCTTTAAAAATCACACAAAATACTGAAACGCAATTACCTACCTGTTTTAAGTTAAGACCCCAGTGCTGGCCCTAGGAGAACAGTGCTGGATTACAAAAGTAACGCGATCGTGCTTTACCTGCAACCTGAATTTTCTCCGATTGAATAACATTGTCAGATTTCCATTGACAAGTTTCTAAGTGTGAACTTTTAAAACAGCTTTATATTCATGAAAATTCACTACAGTAACTAAAACGTTTTTGCTAATCTGGTTTCAGCTTAGAACCCATGACTGAACCTAGGGTCTAGTCCTGTAACTACTACAGTAATCTTCCCTGTAATCAACTGTACTTTTAGGTTGACAATCCATTGAGCTCAATGCTAAAGTGTGTCTAGACTTGGGTTGCATGCAGCAACCCCTGTACCTATTGTGTTCACAAACTTTATTGCTTCCTTGCAAAGTAATTACATGAGAGTACTCATAACTAGCAAGGTATATTTTTATGCCTGTCGGTTCTAAAAATACAACACCTATATCTTTGGATATAAAAACCATTGGCCTGTAGTTCAGTCTTTGAGTGTGTAAAATCCTTTGCTGACCGAGTGTGTACAACAAATGCTTTGCACTTCCCGCTGGTACTGCCTTACTGCTCGACCAAGCTACCAATTTTGAGAGTAAGGTCAGTCCTGACTTTAACCTCTGTTATACCTTTGGGGTCTGTGGACTCTATAGACACTCTGTACTGCATTATTGTCCAGTATATATAGAGCCACTTTCTCACAGTTAATCTGTTTTTTGTGTGGGTTTGGCTTGGTTTGTAAGTTACCATGCGCTACAAGTCTGGTGTGTTCGGTGTGTAAGTCGCTATGCGCTACACCTCATGTCTGTTCGGTGTGTAAGTCTCCTTGCGCTACATGTCTTGTCTATAAGTGACCAGGTTTCTACATATATAATTTGGATTTTAACCCTTGCGTCAGGTTTAGGTTATGGGTTTTAGTCCATTTACATGGTTTATGTCACAAAACCTTACAGAAGGGATGACATTTTGGGTTACAATGCCAATTGTTTTACCCTTTTCATGAAGGGTGTCTCAACGGGATTCTTAGCCTTTTTTTCAGGGTGTATTTCATGTTCCTGATATAAGAAATCTTGTTTACACTTTTCGTTCCCTTGTTGTTGGGATCGTTCACCCTGGTGTGGTCCACCCTTTGCTACATTTTACTTGTTTTAAAATTGTTTTATTGGGGAGAGTGGGTTATATTGCTTGTCAATTTATTTAATGTTGCTTGTTAATACATTTACCTTTCCTTTCAGGTTAGTTAGTTTTCAGACTCTCTTGTCAAGCTGCCTTTTAATTTGCCTCCCTGAATCTTGTACTTTTCTCTGCTGTTGTACATTCTTGTCCATAGTTCCTCCCATGTTACATTGTTCTTTTCATTTTTCATTTAAAAGGAGGGGGATATGTTATATCCTGCTTAGTTTAGCATATGTATCCCAGTTTAGCTATCTCCCTGCTGCTCAGCCAGTGTGAGTGTTGACAGTGGAATGTTGGTGTGACTGTGATGCTTGAAATGCTTGGGTGCCTGCGTGGATGAGAGTGGTGACAGTTGGAAGATGGGCTGAGCAGCAGGTAAGTTGCTCCTGATTGGCCAGAGTATAGGATTCACCATGGACTGATGTACATAATTACCATCCTGCAACTTGAAGTTAATAAAGAAATACGTAAATACAACTCGGCTACGTCTGGTAAGATACAACATATAGTCCAAAGCATCTCTGACTCTTCTGTGGCTTTGATCAGCATGGACTCAGTGCTACGTTCTGAATGAAAACCAAATTGGGTGACATTCAAGAGGTGGTTGTCTAGCAGGTATTGTGAAAGCTGTGCATTCATCACTTTTCCCACCAATTTGGCTAGGCGAGGAAGACGTGAAATGGGACAGTAGTTGTTAGGATCCCCTGGCTACGAATAAGCTTTTTTTTTTTAGAAAGGGTAGAATAGAAGCAATTTTGCATTTGTCTGGAAACACACCAGAGTTAAACATTGCATTACAGATGGATATCAGGGTGGCCAGGCTACCGATCAAGATGGCTGTATAGCTCTTTAGTTCCACTTCTCCGGCCAACATCCTGACTCTAATGCCTTCATAAGAACGCCGGTATATAGAACAAGGGAACCCATATAGGTAGCATGGGACCTCGGGTAATTGGAATTATAGAGTAAACAAAGGTCCTAAGCTCATTTCAATAACATGAAAAATGATAAACACAGACATTAAATAAGAACTGCTATTTGTTTTAACTCCAATATCCAGCCGGACAAGGAGATGTTGATTACAAAAGATTTTTGAATTATATGCAAATTTTAGAAGTGGGACAACCCACAAATGACTGGGCACAAGCCTGTACCGAGAACAAAGGGAAGGAACAGTAAAAAGGAAAATAGGGAAAAATAACAGGCAAACAGTTTGGAGAAAAAGGTGGCTTACAGTGCATTCAATTATTATGTAAGCTCTAACCAACAGTAACTACCACACATATCATAAACATAAAGGAAGGCAGTTCTGTGCAAACAGTCGACGTAACGTTTCGATCCCTATCTCCAAAATAAGGTCGGGATCATCTTCAGGACTACAATATATCATTTTAATTTAATTTTGCCTGTGTGATTATATCAGCCCTAGTAGTCCGCAAGATTGCGGTCACAATATACAGGGTTCGGCAAGGGAGGCTTCAGGGAATCTGGGGCGCCAGGCTGAAAGCTTGGGGCCGCCTCCCAATGACCCGAAAAATAACGGGTAGGTCCAGACCGACGATCAAGGTGTGGCCTGCGCACGGATGCAATTGAAGCTTCGTTTAGAAAATAGTAGGACACGCCAAATGGAGCGAGCCTGGGCCGTGCGCACCGTAATATAGTTGATTTAGGCTGCAAATGGGTCCCGTCTGGAGGGCGTGATAGCTATCACGGGACCCATTTGCAGCCTAAATCAACTATATTACGGTGCGCACGGACCAGGCTCGCTCCATTTGGCGTGTCCTACTATTTTCTAAACGAAGCTTCAATTGCATCCGTGCGCAGGCCACACCTTGATCGTCGGTCTGGACCTACCCGTTATTTTTCGGGTCATTGGGAGGCGGCCCCAAGCTTTCAGCCTGGCGCCCCAGATTCCCTGAAGCCTCCCTTGCCGAACCCTGCATATTGTGACCGCAATCTTGTGGACTACTAGGGCTGATATAATCACACAGGCAAAATTAAATTAAAATTATATATTGTAGTCCTGAAGATGATCCCGACCTTATTTTGGAGATAGGGATCGAAACGTTACGTCGACTGTTTGCACAGAACTGCCTTCCTTTATGTTTATGATATGTGTGGTAGTTACTGTTGGTTAGAGCTTACATAATAATTGAATGCACTGTAAGCCACCTTTTTCTCCAAACTGTTTGCCTGTTATTTTTCCCTATTTTCCTTTTTACTGTTCCTTCCCTTTGGTCTCAGTACAGGCTTGTGCCCAGTCATTTGTGGGTTGTCCCACTTCTAAAATTTGCATATAATTCAAAAATCTTTTGTGATAAACATCTCCTTGTCCGGCTGGATATTGGAGTTAAAACAAAACGCAGTTCTTATTTAATGTCTGTGTTTATCATTTTTCATGTTATTGAAATGAGCTTAGGACCTTTGTTTACTCTATAATTCATAAGAACGCCATCCTGTCCACCAGACGCTGATGAAGACCCCCTACCCAACTTGCCAACACAACGAGACCTATCCAGCATTAAGGGGCTGGCTGGTTCCCAAGGTACTTTTTGTATATCTAGCCGTGATAAAACGTAATAAAATGTGATAAAATATAATGAAATGATAATGAAATGTGATGTAATGGTTTTGTTATACAGTCTTATGTGTGGTTTGTTTATAATGTTTATTGGTATAATGTTTATTGGTGTATAGTTGGAGGCATTACAATGAGGTCATTGTGAGATATGTTGTGAAAAATTATTTTTAATTGTAATTGATAGAGCTAAAACTCTTTTTAAAAAAATGGTTATTAGCTACAATGCATTCTCAAAACTGATTTTTCTCGTTTTTCAGAATATTTTGGGGAAGAAACTATGTACAAACATGATGAAGGTGGTCTAACCATTTGATCCACCGAAATGCGTCGCATGATATAAGGAGGATTGTGTATTACAATGCTAAGAAAATAATTCTGACGTTTTCGCTGAATTGAATTTTCTCTTCATACCTCCTTTTTATGAAATAGGAATCTAATGTTTCCTTAATTTATGCTCTTCCCCGTTATTTTAATTGGTGTTTAATGATGTTTTAACTTTGCACTGCATAATAAATTGTTCAGGACTTTTCATAATTTCGATTTTGTCTTGCCTCATGAGTATAGTTTCATGTTAATGTTATTTGTTTTTATTATTTGTTGAACATTGTGTCACTACAAAAGGTGTCCCAAAGGGATTTCTTGCTTGACCTAATGGTTCCCGAGGTACACCATGTCATGATCGCGGCCGCTGTGGCATAGCGGGACGTAGCCGAGTCACCATGCACACACTTGGCATTGCTCTCTGCCGGAAATGGCACGGCGCTGATCTCACACCTTAATGTGAGGCTGGCTTGGAGCTCTTGAAGCTCCGGGGACCAACTTGGTGCCAAGGAGCCTGTGGAGAAATGACCAATGCACCTGTCTGGACCCATTGATGCTGACCGCGAGTGGGCCCGGCAGCATATCGGTGAGCGCGATATGCAACCACTGGCCTCCTGCGCTCCCCTACTTCTCCGCTGCAGCCTGCTTGTTTTACCCACAGATCCCGCGACAACAGGGGTTGATGGTGAGCCTGGAGGCCGGCCTCCGGGCTAGGCGATCTTGTGGCATGTGGGCGCGGGGAGGCCAGTGCGCAATTGAGGCCTGGATGGGGAATGTGCGGGGGCCCGTTCTTAAGAAGAGCTTCGGCGCAGAGGTCGCCGAGCGGCTGGGGACCGAGGGAGTATTTGGCCTGCATAGTGTGTTGGCAAGGTGGCAGTCCACACATACTATTGAGAGCATGGTTTCCCCCTAACTGTCTTCAGTGTGGCAGGAGGTAAGACACCTCTGGCTGCTGTACTCCTGGCGCTCACAGCTCAAACTTGTTATTACTGGCATAACACATTGGCCCATTGGCACAGCTTGGCCTGGACTTTGCCCCGCTTTGCAGGTCTTCCCAAATAGCTGCTTGGGGTGCAGGGGCAGCCATATTGATGGGTATGGTGCAGAAAGACCCCAAGCAGAGAGTACTGCAATTTGCCAAGCCCAGCATTCCAGCGGCAACAGCAGAATACAACGTGGCATCGAGAAGGCACACACTGGGGATTCCCCCCCTGCTCAGACACCATAACGGTTCAGCTCACTAAAGAAGAGACTGGATACCATGGGAGCCCAAATACATGTGCACAAAAGTCATCTGGACACGGCAGAGGCAAGAGTTTTTGATCTCGAGGATGGAGCTGTGCAATCCGTGAAAAAGCTGGACCAAATGAAGAAAACTTTAAAGTCCATAGCTATGAAAAATGAAGATCTGGAAGTGAGAAGCAGATGTAATAACCTGCAGATTCTTGGAATAGCTGAGTACACAAATACTGGCAGAATGGACCACTTAGTGGAAACATTGTTCATGGATTTATTTGACAAGGAGGCATTCACACCTGTGGCTCTGATTGAGAGGGTGCACCGTTCGCTAGGTCCCTGTCCCGGGCCGGGCACCCCCCTAGACCAATCATCGCCCGCCTATTGAACTTTTGTGACAGTGACGCAGCGCTAAGGCACTGTGATGGTCCAAAAGTACGGAGGAAGTTTGTGGGAGTGAAGGCCACGCAGAGAAACTTGGAACTCAGGTACGACATGCTCTACCCTGCCCGACTGAGAGTGGATGTGGCAGGGAAGCTTTGAGTGTTAGATACGCCTATAGCAGTGATCCAGCGCCCCTAAAGAAAATATGTCATAACAACGCTACCCAACTCCACAATACTCACCATTAATTATAAATCACTCCCAAGTCCCCTAAACTAACATGACATATTTTGAGCAACTGAATCATGTGGCCTAATTAATAAAACCTTATTCATAAACCTATATATACATTTATATACATTTGCGGAATAATGACTTTATCATGGTTTTTGTAATTCTATATTTAATTAAGCCACTAAGGCAAATGGATCTGCTGATGGTAACTAACTCTTGAAATAACAAGGCCAGCTTGTATTTTCAAAAATCTTATTTATTAACTATTTATTCAAGGAAAAGTGCATTTCATTAGAATCTTTATTATTCAAGCAGCATGGTTTAAGGAATTGTAAAAGTCAAACAGTTTTTAAGCAGACTCAATTAGCATGTTTAAAGAAGAATAAACAGTTTTTCCATCATCTAAACCCTATTTCCCTGACTAAAACTCACTTCACCTAAATAGAAAATGATAAAGTCATTAAGCCCTATTGATCCTTACGTGCTACCAAAGAAGTCCGACAGCACGACAAGCCCTTCTGGATTCGGAAAGCGAGAGACGCCCTCTCTCTAAAGAGGTCAGTTTATATACCTTTTCTAACTAACTACTCTAAGTAAAAAGAATACTTTCTCTACCATCCAGAACTGTGATTGGTTGTCAAACGACAGACCATATTGTGTCATCACATTTTTGAAGCCCAGTTCCGACTCTCTCTTAGAGTTAATTGTCCCTTATTCTTAGTGTCACGTAGCTTCCTTCAATTTGCAACAACTGAAATAGTTAGTCTGTGATTTCCTTAGCTTGACAATCTCTCTGCCGGTTCCTGAGCTTGGCCACGTCGACCAAGAGTACGGAAAGTTCACTGTTCAATCAAGTTTGCATTTTCTCCTTTTTAAACACGGCAGAAACTTTTCACACTGGACTCTTGCTTTCTCTGAGCAGGACTTTGCCAACTGCGTAATAAGGACATACTAGGCCTCAAGCCTCTTTCTTAGTAACTAGTATATAAACAAACACAAAAGAATAATTAATGCAAGAATTAGAAATCATTCTGTTACCCACCCACCATTGCTAAATATTAATCCATTAATCTATGTTACCTAGCAGAAGCAAATAAAGCAACAAACTGATTTGTTCAACATTTAAGACGAAAAGACAAAACATGAGCACACAGAAATAAGCACATGCCATTATTTAAAAACGGCCGCATTTAATTCTGACAACACAATAGACAGAATTAGTTTATTATTTCTCACATGCAAGCACTTTGCACATATTGCACATATATGAGCACACATATTATTTTCCCGCGTGTATTGATCTGCAAGTTTATTCTAGGTTGATTAGTATTCTTCACTGCACACATTATTAATAATATTATTTATTATGGAAGTTTAACTTTGCGAGCTGAAATAAATATATTTCCAAATCTCGCTCCATCAACTCCGTCATCTGGTGATTTCAAAATCAAAAAATCACACCCAAAAATTTAGCAACATTTTATCTCATAGATGAACATGTTTGATCTACTCTGTGTTAGTATTTCTAGAGACTTGTTTCATAAGTTTGTCTGCAATTCTCATATTGAGTTCTACGAAACTCTTCCAGTTCTATCTCTTTTTCTTGTTCCTTTATGTTCTTATATATTCTCTTCTTTTCCCTCAGGTATTTCTTTCTCTTGTGTAACATGCAACTGATCTTCAACAACAGTATCACAAAAACTATAACTAATAAAGGTGTCAGTATTTTGCCAAGAATTGAACCACCAATCTCTTGAAACCAGGTTTTGATTGCTTGAAATCTTTTGGACAGACTTTCTGAAAAATCATCCTCTTTCAAGGGTACAATTTCTGATTGTAACTCAGTGATATTTTTGATATACATCTCAATACCCTGACTCTCATCTGGGATATAAGTACAGCAGTGTTGGACATGCAAAATGCCACAGACTCCTCCCTCTTTTGCTAGCAGAATGTCAAGAGCAAGACGATTCTGCATTACCATAGTCCGAATTGCAATAAGCTCAGTATCCACTAATTGGAAACCACTAGCTGTGTCAGTTGACAATCTGTCAACAATTGTGGACAGTTTTCTGATTCTACCTGCATTCAGGGTTATACCCACTAAAGGTATCACTGCTTCAAAGATGTCTCCCAAAATTTCTGAGAAACTTTCTCTTTTGTATCTGTTCAAATGTTTGCTGATTTCAAATGAACCTTCTGCATTTCTGTCAACATGAAATATTTTAGGAAAAACCAATCCTACAAAACACGTCCCATACCAGTGATCGGGGAGGTTGTAGTAAGCCTTATCTCCACAAATAAAATAAATCCCAGGAAAAATAGGATCTTTGCCACCTTTGAATCCCCAACCCACCATGATTTGATAAGTGTCCTCACAATGACTCGCACCCACAAAATAGTTGTCAAAGAAAGTATTGTCTCTCCTAATACAAAATTTACCACTAATTGGTTTATCTATGTGTATAGCAGCATTTTCAAAAGATTTGCCATTCAGTTTTTCGTCTTCTTTCTGCCAGAATTTTGATTTGGTCTGTTTAAGCATCTCATTCCTTTTATAAATAGCTCTTCTCTCCTCAACTAAATTTCAGGAAAGACTTTTCTTCAGATCTCAATTTACATGTCAAATTATTTCTAAAAGCATACTCATAAGTAAGTTCATTTGTCACAATAAAGAATTCCCTCATCTGTTTGGCTTGCTTGTGCTTATTTAAGCTTTTCTCAATTTTCAGGTTTGCAAAAATGTTGTCGTAATTAGAATAATAATACTCTAAACGACCAGTTTGGTAAAATAAACTAGCTATCACACTGCAGGTTATGCCATAAGTAAGAGGAAGCATATTATAGGTAACTCCTTCCGAAACAGAAGCAGGCAATTTCACACAAATGTAACAATCTTTCATCTCCAAGACCTTTACATATTCAGCCAGGAGTCTTGAAAATGTATTGCTAGAAAAATCACCAAAAGATCTATCCTGATGGATCTCAGGATTATGATCAATAACTTTGTTAGTTTTGCCTATTGCACTATGTTTGTCTTGTTTAACAGAAGCTTTGCTCGTCATGTTGACCTTATACATCTCCTTATTAATCCCAAAAGGAAAAATGACAGCTAAAACTAACCAAAGCAAGATTATCAAGACCACACACAAATTAAAGACATTTTACAGCATCTCTTAAACATGGAGCATCTTGAACTGTTATTGACAAAAACGTAAGGCATTTTCCCTAAGTTTGCAAGAAAACAAAAAACAAATTCCAACACCACCCTTTTTAAATTCTTTTTTTTTTTAGACCCTCAAACTTCTAACAGCATTTCTTCGACCTTGCTTCACAATTGTTTTTCAGCTAACACAATTTCTTCGACCTTGTGTCACCTAACACAATTTCTTCAGCCTTATGCCAAAAACAAAAACCCTAAATTTAAACAGAAAATTATTCAATCGTTGTCAGTATTGTCATCTATTTCTTCCTGACTGCTACAATTGATATCCACCACAGGTCGAATTATAATATAAGTCCATTCAGGTGACTTATATTTTTGATTTGGTTTCAAATTTCTTTTTGTCCTTCTATAAATGACTTCTATTTTCTTTCCTGCCTCACTTTTCTTTTCAGGATCTTTTTGGGCCCGATTCACAGAACTAACTTAAGACAAAATCCTAAACTTACTAATTTTGGTATTCACAGAAGTTAGGATTTTGTCTTAAGTTTGTCTTAAGACAGACTTAAGACAGACTTAAGTTAGGATTTAAGTCTAAGTCCTAAGACAAAATCCTAACTTAAGTCTGTCTTAAGTCTGTCTTAAGACAAACTTAAGTCAAAATCCTAACTTCTGTGAATACCAAAAGTAGTAAGTTTAGGATTTTGTCTTAAGTTAGTTCTGTGAATCGGGCCCTTTGACTTGATATCTCGTTGATTTGCTCCTTTGATTTGTGTACCAATTTGAATTTCAGGCCTTCATTTTCTTCTGGCCAGTTATCACCTTTTCTTAGTAATTTCTTCTTTGGCTCAGTCACATTACACTATGTTCTCCAAGCTCTTTTTCAGAAATTTCTTATTTGAGAATCTTCATCACTCTCATCAATTTCACTGTCAGAAATTTGGATTCTGGACTCAGGTACTCGGCAGCCTCACTCCGTTAGAAACATCATCCTTATAGCTGGTACTTGGTAATTCATCTTCTTTTTCTTCTTCAATTACCTTCAACTTCCCAGTTTCAGAATTCCTGTTTCTGCTTTTCAATACTCTCCTGGTCTCGAATCACAACTTTATTAGACTCTTCTTCTGCTTCTTTTTCTAGCGGATCTTCATCATTTTCAGAGTCTAGAGTCACAACTTCCAAGTCTTTTTCATTCAAGGCTTGTTTTCCATTCAAACTCTCCAGATGTCGACCTGCGTGTCGATCTTCAGGATCTGGATTTCTTTCAGGCTCTTCTTCAGAATCTGAATCAGCAGTGGTGTCACTTTCTTCATCAGAATTCTCAGGAGTAGGTACACGAATGGTGTGACTTGCGTGTATTCACATCTTCAAACCTTTACACTTCACTGCATTGGTTGTAACAAGACTAACTTGTCTTGCTTTCTGCCACCTAGGTACTAAACAGTTTCTTCTTCGATGAACTTTTGTCCTGACCCAGTCACCTGGTAACAGATGAGGTGCATGCTCTTTTTCTCTTGTTTGCACTTCAGTTCCTACCTGATTAGACACAGAAGTCACGACATCAGATACATTCCTGCAGTACTCTAAAATGACGCTATCATTAATAGTCATCAATCTCCCTACAGGAATAAAAGCCTGTCTCATAACTCTGCCCATGAGAATATCATGTGGACTTAAACCTGTCTTTTTATCAGGCGTACTTCTCAGAGACATCAATACAAGTGGAAGGGCATCAGTCCACTTCATACCTGTTCCATTCACTTGCTCTACAACACCTGATGCTTCTGGTCTGTATGCACAATGGAGTTTCTGTTCAATGTTTAAAGCTTCACAAATCAATTTTAGCAATCTGTTTTCAAAATGTCTTCCACGGTCACTCTCCACAGTCACTGGAAAACCGTACCTAGGTATGATCTCCCTTAAAAGCAATTTTGCAACAGTAATTGCATCATTGTGACGTGTGAGAAACGCTTCAACCCATATTGAAAACAGACAGATTATCACAAGGACATAATGCAATTTATTATGAGGTGGCATTTCAATTAAATCCATTTGTAACCTGGTAAAAGGACCACCCTTCCATCCTATGCTTCCCAAACTCACAACTGTTTTTCTGTTGGGGTTCATTTGTTGGCAAACTAAACACCGTTGGCAGAGAGACTCTGCAATAATTCTGAACTTTAGATTGAAACATGTCTCTCTAAAAAGCCTGATCATAGAATCTCTTCCAATATGTGCCTGACCATGATACATCCTAGCCATGTCAGCAATCATGCTATCTGGTAAAACTGTTCTGCCATCTTTGTAAGTCCAAATTCCATCCTCATCTCACTGTCTACATTCTGCTTTCAACTACGTGTTTTTCTCCTCATCACTTGCTTCGTCTTGTAAATCTTTGACTCCCTGCTATGTTTCAACTACTGATGTTAGCATAAGTGAGCTCAAGAGATGTTCATCATTCTTTTCCCTGTTAATTGCAAAATTGTTTCTCGCGCAGTATTTTGCCATTTCGTCTGCATAGGCATTTCCTTTGGTAATGAAATCCTCACCTCTTTTGTGAGCAGAACATTTCACGACAGCAATCTTTTCTGGTAATTGAATGCCATCAATTAATCTTTTAATCAGTTTTGCATTTCTGATGGGAGTACCTGCAGAGGTTAGATAACCTCTTTGGGACCAAAGCTGTCCATAATCATGCACAACTCCGTATCCGTACTGGCTGTCAGTTATTATAGTGATTTTCAAATGTATTGCTTTTACACAAACACGAATCAAAGCAATCAATTCCGCTACTTGAGCTGAACGAACTCCTTCGAGACATGATGCTTCAATCACCGTAGCAACTGTACAGACATAATATGCTGCTCTCAGAAAACCCTCTTCTGTTCTCAGACAAGAGCCATCAACAAAGTAAACAAAGTCTGACTCAGGCAAAGGAACATCTTTAATGTCCTGCCTAGGCTTTGTGCAGTAATCCAAGACATCTAAACACTCATGATCTATGTAATTTTCATTTCTGATTTCAGTTTCAATACCATCAGTCAATAATGTAGAAGGATTTAAATGTACACACCTTGCTATTGAGACATTATCTGATCCCAGAATAATTTTTTCATATTTAGTAAGCCTGTTACTTGTAAGGTGCTGCGTTTTACTTCTGGTAAGAAAAATTTCAACTGAATGAGGAACATAAACTTTTACAGGAAATCCCATGATGATTCCTTCACTTTGTTCAAGACTCACACTTGTTGCAGCTACTGCTTTTAAGCAGCCTGGTAATGCTTTTGCAACAGGATCAAGCACTGCTGAGAAGTAAGCAATTGGCTTCCTCAGTTTTCCATGACTCTGAATTAACACAGACAATGCACATCCTTCTCTTTCACTGCAATACAGCTCAAAATTCTTTTCATAATCTGGCATGCCCAAAGCAGGTGCTTCACACAAGCTTCTTTTTAGCATGTCAAAAGCTTCCATTTCAGTTTCCGTAAGTACAATTGGGTCTTTTATATCTGTTTTTGTCAATCTCTGTAGTGGTTTCGCAATTACCGAAAATCCACTAATCCATTGACGACAATAACCAACCATTCCTAGAAACATTCTGACCTGTCTCTGTGTTTTTGGTGGTTGCATTCCCTGAATCATTTTGATTCTCTGAATTGTCACTTGTCTTGTTCCTTTTGCAATTCTGTGACCAAGATATTTTACTTCTTGTTTGCAAAACTGTAATTTTGCAGGTGACACTTTATGTCCCTCATCTGCCAAGTGATTCAAAAGTGTAATTGTATCTGAGACACAGTTATCTCGAGTTTTTGATGCAACGAGTAAATCATCAATGTATTGGACCAAAGTCGATTTTCCTGGCAAATCTAAATTCTCCAAAGATTTCTTTAACAACTGATTAAAGATAGATAGACTCTCTGTATACCCTTGAGGAATACGACCCCATGCTAATGTGCGACCTTGGAACCTGAATGCAAAGATTTGCTGGCTATCTGGATGCAATGGAAGAGTAAAGAACGCATTGCAAAGGTCAATGACAGTATACCATTCTGCATCATGCGGAATTTGGTAAAGAATCACTGCTGGGTTTGAAACAACTGGACAACAAGGAACAACTATCTGGTTAACTCTTCTCAGATCTTGAACTAATCTGTACGTTCCATTTGGCTTTTTGATCCCCATGATCGGTGAATAACAAGGACTGCTTTCAATTTCTTTTAGAACACCTTGCTTAATGAATTTTTCAATTACAGGAATGACAACTTCAATTGTTTCTGCTTTCATTTTGTACTGAGGAATGTTTGGAAATTCTATTCCCTGTTTAACTGTGATTTTGACTGGATCGACATGTTTCATCAAGCCCATCTCATTTCCAGTCAAATCCCAAATTTCAGCTTTGACTGTCTTTTTCAATTCGTCAGGCAAATTTTCTTTGTCAAATACAGGAAACATTTTGCTTTCCTCTGCTTCAACCATCAACATTGTTAATTTGTAAAGCCCATCTTCCTCAAAAGTCTGAAGCTCAATACCCTCCGGTGAGCAATATATTTTGCAGTTCATCTTGCATAGGATGTCTCTTCCCAGCAAGTTTACAGGACTGCTGTTGCAAACTACAAATCTGTGTTTGTCTTTGAATTTGCCAATTTCTACCTTCACAGGCTCTGTCAAATCTGTTTTAATTTGCTGATTATCTACGCCAACTATTTGGATGGTGTCACCAGAGAGAGGCAGGTTTTCAATTTCCACTGATCTAACAGTAGAACGGGTAGCCCCAGTGTCCACAAGAAAAGTGATTTCTACATCATTCACTTTACCATTTACAAATGGACCAGACTGGTCAACCTCAAGAGTGGCTCCAAGTACACACTCTTCCCCCTCTCTCATGCACCGTCATAAATAATCTTCTGAATCACTTCCTCCATTTTCTGTCAACAAAAACTGTCCAGAAACATTTGCCACATTCACTCTTTTTGGTCTGGTTACCTGATCACCTCCGCTGAATCCTGTTTCCGAATTATACCTTTGACCACCTCCACAGTTAGGAAGAGGAGGCTGTGGCATTTAACTCTGCTGATTTGCTAACTGTCGCTGTAGCTGTTGCTGCAGATTCAACTCATTTAGTTGTCGCTGTAGCTGTTGCTGCAGATTTACATCATTTTGCATCTGTGGATTTAATGATTCATTTTTTTAATTTCTGGGTGGGTTTTTACACTCACGCTTCCAGTGTCCAATTTCGCCACAATTAAAACAAGGCAATTTTTGTTTTAGTTCTTCAATGTTAACATTAAATTTTGGCTTATTAAAATTTCCTTTACATTTTCCTTGACCCTGATTCTGATGAAAATTAACATTTTTATTCTCCAAATTTGCAATCTGCTGTTCAGCTACCTTCACCTGTGCCCACATTGCCTTCCCCTTTACTTTCTTTTGTCTGGCATCTATCTCATCACTGCAATATTTTGCTTTTCTCAATATGTCATCAACTGAGAGTGATTGCCATCCAACAATACCATTTCTAATCATTTCGCCAATTTCAGGTCTGAGACCATAAACAAATCTGTAAATAAAGTGGCTCATGTCCTTTTCACTTAATTTGTCATAGCCACTGTACTGTTTAAAGACCAACAGTAATCTTTCATAAAAGGAATGAACCTATTCTTTTGGCTCCTGATTTGTTCTGTCAATTCTAACCCAATCAACTTCTTTTGGGGGAATCTTATTGTTCAACCAGTAAATCACTTTGTCATACAATCCCATGACTTCTGAAGATGGAACACCTGTTACTGCATCTCGAGCTGGTTCCACCTTTGGCCAACTAACAGCAATTTTACATTCTGTTCAAAGATCTGATGGAACAACAATGTCAAAGAATCCATTGAGATCAATCCACAGAACTTTTGACACTTTAATGAACCTGTCCACCTGTCGATACCATTCTACGGGCTTTTCTCTCAGCCGAGGAAAATCATTTGTGAACAACAAAATGTCTTGTCTAGACCAGGGAACATGAACATAACCACCACCTGCTATTTCTCTCATCGGGTACTGATTAGCCATCCTCTCTCTTTTTTCTTCCTCCCTTCTCTTGGTCCACTTCACTCTCCATTTACTCAAATCACCCAATTTTTTGATATATACAATCAAATCCTTTATATGCATAATTCTTCCCATTGCATTGAAATTATCAATGCCTTTTTCAGTGAAATCCAATCTGTAATGTTTTGTAAAATTCTTTTGTTTACTCAAATCGATTTCCAATTCTGCAGCTAATTCTTCTAATTGATCATATTTGTTTTTCGTTTTCCACTGTACACTTTTGCAAATGAATAACAATTCATCATCTTGATAATGCTTCAAACTGTCAGGACCAATTGTGCCAATTATTATTTCCTCTAAATCTGCTTTTAGTCTAGCAACATCAAGCTTTGAGGATGAATCTGATTTTTTAATACTCTTTTCAGGCAATTCAGTATCTGACTCTGCACCCATTGGTGTTCTACATAACGAACCTGGATTAAATGTTAAATCAGGCATCATTGTTTTCTCTCGATGAATTGCGGTTAATTCTGAGTAAAAGTTTTCAGCCACTTTCTGAATTTCTGCATTTAATGGAATTGTTAAACCTGGTTGTTTAATTTCTCTTTGATCAAAAAAAGGCTGAACAGGACCAATAATTACTGGAACTGTTACCTTTAGTCAACTGTCGAATTAATTCTTCTTTTGATCGTAAATATTCTGAAGTATTTTGAGAATCCTCATCTCTGCCAGCACCCATTGAATTTCTAGGAACTTCTCTTCTCATTGGGGTTTCAGGAAAATTTCTATTTTCATCAAATACACTAGAATTTGTTCTAATTTCTAATCTTTCAGGAGTTTCAAAAGATTCAGAATTATTTGGATATAATCTGGGTGATTCTTCATTTAATGGAGGTGCACTTGGTGTGGTTCCAGTAGAAACCATTGGGGTAGACCATGAACAACCTGCTTTTAAGGGAGTCAGTTTTTTATTAGTTAAATACATTTCTTCTAAAACTGGGTCTTCTGATTCACTGTTTACAACAGCATTATTTTTCTTTTGGATATTCTTTTGACCTGTTATTTCAGTAATCATTTCTCTCACTGTATAGAGACCATCACACATATCTGCCTGTCTCCACCGACGCATTCTATCCTCATGCGTTTCTCTTTTAAAATTTGATGATTTTGGAGGTCTCATTAGACCATTTGCTTCCCATTGAAGTTGAAACATCTCATCCTCCCACTCAACTAAAGCTTCAAATTGTGTTGGTCAAGGCTTCGCCACAAGAGCTGTCATTTTTTCTCTTAAATTTTTCAAAATCCTCATATTATATGATCCATCCTCTGGCCAGGCTAAAACACCATCATCCTTAGTATAATGCATCCAAACATCAAACCAAAGACAAGTATGATAACCATATTCACCTTCCATATAGGCTGCGGGTGTTTTGTACTTATGAAGTCATTTTCCACCTCGCGTTTCAATTTTCTTGTCAGGTGAAATACATTTCTTAAATTTCTGAAGCCATGTAAGCTTTTTCTCTTCTTTTTTGTAATAATAACTCATGTTTTAATCAAATCCGCTTAATTTAAAATGATCGTAAATATTTCCTGGTTGTTCCGCTAAACCAGCCAATCCGTGTGCGAAACACACCAACAAGCCAATCAGGTTAAGCTACGTCACCACCTTGCTCAACCAATAGAATTGCTGCTTTTCAATAGAGCCAATCAGCTATCAGCTCGTCAGAGTCACATGAGCCAATCAGTGCACTAGCTGTGACGTACATTAACCAATCACAGCGCGGACCCAGTGACGTACTCAGCCGCTGCAGCTTCTCGTGTCTCACTCCTAGCGCTCACTCCTCCTTCACAAAAACTTTTCACAGCGCCATTTTAAGAACACTTTTTTCATTGAATTTCAATTAATAAAAACACAAAGAACAAACCATTTGTCTGTTTTGCTAAAACAAAGTGACAGCTTTTACAATCATACAAGTATTCTTTAGCGTGGAATAGACGAAGCTATTCTCACAGAATATACATTCGTTGATAAAGTATGTCTACTCTACCCTTCTAACAGGTAATAACAAACTCATTCCCCTCTGAATGCACATAAAGTAGCAATTCAAAGTTTAACTTGAACAAAATTACAAAATCATTTACGCACTTTCAAACAGAAAGTTTCCGTAACCACACATACATGAAATCTTGGCAGGACTTTAACCAACCATAGAAATCCACATTCGCCAATAAGAATAGGCGACGCTACCTTACCCTTCACTCAAGTTTGGATAAATTCTATTACTCTTTTCACTGTGAGTTTCAAAACAGGCTCCAAGTCCCTATACTCGAAAGCTATGATTTCAAAGACAATCCTCACTATACAATTTACCTAGCACACCTAAATTCCCTAAACTTGTGTTGTACGCCCACAACACTAGTGATAATAATACCACTATTTTGAAACAGAACAAATGCACTGTGTAACTTCACTTCTTGTTACACCACTCAAATGCCGCGGCAAGCTAGGAATTTTCACACTGCTGGAAAAAACCTTCCGACAACATGTAACATTCGAACCAACTCAACATATGTTAAACAACGATCCTATATAAATACCATGTAGCATGTCAGTTACCATAGCAACCGTAACTCTGCTACCAGAAAATTGATCCAGCGCCCCTAAAGAAAATATGTCATAACGACGCTACCCAACTCCACAATACTCACCATTAATTATAAATCACTCCCAAGGCCCATAAACTAACATGACATATTTTGAGCAACTGAATCATGTGGCCTAATTAATAAAACCTTATTCATAAGCCTATATATACATTTATATACATTTGCAGAATAATGACTTTATCATGGTTTTTGTAATTCTATATTTAATTAAGCCACTAAGGCAAATGGATCTGCTGATGGTAACTAAACTCTTGAAATAACAAGGCGAGCTTGTATTTTCAAAAATCTTATTTATTAACTATTTATTCAAGGAAAAGTGCATTTTATTAGAATCTTTATTATTCAAGCAGCATGGTTTAAGGAATTGTGAAAGTCAAACAGTTTTTAAGCAGAAATAATTAGCATGTTTAAAGAAGAATAAACAGTTTTTCCATCATCTAAACCCTATTTCCCTGACTAAAACTCACTTCACCTAAATAGAAAATTATAAAGTCATTAAGCCCTATTGATCCTTACGTGCTTCCAAAGAAGTCCGACAGCACGACACGCCCTTCTGGATTCGGAAAGCGAGATACGCCCTCTCTGTAAAGAGGTCAGTTTATATACCTTTTCTAACTAACTAATCTAAGTAAAAAGAATACTTTCTCTACCATCCAGAACTGTGATTGGTTGTCAAACGACAGACCA